>NC_084830.1:146387708-149183958 GCF_033115175.1 Lepus europaeus
GACCAGGTCTGAGGCAGGCTGAAGCCAGGAGCCAGCAGTTTGCTCTGGGCCTCCCACATGGGTGCAGGGTCCAAGCGCTTAGACCATCCTCCATTGCCTTCCCAGGCACACCAGCAGGGAGCTGTATTGGAAGTGGAACACTCAGAACTCGAACTGGTGCCCATGTGGGATGCTGGCCCTGTAGACAGTGGCTTAACCCACTGTACCACAGCACTGGCCCCAGTTTTTACGACTTATTTACCTGAAGGGCAGAGTGGCAGAGTGAGAAATGGGAGACAGAGAGAATCTTCCATTTGCTGGTTCACTCCCCAAATGCCTGCAACAGCTGGGGCTAGACTAGGCAGAAGCCAGGAGCCTGGAACTGCGTCCAGGTCTTCCACCTGGATGGCATGGGCATTAGCAGGGATCTGGATTAGACGTGCAGAGTATCCAAGGCTCAACCAAGGCACTCCAGCATGGAAAGCAGATGTCCCGTTGTGCCACAATTCCCATCCATATTGAACATTTGATAGATATTGGATTTGAAGATGTCTTTAGATATTTGTTTGCTTTTGTTTTCTGTGTTGTTTTTTAGAAATGTTTTCAGTATTTAAAATTTACCCCCAAATCTGATTTAACTCTTTGCTGTGAGAGTGCTTTGTTTGTTTCTTTCCTTCAGCCCTTCGAAGTGGACCTTTCCCATGTGTATCTTGCCTATACTGAGGAGAGTCTACGTCAATCTTTGATGAAATTAGAAAGGCCACGGACTTCAAAGGGTAAAGCAAGGCCAAAGACAGGGAGAAGGTAAGGATTGTTCTTAAATTCCATGCAGTGAATACACTGAGATAGTCTAATTAGATACATTTAAAGAAAGGTAAAATATACTTATTTAGCCTGAGAAATATTTTTGCTGATGTATTAAAAATCAAATTTCTTATAAAATTACAATTTGAGTGAATAATTTGAATACTCCTGAGTTGTAAAATTTATTTTTAATCTATTCTGTTCTTCCCAGATGTATAATGGATCACCTGTTTGCTTATTTAATTCCCAAATTCTATTTTTTAAAAAGATTTACTTATTTATTTGAAAGGCAGAGTTACAGAGAAGGAGAACCAGAGAGATAGAGAGGGAAAGACAGAAAGGTTTTCCATCCACTGGTTCATTCCCCAGATGGCTGCAACGGCTGGGGCTGTGTCAGTTCGAAGCCAGTAGCCTGGGGCTTCTTCTGGTCTCCCACATGGGTGCAGGGGCCCAAGGACTTGGACCATCTCTTACTGCTTTCCCTGGCCATAGCAGGGAGCTGGATTGGAAGTGGAGCACCTGGGACTTGAACTGGCACCCATATGGGATGCTAGCACTACAGGCGGCAGCTTTAGCAGCTACTCCACGGCACCGGCCCCTAATTCCTGAATTCTTAAATCTTCTAGTGAAATGCCGCTTAGTTTTTCTGGTTAGACTCCAACATATTGTATTATGCTGAATAGCTTTCCTATCATAAGCATTCCCCAAGAACTTTGATTTGTTTGAACGACCAGTGAAGGGAAGCTTCTCTGGCTGTCTTTCCTGCTCTTTTGGGTGCTGGCTCTGACTGTTGGGTGGTATCTGTGTATCATCACATAAGCCCACAGAAATCAGAATGTGGGAGTTCTGGGCTATAGCTTTATTTCTTCTTTCCCTTCCCTTCTCTGAGGGGTATTCAGCATATTCCATGTGATTCTAAACATGAAATTCCTGAAATGTTAGAAAATAACAAGCTGGGGCCAGCGCTGTGGTGTAGCTTCCCCATATGGGTGCTGTTTCAAGACCCGGCTGCTCCACTTCTGTTCTAGATCTCTACTATGGCTGGGAAAGCAGTGAAAGATGGCCCAAGTGCTTGGGCCCCTGCTTCAGCATGGGAGATCCAGAAGAAGCTCCTGGCTCCTGGCTTCTGACTGGCCTGGCTCTGGCTGTTGTGGCCATTTGGGAGTAAGCCAGGAGATAGAAGACCTCTCTCTCTGCCTCTTCCTCTCTGTAACTCTGCCTTTTGAATAAATAAATAAATCTTAGGGAAAAAAAATAACAACCTGCTTTTTCCCTGCTTTAAGTACCTGGACTTCTAAGTTGTATGTAGGGAGAAGCTGTATATGGTCTCAATGTTTTTGTGTTGCATCACCTCAAGGACATAACCTAACACTTACAATTTAAGGATAATGGCACTTGGAGTTAGTTGCCTATTAAAAGTATATACATTTTTATGTTCTTTAGCATTTAGGTGAGAGGTTAAAAACTTTCATACATATGTATGAAAGTATTTGCCACAAGAGATAATCAAGGGATTCACTTGAATATTTGGCAACCACACAACTCACTTGGCCTGGTCACATGGTGTAGAAAGTGGAAATTATCATCTGCCCATCCCTTCACAGCTCTGGCACAGTGGAGTGGGGTGGCATCCTCTTGTCCCTTCTCGAGGTGACCTTCCCTAGCCTGGTCAGTGTCAGACGTTGGCCTGTTTCTGGGCTCCGGCCACCCTGTGTATCTGCTACAGGACGTGTCTGTGTTTCCACCTTCTAAGAAAGCATTTGTGCTGTCCTTTTCTCTTCTCCAAACAGAAAACGTTCTGCAAAGCCTGAAACTGTGATTGATTCTTTGCTACAGTAAATGTTATAGACTTGAAGTTAAAATAAAAATTCATGATATTCTCATGGCTGGACAAAATCTTTAATTAAAACATTGAAGATGTCTGTGTAATTTCAAATAATGGAAGCTGTAAATCATGACGTAAGACTGGAAATAATTTACTTAATAACATTTAGTCTGTATATATTAAGTTAATATGACGTACTGAAATTGTACAACTGGTGATTGTTCAAATTGTCACACTCCTCTTCAGTTGTATTGTGTAGGGAGCCTGGGGAGCTTTTTGTGCTATGTAGATTGGCAGTTTAGATGTATGTATAAATCTGCTAGTGATGTACTCCACTTATGTATATTTAAATAGCAGAATTTCAGAATAGTAAAAAAATGTGTCCTGTTTTGCACATGGGAAGTAGCAGAGTGGCTTGTCCTGTGTTGTGCTGTTAGATGTGAATGTTGGGGTGCACAGCTGAGAAATGAGTCTCTCCTCACACTCTCCTGCCCGGCCTACTTCAGTGAGTCCTGGTTTTTATACTGATGTTCGTTGCGTCTTAAGTGTGAGATGATTAGTCTTAGTGGTCTTCTGTAGAAAATTTTATGATTCATCAGTCAATCTTTGAAAGCATACTTTTTTTTTAAAGGTGAAGCTGTGTTTCATATGGACTTTTTTTCACTTTGAATTCAAGTGTGCTTCCTTTGTTGCTCTTGCTCCATGTTCCCTTAAAACACTGAATTGTACCTGAGTACAAGTGGTACAGAAAGCTAGCAAGCTTAAGTACTGGCCGCTTGTGTTTGGACATGCGTTTTCTAAAGGTTCACTTTGAAGTGTGGCCTGTGGGTGCTTGGCTTTGCTTGATTCCAAATTTTGGTGGGAATGATTCTGTGTCTTCCAATTTAGAAGGGTTTGCATTTTCCAGAAAAATTTATTCAAGGAAAAAAAAATCATCTTTTAATCTTTTAAAACACCTTGTTTTTGTTTTCTTTGTATTTTTTAACAATAAAATTTTCTTCAAATTTTCTATGTTGGTTAACCCACTTAAACCATATTCCTCTAAAAATAAAAATTATGTGTTATAGTAAGTTGTAATAGATAGAATTACTTGTTCTTTGATTGCTTTAAAACATTTTTATGTTTTTTGAAAGTTAAGCTACTCCTGAACTTAATGTATCTTTTGTGGGTTTTTAAGTTATATAATCAGGGGTGGACAGAGTGGTACAGTGGGTTAAACCATTGATGGGGATGACTCCATCCCGTATCAGAGTGCTAATTTGATTCCTGACTTCTATACTTCTGATCTACCTTCCTGCTAATGCATTCTGGGAGGCAGCAAGTGATGGCTTAAGTACTTGGGCCTCTGCTTCCCACATGGGAGACCTGGATGGAGTTCCTGGATCTGGGCTTTGTCCTGGCCCAGGCCTGTCTGTTATGGGCATTTGGGGAATGAACCAGTGGATGAAAGATTCCTCTCTCTTTCTCTCTCTCTCTCTTTGCCTCCTTCTGCCTTCAAAATAAATACACTTTAAAATTATGTAATCAGTTTTGAAATACATTGGTTGCAAGTTTTAAACTTCTCAAATTAGTATTTATTAAGTATTATCAGTTTGGTTAAATATTGGTTTGTAATTTCTAATGGGCACATAGCGTGGGGATGAGTAAAAGTGGAAGATGGTGAGGTGGTAGTAAAAATGTGTCCATAAGTTTAAAGTACATTCCGGAAGTGGAGTACTAACTGGCCTGTGCATGGTGAGTATTTCCTAGGTCATGAGAATTCATTTCACTGGTGGCATTTTTTTTGTGGGGTGTAAGATAGTTAGCTGATAACTGCTCTGTGGGACACTTCTTTGATACTGTAAAAACTTGAGGTGAACATGTGTCTTGTAAGAGTTTTGGGGGCAGTATATCTTAACAAATGTTACATGTTTTGGTAATGCATCTGTAAGTGTTAGTAATTACAGAAATCTTAATTTTTAAGATCAATGCTGCTTCTTTTTAACCATTAGCAATTCAGGTAGAAAACGAATAACTTTTGAATTGTTTTAGAACATTATAGAAATTTAAGCTATTCTGTTAGATATTTTTTCTGTTTTACCCCAACACGGTAAGAAAAACACATCTATGAAAAGTCAAAATATTGAGACACTTTTGAAGCAGGCTGCGTTATCATTTAAGCATTTGTGTTAGGACAATGCTTACATCAGATGAATACTAAATATTCATCCTGAGAGATATAAAATTCACCATGAAAGCCAGCCTTGAACATGGAATGAAAATACGGGGCAGTGACTTGGAGCTGTTCATTTAACTCCAACTCTAGGAGTTCTGTGGTTTCTTCACGTTTACTGTGCCTTTGTCCACAGATGAAATATTTTGTAACTTCAGTGTTAATTTCATGAATGAATATAGATGAGCAAACATGCTCCTTATGTGAAATAAATATGCAGATTTAAAATAAAATGAGTGGCACATATATATAAATAAGTTTTTGAATGAGTATTCTCTTTTCCGTTTAATTTAAGAAGTAATATTTATTTATTAAAAGGAGCTTTGGTCAAATGTTAGGATTTATAATATATTCTTTAATAACCCTGTAATTATATATAAAAATAGGTAGTGTTTTAAAATGTAATCATGTTCCTCGTTTTTGTTCAGATTCTTGTAAATATAAGATTAATCGAGGGCGTAGGGATCTGCGTCTGCACGTTTGTTCTGTAAATAGAATCCGCTCAACAAGCTGTGTTATTTCCCTTCTGGAAAAAGGGTGATTTCTTTCTGCATCAAGAAGTTTAAGGATGTGCCAGCAGAGAGAGGAGTGCTACTTTGTCTGCAGTGTGCTTTAAAAATTATTACGGTTTAGGGACCTTCTTGGTTGTTTTTGTTTTTTTTTTTTTTAGTTTGTTTCTAATTTTTCCCCTTAGCTCACCTGAAGGAAAGTCCCTGTCTTTGCTTCAGGGCCATGAACTAAGGAATAGGAGAGTTTACATTTAAGAAGGCCAGTGTCTTCCCAGTTTCTTCACTTGTACATTTGTTTTCATTTTTAATTATCTTTGTTTTAAAAATACTAGAAAAAAACATAGGTCTTCCTCGTGCCTTTGAACTTACACTGTATTCTGACTTAAATCATTGATAATTTCAGTAGCATTACTACAATGCTGTATACTGGCTAGAATTACAAATTGAACGATGAGTCTGTTGCATTGATTTTGAAAGCCACACTTGCATTTTATTTTATGTATAATTTGTATTTGTTCAAGTTGTATTATATCAGTATTGTATGTTTACAAGCAGCATGGTTAAATAAGAAATAAAAATCTTTTACCAAGTGCCTATAGTAGTGGTCTTTTATGAACTTGTTGTGTTTATTTCCATCCTGAGGTTAATAAGCAGGTTCTTTGCATTTGCCCTCTCAGGGTCATGTATTTAAAGAGAACTGTGTGTTTCCCACCCAGAAAATCTTAATGTGTGGGAGTTTTAAACAGAAGTCATTGAGATATAGAAATTTGGGAGAGAGATTTTTGAATATACTTCTCAGTGATTTAAGTTTATTTTTCCACTGAGAATATTCAAGTTTTGTTTTCTCTTGCATTAGGTTTTTGAGAACAGAGACCAGTTCTCAAGTCATACCTTAAAGAAATATGTGCAAAATGTAGCCCACTGAAAGGTGAGATGAAACATGGCTTAGTGGTCTTGATACCACGATCTCATTCGGCAACTCTTCACGAACTAGAACAATCTCCACAACAATAGCATTGCTTGGATTATTGTTACTTGTACATTGTTTTGATCAACGTTGATTACCAGGCACTGTGCTAGGCTGCTTTAAGAAATACAAAGTTGGGGTGGTGCACTAGGTTAATCCTCTGCCTGCGGCGCCAGCGTCCCATATGGGCACCAGGTTCTAGTCCCGGTTGCTCCTCTTCCAGTCCAGCTCTCTGCTGTGGCCCGGGAGTGCAGTGGAGGATGGCCCAGGTGCTTGGGCCCCTGCACCTGCATGGGAGACCAGGAAGAAGCACCTGGCTCCTGGCTTCGGATCTGCGTCGCTCCGGCCCTTGCGGCCATTTGGGGGATGAACCATCGGATGGAAGACCTTTCTGTCTCTCTCTCTCTCTCTCTCTCTCTCTCTCACTGTCTGCAACTCTACCTGTCAAATAAATAAATTTTAAAAAAATGCAAAGTTGGGCATTTGTGTACAGTCTCAAAGGACTTTTTTTTTTTAAAGATTGTATTTATTTATTTGAGAGGTAGAGTTACAGAGGGAGAGATAGAGAGAAAGGTATTCCATCTGCATGTTCACTCTCCAAATGGCTGCAATAGCTGGAGCTGAGCTGATCCTAAGCTGGGAACCAGGAGCTTTTTCCAAGTCTCCCACACGGATGCAGGGGCCCAAGCGCTTGGGCCATCTTCTACTGCTTTCTCAGGCGATAGCAGAGAGCTAGATTGAAAGAGGAGCAGCCATGACTAGAAGTGGTGCCTATTTGGGATGCTGGCACTGCAGGCAGAGGCTTAGCCCAAAGGACTCCCCTCAAAGGACTTTAAAAAAAAATACAGCTTTTGGGGCCAGTGCTGTGGCGTAGCTGGTAAAGCCACTGTCTGCAGTGCCAAGATTCCACATGGGTGCTGGTTTGAGTCCCGGCTGCTCCACTTCCAGTCCAGCTCTCTGCTATGGCCTGGGAAAGCAGTAGAAGATGGCCCAAGTGCTTGGGCCTCTGCACCCACGAGGGAGACCCAGAAGAAGCTCCTGGTTCCTGGCTTCGGTTCAGTGCAGCTCCCGCCATTGCAGCCATCTGGGGAGTGAACCAGAGGATGGAAGATCTCCCCCAGCCCTTTCTCTCTCTCTCTGCCTCTGCCTCTCTGTAACTCTGCCTTTTAAACAAATAAATAAATCTTTATATATTTAGCTTTTGCATAAAGAGGAGACTCCTCTTGCTGTCGCAGGGCTTTCTCTCTTCCTTTTCCCAATTGCCAAGCTATGTAAAACTCCTCTGAGTGTATAGAAAATAAATGTAGAGGCTGGCCCTGGCATATGCAAAATAATAAGTAGTGCTGCCTTTGTACCCTCTGCGCCTCCTCCCCCACTGAGGTGTGGAGCTGCAGTGTCACCTGCTCCAAGCAGCACCCCGAGGTGCTCCCCTGGAAGCCTGTTACTGCCTTGTGCTCAGTACGCTGCTGAGAACACCGTGCGTTATGCCACCTTGTGCAGATCCCCAAGAGAGTGCTCCACACCTAGCACTGGTTCCTCCCTTGTGGATAATCAGAGCTAGGTAGAATGACATGTATTTTGCTTTGGCTGATGGGACTTTAAAATATGGTGGCCTACTTACCTTTAGTCTGATTTTCGTTCAGGACTGCCATTTCCTACTCCTTTTCTTCTTTGATCCTAATAATACTGTTATTTTCTGTCTTAATCCTTTGCAACAGATCACTTTGAGTCCATTTTTAAAACAAGAGAGTGCACAAATAAGTTAAGACTGCAGTTAGTGTGTGCCTTATAGGGACAGTTTGTACCATTCTAAAGCCACAGCCTCAACTTGATGCCAGCTGGAGGAACCTTCCAAACACTTGTTTGTTGTAACATTATCTGAATGTCTCCTTCTTAAGCCGTTTCATTTGCAAAGCAAATCAGGTATTCAGTCTTCCTTCGGAAGTTGAACAAATGTGTGGGAAAATGATTATGAAGAGGCTACTTCAAAAAAGAACCTGTTTCCTCTCTGCATTTATCTTGGGCTTCCTGTGACCCAATCTTCAAGTTACTTTTATCAGCGTTATCAGAACATCAGATTTTACCCGAACACGTTTATGGCTGTGACTAAAGAATATGACAGATCAGACATTCTTCCACACCTGCTCTCCTCCCCCATCCATTTTAGAGGGCTGGGGAAATTCTAGTTTTTAATCAAAGGCTTTATTTCTCCAGTTGCACAAAGGAATCTAACTGGGACTTTACAACGGAATAAAATATTTCTCAGAGTCGATACCAATCTCAGCAAGAGGATATTGCCCAACTCCACCTAAAAGTACCAGAGTCATTACAGAAGTTTGTTGGCTTTGATTCCTCCTCCACTGTGAGTTAGGCCTCCCCGTTGCCAGGTGTCGTGTGTGTGTGTGTGTGTGTGTCTGTGTGTCTCCTGCTGTAGCCCATTTTCTGTACATGTGTCTTTTGTGTTTGCTGTATACCTGCACTGTTCCTGGGACACAGAGGTGCTCAGTCCTCGCAGAACTCACAGCCTCTCTCAGTGGGCTGAGGGTGCCGTGTGCAGAGGGCTGTACAGGAGGGTGAATGGTGGGCGTCAAGTCCTGTGTTCTTCCGTTGCAGCTAGCACAGCATCTCACACGTCTGCCTGACCAAGGGGTCAGCCAGACTGCTTCTCGGGGAAGAGCTGGTGAGGCTTTGAAGCCATTCAGTAAGCGGGGAGACATTCTAGACAAAAGGAGTAGAATGCGTTGGCTGCCAAGTGCGCTGATGTTCTGCTGGAACTGAGGCCACAGGGCGTGTAGGGAGAGGCCAGAATCCCGTTGTCAGTTTTCTGTAAGTGAAGGATGTTCAGTGGGACTCTCAGATTGTGTTGTAGAGAAACGAGTGCTGACCAGATTGTGAAGGTTTAGATGGGAGGGACCAAGGCCTGGGAGAGCCGGTGATGTTGCACAGGCACCCTGGAGGCTGACCCATTCTCTCATGAACTGCCTGGCACCTGTGTGTAGTGAGCACTGGTGAACAGGAACCAAGGACCAGAGACTGGAAGTTGGACTAGGGAGAAGTGGACAGGAAGGATGACTCGGGCAGAAGAAAGGTGCTCCAGAGAGCTAGGAGGCGGATATCTGGGGTCAAGGCAGAAGGCTGGTTCTGGAGAGTGAGCATAACAGCCTCCCAGGGGACGTCGGTATTCCCCTGGGGCTGGAACTCCAGCTTGAGTTGACAGACTGGACCTAGGAATCAGCCCCGAAGTGAGAAAACGTGCTGCCCTACCCAGTGATGCTGGTAGGATGCAGAAAGCTAAGCTTGAATTGAGAAGCAATGCAAGGGCCAGTGCTGTGGCACAGCGGGTTAAAGCCATAACCCGCAGTGCCAGCATCCCATATGGGCACTGGTTCTAGTCCTGCCTGCTCCACTTTCAATCCAGCCCTCTGCTATGGCCTGGGAAAGCAGTAGCAGATGGTCCAAGTCCTTGGGCCCCTGCATCCATGTGAGAGACCCAGAAGAGGCTCCTGGCTCCTGGCTTTGGATTGGCTCAGCTTCAGCTGTTGTGGTCAGTTAGGGAGTGAACCAGCGGATGGAAGACTTACCTTTCTCTTCGTCTGGCTCTGCCTTTCTCTGTAACTCTTTCAAATAAATAAACCTTTAAAGAAAAAAAAAAGGAAGCAATGCATAGTCCTTTGTCATGAGAGTCCTCAGGTGCCTTTGGGCACCGTGAGATGCAGAAGGGAGGGTGAGGAAAAACTGTGGGCAGGTCAGTGGCACTAATGAGCCAGGAGCAACCAGAGGGGCCATGTCTGTGTGTTTAAAAAATGTATTTATTTGAAAGGCAGAGTTAGAGATCTTCATCCACTAGGTCACTCGCCAAATGGTCACAATGGCTGGGGCTGCTCCATGCTGAAGCTAGGAGCTTCTTCTGGGTCTCCCACATGGGTACAGGGGCCCAAGCACTTGGGCCATCTTCTGCTGCTTTCCCAGGCCATTAACAGGGAGCTAGATTGGAAGTGGAGCAGCTGGGACTTGAACTGGTGCCTCTATGGGGTGCTGTTACTGCAGATGGTGGTTTAACCCACTGTGCCACAAAGCCAGCTCTTGTTGTGTTTGTGTTAGAAGCCACCCTTTCTAATTGTGGCCCAAGACTGTTTTAATAAGAGACACAGCTATAGATTTGAGCCAAATGGCTTTTTTTCCCATTCGTTTATCCAGTGAATATTACCTACTACTAGATGCCAGTTAGAGATGGTTGATTCAAGGGCAGAAGGTGGAGGTAGCCAATAGCCAGGAGGGAGAGATCAGCCTTTGCAGTCAGTGTCACACATTCCATATGCAAATGAGGCCTGTTCCATGAAGCAGGCTAGGCTGTGGCTAAGTTTCTGAAATGAGGCATCTGGACTTTGACTCACTCCTGGACTTCTGCTTCGCTCGCTCTGTGTCTCCTCTTCCATCTGTGCTCTCTGTATGTTTAGAGGCACATCGCTGGGTTTCCATGCAGAGTCCAGGATTACAGTCTGAAGTGAATGGAATATGAGTTGTATCTTGACCATTGAATCTTGTCTTCAGACAGATCTGCCACAGAGCCTGCATGTGGCCTTTCTCTAACTTGTTCCAAATCTTTTTTTTTTTTTTAAGATTTATTTTATTTATTTGAAAGACACAAATACAGAGAGAGGTAGAGACAGAGAGGGGGGTCTTTCAACTGCTGGTTCACTCCCCTACATGGCCACAACAGTGGGAGCTAAGCTGGTCCGAAGCCAGGAGGAGCCTGGAGCTTCTCCAGGGTCTCATGTGGGTACAGGGGCCCAAGGACTTGAGCCATCCTCTGCTACCTTCCCAGGCACATTAGCAGGGAGCTGAATTTGAAGTGGAGCAGCTAGGACTTGAACCAGCACCCATTTGGGATGCCAATGCTGTAGGCCAGAGCTTTAGCTTGCTGTGCCACAGTGCTGGCCCCTCCAAATCTTTCTGGATGAATGGGGACACATCTGATATAAGACACACACAATGCACACTGCAGTGCCTGGGTGCAATACCCAGCTCTCACTCCTGATTCCAGCTTCCTGCTAACCCACACCCTGGGAGGCAACAGTGATGGTTCAAGTAATTGGGTTCCTGCCGCCTACATGGGAGACTTGGAGTTCCTGACTGTTGACGTCACTGGCTCTTGGCTTTAGGTGGCCAAGTCCCAGCTGCTGTAGCCATTTGGGGAGTGAACCAGCGGATGCTATCCCTCTCTCTCTCAAATAAAAAAAAATTTTCTTAAAATCTTTTTGACGGGCTTTCCTTTGTAGTCTAGGCCTTATACACAAACTATAACCCACAAGTCATATCCTGTGGCAGACTACAGCTCACGTTAGCTATTGAATGCAAATAAGTCTCAATCAAAGAAGAAAGGAAATTAAGGTGTTCAGGGTGTATCTGCTCTGATTGGGCTGAGCAGCCCCCATGACTCTCCTGTATACTTAGTGCCCTTGGCACACGGGTATTTCATGTGGGCAGGGTGAAACTGGCTGTGGTCAGGGTGAGACTTTAAGCTTTTGATTTATTCCCTTATTTTGAAAGGATTAAAAAGACATTACATATTTTTGTGTAATTTTAGTACTACTATTAATTTTGATGACGTGTAAGTGAAGATGAAAAGAATGCTAAGTCGCTGCGGTCAGATGGATATTCTTGCCAAGAAGGCAGGTTTCGATGATCTGACTTCATTTTGTGTTGTCCTGCTCTAGTTTCTTTAAATAATGGCTTTGTTGAGATGGAAGTCTTCTCTCAGCTCTGAGTCGTTACCTGGCTTCACCGTGTGGGACTTCCATAATGGGGAGAGGGAAAGATGGCCTCAGGACCTTGAATTAGCTTTGTGGTGGCCTCTCTTTTCCTCAGAGGCACAACAGAATGCAGGGCAAAAAATAAAAATAAAAGATAAATAAAAGTATCAAATGCATCCTAATGGGGTACACAATTCAGGGGTCAGTCCCTTCACAACAGATGTGCAGCCATCACCACTCATTAATGTCAGCATTTTCATCACCCCCAAAAGAAACCCCATGTCCAGTCAAAGCCACTGCCCATTCCTCTACCCCTCCCGGCACTATATTCCATTTTTGTCTCTCTAAATTTTCCTATCCTCAATATTTCCTATTAGTAGAATTACACCATAAGTGGCCTTCTTTATCTGGCTTCTTGGCACATTTCCTGGGTGCGTGCATTTTGTGGCTATGTCAGTATTTAGTTTCATTTTTTTTTGGTTGTGAATAATCCGCTGTGAGGGTATACTGCATTTTGTGTATCCTTTTTTCAGTGGACAGACATTTGGGATCTTCCCTTTTTTAATGTTTGAAACAGTTGCTGTGAACATCTGCAGAGGTTTTTTTATGGACGTGTTTTCCCTTCTCTCTGGTCTATACCTAGGATTCAAATTGTTGAGTCTTACACCATGTTTAACCATTTGAGGAACTGCCAGATTGTTTTCCAAAGTGGCTGCACCATCTTCCAATCACAGCAGCAAGTGTTCCAATTTTTCTGAGTCTTTACCAGCACTTGTTATTATTTGTTTTGTAAATTTTATTTAAGTTTAAAATTTTCTTAGCCACCTTTCCTCTTTTTTTTTTTTTTCAGGCTTCCGAAGGGCTATCATAAAATATGAAAATTTTCAAATATATATATAAAAAAGCAGAATAGTTCAATCATCTCCATGTACCCTCCTCAGCTACAACATCAGCTCTTTTGATTTGTTGACTGGATATGGTACATCGCTTCCCCTGTTGGAAAATGAGGGCTTACCTCATTCATTTTCCCCCTCACAAATTTTTTACAGTAAGTTATCTTTTAGTTCTTATATCACCTTTAAAGTTCACAGAAATAATTAAACCTCATGTTCTTACTCCACCAGACCTTGACAGTGGTGGTAACTGACTCCTCCCAGGGAAGCTGGGAGTGTTAGTGCCCTGCCTGTCTCTCCCTACCGTGTTCAGCTCTTCCTTTTGTATTGTCTGGTGGGTGGTGTTTAGAGTCTGTTCTCCATCTATATTAAGTCTTCCGTACTTTGTCAGTCGGTTCTAAGACTTGATATCCAAAAGAATTTATATTATCATGAGTTTAAAGGTTGTCCATGCAGCACCTGACAGTGTGTGAGGATTACTTACGTTTTCTACAGACTTTGTGCCAAGGGGAGACGAGTGTTCTGAGCACCTAGCTGACCGCTAGTTTAGACAGGAGGGTTCATGGACACACTCTGCAGGTGCTCTTCCTTATCACTTACATCTCACATGGCTCTGTTTCTTAATTATCATATGCTGTTTTCGCCCCCAGTAGAGAGGAACAGCGTTGAGAAGGAAATGGTCTTTCTGTTTGGCTCCTACACTATTTATAGTAAGTTAACTTGGTTTTTCTAAGAGTTGCAAACCACAATTTCATTTGTCACGTAAACATAGTCACCATTAAATACCATCACTGTTATATGCTACATATACTTTATTTTTTATGAATTATAAATATATAAATATTAAAAAATAAAGCCATTAAAATTCATAAATTAAAATATTCAGCTCCGACGCTTAGAGTATTTCTCTTGCATGGCGGTCTTTAGCCTGTCCAAGAAGTCTTCCAGTGTAGTCTGTCTGCCTTCCTTCCCAGGACAGTTGCTCTGCGAAGGAAGCATTATGTTAGCTGCATTGGGAAGCATGCGAGGCCTGCTCTCCTGCCTGTCGACTTGGTCAGGCGTCCCTTGGTGCTTGCCACCTGCACAGTGCGCACACCCGGACCTCCACACTAGTTTGATTGGGGTCTGACTCTGCCACTAGGCCAGCAAGGTCTTTACCTAACCTTCCTGGTCATGGTACCCCCTACATGCCGGCTTCCAGGGGGTGGGCACAGTCTCTGGAGATGTGTCACAGCTGGGGGCTGTCACAGGCAGTGATGTGGAGGTGTAGGCTAGACCAGTCCATTGCCCTCCTAGCCACTCTGCGTGGCTGCCTGACTTGCTGAGAGATTCAGTCAGCTGCCCTCGTGCCCTCAGTAACACCACCATGTTGTGGCACCAAAGAAGGAAAGGATTCCAGCTCCCTACCTCCAGGCCATCACTTTGAATCTCAGCTCTTTTAATGACATTGCTTAGGGGGCCAGTGCCATGGCACAGCAGGTTAATCCTCCGCCTGCGGCGCCGGCATCCCATGTGGGTGCCGGTTCTAGTCCCAGCTGCTCCTCTTCCGATCTAGCTCTCTGCTATGGCCTGGGATAGCAGTGGAAGATGGCCCAAGTCCTTGGGCCCCTGCACCCATGTGGGAGACCGGGAAGAAGCTCCTGGGTCCTGGGTTCAGATCGGCGCAGCTCCAGCAGCTGCGACCATTTGGGGAGTGAACCAGTGGGTGGAAAACCTCTCTCTCTGTCTCTCCCTCTCACTGTCTGTAACTCTACCTCCCAAATAAATAAATAAAAATCTTTAAAAAAAAAAAAAGCCATTGCTTAGGCAAGCTACTTAATTTATAAAAAAATGCCAGTTTCTTCCTTTGTAAAATGGGGACGATAGTGCCCACTTCTGAAGGTCATTAAGAGGCTTGCAAGAGAGAACCTGTGCTGTGGCCGGTCCCTGTTCACTCCCTTGATCTTTCCAGTAAGGTGTGCAGGTGGAGGCCCAGGAGGGGAAGAACGTCCCTGTTCTCTGAAGCCGGCTGCCCTGCTCAGCTCCAAAGGCTTCTGCCCTCTCCCGATTCTGTCCGTTTCCTGTAGCATCAGCTTTCCTTCTGTGCTGGGTCCTTCCCCCTGGCACCCTAACACGCTGATGGATATCCCGCTTGGGAAGAGCTCCCCTTACTCCACACCTGCCTCTCAGCTGTTGTTCCTTTTCTCTGCAACCTTACAGCAGAACACCTCAAGAGTTTTCTGTGTTCGTGGTCCGTTAGTCACCTGTTCCCACCTCATTCTCTCTTGTACCAGCGCCAGCTGGGCTTGCATCCCTACCTCTCCATTTATAACCCTATCACCAGAGCTATCCGTCTTTCCAAAGCACTGGCCGTTGTTACCACTCCCTCCCTAAGAGAGCATCTTCCCTTGTCTTGTGGTGCACCACACACTCCTAAGTTTTATCCTTTGGCAGTGGCTGCTACTTTTCCGTCTCCTCTGTTGGATCCTCCTCTTCCTAACCTCCAAGACTCAGGTTTCAGATCTCTTCCTTTCTCTACTTCAGTCTGACTTGAGGTAGCATCACTGGAGAACGCTCCCCTAAGCTTTGCTGACCATCTTCTCAACATGTCCACTTAGGTCTGCAAATAGCTACCTCATATTTATGATGTTTGAAGTTGGATTCTCCATCTTCCACACAGCATGAAGCTATGTTAAGTCCCCAGCGTTCCATGGCTGTTACAGGACCAGCCATCCCCAAAGGGTCCCTGCAGGAACCAAGAAGTCACCTTGTTCTTTCATAACTCACAAATGATGTGCCACCAAGTCCTTCTAGCCCTATTTGTAGTTATATCCCAAATTGAGCCACCTCCACTGTTCCCACCCCATCTGAGGCACCATTGTCTCCAGACTGGTCTACGGTAGGAGCTTTCTGACAATACACTCAACACTGTTCAGTCTGCTTACCACACCATGACCAGAGTGACCGCTTACAGTCACCTAAGTCAGAACATCCTCTATCCTGCTCAGAACTCCATCCTCGGGGCAGAATACAAAGGCCCTGTGTGATCCGATTGCCTGAACTCCCCCTGGGTCCCTCTGACCCAGCCATATTGGTCGTCTGGCTGAGCTCTGAGCCAACACCTGAGACTCATTCCCACCCTAGGGCCTCTGCACAGCTGTACTGCCTGAGCGTTGACCAGGTGGCCTGAACCCTCTCGAATTCCTGTTGGATAACATCATGAGCTCCTGAGTCAGTCCTCCGCACTGTTGACTCCTGCATTGTTTATTTCTGTTTTCCTTCATAGCACTTTCCATTACTGAACATGAGATTACCCATTTGTATCTGAGAGCAGTAGACTGGCTGCTTACGAGAGCGAGCTGCCTCCACTGGTTCAGCCTCCAGACGCTTGCACTGGCCCCTGGCTGGGGTGAAGCCAGAGGCTAGGAACTAAATCGGATCTCCCACTACACGAGACATCACAGCTACCTCCTAGGGTGCTCATTAGCAGGAAGCTGGGGTCCAGAGCCGGAAGTGGGAATCAGACCTCGGCACTCTGCTGTGGGACGTGGGCGTCTCAACCACTGGGCTGACTACCCAGCCCTGTTTGTCCTTAATGGTGCATCCCTAGCCTCTAGAAGCGCACCTGGCACTAGCAGAGCCCTAACGAGTGCTGGCTGAACGAGTGAGTGGGCGGATTAATCACGGCACTGCAGCTCCTGAGGCGGAGCAGTGAGCGGGGAGCTGCTGTGCGCCGCCGCCGCCTCCTTACCAGCTTCGCCATGCTGCAGAGGTTCCTGTCGAGTCCTCTCAGGAGTCCCAGGTCACCGGGCTCTCCGTGCTTCTTGAAGCACCAGGACACCCTGTGGTGGAGGTAGAACTGCCGGAGTGCAGTCGCGGCCCCGCAGACGGCTTCTCTCTCGGTTGTGTTCTAGAAAGAGAAATGCCAGACGGCCACGTGCTAGCGCTAGCGCTAGCGCGAACGTGGAGCAGGTGTTCCCTTCCTGATTTCCTCCTGGGAGGACACATGGAGAAAGGTGAGTTTGCTCGCTGTGGCTCCGTAGCCAGGCATTCCTGCCTGCTGCCCTGGCCTTCCACCTCTCCAGACGCCTGCTACCAGCAACCTGCACAGGCTGCCACCTGCTCTTCAGAACCTCCCAACTTCTCTTCCCTTGGAGGGTTTTGCCAGGAGTGCCCCTGGATAGCGTCGCCGACTGAGGTAAGTGGCCCAGGGGAGAGTCCCATGCAGGACCATCTGGCGCTACCGTCTGCATCCAGCTGCGAGCTCTTCTTCTGTGGAAAGAACCCACGTGAGCCCCTCCCGGCAGGTTCTGCTCATTCCGAGAGCCTCTCAGATCCAACTTTCCCTGGAAACGCTGCTTGTTGAGCAGTGAATGCCCATCATTGGCCCGGACACTGCTGCTCCGGGCAGCACTTGAATTTGGCTCCCTGCACGGGAGAGAGCCGTACCTGGAGAAGTTCATGGTTAAGTGGGGAGCTAAGAGTCTCCCCATGCTACAAGAGGTCAGTGCCCAGATGAGCAGAGCAAGTTGCCGCAGGGGTCTGGCCTGGGGAGGTGAGAGGGTGCCACTGAGCTGGAGTTGGGGCCTTGGCTGGTGCAGGGTGAGGATCTCCTGGGAGTGTTGCAGCTCTGATGTGGGACTGTCTACAGGGCTCTTTCTGGGGACATTGGGTCTTAGAAGAAGAAAACAGCTTTTGGGGCTGGTGCTGTGGCGCAACAGGTTAATGCCCTGGGCTGAAGCACCGGCATCCCATCTGAGCGCCGGTTCTAGTCCCAGCTGCTCCACTTCCAATCCAGTTCTCTGCTATGGCCTGGGATAGCAGTAAAAGATGGCCCAAGTCCTTGGGCCCCTGCACCCGTGTGGGAGACCCAGAAGAAGCTCCCAGCTTCGGATCGGTGCTGCTGCGGCCAATTGGGGAGGGAACCATCAGATGGAAGACCTCTCCCTCTCTCCCTCTCTCCCTCTCTCCCTCTCTCCCTCTCTCCCTCTCTCCCTCTCTCCCTCTCTCCCTCTCTCCCTCTCTCCCTCTCTCCCTCTCTCCCTCTCTCCCTCTCTCCCTCTCTCCCTCTCTCCCTCTCCCCCTCTCCCCCTCTCCCCCTCTCCCCCTCTGTCTGTAACTGTGACTTTCAAATAAAAATAAACCTTTAAAAAAAACAACCCAGCTTTTGGCGGAACCTAGGAGAGGGGTTGTGCATCAGTCTGGACCAGGCCTGGGGTGTGCTCTGGTTTTCCAGAAGAAGAAAGGCATGAAACCTAGAGCGTCTTAGCTTGAGCCCCGTGTCCTTATTGAGTGCAGATAAACTGTGTAGCCTTGCTACTCAAAGCGGGTCCACGGGCCAGCAGCCTGGGCGTCACCTGGGAGCGTGTTAGCAGTGCAGACTTACAGCATGGGAATCTGCAGTGAGAAGATCACCGTGAGGACCACAGGAGACGCTGCCCAAGCAGCTGCCAGTTCTTCAGTATTTTACCTGATGCTCAAGTGATAACTATTCAACAAGAACAACTCAGGCTCCCACCAGCCAGAGACAATCTCTTAGGATTCTGGTAAATATCTTCTCAGGTTTTTCTCTGTTAATGCAGTTTTTTTTTTCCTCCAAAATGGAGCAACTGGTGTTGACACTGTGTTGTAACGTCTTTACACTTAGACTGCAAGCATTACGCTGGAGAGTGCTGTTTAAGATGGGATTGAGAGGGGCACAGAAACCACTGTGGCTTTGTACAGCTGCTCGTCAGTCCCCGGTTACAGCAGCTTTTTGCTTCTATAAATGATGTGGCAGGAGCAATCTCTGTGTCCATCTCTTTTTCTGTAAGCTAACAGATTTTATTTTAAGATTTTTTGAGGAAGCTCTAGACCCAGGCCCCTTGCCCCAGGAGGGCCCCTGCCCCATGTGCAGGATTGGCGGAAGGACACCTAGCTGGCTGGGAGTCTCTCCTAGCCCCTGTCTGGAGTTTAAGGGCAGTGACTGTCTCTGGGTTCTGGGAGTCAGGAACCCCCTTTCCAGCCACCACCCTTGCCCCGGTGTGGGTGGGTGGCAGTGGTGAGCATGTTAGGAGGTGGGTGCTCCCTGTGTACCCAGATGTGAGCAGGTGCCCTCCTCTGCTGCTGTAGAGAGAACAGTGAAATCTCAGAAAGCCAGAAGGGCCCTTTGATAATTTTCCCATCAAAAGCTGGTGAGTTATGCTGTCTCTTGGTTTTGACCAGTATATGATCACAAAAATCACAAAATATTAGAGGAAACCCTTTACAATGTTTTTCTAAGTATATTCTAAAGGCAATGAATTTAAAATAGGAACTGAGAAGTCTCTGTCAGATGAAAGGACTATTTCTTTTTTTAAAGTTTTTGACAGGCAGAGTTAGTGAGAAAGAGAGAGAAAGGTCTTCCTTCCATTGGTTCACCCCTAAATGGTCGCCACGGCCAGCGCGCTGCACCGATCCGAAGCCAGGAGCTTCTCCTGGTCTCCCATGCAGGTGGAGGGCCCAAGGACTTGGGCCATCCTCCACTGCCCTCCTGGGCCACAGCAGAGAGCTGGCCTGGAAGAGGAGCAACTGGGACTAGAACCCGGAGTGCCGGTGCCACAGGTGGAGCATTAGCCAAGTGAGCCACGGCGCCAGCCAAAAAGGACTATTTCTAAAGGGAGTCGTAGTTGAAGGCCTTGGAGTTCAGTTGCCTTGGTTCTGCTGCACGAGTTTAACCCTTGACACTCCCCTGGCTCCTTGGCCAGCCTGCTTCCAGCCGCCCGTGTCGCCTTCGTTGCCTGTGTGGTTCTGGCAGTGGCTCGGGAGCAGGCCTCACACCTCGGCCTTGTTCAGGAAGGATGAAAAGGGGGTGAGCCCATGCCAGAGCGAGGTCTGCCCCTCAAGGGGATGCCAGGAAATGAGCACGGTAGGGGTTTCTTCTGGGGCAGTGACTCAGTCTCCTAACCTGGTTCTGGGCTAGCCTCGTCTAGGGCCACTGAACGCAGCCCTGACGGCATTGCGTTCATTACCTCCAGCGCTGCCCACGTTTAGTCAGCTGATACATGGGGATGTCCTCTGAAAACCCAAACAAGGCGGCCCGAGATTCAGTCTGGAGCTCTGTGAAGAGTTGTGGGCTCCAGCTGTCCTTGGTAAATGGGATGTACTTCAAAGTAAGGGTCCACCCAAGAAAGCCTTCACAGAGCAACCAGCTTGCTCTCCTCCGGCTGGAGTTACCTCCAAGACCCAGGATTTCCATCCGCTTGTTCCTGGCAGCAGCTGTCCCGAGGATGCTCCCCAACTTAGAAATAATGTAATTCTTCATCCCCAAAATAACTGAGACTAATACACTAGGTTTTAAAAAGACTTTCTCCTTTGGGAACATAAATAGCTTGACCTCCCACCTACTACTTTTGTGGGTTTTTGTTTGGAAAATAAAAGCCTTTCGATGCTCTGAAATGCCTTAATATATGAGTAAGCAGTGCTGAGTATTGGTGGGGAAGAAGGCGATGGAAGGGGGAGGTTAGTTCCAGGAGGAATGGGGTCAGGCTGTGCAGGGGAAGGCGTATGAGCTAGGGAAGCGTGAGGAAGGCCGTGGGGACTTGGAGGAGATGATGATGGGTGTGGTGAGGGGGCATCCCCTTGAGAGCTGGAAGAAGATGGGAGCCTGACCTGTGCTGGGACGGTGGTCTTGAAATCACAACTTTCTACCCACTCCAGGGCTGGGTTCCAGCCAGGCCTCTCATCACCTCCAAAGTCACCACCACACCTTCAGATGTGGAAAGTGAGGCACAAAGTGCCACGCAGCTAGTTAGTGGCAGAACTGGGACTGAAGCCGTAGCCTGTCTCCCAGATGACATGGAGCCCACGCGGCAGTGCGACAGGATGCAGGATACAGCCCAGCTGCTCTTGGCTTTTGTTGGTGCCATCTTAAGTCCTTAAGCAAGGACTTGGAAATTGTATAAATATACTATATATATATTATACATACACATGTAACCTTGTCCTTGGGAGTCCCATCCTGTATCAGACTCCTGGAGTAATCTTCAGGAAAACGAGGTAGCCCAGATAGAGCCTTGAAGAGCAGGCTTAGGAAGGAGAGGGGGCCCTGCTGTGAGGGCCGGGTGCCCAGGCTGACTCCTGGCCGGGTCAGCCCCTCCAGCACACACGGAAAGCTGGCACTTAGGAGCTTTGGGGCTTTCATTCTCAGTCGTGTGTTTCCATGAAAACAGGAACTGAAGTACGCCAAGCCATTGATACGGCCCAGTCATGTGTTTGTCAGAGAAAACACACTATCAGCTGTCAAATCTATCTCCTCCCACTGCACATGGTGGGGTGGGGGTGAGACTCGTGGGAGCAGCAAGACTGATGGTGCCCCAGCAGTCAGAAGCAGGGATGTGTTGGGCTGTGTGCGTCAGGATGGTCACAGCGCAGGCATGAGGGGGTTTGGCAGGACAGAGCCCGCTGCGGGCCTGGGGGCGGCCAGGCCGGAATGCAGTGGGCTGTTAGGTGACCAGCCTGTGGGAGAGAGAGGAGGGGCTCTGGCAATACCTCCTCTGTTGTCGTAGGAAGTCTCTTAGACAAAATGAAAGCTCCCTCGACTTGTAATCTCAATATCTACTTCTCTGTGAGGCTATCTGGTTTTTCAGAAAAGCATGGGCCAGAAAACTTCTCTCATTCAACAGGCATTTAGTGAACACCTTCTGTATTCCCGGTAAATCCCTAAAGAGCTTTTTCTTGACCTGGGTCTGGGTGACAAAATCCAAGCTATCTGTCACACACCTCCTAAAATCAAGTGAAACCCGAAACGCCGAAACACGGTCCTCAAGCGTGAAGACGCAAATTCTCATTTCTGAAAACATTCAACACCTTACAGATAGCCTGGGCCCCCCTGTTTCCCCTCAAGAAGTGTCTTGTTGGAGCCCTTGCAGACAGCTCCCGTCTCACAGGTCCCCCCTGCACTGGGGCAGGCACGGGCAGCTTCTTACCTTGGGGACGGCCAGGGCGTCTGCTATAGTCAGCTTGGTGCATGGAGTCTTGGCCCCGGGCAGGAACAAGAGAACAAGAGACAGAGTCAGCCTCCGACGGGACAAGTCTGGGGAGAAGTCTCGCGTGCTCCCTTTCCTGCCCCCGACCCCCAGCCCCCGGCCTCCTGGCCATCAGGTTTCTCACAGTCTAGGACACACAGGGAGATGGGGCCAGATAGGTACTCACCTTTCTCTCAGTGAGGATGTTCAGGGTTTTGATGATCTCGGGTAGGATGATATCGCTCCTGCGCCCCTGGATGAAGTGCGCAGTGCCTGCGAGGAGGCACAGCAGAGTGACAGGCAGCTGGGAAGAGAGCCCCATCAATAGTGCAGTGGTGGTGCGGGGCAATTAGTTTATCAGGAGATGCTACCAATGCATTCTGACAAAGATTTCTCTATTTATAGATTTAAAATTGCTGAAACCGAGGAAAAATGAGTTTACATTGGAAATTTTCGTTACACCAGATTGTCAGTTGCTGGGAGCCAATCAGCGTCTCTCTTCCAGGAGAAAAAGTGCCTCAGAGAAACAGGTAAAATGTTCCTGTGAAATCAGACCAATAGGAAAATGAAACCTTTTTAAAAACTAACTACAAAGTTTCAGCATAGGAAATTACACCATAATTTGCTCTTTAGATTAATCTTATCAGCTTGGGGCTGCTGCTGGCTTTTGCTTTGCATAGAAGGAAGAGGCCACAGGTGTCCGAGTTAGTTTGAGCGCGGTCCCTCCCGGGGAAAGATAGAGTGATATCAAGAAAGTCTGACTTGCACAGCTCTTGAGCCCGGGCTCTTCCAAGAATGAGTGGAGACCTGGAAGTTGTCCTGTCATGGAAAAGCTGACCTGGGGCTCCTCTCTGGGCAGAAGGAGATCTCCCACCCTAGCACAGGCGGGCTGTTCCTGCGAGTGGAGGTCTTGAGGGCAGGACAGGTGACACCGGGAGGGGCCAGTGAGGATGCCCCAGGCTGGGTGTGCCCCTCTCAGGAGCGACCACTTCATAAATGGGACTTAAACACATCCTAATTAGGAAAAGAAAAAATAAAAAAAGCCCCAGTCTTGGCAATTTGCAAATCAGTTCTCTTGGTCAGCGCTGCTTCCTCCCACCTGACTGTTGGAATCTCATCCCCTAGAGCTGGTGAGGTGCTTGCTCACCTTGACAGTGAACCTAAGGACCCCATCGCTGGCTTAGCTGCCTGGGCCTTGTGCAGCGTCCCTTCTCCCTCTGCAGTCTGTGCATCCTCCCAAGAAAGGGCCCGGCCTTACTCATCTGCAAGGTCACCTGGAAATGCGTGTGACTGAGGCTGTTCCTGGACTGGGTTGTTTTTTTTCTTTATTATTTAATTGACAAAAGTTAAGTATGTCTTTATGGTGCGTGAATGTTTTTAAAATTGTATACATTGCGGAGTTGCTAAGTCAAGGTAATTCATGCATTACTTCACTTGAATTTGCGGTGAGAACACTTCAAACCTACCCTCAGGAGTCTGTGAGCGCGCAGGGCTCTCCTAACTGCAGTCACCGTGTCGCGCAGCACGTCTGCTGCTGCCTGGAGTTTTACATATTTGGGCCAACATCTCCCCACCCACTGGTAACCTCCGTTCTACTCTATGCTTCGATGGGTTTGCCATTTTTTTTTTTTTTTTGATTCCACACATGTGTATGCGAGGGTACTTCAAAAAGTTTGTGGAAAAAATAGAATGAGAAGATGATGCACATCTCACACAGACTGTGTCAGGTGGCCTTGTGTGTGTGGTCAGCCTGACTTACCTGGGGTAACGTCCACCAGCGGCACCCACACTGTCGCAGTGGCTGGACTTTGTTCTTTCTCAGGGCTGAGTAGTACTCCCCTGTGCACAGCCCGCACCTTCCCTGGGAGCTGTGCGTCAAAGCTGCCAGGCTCAACAGGTGCCTTTGGACAGCCGCTGCAGGAGCTGAGCCGTGCCCTGCAGGGGGAGGACACGCCTTCCCCCCAGACACAGGTGCAGCTCAGGGGGCCGTGGGCCACCCTCTCCTCTGACCAGCTGACTACAAACTTGGGAGTGCAAACTGCCTCTTGGGTTTGGGAATTGGCTGTCAGAAAACAGCCCCAGTGAGGTTGCAGTCCTTTTATAGCAGAGATAACGCAGCGCGTTTCCCTCAACCCTAAGAGGAGACTCACAGGACAGGGTCCAGGCAGGTCCCCGCAGCAGGAAGCCCCACATCCTTTTCACGGAATCCGAGTGTGCCACGTGCTCAGCTCCCAGCTGCACCTCGGTGCCCGGAGTGGTTCCTGGGGCTCCGTTCTTTACGTGTGGGTGCACAACTGACCAGTGGGCCACCTGGCTGGGCTCACTCTGCAGCCACCTGCTTGGACGCCAGGCTGGTGTCACAGGAGTTCAGTGGTGTGCCCACCTCCCTCATCATGCCAGGACCCCCAGGTCGCTACACTCACATAAATCCTGGGGCCACCAAAGGCCCCAGGATTTAGGAGCAGCCTCCCAGGTCTTTGGCAAAGACTTCATTCCAAGAATTTGTAACCTGTTGGACATCCCAAGAGCTCACACGGAGGCTGGCCCTGTCTGTGGGTGAAGTCGGTTCCTCCCTGCACAGATAGACTGGGAGAGTTTGTGAGCAGGGCAGGTGGCTCCGAGAGAGGCAGGCCGAGCTGTGGTGTGGAGGACGTGGGGCCGAGGCTCCAGGCACAGCAGGGGTGGGCTGCGGAAAGCGCCGACTGGCTGCTGGCCCCGCCAGAGGTTCTGGAGAGGTGGGTTGAGGGCTGGGGTCTGGAGCGTCCTGGTGGCAGCTGTGGGCATTGTCAGCAGGTGTTTTCTGCTAAGGGCCATCTGGGACTTGAGGCTCTGGGAGCCAAGATGGGGAACCAGAGGAATATAATGTGGGGCCTTCAGCCCAGAAGCAGGGAACACGGCTGATTTTGTTTCTTCCAGCCGCTGGATGCGGCCAGGGGAAAGAAGGAAACTTGCCCAGCTATCAGGGAGTGATGGGAAGGAAAAGATGGGCTGTCCCACAGCGGGGCTGTCCCACAGCGGGGCCCCCAAGCCTGCGGAGTGCTGGGCGGTGCCTGGGCAGGTTCCGACTCTGCTGCGCCCACGCTGTGTCAGTCCTAGGCCCTTCCTCTCGCCCTGCACGGGAGCTGAGACGCAGAGCTTTGCTTCCAGCCTCTAGCAGACAAGTCGCCCGTCACCCGTCAGCTCTGTGACACGGACGGTCACGGACACTTTCGGGGCCTCACCTTACTCATAAGTGTAATGGGAATCACCCGTGGGATTCCTGCGAGGAGAGAGGTGCTGAGAACGCAGTGGGCGCCTGTCCCTCATTTCCCTCCCCAGGTTTCTGTCACCAGAGGCCACACGTGCGTGGGGTATCGGGGGAAGGGGGAAGGGCCAGGCCTGGCCACTCTGCCTCCCCACTGGGCTTGGGAAAGTAGGGGTGATGTGTGCGCCTGTTCCGTGGGGTGGAGTACTGAGAATGCACCTGCTGTTTGCTGAGTGCTGTGTGGCGGGTGGCATTATCATTAACATTATCGTTGTTATTATTGGCAGTATCTTTGTTTGGGCAAATGAATGTGGAGCTTGCTCCCCTCTGCACACCTGAGACGAGGCAGGGCAGTGGGGGCTTTGCTGCATGGCCAGGCCTGCACGGGCCCGCTTGTTTCCCATGATGCACAGCCACTTGCCACACTGCAGCCTTCAGACTTGGTCTCTGGATCCGGGGCAGGAAGCAGACCCTGCTGTGGATTCTTGAGCAGGAAAGCAGGTGCTTACTAAGCTCTCGGGAGAGCAGGAGCAGGCTGCAGGTGTCCCGGGGCTCTTAAGAATGTACCCCGGAAAGAACCTCTACCTCTGCGGCTGCCACTGGAGGTTTGGCTGCAAGTGGGGTAGACCAGAGCCGCTCCCCAATGGCCTCAACACGCACCGGAAAGCTTCAATAGCCCACCCCTTCTCCCACTACCCCACAGTCCAAAGGAGCATGAAGGAGGCACCGGCCTCCCTGCCCAGCTCTCCCCAAGGCCCCACTGTGCCCTGCGTCCGCATGCCATCCCCTCCTGGCAGCGGCGTGGGCACAATGCCTGAGAGCCCTTTCTCGCTGCTCTCAGGTGCACTCATGGTGTGACAGAAGCCTCCGCAAGGGGGAGATTTCTAAGCAGAGGCTGGACCAGCCAGGCTCCTGCATGGAGCGGGGGCTGGCTGGGTGGGGACAAGTGCCAGGGGAAGGGTGCGGCCTGTGGGGGCTGAAGCCAGGGGCTTGGTGAGGCTCTGGTGGAACTCAGGAATGCCAGGGAGTCTGGGAGGAGACATGGACGGGGCAGCCAGTTAGCACTGTGCAGCTGTCCCAAGAGTGAGGAAGCTGTGTGGATGAGGTGGGACTTGGGGGAGGGGGAGAGCTTGGGTTTGAGAGCCCCTGGGCAGCAGTAGAGTATCCAGGTTAGGACCATGTGTCCTGGAGTCAGCAGCTTTGGCTTGTTCTCTGTGCCAGCTCTGGCACGTCCTCTCTCGGTGACCTGGGGGAAGGTACCTTGCCCAGTTTTCTCCATGAAACTGGGCTGATGGTAGGGGTGTGAGTCATAAACACAGTGTTTGGTGTGGGGCCTGGCAGGTGGTAAGCCCTCGAAAACCTGTCTGCTGCCCTCGTCACGTGTCTCATTCCCAGCGGAGTCAGGTTTGGTGGATCCTGGGGTGAGGAGCAGGGAGGTGTCTCGGATGGCCCCAGGCCTGACTTGGGGGCTTCCATTCACAGAGCTGGCCTTGGGGAAAGGGGAGATGACCCAAGGCTGATGCTGGGCCCAGGCTCTGGGCACAGAGAGTGACTGAGTCATGGGGAGAATTCACTGCCAAGGAGCATGGGAGGAGAGGGACCAGGAGGGACCTACCATCTCAGCCACACTGCAGAGGGGCGTGAGGTAGGAACAGTGGGCTGGTGAGTGGTGACATCATTGCCACAGCTTCTGAGCGCAGTGTGGGCAGGAAGGAATGGAACCCATAGACAGCCTGTGTCACAGGCAGGCTGTGCTGCTGTGTGGGTTACCAGGCGGGGCCTCCCCAGCCCAGCAGAGGGCAACTCCCACATGTAACAGTCCCATATCCAGCCCCCTCAAGTCTCCCCCCATCGCACAGGGCCTAGGAGCTAATGACAAGATGTCTTGGGGGGAGGAGAAATGGAACAAAACTGGCCTTGTATTGCCAGTTTTGTTTATTTTTTTAAGATTTATTTTATTTGAAAGGCAGAGATAAAGAGAGAGAAGGGGATTGAGAGAGAGAGAGATCTTCATCCATTGGTTCACTTCCCAAATGGCCACAACAGCCAGGGCTGTGCCAATTCAAAGCCAGGAGCCAGGAGCTTCTTTTGGGTCTCCTGCATGGATGCAGAGGCCCAAGCACTTGGGCCATCTTCTCCTGCTTTTCCAGGCACATTAGCAGGGAGCTGGACTGGAAGGTGGAGCAGCTGCGACTCCAGCTGGCACCCATACAGGATGCCGGCACTGCAGGTGGAGGCTTAACCTTCTATGCCACAGTGCCGGCCCAACTGCCGGTTCTGGAAGTCGGGCAGTAGATAACTGGGGGTTATCCTTGTATGTGTTTGAAATTTTCTATAATAAGAGGTCAGAAAACTTCTAAATGCATGGCAAATTTAAACATATATTTATATATATGTGTGTGTTTATATATATATATATTTATATGTATGTGTATGTTATAAATAACAATTATATATATAAAAAATATAATAGAAATATGTGTAATACAGGCACACAAACACATCCCCAGCATCTGAGCACCACTGCCTGTCTCGCTCTCACACTCCGTGTCTTCCTTGCCCCCCTTGGCCCTCAACTCCCACTCCTCCCCCTGCAGCCAAGAGGGACCTCAGGTGGCGTCCCTCCATCTCAGATCCTCAGACACAAGGGCCTGCTGTCTCCTCCTGCCCCCATCCCGCTCTCTTCCAGCCATGGATGCTGGGCAGAGCAGCCTGCACTCCCCAGGAACGGCCTTGCCCTCCCCCGCCCCCCGTTCTCCCCTCAGTCCAGCAGCCCCTGCCTGCTGCACGGCCCCCGTGGCACTTGTGGCCCCAGACATGTGCTGTGTTCTCGGGTTTGTCGGTTCTGCCTCCCACTGCTCATGGCCTTGTTTTGCTCCCCGTGGATCTGCAGCACCTGGGTGGTGCCTGGTACCTCCACCTCCTTGTCCCTTGGTGTCCGTGAGGGACTGGTTCCAGGATTGCTGTGGGCACCAACTCTGTGGATCTCTTGTGTAAAATGGCATCGCGTTTGCCTATAACCTCAGTGCATCTTCCCATATACTTTATTATTTACAGTTTTTTTTTTAATTTGAGAAGCAGGGAACAAGCCCACTTGAGACCACGCCCACTCACTAATGCACTCCCTCAGAAGCCTGCGATGACCAGGACTGCACCAGGCTTACGCTGGGAGCCAGGAACTCTCTCGAGGTCTCCCATGTAGGTGATAGGAGCTCAATTACTGGAACCGCCACTACTGCCTCCGGAGCCAGAGCCAGGTATCACATCTAGATACTTCACCGTGGGACGTGTCTTCAGTGGTGTGTTAACCAGTAGGCTAAATGCGTGCTCTCTCCCACATACTTTAAACCATTTCTAGATCACTTGTAATACTGATATCAGGTAACCCCAGTGTATATAGGAAGCAATGACCAGAAAAGTGGATGCACATGGTCAGCTCAGGTGCCGTTTAAAATACATGTATTTTCTCTCTCTCGTTGGATCCCCAGAGGCAGTAGCCACAGAGAGGCTGCACTCGCTGACTGCGTGAGTGTGGCTCCGGTTCTCAGAGGGCAACTGACCCTTGGCTGGAGTGACAGCCGTGGAAGTGGGGGACTCCGCTGGGGCTGACGCGGGGCTGTGTGGCTCTGGCACATTTGCCCCCAGACCCAGGCTGCTCTTTGTGCCTGTGTCCAAAGGCACAGATCATGGAGAGGAGGCAGGAACCCAGGCAGGCAGAGTGTGGACTGCCTTTGCCGGACAGTGTGGTGAGGAGTGATGGCTGTTGGGTTAGCCTTTCCCCAGGAGAGGCGGGAGCTGGCTGAGGGGTGCACAGGAGCTCTCTGCGTTTGTCCCCAGGGTGTTGGTGTCACCTCAGCCTGAGAGCAGGGCTTGCACCTGCTTCCCGGCTCACCTACGTCAACCTGGCAGGCCAGGGCTGGGTGAAGACCCCGAGCCTTTCCAGTATGGTGAGCACTGAGGGACCCAAGAGGGCCCAGCCTGTGCCGCAGGTTGGCCGGCTGGGCAGTTGAGCTTCCCAGGCTATCGGCTGTTGCCTCCCAGGCCTCTGCAGGCCTCCATCTCATGCCCTGGGAGAGCTGAGGGTCTGGGCCCCTTCACCTACCCCAGTCCTGATTGGCTCCCCCTGGGGGCCAGACACCAATCTGAGGTTCTTTTCGCCTCTTCTGAAATTATCTTCATCCTGCATTGGGAATGAGTGTGTACTCATTGTAGAAGCCGTGGGAGTCCGTTAGTGAGAAGGCGCCTTTGCTGGCGTGGTGTCACTGCTGCTCCTCTGGGCCGGGGTCTTGGACTGTGGATCTGTGGGGCCACCACAGCCAGCTCAGGCCCTCTTCCCCGCAAGGGTTTCGGGAAGAACTGTGCGGCCCCCGCAGCTCGACCGTCGTGAGGCAGAGAACAGGGCTGACGAGAGTTGCTAAATTTAATTCTGGTGCCTGCGTCACCTCTGACCACACAGCAGCATCTGCCCAGGCAGTGCACGGGCTGGGGGCGTTTCTGAACAGCTCTGAGAGGGTGACTTTCCACAGAGAAGGCATGTGGAGGGAAGGAGAGCGACAGAAAGTGAGGTCGTAAGTAGAAAATCACTTCTGGGATTTTGAATGGCTTGTCGTGGGGCCCTCCCTTGCTGCTGAGAAGTCATTTGATCTGGGAAAGTTCATTGCGCGCCATTTGCACACTGCTTCTGGGTGGAGCCGAGAAATGAATGAAGATAGGGAGGGAGGCTGGCTGTCTGATGTGTGGGAGGTGGCCGGTGGGTGACACAGCCCCCAGTCTCTAACCAGGAGCACCTCTAGAGGGCCCGTGTGGCCCCGGCCAGGCTGCCCAGGCTGCAGTGTCGCTGGCCTTCTTGGACAAGGTGGGGGTCAGCCGGAGAGGGGCAGGCTCTGGGCGGGTCACGGTTAGCCAGCTCTTACAAAGATGCATCCCTGCCGACTCGGTACTAAACTGCTTCCTGGGCCACAGGGAGGTGAGATGCAGGCCTGTCCCCCCAGGCTCCGCCTTCTCCTTGTGAGTAGCTCGGGGGCTGGCCTGGGAGAACCCCGAGTGACCTGGGCTGTTTGCTGACACCTCCTCTAGCTGCAAACACAGGCTTTGGCGCCAAGTTTACCGGAAACTCGTGTGTCTCTCACTTCTCATTTGCGCCCCAGCCCCTTTTCCAGTGAAACCTCCTGGGCCTGGTGCTCTGGGGAGCTGAGGGGCCCCTGCGCCCTGGGCCCCACGAGCTGCATCTCTCTCCCTCCGTCTCTCCTGGCACTCTCGTCTCTTCTCAACAGCCCCTGTCTCCGGGTCCTGCTTGGGGCTTGCCTCGTGCAGGAAAGTCAGCCATGTGGTTAGAGAAAACTCCCAGCAAATACCCCGGGGTCATCCCCAGGAGGCCGTGCTGCCATTGACAGCTGACACATCGCTCTCCCCCATCTCTGATTCCTGGCTGGGCCATCACTTCCCGCCCCCTTGCCAGCAGTGGCAGTTTGGTTCTGTGTCCCTCATCCCTGGAGGACCTGGTGCCTGTTCCAGTTCCCCCCAACACTGCCAAGGGGGACAGTCTCCGAGGTGCAGGCACAGGGCCGGTGTGGCTGAGGATGTGGCGAGCTGTGGACCCCTAGTGGTGGGGTCCGGGACAGCCTGTGGGTTGGCACCACACCTGGGCCTCCACGTGTGTGGGTGGAGGCCTGCCATGGGACACCGCCCCCACCACACACACTCCCCACCCTCTGACACACACCCCTCCCCCAGTTGGTGCCTGTCCTCAGGGGATTCATGGGCATTTCACTGGAAGGCTCTCCATCCTATGTTGGACACACAGGCCGAAGCGTTGGTAGGGTGGATTGGACCTGGTTCAGAGAGGATGCTGGGGCGGGCATTTGGCCCAGTGGTGAAGGTGCCCGCATCACATTTTATACTGCCCAGGCCCCATACCCTGCCCTGGTTCCTGACTTGTTTCCTGCTAATGCAGACCCTGGGAGGCACTGGCGATGGCTCATGATCTCAAGCGAGGCTTGCATTGAGTTTCCAGTTCCATTATGGGCATCTGGGGAATGAACCAGTGGACGGGAGTTTGCTCACTCTGTGTCTCTGCTTCTCAACAAAAAAAGACACTAGTGGAGGGTAGATCACTAAGTTCTACTTAAAAAATCATTACTGTTCTATTAGTATTCTTTAGGCTTAAAACTCTTAGACTCTGGATGGAGCAGGCTGCTGGGATCCCGACTCTCTCCCCCAACTTCTGAACCTCTCCTACCCCCCCCCCCAGCAAGTCAGCCCCTGCTCACCTCCAGAGGGTGGGCCTCCCTCCTACAGACCCTGCATTAATAAAAATGAAACTCTTTTTGGTGGTGACCCTGGAGTCAATGTGCCTGGATGGCCGGTGTGGTGCCAGCCTCAGGTGACCCTCAGTGGATGGAGAAGCACTTCACAGGTTCTTTGATCCCCTTGGCACCCAGAGGCCGTTTCTGTCCCCTGACCTACACAGTGGAGAGGCAGCTCCTGTGCGCCTCCCCGAGGCTTCTCGCTGGGCCTGGCATCCCTGGCTCCTGCCCCGTCCAGCCTGGCTGCTCGTCGGTGGGCGTGAGCGGTCCCTGAGTGGTTGCCCATAGTCGTTGGCTGCCAGGTCTTCTGCTCTTGCCCGAGTGATACAGCTGTGAGCCCTGGCTGTCTACACTGACTTCTTAGCATCACTGGGTGTTCCCACTGGTACCTTGGGCTCCCAGCAGGACAGCTGCCTGGAGACCCACTGCCTCTGCAAAGACGCCCCAGCCTTCTGGAACCATCTCTGCCTTTGGTACCTCCTAGAGATTCAAGGGACGTCATGCTGAGGCCTGCTGGTTCAGCCCTCCCACTGCGCGCTGGGCCCATTGGTCCCGGCTCCCCATCTGCCCTGCGGCACAGAGGGCACAGACCAAGCCGTGTGTCTTTGTCCGGCGCTGTGAGTGCAGTCCCTAATGAGAGGGGCTCAGAGCTGGATGAGCTCCCTGTCGTGGCAGTGGGGATAAGCCGGCCCCTGAGGGTAAAGGAAGGGAACAGTGCATCCAGGCCGCTAGAGAGAGTGCAAGCTTCAGAGTCGCAGTGGGTTCGGGGCCCAGAGCCTGGCTTTGCTTCTTAACAGCTGTGTGTCCCTGGGTGAACCGTAACTGCCAGAGTGTGAGGGAGATACGGTGCCCGCCGGCTCAGCTGGCTGCTGGTCAGGGCGGTGATGGTGGGATGCCTTCGAGATCCCTGCCTGCTCTCCAGACGCCCTCCTGGGGCCCTGCCATCCTGGCCCAGGCTTCCTCCTCCGCCTCCTTGCTGCAGGCAGCAGCCTGAAAGGGGGCTCCCTCCCCGCCCCTTATGCAGCCAGCCTGCCTCTTGCAGAGCTCCTGAGAGTTGGGAGACCCCAGACCAGCTCCCCAAAGACCCAAAAGAGGATCCAGTCTCTTTGTCATCATCTTTATTTCAGTTTGACAGAATTGCCCTTCCCCCCATCCACAGCCCCGCTCGTGTCCCAGGCTGTGCATCGGTATATATTATGAACTCTGTGCTAACACGCTGAATACTTTAAATACGAGGAAACACGCTAATAAATTACTCCTTGGCTGTTGGCTGTCGACAAGAGTAGCTCCCTGGCCCTCTCCTGTCCCTGGCCTTGGCTGAGGCCCGGAGGACCCAGAACCAATGAGGTAGCAGAATTCTGTGCACAGTACTTCTTAGCAGGGACTCCTGGCACCCGCTGCCTTAGCACTGGATCCCTGCGGCTCTGGGCAGCCCCAGCCTGACAGACGCTTTAAATAACATACAATAATAAATAAGAGGAGACTAGTGCCTGTGCTGCACTGCCCCTGGGCCCTGTGTGAAGCAGGTCCCTCCCCCACCCCCTGTGCCCCCTCTGGGATGTCACAGCCCCTAGAGCAGGGGTGGCAGGCGCCCTCGTCCCCCAAGCTCAGAGCCTTGGACAGGAGGCCCAGCGGGCTGAACCCAGGCCCCAGGAGCAGGGGTGGGGTGGGCTGAAGGCAGGCAGCACAGATGAAGTCTAAACTAAGGAAATCTTACCCTTCCCTCTCCCCTTCCCCATTCCCAAGGAAAACTCGGCGGCTGGCGTCCCTGGGGGCCGACCTGCGGCACTTCAGCGGAACTTCCCCAGGCGATACAGGCTCTGCAGATACCTGCGCAGCTCATTCAGGAACTGCAGCAGTTCGATTTTGGTGTCTCGCGCTTGCAAGCTGGCAACCTGCTGCAGGACGAAGAGGCCGGCACGTTAGTGGATGCCAGGGCTGTGTCCCTCAGCCCGCACCAGAGTGCTCAGGAGGTGGGTCCTGTTACTTCTGCTGCCTCATAGATGTGGAAACTGAGGCTCGGGGGGAGGTAGGGGTCCTGGAGCCTTGCTTTGAGAAATCCCCAGGGGCCGTGTCCCCCCTGCTGCCACAGTGGACCCAGGCAAGCCAGGGCTGGCAGGAGTGGGTGCTGGGTGGGGCTGAGATGTGGGAGGGAGCCTTACCTTGGCCATGGCCTTGTCTGTGCAGAGTGCGCTCAGCATCCGCTGGGTCCTTTGGATGGTGTTACAGCCAGAGACGTTGATGAGGGACTCCAGGGCTGCACAGTACTGTGGGGAGGAGACCACGTGCGTCAGAGGCTTGGGGGAGGCAGGGCTGAGTGGTGGGAGCCCCGGGTTACGGGGGCAGAGAAGGCAGCTCTGGAAGTCTGCTTGGATCCCCTCAGCCGTGTGAGCAAGGCTCAGAAGAGACCAGGCCAAGGTGTGCCCCTGCCCCCCTCCCACGCTGTCCACGGGTCCTTACCACGCCGGCTGTTAGGTTGACACTCCACACCATGGTGCCATTGCAGAGCGGAGCCTGAGGAGACAGAGGGGCCCCTCAGCATCCCTGCAGGAGCACGCACACTGTGCTCTTCTGCACCCTGCTCACAGCCTCTGCCTGGGGCTCGGGGCTGAGAGAGACGGACTGGGACCCAGCTGGTAAGGGCTAGGCAGAGCTGGGCAGGGAGGCAGGAGTGCGGGGTGGCCTGGGCTGCTGTTGACCAGGACAAATGAGACAGCAGGTGGCAGGGGTCAGGGTCTTGTTCTGCCTTCCGAGGTGGGGGTGCCACGCCATTAGGAGCATGGGCGCTGTGGGGCTGTCCAGGCCTGGTTTGAATCTGGCCTCTGTCCATCTCACGAAGTCTTAGTCAGCAAGATGGGTCATTGTCCCTGCTGCTGGAGGTGAGGCAGTGAGGAAGTGACATGTGACGCGCCCAGCATGAGCCTGGAGCCTCCCCCTGCCCAGAGTGAGCTGTTGCCAGTGGGGACGGGAGCTGAGCCCACGTCAAATCCTGCGGTGGAATGGGCTCAGCCAAGCTACTGTGGCCAACGGCCAGGTCAGTGGCAAATGCCAGACAGGTCTGGGGGTGTTCTGACCCATTAGCTTTCTTCTCATTAGCAATGCCAAGGATGCACTGGAGGTGCAGGTGGGGCCAGGCCAGGGGACGGGTGGCCCCTGGGGGCTCTGCTGGGCCCTTTCATGGTTTATCCACATTTCTGTCCTCCATAGCCTGGTGCCTGTCGCTTTGCCATGGCTGGGCCCGCCCCCTTGTCCACGAGGCTTCTTCCTGACTCCCAGGCCCAGCCCACTCATGACCTCCTTGAGGGCCACCCACCCAGGACTCTTGCAACTGGGACCCTGGCCAGCCGGTGCTTACCTTCTGGTTGTGTGTGATGTTGACCAGCTCCTCAATGAGCTCCCTGAGGGACGGGGGGGGAGGCACGGGGCCTGGGGACACGAGGCCACCAAGGCAGATGACAGCAATGGCCACAGCCCACCAGAGCGCCATGGAGCCCAGAGCAGCAGAGGAGGATCGGGAGCAGGCGTGCGGGCTGGCCCAGCTGAGCGACTGTGGCCCTGGCCTCCTGTGGCAGCTTTTATAGGCCCGAGTGGTGACGCCCCAGCACCCTGGTCTCCGCTGGCGGGCATATCTATAAACCACATCTTTACTCATCTTTTTTTGACTTTGTGGAAAATCCAGCATGTATAAAGGAAAGAGTTTGATTTCGCATGGACTTATTGAGAAGGGTCTCATGCATAGTTTCCAAGATCTGGCTAGGCTTGCTTCCAGGAGTAGGTGAGAGGGCCCACACTTGCCATGGCTACCTGGTGACCCCGCTGAGCACCTGTCCCCTGACCCATTCCTTTACTGGACGTGCGAGGAGTCTCGGTGGCACATGGCTGTGACCGCAGTCTACCAGCTGTGGGAATGGGGGAGGTTTAGCCAGTGAACCGGTTTCTTTCTTTTTTTTTTTTTTAAGATTTTATTTATTTGACAGGTAGAATTACAGAAAGAGAGAGAGAGAGAGAGAGGGAGGGAGGGAAAGAGGGAGAGAGAGAGAGAGAGAGAGAGAAGGGTCTTCCTTCCATTGGCTCACTCCTCAAATGGCCGCAACTGCCGGCGCTGCGCCGATCTGAAGCCAAGAGCCAGGTGCCCCTTCCTGGTCTCCCATGCAGGTGCAGGGGCCCAAGCACCAGGGCCATTTGCTGCTGCTTTCCCAGGCCACAACAGAGAGCTAGACTGGAAGAGGAGCAGCCGGGACTAGAACCTGTGCTCATATGGGATGCCGGTGCCACAGGCAGAGGATTAACCTAGTGCGCAACAGCGCCGGCCCCCAGTGAACCGGTTTCTTAGATTACCAAGGTCATACTTGGTTTAGATATGAAAGTCGAACAGGATAGAAGAACAGTGCCGAGCCCGGCTGTTGGCCCACCCAGTTCCTCCCTGTTGGCCCAGTGGGAAGGATGCTGACCGTTTAGATGCTCAGATGTCAGAAGGAAGACCCAGCCAGATCAGGGCTCCTCCGGGGACCTGAGGGTGCACAATTGCCTTGATGGAACCCTGAGTCGGCGCAGCCTGGATGGCTGGGGTGCCTGCCCAGGCCTTCAGCCCTTGGCCATCCTGCTGGGAAATCCTTACTGGGCGGCTAGCCAGAGACTTGCCTGCCTGAGCCCAGGTGCCAGTGTGTGACTGTTCCAGGCCACTGAGGCGGCAGTCACCACCTTTGCCCTTGCCCGTCAGTCTCGAGGGACCAGCTCCTGCCCCCTGGGGTCCCTAGTGTCCCCTGAGCAGGATGTAGCAGTGCTGGGGAGGCGCTGTTCTGTGTCCTCTGCTTTTCCCTCATTGCCCCAGGAGCTGTAGAAGCAGCCAGAGAGGGCGCAGCGTTTGCCTGCTGGGTGCTGATGTCAGGATCTTACCTACCCACTTCCTCCCCAGCCTGGGGTCTCCCCAGGACCTCCTCCGCCTGCTCAGCCTCCCTGCATCCTCGCTCAGTGGGACGCAAGCTCTGGCTAAGGCTTTTCCACGGGGCGCTTGGCCCTCGCTGCTGCTCACAAGCCTCCCTGGCTTGCCCACCTCTCTCCCTGCCAGGATGCCACTTCATCCACAGCCCGCGGTTGTTTGCAGCAGGAGCCCGTAGGTCCAGACGCTGGGAAGCCATCCCCACCCGCCGTGGCCCCCCAGTGTCTGGCCGTGTGACGGCCCCCTCCTCTCTCCCGGGCCTCGGTTTCCTCCTCCACAGAGTAGGGTCTTCCATGGGGCTTGGTGCGGGGGAAAGGAGTGGGAACCACTTGCTGTGCAAGTCCCGGAGCCCCGTGTGGCGATGAGTCAGCGTCCCCCTGCTCCCCATGACCAGCACAAGGCTTGCGGGGAACTGGGGCCCGCGCGTGGGAGCAGGGCGGGCGTGGTGATGGCCCCGGAGATAGGGGCTCTGCGTTATGTAAGGGGCGATGGGCAGATAAGCGGGCTCCGTGCGGCTCGCCCTCCTCTGCTGTCTCGTAGACCGGCTTCTCCGGGAAGCTACGAGGGGGCGGAAAGGTGGAAGTGGTCGGCGGCCGGCCCCAGGCAGGGCAGAGGCCAGCGGGGCCCCGAGCACCTGAGCGCACCGGTGGGCACTACAGGCTGCGCGCGCGTCCCGCTCCGCACCCCGCGTACAAGTCCGACGATCCCGGGGTGGGGGCCATGGCCGAGCGGCCGCCCGCACCATGGGACCCAGGGTCCGGGATTCACAGGAGCCAACGCCACCCGCTCTGGCAGGGGCGCCCCATCACTTTCTCCTTGGCTGCGATCAGGGCTCCAAGCTCTCCCCTGGCGCTGTTAAAGGTCTGAGCGCTTGGCACAAGTGGCCAGCATGTCGGTAGCTCTTGCAGAGGTGGGTTCCTGCGGCTGGGGGAGGGGGGAGGGGCGTTCGCCCTGCAGCCGTCCATCCGTCCATCCGGCACTGCCCTTCCTGGCACCAGGCCTGCACTGAGGCCGGGGACAGCTGGCGCTGGCTTTTGCGACATTCTCGGACTCCCGGCTTCTCTGGGCCAGGTAGGAGTGAGGTGTTCTAGTACGGGACGGTGTCATTTCCTAAGCCTTCAGTTTTAGGAAAGCTACACCTGCAGGTGATTTTTAAAATGAAATAATTCAAGAAAGTTGGTTAGGAAAAAATCAGTTTGCCACGGGTGCCTCGTGGTGCTCTTTTGTGAGGGAGGCACAGCCCGCCTGTGTCCCCGCTTGTCCGGAGCATCCATGTCCTCGGACTGCACGGGGCCCTGGGAGAGAGCATTCTGTCCTGGAGCAGGCGGCTTGCAGTCCTTTATAAAAAAGAATCTGGCTTCTCTCAGCCTAGGCTCCCCATCCTGCAGTGCAGCCCCTGTGTGCGGGGCCTGGGGGCTCCCGTCGCTCGGCGCTGTGGAAACTGGGATTGGCCAGGCAGGAGTGGAAGCAGCAGTCACGTGCCCCTGCTTCTGTGCCCGGCAAGCATTTGTCTCTCTTCCCGCACTGCCTGCATCCTGTGCTGGGCGGCCAGGGGGGCACCGTCTCGGATCCTTCAGCTGCTTTAGCTTCTTCTCCAGAGGAGCCACTCTTTTTTGGAGTTGTGAAATGTGAGAAAGGCAAAATGTGAGAAAGAGAGAGAGGGACTGATTGTCCATCTGCTGGTTCACTCCTCAAATGGCCACAGTGGCTAGGGCTCTGGGCCAGGCTGAAGCCAGGAGGCCAGAACTCCGTCCAGGTCTCCCACACAGACGGCAGAGCCCAAGCACTGAGCCACCGTCTCCTGGGGTGCCCATTAGCAGGAAACTGACTGGAGGTGGAGGTGGGACCGGAACCCCGGCACTCCCGCGTGGGGTAGGGTCGTCCTAAGCAGTGGTTTGTCCTTTGTGCCCCGATGCGCTCCTCAAAGCTCTGCATTGATCATTGTTGTGTTCGCTCAGCAAACTGATTTCTCTGTCTTACGAAATGTCTCTCCACCCCAATCCTACTCCAGCCTCTGAGGTCTGCAGTCCGAGAATAATGTAGTGGAGTGGCCAGGATGCAAACAGGCCCTCCCCTGTGGGACGCCGTGCCCCACGCAGCCACTCAACCTGCTGCGCCACAGGGCTGGGCCCGGGAGCCCTCGGAGCCCATCCACCCGCTGCTTATGCTCCTCCGTTCGCTGCATGAAACCGAGGCTGCTACTTGGTGATGTTCTGGCGAAGGCATAGTCAGTGGCCCCCGAGAAATATTTGTGCTGATTGCTCCTTGTCAGCCTTCCTCCACCGACGTCCTCCTCCTCTTCCCTCTACCCGCATAGCTCACGTTTGGGTCTGCTCACCGCTGACGTAACCGCTCTGCCATGGTCACAGCCGAAGCAGGCCTGGCTAGGGCTCCTTTTATTTTCCCTTGAAGCTTCTCCCCTCTGCAGTTAACGATCGGCTTGTTTCTCAGTTCGCTGTCTCCCGTGCTCTCGGCCATCGTGGCTCGCTGTGTGAGTCTCTAGAGGCCGCGCCACCACGCTGCCGCAGTTTGATTTTCTTGGGGAAGTCTCCCCTGGGGCTGCCCTCTCCACTCTGCTCTCATCTGTGCCCTGGAAGCCCCGCAGGCTCCTCGCCACTGTCTGCTCTTCCACTGAGCTCCTGCAGTTTGGCGAGAGCGCCCTGGGCATAAGGTTGCCTCTGTCGGCGAGTCGGGGTCGTGATGTTGACCACGTGGCTGACAGTGTTCCTCTTAGGTGATGAGTGTGTTGGACAGGACAGTTGGAGAGCACGGGCATTGTCTCTCCTCAGATTTGTGCCCTCGAATGTTAGAGCCCATCTGTGGCGCTGGGCCCTTCTTGGAGACCATTTTTATTGTGCTATTTGCTTCCCAGTGAGTTTTCTACTTCCTTCTTTCTCTTTTTAACCTTTTTTCCCCCCTAATTTGAAAGACAGAGTTACAGAGAGAGGTAGAGACAGAAAGAGAGGTCTTCCGTCTGCTGGTTCACTCCCCAAATGGCCAGGAGCCAGGAGCTTCCTCCAGCTCTCCCATGCAGGTGCAGGGCCCAAGGACTTGGGCCATCTTCCAGTGCTCTCCCAGGCTATAGCAGAGAGCTGGATTGGAAGTGGAGCAGCTGGGACTAGAACTGGTGCCCATATGGGATGCCAGCACTTCAGGCCAGGGCGTTAACCCGCTGCGCCACAGCGCCAGCCCCATGCTTCCTTCCCTCTTTCTCCATTTATCATTTGTGATTCTACTACAGGTTGAGTGTCCCTTACCTAAGGTGCTTCAGACCAGAAGTGCCTTGGATTATTTTATTTTATTTTATTGTGGGCAGTAATTGCGTACAATATTTCTACTGCACCTGTGTTTGCTGTCTGCGTGTGAGGTCAGGTGTGAACTTGCCCTCTTGGGGCATCACAGTGGTGCTCAAGATGTCTCAGGTCTTTGAGGTTAGGGATGCTCAGTCCGTGTGAAGCAGAGCTAGCCTCGTCTCTGTTCATTTGTCTTGTTGATGTCCGTGTGGGCTCAGGACTACTGACTGTGCGGGTTGCAGCCAGGTGCTGTCCTTGTGCTGTTTCTCACGTTGGTCAGCCTTTGGCCATCAGGGTGCATTCAGGCCAGGCCCTGGGTTCTTTGTTTTGAATGTTTTCCTACCTTTGAGAGCCACAGGCTGTTCTAGACTGATTTTATACTTCACCCTCAGCTATGGAACCAAGTGCTTCTCCCAGGAGCCAGGGCTCCATTCGGTGGGGAGGGTGTTTTAAAATCAAGATCTGGGCTTGCCCATTACTCCGGGCTGCCATTGCCTGAGGGCCTTCTCGGTGGACAGAGCTGGGCTCCCGTGTGCGTGCTACCCGAGGCAGGTGTACGTGCGTGTGTTTCTGTTTCTTTCCCTGTGCTTAGTCTTTTTCACCCTAAGAGTGCACACACACTGTAGTCACTTGTGAGTGTACCGTCGGCAGTGTTCAGTCTGTGCACACTGGTGTACAGCCAATCTCTGGAACTCTGCGTCTCACAGAACAGAGCCTCCTTCCCACCCTCCCCTCCCCCAGCCCCAGGGACCATCCTACTCTGTGAATTTGATACTGTAGGCAGTGACTGTCTTTTTTTGTGACAGGCTCCTTTCACTTAGCATGATATATATATATATATATATTTTTTTTTTTGACAGGTAGAGTGGACAGTGAGAGAGAGAGACAGAGAGAAAGGTCTTTCTTTTGCCATTGGTTCACCCTCCAATGGCCGCTGCGGCCGGCGCATCTCGCTGATCCGAAGCCAGGAGCCAGGTGCTTCTCCTGGTCTCCCATGCGGGTGCAGGGCCCAAGCACTTGGGCCATCCTCCACTGCACTCCCGGGCCACAGCAGAGAGCTGGGCTGGAAGAGGAGCAACCGGGACAGAATCCGGCGCCCTGACCAGGACTAGAACCCGGTGTGCCGGCGCTGCAAGGCGGAGGATTAGCCTGTTAAACCACGGCACCGGCCTAGCATGATATTCTTAAGGTTCACCCATGTTGCAGCATGTAATAGAATTTCCTTCCTTTTTTAAAGCTAATGTCCATTGTAAGCATACACGATACACAGTGTGCAAGTTTATCCAAGGAGGAACTGACAGGTGTTGGCCTTGGCTCCCCCTCTGCACTGTCGTGATGAACACCGCTGCTATGAACGGAGGTCTGGAAATGCCTTCTAGACTTGGCTTTCACCTCTTCTGTACACTCCAGAAGTGGATCACTTTGTTTTAAAGAGTTCTGTATTCCTACTTTTTTTTGGAGGATCCAGCATTGTGGCACATTCCAGTGGTGTTCAAGGATTCCAGCGGTCTGTGTTCTCACCAGTACTCTTCTCTGGTTCTGGTGGTGGCCGTCCAAGTGAGTAGGAGGTGGTAGCTCGGTGTGGGTTTGAGTTGCATTTCCTTATCTTCAGTGGTGTCGAGCATCTCTTCAAGTGCTTACTGTCCATTCGCGACCATCATCATCATCTCCGATGAAATGTCTGCTCCAGTCCTTTGCAGGTTTTTAAATCATTTTTGTTGTGTTGTAACTGTTCCTTATACAATGTGCATATTAACTCCGTCTCAGAATTTTACCCCATCCTTCCAGTTGCCTTTCTACTCTGTTGATTGTTTTGATGCACAGGTTTTTTTTTTTTTTTAAGATTTATTTATTTATTTGAAAGTCAGTTACACAGAGAGAGGAGAGGCAGAGAGAAAGGTCTTCTATCCGATGGTTCACTCCCCAATTGGCCACAACAGCCAGAGCTGTGCTGATCTGGACCCAGGAGCTTCCTCCAGGTCTCCCATGCAGGTGCAGGGGCCCAAGGACTTGGGCCATCTTCTGCTGCTTTCCCAGGCCATAGCAGAGAGCTGGATCAGAAGTGGAGCAGCCGGGACTTGAAGTGGCATCCATATGGGATGCCGGCACTGCAGACGGTGGCTTCATCTGCTACACCACAGCATTGGCCCCAGCATCTACTTTCATAAAGTGTATTGCTCTGTGGTTTCCTTTCCTGTCTGGTTTTGTTATCAGTGTAATATTGACCTTATAGAACCAGCTGGGCAATATTCCCTCCTTTTCTATTTCCTGGAAGAGTTTGAAAAGGATTGGTATTATTTTTAAACATTTGCTGGAAATCACCAGTAAAACCACTGGGCCTGCACTTTTTTTTTTCCTCAAAGTTTTTGGTTTTTTAATCATCTTAATGATTAAAGTTGTTTTAATAACTTTACTTGTTCTGAGTCTATTCAGATTTGTGGGTTTTTCTTAGGCCAACTTGGGTAGCTTGCACATATCTAGGGATTTGTTAATTTCATCTAGGGTATCTTACTTGTTGGCCTACAGTTGCAGAGTTCCCGATACTCAGTGTCCCTGAATGATGGGGCTACAATCTGAGGAACACGGCACAGGGTGATTTCATTATTTTGTTTTGTTTTAAGATTTATTTATTTTATTTGGAAGGCAGAGTGTGAGAGAGAGAGAGAGGCACAGAGACATCTTTCTTCTGTTGGTTCAATACCTAAATGCTCACAACGGCTGGAGCTAGGCCGATCGGGAGCCAGGAGCTTCTTCCAGGTCTCCCGCGTTGGAGACTTCCAGGTACATTAGCAGGGAGCAGGATTAGAAGTGGAGCAGCTGGGACTCGAAGTGGGACCCATATGGGATGCCGGTGCTGAAGGTGACAGCTTTACCAGCTACGCCACAGCGCCGGCCCCAGGTTGGTTTCATTCTTGTGCAAACATCACAGTGTGCTTGGGCACAGCTGGGCAGTATAGTCTGCTACACTCCGAGGCCGCAAACACACAGTGTGTTACTGTGCCGAATGTGACAGGCAGCTGGGACAAAACGGTATTTGCATGTTGGAACATAGAAGAGGTCCAGTGAAAATGCCAGGCAGGAATTCTTCAGCTCGGTTGTGATCTCACGGGACCTCTGTTATGTATGCATTTCTTCATTGACCAAAATGGTATTATGGATGCAGGAGTGAGCAATCTTTTTCAGAATTAGTAGGGTTGGTAGTAATGGCATCTTTCTCATCCCATTTTATCTATCCATTATCAGAAGTGGGGTATTGAAGCCTCCCCCCTGGATTCTTTCTGGCGAGTGGCCTGTGTCTGCCTCAAATTCTGTTTTGCTTCATGTTATTTAACATCTGTATGGCCTTTGTTAGGTAAATATGTGTTTATGATTGTATGTCTTTGTGATGGACCCATCTTTTCTTCTTTGCAAAATGTATTTTTCTGTCTCTAGCAAGAATCTTAGTGTTACAATCTATGGTGCAGCTCCTCCAGCTCTCTTGAGGGTACAGATTTGGTATTTCATCTGCTGTCCTTTTATTTTCAACCTTTATATCACTTTGAATTAAAAGTGAGTCTCTTATAGCCAGCATATACAGTTTTCCTCCACATTTATGGCTCTGTATCCGTGGATTCAGTCAGCTACAAATACAGAATATTTGGAAAAAAATACTGTCTGTACGGAACACGTGCAGACATTTTTCTTGTCACTGTTGCCTACAGAGTGGAGTAGGACTGCCGTCTTCCTAGAATTTACATTGGACTCGGTACTGTACGTAATGTAGAGATGGCTTGAATTACATCAGACCATCTGCATACGTAGTGTGCAAATGTGCCGTTTTGTATAAGGGACCGGAACATCTGTGGATTCTGGACCCAGCCCCCCTGCATATGTGGGATGGTACTAGTCGGATGGTACGTGTGAAATCCGGCCCGCCAACTCCTGCTGTTCCGTTAGTCTGCTTGTACTCATGTCATCAGTGATACGCAGGGTTCATGTCCGTCGTTTGGCTGTGTCTGTGTGTCTTCTGTCTCAGAGTGGCTTTCACCCCACGCCTGCCCCGAGTGGTTTGCTCCTGTATTAGAGATACTCTGTTACACCATTTAATGTCCTTGTTTCTTTTAACAGAGGTTCTGGATTACAAACTAACACTACAGACAAATAGCAATATAATTTCTATTTCAAAGCTTCTGTATGGGTCTGGTTCTCCCCTTCCTAACGACAGTAATTGTATTGTACAAAAAGGAAAGAGTGTGCTTTTCATGTGAATGGATGCAAGTCCACCTGCATAGTATTAAAGTTATCCCCAGACCCATTCACAGCACATGGGCAGAGAGTTACCGACCAGACACAGCGCAGCTCTCGTGCTCCCTGTGTGTTTCCCTGTAGTGGGGCTGCTTACTTCCTCAAGTGGATTTTAGTCTAGTTTTCCTTTCATTGCATCCTAAAAGATCTCCCTTTATTAAAGATACTTCAAAAAGTTTGTGGAAAATGAAATTAAAAGATGAGTTTATTTTGGTGCAAAAAGTTTTGGGGGCTGGTGCTGCAACATAGTTGGTAAAGCCACTGCCTGCAAATCCCAGCATCTCATGTGGCCGCTGGTTCGAAGTCCCGGCTGCTCCACTTCCCATCCAGCTCTCTGCTATGGTTTGGGAAAGCTGTGAAAGATGGCCCAAGTTCTTGGGCTCCCGTACACATGTGGGAGACCCGGAGGAAGCTCCTGACTCCTGGCTTTGGCTTGGCCCAGCTACAGCCATTGTGGCCATTTGGGGAGTGAGCCCCCAGATGGAAGACTCTCTGACTCAACTCTGCATTTCAAATAAAAAATTTTTGAAAAAGTTTAAAAAACTACCAGTTTTGAAGTCCGTGCATATGATAAGCCTTCAAAAAGCTCGTGGAAAATGTATTATGAAAAAACTTTGCATGCATTATTATCTTTTAATTCCATTCCCATGAACGTTTTGAAGTGCTTCCATATTTCTTATAAGGCAAGAATGCTGGAGACAAATCACCTGGATTTTTGCTTTGGGAATTGTTTGGTTTCTTTTATTTGTGAATGATGGTTTTGCCGCACGCGGAAGTGACTGACAGTCTGGTTCAGCCCTGTAATGCCCGCGGCACCGCGCTGCTCTCAGGTCTCCACTGTTTCTGGTGAGAAGTCAGTTGATAACCTATTGAGGGTCTCTTGCTCCTTTCTCTTGTTATTGTCAAGGTATCTACGTTTTTGATAACTTGACTGTGGATGTCTTTGAGTGTATCCCACTTAGAGATCATCCAGTTTCTTAAATATGAAGATTAATGTTTTCATACAAGAGAAGTGTAAGAATATTCTGCAGGTAGTCCTCCTGCCCCTGCCTTTGCTCATTGCTGGGCTCCGGCTGCGGTCGGCGTGGGCGGCTGGCTGGTGTGCGCCCGGGGACTCTCTGGAGAGCTCTTCATTCTCCTGCATTCTCTCTCCTTTCATTCATCAGGCTGGAGCCCCTAACTGACCTGTCCTCAAGTTCACTGACTCTTCTGTAATTCAGATGTCCTATGAGCCTCTGAACAATTTTTATTTTACCTACTGTTGTTTTTTTTTTTCCAGCTCCAGAATTTCAATTTGGTTTTTGGCCATAATTTCTATCTCCTGAGTGATAGTCTCTTTTTGGTGATACATCATTCTTGTACTTTTTTTTTTTTTTTGAAGATTTATTTATTTATTTGAAAGGCAGGGTTAGAGGGAGAGAGAGGCAGGCAGGTAGATAGGTAAGTCAGTTGGTTGGTCTTCCATCCGCTGGTTCACTCTCCAAATGGCCGCAGCAGCTGGGGCTTTGCCAGGCAGAAGCTGAGAGCCAGGAGCTTCTTCCTGGTCTGCCACCTTGGTGCAGGGTCCCAAGCACCTGGGCCATCTTCCACTGCTATCCCAGGCAAATTAGCAGGCAGCTGGATCAGAAGTGGAACAGCCGGGACTCAAACCAGCACCCACATGGGATCTACCCACAGCACCACAGTGACGGCCCCTCTTGTACTTTGCTTCAATTCTTTAGACATGGTTTCCTTTAGTTCCTATCAAACACAGTTATTATAGCTGATATTTAACGTCTTCCCCTAGGAAGTGTAATATTTGGGCCTCCTCAGCAATTTCTATTGACTGAATTTTTATTTTGTATGGGCCATATTTTCATGTTCTTTTGCATGTCTCGTAATTTCTTTTTGAAAACAGGATTTAAAAAAAATTATTTTGAAAAGCAGAGTTACAGAGAGGCAGACCTAGAGAGAGAGAGAGAGAGAGAGAGAGAGATTGATCGATCTTTTATCTTCTGATTCACTCCCCAAATGGCCACAACGGCTGGAGCTGTGCCGATCTGAAGCCAGGAGCCAGGAGCTTCTTCTGGGTCTCCCACATGGGTGCAGGGGCCCAAGCACTTGGGCCATCTTCCACTGCTTTCCCAGGCCATAGCAGAGAGCTGGATCGGAAGTGGAGCAGCCAGGGCTTGAACTGGCGTCCACATGGGATGCTGGCACTGCAGGCAGCAGCTTTGCCTGCTACACCACAGCGCCGGCCCAGAAAACAGGGTATTTTAAACAGTAAGTCAGTTCGGAAAAATAGAAGACTTCTTCCCTCGGGCTTGTAACTGTTGCTGCTAGTTGTGGCTTTTGGAGGAACTCTGTTTGCTTTGTCACATTCGGTTCAGTGAAGTTTCAGCTTAGTATTAAGCTAATAAGGACACACAGATTTCATGTCTTGAACCAGCAGGTTTTTCGTTTGCACACACACGTGGTGTGGGGGTGCTGGCTGGGCTGTCTGCAGGGCCTCAGCAGGCGGTTGACAGCCACACTTGAACCTCTACTTCCTGCTCCAGCAGTGTCTCACGGTTGGCGGAGGCGAGCGCTTCAGGCTCCCACACATCCTTGCAGCTGCACGTGCTCTCCCAGGCTCCCAGGAGCACGCAGGAGCTTAGTGAGGCGTCCAGGGCCATGTTCCGCAGCTTTTCCTTTTGAAGCGTCGGGTCAGCCGCTTGTCAGCCCCAGCTGGAGATGGTGTCCGAGACAGCACAGCGCAGCCTAAGCCAGCTGCCTCGCAGAGTTGTACATGAGGTTAGGGAAAACTAGGCTCCAAGGATGGAGCTTTCCAGGCAGCTGCCAGACAAGCGGAAGAGACCTGGGGGAGGGACGAGACCTGGGGGAGGGACGAGACCTGGGGGAGCGCCGAGACCTGGGGGAGGGACGAGACCTGGGGGAGCGCCGAGCCCATTCTTCCCCTCCCGTGGCTGCTGCTTTCCCAGACGCTGTAGTCGGGAGGCTACCATGGAGGCAGGAAGGGGCAGTGAGGTGAGGGCAGGCTGAAACGCCGCTGGCTGGGAGTCAGTGTGAGCCTTTACTGAACTCTCGAAAAAGTTGATTTTGACCATTTTTGCCAGTGTTGTTTTTAAAGGAGAATTTTGGTGGTCTTCACCCTTAGAGAAGTAGAACTGCTTTATATACGAAAATGCTAAGTTTATAGGGATGCTTTGAAAATTTTTAAAGAATTATTTATTTATTTGAAACTCAGGGAGGAGAGAGGTTTTCCATCTGCTGGTTCACTCCCCAGTTGGCCGCAACAGCCAGAGCTGTGCAATCAGAAGCCGGGAGCCTCCTCTCTGGGTCTCCTGTGCAGGTGCAGGTGCAGGGGCCCAGGGTTTTGGGGCTTCTTCTGCTGCTTTCCCAGGCCGTAGCAGAGAGCTGGATCAGAAGTGGAGCAGCCAGGACTTGAACCAGGCACCCACATGGGATGCAGGCATTGCAAGGTGGTAGCCTTACCCGCTCTGCCACAGCGCCCGCCCCTGGATGCTTCGCATTCAGTAGGAACAGCACAGGGTTCTGCGTGTCGCCTTTCCCCCTTCCTGATGGGCAGACATTTCTCCAGCCATTCTTCGTGCCTACAATTTATGTCCGTCTGTCGGCCTTCAGTGTCCAGACAGAACGAACCCACCCCTCCATGAGAAAGATGAGTGGCTGCTGTGCTGGGGACAAACCGAGGGGAGCCAGAGCCCATGCTGAGAGCAGTCAGGTGCTTACTGCGGTGGGGGTTTATCTGGGGAGGCAGGACCCGACTCCAGCTGTGTTGTGAAAGTTGAACCCACAGTACTAAGCTCTTGGATTGGAAACGGGAAGTGAGGTAAGCTGGAGAGGCAGGGAAGACACCACGAGTCTGGAGGCGTTTTGAACTGGGAAGCATCAGGAGAAGGTCGCGCCTCCGAGAGGTGCAGGTTCTGCCCGGAAGGTGGGTCGTGGTCCTTTCAGGTTTCATTTCCGAGTCACAGTGCGGACTGAGGGCAGCTATTCGTGGGTCCAACGCAGCAGAGAGCTGGCAGGGAGACAGACGGCCCCCACACGGCTGACCCAGGAGCTCCAGGACTTCCGGGTGTGCCCGCCTCCAGCCAGGGCTGCCCTCCTGAGTGTCTCCACTGAAACTCTCTCGTCTTCCAGTTAGAGTTCGGGACGCAGCTCTGCTGGTGCGTGTTCTAGAACACAGGAGGGCAGTGTATAGACACCCCTCGGGAGGGGCTGTTCTGAGGCAGAGTTAGCCAGATCCCCCAGTCTCCGAGGGGTTAACTGGTCACCCACTGTGGTACCTGCTTCACAGCACACCTGTCCACGCTGACCTCTTCCCTGTACGATCCCTCCGGTCTCCCGGCCATTTTTACTTCAGGTGTCATTTTGGGGTCTGCTCCTGGAGAACCCACATTAAGACCGAAAGTGTAAAGCTGGGTCACCAAGGAAGCAGGTGCAGAGCCGGGTGCAGCCGCCTCCCGACCCTGACGCCCGCCGTGCCAGCAGGGGCGGGGAGTAAGGCAGCAGCAGAGGGAGTGCCTGAGGGGTGTGTGCGCGCAGAGCTAGACTTGGGCGCCTCAGGACTGGGCACTGTGTGTGTGTGTGTGTGTACGCACAGAGCTAGACTTGGGCGCCTCAGGCAGGACTGGGCGCTGTGTGTGTGTGTGTGTGTGCGCGCAGAGCTAGACTTGGGCGCCTCAGGCAGGACTGGGCACTGTCGTGTGTGTGTGTGTGTGTATGCACACAGAGCTAGACTTGGGCGTCTCAGGCAGGACTGGGTGCTGTGTGTGTGTGTGTGCACAGAGCTAGACTTGGGCATCTCAGGACTGGGCACTGTGTGTGTGTGTGTGTGTGCGCACAGAGCTAGACTTGGGCGTCTCAGGCAGGACTGGGCGCTGTGTGTGTGTGTGTGTGTGCGCGCGCAGAGCTAGACTTGGGCGTCTCAGGACTGGGCACTGTCATGTGTGTGTGTGTGCAGAGCTAGACTTGGGCGTCTCAGGACTGGCGCTGTGTGTGTGTATGCACACAGAGCTAGACTTGGGCGTCTCAGGCAGGACTTGGTGCTGTCCTGTGTGTGTGTGTGCACACAGAGCTAGACTTGGGCACCTCAGGCAGGACTGGGCACTGTCGTGTGTGTGTGTGTGTGTATGCACACAGAGCTAGACTTGGGCGTCTCAGGCAGGACTTGGTGCTGTCGTGTGTGTGTGTGTGTGCACACAGAGCTAGACTTGGGCGTCTCAGGCAGGACTGGGCGCTGTGTGTGTGTGTGTGTGTGCACAGAGCTAGACTTGGGCATCTCAGGCAGGACTGGGCGCTGTGTGTGTGTGTGTGTGCGCGCGCAGAGCTAGACTTGGGCGTCTCAGGACTGGGCACTGTGTGTGTGTGTGTGCACACAGAGCTAGACTTGGGCACCTCAGGCAGGACTGGGCACTGTCGTGTGTGTGTGTGCACACAGAGGTAGATATGGGCGTCTCAGGCAGGACTTGGTGCTGTCGTGTGTGTGTGTGTGTGTGCACACAGAGCTAGACTTGGGCGTCTCAGGCAGGACTTGGTGCTGTCGTGTGTGTGTGTGCACACAGAGCTAGACTTGGGCGTCTCAGGACCTGCGCTGTGTGTGTGTGCACACAGAGCTAGACTTGGGCACCTCAGGCAGGACTGGGCACTGTCGTGTGTGTGTGTGTGTGTGTATGCACACAGAGCTAGACTTGGGCGTCTCAGGCAGGACTTGGTGCTGTCGTGTGTGTGTGTGTGCACACAGAGCTAGACTTGGGCGTCTCAGGACTGACGCTGTGTGTGTGTGTGTGCACACAGAGCTAGACTTGGGCGTCTCAGGCAGGACTTGGTGCTGTCGTGTGTGTGTGTGTATGCACACAGAGCTAGACTTGGGCGTCTCAGGCAGGACTTGGTGCTGTCGTGTGTGTGTGTGTGTGCACACAGAGCTAGACTTGGGCATCTCAGGCAGGACTGGGCGCTGTGTGTGTGTGTGTGTGTGCGCAGAGCTAGACTTGGGCGTCTCAGGCAGGACTGGGCGCTGCCAGGCACATGTGAGGGCGGAGGAGGGCAGTGGGCTGAAGGTGACACGGTGATGGGGTGCGGAATGTGTGCCGTGGGGGAGAGGAGTGGACTCGGGAAGAAGTGGGACAAATCAGTAGATCCGTGGATTGGAACTGCTGGTGGGAGTGAGCAGCTTCGCGCTGGGTGACAGTGCCTGCAGACATCATCACTGGAGGGCCTGGGCTCGAGAGTGAAACCACGGAGTCTGCGCTGAAGAGCAGGGGGCCGAGCCGGGCTTCTAAGCCACAGGTGTGAGATGGGCCCTGGCGGGACGCGGGACTGAGCCTTGGAGTCCTCGGTAAGGGCGAGTGGACAGGCCGGGGGCTACAGGAGACAGCGAGGAGGAGTGACCTGAAGGCAGGTTTTCTCGAACACCGGTATTTGCTGTGTGGCAAGCAGTTGTAAGCAGTTCACAAACAGGCTGTTTCCTCTCTGGAGCAGCCCTCCAAGGCAGTATCATCTCTCCCACTTTTTCAAAGATGCAGAGGCAAACACTGGTAATCTGTCCCAGGCCTCACAGCTTTGAGTAGTGGCGCCAGGACGTGAGCCCAGCATTCTGGTTCCTTCCTAACCTTCACACCGCGATGCTGGCTGTCTATTCCAAGTGTGTGGTGGGAGGCATCTTACAGAGGAGAACTATCTAGAAGCAGCAACGTCGTCCTCCACGCCCACGGAGCTGCGGGGCTGGGGCTGCCAGCTGCCTCTCCCCAAAGGGCTGCATTGTGCAGGGGAAGCGAATCTGCAGTGGGAAAGTCCTGTTTCTTCACTGTCTGCCTGTGTGCCGTGTTGCCTTTGTTGTTCCTGATGCTGTGACCGGCGCTTTCGGAAAAATGCTGACACAGGGTACCTGGTCTTAATACTTAGTGGAAGATGTTTAGCTTTTTGTTATTAAGATACCTTTCGTTCTGAGGTGATGACAAATAACACTAAGAAAATATTCTTTGCTGGGCCGGCGCTGTGGCGCAGTAGGTTGATCCTCCACCTGCTGTGCCAGATCCCATATGGGTGCAAATTAGAGTCCCAGCTGCTCCTCTTCTGATCCAGCTCTCTGCTGTGACCTGGGAAAGCAGAAGATGGCTCAAGTCCTTGGGTCCCAGCACCCATATGGGAGACCTGAGAAGCTCTTGGCTTCAGATTGGCACAGCTCCAGCCATTGCAGCCATCTGGGGAGTGAACCAGCGGAGGGAAGAGCTTTCTCTTTGTCCCTCTCTCTCAGTATCTGTAACTCTACCTCTTAAATAAATAAAATCTTTAAAAAAAAAGGGGGAAAAAGAGAAAATACTCTTTGCCAAATGAAGCGTTTATCAGGGCTTGGGGTGCTGCCTTGTCTTGGCTGCTCCGTGGCTGTCTGAGGACCACTGAGAAAGACTAATCGTTTTCTGACATTGTTGCATTGCTGGGAGAACTCCTTGGTTATTGTTGGTTACTCTGCAGGCTTGCTGTCACATCTGACTAGAATCCACTTGTTCTTGTGCAGTTCGGGAACCCATGGACAAGTGCTCCGAGATAGGGCCGTGTTTTTCTCTCGATGCCCTTCATCAGGATCCTGCTGGTCCGGTAAGTGTGAAAGTTTAGTTTGTGAGGCTCGAAGCTTGCCAGGGGAAGGGTTTTGGTGTGGGCAGAAACCAGGGGGCTGGCGTGAGAACACAGGCCTCTCGTGCAGGGCTGGGTGAGGTCTGGACCAATCCTTCTCATCCAGCCGTCTTCATGGGAACCACCGAACACACAGAAAATGACAGAAGCAACTTTCCTCCATTCGCTCAAAGGTAGCGCATAACTGGTATTATTTTAGGTGCACAGAATCTGATGTCAGCCAGCAATTCCAGAAGTATGACTGGGCTTTTAATAGAATTTGGGTCTGCAGTGAACACGCCAGGCCTGCACCGTCCGTGTCAGGTAGGACCCCAGTAGGAGCAAGTCCTGACTCTGAGGAGCCTTCCACAGTGAACGCCCCTTGGAGCGGAATCCGGATCGCCCAGAGCCCTGCACAGAACACAGGATGGAGAGCTGGAGACTTGTTCCGGAAGTGAAGAGGGGGCCTTGGACTGCTGGATACACAGTGTGGGCATTCCTCAGTCGAGAGCCCCAAGGCAGGATGCCTGTCTTGAAGGGATGTGTAGGAGGTAGGTGACCGGTATTTGACTTTCTCCTACCAAGAGCTGTGTGGAAATTCATACATCATTCATGGGCCAATATAACATTCTTGACTTAGAAATGAGCCTGCTACGGAGTTACTGAATTTTGAGCTGAGTGATTTCCAGGGCCTTCCCCACCCTGAACCCAGATGATTACTAAGGTTCCTGTCAATCCCCAAGACCCCACTCAGCTGCTTCAGATTTCAGTTAGGAAACCAAGGCCTTAGGGAGGCCATTTGCCGATGTACAAAGCAAAGGCAGAGCCAGATGCTAGGATCATCCTCAGCTACTGCAAACTCAGTCATGCGAGGGAATAAATTCCCAGCTACTGACACCAGAATCCTAACTTGTTAACAGCAGTGAGAACCACCTTCTTACCAAGTGCTCTGAGAAGGGAGTATTCATCTGTTCTGGGGAGGGAGGGAGGCAGAGCAGCTTTGGCCGGCTGCATGGCAGCGGAGCCCTACAGGCCTCTCGGGTGGCCTGGAAGGGGAGGAAGTTCAGAGAATCAGAGCCCGTCAGTGCAAGTGCCAGTGGACCAACTTCTCAAACATCCAAAATCCCAGACACAAAGGCCCTTCGTAAAGAATGTATTTTATTATTGATTCAGCTGACAGAGGACACAAGGTCTTCGGCATTTAAGTTTTCCGTGATTTTAATGAACGTACGACCCCAGGGAGCTCATGCTGCACCTCACGATCTCTGAGCACTGATCGATGTTCTTCTTGATCCTGTAGAACTTCTCCACATATTCAGAGCGTCCTAAAAGCTCCACAAAATCTTCATCATGAGTGATTACCAGAAGCTGGAAGTTACGCTGCTGGGAGCGACTTTTGATTATCCTGAAAAAAAAAAAAATGTAGAATATTTTGTTAACCAAGACTTTGTTAACCCAGTGGATTTCATTTGAGAAAGCCATTGCAGACCCTGCCAGACACATGAAGTCATGCATATGTGTAACAACCTAGTTTTTCCTGTGCCTCAGGCTGCCCTACAGGAAGTGGAGGGAGGGCCGGGCGGCCCCAGGCTTCCAGCTCAGCCAGGGTGGAGTCCCCTCCATCTCTCCAGGCGCGGCCCGATGCCTGGCTTAGGCGCAGGTAAGAGCACACGCACTCGAGTCTATGAGATCGCAAAGTTCTTCTGACTGAAGCAGGTGAACTGTTAGGAGTTTTCCTGGACACCTAAACTGCTCCACTTCAGGAGGCGCCTGACCATTCCCTCAGCAGGGATTTCCCTGACCTGTTACTCGCTTTCTCTAGAAGAAAAGTCTTCAAATAATCAAGACACTACAGGTAAGGGGAATAACGCGGCCTTCTCAGGAGCCAGGTCTACTCAGAATTCTGCCATCACCAGTTGCTGGATGCATCACTGCTGTGACACACGGGGCCCTGAGTGGGTGGAGTGGGAGCATTCTTGCTCAGTAGCGCCCTGCTAATGTAATCAGCAACAAGGCTGACCTGACAGACTTTTTTTTTTTTTTTTGACAGGCAGAGTGGACAGTGAGAGAGAGAGACAGAGAGAAAGGTCTTCCTTTTGCCATTGGTTTACCCTCCAACGGCCACCACGCTGATCCGATGGCAGGAGCCAGGTGCTTCCTCCTCGTCTCCCATGCAGGTGCAGGGCCCAAGGACTTGGGCCCTCCTCCACTGCCTTCCCTGGCCACAGCAGAGAGCTGGCCTGGAAGAGGGGCAACCGGGACAGAATCCGGCGCCCCGACCGGGACTAGAACCCGGTGTGCCGGTGCCGCAAGGTGGAGGATTAGCCTAGTGAGCCACAGCACCAGCCAGACTTTTTCTTTTGATCACTGTTGATCCCTTGCTTGCAGCTGGATGCTGTTGAGGTTACACGGGGTACAGCAAGCTGACACCGTCACACTGGATGAGGATCCTCCTGGTTGGTCACATGTGAAAACCTGGGGAGACCATCCCAAGCCCACTGCGACCACGCAGGGATGTCTTCACAGGGCAGCTAATGTCTGCATGACAGTGCGGTTCCTCTGCTGGGTTTACAGGAAAACCAAACCAATCCAGGAACCGCGAGCTGTGACTTTCACTGTGAGAACCCAGGGAGGTTCAGATGGCGTCTGCAGCTGCTGGCCAGCATCTCGCTCCTTTCTGAGGGACCTGAAGAGTTGCTGTCGAAAGGAAAACCCCGGGGCCTGGCACCAACTGCCTTCCCCACAAAGGCTCTGTCTAGGGGGGCTCCAGCCCAGAATGCTCCTGATGCGAACACACCGATCAGAACCTGTCCCCAGCTGGGATACTTACTCCACCAGAGCATGCGCCAGAGATTCAATGTTCTCTCGGTCAAGGTTGGTCGTGGGCTCGTCCAAAGCAAGGATGCCGCAGTTGAGGCAGAACGTTTCAGCCAGGGCCAGGCGGATGATGAGGGAGGCTAAGACCTGGAAAACGCTGAGTGAGATGTCTCCTTCCCCCGGCCCAGGCCTCCTGCTCATGCCTGCAGGCACAATCCCTCTCAAAGCGGGGTGATATCCCAAGGGTACTGATGGTAGGGAATCACTGGACCTTTCGGGCACCTGGCCCTGTAGCCCCTCCAGGAGGGGAACCATCACTGTATTCTCTCCACCCATCATTAACGATGCTGATCCCACACCCCAAACACATCTACTCTAACAAACTGGTAACTGGAGGCCTGGCACAGATGTGTTGCCATTTATCTGAAACTCTTAATCTCATTAAGGGTCTATGGTGAACAGTCTTACAAATTCTTGCCCTAGCTACTACAGACAGATTACCTTTGTCCCCTAGGGAGTGAGCTGCTGCCTGGACAGCAGACACTTCCCTCGGCCACCCAGGTAGGCCAGATTACAAAAGGAGGGGCCTCGGTTGCCCTTCAAATGACAGACACTCCCTTCTTGCCTGTGACTCCCACCACTGCCAGCTCGCCCACCACGTGCGCAGCATCAGGCTGGCCACTTGGGCTTCAATAAAAACCTGCAGAGGCAGGGTGGATGCTCTGTGCTCTCTGGCCACACCAAGGAGGTAATCTTCCCTTGGAGAAGTGGCAGAAAATCTACTCTCACTCAGAAAGTATTTTTAATTCATGTTGAAACACTATGTATTTTCATGTATAATTACCACTAAAATCACCAAAGCAAGCAGTAATACTGATTATAGATCACAAATGTGTCATTTTTGCAGAGTTGGATTTAGATAGTAATCTGCAGAGGTCTTAAATATGTATCAGCCCAATTCTGGGCTAACTTAAGCACAAACTGAAAATTCCGAGAATACTCAGTCTTAGGACCGAAAGACCTTCAGAGCCCCAGGGTACCGGCTGTCATCCAGGGTGATCACCTGCTGCTACCCTGCCGTGCATCCTCTGTGCAAAAGGACCTCACCTGTTCCACAGGATGCTGGGCCCATTTTTCTTACATCCTGACTTGCCTCCTGGGCCTCTTGTAGAGTAGCTGGCCTGACCTAGCCGAGTTTGTTTGCACCAGGGTACTTGATAAGGTAAGTTTACTTTGGTGCAAAAATGCTGATCCATGCACAGTTTTGTCCTAATATGTATTTTCCATGTACCACTTGGAGACATGTGTAGATGGCAGATGGACCTGGGACAATCTCCAGGCCACTGACTGGCAGATGTCTGGCCTCTGAGGCACCATCTTGTCAACAAGGCTCTGTGACCGATGGGCAAGCCTCATCTGACTCCACTCACGCTCTGGTTTGCTAGTTTTGTCACGTCACTGCTTCTGAAACACACTCCTGCCCCCTTTGACCATTGAAATAAAAATGCATCCTAGATGTAACTGCTTTTTTTCTCTTGGTAGCACATTAAAAAATGATCTATCTTCTACGTGATGACATAGTGCGCACACTTGGATGAGGAGGGGGTGTTGGCTTCCTGTTCCACACCTAGCCTCTCCTGTGACACTGTTCCAGGCCCTACTCTTAGAAGTCCCCTCGACGTGCGACTGAGGAAGCCACTGGCAATGATGGTAGCTGAGTTGGATTCAGTTTACATGCACCCAGAGTGCTGTCGGGGGTGTCCCACAAGGGCAGCCTTGGGCGGGGTGTGTGTGCGCACGCGCACTGCACTGCCAGCTGTCTGTCGCTGGTGCCTGTGCAGGCTGGCTCTCTAGGCTCCTGAGGTACCTGCCTTTTGTCCGGCACTGCATCGTCCTCGCATATCCAAGGCCGTGTCTCCCTTCAGCATCACCACGCGGTAGTTGTAATTCCGCCTTTTATCAGAAGCTGATACGTTTTCATCGGCATCAGATCGAATTTCTATATATTCAATATCTGACACAGAAAGAAGATTTCTGAGCAACCTACATTTATGGGGTACCCGTTTCCCCAACTGGGAGGACTCAGGGGCCTGGTGGTCCAGCCAGAAGTGATTGAGATGCCCCTAGCAAGCCTCAGCCTCAACAAGGTCTTTCTTGGTTCCCTGTGAAGGGTTTCTTCTGGATGGGTCTCCTCTTAATGGCATTTGGGTTTACCCCATCTGAGCTACAACAGAATCAGCTAAGCATCATGTCTACCACAGCCAAATAGGAAAGTCCTGTGAGGCTCTGGGAATAGAAAGCTTTGCATTTTCTTTCTGCTGTGAGATGTTGTCAAGATAAGAATTCTTAGAAAATTTCTAAGAGATGCTCAGAAAGGGGCAGAGGGAGGGATCCCCGGATGATGAGAGGTCCCATGGGAGGAGCTACAGAAGGGGCTTTTGGAAAAGGCATTTGGGAAGACCACGTGTTCATTACCTTGTCCACGGTAGGTACTTCGCCAAAGATCACGAATAATCTTGTTGATTTCTTCCATTTTCATACTGTGAAATTTCATTATTGCTCTAGAAAAGGAAGTCATTGGTATTTTAGTAGATAAACAATATAATATGTATTATATATAAGATACAGAATTATAATTAATAGTACTTTTTTTTTTTTTTTTTGACAGAGTGGACAGTGAGAGAGACAGAGAGAAAGGTCTTCCTTTTTGCCGTTGGTTCACCCTCCAATGGCCGCCGCGGTAGCGCGCTGCGGCCGGCGCACCGCGCTGATCCGATGGCAGGAGCCAGGTGCTTCTCCTGGTCTCCCATGGGGTGCAGGACCCAAGCACTTGGGCCATCCTCCACTGCACTCCCGGGCCACAGCAGAGAGCTGGCCTGGAAGAGGGGCAACCGGGACAGGATCGGTGCCCCGACCGGGACTAGAACCCGGTGTGCCAGCGCCGCAAGGTGGAGGATTAGCCTAGTGAGCCGCGGTGCCGGCCTAATAGTACATTTTAAAAACATACTAATATAAGTAACTTAGTAACTTTTCCGATATTTTCAATGATCAAATATACTAAAAGCTAGGAGCAAAAACCTTGCTTCTGGGCTGTTACTGAAGACCACCTGGACACTGCCCGTCTTCACTGCACAGCTGGCAGCAGATGTCTCTGAGGCCGCTGGACTCCAGGAGACCTTCCGGACAGCTGCAGTGAGTGGCAGGGAAGGCTGGATGGTACCCCAGGGGAAGCGAGCGGTTTCTGGAAACTGCTGCCATCAGGCTTAGCAGATGCTGCTTTTACTCCTGAGAGCTGTCCAACCAGAAGTGCTGCTTCAGGAGGGTGACTGAGGGGCTTAAGCTGAACTGAATCAGTTTTCTTCTGCCTTCCTAACACAGATTCAAAATTCCTAGTTCTAAACGTGTATTAACTTAGGTCTGGTCTTTAAGGTGACAGTCTCTAAGCACTAAAAAGAAAAAAGGGAAGGTTTATATAAACAAAATTTGTCTATAAAAATCTAACACTGTTCCTACTACAGTCACCATTCAAAAAGCACTGGGGTTCTTTGGAATCTGGTTTGTGAACTAACAAATGTTGTACCAGTGATAAGAAGGCAAATACCACTGCCATCACCACACAGGATGTGAGGTGGACGGACTTCCATTAGGCCTCTTATCTGATATGTACAAAAAAAGAAACCAAACGTAATGCTACAACTGCCTCTGCAGAATCATTTCACGATCTCCTGGTTCACCAGCCCCAGAGAAATGACTCAACATAAATACATTTTAAGTATCAGATGAAGGACTGCGAAGTACTAAAGACTGAAGAAAAAGAAAAAAAAGAGACCATGCTCTGCTGCTTGATGAGAATGCAACACGTCTCCATTTTCTACTTGTTTCATCTCTGCCTCACACTTTGTGCTTTTTTCAAAAAGAAAAAACATCTCAGTCCGTCTTTAAAAAATAACACAGATACAACTCATAATATGCTCATGGTGAGTCCCGTTAAAGCCCGCCTTTCCATAGCTCTCATATCCTGATCCTGATTTTCTGTTTTTTAGATTTATTTGAAATGCAGAGTTATACAAAAAGGGAGTGACACAGAAAAAAAAACAGCTTCCACCCTCTGGTTCACTCCCCAAATGGCTCTAACGGCCAGGGCTAGGCCAGGCTGAGGCCAGGAGTCAAGAGCTGCTTGGGGTCTCTCACGTGGGTATAAGGGTCCAGACACTTGGGCCATCTTTCGCTGCCCTCCCAGGTACATTAGCAGGGATCTGGACTGGAAGTGAAGGAGCCAGGACTCAAACAGGCGCCCATATGGGATATGAGCCTCACAGGCAGCTGCTTACCCACTACACCACAGTACTGGCCCCAAGTTTTGTTTTGTTTAAATCATTCAGAAAGATCAGGATCAGAGGCCAGTGCTACAGCACAACAGGTTAAGCTGCTGCTGTGACACTGGCATCCCATAAGAGCAACTACTAGATAGTTCACTTCCAATTCAGCTCCCTGGTCACACACTTGAAAAGGCAACAGAAAATGACTCAGGTGACTGGGCCCTGGCCACCCACATGGGACACCTAGATGGAGCTCCAAGCTCCTGGCTTTGGCCTGGCCCAGCCCCAGCCATTCCAGCCTCTTGGTGAATGAACCAGCAGATGAAATAACTCTTAGTACCCTTCTGTAACTCTGCCTTTCAAATAAGAAATAAATTTTTAAAATAAAAAATCTTTCCATTCCAGTTAAACATCTTCAGTAGCTAACATAAAAGCACTGCCAGTGTAGACAGTGGGCTCAGGCAGGGCAGAGGTGACTAAGGTACGTGTACACTGTCTTCCAGGGCGCCCTGTGTGACAGGCTGGCAGGTCTAGACAGACCCTGCACCAGAGGAAGCTCTAGTCCTCAGAGAAAGCTAGAGCCACCATGGCAGAGGAGCTGTCTGCAAGGTGAGCCCCTGTCTGCAGTGCCGAGTTCACAGCGGCACAACAAGGGGCAGCACTGCAGTGGCTACGGTGACTGAGTTGAGGGACACGATGCTAAGAGTGGTTATTGATGACTTTTTAACCTTAGGAAAGACTCAGCTACGCTAAATGGTCATATATCACTTCATCAAATCCTTTCAACAATATGCAGTTAGATTTTGTTACTCCATTAACAAAAATTTGAAATTAGTATTTCAAATTGGTATTTGAAATTAGTAATTTGCCCACGGTCAAAGAAAACTGGCTAGACAGTACTTGAAATGACAGTTAAAACTGAAAAAGCAATCAAAATTCCATCTTTAGAAGTCTCCAGACTCAGCTTTATGAGTGAATGTTAGCAAATCTTAAAGATATATTATATAGCAAGGAAAAACCTAAGTAACAACAACAAAAGAAAAAGTACAGGCATATTTTGCTTATAAATATTGATAAACATTCTGAATAAAACCAAGTTTAGTAGTAAGGGCATCAAAAAGAAAAGAAAATAATCGAATAATGTCTGAATAGTACAATGTGGGCGAAAAATTCAGTAACTGTCTCTTTGTTAATGCAATAAACTGTCTCAATAAAAAGCAAAAGGAAAAGCATTTGATAAAATTTAACACTGAGTTTTGAACAACTCAATACAACTGTTCCCTGAGAAAGTTAAAGAAAATCAACTCAACAGTTAAGACCAAGAAGGCAGCCAACTCCAATGGGAAAGACAACAGAAAAAAAGAATCTTATCCACAGTGACAATAAAAACTATAACCTATAAAACTTTACTCTCAATGGGACAAAAATAACTGAAGAAATAGGAGACACTCAGAGCCCAAAATTAAATATAATCCAAACAAAAATCCCAAGATTAAATAAATTGATAGAATATTTATTTAAAAGCAGAGTTACAGAGAGGCAGAGAGAGGTCTTCCATCCACTGGTTCACTCCCCAGTGGCTGCAACAGCCTGAGCAGTGTCGATCCAAAGCCAGGAGCTTCTTTGGGCTCTCCCACATAGGTCAGGACTTGAGACATCTTCTGCTTTCCCAGGCCATAGCGGAGAGCCACATCGGAAGTAGAGCAGCTGGGACTCGAACTGGCATCCACATGGGATGCTGCACTGTAGGCAGAGGCTTTATCCACTGTGCCACAGTGCCATCCACAAACCCACAAATTCTAAAGCAGGGTAAGCATTGTGGCGCAGTGGGTTAAGCTACTGAGTGCTGGTTCAAGTCCCTGCTGCACCACTTCTGATCCAATTCCTTGCTAATTCACCTGGAAAGCAGTGAGTGAGGTGCTTGGGCCCCTGCCACCCACAAGGGGGATGCAGATGAAGTTCCAGGCTCTTGGCTTTGGCCTGGCCCAGCCCTGTGGAATGAACCAGTAGATGGAAGACCTTTCTCTCTTGCTCTATCTCTGTAACTCTGTCTTTCCACATAAATAAATCTTTTTTAAAAGGGTACAAGGTTATTTTTCTTTTAACTTCATATATAAGAGAAAATGCAAAGAATACAATCATAGTACTGGGCACAAACAAATGAAATAGTTGGTGGATACAGAATCTTATCACATCCAGAACCTGTGTAACATTTCAAATCAACTGGAAAGGTTTCAAAAGGGTTAGAAAGGTGAGAAAAATTAATTATCACTACTATTTACCAAATTCCAAGCAAATCAAAAGGAATAAAATTTAAATACAAGAAAAGTAAATCGTAAGAAAACGTTTTCAGAACCTTAGGATTAGGGCCAGCACTGTGGTGTAGCAGGTAAAGCCTCTGGTTTGGGCACTGGTTTGAGTCAGCTGCTGCTCTTTTAATCCAGCTCCCTGCTAATACAACTGAGAAAGCAGCAGAAGATGCCCAAGTATTTGGCCCCCCGTACCCACATGAGGGACCCAGATGAAACTCCTGCCTCTTGACTTTGGATTGGCCTAGCTCTAGCCATTGTGGCCATTTGGGGAGCTAACCAGTGGATGGAATATCAGTATCTCCTGTTAACTCTGCCTTTCAAATCAAATCAAATCAATCAATCAAAAAAGAAAAGGATTAGGAAGGACTTTGTAATCAAGGCACAGAATTAAAAAACTACAATTAAAAATGCTAAAGACCGACTAAATACGAAAAGTCATAAATGATACTGTAAAGTAAAAAGACAAATGACAAATTTTGAGTGGTTATGTGTGATATGTTTGAAAAGGACTACTATCTAGAATCTGCAAGAAATTAACACATATAACCAAGACAACCTAGTAGAAAAATTGGCAGACAAAAATGAGTAGCCAGTTCTCTGAGGAGAAATACAAAGAGCCAGCATATGAAAAGATATTTAACACTGTACATGGCAGTGAGAACATTTCTTGTGTAACAGATTGCCAAAATTTTAAATGGCTGACAAAATGCAAACATGGAAATGGTCACTTCTATATACTTTTGGTGGAAACCCATTTTGTGTTTCTGGAAGGCAATACAGCACTAACAAATTAAAGACACACATCCCCTCTGACCCAGTAACACGATCTAAGCAGCTATCTTTGTGGTACATCTGCACAAGTGGGCAAAGACACACAGTGCAGCATAAGCTTTAGAAGCAAACATTTCAAAACTTCCTCTTGTATCCACCAGCGGCTAATAAAGTAGGAAAATTCATGTTACAGAATATTATCCAGCTATTAAAAATTATAATAAAGGGCTTCCATATTTGGACACAAAAGATTTTCATCCTGTGTTAGGTGGGAAAAAAAAAGAAAAATCCCTACAGGGTGGTATCATTCACATAAAACTAGAAAAGCTTTGTGCACATTTCACGCATAGGCACAGTGAAAGGAAATGAAAACCTGCCACTGATGCAGTAACACATGCACAATCAATGCGGGACACTATTACTGTCATCGGCCTAAGTCTACCTTCAAAATATGTTCTGTGAGTTGCAGTCATGAAATAGGAAGAAGCACAAATCATCTGGAAGACAGGGTTGAATGCAGTAAGTGGTACAAGTTATGGAGAACAATGGAAGGAGATCTTCTGTCTGCTGGTTCACTCCCCAGATGGCTACCAGGACCAGGGCTGGGCCAGGACACCGCCAGGAGCTTCCTCCTGGGGTCTCCCACATGGGTGTAGAGGCCCAAGCACTTGAGCCATGGTCTGCTGCTTTCCCAGGTGCATTACCAGGGAGCTGAATTGGAAGTGGAGCAGCTGGAACATGAACCGGCACCCATATGGCTGGGGCTTTAACCCACCATGTCACAGCGCCAGCACCGGCCCCTGGAGTCCAGTTCTGCTCCGAATTCCACTGTAGGATGCAGCAAATGATGGCTCAAACAGCTGGGTTGCTACCACTGTATGTGAGACTTGGGTAAGTTCTGAATTCGTGGCTTCAGCCAGGCCAGTCCTAGCCACTGCTGGCCTTCAGGGAGTGAACCAATGGATGGGAGATTTCTTTGTTGCTCTCTTTCCCTCAAAACTTTTAAAATTTTTTTGGAACACTCTATTGCATTTAATGAAGAAAAATGATGGCTTTAATGTTTATAATTCTGGTGAGCCATGGAAGCCTTAGAACCTTGCCATCTGTGAAGCTCACAACCTAACACATTTCCTGTTTGAAAGGAGCCATCACAAGACCAGAAAGACTTGTACCAGTGAAACTGTTCTTCATGATACTAACAGATACAGGTCAGTAGACATCTGTCCAAATCCACAGGAAGTACAACACCAAGCATCAACACTAACATAACTTATGGACTTTGGATGTAACTCTGCCTTTCAAATACGGGTTCAAATTTGACGTCACAATCGAAGCAACACCTCAGGCCTTCCCAGGCCTCCCCAGGACAATGGTTCAAGGTCTGTGTTGCTGCTCTGAGGGCCACTTTTCTAACCATCTTAGGACATAGCCACTAACATGGAACTGAATGCCTGAAATGCAGTCATTAGCAGGTATCTAAAGAGTTGGGCAAATCCCAGCTACACAAATCAAGCCCTCATTTTCTAGAAGACTTCCAGCTCTTGCTTTTCCTACTTAAACCACCTCTGGGCTCAAGCTGCTGAGGAAGATGAGCTACTGTTATGGAAAAATCTGTACTGATGTTCACAAAGTGCTCATAAACTGAAAACTGATCTCTGTAAAAAATAAGAATGGGAAAGTAAGAGGGAGGAGGAAGAAAGGCAGGAGTCTGGGTGGGAGGAAGGTGGTGGGGAGGAAGCATCATGTTCCCAAATCTGTATATATTAAATGCATGAAGTTGTATTCCTTAAAATTAAAAAAAAAAAAAAGATTAAAAAAAAAAAGTGACTCCTAAGTGGGACATCCCCCAAACCCCAAGCTATTTCACTGGATAAAACACTAAATGGAAAGGTTACAGAGCTATACATTTTTTTCTAATAAAGATTAGTTCAGAAAAACAGTTAATCAAAGTTAAACACACTGGTAAAAACAGTAAAGATTATTTTCCCAACGATGTACAAGCACTATCCTCATTGTTTTATGTGAAATGCAGAGCTATACCAAACACTGAAATGTGAAGTTGCTCAAAACTGGCAGTGACCACTCTGATTAGTCATGTCAATATATGACACAGGATGTTCTTCCCTCCTGCCCTGGTACTCAGCGCCGTGGACTTCTTGGCTTTCCACAGTTAGGTCCCAGGAAGCCATCTCGCTTAAGGGAAATGGTATTTTGAATCTCATGTCTGTTACTTAGCAAAACTCAAAAGTCCCTAATCTAGCCGGTGCCGCGGCTCAATAGGCTAATCCTCCGCCTTGCGGCGCCGGCACACCGGGTTCTAGACCCGGTCAGGGCGCCGGATTCTGTCCCGGTTGCCCCTCTTCCAGGCCAGCTCTCTGCTGTGGCCAGGGAGTGCAGTGGAGGATGGCCCAAGTGCTTGGGCCCTGCACCCCATGGGAGACCAGGAGAAGCACCTGGCTCCTGTCATCGGATCAGCGCGGTGCGCTGGCCACAGCGCGCCAACCGCGGGGGCCATTGGAGGGTGAACCAACGGCAAAAGGAAGACCTTTCTCTCTGTCTCTCTCTCTCACTGTCCACTCTGCCTGTCAAAAAAAAAAAAAAAAAAAAAAAGTCCCTAATCTACCAAACTTGTGTATTTAAAAGATAAGCGACCTCTTGGGGGCAGGCATTTCATGCAGTGGGTACGACGTCAGTAGGGGCATCCTCATGCAGCAGTCCAGGAGTGCCTGGTTTGAATCCCAGCTGTTCTGTCTCCAACCTAGTTTCTTCCTGATGTGCACCCCGGGAGGCAGGAGGTGATGGCTCAGGAACCTGGGTCCCTGACACTAATGTGGGAAATTCAGATTAAGTACGAGGTTCCTGGCTCCAGCCTGCCCCAGCCCTGGCTATTGTGGGCTGAGGGGAAAAAAAATCAGTGGATAGAATATCTTTTCTTCTGCCTTTCAGATAAAGAGAAGATAAATTAAAAAAAAAAAAAATTTAAAAAGTGACTTATTTTCAGCACCAGCACTGTGGTGCAGGGGGTTCAACAGTTGCCTGCAGTACAAGCATCCAATACAGGCAGCTCCTAGCTGCTCCTCTTCCAATCCAGCTCCCTGGTAATGCAACTGGCAAAGGAGCAGATAATGGCCAAAGTGCTTCTGCCCCTGCACCCACGTGGGAGACCCAGAAGAAGCTTCAGTTTGGCTCAGGCTACTGTGGCTATTTGGGGAGTGTACCAGCGGATGGAAGATCTCTCTCCACCTCCCCCCTCCAACTCTACCTTTCAGATAAAAAAAAGTAAGTCACCTATTTTTCTAGATATAGCCCCTAAAACCATGAGGGTAATTCAAAAAGTTCATAGAAAAATATAAAGTTAAATTTATTTTAGTACAGAATTTTTTGAAATCCATGCAGTTTTTTCATAATAACCATGTTCCATGGACTTTCTAAAGACCCTTCATATTAAATGAACTTCCTAAAATCCTTAAGACTATTAAACTAATTTTCCTTAGACTTCCCAACCACAGCTTTTAAAATTCAAGCAATGGTTAAACCATCACAAGAGACACATTTGCTTAAGAACTGCGTTTGGTATGAAACGCCACTGGTTATCTTCTGGTTCTGTAATCTGACCTCTGGCCACTGCAGGAGCTATGGATATGAAGCCACACTGCACCCAAGGTCGGGATGAGGATGGCGGTGAGCAGCAAACAAAGCACTCATCCAAACAAAGCTCCCCTTGAATATAGGGGTCCAAGCCCAAGTCACGACAGCTGGCCGCCTCAAATGCAAAACTGTCAAAACTGTAGGCTTCCACTTAATCTTAGAAATATGACCTAATGTGCAATGCTCACGTCTAGGAAAAATCAGAGTAGAACATTCTGGGCACAGGGTGAAACACTGTTATCTTGAGTGATACATTCCGCAATCATTTAAACTGATCCTATTAGTATGGAGTAGCAGATAAGTGATGTATGCTTTCCCCCTTATTTAACATGTCTCTGACCACTGCCAAAGCTTATACTTGGTGATGTTTTTAGATGATTACTAATAACAGATGGTAATCAGCTTTTCTTGAAAATGCCCTAATTTCCTGTGCTACCTTAAATAGAAAGCAGAATGCAACACTTAAACTAAACTGCATACTTTATTCTAAGAGGTTTAATAATGAGGGAAATTTTTGGACCTTCTAGGTGAGAAGACAAATTTGGGGCTCACATACAAACCTCAATAAGGCCACTGTTTGCATACAAGCCCACAAAGATGCAATTTTGGGGAAATCTTGTACCGCCTTTCTTCTCATTTAGAAGAGTCCTTCTGAGTACCCGATCAGAGAATTCAGTAAACATCCTGGCTTTGTGCCTAAGGCAAGTCTCAATGGCTGGAAAGCACCTTGTTCCTCCCTACCCACTTCTGCCCCTGACTGCCCCCATCAAGCACCTGTACATCCTCACCATGTTCGGTCTGATGCTGCTGTGACCAGGATACTTTCCCTGCTAAAATACCCGTTCCTTATTAAAGACTTAGGTCAAACAGACTGTGGAGCACCTGCCCAGGTCTCTGCCATCGAACAGTCAGCAGTTTGGAGAAGGGACAGAATGAGATACTCCCAGCATCCAGAGTCTGACAAGAGAGGAACAGAGCAGGGAGGGCCCAGTGTTGTGGCACAAGTTGGGTTGTGCCACACGTTGCTTGTGACACTAGCATCCCATGATCAGAGTGCAGTTTACGTCCTGGTTGCTCTGCTTCCCATCTAGCTTCCTGTTAATGTGCCTGGGAAAGCAGAAGTAGTTGGGCCCTTGCCACCGATGTGGGAGACCAGAATGAAGTTCCTGGCTTTCGTCTGGCCCTGACCTGGCTGTTGTGGCCACTTGGGGGATGAGCCAGTGATCAACGATCTCTCTTGCTCCATCTCTCCTTCTCTTACTCTTTCAAATAAGCAAAAAAAAAAAAAAAAAAATTTAATGCAGAAAATATGAAGAACACCTATTAATCATTAAGACCAATAATATACAAAAAATGGGTAAAAGATAAACTACACAAAAGAAGCAATAGCATGATCATTCACATAAATCAGTAGCAATGAGGGGACTGAAAAGGCTACCACTGGGCAGGCAAGCATGAAGACGTTTATAAAAATCAACACCAGGAGATTCTGGAGTCAACCAAGTGTAGAGGTGCTTGATCTTCCACAATGGGTGAGCCACAGCAAGTGAGTGCACTTCCTCCACCTCCTATGCAGTACATCAAGGAATACACTGATGAAAATATTCAGGAAGGCCTAGCTCCCAAGCCACCCCCTCCAATCAAAGACAGCTATATGATGTTTGGCACCCAGCTCCAATGTGATGATCTTATCATCCGCCCTTTGGAAAGTCAGGGCATCAAGAGGCTTCATCCTGTGCAGTTTGATCACAAGAAAGAACCGAGGAAACTCGATGTCTATCCTTGCTAATTTCTTGGACCTTTTAGACATCTTGATAAGGAGCCCTGGGAGTATAAAACGAGAAGAGAAGCTGGAAGATCTTAAGCTGCTTTTTGTCCATGTGCATCATCTCATACATGAATACAGACCCCACCAAGCAAGAGAGACCTTGAGAGTTATAATGGAGGTCCAGAAACGACAGAGGCTTGAAACAGCCGAGAGGTTTCAGAAGCATCTGGAGCGAGTGATTGAGATGATTCAGAATTGCTTGGCCTCTTTGCCTGATGATTTACCTCATTCAGAAGCAGGAATAAAAGTAAAAACTGAACCAATGGATGCTGATGATAGCAACAATTGTACTGGACAGAGTGAGCAACAAAGAGAAAATTCAGGTCATCGAAGTGTCCTTGGTAATAGCAAGCTTTCATCCTTAAAAAGTAAATTTGTCATTTGCTTTAAGAATGATGGATAGGCCGGCGCTGCAGCCCAATAGGCTAATCCTCAGCCTGCGGCGCTGGCACACCGGGTTCTAGTCCCAGTCAGGGCGCCGGTTCTGTCCCGGTTGCCCCTCTTCCAGGCCAGCTCTCTGCTGTGGCCAGGGAGTGCAGTGGAGGATGGCCCAAGTGTTTGGGCCCTGCACCCCATGGGAGACCAGGAGGAAGCACCTGGCTCCTGCCTTCGAATCAGCGTGGTGCGCTGGCCGCAGCGCGCCGGCCGTGGCGGCCATTGGAGGGTGAACCAATGGCAAAAGGAAGACCTTTCTCTCTGTCTCTCTCTCTCACTGTCCACTCTGCCTGTCAAAAAAAAAAAAAACCAGCGCCACGGCTCACTAGGCTAATCCTCTGCCTTGCGGCGCCGGCACACCAGGTTCTAGTCCCGGTCAGGGCACCGGATTCTGTCCCGGTTGCCCTCTTCCAGTCCAGCTCTCTGCTGTGGCGTGGGAGTGCAGTGGAGGATGGCCCAAGTGCTTGGGCCCTGCACCCCATGGGAGACCAGGAGAAGCACCTGGCTCCTGGCTTCGGATCAGCGCAGTGTGCCGGCTGCAGCGTGCCAGCCGTGGCGGCCATTGGAGGGTGAACCAATGGCAAAAAGGAAGACCTTTCTCCCTGTCTCTTTCTCACTGTCCACACTGCCTATCAATAAATAAATAAATAAATAAAATTTAAAAAAAAAAGATGAATACTCTAAAATGTGAAATTATGTAATATTTAAAAATTTACCTAATCTATATAAGGTAGTATAGCATTAAAAAAAATCAACATCAGATGTGGCATCAGAGAAGGCTCCTATCTACTGTTAGCAGTGTCAATTAGGAAAATCATTTGGGAAAACAATTAAACATCGTTTCAGTAAACCGAGCATACCCTGAAACTTATTCTACTTTATAACCATATTATATCACTGCTTCAGAAGATATGGCAGGAATGTTCCTGGCAGCAAAGTTTCTATTACTAAAGACCTGAGGGAAAATGCCAATGTCCATCTACCGCAGAATGCACACCAGGGGTAGATCCCCAAAGAATTCTGTACAGCAGTCAAGATCAACACAGCTATAAGCAAAAACCAAAACAGCAAATCCTAGAATACTCAAAATATGGTACCATTTTTTAAAAGCTCAAAAAGAAAAAAAAAATCACACATTTGAGAAACCACTTTTTACAAAAGCAGAGATTGCGAACATAACTGGCACTGGTTACAGGGAACAGGGATGATGGAGGACTGAGATAAGGGAGGAACATCAGGTGGATGCCAGAGAATGATAATGGTAAAGCTGTCAGAATGGTTAGCGCAGAGGCTGTATCATGAGTTCTCTTTACTATTAATATGCTTTTATAAATTCACTTTGTAACTTACAGTGAGCATATGGGCATATATCCACATATATATTTTTCCATTCTATATACAAATGAAATATATTTAAAATGAGAAAAGGAGGTAAATAGGACTGAGATACGCTAGGTGAGATTCACAGCAATGGGAACCATGTGTCCCATCTACTACTTACTGGTCGAGGGTCTTATAGTAAATGTCCAGGTCCTTGTTCACAAGCTCTGTGGTTCTCATAACAATCATCATTTCTCTATACTTCTCCTCTGCATCTCGAAATTGAGGTTCTCGAAGTTCTTTCTTAAAATGAATAATTTCTTCCTCATAACCTTTCTGTCGCCCTAATGCCAGACTGTGATTTCTTTTTATGTTTTCTATGTTCTCTTGCAACTTCTGTTGTTCACTGTTAAAAGGAAAAATGACAAATGAGGAATGCTTTTCAGCTTTTAACAACCTGAGGTAGGAAAGCTATAGATCTCTTAAGATGGTTATCATTCTCCATGTGGTGTCACTCTCCTTGCCTTTTTTAAAAAATTTTTTTAAATTATTTATTTATATTACAGGTAGAGTTGTAGACAGAGAGAGAGAGACAGAGAAAAAGGTCCTCCTTCCATTGGTTCACTCCCCAAATGGCCGTGATGGTCGGCGCTGCACTGATCCAAAGCCAGCAGCTAGGTGCTTCCTCCTGGTCTCCCATGCGGGTGCAGGGCCCAAACACTTGGGCCATCCTCTACTGCCCTCCCGGGCCACAGCAGAGAGCTGGACTGGAAGAAGAGCAGCTGGGACTAGAACCCGGCGCTGCAGGTGGAGGATTAACCAAGTGAGCCACGGCGCCGGCCCCTCTCCTTGCTTTTCAAGGCTTCAGTATGAGAGGAAACTCCCTTCCTTCCAAACCTGCAGCATCTAGGTTTCTCAACAGCTCATTTTTATGTGCTGAGCAAAGAACTCTCGTAACATGTGAGCACTGAAAAAGCTCCTGCCTTTTAGATCTAAGTAAACTAAGGCACTGTATTTGACTAACATTATGAATTCACAAATTTCTGATTGTGAACTGAAAACACACAATCACAACACTGAGAATTTACCAAATAACAGGTTTCATCATTTTGCTTACAATATGTCCAAAGCACAATACAATCTTATTTGAAGTATTTTCTGAAATAATGCTTATTAAAATTTGGACTCCTGTATGAAAACAAAATTCTCTTGCACAATGATAAAAAGCGTAATAAAAAAAGTACTTGAGTTATTCTAATAATTTGGTAGATGACACAGATTTCAGTCTGTTTTAAAAATCTCAACTGAGGGCTGGCATTGTGGCACAGTGGGTTAAAGCCCTGGCATGAAGCGCTGGCATCCCATATGGCCGTCGGTTCTGGTCCCGGCTGCTCCTCTTCCGATCCAGCTCTCTGCTACGGCCTGGGAAAGCAGTAGAAAATGGCCCAGGTCCTTGGGCCCCTGAACTTAGATGGGAGACCCAGAAGCTCCTGGCTTCTGGCTTCAGATCGGCACAGCTCTGGCCGTTGTGGCCTTCTGGGAAGTGAACCAGCAGATGCAAGACCTCTCTGTCTCTACGTCTCTCTGTAACTCTTTCAAATAAATAAAATAAATCTTAAAAAATAATTTAAAAAAAAATAAAAATCTCTACTGCACACAGCGTGTGGCATAGCGGGTAAAGCCACCACCTGCAGTGCTAACATCCCACATGGGCTCCTGTTCTGTCCTGGCTGCTCCACTTCTGATTCAGCTCTCTGCTAATGTGCATGGGAAAGCAGCAGAGGATGGCCCCAAGTCCCTGAGCCCCTGCATCCATGCGGGAGACCCGGAAGAAGCTCCTAGCTCCTGGCTTCAGATTGGTTCAGCTCCGGCTATTGCAGTCATTTGGGGAGTGAACCAGCAGATGGAACACCTCTCTCTCTGCTTCTGCCTCTCTGTAACTCTGCCTTTCAAACAAACAAATAAATATATAACCACTTATCCAGCATCTCTCGTAGCCCTTATACTGCTCTCTGGTTTACAAACAAAAATACAGGGTTGCCCCTAATTAGATGCCTGTTTTTTCACATTTCTGTTGTGTCCTGGTTGAAGAAAGGTTTGAAACAGAACAGCTCTACATGGTCTGAATCAATGTGAAATTATCTACCAGGTGCAGAACGAATTTTTAAAACATCTAGTTCTGGATTTCTGAAAAGAAATCTTTATCTCATTTAAGAGTTTCTTCTAAAAACTTTACTTTTCCAACATGCCAATTCAAGTACTAGCATTAGAGCATTCAAGAGCTAACTAAGGGCCTGGCAGCTAGGATGTTAGGGTCACATTCCTGGCCTTCATTTCGATTTCTCCTGTGATTTTTCTGATCTCAGTGTCCTAATGTATAAAAGGTGAAGAGGCTATAGTGATGATGCGCCCTTCCAGGTACAAACACTGATACTTAAAGTACCTAAACCAAGAAGATTTAAAATGACATGAGAGTAACCATTTGTTAGCTTTTACAAACTCAATTACAACTTCACTTACTGTATCTATACATTAGAAAAATCTAAGCACTTTTTCAGATTTCTACATAAATTCAAGATGACAAATAAATCTACAAGGAAGGCTGAATGATGAGCAATCTGACTTAACCAGCTGGGGTGGTTCAAAATCTATGTATTTGGCAAGTACAATCTTTTCTTGAGAGGCAGAGGGACAGAAAGAGAGCACTCCCACCAGTTAAGTTTACTACCCCAATGCCCAAAACAGCTGGTGTTGGGCCAGCCCTGGAGCTAGAAACTCAATCTAAGTCTCCTTCACGGCGCCAGGGATCCAAGTATTTGAATCATAACCTGCTGCATCCATGAGCAGGAAGCTGAAACTGGCAGCCAGAGCCGGGACTCAAACCCAGTCACTCTGATATGGAACAAGGTTATCCAAACCAGCATGTTAACTGCTGGGCCAAATGCCTGTCTCTACTACAACCTTTTACAGCAGTCTTAGCATGTTGGCTTGTTGCTTTAGCATCATCTAGGTTCTTACAGAATTCCTAAGGCAACTCTAAGGCAGGCACAGTACAAACAGTATTTTTTTTTTCTGCTACATTAGGAAGGTAGAAAATGAAACGTGTCAACTAGATGAAGAATCAGGCTAATCATTTAAAAAAATACATGCTTTGGCACATAATCACAACTGGGAATATCTACACTGACAAATGACTCTGGCAATACCATACTGCACAAACTCTGACACAGGCAGGCTCCACAGCCATGTACTCTTGACGCTCAACACTGCTGTCCTGTGCAGCAGGCTAGCAAAAGCCTGGGGATGTGGCAAGTTTAATGCCGAGCAACTACAGCCCATCACCATGAAGTCTATTTGTACAAAAACCCTGACCTATGGTAATTCTAATGGGACCCTAAACTGAGGCTTAAATTCTTTTATGAAAAAAGTATTTACTTTCTTTACATTATAATAAAAATGTTGAATCAAAGATTATTTTCAAAAGCATACTTTTTCATTTGCAAAACCTGCATTTGACCCATTTCCTTCAGATGTTGTTTTCTTTCTTCTTCAACTTCTTTTAGTTCCTCATTTCTTTTTCTTAAAGTAAGGTTGTCCTGCAGCCATCGTTCCTGTATCTAAATTCAATCATCAAGTCACCATTATCACCAAGGCATCAGCATGAGACCCCAACAGACAACTGCTAACAGACAGTGCCAATCAGCCTTACTCACAATTACAGAAGTCAGTATGAAAGCTGAAGGCAGCTCTTCTTTATCTACACAACACCCTCCTTTTCGTGAACACAGACATCCTTCTTGTTAGTAAAATGGTGCCATCTTACTTGTAGCGCCATCTAACCCCCAGACGCCATCTTAGGCCCTGGCTCCCTGTTTCCAGTTGCATGGTAGGCTTTGGCTCTAAACCTCAAGATCCAACCACCAGTGTAAAGCTCCACCCCTACCCTAATGCGATTCGCTATTCCTACTTCCCTACCCGCCCTGTGACAAAGGGATATTTGGACCCGTTTCCCGGACACATGCTCTCTTTTTCCTTCTTCGCCCCTCTCCTCTGTTCTGTTGAGTTTCCCCCAATAAACCCTTTCCCTTACTCCAGTGTTTGGTGTGTTTTGTGGTGGCCTTATATTGTCTCAGGAACAGAGAAATGGTTTCCTCTTAGCTTTGACACAAAGTGAATCTTCACTGTGACTTCCTTTCTTCATTTGACTACTAGAATCTTCAGCCAGCACGTCAGACTTTGTGGAGCACATTTTACTTACCTTGCTCCCAGCTAGTTTTATTACACTCTTGTTCTTATTTTTATATTGCCTCATTTCCCCATTAATTTAAAAGGTATTTGGCATTGCTCTGTTGTATATAACTTGGTAAACAATTTCTGGAACAAAGTAGGATACACAGTAAACTAACACCACTGCATTCACTAAATTAGACCACCAACTTACAAAGGGCCAAGTATGGGGCCAGCACTGTGGCACAGTGGGTTAAAGCCCTGGCCTGAAGCGCCGGTATCCTATATGGGCACCAGTTCTAGTCCTGGCTGCTCCTCTTCCCATCAAGCTCTCTGCTGTGGCCTGGGAAAGCAGTGGAAGATGGTCCAAGTACTTGGGCCCCCACACCCACGTGGGAGACCTGAAAGAAGCTCCTGGCTCCTGGCTTCGGATTGACGCAGGTCTGGCCGTTGCAGCCATCTGGGGAGTGAAACAGTGGATGGAAGACCTCTCTCTCTGTCTCTACCTCTCTCAGTAACTCTTTCAAATAAATAAAATAAATCTTTAAAAAAAAAAAAAAGAAAAAAAAAAAAAGGGCCAAGGAATGGCAACTCTTAACAATCATTATATATGTACACAGACTGCTCTCACTATTTATCAGCAATCCATTTATAAGCTAGTATAATTAAGTAATTTTTATATACACATCGTTAAGTTTGTTATTTATTTAGCATTTCTTAAGCGAAGATCTGATTTCTTTCTCTTTTTCTTTTTTTTTTTTTGATGGGCAGAGTGGACAGAGAGAGAGAGAGAGACAGAGAGAAAGGTCTTCCTTTTTTCATTGGTTCACCCCCCAATGGCCGCTAAGGCCGGCGCACCGCGCTGATCCGAAGCCAGCAGCCAGGTGCTTCTCCTGGTCTCCCATGTGGGTGCAGGGCCCAAGCACTTGGGCCATCCTCCACTGCACTTCTGGGCCACAGCAGAGAGCTGGACTGGAAGAAGAGCAACCGGGACAGAATCCGGTGCCCCGACCGGGACTAGAAACCGGTGTGCCGGCACTGCAGGCTGAGGATTAGCCTAGTGAGCCGTGGCACCGGCCAAAGTCCCGGTCGGGGCACCGATCCTGTCCCGGTTGCCCCTCTTCCAGGCCAGCTCTCTGCGTGGCCAGGGAGTGCAGTGGAGGATGGCCCAGGTCCTTGGGTCCTGCACCCCATGGGAGACCAGGAGAAGCACCTGGCTCCTGCCATCGGAACAGCGCGGTGCGCCGGCCGCAGCGCGCTACCGCGGCGGCCATTGGAGGGTGAACCAACGGCAAAAGGAAGACCTTTCTCTCTGTCTCTCTCTCTCACTGTCCACTCTGCCTGTCAAAAAAAAAAAAAAAAAAAAAAAAAAAAAAAAACTATTAAAAAAAAAAAAATCCGATTTCTTTCTGATATTTAATATGCTGATTAGGGGGCCAGTGCTATGGGGTGTAATGGGCTGAGCCTCTGCCTGTAGTGCCGGCATTCCATACGGGTGCCAGTTCACGTCCCAGCTGGTGCTCTTCAGATCCAGCTCTCTGCTATGGCCTGGGAAAACAGCAGAAGAAGGCCCAAGTGCTTGGGCCCCTGCACTTGCATTGGAGACCTGGAGGAAGAAGCTCTTGGCTCCTGGCTTCAGATCAGCTCAGCTCCTGTGCTGCGGCCATTCAGAAAGTAAACCAGTGGATGGAAGATCTTTCTGTGTCTGTAACTCTACGGCTCAAATAAATACATAAAATCTTTTTTTTTTTTTTTAAAGCTGATTAGGCTCATCTTTGAAGAGATTTTAATTACCTCCTATAGCCACGTGATTCTCAAATAGCCACTTTTTTTTTCAAAAGAATGGGAATAGAGAAATTACAGCTTTTTAAAATATTAACTACAGTGTTTACATAAAGTTGCAAAGTTTCTCAACACAATTTTAATTACACTATGGAAAATAATTTCCTTAATAGAGAAAATTAATGATATAAGAATCAACCACAAAATAACTCAATATATAAATATTTTCCTTACAGGTAACTTTTAAGAATACATTATCAGACTTAAATTCCTCTTTGTGAATTTACCCTGGATATGTTAGACTATGTAAGAAAAGATACATATATTCTATAATAAGGAAATGGTAAATATACAAAATGAAGTATTTTGTAATCCTTAAAAACAGGGTAGATCTGTGAATTGATATACAAGACCAAATTACCTAAAGCACAAAAAAGGGACAGAATAATATGAATGGTATGACTCCATCTGTAAAAGTATATATACATTTTCATATGTGTATACACATGCACACACATATACCTACACACAATTTCACATAAATCTACATTTATCTACTGTATATGAATAAAAAACTACTCATCAGAGTAAGACTGGTAATCAGAAGATGGAAAGGAACACTTTTTTTTTTCTGTTAAAGATTTATTTATTTATTTCAAAGTCAGACTTATGGAGAAAAGGGAGAGATAGAAACATATCTTCTATCCGCTGGCCTACTTCCCAAATGGCCACAATAGCCAGGGCTGAGCCATGCCTAAGCCAGGAGGCAGGAGCATCATACAGGTCTCACAGGTGAGTGGAAGGAGCCCAAACACTTGGGCCATCTCCTGCCCCTTTTCCTCAGGCCATTAGCAGGCAGCTGGATTGGAAATGGAGCAGCCAGGATTCGAACTGGCGCCTGTATGGGATGCTGGCATCACAGGTAGCAGTCTCACCTGCTACGTCACAACACCAGCCCCAGAAATGAACATTTTTAATTTTAGTCCTTACAGATAAACTTTTGTCACATGAGCCTTACATGAAAATAAAAATGAAAAACTAACAATTTCATGGGAATTGCTTTTCTCTGCCATTTGCATTTGTACTCAGTGGATTTTCTATTGAAAACAAAACACAGGAAAGAATGTTTTAAGTGTTAAGATACTGTAAGCTGAAAGACCTACCTTCTGTGTATCAATATCTTGTCTCATGATTCCCATTTCTTTATTTATTGTTTCTTTGTGTTTCTCACATTCACTTAGTTGAGCTATAACTTTATTAAGTTCAGTTTCTTTTTGCTATAAAAGAAAATTAAAGTCTTTCAGCATATAAAATAAAAATAGAACCAAATAAATAACCTTAAGTTTTAAATTACCTTCTTATAGTCATCTTTCCCATCTTGAATGTAATTCTCAATGTCTTTCACATAACCATGAATATTCTTCACCTTCTCTTTGATGTCATTCAGCTGTAGAAACATATTTATTAAATTTTTACTGGGTAAGACTATGGCACTGAACAGGAGAGCACAGTGAAACACTGGCTTGGTTCCAGGAACCACCTCTATCAAATTTCATGACCTCAGACAATTCCCTTTATCATCAACAGGAATGGATTAATTAACTTCAGTTCTTTTAGTTTTGATCAAGAAACAAAATAATCTGTTTAATCATTATTCTAGCAATACTAATGTTAAAATTTTACAAATCTGAAAATACTATTTAACATGTCATTTAATTTCATGTGAAGTGATAAGTGTCCAACATAGTTCTTAAAAACGAAAGTTTAATATAGTTTGCTAAATATATAAATAAAATCTTACTTTATCCTGTGTTATTTTGTTGCTGGCATGTTTTTTGCTAATTAATTCTTCTTTTTCCTGCTGGAACTTTTCCAGTGTTGTTTCCAAGGGGTTTACCTGCTCTTTAGCGTCCTAAAAATATAAGAAAAATTAAGTCTTATTCCATTATCTTAGGTGTCATTCTTCACACTCAATAAAAGCATTATCCACATCCTATGATTTGAAAGTCTCATTTGCTCCTTTCAATGATCCTATGAGGAAGGTACCATTAGTTTCATCCTCATATTTTAGATAAGACAACTGGCACAGAGAACGACTTGCCCAGGGGCACCGAAGAATAAAGGCAGTAGCCAATATTCTAAATTAGTCCAGCTCCAGAATTCACTCTTTAAGATTTATTTATTTGAAAGGCAGAGTTACAGAGAGAGGGAGAGACAAAAAGAATCTTGCATTCACTGGCTCACTCCCTAAATGGCTGCAACAGCCAAGACCAGGCAGCCTGAGGCCAGCCGGGAGCCTGGAACATCAGTCTCCCACATGGGTGGCTCAGAAATGGAGCAGCCAGGACTTGAACTGGCACTCCAATATGATACAGGTATTGCAGGTAGCATCTTAACCCACAATACCACAACACCAACCCCAAGAGTTCACTCATTTTTTTTTTTTTTTAAGATTTATTTATTTGAAAGGCAGAGTTACAGAGAGGCAAGGAGAGAGAGAGATGTCTTCTATCTGCTGGTTCATTCCCCAAATGGCTGCAATGGCCAAAGCTGAGCTGATCCGAAGCCAGGAGCCAGGAGCTTCTTTCATGTGCCCCACTTGGGTGCAGAGGCCCAAGGACTTGGGCCATCCTTTACTGCTTTCCCAGGCCATAGCAGAGAGCTGGATGGGAAGTGGAACAGCTGGGACTCAAACTGGCGCCCATTTAGGATGCTGGCACTGCAGGTGGTAGCTTTACCAGTTACACCACAACGTTGCCCCCAGTTAACTCTCTTTTAACACTGCCTCAGTAACTGATGTGACTCTTGGTGTAGGACATATCCACCTAATTATATTATCATGTGGCCTCAGGCCTGAGTTTTCATAAATTTACAGGCCCCATGCCAGCTGTGTGACCCAACTGGAAAGCTCATTCAGTCCAGGGTTCTCCTCTGCTTATGGGAATGTCAGTAAGAACATTTGTGGGGCTAGTGTTGTGCCACAGTGGGTGGAGGCCTGGAATCCCAAGTGTGTACTGGTTCATGTCCTGGCTGTTCCATCTTCTAACCAGCTTTCTGCTGATAGCCAGAGAAAAGAAGTCTAAGACGGCCCAAGTGTCTGGGTCCCTGCCATCAATATGGGCAACCTGAAGGAGGTTTCTGGCTTTGGCCTGGCCCTGCCCTGACCATTGCAGCCATCTGAGGACTGAACTGGCAGATGGAAGATCTATCTCTCCATTTCTTCCCCACTCTCTGAAACGCTGACATTCAAGTTAGTGAGTAAATGCTAAAAAAAACAAAAAACAATTGGGTCTGTAAGCTTAGACTACTAAGACTAAGGAGATATTCTACAGTAATAAAAGCATACTGGTACACTGACGCTGGTATGTCCATATCTACTGCCTTCAAGTAACAGACTTTTTTTTTACTAGTCAGAAATCCCTGTTATTTTGCCTTGTAACATCTCTACAACTTACTGATTACAATAGCTAGCATTCAAAACAATGGTTCTCGGGGCCGGCACTATGGCATAGTGGGTAAAGCCGCCTCCTGCAAGGGATGGAAGACCTCTCTATCTCTGTGTAACTCTGCCTTTCAAATAAATAAATAAATCATTAAAAAAAATGATTTTCAAGGACTTTAAGATCCGGACTTATCAACTGCATCTACAGAGGTGTGTTTTACTATACTGGAAAATGGAATGTGATGGGAAACAAACTGTATTCAGTGTCTGAAGACCTGTATGAAAATCAAGTCTGCTTATGCATGAAGTGGGGCAATTCATGACCATTTACAAATCTCAATTTCTTTTTCCATAAAAATGACCTTTAGTTATCTACCTCAACAGGGCTTCTGAGACCCTGAATGGCTAATGTCAAGGTGCTTTATAAACAGTAAAAAATTGTACAAATGCAAGGTAATACTATTTTATATAAAACTCTGATAATATGGAATCCAAAATTGCTTAACAAATAAACATTCATATTAATTGACAGATATTTGGTAACCTATTTAATGCTTAATGAGCATATTTTTATTCTGAAAACCTAGCTAAAATCGTTGTTGTTTCTGAATCTATTGATAAATTGATTCACTATGGTATTTGCTTAACCTAGACAAGGGATGGCAGACGCATTCCAGTACATGCGCAACTCAGTACCTGCTCCCAGGCCTGAGACTGTCTGCCCCGATACAGGATTTGTACCTAAAACAAACCTTCCCTACAAACAGGGATCACCACACAGAATTATCTTGCAAGTGCTTCACTATTCCAGTAACATGATGTTATACTTAGGCAAGCAGCAAGTCCTTCCACATCATGGTCAGACTCCTTTATGAAATCTTTATGAGCACAAATTCTTTTACTCAGGAAACACACAAAGAACTCTTATGGCATTTTTGCTCGACCCTCACAGTAACTGTACTTCTGGTCACTACAAGCAAAGAGCATTTCATATACTGCATTATCACTGTTCAATTTAGTAAATAACCATCAATGAATGTTCTTGCCTTTATCTCTCTGAATAAAGACTGCACTTCAGTGGACAAGTCCGCAGTCTGTTCCTCCAGTTGCTGACGACGTTGCAAATTAGTGGATATCTGAAGTTTCTCTGATTTAAGTTCATTTGCTGTACTTTTTAGGTGTTGAATCTGTTCCTGTTGGTCCTGAATGAGCTTACGATTCAATTCAATCTTACTGGAAACTGTACAGAAACATATTGACATACTGGTTAATATAAGGGTACAGAAAGCAACTAGTATCATACTTTAAGTGCTTACAGGTCTAGTAGAATTCACAAAGGCTGAGTTTCTGCAGGCCCCACCCATTGCAACCAAAGTGTGACAAGAACGCCTCCCGCCTCTCCTGGCCACTCACAGTAAAGGTCACGTGGCATGTACGAATGAAAAAGAGTAGAGCTCAGCTGGTACTCTCCCATTATTCAAAATGCAAAACCAGGAAAACACAGAGGATGCTCTTAAGAATACAGTGAATATACTGAGCTGGAAGGAACAAAGTTCCCAGCCCATGTAGCACACATAAAATTCAGTATAAAAAGCATGCAATGACAATGTCAAGATCCTTATGGGTACATGAACAAAGACTATGTTACCTGTATCTAATTTGTGCTGTTTTTCTTGTTTTTCCTGGTTTACTTGTTGAACAGTTCGATCTAAGTCTATTCCTTGTAGCTTGGCTGCTTGCTGTGCAATTTTTCTTTCAACATCTTTAAGTTCCATCTGAAGAACAAAACAAAGTCTCTTCACCTAAGAAACTTACTTCACTATTACTCAAAATATTTTTATTTTAAAGATTTATTTATTTATTTGAAAGAGTTACAGACACACACACACACACACACAAAGAGGTCTTCCATCTGCTGATTCACTCCCCAACTGGCCGCAACGGCCAGAGCTGAGCTGATCTGAAGCCAGGAGCCAGGAGCTTCCTCCAGGTCTTCCCACGCAGGTGCAGGGGCCCCAGGACTTGGGTCATGTTCTACTGCTTTCCCAGGCCACAGCATTGAGCTGGATCGGAAGTGGAGCAGCTGGGTCTTGAATCAGTGCCCACATGGGATGCCGGCACTGCAGGCAGCGGCTTCACCCACTATGCCACAGCCCCGGCCTCTCAAAATCTTTTTAGTAAAGCTGAATAAGATAAAAATAGACTAAACTTTTAGTAATCAAAATACATGATAGGAAGCTGACCAAAAATTAAAAACAAGGAGAATTGCATCTTAATTTCTATAACATATAAATTAAAAAATTGAACCTAGAGAGGTAAACTAAAAAATTGTTCTTTGAGGTTATAGGAAGTTTAGGATGGGGCACTTTATTTTTTTTCCAGAAATTTATTTAAGGGTCTGGCATGGTGGCGCATCAGGTTAAGCTATCATCTGCAAAACCCATTTGCTCTACTTCCGGTCCAACTCCCTGCTAAGGCAGCGGGGAAAGCAGCAGAAGATGGCCCAAGTCCTTGGGCCCTTATATGACAGTGCACGACCCAGATGGAGTTCTAGGATCCTGGCTTCAGCCTGGCTGAAGCCCCAGCTATTGCAGCCATTTGAGGAGTGAACCGGTAGAAGGAAGATCTCTGTCTCTCCCTCTCTCTGTAACTCTGCCTTTCAAATAACTTTTTTTAAAAAAGATTTACTTATGTAAATGAAACCATGGAGATGGAGAGACAAGGAGAGAAGGAGAGAGATTTTCCACCTGATGGTTCACTCCCCAAGTCACCAGGACAGACAGGGTTAGATGAGAAAGAAGCCAGGTGCCTGAAACTCCATCTGGGTCTCTCATGTGGGTGGCACGGCCCAAGGATTTGGGCTACCTTTCACTGCTTTCCCAAGTGTCTTATGAGGGAACTAGATTAGAAAGTGGAAAAACCAGGACATGAACCTGCACCTATATGGGATGCTAGTGTTGCTGGCAGCAGCTTAACCTGCTGTGCCACAACACAAGCCCCAAGCTGGGGAATTCTGAATGCAACTGGTCCCTAAACACTAGCTAGCTACTATTATTAACACTCTAATCGCTTTTCTTATTCAAGTCACCATGAAACAAGTTTTATTCTGATTTAAACTAAACTTACCTGGAACCTCTCCATAATTGTAACATCTGTCAGACATACTTTAGCACTTTCTTCTTCAGGCATTATTGTACCCAACAGAGTTTCCTGTTCTTCTATGTCATTTTTTAGGCGCTGTATATCTCTATTGACATTCTGTAGTTTGTTTCTTAATTCTGGTATTTCCTTCTCTTTTAAATCAACTATGCTTTGCCTTAACAGAAAACACACAATTAAAAATAATCTGATGCCACCATAATTAGACTAAAGACACGTATTTTTTTTTTACAAGAATACCATAGAAGTGACACTGAATCCCTTTCAGAGCATCACATCAGCAGCTATCTGTTATCAGTGTACCTTACTACTTATTCACCTGGGGAAGGTGGCGTGACTCAGGTTTCTCCACTGTAAATAAAGTTCCTATTTTTCTCTTTGACTTACACACTGAGACTATGTAATTATACTAATGAGTTTAGTATCTCTTGGTAGACCTTTCTTGCAATAATTACTATTTTGCTGTTTGCCAAACTGGGAGATATTCTATAGATTAATTCCTGTAAAATGATAAGGTTATACTGAGGCAAGTATTTTGGTGCAGTGGTTAAGCAACCAACTGGTATGATGGCATCTCCTACAGCAGTACGTGGCTTCAGGTCCTGGCTGAATTTCCCATTCAGCTTCCTGCTAATGCTCATCCTTGAAGGCAGCAGGTGATAATTCAAGTACCTGCAGCCCTGCCACCCACATAGGAGACTTGGATGGAATTATGGCCTCCCAACTTCACCTGCTCCAGCCCCAGCTGCTGCAGGCACTTGGAGAACGAACCAGGGGACTGAAGATCACTCATGTGTGCGCTTTCACTCTGTTGCTCTTTCAAATAAATAAAATTAAGTAAAAATCTTAAAAGTGTCAAGGTCATGAAAGACAAAGAGATTGAAGAGCTGTTACAGACTTAGGAGACTGAAGAGAAACAAAGGCAAGATACAGAAAAAGGGTATGAAAGGAAAACCTGGTAAAATTTGAATATGGTTATGATTTAGTAGCATTATATCAACGCTAATTTCCTGATTTGATAACTGTATCATGGTCACAGAAACTGTTAACATCAGGAGAAGCTGAGTGAAGGCATACCTAAATATTCTCTAGTACAGAATCATTCCAAAATATATATATATATATATTTAAATTACAGAGAGGATGGAAGGAAGCCTACCACTCAGCCAAACACTACCTACGATTAAGGTACTAAAACTGCCAGCCCATTTTACTGTTGCTACTCTACTGAATCACTGCCTCTCTGGTTCCATACTTACATTTTTGTTGACAACTCTAAAGCAATAAAATTTCCATACAGTCTTTTTCTAAAAATCAAGTTGATTTCAGAAGAATTCCAAATTCTTGTTTTAAATTAAATTAGTAAGGAAAGTTAAAGTGCTATACTAAATTAGTCTCTAATGGGAGTATTACAAAAAGCTGAAAGAAAAACCAGAAAGCTCCTATATACTATTACTAAATAATCTTTAAAAAATGTACACTATGATCAAGAAACATCAACCTGGACTGAACTGTGGCAAAAGACATAACTATTTTATATTGCAGAAATATGCAGAATTCTTATTTCACAGATACATATACTCATAAATGTCATGAAGAACTCTATGCTTATATTACTTCCTGAATATTGTGGTCATAGACCAGTAGTTGATGTGAAATCATGCTCCCTATACCTAAAAAGTGGCACAGCTAAGAAGGACCAATGACAGTCAAGCATTCGCTAACTGGCGACATCTTTGCGGAGAACTACAGGAACACATACAATCCCAGCCCTATTACTACATTTTCATATACACATAAAAAAGCCCTTCAACAATGTGGTCCAGATTTTTGTGCCTTCTTACCTGATGATTTTAAGATGCCTAAATAGATATCCTACAAAAAAGTGAAGCCCCAGAGAATGGGCTACAGAGACCAATTAGGGTTCTCTGAGCTTTTCTTCCTCTCATTTTTATGACATTTTCTTCTTTTCATAACCTTATTCTCATGGTTCACAACTGTTTTTTACTAATACTACATTCAACAAATTGTATGCATCTATGGGATAGAATGTCATGTTTGAAGCATGTATACGAAGTGAGGTGATTAAATCATGATAACAACATATTCATCACCTCATTGATCATTTTTTAAGATATTTGAAATTTATTCCCTTTTGGTTTTTTCCTTCAGAAACTCAACCTATATTTTTAAGTTTTATTTATTTTTATTTGAAAGGCAGAGCAACAGAGAAAGAGAGACTGACAGATCTTTCATCCATTGGTTCACTTTCCAAATTGCAGCAGCAGTTGGGGCTGGGCCAACCTGAAGCTAGAAACTGGACACTTAATCCAGGTCTCCCATATGGATGGCAGGTCATCATCTGCTGCATCACAGGGTGTTCATCAGCAAGACGATTCAGAAGCAGAGCTGGGACTTGTACCCAGGTAATCCATTAGGATGCAGGTATCCCAAGCAACAGCTTAACTGCTGTACCAAAACACCCAAATAAGTTTATTTACCTATTTATTTATTTATTTGAAAAGAAACAGAGACAGGTATCTTCCTTCTGCTGGTTCACCCACCTCCCTCCCCAAGTGCCCATAACAGCTAGGGCTTGGCTAGGCCAAAGTTGGCAGACTGGAACTCAACCCAGGATTCCCATGCAGATGCGTGTTACTTGCAACTTTACCTGCTGACTTCCAAAGTGAAAACTAGCAGAAAGTTGGAATAAGTAGTGGACCTTGAACTCTAATCAGCCACTCCATTCTGCGATGCACGTGTCCCAGCTGGTGTATTTTTTTAAAAAATTTATTACTGGGCCCAGCATTGTGGCATTGTAGGCTAAGTGTCTGCCTGCGGCATGGGCATCTTCTATGGGTGCTAGTTCAAGTCCCAGCTGTTCCTCTTCCGATCCAGCCCTCTGCTATTGCCTGGGAAAGCAGAAGATGGTCCAAGCTTGGGCTCCTGCACCTACATGGGAGACCCAAAAGAAGGTCCTTGTTTCTAGCTTCGGATTGGCCAAGTTCCAGCTGTTGCGGCCATTTGGGGAGTGAACCAGCAGATGGAAGATCTCTCAAATAAATACATTTTTTTAAGACTTATTTATTTGTTTATTTGAAAGGCAGAGTCAGAAAGAGATCTTCCATCTGGTTCACTCTCCAAATGGCCTTAACAGCCAGAGCTGCACCAATCTGAAGCCAGGAGCCAGGAGCCTCTTCCAGGTCTCCCACATGGATACAGGGGCCCAAGGACTCGGGCCATCTTCTACTGCTTTCCCAGGCCATAGTAGAGAGCTGGATCGGAAGTGGAGCAACCAGGACTCGAACCGGCGCCCTTATGGGATACCCGCACTGCAGGCAGTAGCTTTAACAGCTATGCCACAGTGCCGGCCCCTATTATTACTTTATTCATTTGAAAGGCAGGATTACAGAAAGAGAAGGAAAAAGAGACATCCTCCATCTGCTGGTTTATTCCCCAAATGGCCACAACAGCTGGAAAAGGGCCAGGATGAAGCCAAGAGCTTCATCCAGGTTTCCTACATGGGTAAAGGGGCCCAAGAATTTGGGTCAGCTTCCACTGCTTTCCCAGGCACATTAGCAGAGAATTGGATGGAAGTGGAGAATCTAGGACACGAACCAGCACCCAAAGAGCCTATCAGCTTTGTAGGCAGCACCTTAACTCACCATATCACACCACCAGCAGCCCCACACATGGTTGTTAACCACCATGCCAGACACCCACCCATCAATTAACCTATTTTTGGACAGTTGTCTTTTCCACCCACAGGGGGCTGGAGTTGTGGCCAGACATCTGCCCTCACTCAGCATTCCTGCCAACACCTCAGCCCACGTCCAGGGCTTCCTCTGGCCCTTTTCCAGCTTCGGGTCCTCTAACTTAACGTGGACAAGCAGAGCGGCACTGAGGGCCACTACAGAAACATGGTCATCATGCAGATTAAGGTCAGCCATAGTTACTTTGACACTCCTCCCATGAACATATGGAGTATCCTTCCTCACTGACTCTTGGCAGGCTCTGTGACTGTGACCAACAGAAAACGGGAGCAGTACCACTGTGCGTTTCTGGGCCTAAGTCTTAAGAGACTTGGAGCTTCTACTTCCTGTTTCTTGGAATTCTTGTTTTTGGGACACACTGTTTGGTAAAGCAGCCACTATGCTGATGGAAGCCCAAGAAATATGCAGAGGCCATGTGAAAAACCCCTGTTTCATAGCCCCAGCCAACAGTCAGCATCTGCCAGCTAGGGGATAAGCCACCTTGAATGTCCAGCCTAGCTGAGACTTCCAATGACTACATCCATACTTGATGGAACCACATGAAAGACACCAAGTGGGAGCCACCCTACTGAGCCAAGTCATTCCATAGGGGGGAAAAAAAAATTCTAGTCATTGTCGTTAGGCACTAAGTTTTGAGGAGGTTTGTTCCATAGCAATAACTAACTGGAATAGATAAACAGTTCTCATTCATTTAGTTATCAAAGTTGTAATACATGACGAACTGTAGAGGGTCCAATAATGGAGTGAGACATGCACAGAAAGGATACTCTGACAAGGATCCCGAAATTAACACAATGTTAATTTCTGCTATTTACAATAGATCTGTGACAGAACTAATGACACATTTCTTCCACATGTCCCTTCTACCAACTTCAAATTTTACTTTTTATTTACCTTTTTTTCAAGACGCCATCTTATTTCTCTTCTTCCTTCTCATGCTCAAACTACTGCTACTGTCTGCTTATCACACTCTGCGGCCCCCAAAGGTCTAGTTTTCCTCCTTAATGCCTGCGTTATTTATTTATTGCTGCTTAACAATGCCCTAAAACATAGAAGCTTTAAAATAAGAGCACTTATTTTCTCATAGACACATGGCCAGGAAAAGAGCCTCTGTCTTGAGGTCTCTCAGGAAGTTGCTGTCAAGCTATCAGCCTTCTAAAGGCCGACTCCTGGGAAATCTGCTTCAATACTCACTTGTCAGAAAGCGTCAGGTACAGGCCATTAGGGCCACTCCACAGGGCTGCTCAAAATATGGCAGCTGGCTTCTCCTAGATCCCAGAGTGGGTATTGAGGGCAGATGACCTCATCTTGGAAGAGAAATGCAAACCACTTCCGTTCTATGTTACTGGTTATATCAGGGGTGGGGGGTGGGGGTGCAAATGACCACAAGGCACAGATCACGGGGGATTATCTTAGAAGCTGGCTCCATAATGCTCATCCTTCTTAAACCTTTCCTTCTTTTCCTGAAATTCTTCCTTGGTTTTCCAAGACAATATACTCACCCAGTTTTTCTTGCAGAGTTTTTCTCACTCCAGCCCATTCAATATATTAACACCAGCTTAATTTTCCTAAAACACATCTTTCATTAAATCCCCTGAGGTGACTCTTCACTACCTATCAGAGACAACTTTAACTAGGCAGGAGCATCACAAAGCCCTATCTTCCCAACTTAAAGGAATCAATCCCCACAAATAATTCCCCCAACTCCCCATAATAATGCAATCACAGCAGACGTCACATTCCCCTTCCCTTAGCATCCTCTGTCCTGAGTTCTTTCTCCCCTTTCCTGCTCTTAACTGAGTCGAACCAACTTCAGAGCTTTTACATTGCCTTTCCTGCCTCAGCTGACAAGGCTTGGGATGACCGCATCCTGTGACAGTGTGCTTGGGTCTGAGTCCTGTCTGTCTCCAATCCAGCTTACTGGTAAATATGCACATAAGGAGGTGGGAGATGGCCCAAGTGCTTGGGTCCCTCTATGTGGAGAGCCTAGTAGATTGAAGATCTTTCTCTTTCTCTCTGCCTTTCAAACACAAAATAAACAATTTTTTTAAAAAACACAAAATACTTCTATGATTTTGTACTGACTTCTCTTTTCTTAGCTAATGTATTTGAACTATTTTTCTGCACTCTATTAAGCCCAACTTTCTGAATGTAAAATTCTGGCAGCTTATTTCCTTGAGGGTCATGTCTTATTGGTCTCAATAACTAGCTTTGTGCTCTCCATCTGGAAGACACCAAAGCTATCAGCACACATTCCCTAATTTCCTTTTATTTATAAATAGACCATCATTTGAATTTCTTACAGAAGTGAGAGTAAACATAAAATAACAAAAATCACCTAGGATCCATTCCTTTTAAAAGAGACAAAGACCTAAAAATAATAGTTTAAATTTGTCTTTTGGAAGAGCTCTCAGTGCTTTTTCTGCTAGGTTTACAAAGTGGTATGATAACGAAGTTCTAAATCCATGCCCTCAAGCCAAGTCTCAGGAATTATACCCACATATGACAATGCCAGCACCCTGTGCCAAGTTTAATAAACAAGGTTATTAACAAAAAGTGATTCTTTTCAGCATATAAATAACATGATACAGGGCACACTGGCTCAGAATCCTCACTTACAATTTTTAATTTTAAAGATTTATTTATTTATATATAAGGGAGAGCTAGAGAGAAGGAAAGACAAGAGAAATTTTCTACCCGCTGGTTCACTCCCCAAATGGCCTCAATGGCCAGGGATGAGTCAGGCTAAAACCAAGTCGGTGGCAGAGGCCCAAGAACTTGGGCCATCCTCTACTGCTTTTCCAAGCCATTAGCAGGGAGCTGGATATGAGTGGAGCAGCTGAGACGTGAACAAGCACACATACAGGAGGCTGGCAGAGTCGCAGGTAGCAGCTTTACCCACCACACCATAAGCCCACCCAGTTCACTTTAATATATTCATTCAGGGGCCAGCGCTGTGGCACAGTAGGTTAATCCTCTGCCTGCGGAGCCAGCATCCCATATGAGCAATGGTTCTAGTCCTGGCTGCTGTCTTCCGATCCAGCTCTCTGCTATGGCCTGGGACAGCAGTAGAAGACAGCCCAAGTGCTTGAGCTCCTGCACCCATATAGGAGACCAGGAAGAAGCACCTGGCTCCTGGCTTCAGATCGGTGAAGTTCCGGCTGTTGCGGCAATCTGGGGTGTGAACCAATGGAAGGAAGACCTCTCTGTCTCTCCCTCTCACTGTCTGTAACTCTACCTCTCAAATAAATAAACAAAAATCTTAAAAAAAAAAAAAAATCTGTTCATTCAACATAACCTTTCTGAGTACTTGCCAAATGCCAGGCAAAGGACAATACCTTTTGCAGCGTTGCTGCTACCTGCTGGTTAACAGTAGAGCCCTGCTTCTCACCTCATGGGCACAAGTCCCAGCATTTCATCACGCCGCTTTTCCTTCTTCTTTAGTTCTGATTCTGTTGACTTGAGTTTATCTGGAGCAAGCCGCAGCTTAGATTGCAAATCACTGATGACTTCTTGTAATTCAGCTTCTGTCTGAAAAACTCTCTGACAGACGGGGCAACATGACTGGTTTTCATCTGTTAGCTGAGTAATGAACTGTGAGTAAACGGCTGTGGCTCCAGCAAGCATGGCTATTTTAAGAAAACAAATAGACCTTTGGTGAAGAAAATATGAAATATCATTTTATCAACATGGTTACATCTGTTTCCATAAATAGATGCTTATTCTTCTTGCTTTATAGATATTACAAAACAAAGGTTTCCGGATATTTAAATCTTTTCCAAAAGGCATGATACATTTAGATTTGTATAAATTACTCTGGAATAACATAAAGTTTAAACTTATAGGAAACTTTCTATGTGCTAGGTACTGTTCAAAGAGTTTTGTACCCCTATCTCATTTACTCCTTCTCAAAGCAACAGGTAACAGTTGTATCCTTATTTCATAGATGATGAATCTGAAACCTGAGGAGGTTCCAATATACTGCCCAAAGTCATGACGTGAGGAAGTTTAGAGCCAAGATTCAAACTCAAGTCATTTGGTTCCACAACCAAGTTTTAACATCTCCATCCTTAAAAGTCAACTGTGAATGAAAATTCAAAAGCTTCAAAATGCCTTAATGATATAAAGCAGGTAACTTACCTCGCTGTTTTGAGGATTTTTCAATTTCTTCTTTAAGTCTGTCTAAGTCACTTTCAAAATCTTGGCTACCACAAACATCGAAAAGCTTGTCTTCATAACTGGACAACTGCTCTTCCTTTCTTTTTAGCTCATTATTTATATGATTTTTATTTTGTTCAGCTGAAGCTAGTTCCTTGCTAAAATAAAAGCAAATATAGATTATAAATTTAAAACATGAGAGGGGCCGGCGGCGCTGTGGCGCAGCGGGTTAAGGCTCTGGCCTGAAGCGCCAGCATCCCATATGGGCACCGGTTCTAATCCCAGCTGCTCCTCTTCCGATCCAGCTCTCTGCTATGGCCTGGGATAGCAGTGAAGGATGGCCCAAATCCTTGGGCCCCTGCACCCATGTGGGAGACCCAGAAGAAGCTCCTGGCTTCAGATCAGCACAGCTCCAGCCACTGTGGCCAATTGGGGAGTGAACCATCAGATGGAAGACCTCTCTCTGTGTAACTTTGACTTTCAAATAAAAATAAATCTTTAAAAAATTTAAAAAAAAAATAAAAAAATGTATTTTAAACATGAGAAATCAGACTAAATGTTTGAGCAGTCAGATACATGACAAATTCTACTAAGAAATCATTATAAGGATTTAGTGTCATGGTAACACTCTACTTCTGCCTTACTTCTCCTGTGGGACATTCATTCACCTGCCAATCCTGTTCATGGGACTAATGCTAGAAATATGTGCACAGGCAGAATTCTGCCTGGTTTCTGGGGATTCCTGCACTTAGATCTCAGGTTAAGAGCCTCATCAAGAAGATGCTTGCTGGCTATGCTGCAGGGAAGGAAGAATATTTTCCTCATTCCCCTCAGCCCTTACTCACCTGGGAAACCCCTTCCTTTGTCATCCACTTATCTCCTAATGGCTCACTCTTTCTCATTCATCAAAGATTCTGCTTACTAGTACACTTTATCTCCACCCCAACTCTTGAACATAATCCCAGGCCAACCTCAAGACTCACACATACAAGGGTTTTTTCAATATGCAGGTTATGATATAGTAGTGAGTCTTATAATCAATTTAACCCATTGTACTCATTTTAAACAATGAAAAAGAATACAGTACAATATGTAAGAATAGACGAAGTAGAAATACTGTTTTGAGACATATGTTTCAGATCAATGTTGCGTACCCACATACTTCATCATACTATCCACTGAGTAATAGCAAAATTTCAGAAAACATAACTGATGTAGATGCTTTCACCATTCTAGCCTTCACTGAATACTTCTCATGAAGGTCTCCAAAGACCTAAGTGCCAGATGAAGCCTTCCTCTTAATCTACCTCTAAAGCAGCACTGAACACTATCAACCATCTCTCTGAGAGGCAGTCTTCCCAAGGCACCCCACACACCACTCACGCAAGGCTCTCACCTGAGGCTCCCCAGGCATGTCCCGTTGTTCTGCACTTGCTCTTCTTTTTAAATAGTGGTGTTTATCGGAAGTCTAACTGTAATCTTTTCCTCTCTTTTCATAATCTTCTCAAGGTGACACAGCCATTGCTAATGAATTCAATTATCCTTTACATTATACCAATCTCCTGAACTTCAAACTCCAATGTTCTATTCTCTGACACCTCCATAAGAAAAACAAATTTAACATGGCCAAAGCCAAAACTGTCTTCTTCCTAAACAATCTATGTGGAATTTCTGGCCCTCTTGTCCAACTGCCAAATAAGGTAACATCTGAGAAAAACGACCTTTTTTTTTTGGACAGGCAGAGTGGACAGTGAGAGAGAGAATGGTCTTCCTTTTTGCTGTTGGTTCACCCTCCAATGGCTGCCACGGCTGGCGCGCTGCGGCCGGTGCACCACGCTGATCCGAAGCCAGGAGCCAGGTGCTTCTCCTGGTCTCCCATGGGGTGCAGGGCCCAAGGACTTGGGCCATCCTCCACTGCACTGCAGGGCCTTAGCAGAGAGCTTGCCTGGAAGAGGGGCAACTGGGAGAGAATCCAGCGCCCTGACCGGAACTAGAACCTGGTGTGCTGGCGCCGCAAGGCGGAGGATTAGCCCACTGAGCTGCGGCGCCGGCCAAAAATGACCATTTTTTTAATGATGGATTACTCACAGAAATTCAAAGAATTCTAAAATTGTAAACCTCTGACTTAGGCCTACAAATTTCCAAAAGACAAGAGGTGCTAGTCACTATCTTCTATTACTCTACTTATAAAATACAGAATCAAAGTCAATCAGTATGACATACAATTTCAAAAATTGATTTTAAAACACTTAAAAACGAAAGCAAGAAAAGAGATATTTCTATTACATCTCCAGTATTTCAAGTACTTACTTCAATTTGGCAAGTCTGTCTCTGGTCTGATTAATTTCTTTGGATTTACTATGAAGCCAGTCTTCAAGCTGCTTTTTGTTAGGAAAATACCCCAACAGTGAAGTTAATTCATCACTATGCCTAGATTTTATTTTTCTAATTTGTTCATCTTTGTCAGCCTGTGGGTAAAAAAAAAAAAAAAAAAAGAAAGAAAGAAAAAAAATTCAAGAATAAATCCTGGTATCTCAATTATATGAGAAATAAACTGTGGAGTAACTGAAGTTCTAGGATTAAAAAAATCAAACTATAAAAAGGTATTCAGAAAATACAGCAATGTCTGTTTGTGTATATATTTCTGTGTTAATTTTTGTAATTAATAAATAACTTATAAACTTAAAAACCTAGAGTATTAAGTTCACTTAATGTCTAAAAGATAAAAGCCATTAACAACTCAATATTTATAGCCTATCAATTCTATGAATGCAAGATAAACTATTTTAAATACCAAGCAATATAATTAGAACAAGAAGAGAAGCCATACTTTGTCTTTGGTCAGCATCTCCATTTGAGTACGTGTTGTTGTATGATGATTTAACTGCTCCATCTCCTGGTCCAGTTTACGCAGGCTCCTATCCAGGTCTGCTTTCTCATTTTGAAGGCTTATTACTTCTGTTTTAAGGGTTTCTACATTACTGTTTTTCTCAGCCTTGCTCAACTCACGTTCCTAATCAATAATTCAAACAAGGGTACAAATTTAAGAATGAGAAGTAAAATAATGGCAAAACATACCAGAAATTATGGTCAAAATATTACTGTTTGGTTATATCCAAAACAGAAAAACTATAAAGTACTATAAAGAAAAATCTATTAAAGTTACCTTACTATGTTACAATGGTAGAGAATTAATAAATAAACCTAGAATGGTCAAATAGGAATAAAAATGAGAATTTGTGCACATTAAGGAGAAACACATCTACATAGAGTGGCTTGCTAGTCAACAATTTTATTAAGTCCTCATTTACTCACTATTATTACCTGGCATGCACACACTACAAAATAGTGTGATGTGGTCCTTTCCACCTTCTCCTCACTCAGAAACAATACTCTAATCAAGTGCCACACTGACAAAAACATGCTACAACAGTGAGACAGGGAGCAAAAATGTTTACTCGAATTACGAAGTGGGGACTTGCTGATCTTCAAGATGCTTACACTTTGATAATGGAGATGTGAAGAAAGGGACCAACAACAAGGAAGAAAATTTGGAAATTCTTGAAACTAGATAAGAAAGTGTTTAGTGAAGACTAAGTAATAACATAGCAAAAATCATATATAGTTACATGTATCTAGTTTAGAAATATATACACGTATGTAGTTTGGAACTTAAATGGAAAAATACCTTTTTTTATTCACTTATGCTCCTACAAATCACAGGTCTGTTTAGCTTTGGACATTTATTTCTATACACATTCTCAGTTATTTTGATTTGGAAGGTCTGTAGTTTTAACGTCTGAGTACAGGTATCTTTAAAAGGCTCCATAAATGATTCTAATTTTCAATCCACCAAGTTCCAGAACGAAAGATTTACATGATTAAGATATTTACATGGGAGCTGGCACTGTGACACCACATGCAATGCTAGCATCCTTTATGGGCCCCAGTTCGTGTCCCAGCTGCTCCACTTTGAATCCAGCTCTCTGCTAATGGCCTGGCAAAAGCATCAGAAATGGCTCAAGTGGTTGGGCCCCTTCCACCCAAGTGGGAGATTCAGATGAAGCTCCAGGCTCCTGGTTTTGGGCTGGTTCAGCCTGGGCTGCTGTGGCCACTTAGGGAATGAACCAGCAGATGGAAGATGTCTTTCCCTCTTTCTAAGTCTGACTTTAAAAATAAAAAAATAAACAACTTCTTAAAAAAAAAAAAGATATTAAGTTGAATTTACTTTACATGAGATGAACAGACACGGCTGACACTTTTATTAAAATGTGCCATAATCCAGAATTAGCAACCAATAAAATACTTTAGAATACATTTCATTGTCTTATACCTTAAAACTATTAGATTACTCAAATATCTTACAGCTTTTTTGAGCTCCTGGTCCAGTTCAAGAATCCTGTCTGAAGATCCTTCCAACTGTTGCAATTCATACTTCACATTCTTCAGCTCGCTCTGCTTCCTACTTAGGATTTCTGATTTGAGCTCAATTATTCTTCCCAATCCAGTTTTTTTATCTCTTATCTCATCTATCTGTTTCTGTTTCAGAGTCTCTTTTTCTGCAAAATCATTCTAAAAGCATTATGAAGAATGAGTGTTAGTTTTGTTTTACTAAATTGTTTCTTTATTGCAAAAATAACAATGTACACTGAAAAAATTACAAAACAGTATTTTAAAATGTAAAAACAATCAACCAGAGATAACCACCGCTCTGAGCAAACTTTTTTTACAATTAGCTATAGAAATTTTACTTGAGCCAATAAAAAATGTAGTCTACATTTTATTCATATCTTTATCTTTATAAAACTATACAAATTTACTGTGATAGAAGTTTTTCCTACCTTGCAGCAGACTGTATCCTAACACTAATCTAAAAATATGCCAGGACAGGGTCTATCCAAAAATTAAAACAATTTAAGTACAGATATGATATAACCAAAACAACAAAAATGGTATTTTTAAGGTATTTACCATCAGTTGGTTGGCAGTTTCTGCTTCCCTTTCTTGTCTCTCTCTCACAAGTTTGTGAAAATTTTTAATCTGTCTTTCATTGAATGGTCCACGTTCAAAGCCATCCAATTCTAGCTGTGTTGCCAAAGACTGAATTAATGAATCTCTAGCTCGGATATGTTCTTGATGGCGATCTGCCTGGAGCTGTAGACGACCTTTAAAACATACCAACTTAATAATTCTTTTTCTAAATCTGATTTTATAAAAGTTGAGATAAAAATAGATTAAATTAAGTATTAAAAAAAAATAATACAGCGTGACTTCTTGTATACTTTTCTCAGTTGCCTCCAAGAACAGCATTCTGCAAAACTACAGTATAATATCACAAGAAGGATAATGACACCAATAAAATATACCAATCTGACTCAAATTTCCCCAATTTTACTCGTGCCTAGTTGTGGCTGTATGTATGCATATTAAGTTCTATATAATTTTATTACCTGTGTAGATTCATATATTCATGTTAATAGTCAAGATACAAAACAGTTCCAACACAGCAAGAATCCTCTTGTGGGATCTAGCAGTCGACCATCTCATAGAGGTACACCTGGGCTGAACACATACTGCAGCTCCTGACTCTGGCTTCCTGCTAATGTAGACCCTGGGAGGCAGCAGTGATAGCTCAAGTGACTGGGTTCCTGCCACCAACATGGGAAACCAGGAGTATGCTTCAGGCTCCCATCCTATGCCAGTTCCAGCCACTGTAGGCATTTGGGGACTGAACCAGCAGATAGGAGCTCTACTTGTGCGTCTCTGTCTTTTTGTCTCCCAAAGAAAAAAAAAAAATTTTTTCCAAAAAAAGAAGAGACAGGCATTTGGCACAATGGTTAAGACATCCATGTACCATCCAAGTGCCTGATTCAAGTCCTGGCTCCGTTCCCAATTCCAACTTACTGATAATGCAAACTCTGAGAGAAAACAAAGATAGCTCAGGGCCAGCATGGTAGTGTAGAGGATTAAAGCAGCCACCTGCAATGCCAGCATCCCATATGGGTGCCAGTTCGGGTCCCGGTTGCTCTACTTCTGGTCCAGCTCTCTGCTATGGCCTGGGAAAGCAGTAGCAGATGGCCCAAGTCCTTGGGCCCCCGCACCTGCATGGAAGACCCAGAAGAAGCACCTGGCTCCTGGCTTCAGATCGGCATAGCTCCTGCCATTGTGGCCATCTGGGGAGCAAACCAGCGGATGTAAGACCTCTCTTTCTCTCTCTCTCTCTTTCTTTCTCTGCCTCTCCTTCTCTTTCTGTGTAACTCTTTCAAGTATATAAATAAATATTTAAAAAACAAAACAAAATGAACAAAACAGGTGACAGCTCAAGTAGTTGAGTCCCTGCCACCCAGCAGTAGACCGAATTTAGCTCCTGGCTCCTGACCAAGCCCTTGCTGCTCTAAGGCATTTGGGGAGTAAACAAATGGGAGGGCTCTTTATGTCTCTCAAATAAACAAATTTAGAAATAAAAGAGGAAAAAAAAAAAAAAAGAACACCTCTGTTACCCTTTTAGAACCATATCACATCCATCTTCTTCCCCCTTCTCTTACCTAGGATTCTTGTAACCATTACTCTGCCCATCATTGCTAACATTCTGACATTTCAAAGATACTATATAAATGGAAACATATCATATTTGACAATTTTACGTTGGCTTTTTTCACTCAGCATAATTCTCTAGGGACTTTTCAATCATGCAGAAAACACAGAATATTGTATTAGAAAAACAGACCAAATAAACACTTTGCCCTACCCTGCTCAATAAGTAGTTCTGATTTTTCTTGATTAAGAAGTCTAGATTCTTTATTTAATTTTTCTACTTCACGCTGACAGTCTATTAATCTCCTTTCTTTTTCTCTTACTGTTCTCTGATGATTGTGATATAAGTCATTTAGCTGGTCATCAGTCCCTTGAAAAACCTGCATAAAACCAAAGAAAGAAGCTTTAATGTATAAACATCAGAAAGTATAATCACTTTGAGGTTCATCAAATGTGAACTAAAGTATACTCAATATCCTTAATTTACCTAGCAAATACATAAAAGTTACAAAAATACCAAGATTTGTAGTTACCTTTTTTCTCAAAATGTGGGTGCCAAAACTGATTCAAATGAGGTTCATTACAACACCATCAAAATGTTGGAATAGAACAAAATTCTGCCATCACAAACCTTTTCCATCTTCTGTTCCAGTTCACTGTTATCCTTTTGCATTTGCTTCTTTCGGCTATCCAAGGCTTTAATTTCATTGTCAAGTCTCATTATTTTAGAGAGATTGTGTTCAATTTCTTTTAGACGATTCTGAAAATATAGAACACTATGTAAATAAAATTTACTCTCATTTACACTGCTGATGAAGACAAATAGGACGTGCCAAGGCAAACCATTTAGTGAAAGTGATTTCATTTAATGCTAAAATAATTATGTTAAAGGGGCACAGAAAAACTTAGGATGAGAGGTAATAAGGAACTTGCCCCAAGTCTTCACAGTTAACTGAGAAAAGTATTCTTTTTCTAATTCTATTCCATTTCTAGTTCTAAAATATGTTCTGCTCTTAACAACTCGTTCAAAAGTCATTCATTCATTCACTGGTCACTTAGAGCTACAGTATACAAAGTACTACATTTAAAAAAGTTAACATTGGGGCTTGCACAGTAGTACAATGGGTTAAGCTGCCACTTGCGACGCCAGTATCCCATATTGGAGTGCCGATTCAAGTCCTGGCTGCTGCATTGGTCTAGCTTCCTCCTAATGTTACCTGGTAAGAGAATACAAGATGGCCCAAGTGCTTGGGCCCCTGCCAATCACGTAGGAGACCAGTAAGGAGTTCCTGGCTCCCCGGCTTTGGCCTGGCCCAGACCTGGCAATTGTAGCTATTTGGGGGAGTGAACCAGCAGATGAAAGATCTCTTGCTCTGTCACAATGCCTTTCAAATAAATATATATATATTTTTAAAAAGTTAATTTCTGGCTGGTGCCGCGGCTCAATAGGCTAACTCTCAGCCTGCGGCACCGGCACACCGGGTTCTAGTCCTGGTTGGGTCGCCGGATTCTGTCCCGGTTGCTCCTCTTCCAGTCTAGCTCTCTGCTGTGGCCCGGAGGTGCAGTAAAGGATGGCCCAAGTGCTTGGGCCCTGCACCTGTATGGGAGACGAGGAGAAGCACCTGGCTCCTGGCTTCGGATCAGCGCAGTGTGCCAGCCACAGTGGCCATTGGGGGGTGAACCAACGGCAAAAGGAAGACCTTTCTCTCTCTCTCTCTCTCTCACTGTCCACTCTGCCTGTCAAAAAAAAAAAAAAAAAAAAGTTAATTTCTAAAAGGCTATTTAATTAATTTATTTCCATTTATTCGGAAGACAAAGACAGAGATCTCTGATCTCCTGGCTCACTCCCAGGGCCAGGCCAAAACCGAGAGCTGGGAACTCAATCTGTGTCTCCCATGTGGCTAGCAGGAACCCATCTATTTGAGTCATCATGTGCTGCCTCCAGCATGATTAGCAGGAAGCTGGAATCAGGAGCAAAGTTGAGACTCAGACTCAAGTACTTCAAATTATGATGTAAGCTTCCCAAGTAGCATCTTAACCACTAAGCCAAACACTCACCACTACTTATTTTTTAAGAAATTAGAATTGCTGAGAGGGCTAGAAATTCACGGTGAAATGACGATTCTGGCCCCCTAGGCAAATTTACATGAAGATCTTATTTTTTAAAAGGATTTATTTATTTGAAAGGCAGAGTTACAGAGAAAGGAGGAGAGAAAGAAAGACAGACTTTCCATTCATGGGTTTACTCCCCAAATGGCTACAATAGTCAGGGTTGGGTCAGGTCAAAGCCAGGAGTCAGGAGCTTTATCTGGGTCTCCCATGTGGTGGCAGGGGCCCAAGAACATGGGCCATTTTTGGCTGCTTTTCTAGACACATTAACTGGGAGCTGGATCAGGACAAGGGCAGCCGGAACACAAATCAGCTCTGTAAGACCATACTTTAATCCAAGGTTTGCTCAGGCAAACAGAACTCTTGAGCAATGCAGGACACATGATCTCAGTGGTCTGCTTCTCAGACTCACTTTCAAGGACAGCTGGTAGTCTCCTGTCTAAGAAACTGTGAGAGCTAGATCAGGGAATCCTCTCCTCGGGCAATGACGGGATATCCTCCCAGTGTTTGCCTCTATGATCACAAAGCTGACCAACTGTTCTTCCAAGACATTCTTAGAACCTAATTTTTTTTTTAAAAAAAGAATTATTTACTTATTTGAAAAGCAGAATACAGAAAGAAAGCAAAGACAGAGAGAGAGGTCATTCATCCGCAGGTTCACTTCCCAAATGGTTGTGGCCAGGGCTGAGCCAGACTGAAGCCAGGAACCTGGAACTCCAACCACATCTCCCACGTGGATGGCAGGGGACAAATACTTCAGTCATCTTATGCTGCTTTCCCAGGCACATTAACAGCAAGCTGGATCGGAAGCAGAGCAGCTGGGACTTGATCTGGCACTAATATGGGATACTAAATTTCAAGTGGTGGCCTAACCCACTGCACAACATCTGCCATCGTAGAACCTAATTTTTAAACTTACTACACACTTAAGCTACTAGAGTGTTCAGGTATCAATTGCAGAACTTTTAGTTAGAAAAAATGCATCCTCACCTTAAATGTCATACTAATATATCTATATCTCTATATGGATATCACTCAATCACCATAAAAATAGGAATTTTGTTTACTTTGTTCTCTAATGTATCCCCAGAACACATGAGAGCTGTTCAGTATGTTGAAAGAATGAAATGAGAAATCTAATAATAACAATAACCTTTAGGTATCACTGACTGAATGCCTACTATGTTTGACCTTTTTTTTTTTTTAAGATTTTTTTTTTTTTTTTTTTTATTTGAAAGGCAGAGTTACAGACTTAAGAAATCTTCCATCTGCTAGTTTACCACACAAACAGCTGCAATGGCCAGAGCTCGGCCAATCTGAAGCCAGGAGCCAGGAGCTTCTTCCCAGTCTCCCATATAGGTGCTGGGCCCTAGTACTTAGGCAATCTGCTGATTTCCCTTGCCAGTAGCAGGGAGCTGGATACGAAGTAGAGTAGCTGGGACTTGAACCAGCGCCTATATGCAATACCAGCACCACAGGCCGCAGTTTTACCCAATATGCCACAGTGCCAGCCCCCATGTTTGATGATGTAAGAGGTGCTGCTATAAATGCTAATTATCACAACACTACTTGCTTACTAGGAGACCCAGAGGACATAACTGACTTGTACAAAACTATACAGGTACTATTAAAAGATAATATTGCAAGGTGGAATGGCATGATGTATACTCTGGCTGTGGGAACAACTAGACATCCATATGCAAAAAAGAAACCTGAACCCTTACCTCATACCATATTCAGAAATTAACCTGACACAGGAATATTAGATTTAAATATAAGAAGTGAAATCTAAGGCTTCTAGAAGAAGAAAAAATCTTAACGACAATGGGTCGAAGATTTCCTAGATATGAAACAAAAAGCAAAAACCATAAAAGAATTAAAGAAATTAATAAACTGTATCTCACCAAAATTTAAAACTCCCACCTTCTTTAAAGTAGTTAGGAAAATATTTTCAAAACATTTATTTGATAAAGGGAATATATACAGATATCTCATAGTTTAATACAAAGAACCTCTCCAAAAACAAATCCTACTGCAAATAAGCAGAAGACTGCCTACTTTACCAGACATTCAGATGGCAAATAAGTAAGATGGAAGATAAGCTAAGCTCACAAAGAAAACAACACTTCACTGAACTACTACGACATATCTGCCATATGGCTAAATGAAAAAGACTGGCAACACTAAGGCCAGTGAAGACACAGAGCAACCACATTGTTGAATACTCCTGGATGAATACAAAAGAGTACAGCCACTTTGGAGATTAGTTTGGCAACTTCCAGGGTTAAACATGTATATACCAAACAAGCTAGGAACTCCAATCCTAGGGGGTTCCCCAAGACATACGAAATCATTTATACAAAGACCTATACACAGAAGTTTATCACAGGTTTATCTGTAAGGGCCCAACACTGCAAACAACTTAATACCTACCAATCAGAAAACAAAAATCAATGTATCTATACAATGGGATATTGCTCAGTAATAAAAGGGAATGAACTATTTATACATGTAGTAACGTAATAAAAGAGTGTTAAGCTAAGAAAAGAAGCCTCACACACAAATCAATATACAGAATAATTCTATGTATACACCATTCTGGAAAAGACAAAATCACAATGACAGAAAAATCAGTGGTTGTCAGGGACTGGAAGCAGAGGGACAGGACAAGGAGAGAGAGGTGGTCTTTGAGAAAACTTTTTTCAGTGCTGGAACTATTTTACATCTTGATTGTGGTGGTGGTTATACTATTGAATGCATTTACCTAAACTCAGAATTATACACTTTAAAAAGAGTGACTTTACGGGCCAGTGTTGTGGTGTAGCAGGTAAAACCACTGCCTGTAATGCTGGCATCCCATATGGGCACTGGTTCGGGCGCTGGCTGCTCCATGTCAGATCCAGCTCCCTGCTCTTGGCCTGGGAAAGCAAAGATGGCCCAAGTACTTAGCCCCTGCCACCCACGTGAGAGACCCAGGGGAAGCTCCTGGTGAGGCCTGGCCAAGCCCTGGCTGTTGCAGTCATCTGGGAATTAAACCAGCAAGTGGAAGGTCTTTCTGTCTTTCCTTCTATGTTAACTCTGACTTTCCAATAAATAAATCTTTTTTTAAAAAAGAAAAAAAAGGAGCTAGTGTTGTGGCATAGTGGGTAAAGCTACCGCCTGCAGCGCCGGCATCCCACATGGGATAAATAAAGATTTATTTAATTATTTGAATGTCAGAGTTACACAGAGAAGGCAGACAGAGAGAGAGAAATAGAAGGTCTTCCATCCACTAGTTCACTCCCCAATTGGCCACAATGGCCGGAGCTGCGCTTATCCGAAGCCAGGAGCCAGGAGCTTCTTCCAGGTCTCAAACGCGAGGATTTGGGCCATCTTTTGCTTTCCTAGGCCGTAGCAGAAGGCCGGATTGGAAGTGGAGCAGCCAGTACCGGTACCCATATGGGATGCTGGCAGTGCAGGCAGCAGCTTTACCCGCTCTGGCCACTAAAAAAGAAAAAAAGGTGATTTTATCACATGTACATTAGACCTCAATAAATTCGACCTAAGAAGAAAAAAAAAATTGAAGGCTTGTGTATCAGAGGCCTGGGCTCAATGATGGTTTTACACCTTACTTCCAACATGAACACCCACATCTCAGCTTTCTTGCCTATGAATACTTCTTGGTGAGGTTACTGTGTGGTTGACAGAATACATTTTAAAGCAGTGTCTGACCATTAAGCCATCAATGAACGGGGCCATTCACACTACTTGTGAAAGAAAATTTATGTCTTCAGGAAATATCTTTTGGGCAGAGACTAACAAAGAGAACAGGATAGATACTCGAGAGCATGGACTATTAACCCCTCAGCTATGGCACTCCACAAACTTCTCAGCTTCTCTCCATCAGTGTTCTCACCACCACTGAGTGGCACACACATTATAAATGATCTAGGCTTGGGTCTTTTGTGACACCTCTAGCTGCTTCATTCCTTAAATCCAGTTGGCAGGGCCAGTGTTATGGCATAGGAGGTTAAGCCTCCAGCTGTGATGCCAGCATCCCGTATGGGCACTAGTTGAAGTCCTGGCTGTTCCACTTGGGATTCAGCTCCCTGCTAATGTGCCTGGGAAAACAGTGGAGGATGGCCCAAGTGCTTGGGCTCCTGCACCCACGTGGGAGACTTGGATGAAACTCCAGGCTCCTAGCTTCAGCCTGGCCCAGCCCCAGCCATTACAGCCATTTGGGGAATGAACCAGCAGATGGGAGCACTTTCTCTGTCTCTCTTTCTCTCTCTGTAACTCTGCCTTTCAAATAAATAAAAAATAAATCTTTTAAAAAAAATCAAGCTGATAGATTTCTTACTCGACAACTGTGTTTTGGCCCTATCCCCCAGGTGCACAAGATACTAGGAGCTAAGACAACAGAAATTGTACCAGAGTGCTTAACAGGGTGAGAGCGAAATGAAACAAAAGACTGGAGCACTAAGGCTATCAGGTGTTGAAGGACCAGGAACCTGTGTGGAAAAACAAACTAGAAACAAATTTCTCAATTTTCATTTAAAGAAAGAAAGAAAGGACAACAGGTCTAAGGGAGTCAAGATTGACAAGATACATTGGGATGAGAATAAAACAATTAGTCAGTTCCTGAAAATGGAAGGAATCTATAAAAACAGGGAAGTACGTACTACAGTACAGGATGAACTGAAGCAGTGTTTCCTGGTCTGCTGCTGGGAGGTGATTTGGCCTAAATGTCATGCTGAGTTCTATGAAAGGAAGACTCCTTACATCCAACAGCCGGTAAAGTACTTTGGAAATTGTCCACAGAATAAAAATTCACTTAGCCACTTTCTATGTGCCAGGCCCTGGGCTAGGGTGTAAGGATACAGAGAACAGGATTAAACTCTTGATGAATGGGCCACAATTAAACTCCAAAAAAGCAAGTAAACAAACACCTCAACCTCTGTTACAACTTTGGTTAGAATCCTAGACAATTCAATGAATACTGGGTATCATTCTTGGCCCTACCTTGACATTATTTCCTATTTAACTCTCCATTTCAACTATGTGGACATCCTGAATAGTGCTCTCAAAGAAAAGCTTGCATTTTACTGCTTCTGTCTCCAAAGATTTACTCACTTTGGATCAATGAAGCTACACCCCAAATTCAAACTGTGAAATATCCTCTGGCCACCTCAGAAATTCTCTTCCTTCTTCCTCATATCTCCTACATCTCTTATCTTCTTCCTGCTTTATCATTACGTGTGCTTATCATCTTTCTAACGAAGCACTTTCTAGAAAATATGTTCTAGTAACTGGGTAATTACTGTAGCACAGTTATCAGGACAATTTACTATAAAATATAACATACTGTTACTCTTTTGTCTAAGTCCAACAGCCACCTATAATCTGACCCCAATTCTTACTTCTCACTCCTTTTATACTGATTTACTAAATCCAGGCTCTTCCTCACAAAATCCTGCTCTAATAAGTCTGTATTTTTTAGTACATTCATATATACCTGATAACATCTGTATACACACAGGTATGGCAAAGATGGAAAAAAGAAAAAAAGGTTAATGGGGTGTCACCAGCATTTGGCCTAGCACTTAAGGTGACAATTAAGCAGTTAAAATGCCAACAACTATTTTGGAATGGCTGGGTTTGATTGCGGGATTGATTCCACACTCCAGTTCCTGATCGAAGCTTCCTGCTACCGCAGACAAAAGAGGTAGTGGTGATGCCTCAAGTAACTGGGTCCCTGACACCCACGTCAGGGACTTAGATTGAATTTCTGCTGCCAGCTTTAACCCGGCCTAGCACAGCACCAGCTGTTGCAGGCATTTTGGAGGTGAACCAGTGGACAGAAATTCTTTGTTGGCATGACTGCTTGTCATGAAGAAAAAAAAAAAAAGCTACTGGTAGGAGGTGTTCTGGGAAGACAGAGATAAAGAGCAGGAAGGGTATCTTTTACTTTTTATCTAATATCCTGCAACTTTTCATTGTGAAAGATATAACTTTTAAAAGAAAAAATAAAATATCTTATCAATTAAATTTCTCCCCCATCTTCAAGGTCCAGCTTAGCCCTAACTCCTCCCTAAAGCCTTTGTGATAAATTTCTATGACTGGCCATCATTTAAAAAGATTTTTTTCTACTTTACAACTCAAAGATCTATGCGAGCATTGACAGGTATTTTAAAAAAGAACCAAATCAATAAATATTTTAACGTTTTCATTTTTCAAAATATCTTCTTTCTGAAACTCAGAAAACAGCCATTTTTAACAATGTTCTCACTTATTCAGACTTGCAATACCTAAAAGGGCAAAGATGCAGTTGTGGACATCCTGATACCTGTGGCTATCTGCACAGTACACTCTGGCACACAGGAAATATTCACTAAACGTTTACTAAACAAACAATGATATTCCCTGTAGGCCGTTCTTAGAAGCCACAGGTTTTAGAACACTATCCTCACTAACAAATATTATCAATATGCTATAGATCAATTCCAGATTTTGTGCAACATCAAGAACAATTATAAAAATTCTCTATGGGGCCGGAACCGTGGCTCAATAGGCTAATCCTCCGCCTTGCGGCGCCGGCACACCGGGTTCTAGTCCCGGTCGGGGCACCGATCCTGTCCCGGTTGCCCCTCTTCCAGGCCAGCTCTCTGCTGTGGCCAGGAGTGCAGTGGAGGATGGCCCAAGTGCTTGGGCCCTGCACCCCATGGGAGACCAGGAGAAGCACCTGGCTCCTGCCATCGGATCAGCGCGGTGTGCTGGCTGCAGCGCGCCAGCCGCGGCGGCCATTGGAGGGTGAACCAACGGCAAAAAGGAAGACCTTTCTCTCTGTCTCTCTCTCTCACTGTCCACTCTGCCTATCAAAAAAAAAAAAAAAAAAAATCTCTATGAAGATATGTAATTCAAGAACTCTCCAATGGGGCCTAGCACTGCGAAGCAGTGGGTTCAGCTGCTGTCTGAGCCCCTGCCATGCATACTGGAGCACTAGCTTTACTTCTGGTTGCTCCGCTTCCAATCCAGCTCCCTACTACTGTGGCTGGGAAAGCAGCAAAAGATGGCCCAAGTACTCAGGCCTCTGTCACACAAATGGGACACTTGGATGTAATCCCAGGCTCCTGCCTTCAATATGACCCGGACTTGGCCACTGCAACCACTTGGGGAATCTATCAGCATATGGGAGAGCTCTTTTTGTGTGTCTCCTCCTCTCTTTCTGCCTTTGAAAACAAATCTTAAAAAAAGTCTTAATGTGCTGAACTGTAAGGTTATTAACTACATTGCTATTTAAGTTAGTGATCTGTACCACTAATTTATTATGCTGCTACAAATTTGTTTACTCTCAAATTCAAGCTCTTTGGGCAATTTAATGACTAACTATTTACTACAGACCTAAGACGTTAGTCATATCATTATATAGTCTTTGATAATTTTTCAAGAAATACACATGCCATTCAAGTTCACACAAAAATAAAACAGACAGGTATATAGTCTACTAATTAAGATACTTGAATCCCCCATCAATGTGCATGGGTTTGATTCTTGGCTTGGGTTCTAAACTTCAGGTTTCTGTTAATGCACAGGCTGGGAAGCAGTAGTGATGACTCAGTAATTGGGCTCCTACCACACATGTGGGAAACCTGTACAGTTTCCTGTTCCTGGCTTCTGCCTAAGCCTGGCCCAGCCCCAACGTTGCACACATTTGGGGAGTGAACCAGCAGATAGGAGCTTCCCCTCTTTATCTGATTCTGAAAAAGAATTTAAAAAGAAATAAAGTACATTAGAGGTGAATGCTATCATGTTAAAAAAAAAAAAAATACGTATGGGAGCCAACACTGTGGCGTAGCAGGAAAAGTGAGTCCCAGCTGCTCCACTTCCCATCCAGCTCTCTGCTATGGCCTGGGAAAGCAGTAGAAGATGGCCCAAGTCCTTGGGCCCCTGCACCCATGTGGGAGACCCAGAAGAAGCTCCTGGCTTCGGATTGGTGCAGTTCCAGCCATTGTGGCCATCTGGGGAGTGAACCAGTGGATCAAAGACTCACTGTCTCTCTCTGCTTTTCTGTCATTCTGCCTTTCAAATAAATGAATACATCTTAAAAAAAAAAAAATGTATGACTTTCTCCTTACTACCCAATAATCAACTATGTACATCAAGGTGGCTCCAGCTAATAATAATACACTATATAATTTTTTTTTTTTTTTTGGACAGGCAGAGTGGACAGTGAGAGAGAGAGACAGAGAGAAAGGTCTTCCTTTTGCCGTTGGTTCACCCTCCAATGGCCGCCGCGGTAGGCGCACTGCGGCCGGCGCACTGCGGCCGGCGCACTGCGCTGATCCGATGGCAGGAGCCAGGTGCTTCTCCTGGTCTCCCATGGGGTGCAGGGCCCAAGCACTTGGGCCATCCTCCACTGCACTCCCTGGCCACAGCAGAGAGCTGGCCTGGAAGAGGGGCAACCAGGACAGGATCGGTGCCCCGACCGGGACTAGAACCCGGTGTGCTGGCGCCGCAAGGCGGAGGATTAGCCTAGTGAGCCGCGGCGCCGGCCTAATACACTATATAATTGAACATTACTGAGAGTAGATTTTTAAGTGTTCTCATCACAAAAATATGATATGTAAGGATATGTATATATTAATTTGATTTATCCATTCCATAATGTGTACTTGGATCAAAACATACTGTGTGCCATAAATATATGCAATTTTGTCAATTACAAAAATCAAATTACCTTCAATGGTTCAAGGTCGTTCTCATAGGATTTGACAATTTCTTTTGAAGATGTTAACTGAGATTCCTTACTAGTAATCTGATCACGGATTTCACAGGCTTTTTCCTTGTTTTGCTTCAGATATTTTAGTTCAGTCTGACATTCTTTTACTTTCTGACCTTGTGTCTGACGTACTTGCCGAAGCGTTTCTAAGGCTTTAATATATCTTTGAAAATATGAAATAAAAATAGAATTGCTAGTTAAGTTACAGTATATACTAATAGAGTGGAATATTACCATTAAAGATGACATTTTCAAAGACTTCATAGCAACTCAGCAAATGCTTACGACGTAATGGTTAAGACAAAAAGTTAGACTTATACTTTCAAATCAGGTAAATAAAAATGCACAGAAAGAATGACGACAGGAAATATAACCAATGGCTGTCAGTGAGTGAAAGAGAATAACTGATGACCTTTCTGCTTTCGAAAATGCTGATGTCAAGAAAAAAGCATCGGGGCTGGCACTGTGGCGTAGCGGGTAAAGCTGCTGCCTGCAGTGCCAGCAAGTCATATGGGCGCCGGTTCAAGACCTGGCTGCTCTGCTTACAATCCAGCTCTCTGCCAGGGCCTGGGAAAGCAGAAGATGGCCCAAGCCCTTGGGCCCCTGCATCCACGTGGGAGACCAGGAGGAAGCTCCTGGCTTCGGATTGGCACAGCTCCAGCAGTTGCAGCTAATTGGGGAGTGAACCAGCAGATGGAAGACATCTCTCTCTCTCTCTCTCCAACTCTGTAACTCTTGACATTCAATAAATAAATCTTTATTAAAAAAGCATCATCTAGCCGGTGCTGCGGCTCACGAGGCTAATCCTCCACCTTGCGGCGCCGGCACACCGGGTTCTAGTCCCGGTCGGGGCACCGATCCTGTCCCGGTTGCCCCTCTTCCAGGCCAGCTCTCTGCTGTGGCCAGGGAGTGCAGTGGAGGATGGCCCAAGTGCTTGGGCCCTGCACCCCATGGGAGACCAGGAGAAGCACCTGGCTCCTGCCATCGGATCAGCGCAGTGCGCCGGCCGCAGTGCGCCTACCGCGGCGGCCATTGGAGGGTGAACCAACGGCAAAAGGAAGACCTTTCTCTCTGTCTCTCTCTCACTGTCCACTCTGCCTGTCAAAAAAAATAAAAAATAAAAAAATAAAATTAAAAAAAATTTTAAAAAAGCATCATCTAAATTATAAACATGATGTAATAACTTAAAAGGCTTTAAAATTTACTTAAAGATTACAAACCTTGTTGCTGAAAATATCTCATCAAACTTTTGCTTGAGAGCCTTTCCTTCACTTAAAGGCCAATTAGAGTCTTCTTGGTGACAGAAAATGACATTGTTTAACACAGACTTGGAAACCCCAAGAGCACTTATCATTTCTCGGTCAATTTCTGCACACTTAGAGCTGAGACTGACCTTTTCACCATGCCTACAAAAAATGAAAATCAAGAATTTAAGTAACGTAACCTTCAGATGTATGCATTCTATCACTTCATCAATCCTTCAGGATGTACTTCTTTCAAGTCCATCCATTTATCGATCCCCTGTTACAATGAGTCCTTGAGCAAAAGCAGTTCACTTATTTATAAGAGGGTGTGTAAACTAAGATTACATAGCAAGGGATTTCAGAACTTTTTATAACATATAATGATTTAAAGTATTTATAGATAACGCAAAGAGGAAAATAACTTCCACCCTTCAAGCTTAAAAATAAGAGACTTAAATGAATAAGCAAGAGTGACTTAAAAATATCTAAGAATGTGTAGTCTGAAAAATGGCTGTTCAGTACTAGAGTAAGTGGGCAGACACAGTATTTGTCTTGTTTTTTAAACACTACAATTTGTATTTTGAAAACATAACAATGAGTGCCCTGAGTGTGCTTGCAGGTGGCTAAAATGGACATACACAGTTCAGTAAGTTATCACATTAGACCATGGAAAGCTGATGGCGGCATGGACTAAAATGGTCACTCTAGAGATGGAAAGAGACGTTTAGGTTAAATCTACAGAACATGGTAATAGATTAGATATAGAAAAAGAAGACGTTAAGACCCAGGTTCTGAACTTGTATCACTGGATGGATAGTGGTATCATTCACCGAATGAGGAGGAGGACCAGGTTCTTGGAGGCTGCTTTTTCTCGGGGCGGGGAGGGGGGGGGGGTTGGCAGGGAATCAAGGAGAGGATCATGAGCCTGGTTTTGAACATGCTGAATCTGGGGTGTCTTTGAAACAACTGCAGAAAATGAGAGAGGCAGTTGTGTGTCTGAGCTGGAAAATAGAAGTCTAGCTTATGAGATACAAATTTATGAGTCAACTACAAGTCAACTATGAGCACACAGTAATGTAAGCAACAGAAATGAATGAATGGGTGAAGTTTCACCTAGGAAGAGAATGACGCATAACCAGGAGAAGACATAAACTGAGCCCTTGGGACTCCAACCTTTACTGGCTGGGTGAATGAAGCAAGATATGAGTTAATGAAGTAGGACATAGCTGTCATGCAGAAAAAGAGGGCCAACAATTAGTCATGGGAGTTTAGAAAAAGAATTTTCATATAAGAATTCATTAACAAATACCATTTACTGAGCTGTGGCACCTAGAACAAGGACCCTCTAAAGATGTCCACATTCTATTTCCTTGAATCTGTGAATGTTAGGTTACAAGGAAAAGGGGAATTAAAATTACAGAGGGACTTATGTTGTTTGCTTAATCATCTAATTTCAAAATAAAGAGGTCATCATCCCATATTATTTATATGGGACCAATGTAATCACAAGGATTATCACATGTGGACAAGGAGGCAGACCAGTGATTCAACATGAAAAGAGCCCTGCTCACTGCTGCTAGCTCTGAAGATGCAGTAAGACCACAGGTCAAGAAACGGGAGTCGCCTTTAATAAGAGAGAGTAAGGAAATGGATTCTCCCTAAGAGCCTCCAGAAAGGAACACAGTCTGTTCACACATTGGTTTGAGCCCAGTAAGAGCTAATGTACACTTCTAAACTACACAACTACAAAACAGTGTGTTGTTTTAAGCCACTAAGTCTATGGTTTGCTACAGCACAGAAAACTAATAAAGGAGCTCTTACTACATATTAAGCATTTTACATGCATTAGTTCAATCCTTACACCACCTTTCCAAAATACATACAGAGATAATGAACCCCATTTTGCAAATGAAAAAAATCAGGCTCACTGTTAAGTCTACGATAGCAGCAGCATTACCTTAATCGCTGCAGAGATTATTAGTGACCTTTGTAGGAGCCGTTTCAGTGGTGGAATGGGGTTGGAGAAGGTACAAGGAGAAGGTAAGGCAATGGATACAGTGAATATCAACAACTTTTGAAAAGTGGTGTAATGGTTAAGTAATTAATTAGCATACTAGATCAATAAAAGGAAAGGAAGGAAGAGGAAGAATTAAGAAATTTGCTCAACAAGGATAACAGGCCCCCAGAGCAACCTAATTCTCAAGCCGAAACCCACTAGAAGCACACAATTGCCTCTAACAGAAAAGTGATTTGCTGAGTGACAAATGATTACTTGTTCCCATTTGTCTGCTTTTCATCTCATCCATCCCCAAAAACGATGCTAGCATTTTGTATTCATTCAGCCTATATTTGAGTGATAATGCACTTTCAGTTCAAGTGCAGTAACTATACATTGCTCAAAGCAATGGAACACTATCACTAAATTGTTAATGAGATCATTCTATTTAATTGATAAATAGTAACAAAAAAATTAAATGTTGATGGTGGGGAAGGCTGTGTGTGTTTATGAACAGGAAGTATATAGAAAACCTGGTATTTGTTTAATTTTGCCATAAACTCAAAATTGTTTCAAAAAATATAGTCTGCTTAAAAAAACTTAAAAAAAAGAAAACACGCTCCCCCTTGAAATAAACTTAAAAGTAGTAGGAAAATTCATTGTATTATAGACCTAAAAGGCTGAAGATGAAGAAATATTCAAATTCAATATAAATACTTACTTTGTCCTGGTAATGACTCCTTCTAGGGTTTTAAATTCTGTTTTTTTACTCTTTTGAGAGCACACCATAGATCTCTGCACAGCTATAAGTTCTCCATTGACATCTCGAAACTGCAGACGTATTTGGGCTCTCACATCTGTTTCTTGAGCAACCTTTGAAGGTAAAGAGAAAAAAATTATGCTACCTTAATAAGGACCAGGAGGACAGTTTCAAAACAAAAAGCATAAGCAACTTTACTCATTCAAAATATGGGAACAAAACAAAATGGAAAAAATTTCAGCATTCAAAATCAGTGACGTTTTGCACACTATTCAAAACAAGAGAGGAAAATACTTTCTAGCTGATTTACTAAAATGCACTTTCTGCCTCTTCAATTAGATCAGGTGTGTGAATTTTTCTCATAAAAAGTACTTTAAAAATTCACTTTTCAAATTTAAAAAAATAATCACAAGCTTACAGAAATGTTGGCGTAAACATAACTCTCCCCTACCCACCCCCAAACCACTTGAAAGTAAGTTGCTGATCTGATGTCCTCACCAGTATTTCCTACAAAATAGGTCTATGTGGGTGAATGCTTCACAAGCATTTGAAAATAATGTGTATTCTGCTGTTACTCAATGGCATGGCCTACAAATGTTAATCATGTTTATTTGGTTAACAGAGCTGTTAGAATGTTCCATATCCTTACTAGTATTTTATCTTTTTCCATTCTCTATTAAGAGCACTGAGATCTCTAACTGTAAGTTTGTCTACTTCTCTTTTCAGTTTCAATGGTTCTTCCTTATGTAATTTGAAGCTCTACATTTTTTTGTTTGCTCACTTTTATTTATTTGAAAAACAAAGCAATACATATACAGAGATCTTCCATTTGCTGGTCACTCCCCAAATGCCCACAACAGCCAGGGCTGGGTCACACTGAACTCCATCCAGGTGTCCCAAATTGATGACAAGGACCCAACTACTTAAACCATCATCTTCCGGATCCCAGAGGGCCCATCAGAATTAACGGGACTGGAAGTGGAGAACAGACTTAAATCCAAGCATCCCAATATGCCACAACACCCACTGAAGTTTCAGGGTTGTTTTTTTTTTTTTTTTAATTAGTTGGCACAGTATGTTTTTCCTATCCTTTTTCTTTCAACTTATCTGCATCATTATATTTAAAAACACTGGGGCTGGCCTGCGCTGTGGCTCACTTGGCTAATCCTCCGCCTGAGGCACCGGCATCCCATATGGACGCAGGGTTCTAGTCCTGGCTGCTCCTCTTCCAGTCCAGCTCTCTGCTGTGGCCCGGGAGGGCAGTGGAGGATGGCCCAAGTGCTTGGGCGCCTGCACCTGTGTGGGATACCAGGAGGAAGCACCTGGCTCCTGGCTTTGGATCCGTGCAGCGCCAGCTGTAGCAGCCATTTGGGGGGTGAACCAATGGAAGGAAGCCCTTTCTCTCTGTCTATTAAATTAAAAAAAAAAAAAAAAAAAAAAAAAAAAAAAAAAAAAAAACACACCACTAGGGCTGACGCTGTGGCCTAGCAGATAAAGCTGTCACCTGTGAAACCAGCATCCCATATGAGTGCCAGTGTGTATCCTCGCTGCTACATATTCAAATTAGCTTCCTACTCATAGCCTGTTAAGGCAGCCTGAGATAGCCCAAGTACCTGGCCTGGGCCCCTGCTACCCAGGTGGGAGACTCCAAAGAAGCTCCTGGCTTCTGGCCATGGTGGCTATCTGGAGTGAAACCAGAAGAAAGATCTAATTCTGATTTTCAAATAAAGAAATAAATCTTTAAAAGAAAAGTTATTCCTTTTGCTTTATCATTTTTGTTAACACTCTTCCATTTTTCTCATGTTTATGTTCTCCTTTGTATCTGTGAGCATATTTATAAGATTTATAATGGTATTTTAAGGTTTCTGTTTACCAATTCTATCATCTCTTCTTTCATGTCTGGATCTGTTGATAAGCCTGATTTTTCTGCTGATTATAGGCTGTATTTCCACACTTTACCACCTGATAACTTTTTTTTTTTTTTTTTTTTTTGGACAGGTAGAGCTATAGACTGTGAGAGAGAGAGAGAGAGAAAGGTCTTCCTTCCGTTGATTCACTCCCCAAATGGCCGCTACAGCCAGTGCTGCACCAATCCGAAGCCAGGAGCCAGGTGCTTCTCCCTGGTCTCCCATGCGGGTGCAGGGCCCAAGCACTTGGGCCATCCTCCACTGCCCTCCTGGGCCACAGCAGAGAGCTGGACTGGAGGAGGAGCAACCGGGACTAGAACGGGACTAGAACCTGGTGCCCATATGGGATGCCAGCGCCGCAGGCAGAGGATTAACCAAGTGAGCCATGGCGCTGGCACCCAACTTTTTTTTTTTTTTTTTAAGATTTATTTATTTATTTGAAAAGCAGAGTCTACACAGAAACAGAGATAATCTTCCATCTGTTGCTTTACTTCCTAAATGGCTGCAAAAGCCAGAGCTGGGCCAGTCCAGAGCCAGGAGCCAGGAGCTTCTTCCAGGTCTCCCATGTGGCCACAGGAGCCTAAAGACTTGGGCATCTTCTGCTGCTTTCTCAGGTGCAATAGCAGGGAGCTGGATCAGATATGGAGTAGGCAGGACTTGAACCAGCGCACATAAGGGATACCAGCATCACGGATGGGGGCTTTACCTGCTATGCCACAATGCCGGCCTTACCTGGTAACTGCTGTCTGGACTTTTCTATCACTGTAAAAGTTTTTTTTTTTTTTAATCCCTTTAATAAATGATGAACTTCATTCTGGCAACCAGTTATGTTTCATAAGCAACAGATTTGTTCTTTTGAGGCTTCCTTAAAAGGTTTGTTTCGGAGGTTTCTAGAGTACCACTTACTCTAAGACTAATTTATTAACACTTTTAGTCTCGAAAGCTTACCTAGTAAGTACTGAAGTATAAATTTGCTTTGGATAAATTTTTATCTGAAGCTACTCTATTTCATCTTCAACTTTTGAGGGGTATTTTTGCTTGATTTCAGCACTTTGAAAATTAGGCATAACAGATATATTTATGCTATTTGAGATGCACTGAGCTTCTTTGCTCTTTTTTAGTTTTTATTTATTTATTTTTTTTGACAGGCAGAGTGGATAGAGAGAGAGAGAGAGAAAGGTCCTCCCTTGGCCTTACCCTCCAATGGCTGCTGTGGCCGGCATGCTGCGGCCGGCACACCGTGCCGATCTGAAGCCAGGAGCCAGGTGCTCCTCCTGGTCTCCCATGGGGTGCAGGGCCCAAGAACCTGGGCCATCCTCCACTGCACCTCCGGGCCACAGCAGAGAGCTTGCCTGGAAGAGGGGCAACCAAGACACAATCTGGCACCCCGACCAGGACCAGAACCTGGTGTGCCGGTGCCGCAAGGCGGAGAATTAGCCTATTGAGCCGTGGCGCCTGCCAGTTTTTATTTTTCTATTCAGATCTTTCTCCACACATTCTGTCCATCTTTTTCTTTAAATCCTTAAACTTGTTTATCATAGCTTTTAACATCCTTGTCTGGTCTGTGGATTCTAAAAATCTGTTACTCTGGGTCTCTTACTACTCAGTCTTCCCCACTCTAGTTAAGGACCACACTTTCTACTGCATATATCTACTAGTTTTTAAATGTATTCCAGACATACCAGAGTCTATACTAAGAGACTGATTGTGTAGACTTCCATTAAAAAAAAAAAAAAAAAAGAAGAAGAAGAAGAGGAAGAGTTTTATTCTGGCAGGCAGTTAATTCACTGGCAGTTCAGTTTGATTCTACGTAAGCTTGATAGCCTTTTCAATGTCTCAAATGAACCCTGGAGAGTTGTCCAAGTTCTCTTCACTCTGGCATATCAGGACCCACTGTCTCCCAAAACTGTGTGACCTCTAGAATTAACTCCAGGAAGGAATGTTCCACGTATACTGAGGGACAACTGGAATCCAGAATGTTTCGTGCAGAAAGTAGGAGAAAGAGGAGTGACGTTATAAAATGTTCCAGTAATTAAGAGTCTTTTACAATATATTAAGAGTCTGGACTTAATGGGATGAAAATCCAACGAAGGATCTGAACCAGGGGATGGCATGCATTACAGACTTATTTTAGAACTGTTTTGTCTTTAGGGTGAACAGATTTGACTAAGGCAAAACATGAAGCAGAGTGTAATCCAGGAGGTTAGGAGAGCAGCTGGGACAAGGGTTTTAGCATTCAGGATGGGGGTAAAAAGGGAGAAGCTTTCAGACTGGCTGCTTGGAAATAGCCTCTTAGGATAGACACATTTCTCTGAAGAAGTAGTCAGAGTCTGATAAAAAGCTGTGAAAGCACAGGGATTTGACTCTGTCATTTTATATAATGGAAAGCAGCTGCTGAGAGTTTAATCCATCATAGTTCAACTTTATTTTTTTTAAAAAAGATCTATTTATTTGAGAGCCAGAGACAGAGAGGGGTCTTCCATCTGCTAGCTCACTCCCCAAATGGCTGCAGTGACAGGAGCTGGGCTGATACAAAGCCAGGAGGTTCTTCCGGGTCTCCCACATGGGTGGCAGGAGCCCAAACACTTGGGCCATCTCCCACTATCTTCCCAGGCCATAAGCAGAGAGCTGGATTGCAAGAGGAGCAGCCGGGACACAAACCAGTGCCCATATGGGATGCTGGTGCCAGAGCTGGAGGCTTAACCTACTATGCCACAGTTCCAGGCCCTATACTAGTTAAACTAAGGAGCCATGCATCTATGCAGCAGAAAATTCATTATTTTTTTTTTATTTTTATTTTTTATTTTTATTTTTTTTTTATTTTTGACAGGCAGAGTGGACAGTGAGAGAGAGCGAAGACAGAGAGAAAGGTCTTCCTTTGCCGTTGGTTCACCCTCTAATGGCCGCCGCGGTAGCGCGCTGCGGCCGGCGCACTGCGCTGTTCCGATGGCAGGAGCCAGGTGCTTCTCCTGGTCTCCCATGGGGTGCAGGGCCCAAGCACTTGGGCCATCCTGCACTGCACTCCCTGGCCACAGCAGAGAGCTGGCCTGGAAGAGGGGCAACCGGGACAGGATCGGTGCCCCGACCGGGACTAGAACCCGGTGTGCCGGCGCCGCAAGGCGGAGGATTAGCCTGTTGAGCCACGGCGCCGGCCGAAAATTCATTATTTTAGTTTAAAATGTCCTAACTGAGGCCGGCGCCGTGGCTTAACAGGCTATTCCTCCGCCTCGCGGCCCTGGCACACCGGGTTCTAGTCCCGATTGAGGCGCCGGATTCTATCCCGGTTGTCCCTCTTCCAGGCCAGCTCTCTGCTGTGGCCCAGGAAGGCAGTGGAGGATGGCCCAAGTCCTTGGGCCCTGCACCCGCATGGGAGACCAGGAGAAGCACCTGGCTCCTGGCTTCGGATCAGCACGATGCGCCGGCCGCAGTGGCCATTGGAGGGTGAACCAACGGCAAAAGGAAGACCTTTCTCTCTCTCTCTCTCTATCCACTCTGCCTGTCCAAAAAAAAAAAAAAAAAGTCCTAACTGGCTGGCGCCACGGCTCAATAGGCTAGCACACCGGGTTCTAGTCCCGGTCGGGGCACCGGATTCTGTCCTGGTCACTCCTCTTCCTGTCCAGCTCTCTACTATGGCCTGGGAAGGCAGTGGAGGATGGCCTAAGTCCTTGGGCCCTGCACCTGCATGGGAGACCAGGAGAAGCACCTGGCTCCTGGCTTGGGATCAGCGCGGTGCGCCGGCCGCAGTGGCCATTGGGGGGGTGAACCAACGGAAAAGGAAGACCTTTCTCTCTGTCTCTCTCTCTCACTATCCACTCTGCCTGTCAAAAAAATAAAAAATAAAATAAAAATAAATAAAATGTCCTAACTAGCAGGCCAAATACATATATTCATGATCCACAGCACCTACTTTTCTAGAAAGATGAGTGAGGCAGCAAGATGGCAGTATAGCAGGAGGATATCCAAATCACGCAGGAAAAAAAAGGAAAATTAATGAGTAGAGGGGGTACAAGCAGGCAGGGGATTCACAATAAGGTCACGCAGAGTGGCCCAGGAGTTCACAGAGATTACCTGGGCCCACGCCAGTGAAAATCCAAAGTGCACAAAGGGAAAGTCATGGAGACCCAGCTAGGAGACAGCTGGGCACCCGCAGAGAACCAGGTAAGAGGTTGCAAACCCACGGAGATGCAGACACAAATGAATGGGGAAATTTAATGAACAGTGCTCCGAGCTCTAAGTGGGAAGAGGGAGAAATTCTGGGGGAGGGGCAGAGAGGTTGAACAAAACCACGATCCTTCAGTGTCTTCCCCTGCAGTGTGAGGGAAGATGCCATATTGTCTGTTTACATCCCTGAGCAAAGGAAACTGGCTGCCCCTTGGGCCCTCCACGCACAAACCCAGCAACTGCAGGGACAACTTCACAAAGCTCCAGGAGGTGGAGCTGTGTACTTCCACTTGCTACAAGCACAGATACATAGCAGCTCATAGCAGAGGGAAATCAATTTAAAAATCAAACCAAACAGAAACATCAAAAAACGAAGGAAAAATTCTGAAGAATAAAGAAGAATCTATGAATTCGCCAATGGAGCAATCTAAATCTTCAATAATGGAGGCTGAAGAAGAAATTGAAGTCATGCCAGAAGAATTCAGAAAATTAATAATCAGATTACTTAGAAGTGATCAGAAACAGATTCAAGATCTGAATGAAAAGCACACCAAAGAAATTGAGATTCTAAAGAAAAGCCAAAATGAAAAATTCAATTGACCAAATTAAAAATGCCGTGGAATCTCTCAGAAATCAAACAGATGAAACCGAACAACGAATATCAGAACTGGAAGACAAACTTCTGGAAATAATACAGAAGAAACACAAGAAGAAAAACAGAAAACACAAGAAGAAAAAATCAGAAAATTAAAAATCATGGTTGGAGATCTGCAAGATTCTATCAAGCGATTCAACATACAAATCATAGGAATCCCGGAAGGTGTGGAAAGAGAGAACAAATTAGAAGGCCTTCTTTTTCTTTTTTAAGATTTATTTATTTGGATGTCAAAGTTATACAGAGAGAGAAGGAGAGGCAGAGAGAAGAGAGAGGTCTTCCATCCGCTGGTTCACTCCCGAGAAGACCGCAACAGCTGGAGCTGCACCAATCCAAAGCCAGGAGCCAGGAGCTTCTTCTGGGTCTCCCACAAGAGTAGAGGGGCCCAAGAACTTGGACCATATTCTGCTTTCCCAGACCATAGCAGAGAGCCAGATCAGAAGTGGAGCAGCCAGGACTAGAACTGGCACCCATATGGGATGCCAGCACTGCAGGCAGCAGCTTTACCTGTTATGCCACAGCGGTGGACCCTGGAAGGCCTTCTTAATGAAATAATATCAGAAAACTTCCACAAAAGGCAGATTGAAAGAGATGCCCAAATACAATACACAGAACTCCCAAGAGACTCGACCAGAAAAGGAATTCACCAGAACACATTGTGGCAACACTCAGCTCGGTGAAACACAAAAAACAGATCTTAAACTGTGCCAGAAAGAAACAACAGATCACCTTCAGAGGTAATCCAATTAGACTCACCCCGGACTTCTCATCGTAAACCCTACAGGCAAGGAGACAATGGCAAAATATATTCCAAATCCTAAAAGAAACTGTAAACCCAGAATACTCTACCCTGCAAAACTATCATTTATGAATAAAGGAGAAATAAGGATATCCCACAACAAACAGAAATTGAAAGAATTTGTATCTTCACGCTTAGCCCTACAACACTGGCTCAAGGATGTCCTGCACACAGAAACAGGAACTGCACTACAAAAGAAGACAAACACAGAAAACGACCCAGCAAGGGGCCATCACTGTGGCGCAGCAGGTTAACACCCTGACCTGAAGCGCTGGCATTCTATATGGGTGCCAGTTGGAGACTCGGCTGCCCCACTTCCAATCCAGCTCTCTGCTATGGCCTGGGAAAGCAGTGGAAGATGGTCCAAGTCCTTGGGCCCCTGCATCCATGTGGGAGACCTGGAAGAAGCTCCTGGCTTCAGATCAGCTCAGCTCCAGCCATTGCAGCCATCTAGAGAGTGACCCAGTGGATGGAAGACCTGTCCCTGACTCTGTCTCTGTCTCTACCTCTCTTCTGTGTAGCTCTGCCTTTCAAATACAATAAATAAATCTTTAAAAATAAAAATAAAAAAGAAAATGACCCAGCAAAATACAAACAAAATCCAAAATCCATCAACAGTTCTACTTAAGGAAACATGGCAGGGAAAAGACAGTATTTAACAATAGTCACGGGGCTGGTGCAGTGGCACAGCAGGTTAAAGCCCTGGCCTGAAGCGCTGGCATCCCATATGGCTGCCAGTTCTAGTCCTGGCTGCTCCTCTTTCAATCCAGCTCTCTGCTATGGCCTGGGATAGCAGTGGAAGATGGTCCAAGTCCTTGGGCCCCTGCACCCACGTGGGAGACCCACAAGAAGCTCCTGGCTCCTACCTTCGGATTGGCACAGTTCCAGCCATTGTGGCCATCTGGGGAGTGAACCAGCAGATGGAAGACCTCTCTCTCTGTCTCTACCTCTCCCTCTAACTCTGCCTTTCAAATAAATAAATAAATAGTCAACACTGAATGTAAATGGTCTCAACTCCCCAGTTAAAAGACACAGACTAGCTAAATGGGTTAGTAAAGAAAGGCCATCGATCTGCTGCCTTCAAGAAACACACCTTAGCAACAAAGACACATGCAGACTGAAAGTGAAAGGATGGAGAAAGATATTCCATGCTAACAGAAACCAAAAAGAGTTGGTGTGGCCATCCTAATATCAGACAAAATAGACTTTAACACAAAAATTATTAAAAGAGAGATAAAGAAGGGCACTATATAATGATTAAAGAATCAATTCAACATGAAGATGTGACTATTATTAATGTATATGCACCTATTTATAAGGCACCTGGCTATTTGAAAGAATTATTACGGGATCTGAAGGGAGATATAGACTCAAATACAATAATACCCCACTTTTAGCAATGCACGGATCAACCAGACAGAAAATCAACAAGGAAATAACAGAGCTAATTGACACTACAGATCAAACAGACCTAAAAGAAAGCTACAGAGCCTTCCACCCTACAGTCACAGTGTACACATATTCTTCCCCGGTGCACGGAACTCTCTCTAGGATTGACCATATACTAGGCCATAAAGGAAGTCTCAGAAAATTCAAAAAAAATGAAATCATACCATGCATCCCCTCAGACCACAATGCAATGAAGCTGGAAATCAACAACTCAAGAATCTCTGCATCATATGCAAACAAATGGAGAATGAACAACATCATTCTGAATGAGCAGTGGGTCATAGCAAAAAATCAAAAGAGAAATCAAAAAAATTCTAGAAACAAATGAAAATAACAACTTATCAAAATTTGTGGGATACATACAGGAAAAGCAGGGCTAAAAGGAAAATTTATAGCAATTGGTGCCTACATCAAAAAACTGGAAAGGCACCAAATAAATGAATTTTCTATGCACTCAAGGATCTAGAAAAACAGCAGCAGACCAACCCAAATCCAGTAGAAGAAAAGCAATAATCAAAATCAGAGAAGAAATCAACAAAATTGAAACAAAAAAAACAACAAAATATCAGCAAAACCAATAGCTGGTTTTTTGAAAAAGTAAACAAAATAGACACACCATTGGCCCAACTAACCAAAAAAAGGAGAGAGAAGACTCAAATCAATAAAACTAGAGATGGTAACGAAAGCATAACAACAGACACAACAGAAATAAAAAGAATCATCAGAAACCACTACAAAGAGCTGTATGCCAACAAATTGGGAAGCCTAGAAGAAATGGATAGATTCCTGGATACACACATCTTACTTGAATTGAGCCATGAAGACAAAGAAAACCTAAACAGACGCATAACCATTACTGAAACTGAATCAGTAATAAACGTCCTCCCAACAAAGAGCCCAGGACCGGACAGCTTCACTGCTGAATTCTACCAGAGATTTAAAAAACTAACCCCAATTCTTCTCAAATTATTCAAAACAACTGAAATGGAGGGAATCCTCCCAAATTCTTTCTATGAAGCCATTATCACTTTAATTCCTAAACCCAGAGAAGACACAACAGAGCAAGAAAACTATAGACCAATCACCCTGATGAACAAAAATGCAAAAATACTCAACAAAATCCTGGCCATTCAAATCCAACTACACATCAGAAAGATCATTCACCCAGACCAAGTGGGATATTTCCCTGATATGCAGGGATGGTTCAACATTCAAAAATCAATCAATGTGATACATCAAATTAACAAACTGAAAAATCCAGTGGCATCACAATACCAGACTTCAAGACATACTACAAGGCAGTTATAATCAAAACAGCCTGGTACTGGTACGAAATCAGATGAATAGACCAATGGAACAGAATAGAAACCCAGGAAATCAATCCGAACATCTACAATCAACTTATATTCGACAAAAGGAGCTAAAAAAAAAAAACCCTGCAACAGGGACAGTCTCTTCAACAAATGGTTCTGGGAAAACTGGATGTCCACATGTAGAAGTATGTAGCAAGACCCCTACCTTACACCCCATTCAACATGGATTAAAGATCTAAATCTATGCCATGACACCATCAAACTAATCGAGAACATTGGGGAAACTCTTCAAGACATTGGCACAGGCAAAGAATTCCTGGAAAAGACCCCAGAAGCACAGGTAGTCAAAGCCAAAATGAACAAATGCGATTACCTCAAATTGAGAAGCTTGTGTACAGCAAAACAAACAGGAAAGAGAAGAGGCAACCAATAGAATGGGAGAAATTATTTCCAAACTACACAACCAACAAAGGATTAATAACTAGAATCTATAAAGAGATCAAGAAACTCCACAGTAACAAAACAAGCAACCCAGTTAACAGAGGGGCCAAGGACTTTAACAGGCATTTTTCAAAAGAGGAAATCCAAAAGGCCAACTGACACATGAAAAAATGTTCAGGATCTCCAGCCATCAGGGAAATGCAAATCAAAACCACAATGAGGTTTCACCTCACCCCAGTTACAGTGGCCCTCATACAGAAATCAACAAACAACAAATGCTGGAGAGGATGTGGGGAAAAGGGCACCCTAACCCACAGTTGATGGAAATGTAAACTGGTAAAGCCACTATGGAAAACAGTATGGAGATACCTCAAAAATCTGTACATAGACTTACCATATGACCCAGCCATCCCACTCCTGGGAATTTACCCGAGGGAAATGAAATCAGTAAACAAAAGAACTATCTGCACCTCCATGTTTACTGCAGCTCAATTCACAATAGCTAAGACATGGAAGCAACCTAAATGCCCACCAACCGAAGACTGGATAAAGAAATTGTGGGATATGTACACTATGGAATACTACACAGCAGTAAAAAAGAATGAAATCTGATCATCTGCAATAAAATGGAGTAAGCTGGAAAACCTCATACTTAGTGAAATAACCCAGTCCCAAAGAGACAAATACAATATGCTCTCCCTGATTTGAGAGAATAGTGCTCCTAAAATTAAAGTTATAGAAGTGAAATTGACACTTTTAGAATCAATGACTGGAATAGTCCTTGACCTGACTGCTGAGGGACAGTTTATCACTGTTACTTTCTATTTTGTATATCCTTTTTGTTTTGTTTTGCTCTTTTTGTTGTTTCCTTTTCTTTTCTCTTCTTCATACTATATGCTGAACTTCTCATGTAACATAGAATTAACCATACGTATTTTAAGTCAATTGGAAAAAGATCCCTGTTAAAAATAAGAGGGGGAATAAGAGATGAAGGAGGTAGTCTGTAACTGTAAAGCAGTATAGTTCTGCATACAGTCCTACAGACTTCCTTCTAAGGGTACAGCCTAAAAACTTTCATGGGACTCCAAATCCATAAAAATTGGTGGTTTAAATGCCATCTTAACTGTTAAAATGATATTAAATGTCAAAGTCAACATATAGACAGATGGGTTTAAGTGTAAAAGTGATCATATAAATAACATCAAGTGCCTGGTAATAATAACAGAGTTAGAAAGGAAGCGTCCACACAGCAGACTTCTAGAATGACATTTGCTGTAAATAACACTGACCTCAGAATCAACCCTTGAGGCTTCCTGTTCTGGCTAAAAGACCTGTGAGAGCATTTCAGGCACAGAAAGCCTAGACACTGTGGCAAAAATTATCCTACAAGAAGGATCCTTGTGAGGCTTCAATGGAAAGAAAGGGTCATCAAAGAAGGATGTACTCTTCTCTGAAGGGAGGAGAAAACATCCACTTTGTTTATGGCTGTGCCCAGATACCTGTGGAGTACATGGTCAGAGAAGGCTTTCATAGCCTTGGCAGCCCATGGCAAGACATCACTAACATCACAAATAAGAGTGTTAATTGTTAAAGAAACAACAGAAGTCACTGTGCACTTACTCCCCATATAGGACCTCCATCCACAATGAGTTGTGCTATGAGAATCAATTACAAATTTTGCTCCCAAACTGTACTCTATATGTTGTTTGGGTGTGTGGGTGCAAACTGTTGCAGTCTACGCATAGCATGAAGTTGGACCTCTGTATATAAAGTCAAACTAAAAATGAAAAAAAAAAAAGAAAGATAAATATATTTGGCAGAATTTAAGCAAAGGGTGCTGTGTACTATTTCTATCACAATATTGTTGTTGCTGTTCTATTGAGGAAAGATCACTTTAAAAGGAACTATGTTTTATTTTTCAAAAATAGACTGCATTAACATGTTAAGGCAAATAAGTTGTTTTATACATCAGAATTATTTCTAAACAAAATAATGATAATTAAAAAAATTCTTCCTTTCCAAACCACTTAGTCCTAAAAATGAGGCAGGAGGAAGGTTGGAGGAGGTGGGGAGACATAGTAGCTCAGCCTAGAGTGGGGTAACTGAACTTCAGCAGGCTAAGGAGGAGATACACATGGGCAGATGGTCTGGCACAGGGCTTCAAGAGTCCAAGGGCATGAGAAGTCCTGTAACGTTTTCTGGAAAAGGCATTCATCAGCAGAGATGACCCAGCCCAGGAGGAAAAGAGTCCACCTTGGAAGAAACAGTTTGGGTGTTCAGATCACAGAGTAGAGGGCAGCCTCTAAGAAGTCACCTGCTGGGGCCAGCACTGTGGTGTAGTAGGCTGAGCCTGCACCTGTGGTACCAGGATCCCATATGGGCACCAGTTCAAGGCCTCACCACTCCTCTAGTGACTCTTATGGCCTGGGAAAGCAGCACAGGATGGCCCAAGCATTTGCAGCCCTGCACGCGCGTGGGAAACCCAGAACAAACTCCTGGCTCCTGATTGGCCCAGCTCCAGCTGTTGTTGCCATTTGGGGAGTGAACCAGCAGATAGAAAACCTTTCTCTCTGTCTCTCCCTTTGGCTGTAACTCTACCTCTCAAATGAATAAAAAACAAGTAACCTGCTGGAGTGCTAGTACAAGCCCTGGCTACTCTGCTTCTGATCTAGCTTCCTATTAATGCAGCTGGTAAGGCAGCAGGAGATGACTCTCAAGTGCTTGGCTCCCTGCTACCCACCTAGGAGACCCAGATGGAGTTCCTGGCTCCTGGATTCAGCTTAGTCAGATGTGGCTGTTGCAGTCATTTAGGGAGTGAACCACTGGAGATCTCTCTCTTGTTACTCTTTCAAATAAACAAATTCTGAAAAATAAAGCGGGGCTGCCATTGTGGCAGAGGGTTAAGGCCCTGCCTTTGATGCAGGCAACCCATTTGGACACCAGTTCCCAGCTGCTCCAGTGTACACCTAGCTCTCTGCTAATATGTCTGAGAAAGCAACAAAAGATGGCCTAAGTACTCAGGTCCCTGACACCCACGTGGAAGACCTGGATGGAATTTCAGCCTCCTGGCTACAGTATAGCCCAACCCCAGCTGTTGCAGCATTTGGGGAGTGAATCAGCAGATGGAAATCTGATCTTTCTCTGTCTCTGTCTCTGACTCTGTAACTCTACCTTTCAAACAAATAAATCCTTAAAGAAAAAAAGAAAATGTCAGAGGCTGGTGTTATGGAGCACCAAGTTAAGCTGCTAGCTGCAATGCTGGCATCCCACATGAGCATCCGTTCAAGTCCAAGCTGTTCCACTTTCAATCCAGTTCCCTGCTAATTTGTTTGGGAAAGAAGATGGCCCAATTTCTTGTGCCCTTGACAACCATGTGTGAGACCTGGATGGAATTCCAGGATCCTAGCTTCAGCCTGACCAAGCCCTGGCCACTGCAGTCATTTGAAGAGTGAACTAGCAGATGGAAGTTCTATGTCTCTCTCACCTCCAACCCATCCCCTATGTCTTTCAAATAAATAAAAAAAAATTTACTTGGAAGAAAGGGAGGGAGGGGAAGGAGGGAGGGGAGGGGAGGGGAGGAAAAAAGAAAATGTCAGTGGCTAGAAGGTATCAGACCATGGATGGAGAATGAGGAAATGGTCCAGCATGGACTATCAGGGCACACACACGGGGGAAAGCATCAGGTGAAGGAAGGAGCACAAGTCAGAGTCTCAGCAGGGTGAAGAGGGTTTGCATATGGTGGTGGAGTCAGTCCACCATGAGGTACTAGAACCTGGACAGTGGTGAGACATTCACTACATACAGGCAGTTGACCAAAGTGGTGAATATGTTAAGTATGTAGTCAATTCCTTGCTTCTCACTCTTTTCACTGCATTTGCCAGGAACATTCTCAACCTTGGTTTAACTCAACTTCTTTGTTTACTCAGTGCTTTCCACTGAACAATTCAACAAGACTGAAGAAAACATACACAACCAGGATGACTGATTTCCCTTTAAATTTTCACACATAAACCTCAAGTAACCCCCTGACATTGTCATGCATCCTTGCAACATTTCCCCAATATACTTTGAGGTAAAAAGTACTTTGCATCTTTCCAAGTCTCAATCAACCCTTTTTCAAGTAATGATCTCACTTCTTTTTTCACTGACAATACGGAAGCCATAAGAGAGCTTCTCCATTCCTCTACTAATAACCCTTCTTAACACTTTGCCCACCAGTCTGCCACATTTAATAAATAGCGCATGCTGCTCATCCCTCCAGTTGGGGAATGGATCATATCTCTTGTTGCCTACATAAGGAGCTGGTTTTAAAACTATCTCCTCACTAGCATCAATTTTTCCCTCTATCCAGTTGAGTCTATAAATGTTCTAGTGCAATCCAATTTGACAAGCACAAAACAAGGACAATAACCAACAACACTCTCCTTTATCCTGCAAATCTCTTCAGTTAGTTACAGCAAAACTCAAAATAATTGTTTCACTGCCTTATCACCTCTTCTGATTACTGAAATTGGTTTTAACAGTAACACTAATTGGACTCCACATATTCAAAAACTTGTCTCAAGCTATTAACAAATGTGGACACAGTTAATGGCTCCTTCCTCAGAACACTGTATTCTGTCTTCCAAGACATCACTCTCCCCACTTTCCTCTTTATTAGCCCTCTTCTAGGATTTTTTTTCTGGCTGCTCCTCCTCTTCCCAGTTTTTGAATACATTAGCTCTGGCACTCTAGGTTCAGGTACTGGACCTCTTGTCTTTATTTGTTACCAGAGAAATGCAGGGTTCTTGTCTTCGCGCAAGAAAGAATTCAGGCGTGAGACAAAGTAGTGGAAAGTAAAAGTAGCAAAGTTTATTAGGGAAGGGACATCCGTAAGAACGGATGGGCACCTCTCCAGACAGGACCTGGGAGAGAGTGCCCACTCGCTCAGACTGGGGAGGTGGGGGGAGCGAGGTTACATGGTTGAGTGGAGAGATTACACCTGGCCAGGCAGGCGGGCAGAGAGAGGGCTGAGCGCGCAGTCAGGTTGAGGTTGGGAGGGGGGGGTGTTAAGTAGATGGGTCTTGATTCCCCACCTCTGTTCTTCTTGGAACAAAGGGCTTTTTGGATGTAAATAGAAAAACTTCTGAGTTTTCCCTTGAAGGTACATTTCCTCCTGTAACAAAGGACTTTATTAGCCGGCGCCGTGGCTTAACAGGCTAATCCTCCGCCTTGGGGCGCCGGGTTCTATCCCAGTTGCCCCTCTTCCAGGCAAGCTCTCTGCTGTGGCCCGGGAGTGCAGTGGAGGATGGCCCAAGTGCTTGGGCCCTGCACCCCATGGGAGACCAGGAGAAGCACCTGGCTCCTGCCATCGGAACAGCGCGGTGCGCCGGCCGCAGTGCGCCAGCCGCGGCGGCCATTGGAGGGTGAACCAATGGCAAAAAGGAAGACCTTTCTCTCTGTCTCTCTCTCTCACTGTCCACTCTGCCTGTCAAAAAGAAAAAAAAAAAAAAAACAAAGGACTTTATGGATGCAAATATTAAGAAGCCCCTCCCTGAGTTTTCTCTTGAAGGTCTGAAACAAAGGACTTTATGGATGCAAATGTTATCAGACAGGAGGAAGGGTGAGCAGGACCCCCTAGAGAATCAGGATGCTGAGCAGGTTGTTTGAAATGCAGATACTGGGCTGCACCTGGGAGATTGTGGAAGATCTGTCAGGCGGAAGGGGTGGGGACACCCCACCTGGCAGGCTATCAGGTAGAAGAGGGCAGGGCATGATGGGAATACCGGGCTGCCCCAGAAACATTATCAGAATGGCTTTGTTTGTAGATGCATATGCTGGACAAATGGCCTGCCACACACACATAAGCTCATATCTAACTTCCTACCTAACATATTCATTCCCATTCGATCTTAACAAGCTTTAAGAGGCTTCCATAGCTTTGGCAGCTCATGACAAGAGCCTAGGGAGATTACTGACGCCATAAACAAGAGTGTCAATTTTTAAATCAACAACAGGAGTCACTGTGCACTTACTCCCCATGTAGGATCTCTGTCCTTAATGTGTTGTGCAATGCAACTTAATGGTAAAACTAGTATTCAAACAGTACTTTACACTTTGTGTGGGTGCAAACGGTTGAAATCTTAGTATATACTAAGTTGATCTTCTGTATATAAAGATAATTAAAAATGAATCTTAATGAAGAATGGGATGGGAGAGGGAGTAGGAGATGGAATGGTTTGCGGGTGGGAGGATGACGGGGGGAAAAATCGCTATAATCCAAAAGTTGTACTTTCAAAATTTATATTTATTAAAAGTTTTTTTTAAAAAAAGAAGACTCCAAAAAAATAAATAAATAATAAAATAAAATAAACCTTAGAACTGTATACCTCAGTAATTCCTAATTTTCCCTTTCTATCCCTAACCTCTCCCCTGGAGAGATTTTAATTTGCCTACTTGAAATCTCCTTTGGATATCTAACAGACATCCTAAATTTACATACTAAACCACACCCACCGAAATATCATTTTCTAGTTCCCCTATCACAATGACAACAATTTTACTTATTTGTTCAAATAAGAAAACCTTTAGAGTTATGCTTGATGCTTCTTTTCTCCTACATCATTATCCAAATGATTAGCTAATTTGTTAGTTCTATCTTCAACACACATTCTGAATCCAAGCATTTCTCAGATCTTCTACCACTACCTGAATCAAACTACCAATATTTCCAGCTGGATTATCACAAATCCCCTTTATTAAGCCTCTGCCCTTCTACCTTTGCCACCTACAGACATCTCTCAACAGCCAGACTAACCATTCTAAAATATAAATCAGATCACATCTTTTCCCCACCCAAAATCTTCCAAGATTCCTACTTAAATAAAAATAGAATTCAAGTACTTATAAGACCCAGTCCTTTCAATCTTTGTGACTGAATGTTCTACCATTCTCCCCCTCATCATTTTGTTTCTCCTGGTAATTCCTGGAACACAACAAGCATGTTCCTATCGCTTAGGATTAACACTTAAATAAGACCAAGTGTCTAGTAATAATGATAGAACTAAAAAGGAGAGAACAGAGAATGATCCAACATGGGAAGCAGGCCACAAAGCACACTCATGGAATGAAAAACGCTCTAAACACTGCTCTGACCTCAGAATCAGCCCTAAGGCATTCAGATCCGGCTGAAAAGCCCATGAGAGCATTTCAGGCATGGAAAGCCAAGACACTGTGCCAAAAAATGATCTCCATGAAGGATCTCTCTGAGTGAGATCTCAGTGGAAAGAAGGGGCCATCAAAGAAAGATGTACTTTTCTCTGAAGGGAGAAGAGAACTTGCACTTTGCTTACAGCCCTAACTACTAACGAAGTTTGTGGACTCAAAGGGCTTCCATAGCCTTGGCAACTCATGACAACAAGTATCTCAGGTGAGCATTGACATCATAAATAAGAGTGTCAGTTGTTAAATCAACAACAGGAGTCACTGTGCACTTACTCCCCACATAGGACCTCTGTCCTTAATGAGTTGTACAATGAAAATTAACAGTAAAACTTGTCTACAAACTACTTTACATTTCAGGTGTCTGTGTGTGTGGGTGCAAATCTTTACTTAGCATACAGTTGGTCTTCTGTATATAAAGATAATTAAAAATGAATCTTAATGAAGAATGGGATGGGAGAGGCAGTAGGAGGTGGGATGGGAGTTGAGGTGGGAGGGCGGGTATGGGGGGAAGAACTGGTATATTCCTAAATCTACCTACGAAAATTATAGTCATTAAATAAAAGCTTTCTAAATAAAATGATTAAGACTTAGAACTTGGTATTAACAGTGAATGTAATAGTCTTCCCTAAGATTTTGGACAACTTGCTTGCTGCTTGAAAGAGCATTTAAAAGGTAACTCTGCTGTATGAAAAAGAGAGAGCTTCAAGAATGACAAGTTAGAAGATTACTGTAATAGTTCAAAAGGAAGATGACAGTGACATGGACCAGGAAGGCAGTGGTGATGGAATGAAATGGACAAATTCTGGACATATTTTCAGAAGAGTAGCTCAGAATTGCTTATGAATTGTAAACAGCTAGGATGAAAAAAATCAATGAAGGATGGCACACAGGATTTACCATGAGCAATTATGTGGATGATTACAGCATTTACTAAATTGCAAGAGCTCTGAAGTGGTAGCAGGCTTGAGGATGTGGGAAAGATGGGGGTACAGGGAATGAAGAGTTCTATTTGAATGTGTTAAATTTGACAAGCCCATTAAATATAAAAAAAAAAAAAATGCCAGACACGTATTTCCAGAGCTTAGGAAAGGTAAAAATTAAATACCTACATTTGGGAGTCACAAGCACACTTCTAGTACTTAATGTCATGAGAGTGGGTGAGGTTACCCAAGAAAAGAAGAGATAGAGAATAAAGCGGTACGCAGAGGACTGAGTCTTCGGGCATACTGGCATTTAGAAATTAAACAAAAGCAGAACCAGCGAAGACTAAGACATGGCCAATGACAGCACAGAAACCTGTGAGATGATGGTGTGTCACAGAACTCAAGATGGAGATATTTTTTAAAAAAGGAATAAGCAGCTGCAGCAAATCTGTTACAAGTCAATGAGAATTAGAAACTGACCATTCTGGCAAGATATATTCCAAGTCTTAAGAGAAAAATATCTGTCAATCCAGAATTCTTGACCCCACAAAGCTCTCATTTATGAATGAAAGTGAAATAAAGACCTTCCATAACAGAAATTGAAAGAATTTGTCACCACTCATCCAGCCTTACAAATGATGTTTAAGGATGTGCTACACACAGAAACATAGAAACAAGGTCATCACTATGAAAGAAAGTGAAGGCAGAAAATCTCCCAGTAAAAGAACAAAACAAAACAAAAAAAAATCCAAAGTAAACAATAGGAATATTTATGGAAAAATGGCAGGGTCAAGTCATTACTTATCAATGGTCACCTTGAATATAAATGGCCTTAATTCTCCAGTTAAAAGATACAGACTGGCTGAATAGATTAAAAAACAAAACCCATTTATTTGCTGCCTACAAGAAACAACACCAACAAAAATACGTGCAGAATGAAAGTGAAAGGATGGGGAGCTGGCGCTGTGGCGCAGCAGGTTAATCCCCTGGCCTGAAGCACCGGCATCCCATATGGGCACCGGTTCGAGACCCGGCTGCTCTCTGTCTCTGCCTTTCACTGTAACTCTTTCAAATAAATAAAATAAATTAAAAAAAAAAAAAAAGTGAAAGGATGGGAAAAGATATTCCATGCTAACAGAAACCAAAAAAGAGCTACTTCAGCCATTCTAATATCAGACAAAATAGATTTTCACAGAAAAACTGTTAAAAGAGACAAAGAGGCCGGCGCCGTGGCTCAACAGGCTAATCCTCCGCCTTGCGGTGCCGGCACACCGGGTTCTAGTCCCGGTCGGGGCACCGATCCTGTCCCGGTTGCCCCTCTTCCAGGCCAGCTCTCTGCTGTGGCCAGGGAGTGCAGTGGAGGATGGCCCAAGTGTTTGGGCTCTGCACCCCATGGGAGACCAGGACAAGCACCTGGCTCCTGCCATCGGAACAGCGCGGTGCGCCGGCCGCAGCGCGCTACCGCGGCGGCCATTGGAGGGTGAACCAACGGCAAAGGAAGACCTTTCTCTCTGTCTCTCTCTCTCTCTCACTGTCCACTCTGCCTGTCAAAAAAAAAAAATAAATAAATAAAAAAAAAAAAAAAAAAAAAAAAAAAGAGACAAAGAGCCAGTGCCATGGCTTAAGAGGCTAATGCTCCACCTTGCGGCGCCAGCACACCAGGTTCTAGTCCCTGTCGGGGCGCCAGATTCTATCCCGGTTGCCCCTCTTCCAGGCCAGCTCTCTGCTATGGCCCGGGAAGGCAGTGGAGGATGGCCCAAGTCCTTGGGCCCTGCACCCACATGGGAGACCAGGAAAAGCACCTGGCTCTTGGCTTCCGATCAGCGAGATGCGCTGGCCGCAGCGGCCATCGGAGGGTGAACCAACGGCAAAAAGGAAGACCTTTCTCTCTGTCTCTCTCACTATCCACTTTGCCTGTCAAAAATAAAGAAAGAAAGAAAGAAAGAGAGACAAAGAAGGTCACTATGTAATGACTAAGGATTAATTCAACTATTATAAATATATATGCACCTAATTACAGGGCACCTGGCTATTTAAAACAAATGTTAACAGATCTAAAGGGAGACACAGACTTGCATATACAATAGTAATGGGGGACTTTAATACCCTACTTTCAGCAATGGACAGATCAATCAGACAGAAATTCAGCAAGGAAACAAAAGTTAATTGACACATAGACCAAATGGACCTAACAGATATCTACAGAATTTTTCATCCTACAGTTGCAGAATATATACTCATCTCACCAGTGCATGGAACTTTCTCTAGGATAGACCACATGCTAGGCCATAAAGCAAGTCTCAGCAAATTCAAAAAAATCAAAATCATACCATGCATCTCCTCTGACAACAGAATGAAGTTGGAAATCAACAATTCAAGAATCTCTAGAACACATGCAAACACATGGAGACTGAACAACACGCTCCCGAATGAACACTGGGTCATTGAAGAAAAAAAAAATTCTGGAAACAAATGAAGACAATACAACATATCAAAACTTATGGCATACAGCAAAAGCAGTGTTAAGAAGAAAGTTTATAGCAATTGGTGCCTACACCAAAAAATTGGAAAGGCACCAAATAAATGAGCTATGAATGCATCTCAAGGACCTAGAAAAACAACAGCAAACCAAACCCATAGCTAGTAGAAGAAATAGAGAAGAAGTAAACAAAATTGAAACAAAAAAATACAAAAGATCAACAAAATGAAGAGTTGGTTTTTTGAAAAAATAAACAAAACTGACACACCATTGGCCCAACTAATCCAAAAAAAGAGGGAAATGACCCAAATCAATAAAATTAGAGATGAAAAGGAAATTTAACACCAGACACCACAAAAATAAAAAGATTCATCAGAAATTACTACAAAGAGCTGTATGCCCCCAAATCAGGAAACCGAGAAGAAATGGATAGCTTCCTGGACACATACAACCTACCTAAATTGAACCATGAAGACAGAGAAAACCTAAACAGACCCATAACCAAGATGGAAATTGAATCAGTAATAAAGACACTCTCCCAACAAAGAAAAGCCCAGGACTGGACAGCTTCACTGCTGAATTCTACCAGACGTTTAAAGAACTAACCCCAGTTCTTCTCAAACTATTTAAAATAATTCAAAGGGAGGGACTCCTCCCAAGTTTGTTCTATGAAGCCAGAATCACCTTAATTACTAAATCTGAAAAAGATACAACAGAGAAAGAGAACTACAGACCAATTTCCCTGATGAACACAGACACAAAAAAATCCTCAACAAAATTCTAGTCAACTGAATCAAACAACCCATCAGAAACATCATTCACCTGGACCAAGCAAGATTTATCCCTGGTATGAAGGGATGGTTCAACATTCCCAAATCAATCAATGTGATATACAACACTAACAAATTGAATAATAAAAACCACATGACTATCTCAACAGATACAAACATTTTATAAATTACAATACCTTTTCATGATGAAAATTTTAAGCAAATTGTGTATAGAAGGACCATTCCTCAACACAATCAAGATAATTTATGACAAACCCACAGCCAGCATCTTATTTAATGGGGAAAAGTTGGAAGCATTCCCACTGAGATCTGGACCCAGACAAGGATGCCCACTCTTACCACTAATATTCAATATAGTCCTGGAAGTTTTAACCAGAGATATTAGGTAACAAAAAGAAATCAGGCCGGCGCCATGGCTCAACAGGCTAATCTTCCACCTTGCAACGCCGGCACACCAGGTTCTAGTCCCGGTCGGGGCGCCGGATTCTGTCCCGGTTGCCCCTCTTCCAAGCCAGCTCTCTGCTGTGGCGAGGGAAGGCAGTGGAGGATGGCCCAAATACTTGGGCCCTGCACCCATGGGAGACCAGGAGAAGCACCTGGCTCCTGCCATCGGATCAGCGCGGTGCACTGGCCACAGCGCGCCGGCCGCGGCGGCCATTGGAGCGTGAACCAACAGCAAAGGAAGACCTTTGTCTCTCTCACTGTCCACTCTGCCTGTCAAAAAAAAAAAAAAAAAAGAAAGAAAAGAAAAAGAAATCAAAGGGATACAAACTGGGAAGGAGGAAGTCAAACTATCCTTATCCGCAGATGACATGATTCTATATACAGGGGATCCAAAAGACGCCACTGAGAGACTATTGGAACTCAAAGAAGAGTTTGGTAAAGTAGCAGGATACAGAATCAATACACAGGAATCAACAGCCTTTCTAAATACAGACAATGCCATGGCTGAGAAATAACTTCTAAGATAAATCCCGGCCGGCGCCGCAGCTCAATAGGCTAATCCTCTACCTTGCAGCACCGGCACACCGGTTCTAGTCCCAGTCGGGGCGCCGGATTCTGTCCCGGTTGCCCCTCTTCCAGGCCAGCTCTCCACTGTGGCCCGGGAGTACAGTGGAGGATGGCCCAAGTGCTTGGGCCCTGCACCCACATGGGAGACCAGGAGAAGCACCTGGCTCCTGGCTTCGGATTAGCGAGATGCGCCGGCCACAGCGGCCATTGGAGGGTGAACCAACGGCAAAAAGGAAGACCTTTCTCTCTCTCTCTCTCACTATCCACTCTGCCTGTCAAAAAAAAAAAAAAAAAAAAAGCAAATGCCTTGGAATAAATTTAAACCAAGGATGTCAGAGATCTCTATGATGAGAATTACAAAACATTAAAGAAACAGACACGACATACAAAAAAATGGAAAAATCTTCCAAGTTCATAGACTGGAAAGAATATCAAAATGCCCATACTGCCAAAAGCAATGTACAGATTCAATGCCACACCAATCAAAATACCATGGACATTCTACTGAGATATAGACAAAATTGCTGAAATTCATATGCAAACACAGGAGACCCTAAGTAGCTCAAGCAATCTTATACAACAAACACAAAGCAAGAGGCATCACAATACCAGATTTCAAGACAATCGGGCAGTTACAATCAAAACAGCTTGGGGGTGTAGTCGGTAAAGTAGCCGCCTGCAGTGCCAGCATCCCATATGGGCGCTGGTAGAGTCCTGGCTGCTCCACTTCTGATCCAGCTCTCTGCTATGGCCTGGGAAAGCAGAAGGCCCAAGTTCTTGGGCCCATGCACCCACATGGGAGACCTCCTGGCTTCAGATCCACATAGTCCAGCCATTGTGGCCGACTGGGGAGTGAACCAGCAGATGGAAGACTCCCCTCTCTCTCTCTGCCTCTCCTTCTCTCTTTGTGTAACTCTGTCAAGTAAATAAATAAATTAAAAAAAAAAAAAAAAACAGCTTGGTACTGGTACAAAAATAGATGGATAGACCAATGGAACAGAATAGCAATGCCAGAAAACAATCCACACATCTACAACCGGCTTACTTTTGACAAAGGAGCTAAAATCAATCCCTGCAGCAAGGACAATCTCTTCAACAACTGGTGCTGGGAAGACTCGGTCTCCACATGCAGAAGCATGAAGCAAGACCTCCACCTTACACCTCACACAAAAATCCACTCAAAATGGATAAAAGACCTAAATTCATGACCCAATGCCATCAAATTATTAGAGAACATGGGGGAAACCCTGCAGGACATTGGCACAGGCAAAGAGCCTGTAAAAGACTCCAGAGGCACAGGCAATCAAAGCCAAAATTGACAAATGGGATTATATCAAACTGAGAAACTTCTACAATGCAAAAGAAACACTCAGCAAAGTGAAGAGGCAACCGACAAAATGGGAGAAATTATTTTTAAACTACGCAACTGGTAAAGGATTAATAACTAGAATATATAAAGAGATCAAGAAACTCAACAACAAAACAACCCAGTTAAGAAATGGGCAAAGGACTGAAAAAGGCATTTTTCAAAAGAGGAAATCCAAATGGCCAATAGACACATTAAAAAATGCTCAGGATCACTAGCCTTCCAGAAAATGCAAATCAAAACACAATGAGGTTTCACCTAATCCCAGTGGTCAGAATGGCTTTCTCGGGGCCAGCACGGTGGCTTAGTGGGTAAAGCCACCGCCTGAAATGTCAGCATCCTATATGGGTACGGATTCAAGTCCCAGCTACTCCACTTCTGATCCTGCTCCCTGCTAATGTGCCTGGGAAAGTAGCAGAGGATGGCCCAAGTACTTGGGCCCCTACACGCACATGGGAGACCCAGAGCTCCTGGCTCCGGACCGGCCCAGCTCCAATCATTGCGGCCATTTGGGGAGTGAACCAATGGATGGAAGACCCCTCTCTCTCTCCCTCCCTCCCTCTGTAACTCTACCTTTCAAAATAAATAAATCTTTAAAAACACAAAAAAAGAATCTGCTTTCATACAAAAATCAATAAACAAATGCTGTTGAGGATGTGGGGAAAAAGGTACCCTAATCCACTGTTGATAGAAATATAAACTGGTACTGTCACTGTGGAGGGCAGTATGGAGATACCTCAGAAATCTGAATATAGACCTAGCATATGACCCAGCCAGCTCACTGCTGGGAATTTACCCATGTTTAATGCAGCTCAATTCACAATAGCTAAGATATGGAATCAACCCAAATGTCCATCAATTGAAGACTGAAGTATGAGATATGTACACCTTAGAATACTATACAGCAGTAAAAAAAAAAAAATGAAATCCTATCATTTGCAAAATGAATGAAACTGGAATACATCACACTTAATGAAATAAGCCAGTCCCAAAATGACAAATACCATATGTTCTCCCTAATCTGTGGTAACTAATAGAGCATCTTAAAAGGTAATCTATAGATGTAAAACTGACACTTTGAGATTCAATGACTTTGAACAGCCCTGGTCTTGACAACCGAGGAAATTTTTTTTTCATACTATTTAACATTTACTTACTATAATTGCATGTGTATAAAATTAATTGAAAATAAATCTTAGTAAAAAATAAGAATGGGAATAGCAGAGAGAGGAGGGAGAGGATGGGAAGGTGGGTCCAGTGGGAAGAATCACTATGTTCTTAAAGTTGTACTTATGAAATGCATGAAGTTTGTCTTCCTTAAAGTTTCTGGAGGAAAAAAAAGAAATTGACCATTCTATGTGGCACCATCAAGATTACTGGTGACCTTTTAAGATCAGTTTTACTGGAAAGAAAAAAAAAAAAAGAAAATTTGGAGAGTAGAACAAAGAGAAAAGTCAATTTTGCTAAAACTGGAAGACAAAAAAGGCAGTGGTTATTTGGAGTAAAGGGAGAGATTTTTTTTTTTCTTTGTTTGAAAGATCTAATCTATTTATTGGAAAGACAGAGAGAGAGAAAGGGGCAGACATAGAGAGATCTTCCATCTGCTGATTCACTCCCCAAAAGGTTGAAACAGCTGGGGCTGGGCCAGGCTGAAGCCAGGAGCCTGGTACTCCATCACAGTGGCAGGGACCCAACACTTGCACTATCTTCCGCTGCTTTCTCAGGCCCATTATCAGGGAACCAGAGCAGAAGTAGAACAGCCAGGACTCAAACCAGTGCTTTTATGGATGCCAGTGTAACCACAACACCAGCCTCAAGGGAGAGGTTTTTTTGTTTCAACATTGGAGCTACCAGAGAACGTTTATATCCTGATGTGAATGATTCCAAAAAGGACAAACTATTGATACAAGATAGAGGAGCAAACAGCAAAAGCTCAGACTAAACGAGGGATGGACAGGAACCAGCTTCTATGATGAGTTGATGCTGAGGTAAACACAGCAACAATTTCATAGAGCAGAACAGTTTGCATACATATGTAGCGTAGTTTGATAGATTTTATGACTGTAAAATGAGGCAATTTGCATTTGATTCCTCCTATTCCTCAATAAAGTACAAGATCATTAATTGAGAAGAGTAAGGAGAGAGGAGTACACAGTCACTGTACAGAGGACTCAGTAGTCTACAGTGGTATTACCACTTTTAAGAGGAATAACTGTAAATACCTTAAATTACAAAGTAATCTTTAGTCACACAAAAGTGGAAACTACTTAAATGATTATCAACAGAGCATCAATTAAACAATTAACAGTGTGTGTCGATTAACAGATCCATAGTATGTTCTCACTTAATTTGTACAATGGTAAAATAAAATTTTATCGATGTACTAAAACACACACTCTTATTTATATACTCACATAAGCATGACACAAACACAGGGAAAAAGTCTGAAAGACACAATGAACTCTTAACATAGTAGGACTAGGGACAGAGAATATTGACAAGCTGCATGACTTCATTAACATAAATATATATACACACATATTTATACATGTAATATATGTGTATATATGGTTTTTATTTATATATGCAAGCAAAATGTAAAAGCCAAATGTTATGCCCTTCACACATACTAATAAACACCATAAATCAAAGATTCACACAGAACTATTTTCATCACGATACATTTTAATGCAAAAATAAAAGCAATCTCAATGTTAGAAAACTATGTAACTACTACTGTGTCCATAAAATGGGGACCCATGTTGTGGCACAGTGATTTAAATCAATGCCTGCATCCCATATGGGCAGCCATTGGTGCCCTGACTGCTCCACTTCCTATTCTGCTCCCTGCTAATGAGCCTGGGAAAGCAGAGGATGGCTCAACTATTTGGTTCCCTGCCACCCACATAGGAGGCTCAGATGGACTTTTGGAGTTCTGGCTTCAGCCTTGGCCCATCCTTGGCCATTGAGGCCATTTGGGGAGTGAACCAGTAGATGGAAGATCTTTGTCTTCCTCTCTTTCTGTAACACCCTTTCAAATAAATAAATCTTTAAGAAAAAAAAAAGCCCACAAAATATTACATGTTTTAGGCAGAAAATACTCCAGGCAAAAAAAAAAGTATAAAGACTAAAAGCATCTACGTACTAAATATCCAAATTAACAATGCGTTATAAATTCCTAATGACGTAAGACTATATAACATTTAGTGGGGGGAAAAACAAATACAAAATTAGAGCATGATTTGTTGAACTCTTTACTTAGTATAATCTTCTGTATTATAATGTTAATTGAAAATAGTTTAGTAAAAAATAAAATGGGACTAGGAGAGGGAGGAAAAAGGGTAGGAGAGCAGGTAGGAAGGCAGGTATTGTGGGAAGAATCACTATGTTCCTAAAGTTGTATTTATAGAATTCATGAAGTTTGAACACCTTAAATAAAAGGTTTCTGGGGGTGAAGGGAAGGAAAAAAAACGAATTTGCAGGCAAACATCAGCTGTACTGAGTTGAAGGTGTCCCCCCAGAATCTACATTTCCTTTGAACCTCAAAATGTGACTTTATTCACACAAGCAATTTGTCACATAAAGGCGAGGTCATACTGAAGTAAGATGGGCCTGATCCACTACTGGGGTCATCATAAGAGAGATATTTGGACAAGACAGAGAGGAGGATGCCACCAGAAACAAGGTAGAGGCAAGGAAGGAAACTGACCCAGAATTCTCAGTAGAGAGCATGATCTTGCCAATACCTTGATTTTAGACTTCTGGTTTCTGGAACTGAAACAGTAAATTTCTGTTGTTTTAAGCCACACAGTTTGTAGTAATTTTTTACAGCTCCATAGGAAATTAACATAATGACTTTTTAATCTATTTATTGGGTCTGTCAATAATCTAAAGACTTCCTGAAGTACCCATCATACTTTGAAAACTAAGAGATATCTATAGTCCCATGTTTATTGCAACCCAATTCACAAAAACAGAAATATGCAGTCAACCTAGATGTCTATCAACTGATTACAGAATGGAGAAAATATGATAAATATAAGTGAAATATTACTCAGCCATAAAAAAGAATGAAATCCTGACTTTGCAAGAAAACAGATGGAACTGGAGATCATTATGCTAAGGGAAATAAGCCAGACACAGAAAGGCAAATTCCACATACATGGAAGTTAATGTATACAGGGTATACAAAAATGTGGAGATATCATATTATCTGGCATACAGACAATAAAGACTGTCTTCACTGAAAAAAAAAATTAGAGTATGATCTCAGCTATGTAAAGCAGCATGTAGAGGAGGAGAAAATACGTGAACATATCAGTAATGGTTATCACTGGGTGCCAGGACTGTGCAGGGTGATTTCACCTCTTTATACTCTTCCATTTCCAGGTTTTCTGTAATAAGGTATTACCACTTTTTTAAACTGCTATTTTTTAAAAATTTATTTATTTGAGAGGTACAGTTACAGAGAGGCAAAGACCGAGAGAGAGGTCTTCCATCCACTGGTTCACTCCCCAAACAGCAGCAACAGCCAGAGCTGGGCTGATCCAAAGCCAGGAACTTCTTCCGGGTCTCCCTCACGGGTGCAGGTCACCAAGCACTTGGGTAATCTTCCAAGGCTTTCCCCCAGCAGGGAGCTGGATCAGAGGTGCAGCAACTGGGCCATGAACCGGTATCTATAAGGGATACCTGCACTGCAGGTGGAGGCTTAGTCTGCTATGCCACAGCACCAGCCCCCTACTACCGCATTTACAATTATAAACATTTTATTTTAAAAATATAAAATTTAGCACCATTACCTTGGGATCATGAACAAATGTATTTCCTTTGGTTCCAGGAGGGAAATCTCCAGTACAAATATATTTTAGACATTCAATGATGGTCTAAAGAAACAGAACATTATATTAGTTATAAGAGAACCATGGGCATTTATCAAAAATATTAAAAATGTCAAGAAGACTACAAAAAGTACAATCAGATAAAATTTAACATTATAAATCTGTAATAAAATTTGATTAGGTGTTTAAAAAGTACTGCAAGTCCACAGAAAAGCTATATAAGTATACTTTCAGTAATTCTTTAAGACGTCTTAAGATAAATTATTTGCAAAAAAAAATCTGTTTTCAATTAAGACCCTTAAAGTACTTTAACAACAAGTGCCAACAGCTACAGCTTCCTATGTGCTAAGCACCATACTAACATAAATCATTTAACTCTCACAGTAACTACTGGCTACAGAAACTATTTTTATCCCCCTTTTACAAATGAGATAACTAACGCACAGAGCAGCTACGTCACTTGCCACCAGTCACATGGCTAAAAACTGATTAAGTAAAAAATCCGTATTCAGGCAGCCAGTGCTCCAAACACTAACCTGCCTTCCAGCAGTGCATGTCATACAACGCTACGTACATAATTAGTATTAACTATTTTTTTAAAGATTTATTATTTATTTGAAAGGCAGAGTTACAGAGGCAGAAGCATAGAAAGATATCTTCCATGCGTTGGTTGACTCCCCAAATGGCCACAATGGCCGGAGCTGTGCCAATCCACAGCCAGGAACCAGGATCTTCTTCCAGGTTTCCCACGTCGGGGGAGGGGCCCAAGGTCTTGGGCCATCTCCTACTGCTTTCCCAGGCCACAGCAGAGAGCTGGATCGGAAATGGAGCAGCCTGGCCTTGAACCAGCGCTCATATGGGATGCCGGCGCTGCAGGCAGCGGCTTTACTCACTATGCCAGAGCCAGCCCCCAGTAACAAGAACCTGGCTTTCACCACTCAACTTTCTTTCCGCACGCCTTTCAAACGTTTCGTTGACTCTTCCGCTTGCTATCCTGCCCCCTACTGGCACCGCCTTTTCTGAAGCTTCCTTCGCTCTAATCCTCAAACATCCTCAGGGCTTTGTCAGGATGCACAGCGGCCTGGGGAGGAGGGGGAGAGGGTCCTCACAGCAACCCCCAGCTTTCCAGTGCCAAGTCCCACTGCCCCAGTTTCCGTTTCAAGTTAAGCCACTTAGGACGCTTAGGCAGTCGGCACACTTAGAAACGCTTCTGAGCCGTTGTCTACATTCTACAACTTTTTAAAGGAATTCCCGAGCGGGACAAGGGCCAGGACGTGAGACCACGCTTTGGTGGGGGAATGGCGCCAAGACCCCAGGGCACCCTGGAAGGCCGCGCGCAGGTGCAGCTGGGCGGGGGCGGCCCCGGGCTCGCGGGACCCCAGAGAAGCCGCTTCCGCGGCCCGGGCCCGAACTCCCAAGGCCGCAGCCGGCCGGGCGCAGGGGCACTTCCTGGGCCTCCTGACGGGGCCGGGGGACGCCTCTCCTCGTCCCACTCCCCGGCGCCCTGCAGGGCGGCTGCTCAGGACTTACCGTCTTCCCCGCCCCATTGGGTCCAACCAAAATCGTGAGGGGGCTGAAGAAAGTGATAATTTGCTTATCTTTGTCCTCTATTCCAAAACTCCGCACGCCCAGAATGCTCATCTTTTCAATCCGGGACATGTTTGCAAACGTTTCTTATCTCGACACCAACGACCTACACAAAAAAGCCCTTGGTCCTCTACCAGGGTTTGGCGGGGAGGCTAGGGCAGCGCGGGGGCGGGACGCTAGCACCGCGGGTCCCGGCGTCGGGAAGACCCGGCCGCGCCGCGAGGCCCCGGGAGGGCCGAGAGGTCAGCCGGGCGAGCTGCGCGGGGAGCGCGGGCTCGGCTTCCTTCCGGGCTGGCGGGAGAAAGCGCGGGCGGGGACCAGCCCGGGGCTCCCCGCGGGGGACGAACGCCACAGGCCGAGCGACCCCGCGACCCGCGGCTGCGCACGCGCTCGCAGCTTCCCGCCTCCTCTCCGCGTCCCCGGCGCACGCGCGGGGCACGCCGGGAAGTCGGAGGCGTGCGCTGCGCGCGCAGCACCGGCTCCAGGTGAGGCGGCGCGGACGGCGGGAATGGGCGCCAGGTGGGGTTGGCGGCGGCCGTGGGCTGCCGGCCTCCTGCTGGGGCGGGCCGGCGCCGGAAGCCGCCGACTCTGAGGGAGGACCGAGACTGGTGACCCACGGCGCCTCTCCAGCCGTGCTCCCGTGACTCTTGGAACTGGAGGGGACGGAGACCTATTCCGCGAGTCCGTTTCTGTCAGAAACACTTCCCGGCGAACCCGATGGCTTTTTCGCTCTCGCTCCGTCCCCGACGGGCATGGTTTTCCAGTGATCACGTGACAGCTGATGATGCCAGCGCAGTGGTGGTTAATGGATGTCTCCTGGTGGATTTTTGTGCTTCAAAAGAAGGGGGGAAAAAAGCTTAAATTTCTAATTCGGTAAATATTGAGAGTTGTAACTCGCATGAACTCTCTTTGAGATCCTCAGTAGTTTTAGGGATGTGAAGAAATGTGTAAGACCAGAAGTTTGAGAACCGTCCCAGACCACAGATGCTGTTATAAAACTATCGAAGTGTTCCGGAGGAACAGGCGGTTAGCACAGTGGTCCAAACACCGCGGTCGCATTGCAGTAGCCGGTTCTGCTGCTGCTCTGGCTCCTGCTGGCAACTTCCTGTGGATGCAGCCCCAAAAGGAAGCGGTCATGGCTCAGGTAGCTGGGAGACCTGGAAGGCCCGCGGCCCTGGGGGAGTGAACCACCTGATGGGAGCATTGCCTGTCGCTCTGACCCTCTAGAATACTTTTTTTTTTTTGACAGGCAGAGTGGATAGTGAGAGAGAGAGACAGAGAGAAAGGTCTTCCTTTTTCTGTTGGTTCACCCCCCAATGGCCGCTGCGGCCAGCGCATCCCGCTGATCCGAAGCCAGGAGCCAGGTGCTTCTCCTGGTCTCCCATGCGGGTGCAGGGCCCAAGGACCTGGGCCATCCTCCACTGCCTTCCCGGGCAATAGCAGAGAGCTGGCCTGGAAGAGGGGCAACCGGGACAGAATCCGGAGCCCCAACCGGGACTAGAACCCGGTGTGCCGGCGCCGCAAGGCAGAGGATTAGCCTGTTAAGCCACGGCGCCGGCCTCGAATACATTTTTTTTTAAAAATTTAAGTTTAAGGCTCCTGGCTTCAGATCAACGCAGCGCGCCGGCCGTAGCAGCCACTTGGGGGGTGAACCAATGGAAGGAAGACCTTTCTCTCTGTCTCTCTGTGTCTAACTCTGCTTGTCAAAAAATAAAGTTTAAGTGTTCTGGAAATAGGAAGAATGCAAAAGAAATCCACTCGAATCAGCAGCACCACAGGATAGGGACAGATACCTTTAAAATAAGGGGAAACAAGTTACCTGTCTCAAAAGTGGCTGACAATATTTCTTTCCTGGAAACAAATTTAATGGAGGGATATCACATACAAGCACCTACAAGAAAATTTACAAAAAGTACAAAAGCAATTGTGCCAATTAAAATCAAAGAACTTTTGGATTACTAATTGAGATGGAAAAAATCTAGAAAATGCTCTCCACATAAACTCAAGAAAATCACATACAGAACCTAACACATACACTTAAAAAAATTCGTGTGGAAGTATGCCAGTCGGGAAGGCCAGTGTTTTCTTGCTGTTCCAGGAAGAAAACTTGAATGTGACAGTTATTAAGAGATATTTCAAATCCCCAATGAAACAAAACAGACTGAAATTATATAGTAAGTGCTATGTGATAAACTAAGCACCATAAACAATGGGAAAGGATTCAAAACTTTGTTTTTAAAAATGATAAAGTAGACCATTTCAACAATTTTAAGTGCATATTTCTGTGGCATTAAGTATACTGAGCCCACCTTCCGTCTCTAGAAAGCTTTCCATTTTTGTAAAATTTCAACTCTGTACTCACTAAGCAATTCACTTTCCTCCCCCACACTCCTATCTCCTGGCAACCAGCATTCTAGTTTCTGTCTTAGATTCTTGAGTACTCTTAAGTACCTCGTGAAAGTGGTCTTTGTAGTCACAAAGCGTAGCGTCTTCAAGGCTAATATGTTGGGCACCAAAAAATATGTTGTGCCCAGATGGTTAGATCCTGGCAGAGACCCCCACTGAGTCGATCACACCGAACTGCAAAAGCAAGGTTTATTCAGGAGTACAAGCCGCGACAGGGACCCCATCCAACCAACAGGCACAGCAGAGGAAGGAGTGAGGCCTCAGTTTTGTTAGGGAGAGTTTTTAAATGAAAAAAGAGCTACATCAGCAGGAAAAAAGAGTTACCTACAGCTTGGAAGCTTTGGGTACTGGGAGTTACTTTGTTCAGCAATCTCTACTGTGCTGTCCTTGGTCTACTGAGCTAGCTGTCCCTGGTAAGCTTTGGCATCTCCGGAATGCCTGAATGCCTGCTTTTACAAGGACTCGGGTCCGCCATGGGAAACGGAGGCTGCTTTTTTTTATTGTTTTAAAATGGAGTCACTTTGGTTCTTCACATTCATGTTGTAGTCTGTGTCAGAGTTTTAGTCCTTCTTAGGGCTGAATAATATTCTCCACTGCATTACAAAGGTATGCCATAAAAATTCATGGAAAATGGAACTTAAAAAGACACATTTATTTTGGTGCAAGAGAGAAAAATCCATACATATTTTTCCTAATAGTTATAGACTTTTGGAAGGCCCCTGGTATATACTACATTTCGTTTGTTCCTTTATCTCTCAGTGGACACTTAGGATGCCTCTACATTTTAGCTATAATGGATAATGCTGCTGTGAACATGGGTGTCCACGTAATTCAATGAGATCCTACTTGTGTGGGGGGGTGTATACCCAGACATGGAATTGTTGGATCATATGGAAATTATATTGTTAATTTTTTGAGGAACTGCCATCCTCTCTTCCAAGCGACTGTATCATTTTACATTTCCACCAACAGTGCACAGTCAATTTCTCCACATCCTCTACAGCAGTTTCTATTCTGCTTAAGTCCTTTTTTTTTTTTTACCTTTTTCTAAAATTTATTTGAAAGACAGAGAAACAGACAGATGGATAGAGATCATCCATCTGCTAGTTCACTCCTCAGATGCTTCCAATAACCAGGACTGGGCAAGAACTCCTGCCAGGTCTCCTGCATGGGTGACAGGGACACAGGCTCTTGAGTCATCACTCCCCTGTCGCTTCCAAGGGTTTGCATTGGCAGGAAGCTGGAATTGGGAACGGAAATGGAACTTGAATCCTAGCATTCTGATACAGGATTCAGGTGTCCCAAAGTGGTGTCTTAAACCACTGTACCAAATGCCTGTCCCGATTCTGTGTGTGTGTGGTGTGTGTGTTTTCTTCTATAGTAGCCATCCTAATGGATATGAGGTGGTATCTCATTGTGCTTTTGGTTTGTATTTCAATAATTATTCATGTTGAGCCTTTTTCATGTGCTTATTGGCCATTTGTATATATCTTCTTTGGAAAAATGTCTATTCAATAAAGACCTTTTTTTTAAACTCAGGTTTATTGATGTATGATTTACGTAAAGTTCAGCCTTTTTTATCATACAGTTCCATGAGTTTTGACAAATCTTAACGGTTGTATAATCACCAAGACCACTTTTTCCCTATCAAAGTCATTTAAATAAAGGGTGTAGATGTCTGGGTATCAGTAAAAAAAAAAAAAAAAAAAAGTAAATCTGCACCTTACTACTTTAGGTTCAGGGTGGATGAAGATCTAGATATTTCTGAAAGCAATAAAAGGCCAGAAATGTAATCACCCCCACTTTTAAAGAGGAATCATATGACTCAAAGATATGTAAGAAATTAACAATAACTAATAAAACACATGGTATGCCTCTGGTCTCAGTATGAATATCCATAATCACCTCCTATACAGTTTTGATAAAAACAAGAAAAAAAACCAACTTGGGAAAACACTGTGGCACAGTGGGTTGAGCTGCGGCTTGGGACACCGGCATCCTGTGTCACCGGCATCCGTGTCACCGGTTTGAATGCTGTATCAACTCTGTATCATCCTGGATATCTGCTTCCAGCTCAGATTCCTGCTGATGCATCTAGGAGGCAGCAGATGATGGCGCAAGTGCTTAGGCCCCTGTTCCCGGCTCCTAGCTTGGTAGGACTGAACCAGCGAATGGAGACTGTCTCTCGCTCTCACTCGTACTGTCGCTCTGCCTTTCTAGTACATGAAAATTAAAAATAAAACCAACTTGGAGCCAGTGCTGTTGTGTAGTGGGTAAAGCCGGCTCTTGCAGAGATGGGTGCCGTTTCAAGCCCCGCTTCACCACTTCCAGTCCAGCTCTCAGCTACGGATTGGGAAAGCAGTAGGAGATGGCCGAAATCCTTGGGCCCCTGAACCTGCATAGGAGACCTGGAAGAAGCTCCTGGCTCCTGGCTTCAGATCAGCTTAACTCCGGCCATAAAATGCCAATTGGGGAGTGAACCAGCAGATCGAAGACCTCTGTATCTCTCTTTCTCTCTCTGCCTCTCCTTCTCTGTGTAACTCTTTCAAATAAATAAATAAAATCTTTAAAAAAAATTTTACTTGAATTTAATCACACCTTTATTTATTTTTTTTTTTTAGATTTTTTTTTTTAATTTTTTTATTTTTTTTTTATTTTTGACAGGCAGAGTGGACAGTGAGAGAGAGACAGAGAGAAAGGTCTTCCTTTTGCCGTTGGTTCACCCTCCAATGGCCGCCGCGGTAGCGCGTTGCAGCCGGCGCACCGGCCAGCGCACCGCGCTGATCCGATGGCAGGAGCCAGGTGCTTCTCCTGGTCTCCCATGGGGTGCAGGGCCCAAGGACTTGGGCCATCCTCCACTGCACTCCCTGGCCACAGCAGAGAGCTGGCCTGGAAGAGGGGCAACCGGGACAGGATCGGTGCCCCGACCGGGACTAGAACCCGGTGTGCCGGCGCCGCAAGGCGGAGGATTAGCCTAGTGAGCCGTGGCGCCGGCTAATCACACCTTTAAGTTTAACTTCCAATTAGTAAGAATTACAAAGATTAAACTAACCACATTACATGGATAGAAAATCCAGACAACAGAACTCATTACTAGACACTGGCCTAGGCTCTCAGGAAATCCCCGTCATTAAAGCAAAGACTGTTGTAAGATTGTGAGATTGTTTAAAAATAGGACTGTTGAGGCCAGTGTTGTGGTGTAGCAGGTAAAGCCTGGGACACCTGCATCCCATATGGACTTGGGTTCAAGTCCCAGCTGCCTCACTTCAGTCTGGCTCCCTGCTAATGCACCTGAGAAAGTAACAGAAGATGGCCCAACTATTTGGACTCCTGCAATCCATGTGGAAATCTGGATGAAGCTCCTGACTTCAGCCTGGCCCAGACCTGGTCTTTGTAGCCATCTGGGGAGTGAACCATAGGATGGAACATCTCCCTCCGTCTCTACCTTCTGCTCTGTGTAACTCTGAGTTTCAAATACATAAATAAATCTTTTTTTTTTTCTTTTTTTTGACAGGCAGAGTGCATAGTAAGAGAGAGAGAGAGAGAGAGAGAAAGGTCTTCCTTTTTGCCGTTGGTTCACCCTCCAATGGCCACTGCAGCCGGCACATCTCACTGATCCAAAGCCAGGAGCCAGGTGCTTCTCCTGGTCTCCCATGCGGGTGCAGGGCCCAAGGACCTGGGCCATCCTCCACTGCCTTCCCGGGCCATAGCAGAGAGTTGGCCTGGAAGAGGGGCAACCGGGATAGAATCCGGCGCCTCGACCGGGACTAGAACCCGGTGTGCCGGCGCCACAAGGCAGAGGATTAGCCTGTTAAGCCACAGCACTGGCTACATAAATAAATCTTTAAAAAATAAAAATAAAAGGCCGGCGCCGTGGCTCACTAGGCTAATCTTCCGCCTGCGGCGCCAGCACACTGGGTTCTAGTCCCGGTCGGGGTGCAGGATTCTGTCCAGGTTGCCCCTCTTCCAGGCCAGCTCTCTGCTATGGCCCGGGAAGGCAGTGGAGGATGGCCCAGGTCCTTGGGCCCTGCACCCCATGGGAGACCAGGAGAAGCACCTGGCTCCTGCCGTCGGATCAGCGCGGTGCGCCGGCCGCAGCGTGCCAGCCACGGCGGCCATTGGAGGATGAACCAACGGCAAAGGAAGACCTTTCTGTCTCTCTCTCTCTCTCTCACTGTCCACTCTGCCTGTCAAAAAATAAAAATTAAAAAAATAAAAATAAAAGATTAGCGGTAAAGGCTATCCATATGCAACACATGGTACTGGTTTGAATCCTGGTTTGCACAGAGAGATGTGAAATTTAAGGGCTGGGGGCGGGGGTGGGTTGGTGATGCTGTCATTGTGGCACAGAAGGTTAACCTGCTGCCTGCGATGCTGGCCATCTTCTGCTGCGTTCCCAGGTGCATTAGTAGGGAGCGGGATTGGAAGTGGAGCAGCTGGGACTTGAACTGATGCCCATATGGGATGTTGACACTGCAGGCAGGGGCTTTACTGCCTTTCACAGTGCCAGCCTCATTGGCCCTGTTTTTTTGTTTTTGTTTTTTGTTTTTTTTGACAGGCAGAGTGGACAGTGAGAGAGAGAGAGACAGAGAGAAAGGTCTTCCTTTGCTGTTGGTTCACCCTCCAATGGCCACTGCGGCTGGCACGCTGTGGCCAGCGCACCACACTGATCCGAAGCCAGGAGCCAGGTGCTTCTTCTGGTCTCCTACACGGGTGCAGGGTGGCCCCATTTTTGAAACAAGTGTCCTGTTACCTGCTATAGAGCAAACGCCAGAGGGTGTCCTGGGAATACAAAAGCAGTGTTTCTTGCTCTCCTGGAGCTTGGGATGTGGTTCAGATGATGAGCAGCACAAGAACCAAGTGGATGCGGAGAGAAAGGAGTCAGAACTTCCTCTGTGATCCAAGATAGTACTCAGTCATATCTTTGGGATGCAGGAGTGAAAGGTGTTCCTGGTGCTAGAAACATCTGGGCAAAGCCGTGCTGCCCGGAAACTTGGAGCTGGCTAAGGAGGGTTTAGAGAAGCAGCTTAGTGAGTCAGATCTGGAACAAAGTACCTGGAGAGGGAATTTGACCTTTGACCTTTGGGCGATCTTCAAATAGAACAGGAGGAGCTACCCGGCTGCTTGTGATGCTGGGAAACCAGCTGATCAGCACATGGGACGCCAGGTGATTCCAAGCAAGACGTGGAATGGAGGTGATCCCGAGATACGGAGGCAGCTCTGAGGAAGGGCAAGACAATGGAGAGTGAGTGTGAGTGAGTGCCGTTTGGAAACACAGCCCTTCCGGAACAGACTGGGCATCCAAGCAAAGGAACTTCAGTCTCCCTGGGGCTCCCATAATCGTCATCCGGGCCAGTCGTGACGCAATGCTCAATCATATTTACCTTAATTCTGCGTTAACTGCATCTCCTTTTCCAAATTCCATTCTCAGCACTGTTCCTATTCACTTGTATTCTAAACAAGGTTATGTTCATGTAAATTTAATAAACTTCATTATTTAATGCCAAAAAATAATAATGATTTTTGAAAACTTCTACAAAAAGGTTTCTAGTAGCATTGTTTAAAGTTGGAAACTGCCAGCAACAACACCATTGCCTACACGTTGAGACATGCAGTAAACTGTGCTACTTCAGTTTCATCTAACAGCAGGTAACCTTGAATACAAATGGAAAAGCCAGGCAGAAATGTTAAATAGAAATAGTAATAGACAAAGAAGCTGAATACAATTGTATGTAGTGAGCACAACTCTGTAAAATTGTCAATGCATTAATGAAGGCTGCCAGAAGTCATCGAACCAATAGTTGGTATGCTATGAGGAAGAAGTTTGATGTCTATTTTTTCTAAAATTTTATCTACTCAATAAAAAAATTACATTAAACATATAGTTGAGGATTGAAAGGATGGAGGTTAGAATACTCATGAAAAGAAAGAGATGCTATCAATTTACAGTTAGTCAACATGAAAAATTTGGGTATTATTCCTCATTAATTGATTAGAATCACTTCATGGAAAAGTCATTTGACCGAATATAACCCAGTTAGTAAAAACCACAGTTATCAGTTTGTAGAAACACGTTACCAGTTCTAACTCACTAAGAAGATAAAAGTTTTCAGGCAAAAGGATGGAAGCTACCCACTGAGATAATTTTTTGAACATTACTCAAAGTCTTTTTCCTAAATTATATGACCACCAATAATTCTTTGAAGTTGATTTCTAATTTCCTTCTGTTCTCCTAAAATGACCTGGATTTTTTTCACTGTCATAGTAGTTCATGTTGGCTTGGCATATAGCTGCACCTTATGACCTTGCTCTTTTTTTTCCGCCAAACTTGTTTCCATTACGTCAGGCTCCCAAGGACAGGAAATAGATTGGAGTTTCCACAGCCTTCTTGTTAATTTGTTCAACAGCTACAACCAAGTGCCTGCTTATTCATTTGAGTACCTACAATATGCTAGTCCTTGAGGCTAGAGATCAGTTACATTAAAACTTAATTCTCTCAGCCGGCGCCGTGGCTCACTAGGCTAATCCTCCACCTGCAGTGCCGGCACCCCAGGTTCTAGTCCCGGTTGGGGCGCTGGATTCTGTCCCGGTTGCTCCTCTTCCAGTCCAGCTCTCTGCTGTGGCCTGGGAGTGCAGTGAAGGATGGCCCAGGTCCTTGGGCCCTGCACCCGCATGGGAGACCAGGAGAAGCACCTAGCTCCTGGCTTTGGATCAGTGCGGTGCGCCGGCCACAGCGGCCATTTGGGGGATGAACCAATGGAAGGAAGACCTTTCTCTCTGTCTCTCTCTCTCTCTCTCTCTCTCACTGTCTAGCTCTGCCTGTCAAAAAAAAACTTAAAACTTAATTCGAAGTAGAAAGGTCCCACGTGCATGAAATTCCTGCCTTCGTGAGATGCAAAGTGTTTTTAATGACAATCGCAAAAACAATCATTAACTCCTGAACTTGCAGTGTTACGAGCAGTCCTCAGAGAGCAAGTGGGAAAGCATGTTATGAAAAAACCATGCAGACTTCAAAAGTTTTGCAGCAAAATAAAATTATCTTCTAATTTCATATCCATGAACTTTTTGTCACAGCCTTATATATAAATATTTTTTAAAGATTTATTTATTTGAAAGAGTTACACAGAGAAAGGAGAGGCAGAGAGAAAGAGAGAGTCTTCCATTTGCTGGTTCACTCCCCAGTTGACTACAACAGCTGGAGTTGTGCCTATCCAAAGCTAGGAGCCATGAGCTTCTTCCAAGTGTTCCACGTGGGTGCAGGGGCCCAAGCACTTGGGCCATCTTTTACTGTTTTCCCAGGCCATAGCAGAGAGCTGGATTGGAAGTGGAGCAGCCAGGATGGCTGGCATATGGGATGCCGGCACTGCAAGTGGCAGCTTTACCCGCTATGACAGTGCCAGGCCCTTTAATGGACTTTTTTTTTTTTTTTTTTTTTTTGACAGAGTGGACAGTGAGAGAGAGAGAGAGAGAAAGGTCTTCCTTTTGCTGTTGGATCACCCTCCAATGGCCACCACTGCCAGCGCGCTGTGGCCGGCGCACCGCACTGATCCGAAGCCAGGAGCCAGGTGCTTCTCCTGGTCTCCCATGCGGGTGCAAGGCCCAAGGACTTGGGCCATCCTCCATTGCATTCCCAGGCCACAGCAGAGAGCTGGACAGGAAGAGGAGTGACCAGGACAGAATCCAGCGCCCCGACCGGTTCTAGAACCCGGTGTGCCAGCGCCGCAGGCGGAGGATTAGCCTATTGAGCTGCGGCACCGGCCAATTAGGACATTTTAAACTAAAGTAATGAATTTTCTGCTGCATAGATGCATGGCTCCTTAGTTTAACTAGTATAGGGCCTGGAACTGTGGCATAGTAGTCTATTGAGCCACGGCGCCGGCCCCTTTAGTGGACTTTTAAAGTAATTTTAGATTGACATGAAGCTGGTCCCCTGCATTATTGTTAACATTATCATGGTGTATCCATCACAACTAAGGACTCAGCGTTACTAAACTTGACTGTTTCTTTCGTATTTCTTAGTTTTACCAGTGGTACCTTTGCTGTTCCTGGATCTCCTCTAGCATACCACATTCCACTTAGTCACTGTGTCTCTTAGGCTCCTCAAGGCAGTGACTTTCTCAGAAGTCCCTCAGACTTGGCTTCTTTTGGATGACTGCTACGGTTTGGATTTGGCTAGCGTGTGTTCCCTCAGGGTTCATGTGCTGGCATCTCGGTCCCCACCATGACACCGTTAAGATCTGGGAGGACCTTTAAGAAGAGGGGCTAGGGGGCCAGCACTGTGGGCCCCCATATGGGCACTGGTTCAAGTCCCGGCTGCTCATCTTCCAACCCAGCTCTCTGCTATGGCCTGGGAAAGCAGAAGATGGCTCAAGTCCTTGGACCCCTGCACCCATGTGGGAGACCCACAAGAAGCTCCTGGCTCCTGGCTCCTGGCTTCGGATCGGCACAGCTCCAGTTGTTGCGGCCATCTGGGGAGTGAACCAGCAGATGGAAGACCTCTCTCTGCCTCTCCCTCTCTCTGTAACTCTGTCTTTCATATAAATAAATCTTAAAAAAAAAAGAGGGGCTAGGTGGAAGGGGGTTCAGTCACTGGAACATGACCCTCAGAAAAGATGTAAGCCTCTCAGGATCTGAGTTAGCTTCTGCAAGAGTGGCCTGCTACAAAGAAGCGCGGGCAGCTGCTTCTCCGCCGGACTTCCTGCCTCTCTGTGTGCTCTCCCCGCGGGCGCATATTCTCATCATCCACCATCCTCAGCCCTGTGATATCGCCCCAAAGTCAGGGCCGTGCTCTTGACTTTCCAAAACTCCTGGCTAATAAACTTCATTTTTAGATAAAGCGTCCAGCCTGGAGTATTTTGTTATGTTAACAGAAAATGGGCTAATACAATCGTTTTAAGGAGTTCTGGGCATGTCCCGTGTTCTCATCATGCTCAGACAGGGGTTACAGATTATGGAGAGGAAGACCAGAGGAAATGTACCACGCTTACCACACCATATCAAAGGGGCACGCTTGAACGGGGCTCACCACTGGCAGCGTCGACCTACTTTGGCTGAGGCAGTACTTACTTGATTTCTCCACTGTAAATTTTCTTTTTATTCTTCTCTTTGTATATAGTGTTTAAAATGAAGTCACCCCAAGCAGCCCACATTAAGGAAAAAGGGACTGGACACCATCTTGGGAGTAAAGCATCAACATGGATTATTTAGAGACCATCTGCACAGGATATTGAAGTCAGTGACTTCTGTTTAGAATTCTACATTCATAAAGCTCTTTCAGACATATTATTTTACAATCCGTACTCTGAGTTTGCAATCAGCTTGGGGAGATCAGAGTCCTAGAGGTAAAGTCAACGATACTACAACTTCATAAGAAAAATAATTGTGTGCACCCATGTTCATAGCAGCTTTATTCACAATAGCCCAAAATGAAAGAAACGTAAATATCTCTCAACGAATGGAGACATTTGTTGAGAAGTCTAGTGTATACATACAGTGGAATATTATTTAACTTTGACAAGGAAGGAAGGAACTTTTGACCTGTTCTGTAATATGGATGAACCTTGAGAACACAAATGCTAAATGAATTAAGCCAGTCATAAAAAGATCAATACTATATGATTCTAAGAAATAGAGCAGCAATAAAGAGCAAAAGTAGAATTGTGGTTGCTAGATGTTGAGAGTTGCTTAATAGTTAAAGAATTTCAGTTTTTCAACAAGAAATAGTTCTGGATATTTTGTCAGATGACGTTGAGTGTACTTAGCACTACTGAAATGTACACCTAGAGATGGTTACTTTGGTAAATGTCGGCATGTATATTTAACCACAATTTTAAAAACGTTAAACACAACTGGGTAGTAACTATTTTTTTGTAACTAGCCCTCCATAGGAACCCACAGTTATGCTGTAAACCAGAGGTTGTACCATGTCACCCTAGGCAGTCATCACCATTTGAAACTGAGGAGGTTGCACATAAAAACCAGTATTTGGGTCTTCTTTGGGCAACGCTCAGTGGGAGCAGCGTGGCACCTGCCACACCCTGTAGTCTAGTGGAGTGCTATCCCCTACCCGTCTCTCTCCTTTTCACAGCCAACAAAACAGTAAGTGGCTGGCGAGTTTCCTGCTGCCCTCTGAAGGCTAGTGCAGTGGTTTCTCAATCCACTATCACTTAGACTGCCTGGGAAACCCCAAAGCAGAATTTAAACACTCAGCACTTTGCATATATAAGGTACTAAAATAACAAGCTATTTGGTGATTCCTCTGAAGCCTCTGTCTAAGCCCATACTTTCTCAGTGCAGCACCAAAGTGTCAGAAGGGAACCACAGGGGACCCTCGCATAGGCTCTGGGGAGAGCAGGCTCCTTCCAGAACTCAGCCGTGGCTCTGAGAGCACCACGTTAAGGGCCCCTTGATCCTGGCCCAGGTCATTCCTACCTGGCTCCTAATGCATTTGCTGAAATGAGCCAAGATCTCTCCTGCAATCCCAAGGAGAACATCTCTCGAGGGTTCAGGTCAGATACGTCCAATCAAGGCCCCAAAACTTTAGACAGACAAAACCAAATGTGGTATTCCAGGAAGGCCGCTGCTGAAATCCCTCACCCCTTTCTCCCTCCCAGTGTAGAGCTGGGGCAATGTGCTTGCAAAAGGCGTGTCTGCCTTGTGGCTGCCTCTGCTTCTCAGCCAGAACCACATCAACAGCTTGGGAAAAGACGCTGAGTAACAATTTGTGTTTGCTTCCATTTGTCCTCGAGGCTCAAGATGGCTTCCAAGCCACTAAGACAGAACCACTTTAGGATGCCCAATGAAACTCTTGTTAAAACAATAGGTCCGGGGGCCAGCATTGTGGTGTAGCAGGTAGAGCTCCATCTGCCAACGCCAGCATCCTATATGGGTGCCCGTTGGAATTCTGGCTGCTTCACTTTTGATCCAGCTCCCTGCTAATGTGCCTGGGAAACCAACAGAAGATGGACCAAATGCTTGGGCCCCTGCACTCATGTGGGAGACTCAGATGAAGCTCCCGGCTTCTGGTTTCGGCCTGCCCAGCCTTGGTGGTTATGGCCATTTGGGGGAGTGAATCAACAGATGGAAGATCTGTCTCTCTCCCCCTCTCTCTGTAACGCTGCCTTTCAAATAAAATAAATCTTCAAACACACATACACATAGTAGGCTAGGGAAGGGTGTTTGGTGCAGTGATTAAGACACTGTTTGGGGGGCCAGCGCTCTGGTGCAGTGGGTTATCGCCCTGGCCTGAAGCACCGGCATCCTATATGGGCACTGGTTCTAGTTCCGGCTGCTCCACTTTTGATCCAGCTCTCTGCTATGGCCTGGGAAAGCAGTAGAAGATGGCCCAAGTTCTTGGGACCCTGCACCCATGTGGGAGGCCCAGAAGAAGCTTCTGGCTCCTGCCTTCGGTTTGGTGTAGCTCCGGCTGTTGCAGCCAATTGGGGAATGAACCACCGGATGGAAGACCTCTCTCTCTCTCTCTCTGCCTCTCCTCTCTGTGTAGCTCTTTCAAATAAATAAATAAATCTTAAAAAACAAACAAACAAAAAAGACACTGTTTGGGATGCCTGCACTTCATACTGAAGTCTCTGGTTCCAACTTCCTACTAACGCACTCCCTGGGAGGCAGCAGATAATGGCTCAAATACTTGGGTCCCTGCCACCAACATGGGAAACCTGGATAGGGTTCTAGGCTCCTGGCTTCACCTGGCCCCATCTTGGTTGTTGTGAACATTTGGGGAATGCATCAGCAGATGGAAGATCTCTTTCTCTCTGCCTTTCAAGGAAAGTGAAAATAGAAAAAAATAATAAAATGCATGTCTTTAAAAACAAATAAATTAACAATTGAAAAAAATGACCTATACCCCGATGGTGTATAATCAGGCCAGGGAAGAAGGAAGTGTGTGGGTTAGAAGCGGCCTCAAGGGCTCCTTCCTGGAATTACAGTTCTAGGCCTGAAGAGCAAAGGCTGAGTCCCCTGACTGTGTGTTCATACACGGTCCACCCAGGGCAGGAAAGGACACTCCACCCTGTGTTGGCAGAGGCCATACCCTTGTGTTATGCTTTGTGACAGATACTCATTAGTTGCACCTGGGACCCTCTTAGAGCTATTTGGGACCCCAAATTCCTTAGCTGTGTGATTTAGGTGGGCTGAAGTCCACCTCTGGCACGAGGGAGAACCAGTCAGTATATCCCTTACCCCTGGCTCTGGGTGACCATGTGACCCTGTCCCAAACAGATTGGATTCTCGGACTTTTGATTGAACAGTCAGAAAAGTGCAACTTGCCTTTTCCTGCTGCCCGTGAACAAGACACATATAGAGTGAGGAGTGTAGACATCATCTTGGGACCACAGTGGGAGAGCTGCCTGAGAAGGAAGCCAGGGAAGAGTCTCCAAAGCCAGCCACATAGAAAGGAGCCGCCTGGCCTAGACTGTTTGGTTCTATCAGCCATTGAAATCCCCATTTATCTTCAGCCAGTTTGGGTTAGGCTTTTGGTCAATGGGAACACAGAGTATCCTCATCAACATTGAACTTGACCCTGCCAACTTCTAGTGGTCTCTGTTTTAATCACTATCTTCTCACCAGTATTTTAAAGTTATTTCATAACAGATCAATTTAACTGCCACTGTGGCAGAATTTACCCAACCTGAGAAAACATTCCCAATATTTATAAATTTTAACATAAAACTCTGTCTAGCGGTTTACACTTTACTTCTCCTTTTTACATACATCTTTTAAGAGGAAATTGGACCTTTTGATTTTTAGCAAAGCAAATGAACAGCGATGATGTATCAAAGATTTTTTTTTAGGGGTCGGTGCTGTGGCGCAGTAGGCTAAGCCTACTGTGGTATAGCCATCCCGTGTGGGCACTGGTTCAAGTCCCAGCTGCTCTGCTTCCGATCTAGCTCTCTGTTAATGGCCTGGGAAAGCAGTGCAGAATGGCCCAAGTCCTTGGGCCCCTGCACCCACGTGAGAGACCCGGAGGAAGCTCCTGGCTCCTGGCTCAGGATCAGCTTGACTCCGGCCATTGCAGCCATTTGGGAAGTGAGCTAGCAGATGGAAGAACTCTCTCTCTGTTTCTCCCTCTCTATTTGTAACACTACCTCTCAAATAAATAAAAATCTTTTTTAAAAGCAGATTTTCTTTTATAATAGAAAATGTTTTTAAAGGGGATAAGTAGAGATTTTTCTTTTTATTAAAACATCAAGGTCAATGTATTCTTTAAAATACAAGCCCTTGGAAAAGTTTAGTTTCACTGTATGTGATTATTTGGCATTCTCTATCTGATTGCTAGAAATTATTCATTTCCTCAAAGAGAGAGAATAAATTGGAGGAGGACACAATCTTGTACAATGCACTTTCTTTGTTGAAGGCAAACGCTGCGCATTTCAGAGCCATGAGAATGCTTCTGCACTGGACCTTGCTGGCTCTTGGAGCTGCCTGTGTTTGTGCCATGGCCACAGAAATCCCCATGAGCACAGTGGTGAAAGAGACCCTGACACTGCTCTCAACTTACCAGAGTCTGCTGATAGGCAATGAGGTAATTTTTAAAAAATTTCTACAACCTTTAAAATGCTCAAATAATCTTTCTTGTGGCTCATTTACTGTGTCTAAAGATATGTTATAGGAAGCAAAATTATGAATATGTAAGAATATACTGATGACAACCACATCACTAGCGACTCAGACATTCAACTTGCGAGTGTTTTGAACATGATTATCGTTTCTTTCCTTTTCAGACCTTGATGATTCCTGTTCCAGTCCATAAAAATGTAAGTTATGATACAGCTCACATCTTTATCTTAAACTGTAAACCCTTAATTGTTATTAGCACCATTTCCTTTTCTTTATTTTGCTTACATACTGGCAGATATGAGCATATCTACTTATAAATGTTAGGAATGGCTTTCAAGCAATTAGAATCCCTTAGACATGCTGTCAGTTCTCCATCCCAAGGAGCCTCGTGTCAGAGATTTTCTTCAGAAGAATTCCACACTGGGGGAATATCACCCTGATATCTTTCTTAAAGTATTATTATGTAATACTTAGGGTTATAATTATATAATTAAGGTTATAATTTGGAACCATAAGTAGACATTAAAATATACAACAAATGCCTGTATTAATGTTTTCTACATTTTTAATGGTTATGACTATATAATGGTATTGTATACATCTGAATTATGTCATAGTCACACTACAGTGTAAAACTATATGATTTTTTTGTCTAAATAGACTGAAATTGCCAGCTAGAACTATAAGAGAAAACACGGGTGGGAATCAATCAGAAATATAATTGTACTTGCTGAATTTTTTATGTAGTAGATGATTAAACTTGTGATTACAAAGAAAATCTAAAGTATGACACCACAAAAATTAAAAGAAAAATAAGAAAAGCAGGAGAGAGGAGGATGGCTGTGAGCGAGGGAGGGCATGGTGGAAAGTATCATTATGCTCTTAAAACTTTGTGTGTATATGACACACAAAATGTATGTGACTGCAAAAATTAAAGAAAAAAGAAAGGAAAGAAGGAGGGGTTTGAGGGAGAGGAAAGGCAATTATGGCTATTTTCTAAGAGTTTTATTTATGAAATACACAAAATCTGCTATTTTTAAAAACCCTTTGCAACAAAATTAACTTACATTTTAATTCTAAAAAAAATATGATTGTATTACACCACCTAAATATTTTACTTCTTGTTAAGTAGTGACTTAGTATCATTCATAATACTTCTCTGTAATTACATAAACTTCATCAGTCTTTTGAAAATTTTATCTTGGTATAAGATAATTTGCCACTCAGAAAAGGAATTGTGAAATGCTCTTTGGAGATGGGAACTTAAAAACCCACAAAACAAGCCCAACTATCTGGACTAAATTCCTTCCTATGTTTTTAACAGAAAAATTAAAATTGCACAAAGGTACTTCAAAAATTTTATAGAAAATAAACTAAAAGATAAGTTTACATTGGTGCAAAAAAATCTGTAAATCCAAATATATAAGGAATATTCAAAAAGTTCAAGGAAAATGCATATTATGACAAAATTGAAGAATTTCAAAGCTTTTTTCCACCAAAGTATACTTACCCTTTAATTTCATTTTCCCCAAATTTTTGGAAGGACCCTTGTACATACTCATGTGAAAAGTGATGCTTTGTAATGCGTATGTCTTGGGATGGCTGAGGGGCCTCAATTTTACACCCAGTTCTGATCATTTGCTTCTTACAATCCTCTCATTTAGCATCACCTATGCATCGAAGAAACCTTTCGAGGTGTAGACACACTGAAGGCTCAGATTGTGCAAGGGGAGGCTATGGACAATCTGTTCCAAAACTTGTATTTAATAAAAAAATACATTGACCTACAAAAAGTAAGTGACAAACATCCAGCAGCAACCATACCCACAGGAACTGACCGCTCCCTACAATACCTATTGTCTGTTCTTTTCACAGAAAAAGTGTGGGGAAGAGAGGCGGAGAGTTAAGCACTTCCTAGACTACCTGCAGGAGTTCCTTGGTGTGATAAACACTGAGTGGATGATGGAAAGCTGAGGCTACGCTGGCTTATTGTAGCCATGGATTTCAGAGGAGGAAAACATTTTAATGTAACAAAAGTGGAAGCCATTCAAGGGTGGGGGCCTTCATTTTCAGTGCAATTAAGTTTCAGGAGCAAAGTGAGTAATTTAAGCACACTGTTACCACTGCATAAAAGACTTCTGATAGACAATGGTATCTTAAAACCTTCATGGAAAAAAGAAAATGGAAGAACTAATTATAGTTCAAAAAAAATCCATAGTATTGTTTTTTACTGACTTTCTTGTACCAAAATAAACTTACCTTGTACCTCCACTCTCCACAAACTATTTGAAGTACTCTCAGATTCCAGATATCATGATCATTAAAGATTTTCCCAGAATTTGCTCCAGGTAAAATAGATATAGGGTATACTTTTATTTAATGTAACATGCTGTAAAATGTCTGTTAACTTATTTATGAAATAATAAAGAATTTGGTAAATTTATATGTATCTCATGTCATGTTGTACCCCAATAAAACAAAACCAGCAACCCTGGTTCCGTTCGCTGTCGGCCTCTGCTTCACGCGGAAGTCAGCACCGTCCACTGAGTGAGAATAGCCACCTGTGGAGGGAGCACCTGAGCTCCTGCAGGCTGAGCTCTTGCGTCTATCTGCTGGTTCACCCACCCCACCACGTCCCCTCAACAGCCAGGGCTGGGCCAGGATGAAGCCAGGAGCTCAGAACTCCATCTGGGTCTTCCACATGGGTGGCAGGGACTCAAGTCCTTGAGCCATTATGGGTTACCTTCCTGGGGTGTGCACTGGTAGGAAATTGAGTCAGAAGCAGAGTGGCCAGATGTTTTGATATGGGATGTGGTGACCCAAGCAGAGACTTAGCTCCACTCACACACCTGAGTTTTACGACTTGTCCTGGGAAGGGGTGGGGGGGTGAAACCCTTAAGCAATCTTCCCAGCCCATAAGAACTCAACAAATCAATCCCAGTGCTGGCTTGGGGGGAAGCTAGAAATCTTGTGTGGGACCCCGAGTGCTGAGACCTGGGGAGGTCTTCCACACCCATCATGAGAGGATGGCACAGCCAAGGGAGCCCCCAAGTACTGCCTGAGCACTTCTCTCCCAGAGGCCGGGTCCAGCAGGGTTCTGATTGGTTCCAGCAGCCACAACACTCCACTCTGCCTGATGATGACCATCACTAGCCTAACTGTAGGTTCCTCTGCTTGTGAGAAGCTCTCCAAGGCTGCACAAAATAATCTTCAAATAATTCTTCAAAATATGTTTTAAAATTGAAATGGGCTAGCGCTGTGGTGTAGTGGGTAAAGCCACTGCCTGCAGTGCTGGCATCTCATATGGGTGCCAGTTCAAGTCCCGGCTGATCCACTTCCAATCCAGCTTTCTGCTATGGCCTGGGAAAGCAGTGGAAGGTGGCCAAGTCCTTGGGCCCAGGTTCCCTCATGGAAGACCAGGAAGAAGATCCTGGCTCCTGGCTTTGGATCAGCACAACTCCGGCTGTTGCAGCCACAATTGGGGAGTGAACCAGCTGATGGAAGACCTGTATCTCTCTCTGCCTCTTCTCTATCTGTGTAACTCTGACTTTTAAATAAATAAATACATCTTAACAAAAAATTGAAATAGGGGCCGGTGCTGTGGTGCAATGGGTTAAAGCCCTGGCCTGAAGCGCCGGCATCCCATATGGGCGCTAGTTCTAGTCCCGGCTGCTCCTCTTCCCATTCAGCTCTCTGCTGTGGCCTGGGATAGCAGTGGAGGGTAGCCCAAGTCCTTGGGCCCCTGCACCCACGTGGGAGTCCTAGAGGAGGCTCCTGGCTCCTGGCTTTGGATCAGCGCAGCTCTGGCTGTTGTAACCATCTGGGGAGGGAACCAGCGGATGGAAGATCTCTCTCTCTGTCTCTACCTCTCTCAGTAACTCTATCTTTCAAATAAATAAATCTTTTTTAAAAAATTGGGATAGACCTGGAAGAGAGACCCAGAAACAAAATACAGCCTTTGTTCCTTCATTCAATAAATATGAGTGTTTGTACCACAGGCCCTGTGCTGGGTGTGGGACACATTTGTGCACCTGCAGTAGAGGTCCTCAGAGACTGGTGACACCACCCGAGCAAGCACCTCACGCTCTGCATCTGTGCAGGCTCCACTGCTGCGTGCAGCTATTGGTCCCCTGTTTCTGGTTATAGAAGGGGGGCAGCACAGTCAGATACAGATTTCCCCAGGGTTGGGAAGGCAAGTCCTTCTGTGGACCGAGTCGTGTTTCCCTCTGAGGCAGGACATCCCAAGGCATGGTGGTCAGGACTCTGCCAAGGCCCAGGCCCCCAGCTGCACACACCAAGCCCCAGGAGCTGAGCTGAGCAGTAAGGGAGCAAAATGAGTGCACACAGCACCACGCTGATGCTTGAGATGACACTAACAGGAAATGGGAAGCTCCGTTTGCAAGAAGATCGAATCCTGACCTGATTCAATTCAGCAAACAGTGACTGAGCTCTGGAATGTTCCAGGTCAGCTCGAGGGACTAGGGTCCCTCGGTGCAGAAAACAGACAAAATTCCCTGGCTTGGAAATATTCTCTCTTCCCAAAATCCCGTTCCCCCGCTTCCTGATCAGGGTCTAAGGTAACTAATGTGAGTGTAAAACTGAAATACCATATCTAAAGCCCCACTAATGAACCCTCACCAACCTACCAGGTCCCAGAGAAGCCAAAAGCAGTCAAGACTTGCAAACAACAGAAACATAACTTTTTAGATGAATCAAGGCTTTTAAAGGAAGAAACAAAGATCCTCCAGCTGGCTCTACTTTTGCTGCAGAAACAAAGGCGTCTTGACTGGCCTGAGTCGGATCAGCTGCTTCCAAACCTTGGTTATGGGGAGAGGGATCCGGCAGGCCCTAGGCTGTAAGAACGCCTGCATGAGCCCTGCTTTCACTCGCAAAAGCTTACCCCAATCTGTTTCCACTTTATGTTAGTGACGCCACGGTTACAGCTCAGGGGAAAGAGCCCGTGAGCACCATCAGGTCGGATTCTGGAGGAACATGGAAGAATCTTCCATGAGAACACCTCAACAAGGCCGCTGTCAGCCAGGGTCATTCTGCAGAACCCCCGGCTGCTGCTCCTGCTGGTCCTTTTCTTGCCCCCCTCCTCTGAGGTGTCTCACTTGGGCTGCTATCCCAGGACCACCTCCTTGACACCTCTCAGGACAGCCCTGTTCTCCACCATGCAGCCTCGAGAATGTCTCTCAGACTGCTCCTCTCCACGTCTGCTGCCTTAGTGCAGCCCTTCCCTCCCACCCAGCTTCAGCCATCCTGCCTCCCTACCTCACACCCCATACACGGCACTGCTGGGCACGAAGACTTCTAACTCACTACCTTCTGAAGTCCGGGCTCCTGCACAGGTCACTTGAGGCCCATCTATGTCCTACTTGGCATCATTTTCAAGAAAATATTAACCAGGGACCTCATCCCCATGATTTTAAATGGGTTTTTTAGTGCATTACATCTGGATCCAAAATTCTCAATTTCTCAAAACATCAAACACAGGAAAATATCTGTATCTGTTTATATATGTCTACATATATATCTATCTATTATGCAACAAAGTAACACATTAGGATATAAAATGTTTTAAAATGTTCGTTATATATTCATCTACTTTTTAAAACACTGGCAGTAAAAGAGTGTTATAGGATATTTAGGACGGCACTTCCTGATCATTTGGCAGATAATATGGCTTTCATTTCATGTGTGTAACCTGCTGTGCAACAAGAGCATGTACAGTAGTCTTCTATAAGTGCTGCTACGCCACCACTTATATTTAGAGTGAACCAAAAGACTTTCTCACCAGCGGCAGGCACCTTCATCACTTTGTTTGAATGTTTGTGAGGTTTGAGAGACATAAACATTATATTTTCCCAGTGTAAGCGTTGGTCGGAAGGCATGGTGATGACGGGCATATTTTGGGCAGAAGCGTCCTGTGTGGAAAATGTTAATTGGGAGGCTGTTCTGCCGAGAACGTGAGCTTCCGCACATCTGTGTCTTTGCCCACACTACTCCCTCTGCACCAGTATGTCTGAGTTCACCTTTGCATTCCCACCCACTGAACCTGAACTTCAACTGTTTTCATTCATGCCTCTCTCCAGGCTCTCATGGTACACTCAAATGCTCCCTCTTCAGTGCCCCACATCATTTCAAACCCTCCTCTGCCTGAGCTCGTGCTTTGGCCTTGCAGTGTTTCCAATCCAGTTTACACACTGCTACATGTGCTTCTGTGACAAAGTCTGGGTGATGCTGCAAGAACAGATCATCCCAGAATCCCAGAGGCAGGACACATAGAAGGTTAACTGCTCATTGCACAGTCTGTGGTGGGTCTGAGCAAACCGTCAGAGCAGCTGCCTCCATGTGCTGGCTCAATGTTCCAGGACACTTGCATCTTCTGATGCCTGCAACCAATTCCTTTTGCAATGACTTGGACATGGAGCATCACCTGTCAGCTCCTAACCACTTCTACTGACATCATCTTGCATGGAACAAGTCACAATGATAACAGTAACTTTAAGAGTGAAGGAAGTACAATTCTCTCATTGTCCAGAGACAGAGGAGGATCCAATTTGCTGCAGAATAGCACCCACATCTACCATGATAGACCCTCAATGAATATGCATAGGGATCCAGCTCTTTGCCAAGGGGAAGGCGCAAACTACCATGGACAGACCCTCAACTATGGGTTGGGGTTCCTTTGAACCCTTTATATCACCATCTCAATTTTTTTTTTTGACAGGCAGAGTGGACAGTGAGAGAGAGAGAGAGAGAGACAGAGAGGAAGGTCTTCCTTTTGCTGTTGGTTCACCCTCCAATGGCGCACTGTGGCTGGCGCACCGTGCAGATCCGAAGGCAGGAGCCAGGTGCTTATCCTGGTCTCCCATGGGGTGCAGGGCCCGAGGACTTGGGCCATCCTCCACTGCACTCCTGGGCCACAGCAGAGAGCTGGCCTGGAAGAGGGGCAACCGGGACAGAATCTGGTGCCCTGACCGTGACTAGAACCCGGTGTTCTGGCGCCACAAGGCGGAGGATTAGCCTAGTGAGCCGCGGCGCTGGCCTACCATCTCACTTCTCAACACAAGCCAGCGAGGGCCAGTGTTACTCCTTTCTTCTATGTGGAATCAAAGCTCAGAGAGTTTTAATTGACGGCCAACAGCACACAGCTGATATTTGTTATAGCAGGGATTCAAACCTTGGTTTTTCTCGTTCCAGACCTCCCAGGATTTCTGAGGAGGTCTCAGTGCCATAGCCTTAAGAATTCAGTGGAGTAGGTACAATGTCTGACCAGCATAGCCAAGCCAGCTGTCTGTGGCCCTCAGTATGTTTCATGATACCCTCAGATCGCAAGAAGGAGAAAGAAGGAAAGCAGGGTGGAGTGAGACAGAGTGTACTTCTTCATAGGAGTCTACCTTTGTTGCTTGTCTTCTCCTTGCACGGTGGGTCAGAGGAGGCAGAGGCACGTTTCGTTCGTGTTGACCTTGTCCGTCAGATCATTAGATCATGCGATCTGCTTTCCTGCAACCTGCTCACTTGACCCAGTGAGTCTGAAGAGCTTAATCCAGGTCCATAAAGCTCTCCCTGCAGAAGAAAGGGGGACTCGATGTAATTCACCCGCAGTTGCTGCACCTGTATCTATGTAGCTCTGTGCTTGTGCTGTGGTTGTTAGCAAGAGCCAAGAGAACTTTCTCTCCTTGAGAGCAGACCCTGCCAGTGCGAGCCAATGTAATCAATGCCTTGAATGCGAAATGCTCAGGACTGTGGCCGGCATGCTGATAGCGCATCCCCAAAAAACTGGACCACACTCATGTCATCCCCCAAATCTCAGCCAGCCCAAGCAAGCAACAAGTGATATCCCATACACACTCAGGCAACCTGGGCAGGTGTTGGCTGGGCAACCTTCCTGCAGACACCTTGTAAAAAGCACGGAAGCCAAACATTTCCATGTGATCAGCTGCCTCTGCCAGGGTAATCAGTGCTCAGAGCCTGGGGATGGCCCACATCTTCCTCTCAGTATAATGCAGGATTTACTCCTCAACAAGACCAGCCCATGAGACCAGCCCCGTGCAGCTGTGCACCGCAGACTTAGCAACCAGTGTTGGAGGAAATGGCTCTGGCTCCTTTGAAAGCTGAACAGGCACTGGCATGGGGCTCATCTGACTTGATCATTTCCACGTGGGGGCAGAATTCATCCCTCACCACTGAACTTCTGCGTGGCTTTTCAAAGAGCAAATTCCCCAAATCCAGTCCAGCCCAGCCCTGCTGACAGATTCCAGCAGGGAGATGTCAATCAACATATATATTTTGTTAAAGTACACAGCTGGTGTTGTATACAGGATGATGCTATCATCCTCCGGAAATCATTTACTCAACTTCCACCAAGTGGTAAGGGTGGGGAGACATCATCTTAATTTAGTCTGAGATACAGCTGATTGGGAGCTGAGTTTTGATATTAAAACACTGTTGTATGTAGGGTTAGCTCTTAGGCTGCGACCCTTGAGCATGTTCAGCAGAAAGCCTGGAAGTGTTCACACAAACGCCTTCCGCTGGCTGAGCCCTGAATTCCAGTTTTTGACGCTTCAGCCCCTGGAGCCTGCCTGAAACTCTGCTTTTACCCTCTGAGCCTCCTAACCACAACTTTGGTTTCAGCTTCTCCACTGTTCAGCTTCCAGATCTCACACCACGCTGCTTATTAATCAGCAAAGGCCTTCAGACAAGCAAGAAGCTTCTAAGCTTTCCTCTTCCTCGGGGCCTTCGGAATCCATTGGCACGTTCCCTCTCTGGTTCTTTCACACGGATTTTTAGGAACCCTGTGAGCAGCTGTCCTGGCTGTTGCTAGCCTGGGGGCTAATTGATTGCAAGCTGCTTTGCCACAGTCTGAATTGCAACCATCCTGGTGTTTGCAGTAGGGCCTGCAATTTGCCATTTTGATCAGGGCGGGGAACACTTCAAAGCCTTCCACCTGCCCTTTTCTTCCTGGGCCAGGGAACCATGGGAAGGTTCTCACAGTTGTTAAGGATGTTCACTGCATCTATACAGCAAACAACTGGAGAAACCGTCACAGGGCATTAAAACAGACTCATGCCAAAGCCCCATTCATCACCTGTCCGATGTAAGTCCCATCCTAACCAAAGATCTTGGTGGCATTGAGGGTTCGCTGGTGTCAGGGTTAGCGAAGATCTCATATCTAACAGTCCTTGAAAAAAAAATCCAAGAATTTTCCTTTACCACTGCGTAGTTACTCTGATGAAGGCTCCCTGGTAGAGGCCTGAGCAAAATTCGCTGCGTGTTCATGCGGTGGGTCTGTATGACGCTCCCTTCAACTGATGGATGCTGGGTTTATGAACTGCCTTGGATCTAGGGAGAGGATGGAGAGCCTGGCTTGTCACTGTGGTGGCTGATGTCAGCCACACTGGTAGACTCTCCAGCTCTCTAACCTGTTAACCACCTGAACGCCCAATGTCAAGTACCTTGACCGCCCCTGTGGCTTTACTGCCCCTGTAGAAATTCTGTCCATCTGGTCCATGATGCTGAAGCACTCCCAGCCTGGGACCCCACCTCACTCACTGATACTAGTGAGCCCTCATCAGCGGCACACCCCCGACTCCAACCCAGCTGACACCCACGGCCCCACACAAGGGTTCTGGTTTCCCTTTGCTAGTACCGAGTGTACTCCATGCCCTCCAGGAAGGAAGCCAGACACAACTAAGCCACGTAGGTGTTCCTCCTGCTATGAGCCCTGGTCCTCTTTTTCTTGAACGCTACAGGAGTTCTGCCATCTCCAGTTCACGTCCTGTATGCCTACTCGGGTCGGGCTTCACTTCCAGCCAACGTTCAGACCAGCTCTGGTATTACTGCAAAAATGTGGAATCCTGAGTGACAGAGCCCCCATACTGACGAATTGAATCCTATTCAACTCCCCACTTCTGGAGGCACTGCCTCAAGATCCATTCCCTCCCAGACCCCGAAGGTGCACACATAGGAACCCCCGCAGACCTCCCACGTCCCTGACCTGGGGAGAGCTGTGCAGCTGCTGTCGCTCCGTGTCACCCCGTTCTCTGGACTCTGCTGGAGCAAGGTTTACACAACCCAAGCCCTCCTTGGCTCAATTTCCCCAGCTCGGATCCTCAACATCTGCAGCTCAGTCGCTGTCAGGATCTGTGAGTGGGGATGCGGGACTGGGGGGCTGCAGGAGGAAGACGGCACCTGTTCCCTCCCTGGGGCTTCTGCTTCCTTGCCTCTGTGTGTTATTCCTATCCTGTCCTATGCAGCTTGGTCCCTGTTTTCACATCAGCCAGTAGATCATTCCAGCGAGCGCCATCTGCAGTTTTTCCACCATTCACAGAACCAACCTCAGCAACGTGGGTCCTGCCTGAGACACGGCAGGAGCCAACAAGCACGACCCTGCCCATTTGAGCACTGGGCCCACAAAGCCCCCTGCCACGTGTGTATGTTTTTTGTTTTGTTTGTTTGTTTTTTGCCAGGCAGAGTTAGACAGTGAGAGAGAGAGAGTTATAGACAGTGAGAGAGAGAGACAGAGAAAGGTCTTCCTTCCGTTGGTTCACTCCCCTAATGGCCGCCATGGCTGGCGCTGTGCCAATCCGAAGCCAGGAGCCAGGTGCTTCTCCTGGTCTCCCATGGGGTGCAGGACCCAAGCACTTGGGCCATCCTCCACTGCACTCCCAGGCCACAGCAGAGAGCTGGCCTGGAAGAGGAGCAGCCGGGACTAGTACCGGTGCCCCAACCGGGACTAGAACCCGGGGTGCCGGCGCCGCAGGCTGAGGATTAACCAAGTGAGCCACGGCGCCGGCCCAAGTGTGTAGGTTTTAACAGTTCGAAACTTTCCCTTCGCTTCCCAGCCGCAGTTGCTGCGTCCCATGGTTGCCACCTCCAGAAGACCTTACTGTACCCTTTAGACCTGCGCAGCTTTCCAGTACCAGGTCAGCTCTTCCCTGTAGCCGGTTCTCTCTGTTAGAATAACTGGGGTAGCTTCTTGTCTCCTGATTGGCCCCGAATTAACACCAGTCGTTCTTGATCTGACTCGGATGGATGCTCTGGAGGCAAGGGGGAGTGTCGAGGAAGCATCACCTTGTAAAGCACACGCTGCAAGTGCAACAGCAATTCTGCATGGTGCAAGTGAAATAGAATCCTGCCTGCGCAGCAAGGGGATGGGCGGCTTCCGCCCACTGAAAGCGCTCCGGAGAATCCGGGAGTTCGAGTCTCTGCTTTGCCTGCTGAAATGTTCCCATCGCAGGTCTCCTGCTCCCACTCTTTCCTGATAAGGGCTCTGACTTTGGCATAGAAGAACGCCAGGAGCCAGCACGGTGGTACTGCGAGCCAGGCTTCTGTCTGAACCACCAGCATCCCTTATAAGTGCCCATTCCCTTCCCAGCAGCTCCACTTCTGAACCAGCTCCCTGGAAAAGCAGGAGAGGATGGCCCAAGTGCTTCGGTTCCTGCCATAACCATGGAAGACGCGAATGGAGCTCCCGGCTCCTGTTCAGCTTGGCCCAGCCCCGGCTGTTGCGGCCACTTTAAGGAATAGACCAGCAGATGGAATATCTTTTTCTGTCTCTATCACTCTGCCTTTCCAATAAATAAACAAATCTTTTTTTAACTCTAGTTTCTTTTTAAATATTTTGAAAGGCAGAGTTACAGAAAGGGAGAGCGAGAGCTTCCATGTACCGGTTCACTCCCCAAATGGCCACGACAACCAGGGCTGGTCCAGGCTGAAGCCAGGAGCCAGCAGCTTCTTCCAGGTCTCCCACATGCGTGCAGGGGCCCAACCACTTAGGCCATCTTCTGCTGCTTTCCCAGGCACATTAGCAGGGAGCGGAATCAGAAATGGAGCAGCAGAGACTCAAACCAGCGCCTATATGGGACGCCAGCATTGTAGGTGGCAGTTTAACCCATGGTGCCACACCACTGACTGCGTCAACAAATCTTTAAAAAAATACATAGAAGGTACACAACTCTTCTCCTGTGAAGCTCTGCAAAGCCCACAAGTAATCAAACCCTGAGCCTCGTTTCAGCTCACCTGTCCCGTGGCTGTAAGACATGAAGCATCTCCCTGAGGGCCCCATAGCATTCAGAACACACGTGAAGCTGGAATTCGATTGCCCCAAGCCCATTCCTCTCTTTGGTGAGGACGCCACTGCTGTGGGAAGTGATGAACATTGCCCCTGTGCCTCTTAGCCACTGATTTTCCATTGCCGTTCTCTCCGCCTGCCCTTCATCCAAATTAAACAGAATTAAAAATTGAAAGAAAAAAAAAATCACTGCATTCCAGAAGTTGCTGCCAACTTATTCTCAGGAACAGATGCCTGTTATTTTAGAGGTGAACAATGCAACTTTAAAATTCCAAGGGAGTTTTATCCACAGTGACATCTGGTACCAGCTGGCGCAGCTCAGGCCTCAGGAAGCTGAGCCTGAGGCAAGGAGCGGTGTGCTGCGTTTCACTCGGGAGTGAGTGCCGAGGCTGCTGAGACCGAGAAAGAAAAGGCAAGGAGGCGAGGAAAGGCCGGAAACAGTGCGGTTGACGTATGACCACCCTGGCCAGAGCTTCCCGGGGAGGAGCGGAGAGACAGTGTATCCCGCAGCAGGGAGGTTTGCCTGGCCCACGGGATTCCTCCAGAGGGTTGCAAGAGCAGAGCAGACTTAGAAACAGTGCAGAGAAAGGATAAAGGAGGGGATCGCACAGAGCCAGGCTGCCCTCCTCTCCCGCACCCCAGGGGTCATGGTTCACTCCGGAGGGACTTGCTTTGCCATGCGTCCCAACTGCAGCAGCAGCAGCAGCAGCAATCTAGAACCTCCTCTAAGCGGTGGAATGTTTCCTTTGTACGTGCAAGCGAGACGTGGCGTAGGGAGGTGGTGAAGACATGCAGTGGAGACACATGGGAGGCAGGCAGTGGAGACAACCTGAGTAGGCCACAAATACGTGTCCAGTACGAATACAAATTTCCACAGTTCATGCAAGAAGACTCAGAAGATCTGAATGGATCCTCAGCCATGAAAGAAACAGAATCAGGGCCAGCGTTGTGGCGCAGCAGGTTAAGTTGCCGCCTGCAGTGCCAGCATCCCATACGGGGATGGCCCAAGTGCTTGTGCCCCTTTAAAAATAGTGGAATCCATCCTTTCTAATATTCCCTCAAAGAATGCACCAAGTCCAGATGGTTTTATAGGTGAGTCCTCCTAAACTTTCAAAGATATATAATTCCAGACAGGCACAAACTTACAGAAAAGAAACAAAATGGAATATTTCCCAATGCATTTCATCCAACTAACTTCTACCAGAATCAGAGGACAGTGTCGGGAAGGGAACGACCCCACGCATACACAATACAGAACCATCGCGTTCAAGTGTCAGTAACACCCAGGCTGAGACATCCTGCAGGTAGAGAGATAGAGCAACAAGAAACCACCAATAAAGAAAACAAAATATGATCCTGGGGTGGGCACAGCCAGCGGGAAATGAACGGAACTCTTAGATTGGGTAACTTGAGGAGTGTTTCTTTTAAAAAGATTTATTTATTTGAAAGGCAGAGTTACAAGAGGGAGACAGACTTTCATCTGCTATTTCAATCCCCAAATAGCTGCAATGGCCAGAGCGCGGGCCCAACTGAAACCAGGAGCCAGGAGCTTCTTCCCGGTCTCCCACGTGGGTGCAGAGGCCCCAGCACATAGGCCATCTTCTACTGCTTTCCCAGGCCATGAGCAGGAAGCTGGATCAGAAGTGGAGCAGCCAGGACTCGAACCAGCGCCCATATGAGAGGCCAGCGAGCAGCTTAACCTACTATGCCACAGTACCACCCTGAAGAGTGTTTCTTTAACAAAGAAAATGTTACTGGAGGGAAGGCCATGGAAGCCTTGGGGTTCTTGTATCTTGAGATAGAGAGTGTAGTGATAAGGCTTTATTAGGGATAGGGCATCCATCAGAATGGAAGGAACAGAGAGAGAGAGCACCCATTCGCTCGGACTGGGGGAGAGCGAGTTTACACTGTTGAATGGAGGGAATACACCTGAGCTGGCCAGGCGGGCGGCTCAGCAGAGAGCAGAGGGCTGAGCGCGCAGTCCACTTGGACTCCCTAGGTTTGTAAGCGAGTCTGTTTACCCACCTCCTGGCCACGGCCTTTCCTCCGGTGACATATATATACACGTAATATCTATATCCACTGAAGTCTACTAAATTAATAGGAAAAAGATAAATAACCCACACCCAAAAAAAAAAGAAAAAAGGTAAATGACATGAATAAGCATTTCTCAGAACAGGAAACACAAATGGCCAATAAAGAGATGTGCAACCTTGTTAGTAGTCAGGAAATGCAAAATTCAACCACAGTGAGATAACACTTCACACCCACTACAGACAGAAATTAAAACAGTCAGACATTCCAGGTCTTGCCCAGGATGTGAAGTAAAAGGAATTCTTATGCATTTGTCTGCTGAAGAGGAAACGGTACTTTTGAAACCCAGTTCCTGGTAAAAATCGAAGGCACGTGTGCCCTAGGAGCCAGAGTTTGAATCTACAGCACACTCCACAGAAATCCTGCTCCAGGAACATCAGGAGAGATAAACCAATATATTCACCGTAGCTTTTTTTTTTTTTTTTTTTTTTGACAGGCAGAGTGGATAGTGAGAGAGAGAGAGAGAGAGAAAGGTCTTCCTTTGCCGTTGGTTCACCCTCCAATGGCCGCTGCGGCCGGCGCATCTCGCTGATCCGAAGCCAGGAGCCAGGTGCTTCTCCTGGTCTCCCATGGGGTGCAGAGCCCAAGGACTTGGGCCATCCTCCACTGCACTCCCGGGCCATAGCAGAGAGCTGGCCTGGAAGAGGGGCAACCGGGATAGAATCTGGCGCCCCAACCGGGACTAGAACCCGGTGTGCCGGCACCGCAAGGCGGAGGATTAGCCTGTTGAGCCACGGCACTGGCCCGTATCATTTTTTTTTAAATGGAATTGTCATTTTAGATTTACAGAAAAGCTGTCAAAATAATACTGGCAGGTCCCAGGGACTGCACAGGCAAGTTCTTGTATTCTTAACATCTTAGGTCAGTGAGTGTGGGGCCTCCATCCCAGACACTAAGTGCATAGCTTCCTCGGATCTCCCCAGCTTATCCAACATGTTTTTTTCAGCATTGTTTTCAACAACTAAAACGGTGGGGTGGGGGGTCTGTCAGTAGTAAAATGGGTAAATGAAGTCTGATTCACTCATTCAGGCGAATACAGCAGTACAGTGAATGAATGAAGCGCGGTTGTGTGTCGACTTGGATGAATCTGAAAGCATTTTGTTGAGCGGTCAGGGCAAGTCTTAAATGAAGATATCCAATGCGATTCCATTCGTAAGAGTTGCAGAAATAGGCACAATGAAATCACATATAACTTCAGGATTTTATATGCTTGTAGGTGATGAAACTGTCACGAACAGCAGAGGGGATGAAACAAGGGGAGAGCGGCGCCTGCTGGTGGGGAGGGGCGTGTGCACAGGGAGAGGGGCCACATACGTGGGGGCACACCTATGTGTGAGCTGTTTCGTAATCGTCATCATTCAGGACCAATCCTTAGCTCTTCCCCCCCACCCTGTGCCACCGGCGCGGAGGGAAAAAGCAATGCCTTAGAGCAAACAGGAACCCCAGCTCTCCATGCCCAGACCAAAGACTCTCATCACCCTCTTTAAGCCCCACCACACTTCCTGTTTCTCAGGAGCTGAAAGGGGTGCTGACCAAAAGTAATGGTGGAAGCTAGGGGATGCCCTCCGATACACTGGGAGCCTGCCAGGCAGGCTGGCCTCTCAGCTACCGTTGGCAAGGAAGCCAGGCCCCGGCAGGACACACACCTGCCCCAAGGGGCCTGCCGGCAACAGGGAGAGGCTGCCTCCCAGCAGGTGCCGTGCCTTGAGGTGTTGGGCTGCTCAGTGGCACAGCAGGGAGCAAGATACACAGCCCTGCTCCAGGGCACTGGACATGGCAGGAGGTCAGACGAGCAAACACAGCAGGCACACCTTGAACGCCAAGGAAAGAACCGCAAAGCGAGAGGTAAAATAACCCAATGCCAAGGCACTCGACCTCAAACGGGGCCGCCCACGGTTTACACTGTGCCTCTACTGCCTACGTACTGGGCAAGCGACCGAAACTTTCTAGGATTCAGGGTCCCCTCTATCAACCGGAAGCCATAATCCAACATACTGAAAGACTCCATGAAAGCTTTGCTCTTCCTCCAAGTATTCACTGAGCACTGTTCGTTGCAAGTACTAAGATGACAGGCAAGGCCCTGACCCCAGGTGCTTGCATCACAGGGGAGGGGGGAGATCACGCAGTGAGGGGGCTTTGTGTGTCTGTGTGTCAGGGAAGGCCTCTGCCACAGCCAGTGATGGAGAGGAGGGGCTGGCCCAGGGGGAAGAGCCCGCTAACGAGACAGGGGCCACTGGCACATCCGTGTGGGAACAAACGCGGTGTGGGTGAGGAAGAGCAGGACAGAGCAAGCAGGGCACGCAAGTGAGGGGCCTTGCCCAGGAGGGGGAGGCGGGTGCCACAGAAAGGAGTCCACGCTCATTCCACAAGTGGGGAGTCACTGAGGGTTAAGGCAGAGGCCGGGGCATCGCTTGACACACATCCCTCAGAGATCTCCAGCTTTGGGCTGGCATTGTGGCACAGCCGACTAAGATCCCGCCCACAACACTGCCAACCCAAATCGGGTGCTCCACTTCTTTTTTTTTTTTTTTTGACAGGCAGAGTGGACAGTGAGAGACAGAGACAGAGAGAAAGGTCTTCCTTTGCCGTTGGTTCACCCTCCAATGGCCGCCGTGGCCAGCGCACTGCAGCCAGTGCACCGCGCTGATCCGAAGGCAGGAGCCAGGTGCTTCTCCTGGTCTCCCATGGGGTGCAGGGCCCAAGCACTTGGGCCATCCTCCACTGCCCTCCGGGGCCACAGCAGAGAGCTGGCCTGGAAGAGGGGCAACCGGGACAGAATCCGGCGCCCCAACCGGGACTAGAACCTGGTGTGCCGGCACTGCAAGGTAGAGGATTAGCCTATCGAGGCATGGCACCAGCCTGACTGCTCCACTTCTAATCCAGCTCCCTGCTAATGTGCCAGGGAAAGCAGTGGAGGTGGTCCCAGAGCTTGGGTCCCTGGTAACCCACCTGGGAAACCTGCACGGAGTTCCAAGCTCCCAGCTGTTGTGGCCATTTGGGGAGCAAACCAGCAGATGAAGATCTCTTTCTGGGCCGGTGCTGGGGTGTATGGGTGAATGCCTCTGGCTGCAGTGCCGGCATCCCATATGGGCACCAGTTCAAGTCCCAGCTGCTCCTCTTCCGATCCAGCTCTCTGTTGTGGCCTGGGACAGCAGTAGAAAATGGCCCAAGTTCTTGGGTCCCTGCACCCACGTGGGAGACCCGGAGGAAGCTCCTGGCTCCTGGCTACTGATTGGCTCAGCTCCAGCTGCTGCGGCCATTTGGGAGTGAACCAGCGGATGGAAGACCTCTTTCTCTCTGTAATTCTACCTCTCAAATAAATAAATAAACTCTCTGTAAAAAAGGAAAAAAAAAGATACCTTTCTCTCGCACGAGCTCTCAAATAAATAAATCTTTAAAATAAATCAGTAAAGGGCCGGCGCCGCGGCTCAATAGGCTAATCCTCCGCCTAGCGGCGCCGGCACACCGGGTTCTAGTCCCGGTCGGGGCACCGATCCTGTCCCGGTTACCCCTCTTCCAGGCCAGCTCTCTGCTATGGCCTGGGAAGGCAGTGGAGGATGGCCCAAGTCCTTGGGCCCTGCACCCCATGGGAGACCAGGATAAGCACCTGGCTCCTGCCATCGGATCAGCGCGGTGCGCCGGCCGCAGTGCGCTACCGCGGCGGCCATTGGAGGGTGAACCAACGGCAAAAGGAAGACCTTTCTCTCTGTCTCTGTCTCTCACTGTCCACTCTGCCTGTCAAAATAAATAAATAAATAAATAAATCAGTAAAGATCTCTGGCTGTCGTGCAGAAGCAGAGGAGGTGGGGCAGCAGGGAGGGTGCGTTGTTCTGCCTTGGTGGCTTGGGGCGGATGGGTGGGCTGGTGGGCCGGTGGGCTGGAGAGCGAGGCGGGCCCCGCCCGACGGACACTGGGTCTCTCTCCTCTGCTCCCATCCCCGCACTGGATCTCCTCCCTCCTTAGGATCCAGACCCGAATTCCACTTCCAGACGGAAAAGCCTTCGCTGGCCACTTGCAGTCCACGTGCTCTGCATGCTGCCCCGGCTCCCCCTCCCCAGTCACTGCCTCACGGCCAAGGACCATCTCAGCTGGGTGCTCAGGCTCCAGGCGGGGTCGAGGGTGCGCAGACCTCCGCCGTGGGGTCCTGCCTTGTGCCGTGGGTAGATCTGCCCCTGTCCCGCACCCGGACAGCCAGTGGCCCTTACTGTTGATTGCCCGTCCACACTGGTGGGCTGGCCGCCCTCCCAGATGTCCTGAGCACAGCCAACCTCATACTGGGCGCTGGCGTCCCTGTGCACCCGAGGCCTCTGATGTCTGGCCGGGGGCCGCCTGGCTAGCCCTCCATCACCGCGCGCCTCCTCGCCCACTGCCGCTTTATTGCCCACACAGAGCTGCACCTGTAACCCAAGCTCTCGGCTCCGCGCCTCCCTCTAGTGGCTGGCCCAGGAATTTCCCCCCAGGTTTCCTGCCAGAGGTTTCCCGGACCGGACGCGAGGCTTTGCATTTCTGCACCCGCGCACGGCGGTTCTGAGTGTTTAAGGAGCTTTAAGACATATCAGAAAACAAACAAGGCCTGGGCAGAGGGCGGCGAAGCTCGGAGTCTTGTCCCTGGACCGGAACGCCCTCTGGCGGCCAACGGGTGGTACTGCTCAGGCCCGCGGTCCCCACCTCCAAGGGGCCCCGGAGCTGCCCCCAACAGCCCACCCAAGGGGCGCCCGGGGTATAGAAGGGACCAAGCTTGGAACCGCTGGGAAGCGGCCCCCGCCTAGGAGAGAGGGCGGGCGGGAGAGATCCAGACCCTAGAAGGCGTGGAGGGACCAGAGCGCCCCCTGTGGAGCCTTACGCCCTTCTCGGGCCCCCAGCTCCTCACCCTAGGACTTTGGCCCGGGCAGGCACGGGAGTCGGAGACGACCCGCAAAGCTGGGGCCAAACGCAAGGACGGATAGAGCTGAGCAAAGGCAGCAGGCCGCGCGTCCGCACTCGCAGGCCCCGGCGGCGACAGACCCCGGGCCCGGTCGGACGCGCGGCAGCGGGAGGCACCGGTGTCACCTGCCCGGCGCACCCGACCACCGCCGCCCCAACTCCAGTCCCTACCCGGTTGTCAGGACACCGGGCCAGGAAGGGAACCGCAGCTCCCGCTCGGCCCCGGTGGGGCGCGGAGGAGAGGGGCGCGCCTTTAAGACCCGCACAGACCCCGCATCCCACGCCTGAGCCTGTGGGTTTGAATTCCCGCGCCTCTTCTGATCCCGCCTCCTGCTCACCTGTGCCCTGCGCGGCGCGGATGGTGGCGCAGGTGCTGGGCCCGCCACGCCCGTGGGAGTCCCAGCGGGAGCTCCTGGCTCCGTCCTGGCCCAGCCTTGGCCGCTGCTGGCATTTGGGGAGTGAACCGGTGGCAGGAAGGCGTTATTTCTCAGTCTGTCGCTCTTTCTCGACTTTTCAGATGAATTTTTAAAAATACAATAAAGACAAGAACACTGCAGTTTACCGACCCGGAGTTGTTTTCCTCAATATCAGAAGTATTACTTGCGTGATATTTACCACCTGTGTGTCTGCTTCTCTATTGATCTACCTTTCTATTCACCTGTCTGTACACCTGCAAGAAAGTGTAAAACTAGCTCCCGCTGTTACCATGAGAGACCTGAGCCTGGATCAAGCACAGCTATTTTAGACTAGGCCTCCATCTTGTAACTCGGGCCTGACTGGGCCCTGAACCCTAAGCCAAAAACTCCTAAAAAAGAAAATAAAACTCCCCTTGTGATAGCAACAGCCAATTAACAGGAGGGAAATACGCAAAGTTCCAGGTGTCTTTCAGACAGTTACGGTGATTGATAACACCCCGAGACCATGCAGTTTGGCACATACACCCTAGCAGCTTGGACCCTAAACTTTAGCCAGTCATAAAGCGACAAGTATAAATTTAAAATATCAGCCTATCCGATGTTAGCCAACTTGTTTGTTCAACTGTATAAAAACCCTAACGATCTTACTGTAGGGGCTGCCGACCCAGCCCAGCTGCGCCTGGTGTGGACGTCAGACCAAGCTTGAGTTTGAAATAAAACTCTTGCATTTGCATCAGCCTCGGCTCCTGGTGGTCTTAACTGGTGGGAATTGGACGTTTTTGGGTACAACAACCGGCGAAGCAAAGGGTCCTTGTCTTCGCACAAGAAAGAATTCAGGCGTGAGACAGAGAGCAGGGGAAAGCAACGTAGCAAGGTTTATTAGGGCAGGGACATCCGTAAGTTTGGATGGGCACCTCTCCAGACAGGACCTGAGAGAGAGTGCACAGTTCACATTTAGGCCGGGGGGGGGGGGGGGGGGTTAAGGGGCTGGGTCTTGCCTTCCCGCCTTTTCCCTCCCCCTCTTCTTCTCCTCCCAAAGGACTTATTGGGTGTAAATACGAAAAATTCCTTTCTGAGTTTTTCCCCTGAAGTTGTCCGGGCCAAGGGGGGCTTCTCTCTAGGGTGCCCGCCTTAGAGGAAGGATGTTTATCAGGCCAGGTAGAAGGGGCAGGACCCCCTGGAAGGTCATCAGGATTCGGGCGGGACTTTGAAGTGCAGATACTGGGCTGCACCTGGCAGGTTATGGGGTGACTTTGAAATGTGGATGCTGGATCCCAGTAGATGTCAATTCCTTAGGCCCTTGTCACACACACATAAGCTCATTTCTGACTTCCTGGGGGTCTCTCTGGGGTCCCTCTGGTCTTAGCCCCTCTACCAGGAACCCATGCTGTGGGAAGGGTGACCCCACACAGCTTTCCTGCAGAGATGCACCTGCTTTTCTGTCTTGAGTGAGCCTCTGCCTGGTTGCTGCAAGCTTCGGTTTTGCCATTTATTCCCTGCTTGTGTAGAGGGATGGTTTTCTTTTTAATTTTGAATTTTTTTTTTCTGATACCAGCCCCAGAACGTTTACATTTAAGGTAGCTGCCGCTGTGGCTGGATGTGTGTCTACCGTTTTATCATTCGTTTCCCTTGGTTTTGTTCTGGGTTATCTGACCCTTTGTTCAGCATTCCATTTCAGTGCATCCACTGTGGTTTTCACTGTATCTATTGCTATAATTCTCCTTGTCCCTCTTTCTGGTGCTCGCTCTGGGGTTACAACATACATCTGACGTTTCCCGTGGTCTCCGTGGAATCAACATTTGAGCATTTTAGGAGTAATGTGAAAACCTTACCACCATAGAGGTAGTATTCTTTCCTGCCACGTGCCCAGACATTGAAAACACCACCAAACGTGATAATTTTTCTATCAATCATATATTTCGAATATACTTTTGAGACCTCAACAGCACAATGGAATGTTACATTAGCCCAGGCCCTACCCACTGCTGACACTCCAGGTTAACTGCTGGCCTCGATTCCCCTCCAGCTCGAGAGCCTCTTTCTAGAATTACCCTAGAGCAGATCTGCTCTCAAGGAATTCTCTCAGTTTCCCTTACCCGAGGGGGGGCTCCCTTGACCACCTGTCCAGCTCTGAGATTGAGAAGGGGATTGTGGGTGGTGGCTCTTCTCCTCCACAACCAATGAGTTCCCCTCCTTCTGCCCTGGGAGGAGTCTGAAGTCATCTGTTACTGGCCGCCTACACTGTGTGCCGTTTTCTCTGGCGGTGACACACGTGTGTGTATTCTTTTCCAAGTTGGGGGGCGTTTCCATGTGCTCAGTAATTCTTCAAGGGCTGGGTGCTTGGTGCAGCGGTTAGGGTGCTGTTAGGGACTTCTGCATCCCGCGCCATGGTGCCTGGGCGCGAGCCCCTGCTTGAACACAGCTTCCTGCCTGTGTGCCCTCTGCGGAGCAGCCAGGGATGGCTCAAGGGGTCGGGTTGCTTCCGCCCACATGGGCCACCAAGGCTGAGTTCCCGGCTCCAGCCTTTGGCCTGGCCCACCCCTGACCGTTGCAGGTGTTTGGGGAGTGAACCAGTGGATGGGAAATCTCTGTCTCTGTGCCTTTCCAATAAAAATAAATACATAATTTTAGGGTGGAATTTCCTCAAGCATTTCTGTCCTCACCATACTCTTTCTCCTCTCCTGGAACTCCAGTGACAAATGCTTTGGTCATGGGACCCAAGTTCCTGAGGCTCTGCTCATTTTTTTTTTTTTAAAGATGTATTTGAGAGGCAGAGTTACAGATAGAGAAAGGAAGAGACAGAAAAAGAGGTCTCTCATCTACTGGTTCACTCCCCAAATGGCCGCAATGGCCAGAGCCGCGCCCATCTGAAGCCAGGAGCCAGGAGCTTCTTCCAGGTCTCCCACGCAGGTGCAGTGGCCCAAGCTCTTGGGCCATCCTCTACTGCTCTCCCAGGCCATAGTAGAGAGCTGAATGGGAAGTGGAGCAGCTGGGACTCGAACTGGCACCCATATGGGATGCTGGCACTGCAGGCAGAGGCTTAACCTACTATACCACAGTACCATCCCCCTGCTCTGTTTTTTTTTTTTTTTTAATCTTTTTCTTACTGTTGTTCAGACAGGATCATTTTATATTGGCCTATCTTCAAGTCACTTACTGAGTCTTTCCTCTGTCATTTCCATTCCGCTTTTATCTACTGAGTATTGAAATTTTGGTTCTTACATTTCTAAATTCCAGGATTCCTATCTTTTATTCTTTATAACTCCTGTGTTTTGTTGTTGTTACTGAGCCTTCCTATATTGCCACTGATTTCAAAAGCATTTCCTCGAGCATTTCTGCAAGAGCGCTTTAAAGCCTTAGTCACTCATTCCAACCGCTCACCTCTCACTGGCGTCCTTTGGTGCCTTTTCCCTTGCAAACTGAGGTTTTCCTGGGTCCTTCCTCACAGGCCAGCGAGACAGTAACTTTGTTTTGTGTCTTGGACATTTTGAAATTCATGAGGCTCCTGGTATTATTCGAATACCACGGAGAATGCTGATGTTTGCTTCTGAGCAGCCTCTGTGGGCCGTGGCTTCCATTTTCTTTGTGTCCGTTCCATTTTCAAAGCGTCTGCAGTGCTGCTCGGAACTGTCCTGTGTGTGCAGTCTCTCGGGGTCTGCCGGAGAACACGGCGGCAGTTCATTCTTCAGCACGGTTCCCGGTCCCTGTGCACTGCACCCACGCACGCGCAGCTTGGAGGTGCGCCCAGGAGCTCACCAACAACTTTGTAAGTTCCATCTCCTGACTTTCTTCCGTTCTATGGCTCATTAGTCCTTTGTGATCCCCTGAGCCTCCTGTTTTTGGTCCTCTGGCCGTAAAGCTGGAGTGACAGCTGCCTTGCTGTGCGCATACTTCAAGCAAAAAATCTTGTCCTCATCCAGGGTCAAACCAGCAAGGGAGAGGGGGGATGGGGAAAGGAGAAAGAGCAGAGATGGGTGAGGGGGTGGGGTGGGGGCTGTCCTCGCTGCTTGGGACTCCTCCAACAGAAAGCCCCTCTGCCACCCCCCATTAAACGCCTGTGGGCCTCTGAGGCCAGGAGGATGAGGCCTGAGCAACGGGAGCTCCTGTTCCACGGCTCAGCCAGAGCTGAGGGCTTCGCTGAGAGCTCTCCGCACCTCTGCAGGTTCAGGCTGCTTTCTGTGTAGCCCATGCGGGACGCTCCTGCTGCTCAGAGGCCTCTACATGCCGGTTCCACCCCCACATTCACCTGCTGCTTCTTCCCTGCAGGGTCCTCCACGCATCCAGGCTCAATTATTTCATTTTGCAGGAGAGACAGGATGTGGCGTTTATGCCACGTCTTCGAAATCTGGAACCCAGGGGAGTCCCGTGCACAGATAAGAGAAAAAAAGGTCATAGAACATAGAATAAAATGATATGTTTATTTTGGTACAAAAATTCTGACACCCATGCATATCAGGGATCTTCAAAAAGCTTAAGGAAAATGCATATGATGAGAAAACCATGCATGGATTCAATTTTTAGCATAAAAATAAACTTACGTTATAATTCCATCTATTCTGTTGACCTCCTTTAGCGTTGTCATTTACTATAAACTATTTAACCATTCTCTTGTTGACGCTCATTCTTGTTGACTCCTATTTGGGGCTACTGCATTTGGAGCTGCTAAGAATCTTTGGACACATACTTGTTTCGGAAAAATATTTAAGAATTGAGCTAAATGTGTGCTTGGCTTTCTAAGAAACTGTCAAACTGTCTCCCAGCGTCACGTTGCTTGACGTTCCCGCGGGCAGCTCAGCCGCATCCCACTCGCTCCCGGTCTCCGCCAACACCGGCCTGGGCAGCCGTTTCGTCCTCCTGGTGGGCAGGAAGCGGTGCTTAACTGTGGTTGTGATGCACCTGTCTCCAACAACTCTCACATGCAGTAGGTGTTCATGTGCTTTTCCGTTTGCGTGTTTTTCGCCGTTGAAGAATCCATCCAAATCTTCTATCCATTCGAAGAACTGAGTCGTCTTATTATTGAGTCAAGAGCATTCTTTATCTGCTTCAGGTACCAATACATTTCTCACACATGTTCTGCAGCCACCATACGGTGTTTGCCTCTTTGGCTCTGCTCCCCACTCGCATCGCATGGTTCAATGCCCCTTCTCTCGCTTCTGCAGGGGTCTTCTTGCTCCCATACTGCGCTCTGCTGTTGGGTCTGCAAACAGCAGCCACTGAGTTTCCTTTCTTAATGTTTTCTAGAATTGTTTATTTATTTGAAAGAGAGAGAATCTACCACCCACTGGGTCACTTCGTGAATGCCCCCAGTAGCTGAGGCCAGGCCAAACCCAGGAAACTAGAACTGTCTGGGTCTCTCACGTGGAAGGAAGGGACCCACTTATATTGGAGCCATCACCTCTGTCTCTCGTTAACAGGAAGCTGGAATTGGGAGCAGAGCTGGAAGCGGAATCCGGGAGCTCCAGTATGGAATGCAGCTGTCTCAAGCAGGTGCTTAACTGCCATGCCAAACGCCCACCCTAGCCAGTGGGTTTTGTAAAATGTACACTGGCTCACTTTGCTCCGTGCCTAACATCCCCGAAAGGTTCTCCATTTCACTGGCACAAAGCCCAACCCCCTGACCAAAGGCCCCAAGTGTGCACCGGCCCTGACTCTGCCCACCCTCAGCCCCATCTTCTGCTTCCCTGCCCTCCACGGCCACTCATGCTGCAGCTTCTCCCTCTCACAGACCAAGCGTGTTCCCTCCCCCACGGCTTGGCAGTGGCTGTCCCCCCTGCCTGGAGTGCCATTCCCTTTGTTCTACACCTGGCTGCTGCTTCTGCCACTCGGGGAGCTAAGATGTCACCTCATTCTGCGGGCCGAATCTAACATGCCCACCTCTGGGCTCTCTCTGACACGGTTCTCTGCAGAAGGGTTAGCTCGTCGTGACCGTGACCTTGGTTATCTGCTCATTCCTGCCTCCCCAGGAATGTGAGAGTCCAGAGAGCAGGCGCTTTGTCTTTATTCGTTTCTATAACCTGGTACCTGGAGCCATGTCTGGCACATAACACAGGCTCCAGCATTGCTGAACGCCTATGCCCACAGCGCCGTCTTCTGCGCCTGGCACCAAGAAATGTTTGCTGTCTGAGTTTGCCAGGGAATCCAGTCCTGTGACACCTGTGACCCATGGTCAGTAACCATCCCTGGGCTAGTAGGAGAGAAAGGACGTCCGTGTAGGAAAAAGACACGAGAGGGGGTGTGTGGAGAGGCTGGAAGACAAGATCAGTTCCTCCCACGGTAGCCAGGGAGCTTTGCCACAGAACTGCCGTGCCCCTGGTGCTGCCATGAGCTGTGGCCCGGGGAGGGTGAGGTCCACAGAGAATCCACCACGGTGCCCTCGGCAGCACAGCCCCGGACCTTCCCAGGGCCTGCCTGTTAGAGGAAACTGGACGCTTTTTAGCCTCAAGCTGTTTACTCTGCCCCTGCACTTCCTGGTGTCTGCAAGCTGGCTTTCCCATGCCACGGCCGCAGCAAGGTTTCGGCTCGCTGCTCCCCCGGCTCCTGCCTCCCCTCAGGCTGGGGGGCACGGCACCTCGCTGGGAGGGCAGTTGGGCAGGGCCCATTTCTTCTCTTCGTGCACTCTCCCTCAGGCCTCCCATGTCCCTGAGTCGCTGAGTGGTCAGCCAGGGGCTGACACTGCCCTGGCGAGGCAGGCTGGGGAGCCCACAGCGGGGGGCCTGGGAAGGTGCTGCTATCCTGGGTGCCTGGCCCTCTCCAAGTCCTAAAGAGTCCACGGTCTCAGCCTGCAATCCAGACCCCTTGCCTGTGCTCCCAGGAGCCAGGCAAGTCCTTGCCCTTCACTCGAACCCAGCTCTGAACAAACTTCCAGAAGCACGGCTTCTTGCCGGCAAGGCTCAGCAGGGGAGGACCACCCTCTCTGCTCTGTAGCGGGAGCTTTTCTAAGCGGCTGTCCAGGGCCTGGCCCTGCTCGTGGCCATGTCTGTCAGGGCGTTCTGGCTCCCGGCTGTGTGAGCGTGGGCAGTGAGTGTACGTGGGGGGTCGAGGTGGCACACACGGGGCCTCTCGGTCCACTGGGCACCTCACCCAGCACACCGAGGTGGCCCTCGTGCCTCGAGGCACTGGTGCTGGCTGGGAGCTCTGCGGGGGTGGACTCAGCCAGGCAGCTTCTCACAGGCCCCGCCAGGTAGGGCGTACCTGGGACACGGTGCCTTCACAGGGCTAGCCCTTGGCGCAGTCTCAGGCCTGGGAGCCTTGTTCAGGGGCCTCTGAGGAGGTGAGGGCTCAGCACAGGACTCGGGCCCTCCTGGCCATGGCAATGCCAGGAGAGGGCGGAAATGCTCAGAGTCCCCTCCCTCAGCCCTCACCTCAGAAAACCCCACCCCGGCCCCTCTGGCATCTGCACGAAGCCTACTGATGAGGAAGCAGGCGCTCTGTTTACCAGGTGGCACCTGCTCACCTGCCTTAGCAAAGTCCATCCTCAGTTCCTGCCCCCACCCTTTCCCGCCATCAAGAGGAGGGGCAGGGAGTAGTTCTGCATGTTGACCAGCAGGGGGTGCTGCTGCCATTGAGTCAGCTCCAGGGCTGTGGGGGGTGGGGGGTAGGGGGGCAACAAACTGCTAATCCTCTGGGAACAGAGACTGTCCACTCTCAACTTGCTGGACAACAAATGAACAGACGATGGGCTGACAGGCTCGCCCTACCCAGCAACGGGGCAGCCTGATCCACCTACCCTATGCCCACACTCCCAGGGTCCAAAGGGCAAGGCCGGGCAGTCTTGGGCGTTTTCTCAGTTATAGCTGTGGTCATCAGTGACCTGGGCATTCCTGGGGCAGGCTGTGACCTTTATACTTCCCACTCTGCTCTCTTTAGCTCAATGTCCTTGGCTCCCCAGACTCACAAATCTGGTGCAGAAGCCAAGGCCCCGGTCTTGTCTTGGCCCTGGCTGTAGGGAGTGTACACCACCTGGACAGCATGGGGGCTCTCCCTGCCCTTCTCCCAGAGTGGCCTGCGGGAGGTCCTTCTCAAGCCCATTCCACGCCCCGGCCGTCCCCAGGTCTGTCCTCTGATTCTGCAAGCCCACCTCCCCGCATGCCCACGCCCACAGCCCTGACCCCCTGGCTCACCTGGACAGTATCCTGCAGTGTGCAGCAGGGGAGGTACCCAGGGGCAGCCGCCAATATAGGGCTGGCCGCTGAGAGTGACAGCCTCCTTCAGTGTGCGGCCCCGGGAGGCCGCCTGCTTCACCCCAGTCCTGCCTCAGTGCGCCCCACATCCCATCCGCTGTGGCTGCCACAGCAAGTCTTGTAAAGCAAAGGCCAGGTCCCCGGGGTCCCTCCCTCGCAGGGCTTGCCCCACGACGTGGTCCCACAAACATCTGAAGACAGACCTGGGGCTGGGCCTTGAATCTAGGACAGGAACCACCGGAGTGGCCCTAAGCAGACCCAAATCCCGACTCCTGGCTGCAGCACTCGGGGTTTGGGAACTGAGATTGCCCCTGGCCAGTCCAGCCATGACTCCTGGGCTGGTCACCCCAGCCCGTGTCCAGAGCACGATCTGGCCTGCACTGCTGAGCCTCCAGCGCTCCGGCGTCCTCAGATGTCCTCCCTCCTCTTGGCCTACTAAACTTTGATGTGCTGAACTGTCACCTCTTTAGAGCAGCCATCTATGAACACCGGCTGAGCTCGCTCGTGTCCCCACACCTTCAGCTGTCCCTTTGCCTCATACTCCAGGGATGACACACAGCTGCCACTCAGCAACGCCAGCGCACTTAGCGAGGGCCTCCTGCCTGCAGCAGCGTGCTGGGTGTCCGAGGCGGCTTGCAGCAACCACTGCTCTTGGAGAGCTCACAGCAGGCTCACGGTGCGGATTTCTCAGTGCGCCTGCAGGGCCCATGCAGGCCCAGGGCTGAGCAGTGTTCCACGGCCCAGTGGCTCTGCTGCCCCACCGCCCACCCTGCCACTAGGTCGGTAGGAGTTCCTCAGCCAGAGACAGGGCTGGAGGCTGCCACAGCTGGCCGAGGTCCTACTTAAATGGAGTCCTCTGGGAACCGCCTTTCTGGGAGAGTAGGAGAGCACCCACCTTTCTCCTTCCCCTCTTCCGTTCCCACTGGGAGTCCAGTCTCTCTGCAGGACTTCAGGCGGCCACACTCGTGAACAGGGCAGTGGGGAAGGGAGAGGTTCCCGTGGAGACCCAGAACCAGGCAGAAACAACCCCAGTGCTGCTCAGAGAAGCCACGTCCTGCCTTTTTGCCCCTGGAGGCATCCATATAGCTAAGTCCATCAGCAGTACCTGGGGTCGATGTGGGCACTGGTAAATTCTAGCCACCATCCATCTATCCACCCACCTCCCCATCCATGCCACGCTGATTCAAGGTGTATGCTCCATGCCCAGCCACGGCTGGCTCCTGAGACTACAGCAGTGCCGGGGCCCCAGCACCCACCAGGCCTCCTGCAATGCTCCTGCCTCTGGCCCTGCTTTCTTCCCATAAAAGCTCAACACTGGTTGAGTCCAAGCCTCACACAAAGACACTCCTGCTAGAACTTTCTAGCCGGGGTTACATCAGCTGTTTCTGCGATGTGACCTCAGCTGGAGCCCGGCACCGATACTGTGAGGACCAGGGCCTCTCTCAGGTAAAATGTGTGGGTATGGGCTGGGATCCGGCTTTGGCTCTGGAACTCAAAAGTAGTATTTGGACTGGGCAGAAAACCAGCATCAGCGGGTCCAGCCCTGGGCCAAGAGAGAAGGAAGAGACAATTGCCTATGTGCAGCCGATGTTGCTGGTCCCCCAAGGGCACCCCCTCATTGTCCTGAGCCCTACGCCCGCCCTGGAGTCGGGATTCCCAGGCTGAGTCACCAGGGTCACCAGGGGCTGTGCCCCAAGCACCAGCTCCACTCTTGCATCTTTTGGAGTTTCCCTGGCCCTGATCCTGGGCCTGGGCTGCGGGAAGTCGCTGGTGCTCTGCACAAGGGATGCTGGCAGGTCTGTGTGCCTGTCCCGCATCGGCTCACTGGGATGCTACCCCCTGCCCCCCCAGCCCCTCAGAATTGAGGGGCTCTGCTGCACTTGATTTATGTCTCTGCAAGAGCCACGGTCCAGGGCCACACCCGTGGGACATCTGAGGCTAGAATTTACCACTGCCCACCTTGAACCCAGGTACTGCTGTGGGCTCACAGGGTCAGGCAGGGTAGTGGACTCTGTCCCCCCCATCACAAACTCCCAGTCTCCTTGGGCTCCCATTCAAGCCCAACCCACAATCACCCCAGCTGGCCTCCAGAGCTCCAAGCCCTGGGGAGGGAAGGAAGGGGCAGACCCTTGGGCCAACATTCCTCTGAGATGACCACAGCCTGCTTGCTGTCCAACACCCCCATGTGAGGGGCGGTTCTCAGGGAGCCAGAGGGGAAGCCCCCAAATGGCCTGGGGCCTCTCCCGCAAGGGGGTCTCCCAGGGGCATTTGCAGGGCCCCTGGCCACAGGGGTCCCGTGGAGCAGCAGGTCAGAAGCCCACACGGCCCCCACAGACGCCTGTGACCCGGGCTGATCCGTCACTGAGTCAGACTAAGCTCAAAAGCCCCTCCTCTGGCGGCCCCTGTTCTAGGCTCAGGGGACCCGGATCAATTGGGCGGTCTAGACAGGCGGGCGGCGCTCCCAAGTCGTCTGGGGGGTGGGGAACTACTCCAATCCCTAAGCGACAAAGAACCCAAGGAGACCATTCTCGTGAGAGGCGCGGGTCGCGCTAGCGGGCAGTACAGCCGCGGGCAGTTCTCAGGCCCGATCTGTGGGCTCCCAGCCCTGCATCCCCGCATACACCCCAAACGCCCGCGCGGCCACCATTGCGGAGAGGGCCCCGGGCAGGTGCCTTCAACGCGGGGGCTTTTCTGGAGCTGGTGTTCCCCGGCTCGCGCTGGAACTTCCAGCCGGCCACTGGCCGCTGGCCCTGGACGCACGCCCATCGCTGCGCAGACCTCAGCGCTCCCGGCGCGGTTCCCGGAAACTCCTCGATTTCCCTGCGGCCTCGGCGTTTGCAAGAAACCGAAACCCCACGCCCCGCCCCTCAGCGCGGGCCCGGGGCGCGGAGATTGACCCCAACTGCGTGGCGGGGCCGGGGCGGAGGTGGGCGCCCACCAGGTGCTCGCACCCGCGGACGCAGCCGGCGGCGGGGCGCTCTGGCGACAGCACCTGGGTGCGGGGGCGTCCCCCCGCGTGCCTAATGTTTGCCAAACCGGCGAAGTGGGGATTTGGGGAGGAAAGCGCCCGGCGTTGGCAAACAACCCGGCACCGCCGCGCGTCTCTACTTCCGTCCCGCGGGGGCCCCGAAGGGACCCAAAGTTTAGCAAGTTGCCCGAGGTCACACAGCCCACTGCCGCGGAGCTGGGCGGGGACGCAGGAGGAAGTGTCCTGGCCGCGGGCAGGTGCGCCACCTGGTCCGGGCGCGGCAGCCGGCCCAGCTCGGGACGGGCAGGGCGGGGACCGTCCCTGGCGGTCACCTGGGCGGTGAGACTGGGAGACTTGGCGGTTCCCCTGCCCGCCCTTTCCGGGAAGCCAGCCAGCCCGGAGCGGACCGCTCACCTCGGCTGCCCCCCACCCCCGAGCCGGAAAGTGGCAGTGTACCCCAAAGGCCTGTGCTTCCTCCACGGCCGGCTCTGGCCACGACGAGCGCGAGCGGGGGCCGCCTGGGCGAGGGGCTCACAAAGGGGTGGGGGTGAGGGTTGCCACAGGCCCCATGGCGCAGGCTCTCCTGCGGGGCTCCGGGCCGCAGCCGCGGGGGCCCTGGCAGGCGCCTCCCCCGGCCTCGGGGCCCCTGGGGGCGGATGGGCCGCGGAGGCCGCTTTCCTCCCAATGCCGTGTTTATAAGAAATGAAACCCCGCCCGGGCACCGGCGCAGACCACGAGGTCACCCCGCCCTCCGCGGGGAGTTCCGGAGCGGCGGCCACGGCGCCGCCGCGCGACCCCGCGCGCCTCCCAGCCGGCCGAGGCCCGCGTGCACACGGCATTGGTTGCGCCGCGTCACGCCCCGTGGAGGCGGACGCGTGCAGCGGGGAGGGGCAGCTCTCCTGCCCCCGCCCACCTCCAGGGCCCAGCTGGAGGTGACCCGCAACCGTGGTGCGACTCCTGCGCGCTGGGCGCATTTCCACAACGCCTCCTCTCTCCAGTAGGCGCCTCGCAGGCAGGGGGTGAGGCCGGGAGCTTGCAGCTTTCAGGGATCTTGTATACCGGATGTGTCTTGGGCACACCGCGGCTTAGGGCTGCCGACCTCCCCCCAGGTTTGCTGTGAACACGGAAAGGTGGTGGCCGGCCGAGCTGTCCGCTCCCAGGGCCCTGTGCCTTTCTGGGTAGCAGATCTCCCAGTCAGAAACCTAGTGCTGGCCTTTCTGCACCCGGCACCCCAGCTTTCTTTTATGAAATACGTTTTATAAATTTTACGTTAAACTTTTTTTTCTGTTTTAAAAACTGATTTGAGATGCAGAGATAGAATGACGGTTCTCAGAAGCTGGTTCTCTTACCAAAGACCCACAATTGCCAAGGCTAGGCCAGGCCAGAACAGGAGCTGGGAACTCAACCCAGTCTCCCACTTGAATGGCAGGTACCCATCCACTCGAGCCATCACCACTGCCTGCATGGGCAGCAAGATGGAGCCCACAGTCAGAGCCAAAGACAAACCAGCAACTTAGGAGGTGATTGTCAACCACTAGGCTAACCGACCCATCCCACCCCCATCGATTTTTTTTTTTTTTGGACAGGCAGAGTTAGTGAGAGAGAGACAGAGTGAAAGGTCTTCCTTCTATTGGTTCACCTCCCAAATGGCTGCTACAGCCGGCACGCTGCGCCGATCCGAAGCCAGGAGCCAGGTGCTTCCTCCTGGTTTCCCATGCAGGTGCAGGGCCCAAGGACTTGGGCCATCCTCCACTGCCCTCCCGGGCCACAGCAGAGAGCTGGACTGGAAGAGGAGCAACCGGGACAGAACTGGCGCCTCAACTGGGACTAGAACCCCAAGTGCCAGTGCCGCAGGCAGAGGATTAGCCTATTGAGCCACGGTGCCGGCATGCCGATTTTTTTTTTGACAGAGTTAGAGAGGGAGAGAGAGATCTTCCATCCAGTTCACTCCCCAGGCTGAAGCCAGGAGCCAGAATCTTCTTCCAGGTCTCCCATGCCCCCCCTCTGATTTCTGAGAACATTTCTCACTCCATAGGCACCTCTGTCAGCAGAGGATTTGGCCAGAAGCATCCATGACAGAGAGAAGTCTGAGAATGAGTGAGCATCAAATTCCCGACAATCAACAAGGATTTCCTGAGTGTCTCCTAAGTGCCAGCAGCTCGGACTGGGAGAGCTTAGACTGCAATGTCACCTTCCTGTGGTCCCTGCGTGTGTGTGCACCTGGTGGTATGTGTGCATGGTGGTGTGTGTGCATCTGCATGTCTGTGTTACGTGGTGATGGGTTGGGAGCCAGGTTTCTTGGCTTTGTGGACTACCTGGAGCCCTTCTAGGGGGTGCAGGGCTCTGATAGCCTACAGACGGGGCTGGGAACAGGATTTGCTCCATTAAGGGAGAGGCTCCCACAGGATGTGGGGTGGGGGGATCTTGCCCCCAGCATCCTCATGGCTTTGTCACCCCACAACAGGCCTTGCCAGCCAATCAGCCCATTTGGCCAGCCCAGAAAACCCCAGGGCCTAAAGCAAGATGCTGCCTGGTAAGTTCGCTCTTGCTGAGTGTAAGCAGGTGTAAGCAGGAGGCATCCTGGGAGTGTGAGCTGACCCCAGAGTGTGGGGTGTGCTGCTGCTGGGGCTTAGCCTGCTTAGGTCTCTTACAGAAAACACAGACTTTGTCCCCCAGAAGGCGAGAAGGGAAGAGGGGACCGCGTGGGAAAGTGGAAGGCTAGGTAGGGTGTGCAGGGAGGGAAACGGCCGGCTATCGTGAGCACACTCTGCAGACCCCAGGCGTTGGCTATGGGCCCTACAATGTGGAGGTGCGTGTGGGCATGGGGCAGAAGAGGAAGGAGACGGAGAGAAAGAAGTGAGGGTTACTACGTGTGCCAGGAAGACAGAGTGGAGGCCGTGGTGAGACCCAAGGTGAGCTGAGGGAGTGGAAACGCTGGCAAAGGCCTTGGCGGGTGCTGGCAGTTTGGAAAGGGTTGGGTGGTCTACTCCATTTCAGCTTGTAAAAGGACAGAGGCACACACACAGCTGTAGGTTGAATTGGCTTTAATCTGTGATACATGAATTGAGCAGCCTCCATTCTTCAAAACACTAGGGAGAGCTGCCTCTGGCAGTAGCAAAAAAGTGGGTTTTGTAAAGTGGGGGAAAGGAAATGACATAATATGGCAAAAAAACAAAAACAAAAACAAAAACAAAAAACCGAAAACCACCCACCCTGATTGGTCAACATCAGAATACTTCAAGTTAGTTTTGTAAGTCTTGAAGCAGAGGGGACTTCCTTATTATACTAACTCAGGTGGAATCCTCATCTATTCCAGCATCTACTTCCTTAAAGTTTCAGTTTATGTACTATGTAGTGAGCGGCTCCATTTTGGTTACGCTAGGACAGGAGCTCCGCACAAGACAATGGTGTTGTTGCACAGTCCTCACAGCAGTTAGGAGAGAGGCACAGAGATGATCTGCTTTACACATGAGAAAAGGAAGCTCAGTGTCAGACAGTGACTTACCTAAGATTACCCAGCAGGAGACAACAGCATAGCAAAACCTCAAGCTTTCACACTTAAACCTGGCTTCTCTCTCCACGCCTCTCTGGTTATTGTCAAGCGTAGGGGACAGAAGGCTGAGTGGGATTTGATGTGGGAGTGGTGTGTGTGTGTGTGTATGTGTGTGTAGGAGCACTCAGAAGCTGCCTGGGTGGACCTGACTGTTAGGGAGAACATCAGAGTCAGGGAGACGATTCCAGTGCAGAGGCGCCATGGGCCTGACGGGGGGGGGGGGGGGGGGGCGGGGGGGGAGGCCCAAGGTGGGGCTGCCGCACATGGCAATGCTGTGATCCTGGAATGTGAGGCAGGGAAGGCAGAGCTCCGCATCAGGTGAGGCACGGGAAGGTGGAGGATGCAAAAGACGGTGCCAGGCAGGGAGACAGAATTAGGAAAGAGAAAGCTGCAGGGGGCTGGACAGCCAGGTGGAGAGCTGTGTGTGTGTGTGTGTGCTCTCATCTGAGAGAGACTCTGTGTGAATGGGGTTGTAGGAAAATACCTAGTAGGCCATCAGAGCTTGGTTTTGGAGGACGCGTGCCAGGAGGAGATGGCTGGATTAATGCCTGCAGTCGGAGAGCAAAGAGGCCAGGCCCTGAGTTACTCAGGGGAGCCCAGAAAGGCTGCGTGTTTGCTCAGCATCACAGGGAAGGTGTGGTGCGTTTTGAAATGGGATTCATCAAATAAAAACCTAGGGAGCTTAGACAGGGTTTAGCTTTATTTCACTGACCTGGGATATACCACCCCACAACATGATTAGCAGATTCTAACAGACTTCAAAAGAAAATAGGAATCTCTAAGGCTAATAGAAAAAAAATGCCAAAGAGCACTTTCAAGACGTCAAGGACAGTTTCATCCTAACACTGGGGAATTTCTCCTAAGCCAAAAATTATTGATGTGCGCAGAGATTCAGCTAACAGTGTCATTTGTATTATGAAAAATTGGAAATAACCTAAATGCCCTACAATAGGGGATTAATTGGGTAAATTTTTATTTATTGTTCTAATAGAATAATATGTACCCATTACAAATGACATTGCAGGCATGTATTTCACGATGTGGAAAGTTGCTCACCATGTATGCATGTGTAGATACGGGTGATTGTGAACTAAAATCAAGTTTTTATTTTAAGTATTTAGTACAACCTCCTGCTGCCCTCCCAGGGCCACTGCTGTCAATTCCATAGGCCACCAGAGATGCGAACTTCCTCTCCATAATCTCATTCTGAATTTTTCAGTGTTTGTCAGGTTCCCAGCAATAGGACACGAACTTCATGAGTCAGGAGCCACTTGTTTTCTCCTCTTCTTGCTCAGATCTCGGTCCCTGTGACAGCTTCTCACTCCCACTTGTCACTTAGGGGACCCCAAACCCCTCTCCCTGTCCAGGGCCTCAGTGCCTTCCACCTGCTAGGCTCCTGCCTCCTGCGCCTTTGTTTCCCTGGCCACTGACCGTTCTCACTGGCCTGTTCTCATTGGCCTGCTCGGAGACAGGCTGGGCCAGTTCTGGGGTACAGATCTGGATTAGCCCATCCCTGGCCTCAGTAGGAGGGAGGCAGAAGAGTAACTGACAGGGGGAATGCACCACCAGCTTGTCTATTTTTTAACCAGCATCATGGCAGACAGCTGCTGCCTCACCTGGAGAGCTGGGGTGAGAGCAGTGACAGACCTGGAAGAGCGATTTACCTCTGAGTCAGCAGCTTCAGGCAGGTGGCGGAAGGTGCCTGCTGGGCCAGAGTTCTGGATGGAAAATAAAGGCCGGGCCCAGCCTCTGGGAGCACAAGGTGGGGTGCGGGACAAGGTTTAGCCACAAGTGCCAGCGCCAAGTTGCTGCCTTTACCAAGAGGCCTGCATCAGGGCCCCCAAGCCCTCAGATCACCCTGCCCACTCTATGCTGCCCTGAATCTCTTTGGGCCATGCCAGGCGCACCCAGAAACCACACCTACAAGGGGCTCCCGTGCAAGAGCCAGGGGGAAGCTCAGAGGCGTCCCAGCCAGCCCTGGCCTCTCTGAATCCCTTCTCCTCCTCTCTCTCCCGAAGGTGGCCGCAGGGGTGCGGCCTGAAAAGGAGAGGGGCGTCATTGGTCACTGTTAGACCCCTGGGGCAGAGACCTTGACAGCCAGGCAGCACCTGCCGCGGCCGCGACACCCCCGCCCCCCACCAACAGCACAGCAGCAACGCGCGGCTCCTGGGGGCTGTCGTCGAGGAATCTGGCCCAAGTCCTGTCCTGGCTGTGCCAGCAGCGGCCAGGCTGGGGTCTCGCACCCTGCAGCCCCTGCTGCTCCACAGGAAAGGTGGGCTTCCCACCTCCTTAACCTCTCCGGAGCAGGTGGGGATCCTGCGTTACCCCTCTACCCAGGCAGTGAGGGCTGAAACTCCCGTTAGTGAGCTTGAGGCGCCAGGTGGTTTTCGGGGATCCAGTCTCGTTGAACCCTCCGCAGAGGTCGGCAGTTGCCCGGGTGAGTCCCTCCCCTGAGCCAGGTATTGGTGTCACCCGAAGAGGCGCACCTCGTCTGGTGCCCGCAGGCCGTGGAGGTGCTGGCGGGGGTCAGTGGTCTCGGGAGCAGTGCGTCGGGGGGCGTCTGGCTCTCCCGCGTTGCCAGGCTCTCCAGTCGCCAGGCGGGGGCGGGGAGGGAGGCGAGGGGCGGGCCGCGGGCCGCGGGGCGGCGGCGCCCGGCCGGAGGGGTGGGGAGGAGCAGCCGCCCTGTACTTCCCCTTCGCCGCTAGCTCTACAACAGCCTGATTTCCCCGAAATGATGAGGCGGCGCCGGCCAATGGGCGCCCGCGCGGCCCCGGAGGGCGGGGCCGGGCCTGGGCTGGGGGAATCCCGCTAAGTGTTTAGATTTCTCTGCGGCGCCGCTGCTGGGGCAGAGCGCACCACTCCTTCGTCGGGGCAAGACGTGCGCCCGAGCCGGGCCGAGCGAGGCCGGCAGTGCCCAGCGGCCCCGAGACCCAGGCATCCTCCGCCTTCTTCCCGCTGCGCGCGTCCTCACGCCCCAAGAGTCCGCACAGCCGACGGCTCCTGCTGCAGAGGTGAGAGCGCCTTCGCGGCGGGGGACGGCGTGAGCGCAGCAGTCCGGGCGCGGGGCACCAGGAAACGCGGCCCGAACCAATACCCCGGCCCCGAGAGACGCGGGCGCGGGAGGGCGCCCGAGGCGCGGGCGGGCGGGAGGGCGGGCCGCGGCGTGGACCGCCCAGCGGCCGCTTTCGCAGATCCGAGTGCGCGGGGCCGCCGGGGCCTCTGGGTGGCCCGGTCCGCCTGCCGCGCGCATCCACGCGCCGCGCGGGGACGCAAGTGGCCGCCTGCTTCCGGCGGCCCAAGCTGCGCGCCCAGGCCCCAGATTTTGGGCTTCCGAGCTGATGCCAGGGGCTGACCGGCTGCCCCGGACGGCCCCAGGGCGTCGTGACCTACGGAGGCTGCTGGAGGAGGAGCCACAGGTGCTCCTTGGGCTACTTTCCTGCAGGAGGGGAGAGCAGGCCGAAGGGGTTAGCGTCCCGACCTCAGCGTGGTGGGCACTGTGGCCTTCGGGGCGAGAAGGAAAGGTGGCCTGTGCGTGTCCGGGCCCCAGGGCGACTGCTTGCCCGTTAGGGAAGGTGCACAGCTGGCGTTCACAGCCCACGTCCAGGGAATTTCTTCTTGGCATCCAGCAAAAGAAGCCCTTCCCTTCCCAGAGGATTTGGATTTTTGAAAGGAAACTTAGGACATTGAGATTATCTGTGGCCTTTGTCACTTTTCCTGCACATAAATCCTGAAGCCATGAACTTGCTTGCCAGTCTCCTCCGGAGACTGGCTGGGAGGGGCGATTTGGAGAGCAGTTTTATTACACCGCAGGCCGCCTCCCCCCCCCCCCCCCCAGCCCCACGTAGTACCTGGTGCCTGGCTGAGGGCAGGGGAAGGTAGTGACCTCAAGCGTGGGCAGGGGAGGGTAATGAAGTGACCTGGGGTGGGGCAGGGCATTGCCCAGGGACTGCTCAACAGACTCCAAGCAGGGGCTTTCTGTCTTCTCTTCACAGGCAACATGCCCATCACTCGGATGCGCATGAGACCCTGGCTAGAGATGCAGATTAATTCCAACCAGATCCCCGGGCTGATCTGGATTAATAAAGTGAGTGCTACTCGTGGGGCTTTTCTCTGTCACTGTGTTGACCCATGTTCTTCAGGAGACCAGAGCTGCAGATGTGGTTTCAAAAGGGGAGTGATAAAGAGGGGGTGGGCAGATTTGTTTCCCCGTGGGTCCCACAGGCAGGGAGCTCGCAAAGCCCCGTTGGGCCCCACTTGCCCTGTCTTGCCTTCCTCCCTTCCTGGGTGGGACTGCAGGCACTGACAGCTTCCAGCAGCAGGACTCCCCTAGCATCTGCAAAACTCCAGCTCTGACTCCCCTGAGGGGGATCTGGACAAAGAACCACGGCCCATAGCCACACAGGAGCAGAGAAGTGGACCTTGCTGGGCAGGAAGGCAGCTGGCTCAGCCGAGGACCCAAGAATTAATGACGCACCAATTGCTCTGGCCCCAGAAGCCTATAGAGGGTGCACTTGGGGCAGAGTTGACCAGGAGTCTCACAGCAATAACAGCACTATTTTCACAGTCACAGCCGTGTGCCTGACATGTGCTCAGTGTGTCTTATGCGCTGACATGTCAGATCCCATTGGTGTCGTTTTCAGGTAGGGAAGCTGAGGCACTGAGAAGCAGCTAACAAGATCACACAAAAAGTGATAAAGCCAAAATCTGAACAGTCTTAAAACCCAGTGTTCACCTTCAGTAATCACAACAGTGAAGACCTTGGTCTTCTTGTGAGCAGCAGAGCGGTGCAGTGACAGTGCCCAGGGTCACACAGGTAGACGGCTCCCAAGACTGGCTCAGGGCTCCCTTGGGGTGTGGATGGAAGAGGTTCTTACCCTGGAGCTTCAGACCCAGGACTGCGAGGAGGGTGCTCTGTGGGGCTGCAGCGCATCTGCCCCAGGCAGGAGGAGCTCCCCATGGTGGTGCTCAGCTTGTGAGAACCTGGAGATCTTCCCAAGAGGCCTCGTGGAACATGGGTCCACCCGAGCCAGATGTCAGGGGGAAAAGAGGAAGTGAGGATTTTCTCAGGCCTGGGGAGCTGGGCAGACTCTGGCCCAAGACCCTGGGCTCTGCGCTGACACAGCCTTGTTTGTGTGTTGCCCAGGAGGAGATGATCTTCCAGATCCCATGGAAGCACGCCGCCAAGCACGGCTGGGACATCAACAAGGACGCCTGTCTGTTCCGGAGCTGGGCCATTCACACAGGTGAAGAGACGAAGGCAGGCCCTGACGACAACACAGGCTGTTCTTTGGGGTTCCTGTGATGCTGTGCAGAATTCCTGGGGTCGGGAGCAGGGGCACACCTGTGCTCCTGGAGGAGAGGGTCCGTCACTGCAGTAAATTCTCAGAGGGCTTTGCAAAGCCCAAACCTTATGAGAGTCTGGCTTCAGGGAGTTTGTGTCTACACTTAAGTCCTACCCATCAAAAAGGAGCTATGAAAAGATGGGAGCCAGGGTAGCAAAGGACACTCAGAACTGCCTTTCTCTTGGTGCTGCCCAAGGTCCTTGGCCCCAGGTCCACATGGTCAGCCACTCTGGCCCCATCTCAACACAGCCAGCCCACCTCCTAGTAACTGCCCTTTGGTGCCCACTCTGTGTCCACACCCAGGTTTAGAAACATCAGAGAATCCCAGTCTCTAGCCTCCAGCCCCTGATAGCCTGGGTGGAAGACTGGGCATGGTCTGGGACACAGAGAACATGCTTTCAGGGATATGGGGCCCCCAGTGCTCCTGGGAGAGCCTTTGGCATGGACTTCCTGGAAGGGTTTGATGCCCAGATGCCAAGCCTGGGCAGTAAGAATTCTCAGGGCCTAGGGCCTGCAGTCGGTGACACCCAGGAATCCCTGCTGGTGTGACCAGTGTGAGTCTCTGGTCACATGACAGCTCATGGGTACTTCCTCCTCCCGGGCAGGGGCAGCTGAGGCTTCCCACCTGTGGCCCTGACGATCCTGTTCACTCTCTTGCTCTCTAGGCCGATACAAAGCTGGGGAAAAGGAGCCAGATCCCAAGACGTGGAAGGCCAACTTCCGCTGTGCCATGAACTCCCTGCCAGACATTGAGGAGGTGAAGGACCAGAGCAGGAACAAGGGCAGCTCGGCCGTGCGGGTGTACCGGATGCTCCCGCCCCTCACCAGGAGCCAGAGGAAAGGTACCTAAGGGCTCCATCCTTGGGGAGGGAGGGAGGAAGGAAGTAGTTCAGCTGAGGCCAGCACACTTCTGCCAAGGCTGACAGCCTGTTTGCCCCACAGAGAGAAAGTCCAAGTCTACCCGAGATGCTAAGGGCAAGGCCAAGAGGAAGGTGAGTGTGTTGCTAAGCAGCTGAGCCTTTGGTCACTTGTGGGTCACGGTGAGCCGTGCAAGAGGTGCCGCCTGGGCCTCAGCTGCTTTCTTTCTCAGCAGTCTTGTGGGGATTCCAGCCCGGACACCTTCTCTGATGGACTCAGCAGCTCCACCCTGCCTGATGACCACAGTGGCTACACTGCCCAAGGCTACATTGGGCAGGACTCGGAGGTGGAGCAGGCCCTCACTCCAGGTGAGGTGGGCCAGGCCTGGCAGGGTCCCCACAGGTTGGGGGATGGCTCCTATCCTTGGGTGCAGGAATCATTGTGCTGGTGGTGGGTGGCCTGTCAGAGCTGGCTGCGGGATGGGGAGAAAGCATAGTCTTGACCTGCGGCTTCTGCTGTCCCCCAGCACTGTCACCACATAGCACTCTCCCCTCCTGGAACATCCCGGGGGACATCGTGCCGGACAGCACCAGTGACCTGTACAGCTTCCAGGTGTCTCCCATGCCCTCCGCCTCTGAAGGTTAGTGGTCCAGGGGCCTGGCTTGCAGGTCCTGGGGGGAAAGGAAGCCCAGAACCCCACTGGCTCTGAGCTGACTGAGGTGCCCACTGCCAGCCCCTGTGGGGATGAGGCAAGCTGTTCTGGCATAAGGAAGGCCTGTCAGAGCAGACTGCAGGCCAGTGGTGGGCTGGTGAGAGCAGGAGTGGGGGCCTGGACCCAGGGCTGCTTTTTGATCTAACCTTGCTGATTGTCCTGGCTCTTCTGCAGCCCAGCCTCTGAGAGTGAGGAAGGAAGTGAGGGGGTGGGAAGAGGCGTGGTCTCAGAGTTTGGGAGGCTGAGTCACCAGGCCATGTCCTGTTCTGGAATCTCCAGGGCAGGCAGATGTCCACTGGGGGGCCAGGGAGAGAGAGAGAAAGAGAGAGACTGTGTGTGTCTGTGTGTGTGCATGTGTGCGTGTGTGTATGTGCGTGTATGTGTGTGTGTGTGTGTGTGTCTGAAGGGGCAGCAGGAGCTGGTGAGGCTGGAACCGAGGGGACCCCAGCTCATTCCTCTGCTCTTCCCCATCCACAGCTGCGACAGATGAGGATGAGGAAGGGAAATTACCTGAGGACATCATGAAGGTAAAGACCCTTCTAGCTGGGTGCTCTTTTAAGTAGCTGCTGCTCAGTGAGGCGAGCAACCAGGGAGAGCTTCCACACTGGCGGTGTGCAGCTGCTCTTGTCACTTGGCTGCTCACAGTCCCGCAAGTGTCTCGTGGGCATGGTCGGGGACCACGGCCCTCCTTGGCTGGTGGGGAAACACATGGGCAGCGAGGACAGGTGGGAAGCAGGCCTGGGGCCTCAGATGGCTCTGAGTCAGCCAGCATCATGTTGGGTCCCTGGCCGGTGTCCTCCGCCCCAACTTGCCCCAGCCCTGCAAGTTTGGGAAATGCACATCAGGTTTCAATAATCAGCTGCTGGGATCTGTAATATGATGGCTGACTTTTTTCTTAGTTTTTTTTTAAGCAAATTGATTTAGTTTGTTTGTTTTACTACTTCAGTTTTAAAAGTGCACCTAAGAAACATTTTATAGAAGTCGTACCCTGGCCCTACTCCATCAGCACAGAAAACTGACACATAGGCCTAGTTCCTTATCTCTGGTTTTGCTAGTCATTTTTCTTGACTTGTTATGCTAACCTTTACTTTACGCAACACTCCCAGCTGGTGTTTCCTTACAGCATTGAGAGGGTGGATGTGGGAGAAGGGGGGAAGTGAACTGAGGCCCTGGGGCCAGCGTGTGTTTCTGCCTCCTGCCCTTGTCCTGACTGCTCTGTACGTCTGCACCCATATGACAACCTGGAAATGGTCAAGGGTGTGTTCCTGGCTGGAAAGTGTTGGCTCATCAAGGACAGGGTTATAGGGTGAGCTGCACCAGAAGGCAGCTGATGGCTCCTTGCTCCTCTGTCCCCAGCTCTTGGAGCAGCCAGAGTGGCAGCCGACACACGTGGATGGGAAGGGGTACCTGCTCAATGAGCCTGGGGCCCAGGCCACTGCTGTCTATGGAGATTTCAGCTGCAAGGAGGAGCCAGAAGTTGACAGCCCTGGAGGTGAGAAATGCTCACATCTTTTCCGACTTCTTAGAGAAAGGAGAATTGGGTGGTGGGGGGAGATAAGTGGAAGGCTTGGGGGCAGGGGAGGGAGCACACCTTACACCCCCTTCTAACACAACATTGTTCACACCTTCTAGGGGATATTGGTCTGAGCCTACACCGCGTCTTCACAGATCTCAAGAACATGGACAGCAGCTGGCTGGACAGCCTGCTGCCCCAAGTCAGGCTGCCTTCTATCCAGGCCATTCCTTGTGCACCGTAGGTGGGCCCTGGCCTCTTCTTACTCCCCTAGATGAGCAGGACGTGTCATCATGGTGGCTGTGGTGCAGAGAGGCTGGACTTCTGTAGGCCCCTTGACATAGAAAAGTGTGACCTTCACTGCCAAGTGAGGATGGGGCCTCCCTCCTTGGGTCAGTGGCTTCTCAGGGCCTGGCAGGCTGGGCTGGTCTTTCAGAGGAAAACTCACCCTGCCACCTGGGAAGATGCCATCTGAGATTGGTGTGTCGGGTGGGAGGCTTGGACAGGAGTCAGCCTCTTGCTTTTCTCTCTGAATCCAGCTGTCTGGAGAGGGTCTTGGGCTGTCACTGAGCTGGCCCTGAGGGGAACAGACGAGTGACCTCAGAAAAGTACAGCACCAATCCCAGGGCTGGCTCTGCACTAAGAGACGATGATTGCACTAAGTGAATTCTCTTCCCAAAGAACCGCCCCCTTCCCAGCTGAGCCCGGGGACTGTTCCAAAGCCAGTGAAATGTGAAGGAGAGATGGGGACCCGTGGGGTGGTGCTCCCTCAGCCCTGCTCCCTGCTCCGGCTGAGGGGCTTGGGAGAAAACACGGCACTTTCTCTGTGGCCCTTGCCTCGTTTCTGCTCGGTGGTGGACACTAACGTTTCCTCCAAGCTCTTGGCCTTTGCATTTATTTATACAGTGCCTTGCCCGGCGCCCGGCACCCCTTTGGGCCCCGGGAGGGAAGTGTGAGCGCCTCGATGTGACTTTTCAAATTGGAAATGCCATCTAATCACTAAGTCATGTGTGACTACATATGGACATGTGTGTAAATATGTACATTTTTCTTTTTATAAAAAGTTAATTGTTTATCAGGGGTGTGACTTTTTTTTTTTTTAAGAGAGAAATTGTAGATGATTTTACTTTTTATGAAAACATTCAGATGGACTCATTATTGGCCTCCTGCCTGAGCCTGATTCTGGGGTAAACTCAAGACAACACATCCATTCTAAGACTCTTTGAATTTGTTCACCCAGAATGTAGCAGGAGCCCGGGACAGTGATACCACTGGGATGTGCTCAGTAGGCGTAGTCAATTGGTGCTGCCTTCACAGCCATAGCTGGGAGTCAGGTCTGGGCTCCTAGGCCTAGGGAGTGTTATGTTTTGACTTCTGAGGAATGCCAGAGATCTGGTGTCCTGCTGAACACACAGTAACTTTCTGTTACTACAAAAAGTACACAGTTGATGAACACATCTTCAGATGATAGGAACAGACACCAGCCCCCAAGGGCTCCTGGGCTGCGTCTTCCTTGCCATCTGATTTCTAGAGTAATGGCAGAGTTCTTCTGCACTGATGCGTACAGTATGCACTGCCACCAGTCACATGTCACAGCTGGGCACTGGAAATGTGCCCGTGCAATGGAGGAACTGAGTTTTTATTTAGTTAATTGGGATTTTTGTTTAAATTGTTTTTATTTTTGACAGGCAGAGTGGACAGTGAGAGAGAGAGACAGAGAGAAAGGTCTTCCTTTGCCATTGGTTCACCCTCCAATGGCCGCCGCGGCTGGCGCGCTGCGGCTGGCGCACCATGCTGATCTGAAAGCAGGAGCCAGGTGCTTCTCCTGGTCTCCCATGGGGTGCAGGGCCCAAGCACTTGGGCCATCCTCCACTGCACTCCCTGGCCACAGCAGAGAGCTGGCCTGGAAGAGGGGCAACCGGGACAGAATCCGGCACCCCGACTGGGACTAGAACCCGGTGTGCCGGCGCCGCTAGGCGGAGGATTAGCCTGTTGAGCCACGGTGCCGGCCAGTTAATTGGGATTTAAACAACTATGTGTGGCCAGTGGCTACCATATTGGATGCTGCAAATAGATACTGGATTGGCAGCAGATCTGAGGAGGAGGGGCTTGAGTGGTTGGAGGTCACTGTGCCTGTTAACTTGCTCATCAAGAGAATTTTACTGTGTTAACAGTGAACAACTATTGTTGCAAGGTACTGTGACAGGTCCATGCACAAATGCCTTAGGAAAACCTTGACCTTAAATGAACTTGGTTTTTGTTTTGTTTTGTTTTTTGTTTATACACCACATGCCTTAGAAGGGGTATATCTGATCAGAACAGTTTCTGAAGACCACGGTTTGGGGACTGCAGACATAGGACAATGCCCCTTTAAGTAGGCGGGTGGAAGGTTTGCTGAAGGGCTTGTCCTGTCTCCCCCGCACCCTGCAGTCTCTGGTGCATAAACAGCACCCAGTGTTGGGGTGGCTGGCCCAGAGAAGCTGGCTGGCATCCCGGGCACCACCCGGGGAAGGCATGGCATTGCTCAGGGACAGATGTGTCTTCTGGGTTCTCAGTCCCAGAAACCAGGTGGGCTGTGACTCCTTCCAAGGCTGTCACTCTGGAAGGCATGTGGGCCCTTGGTGGGGAGGGAAGGCAGAGTGAGAAAATGATGAGAACTGGAAAATGAGCTTAATGTCCGTCAAGCTCAGAACACTGGTCCCTGGACTTGGAGATGCTGTGTGAGACAGGAGGGCTCCTGCTGGGTGGGTCTTCCTCTGTATGTGGGTGCCTGAATACAAACCCTGCCCATCAGAAGATTCACCTGGATCTTCTTAATTTTTTTAAAAAAACTTTATTTATTTATTTGGAAGACATACAAAGAGAAAGGGAGAGAGAGATCTTTTATCCGCTGGTTCACTCCCCCAGATAGCTACAATACCTAGAGCTGGGCCAGGCTGAAGTCAGGAGCCAGCAGCTTCATCCAGTTCTTCAACATGAGTGGCAGGGGCCCAACACTTGGGCCATCTTCCTCTGCTTTTCCTAGGCACATTAGCAGAGAGCCGGGTCAGAAGTGGAACAGCTAGGACATGAACTGGTGCCCATATAGGATGCTGGCATGTAGGTGGTGGCTTCATTCACTATACCACAACACTGGTCCCCTTTTGGATCTTTTAAGAGTGACCTCACCTGGGGGCAGAGGGAGAGACAAGGTGGCCTTACCCAGTTCCTCAAGGACTATGAAGAATCAGATGGGGTTGCTTTTTCTGTTAGTGATGGCTGGGGTAGTGTGGAGCCAGGCAGAGGGCTCTGAGTCATGGGAGGGAGGGATGCAACTCAGAACAGGCAGCAGGGCCTTTTCTGGCTTCTGTTCCCTTCCTGTCCTTGAACTTGACCCCTGGTGGAGAATAGGAAGTGGGTACAGTCAAGTCCCAGGCAGCCACGGAATCTCTAAAGCTCCATAAACAAAGTTAAAGTAAACTAGCAAAACATGAGAAGAATGAGGTCCAGTCTTCAGAACCAGGTCTTCCAGTCCTAGGAGTCCTAAGTGATGGGGGCCAACTCATTGGAATGTCCAGGAAGGGACCCCCACATGTCACACTCCTGTCATAAGGGCACCATGTCCTGGGGATGAGGCCTGGAAGGGGAGTGTGGGACTGAGAGAGATTATCCAGGAGGGAGAGCTATGTCATCATCCCACATGGGCTCAGTCCTCACCCAAGAACAGAAACACTGAGGTCTGACTGCTCGTCCAAGGACGGGGCCAAGCTGACATTAACCCTTCAGTCAAACAATGCATAGGATGGAACTGAACTTGGGCCTAAGGATTTTGCATCATTCCGAGGACGTGCCAGCACTGCCCTGAGTCACTCTCAAGAGTTTCTAAGCACCACTGGTGGAAGCTCTTGGTTGATGAGCCAGGTGGCCACTGGAAGACTTGTTTTATTGGGGGTTATGATGACATCATTTTCCTGAAGGCCCACTTTCCAATGCAGTAAACGGCCCATGTGGGGCTCTACCACACCAATGAGAACTCCTATGATGGGTCAAGTGTTGTACATGTCTGAGGGCACTTGTGGTTAGTCATGGGGTTTCCTTGCTTGATCCCAAAGTGACACTTTGGCTGGGCTGTTTTTGTTCTTTTGTGCAGCTCACTTGGCAACAGGACGAAAGCACAAGGCTGACACACAAACCATCCCTTGCATCAGCATTCAGCATCTCAGGGCGCTGCATGCAGGGTGTTGCGACTACCATAGCTCCAAAGATAACAACTTTCTCAGATCTCCTTGGATGTCTCCAGGAAGGCCTGCAAAGGACAGAACTGATACCATGGCCCTGAGCCTGATGAGAGGTGGAGTCCTTTGCTAGGGAAGTGATGTGCTTGGTTGGAAGGGCTGGCTCGTGTCCAGACTGTCGCAATCTCTGGGGCCACTTGGTCTTCTTTCACGCTGTTTGCACAGATCCCAAACCTGCTCTTGTGTTGGTGTGCAGGAGACTCCTCGAGGGAGCCCTGCTGGAGGACCAGAGCTAACACAGTGCCCCTACTGCCAGCTTTGTCTCTGTCACGCTATCTCTTCACTTGAGTGTGACTCACTTCATACTGGGGATGTGTGCAGTCCATCAGGAGTCAGCACAAACCCTTACATTTGTCTGCCAGCTGCCACACAGGCAGGAAGCTTGGGTGGGTAACCAGGGAGCTCACAAACTCTTCTTCCAGGGGTGAAAGAACCTAGCAGGGTAGGATATGGCTTTATCATCCAAGGCTCCCTTCAGGCAGGGCTAAGTCTAAGACAGAACAAGGGCTCAGCAGGCTGGTTACCTGGTCTTCCTGGCTCCAGGTAGCTCCCAAGAGACACATCTCTGCTGCTTTTCTGGAGGCGAGATTGCAGAAGTCCCTACCTCAGCTGGCTCAGCGGTGAGGCTGCCCTTCAGAGTCTATGCTGAATTTAATTTAAGTCTGAAGACACTGGGACAGTGAAAGAGGGGGAGCTCCAGCTCACCAGTTTTCACCCAAGGAAGATGATGCCCACATGAGATGAGAATGGAAAGACCTCAAAGTCCAGATGGATAAGGACAGCATAGACCTGGGGTGCTCACACTGTGCCAGGTGCTGTGCCAAGCCCCCTGTATGCATCATGGAACAGACACTCCCCCCACCTCCTTCACCAACCAGGAAATCAATGCGCAACAGGCACAGGCGGCTTGCCCAAGATGACTCAGCTCCTCGGTATGGAGCCTGGACTCCAGTCCCTATCTCTCCATGCCCAGAACCCAGGTAGGTTCCACGGTATCAGCTGCCTGCAGAGGAGGAAACAGGCCTAGGGAGGAAGTCTGGGGCAGAATACTAGTAATTGGGGGTCAAGAAAGCACTGGGGGACATGAATGGAAGGCAGCAAAAGCTGTGGCTGTTGTGTTGCCCTTGCCCACTCCTGTCACCCCAGGCAACACGGGCTCTGCTGCTACAGGCCTCAGGGCTCTAGCAGGGTGGGGTTTGGCTTGGACCCCCAGGGAAGCAATGCCCCACCTATGCCCAGGAGACTACCTGGGGGCTGAAACATAGATAGGCTTGGCTCAGCACAGGGGGAAGCTCAGCCACACAGCCTGTTTGCAAACCTGCTCCCAGCAGCAGGGGACTCTGGCTGCAGGCCTTCCCTCCGCTCTGGGGAGCACAGAGGACTTTTCAGCTATGGCTCTGTCTAGGCAAGGCCACATGTGCTCCTGCTGTAAGCCAGGCCCCTTATGAGGCCCTGGGGTCCACCTGAGGTCTGGGCTCTGATAGTAAGAGCCAGGACCACTCAGGGGCACATCCTTACTGCCAGCTACATGGCTGGGTTCAGACTCTGGGGCTCTGGTAAGTTCAACTCTAGCTTCTGAGCCCCTCAGAGAGCCCAGTGGCTCTGGCAGCTGGCTAGTCGCTGCCCTGGTTCAGGCACTCAGACCTGGCGGCAGGCTTCCTTCAGGGACGGCCCTTCCTGACCCTCCAAAGTCAGCTGAGAGGCAGCCTTGGGCTTCTGGACTGGCCTGGGTCCCGCTCCCTGCATCTGCCCTCCTGCTGCTCCCTCAAAGCCATGTGGATGAGGGGCTGTCCAGATGTTCTAGGCACTGATCCTGAGTCTGCCCAGAGCCGGGGAAGCTCCACAGCATCACACGCCTCAGCTACCCTTGGCTCACAGAGGGCTGGGGTCTACGCAGGACTTAGCTCGGGAGCCGGGATCGTGCCTAGGGTGGGGAATCATGTCCAGGTTTCTCTGAGAGCTGACTTTGTGCGACAGGCGAGCTGTGCAGACACAGGGCCCTTGGGCAGGGAGGAAGTCATTAGGTTGGAACTGTCACAGTTTTCTAAAACCATGAACTAGGTAAGGAGTCCTGTCACTTTGGCCATACCAGGACCATGGGCTGGGGAGGGCGGAGTGGCTGCCTCTCATGGGGACCCAGGGGCCTCCTCTAAGTGTTCTATGGGCTTGTCTGTGTGGGGAGGGGAACTGGATGACAGGAGGTGGAGACAGCCATGACGAGGGTCAGGGGGCCAGCAGGAGGGTCTGAAGGAGTATCTGGCTTTCTAAGACTTGGAATGGCCTAGTGACTTCTCATCACCTCTCTTCTGCCAAAAAGTAGCCGTCAAGAGCTCTGGGCCCAGGAGGCAATCTATCCTGGCTCCCTGTGTCCCTGAGAGGACCCCATCGCAGCCTTGAGCTGTGCTAAGGCATGTGTGAAGCAGCCTGGGAGCCCTCCCCTATCTTGTCTCTGACAGCCCTCACAGGCAAAGCCTAACCATCTGTCCCTGTCCCCACAAGGTCTGGGTGTACTGGATCTCTTCAGTGGACTGAAGGCTCTCTGAGGGCCAGCAGTGCAAGTCTCCCACCGTCTGTCTCACTGCCCAGCTACAACTGGCCCTGCAGAGATCTCTCACCGGTCAGCCAAAGCTGTTTAGTAGCTGTTCACAGACTCACCTGCTCTGCTGAGATCTTGTACCCTAGACGAGTAGGCTGGACCCTGGGGTGCAGGGAATCAGGCTGAAGAGCAGCAGCAGGGTGGGGGGGAGGGGCACGGAGGACTAACTAGTGCTGTCCCTGCAATAGAGCCCTGTCCAGAACAGGCCATGACCAACCTGCTGCCATGGTGCAGGACACGGAGCACAACCCGCCCAAGTCCCTGCAGAACTGGAGGCGGGAGTCTGACTCATTACTGCTTTCTTTTATTAAAATTGCACCAAGTAGAAGGAACGTGGTTTCATTGTACAAGGAGGCAGAAATCCAGATGAGCACACAAAGACGTTTATTGAAGCCAACTGCAACACAACACCCGAGAACAATCAGGCTGCTCACCGTTTGGAGGCTTCAGCTCAAACATATTTTCTCACTCCCTTGTATGTGGATTGAGGAGCTATGGCCTGGGCTACACAGGCACAGTCTCTACAGGCAAAATCTGTGCTGGGACTGCTGCAAGCACTGGCTGGGGTCTTCCTTCAACCCTCAGGTCTCTCTAGCATCCAGGAGCCTGGAAAGAGGGGGCCGTGGAGGCTACAGGAGTGGTGAGGAGTAGATGGTGCGGTACAAACGGCCTTGGAGATAGGATGACCAACTCTTCTGTTTGCTTGAAATTGAGTATCTCTTAGGATCTGGAACTTTCAGTGACAAAACTACGAAAGTCCCAGGCAACTCAGGGTCAGTTGGTCACTCTATTTTAGGGCCAAAGGCCTTGCCCAGACACTTCTGTCCTATGCTGCCCACAGGCCCGCCTTGGCTTCGCTCTTCTCCATGTCCATACCTGCAGGCACTTCCTGCTCAGCTCCTCCCTCCTAAGACTGGGAGTGGAGGAATCCAGAACAGGTTGAGCTGAGGAGCAGGAGGAGGGAGGACACCTGGGCAGAAAGGACCTCTCTGACAGCGGCAGGCACATCCTGACTATGGCCTGGCCTGGCCTGGCCCGGGGTTCTTGGAAAACCCAGAGGAGAGGCAGGGAGTGGCAGGCAGACTAATTTGTGGAGTTCAGATGGCTACATCCTAATGCACAGAGCCCGTGAGTGTGTTGTGTTCCACGGTAAAGGGAATGAGACTATGGATGTAACTGAGGTTGCTACTCACTTTGAAACAGACTGGGGTGGGCGTTTGGCTGAGCTGTTAGGACTCCACTTGGATTGCCAGCACCACATACCGTAGTGTCTAGGTTTGCATCCTGGCTCTGCAAACAATTCCGCCTTCCTGCTAATGTGTGGACCCACAGTAAGTTCCAGGTTCTCAGCTTCTGTCTGGCCTAGCCCTGGCTATTGCAGGTTATTTGGGTAGTGATCCAGCAGACAGAAACTCTCTGTCTCTCTCAATATTGAAAAACTAAAAGAGATTTTCTTGGATTATCTGCTCAGGCCCAGTGTAACCACAGGGGTCCTTAGGTGAGGATGGAGGAGGCAAGAGAGGCCTTCCCAGGGAGCCACTACAGGAAACTCCTTTGAAGATGGAGGAAGGGGCCAGAGGCCAAGGACAGCAGGGGTGACCAGCAGCTGGAATTGGTTTCTCTATTAAAGCCCCCAGAAAAAGACATGCAGCCCAACTGACACCTTGAATCTGGCTAAGTGAGACCTATTTAGGTTTCCTAACCCACAGAACTGTAGGATAAAGAATTTGTCCTGTTATGAGCCACTAAGTTTATGGGAATTTGTTATGGCAACAGAAACTCAATACGGGGTGGGAGTGGGGTCCATCTGGGAGATGTGGCTGTCAGAATCCCCATGCCTTGGGGAGAGACAGCCTCACAGAGCCCCACAGCCCTTCTGTGAAAGCTGAGACTGGAGCCGTGGGCAGGGCAGATCAAGAAAGATGCCCCAAGGGACGGCACCTCCACTGCACACATCGACAGAGGCAGCTGCCTCCTGGAACCCACCCCTCACGCCTCGGAAGAGCTGAGGTGCTGGCCCTGAGTCACCCAAGGACCCCCAGGGCTTGGCTTAAGACTTGCAGGGTGGACTCCTGTGGTCCCTCCACACACCCCTAAATCTTCCAACACTCCAGCCCTGGGCCTCACTAAGGGGATCCAGCTTGGCTCAGGAAAAGCTAGAGCTAGAGGGAAAAACATCTCTGAATCAGGGACTGCTGGATCTGATGCAGACTCCACTCGGTCACTTACTGGCTGTGGAGCCTCCCACAAGCCACCAGGCCTCTGGTAGCCTCGGTCTCTTCACTTGTAAAATGGGCATAGCAGCACCGTCTCACAGGAGTGCCTCGGGTGAGAGGACACACAGGAGATGCTGCGCCATGCAGGCCGACGCGCTGTTCTTACTAACGACAGCCATCACCACCTGCCATGCCTCTGTCGGGGTGGACGCTCACAGCTTCCTGTGTCGGGAAGGAAGGGCGAGTGCAGACTCACCACCGCCCGCACCCCAGCGCCCGGCAGAGCCCCTAACCACAGCAGCTTTGCCTTTTTTTTTTTTTTGAGGAAAATGTTTTCTGGAGCTTGTTCGTCATGGAAAAACCGCCCCTAGTCATAAAACACCCACCATTTTTATAGCACACAACGCAGCTCCAACCTAACGAATGTCCTCTCACACGGAACACAGCCGGAGGAAACAGACTGCACAGCAGAGTGGCCATCTCTGGACAGCGGATTACAAGAGGGGTCTTCATTTTCTTTACAGAAAATGCACTTTACCTTTTAATTCCATTTTTCTGTGAACTTTTTAAAACACCCGTAGTGATTGCAATTTCTTTACATTTTTTATAGCTTAAAAATGCTCTATAAAGATCTACTATAATTGCTTTTTAAAAAAACATTTGACTATTTGTGATTACTTTCATAATTAAAGAAATATGCAAAGTGCCAGGGATTTCATCTGTGGGGCACAAGCAGCCTGAGGAGCCATTGGGCAGGGCTCTGTGCAGGCTGGGGGCCTGGCCCAGGGCCTTGCCGTGTGATTTTGGAGGCACACGGCCTTCCTTTCCTGGCCTCTGCTGCTTGATGAGGCCTGAGGGCAGACCGCGGCTCTCTAGGATCCTGCGCAGCTCAATAATTGGCTTGGTGTCATCCACCTCCACATCTTGCAGGTGGGCCTGCAGGTTGCCCGCCCCTCCCTCACCTGCCGCACTCCTCCAGACCAGCCGTGGAAATCCCTGCTTCCTGGCCTTTGAAGGCATCACTGCTGGCACCTGTCAGAGCCGGGCCCTTCCTGTCCAGTCTACTGGCCTGCAGTGACCATTGCCGCCCTGTGGCTTGTGCATTATGACGACTGCTCCCTGACCGTCCACTCCAGGGCACACAGGGCACATTTCATCCCAGGCCTCCAGAGGCTGTGCAGACCACAGAGAGAGCAGCACCCCTGGTACTGCACTGTGAGGTGAACCCACTGCAGCCTCCATGTCTCGGGGAATACACCCAGACTGCTAACCTCATTTCAGGAAAGGTCAAGTCACTCACCTATGCGCTGGGACTTGGGCACCTCTCTGTTCCCTCCAAGCCCAGCAGTTTTTACCCCCTCAACCACTCACACTCCAGCAGCTGAGGGCAGGAAGGGTTTGCTCTGACAGTCAGGGTTTATCACTTAATCAACAAATCTTCCCAGAGTCTATGGGAGCTCTGTCAGGCAGGGACAGGTCTACCCTATTCATTACAGTGTTCTAACACCTTGCAGCTTCTGGCACATAGGACATGCTCATCAGATGACAAGAATGCTTGTGCATTTCAATAATAAAACAAATACTGGCTTTCATTCATGGGTGACCTACCACTAACTAGCTGCCTCAGCAAGGGTCTGGGACAGTTGAGGGGAAGCATGACACTGTTGACAATAATATAATTTGGTTTTGACACCAAAGCTGGGTCTTATAAAAGCCATGAGAACACCCACCACAGGAAGAATAGCGATCGGTAGCAACTCAGAGCCTTCCCACAGGGCCAGAGGCCACCCCAGCAGCTGTCACCACTACAAGCCGAATACACCGACCACCAAAGCATGCGAATGTGAATTCCCCATCTGCACCCATGCTGTGGGCCAGGAGACAAAGAGCCATGGAAACTGAACACGTTAAGACTTCTTTAACACCTGCCAGGCTGCCTTTGCGAGAAGGGCCAGTGGGCAGCAACCCTGGCAGGGCTGTCCAGTGATGGGCCAGGCCCTCCAGTGGGCCGCTTCTGCAGCACAGTCCTCATGAGCCCTTACTCTCTACAGCACACACTCTACACTCTCGCTGCCTTGACAAACACTGCTCAGGCATCATCCACAGCCTGCTCAGGGTCAGGGAAATAACAACGAGTCAAACAAGGTCTGTACCCTGAGACATCATCAGTCCCCCAGGGGACAGAGTCCAGAAAGCCGCATCCCACAGCCTTGGATCCTCACCGCACATCCCCTTGCCTCCTGCCTCAGCCACAGAGAAAGGACATTGTCTAAAGGGCATCCATGAAGAGGGGGTCCCACAGAAGTGGCACTCCCGGGGGATCCACCTATGGGGCCAACTGGGGCTGGGGTCATTTGCATCTGTCTCTCTGCCCCTTCAAATCCCCTGAAGGCCAGGCAGGCCTTGGCCATGGTTGCTTCCAGCCCACTTGCATGATCGCTGGCAGTAGTGACAAGCCAAAGAACATCCTCCAACCCTGAGTTCCATAATGGTCTTTATCTTCTGCTCCCTCCAAGGCTCCTCAATCTGCAGGAACACTTGTTGGGAGAGCAGCACGGAGCCCTGACCGCCATCCCAAAACTGCATGCTGCATGCCCTGTCCACTCACTGCACTGTTCAGGGCTATAACACAGTCATATACTTGCACATTCTATTTTTTTAAATTGTGAAATAATTTCACAGGAAAACACAAAAACATACATTCAGGTTAACAAATAGTCATAAAGCAAATCTCTATATACCATCACCATCAACTGGGTCAAGACATAAAATAAATGCCAGCATTCCCAAAGCCCCTTGCTTGCCCCTGCCAATCCAAATCCCAATCCTCCCCTGAGGTCACAACTAACCCAAAATTTTCCATCAATGCTGTGCTTTTTTCAGTCTTATCTCCCCTGCATGAGTCCATTAACAATACCACCCATTTTGGCCAGCTGTTCAACTTCAAAAAAAATTATTTGAAAGGCAGAGTGACAGAGACATACACACACACACATTTTTCTCATTTACTGATTCACTTCCCAAATGGCTACAACACTAGAGGCTGGGCCATGCTGAAGCCAGGATCCTGGAATCCCATCCGGGTCTCCCACATGGGTGGCAGGGACCCAAGTACTTGGGCCATCTTCTACTTTCCCAGGTGCATCAGCAGAAGCAGAGCAGCTGGGATTTGAACCAGCACTCCAATATGAGATGCTGGCTTCGTAGGTAGTGGCCCAATGGTGCTGCACTACAATGCTGGCCCCAGCTGTTTAACTTCTTGTGACAGGAATCACACTGGGTGGAATCTCTCATGTGTTTTGCTCAGTATTATGTTCCTAAGAGTCATCCAGGATTAGGGTCAGCATCCAACACTGCAACTGCTATGGCTCATTTGCTGTCACCGAGGGAGCTGCTGGGTTACTAAACCCTGTCTGCTGCTGGACATCTGCACTCTTCCTGGTGCTGTGTGGCGTCTCTGGAGCATGTGAGCTAGAGCGTGGTTCGAGCAGATCCTGAGCAATGGGACTGCCGGGCTATCAGGGATATGTGTTCTCACCTTAACACATCATGTACATCCTTCATAATCCTACGTTTTCCTCAGGGGAACGGTGCTGTCTGGAGTAGAGGCAAGGAGTTACAGTGTCACTTTGCCATCTTCTGTCCTCAGAACTGTGTTCCCTCCAGCCTGGCCAGCCTTGGCCCCTTGTGCTGCTCTCTGGCCTCCCTACCTCTGCAGTGCAGTTGGGTGGGGATGGGAGGAGGTCGAAAAAGAGGAAGTGGAAACCAAATACCAGGGCCACAGAAAAGTCTGGTCCACAAACCTCAATGTTTCAGCAGCACCTCGGGGGTAGGCGGAACATCATGCAAGCTGCCGTCAAGTACGCCTGGGGTTCTGGGGCAGCCACAGGCACTGAGGTGCATTGCTGGACAAGCCATTGCTCGGCAGCAGGTTCTGGACTTGAGCCACAGCTTGCAATGCTCACCCCAACACTGGGAGGTACACGTATGAACATGCCCATGTCACAATGTGAAGACACGGAGCCCCAGAGACAGAAGGGCTGGCAGCATGGTGCTGTGGAGAACAGCATGGGATATGCACCTGTCTCCAATTTTTTTTTAAAAGAAAATATCAGCTTTGTATTAAATTACAAATTCTTATTAGTTTGTTATGTAATACAAAAGACAAAATAATACAATTCAACGTTCCAGATTTGCAGTGGGCCCATTGGGTTTAAATTGTGGCTTTGCCACTTAGTAAGTGGTGCAATCTTGGGTCAGTTACCTGACTTCCCCCAGCCTCAGTTTCCATATCTATAAAATAGGGCTAACTGGCTCCCAGGGTTATTGAGGGAGTTAAAAGATAAAACATCTCTAAGGAGCTTGGCTCGGTGCTGGCACCAAGAGGAATGAGTAGAACTCTAAGGGGCAGGACTGTGAAATGGTAATCATTGCCATGGAGTCCAGCTTGGGCAATGCGGGGGGACACAGCCTGGCATGCTGAGACAGGGCCACCAAGCTGAGGGTGCCAGTCTGGTGCCATGTGAGAACTCAGTTGGTGGAGTGCTGGCCAGGTGGACTCTGGAACTTGGGCACCCAGATAGTGCTGTCCCTGCTGGGTCCACCTTTTTCCAGGGCACCTTCCTTACCTGAGCAGTGATTTCTGATGTGGGGGGAGACCTCTGCCCACACGGGAGCCTTGGTGCTACCTTCGGGAGCTGCACTGTCTGGCGATGGCAGTGGCAGCCAATGGGCAGCAGAGCCTGTTGCTAGGGTCACTGCAAATCTTACTTGGTGACAGGGGGCTGACCCTGCATTCACCCCTGAGAACCCTGGGAAACGTCAACCACAGATGTGAAATATGAGCATCTCAAAACCACAGCTGCATTTCCTTTGAGAAGATTCGGCTCTCCACTCCTCCAGCCCGGTGTGCGATGCCTCAGAGGGAAGAGCCTGGGCAGGAACCTACCCCCAGCTCATCTAGGAGAGGCCTGGGCGTGGGAGGGCAGGGGCTCCTGCAAAGCAAGGACCTCAAAAGCTTCCATCCCCACCCTGGTGGCTGCCAGCCCCAGCCTGGCCTTCCTTCACATGCCTAGGACGCTTGTTCCTGGCCCCACTTCCTGCAGTCTTGGGAAGCCAGCTAGCTTGAGGGAGACGCAGGGCAGGAAGGGAGGAAGTGGGCCCGCCTGGGGCCCTCGCCAGCTGCACAGGCCACACTGCTCTGTTGCAGCTCAGACGGTTGGTGGTTTCAGTTGTTCACCTCCCTTCAGTGCATCTTCCAGCTTAACATTAAGGAAGGAAAAAAAAAGTGCCCCACCCCAAAGGTGGGAGGGAAGCTGTGTCTTCAGTGTTTCCAAAATGCTACTCACAAGCCGGTACGGTGGTGCAGCAGGTTAAAGCACAGGCCTGCAGCACCAGCATCCCATATGGGCACTGGTTCAAGTCCTAGCTGCTCTACTTTCAAACCAACTCCCTGCTAATGAGCCTGGGAAAGCAGTGGAGGATGGCCCAAGCATGTGGGACCCTGCACTCATGCGGGAGACCTGGAGGAAGCTCCTGGCTTCAGATCAGCTCAGCTCTGGCCATTGTAGCCATTTGGGGAGTGAACTAGTGGATGGAAGACCCCACCCCCACCCCCAGTCTCTCTCTACCTCTCTCCATAACTCTGCCTTTCAAATAAAAACAACAAAAACAAAATGCTACTCACTGTTCCCTTGCAGACTGGGAGCTGTGCTGACATTCTGCCGCCTTACTGGATCCTCAGGACTCTGGCAAAGGTAATAACAGCTGCTGATGACTGAGTTCTCACCATGTGATAGGAGCATGAATTAATTCACAGCATTCACTGGGATTGTTCCCATTTTACAGAAGTGAAGCATGAGGCCAAGGGAGATTTAGAAGTTGACTCAAGGTCCTATACTCCATGCATGGCAGAGCTCAGATTTGATCCCAGATGATTCCAAAGCCCTATGGTATCTGCCATACTGCCTTTCATGGTACACACACAACAGCACGTCCCATTTATAGATGAGAAAATCAGACAACTGCAAGGGTGTATGGGGGCCGAAATCAGGGTTGCTTCCTCAGTCCATGTCTCCTCTCAAAGAACTGTCTGGTGCATCCTCCAACTGCTGTCCTGCCTCTAAACCCACAGACCTTTCTTTCCTTGGTGGCCCAGGGACCACCTTTCCCTACTGATGTGGAAGAGGCTATGTAAAGTCCACCTGTACAGGTAAGGGGGACAAAGTCAGGGCAATCAAGGATGTGCCACAGGAGATTCCCTCGCCTCTGCCAGTTCCCCCTGCTAAGCCCACAGCTCTCAGAAACTGCCTGCATACATGGGGACAGTCAAAGCATTCCATGGGCTGGGGGCAAGCAAGGAACCACATGCAGCAGAGCTAGCAGTCTGCCCACTGCATCCTCAAGTGAAGGTGCCCAGAGGGGCTGACAGGGGTCCAACACACTGCAGCCTGGGATGCAGTCCCTTGGCTGGAGCACCGGCCGGCCGTTGGGCTCTTCAGGCATCAGTAGTCAGCACACCTTTAGTGGTTTTCTTGGTGTTGCTACTGCATGCCAGGCACTGTTCCAGGAACTGGGGACACACAACAAACACTACATGGCAGGCCCAGGCCACACAGGATTTAGCTCTGTGAGGTAGGCAAACATTAGGCAAATAACCACACAGAAATCTGAAAACACAGGTGCTGTGAGAGGCTGCAACCGCAGGGATCTTCATCTAAGAAGGAGTACATGGGATAGGGGAGGAGGGCTGCTTGGGCAGCCATGCCCTAAAGAAGAGACAGCTCATGTGAGGAGGCAGCAGGCGGAGTTAGCAGGTGAAGACAGTTCTGGCTTGCTCTCTACCCTCCTGCCCTGCATTCCAGTCTCCTCAGGAAACCTGCAGCTTCCGGGAGAGCTGCTCTGCTGATGGGGTCAAAGTCGCCCCAGAGCAGAGCCCTTGCTGGCAGCTGCTTTTAGTGTTTGTGCCCAGGTGAGCACAAACCAGTGTGTGGGCATATGCATGTGCATGCACGTGTGTGTTGGGGAGTGACTACAGAAGGGAGCCCAGCACGTGTGTGTGTGTGTGTGTGTGTTGGGGAGTGACTACAGAAGGGAGCCCAGCACGTGTGTGTGTTTGTGTGTGTGTGTTGGGGAGTGACTACAGAAGGGAGCCCAGCACGTGTGTGTGTGTGTGTGTGTTGGGGAGTGACTACAGAAGGGAGCCCAGCACGTGTGTGTGTGTGTGTGTGTGTTGGGGAGTGACTACAGAAGGGAGCCCAGCACGTGTGTGTGTGTTTGTGTGTGTGTGTTGGGGAGTGACTACAGAAGGGAGCCCAGCACGTGTGTGTGTGTGTGTGTGTTGGGGAGTGACTACAGAAGGGAGCCCAGCACGTGTGTGTGTGTGTGTGTGTGTTGGGGAGTGACTACAGAAGGGAGCCCAGCACGTGTGTGTGTGTGTGTGTGTGTGTTGGGGAGTGACTACAGAGGGGAGCCCAGCACGTGTGTGTGTGTGTGTGTGTGTTGGGGAGTGACTACAGAAGGGAGCCCAGGGTTTTTGATCTTTGATCCTCAGCTAAACTCAAACAGTTTCACCTCCTTTCCTGATTGAAGTCCTCAGTGTACCTGTGGGGAAGCCCCAGCAGACCAAAGGGAGATGAAATGGCCCAGATTAACCAACAGCCTGGGTCCCTCCTAAAGCCCCACTGAAAAGCATTTTCAACATCATCATGAAATCAGCTCTTCCTAGAGAGCAAAAACCCTTCCAGGACTGCAGAGAGCTGGCCCGTATGGGAGGGAGCTGGGCAGTGCTGAGGCCCCGGTACCCAGGCTCACTGTCCCCACTAAACATGTTCCCCTCTGCCATGCCTCGTTCTCCTCCCCCTGCTGTCCCCCACTGGGATTCTCCCTTTGGAAAAGAAACCTCTGGGGTTTCCAGTTTCCTTTTCCAGTTTCAGTTTAGAGGTGGTGCCGCCAGCTTTCCGTTTCCTGTCCCCAAGGCTCCACAGAGGAGCTAAGGGGCAAGAAAAGCTGTTCCAGCCACCATCCTGCTCCCTGGGAGCCCCACCCTCACCCCAGGAGCAGGGCACTGGCAGAACCCACTGTGGGGGAGGTTTGCAAAGGCAGATTCCCAGCACTCCTGCGTCTGAGGCTGAAGGTGTGGGTTCCTTGGAGATTCCAATGTGGCCTCAGAGACCATGGAAACATGAGGCACATGAAACCCTCCTCCCCTGCCTGGTGCCATTGGACAAGGCAGATGTCAGGGCTCTGGGTGTAGGGAGCCCCGGCTGCAGACTTCACACAAGCTTTACTCTTTCCCTAACCTCTAACAACCATTACTAGAAACAAAACAGGAAAGAAACAAATCTACTAAAAGCCTCTAGGTTCTCTTGCTCTGTCCTTTGTGCTGTTTATTTGCAAACTGTAACAATTTAAAAAGGATTTGAGGCCATTTAAATGCTCCGAAGCCCCAGTTTGAGTGCACCTGTAAAAGCTGTGGGGGTTGGGGCTTCCAATGGACCCCTGCCCTGGTTTGATCTCAGGGGCACTAGGTGGGCAGGTCCCCAGTTAGCCTAGCAGATGTAGACCTTTCCTAATCTCTAGGGCAAATTTGTTCTTCTGTGCATCTAGTATCAGTTTTTGATCAATCATTAATCAAAGCTGCAATAAAAAGATAATCTCAGACTGGGTTGTAAAGGTCCTGACAACAACATTAAACAAACCCTGCCGTGGAGGCCTTTGGAGGCAAACGAAGTCACTGTGCATCTCCAACCAGCGGGTACGAACATGAACTTCAGCATCTGAGCAACTGTGGCCCCTTGGTGCCCCTCCCCCTGCCAAGGATGCTGACAAAACCCTGGATCCTGGGTCAGATGACAAAGCTATGGAAGGGGTCTGGGGCCAGTTCTATTTGGCAGTTGTGGCAGGACATCCCCAGAACCCACAGAGGTCCCAAGAAGAAGGGAGCCACAGCTTGTGAAACTTGGCTCATTCCTGCTGAACCACAGCTATACAGAGCAGGGGACAGAGGCTGTGGGGCCCCCACTCCTTTCACAGCCTTCTCAGTGGGGGAGGGCATATCTGCTCGTTGGAGTTGGCGGCACAGCCTCGTGACAGGCTGGAGCAGCTGGATGCGAGAAGCAGAAGAAACATGGATAACGTGGCCCAGGAAGCAAGGGGACCAAGATGGAGATCAGGGTCATGGAGGAGGGGACCTGAGGCTGGCACAGCCTGGACCAACAGGCTCAGGGAGACAAGATAGCCAACATGCTCACGTGGCCACTGCTAAGGTGTGGGGCATCTGAGAAGCCGTAGTCACTTGCTTTTCTCTCCAACCCTTTCCAAGGTGTGGGTAGCACACCTTCAGACGCTCAAAAGAAATGGGTATTTGCAGCAAAGGGCTCTCCTGGAGACACAGGGGAGTGGAATCAGCCATGAGAAGTGGTCACAGTACTGGCATCTACAACAGGGGCTGCCAGGGAGGACATGGCACCGTGGGGAACATCAGGGGATGGAAGTGAGGAGACTCTTTGTTTAAGCCTATTATGACCTCTGAGGAGACATAAGCATGCTCTCTCTCACACACACACACACGACCTCTGAGGAGACACAACCATGCTCACACACACACACACACGACCTCTGAGGAGACACAACCATGCTCACACACACACACACATGACCTCTGAGGAGACACAACCATGCTCACACACACACACATGACCTCTGAGGAGACACAACCATGCTCACACACACACACACACACATGACCTCTGAGGAGACACAACCATGCTCACACACACACACACACGACCTCTGAGGAGACACAACCATGCTCACACACACACACACAACCGACCTCTGAGGAGACACAACCATGCTCACACACACACACACACGACCTCTGAGGAGACACAACCATGCTCACACACACACACACATGACCTCTGAGGATACACAACCATGCTCACACACACACACACATGACCTCTGAGGAGACACAACCATGCTCACACACACACACACACGACCTCTGAGGAGACACAACCATGCTCACACACACACACATGACCTCTGAGGAGACACAAGCATGCTCACACACACACACACACGACCTCTGAGGAGACATAGCATGCTCACACACACACACACATGACCTCTGAGGAGACATAGCATGCTCACACACACACACACACACGACCTCTGAGGAGACACAACCATGCTCACACACACACACACATGACCTCTGAGGAGACATAGCATGCTCACACACACACACACACGACCTCTGAGGAGACACAACCATGCTCACACACACACACACACGACCTCTGAGGAGACACAACCATGCTCACACACACACACACATGACCTCTGAGGAGACACAACCATGCTCACACACTCACACACATGACCTCTGAGGAGACACAAGCATGCTCTCACACACACACACACGACCTCTGAGGAGACACAACCATGCTCACACACACACACATGACCTCTGAGGAGACATAGCATGCTCACACACACACACACACACGACCTCTGAGGAGACATAGCATGCTCACACACACACACACACGACCTCTGAGGAGACATAGCATGCTCACACACACACACACGACCTCTGAGGAGACACAACCATGCTCACACACACACACACAACCGACCTCTGAGGAGACACAACCATGCTCACACACACACACACATATAACCTCTGAGGAGACATAAGCATGCTCTCTCTCACACACACACACGACCTCTGAGGAGACACAACCATGCTCACACACACACACAAACATGACCTCTGAGGAGACATAGCATGCTCACACACACACACACGACCTCTGAGGAGACACAACCATGCTCACACACACACACACGACCTCTGAGGAGACACAACCATGCTCACACACACACACACAACCGACCTCTGAGGAGACACAACCATGCTCACACACACACACACATATAACCTCTGAGGAGACATAAGCATGCCCTCACACACACACAAACACACACACACGACCTCTGAGGAGACACAACCATGCTCACACACACACACACACGACCTCTGAGGAGACACAACCATGCTCACACACACACACACGACCTCTGAGGAGACACAACCATGCTCACACACACACACACAACCGACCTCTGAGGAGACACAACCATGCTCACACACACACACACATATAACCTCTGAGGAGACATAAGCATGCTCTCACACACACACACACACACACGACCTCTGAGGAGACATAGCATGCTCACACACACACACACACGACCTCTGAGGAGACATAGCATGCTCACACACACACACACGACCTCTGAGGAGACACAACCATGCTCACACACACACACACAACCGACCTCTGAGGAGACACAACCATGCTCACACACACACACACATATAACCTGTGAGGAGACATAAGCATGCTCTCACACACAAACACACACACACGACCTCTGAGGAGACACAACCATGCTTACACACACATACACACACATAACCTCTGAGGAGACATAAGCATGCTCTCACACACACACACACACACATTCCTTTTTAGAGAAGGAAAGAAGGGAAAGTACATAGTGAAATTGGAATAGCGGCTGTCTCTACCTAGTGATTGCAAATGATTTTCATTTTTCCTTTTGTGTTGAATAATGTTTTCAAAAAAATCTCTGTAACACTTCCAAATTACTTTTTATTATGGTAAAATATATGTAAAATTAATCATTTTAGCCATTTTTAAGCACACCCATACTGATGCACAGCTGTCACCACTGCCTGCCTCCATAGTTTTCTCATCTTTCTGAATTGAAACTGTCCATTAAACACCAGCCCCCCTTCCCCTCCCACCTCAGAAGGAGACTCTGTTGCCCCAGGTGGGGTCTTGAAGGGTAGGAGAGGAGCTCCTGAAAGAAGGGAAAGCTGGGATCAGGCCCAGGGGAAGGAGCAGAGTCTCTCCTTGGGTGAGACTCAAGAGAAAATGCAAGTGTGGGCAAGAAAGGGGAGGAGCCAGACCTCTCCTACCCCGAGGAAGGGAGCGCTCTTCCTGTAACCACTGCAGGCCCAAACTGACTGACACAGGCTACCACTGGACCAGTGGCAGGAGGCCCAGCATTTGCACTTGGACTCTCAGACCCAAAGTCCCTGTGCCTGTTAGGCAGGAAGTTAATGCTCCATTACAATGGCAGGGAACCACTGGGGTCTCACCCACAGAGATCCTTCATATGGAATATTTTTTTGCCATAGTATCTTGGCTTTCCACGCCTGAAAAGTTCTCACAGGCTTTTCAGCCAGACCAGGAAGCCTTAAGGGCTGATTCTGAGGTCAGAGTGTTACTTAAAGTGACTGTCATTCTATGAGTCTGCTGTGTGGACTGCTTCCCATGTTGGAACATTCTCTCCTTTTTAATTCTATCTACTATTATTATTAGACACTTGATCCTATTTATATGATCACTTTAACACTTAAGACAGCATTTTTACTACCCAGCTTAACGGGATTTGGGGTCTCATGATAAGGTTTAAATCTGCACCCCTTAGAAGTAAGTCTGTAGGAATGTATGCAGAACTATACAGCTTTATCATTTTTTTTGACAGGCAGAGTGGACAGTGAGAGAGAGAGACAAAGAGAAAGGTCTTCCTTTTCCATTGGTTCACCCCCCCAAATGGCCACTGCGGCTGGTGTGCTGCGGCCGGTGCGCTGCGGCCGGCACACTGCTCTGATCCGAATCCAGGAGCCAGGTGCTTCTCCTGGTCTCCCATGCGGGTGCAGGGCCCAAGCACTTGGGCCATCCTCCACTGCACTCCCAGCCACAGCAGAGAGCTGGACTGGAAGAGGAGCAACTGGGACAGAATCCGGCGCCCCGATCAGGACTAGAACCCAGGGTGCCGGTGCCGCAGGCAGAGGATTAGCCTAGTGAGCTGCAGGGCTGGCAACTATATAGCTTTATAATAACAAACTTCCCCCTCCCTTTCTTATTCCCACTCTTTTTTTTTTTTTTTACTAAGATTCATCATGAATTGACTTTATCTACATATGAGTAACTCTATGTTAAGTAAAGAGTTCAACAAATAGTATTAAGAAAAAAATAAAAACAAAAACAAAAACAGTGCTCGCTTCGGCAGCACATATACTAAAATTGGAAGGATACAGAGAAGATTAGCATGGCCCCTGTGCAAGGATGACATGCAAATTCGTGAAGCGTTCCATATTTTTGCATTAGTGAAAACTGTATTTTCAATAATTTATTGCATTTTGTATTTTTCAAGCTAATAAGCATAAGTGGGTACCTCTCCACTTGAATGATGTAAGACCAGACAGTTAAGAAAGACCTGGTTCCCGGAACAGCTCAAGATGTCAACTTGAAACAAATAAATCAGCACATACCAATAGGAGAAATGACACACGAAGTTGGAGGCGAGATAGAGAAAAAAGAGAAGACCAAGATGAAGTGTCCAGCATGAGAAGTGAGGGTGGTAATATCCGAGGTTCCTTTAGAGGCCGAGGAAGAGGCCGAGGATGGGGAAGAGGATGAGGCAGAGGAAATCCTCGATTGAACTTTGATTATTCGTATGGTTATGAAGAACATGGTGAAAGGACCGATCAACCATTTCAGACAGATCTTAATACCAGTATGATGTATTACTATGATGATGGTACAGGAGTACAGGTGTATCCTGTATAAGAAGCATTGCTTAAAGAGTATATTAAGCATCAAATTGAGTATTATTTCAGTATAGAAAATCTAGAACAGGACTTTTTTCTTTGGCGAAAGATGGATGAACAAGGTTTCTTGTCTATTTCCCTGATTACTGGTTTTCACAGAGTTCAGGCTCTCACCACAAACCTTAATCTCATCTTAGAGGCATTGAAGGATAGCACAGAAGTAGCAATTGTGGATGAGAAAATGAGAAAAAAGATAGAACCAGAAAAATGGTCAATTCCAGGCCCTCCTCCATGTAATGTGCCACAGACAGACTTGATTGTCCAGAGTTCGTACCAGGCCAAGCCTTTTGCTCACATACAGGGTGATGATCTACTGATGCTCTTGGATGTCATTTGATTGGAATATGCAATGGACTAGGTGATTCACTGCAATGCGTTATAAACATTGGAACAAATCGTGCTGCAGAAATGAGATATCGGACTGTCTTCTGTGCAAGAATGTCTACTCAACTCCTTGTGGAGGAGGTTGGGCCAACACAACAGCAGAGATAACCACCTTTGCGATGATGATGTGAGACAGACCAGAGGACTGCTATTGTTTTTATAGGGGCTGCCCATTTCTGTGTAATTGGCCTGGGCTGCATGGGCTACTTTTATTCACGGGTGGGAAAGTTAATTATTATTCTGGAAATACCACAAGATTCTGTTTTTTGTTTCCAGGTTTATGTACTTATGTCCAGATCAATAAAGCAGATAAAGAGAGGCTTGAATAGCAAAAAAAAAAAAAAAAAAAAAAACAAAACAAACAAACAAACAAAAAAAAACAAAAACAAACCCTAAACTCTTCCTTGACAGTCAAGACAAGTGCAACTCAAGTCATCCCTTCTTGAAGTGTCAATTTCACTTCTACAGATTTTGTTTTAGGTGCTCTATCAGCTCTCACAGATCAGGGAGAACATGTGGTATTTGTCCCTTTGGGACTGGCTTATTTCACTAAGTATGATGTATTCCAGATTAATTCATTTTGTTACAAATGACTGGATTTCATTTTTTTTTTAATCACTGTGTAGTATTCTTTTTTTTTTTTTTTTTTTTGACAGGCAGAGTGGACAGTGAGAGAGAGAGAGAGAGAGAGAGAGAGACAGAGAGAAAGGTCTTCCTTTCTGCCGTTGGTTCACCCTCCAATGGCCGCTGCGGCCGGCTCATCACACTGATCCGAAGCCAGGAGCCAGGTGCTTCTCCTGGTCTCCCATGTGGGTGCAGGGCCCAAGCACTTGGGCCATCCTCCACTGCCTTCCCAGGCCATAGCAGAGAGCTGGCCTGGAAGAGGGGCAACCGGGATAGAATCCAGCGCCCCAACCGGGACTAGAACCCAGTGTGCCGGCGCCGCAAGGCAGAGGATTAGCCTGTTAAGCCACGGTGCCAGCCAATCACTGTGTAGTATTCTATAGAGTACATATCTCATAATTTCTTTATCCAGTCTTTGGTTGATGGGCATTTAGGTTGATTTCCTATCTTAGTTATTGTGAATTGAGCTGCAATAAACAAGGGGGTGCAGATTAACTCTTTTATTTACTGATTTCATTTCCCTTGGGTAAATTCCCAGGAGAGAGATGGCTGGGTCAGATGGTAGGTCTATATTCAGATTTTTTGAGGTAATTCCATACTGTCTTCCATAGTGGCTTTACCAGTTTACATTCCTACCAACAATGGTCTAGGGTACCTTTTCCCCCATATCCTTGCCAGCATTTGTTGTTTGTTGATTTTTGTACGAAAGCCATTCTAACTGGAGTGAGGTGAAACCTCATCGTGGTTTTGAACTGCATTTCCCTGATGGCTAGTGGTCCTGAACATATCTTTATGTGTCTGTTGGCCATTTGGATTTCCTCTTTTGAAAAATGTCTGTTAAAGTCCTTTGCCCATCTCTTAACTGGGGTGTTTGCTTTGCTGTTGTGGATGTATTCTCAACATTAAACTGTATAACCTTGTTAATCCCAGTGCAAATGACAGAACACTCCCTCTCAGATTCATCTGATGGAATCCCTCCTCCATTAAACCTTGCTACCTCGCTTACCACTACTACGTCTTGTGCCTGAGATTTTCCTTGCATAAGGATGTGAACCTCTACCACCCACCTCTGCTAACATGCTCAAAGCAATCTCTAAGATGGGCCTGATCCATAGGACTTGGCACAGTCCACGTCTGTAGTTAGCTCTGGGCCCACCAGGCTCCCTAGTGTCAGCTTTGCCCATGTGCCTTCCTGCCCCTCATCTCAAGTCATGCAGTTAGCCAAATTACAGGTGGTAGAAGGTGGTCCATACTCTTCAAGGAGCATAAGGGACAGACAAGGATGAACTGACCCCTCCCTCCATGCTCTAGGCAGTGTGGTGAACCCTACAATGTGTTCAGAGCTCACTGGGGCTATGACTGAGAGGCCCAGGCCAAATGCCAGAATCCTAGAACTTCTTTGCCCCCTGTAACTCCCAGTGGTCCAACTGCAGCCTTGCCACAGAGCTCCCTGACAGCCTGGCATAAGCACCAATGCAAGCCCACAGGGTATCCTGGCTTACACCTGCCCAGCTGGAGTCAGAAGGGAGGAAAAAGCTGACGTCATGTAAGGTCTATATTTTAATTGCAGTTTCCTTCTCACATTGGAGGATGGCATCACTGAGTTATCAAATGGCATTGTTCTCACTGTGTGGGAGCACAGAGACACTCCCAGCAGTCCCTGGGACAAGGGCACTGTCCAGGGGTAGGGACAAGATGAGCACAGAGGCAATGGAGACTCAATCAAGGCAGCAGGCCACTGGGGGCCAGTGTGGACTCTTACTTCAAGGGCTGCGACTCTCAGAATAGCTAGAGCCAGGGATTTCCTGGAGCAGGGTGCCTCAGCTACTGTGTAGATTCTAGAGCAAAGAACAGAGAAGGCCATTCCAGGTGACGGAAATGACAACCAGGACTCACACGCAAGCCCAATACCCAGCCAGGCCCACACTCACTTGGGACACCCCCAGCAGCTGCTCGCCCACCCAGCAACAAGACCACAGACAACAGGCCTCCCTCAGCTATACCTGGGACCCTGGAGCCCATGCTCCACTGTCCCCCAGCCTGACCACAAGCTCCACATGAGCTGGGGCTTGTTCAACAGGGCCTAGAAACTGGGAAGTACCTGGCCTGGTGCCTCTACTTCCTTCACATGATTCCCAGGGCTCTGGGAGATCAGCATGGGGCCATTTTTGTGGTCAGGAAATGTCTGTGGCAGCTGTGGACACCACAGGCCCTCCCCCGGGCCTTTCTGAAGTGGAGGTGCATTCCTAAAGCTCCATTCTCCCATTGCTTCTTCCTTGTGGGCTCAGTTTGATGGTGGTGGGGGGGGGGTGAAGATTATCTTTCCCCAGGCCCAAGAGGTCCTCTCTGATCCACAGAGCTCTAAATTCAAGGAAAGAACACTGAGAAAAGGAGCAGCAGATACTAATTTGTGGTTTAGCTCAATGGTTTCAACCTTGGCTGCACATTAGTTACTTAAGGAGCTCTTAAAAAAAACTCACGCCCAAAGAGCAGATCTAAATGGCTAGTAAACATATGAAAAGGTGCTCCACTGTATTAGTCATCAGGGAAATGTAAATTAAAACCACACTGTGATTGTGATACCACCTCCACCAGAATGGCCAACATGAAAAAGAAAAAAACAAAAACAGAAACAAAAAAACTGTTGGCAAGGATGTGAAGACTCCAGAACTCTCACACATGGCTGGAGGGAGTACAGATCAGTAGGAAAATTATTTGGCAGCAGAGACAAAGGCTGAACATACTCACATCCTTAAGTGGAGGATTTCATTTATATCACATAGTTTGAAAACAGCCAAACCTGGCAGGCGCCATGGCTCACTAAGCTAATCCTCTGCCTGCGGCGCTGGCACCCCAGGTTCTAGTCCCGGTTGGGGCACCAGATTCTGTCCCGGTTGCTCCTCTTCCAGTCCAGCTCTCTGCTGTGGCCCGGGAAGGCAGTGGAGGATGGCCCAGGTCCTTGGGCCCTGCACCCGCATGGGAGACCAGGAGGAGGCACCTGGCTCCTGGCTTCGGGATCGGTGCAGTGCTGGCCGCTGCACGCCAGCTGTGGCGGCCACTTGGGGGTGAACCAATGGAAAAAGGAGGACCTTTCTCTCTCTCTCTCTGTCTAACTCTGCCTGTCAAAAAAATAAATAAATAAAAAAGAAAACAGGCAAACCTAACCTATACTGTTAGAAGCCAGAATGGCGGCTAGCCTCTGGAGCCGGATGGTGACCAGAGGCAGTGCTGAGGGTTGCAGGCGACGCTCTGTCTATGCAGATGCTGGCAATGAGGCCAAGTTCACTTTGTGAACATTCATGAGTTTTACACGTGTGATTCGTGCTGCCAAGTTGCTGTTGCTTTTATGTATTAATTTATTTTTGGCATCTATGACGCTGTTTCAAAAAATTCACAGACGATGGAATTAAAAGTTTATTTTGGTGCAAAACAAATTTGAAGATCATGCACATAAGGATCCTTCAAAAAATTTATGAAACATGCATAGAATGAATAAACTATACCTGGATACCAAAATTTTTTGCACCAAAATAAACATTTTAATTCCATTTCCACCAACTTTTTGAAGTACCCTCATACATTATCCTCTAACAAAAACTCAAAAATGCTTGTGGGAGGGAGGGGAGCATGGGTTCCAGCTCCAGATTCCAGTGGCCCACTAATGCAGACCCAGAGAAGCAGCAGTGATGGCTCAAGTCGTTGGGTGTCTGCCACTCACGTGGGAGACCTGGGTTGAGTTTCTGGCTCCCAGCTTTGGCCTGGCTCAGTCTCAGTCATTGCAGACATTTGAGGAATAAGCCAGTGGATGGAATCTCTGTTTGCCTATTAAAAAAAAAGTTGAAAATTTTTGAAACATACATCATTTCAGTCAGAGGTGCAAGGCCTCATCTTTGAGGTGAGAGTGAGGTCCAGGCATCAGTATTTTCTTTTCTTTTTTTTTTTTTTTTGACAGGCAGAGTTAGACAGAGAGAGAGAGAGAGAGAGATAGAGGGAGAAAGAATGGTCTTCCTTTTTCCATTGGTTCACCCCCGAAATGGCCACTATGGCCAGCGCGCTGCGCTGATCCAAAGCCAGGAGCCAGGTGCTTCCTCCTGGTCTCCCATGCGGGTGCAGGGCCCAAGCACCTGGGCCATCCTCCACTGCCTTCCCGGGCCACAGCAGAGAGCTGGACTGGAAGAGGAGCAACCGGGACAGAATCTGGTGCCCCAACCAGGACTAGAACCCGGGGTGCCGGTGCCGCAGGTGGAGGATTAGCCTAGTGAGCCGTGACGCCGGCCAAGGCATCAGTATTTTCTAATACCCCAGATGACTACCATGTGCAGAAAAGAGTGAAAGACCTGGTTTCAAATCGTGGGAAAATCAGACCCACCCAAGGGCCTCAGAAGGCACAGACCAAGGCCACTTCCTGTTTAGGGAGTGAGATTTGGGGCCTCCTTCCTGGGCAGCGCAGCATGATGTTGCAATATCTCCTGGGTGGTGTCTGCTGAAAGCTGGTTGCATCAGTTTGCCACGATGTGTAATGGGAATAAGGTGGGCCGTGCTCTGCCCTGCGCCAGCGTAGTCAATGACTCAGCATAGCTGCTATGGGGCTTTTGACAGACAGGTGGCAGCTATGCTTCCTGGTGAAGGCACTGCAGAGGCTCTGAGGACATCGGTGGGCAGGGAGAGGATCTGGCTCAAGACTGTGTACATTAGTGGATAACAGCCAGCCCTGGATTCTAGACAACGCCCAAACTCCCCAGCCTGTGCCAGCAGATTAGGAACTTACAACATCTGTCCGAGGACCATGTTGGGCTCAGCTCTAAGTGTGGGGCTGATGCTTTTCCTTCCTCCGTACTTCCATGTGGTTAATGGCAGACTCCCTAGCAATGGCCACCCTCTAGCATGCTCTGGTCAAACTACAGGCAGCCTGGCCCAGGTAACACACAGCACAGGCTTACACAGAGGTGTTACACCACCACCACCACTACCAGCCATCTGCCCTCCCAGAAACACGGACCCTGAACCTCCTGCTGTGGGAGGGCTGTGCCAAGGCCTGGGCCCCACTGGGGACAGTGAGCAGGCTGGGTTTGCGGGCCATGTCCTTGCATGTTTGTCTGGCAGCATTGCGTCTATACAGCAAGAGCAAACAGGAAGAAGCCTGAGGCCTCCTGTACTTCTGTGGGCAAAGGACGCTGGGGGCCTTGGCTGGGCTCACATGGCCAAAAGACACAGAGTGGCGTGGGCTGCCAGAGGACAAGCCCAACTGATAACACTGTGTCACTCAAGAGTAGCCATGCTTGACAAAGACATTCCTAGAGGTAAAAGAAGCATGCATGGGGCAGGAGGGGGTGTAAGAACACCTCCTCACTGCAGCCCTTATTCTCTGCCTCCTTGGCTTCAGTCTCCCCCCATGACATGGGGACAATGCCCCCAGGGCCTTTTCCGCCTGTCCAAGACAGCTCCGAAGGGGTGGGCTAGAAGGAGGCCCGGACCCTGAGAAATCTGCCTATGCTGCTGCGAACCGGGATCTCAGGCCCCAGGAGCCACCCCACCTCACCTGTCTGTGAGATTCCACAGTGGCAACCCTTGCCAGCCAGAGTGGCAGTACCCCTTCCTGTCATTTTAAGAAGCATTTATGAAACATTTCCTTTTCATGCTTCAGGAAATGGGTGGTCAGGAGGAGTTCTTGATGTTATTTTTTTTTTTTTGCCTAGAGATATGCGTGCTTCAAAGACATTTGCAAGTTAAAAAAAAGTGAGGGCTGCTTAGGGCAGGAGTCCTAGGTGGCAAGAGAATGCAGAGGGTCACACAGGCTGGATACAGAGGTGGGCACAGGAGGAATGGGCTCCTGGAAGCACTTGCAGGGGTGATGTGTGGGCAGGGACAGGCCTGGGCCTCCCTGGGCCCCAGTGTGTTCTCATCCCACTAGGTGGACAAGCACATGCCACTCCTCAGATCAAAAGCACCAACAAGAGAAACCAACCTGGACACACACAGGCAGGGCTGTCCGTTCTCCAGGAAGGCATTTACCACAATTTTGAAACTGCAGGCAGCTTCCTGTCTGTCACATGACCTCAGAAAGGTGCTATGCATAAGTTTTCTCTCCTGGCCCCCCTTTATTGACATGTTTACTTCCCCTCTCAAAACACTCAAGTCACTAACCTAGTGCCCTCTATTATCTGTTTTACTGTTAAAAAGTATGTGTGTGTGTGTGTGTGTATAAAGTCCAGAATACCCAAAGCTGAGGACTCCTAGAAAGTCCCTGGGGACCTCACTCTTGGACTATTCACTCTTGCGTTAGAAGCAAATCGGAAAAACTGTCTGTACTCAGAGTCCCAGCAGGTGACAGAGTCGCACCCCACAGTAACAGAGCATAGTTTAAGCAAGAGACTATTAACAGGAGAGGATCAGGACTGAAGGAAACCCCCAAGGTTAGGTGAAATACCTTGGGGCCAGCAGCAGTCGGGGCTGAGATCAACAACCCCACCCCCACCCCCACCCTTTACCGGGGAAGACAAGAGAGTGGCTATGGGCACTCAGAGATGGCTGCAGGGAGGACAGGTGTAGTGTTTGTGGTTTGGAGTGGAAGGACACAGATATTGGTGACCTGAGATCTGGCAAGGGAGGGAATCAGGGGGAGGTACACAGCACCCCAACATCATCCTCCCTCACCCTTCAGCCTCAACTCCAAACCCAACTGACATGTGAGGCCCAGGAGCCTGGCTGATGCAATGCACAAAGGTCCAATGCTGGCAGGGCTAGGGGGAGGGGCAGACAGCAAACAGTGGCCAGCAGCCACCCATGTTAGCTCCTCTTAAAAGACTACACTACAGAGGCCGGTGCTGTGGCATAGAAGGCTAAGTTTCCGCCTGCAGTGTCTGCATCCCATATGGCCACCAGTTTGACTCCTGGCTGCTCCACTTCTTATCAAGTTCTCTGCTAATGCACCTGGGAGGGCAGGGGAGGATAACCCAACTGCTTGGGCCCCTGCACCCACATGGGAGACCCACAGGAAGCTTGTGGCTTTGGTCTGGCCCAGCCCTGGCTATTGCGGCCATTTGGGGAGTGAATTAGTGGATAGAAGGTGTCTCTCTCTCTCTCTCTCTGCCTCTGGTTCTCCTTCTCTGTAATTCTGATTTTCAAATAAATACATCTTTAAAAAAAAGATTGTACTACAAGTTCAAGTGCTGGAATGTGGCACCTCCTTGTCAACACAAAGGATGAGAGGCAGCCACAGATAGAGTTGGCCACAAAAAACGGTGTAAAGAGTTCAGCACAGAGATTGGAGTCCCCACCACAGAGGTGCAACCCTTTCTGTTCATAAAGACACGTCTGAATGATCCCCGGAAGCGGAAATGTGGTCACTGCACTATTGTGCAGAGCTATTATGGGCAGGGCAGGTAAAAACTCAGGGCAGAGACACATCCACCTGCAAGAGAAGCAACCAGGCTTCCAGTTAAACACAGCAGGTTATTCACAGGACCTGATCTCCTCTCTCTCCCTCAGCACCACTGATAGGCCAGTCAAGAAATCAAATGGAAAGGCCTGTGCTGTGGCATAGCAAGTAAAGCTGCCACCTGTGGACCAGCATCCCATATGGGCACCAGTTCCATTCCCCATTGCCCCACTTTCAATCCAGCTCCCTGCTAATGTGCCCAGAAGAGCAGTGGAAAATGGCCCAAGTCCTTGGGCCCCTGCACCCATGTGTGAGACCTGGAGGAAGCTCCTGGCTACTGGCTTCAGATTGGCCCAGCTCCTGCCATTGTAGCCAACTGGGGAGTGAATCAGTGGATCAAAGAGTCAGTCTCTCTCTCTCTCTCTCTCTCTCTCTCCAACTCTGCCTTTCAAATAAAAAAATATCAAATGGAGGGGCCTGTATTGTGGCTAGCAGGTTAAGCCACCACCGGTGATGGCAGCACCCCAAGTCCTGGTTGCTCTACTTCCAATCTAGCTCCCTGCTAATGCTCTTAAAAGCAGCTGAAGATGGCTCAAGCACATGGGCCCCTAAAACCTATGTGGGAAACCCAGATGAAACTGCTCACTGCTGGCTTTGTCCTGGCCCAGCCCTGGCTGTTGCAGCCATCCAGAGAATGAACCAACAGATTCTCTCTCTCTCCTCTTTCTTTCTCCCTGCCTCCCTTCCGCCTCCTTCCCTCATTCTCTCTGTAACTCTGCCTTTCAGGTATATAAATAAATTTTTTAAAAGACTAAAAAAAAAATTAAATGGTATAAACTCTCAAAGGCCAAGAGGATGGTGAAGGAGACACAGATCGCTGAGATGTACATAGGCTCCTGGGAGCTAGCAGAGGGCAGGGGATGCAGGGAGGAGGCTGCATAAGGAACACCCACAGGAAGCAAGCACTTCATCTCCCTCCCCTGAAGCTTGGAGGAGCTCAGGTACTGTGGATGGTGGGGATAAGAGACAGGAACCAGGTGGTATGTGTGTTGGGGGTAAGGATCTGGAAAGACTGGAACCTTCCCCAAACTCCACCCTCACTCCCACCCCACACAGCAGGAGATAAAAGACAGGAAAAGGGAGACCCAAACCAGAGGGAGGGCAGGCTAGCACTGGGGACGAAGGTAAGGTCTGAAGACGGAACCATGGGACTCCACGAGCTGCCCTCCCCCTCCCCTCGACCCCAGGTGTACATCACCCTGTGCAGGAGCAGGTGCATTTAAAACACAGCTGCAAGGTCTGGGACACTTCTCCCACTGAGAGGTGGGTCTGTGTCGCCTCCTCTGAATCTGGGCAGGTTTATGATCGCAGTGGAAGCTATGCAGTGCGACTTCCAAGGCAAGGCCAGAAAAGGCCACGCAGCTTCCATCTTGCTGTCCGGAACATTCACACTAAGCGTCAGCTCCCAGGCCCTGTACTAAAGAGGCCATGCTTAACCTCTCTGGTCAGTGGTCCCAGCTGGGCTCAGCCTTCCAGCTGTCCCTGCCAAGTGAAGGGTTATCTTGGAAGTGGATCCCTCAGCCCCAGCTGTTCCAACTCCCAGCCACCATCCAAGTCACCCCCTAGTTATTCCAGTTATACCACCCTCGGCCCCAGACATGGTGGAACAGGGGAGACCTGTGCGCCTTCTGAATCCTTGACTGGTACTGTAACAAAGGGGTGGCTGCTCATGCTGCCAAGTTTGGGGGCGGTTTGCTGTGCAGCCATCAGTAACAGGGACAAGGAGTCAGAGCACTTCTCCCGAGCACTGAAGAGTGGCCAACTAGTGCTATTCGGCGAGGAAGCTGCACCCAAAGGACCTCTGGTGATGCTTACAGATGCTTTCAGTTGTCACAGCTCTGGGAAGGAGGTTGCGGCTGGCATCCAGTGGGTAGGGGTCAGTGATACTGCTAACCACTCTACAATACACAAGACAGACCTTGACCACCAATGATCTGGCCCAAACTGTCAACAGTGTCAAGGCTGAAAGAGCTAGCCCTGGAGAAAGATGCTAACGTTTGGAGGCTTGATAATTAAAAGTCTGGCTCCCTCCCAAAAGAGAATTCCCAGCTGGTAAATTCTCCCCAAGCACACAGAGTTTAGCCCAGCTTTGCACTGCTCCATTCATAAATATCAACAGGCAGCCAAGGCATCCAGCATTTGAGGAAAGCCTCCAAAAGGAAAGGGGAAAAAGCAAACAAAAATAAACCAGGAGGAAACAAAGACTTGAAAGACTTTTTACTTGAAAATTCACTTATGCAGAAGAGCATGCACAGGAACCCTCAGCAAACAGGCATGGGTGGGTACACGCCTCGTGCATGAAGAAGCAGGTCTCCCCCTGTTACTGATGTTATTGGCCAGCAGGGCACTTGGCGGGCTGTGGGAGGGAGCCACGCACAGCAGCCCTGCAGTGGCTACCATTTCCACTTCCCAGCAGGCTATGTGTGCCCAAGAGACCCTCCTGGCTGTGCCTGGGTTTGAATCTCAGCTCTCTTGCTGATTCCAGCTTCTTTTCAATGTGTACCCTGGGAGGCAGCAGGTGGCTCAAATAGTTGGGTCTCTGCCACCCAAGTGGGAGATGTAGATTGAGTTGAGGCTCCTGGCTTTTTGGCCTGGCCCTGTGCTGTGGTTGGCATTTTGAGGAGTAGACCAATAGATGGGCACTCTGTCTCCCAAATAAATTTAATCAATCAATTAATTTTAAAAAACACTTAGATTTAACACAAGATCACAGTATTCCTCTGCTGGAAGGATCCTGGTGTATTCCTCTTAATATGGAAACAAACAATCCTTTCCAGAAAAGAAGTCATAGTTACTCTGCCAATGCCTGCTATGACTTGCACAGGCTGGACAAAGCCTAGGGAGGAAGTGAGGAAGGGGTGGCCATGGAGGGAACAGGGAAGGGGAGCAGGAAGGCCAGGCAGTGGGCCCACCCCGAATGGCTTGAGAGCGAGTCAAGCTCTCCCAAGGGAAACACTGCTGTACTGGGTGCCGTGGTTTGAATGTCTAAACTCTGGCTGACATTTGATAGCCATTGTGGCAATGTTGGGCTGGAGGGCCTGCGGCAGGGGATTCCATCATTAAGAGGACTAATGTCTTCCAACACCTCCTGCTTTCTTTTCCACACATGCTCACCTGCCCTCGCACCTTTCCACCGTGTTACCGCACAGCACAAGACCCTGCCGACCGTGGACTTCCCAGCCTCCAGAACCAGGAGCTTGCAGAAACTTCTTCCCTTTCCTAAATCAGCCTTAAGGATTCTCTTATAGCAATAGAAAATGGGCTAAGACACAGAGTCTAAGGACCCCTCGGCCATCTATGACACTGAGATGTCCTCACAGTCCCATGGCTCACTCTGTCCCCTAGGCCTTCATCTTACCCAGCTGCCAAGACTGCTAGCATGCTGGTCGTCCCTGAAAGCTTTCCAAGGCTTTTAAATTGCAAAGTTCCAAACTAGACAGGATCTCATTGTTCTCTTACCTCGTGGCTGTTGTTTGCCTCCAGTTGGTTGGGAACTCTAGCACCTGGAGGAAAAAAGGAAAGTAAACAATTGAGGCTGAGCATGGAGGGAGGAAGCCTGGATGGAAGCTGAGCATTGTGAGTTGGCTGCGTGCTGGCGCAAGACAGAGACAGAAACCATGGTGTCCACCCAGGGCCATTCTCCACTTGGACGATTTCCTTCTCACTCAGCCCGGTAACGCTCCTCAGCTGGCAGAAACCCAGTGCTCAAGGCCCCTCCTTCATTTCTACAAATACATCAGTCATCAGCTATTCACTGAGCACCTTCTATGTGCCAGGCACTTCCATGGGGCTCGGGGACGTGGCAAGACAAAGCAAACAAAACCTCTTGCCTTCGTGGAATCTGCAGCCAACAGAGGGACAGTGACAACCAATGGGACAATAAACTGAAAACATAGCAGTCAGAGGAGGTTAAATGCTACACTGAAAAAATAAAGCAGGAGAGGGTGGCAGGCAACTCTGGGGAAGGGGTGCTGAGATTCTTCATAGTGTGTCCAGGGAAGGCAGGACACCTGAGGAGGTCAGTCATGAAGTGAGGACAAACGAGGATAACGGAGACACATTCATGGGGAAGAGGCTTTCCAGATCGAAGTCTCAGCAAGTGCAAAGATGTGGAGGTGACAGCCTGCCTGGCGCATGAAGATCATTGAGGAGGAGGGGCCTGGAACTGTGGTGCAGTGGGTTAAGCCACCTCCTTCAATGTCAGCATCCCAAATGAGTACTGGTTCTAGTCCTGGCTGTTCCACTTCCCAACCAGGTCCCTGCTAATAAGCCTGGGAAAGCAGCAAAAGATGGCCCAAATACTTGGCCCCTGCCACCTATTTGGGAGATCGGGCTCTTGGCTTTGGCCTGGTCCAGCCCAGCTGTTGCAGCCATTTAGGGAATGAACCAGCAGATGGAAGACTTCTCAATCTCTCTCTCTCACTGTAGGTCACACTTCAAATAAATAAAGTAAACCATTTTTTAAAAAATACATCAGTGAGGAGGGCAGTGTGGCTAGAATAGCATGAGCAGGGGGAGAGAAGATAGGGGTGAGAGGCTCAGAGAGTACAGGCAATAAAGAACAAAAGCCCTCACATGACCTTGGCTTTGGCTCTGAGAAGGAGGCACACAGAGAAGTGGTATGGTGTGACTCACTTTTTAACAGGATCTTTCTGAATGCTGTGTTGAGGATAAGAGAAGTAGAACTAGTTAGGGGGCTAATACAGAAATCCTCCCAACAGTAGCTGGGAAGTAGCAGAGCAGTAGCATGGAGGTGTTGAGATATGGTCAGAAGTTGGCACAGATGGGCTTTGAAAAATGGAGCCCACAGCATTTGCCGGTAGACTGGAGGTGAGAAATGCAAAAGTAGTCAAGCAGAACCCCAGTTTTTTGGCCCGGGTAACTGGGAGGATGGAACTGCCGTTTTCAGAATAGTAGGTATCAGCAGATCAAGCATGTTTGGGGTGAAGATAAGGAACTCAGTTTTGGACATCTTAAGTGTGAGGTGCCTTTTATTTTTTTATCTTTAAATATATATTTTATTTATTTGAAAGGCAGAGTGACAGAGAGGGAGAGACAGAGAGAGAAAGCAATCTTCCATCTGCTGGTTCACTCTCTGAATGATTGCACTGGTCGGGGTCCATCCAGGTCTTCCACGTGGATGGCAAGGGTCCAAGTGTCTGGGCCATCTTCTGCTACTTTTCCAGGCACATTAGCAGCAAAGTGAAGCAGCTGATATGGGATGTCTGCATCACAGATAGCAGTTCAAGCCACTGTGCCACAGTGCCAGCCCCTGAGAGGTACCTTTTAGACAGTCCAGTGTAGATAGGTGGATAGGGTAGCTACTGAGCATGTAGTCCCTTACAACTGTGGACACAGGCTGAGATCATCAAGGGGATGGATGCCAACAGAGAAGTAGCCCCAGGACTGAGTCCCATCCAGTAGCTCAGGCAGGAGACAGAGAGGGCCCAGTAAGCACAACAGGAAGGCCACCAGGAGGAAGAAGGAGCAACCCACTGTGATAGGTCAAGTTCCATGAGGACAGAGAATTGCCACCTGGATTTAGCACTGTGGAGTTCCCGAGATCCTGGTAGGGGCAGATTTGGTGGGGATGAGCACTTCTTTGGAGCAGGTTCAAGAGAGGGACTCAAGTCCTGAGGTAGCTAGTGCAGCAGGAAGACTAGAAGCCAAGGGGCAAGGGATCACAAGGTGAACCTGTTCTGCCCTCACTTTGCTCACTCATAAAATGTGATGCGCAAAGCTGGCATTCACACAACACCTGCCAGCTACAGTTGTTGCTGGTGCTGGGCCAGGCCCTCTCTGTAGCTGAGCCTCATCTCCCTCTGGCCCCAGAAGCCAGCCATCTACCTGGTTCTGGATGGCCCAGAAGTGATTCCCATTGTAGCCTTAGGACAAACACCCATGGCTTGGGGCTGCTGGGCAAGTCCTCAGCTTTTCACGAACCAAACCTTCCTCCTGCAGGGAAGTGACAGCGAGAAGACAGGCAGGGTTGATGCTGCCACAGAGCTTGCCTTCCTGGTAGGAGACAAACACTGCCCAAGCAGGCAGGTAGGCACTCTTAGACGTGCACAGAGCTCTAAGGACAGTACAATGGGGTTACAGATGGAGAGTGAGCATGGAGGGGCCTCCTGTGGCCAGGTGGAGTGGTCACATAGCCCCTTTGGGCAATGCCAGCTAGGATGAGGCCTGCATAACGTCTGGCTATTCCTTTGGGAGTTATCAGGCCTCTCTGTGGCTTCTACAGCCTCTGAGGTCCTGGAACAAGGCAGGGGCCTAGGCTATAAGGAAACCCTCCCTCTTCTCTCTCCAGTACACACCATGGGAAGTTTCTTCCTCCATAACTAGAGAAGATATTCCTCTTCACTGAAGGAAATGTTGAAAATATGTAAAACAGAGAAAAAAGTCGCTTATAATTCTATTATCCAGAGGTAACTACCATTCATGTCTGGCACACACCTTTCCAGACGTTTTTCTGTGTGTCTATAGACATATTTTACAAGAACAAGATCGCATGCATTAGGTTTTGTGACTTAAATTATGACTAAATCTATTACGAAGAGCTCTTCTCAAGTCATTAATGTTTTCTTCTATAATTTTAACAGTTCAAGGGTGGCACTGCATTACCTGTAGATTTTCCACCCTGGTTTATGCAACCCCACGCAGGGGCCCTGCCTGCTTGCATTGTTTCCAGTGACAATGAACAAACTCCGCATGGGTGCTCTTCGGGGAGGGCTGCAAACCTCGGATTGTTTTCCTGGGTTACAAAAAACGGCCACTGCCCAGGAGCAGTGCCCAGGGGCGCCTGGAGCAGGAGGCAGAGGAGGTCTGAGGGGGGGCTGAGGGCAGGGACAGCAGCAGCTGTGCCCCCAAACAGAGAAGCCACTCAGACCGCAGAGGCTGACTCAGCCCTAGGTGGGGCCTGGCTCTTGAGTTTTCCCTCCCTGGAGGCCTGCTGCAGCAGGAAAACAATAGGCCCCTCCCACAAACCCAGTAAAATCCCAGGGGTTTCCCCACGTGGGCCAGGAGGAGCCTGTCCTGACCTCAGCACCGAGCCTACCCCTCTCCTCCCTAGAAATCTCCCCCAAGCTCCTCCCTGGGAAGGGGACGTCCTTGGTCAGGAGTTGCATGGCTGCCTGGGAATGCTGGGAACCAGAGGGTTCCCCAGCAGCAGCAGCCCCTCTCCTCTGCCGGGCCCAGCCTGACTCTGGCTCCTGAATCCTCAAACTCCTCACAGCAGTCATCAGTGACAGCGTCTGCCCCACAGGAGAGCACTGTCCTCAGAGTGAGTTCTGGGGTGAGATGGGAAAAGCATAAGCCCTGGAGGCCACCGGACCTCCATTTGAATCCTGCCTTTCACACATTCCAACCTCACCTTGGGCAAGTGACTTCCTCTGTGGAGCAGAGGCACCACGAGGGAGGGGCTTGGGTCTGTTTCTGGTTGCAGTTACATCTGTACCGCTTAGCAGGCAGCAGGTGCTCCATAAATACTACACCAAGTCAACGCATGATGCCTTCCAAGCCTCAGTATGCTCATCTGTAAAATGGGGATGATAACCCTGATCTCACAGTCTGGCCTCAGTGAAATGCATTAAACAGTGCCTGGTGTTAACACACACCAGAGCCCAGCCCCCGGGAGGGCTGGCTGAAGCCCAGACCCTGTGGCACAGGCTGGGACTTTGCAGTCTCCCCCTGTTAGACAATACCAGGTTGCCTCCACTTTGCTCCTCAAAACTGCCTGGTACAGCAAGCATCATACTGTGTGTCCCACTCCCCCTTAGGGCTCCAGGAAGGTTTCAGGGTGAGAGTTTTGCCTCTGTGCCAACCCTGTGCCTCTGAACAATACTTTGCAATAAGCCAGTTAGTTATTTACATTCCACAAACAAGGATGCTGAAGCTTAGGAGGGTTAGGGGCCTTGCCCACGGCCCATGGTGGGCAGTGTCGGAACAATGTCTGATCTCAGCTCTGATTCTTGGGCCTGTGTTCTGTTCTAGGTGCAAAGGGGGCATGGTCAGTGAGGAAGACAGGGCTCCAAAGGGAAGGAGGGCCCTGGGGAGTCAGCAGGGTACCACATTCACCTGAGCTCTACTCCAGCTTTCCAGGGATCACCAGCCTACAGCACCTGTGACTCCCAGAGGCCCCTGGTTCGGCTGGGTTGAGACAGAGAGGAGGGCCCCTACTAGTGTGCAGCCTTAGCCAGCAAGGGTACTTGAGGATCCCCAGGCCAGGCCTGACTGTCAAGGCCACAGCAGTGGGGATGGCAGCTGTACAGCACCTGCTCAGAGCTGGCCTAACCCAGCTGTGGAGGAGAAGCTCACCACTAGAGCACGGTATCTTAATTTGCTCACCTGGGAGAGCCCAGGACCCCTGTGGCACCTGGCGTGTGGTGAAGGCTGAGTGAGTGAAAGTCCCAAACCTCTTGCATCCAGGAGTGAGGAAGAAGGGGAGGCTGGATCTAAGCCCTGGATGCAGAGCGACTGGAAGGAGGGTTTTAACACTCAGGAACGGTTTCCATCTCCCCTTCCATGGTGAATCCCATGTTTCTGGAGGGCAGGTCCATGGGTGATTCATCCTTGTGTCTCTACCACATCCTGTTGGTTACTTTGCAGAGTTGATACTGGGTAAATGTAGCTCACTGAAGGTATAGTGAGCCCACTAGGCAGGATGACGGGTGGCATGTGCTCTGCATGCCTGGGTTGCCAGGGAAGGCCAGTCCTGCTAGTCCAGTGTGTCCTGACCAGAATGGCCCTGGAGAGAAGTGGCAACCTTTTCCCTCAGGCAAACACAGAGCATGCCTCCCTCTGCAGAACCCACTGAGGCAACTAGCTCTCCGTTTCTTAGCCAAAGGAGACCATTTAGGGGAAACTACCTACATCCAGGTGCTTCCCTAGCGACAGAAATGGAATGGTGTTTGTGGCATAACATCCTTGCCCCCGGGAACCAGGAAGGTCCTAGGCCATGGGAAAGATAAGGCCCAGCCAATGATCTCATGACTAGGATGAACACTGCTGCTTTTGCTACGTAGGAAGCTACAAATTAGCTTAAGGAATCTAAGGAAAAACAAAGATTCTGCAGAAAGCAAAGCCTCAGAAGCACAGTATTTTGCATTTACAAAGTCCTGTCTGGGCCCTGATAACTTTACAGGTGGTCCCAGCCTTCACCCCCAGGAAAGCTCCCTAGGAGAACCTTCTCTGCTCAGCACCAAATGGGTTACCCAGCTTGATAACACTGGGCAAGGAAACCTTCATAGTCTTTCCCGAAGGAAGGCACCCTAGGGGACTCTCCTCTACCCAACCAAGCCAGGTAGGCTACCCAGTCTGCTAGCACTGTGGGAGGGATTTCACCTAATTCACACTGGGCAAACCCTCCGTCCAGGAGGAAGGAGAAGGGGAAGAACAAGACCCCAGTCCCTTAAAAGCTCCAGTCTGAATACAGACTGCATGCTCAGCTCTCTCAGCCTCTCCTGAGATACCCGCCTGGCTTGTCAAGTGTAGTCTCTCCATCAGAGCATGTAACCTTGCCTTCCCCAGCCTGAATGAGCTGCCACACTCAAATTTTGTCTGGATAGAACATGTCTGGTAGGATATGTCCCACCCATTAAACTGTAGAGGAAATATGGCCACAACCAGAGACAAAGAAAGAAAAGCGGGGCCGGCGCCACAGCTCAATAGGCTAATCCTCCGCCTGCGGCGGCGGCACACCAGGTTCTAGTCCTGGTCGGGGCGCCGGATTCTGTCCTGGTTGCCCCTCTTCCAGGCCAGCTCTCTGCTGTGGCCAGGGAGTGCAGTGGAGGATGGCCCAAGTGCTTGGGCCCTGCACCCCATGGGAGACCAGGAGAAGCACCTGGCTCCTGCCTTTGGATCAGCGGGGTGCGCTGGCCATGGTGCACCGGCCGCGGCGGCCATTGGAGGGTGAACCAATGGCAAAGGAAGACCTTTCTCTCTGTCTCTCACTACCCACTCTGCCTGTCAAAAAAAGAAAGAAAGGAAGGAAGGAAGGAAGGAAGGAAGGAAGGAAGGAAGGAAGGAAGGAAGGAAGGAAGGAAGAAAGAAAGAAAGAAAGAAAGAAAGAAAGAAAGAAAGAAAGAAAAAGAAAAGTGGACCCCTCCCAACACAAACCTTGAAAGTGGCTGCTTGTGATTAACTAGTGAAACAGCTGCCCACTGTTATCTTGTCTAGGGAGGGAAGATGTCCTAAGTTCTGTTTCTATAAACTCCCGTCATAAATCTGACCTAATAAATTTGCCCCTGGTATCTCTTTCACAAACATCCTGAACCCACTGACCATTGGAAGTGTGGTCCTAAGTCATGTAGGCTACAAGTTAAACCCACCAATGCTGTAACAGCTAAGGTATGATGCTGATGAACCTACAAATATTGTAAGAAACTTGGGTTGGATGCTCAATTCTCAGGAAACGATTCCAACTGAGCCCGCTGGCATTAATAAACTGCTTGGATCCCTCACTGTCTCTGGTGCCTGTCTGAATTACGGGCATTTTCCCATCCCAGATTTCTGTAAAGAAACCTTGTTACCTTACTCACCACTCATCTCTGTTGCCTCTGAATTCTTTCTTGCCTGAAGACACAACCTATTCTATTTGTCTCTGCTCCACCTGCCACTCGGCTACATACAGGAAGTCCTGAGGTTGCATAATTAAAACAAGCTCTTGCCTGTTAAGTGTGAATTGTCTCCCTTTACAAGTGTGCCGCATGGGGCAGTGGAGGATGTGTCTTTACAAAGCCAGGCTCAGTATGAATTTATCACTTACCTGTCTATAAAGCTTCAGGTTCAGGCTGGGGCCTGGGAGTACAGGGTGCTCTAGACCCTGGACCAGGACATCCCATGAGACTAGGTCCTTTCTCCGTATCTAGACACCTAATGAAGTCTACAGAATTAGGTCAGAACTCCTCAGAGAGCAGCCAAAGGCCTACGGGGTCTGGGCCACACAGCACCTGTCCACATCCCCTTCCCATCTTGTGTTTCCCTCACCTAACGCTGTGCCTGAGGTGAGAGGCAGCTGCCTGCACTGGCTGGCTTTGGTATAAAACAGTGTTCTCAAAGAATGGGCTTCTGACTGGGGCATCAGTGTCACCTGGGATAATGAGAAAAACGGCCAAATTATCAGGCCCCAGACTTACTGACTCAGAACCTCCGGGGTTGGGCCAGCAACCTGCGCTTTAAGGAGTCCTCCAGTGGTTCTGATTTGCATGAAAGCTTGGGAACTGGCGGGTTATGCCTTTCCCTGAGTCTGGGTTGCCCTTCCTAGCCTTTCTCTGCCTGCTATGATCCCAGCTGAGCACCATCCAAGGTTCAGCTCAGGATCACCTCTTTGAGGAAGCCCACTCCGTCCTTGGAGCATCTGCAAGTGTCTGCCCCCAACCCACGGCCCCTTTGCTTCTCTCTCTGTGGCGCCTATTTTATGCTTCTGTTTTACAGCAAACTTTGGGCATTTGTTAACTGCCTCCCCAAACTGATTCCCCAGCAGCACACACCCACAGTACTCTGACAGCACCTTCAGAAGGAAAGGCCGAGGATCCCTGCACCCACTCCTTCAACAAACCCCCACGGAGGACCTGCCCCACGGGCAGCAGCTCTGCTGGGCGCTGGCACTTAGGCTCAGAGATAATAGGCAGGGTCTTATCCTCCGGAAGCCATAAGGATGACAGGAGGTTCCAATATGCCTCCCTAAAAGTACCTACCCAAAAGATAACCTCTGTTCTGACTTCGATCACCATAGATTAATTTAATCTGGTTTTAAACTTCATATAAAGAAGCCTGCCTATATCATACCCCTCTCAGAGATTCCAGACCTTAATCTACAGGTGATGTTGAGGGGCGTAGAATCATCGTATCTTCTACAGGTGCTTCCTACTGACCAGGGGCGTAGGCCCTGGAAAATCATCTATTAGGTATATTTTTAATGTCTAACTTCTCTTGTTCAACACTTTGAGGTCCATCTACGATGTTATAAGTAGCCATGGTTTGTACTTCTTGAAAATCTGTGTTGTATGCCATTATGTGCATATGACACAATTAAAATATCATTCTACCATGGATGGACACTTGGGTTGTTTCCAGTTTGGGGCTCCTGTAAATAAATATACCATGGACATCCTTATTTATGGCTTTGTGGACACTTACTCTCATTCCTTTTAGTGCATACGAAGGTTTATGGCAGGGGTATAACCTTAGCTTTAGTACGTACTGCAAACAGTTTTCCAAAATGACTGTACCAATTAACATTCCCACCAGAAATGTATGAGAGCTTGGTGTTGTCAATCTTTTAAACTTTAGTCATTCTTGTGGGCTTATAGTGGTATCTTACACACTTGAATTTGCTTATTGGCTATTTATATATGCAGTATTTAGATGTTTCTGTTGAAAATTTTGCCTAAGTTTTCTTTTCCTAACAGTGACATGTAGGAGTTCTCTGTACATTCTGAATGCAAGCACTTGTCCTCCATCAGGTGTTGTACTGAGCGTATCTTCTTCCTGTCTCTACCTTGCCTTTTTACCCTGTTCACAAAAGCTCAGGCTGGGCATTCAGCTTAGCAGTTAAGATGCCAGTTGAGATATCTGCACAGAGTACTTAGGTTTGACCTGGCTCTGGCTCTGGCTCCTGATTCTAGCTTCCTGCTAATGCAGAACATGGAGGGCAGTGGTGGTGGCTAGAGTGATCGGGTCCTTGCCATCCAAGAGGGAGATTTGGATTGAGTGCCTGGTTGCTGGCTTCAGCCCCAGCCTGAGCCCCTGCCTTCGTGGGCATTTGGGTTGTGAACCCAGAATGGGAGCTCAACTCTCTATCTGACTCTGTCTCTCAAATAAATAAAAGTGTTTAACAGTTCATGAATGTTTAATTTTTCATCTATGGCGACTGCTTTTTGCATCCTGTTTAAATCATCTTTATGTTAAGAACAGCAGCATACACAGAAATAACAACAGCAAAAACTACTGACAGGAAACAGCCCACAGAAGTAGAGGAGGTCTGGTGGTGAGCATGCAGCACCGTCTGGGATGGGAAGGCGTGTCCACCTGAGCGAGCTGTGTGAAGCCTGACTCAGCATCACCAGGCTGTGAAGATGGGAGCTGAGTCTCCAACCAGCTCCGTGAGGACATGCTGATGCCCCGTCTGGATCGGCTGCTGTGCTAGGGGCTGGGAATAGCTCTGTGGAGGGGAAGGGGACCCCAACTGACTGGCTTAATGGAAGGACCACCCCTTTTCATGTTAAACTGGGTCCAGTCTCCCAAGCCCTGCAGACTCCCCCTAGTCAGGCCTTGCTCCTCTGCCCTGCAGGGTGGCGTTGACACTTGTCTAGTTGGCTCCAGAGGGGGAAATTCTCCCCTCCGTGAGTCACCAGGCAGGTGGGAGGAGCTTCGCTCAGCAAGGCTGGACTACAAACCCTCACTGTGCTGCCTCACTTCCAAAATCCCCTGCCATGCTCTGGGACAAACTCGAGATCCAAAAACTTCCCCCATGTTTCCCCTACTCAGGGCAGAACAATGACCTGGGAATCACAAGCCATGTGGTAGAACCGACTTCACCAAAGGAAATAAAAGGGACCTCAGGCTCAGGGTTGTGAGGTTGTAGTCTGGTGTGAGCATGACCCTACCTCAGCTGGTGTGACATGGTGATGGCAGGTGGGTGGTTCTGTCACCATCCAAGGGGATCCCAACCCACTAGGGACATACAGGCCACCATCTGCCCCCTCCAGCAGAAAGCCAGCCCTGGCAACCCTGGGACAGTGTCCTCCCCCTTCCACTTCTCACTTGGGGCACTCAGAGCTGTGGCGTGGGACACACGTCACTGCTGTCACAAGCATACTCTTGCACTAGAGTAGGCGGGATCATGGTTGGTAACACTCATTGCTGACATTTTCACGTGGCCAATTAGGGCACAGCCACCAAAAGATCTCCAGCAGCACCCAGGTTCTGTTTGCCCTCCTTCGCCTTGTCCCACTCACCACCCTCCTATAAGAACACAGAACCCAGTGAAGGCCAAAGGGGTCCTTGAAATCCCCAAATGTTACACAAAAGTACTGGCATGTTTCCCGGGGAGTGGGCCTACCCATTCCAATAAACTCTGGAAGAAGTATGTGTGTCCTCAAAAGCTAAGAACTGGAGCGAGCATTCAGCCCAGGGGTTAAGACACCTGCATTCCACAGAAGAGTGCCTGAGTTCTATTTCTGGCTCTGGCCCTTAAAAAAAATTTATTTTTTTGAAAGGCAGAGTAATAGAGAGAGGGGGACAAACAGAGATAAAGAAATCTTTCAGCCGGCGCCACGGCTCACTAGGCTAATTTTCCACCTGTGGCTCCGGCACCCCCCCACCCCGGGTTCTAGTCCCGGTTGGAGTGCTGGTTCTGTCCCAGTTGCTCCTCTTCCACTCCAGCTCTCTGCTGTGGCCCGGGAAGGCAGTGGAGGATGGCCCAAGTGCTTGGGCCCTGCACCGGCATAGAGACCAGGAGGAAGCACCTGGCTCCTGGCTTTGGATCGGCGTAGCGCGCCGGCCATAGCGGCCATTTTGGGGAGTGAACCAACAGAAGGAAGACCTTTCTCTCTTTCTTTCTCATTGTCTAACTCTGCCTGTCAAAAAGAAAAAGAAAAGAAATCTTTCTTCTGCTGTTTATTCCCAAATGGCTGCAACACCACGGAGCCTATAACTCCATGTGGGTCTCCCATGTGGGTGGCAGGGGCCCAAGCACTCGGGCCATCTGGTGCTGCTTTCTCAGGCACAGTAGCAGGGAGCTGGATTTGAACCAGCAGCTGGGATTTGAACCAGTTCTCTGATACAGGATGCCAGTGTCACAGATGGCAGTTTAATGTATTTTGTACCACAGTGCCAGCTCTGGTTCTGCTCTTGGCTCTAGCGTCCTGCTAATGTAGCTCCTAGGAGGCAGTGGTGATGGCTCCCCTGCCACCATGTAGGAGATATGGATTGAGTTCCTGGCTCCCAGCTTCAGCTCTGACCAGCCCCAGACATTGCAGACATTTGGGGAGTGAACCAGCAGGTGGGAGCTCTTTCTGTCGGTCTGTCTCTAGTAAATTAAGTAACAATAGTGTAGGAACCACCAGTTGGAGCCCTTTTAAGCAGAAGTGTATCCATTTGATAAGGTTAATCATATCAATGAGTTCTGTATCTTTAGCTAACTGCATTTCCAAAAAGACACCTGGAGAAGAATAATGCTTAATTTCGAATGTAATTTTTTTTTTTTTTGACAGGCAGAGTGGACAGTGAGAGAGAGACAGAGAGAAAGGTCTTCCTTTTGCCGTTGGTTCACCCTCCAATGGCCGCCGCGGTAGCGCGCTGCGGCCGGCGCACCGCGCTGTTCCGATGGCAGGAGCCAGGTGCTTCTCCTGGTCTCCCCTGGGGTGCAGAGCCCAAGCACTTGGGCCATCCTCCACTGCACTCCCTGGCCACAGCAGAGAGCTGGCCTGGAAGAGGGGCAACCGGGACAGGATCGGTGCCCCGACCGGGACTAGAACCCGGTGTGCCGGCGCCGCAAGGCGGAGGATTAGCCTGTTGAGCCACGGCGCCGGCCTCGAATGTAATTCTAATGACAAAGTTGAGATACAACTGAGTAGGGCAGGATGACACCAAGTCATTTCCATGGGCACAGGAGACTAAGGCCACTGGACTGGGACAGGAGCGGATGACAAGGATGTGTCAAAAGGGATACAGGCGCTGCTCAGATGAACCCAGCTCCTCACAGCTAAGAAACCATCAAGGCCACTGAGGCTGCTGAGACCTTATGACAAGGGGACATTCCCAGCGTGACCTAGGGCCCAGGAACCCTGGTTGCATCACATCAGATCCTCAAACGGCAAGATCCCGCCTGCAGCCCACAATCCTTCCCCAAAGAGTGGAGCCCCCAGAAGACCTCTGTGGGCTCCGTCCTGGGTTCCTGCTTTCTCCTAGTGACAAGACATAGCTGCCTACACGAAGTGCAATCTCACACACTCCCCTCCCCCAACACCCACACATACACACACAGAGCCAGGCCCTTCCCCCACTGCTGTCCCTCAAGAAGCCAGAGCCCTATCCCTGCTCGGACTCAGGAGGAAGTGATTCTGCAAGGCCTCCTAGGGATTCCCAGGGCTGGCTCCAGGCACCAGACTGTTAAATAAGAGGGGCTATATTTTTTCTTAGTGTTTTCAGAAACTGTTGTTTAAAAAGATATTAGCATCCAAACTGTTTATGTAACCCTTGGGAAGTCTCAACAGATATGGTTTCCTATTTATAATTGTAGCCAGGACTCAAAACAAAAGCAGTGAAGAGGTTGTCAGAATCGGAGAGCTGTCACGTCACAGCTGTGTGCTCGCAGAGCTCGTCTCAGCATTTCCCTGGAGCCGGAGGAATTTCTCCTTTCCTGGTTTTCTTCTCCTTTGTGGTCCCTGCTGTGCACCACACTCTGAGGCCTTCTGGGAACATCACAGCTTCCTCCCTGAGACTGAGACCAGCATTCACCCAGAACGCTGGGTTGAAATTGGGTTTTCAGAATGAATGAATGGTAACAAATGCTGGAATACAACTATAGAGCCTAGGAATTCTCCATTCTTACTGATACTCCTTGTCCACCGAGGTAAATGTGGCTCCCTGCCTTCTCCCAAGATGAGCAGGTGGATGGGGAGATAAGAACCTCTGAGGAAGAAGGCGGGGCATATGGCCCTGAGCCCTGAGAGCCCTGACAACGGGATGGATTGAAGGGGCACTCGAGAGGTGGCAGTCACAGCTCTAGCCTCCTTCCATTGTAGGGACATCTTGCAGATGTCAAGGAGGGGGAGGGTCTATGCCAGGAGCTCTTCCTCTGTTCTCCCTAAACCCCCATTCCCACCAAGTCTTTTTTTTTTTTTTTGACAGGCAGAGTGGACAGTGAGAGAGAGAGACAGAGAGAAAGGTCCTCCTTTTTGCCGTTGGTTCACCCTCCAGTGGCCGCTGTGGCCGGCGCATCTCGCTGATCCAAAGCCAGGAGCCAGGTGCTTCTCCTGGTCTCCCATGCGGGTGCAGGGCCCAAGCACTTGGGCCATCCTCCACTGCCTTCCCGGGCCATAGCAGAGAGCTGGCCTGGAAGAGGGGCAACCGGGATAGAATCCGGCGCCCCAACCGGGACTAGAACCTGGGGTGCCGGCGCCGCAAGGCGGAGGATTAGCCTGTTAAGCCATGGCGCCGACCTCCCACCAAGTCTTGAAGTTACTCCCTATAATGCCCACCCAGAAACCCCCAGCCACGTTCCACAGGCCTCCTCTCAGGGAAGGTCTGTAGTTGCCAGGTGTGGCAAAGAGGAAGGGGAAATACCATTTCCATCCTGCCAACTCCTCCCTCTACCCAGTGAACTCCCATAGGAAAAAGATAACTCATTGACCTGGAGATCTCATCCCGGGCATCCCAATGGCTCTTCTGATTTCCATCAGTTGCACAGATAACAGTGAAACACAAAATCTCAACTCATGAAAATGTGGTTGCAAAGGGAATACCCCGCAAGCTCCCATCTCTTGACCAGAGGCAATACAATGCTTCCTCGATGGAGGAAAACAGAAACACAGAATGACATGCTGCACTCTAAAAACTTGGCCTCCGCCCCAGAATGGGTGACCCCCTGCAGTAGTAAATGCCCTCCCCTAGCCCCCTCTGCCTGCCTCACCTCACCCACATGAGGTCCCAGATAATGGAACAAATGCTGACTGATCTCTGACTGTGCGATTCCAACTACTACAGGAGCTAGAATTCTGCATCCTCAAGGGGTTTGAGAGGGGCAAAGAACTGTCTCAGTCCCCTTTAATGTGTCCCCACTCGGCCAGGTTTAGAGGTTTGAGGAGACAAGAATCTGAGAGAAAAAGCAGCTAAGAACTCAACAGCTGGCAAGTGCTGAGCTACAGGAGTACTCTACAAGCACAGGAGCCAGGAGTAATCAGCTCTGCACGGTGAGGTCAGTGAAGGTGACCCAGAAACAGTGACATTTCAGTGAGGCCTTGAAAACATATTGGGGTTTTGTTCGGTGTAGCTGGGAGAGAGGGCACCAGGCAGAAAGAACCGAGTCAGTGAGTAAAGGCCAGGGGTTGAGGCTGGCATGGCCGGTTGGTCAAGTGGGGCATGGCCTAGAGTCGGGCCAGTGGTGCCAGCGACTGGGGCTTGGGAACAAGGAAGGGCTGAGAAGGCTGACAGGGAGGCTGCCGTTCACGGCAGCCAAGGGCACAGGCCGTTCAGAAAGCCTGCGGCCCCGAGTGCACACAGCTGGCGATCACAGCTCACACCAAGGCCAGGGGCAGAGCACGGCAGGGTGCTAAGGCCCCTCTCCAGTTTCTCCCAAAGGAGACCCCTCTACTGGGCAATCTTTGGCCAGAGCTGCCCGCCGAGCTGGTTGAAATGCACCCTCATGCAACCAGCACCCGAATCGGGGCCCTCCCTGCCTCATCCCTCCTGCCTCTCCCCGTCTGCGGCTGGCCCGTGACTGCCGTCTCAGGGCTGACCCTGCTGCCACTCCTGCTCCCTTCGCCTCTTATCTCCCTCTGCACGGCCCTCAGTCAATCTGCACTCGAAAGTCTGCTGGGTGTGTGCTTCACCGAGGACCCGCTGGCTGAGAAGGACTTGCGGAGGCCACTGAAGCATGTAAGGAGAGGACGCCGCCGTGAGATCTGCGTTTCCTGAAGGTAATTCCAGCAGCAGGGGGAGTAATGAACAAGCAGCAAGGCACGGGCAGTGACAGCACAATTTAAAAGACCACTGCGTTTGTGGGTAGAAGGTTCTGCCAAGGAATACCTGGAAGACTCTACAGCTCACAGCACAAGTGCCATTTATCTCAACAACCCCAGATTGAAAACTGTATCTTAAAGAAACACTGATTCAACTGCAGTCCTCCCCACCCCGCCCAGCTATCAGTAGGGCGGTGGAAACCTTTGTGTTCACCTACAGGGGAGGAGATGAAATAATGGTACATTCATGCAGTGGAATATACATGAGGGGGCTGCAAAAAACTCGCAGAAAAAAACAATAAAAGATAAGTTCATATCGATACAAAAAAACTGTGAAATTTATGTATAATTTTCTCATACTATGCATTTTTCCAATTACTTTTTATTCCCAAATTTTGTTTCCAAATTACTTTTAATTCTATTTTTGTTTAAGAAGCAGAGAGACAGAGGGAAAGAGAGAGCACCACTTACTCCCCAGATGACTGAAACTGGGCCAGGAGTCAAAGTCAGGAGCCAGGAACTCAATCCAACTCTTCCATGTGATTGGCAGGAACTAAACTACTTGAGCATCATCAGTTGCCTCCAAGGGTCCTCATTAGCAAGAAGCTGGGATTGGGAGTGGATGCGGAAGCTGGGATCAGGAACAAAGCCCACACTTGAACCCAGGTACTCTACTGACATGACATGTGATTGTCTTAACCACTAAGCCAAATGCTTCCTTACCCATGAATTTTTTGAAGATCCTATGTATGCACGAACTTCAAAAATTATCTGCACTAAAATAAGCTTATATTTTAATTTGATTTTCCATGATCTTTTTTGATACAGGAGGCCTGGCTTTTCCATTTTCCACCTGAGCAATCAAGACTGAGTTTCTACCTCCTGGATTCAGCCTGGCCCAGCCCCAGCTATTACAGGTATTCCTGGGGTAGTGAGGAGGGCTGGCCATGGCCTGGTCTAGGTAAACAGAAGTTAGAGAAGAGTTGGAACAGAGCTGAACACAGGCTGTGAAGACAGAGGTTCTGGAAGAAGCCCAGAGTGCTATGTGGGGTAGGGGAGATGGGAGGCAGGAGTGAGCAGAGGCTGCTCAGGCTGGACGGGTGGTGTAGGAGGTGACCCTGGCTCCTGCTTTAGATCTCAGAGCACCTGGGGCTGGAAAGTCCAGATCTACGGAAGATTACAAACGCTAACAGCACTGACCATGACTCAAATGCTAAACAGTGAAATCGTAAAAAACACTAGAAAATATTGGTGAATATTTATCTGAGTGAAGGACTTTACTATTTTTTAAAGATTTATGTATTTGAAAGGCAGAGTTACACGCACACACACACAGAGACAGAGAGACAGAGAGAGGCAGAGGCAGAGGCAGAAAGTGAGAAGTCTTCCATCTGCTGGTTCACTCCCCAAATGGCCACCACAACTGACACTGGGCCAGGCCGAAGCCAGGAGCCAGGAGCTTCTTCCAACTTTCCCACATGGGTTGCAGGGGCCCAGGGACTCCAGCTCCCTCCTGCTGCTTTCCTAGGCACATTGGCAAGGCGCTGGATTGGAAGTAGAGTAACTAGGATTCTAAATGGCGCCCATATGTGATGCCAGCACTGCAGGCAGCAGCTTAACCTGTTGAACCACAGCAGCAGCCCTGACAAGGACTTTAAATAAAAGAACACATAGTATTTTAAAAGACTGGAATTTTTTAAAAAAATTTTATTTATTTGAAAGGCAGAGTTATGGGGTGAGGAGGAGAATTAGAGAGATCTTCCTTGCTCTGGTTCACTCCCCAAATGGCTGCAATGACCAGAGCTGAGCCAGGCTGAAGCTAGGAGCCAGGAGCTTTTTCCAGGTCTCCTGTATGGGTACAGGGGCCCAAGTACTTGGGCCATTTTTCGGCTGCTTTCCCAGGTGCATTAGCAGGGAGGTGGATTGGAAGTAGAACAGGTGGGACTCAAACCAGTGCCCATACAAGGTGCTGGCATTGCAGGCAGCGGCTTAACGCGTGGCGCCACAAAGCTGACCCCCAAGACTGGAAATTTTAACCATTTTAAAAATAAACACCAACACTTTAAAAACAAAACTCACAAACAAAATTACAAAGTAGGGAAGAAACTGGGGAGAATATTCACAGCAACACTGACAGAGAGGAAGTATCCTTCCTCTGTATAAAATGCAGATCAGTAAATGGATACAAAGGCTTCAAAAGAAAAGCAGCTGTATTGGTCAGGATTTGATTCAATTACAGAAAACAGTGACTAGAACGAGATGGAAACTTATTTCCCTCTCACATAAAAAAAACAAAAAAACAAAACAAAACAAAAAACAAAGCCAGAAGCTGCAAGTGCAGGACTGGTATGGTGGCCCCTGTGTCTAATATCCAGCTCTGGTTCTCACGGCTCAAGTGGTTGCCAGAGTGCAGTCATCAGGCTCTCATCTAGGAAGGGTGGAAAAAGGGAGGATGGGTGGAAGGCACACTCCGTCCTTCCAGGGAGCCAGCCTGGAAGTCCACGTGACACTTTCACTTGCCTCTCACTGGCCAGAAGTCGGTCACATGTTAGAAACAAGCAGTTTCTAATAGTAACGTGATCAAAATTCTCAAGAGACGCAAAGTGCTCAAGAAAGGCCAACCTTCCCAACAGTCAGGTGTATGAGGGGCTTCAGAGAGTGTTCTACTTTTTCACCGGCTTTGTATTTTAAGAGGGCTTTTTATGGTCTCCTCCAGCTAAAATCTTCAAGGGTGACAGGAGGAACCACAAAGACAGGGAGCAGGCGACTATCTTAATAACAATCTGGAGATAGCGGCACACAAGAGTCCAGTGCAAAAGGGCCCTTTGTCCAGCTGGGTGGCTCAGAGGCCCAAGGGTGACAGTCTGGCTGCTTTCCCCGAAGCCTCCCTCCAACCCCAAGTGACATCAGATTCCGTAAATGCTGGAAAGCAGATGAAATTCTGCACCCCAGAACTCTCCAACTAAACTATAGCTAGAATTAAATTTTAGGTGTTTTTCAAATTTCCTTAAAAAAAAAAAAAAAAGGTAGCATCTTCACACAAGCTGAATCAGCAGTTTCAGGACTTTTTTTTTTTTTTAAAGAATCTTTGTTGTATGCTTGGAGTGTCACAAAATAAGCATGAAAAGCAGCACTAAAATGAGGACCAGTAATAGGGAGTGGGATAGGGACTGTGCAAGGCATCAGATGGATGTCAACACCGTCCCCTTTCAGGGGGCAAAGTGCAGTGGTCACTGGGGACCCTGAAGGCTTCCCAAATTCACTGGTCTATTTTTATTTCTCTTTTCATTGGAGGGGGGCAGGGACCCAACTACTTGAGCCATCGTCTTCTTCTGCCCAGGGTGCACGTGAGTGGGAGGCTGCAGTCAGGAGCTGCATCTGAGAATCAAACTCAGGCGCTCTGTTAAGGGATGCAGGTATCTGAACCGCTAGGCTGATACCTCTCCCTGTGGTCCATTTATTTTAACAGTTACTGTGCCCTTTCTCCATTTTAGATGGCCACCAGTTACTTCTCACTATTTATTTGAAAGACTGCCTTTAACATCCACTTCTTTTAGTCTTTTTTTTTAAATTATTATTTATTTGAGTTAACTCTAGAGAGAGGAGGAGAGACAAAGAGAGGTGGAGAGACAGAAAGAGAGAGATCTTCCATCCACTGGTTGACCCCCTAAATGGTTGCAATGGCTGCAGCTGGGCCAGTTCAAACCTAGGAACCAGGAGCTTCTTCCAGGTCACCCACATGGGTGCAGGGGCCCAAGCACTTGGGCCATCTACTGCTGCTTTCCCAGGTGCCTAGCAGGGAGCTGAACTGGAAGTGGAGCAGCTGGGACTCGAACCGGCACCCATATAGGATGCTAGCATCGCAGGTGAGGGATTAACCCGCTAGGCCTCAATACCAGCTCCTTCTCTGTTTTTTTTTGCTCATTTTTTAAAAAGGTTATTTATTATTTTTATGTGAAAGGCAGAGAGACAGTTAATTCCCATATACTAGCTCACCCTCCAAATGCTCACAGCAGCCAGGTCTAGGGGCTGGAGTCAAGAGCTAAGAATTAAATCCAGGGGCTGGTGCTGTGGCGTAGTGGGTAAAGCTGCCGCTTGCAGTGCTGGCTTCCCATATGGGCACTGGTTCGAGACTTGGCTGTTCCACTTCCGATCCAGCTCTCTGCTATGGCCAGAGAAAACAGCAGAAAATGGTCCAAGTGCACCCATGTGGGAGACCTAGAAGAAGCTCCTGGCTCCTGACTTGGGAACAGCACAGCTCTAGCTGTTGCAGCCATTTGGGGGAATGAGCCAATGGATGGGAGACTTCTCTCTCTTTTCCTCTGCCTCTCTGTAACTTTGACTTGCACATAAATAAATCTTTAAAAAAAATTCAATCCAGATCTCCTATGAGGTTGGCAGGGACTTAACTACTTGCAACATCACTACTTGCTGGCTCCCAGGGTGCGAATTAACTGGAATTGGGAGTGGAGCCAGAACTGAAACCTGGGAACTCTACATGGTGTGCAGGTGTTCCAAGCAGCATCTTAACCACTATGCCAAATGCATGCCTCTAATTTTTACTCTTTTAAAATGGCTGTGGACTGGGAAATAAAACACTAGAGTAAACAGATATTTTACAGACTTTGCAGAGTGATATGATATGATATAATGACTAAACCTGTGCTTTGGAGTCAAAAACCCCTGGATTTGAGACCTAGCTCTACCATTTATCAGCAACATGCTGAACAAGTTAAACTTTTCTGGGCCTCAGTTCCTTTTTTTTTTTTTTTAAAGATTTTATTTATTTATTTGAGAGGTAGAGTTACAGACAGTGAGAGGGAGAGACAGAGAGAAAGGTCTTCCGTCTGTTGGCCCACTCCCCAGATGGTCACAATGGCCGGAGCTGCGCCGATCCAAAGCCAGGAGCCAGAAGCTTCCTCCCAGTCTCCCACATTGGTGCAGGGACCCAAGCACTTGGGCCATCTTCTACTGCTTTCCCAGGCCATAGCAGAGAGCTGGACTGGAAGAGGAGCAACCAGGACAGAACCAGTGCCCCAACCAGGACTAGAACCTGGGGTGCTGGCGCCGTAGGTGGAGGATTAGCATAGTGACCCACAGCACTGGCAGCACCTTGTTTTAAAGTGGGTACCGTGCTTACCATCTCTCATCGGGTCTGGTGGGGAACCACAGCGTGCGCAAAAAGGAGCTGGTCTATGAAGGGGTGGGAAGGGCTCAGGGCGGCAACAAGGCAGAGTGGAGCACTGCAGGGCCAGCATCACAGGGAGCTGTGACCACCTGCAGCTTGGAGATGCAAAGGAAGAGAGAGGGAACTCCGAGAAGGCGGCTGTTGGGATGGGCATCTGGCAGGAGGTGTGGGCTCCATGGAGGATGACACGGGTCTGCAGTGACCTGATAGGACCCAGAGGGAATTAACTCTTGACTTCATCTTTCTGTATACTTCCATTTCTCTTGCCAGCACCTTCCATTGGCCAAACCTAAACAGAAGCTAGGGGCAAACAGGCTGGGTAATTCCTCAGGTCAGCTCCCAGTACAGATGGGTGGAGAGGCCACCTGGAGGGGCCAATGGAGTAGACAAAACCAGGAAGGTGATGAGCTCAGCATAATGCCTGAACACAATGAGCCCACGACACGTCCTCAATAACTGGGTATTTCTTTTGGACTATGGACTTTCCCTGTCTGCCTTTTTTGCTTACTGCTTACTTCCTGATTTTTTGCAGGTCACGGATGGTTAAGGTGACCTCGGTTAATCAGGTGTTATTCTGTATATAGGAGTGTTCTGAAGAAGTAAGGAGTGTGTAAGAAAGATAACCAGGGACTCTGAGGGCTGGGGAGGAGAGAGGGAAATGAAAGAAGGGCAGCTGCTAGGAGGAAAGGATGTGTGTTCCCCAGCAGGTGGGAGAAAACACAGGGTTGTTTTACTTTTCCTGGGGGCATGATAACAGAGCCTTCACAATTTCAAAGTCTAGTGAGACTCAGCAGAAGGGATTTTGCAAAGACTGTCTTCCTGTCCTAAATGTAAAACCTGGGGCCAGCCCTATGGTGCAATGGTTTAAGGCCATGTCAGCATCCCACATCATGGTGCTGGATCCAGTCCTGGCTTCTCCACTTCCTATCCAGTTCCCTGATAACACACTTGGGAGACCAGGGAGGAGTCCCAGGCTCCTGGCTTCTTCCTGGCCTGACCCTGGCTGTTGTGGCCATTTGGGGAGTGAACCACCAGATGGAAGAGCTCTGCCTCTGTTACTCTGCCTTTTAATAAATTATATATATATATATATATTTAAAAATCTTGTTTCCTTCTAGTTAAATTAATATGATTTTCCCCTAAATTACACTTTTTGTTCGTAATTTACCAATAATAATTATATATATATATATACTTATGGGACACAGTGGGACTTTTCAGTATGTGTGCACAGTGTGATCTGTCACTCCAGACATTTATTATTTTTTTTTTTTTTTGTGTTGGGAACATTCAAAATCCTCTCTACAAGCTTGGAAAATACCATTAGCTATTGTCAACCATAGTTATCCCACCATGCTGTGGAACATTAGAAGTCACTCCTCAGCCGGCGCCGTGGCTCACTAGGCCAATCCTCCGCCTTGCGGCGCCGGCACGCCGGGTTCTAGTCCCAGTCGGGGCGCAGGATTCTGTCCCGGTTGCCCCTCTTCCAGGCCAGCTCTCTGCTGTGGCCAGGGAGTGCAGTGGAGGATGGCCCAAGTGCTTGGGCCCTGCACCCCATGGGAGACCAGGAGAAGCACCTGGCTCCTGCCATCGGATCAGCGCAGTGCGCTGGCCGCGGCGGCCACTGGAGGGTAAACCAACGGCAAAGGAAGACCTTTCTCTCTGTCTCTCTCTCTCACTGTCCACTCTGCCTGTCAAAAAAAAAAAAAAAAAAAAAAAAAAAAGAAGTCACTCCTCATCTAATCACCCCCCACCCACACAAGCACAGGTTTTAACTCAGCACCCCTGCCCAATGCACCGAGTGAACGTGCTCACCTGGATGCGAGCCCTGGCACACTCCCACCTGGGTGCGCTCTGAACTGGGAAATGGCTGCTCCGTGAGATGGCTCCCAGGTGGGAAGTGAGGCCGGGAGAATGGTCTGAGCAGTGCCTCGTAAACTCAGTGTCCTTCCCTCAGGCCTGCAGGAATCTGGCGTTAACTACACAAGCTGCTCTGAGTGGTACAGGCTCCAGAGCACAGCATCCGGGCCATCTGCATCCCTGCCAGGGCTCCCAGCATCCTCCTCACATCTGCTAATGCTGCCTCTAGGCTCTGCACCGGCCCCTCCCTCTGTCCTCTCCCAGCAGCCTCAGCCCATCCTCCAAGGCCCCAGAGGCACTGTGTCCTCCAGGGGACTGCTGGACAGTGTTTCATTCCCCATCAGGGTCGAGAGCCCTTCTGTGCGCCTGCTGGCCTTGTGGCTTCTTTTGCTCACAGCGCCTACCACAGCCATCTTGTTTTCTGGCCTAACTGTCCCCATACACTAAAGCCCCTGAGAACCAGCACTGAAATGTTCGTCTGAGTTTTACCACGTCCCAGCAGAGCACCTGGCACACAGCGGGCACCCAATAAAGGTTTATTTAAGGAACATTCGAGGCATAATTCAGAATAAAGAAGCCTCATATGACCAAAGCAGGATGTTAACCAAGCTATGTGTTCTAGAATGCTCTTCCTTGCCTGTTGCCCCCACAGCACAGGGGAGTCACTTGCTCTTTCCTTAGTCCTCTTCTCGTCCAGTTATCACCTCAAATGCCACTTCCTCAGACGACTCAGTCCAAAGCAGTTGCTCAGTCACTTGGTCACACATCTGTGTATTTTTACTTGAGAGAAAGCACTTACTGTCGATCTTACCATTTCATTTCCATGTTTGTCTTCCATCTCTGCTGGCCCATTTGAGCAAGGACCTTGTCTGTTCCCCACTGCCTGCCCGCATCTAGTGCAGTGTTGGGTAAATACTACTTAAGTAAACACATGCGGTTGCTGTTATGGCCGCTTTATTAGAGCTATGTCTCCCATCTTTGCTGCTCCAGAGAAGCTCAGGCGGGCCTGGAGAGCCACCCATCACGGCAGAACCTCATTTTCCTCCCTAGGCCAGGCTGCCTGCTCTCGGCCCAGATTCCCCCGACAGTGGCCAGATGCAGAGGTACCTCAGAAGGTGTGTCTGTGGGCCTCACATGCTGGAAAGGCTCCCCTTGCTGTCTGTGAGCCCAGCTTGAGCTGTCCATGGCCCAGAATGACAGATGTATGTGCCTAGAGCTCCCCCCTGGCCTGGCACCTGGCAGGAAGCAGGCCCAGTGGCCAGTATGCTGAGGACAGATGTCTGCCTTTTCCCACACCCCCACCCTGAGAGCACTTCTAGCTGCCTGGCCGGGAGCAGGAACTGGCCCCACCTTCTGCAGTCTGGCAGACGGAGTCCTCCAGCTGTGCCTTAGACCAGGGCTAATCTTTAGGGGCTGGGGCCTTACTCCCTGCCCCTCCAGCCCCTGCAGAAACTGCTCTGCCAGCTCAGCACAGGGTCAGGTCTGGAGTCTCTCACCTGTCCCTAGCCCTTCCGTGAAGGCTCCTGGTTTACTGGAAATCATAAACTGGGAGACAGCCGTTATCACACCCTGAACAGTACGCTCTTAATATTTAACACTGGAGGCTCAAAGAACCAGAAACACTAGCCTTCCGGTTACTCTCAGCAATGATGTTTGCACCTGGTAATTGAGGTCAGGTTTGCTTCTTTTAAGTCACATGATTTGCTTCAAGACAGGAAGGTGTTGGGGCCACTTGTTGCAAAGAGACCCAGAGGTGGTCACAGAAACGCTGCAAACCAGCTCTGGCAGCAAGGCTGTGTTTTCATGGGGAGCCCACGCTGGGAGCACAGAACTGTGCTTGCACTGGTACATGACTCTCCTGCTCAACGCAGGACGTAATTAAACCTCCACATGTCACTCATTGCAAGCTAAGGCCACCTTCCTCCCTCTAAGACGCCTGCTGAGCAGAGCCACTTTGAATCCTTTCTGGGCATAAATTAACTAATTAACCAAAGAATTAGCATGCTGAAAAGTCACCCAGAAAACACCAGTCACTTAAGGGTCTCCAGATCATAGTACAGGCCCCGCCCTACCCAAACATCTAATTGTGTTCCAGGCTTTACTTGATCGCAGGTATTTATCTCCTGGTTGTCATGGAAGCTGTTCAGATAAACAGCAGCACAGCCAAGCCAGGTGCCAGTCCAGTTTCAGAGCCTTCTAAGAGCAGTGGAGCTCCCTGGTGGCCAGTGGCACCAACTCACAGCTAAGGGCTCTCACGTGGCCTCTCTCGGCATACAGAAAGTGCTCAACAAACGCTTCCTGAATGAAAGGACCTCCGATGTCAGTTCTCAGGGTTCAAGGCCCCTAGATCAACAGATCTTCACCCCACCCCCCCAAACAGGAAGGCTTGGCCCAACACAGCCAATCGCTTAGCTCGCAGAGTGACCCAGCTGGCCCACAGACCCCTTCATCGTCCCCAGAGTCATATGGGTGCAGGCCTGTGAGGGCAGAGCCAGCTGTGGCCAGGTACTCAACTGAGGGCACTGGTACAGGGTGCCATACCCCACTGCCAGGCTTAGCAGCCCCACTCACATGCTGGGGGAGCACCCACCTCACACCCCTTATCCCAGGCTTCCACGAGCACTGAGGACACTCTGCAGAATGGACAGCTGGCCCCAAGGGGACATTGTACAGGGACTCAAGGAAGAAGCCACTGTCTCTCCAGTCCCTAAAAATGGCCCCCAAAAGGAGGAGCCAGCAGTTCTCTCTGGAAAGTTTCTAAAGGACAGATTTTCCCCTCTGTGATGCATGGTCTAGAAAGGGGAGATGGGGGGAAAACCAGATGCCCTAAACTCTCAAGGTCAACAGACTTAACCACCGCCAGGTGTCGGGGCAGTCCACAGGCCAGCGTGGGCCCTGGAATAGGACATTTGAAGCTTGGGGGTGACAGCAGGGTGGTATTAGGCATTATTGAAACAGCAGCCTGTTTCAATACCTGGTGGTTACTTATTAAAGGGAATAATTTATGGAAAACTTTTAGCATCCTAAACTTGCAATATTTTGGCTATATAACTGTTTTTTTTTTCTTTCAAGGACATTTAACTAAACACAAGGGACACAGGGAAAACAGCACACCACCAAAAACTGAATTATCCACTCTGGATAACTGAGAACGACTGTGCATAACAACACAGCAAGAAGTGTGAAATGCTGGGCTCAGTCATTCTAGAGCCCTGAGTCACAGCAAATGCAGTGTGTGAAAGCTGTTCCCTCCCACAGACAGGCAGAGCCACTGACAAGCCTAACAGTGGTGACAAAAATAGCCACCAGGCACATGTATGTGCTGGGCAGTTCACAAGGTGACTTAATTCACACAGAAAATCCACCATGAGGCTGGGATTCTTGTTCCCAATTTATAGATACAAAAACCCAGAACTGGACCGGTGCCGTGGCTTAACAGGCTAATCCTCCGCCTTGCGGTGCTGGCACACTGGGTTCTAGTCCCAGTTGGGGCACCGGATTCTATCCCGGTTGCCCCTCTTCCAGGCCAGCTCTCTGCTATGGCCCGGGAAGGCAGTGGAGGATGGCCCAAGTGCTTGGGCCCTGCACCCACATGGGAGACCAGGAGAAGCACCTGGCTCCTGGCTTCGGATCAGCGAGATGCGCCGGCCGCAGCGGCCATTGGAGAGTGAACCAACGGCAAAAAGGAAGACCTTTCTCTCTGTCTCTCTCTCTCACTATCCACTCTGCCTGTCAAAAAAACAAACAAACAAACAAACAAAAAACAAAAAAACAAAACAAAAAAAAACCCAGAACTGAAGGAACTGAACAATTTCCTAAGCACACCCCTACCCACCCACAACCCCCATACATGAGAGAGCAGAGCCAGGATTCAATCCCAGGTTTGGCTGTGCGTGCTACATCTCCTAAGGCAAAATCTTTACTGCTGCTGTTTCCCAGGGAAACCCAGCTGGGTCATCCTTAAATCTGCTTTGTCAGAAGTCACTATGTCTAAGACTAGGCCAACGGGATGACGAGGGTACCTGGAAAGGGTGGCTGATGCCCCTGTTCTAGAGGACAAAGGGCCTGATGGCAGCAATTATTTCAGGAGACCTGCGTCCCCTGGCCTGAGCAAGAGTCTGCCACAGGAGGAGGCCTTGTCCAGCCCACTCCTCTTCATTCCAGGTTCCAGAAAGTCTCCATGAGCCTCTGGGAGAGCTGCAGGATGTAGCAGCAGCAGGCAGACCTAGGAAGAGGAGCACAGGGAGCACACCACCCCCAGCCCCCACCTCTGCTCAGAGCGTTCTTAGTGCCTGGGACTGTGGCTGTGTTGAGGAAACCCTGTCAGTGGCGCTGAACTGTCAGACACAGAGTTGCCTATGCTACCACTTTTTAAAAAAGATTTATTTTATTTATTTGAAGGACAGAGTTACAGAGAGAGGCAGAGAAAGAAAAAGAGAGGTCTTCCATCCCCTTGTTCACTCCCCAGATGGCTGCAATGGCCGGAGCTGCTCTGATCCGAAGCCAGGAGCCAGGAGCTTCCTCCAGGTCTCCCATGTGGGTGCAGGGGCCCAAGGACTTGGAACATCCTCCACTGCTTTCCCAGGCCACAGCAGTGAGCTGGATTGGAAGAGGAGCAGCCGGGACTAGAACTGGTACCTATATGGGATGCTGGCGCTTCAGGCCAGGTCTTTATTTTTTTTTCTTAAAGATTTATTTTATTTATTTGAAATACAGAGTTACAGAGAGAAGTAGAGACAGAGAGAGAGAGAGGTTTTCCATCTGATGGTTCACTCCCCAGATGGCCACAACAGCTGGAGCTGCGCCAATCTGAAGCCAGGAGCCAGAAGCCAGGAGCTTCTTCCAGGTCTCGCACATGGGTGGAGGGGCCCAAAGACTTGGGCTATCTTCTACTGCTATCCCAGGCCATAGCAGAGAGCTGGATCAGAAGAGGAGCAGCCAGGACTTGAACTGGCGCCCATATGGGATGCCGGCGCTTCAGTCCAGGTCTTTAACCCACTGCGCCACAGCACTGGCCCCTATGCTACCACTTTTTCCTAGCAACTAACATGAACCCCGGGGAGAAAGCCCTGGCCTAGGCTCCCTGAGATCTGCCTTCTCCCTATGGTTTTGCCCCTACCTTTTCACGGGAACACAGGTCGGTCACGTGACCTCAGTGGTACAGGTGGGAATCGTCTCACACCATCATCACCACAGCTAGCATCCAGTGAGAGTCCACATGGGCCAGGTACTGTGCTAGAGGCAGTACCACATGCACCCTCCCAGGCCCCTGTGCCATTAGCTCTATTTCCACTCCTGCTGTCAGATGAGGAAACATAGTGCAGCAAGTTGGTCATGGGATATGCCCAAAGTCACATGGCTGGCAAAGGTGCACCTGGCCTCTGTACCATGTGTTTTTCTGTGCTCTGAACCACTAACAGCTGGTTCATAAAGACCAAGGACAGATGGAAAAGTGCATGGGAAGTGAAAAACGAAGTGAGGGTAGAGGGAGAGGCCGCACCAAACAAACAGAAATCACAAGCCTTGGACACAACTCAAGGAATGTTCCTAACCCCTGTGCAATGTTCTACGGAATTTATTCACAGAATAAATTATTCAGAGACCCCCAAGATGGGAAAGACCCTCAATATGTCACTTGAGTCTTCCTCCCTTCCTTCAGGCAGGAATAGAGCGACCGATAACACACAGAGAGACAAGCAAGGGGCACCAGAGTAGGCCCTCAGTTTCCAGGCAAGGAGGAGACAGAACCCCAACCTCTTGGGCCCTGGAGGAAGGCATAGTGATGAGAACAGGCCCCTTCCTGTCAAGGCAGAAGCTCTCTAACCAAAACAGGAACTTTTTTTTTTTTTATAAATATGGGGGTACAGGTACATTTCCTTCCTTCCTTCCTTCCTTCCTTCCTTCCTTCCTTCCTTCCTTCCTTCCTTTCTTCCTTCCCTCCCTCCCTCCTTCTTTCCTTCCTTCCAAGATTTATTTATTTATTTGAAAGGTAACAGTTATAGAGAGGCAGAGGCAGAGGCAGAGAGAAAGAGGAAGAGACAGAGAGAGAGGTCTTCCATCCACTGGTTCACTCCCCAGATGGCCTCAATGGCTGGAGCTGCACAGATCTGAAGCCAGGAGCCAGGAGCTTCTTCTATGTCTCCCACTCAGATGCAGGGGCCCAAGCACTTTCCACTGCTTTCCCAGGCCATAGCAGAGAGCTAGATCAGAAGTAGAGTAGCCGGGACTCGAACCAGCACCCATATGGGATGCCGGTGTGGCAGGCAACAGCTTTACCCGCTATGGCACAGCGCTGGCCCCAGTGAACATTTTAACATAATCTGCAAGTGCATTTTTTTCACTTCGAGAGCAGATCTGATTTCCCTGCAGAGCTGGTTGGCTCCAAAGGGAGGTAGCCCTCGGGTCCTCCCCTTGGAGCTCTAGCTTAGGCAGGGTCCAGGGTTGCAGATGACAGAACTGAGGTTAACTCGCCAGAAAAGGGATGATACGGAGGGATCCTGGAGAGCTGCAAAGGCCTCCTGGGGAGTGCCGCAGACTTGGAGCCAGCCAGCCACATACAGCGCCTACCTTGGAGTTAGCTGGGCAAACAACAAAATGCTGCTTTCCCATGGCAGCTTGCAAGGAAGGACTGTCCAGCCCCCAGTGCTCCCATTCTTCTCCCTGGCACGCACCTGTCCCCTGCTGTGCCTCACACAATCCCATCTGATACCAACGGGCTCTCTCTTCCCTCTGCCGCAACCTGACATTCACACCGCTCGTGCCCTGGCCTCGTCGGGTTTCTGACAAACGTCCCTCCTCAGTTTCCGGACTGTCCTGCCAGTGCATCCCCGCTCCCTCTCTTCCTCTCCCCTGCTTTTCTGCCCCTCGACTGGAATGCAAGCTCTGTGAGCAAGGTCTTGGGTTGAGCTGTTCCTTGCTGTGAGTCCAGGGTCCAGAGCTGAACGTGGAATATTTGAAACACTGAATTAGTTCCTGAATACTCTATGAAGGAAAGACAAATGAATTGGAAACTTTGGAACAATCAAACCCTCACGTTCTGTGCTGCAGGATGAGGGCAGCAGCAGGAAGCCGCCTGTGCTGTCCCCATCAGCCCTGCAGCTCCCGGGCTCCCAAAAGTCTGTGCATCTCTTGAAACTGGTCTGCGCTGCTGCTCTGCAGACCATAGAGGGCTGGCCTGATTCCAGCCCCTGCTTTCCTAGGACCTCACGACTGGGAAACGAGTTACCCAAGGGCCCTTTCCCCCACGCCCAGTTCAGCCCAGGAAGCGTGGCTGCTGAGCAGTGGCAGGCATGTAGACTCTCAAGGTCATACAAGGTCAGGGCTGGGAAGGCCCCTGGTCCCCTGAAGGTCAATTTGTACCCACAGATAATGCAGGCCAGGGCAGGGTTGGAGTACACACGGATGCTGGATTCTGACAGGTACAACCCCTACCAGCTGTGTATGCAGAGAGAATTGTTTGAGAAGACACTATTCGAAATATACAGCTTTGGGGCTGGTGCTGTGGTGCAGTAGGTTATGCCTCCATCTGCAGTGCTGCATCCCTTATGGGTGCTGGTTTGTGTTCTGGTTGCTCTACCTTCAATCCAGCTTTCTGTTGATGGTCTGGGAAAGCAGTGGAAGATGGCCCTAGTGCTTGGGCCCTTGCACCCACGTGGTAGACCAGACCTGGAAGAAGCTCTTGGCTCCTGGCTTCAGACTGGCCCACCTCTGGCCACTGCAGCTGTTTAGGGAGTGAACCACCAGATCGAAGATTCTCTCTTTGTCTTTCCCTCTCTCTGTCTGTCTGTAACTCTGCTGCTCAAATAGATAAACTTTTTTTTTTTTAAATACAGCTTTCCCCAGAAGTAAAGTGGAAATAAAAGTTCCTACTTTATTTTTGATTGGTTTATTTATTTATTTGAAAGTCAGAGTGACAGCAATGGGGAGAAAAAGATCTTTTACTTGCTGGTTCACTCCCCAAATGGCCACAACAGCCAGGGCTCAACAAGGAGCCTGTAACTCTGTCTGGATATTACACAAGAGTGGTAGAGACCCAAGTACTTGGGCCATCATTTGCTGCCTTCCCAGGTATATCAGCAGGGAGCTAGATCAGAAATGGAAGTGTAAGGGGGCTGGCACTGTGGCATAGTGGGTAAAGTCACCACCTGCAGTGCCAGCATCCCATATGGGAACCAGTTTGAGTCCCAGCAGCTCAACTTCTGATCCAGCTCTCTGCTATGGCCTGGGAAAGCAGTGGAAGATGGTCCAAGTCCCTGAGCCCCTGCACCTCTGTGAGAGACCTGGAAGAAGCTCCTGGCTCTTGGCTTCGGATCGGCGTAGCTCCAGCTGTTGCAGACAACTGTGGAGTAAACCAGTGGATGAAGACTTCTCTCTCTCTCTCTGCCTCAGCCTTTCTGTAACTCTGCCTTCCAAATAAAATAAATAAGTCTTTAAAACAAAACAAAATGGCCGGCGCCATGGCTTAACAGGCTAATCCTCCACCTAGCGGCGCCAGCACACCGGGTTCTAGTCCCGGTTGGGTTGCCGGATTCTATCCCGGTTGCCCCTCTTCCAGTCCAGCTCTCTGCTATGGCCCGGGAAGGCAGTGGAGGATGGCCCAAGTCCTTGGGCCCTGCACCCGCATGGGAGACCAGGAGAAGCACCTGGCTCCTGGCTTCGGATCAGCGAGAAGCGCCGGCCGCAGCGGCCATTGGAGAGTAAACCAACGGCAAAAAGGAAGACCTTTCTCTCTGTCTCTCACTGTCCACTCTGCCTGTCAAAAAAACAAACAAACAAACAAAAAAAAAAAAAAACGAAACAAAAAGAAATGGAAGTGTGAGGACTGAGCCGGCACCCTGCTGTGGGATGGGGGGTGTCCTACGTAGGGCTTAACCACTGTGCCACACCACCTGCTCCAGAAATTCCTGCTTTAAACAGCAAACTCTTCCAGTGCTCAAAAGTCTACTTAAAAAAAATTTATTTACTTGAAAGTGAGAGAGAGAGAGAGAGAGAGAGAGAGCAAGCGAGTGCGCACTTCCATCCATGAATTCGGTCCCCCAAATGGCCACAACAGCCAGTACTGGGCCAGGCCAAAGCCAGGAGCTTCATCTGGGTCTCTGACATGGGCAGCAGGGGCCTAAGCACTTGGATCATTTTTGCTGCTTTCCCACGTGCATTAGCAGGGAGATGGATGGGAAGTGGCACTCACATGTAATGCCAGTGTCATAGACAGCAGCCTCACTTGCTATGCCACAACGCTGGCCCCCTGATTCCAATTCTTTGTGGTATCAAATTCACACTTCTTGGCTTGAAAGTTAAGTTCCCACCAACCCCAGCACCCAGCCAACCCACCTGCCCAGCACAGGCCCTCCAGACTCCTTGCAAGCCACTCTTGTTCCTTCTCATACTGTGTGCCTGGAACCACCTTCTGCTTTTTTTTTTTTTTTTTTTTTTTGCTCCCATCTGAGGTACAAGAGCCCCGGGGGCAGTCTTCCCTGACTGAGACTCTGGGCACTCATGTAGGAACAGGCAGGGACAGTTCTGACTCGCCAGCCAGAACAGAGAATCCTCAGGGTAACTGTCTCCCTCTTCTTCCCCTCTTAGGCACAAAAAAACACACATGGGGGAAGGCATTTGGTACAGATTAAGACATGGCTTGGGACGTCCATCTCTCAAATCTGAGTGCCTACGCTGGAGTCCTCTGCTCCCAGTGCTAGCTTCCTGATAAGAAAAGCACACTCTCGGAAGCAGCACATGATGGCTCGGGTAATTGGGTCCTTGCCACCCACGTGGAAGACTCAGGCTGAATTTGGGCTCCTGGCTTTGGCCTGGCCAAACTCCAGGCACTTGAGTCAGCAGATGGGATCTTTCTTTCTCTGTCTCTGCCTTTCAGATAAATAAGCAAAATTTTAAAAATTATTTACATTCTTGCTAGCTCATTTGAAGTTAACAGTTAGAATTTGGTTAAAGTATGGGATCAATATTGTGGTACAGAAGGTTAAGCCACTTCTTGCACACTAGCATCCCATGCTGGAGCGTTGGTTTAAGTCCTGACTGCTCCACTTCGGATCCAGCTTCTTGTTAATCCACTTGGAAGACAGCTTCCTGCTAATGTGCCTGGGAAACCAGCAGAAGATGGCCCAGAAGATGGTCTCCACCGACGTGGAAGACCAGGACGCAGTTCCTGGCTCCTGGTTTCAGTCTGACTGAGATATGGCTGTTATGGCCATTTGAGGAGTGAACCAGTGATTGGGACACCTCTCTGTTTCTCTGTCTCTGTGTGTAGCTCTGCCTTTCAAATAAATACTTCGGCAAAAAAAGGATTTGTAAAATGCCCCTCAATAGTCTATGTATTTCCCAAACACAAGAAAAGAAAGGCACAGAAATTACTCCGGAGACACAATGAAGTCTCTCCCATTTCTGTAGGCTTGGTCTGTGTGGAGAACAAAAAGTCAGCTTTATCTCCACCCAGACTTGACAAATAGTAGAACTCCCTGAAAACAGTGAGCAGAGGAGAAAAAAAAAAAAAAAAAGCACAAGAATTAGTCTCACTTAAAGATTTCAGGAAGGAAAACACAGTTGAACTGAAAACTGTTAACTGGTGTCAAAAAAAAAAAAAGCCCGGAAATGTTTTTGAACTGTGTCTTCTATCAAAGTCCCTTGGGGGCTGATGGTCCTTCAACACACTCCTCAAAGCACCTGTTTTACCAAATGCCAGCAGCCCAACTTTGTGAGGCAAGAAGACGGTGAAACTGGACACAGAAGTACACAGCTATGAATCACATCACCTGGCTGGCCGGTAGCGCCACCCAGCATCACAGCCCAGGCCTGGCAGCGGTGTGGGCAGCCCTCGGGGAGGACGAACCAACAGCAGATGGCATCCTGCTGCCCCCAGCTTCTCCACCTGCCTCCTTCCTCTTTGTGGCCCATCTCTGCTCTATGCCTCCCACATGCTAAATACCCAGGATAAACCCCTTGCACAACTCTCCACACCTAACCTAATCCCACATTCTCTCAAGGGACACCTCCAAACCAGCACTTTTATTTCATACTTACATGGTTTTTTGTGTTTGTTTTAAAACGAAAGTATTTAAAAGACAGAATTTGGCAGGGGGTGTGCCGTCTGCTGGTTAAGATATCTGTGGGGCTGACACTGTGGCGTAGTAGGTAAAGCCGCCACGTGCAGTGCCGGCATCCCATATGGGCGCTGGGTCGAGTCCCAGCTGCTCCACTTCCAATCCAGCTCCCTGTTATGGCCTGAGAAAGCAGTGGAACATGGCCTAAGTCCTTGGGCCCTTGCACCCGTGTGGGAGACCCAGAAGAAGCTCCTGGCTCCTGGCTTCAGATTGGCACAGCTCTACCTGTTGCAGCCTTCTGGGGAGTGAACCAGCGTATGGAAGATGTCTTTCTCTCTCTTTGCCTCTCTATAACTCTGCCTTTCAAATAAATAAATACATCTTGGGGCAGGCGCTGTGGTGCAGTGGGTTAACATCCTGGCCTGAAGTGCCGGCATCCCATATGGGTGCTGGTTCTAGTCCCAGCTGCTCCACTTCCGATCCAGCTCTCTGCTATGGCCTGGGAAGGCAGTAGAAGATGGCCCAAGTCCTTGGGCCCCTGCACCCATGTGGGAGACCCGGAAGAAGCTTCTGGCTCCTGGCTTTGGATCTGCACAGCTCCGGCCATTGTGGTCATCTGGGGAGTGAACCATCAGATGGAAGACCTTTCTCTCTCTCTCTGCCTCTCCTCTCTCTGTGTAACTATGACTTTCAAATAAATAAATAAATCTTTAAAAAAATAAATACATCTTAAAAAAAGAAAAGATAATATGCATCCCACACTGGAGAACATGGGTTTGATTCCTGGCTTTAGCTCCTGATTCTAGGTTCCTGCCAATGCAGATCCTGGGAGGCAGTGGTAATGGAGTATCTGTCACCAATGTGGGAAACATGAGTTCCCAACTCCCAGCTTTAGCCGTAGCCCAGTCCTAGCCTTTTCAGGCATTTGGGGAGTGAACCAGCAAATGGAAGATACATTGATCTATTGATCTTTCTCTTTCTCTGTCTTCCTTTCAAATAAAATGAAAATGAATTTTAATAAAAGGAACAAATGTGACTCATCATCCAGCTACAGGTGGCTGGGCTCACTTTCTAATAAGATGCACCAAAGAGAAAGATGTGGAAGCCACACTGTCTCGTCCATTATGGCTCAGCTCCATCAGTAATTTAATCTCTGGGCCTCACTTTCTGTAATTCTTTCTTTTCTTCTTCTTCTCCTTCTCCTTCTTCTTCTTCTTCTTTTTTTTTTAAGATTTATTTATTTGAAAGTCAGAGTTACAGAGAGAGAAAGAAATCTATCCACTGGTTCACTCCCCAAATAGTCTCAACAATCAGGGCAGGGCCAGGCTGGAGCCGGGAGCCAGAAGCTTCCTCCCCCAAGAGTGCAGGTGCCTGGGAATTTGGGCCATCTTCCTCCACTTTCCCAAGCAAATTAGCAGGGTGCTGGATTGGATATGGAGAATCCAGGACTTGAACCAGTATCCATACAGGATGCTTATGCTGTAGGCAGCCGCTAAACCTGCTGTATCACAACACTGGCTCCTGCTATTATGAAGAAAGAAATAACACAACCGATTTTTCCAGGTTTTGTCCCAGAATGAATGTCAACCTTGTAGCTCAGTGTCTGATGCACAGCAGGCATTCAGTACTAGTTCTTTCACTAGGCTATTATCTTTGCTTGAGAATAAACCTACTTGGGCCAGCACTGTGGTGTAGCAGGTAAGGCCGCCGCCTGCAGTGCTGGCATCCCATATGGGCACAGGTTCTTTTCCCGGATGTTCCACTTCCAGTCCAGCTCTCTGCTGTGGCCTAGGAGGGCAGTGGAAGATGGCCCAGGTCCTTGGGCCCCTGCACCCACATGGGAAACCCGGAGGAAGCTCCTGGCTCCGGATTAGCGCAGCTCTGGCCATTGCGGCCACCTAGGAAGTGAACCAGAGGATGGAAGACCTCTCTCTCTCTCTTTCTCTCTCTCTCTCTCTGTCTGCCTCAATATCTCTATAACTGAAAAACAATTTAAGAGGTGTAAAAGAAGAGAATTAGATTTTAAATGAAATACACACATTTGAAGTATTTTAAAGATTAGTAATTTTAGGGGGGAAAAAAAGCACCTAAAGGCAAGCTTCACTTATATAATCTACCCTCTTCCAACCGCAGTAAACTTCCAAAGAGCCCTGGAGTTTGGTAAGATCAGGACCCAACACGCAGCTCCGTGATTCCACACAGTGAGCCTAAAACACAAACACCACAGGGCCAAGCCAGCACAGGCCCGAGTGAAAAGGACAAGGGGTCATCAACCTCCCTGCAAAGGAAGCCTCGGGACACGATGCGGAGATGTCACAGAATCCTTGCTGGGCGGGCCTTACAGGAGCTGCAGTTAAGGGAAGGGTGACGCCAAGCCCGGCAGGTCACAAACTCAGGGAAGGTCATTGCTGAGACCCTCTGCAGATGCCAAGGGAGATCTGTGGGAATAACTGGATGAACCCAGGGTCCCTGCAGAGAACGCCTTGCCACACATGCTCAACATCTGGGATGTGTACCCCCCCCCCCCGGCCTGGATGGCAAAGGGGGCCCAAGGCGTGGAGGAGAAGGGACACCACACCGTGCGGCGATGCCCCTTGCCCACATTCCCTCTGCAACATTCTAGGGATGATTCTGGTTTCATTGCTATCATTATTTGGTTTTGTAAAAATCAACAAATTACTCAGAACTGAATACATGTGCTTTATAATAATTCCCATGCTAAACAACAAATGAAGAGAAAAACCCCTGCTGAGCTGTACACTCACCCACAGCTGGTGGCTGGCATTCACGTCTCCAGGAGAAGGGAGTCCATTTTCTCATTTCTCTGCTGTCCGGCCTCAGCACGGCCTCCCTTGCAGGGAGGTCCAGGGCGTGCTGCCATCTACAGGCAAAACAAGAAAAATCATAAGCAGTGGCTCAAATAACCTGCTAAGCCCAGCATGGCCCACGGGCAGCTGGAAGACCTGGCGCCCCTCCTGGTATAGGAGCCAGTAGCACTCACCCAGGGCCAATGCCTGCAGTCACCAACAGCCTGTGAATGAGGTCCCGCCACAGGTCGCACGGTCACCAAAAACAATCAAGGATTCAAATGTTTCCTGGCAACAGCAAACTCTCCCACGGGGCTGTTGCCAACAGATATTCTAGGTGACTTGCTGTTATTAATTATTTAATCCTCACCACAGCAGGTGACTGCTTTGTAAGGTCTCTGACAAATCATCAGACTGTTGAATGAAGATGAATCAAAAAAATGAAGAATCGATAACACTGGACTTCAGAGGAATCAAACATGAAAACTGAGAGATTCTGACATCCTGCAGATCATTCACTCTCAAATATTTCCCCAGTGTCTGTGTGAGCCAGATGCTGCCCACAACACTGCAAACCCAAGACAAAGTCCTCACCTCAGAGAGTTTGCATTCCAGTGGAAAAGGTGATCAGTGCAGCGCAGAAGAAACTGCAGGAGCAGGGCCATAAAGTGGGATAACAGTCACTCACTTATTCACTTGGTTCTCTTGGTACTTACTAACCCTGTCATTTCTTGTTTCCAACTGCACACCAAGGACAGCAAGCCAGGGAAAGAGACCTGGTGTCTGTCAATTTGGATGCTAACTCACACGAGTATAAGAAGAGAACATTTCATGTTAATCAAATAACCACCTCAAAGACAGAAGGATGTGGAACTGTGTTTAAGTGTGACAGCAGTCCGGCACAGCCCTCCTGAGAGCATTCCAGGGGAGCTGACCTTGGCTGAGGCCCGGGATGAAGTGGGTGGAGAAGCCACACCCCTCATAAAAAGCCATCATGCACGCAAGCTGCCTGGTGGGCAGCAAGCGGACAGCAGGTGGCCTGCAGCTGGAGCAGGGATGTGGGCAGCCCTCGCCTGGCCCCCCAGCCACAGGGTAAGTGTGGGCCTCATCCTCTGCAGGCTGCAGCAACACATGGGCGGTAGCAGAGAACCAATGTGGTTGGGTGTGTGATTTTCTAAGATTATGCTTTGCGCCAGGCTAACTTACAGCCCCACCAAAAATGTCAAAATCTGGATCCCTGGAGGCTGTGTCCCTTGTAGGGCAAGAGGGACACTGCAGGTATGATTAGATTATGGGTCTGGAGATGAGGAGGTTATCCAGGGGGGACAATGTTATCACAGGTGTTCTTATAAGAAGGAGCTGGGGGACTCTGGACCACAGCATCATCAGAGTGATGTGACATGAAAAAGACCTGCCGACCCTGAAGGTCGAGGAAGGGGCCAGGAGCTAAGGAATACAGGTGGTGTTTAGAAGATGGAACAAGCAAACAAAATGATTTTCATCTAAGGCCTCCAGAAGGAATGCAGAAGTGCAAAACCCTTGATAGTGGGACTTCTGACCTCCACAGCCGTAAAACACCAAGTCTGCACGGTTGTAAAACACTAACCCATAGTCACTCATGACAACAGTGGTAGGAGGTTAGAGCACACTGAGTTCGGTGAAAACACAGACAGGAAGTCAGAGGAAGAGCAGGCGGGGACCAGGCAAGAGATGTGTGGACTTGCAGCACAACCACGGAGAGGGAGGCGGGTGCTGGAATTGAAGGACCCCAGGAAGGGAAGAATTGGTCAAAGGTATCACAGGAATTCCACAGAGGGCCTCCTTCAGGCTCAGGACTTGAACTGCTCCCCCAGCACCCATTACAAGAGCAGGAAGCTCACAACAGGCTGTAGACCACTCCCAGAAACACACAAACATCATTGACTTGGCACGGCCCTGCCAGCCCTGTTCCCACCAAAGAGTGCAGGAGTCTCCAGGAAGAAGCTCTAAGAAGCAACACCCAGGAAACTGTTACTAGGCAAAAGGTAGCAAGTATTTCTGCCAAGTCTCCAGCCTTGCAGTAAACTCTTCAACATCACCCCTCTACACCCCAAACATGGATTTTGTAATTCTGGAAGGAGGTATTCAAATTTAAATACACACATCTCCAAACCCAGGTGATGCAGTATCACGATTATATCCAACATTTAGAAATCTCACAGTCAGAAAAACAATGCACAAAGTAAATAAAGAATAAACGAGGAACTAGGAGACTTTCTCTCCACATTTATTTCTCTCTTATTTAATGAGCCAGATCTACTTAGAAAGTGGACTTCTGGGGCCAGCACTGTGGTGTAGCGGATAAAGCTGCCACCTGCAGTGCCAGCATCCCATAAGGGCGCCGGTTCAAGTCCTGGCTGCTCCACTTCTGATCCAGCTCTCTGCTATGGCCTGAGAAAGCAAAAGAAGATGGCCCAAGTCCTTGGGCCCTTGCACCCATGTGGGAGATCCGGAAGAAGCTCCTGGCTTCAGATTGGCTCAGCTCCGGCTGTTGCAACCATTTGGGAAGTGAACCAGTGGATAGAAGACCTCTCTTTCTCTCTGCCTCTGCCTCTCTGTAACTCTGCCTTTCAAATAAATAAATAAATAACTGAAAAAAAAAGTAGACTTCTAAGTTGGTCCTGCTATTGGGACTGTTGATAAGAAAAAGCAATAAAAGTGATTCAAGGAAATTTTAGAAATATTCTCCTTATTCTATAAAGACACCCACCAATACCAACTGCTGTGGAATACTCTTAAGTATTGGGGACGCTGTCCCCATAGCATTGCACTAGGCCACAAGGACCTAACTGGATTCCCTTTTTTTTTTTTTTTTTTGACAGATAGAGTTAGACAGTGAGAGAAAGGTCTTCCTTCTGTTGGTTCACCCCCTAAATAGCCGCTATGGCCTGCAGTACGCTGATCCAAAGCCAGGAGCCAGGTGCTTCCTCCTCGTCTCCCATGCGGGTGCAGGGCCCAAACACTTGGGCCATCTTCCACTGCCCTCCCAGGCCACAGCAGAGAGCTGGAGTGGAAGAGGAGCAACCGGGACTAGAACCGGCACCCATATAGGATGCTGGCACTGCAGGCAGGGGATTAACCAAGTGAGCCATGGTGCTGGCCCCAAACTGGATTCTTTTTTTAAAAAACATTTATTTATTTAATTATTTGAAATACAGAGTTACAGAGAGACAGTGTGACCTTGAGAGACAGAGAGATCTTCCATCTCCTGGTTTACTCCCAAATGGCTGAAATGGCCGGGACTGGGCCAGACGGAAGCCAAGAGCCTAGAACTCTACCTAGGGTCTCCAACATGGGTAGCAGGGCCCAAGGACTTGGGTTATCATCCACTGCTTTCTCAAGAGCATTAGCATGCAGCTGGATCAGAAGTGGAGCAGTCAGGACACGAACCAGCACCCACATGGGATGCTGGCATCACAGGCAGCAGCTTACCCCACTATGCCACAATGTCAGCCCTATAACTGAATTCTAAGAGCATGAAAGGACTTAAGAATGCCTGTGGAGAGCAAAATATCAGGTAGCCCTGTTAGGATAGGAACAAGTTAATTTAAAAATAGATGTATGGGGGCTGGTGTTGTGGCGCAGCGGGTTACAGTCCTGGCCTGAAACGCCGGTATCCCATATGGGCGCCAGTTCTAGTCCAAGCTGCTCCTCTTCCAATCCAGCTCACTGCTATGGCCTGGGATAGCAGTAGAAGATGGCCCAAGTCCTTGGGCCCCTGCACCCGCGTGGGAGACCCAGAAGAAGCTCCTGGCTCCTGGCTTCAGATTGGCGCAGCTCCGGCCATTGTGGCCACTGGGGAGTGAACCATCGGATGGAAGACCCCTCTCTCTGTCTCTACCTCTCTCTGTAACTCTGCCTTTCAAATAAATAAAATAAATCTTTTTTAAAAAAATAGATGTATGTACCTGTTGGAGTTTTCTGGGTGATATATTCCTATTATTGGAAAACAAAACCTCTTGTAGCTCTAACCATCCAGACATAACCCATTGGTAAATATCTTCTTCCAGTCTTTCTTCTCCTATGTACACACACACACACACACACTTTAACAGAATGTGGACTTTTCTTTTATAGACAGTTGCATTTTAGTTAACAGTATATCATTTTCCCATGATATATTAAATGTATATGTAGAAGTATCCCATTATATGAAGGCATCAAAACTATCCAATCAACCCCTGACTGCAGGTAACTGAGTAGTGTCTAAGTTTATGGAAACAGAAATCACACTGGGAGAAATATGTCCATTTATAAATATATTCATGGATATAAATCTATATCTAATAGCTCTTTTTATTTCTTTAGGGTCATGTTTCCAACACCCAGGTATCACCATTGCCATTTGGCCATAATTGAATATCCTCTATACTACACTTAACAATTTACTTTAAATCAACTCATTTCTGCCTCTAAACAAATACATTTTAAAAGGAAGCCTTATTTACTATTAAAAATGGAGAACCAGCTTCATGTGCCAATAAAAGGAGGGAAATCATAAAAATAAATACGTTATTGCAATTGCAACAAAATTCTAGGATTAAAATGTAGGTAAGAAACTGCCAGCCCTTTGTTGAGTCTTTTCTATCACATGGAAGCTTAGGAGGCTTACAGAGGTGTTACAGACATACTGCCACCAGGCTGAGGTTTTTTTTCTCCTTCCCTTGATCAGAGATTGAAAAGAAATTTCACTTTATTTTTTAAAGGTAATGACATGTACTTAGTTTGTTTCTTTTATTATTATTTTATTTTTAAAAGATTTATTTATTTATTTATGTGAGAGGTAGAGTTACAGACAGAGAGAAAGAAAGAGAGAGAGAAAGGTCTTCCATTTGCTGGTTCACTCTCCAGATAGCTGCAATGGCTGGAGCTGAGCCAATCCAAAGCCGGGAGCCAGGAGCTTCTTCCAGGTCTCTCACATGAGCACAGGGCCCAAGCACTTGGGTCCTCTTGTAGTGCTTTCCCAGGTCATAGCAGAGCTGGATTGGAATGGGAGCAGCTGGGAAGCAAACTGGCACCCATGTGGGCTGCCAGCGCTACAGGTAGTAGCTTTGCCGGCCCCATTTGAAAAGGAATTGAGCAGGGGAAAGGTTTCCCATGGTGTCAGTGTTAGATGACTTAGCAAATATGGCCCATCTAGAATAACCTCATGTGGGAAATATGCCTTGAAGTATATTCCTGGAAAGAGAATCAGGATAAATGGAAAGGGTAATTTAAAAAGCTTTTGATAGGGACCAGCATTGTAGCATAGCAGGTAAAGCCATCCCCCATGACACTGGCATCCCACGTGGGTGTCGGTTCATGTTCTGGCTCTTTCGCTTCTGATCTAGTTCCCTGCTAATGTCCTTGGAAAGAAGCAGAGGATGGCCCTGTACCCATGTGGTAGACCCAGAGGAAGCTCTTGGCTTTTATCTTCAGCCTGGTGCAGCCCTGAGTGTTGTGGCCACTTGAGGAGTGAACCAGTAGATGGAAGATCAAGATATCTCCCTTTCTCTTTCTCTCCTTCTCTCTCTCCCCCCCACCCCAACTCTGACTTTCAAATAAATATTTTTTTTTTAAAAAAGCTTTTGATAATCAAAGCCCAGGCACTATCCAAGATCCTTTTACCATGTTTTATTATGAGAGTATCTATTGTACTTCATTCTCATAAATACTAAGTATCCTAAACAAAAATGTTAAAATAACTACAACTTCTGAGCTTATTAGTGCAAAATATTCAGTAGCTGAATTTTCAAAGATGGTTTCCATACTTTGTCCAGTCCCTGAGTTACAGCAGGGTTATTACATGAACTTCAGTTTGTGGTGAGTTTACACAAACTGATATTGCACTTGGTTTAACCAAGCTAAAGTAAACTCAGTAAAACATGAGGAAGTGACTTTAGCATTTGCAAACAGTAGAATGTCTTTGTGCCAGCAAAGGTCAAATGAGGATCAGAATAGCATGGAATCTTATCTTGAAAAACAAGAGAGGTGGAGAAACATTGTTCACAAGATCCAAGTCACTATAAATTTTCAGTTAAGTCACTGAAGACTCTAAAAGCAGCACATTTAAGATTTCTCCTGGAGAAACAGAATCACACAAATAGGTTACAGATTAATGTAATTGTTGAGATTTCAAAAACAGAAACACAAAAGCGTATACTGAAGCGTGAACAATTGGAAGCTTCCGGACTGTTTCAATAATTCCTAGGCAGATACTTAGGTGGGTAGTGCCTGTGGGGCAAAGAGAGCTGAAAACATGCTGAACAGATTCTTAGGTTTGGAAGCAGGTTGTAGATTCTGATTAATTTTTGTCATTGGTAGGAAAATGGGTTTTTCTATGCTTAAAAACTGAATGGCCAGTGGCCCCTTGCGAGATACACAGCTTCCCAGTCACTAAATAAAATGAAGGAAGGAAAAAGGGACAAAGATGCCTTTATGAATCCAGAAAGACTCATAAAGGAAAAAAAAAAAAGAATTTGTGATAAATTTGTAGCAGAACAAATGATACAAATAAGTAAAAATAACGCCAGACTTACCACCCATCAAATAAGAATGAACTTACTTCTGCCATTAAAAGACCAAGAGTTTCAAGCCAAACGTCAATGAACAGAAAATGAATATATCAGGGTACCCATTTTAATGGATGTGTGTATTATGTGCTTGTGACCACAGAAAAAGGCCTATGACTTGCATGGTGTACAAAGTGGTAGAAAAATGTCTGTACTAGCACAGTAAAGTGCCCAAAAAACACACAAACACAGTAACAGCCATTACCTACAGCAAGTGGTTTACAGGAGGCAGGGGTGGACTTTCCTGTGTGACTCTGGGAACATCTGTTTGAATCTATTACAAGTTCATGTAACCAAAGAAACATGAAGAGATGAGAAAATAAATGGAAGGGCAGAATCAACAAAAAAGAAGATACTGAAAACAAAAATAGAGGCAAAAAAAAAAAAAAAAAAAAAAAAAGCAGCTAACAGCAGCTAACAAATCCCAAAGTACTTAACTGAAAATTGACAAAGTTCTAGGGAGACTGATGAATAACTGATATAAGATTTGGAGGGAAAAAAAAGATAAAAAATGAAGAAATATCAAGTACAACAGACTTTAAAAACTTATAAAAGAATAACATCAATAACTTACAGGGGCCAGTGCTGTGGCATAGTGGGTAAAGCCACTGCCTGCAGTGCCAGCATCCCATATGGGTGCTGGTTCGAGTCCTGTCTACTCCACTTCTGATCTAGCTCTCTGCTATGGCATTGGAAAGCAGGAGAAGATGGCCCAAGTCCTTGGGCCACTGTATCTGAGTGGGAGACCCATAAGAAGTTCCTGGCTCCTGGCTTTAGATCAGCCCAGCTCTGGCTGTTGTAGCCATCTAGGGAGTGAACCAGAGGATGGAAGACCTCTCTGTAACTCTGCCTTTAAAATACATATACACATACATAAATACATAAATAAATACATAAGCTAAAGAATCTCATTTAAAAAAATAACTATACAATACTAACTTTGAAAATATAAGTGCAATAAATTTCTAGAAAACAAAAATTGCTAAAACCGGCACACAAACGACAAAAAGAAAAGTGAGTAGCCATTTAAGAAATTTAAATAAAGTCTCAGGCCCAGAAGGTTATGTAAATGTATTCTGCCAACTTCTACACTTGATCTTAGTCAAAAGGCCCAGAAACGATTCTGCCAAGTTTTTTTTTTTTTTTTTAATATTTATTTATTTTAAAAGCAGAGTTACAGAGAGAGAGAGAAAGTCTTGCATCCACTGGTTCACTCCCCAGATTGCATCAATGGCCAGGGGTGGGCCAGCTGAAGCCAGGAGCTTCCTCTGAGTCTCCTATGTGGGTGCAGGGCCCAAAGATTTGGGCCATCTGCTGCTGCTTTCCCAGGTGCACTATCAGGGATTGGATTGGAAGTGGAATAACCAGGAGCTGAACCCGCATCCATATGGGATGCCAGCACTGCAGAACAGCAGCTTCGCTTCCTACACCACAGTGCCAGTCCCAATTCTGCCAATGTCTAAGGAGCAAACAATCTCCATCTTAAATGAGTTGCTTTAGTACAGGAGTGGAGACCCTTTTTTTCTGCCAAGGGCCATTTGGATATTTACAATATCATTCGTGGGCCAAACAAAATTATCAGCTTAAAAACTAGCCTGCTACAGACCAACTGGGTTTCGAGTCCTGCCTGTGGTTGCCTTCGCAGGGCCAGACCAAATGATTTCATGGACTCTATACGGCCTGTGGGGCAGACATTTCCCACCTGTGCTTTAAGAGATAGAAAAATAGGGAAAATGTTGTCTAATTTAGGATTACTATAATTTTGAAATTTGGAACATAGACAATACAAATAAAGGCAAATATGGGCTAGTTTCACTTGTAAACATGGATACTAAATAGAACCTTATCTAACCAAATCCAAAAGTGTATTAAGAATATATCAAGATAAAGCAATCCACCACATTAATGGACGGTGGGAAAGGTTATTACAGCTCACCCATCTGTTTTCAACGGAATACCACTGGCCTTAATGTCCCAACTGCCTCACAAACTAGGTGGGACCCATGAGACTAGCACATAAAAGCTATCTCCTACAAACCCAGAGCAGCACAAAGTGGCTTTTTTTTTTTTTTTTTTTTTGACAGGCAGAGTGGACAGTGAGAGAGAGAGACAGAGAGAAAGGTCTTCCTTTTTGCCGTTGGTTCACCCTCCAATGGCCGCTGCGGCCGGCGCATCTCGCTGATCCGAAGCCAGGAGCCAGGTGCTTCTCCTGGTCTCCCATGCAGGTGCAGGGCCCAAGGACTTGGGCCATCCTCCACTGCCTTCCCGGGCCATAGCAGAGAGCTGGCCTGGAAGAGGGGCAACCGGGATAGAATCCGGTGCCCCAACTGGGACTAGAACCCGGTGTGCCGGTGCCGCAAGGCGGAGGATTAGCCTGTTAAGCCACGGCGCCGGCCCACAAAGTAGCAATTTTTAATATGACAGCATGCAAGTATTGTAGAACCAGCGATGCCTTATCTATCTACATCTCTCTATCATCTCTCTCGGGGAAAAACCTTGCACAAGCCCATATGGAAACAGCTAAAGGGTGTTTGTTGAAGCACTGTTTGTAAGAAGAAGGAATTAAGGGACCACCGGAGGTCTATCCCCTGGGAACTGGCTAAGCACATTTGTGATGTATAATTCTGATAGAAAATTATGCAACAATCAGGAGTAACAAACTAGATGTAGGTAAAGTAACGTGGATTTAATCAAAGGCACACTGTGGTGGGAACAGGAAACAGAACGTGATTTAGCCCAAAAGTATGTGTTTAGGTGAGTAATAGCAAAAGCAAAACACAACCTATCTTTCAAAGATACATGATGAAAGGTGACTTGAGGACACACAATAAATATGCCAATCTACTGTGGTTGCCTAACGTTAGGGCTGTGTGTTAGAAGAGAAATGAAAGTTATAGGAGAACAATAAAATAAAAGAGCCTCTACAGCCTGGCCCAGCCCTGAGGGTTGTGGCCACTTGGGGAGTGAGTCAATGGATAGAAGGTCCCTTTCCCTCTCTGTTCTCTCATAAATAAAGCTTAAAAAAAAGTTCTAAATGAAACAAAAATTATAGTGTGCCTAAACTGAAGAATAGGACAAGTTAGTGGGATCTGAGATCCTACAGAAAATAAACAAAACCCCACCCTTTACTTCCTAATTAAAAATGTAATTTTCAAAGCTCCATCACGAGCTGGCGGCTAAACCAATGAATGATGAAGCAAGCTGTGGAGCGAAGAAGGAGGTGGGGAAGATGAAGCTGGTCTTCAGCTGAGTCATTCTGTTCTCAGATGCAAGACGTCGAGAACCTGGGGAGGTGAGAACGCAGCCTCTGCCCACACTGCCACCCTGTCACCCACACGAGGAAGGCGAGGGCGCAGTGGCAAAGAACATCTACTGCAAGCAAAATTCGTCTGACAGGAGGCAAGAGAAGAGGGTTCTGGACAGAAGGAAGGTAAGTCACAAAACCAGAGTCAAAATCTAGCTTTCCGGCTCATGCAAACAGCAGCATTTTTCTAAAAACACTACCCTGGGATTGAGACATGCTGTAAACATCAGGACGCTGGGTCACGTGATGTCAAAGAGCATTCAGGCTCTGTCTCAGTAATTCAGGGTCAGAGCCATGTGGTTAGGCTGAATCCACTTTTTTGGGATAAAAGGCAGTTTTTGGTATCGGCATGCAAAAAACTGTCACTTCTTAATTGTACCTCACGTGCCCAAAGACTTGGCCTCCGCCTTCAGCATTCAGGATCCTGCCATCTGTTCTTGTCCTACAAAACCTGCCTGCAGGTAACTTGTGCACAGCTTTTCTCTTGCAAGGGATGGGGAACACGCTAAAGGCAGGGGCTGCCTCACAGCCTTGGGGTGCAGTTACAAACTGGCTGTGTCGACTTGGTCACGAGCAAGGGCCAGGCAGCGCTCATCTTTCACACTCCTAATGGATGCGTGGACAGAAACTGTCTGGTCTGGGAACAGCCCCTGAGTGCCCCGTCCAGTCCCTGACCATCTAAACCAGCCAGAGGGTTGGGGTTCCTGCAGAGAGAGCCCCTCATTTCACATAAGCATGAGCGGAGGGAGCAGCCGACTCCCTAACCACGCCCATGATTAACAGGTGAACTGCAGGGAACATTTGGAAAGCTTCCTAGGTACACCCAAGTGCACTCAGGTGCGCCCAGGTGCATCGGAGCTGGGAAACCTAGAAAGTGAAAAAGCACACGCGGCGTAGACTACGAGCTCCTCGAGCTCCTCGGTGAGCTCAGGGGAGGCCTCCGCTCGGCATTTCACTCACATCTTCAAAAACCCGGCAAAGTCGATACTCTTCACAAATTAAACTTGCGCCCAGGCGGCCTACCTTGCCACAGCGCTATCCCCACCTCAGGCTGCCAGGCCCTAGGCGCGCTTGCCTGCGGCCTCCCGGGCCCCCCGGCCCAGAGGCTCGGGCCGGGCCTGCGACCCTCCCCACCCCGCGGCAGGGATCCCGGGCCCGCCCGGCCAGCTCAGCCGCGTCAGCGGGCGCCTGGCGTCCGGCCCGCCGGGTCCGCAAGGAGGAGCCCGCGAGGCGGCCGCGAAGGGGCTGCGCTTACCTCACCCGGCGCGGGCCGGCCGCCGCCGCACTCCCGAGCCCCTCGGCCGGCCGGATCGCAACTGCGCCGGCTCTGGTCACGGCCGCTTTATTTTCCTCAACGACCGCGGCAGGAAAGCGAAAGCGAAAACCTCCGAGGGGCGGGGGCGGGCCTGGGGCCCTGGGTCTGCGCGCGGCGGGGGCGTCGGCCCTGGGTCTGCGCGCGCCGGGCCGCGACGTCGGGGCTGCAGCCCGGCGGCCCGCGTGGGTCGCGCGCTCAGGTCTCGCGCGGGCTGCGGCTTCCCGCCTCGGCCCCTCGGTCTGTGTCCACTTGGGTCTCGGGGCTGGTGGCGGGCCCGGACCTGACCGCTGTGGCCCGGGGAGGCGGGTGGCCAGCTGGGACCGAGCCTCTGAGTGGTGCCGGTCGGAACGGACTGGACCCTGAGGCAGTGGGCACTTCATCCTGGTGAAACGCGGACCCCTGGTTTGATAAGAAAGCCCTCGGTTTGGACTGTGTGTGTCTTCGATACCCGAGGGTTGAGAGATCCCAGCATTCAAGCCCTGGCTCTGTGTCTCGCTGGCTGTGTGCTTCGGGACAGAGTATTGACCCCGGTAGCCGTGGTCTCTCCGCCTGTACGAGAGGGGGTGATAATCACCACTGCCTCCGAGGGTTAGGAGCGAAAGGAAACCGCACAGGGAAGAAGAGATTTGATCTTTTCTGTCCGCCCCTAGGTGGGCTGTCCAGAGCGGGATGGGTGGCCGCTTACCTGGGTGCATGGTGGAGGCTCTCCTGAGGCCAGCCAGCCCCACTGGAGGCGGCTGCAGTATCTCTCAAAGTCTGGCTGTGTTGTCCTGACTTGGAAGAACTGAGGGGTCCCTGCAGTGTTTTTTGGGTGAGGCCTCAAACTTAGCCCGACGGTTGTCCCTGCAGCTTTGCCACTGGGCAAAGCTTTTGTTCAGAGCAAAGCACTGTCCCAGACACTGTTTTGAAAGATTTATTTATTTATTTGAAAGGCAGAGTTAGAGAGAGACAGAGAGAGGTCTTCCATCCGCTGGTTCACTCCTCAGATGGCCACAACTGCTGGAGCTGCGCCAATCCAGAACCAGGAGCTTTTTCCAGGTCTCCTATGCCGGTGCAGGGGCCCCAGACTTGGGGGCCATTTTTCTACTGTTTTCCCAGGCCATAGCAGAAAGCTGGATTGGAAGCGCAGCAGCCAGGACTCGAACCGGTGCGCATATGGGATGCCACGCTGCACCCACTACGCCACAGCGCCGGCTCCTGTCCCAGATTTTGATGCAAATCCTTACAGCGCTGTGTGGAGGCCTTTGTACTTACTTGCTCTTGGAAAATGTTAATAAGACCGCAGATTCCAAACAAGATCTGCCTTATGTGTGTGTGAGATAGAATAAACATAGAGCAGTCTGATAACTGGAAAGAAAAGCAAAATAAACGGTTTAATCTGCCCAGAGCGTCTGCGGTTTGCCTGTTTGTGAAGTGGGCCCATTCCCAGCCTGCTGAGGCCTGGGCTGAGACTGACGGCAGGGTGTTTGGTGTCTCCTGGAGAGTATTTCCCTAAAGAGTGGGTGGAGACGTGGGGCAGGCCAAATGGTGACCCTTAGAAAAACAGCCTGTGTGTCCACCCTCAGAAGAGGGTGCTTTTGATCTGTAGTATGAAGGGCAAGGAAAAAGAAAAATGTGGAAGATCAAAGACAGCTCTGGAAGCGCACTCCTCATTGTACAGCAGTTCTTGACTCCACGTAAGCACAGTACAGTGAAATCTACTTCTGCGCGAAAACTAGATCTGGGAAGATGAAGGTCAGGAAAAGAGGAGGCGATCCAGGCAGATAAAGCCACCTCCTGCTTGCCTTGTGTAGACATCACTCATGTGAACAGAGGGTGCCGGGAGGTAAAGGCTTGGCGTAGGGTCTTTCGTCTTGGTGATTCCCCAAGGTCCAGATCTGGGCCTTGACCTTGTGGGACTAAAATGCCATCTAATTTTGTGTTCCAAGGCTGATGAGCACTGTTACATGTATGTGTACAACATGTATATACAATCAGAATGCCAGCTGAGCGACTGCATTCATCACTTGCTAAACCATATACTAAGTGCATTACATGCATCGCTTCGTTATTCTCCCTTCAATCCTACGGTATATTCTAATCTGTTTTTCAGTTGGGGGAAAAATGAAACAAATCCCCACTCTCACACCATTAGCATGGTTGTTAGGTAGAGCCAGGATTTGAACCAAAACCTGGTACTTAGGCATTCCTGTTAGAAGCAAAGCTACTGAGAGCACGGGGCCTTTCAGGCTGCCTGATGAGTACACTTTTCATAGCCGTGCAATTTGGAGCCTGATGATCAGAAGGTGGCTTGGTGAGGTTAAAAGCAAAATCAAATGAGGGAGTTATCTGATTTAAAGTGTCCAGTGATATCAGCCTTGGGCAATGTCACGACTTTCTCCGCAACATGTGCAAAACCTGCCAGGAGGACTGATCAGTTATCTCTGTGGGTCTGGCCAGCCCATCTTCTTGGGATGGGGCCTGTTGGACACTGTGTCCCCGAGTTTCTCTTTATTACGTTATCTTTTCTGTTCCTTATCAGATGGACTTTTTATTAAGTCGAGCAAGGCCTTACTGATTAATATTGCTTAGTAAGTTCTCGGAGCCCTTATTTTTTCATCTTTGTATTTTCATTTTTGATTAACTTCTAAAGGGCCACTTCCTATCCCACCTCTCTGGAGGCACATCTGTTGTCCTGAACTTTGGATCCTACAACAGAAGTTTGCAGCACAAAGTTTTGCAACAAACACTTTATCCGGAGCTGCAATGATTGTCAGTGAAGATACAAAAAAAACCAAGATCCAAGTCTGGGGTCCACAGAAGGGGGCAGTGGGGGCACTGCAGTGCCCCTGAAGGACACTACAGATGGAAAGGAGGAGTGGTGTGGGCAGCATCTAAGTTAGACAGAATCTGTGGTTAGGAAAGAACCACCTGGTGTGCAACGCGAGCAAAAATTTGAAAAGCAAATCACCCTTTTAGATACATCACTCATCAAATATTCTGTGCCCACTGCAAAATACAGCCACCTTGTGAACGCTGGAGATTCCATCGTGAGACAAGTCAACGTAGCCTCTGCCGTCAGGAAAGCACTGATCAGTGAGGTCATCAGACCAACCACATAAGCAAATCGAGAACAGCATCTGAAGTGCTCCTGAGTGCATTCAATGCTGCAAGAGGGAATAACAGGAAGAACCCCCCACAGGCGATCTGTGCCCTGGGGCTTCCTGTCAGCCTGGCCAGCGCTCTCAGGACGGCTCTGCAGTCAGAGGCTCTTCTCACCTCGCCCTCCTTCCTTCTCCCATCCCTTGCACAGGTGCCAGACCTGCACCACAGTCTGAATCTCTGCTCACTCCACGTCCTCCCCTCTATCCATCACGACCATTTTCCTCAACAAGTTAGTACATGTTTAATTCAATCAGCATCACTGAGCTGGAAAATCCTGCAAGAAGTCCAGGGTTTGGAGGGCTTTATTTCTGCAGATGATGGGTGAGGTGTCGAGTGGGCAACGAACCGCCTCCCTGCCCCTTCCTCTCTCATAAGACATGTATGCTTGTGCTTGGGTACTAAGCCCTCAGCCACAACCTCTGTGCAGGCCAGGGTCTGGTCTTGTTTTCAAAATGTGGCTCCATGGATAAAATCTCCAATCCTCAGTTTAGGACTCAGTGCTACCACTGCTCGCTCTAGAAAAATACAAACTACCAGCAGCTGAAAATATCCTTTAATTTTCTTGAGGAGTTAACAGTCCAAACATTGAAAGGAAACGAGCAGTTGTTCCTGAACAGTCAAAAGTGAGTAGTTTTTCTCTGGAGAACCCTGGCTAGCTGGGAAAGGGAGTCCTCTCTTTAACTGTTGTTTAAGGAGAGCACTTCCCTGTTTGGCAAGCTGGGTGGAAATTGCTGCCATTCTCTGAGAAAAGGCAGCTAGCGCGGCCAAAGGCGCTCTTGCTCTTGGCTCAGCCTCCCTGAGCAGGAGCCCTGAGAAAGCTGGGTGGCGCAGGCTGGTCCTTCCTAGGGGTTCAGTGGCCAGCAGGTGGCCTGAGTAAACCACCTGTGCTAGGGCAGAGCTCCAGAGTCTCTGGTCCACCATCCATCTTCCTCCAGAAGTGGGCATGAGTACCAACCCTGATTACCACCTGCGTGTTGGAACCCAGGGTTCTCGCACCAATGGGGCATTTCCTTCACCAACAGTGCATCCTGGACAGCCCATGCCCATCTCAAGCTCGAGTGTGGAGGCTGATGGGATGGTGAACGTGATTTGTTCCCAGGCTGTCAGACAGCCTAGCTGCCACCTGTCTGCTTGTACTGAAAAAACAAAGAAGGAGATAGGGGTTCCCTGAGGAATGTTGTCCTGAGGGCTTGGTCAGGAAGGGATGAATGAGTATAAGGACTTGGCAAATAAACCAACCTTGTGCATGTAAAGTGAGTGCTCTATTTAAGTACCTTAGGGCTGGAAAAGTCTGTCCCCGCCTCCAATGCAGTCACAGCAGAAGAGATCCAGGACTAATTACTTGTGCACACGGGAAACCACTAGCAAACTTGTTGTTATCAGATTTGGCATTTCTAAGCACTTTGCGCATGATCTAATTTTTTAAAAAAGATCTGTTTGTTTACTTGAAAGGCAGAGCTACACAGAGAGAGATCTTCCATCCACTGATTCACTCCTCAAATGGCTGCAATAGCCAGGACAGACCCAGGCTGAAGCCAGGAACCAGGAGCTTCCTGCAGGTCCCTCACGTGTGTGCAGAGGCCCAAGCACTTGGGCCATCTTGCACTGCCTTCCAAGACACATCAGCAGGGAACTGGATCAGAAATGGAGCTGCCAGGACTTGAACCAGTGCCCAAATGGGATGCCAGCACTGCAGGCCAGGGCCTTAACTTGCTGAGCCACAGAGCCAGCCCCACAGGGCTAATTTTAATTTTTATAGAAACCCCATGAGATAGATAATGCATTTTATTGTTGAGGAAATTGAGTTTCAGAAAAGCTGAGAAACTTGCCCCAAGTTATAGAGCTAGCAAGACAGAAAGGAAGAATTACAAAGAGAGGAGAGAGAGAGAAAGAGAGAAATTAATCTTCCAACCACTGGTTTACTCCTCAAATTGCTTAAATAGCTGGGACGAGCCAGGCTGAAGCCAAGAGCCTGGAACTCCATCCAGGTATCCCAGGTGAGTGGCAGAAGCTTCTCCAGAATTCCAGCCCCAGTTGTGGATTTTTCATAGATGGCTTCTATCATGTTGAAGAAATCACCATGGGGCTAGCACTGTGGCACAGTAGGTTAACGCCCTGACCTGAAGTGCCGGCATCCCACATGGGCGCCGATTCTAGTCCCAGCTGCTCCTCTTTCGATCCAGCTCTCTGCTATGGCCTGGGATAGCAGTACAAGATGGGCCAAGTCCTTGGGCACCTGCACCCATGTGGGAGACCCGGAAGAAGCTTCTGGCTCCAGGCTTCGGATCGGCGCCATTGTGGCCAATTGGGGAGTGAACCAGCGGATGGAAGACCTCTCTCTCTGTCTCTACCTCTCTCTGTAACTCTGTCTTTCAAATAAATAAAATAAATCTTAAAAAAAAAGAAGAAGAAGAAATCACCTTCCATTTCCAGTTTGTTAAGCTCCCTTCATCAAGCAAGAATGTTGGATATTCTGAGAAGATTTCATTAACTCAGTGTATTAAGTTGATTGGCTTTTGCACATTGAACTGCCCTTGGTATTCCTGGGATAAATCCTGGTCACTGTATTAGTCATCTTTACATTACTGTAATGAAATACTCCAGACAAGCTATTTACAAAGGAAAAAGAGGTTTATTCTGGCACATGGTCCTGGAGGTTCAAACCCAAAACTGGGGGCCCATTTGTTCGGCATTTGATGAAGGTGGCAGACGGCCACAGCAAAATGCATGCAGACGGAAGATCACATGCTGAGTCAGGAATGAGAGCAAGGCCCAACCCAGCTAGGCCAGACTCAGCTTTTATAACAACCCTCCCCCGAGGACCACTTATCAAGAGCACATCACCCAAGAGCACATCACCGATGACCCAAGACCCTCCCACTAGGCCCACTTCCTGAACATCATAATCAGATAAACCACACTTGTATCCCTGGGGTAAATCCCACTTGGTTATTGTATGATGACTCTTACTATTTTGGAGTTTAAAGTCCTACACGAGTCTGTGAGCCAATTCATGTTCAAACCATAGCAGTCAAAGTATGTATGACTCTTACTATGGCAATGATTTGGTTTGCTAGTATTTTATTGAGTATTGCTACATATGTGCTCATAGACTATTATCATAAAGGTTTTCTTTCAAGATTTTATTTATTTAGGGTCAGCACCATGGCTCACTTGGTTAATCCTCCACCTGCGGTGCCGGCATCCCATATGGGCGCCAGTTCTAGTCCCAGTTGGTCCTCTTCCGGCCCAGCTCTCTGCTGTGGCCCCGGAAGGCAGTGGAGGATGACCCAAGTGCTTGGATGCCTGCATCTGCATCGGAGACCAGGAAGAAGAAGTACCTGGCTTCTGGCTTCAGATCAGCGTAGCTCCGGCTGTGGCAGCCATTTGGGGGGTGAACCAATGGAAGGAAGACCTTTCTCTCTGTCTCTCTCACTGTCTAACTCTATCTGTCAAATAAAAAAAAATTATTTATTTATTTGAAAGTCAGAGTTACACAGAGAGGGGAGAGGCAGAGACAAAGAGAGAGGTCTTCCATCCGATGGTTCACTCCCCAATTGGCTGCAACAGCTGGAACTGCACTGATCTGAAGTCAGGAGCCAGGAGCCTCTTCTGGGTCTCCCCGCTGGGTGCAGGGGCCCAAGGACTTGGGCCACCCTCCACTGCCCTCCCAGGCCATAGCAGAGAGCAGAATCAGAAGAGGAGCAGCCGGGACTAGAACCGGTGCCCAAATGGGATGCCGGTGCTTCAGGCCAGGGCGTTAACCCGCTGCGCCATAGCGCCGGCCCCATCATAAAGTTTTATTTTGATATTTTTGCCTGGTATTAACCTCATGAATGAGATACAAAGTATTCTCTTCCTTTCTATCCTTTGAAAGAGTTTGAGAAGGAATGGTATTAATTATTCTTTTAAAAAATTATTCTTTAAATGTTTGGTAGAATTCACTGTAAAACCATCTGATCCTGGGCTTTTCTTTGTTGGGAAGCTTTTGACTATTCATCCAGTCTTTTTTTCTTATTATAGCCTATTCAGATTTTCTTTTTATTCTTGAGTATGTTTTCATAATTTTTGTGTTTCCAGGAATTTTTCCATTTCGTATGCATTATCTAATTTGTTGGCTTTCTCTGATTACAATATCCTCTTGCCATCCTTTTCATTTCTGTAAGGTCAGTAGTAATTTTCTCTTTAGTAATTTGAGTCTCCTCATTTTTTTCTCTTGGTCTAAACATTTATCAATTTTATCTTTTCAAAGAACCAAGTTTTTTTCCAGTTGGCTTTTTGCAATACACTGGATAGAGAGCTTGGATTCTCAAACATGTGACTAAACCCCAGACGTGGAGATGTGAGCCACTGCCCCATCACATGAAGCGCTCCAAACGTTGAGGTAAGCATAGGCCAGGAATGGCTAGGACTAGTAACACTGAGAGTAAGAGAGGAAATGCAACAGGACAAAGAGCAAACAGGGGCATAATTCAGGTCCCGGGGCCCTTGTGAAGTCAGTTAATCAGAAAACCAGCACAGAACCAGGTTTGAGAAGAGCCAGCAGCATCCCAGAAGTGTTGCTTTCCTGTTCTTGTTTTCACAGGATGCGCCCTTGTATTGTCTCTCCAATATTGGAGCTAGAACTCAGGAATCCACAATTTCGAGCCCAGGTTGCCTCGTGACAAATTGTCTGTGGATACAGACACCTCTTGTGTGTCACACCTGACTCCCAGTTCCATCAGCCCTTCTGCCAACCCTAGCCACTACTGCAGAGAACGATCCCCAAGCTCCTAGGGCTTCGCTGAGGGGCAGCCTGACAGTGCCTGCCCCGGGGGCCTGCAGTGGATTGATTACCTCTTGCCCTCTTGCTTTCTACCCAGGAGCTCAGAACCTGTTTGATGACCTCCTGCCCTCTTGCCTTCTACCTAGGCAACAGAATCTGTTTGAACTCATCCATGTGCAACCTGGAAGTGTGTTGAGTGGACAACTGAGGGACTGCCTCTGACACATGGGTGTCAACAAGTAAATACTTCCCCCTTTCATCCTTGGTGCAAATGGTTCCAAGATGCAATGCACAGGTTACTGGCTGGTTGGACACCCCTGCCCTGGGTGCTGGCCTCCCTGATCATGCATCCTTGCAATGGCTCTCCCTCCATCCCTGCCCTTCTCCTCCTATCCTTGACTCCTATTTAACAGAAGTGATGGTCTTAGGCTCTTTCAGGGAGCCCAGGCTAAGACACTTGGAGGAGGAGGCTGGCGCAGTCCATAGTCAGTAGGTTGAAGGTTTCTAGCACACAGGGATTCCTCTCAACTCTAGAGACCACTTCCAAACTACTTCTAGGATCAGCCCAAACTGACGGACAGAAAGGTCAGCTGATGGTGTAGCGGGGCTCCCCAAATTCTGGAAATGAAGATGGCAGGCAGCTGCTATTATTTAAAAAAATCATTGTATTTATTTATTAAAACTTCCACATTTCCCAAGGCACTTCAGTAGCTTTCACAAAGATAGGTTATTTGAACCAGGCGACGCCTGTGCTTTATAAGTACCATTGTGACAGAATCAGTGGACGATCACACTGAGCATAAAGTGGCTTCCAATTATGCTGCATAAAACCGAGCAAGCAACTCCACAGGACTGTGAACACGATTTTGGTTTCTTTTCTGTATTTTCCCCATGATTACGGCGTCACAAAAGGAACACACGAGATGACATCATTTTGGGCACTCAGAGAAGTGCTCGTGGCCAAGGCAGGCAGGTAAGGCCTTGCACAGTGGCAACGGCAGGCCAGTGTCAGCCTGATTCTGGGTTAAAAGAGGCACAAACCAGGAGGCTAAGGAACCAGCCTTCCCCAAGTCTATGCTGAAGGGCAAATAACTTAAGCAGAAGGAGACACAGCAAATGAACAAACAAGCAACAAAACCCACATGACTGTTGAGGGAGGAGACAAGGCTGCTTGCCTTTTCCACCGACATACTGCCTTCACAGTGCAGGTTGCAAGAGGTCTGATTTACACAGATCCGACAATGCGTTCCGGATGGGCCTGGGCAAGCCCAGAGCTTTGAAGAGATGTAAACAAGTCTGCCCAGCAGTCGCATTCCTACCACTGCGGTCCAGGAGCTCCTGAATCCTCGCACCAGGCTGGGTCCCACCTCTGTTCAGTGCCTTGCACCTTCGCTACCTGTGTGTTTCCTGGGGCCTGTGCTCTTCTGCCCTGGGGAAGCACCAAGCCCCATTAATGTCCTTTGTAACTGAGGCAAGGTGCGAAATCAAACTCCCTGTGAAATTCTTTCTTTTCCTCTAAAGTTCATCATCAGAGGGAAGTGGGGAGACCACAGATCTCCACTTCCCCTGGGGGGACTCTTCACGCAGGCGTAAATGCGAAATGTTCACATTCTTGCAGATTCCACTGGTTCCAGCACATCGTAACCTTCTTGGGAAGAGCCCAGTGCATTGTGGATAGCTGGGATGTCTGCAGGTGGCCACGGTGGCCATCCAGGCCCGTACGCACCCTGGGCCTGGGTGTCTGTCCACGAGCCAGTCAGACATAGGCCAAGAGAATCAATGGCAAAGACCTGTGTCCCTGAAGGACCCAGAGTCTGCATAGCCACTTCTGACAGGACGCAGCAGGCTGCTAAAAACCTGTGCTTTTAAGGACTGAGGGGCTTTCTTCGCCGTCTTTCAATATCCTCGTGTGGCTTGGGGTTTGCCTGTATTTTATACTATAAAGACAAGCAAAACAAACATCAGAAACAAGTCCTGGACAGATGGCTACCAGTCTCAAAGCAAACGTGCCAGGAACCAGAGAGCAGATCCCAGAAGGCTCTGCGAGCTGCTGCACCACCCAGGGCCACTGTCGCCATGGGTATGTCATGGCAATGTCCACGCAGGATCAGACCAGAGAGGACAGACTGCATGCACGCTGCCTTTATAACCTCCAATGGCTCCGCTAGTCCAGAGATGGCAGGGATTCTAGTGGGAGGGCCTCCGAAGGCCTGGCCAGGCCCTGTCTCGGACCCCCTGGATCAGCACTGGGAAGAAGGAAGCTTCCTTACCCTTTGACTCTTAGCATCTGGTCAATGGTGTCTGGCAGGGGAGCACCGAAGCTCTCTGGGAGGAAGAGGGTGAGGATGGCGGTCAGGATCGTCAGACTTCCCATGAGAATGTAGGGCAGGAAGCGGTCATAGGCACCTGTGGCAAAGCAGAGGCCCACGCCCAGGGCTGCACTGAGGCTTGGTCTCCCTCTCGTCCCTTTATATCCCAGGATGCTCTAAAGGGGATCACCTGCCTCGATGTCAGCTGCAGAATTGCAATTGCAATCTGGTCTTGTGGTGGGGGGGAGGGAGGAGCCGAGCACGATTATTCCTATTTATCAGGTTTCCAAAGAACTTGAGGTGCTTGTCCAGGCACAGGCACACCAACTCTTCCAGCTCTGTAGGTGTGTCGCAAGCCCCAACTGGTGGACCTTCAGGCTAGGCAAGAGGGTACTGCTGCTTGCTAGGCCATGTAGTCTGCTCACTGGGTACTGTCAGGGTAGGTGTCACCCCTCCCCAGAGAGGCACTGGCTGGGCATGTGCAGGGAACTGCAGCTGCCATGAGGATTTGATTTCGAGGAAGGAAAACTGGTGCCCTGCTATATGAAACAGCACAGGGGATCTGGACACAGCATAAAGCCACTCTGTGAAGTGCTGCAAGTTGCAACAATTTTGAATTCATCAGGCCTTGTGAGTGGACATACTTCTCTTCATGCTCCTTTTAAATGCTAATCCCAGCAGGTGGGCATTTAGCCTGGCGATTAAGATGCTGGTTAGGTTGCCTGCGTTCCACATTGGGGTGTCCGGGTTTAGTACCTGGCTCTGTCTCCTGACTCCACCTTCCTGCTAATATGGACGCTGGCAGGCAGCGGTGACGGCTCAGGTGATTGGGTTCCTGCCACTCATGTGAGAGACCTGGACTGTGTTCCCAGCTTTGGCTCCTGCACAGCCCTGGTTGTGGGCATGTGGGGAGTGAACCAGAAGCTGCAAACTCTCTCTGTTTTGCACTGTCTCTCAAATAAACATATTTTTTAATTTTTTAAAAAAATGCCACGTTCAAGAAGAAACTTCTTCAAGCAAGTGCAGTGGTTCCTGAAGTAGTCGTCTTTGACAGAAGGCTTGCAGAGGCGAAAACACTAAATCGTCCAAGCTGTCAGCCACTTCCAGCCAGTCCATAGTTTGGGTGGGAGTTCCTCCCCGCAACTAAAGCCAGCTGGTGCTTTTGTGCCATCGTCGCAGTGTGCCCGGGGACCCTGGGACTTACCAAGGTACACGAAGTAGGGTGACAGGATGCTGCCGAGGCGGGATGCCATGGAGCTGACTCCCACGCCCATGTTTCTGACCACTGTGGGGTACAGTTCAGCTGTGTACACGTAGACCATGGCAAAGGCAGCAGTGACTCCAAACTTGCCTATCATCACCAGGGTGGTAGCCAAATAATACAAGTCTGCAGGGGCAAAGGGGAGAAGGCAGGAGTGGGCACCGAGCCCAGGGACACTGCTGTGAGAGTTCTGTTTCTTTTCTGCCTCAGACACACCTTCCTCTCAGATTTTGTCTTCTAACTTCCTATTATGGAATAAGGGGCTATAGTCAAGATTTCCCTCCGAGCTGGGACCCCGCAGCTGGGCAAGCGCATGCATCTCCTTGTCCCACAGACCACCAGGACAGCGCCCTCACCAAACCTGCTTTCCCACCTGTAAGTCACCAAAGACTAGTCTGCCAGCATGCTGGCTGCCACCGCACAACTTCCTATTGGAGCCACTACAGAATTACCGAGCGACTGTGAGGTGAGCGGGGACTTCGGGTCTAATTCACACTTTCATTTTGCTCAGACCTCAGAAAGTGCACAGGCTGTAGGAACCCTGGGGTGGTCCAGCAAGAGGAGGCCAAGTGACCTGGGGTGCTGATGAGCCCATGTGAGACTGTCCACACCTACCCTGAGCTCCTTCAGGTTTGTCACACTGGGGCTGTCCCCATGCAGAATGCTCCCAGCCTCTGGGAGCAAAGTGACCACCAGTGACTGTCATAACCCCAGGGGTGCGCAGAAGACTCCATGCACAGAGGCCAGATGAGGGCCCATCAACTGTTCTAGAAGCTGTCGGAAAGGGCTACCTCCCACCCACCTGCAGACAAGAAGACAATTTCAGAAATCAAGTTCTGCCCACAGCCCAGGGCACCCTTCCCGTGACCTGGCCCCCTGCTCCTTCTCTTCCCAGCTCCCTCTTCTCCTCTCTGGGTCCTCTCTGCTCAGGACGCTCACTCTGTTGCTGCTGCTTCCTGAAATGTTTTCCCCGACACGGGCCTGGCTTCCGCAGCACCTGACGTGTGCTTCTGCTCAACCTCCGGTGCACAGGGCTCTGCCCATCACCGCTCCATGTGAGCCAGCTCCCCGCTGCCTCTTATTTCCATCCATGGAAAGCTACGTAATCTGAGCAACAAGCAGTGCCATTGTTTGTGGTCTGTCTTCTTGGGTAGGGTGGGAGCCCGCTGAGCCCGGGGCTGGCCTGACCTCTTTACTTCTACCCCGTCAGCACCAGGCCTGTGCAGCCACTCCACAGCTACGTGTTGAATACAGAAAGACAGAGCCAGCAAGAAAGCAATGGGGCTGCTCTCCTTCTCCACCCTCATTCTGGAGAGGAAAACAAATGTGAACGCATATAACGTGGGCTTGGAGTAGAACTGACCAACAGCCCCAGTGTGTCCTCTGGCCCACGGCCCCAGAGCCCAAGACAGAGAGGGTGTTCTGGCCTCAGGAGCCATTTTCTTGAGTGTCAGGTCAAGAATGCATCCATGCAGGGGAGCTGAGACAGGCTTGGTCTGGTTCTTTAAGTGAGGAAGGCAGCCTGGCAGAGAGTGTGTAACTCAAAGCAAATCTGAGCCCGCAGGTGCCCGTGGTCCCTACCTGGGGGCACCAGCTGCACGAAGAGAAGCACACCACCGCCCAGGAAGAGGGCAGTGGCCATGGAATAGCGCCGGGGCAGATACCGCAGCAACAGCCAGGCCAACGTGTACGCTGGGACCTCCACCACCGCCGAAAGGAAGCAGTTCACGTAGATGTCCCCATGCAAGTTAGGAGTATCCAAGGAAAGCCCGAAATAGCCCACGGAGATGGTCATCCTGGAACAGAGGGCACAGGGCAGCTGGAGACGCGCTATGCACATCTCTCCCAGCAGCAGCACAACTGTGAACACGCAGTCGTCTCAGTAAATCCCCAAGTCTTGGTTAAGTAGAGAACAGGAAGGTGGCAGATTTAATCCTGCATCTTATTCCCCGGATAGGAGAGGAACTGCCTCCAGCCCGGGTGCCCCAGCATCGTGGCTTCCATGCCAGTGCTGTCAAAGCACATCACAGGCAAAGTACAAACCCCCAACCTGTCTGCCCGCTTGCAAAGTCCTAAGTGGAAGCATTGACTTCTCTCTTCTCTGCACTTCCCCAAGTCCGGCAGCTGCAGAAGGAGCCAGGGAGTGGGTCAAGAGGCAGATGTCTGGGGCAGGACTGAGGGGCTAAGACAAAATGAGGCAGGACATGAGCTCAAACACCTGAAGCCAGACCCCGCAGACTAGCAGCCAGGAAGCAGATGGTCCGAGGTGGCTGCCACCAACCCCACTGCACTCACGGAGAAGAGTGGGAGCGTCTCATGGTGCGGCTGCACTGCCCTGCCCAGGCCCTGTGCCCAGGAGGCATCTCTCTCTGTGTGACACTCACAACTGTTGTGACTTGAAGAGTCAGACATCTTCTGACCCCTTCCCAGGTGGAAAGCACAGCCGGTACAAGGAAGGGCAAGAGGATGTGGACATATCCCCAGGACACCCAGAGCAGGGAGGAGAGCCTGGGGGAACCAGAGGGGTGACTCACTGCAGGCTGGCAGGCTGCAGGCAGACTCAGGGAGTGGTGCCCTGCCCCGAGGTTCCCTGCCCCATTTCCTGGGAACGGGTGACTTGGAGCACCACCCAGGGAACAACAAGGCCGGATGACCCATAGCTGGTATTCTGCTAACCAAGATTCTGCAATGGAGGCCGCCCTTCTCGCCCATCCTACCACCACACAGCTGGTGGGCTCAGGTAGTCACTGGCAATCCCAGGGGTCTAGCCACCAAGCGAAAGCTACCAGGCACTCGGAAGTGTTCCCTCTCCTGAGTGACTCACAGACCCCCTGCTGACACTGTGCAACACCGCATCAGGAAGAGGCTGGCAGGGACGTCCAGCCAGGGCCCTCACCAGGGTGTCTCTGAACACTCCACGAGGAGCACCTTCCACGGTACAGGTCTACCAGGTATCGGCAGCCTCAGGACAGGGCCTCACCTGTCCTCTCAGGTGGGTGGGTAGGAGAGGCAGGGGGCAGCAAAAACTAAGCCAGGACCCACAGTGAGCAAGGATCCAGCTGAGGCCCCAGAGAGACCTCGGAAGGTCCCGTAAGTCCCAAGACTCCACAGCCATCGTCCTTCTCCCTTCCCAAGCGCGCAGCACCGTGACCCCTGAGGCAGGCTCACGTGTCCCTTTGGCTCTCTGATGACACACAGGCTCTCAACGCTGCTTTGAGGCTCATCTGCAATGAGAGGCGTGACGGCCACGCCCAGAAAGTCATGCCGGGGTGGGGGGCCCTCGGTCAGCTGTCACTCACGCACCACAGGATCACGGACATGATGGTGACTATTCGGATATTCCGGGTTCGGACCAGATCCAGGATGCGGTGAGACTGCTGCTTCTTGGAGTTTAGGTCTTGTAACTGCAGGAAGGACACAATTAAGGGTGAGGGAGGAAGGGCAGGCTGGAGACAGCACACAGCCATGTGCCCGAAACCCTGTGCTCTGGGCTCCCCAGGGCTCAGTGCCGGCCAGTGTTGGACCTTTCTCCCGGGAAAAGACCCGTGGATGCACTGACTGTTTTGGGCTGCCGAAGGCTCTCCTGGCCTTGCTGATAAAGCACCAGAATGAATAAGGACGGGGAGTGGCCACTCCCTCCGGGCAGTGGCAGGGCCGAGACCCAAGCTCACAGCTCCCTGGCCGCACATCCCCGACCTCGGCTCACTGGCCGCATTCCAGACAGGCCTCCAAACATTCCTCCCCAAGGCTGGCTCCTTGCCCTCTGGGTCAGAGAGAGAAACTGGCTGTGTAGTCTATTGATCTGACATTTTAAAAGAATTAGTGTTCTGAGTCCTCAGACCATGTAGTTACTGGTCTACTTCCAAGGGGGAGAAAAAAAATCAAACAGAAAAACAGGAAAATTGACCTGAGCTTCACCCAGAGTAACTTCCTATGAAATTCAGCACAGCCACAGCCATTAATAAAGCACACGTCTAAACACACACTGATGTCGCTTTTTTAAGCAAACCCGGCTCCAGGGCTTGTTTTCCTGAGTTAGCAGTTCAACCAAGGGTCAGCTTTTGACTTCAGGATCCCTTGAAATTGCCTCATTTCCTCAAAGATGCCAGGGGGGCCATGCGTTCACCCAGAGTGACCCTCTCTCAGAAGCCCTCTCGGCCACACTCCTGTCCTGACCTTTGTGCCCCGGAGCCTCAACAGTAGGTGCTAAGTGGGAGCTGCTGTTGGGCTACCACTTAGCCCGGATGCCAGCAGGGCTGCTGGAGACCATTGGCCACTCTGCTGTCTCCAAGAAATGGCTCCCCCTTGCCCAGTTTGCATCTCGAGGCCTGAGTGCCAGTAGCGTGCCTGCTGCACACGTATCAGCCGGGCTGCTGTCGCCGGCCAGCACTTCCAGCTTGCAGCCTCTGCTTTGGAGCGAGAGACTGAGGAGAGCTGCCTGCTGCAGAGAGGGGAGGCAGAGGGGGAACAGGACAGGGAAGCCAGGCCAGGACCCGGGTGGAGCCAAGCCCCTTCTCTCAGTGTGTGAGAACAGGGCGTGCGGGGCCGACTGGGCCCCAGCTCCCAGAGGGTGGGCACTGACTGACAGTCGGAGGGCAGCAGGAGGCTGTGTGTCTCTAACTACGAATCTGCGCAGTTGCAGGCCTCAGACTGAGTTTCTTCTTCGGTTAACAAACTGCCCGAGGCACAAGCAACTGTGATTTCCCCAAATGCTGACTTTTGTCATTCATAAAGGGCATCTATTATCATCTATTATCATCGAAGGGGATGGTTAAGATACACAGCTGCCTAGAAAGCAGCAAGCAGAAGCAGGAGAGCCTACAGTCTGTGGGGAAGGTGAACAGAGCCAGGCAGGGGCCCAGCACGGAGGGGGCGCTCCTGTGAGCAGGGGCCCTTGGGGCTGGGTACCCACTGTGGTCCTCCATGGGCTCCTCCCACGTGGTGCTCACCTCGCTTGGGTCAAAGATGGTGGCAGGTGCGGCAATGCCGTTGATCTTGGCGGCCCTGCGGATGATGACCTCCGCCTCTTCAAAGCGTCCCTGGGAGATGAGCCATCGGGGCGACTCTGGGATGAACCTGCAGGTGCAAGGAGCTCCCTCAGGGAGGCCTCCCTGCGGACGGCTGACCGACAGGCCAGGCGTGTACGCAGTGAGCTTTCAGAAGCTCGCTGGAAGCTATGGTGGGTATGGGCCAGGAGCAAAGGGACGGCCCATGCTCGGTGACCACCTGAGGTGTGAGCTACTGAGGACACTGAGGCGCACACCCAGAGGAGATCCCTGCAGGGGCTGGCCAGCCCGCTTCCGAGGAGTGGTGGCGCCCCCTGCTGGGGTCTAAGGAGACAGGCAAGATGGCTCCTGAAGCCCGTCACTGCCGATGTCCCAGCTGGCCCAGACCCTGCTACAACCCCTGCACCAGCCCTGGCACCCTCAGGAGCTTCTGCATTGACCTTTTCACCTCTACTCTCTCCCTACCCCACCCTGACTGACGCGCCAGACTTGCCACAGTCCCCACTGACACTAGCGTGTCTATGAGGCTTCTGCGGGTATCTGCTATTCACCGTGCCCAGGCTGCACGATGTACTCTTTCCTCCCCTACAGAGCCCTGAAATGCTGTCTGCTCCATGCGGGCCACCGATCCCCTGCCCCACTGCCAGCAACAGGCGCCTCCCCCTTGGCTCCCCTACTATGTCCCCCTCCACGTGGCCTCTTCCCACTGCCCGACCCCTCCGTCTCAGGGACACAGGTGGGGCTGGGTGGCCTCTGTGCAGCCTCCGTGAGGAGCCTCATTTTCGCTGCTCTACCTCTTCTCCCCGTGTGTGCGGCGTGAGGCCTCGGCAGCCACAGCCAGAGCCAGGGCCTGGGCTGTCTGGGGCTGGGCCTGACAACTTCCTAGAGGCCATGCTGGACCCAGCTTCTCCCAGTGATTTCCTCCACTCCCCGCACTTCCATCAGCGCGGCACAGGCTGAGCACAGTCTGCCGGTGGCCTGGGATGCTGCTCTGTTTTGCCTCCCCTGAGGGTGCAGGAAACGCGGGGAAACAACCCATGGATGATCTGCACTTCCTGTCTGGGAGCCCAGGCAGGCATCTGTGGGCTGCTGCTGCCCTCTAGTGAAGGCCAGAGGGCAGCCGCGTGGCCGGAGGACAGGCTGGGCACAGGGCCAGGCTCACCACCACAGGGCCGCACACAGCACCCCGGGCACCGTCAGCGCCAGCAGCAGCATCCGCCAGTCTCTGATGAAGTAGGCGAAGAGCGGCAGCACCATGTAGCCCACGGCGTAGAATATGCACACGCCCAGCGTGGAGAACACAATCCGGATCGACTTGCTGAGAATTTCGGTTCCTGTTCGACACAGGGGAGGGATCTGGTGAGCGTTCCGACTTGGGTTACTTCCTCATGAATCAGTTATGGTGTTATTTTCAACACACAGACAAGGCGGCCAGAACTGTCTCTGAGTTCCCGAGCCCGAGGGAGAGGGTGGGATCCTGGACGCAGCCCAGCCTGTCCATCTCCCGGGGGACACACCTTCTAAGGCCATGTCAGGGCCCCTTTAACCCTCACACAAAAGGTGAAAGCATTCCTAGGCCACACCTGCTGACCATTACCCTTCAAGGAAAACCATCTTCTAGAACGTCAAAAGGACACAATAATCCTTTGCACACAACCCAAGGAGCCCAGTGACCTTATTAGCCGGGGTTGATATCCTGCAAACGAGCCTGGCGGGCGGTCAGACAGGACGGGCTGGCGAGTCTGCGCACTTGAGTGACAGACCTGGAGGGCGATGAAAGCTATTTATACCCACTTACTGTCATCTGCAGATGGCACTGGCCTTGTACTCTGCAGGGGCGGTGGATCTCGCTGGCCTGCCTGCCCGTCAGTCTTCCCGTCTCATGCCACGCCTCCCTCCTTCCCCAGGAACCTCAGCCGGGGCAGGGGCAGGCTCTTTCAGATGGACAGTCTCTGGAGAGCCTTAGCAAAATGGCCAACAAGTACTACTAAGACCAAGGTGCCTCATCCCAGAGGCCAAAAGAGAACTGGAAACGAGAGGTCAGGCTTTTGTGGTACTGGCCACTTGTCGGCTCAGTTTGCCGGCCTGTGAACTGGGTACACAGGGCCCTGGCCAGCACTGCTAGAAACTACATCCCTCTGAGGGTTATCACAGCTGTCTCCAAAAGGGCAGGGGTGGGATGAGGGTGAACACAGGACCTAGTACTCGGGTCCGACTTGATGCCATACCCAGGACAAACGCTGCCACGTAGTTGGAGATCTGGCCCATGCCTACGAGGACAAACAGCACGGCAAACATCTCGAAGTTCTTTGAGAAGACCTGCACAAAGCTGAAGCCCGTCTGCATGCCCATGGTGACAAACAGCACGTTCTTCCGACCAAACCTGGGAGGAAAGAGAGGGGCAGAGCACCAGCAGGGCACAGGCGGCAGGACAGTCCCGCCAGGAGGGGCTTTCCCCACGTCCATCCAGGGAGCGGTGGTGGACAGGATTCCCAAGGACGTTCCCTGTCCCCAACTGTCACTCCTTGTGGCATTTTACCAGAGAATCGCTCAACTCTGGGGGATGATCACTTCATTACGGAGGAAGACTGGTGACAGAGGGAAGGAGGCCTTTCTCCTGACTTCGTTTTGCAAACTACAAACTGTAACCAAAGACAGATGAGGGCCGAGGCATTTCCACTAGCAAACAAAACAGTGGTGAAACCAGAGTGCCTCCATTTTACAGCCCTGATGTGTTAACAGGTACAGGCACTGCGTACCCACGACTGCTAACATCACAAGAAGACAATCACAGGCCGCGCGCCTCGTGCAGTCTTGCCCAAGGGCCGAAATCAGAATCTGAGTCTCTGGATCCAATCTGCAAGAGGACTGAGGAATCCACTGGCCTGCACCATGAGGGCACAGTCAACACACACGAGAAAGGGGAAATTCTGCAGATGGCACGGCACGGCTCGTCCACAGATAAACTGTGAGGCGGAAAAAGGGATGGAAGAAGACGCTGGGAGTCAGGAGATACCCAGACTTTTAAACGTGAAAGACTGTTATTTACATCTAAAGATGCACATGTGGATGACAAAACTAGAAAACACCAACAAAGAAGAGGGAGGCCAGTGGTTCCTCAGGGGGCAGGGGCGTGGTAGCTGGAAAAGGCACTTGGACGGGGCTGCTCGGACAGCAAGCAGGCTACCTGACTGGGGATGTGGTCATCTTCTTAGAACAATTCAATAAGCCAGAGATTTGTTCTGTGTGGTTGTCTATGTTTGTGCTCATTTTTAATAAAAAAAAAAAAAAAATGGGTTTGGGAGAGAGCTTGTTTCCTGTGTGTGTGTGTGTGTATGTGTGTTTAAGAGAAATGGGAGGAACCGGAATAGCAGGAAGTAGATTGAGCTTGAGTCTGGCCAGGGCTTGTGGACAGCCAGCTTCATCCAGTGAAAGTTCACCAGGGGCCAGTGCTGTGGTGTAGCGCATAAAGCCTCAGTCTGCAGTGCCGGCATCCCATATGGGCTCTGGTTCGAGTCCTGGCTCTTCCACTTCTGATCCAGCTCTCTGCTATGGCCCAGGAAAGCAGTACAAGATGGCCCAAGTCCTTGGGCCCCTGCACCCACGTGGGAGACTTGGAGGAAGCCCCTTGCTCCTGGCTTCGGACTGGTGCAGCTCTGGCCATTGCGGCCAACTGGGGAGTGAACCAGCGGATGGAAGACCTGTCTCTCTGCCTCTCCTTCTCTCTCGGTGTAACTCTTTCAAATAAATAAATAATTAAAAAAAAAAAAAGAAAAAAAAGAAAGTTTACCGGGCATCTGTTACGCCATGCACTAGGGATACTGCGAAACCCAACAGGACGCTGTCTGCCCTCAAGCAGCCTGCAGTTCAGTGGGCGGGGCAGGCACCAACCGAATTTCCCGTGAAGAGCCACACGGCAGATACACGACTGCACATCGAGACAAGCGCACTGAAGGAGCGGCACCCAGCTCCACAAGAGACACAACCAAGACACGTGGACTGAGCACGGGGGAGGAGAACCGGGCACCCAGGGGAGGTCTCCCTGATGAAGGTGCCCTAAGAAGCTGTGGTAATGGCAGTGGCTGCGTGGGTCATGGCTGTAAGGCAAGCTTTCAACAGCAGTCACAGTATGGCCGGGCTGGGGACCACCAATAATCCTAGGATAACACCTTTGCTTCACCCATTTCTGCGAGGTGCTATGAAGGGAAGCCGTGGGCGCCAAGATAATGTGAACCAGCCATCCTGAGGCAGCCTGCACGGCCAAGGAGGCCACGGGAGGTGGAGGGGAAAACACCTCCTTTGTTTTTTTTTTTTAAGATTTATTTATTTGAAGGCAGAGTTACAGACAGAGGGAGAGACAGAGAGATCTTCCATCTGCTGGTTCACTCCCCAAATGGCTGCAATGGCCAGGGCTGGGATAGATGGAAGCCAGGAGCCTGGAGCTTCTTCCAGGTCTTTCACATGGATGCATGGCCCTAAGCACTTGGGCCACTTTCCACTGATTTCCCAGGCATATTAGTAGAGAGCTGGATCGGAAGTGGAGCAGCCAGAATTGAACCAGCGCCCATATGGGATGCCAGCATTGCAGGTGGCAGCTTTACCTGCTATGCCACAACACCAGCCACGGAGGGGAGCACTTTCACTGCAGTGGAGCACACGGCACTGTGACTGCAGTGGGGGTCAGTGTGGCTGGCTGCAGGTGTGCAGCCCTGTGCTGCAGTGGGGGCCAGTGTGGCTGCAGCGGGGCCAGTGTGGCTGCAGTGGGGGCCAGTGTATCTGCAGGTGTGCAGCCCTGTGGCTGCAGCGGGGGCCAGTGTGGCTGCAGTGAGGGCCAGTGTGGCTGGCTGCAGGTATGCAGCCTGTGGCTGCAGCGGGGGCCAGTGTGGCTGCAGGGGGGCCAGTGTGGCTGTGGGGGGGCCAGTGTGGCTGCAGGGGGGCCAGTGTGGCTGCAGCGGGGGCCAGTGTATCTGCAGGTGTGCAGCCCTGTGGCTGTAGGTGTGCAGCAGAGGGTGGCAAAGGCAGCAGGAGCAAAGCACACAGGCCTTGCAGCTCTGGGAGAGCTCATGTTTCTCCTCAGTGCAATGGCAGTTTGTTTAATTTTGGTCGTCACAAGTCAGAAAGAGGGTGCTACTGGCATCTATCTAGTGGGCCCAGGGTAATCTCCACAACAAAGAACTACGTGACTTCCGCTTACACTGCTAAGAGGGCCAAGGCAGAGAACTCCTGGCCTGGAAGGAGACTTCAACTCCCCCTGCACTGCTCTATGACAAGAGTGCTCCGTATGCCAACCAAGGAGCAGTCCCAACTACAAGGACAACTACAAGGACAACTGATACAACCTTTACCCTCCTTCCCTTCCCCCAGGACGCCACTCCCCAGGAGGGGACAAAGAGGAAGATGTGGAGAGCCTGCACAGAGCACCACTGTCTGGTAGCCCCTGACTGGGGCCAGCAACACTCACTTGTAAGATCTGTCAACAAAACAGCACACACACACACACACTCACACACACTCACACACACACACAGGACATGTCAGCAGTCTGCTTCTTCCCAGAGTTGTGCCTCTCTCGATGCACACACACAGATCAGAAGTGCCAAACAGAAGGCTGGGATAATACAGAAGACGGTGAGTTCTTGGTGCTATGTAGAAAAGTTCCTACTGCTATCCTCCACGACAAGCTGAAGGCATGAATCTGTTGCTCCTGGGTCATTTACTGGGCTTAGGTTTTACAACGACTTACTTAAGAGATGGTGAGGACAAAAGTTGGCCACCCTGCAGAGCCCCGGGCCTTCCACAGGAGGGCACACAAGCCTGAAGGGTGGCGCTGGGAGCTGAAGGCAGGGCTGTACTCTCAGCTTTGTCACTTACTCGACTTGAATGATCCTACTGTGAAACAAAGCTGTGTTGCCAACACTTTAAAAAATGTTTATCTTCATCTATTAAAAGGCAGAGTGACAGAGAGAGAGCGAGAGCAAACGAGCAAGAGGAAGTGCTCTGTCTGCTGGTTCACTTGCCAAATGCCTGCAACAGCTAGGGTCGGGCCAGGCTGGAGGCAGGGGCTGAGAACTCAATCCATGTCTCCCCTGCAGGTGGCAGAGGCAAAGCACCAGAGCTGTATTCTGCTGCTTCCTAGAACATAGTAGCAGGAAGCTGACTTGGAAGAGAGGTTGGGCCTCCAACTGGCACTCCAACAAGGGGGCCGGCGTCCCAAGCAGCAGGATTAACCTGCTGCTCCACAACGCCTGCCCAAGCTGCCAGAAATTTTAAAAAGGTTTGAAAAACACCATATTAGGCCTCGACATATCCATAAACTCTGGCTCCACTGTGTCCTTGGCAGCAGGCCGTGTGGACCTTAAGCCCCTCCCTCGGTTAAACACAGTGCTGCGGGGTAAGCAGGCCCACGCTGTCTTTCTTCCACTCTGAAAGCCTCGTTTTTCATAGCAGTGCAATCCCTCGGGGCCCCAGCTGCCAATCTGCCCTGTGAGAAAAGACCACCTCCTGACCTCCCCCCAGAGGCCACCCCATCCACGTTGGGGGCTTTGATGTGGCTTCCATCGGGTAACGATTCTCAAATATGCGGCACCACCCCACCCCCGCCACCCTCAGTTCTCACAGAGCACCACATCCCTACCTCCAACTGTACACTCAGTTTCTCCACTCAAGGTTCTCATGGTCACCTCCGATTCAGTGCATTCAAAGTAAACCCAACATCTACAGACATGGTTCTCTCCCAGTGTGCTCCAGCACGGAGGACAGGATCGACCCTCACCTGCTGATGTGGCCAGAGATCTTTGTCCCCTCATTGCCACACTCAACCCACCAGCGGGTCCTGCTGACTTCGCCTCCCACTGCTTCTCTCCATCTGCACACTCTCGTGCTGAGCCAGGCCAGCACCATCTTTTGCAAGAACCATTGTGATAACCTCTTCATCAGCCTCTCCACAATCCCTTCTCCACCAGGCTGTCCGACCTTTCAAAAAAATGCAAATCTGATGACTGTCACACTCACTCCTGCTTTAAAAAATCCTCAATAGCTTCCCACTGCTCTGTGGTGGAAGCCCAAACTCCTAACGCAGATCTGCCAAGCCCTGTTTGCCCTGCTGCTTGGGCCTCTGCCCACCTCACTGCCTTCATCTCTACCTCCCGCCCAAAGCACAGTTTCTGTCCCTGGGACTCCCTGAGGCCAGGCCTCAGAGCGCTGCTTTCCCTGCCAGACACTGCTTCTGCTCTCCACCCCCTCACCGGGGCACGGCCATTCACCGTTCAATCCCAGGCTCAGGCTCCCCCGGTGGGGAAGCGCCCGGACCCCATGCTACACACTCCCTTAGCAGCTTCCTTCTGTCTCACTTAGCATAGCCAAGGGTAACACTCAGTCCTCAACCAGTTCTTTCACACGTGCCCTTCACTGGAAGGGAAAGTTCTAGGAGAGCAGGGACCTAGCACAGTGGTCCACATCCAACAGGGAAGCAAGGCCATCTGGGTCCAAATTCTAACTCTGCCACGTGCCAGGTGTGTAACCTTGGACACCTCATTTAACCTCTCTGGGCTGCACTCTCCCCATCTGTAAATGGGAATAACAACAGCCCCTACTTCATAGGATTATAAGAGGTAAGTTATTTTTGTTTTAAATTATTTATTTTAAAGGGAGAAAGAGAGGGAGAGAGAGATATCTTTGAGAGATCTGCTAGCTATTGGTTTACTCTCCAAACATCCACAGAGCTGAGACTGGGGACACAGTGCAGATCTTCCAAGTATGTGGCAGGAGCCCAACTACTACAGCCATCACCTGCTGCCTTCCAGGGTGTACATCAGCAGGAAGCTGGATCAGAAGTAGAGACAGTACACAAACGAGGCAGCCCAACAGGGGATGCAGGCATTCTAAGCAGGGTCTTGATCGCTGTGCTAAATGCCCTCCCCAGAAAAATTCTACTCTTCTCAAATTTTTATTTTTATTATTTCACACACACACACACACACACACACACACACAGAAAGAGATCTATCCATTGGTTCGGGGCCGGGGCCATGGCACAGTCCAGCAGCGCCAGCATCCCATATGGGCACCAGTTCTAGTCCCAGCTGCTCTTCTTCCAATCCAGCTCTCTGCTGTGGCCTGGGAAAGCCGTAGAAGATGGCCCAAGTCCTTGGGCCCCTGCACCTGTGTGGGAGACCCAGAGGAAGCTCCTGGCTCCTGGCTTCAGATCAGCGCAGCTCCAGCCGCTGCGGCAATCTGGAGAGTGAACCAGCGGACGGAAGACCTTTCTCTCTGTCTCTCCTTCTCACTGTCTATAACTCTAACTTTCAAAATAAATAAAATCTTTAAAAAAATAAAATAAAAATAAAATAAAAATCCATTGGTTCATTACCCTAATGACTCAAATAGGCAGGACTGGATCAGGCTGAAGTCAAGATCTGGGAACTCAATCCAGGTCTCCCACGCGGGTGACAGGGATCTGAGCCATCACTTTCTGGCTGCCAGGGTGTATATAAGCAGGAAGCTGGATTAGAAGTGGAGTCAGGACTCGAACCCAGGCACTCTGCTATGAAATGCGGGGGTGTGTAAAGTGGTATCTTAACTGCTATGCCAACCACTTGTCCCTGTTTTGTTTTTTAAACTTTATAATACCATAACAGTATTTGGCACATATTAGTTGCCATGTGATTATTAAATGTAAGTGATCAATTGATGCATCTTAATAGATTAAAGACCTGGGCAAGTGAATACTTTTCCTCACAGGGCAAGTATTTCCGGCTCAGCTAGAGTTGTCCACCTGTGGTCAGTCTACTGAACTCTTTAATACTCACTGGTGATTGTAAGAAATTTTTCTTAAAGATTTACTTAGGGGCCAGAGCTGTGGTGTAGTAGGTTAGGCCTCCACCTGCGGCACCAGCATCCCATATGGGTGCTGGTTTAAGCCTGGCTGCTCCACTTTCCATCCAGCTCCCTGCTATGGCCTGCGAAAACAGTACAAGATGTCCCAAGTGCTTGGGCCCCTGTACCCATCTAGGAGACCCGGAAGAATCTTCTGACTCCTGGCTTCAGATCAGCCCAGCTCTGGCCACTGTGGCCATTTGTAGAATGAACCAGCAGATGGAAGACCTCTCTCTTTCTCTGTGTCTCTTCCTCTCTCTATATGCAACCTTGTCTCTCAGATAAATAAATAAAACTTTTTTTATTTTTTAAAAGTATTTATTTATTTATTTGAGGGTCTGGCACTGTGGCATAGCAGGTTAAGCTGCCGTCTGCAGTGCTGGCATCCCATATGGGTGCCAGTTCCAGTCCTGGCTGCCCCACTTCCAATCCAGCTCCCTGCTAACATGCCTGGGAAAGCAGCAGAAGATGGCACAAGTCCTTGGGACCCTGTACCCACATGGGAGACCCGGATGGAGATCCTGGCTCCTGGCTCTGGCCTGGCCCAGCCCTGGCCGTTGCAGCCATTTAGAGATTGAGCCAGTGGATGGGAGATCTCTTTCTCTCTCTCTCTCTCCTCCTCTCTCTATAACTCTGCCTTTCAAATAAATAAATATATCTTTAAACTAGAGCATGGACACTCTGGGCTTAGGGAGCTCGGGTTTCTTTACTTAGCAAGAATTGGGCACAGGGCACTGCAGGCTCTTTTCACTGATAAAGGATCTACGCTTGTGGTGGAATAAGGTCATGCCAAGATGGCCACTGGCAACAGAAACTGCCTGGCAACAGGTCGTGATTGGATGGTTTCGGAAACCACATGACAACAGAGCGTGCATGACAACAGGTCGTGACTGGATGGCTTCGGAAACCACATGACAACAGAGCCTGACTGACAACAGGTTGTGATTGGATGGTTTAAGAAACTGCCTGGCAACAGAGCCTGCCTGGCAACAGGCTGTGATTGGTTAGGGCATAGACCGCCCCTTGACCGGATTGGCTGCCTTGGCTATATAAGCTGCTGTAGCAACTGAAATAAAGGAGTCTGCAGGCTGCTTGCCTCAGGCCTGCTTTCACCCGACTCCGGGGTCTGTGTGGTGACGCCACGCCTCTTGCCCCCACCACGCTCTTCCTCTCAGAAACAAATCCACAGTAACATACGCTGCAGACACAGCCTCCTCTGCTTTAGAAAGGCAACACCCTGGGCGGAGACGACACCAGCGGCTCAAGTCAAGGGCCAGGCCCAAGCTCCTGGCTTGGTGCTCAGGTCCCCTGAAGCTACAGGGCACAGACACCTTACCTGTCCGAGAGCTGCCCCGAGATGAAGGAGCCCACCAGCACACCCACGAAAAACAAGGAGATGGTGAGCGGGGCCTTCCAGTCGTCGTCACACACCAGGTCCCACTGAAAGAGGAGCAAAGGGAATGATCAAACACTTTTCAAAGCAGTCTAAGGCTTCTTGGAAAAAGAGGTCAGCATATCCTGCATCCCAGCATGCCCTGAGTATGTGAAGCACACCGGGCAGAGGACGCCTCACCTGGGCAGGAAGGCAGGGAGTGGGCTCCCTCGCCATGCTACGTCGCAGCCTTGGTCCCACTCTCTTGCTTCCATTTTGAGGAGGCAGGGAGTATACTCCACCCGCGTGGCCACCCAGGTAAAGGTAAGACCTTCGTGTTCACTCCTGAGATGCTGTGCAGAGCCCAGAGATGTGGCACAGGCTGAGGCCCTTGCTCAGGGGGCTGCAGGCCACTGGCACCAGTGCACTGGTGCGCTTCCAGAGCAGGGCTCTGGGGCTGTAAGGGTCACTGAGGCCAGTGGGCCCAGGGTGCACACTCTGGACCTGTTCCTTCTGCTATGCTTAGGTTCCTACCCTGGGCCAGTGACGCCTGGGCCCTCTTTGTGACATTTACAGTTGGCATCCTGATGCTGCATGCTAATCCCAGGCCCAGCTGCACCTCGGAGCCCTGCGCAAGCAGGCGGGAAACTCAGTTTGAACTTCCAGCTACTCCTAACTGGGTGTCCAACCTCAGTCAAGCCAGTCCCTGCTCCCCTACCATACTGTGCCTTAATTCCCGTTTGTAAAACAGGGATTGTGGGGTAAGGAGCAGGCGTGTGGTTCCATCTGTAGCCACCACAAATGGGAACAGAAGCCTGCAGGCAGAGGAAGGGTCCAGGGCCCAGCAGCTGGAGTCTCGGACACAAGGAGCCAAAACAGGAACCTCAGTGGTTCCCAGAAAAATGTTTCCCAGAACAGGGAGCTCCCCAGCAACCTCTGTACATGAGCAGCCGCCCTCCAGGAATGCAGACCCCTGCCTGCTGTGCATGGAGCCTGCCAGCTCCTGAGTCATGAACGGAGCCCAGAACGAAGCCCCTCCTCTGGGCCAGTGATGGGGAAAAACGAATCTGCTTCTTTGCCCTGCTGGGCAGTGTGCTCGCAGCCTCTGGGCACCTCTGAGAGGGGCTGGAAGGTAGCCGGCAGGTTGGACACAGAGAACGCCCACAGTGGGTAGTGTGGCTCACACGGGCGTGCTGCTGGCTTCCTGCTTTAGGGTCACACGCACTTAGAAGCACTCACAGTGGCAATCCCCAAGGCAAGGGCAGGACTGGAAGTATCTCCCCCTCTACCTCCATCTGGAGGACACTGACTCTTGGTGCAAAAACCTGACAGCTCAGGCTGCCACAGCCTTCCCACCTCACAGCCTCAGAAAAAAGCCAAGCCTGGGAGCAGTGGGCAGAGCTGAGCTGATCAGCAATGGGGTGTCAGCCTCGGGATGCTCGGCTGACCTCTAGGGGCCACTCTGGAGCTCAAGAACGAATAAATAAAGGGCCAATCACTGTTTCTCAACTGGTCTGTCTTGAGTCAGGGGCCGGCAAGGCTCAGTGACACAGAAATACACACAGGCGCCATGGCCAGCTCTAGGGTTGCAGCTCCTAGGTGAGGTCTCCCAGTAACAGACTCCTGAGCTGACCAGGCTGGGTGCTACCTGAAACCAGGTCAGATGCTGCCCTGCAGGGGACAGGAAGACTGTGGAGTGCGTCTCTGCGTGATGCCAGGGCGTCTCTCGGGGTCCCTCAGCCCCACCCTCCCCAGGCAGTCTGGCCTGTCCTTCGTCCAGGCAGGTGTGTAACTCCAGAGTAACTGTGCCCACCACCCACCACTGTCAGTCCCAGACCATGCTCAGGGTCTGGCACCGGGCCCTCCAAAAGCAAACATGTCCTAATACTTCTTTCCGGCCAGCCAAAGGCCTGTGATCAGGGGTCAGGAAAGGTGAAAGACTGCCAAAACAGACATGGAATGGGTCCCACCCAGCCAATCCATCCACTCACTCGACAACCACTAGGCAGGCTGCAGTGGGCTCCAGGACTTTGCCTGAATCCTCATTTGGGGGACTGGATGAGCAGCCCAGAATCCAAGCCAAGTACCACCTCCCTACCCCTGCTTCATGTGTTTCCGAAGGCACTGGTGCCCTGAAAGGTACTAAACTCCCAGCTCCCCAGCTCATCCATGCCTCCACTTGAATGTGTGGGTTTAAGATTCAACCACAAGTCTGGCACGGTTACCCCTTGGCTGGATGATCTGGGAAAGCAGGCGCTACTGAAAACAGCTGGGAGTAACTCTGGCAAAGCAGCAAGACTGGCTGTGCTTCTTGGTCAGAAACATGCCTTTCGGGTGGTGATGGTTTCACAGGACTACAGGCACACGTGCTCAAGCTTTTCCTACTGCACACCTTAGATTTTCAGTTTTTAAAAATGTCTTCTAGGCCGGCACCGTGGCTCAACAGGCTAATCCTCCGCCTAGCGGCGTTGACACACTGGGTTCTAGTCCCGGTTGGGGCGCCGGATTCTGTCCCGGTTGCCCCCTTTCCAGGCCAGCTCTCTGCTGTGGCCAGGGAGTGCAGTGGAGGATGGCCCAAGTCCTTGGGCCCTGCACCCCATGGGAGACCAGGGGGAGGCACCTGGCTCCTGGCTTCGGATCAGCGCGGTGCGCCAGCCGCAGCGGCCATTGGAGGATGAACCAACGGCAAAGGAAGACCTTTCTCTCTGTCTCTCTCTCACTGTCCACTCTGCCTGTCAAAAAAAAAAAAAAAAAAGTGTCTTCTCCATTGCAACAAAGCTGTTACCTCTTTTGAAAAAGAATCATGTCTCTGAGAAAGAATCGTGTCTCTTCTACCTTACACATGACTGGTGCTACTTTTCAGTAATGGGAAGTTGTGACGACAGAGCTCCCTGGGACTGAACATTCTGACCTAAGAACTGGCTGGAAGTGAAAAGATAGGGTCTTTGCCCAGGAGGCAGAAGCTCTTCCCAGGTGTACCTGACCTCACCGCACCAGTGGTCAAACAGCCCGGTAAGCACTGCGTGTTACCGAACATGCTGTGTGCCGGACAATCGTCCTGCCTCCGGCTGCCATTCTTGCCTCAAGGCTGTCAGGGCAAAGTCAAGAGGTTATCAGCTAATGCATCCTCTACATCTGGCAGTGCCCCATTGAGAGGAGAGGCTCAGGGGCTGTTTGGCCACACAGTGAGAGAGCAAGTGGGTAAACGAAAGGGCTGTCAACCTTCACCACCTCCCTTCAGGATCCTTTGGGCTTGGTCCTTGGGCTTCACTACCCAAAGTGCAGATGAACCCTGAATCTCTGTCTCTGGATGAGTTATTTTCCTTGCTCCCTGACCCCCCTGCCTCGTGGCAACTGTCAGAACTCTGAGCCAAGGATGTTCTCAGATAGCCAGAGAGGGATTCAAACTGGGAACAGGCCGATGCGGAGGTCAGGTCTCAGCTTGGGGGCGGGGGGGGGGGGGGAGGCGGGGAGGGTCCTAACAACTCCCAGGAGTCAGAAGGGTACAAAAGTTCCAAAGGAATCTCTGTGCCTGCACGCTGGGACGGGCTTCAGGGTGCGCGGGCAATCTGAGAAACCACGCAGGTGTGCAGAGGAGGGGGCAGTCCTGGGCCCAGAAGCACTGCCAGGGAGACTGTGTGAGTCCCCACAGCCCAGGGGTGACTAAGAGGCGAGGTGGGGGCTGGCCTAGAAGCATGCGCACCATCAGGCGATTCCTGAGCCCCATTCACTTCACAAACTGCCCGCTTCTTCCTGCCAAGTCCAATGCCTTGCTCCCAATCCACAGTACCACACCCCGGGACACGGGGTGGAGAATCTCAGTTCCTTGAGAATACTCCGGTCGATCCTTTCTGACTACCCCCCAAGTTTCCCTCCTATGAATTATCCGTTTTTCTCCAACTTTAGAGAAGATTCCTTAAATCATTCATTAAGCCAATCAATCATAAACTTCCTGAGTACTTGCATCCAGCACTGGGTCAGGAGCTGAGCAAGCAGCAATGATCCAAACCTACTGCCCAGCTCACTGCCAGTGGATGTACCTTGATGTGAATTAGGAAAAAAAACAAACTGCAGACCTGAGGCTTTAGTCTCTGTCGAAACCTATGAACAAGAATCTAATCCCATTGTGCAAACACCTCTCTGTGGGATCTGGCACACAGGGCAGGCTTAGAGACATCTGGCAGGCACAGGACAAGCTACAGTGGTCAGTGGGCCTGGCTGAAAGAAAGTGAACCTTAGGAAAAAAAAAAAAAAAGAAAGAAACCTTTCAGAATGTTGCTGCGGCAGCTCCCAACAGCGACTGTTCACCTGAGAACAGCAGCCCGAACTCACGCATTCCGATCCCAAAACAAAGGACTGTGTATTAATCCTTCTCTCCGCAGAGACGGAAAACCTGGAAGTAGGCGAAAGGGCACAGAGCTTTGACGAAACTGCTGAGACGGCGAAATGAATAGTCTAAACAAAAGAATACAAAGCGGACTAACAGGGGCAGCACCGGATCCGCCGGGCCGTGGGAGCGCCTCGGGGCTGCCACCTCTCTCAGCTGAGGGCAGGGTGTGGTCAGTGAAGGACAGCAGTCAATGACAAGGACAGGCCAGGGGACCCTCAAGGGTCCGGGGAAAACCCGGGAAGCCCGGGTCTCTTCCAGCTTCACGCCTGCCCCCTTCCTCCAGCAGTCACTAGCAGATGCATAGGGACTTCTGTGTCATGAAGTCTGGCTGTCCCTCGGTGGCCCCTACCTGTGACCGTCGGACAAGCTCTGCTCCCCAGTTCTCCCTGGCTTCTAGGAAGGGAACAAACTCACTTGGAAGGCTAGGACCCAAGACCCGAACCCACTGAAAGCTCCCATTCTCCATGCGTTCTCTGGAGATTTGGGTCCCAGATCATGGCCAGCTACCTCCACTCTGCCCTTTTGTCCCTGAGTACGCCTGAGGACACTGCAATGATGTCACTCCCTGTGGGGTTCAGGTCACACTCCTACTACAAATATGGGGAGTAAGCAGGCACAGGTGCTGGGGACATCAAATTTCTCTACACAAACACGTGTCTGAGCTTCCCAGGGCAGCGCTCAGACTCCCTGGAAAGAACATACCTGGCGCCCCAGAGCCCCCGTAAGGCTCCAGGAGGGAACATTACCGTCTGATGCCACACTGGGTCCCATGGTACCCTGCCGCCTCCCCTCCCTGTGAACTCTGCCCTGCCACGCAGATTCGTGCTATTGCATCTGGGCCATCCCAGAGTCATTGGGCAGGCAACACCTCCTCTAGGAGACCTTTCCTAACTTGGGAATCCCTAAACATGACACACAGGTGACCCAGTACCTACAAAGGGGTGCTCTGTCCACTGCTCTGCTTCCTCAGCTCTGCTGACCCTCCAGGCAATGCCTAAGCAAGACACAAAGGACACTCACCTGCACCACTAATGTCATGTCAGGCACTGAGCCCCAAGGACAGCAGGTGCACCAGGGGACAGACATAACCCCTGGAAAGGAAAATCTGAGGGGCTGGGGACCAAGACCTCCACTACCCTCCAAAAACAAAGCTTGTGCACTTGAACTCAGCGTGGCTGCCCAGCTCACCTGGGAACATCCCACAAAACGTTCACAAGGCACCCTGTGTCTTCAGATACAAGGCTGTCAAAAGTGCCGGCGCCATGGCTCAATAGGCTAATCCTGCAGTGCCGGCACACCGGGTTCTAGTGCCGGTCGGGGTGCCGGATTCTGTCCCGGTTGCCCCTCTTCCAGGCCAGCTCTCTGCTATGGCCTGGGAAGGCAGTGGAGGATGGCCCAAGTGCTTGGGCTCTGCACCCGCATGGGAGACCAGGAGAAGCACCTGGCTCCTGGCTTCGGATCAGCATGATGATGCGCCTGCCGCAGCGCACCGGCCGTGGTGGCCATTGGAGGGTGAATCAATGGCAAAAGAAGACCTTTCTCTCTGTCTCTCTCTCTCTCTCACTATCCACTCTGCCTATCAAATAAAAAAAAAAAAAAAAAGTTCGACAAGTGACCCGGGGCAAGAGGTGGACAGTTCCTCACAGGGCTGTCCCAGGGAGGGAATAGACAGTCTCGGACACATGTTTCCCTTGACTATCAAAGCTCAGCACAGGAGTATTTCCCTAGTGGGAACGCATGCCAGGAAGCCGGAGGAGAGATGGTGCCAGCTCCACGTTCCAAGCTCCGGCTCTGCCACTCACCACTCCCACCCCCAAGCCAGAGGCCGTCCCTTCTAGACTCTCTCTCCAAGGTGGCCGTGAGGAAGGGGCGGGAGGGGCAGCCTAACACCTGCTATTGCAGGGGCACGGTCTGGCTGGATGTCACCGGGCAACACGTTCCGGAGCCGCCAGGGTATTCTAAGTTGAGAAGCGAGTCAACACTGCACCTGGGCTGGTGGCGGCGGATTTGAGGACCGAAGAGCTGCCTCTGCGCCCCAGACCCCGGCGGCCGGGCGCGGCACCCACCTCGGTCACGATGGTGGACAGGTACACGTCTTGGTTGTACTCCCAGCCATCCAAGCAGCTCTCCTGCTCCAGCTGCTCCAGGTCCACGTCGCGCCCGGGCTCCAGCCCCAGCGCCGAGAAGTTGGAGATGGCGGCGAGCCGGTAGCGCCGGCAGCTGTGGGGCACCTCGCGGCCGTCCTGAACCCGCAGCGGGACACTGTGGTTGCGCCACGCGCTGCTCAGGTTCGCCGAGTCGGGCACCCGGCAGCGGTGCTCGGGGGTCGCCATGAGGAACACGGACGAGAGGCCATTGAAGCCGTTTGGGATGATGCTGGCGCTGAGCAGGAAGAAGATGAGGCGCTGGAAGGGCCCCCACTCGCCCAGGAACGCGGTCACCTCCTCGTAGTCCCGCATGCCGCCCTCGGCCGCCCGCGGCGCGCCGCCCGGGGTCGCGGACACTGCGGCGCGCGGGGCGGGGCGCGGCGCGGCGAGCGCGTGCGCGTGCGCGTGGGCTCCCGGGCGCCCGGCGGAGCAGGGGCCCGACCCCCAGACCGTCCTTCGGCCGAGCAGGCTCCCGAGCTGGGCGCTCGGGCGCCGCCACCGGCCTTACATAGGGCGCCAGGCTGGGGCGGGCCCTGGGCCTGGGCTGCAAGGCCCGCCCCTCCGGCCGGCGGCGCGGCGCGGGCAGGGGCGGAGCTGCGGCGGGGCGCGGCGGCGGGTGGACGGCTCCGGCCGCCGGGTGCACCTGCGGCGCGTCCCTGGCCTGTACCCCTGGGCCGGCCCCGAGTGCGAGCGCTGACGGCCCGAAGCCGACTCAGGACGTCGGCGTCAGGGGCCAGGCGCGCTGTGCTTGGGCCAGGTCGGTGGGAGGGTCCGCTGCTACCTTTGTCGCCTGTCCCGGTCCGTAGGGACTGTGTGCCTGGCCCAAGGTCTCACTGCTGCTTAGGCTCCTTGTGAGAGTGGCAGGGATTGTGTTAAACTGGGATTCTGGGAAGAGGAGAGCCACGGCTTTTCATTCTGGTCCAGATGCCCTGTAACAAGGCCTTTTGTTGTTCGTTTCTTTCTTGCCTGCTTTCTTTATTTGAAAATCAGAGTTACACAGAAAGAGGAGAGAGAGAGAGGTCTTCCATCCACTGGTTCACTCTCCAACTGGCGGCAACGGCCAGAGGAGAAGCTTCTTCCAGGTCTCCCACGTGGGTGCAGGGGCTTAAGGACTTGGGCCATCTCCTGCTGCTTTCCCAGGCAATAGCAGAGAGCTGGATCGGAAGAGGAGCAGCCTAGATTCGAACTGGCGCCTGTATGGGATGCCAGCACTTCACCTGCTATGCCACAGTGCCAACTCCTTGTTGTTCTTTAATTTGTTCAAGCAAATGTAAAAATTTAACTTCAAGATTATAAACAATCCCAGCCTCGGATTAACTGTGTCCCTCAGATTAGTTAATTCTGAAAAGTTAACTCAGAAGTTGATAATTAAAAAAAAAAAAATAGCAACTAGATGATTCCAAAGCAGCACGAGCTAAGGAGCTACATGTGTATTTTTAAATGTTTTATTAGCCATATTTAAAAAATTTCCCTATTTAGTAAATACACCGAGTTGAGTGAGAATTTTACCTAATTAATGAACAATTTTTCAGGAGAAATGTGTCCCATGCATGAATATACGAACTGCAAATGGAACTGGGTGTCCAGTGTTTTATCTGGCAGTGCTTCTGGGAAAATGCAGAAAATGATGAAATAAGCATAGACTGCACCGCTCCAAGTGGAGTGGAGGGGTTGTCAAGGGAGCAGGGCTTATGCATAATTCCAGCTGCTTCCTGGAAAGTGGACTTCGGTCACCTCCACCTTTGACCTCATGCATCTACAATGACATAAATGGCCAGTTACATTATACCCAGAGGCTCAAGATGCCTATCAATTGGATTCTTGTTCTATGGACATTTCTACCCTCTTTACATATCCTTTTATTTACTTCTTTTTAAAAATTTATTTATTTTATTTTAAAGAGTAATGGGTAGGGGGGAAAGAGAAAGAGAGAGAGAGAGTGAGATCTTCTATCCACCGGTTCACTCCTCAAATGGCTGCAGGGCCCAGAATTGAGCCCATCTAAAGCTAGGAGCCAGGAGCTTCTTCCAGGTCTCCCACTTGGGTGCAGGGGCCGAAATACTTGTGCCATCTTCCACTGCTTTCCCAGGCATATTAGCAGGGAGCTGGATCAGAAGTGGAGCAGCCAGGACTGGAACTAGCGCCCATATGGGACGCTTGCTCTGCAGGCAGCAGCTTTACCTGCTATGCCACAATGCTGGCCTCTCGTATCCTTTTCTTTACATCCCATTCGTCACAGTAGTCCAGGTTCCCTCTTATAAGCTCCCAGTTTACCTGCCTTCCTCAGAACAGATTCATAGCTTCCTGAACCTGTGTCTCCCAAATTACAATTCCTAAAACCCCTAATAAAGTTATTTTAAAGTTTCTAAGTTTTAATTGAACAACACTGGATATTTAAAAAATAAAACATGAAATTAACTTAATAGTATACTTAGCTAATCTAGTGTGCCCAGAACTTGACCATTCCATCACATAGTCAATTTAGAAATTATTTAAATATTTTATATTCTTACATAAAAGCCATTGTTCCTACTCCCTCCCCTACTAAACCTTCAGACTCCAATATGGGTTTCATTTCAATTTGGACTAAATACTCCCTAGCCCCATGTAGCTAGTGGCCATTGGAACAGTACCATTCTAAGGCTTTTGGGAATTTGGACTGCTAACTTAAACATTGCCAGTTATTCCTTTTCTATAATAGTGGCTTAGTGATAGAGAACTAAGTATACGTTTTTTACATGTCATCTGTTGGATAAACATTAATTAATAGCGACCATATTCTAAATTGAAAATAAAAATACAGAAGGAGAAGCTAACCTTGCCAGCAGATTTTATACAGGTGATAAAATATAAAGCATAATTGAGTTTTTAAAAATAATGAAAAATGTTTTCACCATTATTGCTCAATTCTTTACACTTATTGTTCCCCTCTATGCATGGACTTCAAAGGGGTGTTTGCACCAAAATGAATTTGTGTTTGAATTCTTTTTCCCACAAACTTTTTGAAGTACCCTCATATTCTTGCTTTCTGAAGATGGATGGTTATGCATTCAGAAATGCACTTCATCCTAACATCTGATCTTGACTGATAGTCCTTATCTGAAACCCAGTGAAAAAGGATGCAAGACTTCTAGAAAATAAGTGTTTCTTGTATCAAATATTTTAGTATTTCAGGGCTGGTGCTGTGGCGCAGTAGGTTAATCCTCTGCCTGCAGTGCTGGCATCCCATATGGGCGCTGGTTTGAGTCCCAACTGCCCCTCTTCCAATCTGGCTCTCTGCTATGGCCTGGGAAAGCAGTGGAAGACAGCCCAGGTCCTTGGGCCCCTGCACCCACGTGGGAAACCCGGAGGAGGCTCCTGGCTCCTGGCTTTGGATTGGCGCAGCTTCAGCCTTTGCGGGCATCTGGGGAAGTGAACCAGTGCATGGAAGACCTTTTTCTCTACCTCTCAAATAAAAAAAAAAAAAAAAAAAATATATATATATATATATATATATATATATATATATTTCAAATAAATGAAAACCCAGCGAGCCATCACTGACCCCGAAAGAAAGTAGATATTGGTAAATCTCCAAGCAAGGAGTGCAGACAATGATGACTTAATTCCTAGACCCCCAAGACATTAAGGGTAAGGAACTTTATTGAGGTTGGGGTTGAGAGAGGCGGGTTCAGCTTGTGTGCTGATCTCTGATTGGTCCATAGTGCTCATGCCCCCTCTCTGATTGGCCAGCAATATGCCTGCCCATGTGCTTGCCTGGGAACCATGGCAGGGGAGGGGGCTCTGGTCTACCTAGGGTCTCCAGGTAGGGAGTGCTGCTTTGGTAAAACATCTGAAGACAGGGCCTGGGGGGAGATGTTATCTCTGGAGAGGATAGATGAGCTGAGCTCCTGCAGGACTGGTTTGGACCGTGCACCACTCCCTTAATTCGGGGAGTTAACCTTTGGTGGGAGGGTGACTTGCCATAATCAAAGTCGTTAAGCAAGGTAAAGTTAGAGAAGCGTCCATTGGGCACCAGAAAGCACTCCTGACAGGCTTTCACAATTGAGTAGACTACCATGGAAGCTGCAGGTGCGGAAAAGAAAAGAAACCGTCTTTCACAGACGACTTGTCCAAAGCACAAAGCAAAGAGCGACTTCCAGGCCTTCCGGGTCTAGGTGTTACTACTATTTACATGGCATCTTTGAAATGAGAGAACTCAGGATTCGACTCAATTACCTGAGGTCTTTTATCCCTAGAGATCTGGAGAGGGATGTTCCAATTTTATGTAGAAGAAAAACAGAAACAGGTCTGTGTGGCAGAGAGCAAATTCAGAGTTCAGAGCCCTGGAGCAGGAAGATTTAAACACCAGCACATGTCATCCCTGACATCCAAGGTGGCACTGAATGCTCCCTGCCTCCTGGTGTTCATTCCCCCATCTTATCAAATTCAGTATCAGCTGTCTTGAATGACCATGGACAGCTTGACTGCAACCTCAGGGTAGGCTCTGAAGCAGAAATGTCCAGGTGAGCAGCTCCCAGGTTTCTGATCCTGAGAAACTGTGAGATAGTAAACGTGTGTTGTTTAAAGGTGTATTTATTTGAAAGGCAGAGTGACAGAGAGGAAGAGATCTTCCAACTCCCGGTTCACTTCCCAAATGGCCACAATGGCTCGGGCTTGGCCAGGCCAAAACCTGGAGTCTAGATTTCCATTCGATTCTCCATGTGGATGGCAGGGGACCAAGCACCTGGGCCATTTTCCACTGCCTTCCCAAGTATATTAGCAAAGAGCTGGATCAGAAGTGGAGCAGCTGGGACTTGAACTAGTGTTCACATGGGATGCCAGTGGCACAGGTGGCAACTTAATCCACTGTATCACAACACTGGCCCCTGTGATCCTACATTTTTAACCTTGATCTGTGTTTACCATGAAGAGAATGGGCCTTGAAACATTTGAAGACTAGAAAAATTATATAATAAAATACTTTGAACAATCACTTAAGAACTTGATGTCCAAACTTTTTCTTTAGATGAGTATAATTTCCAGTGTGAAAATTCAGTTTGGCTTCAAGAGATACAGGACACTTTTTAAAATTTATGGACATAATTATGCATGGCCATAAACTTCACCATCTTGTTGCTGCCTAAAATGAGGTATGAAAAAACCACTTGTGTTTTGAAGACTGTTTATCACATTCTAGAGTACATAAAGAAGACATCAGCAAAAGCCAATGTTTTCTGAAAGATACACACACATACACACACACATACACGATACAGCAGGACTACTGGGTCGCTAGTGTTATTTAATTCTCCATTCACTTGGCAAACACGAGTAGGCTGTTACAAGCCAACTGTTGTGGGTTCTGGGAACTGAGGAAAGAAGCAAGATATCTATCTTTGTGGGGTTCCCATTTTGGTTGGGGGAGAGGAGAGCTGACAATAAACTGGCAAAACCAAGTACGAATTTCAAACGGAGATCAGTGGCAAGAAGAGATAAAAGAGGGCCATGTCAGTGTGGCAGTCAGGAGCTTATTGCTTTAGCCTGAACAGTGAGAGCGTGCACACCGGTGCTGTGGTGTGGGCATGAGGCCAGTGTGCCAAACAGAAGAGCTGGAGGTGCAGCAGGTGCCACGGCTGCAGTGAAGATGGCATGCCTGGAACCTAATGATCGAAACCAGAGGCCTGGGGACGCCAGGCAGGGACGCTGGCAGGGGCCAGGCCATCCAGTGCCTCCTAGACTGTAGCAAGGCATTTGCATTTTATTCTAGGTGAGACACTCTCAGGATATTTATACTCAGAGAAGAATAGGTCTGCTTCCTATCATAAAAGGAGCCTTCCAGCCCATGTCGAGAATTGACTGCAGGACAAAACAGACCAGGATAAAAACATGTCAACCCATTAGGAACCTACTGCAGTGTCACAGGTAAGTACTTATGGTGGCCTGGCCAGAGTGGCATCAGTGGGAAAAGTGAGTGGATGGGCCCAGAACATGTTTTGAAGCCAAAGGCGACAGGATGTACTGTTGGACACAGGCACAGGGGAAGGAAGCTAAAGATGACTCCTGGATTTTTAGCCTAAGCAACATGGTGGCTTTAGGGAAAACTTTTATTTTAGGATTTTTATTTGATTTATTTGTTTGAAAGGCAGGGTAAAAGTAAGAGAAGGAAGAGAGAGACAGAGAAAGAGAGAGAGATTTTACATCCACTGATTCACTCCCCAAATGGCGACAACAGCCAGAATAGCCACAGCTGGGCCAGCTGAAGCCAGGAGCCTGGAACTCCATCTGGTTCTCCCATGTGAGTGGCAGGGACCCAAGTACATGGGCCACCATCTACTGCCTTAGAAAGGAGCTGGAAGGAGCACAGAGTAGCTGGGACTTGAACGAACACTACAGTACAGGAGGCATTTCAAGTGGCTGGTTTCTGAAAAGGGGAAATTTGTTGGGCAGGTGGGGGGTGATAAATTAAAAACTTGATTTAAATTCAAATTATTTTTGCTCTTAAAAAAATCATAGCACAATGTGCATATTCACCATTTGATCCGTTTTTGTGTACAACTCCGTGGCACTAAGTGGTCACACTGTTGTACAGCCACCACCATCCCGCTCCAGAACTCTTTACTGCAAAACCAAAACTCTGCACTCGTTAAACAGTGACTTCCTATTCTAATTTGTCTCTGGATTTGACCACTTTAGATACCTAATATAAAGAAAATCATGCACTATTTATCTGTGACTGGTTTATTGCCACTTAGCTTAACATCCTCGAGGTTCCTCTGGCAATAATATGTGTCCGAATTTTCTTCCTTTTTAAGACTGAATTACAGAGGCTGGCGCTGTGGCATAGCAGGTACAGCCACTGGCTGCAGTGCCAGTATCCCATATGGGTGCTGGTTCGAGTTCAGGTTGCTCCACTTAGGATCCAGCTCTCTGCTATAGTTTGGGAAAGCAAAGATGGTCCAAGTCCTTGGGACCCTGCACCCACATAGGAGACCCAGAAGAAGCTCCTGGCTCCTGGCTTTGGATTGGCCCAGCTCCAGCCATTGCAGGCATCTGGGGAGTGCATCAAGAGATGAAGACTCTCTCTCTCTCTCTCTCTCTCTCTCTCTGCCTTTCTGTAACTCTGCCTTTCAAATAAATAAATAAATCTTAAAAAAAGACTGAATTACAAAAAAAAGACTGAATAATATTCCATTTTATGTATAGATTACATTTTGTTTGCCCATTCTTCCATTGACAGATACAGAAACTGCTTCTACTTTTTTTTTTTTTTTTTTGACAGGCAGAGTGGACAGTGAGAGAGAGAGAGACAGAGAGAAAGGTCTTCCTTTTGCCGTTGGTTCACCCTCCAATGGCCGCCGCGGTAGCGCGCTGCGGCCGGCGCACCGCGCTGTTCCGATGGCAGGAGCCAGGTGCTTCTCCTGGTCTCCCATGGGGTGCAGAGCCCAAACACTTGGGCTATCCTCCACTGCACTCCCTGGCCACAGCAGAGAGCTGGCCTGGAAGAGGGGCAACCGGGACAGGATCGTGCTTCTACTTTTAGTTATTGTCAGTAACACTGCTGAGAACACGTGTGTACAAGTGTACACTTGATAGCATTCTGATCTCAGCATCAGCCCCTTAGGCATTCTGGTCTGGCTGGAAAGCCCAGGGGAGCATTTCAGGCATGGAAAGCAGGACACTGTGGCAAAAAATGTTCTACATGAAGGATCTCTGGGTGAGACCCCAGTGGAAAGAAGCAGAAGGATGTACTTTTCTCTGAAGGGAGGAATGAGCTTCCACTTTGCTTATTGCCTTGCTGAGTCGTGGATCCAAAAGGCTTCCATAGCTGAGGCAGCTCATGTCAAGAGCCTCAGGTGATCACTGACATCATACATAAGAGTATTAATTGTTAAATAAACAACAATAGTCACTGTGCACTAACTTCTCATGCAGGACCTCTGTCCCCAAAGAGTTGTATTATGAGACTTGATAGTAAAACTCATTATCAAAGAATCATTTTCTTTTAGTGTATTTAGTAGAGGATATTCTTATATCTCATAAGTTATAGTTCTGTCTAAGAGCTCGCAAAAGATGTATCATTCTTGGGTTCTTTAAAGATAATTAAGTTTCTAAAAGGAAAAAAGGGGAAGGAAAGAAAAAAAAGCGAAATACGAGATGCAATAACTTTGAACAGCCCTCGTCTGGACTGTTGAGGAACAAGTTGTTTTTTTTTTGTTTTTTCTTCTCTTTCTTTTTCTTTCTTTCTCTCATACAAAGTGCTAAACTCTACCTAGAATACAGTTAATCTTCTGTATATAAAGTTAAATGAAAATAGATCTTGGACAGGAAACAGTAGAGGGAAGAGGAAGAGGGGTGGGAGGGCAAGTACGGTGGGAAAATTACTATGTTCCTAATGTTGTATTTATTTAAAAGCATGCAAATAAAAAAGTGTATACTTGAGTACCTGCTTCTAATTCCTTTGAGTATACTTGCATAACTCATCTGCTGGTCATAATTGTTTTTAACTTTTTGAGCTACAGCCATTACTGCTTTCACTGAAGGCTGTATCGTTTTACATTTCCAGCAAAAACAGACAAAGAGAGTTCTGATATTTCCATATCCTCAACAATAGTTGCTTTATTTTATTTTATTTATTTATTTTTTTTTTTTGCTAGTAGCCATCCTAATAGGTTTTGCTATGGTTTAAGTAAGATTTGTTCCAACTCATCATGTAGGAGTTTATTTCCTCAAAGTCTTTTGTTCATATTAAAAGGGTGGAAACAATCCAGCCATGGTGTTTAGAGCATTTGGATAGTGATTGGTTTAGATTAGGTCATTACGCAGACCCCCTCCCCCCATGATTGAATCCTGGTAGCTTTATAAGGAGCGGGCAATAAACATGTATGCTAGCCTATCTTTTGCTGTTTGATGCTCTACATCATTGTGGCATTCAGCCTGCAAGCAAGCCAACACCAGATGAGAACTGCAGACCTTGTCTCTCCATAACCGTGAGCCAAAATAAACCTCTTTTCTTTAAAAAAGAAGCCTGCCCCAGGTAGCTCATGATCATAACTCAAAGCCGGCTAATACAGACCTGAAGCGATGTATCACTGTGGCTTCCTTTGAGCTAACGATAATCAGTTTATTAAACTGGTTGACTTACACATTTGCAATGTTGACTTGAACTTCAGTACCTGGCTCAATTCTGATAGAAGCTGCCTGCTCAACAATCCGTGAAAGATTGTCCAAGTCGATGAGTTGCTTGTGGATTCTCATCTGGAAAAGATCCCCTGGAGGACCTTCACCACAAGGTGTTCTCGTGCTGGTTTTCAACGTCTTGGTGGGCATTGGAGCTGCTCTTGCACTCTTCCTTTGCACCTGCGATCCAAGCAGCACCCACTTTCCCCAGGGCCTCCACACTGCAGCTGGCGAGGGCGATTCTGATTCCATGGACCTCCACCTCTGCTTCCACAGGTGTGTTTCTGGTACCCGCGAAAGCTGTGGCTGCAGTCTGGTTTCTGAACCGGCTTGTAACTCAGAGACAGCCAACAGCAGTGAGGCAGGTGAGCAGCCCAGGGACTAGAATTCAGTAGCAATTGTGACCACAGTTCATTGTGCTTCTGATTTGCATTTCCCTAAGGACTAGTCATGTTAAGTACCTTTATTCACCATTTGTATAATTTCTTTGGAGAAATGCTAATTCAAGTCATTTGTAATCAAGTTGGTTTGGTTATTACATTGTAGGAGTTCTTTATACATTACAGATATTTCCCCTTATCAAATAAATGAATGGGAAATATTTTTCTTTGATTCTGTGGATTACCATTTCATTCTTCTTGATCATGTCCTTTTATGCACAGATGTCTTACATTTTTTAAAGGTTGGTGACTATTATACAACAATTTTTTTAAAGATTTATTTATTTGAAAGTCAAAGTTACACAGAGAGAGGAGAGGCAGAGAGAGTGAGGTCTTCCGTCCAATGGTTCACTCCCTAGATGGCTGCAATGGCCAGAGCTGCGCCGATCCAAAGCCAGGAGCCAGGAGCTTCTTCCAGGTCTCCCACACGAGTGCAGGGGCTCAAGGACTTGGGCCATCTTCCACTGCTTTCCCAGGCCATAGCAGAGAGCTGGATTGGAAGAGGAGCAGCCAGGACTAGAACCAGCACCCATATGGGATGCCAGCACTTCAGCCCAAGGTGTTAACCCACTACGCCACAGCGCCGGCCCCTGCAACAATTTTTAAAAATTTACTTTTTCAATTTGAAAGGTAGAGAGACAGGCATAAATATACTCACAGAAAGAGAAAGAATGATCTTCCATCTGCTGACTCACTCTCCAAATGCCTACAACAGCCAGGACTGCGTCAGGCTGGAGCCAGGAACCAGGAATTCCATACAGGTGTTCCAGTGGTTTGCAGGGATCCCAGTACTTGAGCCATCACCTCCTACCGCTTTCCAGGATACAATTTAGCAGGACGCTGGATCAAAAGTAAGCCAGAGCCGGCGCCACGGCTCACTAGGCTAATCCTCCTTGCGGCGCCGGCACACCGGGTTCTAGTCCCGGTCGGGGCACCGATCCTGTCCCGGTTGCCCCTCTTCCAGGCCAGCTCTCTGCTGTGGCCAGGGAGTGCAGTGGAGGATGGCCCAAGTGCTTGGGCCCTGCACCCCATGGGAGACCAGGAGAAGCACCTGGCTCCTGTCATCGGAACAGCGCGGTGTGCTGGCTGCAGCGCGCCAACCGCAGCGGCCATTGGAGGGTGAACCAACGGCAAAAAAAGAAGACCTTTCTCTCTGTCTCTCTCTCTCTCTCACTCTCCACTCAGCCTGTAAAACAAAAACAAAACAAACAAACAAAAAACAACCCAGGGGACTCTGATATGGCATGCAGGTATCCCATGAGATATCTTAATTGCTGTGCTGAACACATACCCAGAAGTTTAAACTGTTGAGTATTCCAGTTCATCCATGTTTTCTGTATAAGAATTTTATTTTATTTTCTAAAATTTTTATTTATTTATTTGAAAGGCAGAGTTACAGAGAGGCAGAGGCAGAGGCAGAGAGAGAGAGAGAGAGAAGTTTTCCACCCGCTGGTTCACTCCCCAAATGGCCGCAATGGTCAGAGCTCGGGAGACCTGAAGCCAGCAAGCAGCCAGGAGCTTCTTCTGGATCTTTCACATGGGTGCAGGGGCCCAAGGACTTGGATCATCTCCCACTGCTCTCCTATGCATGTTAGCAGGGAGCTAGATCAGAAATAGAGCAGCCAGGACTTGAACCTGTGCCCGTAGGATGCCGGCGCTGCAGCTGCTGGCTTTACCTGCTACGCCACAGCACCGACTCCAGAATTTTATTAAAATATGGGTTTGGATGCCTGTTAGACATCTAAGTAGGGATGGTAACTAGACAGTTGGAAATATGAGTCTGAAGATCATAAAAGAGATCAGAATGAGCTATGAATTAGGGAGTCACTGGTATTTACAGCCAGGGTCGGGGTCAGAACACCTAGGAGAGAAGATGCATAAGAACGTGGATCTCTTTGTGGAATCCAGTTATCTTAGAGTTAAATTCCATAGAGAAGTGTCAGGAGGGCTTTCCGGAGTTAAATTTGGAGATTGAGATTGTGTGTGTGTGTGTGTTATTAACTGTGTAAATGTGCTGCTCTGAGCTAGATGCCAGGTGGGAATTTAGAGGCCCTGGACAAGCGTCTTTCTCTGGGTGGAAGACGTGGAGATGGGTGCTGTGGAGCTGGCTCCAGTCCCATTGCCATTCACTGTCCTAGGGGAAGAGGTTGGTTAGGAAGCTGCACCGCGACCATGGCTTTAAAGTAATATCAGAAAGAAACCTGTGGAATCAGAGGTGGGGAGGCACCTAGTTAGAATTATCCTAACTGGCAGCCATGTGAAATCCCCGTGAAGGCCTGGTGCAGATGCTACCTAGACTACCAGCACTTTGAGAGCTGCTCCAGGAAGAATGCATGTGGTGAAGGCCTAAGCCTCGTGCAGCTGCGCATCCACGGGTGACCCGCTGACTCACACAGCCCTGATGGTTTCGCAGGTAACGTCCATCTGTTCTGAGGCAGGAGTTGAGGTTGAAGTAGCACTACACATGCTTCAGTCAGCAATTATTTTTTTAAGATTTATTTTATTTATTTGAAAGACAGACTTACAGAGAGAGGCAGAGACAGAGAGAGAAGTCTTCCATCCGCTGGTTCACTCCCCAGATGGCCGCAACAGCCAGAGCTGCACCGATCTGAAGCCAGGAGCCAGGAGCCTCCTTCAGGTTTCCCATGTGGGGGCAGGGGCCCAAGGACCTGGGCCATCTTCCACTGCTTTCCCAGGTCATAGCAGAGAGCTGGATCAGAAGTGGTGCAGCTGGGACTAGAATCGGTGCCCATATGGGATGCCGGCACTTCAGGCCAGGGCGTTAACCCGCTGAGCCACAGCGCTGGCCTCTCAGTCAGCAATTTTAATAACTTTGCTAGCAGTTGTTAGAAACACAGAAGGTCAGAGCCAGCGCCGTGGCGCAGTGGGTTAACACCCTGGCCTGAAGCGCTGGCATCCCATCTGGGTGCCAGTTCGAGACCCGCAACTCCACTTCCAATCCAGCTCTCTGCTATGGCCTGAAAAAGCAGTGGAAGATGGCCCAAATCCTTGGGCCCCTGCACCCATGTGGAAGACCTGGAAGAAGCTCCTGGCTCCTGGCTTTGGATCAGCACAGCTCTGGCCTTTGTGGCCAATTGGGGAGTGAACCAGCAGATGGAAGACACCTCTCTCTCTCTCTCTCTCTCTGCCTCTCCTTTCTCTGTGCAACTCTTTCAAATAAATAAATAAATCTTAAAAAAAAAAAAAACAAATAAGGTCCTGGGCAGGGGTTGATTGACTCTGCTATGGTGTTTAGAAGCGATAACACAGCCACATGCCGCATAATGAGTTATCAGTCTACGTGGACTCAAACATGCAGCAGCCTCGCACAGCTCATGGGCACTGATTGTGCATGAGGCATTTCGTTTGTCTGTATGCATCACATTCCCAGAAAAAGAATTCCAGGATTTCCTCTGCAATGTGTTTGCATCTTTCTCCTTCACATTGCACAACGCCAGGCTGTCGGGACATTGAAACCAAGCTGACATCATGAGAGCAGACTATTCTGCCCTCGTTCCAGGTCTTTGAGATGCACATCCTACCTGGGGCTGATCGTTCCTCTCTTGTTCAGCATGCCTGTGAGGTTCAGTAACAGTTTTCCTGATTCTGTGCTCATCAGTGATTTCAGATTTGTCAGAGTAACCATGCTTCATCATTGCTGTTAGAAACTGAGCTATGGGGCTGGCACTGTGGCGCAGCAGGTAAGGCCACTGCCTGCAGTGCCGACATCCCACATGAGTGCCGGTTTGAGTCCTGGCTGCTCCACTTCCAATCCAGCTCTCTGCTATGGCCTGGGAAAGCAGTAGAAGATGGCCCAAGTCCTTGGGCCCCTGCACCCATGTGGGAGACGTGGAAGAAGCTACAGACTCCTTTGGATCACCCAGTTCTGTCCATTGCAGCCATTTGGAGAGTGATCCACCAGATGGAAGACCTCTCTTTCTCTCTTTTTTTGCTTCTGCCTCTCTGTTACTCTGCCTTTCAAATAAATAAATAAATCTTAAAAAAAAAAAACTGATTGGAGCAGGACGTAATAAGAACTGGGATTTGCCTGTCTTTTCAGCATCGTTGACTGGAGAGCATCAGCTCAGACACTCGTGCCTTTGTCCTGGCAGTATGGAAAGATGGCGGAGGGAAGACAGGAAGGGTGAGCGCATGGCGCTCTTGACCTATCTCTGCATTGCATCATTTTCTCTTGTGCTTGTGTTGCATTCTTGACGGCCCCCTGAATGTACAACACCTACTGGTAACATTGCCAGGAAGAGGCCGTGTTAAGTGACTGATCCGGAGACAAAATTAAATGTGGTGAAGGATTAGGGAGGCGGAGAGACCGTAATGATTTTTGCTGCCAGCCCGGCGTGTCTCATTCCACCAAAGCCACGATCTCGAAGAACAGAAACAAAGGGATGGAAGCGATTCAGAGATCTGTTTGGTCGAAGGCAACAAGACAAACAAAGATTCGAGAAGATTCTGAAGAAACCTCTGATGACTGGCGACTACACACAGGTGACTCCCACCCAAGTCTAAGTCCTTTCGTGATGTTCACTAGGTGAGGAAACTGCATAAGGACGCATTCCCGAGAACACACGTCCTTTGTTTAGTGAGGTGGCTGTGCTAGCCACAGCCCGTGACCTCCTGTAATCACAATAGTCCTAGGAGACAGATGTTCCTGTTGCCTTCCCACGACACAGAAAGAAACTGAAGAGAAGTAAAGTTACCGGGTGCTTTAGCTAGTCCGAGGCAGGTTCAGATGGAACGCAGGTCTGTCTGTGTGATAGTTAACTCTATGGGCCACCTGGACTGGGCTGGCAGATGTCCAGGTAGTTGGCACACCGTGATTTCTGTTACAGGGTGCTTCTGGAAGAGATCAGAAAGCGCTGAACCTGTAGACTGTGTAAACAAGATCCAGCCCACCTGTGTGGGCAGGCATCCCCCAGTCCCCGAGCGCCTGCTTAGAACAGAAGGCAGAAGAAGGCAAATGCTCTCATTTTCTCTCTCCTGCCTAAAGCTGGAATGTCCACTTCCCCTGCCCCTGGGAAATCGGGGCTTCTGGTTTTCAGGTCTTGACCCTGGGACTAACGAGCGCTCCCATCCTCACCAGGCCCTCCGACGAGGAACAAACTACGCCTGCAGCTTTCCTGGTTTGCAGCTCCCAGATGGTGAGTCACGGGACTTGTCAGTTTGTATAATAGTGTAAGCCAGTTCCCAGAGTAAGTCTCCTCTTCTATTTGTATCTGTACCTCTGTCTGTCTCCCATTGGCTCTGCTTCTCTGGAAAACCCTGACTAATGCAGTCTGCCTCCAGGTCTGCACTGTTAATTACTAACGCTGCATCTCATTAGCCTGGAAGACGAAATCCAACCCAGGTCCCTTTCATGTGCCTCCTAAGGTTTTCCTGTTAGCACGGTCACATCTGGTTGGTGGTGGATAGTGCCCGAGAGCCTGCGCTGCTGCTGTCACCTGAGTGTGGCTGACTCACTGATTCTCCTGAATGCTCTGGATCTGAACCCTGGGCCAGGTTCTCAATACCCCACAGAAGGAGGAGGAAGGCAGATGGACACAACATCCTGGGGCCAGCAGAAGCTGCTCTGCTTTCACTCCCTTTCCTCTCCGGTCTGGGTACAGCTGTCCTGTGCCTCAGGCGCTCCACCGGCTTGCACGTTGCCCCAAAGCCAGTCACCTGCACGTGCCCTGTCAATTGCAGGCCATGCGAGTCAGCACCTGCACAAAGGGACACTTCCTATTGTAGTCAGACTCCCAGCCCACCGACAGTCACTGCTGTCTCCTATATCAGAACAAAGAGGAAACTGAGCTGACTCGGCGTAGATTTTGTAAGAAGAGAAAACAGAAGCACGAGCATGGGCGGAGGGAGGGCACCGGGAGGCATAAGCTGGAAGGGAAAGGAGGTGGTGTGAGCTCGGAGCTGAAGACTTGGGCGCAAGACATGAGGCTGTGGAGCGAGGTGGAGCTCTTGTGACAGATGATGCAGCCCAGGGCGTGTCCTTGGCAGCCAGAGAGTGAAGTACATACAAAGGTCAGGTGCTGTGAGGCCAAGGAAGAGAATGACGCATCCTGCCGTGCACACAGGTCACCCCAACCTCTGCCTGGGCTCTCCAGGGTTCACTCGGCAGCAGAAACCTCTGTGTGAGAAACTGAAGGTGTCGTGGTTTGGAGCCAGCAGTGGGGAACGAGGCTGAGACTCTCCCTGGACCTCAGGTTCACAGCAAGGGGAAAAAGAGACGCGTCCACGTGAGAGACAGAGAAGCAGAGGGCTCTGGGGAAGGCCAGACTTCTGCCCAGGTGAGGAGATGGAGGGGGCTTATGCTGGGGAAGACGGAGCTGTTTGTCCACCATGGAATCGGAGCCTGGGGGACACGAGGGAAGCGACGGAGGGAGGGTGTGCTGGGGGACACCGCAGTGGCGGGGTCAGAGCAGGGAGCCAGCAGAGGAGGGCTGGACAAGAAGGACCGACGTGGCCATGCGGGATAAAGATCATGCCAAGGCTCGCAGAACCAGGTTTGGACTTCTGTGCCAACACGGACAGGGGCACTGGGCGATAGTTCAGAACCCCATAATTTTTTACAATCTGTTTAGCAGTCTGTTAAATATAACCCTGGTGATAAGGTAATTTGTCCCTGCAGAACAAGCTTCACTTGGGCTGAATCAGGATAAGAGATGACTGCTGCCCAAGCAGGCCCATCTCCGCTTGGAAGAAAACGACTTTGACCTGGGTATCTGCTGCCACGGAGTCCAGGCCCTGAGGCCATGGGCTGTGCTGTGCGGCTAGACTGCACCCCCTGAGATCCTGGGTTTGCCTTCTTCAAGCTCTTCAGTGCTCCCCAAGACCTGCCATTGAGTCCGTGCTGAGTAAATGGTTCTTGTCTTTAATTTCTTCATGATTAGAATATTATATAATATATAGGTTATTTGTGAGGCTTTTATAAGGTAGGCAAAGCTATGGAAACACACTAAAATGAGTCATCTATAATCCCATCACCCAAACATACCTTATGTTAATACTTTGACATGCTTTCTCCCAGGCTTTTTTTTTTTTTACCTAGCTTTCAAACACAGTCACTCATTCATTCATTATATGGTTAATGCTCATCTACTGTTTTTCAATACTTGCATTATATCCTAAAAATTTTATTATGTTACTAAAAATAATTCTTAAACAGTTTTTGAAAGTTGCATAATGGGAGCCAGCGCTGTGGTGTAGTGGGTAAAATTGCTGCCTGCAGTGCTGGCACCCCATATGGGCACCGGTTCAAGTCCCAAATGTTCCACTTCTGATCCAGCTCTCTGCTATGGCCTGGGAAAGCAGTAGAGGTTGGCCCAAGTCCTTGGGCCCCTACATCCATGTGGGAGACCTGGAAGAAGCTCCTAGCTCCTGGCTTTGGATTGGCACAACTCCGGCCGTTGCAGCCATCTGGGGAGTGAACCAGTGAATGGAAGACTTCGCTCTTTCTCTCTGCCTCTCCTTCTCTCTCTGTGTAATTTTGACTTTCAAGTAAATAAATAAATCTTTTTTTTTTAAAAAGTTGCATAATGTTCTTTCATATGGACACACCATTTTTAATTATTTCCATAATTAGTTTTCTTTTTTAGACTTATTTACTTGAAAGAGTGAGACAGAGAGAGAGAGAGACAGAGAGAGACAGAGAGAAAGCTTCCATCCCCAGTTCACTCCCCAAATGCCTGCAACAGCCAGAGTTGGGCCAGGCCGAAGTCAGGAGCCAGGAACTCCATTCTGGCCTCTGACATGGGCAGCAGGGACTCAGGTACTTGAGCCATCATTGGCAGCCTCTCAGGTGCATTGGCAAGAAGAGGATTCAGAAGCAGGGTGGCCAGGACTTGAACCAGGCACTCTGGTACCGGATATGGGCAGCTCAAGTGGTGGCTTATTCCACTATACCACAATGCCTGCCCTCATACTTGCTTTTTAAAATCATCATAATGCTGTAATAAACAACTATATGCATATTTAATATATTTGTTTTTGTCCTAGTCGTAGAATTAAGACTTCAAAAAAAAAAAAAAAAAGCCACAAGCAAAGCACTTTAAGGCTTCTTCCAGAAGAACAGATTTACATTCCCATCAGAATAGGAGAGGTCACCTCGTTAAATCCTCATCAATGCTGAGTACTACCATCCTGTAATCTTTGCTAATGCATGGGAAATGACACCAAATTTTTGATGCAATTGGTGTTCACCTAATTGCTTATGAATCAGAATACTTTCTGTATGTGTATTAGTCAAAGCTTATTCTTTAGAAAGTGAATGATTACCTTTGCCCATTCAACTGTCTTAGTGGCAGTACATCCGTGTGTTTGCTTTACAAGTGTTTACTGAACACCTGCTATGTGCCCAACACTGTTCTAACTGTCAGGAGCTTATGTCCTCACTGGAGGGGAAAGAGAATAAGCAACATGAGGAAGCCCTTAGCATGTCAGATGATCAATGCCACGGAGAAAAATGAAGCAGGAGGGTCAGGTTAGGACAGAGAACCCACTCTCGTGGTGAAGTGGCCAGGTAAGAACTTACTAAGAAGGCAACATCTGAGCCAAGACCTGAAGGAGGTAAGGAAGCAGGTTATGGAGCCATGTGGGAGGAGCGGTCCCAGCAAGAGGGAACCTGGGAGCCTGTCTGGTGTGTCCAAAGAACAGCAGAGCCTGGGCAGCTTGGAGGAAGGAAGCAATGGAGACAGCAACAAGAGATGAGGCCAGGGAACCAGTGAGGGAGGAGGGGGCTGCAGGCAGAGCAGAGCCCTGTAAGGTGGGTGACCATCAAGGAGACATCCAAATGGAGAAGATTTTAGAGCAGAAGGTGGGGTGGGGATATCGATGATTCCCTTAGACCGCCATCTGTGCCAGACTGGTGTACTGATGATTTCCAGCTGATGGCATCTGAGGACCAGTCACTGCAGAAACGGCCATGCGGCCTGTCTTGTGCTGCATGTGGTAAGCCACAGGTTCTCTTGGGAGGGGAGTCTTGCCCATGACACGGCAGACAGTAGCCTTCATCACCAGAGTCTGCAAGTTGGGGCTGTAATGAACCTCAGTAAGGAATTCATTGGAGTGACCCTAACTTTTATACCCCCTACATATCTCCTGGTGACAGCCCTAGAATTTACCCTGGTCCAGAGAGCCACTTGTCAATCCCACACAAATGTATTGTTCCTGCACTAAAAAGGTGTAAAATGTCTTGCTTTGGTCCTTTCTTCAGGCTCTACTCTCTTGTGAAGATCCCTGTGTACCTGCACATTTGGTAAGAGGTGTGCTCTTCCCTTGTGCATCAGCCTGGTGTTGTTTTGTTCCTGGATCCATCTAGAGACCCTCATGAGAGCTAACTGGGAAATGGGGAGCACCTCCTCCTGACAAGTTCAGCACATGGCCGTCAGCACTGCCCTGCCCTGGCGGGGACCTGTAGTCCTCTGACTCATCACATGGCAAGGGCTCAGGCTTTCTTTTCTTTCTTTATTTTTAAATCTTACTTATTTTGTTTGAGAGAGAGAGAGAGAGAGAGAGACGGAGAGAGAGAGAGAGAGAGAGAGAGAGAGAGAGAGAGAGAGAGAAGGATTCTCCCACTATGTTGGTTCACTTCCCAAATGCCTCCAACAGATGGGACGGGGTCAGGCAGAAGCCAGGAGCCAGGGACGCTCATTTCCAGCCTCCCACATGGGTTAGGGAGCTAAGTACTCGAGCCATCACCTACTGCTTCCCAGGGCATTAGCAGAAAGCTGGAATCATGATTGGAGCTAGGACTTGAACCCAGGAACTCCAACGTGAGATGTGGTTATCCCGAGTTTTTTTTTTTTTTTTTTTTTTAACAACGGTGTCAAATGCCCACTCTTTTTTATGTTTTTTAATTAAGAACCTTTGGGGACGAGCACTATGGTGCAGCTAGGTAACCACCGCCTGCAGTGCTGTTGTACCATATGGGCACCAGTTAGTGTTCTGTCTGTTCCACCTCCGATCTAGCTCCCTGCTAATGCACCTGGCAAAGCAGCAGAAGACGGCTTGAGTGCCTGGCCCCTGCACCCACATGGGAGACTCCAAAGAAGCTCCTGGTCCTTGGCTTTGGCCTGGCCCAGCCCAGGTTGTTGCAGCCATTTGGGAAGTGAACCAGCAGATACGAGATCTTTCTCTCTGTCTCTGCCTCTCTCTATATAACTCTGCCTTTCAAATAAATAAATAAATCTTTAAAAATATCCCCATTTTATTGGAAATGCAGGAAGACAGATGGGAAGACATTTGCCATCTGCTGATTGACTCTCTAAATATCTGCGGGGCTGGCGCCGGGGTGCACTAGGTTAATCCTCCTCCTGCAGCACCGGCATCCCATATAGGCAGTGGTTCTAGTCCTGGTTGCTCCTCTTCCAGCTCTCTGCTGTGGCCCAGGAGGGCAGTGAAGATGGCCCAAGAGCGTGGGCCCCTGCACCCGCATGGGAGACTGGGAAGAAGCACCTGGCTCCTGGCTTCAGATTGGCACAGCTCCGGCCGTTGCGGCCATTTGGGGAGTGAACCAATGGAGGGAAGACCTTTCTCTCTCTCTCTCTGTCTGTAACTATACCTGTCAAATAAATAAACAAAATCTTGTAAAAAATAAAATAAATAAATATCTACAACAGCCAGCACTCGGTCAGGCCAACGCCAGGAGTCTTGAACTCAATCCAAATCTCCTACATGGGTGGCAGAGACCTAGATATGTTGAGCCATCATCTGCTGCTTCCCAGATTGTGATAGCAGGAAGCTGGATCAGAAGTGGAGGAGTTATGACTGGAACCAGGCGATGCAGGCGTCCCAAACCATGTCTTTTTTTTTTCTTTCTTTTTTTTGACAGGCAGAGTGGACAGTGAGAGAGAGAGAGAGACAGAGAGAAAGGTCTTCCTTTTGCCGTTGGTTCACCTTCCAATGGCCGCCGCGGCCAGCGCACCACGCTGATCCAAAGGCAGGAGCCAGGTGCTTCTCCTGGTCTCCCATGGGGTGCAGGGCCCAAACACTTGGGCCATCCTCCTCTGCACTCCCTGGCCATAGCAGAGAGCTGGAGTGGAAGAGGGGCAACCGGGACAGAATCCGGCGCCCTGACCGGGACTAGAACCTGGTGTGCTGGCGCCGCAAGGCAGATTAGCCTAGTGAGCCACGGCGCCGGCCTAACTTACAAAGTTTTATTTGAGAGGCAGAAAGAGAGACAGACAGACAGCAAGAACTACTATCTACTGGTTCACTCCCCAAATACCCACAATGGCCAGGATTGGACTGAGCTAAAGCCAGGAAGGAGTTCAGGACTCAACCCAGGTCTGCCACATAGATGGCAGGAACGCAACTACTTGAGCCATCAACACTGGCTCCCAAGGTGCTCACTGGCAAGAACCTGACAGTAGAAGCCTGTCAGGAACTGGATGCAGATCCTGCAAAACGGGACGTGGACATGTTAACTGCTCAGCTGAACACCTGTGCCTCTTCTGGAGTGTTGAGCAGCAAGGTGGCATGGTCTGGCTTAACTCACCCTGCTGGCTATGCTGACAGGAGACCGAAGGGGAGCAGGAACTGAGCGAAGGAGGAGGGGCCCAGTTAGGAAGCTAACAGATGCCATGCAAGATTCTGGGTATGTTGAAAGTATGACCAAAGACTCTGGACAGGTTGGATGTGGGTTGTGAGAGAAAGAGCAGCCAGAATAATGGCGGTGCCACCTCACCTCCTGGGGTGAGGGGGCCTTCTGAGGAGCAGCTGTGGTGGGACGTTAGCAGCACGTGGTGAATTTGGATGTGCCAAGTGTGAGGTGCTCATTACGCACACTAATGAGAACATTCAGTGCAGCTGGTATGTGAGCCTGGGGTTAAACTCTCTTGTCGTCAATGTAGAGACACTTAAAGCCATGAATGTGGGTATTTTTTGTTTGTTTGTTTTACAAAGGAAGAGGATCCAAGACTAAGTTCTGAGAAGTCCAGTGATGGACAGTAGGAGAGGTAAAGAAAGAGCCAGCAAAGGAGATGGCGAAGGAGCAGCCAGCAAAGGAAGATGAAAACCAAGCAAGTGTGGTGTCCTCAGATGTGTTTCAGGGGAGAGAGAGATGAGGCTAAGGCCTTGAAAGGCCAGGTACAGTGAAGACTATGGACTGCCTTTTTTTTTTTTTTTTTTTTTAGATTTATTTATTTATTTGAAAGGCAGAGTTACACAGAGGCAGAGGCAGAGGCAGACAGAGAGAGAGGTCTTCCATACGCTGGTTCACTCCCCAAATGGTCGCAGTCGCCAGAACTGGGCTGATCTGAAGCCAGGAGCCAGGAGCTTCTCCTGGGTCTCCCACGTGGATGCAGGGGCCCAAGCACTTGGACCATCTTCCACTGCTTTCCCAGGCCATAAGCAGGGAGCTGGATCAGAAGTGGAGCAGCCAGGACTGAAACCCTTGCCTATATAGGATGCTGGTGCCCCAGGTGGTGGCTTTACCTGCTACGCCACAGTACCAGCCCCATGGACTGGCTCTTGAATTTAGAAATGTGAGGTCACTGGGGACCTTGGTAGAACTGTTGTGGTGAAAGTGGGAGCTAAAGCTTAATTGTAGCAGGTTCAAGAGAAAACTAAGGGAAATCTGAGTAGCAAGCCCACAGCAACCTTTTGAGTTTTGTGCAAAGGGACAGGGAGGAATGGGGCAGTCATGGGGTCCATCACGTGCTGTGTGCGGAAGGTCCAGCAGAGAGGGGGCAATGGACCGTAGGATTCAGAATTCCTGGAGCAGTCATCCTTGGGTAGAGGAGGGGTTTGGAGAGGGGGGCTGGGGGCCTGTGCTAGGAGCACAGGCCATTTATGCCGAGTGGGAGGAGAAAACTCGGTGCATGCGAACAGCTGCAGCTGTTCAGGCTGGCGGCTCCTGCTGGTGGAGCTGAAGAAATGAACATCTAGACGGCGACACAGAAGGCTGTTTGGAAAGAACGTGCTCCCAAGACCTCCGATAGCGACAGTTCCAATCCTGGGGCTTCTGCCGACTTTCGACTGTCTGGAGAGACTTATTGTTACCCATCACCCCTCAAGATAGCCCCCAGCTGCCAATCACGGATGACCTAATGTCTGGGCAGGCCCTCAGCACCAATCTAAATCCACGCAGAACAACTGTGTAACTCACAGGGCCAACTGAAGATTCCTGCACACAGGTTGTTCACCTTACTCCAGTGTCCCTGCTTTTCCCTTGAAAAACCCAGTCCTTCTGTCCCTTCCTGGAGGGAACACCTGTTTGATTCCTGACCCTGTGTCTCCTGATTTACAAATCCATTCTGTACCCAAATCAAAACCACCTTTTTTTTTTTTCTTTTAAAGATTTTATTTGAGAGGTAGAATTATAGACAGTGAGAGGGAAAGACAGAGAGAAAGGTCTTCACTCCGTTGGTTCACTCCCCAAATGGCCACAGTGGCCAGAGCTGCACTGATCAGAAGCCAGGAGCCAGGAGCTTCCTCCAGGTCTCCCATGTGGATGCAGGGCCCAAGGACTTGGGCCATCTTCCACTGCTTTCCCAGACCATAGCAGAGAGCTGGATGGAAAGAGGAGCAGCTGGGACTAGAACTGGGATGCTGGTGCCGCAGGCGGAGGATTAACCTTCTGTGCCATAGCGCCAGCCCCATCTTTGCTTTTATTTCAACCTCATTTATGATTTCTTGTGTTAGAAATGTTCTAGGTGAAATAGGAAGCAAAGGCTCAGCTGATCAAGTACGGAGGCCGGCGCTCCACAGGGCAAGCAGGCATGGGGAGACGGGGATTGGGCCAGGGTAGCAAGGTCCTCTGGGAGGTCCTGAGAATGAATTTGCTTATTTCCACCAGGGATATTTAGCTGTCAGATGCCAGTGAGCAGTGTTGGAGAGGATTGAACTAGCATTATTATTTGCCCAAAAGAGTAAGGTGGATTAACAGGCAAGAAAACTGGCTGTAATGATTAAGCCTGGAATTAAGCTGGATAAGAAGAGAAGTGAGGGTGTGAGCAAGCGACAGAGAAGACAGCTAAATCCGCATGAGGCATGGCAGTAAGCATGTGCGTGATCCTGTGAAATCCTCACCCCAGGCGCCAAAATTGTCCCCAGCTCGCCTGGGAAAGACTACGGCTTCCTCAAGGCCACAGAGCTGGTAAGTGAAGACCCAAGGTCGGGCCCAGGCACACTTGTCTCCAAAGGCTCTGTACTCAGCCCTCTTACCATTTGCTTTAGTTGGAATATTAATGTGCATTTAAAAATTTATGCATAAATAGAATGGTAATTCTGTCTCATATACTTGTTAGTATTTTTCCCACTTCTGTTAATGTTAACATTGTTTCATGCACAGAACTTTTTAAAAGTTTATAGTAAAATTTATTTACTTTATGTGTAAGTGATGCCATAAATCATAAAAAGCAGTTTTCAGAAATCAACAGTTATTTGAATTTAATCAACTATCACTTTGGCATATATGGATCGACTTGGTCTTTGAACGACCTAAGACATAATCATTTATGTACTTTCTGCCTTTTCATAAGCAGATTTTAGAAAGTCATCTCTTACTATTACAAATTACAGAACACCTATAAAAACACTAATAGAGGTTAAACAGCACATCCTTATTTCTTATATTTGGAAGAAACTTTAAGAGTAATATTGGGTGTCCAAAAATTCAAACGTGTATATATCAAACAGTATTTTCATTGCTTAAAATTATAAGGTATTTTAATTAAAAATTTAAATAAAATTTGTATTTTAATTAAAAATAGATACTTATCACAGCACTAAGCTACACAGCACTGGCGGGGGGTGGGATAAAAACCTAGGTCCCTGGTCTCCCAGGACTCAATGCCACATAGAAGGGTGACTGAGCCAGGGCCACAGGAACTAGGACAGCACAGGGGTGGACAGTCACTGCCAGTGGCCGGTGAGTCCCAGGATAGCTTTTGGGGAGGCTGTTGACCTGCTCGATGGCTGACAGGGAGGGAGAGAAAAACAGGGGGCAGCTGAGCCTGTGGCCCTACATCCCCAGTGACCAATCATAAACTGTTCTAAGACAATTCATGGATTGTAAATAAGAATCAAAAAAGAGTAGGATCAGTGTGTTAGCGTGCTGGATATAAAATGTGTCTTAGAAATATAATACAAAGAAGTATTCCAAGTTAATCAGAATAATGGTCCTAATTCATGTAAGGATCTAGAAATGATGGCTGTTTATCAAGATGTTCCATGAAAGGATCCTCTGAAAGATAGGTTGATAGAGGAAGTTTGCATCTCGCAGTAGTTATTTTTAGGAGGTGAGGACCCCCCAGCGGCACACCAGAAGTGTGACTCTACCCATGAGCATGCTGCCACCCGAGATGTGCTAACGGGTTAACCGTGTTGCGCTCAGAAAAACCACTGTCCAGGCAAGCGTGCACGAGTGACTTTCTCTAGCTGCTGAAACTGGGGGATGGCCCTGCTCCTTTCTGGAAAGCAGATGAGCCATGCTACTTGATCTCTTGTTGCATTTTACCTGTAAAATACTATTTCTATCTGCCAGTGTGGAATACCATGAAATGTCTCTGATCTTTGTTCCTAGTCCCAATGACAGCACTCCTAAAAACCCTGCAATCCCCTGAGTGTTGGGGTCATGTCTTGTTGTACATAATGAACCCCTATAACAACCCCTGGTTTATGATAGTGAGGTACCTAAGGGAGGGGCCCCTAGACAGCCTCAGAATGGGGCTGGCAACTAGAAAAGCCAAATGACAGTGGAGTAGGGTGGTGACTGCAGCCACAGTCTGGGGTGGGGGAGGGGTGCACCCCAGTGTCTCAGGGACAGGAATGCCTGTGTCCAAGCCCCTTTCAGACCTCACCCTTTGCAACTGTCCATCTGGCTCTTTGAGGCCTGCATAATAAAATGACCAACACCAGTGTTTCCCTGAGTTCTGTGAGTCATCCTAGCCAAGTAACTGAACCCAAGGAAGGGGTCCTTGGCTTGTAGTCAGTTGGTCAGGAGGACAGTGGCCTGGTGTGGTGGTCAGCATGTGAAGCAAGCGCAGTCTTGTGGGATTGAGCCCTCAATCCCGAGAGATCTGACACCATTCGGGTGGTGCTAAATTACAGGTGTCTGCTGGAGACTTGCTTGTTGTATGAGGAACATACTCCTAACTAGGCGCGCGCACAAACACACACACACACGCACATGCACATGCAAACACACGTGCTCACAGGAGTGTTCTGTGTGGAGTGTAAGGCTAGAGAGCAAAAGTGGTTTGTTTACTTATTTATTTCTCTGACAGACATTGATTCACCCACAAGGAATGTATAACATTTTCTGGTTAAGGATATCACATACAGTCATTGCTCAGTATGTAGTACTGCGAGGGCAACGCCCCCACAGTCACCAGAACCCAAAGATGCTCAAGTCTCTCACGTCAAATGATGTGGCATTCCCATACAACCTGTTCACACCTTCAGTATGCTTTAAATAGCCTCTAGGTGGCTTCTAAGATCTACTCCAATGTAAATACTTGTTATGTTGTTTAGGGTATATGGACGAGCTAAAGGTCTGTTCCAAGTTCCTTGTAGAAGCAACCATCTCAGTCCTAACTACAGCGACACGTCAGCAACAATGTAGGGTTTTCCATGGAGATACGACGTGCAACCGGACCCACGTAATCATTTAGTCATAGCAGGATATGAGTGAATGTCAAAAACCACCTGCATACCTTCCCATTCCCATGTACACGCGTTTGTACATGTACACACATGCTGTTGTCATTTAAGCTGTGGTCATCCAATGACGTTTGTTTTGTTTGGATAGTATCTGTATGTTTGGAAGTGAATGTTAATCTTGGTATGGATTTTACTAGTCCTTTTCAAAAAATCCTGTAAGCTTCATTTCATTGAGTTCGTTAGTAAGGAGGACACTAGAGATGGTTGTTTCTAAGAATGAGCTTATCTGGCAGAGTGGTCCAGAGTCCCCCACACGACAGCCGTTTCTCCACAGCAAGGCCCATCTTCGTGTTACTTGTCACAGTTCATTTCTTCGGGGGGGGGGGGGGGGGCGGGCTCTGGTTTCTTTACAGTCTCTGATTTTCAGTTCGCTCAAACAGGGGAGAAGTTTTATCAGAACGCAGTCACTAGAACTTTCGGATTTTCTCCTCTCTCTCTTGCATCTCTAGATTTTTTCCCAGAGCTGAACCTGAAAATAAAATTGTTGCTCTAGAAAATGAAATATTCAAAACTTACCTCCTCAAATGCCAGACACTGAAAAACATTTCCCCAATCAATCAATCAATAATTATTTAAGCGATGACAAGAACCTTACGAGTGCAGGTCTCGTATATTATGACTTTGAACATCTGGGGCCATTTTCTCATTTAAGCATAAAATCCACTACTTATTAAATTTTTTTTTTTTTAGGGCCAGCACTGTGGCACAGCGGGTTAATGCCCTGGCCTAACACACTGGCATCCTATATGGGCACTGGTTCAAGACCCGGCTGCTCCATTTCCAATCCAGCTCTCTGCTATGGCCTGGGAAAGCAGTAGAAGATGGCCCAAGTCCTTGGGCCCCTGCACCCATGTGGGAGACCCAGAAGAAGCTCCTGGCTTCTGGCTTCAGATCAGTGCAGCTCTGGCTGTTGCGGCCAACTGGGGAGTGAACCATTGGATGGAAGATCTGTCTCTCTCTCTCAGTCTCTCTCTCTCTGCCTCTCCTCTAACTGTGTAACTCAAATAAATAAAAATAAAAATCTTAAAAAAATTTCTTTGTTTTGTTTTGTTTTTAATTTGAGAGACAGAAAGGGTGAACAAAAGAGAGAGGAGAAGGAGCGAGAAGAGAGCACTTCCATCTACTAGTTCACTCCCCAAATGGCCTCAATGGCCAGGACTGGGCCAGGCTGAAGGTGAGACCTGGGAACTCAATCCAAATCTCACATGGTAGCAGGAATCCAACTACTTTCATCTCTGCTGCCTTCCAGGGTCCATGTTAGAAGGCAGATGGAATCAGGAACCAAAGCCAAGTACTGAACCCAGGCATTCACATGGGTGTCCCCACCAGCAGCGTAACTAGCAGGCTGAACACCTGCCCCAAGCCTGGAATTGAAACTCCTTCAGGAGGTTTTTGAGGGAAGGCTACTGGGGTAAGCATGAGGTTTTCAGTAATTGAAGTTGGGACTGCAGGAGTTATTACATCATTAGAAAACAATGACTTTTCAGAACTGGGCACCGGCTGCTGTCCAGATTCCGTCAGGGATCAGACTGCATTCACACATGGACTTCTCTGTAGCCTGGAGCTGAAGACATCTTATCTCACCTAACTCATGACAACCACACAGAATATTCCCACGATGGATGGAAATACGAAAGTTCAGTAACAATTAAACGATGAGGACGGGTCTGGGAACCACTGAATTGCCTAACTCATCCGTGTGCCCGGAGGGTGGTGCACCCAACTCCAGGGGGCAGAATCTCCTGCACTCAGTAGCCTTCTATATTGTGCCCTACTTACCTCTTTATAAGGCTGTGCATTTGAAGCCTTGCTAATAAACCACTAATTGTAAGGAAAACATTTTTTCAAGTTTTGTGGGTCATACTGGCAAATAATCAAGCCTCAGGAGGGGAACTGTGGGAACCCCAGACTTTGCAGCCAAGTGAGACAGGAAGTATGGGTAACCTGGGGACACAATTTTGCACCTGGCATCTGAAGGGAGGGCGAGATCATGGCCCTGAGTTATTAACCCTGTCAGGTGAGACACAGGTAGTTTTTGTCCGCATTTAAATTAATTATAGGATACCCAACAGGTGTCAGAATTGGTTGGCATCAGGAAGAAAAACTAGCACAAACTTATAGGCCCAAACATGGTAACTGAATTGCTTTAATATGCATTTCTTAGTGTAAGTTTTCCCCATAAGTATACTGCAGACTTAAGTTTCCTCTTCCATAAACTGCCTGTTCATGTTCTTTACCAGTTTTCTAATTGTTTTGTCTTTTTTCCCACTGAAAGGCTTTCTGTAAATTCTGTATATTAGACTTATGTCTATAGCAAGTACTTTTCTTTGACTTATTAATATTGGGTTTTTTTCACCTTGCCAATAATTTAAGAAAATATATTTTAAAGTTATTTTAGAGGCAGAGAAAGAGAGAGCAAGGAAGACAAAGAGCTCTGATCTGATTGTTCACTCCCCAGATACCCGCAGTCAGTGACTAGGGCTGAGCCAGCCTGGAGCCACAAACAGGGAACTCAATCTAGGTCTCCCATGTGAGTGCAGAAACCCAACTACTTGAGCCATTCACTGCTGCCTTGCAGGAACTGCATCAGCAGGAAGCTGGAGTCAGGAGCTGGAGCCAGGAATCAAATCCAGACACTACTGTATGGGACGCAGGAATCCTGATTGGTATCTTAACCACTAGACTCAACTCCGGCCCTGTCAATAGTTTTTAAAATTATATAATGGGTACATCAATCTTTTCCTTATGGCTGTTTGATTTTCACATTATGGTCAAAAACACTTTCTCTAAAGTTATAAAAATATTTATATTTTTGTTACATTTTAGGCCTAATTTTTTTAATTAAACTTTTATTTAATGAATATAAATTTCCAAAGTACAGCTTATGGGTTACAATGGCTTCCCCCCTCCCATAACTTCCCTCCCACCCGCAACCCTCCCCTTTCCCGCTCCCTCTCCCCTTCCAATCACATCAAGATTCATTTTCAATTCTCTTTATATACAGAAGATCAGTTTAGTATATATTAGGTAAAGATTTCAACAGTTTGCCCCCATATAGCAACACAAAGTGAAAAAAAAATACTGTTGGAGTACTAGTTATAGCATTAAATAACAGTGTACAGCACATTAAAGACAGAGATCCTACATGATATTTTTCTAAAAAATCAATTAATTTTCTATGCCATTTCCAATTTAACACCAGGTTTTTTTTTTTTTTTCATTTCCAATTATCTTTATATACAGAAGATCGATTCAGTATATAATTAGTAAAGATCTCATCAGTGTGTACCCACGCAGAAACACAAAGTGTAAAAATACTGTTTCAGTACTAGTTATAGCATCACTGCACATTAGACAACACATTAAGGACAGATCCCACATGGGATGTAAGTACACAGTGACTCCTGTTGCTGACTTAACAATTTGACACTCCTGTTCATGGCGTCAGTAATCTCCCTAGGCTCTAGTCATGAGTTGCCAGGGCTATGGAAGCCTTTAGAGTTCGCTGACTTTGATCTTATTCTGATAGGGTCATAGTCAAAGTGGAAGTTCTCTCCTCCCTTCAGAGAAAGGTACCTCCTTCTTTGATGGCCCCGTTCTTTCCACTGGGATCTCACTCACAAGAGATCTTTCATTTAGGTCTTCTTCTTTTTTTTTTTTTTTTCTTTTCCATGGTATCTTGGCTTTCCATGCCTACAATACTCTCATGGGCTCTTCAGCCAGATCTGAATGCCTTAAGGGCTGATTCTGAGGCCAGAGTGTTGTTTAGGACATCTGCCATTCTATGAGTCTGCTGTGTATCCCGCTTCCCATGTTGGATCTTTCTCTCCCTTTTTGATTCTATCAGTTAGTATTAGCAGACACTTGTCTTGTTTGTGTGATCCCTTTGACTCTTAGACCTATCAGAGCCATCAATTGTGAACTGAAATTAATCACTTGGACTAGTGAGATGGCATTGGTACATGCCACCTTGATGGGATTGTATTGGAATCCCTTGGCACATTTCTAACTCCATCATTTGGGGCAAGTCCGATTGAGCATGTCCCAAATTGTACATCTCCTCCCTCTCTTTTTCCACTCTTAAATTTAACAGGGATCACTTTTCAGTTAAAATTTAAACACCTAAGAATAATTGTGTGTTAATTATAGAGTTCAACCACTAGTACTAGAACAACAACTTTTGTTACATTTTAGGTCTAAATTTTTAATCTTTCTTTAATGTATCTTGATTTTTTTTTTAGGGTTCAACTATTTTAATTATTCAAAATGTCTGGCCGAATGTTCTAACATCTTTTACTGAAAAAAATCTAACTTTTACCCCACTGATTTTGAGCTGCTTTTAATCACACACTGAATTCTTGCATTTTTAATTTTCCTGATTTGTATTCTATTCCATTGATTTATCTCTCTCTCTTTCTCTCTCAAATTTATTTATTTATTTGAAAGTCAGAGTTACAAAGAGAAAGGGAGAGACAGAGGGATAAATATCTTCCATCCACTGGCTCACTCCCCAAATGGCCACAGTAGCCAGGGCTGAGCCAGGACAAAGCCAGGAGTCAGGGGTCCAAGCACCAAGGTCATCTTCTGCTGCCCTCCCAGGTGCATTAGCAGGGAGCTGGACTGCAAGTGGAGCTGTTGGGACCTGAACTGGTGCCTATATGGGATGCCAGCACTGCAGACAGCAGCTCAACCCACTGTGCCACAGCACCAGCCCCATTCCATTGATTTCTATGCCCAGGCCATCACCACACTGTGTTACCACTGCTTGACAACGTATGCTATTATCTGATAGGGCTGTTCTCTACTCACTGCCCATCCATCCTGCTCTGTCTAGGTATCCCGGCAAACGCCTTCTACCGAGGGATCTGGTATCTTTTGGTTAAGTCCCACTTACCCTTTCACTTTCTGCATCTGGTCTAGGGTCTCCGGTAGAGTCATTCCAAAACTTTCAGGGAAAAAAAGGGTGACAATTCCAATGAAGACAGTCAGACTGCCCATGACAATGTAGGGCAGCATTCTGTTGTAAGCACCTGTGGAGCAGTGAACATGAGAACATCAGGTCGACACAGGAACTCTCTGGATGCTTTTGAACTCCTAAATTCAATTTGTGAACGTGACAAATAGGGTTTAAGAGCAACTTTCAATCTGTTTTCAGAAGGGAAAAAAAAACAAGCAAACAGCAGTTTTTTGATTGCATATGTTGTTGTCTTTGCATTTCTATAATAATTTATCTGCTTGATTTCACATTGTCACAAGGTTTTGCACTTTCCTATCAACTAGTATCCTCTAAACTACTGCTGAATCATGTGTGCAAAAGTCTCTCCTCCTCAAGTTCCCTGCTAAAGGTGGAGGTGACTAGAGGTGAGGCCTGGGAGGACATCAAGGGGAAAAGGTTGGCTGGGATATTTCAGGGCAGGTCTGGTCACTCTGAGTGAAGGGTGGCCTCTGCTTTTGCCTACAGCAGATAGCTGCAGGGGAGAGTGAGGTACATAGAGTCACGAGAATCTCAAACACACACCAAAACATCATATGTGAATCGATAAATAATGACTGATATGTGCTTGGATTTGGTTTTTCTATCTCTCATTTTTAAATAAAATTTATTTATTTATTTATTTATTTGAAAGTCAGAATAACAGAGAGACAGAGGGGGAAAGACAGAGAGAGAGAAATTTTCCATCTGCTGTTTCACTCCCCAAATGGTTGCAACAACCAGAGCCCGGTCAGGGGTCTGGAGCTTCATCTGGGTCTCCCACATGGGTATAGAATGCAAAGCACTTGAAGCATCTGCTGCTTTCCCAGGTGCATCAGCAGGGAGCTGGATAGAAATTGGGGTATCCAGGACTTGAACCAGTGTCCATAAAAGATGCTGGCATCACAGGTGGCAGCTTAACCCACTATGCTACAGTGCCCACCCCAGATTTCTCTTTGCAGCATTTTATGTCTTGTTTCTACATGTAACTGGAACAGCCCTCCTCCCCCTAACCGCTTGCTTATGCAGTGTTACTCAGACAGGAGAATCACAGACCCTCATTCTGCCTCCCTCTGCATGGAGATCACATGTTACTTTGTTAACTACACAGGCTGCTGGGGAGCTGAAAGCTCTTTCTTGGACTCTGCCTATCAGGCACCGAGGCCTTCCCTCCTCCTGCCCCACCAGCGAGCTGAGCAGGGAGAGTGTGAAAGGAAAGCTGACTCCACTTTGTGTAATGTACCCTCTCAGTCCGGGTTGGGGGGTGGTTTCTCTTTGGAAAATGTTTCTCTTTGTCTGCAAGGATGCACAAGGAGTCTTCTCTGGGATTTAGGGAGTGTATGTGAGTTGGAAGCAGGAGGCGACTAGAAAGAATGAGAAGGTGTGTCCACATTTCCCGCCAGTACAGTCTTTAATGAGGACTGGGTATGAAGTACCAAATCCTACATCCCACTGAATCCTGTTGAAGCCCTTCTGTGGTATTATCCTAAGCTATTGAAGCTTCTGTGCTCACAAAGTTTCTGATTTGGGATTTTCACATTAGGGATGTTCAACCTTAACAGCAAAAACCCAGGGCCGGTGCTGTGGCATAGTGGGCAAAGCCGCGGCCTGCAGTGTCTGCATCCCATATGGGTGCCAGTTCGAGTCCCGGCTACTCCACTTCTGATCCAGCTCTCTGCTGTGGCCTGAGAAAGCAGTAGAAGATGGCCCAAGTCCTTAGGCCCCTGCACCTGCGTGGGAGACCCAGAGGAAGCTCCTGGCTGCTGGCTTCGGATCGGCACAGCTCCAGCCATTGTGGCCATCTGGGGAGTGAACCACTGGATGGAAGACCTCTCTCTCTCTACCTCTGCCTCTCTGTAACTCTACCTTTCAGATAAATAAATAAATCTTTAAAAATAAATAGCAAAGGCCAGCACTGTGGCTCAATAGGCTAATCCTCTGCCTTGTGGCACCAGCACACCGGGTTCTAGTCCTGGTCGGGGCGCCGGATTCTATCCCAGTTGCCCCTCTTCCAGGCCAGCTCTCTGCTGTGGCCCGGGGAGTGCAGTGGAGGATGGCCCAAGTGCTTGGGCCCTGCACCCCATGGGAGACCAGGAGAAGCACCTGGCTCCTGGTTTCAGATCAGTGCGGTGCGCCGGCCGCAGCACACCGGCCACAGCGGCCATTGGAGGGTGAACCAACGGCAAAGGAAGACCTTTCTCCTTGTCTCTCTCTCTCATTGTCCACTCTGTCAAAAAAATAATAATAATAATTAAAAAAAAATAAATAGCAAAAACCCAGAAATGACCTAAATGCTCTGCCTCTGGAGTGTATTTAAATAAATTATTTATGTATGTACATTGGAAGACTGTGTTTATTAAAAAGATGGCAAAAGAATAAAATATATCCATTGAAAAGGATATTCTGATTCAATGTTAAGCTTTAAAAAGTTGCTACATATAATTTATTTGCATGTTTATCTATATGTGTTTGCACACATATATGCTATGCAAAAAAATGACTGAAGGGCTACCCAGCAAACCATTAATATTGGCTACTTCTAGGCAATTCAGACAGCTGGAAGAGGGGAGGTGAACTTGTATTTTTCCATGCCATTTGAATTTTTCACAATGCAAATCTATTACTTTTATATTTAAAGTAGATTTAAAGAAAGAACAGAAGGACAAGGTGCATCTCACCCAGGTAAACGAAGTAGGGAGCGATGATGCTGCCAACCCTGGAGGCCATGGATGTGACCCCCACAGCCATGTTCCTGACCAGGGTTGGGTAGAGCTCTGCGGTGAAGACATACAGCATGGAGAAGGCAGAAGTGACCCCAAATTTCCCCAGCATCACCAGACCAATGGACACGAAGTTATAATCTGGAAAAGAGACCCAGTGTAAACAGGGGTGCTTTTAGAAGCGACACTTAACTCAGTTGCCTTAATTGTCCTTTTCTGCTTCATTGGGAATGATTTTATCAATGTGTGGTCTTCCCAAAACAGCACTTTCTCTTCAAATGTCCTAATAATTAGACATGGACAAAGATGGAGTGTGAGGAGTGCCTTTGCATTTTGCTTGCTGTTACTCTAGGTCATTAACACATCTAGTGACCTTTGTCCATTTGTTTTTTATTTATTTCAAGAGTTCCACAGTAAACTGCTAGCATGTTAATATAGTTAAGTTTAATCTTGGAAGAAAAGGGCTAATCCTTTTCATCTTGTTTCCTGTTATGAAGCAATGCAGATTTCCATGTATTTCCTGTATCAGTAAGGTACTGAGTTAACACTTCCATAATATGAGAAAGTTACTCATAGAGAAGGAAGCAGATGTCGCTTTGCATGCTATTTAACTTCTTCATGATTCAGACCACAGAATCAGTGAATTTAGACTGGAGCCAGCACGTGTTTCCAGCTCTAACACTTGAACATATATCTCAGAGAAAAGGTTTCAAAACACTGAGAAAAATTCAAGCAAGTGGTAATCATGACTGACTCCAAGAAAGCGGTATGAGTTTGGGTGACTCTTCCCTTTCACTGCTGACTTCTCGAAAGCTGACTCAAGTGGTTGCTTTGAACATGGAAAATTACATAATGAGCAATCACCTGTCTAACTGACCTGTGAATGGTCTCTGATGTCAAGGCTGCAAAACAAGGAGCAGTGACTCACACACAAATGGCCCAGCCATGCCTGGGTCTGCTCTGGGAAGCTGTTCACTCTGGTTAATTGCTTACCTGCAGGCACCAGCTGAATTAAGAGGAGCACACCTCCTCCCCAGAACAGCACCCCTGCTATGATATAGCGCCTGGGCAGGGTGCGCAGCAGCAGCCAGGCTGCAATGTAAGCGGGGACTTCAATCAAGGCTGAGAGGAAACAGTTCAAGTAGGGATCTCCATGTAAATTAGGGGAGTTCAGAGACAGAGCAAAGTAACCCACAGACGTCAGCATCCTGAAAGATAAAAAACAGATAAAATGACCAAAGGATGGCCTCAGTCACACTAAAATTTCAAAGTAGTCTATAAAATACCTAAACCTTGTTGTCTCTGAGTGGTCACCAGACCCATGTGGCTATTTAAGTTTAAATAAGGGAGAACAGACTTATGGTGCAATGCATTAAGCCACAGCCACCTACAATGTCAGCATCCCATCTGGGAGCTGATTCCAGTTTCATGTCCCAGTTGCTCCACTTCAGATCCAGCTGCCTGCTAATGTGCTTGGGAAAGCAGCAGAGGATGGCCCAAGTGCTTGGGTCTGCCCACATGGGAGACCCAGAAGAAGCTCCTGGCTCTTGGCTTTAGCCCAGCCTAGCCCTTGATGTTGCGGCCATTTGGGGAGTGAATTAGTGGATGGAAGATCTCTCTCTCTTTCTCACTCTTTCCTCTGTGTGTGTGTGTGTCTCTCTCTCTCTCTGTTACTCAGACTTTCAAATAAATAATTAAAAATTTAAATAGTTGCTGGTGTTTGGCCCAATAGTTAAGATGCCACTTGGAACTACCACGTCCCATACTGCAATGTCTGGATTTGAGGGCTGGTTCTGTTCCCAGTTCCAGATTCTTGCTGATGCACACTGTGGGAGGGAGCTGCTGAAGGCTCAAGTGCTCTAGTCCCTGCCACCCACATGGGAGACCTGGACTGAGTTTGATGTTCCTGGCTTTGGCTTCATCCAGTCTGGCTGTTGTTGGCATTGGGAACTGAAACAGTGATGGGAGATCTATCTGTCTCTCTGCCCTTCAAATAAATAAAAATAAAAAGTTAAGGACAGCCTGTGTTATAGTAGGTTAAGCCTCTGCCTGCAGTGCCAGTTTGAGTACCAGCTACTCCACTTCCAGTCCTGCTCCCTGCTAATGGGCAGGGAAAAGCAGTGGAAGATGGCCCAGGTGCTTGGTCCCTGCTCCTGGCTCCTGGCTCTGGATTGGCCCAGCTTCAGCTTTTACGGTCATCTGGAGAGTAAACCAGCAGAAGGAAGACCTCTCTGTCTTTCCTTCTCTCTATAACTCTGCCCCTCAAATTAATGAATAAATCTCTAAAAAAAAGTTTAATTATACAAATGAAAATAAAATTTTTTAAAGTGAAAAACAGAACTTCAAATTCAGTTCCTCAGTCATATTAGTCACCCTGCAAGGACTCACCACCACACCTGGCCAGTGGCTGCTGTACTGGACAACATGGATATAAAACATTTCCACCACTGCAGAAAGTTCTACTGGATAGTGCTGGTCTACACACCCCAATATTCAATAGTAACCAATCCCCACTAGTTGATTTCAAACCTCACTATTTCCTGACTAGTTTGTACCTCTTCATTCCTTAGAGCTGTTGTTATCAGAAGAAAAAAATGTCAGTCTCATCAGCGAGTACAAAATCCAGATCTCATTATTTAAAAATAAGAGCAGATATACCTAGGTGAGTGATACTATGAGGTCAACATCTAGTAATTCTGATCTAGTAAAACTGATTTTGGGAAAAAAGTGAAGGTTTCAGAATGCTTCAGAACATCACCGAAGGCAGAGTGCACACCCTGCGCCCCAGCTAACGTGCACAGAGAAACTTCTCTGTGATAAGAAATAACTGTGCTACGGAATCCCCTGGAGAACCTGCTTATTCTTAGCATGGATGTTTTCAGAAACTTCACTGGATTTTTTTTAGACAGACTATACCACGTGGAATAGCATAAGGAATAAAACAAAACAAAAACAAAAGCTTATTGCTGGAGGGGTCATGATGACTGTCACGTTTAGCCACAGAGGCAGCTCAGGCAGAACTGACCCACATGGGTCCAGGGGCCCAAATCCTTGGACTACCTTAATCTGCTTTCCTAGGTGCATTAGCAGGGAGCTGGATCAGAAGTGGAGCAGCCACGTCTCAAACCACTGCCCATATGGGATGTTGGCACTGCAGGCAGCAGTTTTACCCACTATGCCATAGCACCAGCCCCTCTTCTTCATTTCTTGGCAGACACACTATTAGATCTAATCTACAAAGTCAGTTCATTATCTGTGTGCCACATAAGCCCTTGCTTTTTGCTGTTGGCAGATGTAAAAAGCTGAGCAAGACGCTAAGCCAGGCAGTGGGGACTCAGGTTCTCCTAACTGGAGTTGGTGGCTGGAGAAGCTTTAGGAAGCAGGAGCTGAAGGAGCATCTGTCCCCCAGGGCAGTTAGTCTGCATCCCATAAGGGTAGGAGGGAAGGGAACTCTTCTCCTGAGGGTCCCAGCACTGCAGACCTGAACACCATGGCTTGGATCAAGTGCCATGAATTGAAAGAAGACATTTCTAATTAACTTGGCATTCACTCTTCGTATTTTGTGTGTTTCCCTGAGGGAAGGACAACGGGCTTTAGGTGCTGAACATCTGCACTTCCAGATCACTCCTTACTTACCAGAGCAGCACAGACATAATGGTTATTGTGGCAATATTCCGAGTCCTGAACAGGTCCAGAATGAAAACTTTCTGCTCCTTCAGGAGGTTTAGTTCTTGTAGCTAAAATAATGCAAATAAGCATGAGATGAAGAGGAACTATCTTTGGCCATGATGCACAGGAATGAATTACACACGCTACTCTCACGTCACCTTGAATATGCTTAGAAGTCTGGAAACTGAGGGGAATAAGGGCATCTATATAATTCAATGATTATTCTAACACTTTAAAATGCACCCATGTATGCGATTGATTCATCTTTAATTTTCTTTATTTGAAAGGCACAAGGAAAGAGAGATACAGGGAGACAGAGATATCTTCCATATGCTGTTTCTTCCCAAATACTAGCAATAGCCAGGGCTAGAACAGGTGGAAGTCAGGAGCCCAGAACTCCATTTGGGTGGCAGGAACCCACCTACTTGAGCCATCATCTGCTATTTCCCAGGGTGTATATTAGCGAAACTGAATCAGAAGCACAGTAGCCCCAGGCATTCCAATAGGGGAAGTGAGAGTCCCAAATAGTGAACCAGCTGCTGCACCAAATGCCTGTCCCTGGCCTTTTAAATATGTAACATCAGCTCCAGTGTCCCTTACACAAAGCCTGATTGCTCCCGTAGCCTTCTCCAGCTCACGGTTTCACTGTGGATGGCCTTTATCACACTGACCTAGGATCCTAGGGTCTACTGGGTGGGTAGGGCCACATAGCCCCAAACTGTCTTGGGGTTATATCTGTTTTGTTTATTTATTTATTCGAAGGGGGGCATGACACACACACATATACACAGAATCTTTCCATCTACTGGTTCACTCCTCAAATACCTACAGTGGTTGGAACTGGCCTGCAGCTGAAGCTGGGAACTCAGTGCAGCTCTCCCATGTGAGTGGAAAGGACTAAAGCACTTGAGCCATCGCCTGCTGCATCCACACTGGCAGGAAGCCAGAACTGGGAATGGAGTTGCACTCAGACTCAGGCACTTTGGTATGCCATTCAAGCATCCTAAGTGGCATCTTAACCATTGTACAATTTCTCCCTCTTTTAAATTCCCTTATGTTAACTTCCTTGAACTATGAATCTGGGTAACTAGGCTGGTAAGAATTGATGCTAAAATAAAAGTTGCAAAGCTCTGAGGTGGGAAATCTCTTGGAGATGAAGCGCGAGGACTCTGGTCCTGTGGTGTAGTAAAGCAGGTGAAGAAGTGCCTGTTACAGAGTGAGGGTGCTGGGGCTGCCTCTATAGCAGGTGCTCCCCAAATATTAGCTCCTATCTTTTCATGGTAATCGTACACTCACACAGCTCACAGCCAGACTGTCTTTTCTCTATTGTGCTACCTGGAGACATACCTAGCTCCAGCCCCTGAGGCATAATCACATTACTACAACAAAGAAGTCCTCATGGAGGGTCTTGAGAGTGCTGCACACAGAAAGAACTTGTGGTTCAGACCCTACTCCCACTTGGCACTTCCCCAGGGCTCTTGTTAAAGAGCAGACTGCCAGGTCCCACCCTGGGCCTGCTTATCCTGACCCTCCTAGGGCTCAGAGCCTGGTGAATCCATATTTTTAAAGCTCCTTGGATAACTGTTGACGAGCAGGGTTTCCAAACAACAGGTCAAGAATATTCCTGTAAAATACCTTTGGGTCAGGTACCATGAGCAAGCTGAAGGTGCTTCATCTGCAATGAGGGACACTCCAGTCACTTTCTACAATGGAGCTGCTCTGTATGTTTTCCTGTCTGCCCTGCCTCTAACACAAAGAATGCAGAGCACTGTTGTTAGGAACACACACATTCACACCAGGGACCTTGGTTGCCAATCCCAGCTGTGTGCTCCTAAGCAAGTTACTGCCTTCTCCTGAAAAGCAGGCTGCTGATAGTATCTACTAGTGAGATCAGTACGAGTTGTCTGAGCCAACTACGCTACCAGGCATCTGGTGGGCTCCTCGCTGCCACTGTGAACAGCTGCATGTGCTGGCACAGGGTTCTGCACCTCCTGAACAGGATCTGGTCTTGGGAGGTGAGCGGGGGAAATGACAGAGAGGCAGGAAAGCACTCAGTGGGAGGGAAGCTTGTCCATGTAAGGCTCAATGGGCAAGTTCAGCCGGAAGAAGCAGGGCATGGTCAGAGCATGTGACTGGACCCTGGACTTAATTCTATCTTATCCATCACTGTGTATCTCTTATCTATTTTAGAATTGCTTTCATTTCATCTCTACAACCAGATTGGAAGTTTCTCAGTGATAACAATCAGGTCACATCCCAATAAATACCAACACTCAGCAGAGCCCTGAAGGGCAAACGCTTTCAGAACTCCCACTGTTGTTTTTACTCCCAATGAAAATGACTAATTTGGGAATGGACTTCTAGGTTTGAAAGGCAAAGGATGAAGGGACACTTTTTCCTGGTATCTCCCTGAGAGCTTGGGTTCAGAGTCACTGTAATTAAGCCTCTAGGGCACTGCTTCAGGAGACGGTCCTGAGGGCCAGGGGTGGATGAAGGCCCAGGCAGAGCACAGCACACCCACTTCTTCCACAGTCTGCTCTCTGGGGAAGCCGAGTGCACACTTCTGCACAGGGCACACATACCACCACTGCAGCCGCTAGAATCTCCAGGATCCTGAGCAGCCCCCACTGCTATAGCCCAGAGCACCCTGTCCATCTTTTGCAGTCATCGCAGTGAATCCTACTGTCCTCCCTGGCTTGCACCTGCCTCTTCAGCCTTCAAGCCACTCTGCTTTCCTTCTCTAACTGCTGGCCCAATGTCACCTCCCTGATGTCATCATTTATCTCTTCAACGTATCCTCTTTGCCCCGTTCATAACATTCTATGCTCCTTTAGTATAAGGGCTGCTCCTTATTTTTGTTGTTTTCTCTAGGGACTGGCCCTGGGCACAGCACACCGTGTATCTTCACTAACCATTAGACTGCACGGCTGCTGCCATGCACTACCAGCTCCTCCTCACAGCCACCACCTCTGGGGAGAGTCCCTGAGCCTGGGATCACAGGCCTTATGGCTCCACACGTGACACACAGCATACTAAAGATAAACACAGAGCCTCAGCAGGCTTTGGGAAGGCTGAAGGCACAGGACGGAACCAAGGGTGGACCAGCTCTCAAACACTTTTTTCCACTTAATGTGCACATTTACATATCATCAGTACATAAATGAGTCAATGATTTGAAGCAACGCAAATAAAAAGGTGGAGATAAACTTGCAAAGTGAAGGCAACTAATATTTAATAATACTTGCTGTTTGGTAAGCAGTTTATATATACTGCTGCATTTAATTTTTAAAATGATTTATTTACTTGAAAGACAGACATCTCTTGTCTACTGGTTCACTCCCCAAGTGCCTGCACAACAGGGGTTGGGCCAGGTTGAAGCTAGGAGCCAAGAATTCAATCCACATCTCCCATGTGGGTGGCTGGGGCCCAAGTTCTTGAGCTATAATCTGTTACCTCCAGGGTAGGCATCAGCAGGAAGCTGAAATTGGGAGCAGAGCCGAGACTGAAACCAGGGCACTCTTGGTGTCCTAAGCGGGGTCTTGGCCACTCCACCAAATGCCCAGTCCAAGACTTAATTCTTAAACAGCCCTTTCAGATGCATTGTATCTCAAAACATATTCACAATTACGTTCCTCATATCTAGTACAATGCCTGGTACACTGTGGGCACTTAACAAATACTGAATTAAACTAAATTCCATAAAGCCAAGAATGCATAGCTGATACTCACAGGAAACACCTGAGGACACTCACCTCCACAGGATCAAATATCACCACTGGCACTGCTGTCTTGTTCATTTTGGCAGCTTTTAGGACGATCTCTTCAGCCTCTCTAAATCTCCTCTGGGATATCAGCCACCGTGGAGATTCAGGAATAAACCTAGAATTCATTTTTAATAGTTTATAACTTTTCATATCAGCAGGGTGTGACACTATTAACTATAAGCTTCCCCATATTATTTTAATTTTATAAGATTTTAGTTTTTTGCTTCTTTTTATGGTTAATTGGGAGAGAATCTTCCAAAGATTTCCATTGGATCATAGGAATAAATAAAAGCATCTTCAAGTTTTAAACTTTAGATCTAATCACAAGACTGGTTATCAGTTGTGCTGGAGACCAGACCATAAAGGGTGACTTAACTACGGGTATATCTGAGCCAGCACATAGGCAGGGCTATTCTAAAAGAAGCACAGCCAGTAGATTTAAATCCCCCAAGAGCAGAAACCATCTTCCTGGCAAGTCCCTGCTTTGGAGGATTCCTGGTACCTGAGCTGGGGATGGTCACAAGTTTACCGGGTAAAGCCCAGAGCACTCGCGTCCCCCCAGAACCTCCTGAAATGAGAGAAGAAGGTGAGGGCACTGGGCCTCCTTTAGTTGTCCCTGTGGCTTTTAAAGTTTCCCAGGTCAGCGAGTGACAAACTGGGTCTTGGAAGATGTAATCTTTTTATTATTATTATTATTTTTAAAGTCTCAACCCTTAATTTTTTAACTTAGATAGTGTATACACATTTATAACTCACGCTCAAATACTGTTACAAATGTAAGGCTTCTCTCCTTGCCTAAGTTTTATTTTTTAGACGCTCTGAGCCATTCTCTTGCTTTCCTTACCTATTTGTCAGTACTTAGTTATTCTAGAAAATAGATTACAAGTAGCAAATACAGAGGCCTCCTATAATGAATAGGCCGCAATGCTACACTGGGAATTAGCTTAGAGGGAAACCCAACATGACAAATGGCCAACCTGCAGCTCCCTTCCCCAGCCTAGCAGCACATGGGTTGAAAAAATAAGCCCTTTCTGCATTTTTTGGAAGATTCCCTTGATTGATTTGGAAGATTCCCATAGGAACTGTGACGATGTTAGGTCACTGCCTTCCTAACTAGAGCTCCTTTGTCCAGCCTCTGAAATGTCCTATATCTGTGCTGTCCAGTATAGTAGCCACACCCACATGTGGCCATTGAGATAGTGTGGCTACTGGGACTCAGAAATGAACAGCTAATTACTTTTTACTTCAAAGAGCTGCACGCGACTGGTGGCTACCGCATGAGACAACACGCAGAGGTCTGACGAGCAGCCACCGCACACGTGAGTGCTTCACACACACCTCTGTTGCTGGAAGTGTCTCTCCCCAGCCAGGTTATGCCTACCAGGACCACACTTGTCTTTCTACAGCCTCTGACTCTTAACGTGCAGCAAGCCAGACACCACACAGCTTCCCCACCCCAGCTGCGCACACCTGTGACCTTTCACTGCCAGGTCTTTGAAAGGAAACTTGGGACATCTGCAGGGGCTCGCTTCAAATTTCCCTCTCATTTCTAGCTCACTGGAAATTCCAGGACATTGGGATCTCCACTTTTTGAACTGCCTTGGTTTTCTCAGGTGCACAAAATTTCAAGTCTAGGGGCCAGCATAGTGGTGCAGTGGATTAAGCTGTCACCTGTGACGCCAGCAATCCATACTGGAGTGCCAAGTACCAGCTGCTCTGCTTCTGATCCTGCTCTCTGCTTATGTGTCTGGGAAAGCAGTGAAAGATGGCTGAAGTACTTGGGCCCCGCACCCACATGAAAGACCCTGATGGAGCTCCAGTCTGCTGGCTTTGGCCTGGCTCAGTCCTGCCATGTGGGAAGTGAACCAGTGGATGGAAGATCTCTTTCTCTCTGTATCTCCCTCTCTCTCTGTAACTCTGTCTTTCAAATAAATAAATCTTAAAAACAACAACAAACTTCAGTCTAGTTGATCATTTCAAAAGTTGATGGAGTGCTACATGCGAATGCATACTATGTTCTCTGTGTAGATTTAGTTCAGATTATACATGGTGAGGGAGTTGCTGGAGAGTCTGTGTCACACAAATGAGCAGGGTGTACAGCAGCTCCAAGTGTCACCCCATCATCCCAGTCCAGTGACTGCCAATCACTGCTTCAGGAAGTCCTGCCCTCAAGGACAAGATGTTCAGAAGTAAGCCATTTAGGGGCCGGCGCCATGGCTCACTTGGTTAATCCTCCACCTGCGGCGCCAGCATCCCATATGGGCGCCGGGTTCTAGTCCCAGTTGCTCCTCTTCCAGTCCAGCTCTCTGCTGTGGCCTGGGAGGGCAGTGGAGGATGGCCCAAGTGCTTGGGTGCTGCTCCCGCATGGAAGACCAGGAGGAAGCACCTGGCTTTGGATCAGTGCAGTGCCGGCCGTAGCGGCCATTTGGGGGATGAACTAATGGAAGGAAGATCTTTCTGTCTGTCTCTCTCTCTCACTGTCCAACTCTGCCTATCAAATTAAAAAAAAAAAAAAAAAGTAAGCCATTTAGTTTCCACAGTAAAATGACAAGTATGTGGCTAAACTTTTAATTTGAATACCTAGCTTGTTAGTGCTGCCCTCTATCTGAGGCAGTCCTGGGCTGGAATTGGGTGCCCATCATAAACGGGAGCACTCATGCATCAGCCTGTGGGCAACAGAAGGAAGAATTCTCCTTGGGGTCGAGTGAGCAGCTCTTTGTGGATGGACCTTCTCCTCTGGGAACTCAGGGCAGGGGGAGAGGGTGGGCACGGGACACCCATCAGAGCTGCTCCATGCTATGGGACATGGTCCTGAGCTGAGCCAATTGCTACCATCCTCTGTGTGGTCATCGGAGCTCTGCAGTTTGTTCTCTCTCCCTCCCTCTGTTTCAGATAAACTTATACAGTGATCAGGTTGATTTTTAAATATTTTGAAAGTATTGCTTTCTTAGGCCAAAGTGACAACTAAAGCCAGAGAACAGAGATGATTTAAAACATTTATTTGGCCGGCGCCGCGGCTCACTAGGCTAATCCCCCACCTTGCGGCGCCGGCATACCGGGTTCTAGTCCCGGTTGGGGCGCCGGATTCTGTCCCGGTTGCCCCTCTTCCAGGCCAGCTCTCTGCTGTGACCCGGGGAGTGCAGTGGAGGATGGCCCAAGTGCTTGGGCCCTGCACCCCATGGGAGACCAGGAGAAGCACCTGGCTCCTGCCATCGGATCAGCACGGTGTACCAGCCGCAGCCCGCCAGCCGCAGCGGCCATTGAAGGGTGAACCAACGGCAAAGGAAGACCTTTCTCTCTGTCTCTCTCACTGTCCACTCTGCCTGTCAAAAACAAACAAACAAACAAACAAACAAAAAAAACACATTCATTTGAAGGTTGGGCATTAGGTACAGTGGTTAAGCTGCCACTTAGGATACCCACTGCCTACAGCAGAGCACATGGGTGTGAGTCCCAGCTCCACTCTCCATTCCAGCTTCCTGCTAATGTGCACTCTAGGAGGCAGGAAGTGATGGTCCCCGATACTCGTGTGGGAAACCCAGATTGAATTCTGGGCTCCCAGCTTCAGCCTGGCCCTTCATTCATGGCTGTCGAGTACATCTGGAGAATAAACCAGTAGATGGAGATGTGTCTTTATCTCTCTGTCTCTTTCTATCTTTCATATACATCAGATAAACCACAAAAAAATCAATCATGTGAAGAGACAGAAAAAAATATTTGAACATCTTTTCTGTGTCTTAAGAGAATATCTGGTCACTTCACATTTCAAAAGCAATTGTGGCGAGAGGGACAAAGGCTGTGATGATGATGATGATGATGACGATGCTCTCATTCCAGAAAACAACTCTGCCCTTGTAGATCTACAGTGGTGTTTTTGGACTGACTCTCACACAGGCATTCTTGACCTCAGACTGAGCTCCAGGAGAAACCTCCAAATCAAAATAATATTAACTTTTAAATAATGCTCTCTCAAATTCTACGGAAGAAAGGAAGAAAAAGAAAAAACATGTCTTTTCCACTCTACACCAAGAGTTTACACTGGAAAAGTGTAGTAGTCTCAGAGGACATAAAAGGACAGTAGCTTGGGTGGTCTAGCCAGAGCCACCTGGTCAGACCTGTCAATCTGTACAGTGGCCAAAGAGTTACAGCAAGGACCAGGGAACAAGGACCTTCCAGACCGAACTTCCAGGTGGGGTGTGGGAGGGCAGCCTCAGGGTCAAGTTTATAATCAAAGAAATGGGTCAAAAAATGATCAAAGAAATTTGTATCATATGTAAGCAGATACAAATCAAGCAGTGCAGTAAGACCAGTCACTGATGTAAAACTGGATTTTAATTTAATAAAACCAGATCAAGAAGCACTAACAGGGGCAGGTATCAGATCCACCAGTGGTAGAAATCCTCTTTCCACTTGCTTAAATGTGAAAAAGCAAAGAAATGGCAAATCACAAAAGAGGAGGTATGGTTGGGACCTTATTCCATATTCTTAATCTGTTCTCTCACCTGAGATCCACCCCCACCAGATAACTATGTTGGGTAAGACTGAGACCAGAATCTCCAAACACTGCTGTTCCCATAAATGTTGGGTCAAAATTAAGTTGTAGGGTATGCGAGGGGAAAAGAGAGCCCTTCTCTAACAACTCATTAAACAAATTAATTCTCTCACTCTGGGGTCGGCGCTGTGACACAGCGAGTTAACACCCAGACCTGAAGTGCCGGCATCCATTATGGGCACAGGTTCTAGTCCCCGCTGCTCCTCTTCTGATCCAGCTGTCTGCTGTGGCCTGGGAAAGCAGTACAAGATGGGCCAAGTCCTTGGGCCCCTGCATCTGTGTGGGAGACCCAGAAGAGGCTCCTGGTTCCTGGCTTTGGACCGGCACAGCTCTGGCCGTTGCGGCCAATTGGGGAGTGAACCATCGGATAGAAGACCTCTTTCTCCCTCTCTCTCTCTTTCTCTGCCTCTCCTCTCTCTGTGTAACTCTGACTTTCAAATAAATAAATAAATCTTTTAAAAAATTATCTCACTCTTCAAGATAAAGCAGGTGAACAGGCACACCTTGGAGTTATCATTGCTTATAATTACTTTAAGGTGTTCCTTGGTGTCCATGGGGAATTCCAGGACCCTCCACAGGCATTAAGATCTGAGGATGCTCAAGTCCTGTTTAGAAAATGGCATTTGACCTCCACATATCTTCCTGCATACTTCAAGTCATCTCTAGATACAGGTAATACCTAGTCCAGTGCAAATATTATGCAAGTAGGTGTTTTCATAGTTTAGGGAATAATGAAAAAAGTCTGTACACATTCAGCACCACAGATGGAGTTTTTCTTAAAAAAACTGTATTTTTCCATCCTCGATTAGCTGAATCTGAGGATGCAGAGCCCAGAAATACTGAGAGCTGACCGTATTGTAACTGAACAGAGAAAAAGATGCACTAGAGGGAGAAAAGGGATGACATCTGGGGGCAGAGTAAAAACAGCAAAACCCAACACCACCATCACCACACAACAACCAGCAATGCCTGAGTGTGAGGAGAGGGGCTGGTGTTGTGGCGCAGAGGTTTAAGCTGATGCCTGCAACTGCAGCATCCCATGTGGGCACTGGTTCAAGTCCTGACTGCTCCACTTCTGATCCAGTCCTCTGCTAATGCACCCGGGAAAGCTCAACATGGCCCAAGCACTTGAGCCCCTGCACCCTCATGGATGACCAGGATGGAGTCCCTGGCTCCTAGCTTTGGCCCGGCCCAGCCCTGGCTGTTGTGGCCATTTGGAGAGTGATTTTCCTCTCTCTCTCTCTCTCTCTCTCTCTCTCTCAGTAATGTGTCCTTTCAAATAAATAAATAAATCTTTTAAAAAAAAAAAAGTGGGGAGAGTCCAGGAGGGACTAGAATTCCTGAGAATAGTGCGTTGAGGGGCACAGATTGAAACCCCAGCATACAGGCCCACCCACAAAGAGGCCTGAGCAAGCCCCAGTGGAGGTCACGCAAGCCCAGGCCAGCTCAGTGGGAGGTTCTCGGCTGCAGGTGTGCCTGCCTGCAGCAGAGAGCCCAGCTGGGACGAGCCACACTCACCACCACAGCGGGACACACAGCACCCCCGGCACCGTCAGCGCCAGCAGCAGCATCCGCCAATCTCTGATGAAGTAAGCAAACAGTGGCAGCAGCATGTAGCCCACTGCAAAAAATGTGCATACTCCTAACGTAGAGAATAGAATACGAACTGACTTGCCAAGAATTTCTGTTCCTGTTCAAAACAAGGGAGGAGTATTAGCATTTTAATCCACTTTAATATGTGTTGTTTTTTTCACCATCCGGCAGTTGGAGTCCAGACTTTAACCAGTGAGGAAAGGGAAAAGGCGTTTGCCTAGGGCCAGGAGCAGCAGCGGTGGTTGGTCAGTGGAGGAAGAGGGGAATGACCCCAGGCAGCTCTGAAGGATGAGTTTTCAGGAGGTTGCAAAACAAACCAGAGACTTATTTTTTAAAGGCCATCCTGAGTCCCAGAAATATTATGCCCACTCTAGGAGGTCTAACCCTTCTGAGAACGCCACCTTTCCGAGATAAGAGCCCAGCGGGAGAGGCAGAGAGCAGTGCGGGACACCAGTGCCATCAGTGTTTCCCACAGTTCTCAGCTGCGCCTTGGCAGACAGGGGACCATCAGGGAACTGATGATGACTGTATGTAGCTCACAGTTTCCTCCTCCACCTGAGGACACCCCTGCCTGCCCTTGAGTCCCGACAAGTCAACAGGACCCAGCTGGCTGCGCAGGAGCCTGGGGCAGGGCCCCCAGCATGCAGGGCTGGATTCCACAGTGTGCCTGGAGGGCAGCCCCAGGAAGACACAAGCTTCAGACCAAGGAAAGAAAGAAGGAGCTGTTCTGCTGCCTCTGCAGCCCATGGCCCGGGGCTGGCCACATACCCAGGGGGTTCCATAAAGCTTTCCCTGAGCACCTCAAAGGCCCACGACTTTGTGTTGGCAGGTGCTGTTCTGACTGAGGCAGCTGATGGCTCCTGCTCTGCCCTGTCCAGGGTGGATCCTGGGCTGCCAGCACTACCCAGATAGGACCTGGCATGCTCGGGGACATGGGCAGGACTCCAGATCTTACCTCATGAAAGACCTTCTTGTGTGCCCTGGCTCTTGAACCTCGGAGAGGAACTGATGGCGGGGCGGGGCGGGGCAGGGTCGTGCTTTATTCCTGAGCAGGGGTTTAGAAGGGAAGTGGCAGAGAAACTGATCATGGCGCAGTCTAGTCTGGTTGCAAAGTCAGGGAGCTCCCACCTACCTTTATAACCCCGGCCACAGAAGAGAAAAGGTTACACAATAGGGTCCCAGGTGATTCTCTAAGCTTGAACCGGAACAACAGTTGTAACCTTGCAGAGTCCACGTAGGGGACGGAAGCTCTGACAGTGGCCTCTCTGCCTTCTGAGTACCAAACAAGAGGGATGGAATAAACCTAAACAATTCCCTGCTGCCTCTGCTCCCTGCAACCTGACTTGCGGGCAGTCACCCTTCCTCAGACAGCATTGTCATCGTCGTCGTCGTCGTCATCATCATCATCATCATCCGCCTCATCATCTTCCAGCCTAGCATGTTCTGAGTATTTTGCCAGGAACCAGGCTAAGGGTTTACATACATTATCTCCTTGTCTCTTTGTGGCAATTATGTAAGAGCTGATATTATTCCTGTTTTACACATCATCGGTTGAGACTGAAAGAGTTAAAGCCAGTGGCCTGAATTCACTCAACCATAGTCAGTAGTGGAACAATAATCTGAACCAGATCTGTTTGAATTATGGATTCTGATCCAGGTCCCAAGCAAAGAGCGCCTGGGGCAGAGCCTCAGCCCTGCAAAGCCGTCTTCAGCTGGGGCTCTAGGGGAGACCAATGGGTAGGGAGGACTTGTGTTTTCCCTTCCTGGGCTGGTCCTTGGACCAACTGAGGCCCCAGGCCCTCTGAGGGACACCAGGAGAACAGCCTGGATTCCTGCAGATCATCCCTCGGAGCCATGGCCTCTGCCTGAATCGGAATGCTGCCTCCAAGAGGCACAACTCAGAGAAGGCCAGGCTCCCTCCCATGTAGATCAGGACCCTTCTGTGTCAATCAGCCGATTCCACACAGCAGGAATGGCCAACAGAGGCTGGCAGGAGACACAGCTCAAGAGGCGAGACAGGGGGCCGGCACTGTGGCATAGTGGGTAAAAGCTGTAAGGCTGGTATCCCACATGGGTGCTGGCTCAAGATCCGGCTGCTCCACTTCCGATTCACCTCTCTGCTATAGCATGGGAAAGCAGGAGAAGAGGGCCCAAGTCCTTGGGCTCCTGCTCCTGAATCGGAGACCTAAAAGAAGCTCCTGGCTCCTGGCCTTGGATAGGCCCAGCTCTGGCCATTGTGGTCATTTGGGGAGTGAACCAGTGGATGGGAGATCTCTCTCTTTCTGCCTTTGCCTTTGCCTTTGCCTCTGCCTCTCTGTCACTCTGCCTTCCAAAAAAATAAATAAATCTTGAAAAAAGAAAGAGAGAGATAAGATGGTGGTGCCGCTGCCAGGACAGAGATGGGCCCAGTCTCCCTGAGCTGGGAGTGCCTCCATCAGGCATGTGGACAGAGCCGGGCTCCTTGGCACCAAAGTGCTACCAAGTGACTTTGCTAAGTCCTACTTCCTAGAGTGACTGTTGTAAAGACTGAGATATGGGAAGTGCCTGGCATGGGGTAGGCACTCAGGGGTACTTATTCCCTTCCCCCCAAACAGCTGCATTATGCTGCACATCAGGGGGAAGAGAGAAACTTCAGAGCACTTGACCACAAGGATGACAGAAGACAGCAGTACTTTGACGCCCCCCGAAAACACCCAGAATTCCCATCAAATCAGTAGATGTCCCCTACTCAGGGCTTCCCCACTCTCATCTATAAGCCTGCACAGACCGCTGTGGTCAAAATGACCTTTCTGGGATGGACGGCTGGAGCAGTGGTTAAGCTGCTTGGGATGCCTGCATCCCATGTCAGAATGTCTGGGTTCAAGTCCCGGCTGCTTCCTATCCCAGTTTCCTGCTAACATGTCCTGAGGGAGGTAGCAGTGATGCTCAACCTTTGGGTCCCTGCCATCCACATGGGAAACCTGGATTGGTTTCTGGCTCTTGTCTTCAGCCTTGTGCACTCCCAGCTGTGGGGGACATTTGAATGAACCAGTGGATGGGAGATCTCTTTCTGTTTCTGTCTCTGACTCTGTCTTTTGAATAAAACGAAAAATACAGCTATAAAAAGTATACTCAGCAACGTTAACTGCCTCCTATCTGTGACCCACATCATTAGTAACGACTGCACTGATGATCTTCGTCCTGTGGATTTGTAGCCACCTCATCCCTGGCAGGTTTTGATGCAGTTTATATTGAAGTACAGTGAAATAAGGATAGCACTAAAGTAAAATGTAAAGGAAAGTTAAAAAATGTGTGCCCTGGGGGAAGAGCCAAGCCATGTGGCTGATGACTTTGAAGACAGTGGCTCCCTGCCTGAGCTCTCGCTGTGAGCACACAGGGAAAACCCAAGGAGAGAGTTCTCAACACACCTGAACTCCATTGGCACCTTAATTCTGGATTTCTATAACTGAGGAAAAATAAGTTTCCATTACTTCAGTCACCCAGACTGTGGCATTGTTTAAAATGGTATTCCAAGCAGACTAAAACAAAATTATATTTCAATACAGGGCCACTGTTGCCAGGCAGCACGTCAACCTATGATGCTGGCATTCCATATGAGCATGGGTTTGAGTCCTGACTGCTCCACTTCCCAGCCAGCTCCCTGTTAATGTGCCTGGGAAAGCAGAAGAAGGTCCAAGTGCTTGGACACCTTCTAGCTATGTGGTAGACCAGGATGAAGTTAAAGGCTCCTGGCTTTGGCCTGGCTCAGCACTGTCATAGCCATTGGGGAGTGAACCAGGAGATGGAAGATAGCACTCTTTTTTTTCCCAGTGCCTCCCTCTCTGTAACTCTCTGCTTTTTAAATAAATAAAATAAGCTTTTTAAAATTTTTGAAAAATACACAGCTGACAGAAGCGGCTGAATTGACAAAGCTGGATTTCACATTTGCTTGAGCTTCCTTGTAGCCAAAGGTATAAGGAAGGTGCCGCCGGTTACATTCTTATTAAATGCAGGAATGTCTTGCTGGTCAGAGGAAGCAAAGCCTTAAACGGCTCAGCATGTCCAAAGCAATGTCGCATGGGGGTTGATACTAGGAGTCCCAGGAAACACTGCACTGACTGAAGCATCACCCAGGACAGAGGGCCAGTCACTTTCCATGCAGAATGCGTTTCAGCCATTAGTTATGGGGATGGAAGAGCAGACTGGACAAATCGAGAGCGTTCCTGGGAAACAGAGCTGGTGAGGCAGCCACAGGGGGTAGGGCCAGTATCTTTGGTCCTGAGTGGTGATTTCCTCCCTAACCAGTGTCACTCTGGCAGTACCATCACTAGTGTGTCCACTCTATGACACTTTTGGGCAGTTCTGCTGTTTCCTTACAGCTTCTAGCCTCCTGCAACTGACTGGTTTGTTACTTTTTAAAAAGTGGCCCAAGGAGGGGAACCATTCCTGCACCGCTTTGAGAATGGGAGTAATCAGGCCTTCCAAAATCACCTAAAGTCTCCTGAGACAGGATATTCTCACCAAGGGCCTTGCTGGCCCCTTCCTCCCCAGATCCAAGGGCAGAATTGAAGGGACAAACAGCTCAGCACAGCCGCCGTCTCAGAGGCAGCACTCTAAAGATGACCTGAAATCTGGCTATGCTAGCCCTGAGCCACTAGAGGGCGCTGCTGTGCTTCAGGAAAGCCAGCAGCCACCTTATTCTTGCCTGTGTCTGGCACAGGGGGGACACGGCCACTCCCAGACGGTTTTCAGTAATACTCTCAAACTTTCAGACCCCAGAACCCAATCCAACAAGTCTCATGTCAGGACACAGAAGTCAGCAGTTTCCCACAGAGCACAAGGGAGTAAAACAACAGCTAGGGAGGTCCCCAGGGCACCTACCCACTGATAGCTGGCTTGACACATCTAGGCTATGGTGACCCTCAGCACTGCACATGGGACCACAAGTTGTATGGGGAGCAGTGAGGAGATGGATGGTATCAGAGACACAGGAGCAGGCCTTACTTGCAGGAGGTCTGTGTGCACACTCTCTGCCTCTCCCACTCATACAGGGAGGCCCCAAAGAGAAGGACCTTGCACCTCTGGGGAGGCAGGTCTTAACACTGGCCATTCTGCAAGGCCCGGCACTGCCACAGCCTGGCACAGGAACAGGGCTCTGGGGCCTCACTGTGACTTCCCGCCCTGGCATTCCAGATGCTCCTTCCAGTCCTCCTGTGGCTGGGCCTGCTGGCGTCAGGCACAGCGCTCTCTGGGATGGCTCTAGCACAAGCAGAGCTGCTCGCCAGTAGGGTCACCGTAAGGAAGATGGGGTCTGGAGACTCAGAACACAAGAACAATAGGCTGTGCCATGCCTGTTCGCTTTGCTCTGTTCCCATGGCCTGCAGGTACCAGCAGGTTGCAATTTCTGTCCTAAGTCCTTCCACTTTCCAGTTTCCTGCACCCCAGCCTGGAGCTCCCTGTGCCCTCTACACAAGGGCCTTCTTCCAGAAACCCCTGCTCCCTCTGTCCCCCTGCAGGGGTGAGCACGGCCCCTCCTGCTGAGGTCTGCTGAAGTGCGTGCCAGCTGCAGGGATCATGTGGCTTGGGCATGCCCTTCCCACCTCCCCTCTCTGGAGACACTGAGGCTGGACCCAGGGCAAGAATCTTCGCCCCTAATTAAAGAGTGGAATTTGAACAATGCCAGATTGGCAATCTGACAGAGGGTATGCACGTCATTGTCAAGTCGTCAGCTAAGTGAATGTGGCATCTCCACGGCCAGTGAGTCATGAGACTCCTAGAAGCACACCGAGCCACCTAACCAGGACCAGACATTAGAGACAAGGGGAACATGTGAACCTGCGTCACAGGGGCACGCTTAGTAACTGCCCTGCAGTGGCAAGGAGCCACTGGGCCGTGTGATCCCACCAGAGAGGCCAGCAGTCGCCATCAAATGCTCCCCTCATCTCCCCTGTGCTCCCCTGCCCCTACGGTGGGCTCAGAGGGTGGTGGGGGACTTCCACTTCTGATCACCTTGCCCGGAGCTCACCTCAGTTTCTCCCAGAAAGAGCCGGTGAAGGTCCTGGGGGCCTTCTCAGGGTCTTGTCACTGACTACTCTCCCTCCTGCAGCCTGATAGTCCCGGCAGCTGCAGTCGGAGACAAGGCTGCTATCAGAGCAGCGAGGCTTGCCTGCAGCAGAGCTGATAGCTAAGGGGGTGAGCTCTGACGCAGGGGGAGACCAGATCTACCCCAGCATGGCAGGTCATTACCAGACTCCTGCTGTCTGGCACGTGGCTCCCCCAACTCTGTCTTGGGCACATCACCCACCCTGAGTAACTGCATGGGGCCCCAGGCCTGTGACTAGCTGGAGGAGCCTCTGGGTACAGCCCCTCCCCAACACACACTACTGGAGGCTGATCAAGCTCCAGAAGCTCATGGCGGGGGCCCTCTTCCCCGGCCTTCGAGAAGGTTGGAGGAAGCCAGTCCTACCGAGTATGAAGGCCACCACATAGTTGGAGATCTGGCCCATGCCCACGATGAGAAACAGCACGGTGAACATCTCCCAGCTGACGGAGAAAATCTGCAGAAAGCTGAAGCCAGTCTGCACAGCCATGGTCGAGAAGAGAATGCTCTTCCTGCCAAACCTGGAGACAGAACACAGAAGTACAGGGTGTGGCAAGGCTGTGAGTCGGGTGTGGTGTGAGCCCTGAGTCAGGCAGTGCTGCACACTTGTCTGTTTTCAGGGCTCCGACACATTTTCTCCAGCTTTCTCCCTGGCGAGGTCCCAGGCAGTGCGCCTGCGGGGAGGCTTCCTTGAGATTCTCAGCTCCCTGTGGAGGCACGCCATCCTGAAACCCCAGGGCAGCCTTGCAAGCGCCGGGTGGAGGTCCGCTCTTTTGGAGCCATAGTTGGAAGCTGCCAGCATGTTTCTGGAAAGTGGGTACAGCACAGACTGCCAATGCTTCTTGCAGTAGTGATGTGGGGATTCTGTGAACCCAGAACCAACAGATCCCCTAGGACAGTGCTTTTCTTAACGTTGGTTGCAGGGGGTGCAGCTCCCAGTCTGCCCCTTCCTCACCAGGGGAAGCTCTGCGGCTGGGTGGCTAAGCTAGCACTGCCGTAGGCCAGGTGTATCCGAAGAATTGTCAGTTACCGTATTTTCAGCCAATGGGCTGAGGAGGATGCAACCCCACTGACCGTGGAGGGCGTCTGTGCTGAAGCCAGCACCCTGCCTCCTGAGATTCTTGCTTGTCGGGGACGCGGTTTAGGTATCGCAGTGTCACACATATGGAGAACTGCAAACCACACTTCTAGGGGAAGATGTCGTTTCCAGCGATGGCTGCTGGTGACACGGCAGGGGGTTTAAGTCACATGCTGGTAGTGACTGGCCAGAATGGAGCACAGGTGTGAGCCGAGCGCCCTCCTGCCCCTTTTTCCAAACTCAGGTCTCAGCCCATTGGCTCGAGGTCCCAAGAGCTGGCGTGGGGCAGGCACTGCTCTGGGAAGCCTTCCCCATCACGGTCACTGGGGCTCCCACCTCCTGCTCTGGCCACCAGGGCACAGCAGGGGCCACCGCCTCCCGCGTGGCGCGGCTCTGCAGCCCACAGCAACCGCGAGGGAACGGCGAGCGCGCACTGTCAGGCCTGATTCCGGGTGGCGGCTGCTGGCGGGCTGTGACCGATCGGGGGCCCTCCCTACACCCCCACCCTGCCACGTCCCTACCTGTCGGACAGCTGGCCGGACACGAAGGAGCCGATAAGCACGCCCACGAAGAACAGGGAGGTGGTGAGCGGAGTCTTCCAGTCATCCTCGCACACCAGGTTCCACTGCCGGGGAAGACGGCACGGTGAGCCTGGCCCTGCCGCACGCGCCAGCCCCGGCCCAGATGCCAGGGCCCGTGGCCGGCTCAGGGAGGAGGCCTGGACTCCCAGTCCGCCACGCACTGCGGCGACTGACCTGCAGCCCACCCCTGCCCTCCCTGGGGTGCAGCTTCCTCTTCTGAAGGGCGGGTGAGGCCCCTGGGCTGCTTAGGCTGCAGGGAAAGAAGCGAGCTGGGCCCCGCCTGTGACTGGCCGTCCCTCAGCGGCGAAGCAAAGATGGCGCTGGTTTCTGAGGAGGCCGCCCGCGTGGAGCGCAGGTGTCTGAGAAGCACGAGGGCAGGTGGAGGGCACGGGCTCCTGGGCTAGGGGTAACCATTTCCTCTCCCTGGCTGAGAACTGCGAATGATTCCGGTGTGGTGTAACTAGTCTAAGTTCTGGCGAGCCGGAACTCCTGTATCCCGGCAGAGATGCTGTCTCTTTAACCGTCCGTTTGACCCGCCCACCTTCCCAGGATGCACCTGTCGCAAGCGGAAAGGATGCTAAGGCCCCGCCCGTTTGTCTCTCCAACTGGAGCACCGCCTCCTTCCTTATGAAAAGAGGGCTCTTGCCACGGGGGTCCTCTCCATTATAGGAAATTTTCTGTCAATTACGGGCAACCCTTTGGCCCGCTCATGTTGGGTGTTGCTCTGTGGGGCAGCCCACTCTCGCACGTGTGTGTTTATGCCCTCACCGCTAAATAAACTGTTTTTCTGTGCAATACTATAATAATACTATATATAATACTATATATAATACTAGCCTCCACCTAGTATTTGCCTCTGCGGGAGGCGAGAGCCTGGATTTAAGATGCGGGCATAGTCATAGACCACATCAGTTCCAGGGGCTGTGGAATTTTATTTTCCGAGCAGACTTTTCTGGAAAACCCCGCACTCCTCGGTACACACATACACACACAGGGAATCAGGGCAAACGGGAAGTGAAGGAGAGGAAGGTTGCAGACACCAAGCTAGAGGTGACCCTGAGCACGGGCCCTCCTGCCCAAGGGCCAGGCGGGGTTCCAGCCCGGCTCTGAGTGTTCAGACTCTCAGCTCTTAGAAGTCCCCTCTGGGACTTCTAAGCTCTTCCTGGAGAAGCAGACTTGCTGAGTCCCGAGACCTGAGAGGCTCTACACACGTCCTGCCCCAAAGAGGCCACTCTGAGGTTAGGAGAACGTCCTGGGGACAACAGCAAGACTCTTGAGGCTGCTCTCAGTGCACACGCAATGCTGTCTGCAGGTGGCCACCCAAACACGGCTGTGCAGAAGGAAAACCATGGCCAGGAAGCAGCACTCTGCCCCACAGGCACAGTCCCAGGATGAATCTGAGAGGGTGCTGGAGAGCGACTGCTTCACCCACTGCTGTGGCTTATCCCCGCCAGCACTATTGCTGGTATTCAATCCCCATTGTGAGGTAGGATGAGGGTAGAAACTTAATCCAGTGACGATATTTGTGGGTGGGACCATGGGGAGTAGGTGGGACCATGATTCCAGTTGAATGAGGCCAGAAGTACGGCCGTGTGGATTCACGAAAAGAGACGAGGAGGACGGACTCCAGTTAGCAAGCTCTGTCTCCCCATGGATGGCCTGTGTGGCCTTGGGACACTGCTGAGAGCCCCCCCTGCCCCCAACCCAACCCCCAAGCAAGAGGGTCCTTAGCAGAGGTAACCACCTCACCTGGAGCGCCTCAACCTTCAGAATCACAAACTGAATACACCTTTACTCTTTATAAATCACTCAGTCTGCAGTGTTCAGTATTAAAGCCACAGAACATGAACTGAGACACCTGGAGTCCCTGAATGGGCTTCAGGGAAAAGGGGAATGAATCCCCTAAAAATTACACAGCCAGATACACATGCTCTCCCAGCCCACAGATCAGAAGAGGTAGGCAGGGGCTTGTAATGGGGTGCAGACGGTTAAGCTGCCACCTGTGATGCCAGCATCCCATATGAATGCTGGTCTGAGTCCTGGCTGCTCTACTTCCAATCCAGGTCCCTGGTAACGTGCCTGGGAAAACAGCAGCAGATGGCTCAAGTATTTGGGCCCCTGTCACCCATGTGGGAGACTCGAATGGACTTTTTTAGGCTTCTGGCTTTGGCCCAGCCCAGCCCAGCCCCTGACATTGGAGATATTTGGGAAGTTAATCAGTAGAGGGAAGATTCTCTCTCTTTCTCTCTAACTCTGCATTTAAAATAAATAACTCACAGGACATGTGCCTGAATTAATGGCCACCTACCCCAAAAAATAACCAGCCTAAGCTTTAGAAAAGTTCAGGATCTGCCCCTGACACAAAGGGTGAGGAATGATTGAAGCCTCAATGCCTCACGATGTGGAATGTGACCCATTTTGCAGAATAGTAAATCGAGGCTCTGAGACTGAAATCCTAGCAAGTCAGCTGGCATGCTGGATGCCAGCGTGGGCCTCAGAACCCACCCTTGTCCTGCTTTGGACATGAGCTCCACAGGCAGGACAAAATGAGCTTCTGGAATAGGACACTCTGCTCTTCTTCCAGGAACGTGAGCCCAGGACCAAGGCAGAAGGCTCCACCCCAGCCTCGACTCTGGGCAGAGCCAAGAAAATCTCCAGCTTTGTAGGAGAGCTGACATATCCATCAGCACCCTTCACCATCCATCTGCACTGGAGCAGAAAAACTCCAGATACCAGGGCCTTCCAGAAGTTCACAGGGAAATGTGTGTTAGGAAAAACTGCATGGATTCCAATTATTTGCACCAAAACAAACATCTTTCAGTTCCATTTTTTCCACCCACTTTTTGACATGTGCTTTGTGTAATGTGCTCTCCTTTGAGGTTTCTGCAATTTATCTTCCTTCCTTCCTTTCTTTCTCTCTTTCTTTCTTTGTGTGTGTGTGTGTGTGTGTGAGTGAGTCGGCATTTTGCCTTAGGGGAGGATAGAGAGGATTTAGACAGAAAGGAGAGAGGAAGGCTGCCAGGTGTGGAGCTGAGCATTACTTGAGCAAAAATCGGGGCAGGACTGGCTCCTAATTTGCAGGCCCAGTGCACCCTGAAAATGCACGAGCCCTTGTTCAAAAATTATTCGGAATTTCAAGACGTGAGAAGCTGAGCATTGAAACCAAATGCAAGGCTGTGTGTGCCGAACTGGATGCGTGCCCACGAACCTGGCCCTGGCAGCGGGTCAGGCCTGGTCTTTGAGGAATGGAGCAGACACAGAGTTTTGAATTACTGTGCTTGGAAAGTGAGGGCCAGCTCCTCATGGTTCTCCCCTCTGATGTCTGTGCAGTCATGTCTGCAGATCCCACTTTCCTCGACCAAGAGTCCTGCCAGCGTCATGTAGCTCAGAGAAAAGCAGGCCCAGGCAGGGTTCTGCCAGGGGACACCGCTCGCAACCAGCAGGGGAAGGCAGCCATGGTTGGCTCTGGGACCCGGTTCTCCTCTGGGGAGAGTCACTATGCCCAAAGTGCTTTTTGGAGAGCTGCGAGGGGCCTGGCAACACAGCATAGGAGGCCCACAAAGTTTTAGTTGCAGTTCCTGGGGCTGGAGTCCAGTAAACCAGCTGCCAGCCCAAATAGAAGCCCTTTCCTCCAATGGGCTGTTATTGAGGAAGCCAGACATTGCCTCTCACAGCCCCTTGGGGCTTGAGGAGTATGTCCTGGGGTCCCACTAGTCAGGGCTCAGAGAACTCCCTGTGGTTCATAGTGATCGGGCCTACTCCCTGTAGATGGGGTGAGGGTGTTGCTTTCATTTGATGGGACACAATTGCCCCAGTGGGTCCCGGCACACGTATGCACACACATGCAACAGGCACACAGCCAGCTCAGTGGCTAATGGTGGATGTCCTGGTGAGGATCTCACTGGCATCATGCCAGGGGCTGTGCTTTCAAGCCAAGAAGCAACATTTCCAAAATACAACCTGCCCTCCACCTCTGAGCAGAGAATGGAACAGCCAAGCCTTCAGCTTTGCTTGAAGAAACCCAACTCCAGGTCACACAACAATAGGAGGTTAGGCGGTCACTCTTGGCATACAAGGATGTGCCTCTCATGACCTCAGCAGTAACAGTCATAGGACTGATGATTCCATTGAGTGCTTACTGGGTATCTTGTATTATCCCTGGGGACCTCAAAGTTGCCACGAGACACAGGCACCCTTTTCATGGCCATTTTGCAAATGAGGACAAGAAGAAGACTGGGAGCAATGATGTGACCAGTTCAAGCTCTCCTAGCAGATTGGCCAAAGGAGTTACTTAGTAGTTTATTCAATGGACACTGAGCACAAGGACGCAGTCCCTGCCCTCACGAGGCCCAAGGTCAAGCATACTTTACCAGACGGACCAGGTGTGCACATGTGCACGCATGAGCCCAGGGGCAGGTCTGTTCTGGGACATTTTGCTTTTGATCTCTAGCTAGAGAAGAAAAGAAATGCCTTTCCCCTGTCACCCTTCACCAGGACAGAGTTCTAAAGCCTGAAAAATCTATATGACAGTTGCACAGGGATGCCTGTATGGTGGATGCCTAACACTGCTGATAAAGGAGCACAACAGTCAGTGAGCTCCCGCTGACCTGCACAGAACTGAAAACTCAGGAAGGCAGCCTGTGTGCAGCAGACGGCACCGGCTTCCTTGTGACCTGCCACTTCCAGCTCCAAGAGTTTGGGCCCCTCATTCACCTCTACCAACCTGTTTCTTCATATCAAAAGAGGTGACAGTATTTGGCCAGGAAATGTAGACCTCATTAAGTGGTAGTTCCCTTTCCACTTGGCCATATCATGTCTTTGTCATAGCAAAATCATGGCTTAGAACAGCATGGAAAAATAAACAAAGCACGTTGCACTTAAACCTGACCCCATGAAAGAGATTCTGAGAAATAAAAACTCTCCTGCTAAGTTACTGCAAAGTAGGACATTTCTTTTTTTTTTTTTTTTTTTTTTTTTTGACAGGCAGAGTTAGAGAGAGAGAAAAAGGTCTTCCTTTTCCGTTGGTTCACCCCTCAAATGACCACTACGGCTGGCGCGCTGTACCCATCCAAAGCCAGGAACCAGGTGCTTCCTCCTGGTCTCCCATGCAGGGGCAGGGCCCAAGCACTTGGGCCATGCTCCTCTGCCCTCCCGGGCCACAGCAGAGAGCTAGACTGGAAGAGGAGCAACCGGGACAGAATCCGGCGCCCCAACAGGGACTAAAACCCGGGGTGCCGGCGCCACAGGCGGAGGATTAGCCTAGTGAGCCGTGGCACCGGCCTAAAGTAGGACATTTCTTACAACAAAGTATGAAATCCTTTTACAAATAGACTTTAATCTTAGAAATGACTATGAATGAAAAATTAGCAACGGTCCGCTTATTCTTTATTCTGGGGGGGGAAGTAAGAAGTAATAATTAGTTAGGCCAGTGCCATGGCTTAACAGGCTAATCCTCCGCCTTGCGGCGCCGGCACACCGGGTTCCAGTCCCGGTTGGGGCGCTGGATTCTATCCCGGTTGCCCCTCTTCCAGGCCAGCTCTCTGCTATGGCCCGGGAAGGCAGTGGAGGATGGCCCAAGTGCTTGGGCCCTGCACCCGCAAGGGAGACCAGGAGAAGCACCTGGCTCCTGGCTTCGGATCAGCGAGATGCGCCGGCCGAAGTGGCCATTGGAGGGTGAACCAACGGCAAAAAGGAAGACCTTTCTCTCTGTCTCTCTCTCACTATCCACTCTGCCTGTCAAAAAAACCAAAAAAACAAACAAACAAACAAACAAAAACAAACAAAAAAAAACCCCTGGCTATTTAACTTGTTTTGTTTGTAACAGATTTATTGCGATATAATTTATACACTATACAATTCACTCTTGTAAAGTGTAAATTCAGTATTTTTTTTATTGTATTCAGTTTGGCAACCATCAGCCTTATCTAATTTCAGAACATTTTCCTCACCCCTGAAAAGAATCTCACTCATTAGCACTCACGCCCATTCTCTTTTTCCCTCAGCCCGCGTGGTGTCCGCAAGCCTACTTTGTGTCTCTATGGTTTTCCTGTTCTGGACACTTCATATAAATGGAGCGTTCAGTATGGAAGCTTTTGGGCCCGGCTTCTTTCATCAGCACAGCATTTTCAAGGTTAATCCATGCTTATTCATTCTTGAGGTTGAAGCGTCTGAATATGTCACATTTTGTTTATCCGTTCATCATCTGGTAAACATCTGGTTGTTTCCACTTTTTGCTTACTGCGTTTTGTCAGCAGAAGTTAATCTTCTTGGAATTCCCTTGTATGTAAGAAGTCATATTTCTGCTGCTTTGGCTCTTCCTAGCAGTTTTGCTGTGATGTAACGGGTGTGGATCTCTTTGTGATTATTCCACTTGGAGTTCATTTCTAAGAGGTGTAACTTAATATTTGTCATCAAATTTGGGAAGTTTTCCACCATTATTTCTTTGTGTATTTTTCTCTTGCCTTCTCTCTTATGTTCCCGTTATACGTATATTGATGTCCTTAAGAGTATACCACATTTCTCTGAGGCCTTAACTTTTCTCCGTTCCTTTCTTTCTCTGGTCTTTGGATTGCATAATTTCCAGTACTCTATCTCCATATTTGGTGATTCTTTCTTCTGTCTGTTCATGTATCCCATTAAGGCCCTCTAGTAAATTTTTAAATTTTAATTGTTGCAGATTTTTACTTCAGAATTTCTTTTTTTTTAAGATTTATTTATTTATTGAAAGAGTTACACATAGAGAGAAACACACACACACACACACAGAGAGACAGAGAGAGAGAGAGAGAGAGAGAGACAGAGAGAGGTTTTCCATCTGCTGGTTCACTCTCGAAATGGCCACAACAGCAGGGGCTGGACCAGGCTGAAGCCAGGAACCAGGAGCTTCTTCCAGGTCTCCCACATGAGGGCAGGGGCCCAAATACTTAGGCCATCTTCCACTGCTTTCCCAGGCCATAGCAGGGAACTGGATTGGAAGTGGAGCAGCCAGGACTCAGACCAGCACCCATATGGGATGCTGGCACTGCAGGCAGAGACTTAACCTTCTGCGCCAGCAGTGCCGGCCTCTGCAACATTTCTATTCAGATTTTTTGTATGTGTCTGATTTCTACCTCTTTGTTGGTATTCTGTATTTGATGAGATGTTTTTATCATATTTTCTGTTACCTTTAACTGTGACACCTTTTAGTTGTTCGAACTGATTTAAATGGTTGTTTTTTAAGTCTCTGTAAGGCAGTTTCTGTTGCCTGATTTTCCCACTGTGTGTGGCTCATAATTTCCTATTTCTTTGCATATCTTGTATTTTTTGTTAAAAACTGGGCATTTTAGATAATATAGAAACTCTGTATACTGACACCCCCTCCCCCTGTGTTTTTATTAAGCTGTCTGCCTCTGCTGACATTCCATGCAGCTGTTAGGCCCCGTATTGCTGAGCGAGTGCTTTGCTGTTACGGACAATGCCCCGGGCCATGAGTTGTCCCACATTCTGCTCCAACCGAACGTGAAGCCCTTTGCAGTTGTTTCTGAGGTCCTTGAGGTTGTGACGCTGAAAGGTCTGAACTTCGCTGTCTCTCTCTGCTTTCCTTCTCTGGTGAGACAGCGGCTCCACAGGTTAGCTTTTGCTGTCATGGAGCTACAGTCTTCTCCTCAGGGCTTACCACCAAAACGTCCATTGTTTTCAAGAGCAATCTTAGGCTTGGCTTTGCACAAACTCTGAAGAACGGTTAGTTTCTGTGGGGAAAGCTTCGGACACCCCTCCTCACTGGGCCAGTTTCTCTGAGGGTGGCACCCCAACTTTATGAGTAACACACTGGATGGGAGTCTCTCTGTCTTGCGCCCCCTCGTGTGGAACCCGGCCCTGATCAATGAGCTGGGGCCAGTACAATCACAGCGCCGCTGCTGTGAACCTGTGGCACCCAGAAGCAGCCCCCAGCGCAGGAGCAGTGCGGGGAAGAGGACGGGGTTGCCCCGATCTCCTAGTTGCGCTCTCTGGGGTTTCAGCCTGTAACTTAGAGCTCAGGGAAGCAGGGGTGGGGACTGGTTGCCCCTCTCGGTGAGACACTGACTGTATCCCTTGGCTGGGAGTTGAGGAGAGAGAGAACTCTGCTTGGTCACACACACCTAGAGTGGTGCTTCCATCTTTCTGTGTTCAGGGGAGGGGGAGGGGGAAGGAAGGGAAGGGAGGGTTGTGGGGGAGGGGGAGGGGGAGGGATGGAAGGGTTGTGATTCAGGTGCCACAAACTCCCAGTGTTCTTGTTCCTGTGTGGTTGCCTCTCCTGAAGAAGTGCATCTTCATTTGCTTTATGTCTGCAGGAAAATCTCCAGAGGCTCTCCAAGTGCACGTGTGTCTAATAACCACTTAGGCTGTTTCCCTGGGAGCAGGTTTGTGCAGTGGCTCTTACTGACATTTTGGAGGTATAAGTCTCTTCCCACGTACTTATTGATTTGTATTTTCCTCTTCTGAGAAATGTTTCATCTTCAAAATGGGAACATGATCTTACCCATGTTTATCTAGGCCTGTCTTTTCATGGTCGAGTTGTACACATCCTTTTTATATTCAGGATATAAATCCTTTATCAGATATGTCAATATTTATTCCCATTATGTGGATTATCTTTCTAGCCATTTAACTCGTCTACTCATATTTCCATTTATAAAGAAGTGAATCAGAATCTTTGTCTCTCTCCCTCTGTCTCTGCAGCTCTGCCTTTCAAGGAAATACAGAAATATTAAAAGAAAAACACATCAAATGGTGGGTGTCCACATTCCACGTCAGATTACCTCGGTTTGACTACGGGTACCACCTCCTGACTCCGCTTTCTGCTCACGCACGCTCCAGGAGGCAGTGGTGATGGTTCATGGATTCCTAACACCCACATGGGAGACTAGGATCAAGTTCCTGGCTCATGGCTTTGGCCAAGCCCCAGATGTTGAGCATCTTTGGGAAATGAACCAGAGGACCAGAGCTCTCTTCTCAGCCTCTCAAACAATTAAATAAAAATCAATGACAACAATAAAGCAAAACAAAATAAAAGCACACCAGGGCTTTACATGACAGATACCTTAGCCTTAAATATAAATGAACCAGGACAGGGGGTGTGGGGTTACAGAACTTTCAGAGACCCCAGGTACCTGCAGCTTCTCTTGCCCAGTCTGCCATGCCTTGTTTGTGTCAGCTCACTACCGGGGATTCTGATGGTCCTGCTGATCAGCAGGAGGGATGGGCAAAGTCTGTCTATCCAGAGACTTGGCAGGAGGTGCAGATAAAGCAACCTCTGAACAAAGAAAGGCACATTCTAAGATCCTGAGCCGTTGTCAGAGAAACACAGCTGAGAGGCAACAGGCAAACAGTTTGGGGCAAGGCAGCTGATAAACAAAGAGGGAAGCACATTCACACCAGAACGAGGGGCAGCCCCTGAGGCTCCTCCAACTGTTCTCTGGCAAAATCTGCTTTCTGAAGAATTGTCTGCAAATAAACGTCTTTCTGGTGCTGGCTGGAGATAGAGTCCCCCACCCCCACCTTTCCCCTTTGGAGCCTGCCAAAGGGCACGTCTGAGTGTGGACTTGGCCAAGCAATTCAGTTAATATTAACATCATCTTGACAGCCAATCTGCCAGTCTCCATGTTAGCCGGCAGTGTCCCAGGGCAGCCCACAGACCCGATGGAAAGGAAACACTACCCACCTGCTTGTCAGTCAACTTTTCCCCTTTGCTAGAGCCCCCCTAGACCCTGGAGAAGATCCAGCCTTGTAATACCCATAGGAAGTCCCACACTGGGGCCAGCCACATGCCAGGCTTAGTGCATCTCCTCATTCCCTTTCTTGCTGTCCCCAATGCCTTCTAGAAGCTCCCTATTAGCAGGAGATGAGACCTTCTTGTTCTTCCATGTATATGACCCACCTTGGGGCTTTGGGTGGGGAATCAGTGTGGCCTGCCCAGATCCTGGATAGACAGCACAGGCTAGTGCTTCCAGGGTTCAAGCCTGGGTCCTATCATGTTTTGTGGTGCAATGAGAAGGCTGTGCCAAGATGGCACTGGCAAGCGAGTGTCAGTTACTCAGGAAATGGCTTCAGAACCCACCTGGCAAAGGAGCCTCCCTGGAAACAGGTTCTTATTGGTTACAGCATAAACCACCCCTTGACCAGATTGGCTGCCTTGGCTATATAAGTTGCTGCACCAACTGAAATCAGTGAGTCTGCCAGCTGCTCACCTCTGGCCCACTTTCACCTGACTCCCGGTGTCTGTGTCCTGACTCTATGCCTCTTGCCCCCTCCGCGCTCCTCCTCTCAGAACGAATCCACATCAACAATGCTTAAGGCTGTAGCCGCGGGAAGCTCCACTCTGGGGCTCCTGGAGGATGCAGCCACTTGTAGAAAAGGACAGAACTATCCACAGTATGGAAGCCTTCCCAACACAGACCACTGGTGGCCACCAAGAAGTCTAGTCCTTAGCACACACAGCTCTTTCACAGCATCTGCACTTAGGAGAAGCAGGGAAGTGCCTACTTCAGTTTCCCACAACCAGGACTCAAGGTGATCGAGGCTTCCTAATGGAGACAAAGGCCAGTAGCCCGTTTGTTGGTGTCCAACTCTGTGCCCGCAATCATGTGATGTAGCCTGGGGTATGGACTCACTGAGTCCTCCCAACAACTCAGAGGAGATGGGCACATTTACTACCCTTATTTTTTTTTTAATTGTGAGAAAACACATGCAACATAAAATTAACACTTGATCCATTTCAAATGTGCAGGTCAGAATTGATATTGTGCAATCTCCAATATGCCTAATACCTTACAAAACTGAAACCCAGCGTCCACTTAACAACAGCCTCCCATTCTTGTACTCCTTCAGCCTCTGACAGTCAGCATTGAGTGTCTGCTCCCTTGAGCGTGACCACTCTTCACAACTCACATAAGGGAAATCAAATACTATTTGTCTTTTTGTAATTGGCTTATTTCACTGCGCATAACAGCTTCAAGTTTCAACCACATTGCAGGAAGAATCAAACTTTCCTTCCTTTTTAAAACTGAATAGTAATAGGGGCCGGCACTGTGGTGCAGCAGGTTAACGCACTGGCCTGAAGTGCTGGCATCCCTATGGGCACCAGTTCTAGTCCCGGCTGCTCCTCTTCTGACCCAGCTCTCTGCTATGGCCTGGAATAACAGTAGAGGATGGCCCAAGTCCCTGGCTCCTGGCTTCGGATTGGCACAGGTCCGGCCATTGTGGCCAATTAAGGAGTGAACCATCAGATAGAAGACCTCTCTCTCTCTCTCTCTCTCTCTCTCTGCCTCTTCTCTCTCTGTGTAACTCTGACTTTCAAATAAATAAATAAGCCTTTTAAAAAACTGAATAGTAATAGTCTATTGTGTGTAGATACCACCTTTTGTTTATTCATCCACAGATGGACATCAGGGCTGTTTTTACTTCTTGGTTAGTATGACTAACATAAGGACGCAAATATTTCTTTGAGACTCTGTTTCAATTCTTTTGTAAATATGAAGACAAGGCAAAAGTATCATGGAAATGCGGAATTAAAAGATAACTGTTTTGGAGCAAAAATCTTTTGAAATTCATGCCATTTTTCATAATATGAATTCTGCAGAAACTTTTAGAAGTGAAGTTTTTTTTGAGGGACTGCCAAATTGCTTTCTACAGCGGCTATACCATTTTACATCCCCGCCAGCAATAGTTCCAGCTCCCTCATCTCCTCACCCAGGCTAGTTATTCCCCGCTCTCCCTCCCTCCCTTTCTTCCTATCTTTCTGTTGCTGTTGGCAGTAGCCATCCTCATGGCCATGTGGGAGACGGTATCTCACTGCGGTTTTGATTTGCATTTCCCTAATGATTATGATGTTGGGCATCATTTCATGTGTTTGTATCCACACTTCACAGATAAGGAAACAGGCTTTGACCAGTGTTAACTACTTGAAGTCAGCCAGACAGTGGGCAGTGCTGTCAAAACTGGCCCTCCAGCAAGTGTGACTCCAGAACACCGTGTGCACCGCCCTCTGGGTGCCATCCTGTTCACCCATCTGACTCACCTTGAGGTTTGCTTTCCTTGCTCCTCCTCCCAACCACCAGTGCTCACTTGCCCTTTATTTTACTCCTACCCCCAAATAAAGGAAGCAAGGAAGGGAAAGGCTGCTGAAGAAACAGAATCCTGGTGCCTGGGCATGTGAAAGGATCACAATAGGTGTAGCTAAGGACCCGGAGGCCAGAAGCTACCCATTCTCCTACCCACAAGTCAACCAAACCAGCAGAGAAGTGGAAAGCAGACAGGTCTGCCCAACTCTCAGAGAAGGCTGCAGCTGGTGGGTCCTGCCTCCCCTACAGGTGCAGCAATTCTTGCAGGAAGTGACATGGGATGAGCTGGGCCCCTGACTTAGCTGCCACCCAACTAGGAGTGGGCAAGCACCCAGAGCCTCCACTTAGGGGATCAAAGCCAGAGTAGAACAGCCACCAAAGTAGGCATGGTGCTATTGCTGGGGACATCTAAGGCGGCCCACGGGCTAGAGACCCCACAGCTGCCACCACTGGCTGCCACCATTCTGTTGCAGTGGGAACTCCCAAACTTCCTCACTGGTCTTGTTGGTTTTCACAGCAGCTACAATAAACTCCCTTGAAAGACACAAATCTGGCTGCACTATTTCCTCACTGACCTCAGAACAAAGTCAACATCTCATGGTACCTATGTGGCCCACAGTGAACTGGCCTGTAGGGAATTCACCTGGCATCCCCCAAGCTCCAACCACCTCCACCTAGGAGAAGTCCATTTCTAGAGTTCCCCAGCTATTGAAAGAAATGTGCAGGCCGGCACTGTGGTGGAGCGGGTAAAGCCGCCACCTGCAGTGCCCACATCCCATATGGGCACCGGTTCAAGTCTTGGCTGCTCCACTTGTGATCCAGCTCTCTGCTATGGCCTGGAAATGCAGTAGAAAATGGCCCAAGTCCTTGCACCCATGTGGGAGATCCAGAAGAACCTCCTAGCTCCTGGCTTCGGACTGGCGCAGCTCCAGCTGATGCAGCCAATGGGTGAGTGAACCAGCGGATGGAAGACTCCTCTCTCTCGCTGCCTTTCTGTAACTATACCTTTCAATAAATAAGTAGATAACTCTTAAAAAAAAAAGTATCCATGTTCTGTGACTGGATGGATCCTACCACATTTCCAGACTCAGCTCACATTTTTTCATCCCTTCTTGGAGTATTTCCTCACCTTGTTATTCCACAGAGAGGGTGGTTTGTATATCCTGGATCACTTAGCACACAAAGGAGGATTTGAATTTGGACTCCAGAAGTCCATTGCTAACCAGGGTTGATGTAGTCCTTATAGTCATTGTGCTCTTGGACAGGTGAGCTCTGAGTGCAGGCCCCACATCCCAGATGTCTATACCTCAGAGCCTTGCAGCAGGCCAGACACAAAGTGTCCAATGGGTGCTATGTTGCACAGGGGAGAAGGGATAAAGGATTAGCCAACACCATTCATGGGTTTTACTTGAGAGAAACACAGGGCAGAGGAGGGGCCAGAAGCAAAGGAATCCCATCCATCTGATCCAGAACAGGAACTGGACCCTGTGTGTGCCCTGCCCCAGCATCTCCTGGCCTTCACTGGGAGTGGGGAGGAGACCTGTATGTACATCCTGATTCTTGAAACTTAGAAAGCTGCCACCCAACTGACTCAGGACACGGAGGGGCTGGTGGCACAAACAGGAGCCCCTGTCCCCAGGTGGGCCAGTGCTCAGAGAGCCTCTCTCTCCGCTGGAGCCTTGGGGCCAGGGCTCTGCCTCCTCCAGTTCTTTGCATGCAGCCAGCATCAGGAGCACCCTGCTTCTGCAGAAAGTCCGTCAGCGTCCCAGGGCTCCAGGGCTCAGCAGAGTCCCTCACAAGCCTCCTCCCAGCCCTGGCAGGAAGGTGACTCACGCTGCCAATCTGGGGCAGCCTGGGACTGGGCCTCCCAGAACAGCATGTAGACTCTTAGGAAATAACTCCATTTGTTGTGAAACTCAGAGGAAAAGAACAGTTGATGACAACGTTCCCCTCTCCATCACGCCCATACTAGACATAAACGACCCGGGAATGCGTCCTGCTGCTCTCTCTGGGACCGCACCTGTCCCTAGAAGCACACCCCAGGCAGGTGTGATGGCTGGCGAGGGCGCGCTGACCTCAGGCACCGCAGCGGATTCTCTAGGGACCTGATGATCCCGGAGCCCTGGGCCTCTGCGACCCAGACCCCAGCGGCCGGGCGCGGCACCCACCTCGGTCACGATGGTGGACAGGTACACGTCCTGGCTGTACTCCCAGCCATCCAAGCAGCTCTCCTGCTCCAGCTGCTCCAGGTCCACGTCGCGCCCGGGCTCCAGCCCCAGCGCCGAGAAGTTGGCGATGGCGGCGAGCCGGTAGCGCCGGCAGCTGTGGGGCACCTCGCGGCCGTCCTGAAGCCGCAGCGGGACACTGTGGTTGCGCCACGCGCTGCTCAGGTTCGCCGAGTCGGGCACCCGGCAGCGGTGCTCGGGGGTCCCCGCCAGGAACACCACTGACATCCCATTGAAGCCGTTTGGGATGATGCTGGCGCTGAGCAGGAAGAAGATGAGGCGCTGGAAGGGTCCCCACTCGCCCAGGAACGCGGTCACCTCGTCGTAGTCCCGCATTCTTCCCGCGGCTGCTCTGCTACAGCTTGGAACAAGGGTGACAGAGCGTCCTCGGGCCGGGGTGGTCCCCCAAAGGCACACCGTTCCGGGGGAGGACGGGACGGCTTCGGGAAAGCGAGGCGCACGGCTGGGCACCGTCCCAAGCAAACGCTCCACGGGGCTCGGCGCTGCGCTGGATGCGCGCAGGACCACACCTCCCTGTTAGCCGGGCGCGGCGGAGGGAGGCGGCGGGGCCCGCCTGGGCGGGGCTCCAGGCCGGGCTCAGCCGTGCCGCCTGCCTGCGAGCGGAGGAGGAAGCTCTGCCCGCACCCGGTCGTCCCGGGAGAGTGCCGGAGTGCGCACTTTACAGTCCCTGGCCCCACGTGGGAGGGCGGGCGAAAGGGAGGAGCTGGAGCAGGAGTGCTAGGTCTCCAGAGGCCTCCCAGGCCTAGGCTCGGGCAGGGGTCCCTGCGCTGTCCAGGTCCCTAGTGTAAGTCTGCGGGGCGCGGACGGCGGCAGCGGAGTCCCAGGCTCCCGGGAAACTCCTCGCTTTGGGCTCCCCGACAAGGCGCGGGCACTAGGTGCTGCTAACCCGGCGCCTGCTCTGCGCCCGATCACGGGAGGGAGGCCTCAGGACAGCCCGGAGCCTCTCCTTGGAAAGAGGACACGGGCCCAGAGCCTGGAAGGGATAAGTAAGGTCACACTGTGACCGGGATGGGTCCCAGCAGAAGGCAGGCAGGGGCAGGTGCTACTGGGTCGCCCCCGGGATGGGCCCGAGGCCCTCGTGGGGCTCAGAGATTTCAGCACCGAACCCGGGCCCTGCCAGAGCGCAGTCGTGGAGGCGCTGCCGCCACCGCGCCCGGCTTCCGTTTTTGGTGCCTTAATTCTCTCCACGCCCCCAGGGCTCTTGGTTGGGGCAGGTTGCCAAAGCCGTCTTGGACTGGCAGCTTTCGGTTGGCAGAAGGGCCTGTCCCTGGTCCAGGAACAGAGGGAGGAGGAGAACATCCCACTTGGCGCCTGGAGCTGGCAGACCACAGCCCCTAGCCCCAGTCCCACCCTTTTCCCCACCGCTCAGGCCCAGGTCCAACACGGATCTGTGGGCGTGTGCGCCTGCCAGGGGCCCGAGGCAGGTGAGACGGACGAGCACATGACTTTGGAGATCTCCACTGGGGAAGCTGTTTCTCCAGAACCCCATACCCCATAAAAAAGCAGAGGGACCTATCTGTACCTAACAGTCTGACCCCACCTCTTAAACTAGCTTCCTGCTGCCTGGGACACCGATGTGCCAGAACAGCTCAGATTCACGCCTATTAATCCAGTAAACTACTAACAGATTCTCTTTACTTTCATAAGTACCTTCTTTGAATGGCATCTCATGGTCATTGTCTCAGCTTGTGTTTCATCCCTCCGCCCCCTACCCCAAATAATAAAGCAAAGCTTGAGACAAGAACTTGTGTGAGGCAGTTTATTTTGAGTAGTGGTGAGGGAAGGGGGTAAACTCAACATACGACCATGAAAGTGAGCTGGTCGTTGACTGATACCTGTGCTAAGCCAAGGGGCCCTACTGAAGCTACAGGAAAAATAAGCACCATCGATCCTGTCTTTATTTAAAACCTCAATATTGTGCTCATTAAGAATTTTTGCATGAATTATGATTCTTAAAAATGTTGCACTAAAACATGATCCAAATGCCTAGACTTCTTGACACCCTCTCACATTTTGCACTGGAAGCAAGTGCCTTGCTCTTGTCACTTACCTCAGCTTTATCTCAGTCTCCACTGCTGTGAGTGGGCCTTTCTAAAGAGCCATGTAGAATGAGAAGGTGTTTGTTTCCTGGTTCTCTCTTGGTTAACTCCTCTGAACTTCCGGGTTGCATATATGTTAAAGATGAACAGGTACCACTTGACTGAGAGGTTTGCCATTGCTCACCACTGCACACGAACCCTTACCCTGAACGTGGCTCACCCTCCATACGTGGTGAATGAACAAGGTGCACTGCTTACAGCTCAGCCCACTGAGAGGATTTTTTGTTTTTGTTTGTTTGTTTGTTTAGGATGAACATAGCCAGCTCACCATTGGTGAGTTAGGGCTGAGTACCCTTTCCCTCCATCCGTTGGTTAGAGACCCACTCCATGTGGACATAGGTTTGAACTGACAGAGAAGTGTCCGTATAGCCAAGGGAGGTGAACCTTGGCTGTTACTGGCTGAGCCAACTGTAATTGACTTATGTGCACACCGTTGATCTGATTGGTCCTGATCCTGAATGTTCCATTTCTATTATGTGAGAGATTGCTGATGAACTGATAGAATTTGACAATACCCAGATCGTACTGGGCACCTCTGGTTGCATAAAACTTTGATGTCCCATTGACAGGCCCTCAGGTTTTATTAAGGCCCAACAGCTGCTTTTCAAAAGTCAAATATCTCTCTGCTGCAGATGATGGTCTTGCCTTGGAGATGTGCGCTACAGCTCTATTACTAGGGCTTGTCAGACCCTCTCGCCAGCATCTCTGTTCACCATAGACCAATGGTGTAAACGGCAAGGGAGTTTGCACTACATTTGGGCCCACTGTAGAGCTCTTTCTTGCTCTGGACTTCACTTGAAATGGGGAGCCTTCCAAGACACCCAAGAGATGGTCCAGAGTAAGAATCATCAAGCACTATGCGGTATGGGACACCACTTGCCTTGACATTACAGGGCATAACCTAGTATGTTCCTGATAATGCATCAATTTGTTTTGAAATAATATGGGATGGAAAAAGTGTGCAGGGATACAGAAAAGAATAGCCATGATAGTGGTTCTAGGAATTCATTCTACTAGTCTGCCTACTTTCATGTTCATTTAACTTATTCTAGAACTAAAGGTAAGAAAATACTTCATCAACACGGGCGGGCCTGAATCTTAATTCTTTTTATCTCCCATCCTCTGGCTTGCACGGTCTTCCCAGGCCGTGGAGCGTATTTGCTTATTCTCACTCACTAGTCAGATCACCATTATGTCATACATGCTCTGTGCTAGCATGATGTCCTATGGAATATGAAGACAGCCATTCATTAGATACTTGATTGTGACACAGAGCAGGAGAATTGGCATAGCCCAGGAGCAAGAGACTGAGTATGGAGTGCTGTTATTGTCACTAAAAGCAAACAGCTTTTGATCCTTAGTCTATTTTCCACTATTTTAGCAGAATACGACAAACTGTACAATTTATAAAGAAGAGACATTCACTTCTCACAGTGCTGGAGGCCAAGAATCTGACCTCAAGGTGCTGCCAGGTGGCAAGAGCTTGCTTTCGGTGTTGTGATGAGGCAGAGGGCACCGCCCCGTGAAGGCATGCGTGGAGAGTCTGCTTTTACAACACGGCCACTTCCACAATGAATTCATCCAGCATCAGGGCATGCAGGAGGGCAGAGGCCCTGGGACCTAACCTCCTTTTAAACGGCTTTTTACCTCCCAACACTGTCACAGTGGCAGTGAAAACTCAAAATGGGTTTTGAAGAGGTCATTTAAGGGAAATCAATCCACCTTAGGGAGGATATTGAAAAGAAAGCCGGGGCCAGCGCACAGCAGGTTAACGCCCCGGCCTGAAGCACCGGCATCCCAGATGGGCCCCGGTTCATGACCTGGCTGCTCCACTTCCCATCCAGATCTCTGCTATTTATGGCCTGGGATACCAGTGGAAGATGGCCCGAGTCCTTGGGCCCCTGCACCCACATGGAAGACCTGGAAGAAGCTCCTGGCTCCTGGCTTTGGATTAGCACAGTTCTGGCCATTGCAGCCAATTAGGGAGTGCACCATCAGATGGAAGACCTCTCTCTTTCTCTGCCTCTCCTCTTTCTGTGTAATTCTTTCAAAAACATAAATAAATTTTTTTAGAAAGTCTTTGATGTTAGGATAATCTCTGCACTTACTGCTCAGCAAGATGGAAGTGTCAGGGCCTTCTCCATTCGGCCTTTCCTACCAAAACAGCTCTAAATAGGACAGAGAGTAAACGTCGGGGTCCTGCCAGCTGCTACGTGTGTCTATGCCAGTTATTCACCTCGGGACGAGATAAACCCTCCAGTGTGGATCTTCAGACTCACTGGACCAGTTTGCACAGGAACTCCATTTATCCCCTGGCTTTTATGAGCCCCTGGTTTGACTGGGGGCCCGTAGTGGTGTTTTCCATCAGGTGGAGTTGACACCAGCTCATGCACCGTGGCCAACAGCCCTCCAGAGGTCTGGTTCTTTTCCTTTCCCCAGCCAGAATTAATCTGGTAAAAAGCCACAGATCACTAATGGGGAAAGACTGGGGAAATAATTAACATGTATATTTTTGGTAGCACTGGAAGGTTCTTCTAGAAAGAGAGTTTGCCTTCCCTGAAGTCCCTGAGAACTGGCCCAGATCCGAGAAGTTTAAGGAAATACTATTTTCCATTGCAGCAGCTGTCATTTGCCTTCCATAGTCTAGATTCTGATTTTGGCAGCGCAGTTGTTGTATTGTCAGAGTAACACCTGGTCACCTACCAATCTATTGAACTCCTGGAAACACCAGGAGTGTTCTACTAGCCATTAGGAGTGTTCTATTAGCCACTGCCATGGGCCCACTATAGAACTTAGAACTCTGACTGCCACTTTGGTTTTGTGGTGATGACGTCCACTTTAAGGATTAAGTATTCCCACTTGGCGTCTGCTATTCTAGAAGCCTCCCATTCCTGCTGACACTGGGGGTCCTTTCCCTTTGCACTTTGTGTTGCCCCAGTGAAGGAGGGGTGCTCTGGACTTCCTGAAGACTGAAGTACAGTGGTAGATCTTCCAGGCATGCATGCTAACTGGTAACTACAGTCCAATCCTCTCATCCCCTTGAGCTTCTCACTCCTTCAGTACTCTTCCAAGAAAGTCATGGCCTCTTCACCTCATTCCTTAAGCAGTAACTGGATCCAAATTTCAAAGAGCTATCTGAGAAGCAGATGAAGAGAGTTGTATGTATCCTTGCTTGGATACTAATCACTGAGTCATAAAAGAGTGTGCCAAGGTTCATAAATTCTCACACAGGTTACCCTTGCTCCTGCCAGGACACAGGACCTGTAATATTCTCAATGTGCTTGCTCGTCTTCTGCCGGTCAGGAACTGTGTTTCCCCACTTAGGCTGTGCTGAGACCTAACCCTAGCTACTGGTCCAGAGGCAATGAGGGGAGTTTCCTTAGTGGAAAAAAGCATCATCTTTGAGGTCTCTTCCCTCAGGAGGTGCTTGGCAGGGACTCCAGGCAAGGAGAGGCTTTTCTCCTATTCCAAGGGGGGAAACAGCGGTTTCTGCTGACCTTCAAAGTTCAGGGGCATCCAGGAATTCAAAATTCTCGCCTTAATCTACCCACATGTCTTTACACTGTGTTCCAAGTTTCCAGACACTTCCTATCAGGGCATGGCTTTGTGCTGTGTATTCAGCCTTTTCTGGGACCCTTCTAATTGAATCCTGGGCATGCTCTTCAGCAGAGTCCGCCCCGTGACTACAGGAGCTAAGTCTCTTTCAAAGCTGCTATGGAGCCCCCCTGGCTTCACAGCTGCCTTGATTTAAGTGGTTGACTTCAGGTGTTGTTTTTTTTTTTCCCCCAAGGCTTCTACAGCCATCAGTAAATGCTAGTAGTCAACTCTACTATCCTTATAATAACCATTTTCTCATATATTGTGTCATAATTAGGCTTTCTCAATCTTCTCACTACTGCAACTTTGGGACAGAAGTTTGGACTTTTTTTTAATCAAGGATGACTGTCCTGTGCATTTTAATATGTTTAGCAGTGTCTCTGGCCTCTATTCACTGGGCTCCGGTAGTACACTCTCCCAGCTGTGATAATAAAAAATTGTCTCCAAACATTATCAAATGTTCCTGCAGGTAAGATGTCTCCCAGTTGAAAATGATGCTATTGTATGCTGGGGATATGATCATGCCATTTATCTACCATAGTGCAGTCTATTTCTGTCCATAAGGTGAGGGCTCCAGTTCTAGAATTCCTTCTGGATCTGGCTTCTAGGGACATACCAGAGAGCGCGTGAGCACAGTGCCCTGGGGGCTGGCAGGGGACTGCTCCAGGCTGTCTCCCATTGGTTCTAGGAGCCACTGGGTAGCTGTTGAGCAGCTGGAATGGCCCATTTAGCAGAGATCATGACCCAATTCCAGGAGCAAATCAAGCAGGCGAGCTGATGGGTTCCAGCATACAAGAATTGGTGATTAGGTACTGTGTCTCCCAATCTCATCCACATTCATTCCCCAAAGCTTCAGGGGTCACCTTGACATAACCCAGTTTCCACTGTTCTATGCCCCAGGGAAATATGTCAGCAGGGTGAGAAGGACCCATTCAGAACAGCAGTGGCGTGTGCAGAAGGATGGCAGGCAACCCTGGAGGTAGATGGCAGGCAAGGAGCTCATCAGGTGGGCAAAGAGACTGTCGAGGCCCCTGGCATAGGCTTCTGCATGTCCTGTTGTGACCAAAGCCCTGCTCCAACTCAGCTTCTACAGTCCAGGGCCAGCCTAGTAACCTGCTGGAGGGGATGGGTGCTTGGCTGAGGAGGGTTTGCTAGGCTCAGCAGCATCTGGCCTACTGTAGCAGGTAGCCCTTTCTTTGGCTCTCGGGGAAGATGGCAAGGCATAATAAAGTTCATAACCTGGAGAAGCAGAAGGAAGAATTCCATTCTGTTTTAACTTCCTTGGAGGGTCAAAGAAGACTGGAGGAGTCTGGAGAAGAGGGTGATGAAGCTGAACTCCCAGAGCAGCACAACTCATGTGGTGGGAGCATGAGGTAGAGCTGTCAGCTGAGGTCAGCAGGGGCTGTACCACGTGGGGCCTTGTGAGCTGAGATTCGGAGTTTAAACTTTGTCCTATGAGCAGGGATGCACCTTGGAACTTTAATAGACAGGGGAGACATAGAATTGCATTTAAGAAAAATCTCCCTTTGCTATTCACGAGGCAAAGACTAAGGTGTCAGACAGGAGACAAAGGCTAGGCCAAGGCTGTCACACTACAGAGGCAGGGGGGTGATGGGGGCCTGCACAGCAGCTAGAGTGCCCGAGGCAGAGGGGAGTGGGCTGGTTAGGGATTAGTTCTGCAGGGAGGCAGTCATGTCTGCTCACTGGTCTTCCTGCCCTCACCTTTGCCCCTTGCTGTCTCGTCTCCATAGAGCAGCCAAAGTGATCCTCATTAAAACCCAAGTCCAGGTCATGCTGTTCCTCGGGCTTCCCTTGTCAGATAAAAAGCCAAAGGCCTCACCGTGCCTTCCAAGGGTCGACAAGGCCAGGCTATGACTCCCACACCTCTTGAACCTCATCAACTATGGAGGTAAGAAGGTAGACATTAGCCTATGTGGTTGTGTATGAATTTGGCGTGGTTGAAAGATGGAAGAAGAAGCAAGCCTCTGAAGCAGACCAGCATTTGCCCGTCACAAGTCCTACTAAGACCATTAACCGTGTTAGGTGGGTAGCAACCCTCTCCCAGGGGCAGCTTAGGGGAATCTTTCTCACCCAATGCCAGGGAGCTATCAGGTCAATAGCACCATGCTGATAAAATCCCTGGCTGCCACCAGAAAGCCCTCTGCTTAGCAATATCCCAGAAGAAGAGGATGGGGGAGAAGAAATGATGGGGCCTTACCCATAACAGCTCCACTCTTCGCTGAGTTGTCTGCCTGGCCCACCAGGTATATTCTCTCATTAAACATTGCTACTTTGCTTACTGTCAATCTCTGTCTCTCGTCTGATATTCTTTTCTTGTGCAAAGACAAGGACCTCTCTTCTACCTGTCTCTGGTAACACAACTGCTAGCTTCTGAACTCAACCGGCTACTCTTATACATGGCAGGCGTAGACCTCCCCCACTGCCCGGCCAGGTCCTTGCATTTGCTCTTCTCTCTATCTAGAATGCAGTGCCCCAGACACCCCCATGATGCTCCTTTGCCACTGCAGGACTCTGGTCCAATGTTGCTTTATCTGTGAGGTCTTCCTGTTACCAGAGATGGCTGGATCAGGGGTCGTTGTGTAAGAAAAGCATTTCAGATGTGAGACAGAGAAGCAGTAAGCAAGATAGCAAAGCTGAATGAGAATACATATGAAGCTCAGATGGGCATCTCAACAAAGAACCAAGAGCCCAGTCTGCATTCAGACTGGAGTTTTTATGGATATGGATATTGTGGGGAAGGTTCCCATAAGCTACCCTCAGACAAGGCTGGTAATATGGGATAAGTAAGCAGCTAGATAGGTCTGACCAGCTGGAAGTACCTGCAAGCCACCCTCCCCCTCAATACCCCCCATGTAATTCTATCCTCTTACTTGTCAATCCATCAAAAAGCCCCTGTCTCAAGACCTAAACGAGGACACCGTGAAAATGTGGATATTGAGTTCCACGTGGAACTTGTGGAGGTGCCATGTAATTCCCAGGTGGCTTCCTGTCTGGAGGCACCATCCTTTACTGCGTAAAAGAGATTGAGAACTGGGAGCGGCTCTCCCCTCCTCACAGACCACAGCTGGAGGTGCTGCCAGGAGACCTTTCCGTCTCCCCACCTCCCCCTTCCTTTTGGGTAATCTTCAGGCCCACTGCCCACTCATGCTGGGTGTTTCTCTGTGTGGGGAAGCCCAGGCTCACATGTTTGCGTGTGCTCCCTTATTTACCTTTTAAATAAATTTGATCACTTTGTGTACCTTACGTGTGTCAGCACTTAGAATGTGTCTTTGTGCATATACCTCTTGTCCACATCATATCGATGAGCCAGCCAGGAGTTTGAGAAAGCTGTAGTGCCAGTGGGTGAGTGAATTTGAACTTGTCTCACCTACACGGGGCTGTTAGCTGCCTGTAAAATCCCTTGTCACATCTCACTGTCTCTATTTGGCAGGTCTGCTAAAATGCAAATCTGAGTGTCCTTGTTCTTAACGTTAATAGCTGCAGGGCAAGGGCAACAAGGAGCTGTTCACTAATGGGCCAGCTGGTGGATATTCACATATAATTTATAAATGCTCTTCAGACAGGTCAGCTCCTAGCACTGAACTCAGATAGATGGACTCTAAGTAGCTGACCAATTTCATTCTAGGTTCTGACTTGGCGCTTCTTCCTAATTCAAATTGGTCTCATGGCTTGGTAACTCCACCTTTTTGCCTGGCAGTAGGTAGGAAGTGGTAAAATGCATTCTTTTGCCTAGTTACCACAAGCCACTGCAGCAGACAAGATTTCCACTTTTGCTGGAACACAGATGGGCAAACTCCACTCCATCACGGCAGCCTCCACTCCTGATCGCACACTGCCTGCTATGTTGGCAGTGCTGTAAATTTTCAGCCCAATGCTGGAACCACCCTGAAGGCTGAGGATCAATGTCTCCTAGGGTCAAGAGCCCCAGATGCTGTGGTGCAAACTCCTGAAAAATATTCGGGGGGCACTGGTGCTTCAACACTGGTTTCTGCGTCAAACACATTTTGCTCATCTTTATTTTATTTTATTTTATCTTTTTGACAGGCAGAGTGGACAGTGAGAGAGAGACAGAGAGAAAGGTCTTCCTTTTTGCCATTGGTTCACCCCCCAGTGGCCGCTGTGGCTGGTGCACCACGCTGATCCGAAGCCAGGAGCCAGGTGCTTCCTCCTGGTCTCCCATGCGGGTGCAGGGGCTCAAGCACTTGGGCCATCCTCCACTGCACTCCTGGGCCACAGCAGAGAGCTAGACTGGAAGAGGAGCAACCAGGACAGAATCCGGTGCTCCAACCGGGACTAGAACCCGGAGTGCCGGCACCGCAAGTGAAGATTAGCCTATTGAGCCACGGCACCAGCCTCGTCAAACACATTTTGAAGGCTGCTCTCACCCTGGAGTACAGATCCCAGGCATGATGTTCTATGCTCCCTAGGGTCTGACAATATTTGGGGTTCCAGGGAAAGGGCTTTGAGTAATGTATCTCATGTGCATGTCAACTGCCTCTTCTGGTTTGCTGGGACTGAAGCAAGGACAGTGTCCACTAGAGGCCAGATACCTGGGCATGGTGGTAAAAAGGCCCAGAAATATAAAGGCAATTGTTCCAGTTGCTTCAGGTCTGGGATAATGCCCCAGATTTAGATCAGCCTGCAGGGAGCCCCACAAAATGGGCTGGAACAGGGAAACTAATCTTGGGGTACAAAAAAATCTCATCTAATACAAGAAATTCAAATCACATATTTTAGCATAACTGGACTTGCAGAGAGCCATGTCTACTTTTGTCTTCCCAGGTCAGCTCTACATGACTGCATTTATTCTTTTTTTTTTTTTTTTTAAGATTTATTTATCTATTTGAAAGTCAGAGTTACAGAGAGGAGAGGCAGAGACAGAGAGAGAGAGACAGAGAGAGGTCCTCCATCTGCTGGTTCACTCCCCCAATTGGCCGCAATGTTCAGAGCTGTGCCGATCTGAAGCCAGGAGCCAGGAGCCTCCTCCAGGTCACCCACGTGGGTGCAGGGGCCCAAGGACTTGGGCCATCCTCTACTGCTTTCCCAGGCTATAGCAGAGAGCTGGATCAGAAGTGGAGCAGCCAGGACTCGAACCGGTGCCCATATGGGATGCCAGTACTGCAGGCAGTGGCTTTACCTACTACACCACAGTGCCGGCCCCTGCATTTATTCTTATGGGCTCACTCCTAAGGGTACAGTTTCAGCAAGCTGGCTCAGTAAAAATAACATTTCAGATGTTTAATGATAGAGATAGGGCTAAAGAGGAAAGGGTATTCCAGCATGGCAAACAGTCCAGACAGCAGGCTCATAGAATGGCAACAGCCGCAACTAGCACTCAACCTCAGAGTCAGCACAGAAGGCATTCTGGTCTGGATGGTGTTTCAGGCATTCCAAGCACCATCCCTCCATGAAGGACTCCTGTAGTCCCTGCCCCCAGCGCAAGAAAAGTGGTCATTAGAAAGAAGGAATGTCCCCTCCTCTTAAGGGAGAGAGAGCTTCTACTCTGCTCATGGTTTTGTCTGAAGGCTGATGGGATCTGAAGACTTCCACAGCCTGAGCAACTCATATCAAGGACCCTAGGTGATTCCCGATGTCATAGGTAGGTGTCAATTTGTTTAGCCGACAACAGGAGTCACTATGTACTAATTTCCCATGCAGGACCCTTATTTTCAAACAGTTGTGTTAATGTGAGAGTTGCTAGAAAACCACACTCTCAAAGCTTTGCTTTGCCTTTAGTTTTCCAGATAGAGGATTTTCTTAATTCTCACCAGTTTCTGGTGATGTCTGAGTGTCCAACTCCTTTGCTTGGAAGAGATTTGCTATCATCCCTGGGTTCTTCTCTCAAGTTAATAGCTTCTAAGTTTAGACATTTGTTATGATGTTAGCAAGCACTGAGGCAGCTAGCTTGAATGATCTTGTTACGGGAGAAGCTAGGGTTCTCCGGTAACAACATCAGGCCACCTCCCTCTCTCATTCCTGTGCAAAGGAGAAGGGTATATCCAGAAGGCTTCAGTAACTTGCCCTCAGCAAATCATTACAGAAATCTACCAGTCCTTATCAATACTTTCAAAGGATGGAGAGAGGGAAACCTTTTCAACCCAAGCACAAAAGGCTCAAGAGATGTCTAAAGCCACTCTAAAAGAAAGAACCCTTTGCCTTGGCCTCCCAAAAATCACACTAAAGTGACAATGGACCCTCTTTTGTGTCTAAAGTAACTCAGCAGAAAGTCATGCTCTAAGGATCTCTTATCACCTCCATGCCTCTTGGAGGCCTCAGTCATCAGGTAAAGTTGAAATGGAGAAAATTTTGGCTAAACTTTACCAAGAGACATCAGAATCATGGCTTAACCTATTGCTTACAGTTTTCCTCAGGATGCGAATGACATCTGAGGCTGCTTTAAAACTTAGCCCATTTGTTTGAAATGCTATATGGAAGGCCCTCCATCACCTCTGACATCCTCTTGGATTCAGACATTCAAGATCAGATAATCAAGGTCAGGTGCAAAAATTTCTGAGGGAGTATGGTAACAAAATTCTCCCAGTACCAGATTCCAAAAGTTACAAACAGCTAATATCCCCAGGAGATCTAGTTTATTAAAAGACTTGGAAAGAAGGCCTGATCAACTACAGACTAAGCAGAAGGGACCCTATCAGGTGCTACTGGGTAGTTCTACTGCAGTTAAATTACAGAGTATTCCAAGCTGGGTACATTTGTCAAGAATTAAACTTTTACCTCTTGAGTCTTCAATGGTACATGCATAGGATGAGTCCACCTACTCGTGTGAGCCAACTGAAGACCTCAAATATGTCTTCAAAAAAGCAAAAAATAAACAAAGTTTGCTTTTGTCATATCAAGGCTGTTGCACTTTCTGGAAAGCATGTTTTACCTATCTCTTCTGATTCTCTCAGGAAGCTGCTATTGGTGGAAAAACTCCTTACTGAGTTCTTCTATCACAATAGTAGGATATCCTGCTATCCCTTATGAAGGCATTTTTTACAATTTATTTTATTTATTTGAAAGGCACAGAGAGAGGGAGAGACAGAGAGAGAAAGAGAGAGAGAGAGAGAGAGAGAGAGAGAGAGAGACCTTTTATCCACAGGCTCACTCCCCAAATTCCAATGTTTGTTCTTTAGCCACTCTCTCACACATGGGGTACAATCTGCCTTCCTGCCTACCATTTTCAGACTCCTTATGTGATCCTTTATTCCTTACAGTAATACCCTCTTTATTTCCTTGATAGCACTATTTACAGTCTGTACCTGGTTGATATGTTTGTTCAAAATGTTTCCCTAGTGTATAGCACACTGCCTGATACACAGTAGGCTTAAGTAGCGAGGTAGAACATTTAGTGGAATGAATGAGTGGAGATTGAGGATGCAGGGGCAGGCAGTGGCCCTTAAGACATCTTTCCCAGCAACCACCAAAGGATGGTCCAAGTGCTTGGACACCTGCTACCCACATGGGAGACCTGAAAGAAGCTCCTGGCTTTGGCCTGGCCCAGCTGCCAGCTGTTGGGGGAGTGAGCCAGCCTGTAAAAGATCTTGCTCTGTCTCTCCTTTTCTCTGTAACGCTTTCAAATAAATAAATCTTAAAAAACAAACAAAAACTTGCTTTGCACCAGGGGCTCTGGCATAACCTGGAGAAGGAGGTGAAGATGAAGGTGTTGGGAAGCAGGAAGGACCAGTGCCTGTGTTTGTGCACCCTCCAGTGCCTGGCCTGAGGTCAGGGGAAAAGAGAGATAGGTCTGGGCTAGGCTCTGATCCAGGAGATAACAGGTTGTGCCAGAGGCACTGGGCAGGAATGGAAGGGTAGGGTAGAGGACACAGGATGAGAACTGCTGACACTGCCTGGGGTGGGGGTGGGGGCTGAGGCTTTGCTGGGGGTGGGGGGAGGAAGCTGGGATTTAAAGAGTGAGTAGGAGTTTGCTGGATGAAAAACAAAAAAGAAAATCTCTGAGTTTAAGAAAAGATCTGGGAGATGTGACAGCTCAGAGGCAACAAAGCAGTCAGCAGCTTGAGGTTCGAGGGGCTTGAAATGCTCACCCACAATCCAGACTCTCAGGGCCCTCAGGGCTAGAAGGCTTTGGGCAAGGAAATGTCCTAGAAATGCTTCCGAGGTGGAGCTCTGGACCCGGGGAAGAGTAAGCTGTAGAGGCTGAGGTCCAGGTCCCTGTGAAGGCTCCCAGGTAAGGACCTGAGGGTGTGTGGAGCAGTTTGGGGACAACAGTGAGAGTTGGTTATGGGCCAGGTGGTCTGGGACGCAGAGCTGGGGAGCTTGGCTCTGGCTTCCCCTTCTGGACAGGATCTGCTGACCCCTCTCCCAAGAATTGGAATCCTGGTCACAGAGGCTTTGTTCCACATGCAGGACATAGATCCTGTTCACCACACTTGAGCCCAGCCAGGGCCCTGGGCAGAAATGGGGTGCAGGACTAGAGACTGGGCTGTGAGTCTGGGAAAGTATAAATCAGGTTGGCAGCTCTGGGTACCACTCCCCTTCACTGCTCTTCTAACACCCCCAGCAGGACACCCAGGCAGGACCAAGGGGCCAGGACAGCACCATCTGGGGAGTAGGGCCTGCAGGCAGAGGACGAGACTGAGCCCCCCGGTTGAAGGTGGGCACTGGGGCTGGTAGATGGTGTGACAGGTGACAGTGGGGGGCTGAGTGTTTTGCAAGTGAGTGTGTACCAGGGCTGGGGCTGGTGCTTGTGGCTCTCAGTGCTTTTCCACTTCTGTGGAAAAGCTTCTGTGCTCTGGCTGCCAGTCATCCCCTCTGGCGCAGAACAACTCTGGGTGGGGTGAGAAGAGGGGGGAAGGGCAGACTCTCCCACTGCCCCGCCCTGTTAGAGGGTGGCCTTGGAGAGGGTGTGTGCACAGGGTGTCCTCTGTCCCCATCACACGGGTGGGGCTTTGCTGCTCACTGACCCCTCACGAAGCCACAAGGGACAAAGGTGGGGCAGGGTCCAGGACTCCAGCTCTACTCTCCTTGCCTCCCTACCCTGGGTGCACCTGCTCACTGCCCTGAGCTATGCTCTCTCAGGCACTGGGGAAGAAGCCTTTGGAAGGAATCCCGAGAGCAAATCTAATTCCAGACAGAAGACCTATGAGAAGAAAGCAGAAGTAAAGACTTATGAGGTGCTCACGATGCCGAGAGCAAGGCAGAGTAAGTGCGATCACAGTTCTCTCCTGGAGGAAAGTGCTCCATGCCCATTCTCCCCAGGGCACTTAGTCATGGTTCAGAGAGGCCTGTTTTCCAGGATCCGAAGCACAGAATCTAGACTTCTGACCATCGGAAACGTACAGGAATAGCCTGACATGCTTGTAAGGGAAGAACAAGGAGTTAGACATTGGCTATGAAACCCTAACACAGGGGTAATTAAAACAGTCACAGGGGTAGGAAAATAGACGGCAGGAATAGAATCCAGCGACAAGGACTTACAAAAGTATGAGAAGTCCCTACCAATCATTAAGAAGACGTTAAACACACCTTGAGAAAAGAGGTGAAGGGTTTAGTGGAATTCACAAAAGAACCACTCTTAGAGTGAGGTCCACTCCGCTTCCTCGGGGACTGGCTCCCACCAAGTACCCATCAATCTGTGTTGAAGTCACTGGATGTTCATCTCTGGCGATCAGAAAGGCAAAATAAAACACTACTATAGACCATGCTTCGCTCATCAGATCGGCCACAGTGTAAACGGACTGATAATATCCTGTGTTGGCGAGATTGGGAGGATACAGGTTCGTTGAGTGCTGCCAGGGAAAGCATCAACCGATCCTCTCCTGTCCCTGGTCAGGCGCACAAACGCACCTGTCTCGAGGGTCCCTAAAAACGGGACCTAAACGCAGGGAGGCCGCTTCCAGTTCAGATGCCTCCGACTGAGTCCAGAACCTGCCCTAGGAGGGGGACAGCCACCGCTCACCACCTCCCGGACAGCTCCACTGCTGTCTCTACTAAGTGTGGGTCTGTCCTGCTGTGCGCTGCAGGGACGGCCCAGGGCAGGGTCACCGCGCAGGCACTGCGGGGGAGCCCCCGGGAGGCGTGGAATTTCCCCTCCGACGGAGGAGACAGCAGCCGGAGGGGGTGTCTTTTTCTATCTTAACAAAAAAACGCCCTTCTGTCTCACGCTGGAAAGTGAAGCGCGCCCCCTGCTGTGGAAGAGCGGGAAGGGAGAAACAAACGGGTCAGGAAGAAAAAGAATGGAGTAGGCGGGAGGTGGGAGCCTGCGGCGGCCCTGGCCACCTCCTCCTGGCCACCGTGTCCCGCGGCGACCTCTCAGGAGGCTGCGCGGAGGGGAGAGGGTGGCGGCACGGTTCTCATCTGCGGCGCTCTCGCCTAGCTCCGGTCTTAGCTCGCTGCTGACACCGGCCCTGACCCCACCCACATGGGACCCGCAGACATCGCGCGGCAGCGCCCCACACCTCACGCCCGTAGTTGTCAGCTGCCATCTCCCCAGGCGGTGGCGCCTGAGGCCGGCATGGTGCCTGCCTGGATCACCCCGGCACCCAGCGCCTCGGGCTCGCTCTCGCCTGGCACCTGGCACCTGGCACAGGTCTCAGAGCACGCCGGGCCGAGGCCTGCTCTGGAGCGGGGCACGCCCGCGCACTGACACGCTGGAGGAGGCGCTGAGGGGCTTTATTAGAGAGGCTAGGGGAGCGTCTATTTACACGGTCACGCGCGGAAGCTAGAGAGAGCGGGCACGGGGCGGAGGCGCGGGCTCAGACGAGCTCCACCTTGGCGTTGGGATACACGGCCACCACGTCGTAGCCCTCGGGCGGCTTGACGCGCGCCTTGGCGTGGTTCTCGCAGTAGAGCCGCTCGTCCAGGAAGAAGTACCCGCGCTGCTTGAGGTTCAGGCCGCAGTCGCAGCACATGAAGCATTCCGGGTGGTAGAGCTTGTCCCGCGCCTTGACGATGGTGCCTCTGCGGGCGGGAAAGGGCGGCGTCGGGGGACGGATTCGGGGCGCCCCCACCTGGGTCCGGGGGAGCCAGAGATGGGGCGGGGCGAGTACTCACACGATCCCGTGGCCGCAGCGCGTGCACTCGGGCAGGCCTTGCAGGCCGCTCAGCGGGGCGCCCAGCTTGGCCGCGGGCTTGAGGTTCCGTGGCCCGCCAGACCCTGGCCGCTCCCCTGAAAACCGGAGCGCGGGTTGGGGACATCAGACGCCACTTCTTCTGGGTGCTTGGGGCTGTCGGTAGCCATACTGGGGAGAGGGCTTGGCTTGTGCGCAAGGGTCGAGGGGCAGTAATGGGAGTGGCGCGTCGCGGGCATGGGGAGGGCGCTCCCGCGCCTAGGAGGGGCGCACGGCGGGGAGGCGGGACTGGGGGGGGGGATGTCGCACAGTTGGGAGGGGCGTCGGCTCAGGAAGGAGGGGACTGGCTGGTGGGGAAAGGCGGCGGGGGTGGTGCTTACCGCCCTCGCCGGCCTCCAGCATGCCCTGCAAGTAGCGGAAGGAGCCTGACTGCTTGGGCTCCGCGGCCGTGGGCTCCGGGGGCTCCCGCAGCATCCTGTACACCTCTGAGCCCAGGTCGACTCTGCAGTCCCGGCTCCGCGCGACGCCTCTGGCTGGGTCAGCGCTGGGCCGGAGGAGACAGGGAAGCGGACAGGGTTGCAGCTCCAGCCCTCCCTCAGCCGGCGCGGCTGGGGGGTGGGGGTGGGGTGGCGGTCTGGTGAAGCTTTGTGAGTCAGAATGCAACCAGCTGAGTTCCGGGGAGCAGGTGCAAGGGTCTGGATGGGATTGATGGGATTAAGATGGGCTCCAGGCATGTGTACAAAGACCATGACGTGTCTGTACTACCTGGAGGGTGGAGATACGTGCAGGGCGCTCATCTGGGCTGGCAGGACGCCCTCGCTGTTGCTGCCATTGTGAGGGACCGCAAGGCGAGGGGGCTGTCCATACGGAGATTCCAGGCCTGGTCTGCCATCTTCTGGCCCAATCCCAGTGATGGAGGGCCGCCTACTGGTCGCTGGACTGCCGTCCTGTGAGAGAGAGGGAAGGCACTTGCCAGCCCCTCCGTTCCTGGCCGTTCCTTGTCCGCCCACCCCGACGCTGCTCCGCCATGTCCTGGTGGAAGCTGGTTGACTACCTCAGCTGCGGCATCTTGGGACTCTGGTGCCCAGCCAGGGAAGGGGTCCATGGGGAATGGCTGAGCCTCAAGCCCTAAAGAAATAAGAAAACTCCGCGGAAAGTCAGACATGAAGACCTGAGTGCTTGCGACCCTACCTGCCCTCCCCAGCCCTGTGGTGGTCCTGAGCAGCAGTGCCTGGGAGGGGTGGTGTTGGCACAGGCCAGGGTGGCTGCAGCTGGGTATGTGGCTTCCTGGCAGAGGTGGTCCTGGTCTCACGTGCCTGGTACAGAGGTGGGCCTGGTACCACGTGGCCCATTGCTGGCAACACAGAAAGGTAACCCCTGTCCTGTAGCCAGGAAGGATCCTCAGTTGTGTGTCTATTTAGGGGGCAGGCTGAGGCTCAAGGGTAACCATCAGGAGGTCAGCTCCTTCTGGGCCTGCACCTGCAGCCTGTTTCCTGCCTCCCAGGTCACAATGTGTAGCCTTCTGTAGAGATGGCAGAAGAGGAGCTGAGGCTGGGCCAGGCTCCTGTCCTGCTACCCCATGACAGCAAGCTCAAACATTTCAGTGAGGTGGGCCCTGACCATGCCCCTTAGGCCATGAAGAGGGATTCAGTATCTCTGGGTGTGGGTCTGAGTGGGGACTGCAGATATTGGTCTCTGCAGAGCTGAGAGCTGCACTCAGGCACACAGGTAGCAAGACAAACAAGGCATGCACGTTCTCACAAGTACATGAGGACACATACAGGCACAGGGCAACACACATGCGGCAGCTACCTACCTGCACACACCCAGTCACACAGCATGGTTACATACACCTGCAGCCAGCACTGGGCACCGTGGGGCAGCCGGGGGCAGCCTCTGTGGCTGAGACTGGGATGGTAACCAGTAGTGCTTGATTTTAGGTTAGGTCTGAGCCCAGGCCATGGGGGTAGATCTCAGCTGGGGAAGTGACATGTAAATCTTCTCTCTGTTCCACTGTGTGGACAGGGAGACTGGGTGGAAAGAGACATCCAACCTTGTAGGAAAGGGTCTGGCTTACAGATAGGCAGCTGCTGGCACTGGGGCTCAACGGAGCCTGCGGGGCTCGGTCCTGACTGTCCCCTGCTTTCTGCAGGGTGGGAGCTTGGGGGAAGGGTGGGTCAGGTGAGGACCCCTCAAGTCCTCTGTCCCAACAGACGCAGAGGAGCATCTTGCTGCCCAGTGAGGCCCCATCAAAACAGCAGCACCAGAACCAGCGGCAGCAAGACCCCGTCTTCATCCAGCCTAACAAAAGCCCCTGAGAAACCTGAGCATTTACACATGTGTCTCTATCGGGCAGGCAGGCAGGCAGGCAGGCAGGCCAGGCTGGCCTCTAATGGGGACCAGATGGGCTGTGGTCGGTGGGGGCAGGGAAGGGGGAGTTGGAGTGTGAGGGACCAGGGCCTGGGAGCAGGGAGGCCTTCATTTGCCTGCACTCAGCAGGGTGTGAGAGTCCACGCAGGGTCATCAGTCACTGCCCCTCCCATGGCCACCCAGGCAGCAGCCCTAGCTCTGACCTCAGTGGTTAGGATACACGTGGTGACCTCTGTTTTTGTTTGAGTCCCAGCTCTCTCTCTCACTAACTGGGTAAGTCTCTTTGCCTCTTTCAACCTCAGGTTTCTCATCCATGAATGGAGGAGTGTGATGGTTTCTAAATACTAGGTTCACTGTAGGGATCAAATAAGTCAGCTGCACACAAAGCACTCAGCATCACGTCTGGCACACAGCAAATGCCACTGGAAGAACGGCTGTCATAGGACTTCCTGGACTGTCTCTGGGTGGTGGTGCGCCTCCCGCCACATGTGCCCCTCTCCCCAAGTACCAGCTTGCTGCGGCCTTGGAAGCTGCAGCCTCCGTGGGCTTTTCGGCAGAAGGGGGTAACCATCTATTGGCTCATCACCGCCAGAAGACCAAGGTCAGAATCTGGGACTCTCAACTTGAATGTAGGTGATGGAGTCCCAGCTCTGCTGGTCTGGAAGGACTGGCTGAGTGTGCCTGCTCCACCTGGCTTGCTTCTACCAGGCAGCTGGTTTTCAGCTTCAATGCACCTCTCCAGGAAACTTTTTGTCACTACCCTTCCACTCTGGTTAGGCTGAGTGCCTCCTGTGTTCCCGCTTGCAGTCTGAGAAGGGTCTCCGGTGGCCATACAGGGAAGGTGGGCTTAAGGCTGCAGTTGGCCCTGTCCCACCCCACTTGGGGATATGGGCCACAGGCACCTTGTGCTAGTCTCAGGGCTAGCTGTGGGTTTCCCCTCCTCTGATGGCTACAGCTAGGCCCCCCCCAAACGGGTGCCTGCAGGCAGAGGGTGGGAGCAGTGTGGAGACAATGAGCCCTGTGTGTTGGTGAGGACAGAGCCCTGCAGGGATGGGGAGGGGTGTTTTTGTCGCCACCCATGGAGCCCATGACCTTTTAAGCACAAAAGGCGGATAGCAGCTGAGGGGCTGCCTTGCTGCTTATGGAAAGCCCCTCTGCCTCCAGCTCGGACCAAGGGCAGCAGTTCTTGGAGAGCGTGAGTGAGGGTAAACACTGGGGCAGGGATGTTGCTCCTTAGACCCCAGCCCCCCAGACCCCACTGGCCCAGAGCCTTTCCTGGAAGCCTAAGCACAGCTGTGCTTCAAATTCCAAACCTCAGGCCCGGCCCTGATCTCTCTGGGAAAACTGGGCCTCACATATGCACCAGGGGCCCACACTGTGCTGTTCCCTTCTGCCTGCCCCTTGGCAAGCCTGGTTGACTTGTCCTTGCCAGTATCTGCTCCCTCTGGGTCCTGAGGGCCCTGGGGTGCATGGGGCCACCAGAGCGAGCTTCTGAAACACAGATGTGGCCATGAACCCCTGCAAGAATAGCTGAGGTCCCAGAGGAAGCCAAAGCTTCTCTGTGGTCCTGCCCCACCTCATCCCTCACTCTACCCTCCCACCCCCGGGACCTTTCTGATCTCTGAATCGGTGTGCACAGTCTCACCTCTGGGCCTTTGTGTGTGCTTCCTGAACACACTTCCTCTTCCATGACCCTTTGCCTGCCTTATTCTTCCTAGGCCTTTGGGTCTTGGCTCACATACCTCCTCCTCCAGGAAGCCTTCTCTGACCCCCTGGGCTGAGTCCTATGCCTACTCTGGGCTCCACCTACCCCAGAACTTCTATGTGCCTCTCCCTTGCCAGGGTGGGTACCCCCTGGGCATATGATTAGTAGCTGGCCTTGGGGATGTGGACCAAGGAGAGCAGGACAGGGACCAGGATGGGGGGCGGGGGCGGGGGCGGCAAGGCAGATCCTTGTCCCTGGCTCAGTGACGCCTTTTCTTCTTGAACTGGTCCCTTTTCTTCCATGCTGAGACTGGACAAGGCAAGCCCAGGAAACCATGGACCCACATGCTGGTCCCATGGTGCTGGCTCTATCACAGACCAGCCCCATCTCCACCTCGCCCAAATCTGTGTTGAGCTGCCTCTGGATATCTCAGTCTCAGCCATGGCAAAATGAGACCTAGAGCAGCCCGGCCCCCTCCTTATCCTTGAGGACAGGAACAGAACTGGACTCCTATGATAGGTCTGCAGGGTAGAGTCAGGACAAGCCAGGAGAGAAGGTATGGCACCCAAGTCGCTCCACAGCTCGAGGCTTCCACCACCCCCAACCCTATCCCCTGCCAAACCTGGTGATTTCTTGCTAGGCAGCATCACTGGGCACCAGAGTGAACACTAGCCACATGTTCAAGGTCTGGCCCAGCCCCTGCCCATGACAGGGACCTTCATCTAGAGCCCAGGACTTCCCAGAGGAGAGACAGAACCCCCACTGGGTGCTCATCATCTGAGAAATGTGGGCACAGGTCAGAAAGGCCTCTGCTTCAGGCTATGTCCTGTGCTTCAGAGAGGCACAGTGAGGACACCCCAAGCAGGTGACTCTGTGGACCAAGCTTGGTCCCTTTGCCCTGGTCGCACTCTGAGCCAGGCCAGGCCAGGCCAGGCCGGGCCAGGCGGTGTCTGTACATACCTGAGCCTCAGCATCAATGTGGATCCTGTGAGCCTGGGCCTTGCCGTCGTCAGGGGCACTGGGCCAGCTCCTGCCCTCAGGCCTGCAGCAGGAATTGGGATGGTTAGATACATCTGCCTACAATGCTGGCCACACCTGGGAACCAGACCCAGAACCAAAAGGGGTGGGTTCTGAGCCCAGAGCCATGCCCAGGACCAGGCCTGGACCCTGCAGGAGGACACCACCTCAGCATTTTCTCCATGTACCATGATGGTGTCCATGGCAGCATGGAGCCACAGGATCAGGTCTTCAAACCCCTGGGCAGGGCTGTGTGTTCCCTCCCCTGCCAGCCGCCCCAGTGCTCTCTGGTCTCATTCCTGGAAAGGGTGCAGTAGAAGCCCTGCAGCTTCTCCACTCTTCCACCCTCTCTGTGCCCTACAGAAGCTCCGATCAAAAAGGCTCAGCCCACACAAGGCAACTTAGGCCTTACATAAGATCAGCTAGGAGGCCGCCGACTCATCCTTCAGCCATCCCCAGCCTCTGGCCTGGGCCTGGGGGTCGGGCGTCCATCCTCCTGTGGGAGGTAGACGGGAGGCTCTGCGGGGCGTGCCGTTCCCCCTGTAGCCACTGCTGCCGACACAGTCATCACCGATGTCTGCCCAGCCCAGATGGGAAACAGGCCATTAGGAAATTCCTGCTTCGCCATAGAAACCAAAAGCCAAACACCACTCAGGAGGGGGAAAAACATCATAAACCTGCCATGAGCAAGGCAGGCGGGCCTAGAGGCTATGGGCCTCAGGCCCAGCCCTGCTGCTCAGTAGCGCTGGGAGAAGGCAGGCCAGGAGGGTGCATGCCCTGGACTGGGAGTGGGGCGTGAAGTGAAACCAAAGGGGAATAACATCCCCCAACTGGCCCCAAGAGGGCCCCTGAGGTTTCTTGAGGTTTCATCGCTGGCCTAGAAGCTCAAACCTGTCTCTTTCCCCTTGTCAGCCAAGTGATTTAATAATCTGCCTACACCTGCAGTCCACACTCACCTCTGCACATCCCTTGGCCCCTGGCAGGCTGCTTTCCTACCCCACAGTCTTCCAGGGGCCCTTGGTATGGACATTTGCTGCCCCCGGGCAAGCCCGCCCCGCAGCCTCTGTCTCCAGGCTCCTGAGGGACTGCCCTAACTCACAGCTCTGCAGCTTCCACCTATCCCACGGGAAGGAATCTGGGATATCTCGTGTGGCTGGCTGGCTGTAGAACTTCCCTGAAATGCTCCCCAGAAGACCAGTACAAGTCTAAGGGTCAGAGGGCACAAAGTGTTCTGTGCCATGAGAAAGGCCCAAGGAATCAGATCAGAATGAAGGACTGGGGGCCAGCGCTGTGGCACAGTGGTTTAACGCCCTGGCCTGCAGTGCCGGCATCCCATACAGGCTCCAGTTCTAGTCCCAGCTGCTCCTCTTCCAATCAAGCTCTCTGCTATGGCCTGGGAAAGCAGTAGAAGATGGCCCAAGTCCTTGGGCCCCTGCACCCGCATGGGAGACCTGGAGGAAGCTCCTGGCTCCTGGCTTTGGATCAGCGCAGCTCCAGCCGTTGTGGCCAACTGGGGAGTGAACCATCAGATGGAAGATCTCTCTCTCTCTCTCTCTCTCTCGCTCTCTCGCTCTCTCTGCATAACTCTCTTTCAAATAAAAATAAATAAATCTTTAAAAAACAAAAAAGAATGAAGGGCTTAGTCAGGTGTCAGCTTTCACCCCCAAACTCCATTTCCTACTGGGCAGGTGGCTCCACCTACCCATTTAAAACAAAATGATAGCTGAAGGGTGGGCTGGGCAAAGGCACTGTGGCCCACAATAGGAACTCCCCCAAGAAACCCAAGGTTAGAGTTGGTGCCAGGAAGGATCTGGACCTATAGAACATACCCAGGAAGTATGGGTTAACTTGGATTGTCAGATGCCTAGCTATGAACTCCAAACAAATTAAGCCTAGCAGGGGAGCTGGGCCTTGACTATACTTCTCTGTGCACTCAGGGCAGGTGGCAAAGCTGCTCCTGGTAAAGGTCCCTGCAGTAGGAACACAGAGCAGCCCACTGCAGCCGGCAAACCAGGCTAATCCTGCACAAGGTGCATGTTGCAAGGGGAGAATGTGTCTTTAGGACCCAAACCCAAGTCCTGGCACGGCAGGCAGGAAGGGTACTGGGCCGGAGGGCTGGCAGGGGGGAAGGTGGCTCCCACGTCTTGATCCCTCAGAGTGTGCATATGTGGGGGCTGGAGATGGGGGCTGGAGGGCCCAACTGAGCAGGCCTGATACCGCACTATCGCACAGTGCCCGGATTACAAGACTGTCTGTTTGGAAGTTAGGGGTCAGAGACTAGATCACTGGCTGAGGAACAGCACAGGTCTCTAAGTGCAGAACCGGGATGCAGCCCAGCTCTGTGACAACAGAGAATGTGCTCTCAGCTGCTCCACGGCCAGGTGGCCCTGGGGCTGGAACTCCTGGCTCCTTCCATGCCTGGCTTGGAACAAATGACCAGAGAAGGAAGGAAGGGGGACCTCCACCCCACACCCTTCCCTGACATCATTCTCTCTGGGAATCTCCTGACTCAGGCCGCTGCGAGCCTCCCCCATTCCACACCACCCGGGCTGTCTCTGTTCAGCAGCACAGAGGCAAAGCCGGAGGTGAGTCAGGGCCCAGGAACCCAGCCAAGCGAGAAGGCCTCAGAGGCCGCTCATGGGCACAGCAGTGCTGACAGTTCCCTTCTTCGGCCCATATCTCAGTCTGGGAGAAGGTGATGAACACGATCCACTTTTTATGGGAAAGGAAATCCAGGTTCACAGAGGTCATTTGGGTACCTAAGATCCCAGAGTCTGGATGAGGACCAGCTCTGGCTAGGAAGTCTTCATCATGCGCCAAGGGGAGCACCAGGACTTGCAGCTGGACCCGCTCAGTACCAAGGACGCAGCCAGGGGTGCCGACCTCAACCTGGACTTGGGCCAGACACAAATGGGGCCACCTCATAAGCCTTCCCACCATGTCTAATGGCTCTGAGCCAACACATCACCTCCTGCCCTGCCAGCTCTAATGCATGGTTAGCTATGTTGTGGTTTGGGGAGGCTTTGCCCACACACTTCCACAAGAATCGTGGAAAGTCCCTGTTAACGTGAACATGGCAGAGCTGAGCAGGTGGGTCTGACTTCTCTGGGTCCAGAGAGATCCTGCTCAGCCTGGACTAGGCCAACTGCCTGTTGGAGCTGACAAAAGTCTCTGGACCTGAGGACGGCTGTGGGACCCTTCAGGGGGACCTTCTATCCTGGCACCATCTACGGGGCACAGGTGGGCCTTGGTGACCGCTACCTTCCCCTCATGATGGGTAGGACAGCAGTACACAGTCCATGGTAGCAAGCTCATCTCAGATCCAGGCTTCACCAGAGTGGAGCATGGGCCATGCCGGGTTCTGCCGAGACCAGACAGCAGGGTGCTGGCGGGAGTGGTCACAGCCAAAGGAAGGGACTAGTTCAGCAGCGAGAAGCCTGGGTCAGATTTTGCTTGCCCCCCTCTCATCTTTCTGAGCTCCAGGTGTCTCACCTTAAAGTGGGAATTATAACAGGTTTTACCCATTTAAGTTGACTTGAGGGTTACATGAGGGATTGGGCAAGAAGTTGCTTTGAAATGGTCATCCAGGTGGTCCCTTGGGGAAGAGAAAGGACTGAAATAAACGCCAGAGAGGATACCCAAGGCCTTCCTTCAGCTGCCTGCAGTTCCTGCCGTCAGAGCCCAACACATTTCCAGCCTTGAACGCAGAGGGGGCTACTTCCTTTCTTAAGCTACTCCCAGCTGTAAAGAGTGCCCAGCAGGCCCCCCGCAATCACTACTCTTTTAAACAGGACCTATGGGGTGCCTGGGAGCTGCAGCACACCCAGGCCACTGGCTGACCGTAACTGCCTCCTCCTGCCCCCCCAGCCTCTGGCCCAGCCTGCCCTGTGCATACCTGCTCACGGAGAGGGTGAGGTGATCATGGCAGCCCTTGATGCGGTTCTGTGCTTCCAGGTGTGTCATCAACTCTGTGCTCTCTCCATTGATGGCCTGGATCAGGTCTCCTGGGCACAGGGCGGCCAGCGCAGCCTTGCTGCCAGCATGGACCTGTGGGCGGGCAAGCCAGACGGCTGGACACAGTCATTATGTGGCCCGCTGCAGGCTCTGCTCTACACCTCCTGCACCCTGAGATTCTGGCCAGTGTGGCCCTGCCACCAGTGTGACCCGTGGGTGTAAAGCCAACAAGCTGGCTGAGGTCGCCCTGTGGCTTTGCTGCAGCTTCTGCTCCATACACCCTCCCGACTCCAGCACTTGGAGGCCTAATGAAGGCTGAGGATGGATGAGAGGGCTGGGACGAGTAGGATGTCATTCATGCAAGTTTCATATATGCCAAGGACACACAAGGAACACACACATAGGACATATGTACTCACAGATACATACAAAGCATGGATGTGTCACTAATGCCCTCACGGCAATGCCTCACCTAGCCAGACTGCATTGCAGCCCCTTAACCTAACATTCAAGCCCTTAGTGACCTTGGTGCTCCACTGTTTGATCTCGCCGCACTCTCACTCTGCACTCACCTCCTCCCACCTACACCCTGTCCAGCTTATCTGAATTTCTCCATCTACCTGCCACCTCCACACTTCTGCAAACACCTTCCCTCCACCTGCACCTCTCTCCTTTGACTCCAGGTCCTAGGTTTTAGCTTACTTCCCCTCACCCTTCAGGTCTCCACATAAAGGCTACTTCCCCTGGGAGCCTCTCCTCTGGGCTCTCTCAGTACCTGCATGCCCCCCTTTCCCACCTCTGTCCCCTGTGTGGCTAATGCCTCATTCCAGTTACAGTGCGCAGATCTGAACATCACCTCCCCAGGCAAGTCCAAGGCCTTCTAGTTCCAGTTGCCAGCCTGCACTGTGGGATCATGATTCCTCCTCCACCTGTCCTGCAAGGTAGGCATTAAGGCCACCCCAGTGTCACCAATGACCCCATAGGGCCAAGCACTGTCTACAACTGGAGACTCTTACAATGCTAGGCATGTGACGAAGGCCACACGGAGGGGGTGGAGACAGAGTCACAGAGAGGCTGAGTAAGGAATCCAGCGGGATTCTGGAAAAAGGGCACCAGTCACCCTGTTCCAGCCCCAGCCCACCCTTGGAAACAGGCTTGAAGCACCCTCATTCTTCTATAGCATCTCCAACCAATGCCAAGCCATGGCTCAAAGGCCATGGGTGACCCCGTTCCCATTCGTGGGAGTGGGTTCCTGGAAACCCAGCTAGGCTCAGTCCAGCCAGTTCCCAGTAGTATGCAGTCAAAGCTGAGGCACTGCTGGGTATGGGCCTTGCTAAACTGACCCACCCTGAGATAGGCTTCCTCAAGGAACGTTCCTCTCCAAAGTGTGACACCCTCAGCCCGCCAGCCTGTCATGAATGTGCATGTACAGGGCCTGGGCACCTGCTCAGCCTGTCCCCCTGGGGGACACACCCACTTGGCACCATACCCCTCCCTTCAGGGACCTGCTCTGGTCCCCTCCCCCACACCTTCCAAGGGGTTCAGTGCTTTAACCCCGATGCGCTCACAGCCAACTGTCAATCACGGGGCAAGGCAGAGGCAGTTCTGTTCCTACTTTACAGATGAAAAAAGAGGGTGCCCCGCCCGAGTCCCCACACTGGAGGAGTCTTCTTCCTCAGGGGGCAGCTAGCTGCAGGATGACTCAGCCAGCACAAGGGGTCCATTCAGGCCCCTGTGGGCGGAGGAAGTTCTTGAAAGCAGGGGCGGCTGGGCCGCCGCCAGCCCCGTTTAGCTAGCAGAGTTCTGGTCAGAGAGGGCACGAGGCCAGGAAACCCTGACTCTCCCAGCCACCCTGACAGGCATTGTCTTCATCCTCAAGGCAAGCCCATTTCCCAGACGAAGGACCCAAAGTCCAGAGAAGCACACAAGGACCTGGGATTGATAAACAGCTGACTCGGGATTTTATTCCAGGTCCACCAATTCCCAACCCAAACCTATGCTCTTAACCACTACGCTTGTCTGCAGAGGAAGAGGAGACACAGTATCCTGTGTGGAGCGAATGTTCCAGGTAGACAGACCAGCACACACAAGGAGACAGTAGAGGGATGTTTGTGTGGCTGCATCATTGTTGGTGCGGGAACAGTCGGCAGGTGAGGTGAGAGACCAGGTGGAGGCCACATCCTGCAGGGCCTTTTCTGATGGGTGACTGGGGACTACGGAAAGTTCTAAACAGGGAAATGACAGGTCGGAACTGAATCCAGGCCAGGCCCTCGAGCTGCTGAGTGCAGGATAAACTGATAAAAGGAAGGGAGACAGGGCAGTGAGGGCAGGTAGCAGGCCCCCGCAGCAGCTGCATCGCAGCATCTGTTCCAGCCAGCTCAGACACCGTGGTGGGCAGGGGGTCACAATCAGAGTCAGATGCCACATGGTCCCCATACCATCACAGCAAACCCTGGCCATGCATGGATCCCTGCCCTTACTCTGCTTCTCTGGGTACACCACCTAATGTACCTCTCTGTGCCTCAGTATCTCCATGCTCAATGTGAGGCCAGAGGACTGCTCCGTTCTCAAAGTCGTTGTGGGACTACCAGAGACAATCAGGGTACCAACAGCCCTCACAGGAAGTCAGGCATGTGGTGCAGTGCAGCTGCTTCCAGGGACTGGTTGCTGGGGGGCTGGTATCAACACCCACGAGGGTGGGGCCTGGCATGCAGTGGGTGCTCAGCCAAAGGCAGCCATCACTACGGTTTGTCTGTGGGGAAGGAGTCCTGGACAATGTGCTCGGGGATCCCCAGAGCTTCAGGGCTGGGCTTGAAGTCTGTAGCCCGGCCAGGCGGCCAGCCTCCTCTGGGAGGGGGAGCCTGGGAGCACAGCACAAGGACTGGATCCTAGCCCCCTTGGTGAGAACACTCCCACGTATCACCCCATCCCTGTAGGTACCTTGCTAGGCAAGCTGTGGCCTGTGCATCCCCAGTCCTGTAAATCCCCCCAGATCTCAACCAAATCTAGGCTCAGCCATCCCGGCTCCTTAGGCTTGAGCTGCAGCCGCGTGACTTTGGGGAACAGGGGGGGCTCTTCTTGGCAAACCCTCTCCCACACTGCCTGTCTGCCAGGGCCCTGTATCCCGATCAGCTCCAAACAAGGCCGCCCACCGCCGCCGCTGCCGCCGCTGTGACGTGTGGCGGCCTCTCCTCCGCGGGCAGGCGGCCGCGTGGGCAACAGATGTCTCAGCTCTCTGCCGCCTGTGGCCGTCAGCCGCTGCAGCCCAGCCTGTCAGCGGCCTCACGCCCAGGGTGCCTGGCCTGCTGGCCCGCCTAGCGCCCCACCAGCCCGCACCGCGGGGACACACACAGGCAGACGCAGACGCTTGCGTGCGCACACACAGCCAGCACGGATCCCGCAGGGACAGGGCACTTCAAAGGCCCCCGGATGTGTTGTAGGCCCACCTCCCCCAGCCCCAGGGACCTGGCTGTGAGGGCAGATGTGAGAAGCTCCTGGGACAGCTGGGCCTGCCTGTCACCCCAGTCCCCAGAAACGGATTCCAGGATTCCACGCTCTGCTCAGTGCCACCCCCTCCCAAGAACTGCACAGAAGTCTCCCAGAGCCCAGTGGCCCCGCCCAACCCTGAGCAGGAGGTGGCAGCTGGGTGGGGCCAGGTGGTTTCAGTTCCCCTGACACAGGTCCCCAAGGACCAGGGCCTTTGTGGGGCAAGGGGGTGGCCCCGGGCCCCTCCAGATTGGGACTCTGTAAGGCCAGGGCCTGGTTTCTCTCCTCTTTTGTCCCCTGGGCGGAGTATTCCCAAAGGCAGCACCCAAGTCCTCTCTTCTGTTCCTCCAAAAATGGGACTCCAAGACGGGGCCAGGACCTATGTCCCACAGAATGGGCACAGGTCCCCTGCTCTGCCCTCTCTCCTCAAAGTTCCCCAGGCCCCCTGCGGTCGTGCTCCCTGCTCTTCCTCCTCTGTCCCAAGCTGGGGCAGAGCTGCACCCTGGGGGGCCTTGAGGAGCTGGGCTCCAAGCTATCCCTGCTCCTGGCCCTGGGTGGTCTACAGGGAGGTGGTCCGTCTCACAGTCTCGGATTGAGGTGTCCCTTTCGAGAGCTTCCTCCTGGTCACTTCCCCCTTAGGAGGACTGAGGGCAGGAGAGAGACTGAAGCCCAGAGTGGGGAGTGGCCGGATCCTTCTCCTCTGGGACTCGCAGAGGACTCAGACCCCCAGAGCCACCAGGGCTCCCCGCAGGGCCCCTCCATGGGGGCGGGGCGCCCTCGCTCATTTTGCCCCAAATCTTGGGTAGGGTTGGGTCTGGGCCTCTGCAAGTTTCTCCAGACCCCCGGCCCGTATCTGCAGGTCCTCCCCTAGCCCTCGGGGACTCCCCAGCGATTGCGGCCACCGGGGGACCGGCGTGCGAACCAGGGCGATCCTCCAAGGACGGGCTGGGACCGGACCGGACCGGATGGTATGCCCCGCGCGGGGCGGGGAGGGGACGGCGCGGCGCTGGCCTGCCCGCAGGCCGCCACGGCACACGCGGGTCACCCGGGCCAGCCCTCTGCTTTCAAGCCTCGGACACGTCGGGGATCTGCGTCCAGGGTGGACTGCGAGGACCTAGTCTCAGACCCCGCACCGCCCCTCCGCCCCGCGGCTGCCGGACTCACCCGCGAGATGGTGAGGGGCGCGCTGAAGTCCCGGCCGCCCACCAGGCGGAAGCCCCAGGGCGAAGGGCCGCGCAGGGTCACGGAGTGGGGCATCGCGGGCAGGAGCCGCCGCAAGAGCCGGAGCCGGACACTGAGGAGCCGCCGCCGCCGCCGCCCGGACGCCGCGCCCCGCCCCCGCCGCCCGCCCCCGGCCCCCGCCGCCCGGCCCCCGCCCCCGCGCCCTGCGCGCCGGGATTGGCCCCGCGGCCGTGCGACCCTCCCACTCCGGGGGGCTCCGTGGGCCCGCCCCCGAGCCCGGGTTCGGTAACTCGGCCCCCAACCCGGTTCCCAGAGACCCCCCCCAGGTGGGGGTGGCCCCGACGTTCAGGGTCCTGCCGGGGCCTCTGAGCTGCAGGCCGCGGACCCGAGCCTGGGTGCGGGAGCTCCCGGCACAGGCCCTTTGATGTCGCTTCTGCGGGGCGGCGCCCAGTCAGAGGAGGGCTGGGGCGCGGGGGGTCGGCCCAGATGGGGGATGGGACTGCGCCTGGCTCCAAAACCTCCTCCAGGTCTCTGCAACTGAACCTGCAGTCCCAACCCTCCGCGATAGGAGCCCTTGGAACGGAGCACCGATCGCAGGGACTCTGGGCCTGAGCAGGCCAGGGGCGGGACAAGTATAGGGGTAGACCCGAAAAGAAGCCCAAACTAGATTGAGGAGGCCAGGAAAGCTACCTGGAAGAGGTGGCCCCAGAGCCGAACAGAAGCAAGGTCTTTGTCTTTCTAGGTGTCCCAGCTTCCCTGGGACACTCAGGCCTTCTTTGCTGCCACTACCTCCGGGGCCATCTCTCTGCACAGCCCCCTCCCCGCCTCCTGTGCCAGTTGCTTTTGCCTAATTTTCCTAGGAGAGAAACAGCTAGCATGGCTGGGGCAGTGGCTGTGGAGTGGAAGAGGTGGAAGTGTGGGCAGCCCTACCCAGAGCCCTTCTCCACTCTCAACCATTGTCCTCCACAGATGTCCTTGAACAGCCTCCAGGGATGCCCCTGGCGTGGCGGAGGCCCGCTGACTGGCTGGGCACTCTGTGTGGCTACATCCAGGGAATGATTTGCCGCTTTGCACAGCTCTTTGAGGCCCCAGTTCATCCAATGTTCTTGAGGGGTCCGTGTCCTCTTATCCAAGCTCCTGTTAGGGCTGCGCTGCTCTGAGGATGCTCACAGATTGCAGGGTGAGGCATGTTCCCTGGGTCTCTAACACCCAAGGAGGGGGGAGACTTGAGAAGTGCAAAGCTAGGGTGGTCCAAGGAAGGGGGCTCCTTCTGGGTGGAATGTGGATGCCTTCCTGGGAGGTGGGATGCTGCTCTGTGTTCAGCTGGGAGAGAAAGCCCCATGAGTGTGTGTGCGGCCATGATGTGTGTGTGTGTGTGTGTGTAGTAGGTGTACTGTGTATCTGGGGATGTCTGGACCCACAGAACAGCAGCCATAGGGCTCTCAGTACTCTGTGGTGGAGGAGGTTTTTGCTCAGCCCCCTGCATTCTTGGGCCCAGGTAGATGCAGGGGGAAGGGCTTGTAGGAGACGGTCTCTCTGAGGTCCATAGCCCAGAAGCCCTCCAGAACCAAGACCCTGTAAAGGGGGTGGAGAGTGAGGGCAACCACCCCTCGTCACTGGCTGCCGTGGTCTGAGACTGTCCTCTGGGTCAGGAGCCACGGTGAATGCCAACAGTTCAGAACCTTGCTCGGAGAAGGGACACATGGCACTCTGATGGCTTCCATCCTGGGTACCCCTTAGTGGACTCCTGAATCTCCACTTCAGACTTGGCTTTGTTCTCCCAGTGAGTACATCCCGGGGCTGCCTCCCTTCCTCCCCCCATTCTGAAGTCCCCTGATTGCCTGTTTGCCTCTGTCTGGTGTGTGTGTAACCCCTCCCAGCAGGGGTACTCTGCAGCATGTTCTTCCTACCCCCTGGACAATGGGTGGGGTGGGGAATAACCCCTCGAGAATCTGATACACAAGATGCCCAGGTCCGTGCCTTCTGTCCCCCACATGGGCCCCTGACAGCCTCTCTGACTTGAGAGAACATCAGAGGCTCACCTCTGAGAGAGGCCTGGGCCAGACTGTGTGCCCAGAGGCTGGAGCAGACCTTAAGGTCCACACTGCAGAGCACTCCTGAGGTTGCTTGGGTTCCAGAGAGCAGATCCTACCATTTCCCCCCAAAACTCCCTCCAGTAAGCGCTCAGGATTTCCTTTCCCCTTTCATGGCCTTGGTTCTCAGGGACTGCTGTGTTGTGGAGTCTGTATGGCACTGGGCACCACCACTGGGTCTGGGAGCCCTCTCCAAAGTGGGGATGGGTGGTGGAGGGTCCTGCCTCCTGTGTGCCTTCATGGGCTTCACATCTTTGCTGTGTACCCTACCAGGTATCTGTGCTACAGGGTACAACCAGACTGCTCATTTCATGTATTCGTCATTCATTCAACAGATATGTATTGAGTGCTGTGCCTCAATGTATGTATTGAGGCCTGTGCCTGCCCATGGCTGGGTCAAAGCATCCACGGAGGCGGGGGCTGTGTCTGTTTATTTCTGTTTCCCTAGCACCCAGCAGAGAGGCTGGCACACACAAGGTGTTCACCAACATGTGCTATTAACAACATTATCACTGTTATAGGAGTTACTATCTTAGCTCACCCCTTGGCTACGACCCAGAGTGAGGCAGGGAAGGCACGAGGGAGATTTTTTTTTTAAACACTGCTTCTTAGCTGTTGTTCTTGATTTTGAAATAGGTGCTTTTTTAAAAAAAGATTTATTTATTTGAAAGTCAGAGTTACACAGAGAGAGAAGAGGCAGAGCGAAAGAGAGAGGTCTTCCATCCACTGCTTCACTCTCCAATTGGCCGCAATAGCCAGAACTGCGCCAGTCCGAAGCCAGGAGCCAGGAGCTTCTTCTGGGTCTCCCACATGGGTGTAGGAGCCCAAGGACTTGGGCCGTCTTCTACTGCTATCCCAGGCTATAGCAGAGAGCTGGATTGGAAGCAGAGCAGCTGGGGCTCGAACCGGTGCCCATAGGGATGCATTAACCCACTGCACCACAGTGCCGGCCCCACGAGGGAGATTTAACAGGGTGCAGGCTTTTGCTGCTGCTGCCTTGGAGGCCATACTCGGTAACCTCGTTCTTCCGGGGAACCCCAAGAGGCTCAGGGTGCAATGCTCAGGCCGCCTGTATGTGGCCAGATCTGTCCAAGGTCAGGAGAAACCTCGAGGCTCTTTCTTCCATGTGCAGACAGGGCTGGCAGGCTGCAGCTGGAGCAGACACCCTTGGGAGATGCCCTTGGGCCTGAGCCTAGAGGGAGGGAGAGGGAAGGGGTGGGGCAGGAACAACCTCAGGCTGACCGTGAGGTCAGCTTAGAGGCCAGCCCAGAAGACTGCCCCAAGCCTTGGGTGAGGGGTGAGCCTGCGCTTGAGGGTGCCTCCGGTGAGGCAGTGGGGCTGCCCAGACAGCTCAGACACCTGATGGACCCTGGCCCAGGGGTCACAGGTCTTTGAGTGGCGTCTGCCCATTCAGGCTCAGCTCCTGGAAGCTGACATCTCCCTCCTTCAAGGGCCAGTTCCTTTCCTCCAGTCAACAGCCTGGATTCCAGAGAGATCTGAATCACTGGTTTCCTCCTTCTTAGAATGCCCAGTCGACAGCACTGACTACTCCAGGGCCCTGGAGAGCAGTCAGGGGCGAAAATTCAAGAAGTTCTTATTTTAGTGTGGTCTGTCTGGCCCAGCTCCAGGCTCCGGGGACCCGGCCTCCCTAGGGGTCTGCTCTCCAAGAGGCCTAACTGCTGGTCAAGGCAAAGAGCCTGTGAGTCTGTAGAAGGGCAGAGCTGCATGTAGGGGCCTCCCACAGGGCTGTACTGGGGCCTTATGTGGTCTGCGTTGTGGTGGAGCAGGTAAAAACATTGCCTGCAGTGCTGGCATCCCGTTTGGGCTCTGATTCAAGTCTCTGCTGCTCCACTTCCAATCCAGCTCCCTCCTTGTGATCTGGGCAAAGCAGCAGAAGATGGCCCAACTGCTTGGGACCCTGCCACCCATGTGGCAGACCCGGATGAAGCTCCTGGCTCCTGACTTCAGCCTGGTTCGGTCCTAGCTGTAGTGGCCTTCTAGGAAGTGAACCAGCAGATGGAAGATCGATCTGTCTGTCTGTCTGTCTCTCTCCATCTCTCCCTCTCTGTAACTCTTTCAAGTGAATAAATAAATCTTAAAAAATAAAATGAAATAAACTTGGAGCTTATGAAAAAGGGAACCAGGGTAGACCCTAGGAGAATCTGGAAGGGGTTCTGGAAGGCTTGGAGGCAGCCAGGGGCATAGGCACGATTGGGCACCCAGAAGGAAGAAGGTCTGGGGCCTGCGAAGCAGCTTGGGCACTGATGGCCAGCTTGTCCTTGGAGGACAGGACTTGGTCCAGGAAGCAACAAAGCTGGTCTTTGAGTTGTGTTTGCTTCTGCAGAGCACACACAGCGGGCGTGACCAAGGGAGTTCCCCAGCTCATTTGGCGCCATTCAACCCCTGAACAAATACCAAGCACTCCATGTTCAGCGCAGACCTGGTCAGCCAGACTTGGGGGTGTGGGGGGGACTCCCCACGCTGCCACACTTCCCTGGGGGTGGAGAGGGTGGGCGCTCTGGAGGGAGCCCGTCTCCGAGGGTCCAAACAGGGACAAAGCTGATTCTGCCAGAATCCAGGGACCGCACAAAAACAGAACCGATTCTCTTCAGGAAACAGCCTGGGGGAGGGTGAGTGACCTTGCAGGCTCACACTGCAAACAGTAAGGTGTGGGGTTGGGACCCTGTATTGCTGCATTTGTGCACGCCCCTTGCACAAGGGACTGGATGTGTCTCAGCCCATAGCACCCCTGGCAGATCTGCTCCTTCTCTGTTTTCAAAGAGAAAACTAGAAACAAGGGGGCTGCCAGGTGACAGGGCGGGGGCAGGTTTACCCAGCTGGGTCCGGGGAGGCCCTGGGCCTGAGGCCTGGGAGTAGAAGGCTGTTGGAAGGAGTGGTGTCTCACACAGGGGAGGCAGCAGACAGGTGGGAGCGCCAGAGGCGGCCTGGCCCAGCCCAGGCAGGGAAGCCACAGAACAGGCTGTCAGCAGAGGCAGGAGGCCCATGTCTCGGAGTGTTGAGCAACTGGGGCCTCGGGAAAGCAGCTGTCAAGGTGCCCAGCCTCACCCCCGCCTCAAGGAGACCCTTCCTCCTTACACTCTTTCCTTTCTCATTGAGGTGCAGGCAGCCTGCCCAAGATCACCCACACTCCCCCAGCAAAAGAAAGCTTCCATTCGACCTGTAGCCCCAGCTAGAGGCCTGACCCTGTGCTCTCAGCTTTCGGCTTCCCCCTGACATCAGGCCTCTCTCCTCTGCTTCTGAGAGCCACAGGGGCTGTGATGCAGATGGACAGGCGGTGAATGCTTGCTCAGGAATCCTGCTAGCGTCAACCTGCCTCCAGCCTACACTGCTTTCTTCCTGTTTTTTGTGGTTTTTTTATGATTTATTTAGGGGCCGGCGCCGTGGCTCACTTGGTTAATCCTCTGCCTGCAGCGCCGGCATCCCATATAGGCACTGGGTTCTAGTCCTGGTTGCTCCTCTTCCAGTCCAGCTCTCTCCTGTGGCCTGGGAGGGCAGTGAAGATGGCCCAAGTGCTTGGGCTCCTGCACCCGCATGGGAGACCAGGAAGAAGCACCTAGCCCCTGGCTTCGGATTGGCACAGCACCAGCTGTAGTGGCCATTTGGGGAGAAGGAAGACCTTTTTCTCTGTCTCTCTCTCTCACTGTCTATAACTCTACCTGTAAAAAAAAAAAAGGATTTATTTATTGATTTGAGTTACACAGAGAGAAGGAGAGGCAGAGAGAGAGAGAGAGAGAGAGAGAGAGAGAGAGAGGTTTTCCATCCGCTGGTTCACTCCCCAGATGACCACAATGGCTGGAGCTGCGCTGATCCAAAGCCAGGAGCCAGGAGCTTCCTCCAGGTCTTCCACATGGTTGCAGGGGCCCAAGCACTTGGGCCATCTCCCACTGCTTTCCTAGGCCGTATCAGAGAGTCAAATTGGAAGTGGGACAGCTAGGTCTTGAACCAGCACTCATATGGGATGCTGGCACTGCAGGCGGCAGCTCTACTCGCTACATCACAGTGAAGACCCCTACACTTCTTTCTGTCCTTGATGGTCGGCCTGCTCCCATGTAGGGTTAGCTCCTTGAGCCACTGGTTTTGGGGGTGTGTTCTGTCCAGTGGTGCCCAGCACTGCCAGTGGTGAATGAATCACAGGCTGGCAGGCACTGTTCTGGCTGACCTCACCTCCGGGCCTGGCCACTGGACACCCCAGCTGTGGCCACCTGGTGTGAGCCTGGCCGCCCGTGTGGCTGGGAGAGCAGGGCAGAGCCAGGCTACCAGAGTCCAGAGGCTGCCAGCTGGCCCAGAGGTCTGGGAATCCAGGTGCAGGGGGCCACGGGGATTAGAGCTGGGAGAGCCAGATCCAGGCCCAGGAGGATGGAGCTGGGCTGAGTTTGCTGGAGGCCCTACAGGAGAATGGGTCAAAACAGAGCTTCATGTCCCTGGTGGCTAATCTCTTGGCTCCCAAGAGTCTTCACAATTTTTTCCCACTTCCCCTTCGAAAGCAAGATCCATAGCTTGCTGAGCCAGACTCAGTGGTGTGGAGCAGGAGGCAGACTCCTCTGTGCAGGTCAGGCTCCTAGCACCCACCCACGATGGCAGGTGCGTTCATGGGACTCCAGCCCGCCCCCACCAGGAGGGTGGCTGTCAGATTGTTTGCTGCCTGTGAGATCACTGTTTTAATGGGAAGGTAGACCTGCCCCGCCTCACCTGAACCAGAAACCAGATTGCTCCAAGAGAATGTACGAGAATAACAAGCACCAGGATAATGAGAACTCTGCATGCTGAGAGTTAAACAAGAAGCTGTCTCATCTCAGCAAAGAGGAGGACAAAAGGCTGGGTCTGGGCTGGAGGTGGGTGTGGGAGTTCAGCACTGTGGGACTGGCAGAGCCTGAGAAGTAGCTCCATCTAGGACTAAGACAAGCTGACCACAAAGAGCTGTGACATGCAGCACTGAAGCATGAAGCATTGCTGGCCCAGGGAAGGAGCATGCATGTTCTCCCTTGGGGATCCTGGCATTCCGGAGCTGGAGAGACAGGGAGAGTTTCCACAGCCTTTGGGAAGACCTCTTTGTCCTTACACCGGTAAGAAAACGGTGGACACATCTAATTTGTGAGTATTGCAAATTGGTTTCCATGATATGTTAAAACACTGTTACCAAACTGGAGACTTTTCTCATGAAAGAAATCAAATGATTAATCTATCAGGTTAAAAGGAAGATTCCATCATCTCAAAAGGCATTTGATAAATTTCATCAGTCTTTCACACTAGAAAGTTGAGAAAACTAAGGAGAAGGAATTGATCTTAACAATAAAGAACATATATCAGAAATCAAAGCCAGTGTTGGACTTAACGGTCTAGAAAGTTCCATTAGTATGGGAACGCAGGAGCTGGTGTTGTGGTCAAGTGGGTTAAGCTGCTGCTGGCAACACTGGCATCTCATATTAGAGCATCTGTTGAAGTCCTGATCATGCACTGCCAATCCAGCTTCCTGCTGGTGCACCTGGGAAGGCAGTGGAGGATGGCCTGGGTGCTTGGGCCCTTGCCATCCATGTGGGAGACCAGGATGCGGCTCCTGGCTCCTGGATGTGGCCTAGCGGAGACCTGGCTGTTGCAGTCATTTGTGGAGTAGATGAGCGGTTGGAAGATCTCTCTCTTTCCATCTCTCTCTCCCTCTGTCACTCTGCCTGTCAAATAAACACATCAGCCTTTTAAAAAAAACTATGGGAATCCAAACAGTGTCCTTTCCACAACTATTGCTCAGTGTTGCTCTGGCGGTCCTAACTGGCACAATCAGGTCAAAAAAAGAAATGAAGGAAAAGTAAGCAAAACAAGTATTAGATAATAGAAAGTCAACATGATGATTGTTTGCAGATGTTACTATGATTGTACCTCCACAAGAGACTCAGTTGAGAGACTGTTATGGCCAGTAGGAGGATCCAGTAGGACAGGACAGAGTAAGGTAAATTCATTTATGCATATATGTTTTCATTGCTTTTAGAAGTGTTAAAACCATTTAGGAAGCAAAACCAAAGCCATTCACTGTTCACAGTAACAATCAACCATGAAAAATATCTTGAAATGAATTTAGGGCACATTGAAAGCCTATAAACTTTTATCCAGGGTATATTTAAAAGAAGCAAATAAATGGAGATGCATGCAATTCTCTTAGAAAACTTAATATTTTCAGCCGGCACCGCGGCTCACTGGGCTAATCCTCCGCCTGCGGCATTGGCACCCTGGGTTCTAGTCCCGGTCAGGGTGCTGCATTCTGTCCCGATTGCTCCTCTTCCAGGCCAGCTCTCTGCTATGGCCTGGGAGGGCAGTGGAGGATGGCCCAAGTCCTTAGGCCCTGCACCCGCGTGGGAGACCAGGAGAGTCACCTGGCTCCTGGCTTCGGATCGGCGCTGTGCACCGGCCGCAGCACGCCTCCAGAGCAGCCACTATGGGGTGAACCAGTGGAAAGGGAAGACCTTTCTCTCTGTCTCTTTCTCTCTCACTGTCCACTCTGCCTGTCAAAAAAAACAATAACAACAACAACAACTTAATATTTTCAATTTACTAGTTGATAAATTCTAATCAACTCCATTCAATTTATTTGGGTGGAAGGAGTTAAGATAATTCTAAGGATCAACTAAAAAATTAAATATGGAAGAAAAATAAAATGTTGGATTAAAAGACTAACAAGGTGAGATTTGTCCTTCAGACATCAAAGCACATATGCAATAAAGCTAAAAATAATTCAGAGTGAGAAAGCAGCAAAAAAAAAAAAAAACCCACAAATATATCCATGGAAAACAAGAGAGTGCATAGCATGTGACTGTAATTCATAGGACAGTTTATTCAGCAAATAAGGTCTGTCGCTTATCTACACAGAAAAAAAAAACAAGTTATAATCTTCTGTACTGTAGAATTTTCCAAGCTATAAAATGAATTTCAAGTATTAACGACCTATGTATTTCAATTTTTCCAACATGAATGTGTTTGAAAACCACCTAGGCACTTAGACTCAAAAAAGGACTGATAGAGAATATGGATAAATATTTTATAATGTTGGTGTGGGAAACATCTTTTCCATCAAGATAAATTCTTTATGTTTTTCTGTTACACAGAGATTTAAAATATCAGAGACACATGCTGCAAATTATTGGTAGTTGTGATTTCTGGGTGTGGCATTTTGGGACATTTACTTTTCCTACATATTGTGTACTTCTATAGTGTTTTTTTACATAAATAAGTTTGCATTATGTCTGTGACTAGAAAAATAAAGATAATCAAAAGGAAAACAAAGACAAGAAAAGGATCAGAATTACTTCCTAGGTAAGAACCTTACAATAATATATTTTACTACCTCTCCCTTCCTTTGTGCTGCTGTTGTTATGCATTTACCTCTACACATGCTGTAAACTGTACATAAATTACCATGATTTATGTAATTGTACATAAATTATCGTGACAATTTTTGCTTTAATCATTCAACTGTTTTTTAAGTGATTTAAAATCAAGAACATCTGTTTCCTATTTACTAGTTTTATTTACTTTGTGGACAGCTCAATTTCCCTCAGCATCACCTCCTTTCAGCATTAAGAACTTCCTTTAACATGTCCAGTAGTGCAGAACTACTGATAATAAATTCGTTCCACTTGTTTAATCCAAAAATTATTTCTTTTTATTTATTTATTTATTTAAAGATGTATTTATTTCTATGTGAATGTCAGAGTTACAGAGAGAGGGAGAGACAGAGAGAGAGAGAGAGAGAGAGATCGATCTTCCATTTGTTGGTTCACTCCCCACATGGCCACAACAGTCAGGGTTTAACAAGCCGAAGCTAGGAGTCAGGAGGTTTTTCCTTCCACATGGGTGGCAGGAGTCCAAGCACTTGAGCCATCACCTTCTGCCTCCCAGGCGCATTAGCAGGAAGCTGAGTTGGAAGCACAGCATAGTTAGGACTTCAACCAGTTACTGGGATATGAAATGTGGGTGTCCCAAGCAGTGGCTTGACTGACTATGCCATTAAACATGTCTCTAAATGGTAATTCTTATCTTGTTGTCCCTATGTTATTTGTATGTATTGTATCATTTTTGTCTTAAATAATGTATTTAATTGTTCATTTTATTTGAAAGTGTGTGTGGGGGGGTGTTTCATCAACTGGTTCACTCCCCAAATGCCTGCAACAGCTCGGCTGGGCTAAGCCAAAGCCAGGAGCCCAGAATTCACTCTATGTATCCCACGTGGTTGGCAGGGACCTAAGTCCATAAGCCATTACCTGCTGTCTGCCAAGGCGGGCATTCCCAAGAAGCTGGAGTTGGCAGTGGAGCTGAGACTCAAACTAAGCATCCTGACATGGGTTGTGGCTATCCCAAATGGCATCTTAAGCTTTTTTCTTTGACAGGCAGAGTGGACAGTGAAAGAGAGAGAGACAGAGAGAAAGGTCTTCCTTTGCCGTTGGTTCACCCTCCAATGGCCGCCGCGGTTGGCGCGCTGCGGCCAGCACACCGCGCTGATCCGATGGCAGGAGCCAGGTGCTTCTCCTGGTCTCCCATGGGGTGCAGGGCCCAAGCACTTGGGCCATCCTCCACTGCACTCCCGGGCCACAGCAGAGAGCTGGCCTGGAAGAGGGACAACCGGGACAGAATCCAGCGCCCCGATCGGGACTAGATTAGCCTGTTGAGCCACGGTGCCAGCCTCTCTTCCTGTTTCTACTCAGATGGTTTCTACTGACTTGACTTCAGATTAAGTGATCTTTTCTCTGCAATGTCTAGTCTGCTCTTATGTGCATTTAGCAAATCTTTCATTTATTTTTAAGATTTATTTTATTTATTTGAAAGGCAGATTGAGAGAGAGAGAGGGAGAGAGAGAGAGAAAGTGAGCTGCCATCTGCTGGTTCAACTCCACAAGTGGCCCAACAGCCAGGGCTGAACCAGACTGAAACAAGGAACCAGGAGCTTCTTCCAAGCCTCCCATGTGGGTGCAGGGGCCCAAGCACTTCAGCCATCTTCTGCTGCCTTCCGAGGCACATTAGCAGGGAGCTGAATCAGAAGTGAAGCAGCTGGGACTCGAATTGGCACCCACATGGGATGTCAGCACTAAAGGCAGTGGTTTTACTCGCTACAGCACAACACAGACCCCCAAAGTTTTCATTTTTAACATGATATTTTTCACTTCCAGAATTTCCAATTTGGGTTTTTTTTTTTCTTGGTAGTTTACATTTTTTGCTGAGACGGCTTATGTGTTCATTTATTAAGTTCATTTTGTCATTTAAGATTCTTGAACATATTTGTAATAGCTGTCTCAAAGCCCTCATCTGCTAATTGCGATTATTGGTGTTGCCTCTGGATCTGTTTCTATTGATTATTTTCCTCTCAGTAACAGATCTCTCTTTTCTTTATAAGGCTGGGAATTAATTCGTTGCTGAGAGTCTGGATTACGTAGTGTCCTTTGAAGAGTGTTGAGTTTGTTTTGTTGGGCAGTAAAAAGAGGCTCGATTTGATCCTACTGAAGTTTGGTTTTGGATGTCACTGAGGCAGGTCTAAAAGCAGTGCATACTGTAGGGATAAAGTAGCTCTTTTCCTAAGGTGCGGACTTGCTAATGGGTTAATTTAATCAAAACAGAATATTCAGTGAGATCTTTCCACTCTTGCTGTTGAGAACAGATATCAGCTCTGTGTGACCTCCAGAGTCCCCACTTAGTTCACAGAAACCTGGGAAGTTTCTGTCTGCCAGGCATCAGGAGATCCTGTCCGGCATGTGTGCCACTCAGGCAAGACCTGGTGAGGGTCCCTGTGTAGCTCCCTAGTGCTCCTGCTCTGGGCGGCTCACTCCTCTGGTTCCTTCCACAACAAATTTCAGCTCCTCAGCACCCTCCAACTATTACCTTGGTGGCCTACACTGAAGTCCTTGCTGTCTGTGTGGGCTCCAGCTCTCTCTGCCACAGTTTGAAAAGGATACCAGGCAAAGAACTTTGGTGAATGAGGAGCTCATCTTGTGTAGTTTGCTCCGTTAGAGGATAAGCACTCTTTGACGTCCAATGCCTTCGTTCAACTGCTATACACATTTTATCTAGTTTTATAGTTGTTTGCAATGGGAGGTAAGTTTATTACCAGTTGCTCCATCATAACTGGAACCCAAGAAAAGTTTAAACATTAAAAGGGGAATGGGGAGGAGAGCATAATAGGGAGCCTGAACTCGGGTTGCGGATCTGAGGCCTCGGGGGCCTGAGATGCAAGTTTTTGCTGACAGCAGCTGGGCCAGGTGGGCCTACCCCTCTTCAGTTCTCTCTGACGTGGCATCAAAATTGGACTGAATACAACTTCCAACTCCAGACAAGACAGATAGAAGTCAGTCTTGTAACAAGACTAACCCTCCTGTCAAAAACAGCTATGAAAGTTGGACAAAACATCGATGCCAGCTGTTGGAAGCCATGGGAGAACAACCAATTCAGGTGAGAACTGAGGGTTTCTGATTCTTGAGAAAAGGGAGCATTGTGTGGTGGGGTCCACTTATGTTCTGGCTCTTCCATGCAGGGACCATGCAGAAAGCATCAATCTTACTAGAGTGAGAACACAGAGGTCGGAGTTGGACTGCCAAAGGGGCTGGAACCTTGCAGAGAGGAGGAAACAGCAGAGATGGAGCCAAAGAGCTGCACACAAACCTCAGAACTGATTGTCCTGCTTTGGAACAGTGGCTTGAAGTCCAAAGAACCGAGCAGGTGTTAGAAAGCCTCAACGTGCCGGGGAGACCAATTGGAACTGAAGTTCTTTTAAGGTGGAGAGGCCTGGGTAAACACCTTGGTTTCACCTGAGTCCCCAGAAGGGTCACACCCTAGGAAAGAGTTCGAGTTATGCCCTAGGACCAAAGTGAACCATGTCAGCCTAATCACAGCAGAAAACCAAGCCTCAAAAGAAGTAAGGTGATCTATCAGAACCCAGCTGTCGGACTCGTGCTGGGTCACTGGGGACACTGAGGCACGGGGAGGTGAGAACTGCAAGACCACTCACGGAGCTGTAGGAGGTGGGGGATTCTTGACTCAGGCAGCCGCAGCAGTAGTAGCAGCCCACATGGCTGGTTCCTTTCATATGGGTTACTCAGTAGCGGGCATTAGCCAAGGACTTACCCAGCAGAAAATGCATCAGCCTTACTGGGCCTGTGGACCAGTAGGAAACATATCTATCACTGGGACTTGTCTGGTTGCCATGGAGGCACAGATAAGAAGGCACAGCATCATGCATTCTTAACACTGTTCGTCAACCTGTTTACTTAATACTGTTTTTTTCTGGATGAAGATAGCATCATCCAGAGTCTTTCTAATTTTGTATTCAAAATGTGTTTCAGCCAATAGAAAAGTATGAGTCATGCTAAAAAAAAATGAAAATCAAGAGAAAAATCAGTTAATGGAAAGAAACCTATGGATGTTTCAGAAATGAGTGGATATATACATATATGTATTTAAGATTTATTTATATTTCTGAGAGCTAGAGTTACAGAGACAGAGACAGAGAAATACACAGAGAGAGGTCTTCCACCCTCTGCTTCACTCCCCAAATGGCTGCAACAGCCACAGCTGAGCCTATATGAAGTCAGGAGCCAGGAGCTTCTTTGGGTCTCCCAGTTGAGCTCAGGGGCCCAAGCACTTGGGCCATCCTCTGCTGCTTTTCCAGACACATTAACAGGGAGCTGGATCAGAAATGGAGCAGCCAGTAATCAAACTGGCACCCATATGGGATGCAGGCTTCGCAGGGAGAGGCTTAACCTACTTCACCACGTCAGCCCCACGAGTGCCTTTAAATAGTCATAATTAAAATGGTCAGTAGGGGAAAAGAATAAAATAGATGAAAATTGGAAAATTTAAAAATAGAATTATAATATATAAAAAAGAGTCAAATGGAAATATAGAACTAAGAATATAACATCTGAAAGTAAGAACTCCTAGTATACACAGATGTAGCAGCAGGCTGGATATGGCAGAAGACAGGGGAAGTAAACAGGAAAATCTCCAGAATGAAGCAGACAGAAGGAAACAAAAGGAAAGAAAATACAGCAGAGAATAAGAGAACTGTGAAACATGAGCAAAAGGACTGATGCAGGTGTAATCTGCATCCCAGAAGGAGATGAGACAAGGTATCAGGACGATATTAAAAACATAATTGCTGGGGCCAGCTGTGGTGTGGTGGGTAAAGCATCCCATATAGGCACCAGTTCATGTCCCGCTGCTCCTCCTCCCATCCAGCTCTCTGCTATGGCCTGGGAAAGCAGTAGAAGATGACCCAAGTGCTTGGGTCCCTACACCCGTGTGGGAGCCCAGGAAGAAGATCCTGGCTCCTGGCTTCGCATTGGCCCAGCTCTGGCCATTGAGGCCATTTGAGGAGTGCACCAGCAGATAGAAGATCTTTCTCTCTCTTTCTCTGTCTCCCTCTCTCTGTCTATAACTCTACCTGTCGAATAAATAAATAAATCTCTAGAACAAAAAAGTTAATTACCAAACATTTTTAAAAACCAATAGAAGGGGCTGATTTGGTAGCACAGCAGGTTAAGCTGCCACCTGAGACACTTGTGTCCCTTTTCAGAGTACCCGTTGAAGTTCCGGAAGCCTGCTTCTGTTTCAGCTCCCTGATAATGCTCTTGGGAAGGCAGCAAAGATACCCCAAGGACTTGGGTCCCTGCCATCCAAATGGGAGACCCAGATAGAGTTCCAGGCTCCTAGCTTTGGCCTGGCACAGCCCTGGCCATTGTGGTCATTTAGGGAGTGAATTAGCAGATAGAAGATCTCTCTCTCCCTGTATGTCACTCCGCCTATCAAATAAATAAAATAAATCTTTAAAAAAAAAATAGACATCGGGGCCAGTGCTGTGGCTCAGTGGGTTAACACCCTGGCCTGAAGCACCGGCATCCCAGCTGGTTTAAGACCTGGCTGCTCCACTTCCGACCCAGCTCTCTGCTATGGCCTGCGATAGCAGTAGAAGATGGTCCAAGTGCTTGGGCCCCTGCACCCACGTGGGAGACCCAGAAGAAGCTCCTGGCTACTGGCTTCTGATCAGCGCAGTTCTGGCCGTTGTGGCCAACTGGGGAGTGAACCAGCGGATGGAAGACCTCTATCTCTCTCTCTCTGCCTCTCCTCTCTCTGTGTAACTTTGACTTTCAAATAAATAAATAAATCTTCAAAAAAAAAAAAAAAACATCGACTCACAGATTTTAAAAAAGAAAGCCTTGTAGGGTTTTTTGTTTTTGTTTTTGTTTTGTTTTGTTTTGCAGGCGCATTATAGTCAAATTGCTGAAAAACAAAGAAAAAAAAAAAAACTTGAAAGTTGTCCAAGTGAGGAAGCAGGCCTATTACTCTCAGTACCATTCTAAGACTGTCAACTATCTTTTAGACAGAAATGACAGGATTCGTGGACAGTGGAATGACATCTTTAAATTAGAGAAAGAAAAACCCTGGAAACATGGATGTGTTTACCCAGTGAAAATATCCCTCAAAATGAAGGCAAATTAAAGACATTTCTGACAACCCAAGGCTGAATTTGTCACAGGCGGAACTTCACTGTAAGAAATTCTAAAGGATGTTTGTCAGGCCAAAGGAAGAGAATTCCATATGGAAACATGTAACACAACAAACAACTTACGAAAACGCAAATAAGTGGGTAAGATAAAGGAATATTGACTATTTAAAGTGACAGCGCATTCCTTCATAATAACACACCACGTTACTTACAACACATCTAAGTGGTGAGCAGCACCACGTCCTACGACCTCCCAGAGACTGGGCCACCTCTCCCCCGTCTCCTCGGCCAGAACACCACGGTTCTCCCAGACAGCCAGCCCTCCCGCCGGGTGCCTCCTCAGGGAGATCCACGCCCTACGCCGACCACGCAGCACAGGGGGTGCCCCTTCTGAGGGTCCCCTCAGGCCCCGGGGTTCACCGTTAGTCTCCTCACCTGTGCCTCCTCTCCTCTCAAAACCCAAAACCACACGCACTCCACGCAGCCAGGAGTTCTGTCTGACTCCTGAGTCCCTGGGGCCCCGGCCTGGCCAGTCTGGGCAGCAGAGGACGCTTATGGGCTGACCACCTGTGGGGTCACCTGTGGGGGCGCCGAGGGCTCCAGAGCGCATGCGTCTGTGGCGCCCCAGCCCGGCTAGGGCAGCCGGCGTCTCCCTCAGAGGCCAGGCCGCAGGCGCTTGACCAGCGCCGGCCTCCACCTGCCCGCAGACCTTGTCTCGGTTCTCTTCGTTGGTGGACCCCCAGGTGACTCGTGGACGTCCACAGTGCAAGGTCAGGGCACAGAGCGGGCGGGGCGGAGGGAGGGAACTGAGGACAAGCAGGCGGGCTCCCGCACAGAGCGTGCCCATCTGCCGTTAGGTTACTCGGTGCCCGGACAGCTCACCACTCGCAGAAGCAGCCGGGCCTCACAGGAAGCCAGACCAGGACGCCATGTCCTGCGCCTGTGGCCCCTGTCCTCAGGGGGCTCAGCTCCACGGGACTCCGCGCGGGCCCGGGGTCCTGTGACGGCCTCCCTATCCCATCTCCTTCCCCAGCTTGAGCGCACCGCCAGCCCTTGGTCCTCAGGGCCCCTGGCTCCTGCGGCCTGAGGCTTCCCCCAGGGCTGTACCGCAACGCTGCTGGCTGGGCCTTCCCGGCGTCGTCGGTGTCTTCCTCTCCACTAGGGGTCTCAGCACTGGAGCCGCTCCCTGGGGCCTGGAAAACTCCATCCGCTCAGTCGTTTATGCTCACGTAGCTCGAGGCAAGGGTTACAGCTAAATTCTGGCAAGTGGTGGTGGTGGTGGGGTGGGGGGGATGGCGGGGCCACCGACTAAGCCCCTAAAGGGCTCTTGGAGCCAGGTCGGGGCAGCGCCTGTCGCTGGGTGTCCCGTGGAGGGCTCCGTGCGCCCTCTGGTGGCCATCCTCGTTTGTGCAGACACAGCCGTCTGGGCAGCAAAGCTCGCAGAAGGCCCCCTGAGTGGGGTGCGCGGGAATGAAGGCAAGGGGTCACCCTGGCCTATTAGCTGTGGGCAACGTCAGGATGGAAGCCCTCATGACTGATACCACCAATGGTGGTGTCTGATGGCTCAGCCAGTTTAATAAAGCCATCTTTCTGCCCTCACCACTCTTCAACCAGGAAAGCATGCTGTCCATGTGTGCACTCTCTGGGGTCTCTGATTACAGCAGATAACGGAGGTAAACATCTTCCTCCTTCCAGGCAGGTTCAGGATAAGGAATAAGATTAGATTCTGTTTCAAAGCAACATCAGGTTCTGGACCAGAGTCAAGGTTAAATGCAGTCAGAGGACAAACGATAGAACCTCCTCCTCATCATAGGAGAGGCTTGTGTATGCCTGTGAATCCCTCTCTGTGTGCGTGCATGTGTGTGTCATGGGTAAGGGCCCTGTTTCTAGGAGTCATGTCTCACTAGGTCACTGTTTTTCAGGCGCGAGAATCAAGCTTCTCACAGATTTATGCCAGCATTTGAGACTTGAAAAAGTGCTGTAAACTTTAGAAAAGTAAATGTGCATGCTAAATGCCAATAAATGTAACATTAGATCATGGAAACTGTCACCTGAAGCCCAGCCATGTGTTCCTGGTCATGCACAGAACATGTTTCTGCAGGATATGTACTGGGATATGTTTGAAGTGGTGTGAGTCATCTAGCCTCTAGAAGAATGAGTGCCCTGGCCTCCTTGTGGTGGGTCAGAGTCCTTGCACAGTGTCCCACGGGGCTCTCAGAGCAAATTCAAATGATGATGTCTACTCAAGTGACGGGGGAGGGTCAGAGGCACAAGCAGAATTGAAATCAGCAGAGTAGTTGAGGACAGGAAAGGGTCACGGAGGGTGGGGTCTTTGAGGCAGGTGTGAGTTGGCCTCTGTGAAACTGGTGACTTGGGCTCCTGTGATTATATGGTGGGAGTTTGTTGTTAGGACCAGCTGCTGCTAGCTAGAACATGGTGATTTTGTGCAATGTAGCAAAAGCCAGGTCCTGTTTCAATTCACTTTGTTTCCCTTTGCTGCAAAGTGGTTATAATGACTATGCAAATCCAGGATGTCTGGGATGCAAACGAGCCCCCTGTGCCACACAGGGCACCACTCTACGACTTGATCGGCCTAGGCACACTCGTGGATGATCTGTCTCACTCCGAAAAAAAGGATGCCTGTTGCCTCACTCACGGGTCACTGCAGCAAGATGAAGTGCATTCATTTAAAAATAAGGGGGGGGGGGGGTGAGCCACGGGGAGAGGAAGGGTGGCGCCAGGAGAGTAGATGCTGAAGCCATCATTAAGTGGGTGGTTACCTTACAAGGCAAGCAGTCTGCAACTGAGGGAAGGAGATGTGGTGATGAGGATTCCATGTCAGCCTGAAACCCAGAAGCGCTGACGTGTGCTCCTGGGGAAGCCAGCTTCTCCGCCCCTGTCCTGTTCTGGCATTGTTTTGGGGCTGCCACTACTTCAGTGAGTGGGACCTGCTGTAGGGTGACAGGGTTGAGGGGGTCTGGATGATGAGTGGGGGCCTCATTCCAAAAACAGACTTCAGCTTGGGGGTCAGAGCATTCTAACGAGTGAGTGTAGGCACACAGCCTCTCCTGTTTTACCACCTCATTAATTATTATTATTATTATTATTATTATTCTTTGGTTAACCAGCACAGAAATGGTTTATTGTACCTGTGGTAGCCTCAGCCACAACTGAGAACAGAACTGGCCCAGGGCAAAGGGCCATCAGGTATTTTGGTGTCAGCAAGGTGGGTGTCTCACTGGTGATTCTGGCAATCCAGTGGTGCTGGGAGCTTCAGACCCTTCAGGGGACAAGCTGTAGAGAGCAGTGGGCAGCCCAGCAATTTGTGCCCAACTTGCGCCTGGCCGCCACCATTCCTCACTTCTGCTGCTTTGGCCATCATGTACACAAACTCACAGTGTAATTGGACTTCTGTCTCATCTTTTACATTTCAGCCTTGTGTTCACTTCTTCCTCCTCTTGGCTCTCATGGCATGGAGGTTTCTAAGAATATAGCCCTAGGCCGGCGCTGTGGCTTAACAGGCTAATCCTCCGCCTTGTGGTGCCGGCACACCGGGTTCTAGTCCCGGTTTGGGTGCCGGATTCTATCCCGGTTGCCCCTCTTCCAGGCCAGCTCTCTGCTGTGGCCAGGGAGTGCAGTGGAGGATGGCCCAAGTCCTTGGGCCCTGCACCCGCATGGGAGACCAGGAGAAGCACCTGGCTCCTGGCTTCGGATCAGCGAGATGCGCCGGCCGCAGCGGCCATTGGGGGGTGAACCAACGGCAAAGGAAGACCTTTCTCTCTGTCTCTCTCTCACTATCCACTCTGCCTGTCAAAAAAAAAAAAAATCCTTTAAAAAAAAAAAAAAAGAAGATAGCCCTAAAGCCAAGAGACTCCTTGTTAATGTTTCTTTTTTTTTTTTTTTTTAAGGATTTGTTTATTTGAAAGAGAGAGAGAGAAATTTTTTTTTGCTGGATCACTCCCCAAAAAACAGCAATGGACAGAGCTGGGCCAAGCCAAAGCCAGGAGTCAGGAACTCCATCTAGGTCTCCCAAGAGAGTGACAAGGGCCCAACTACTTGGGTCATTTCCCACTACTTTTCCAACTGTATTAACAGGGAGCCAAATTGGAATCAGAGCAGTCCCCAACAGGCACTCTTATAGGATAACAGCATCACAGGTAGTAGCTTAATTTGCTGTACCATAAGGCTGATGACTCCTCACTGACTCTTTTTTTTTTTTTAAATATTTTTTATTTATTTATTTGACAGGTGAATTACAGACAATGAAAGAGAGAGAAAGGTCTTCCTTTCGTTGGTTCACTCCCCAAATGGCCGAAATGGCCAGAGCTGTGCCGATCTGAAGCCAGGAGCCAGGAGCTTCTTCCAGGTTTCCCACACGGGTGCAAGGGCCCAAGGAGTTGGGCCATTTTCCACTGCTTTCCCAGGCCACAGAAGAGAGCTGGACTGGAAGAGGAGCAATCGGTACTAGAACCGGCGCCCATATAGGATGCTGGTGCTACAGGCAGAGGATTAACCTAATGCGCCATGGTGCCGGCCCCTCCTCACTGACTCTTAAATCTATTTACTGCACGGGGCTGGCGCTGTGTTGCAGTGGGTTAAAACCCTGGCCTGAAGCACCGGCATCCCATATGGGTACCAGTTCTAGTCCTGGCTGCTCCTCTTCAGATCCAGCTCTCTGCTATGGCCCGGGAAGGCAGTAGAAGATGGCCCAAGTCCTTAGGCCCCTGCACCTATGTGGGAGACCTGAAAGAAGCTCCTGGCTCCTGGCTTTGGATCTGTGCAGCTCTAGCCGTTGCTGGCCATCTGGGGAGTGAATCAGCGGATGGAAGACCTCTCTGCCTCTACCTTTCTCTGCAACTCTGACTTTCAAATAAATAAAAAATAAATCTTTAAAAAAATCTATTTACTGCTCTTCCAGACGCCATTCCTCAATTCACATCACCTGGATGGCTCCAGCCCCCTCCCCAGTCACCCTCAAGCCCTGTTCTTTTTTTTTTTTTTTTTTTTTTTTGCCAGGCAGAGTGGACAGTGAGAGAGAGAGACAGAGAGAAAGGTCTTCCTTTTGCCGTTGGTTCACCCTCCAATGGCCGCCGCGGTAGCGCGCTGCGGCCGGCGCACCGCGCTGTTCCGATGGCAGGAGCCAGGTGCTTCTCCTGGTCTCCCATGGGGTGCAGAGCCCAAACACTTGGGCTATCCTCCACTGCACTCCCTGGCCACAGCAGAGAGCTGGCCTGGAAGAGGGGCAACCGGGACAGGATCGGTGCCCCGACCGGGACTAGAACCCGGTGTGCCGGCGCCGCAAGGCGGAGGATTAGCCTGTTGAGCCACGGCGCCGGCTTCAAGCCCTGTTCTTAATTCTCCCCTTCCTGCACGCGCGATGGAGGAGGTGCCCCTCTGAAATCCCAGTCTGAGCCTGCCCTTTTCTGGCTTTTGTTCTGGGGTGGCTGCTTCATGCTGTCAGCATCTGATTTTTTTCTGGGTCCCTTGAAGTCCCAGGTGTCCACCTCTGGGGCATCTGAAGCTTTACCTGTCATTACCCCACCACCACCACTACTCTTCTTGCTCCCAGACTTTTTTTTTTTTTTTTTTTTTTGCCAGGCAGAGTGTTAGACAGTGAGAGAAAGAGACAGAGAGAGAGTTATAGACAGTGAGAGAGAGACAGAGAGAAAGGTCTACCTTTTGTTGGTTCACTCCCCTAATGGCCACTATGGCTGGCACTGTGCTGATCCGAAACTAGGAGCTGGGTGCCTCCTCCCAGTCTGCCACGTGGGTGCAGGGACCCAAGCACTTGGGCCATCCTCCACTGCCCTCCCAGGCCATAGCAGAGAGCTGGACTGGAAGAGAAGCAACCGGGACTAGAACCTGGGGCACCAGCACCGCAGGCGGAGGATTAGCCAAGTAAGCCACGGTGCCGGCCCTCTTCCAGACTTTTTGACAATACTTAAAACACTGTTATCCCCCTTGAAGCCCAGGCCGTTTGAATAGTAGATTAAGTCCAGTGCCCAGCAGCTTTCCTCAAGCCTCACCCCCACCCAGCCCTAGTCCTCAAGCAGCCTCAATAGGGCTTACAGCTGAGAGAAAAGGGAGGGAGGTGCAATTCTGAAAAAAATAAACATTTAAAAATGTGCTTGGCCAGCGCCGTGGCTCACTAGGCTAATCCTCTGCCTGTGGTGCTGGCGCTTCAGGTTCTAGTCCTGGTTGGGGCGCGGTTCTGTCCTGGTAGCTCCTCTTCCAGTCTAGCTCTCTGCTGTGGCCCGGGAAGGCAGTGGAGGATGGCCCAAGTGCTTGGGTCCTGCACCTGCGTGGGAGACCAGGAGGAAGTACCTGGCTCCTGGCTTCGGATCGGCGCAGCGCACTGGCCGTAGCAGCCATTTAGGGGGTGAACCAACGGAAGGAAGACCTTTCTCTCTGTCTCTCTCTCTCACTGTCTAACTGCTTGTCAAAAAAAAAAAAAAAAAAAAAAAAAAAAAAAAAAAGTGTGCTCCACACTGTATGCATCAGAACATCAGCACTTATAAGCACCCTACCCAGCTGACTCCTGGTCTTTGGGACTTTTGCACAAGTTCAGAGCCTTTTATACAAGTTGGAGACTTGATGAGGTGGAGCTAATGTCCAAGCCTACTCTCTTTACTGTGGGGAGTCTGTCTTGGGCCTGCTGGGTAGTTACTTCCCTTGAAGGGCCTGGGTGCTTTAACAGTTGCTCAGCCAGTGCTGGCCCTGCTGTCTTAGATGGCAAGTCCCCTGGGGAGGCAGCTGGAATGAACTTGTAGCCATTCTAGGGGTCTGATTCAGGTTTGCACCCACAAGTGGGCTCAGGGGTTGGGGAAAAGGACAGCCTCTTGGGGTCCAGTTGGCCCTGCCCAGGGCTGGCCCCACAGGCTTCTAGAAATTTTGTCAGATTCCCTTTTCCTCCTCTAGGGTCCAGTACCAGGCCATAGGACCACAGTCCCAGACAGACTGTTTCTGAAGCTTTAAGGTTACCACTAGGTGGCCCCTCTCCAGCTGCACTTCCTGCCCTCTTTGGCAGGGCTTGGTTCAAAGCACTGCAGCCGGCCTTTCCTTGGTCCCAGTGGAGGAAGCTGGGGTGGGCTGTGGGCTGCTTCCAAGGTTCAGTGGACAGCTCTGTGCCGAAGGTGCTGAAGAGCAGACGGATGCTAACACACACAGTGCCCTGTGTGAGCCTTGGCTGATCCTGGGAACCCTGCTCTGGAAAATTTCCTGGAAGTTTAGATGCTTACTCCATGCAGCACAGAAGTTTCTGTTGTCAACTCATGGGGGACCTCCAGGCACTTCTCTTGGGATGGGAGTGGAGGGCACATAAGTCCATGTTGCTTCGAGAAGCCACTGGATGGTGATGTTGCCTAGGGGCCGCATGGGGGCTAAGCCTTACTGGCAATGTCCTGGCTATACTGAGGTCAAAGGTCACAGGCTGTGCCTGGTCTTGAGCTTGAGGAGAGTCTCTAAGTCTGGGTCATTTCATAAATCTCAGGCATATAGTGCCTTCTATCAGCAGCCTTCACCAGCTGGAAAGAGATGGGCCTTTCTCTCTCTGGACGAGGTGGGCCTCTGTGCACCTGCCAGTTTTCCACATTAAATAGAGCCCCTTTGACATTCATGGTCCTGGAATCACCAGCTAGGCCTCAGGTGACAGCAAATGTTTGTTGAGTGAATGCATGAATGAACACAACAGAAAGGTTATCAACAGTGTGGTGTGTGGCTTTGTTCAGACAATGGAACTAGGGAGAAGGGCTGTGAGTCTCTCTAACATACTTGTATGGATAGTTGTCCAGGAATAAGTGTTAAGTAAGTGACACAACCTGGTGTGTTCAATGAGCTCTGCTGGAAGCTGTAAGAGTGTGAGGTATCTACTCATGTATATATTTTTGTTTACTATTCCCTGCCCAGGCCTTAGATGCCAGGTCTTATGCTACAGCTGGAGACACCATGATGAATAAAATGCCTTTGACTGTTGCCAGGTAGCATGGCATCATTCATGAGGAGCTGTGGGGTCATGGCAGAACCTGACTCAGGTCAGGCCCAGAGAAGACTACTGAAAGAACAAAGCGTGGCCGGCGCCGCGGCTCACTAGGCTAATCCTCTGCCTTGCGGCGCTGGCACGCCGGGTTCTAGTCCCGGTCGGGGCGCCGGTTCTGTCCCGGCTGCCCCTCTTCCAGGCCAGCTCTCTGCTGTGGCCAGGGAGTGCAGTGGAGGATGGCTCAAGTGCTTGGGTCCTGCACCCCATGGGAGACCAGGATAGGCACCTGGCTCCTGCCATCGGATCAGCGTGGTGCGCCGGCCGCGGCGGCCATTGGAGGGTGAACCAACGGCCAAGGAAGACCTTTCTCTCTGTCTCTCTCTCTCTCACTGTCCACTCTGCCTGTCAAATAATAATAATAATAATAATAATAATAATAAAAAAGAAAGAACAAAGCGTTTGCTGGAAGTTGTGTTCTCAGTGGAAGGAAGGACACATCCAAAGGTCAGGACACTGAAGAGTGCCTGGAGGGGCTGGGGCATCAAGTTTGAGGCTGCACAGGATTAAAGAGGACATCAGGACTGGATAAAGGGGGGTGGGAGGGCTTTCTGAGATTTGAGTCTATCTTTGGAACAGTGGGACACCTTTGAAAGGTTCAGTATATGAAAATGACATGATCAGAACCATTTATTTATTTGAAAGGCAGGGTTACAGAGAGAGAAGGAGAGACAGAGTTCTTCCATACACTGGTTCACTCCCCAAATGGCCACAACACCTATATGTGGCGCCAGAAGCTTCATCCAGGTCTCCCACATCGTTGCTGTGGTCTAAACACTTAGGCCATCTTCTGCTGCTTTTCCAGGCACATTAATAGGGAGCTGGATGGGAAGTAGAGTAGCTGAGACTTGAACTGGCGACCCTATAGGTTGCATTGCAGGTGGCAGCTTAACTTCCTATCCAAACAATGCCAGCTTCGCAGAATGATGTTAAAATATTCCTCTGCCTGCAGAGTGGAGGAAGGAGAGGAGGGTTAATTGGAAGTGGTGGGCCTTCTCCAGGTGACAGGTGGTACTGTCCTGAATTTGGCATATGATGGCAGGGGTGAAGAGAGGTGAAAGGGTGGAGTCACATCCATCAGATAAGATCTCCAGTGTGAGGATGCACTAGGGAGGAAAAGGAAGCAATTGGGAGATGGTGACTTCATTTCCTGAGATACAGGAAATGCATGAACAGAATTAGTTTGGGTGGTGTGGGGTGAAGTTGAGGAGACAGTTTGTTTCTGCCGAATCTATGGCTGGAGTTTTTTGCCGCAAAGGTAGCAGCAGGGGAATTCCCATAAAGCACTTCCCCCAGTTGTCCTGAGATGTGGCCAGTTGGGATTTCAGAGAAAGAAACACCAAACCTCAGGGTGATCAGTTGAAAGCTTTTATTAAGGGAAGTCACATGAAGAGAAATCTGCAGAAAGACAAAGGATGTCCTACCTGGGTGCATCTGCCACGAGGGGTTCACAGTATGGAGTTGATGTGAGCATTAGTGACTCTGTCTCAGAGGTGGGGGTAGCTTCTTTCAGTGTTTGGGCAACAACTTAAATGCCTTATCAGTTCCTGGATGGTCAAGGCCACAGCTTGGATTTAAACCTGCAGAGGAAAACATGCACCATGTTGGGTTATTTTGCATTTCTCAGGACAGAAAAACATGGAGGAAGCTGGGACACCCTACAGGAGGTGAATTCACTGATCAAGGGGTTCTAAAGAAAAGGCTGTGACGATGGGTCAGGAGTGGCCCTGGCTGGGCATGCAGAGCTGAGATTAACGGGTTTACATGGGTTCAGCCTCACTTGAGGGCATGTGGGAATATTTAACAGTGCACTGAGTGGCGGCCACCCAAAAGATTCATCTATATCCCAATACCTGGGCCCTGTGAATGTAACATTATTTGGGAAAAGGGACTTTGAAGATATATAGTTAAGTCACAAGTCATGAGGTGAGGTTATCTAACTACCCCTAAATCCAGTGTCAAGTATTTTTATAAGAACAGAAGCTGAAGAGAAGACATCCACAAGGAGGAGATGGCCATGTGAAGCTGGAAGCAGAGATTGGTGTAATGCAGTGAAAGCCAAAGAAACACTAAGAGGCAAAGGTGAATTCTCCCGTTGGAGGGAGCACAGCTCTGTCAACATCTCGGTTTTGGACTTCTGGTTTCCAGAACTGTGAGAGAATAAACTGTTCAGGTTATATTTTTACTTATTTGAAAGGGAGGAAAGGGAGGAGGGAAGAAGAGAGAGAGCGAGAGCGAGAGCGAGAGTGAGAGAGCGAGCAAGAGTGAGAGCGAGCGAGAGAGAGATCTTCCATCTACTCACCAAATGCCCACAACAGCTAGGGTTGTAGCAGGCTGAAGCCAGGCATATTAGCAAGGAGCTGGACCAGAAGTGGAGCTGACAAGTCTCAAACTAGTGCCCATATTGGATGCTGGTGTTGCAGGCGGCAGCTTTACCCACTGTGCCACAACCCTGGCCCTTGCTGTGTTTCCAATCTGGTTTCCTGCTGGTGTGCTTGGGAAAGCTGTGGAAGATGCCCTGTATCCATGTGCAAGATGAATTCCTGGCTCCTGGCTTTGGCCTGGTCCAAGACCCAACTGCAGTGGCCATTTGGGGAGTGTACCAGCAGATCTGTCTCTGTCTCTGTCTTTGTCTTTCCCTGTCACTCTACCTTTCAAATAAATAAATTAAATCTTCAAGAAAAAAAAAAAAAGCCAGTGTCACGGCTCAATAGGTTAATCCTCTGCCTGCGGTGCCAGCACCCCGGGTTCTAGTCCCGGTCAGGGTGCCGGATTCTGTCCTGGTTGTTCCTCTTCCAGTCCAGCTCTCTGCTGTGACCCAGGAGTGCAGTAGAGGATGGCCCAGGTCCTTGGGCCCTGCACCCGCATGGGAGACCAGGAGAAGCACCTGGCTCCTGGCTTTGGATCAGTGTGGTGTGCCGGCCGCAGTGCGCCCGCCACGGTGGCCACTGAGGGGTGAACCAACAGAAAAAGGAAGACCTTTGTCTCTGTCTCTCTCTCTCACTGTCCACTCTGCCTGTCAAATAAATAAATAAATAAATAAAGGTTGAGGTGCCTGAGAGATAGAGATGGCACAGTTAGTTATGTGAGTCTGGGAGTCAGGGGGAAGGGCCAGGGCCAAGAGGGAAATATGTGAGTCACTGTGTATAGGGAAAAAAAACAACTCTAGAACGAGTAGAGAGCCTAGGTTTGAGCTTTGAGGAACTCACAACCTCTGGTGACCAGTGGGAAGAAGCTGGCCAGAGCTGGCCAGAGAGATTGGATGCAACCAAGGGAAATGAGGTTCCCAGGAGGCAGGGGTCCCTGCTGGGGTGTCAGATGCTGCTCTGGGCCTTGGCAAATGAGGACTGAAGAAAGGCCGTTGCATTTAGCGACTTGGAGGGGGCACAGAGTTTACTAAGACCTAGTTTGGTGGTCCCTGGCAGCTGGAAGGCTGACTGCAGGATCTGAGGGGCGGGAGGGAGATGAGGCCGAGGAGACAGATTCTGACTGAGTTTTCTTTTCTTTCCTTTTTTATCAGAGATTTGTTTATTTATTAAAAATATTTATATATTTATTTGAAAGAGTTACACAGAGAAAGGAGAGGCAGAGAGAGAAAGGTCTCCCATCCGCTGGTTCACTCCCCAATTGGCTGCAATGGCCGGAGCTGTGCCCATCTGAAGCTAGAGGCCAGGAGCTTCTTCCAGGTCTCCCACGTGGGTGCAGGGGCCCAAGGACCTAGGCCATCTTCTACTGCTTTTCCAGGCCACAGAAAAGAGCTGGATTGGAAGTGGAGCAGCCAGGACTCGAACCGGCACCCATATAGGATGGCAGCACTGCAGGCGGCGGCTTAACCCGCTACGCCACAGCGCTGGCCCCATCTGACTGAGTTTTCTTCTGAACAAGGAGACAGACACCCATGGGTTGGTGGGTCACAGGAGGGTGGGTCTCCCTAACAGGGAGCATATTTTAAAGGCCCACGGGAAAGGGCCAACCAGCAGAGAAAACGGGCGATTCACAGGGCCAGCTCCCGAGAAGGAGGAGACAGGGAGGTCTGGGCAGGCAGAGAGCAGCTTTTGTGCGTCGCAGGAGGTAGCAGATACAGGAAGGCTTCGGTTGGGTTTTCGCTGAGCTTGGACACGGCTTGCACACACGGGCACAGCGGCCTTTCCCTGTTTGTGTGCGTCCTGCGTATTTCCGCCTGTCCGTTTTCTCCCGGTTCCAGGCTGCCTGCCCGCCCAGTGTGCCACGGGGAATATCCACCCTGGGTCTGGGCTCGGCTCCCTGATGAGATTCTCAGACAGGGTTTCCCCTCATTCATGAGGAAGCAAGTTCATAGAGCAGGCGTGGGAACGCGCTTGGCCGCCAGGGCCGGCTCCAGCTCAGGCCGAGGTGTGCTGCCTCCCTGCCGTAGTAATGGCCTACTAGGCTGCACAGGCTGGACCAGGCGTCCGTCCTCTCCGGGCCGTGTTCTAGGAACCAGTTTGGACAGCCCAGCATTCGGTGGCTCCTCTGTCCGCACCTCAGGCCCACACGCACCCCCAGGAGCGCCTCCGCCTCAGCTCAGGGCGGTCTCAGTCCTCCAGGGACTTGATCTCCAGGCCCCCGGTCTTTCTTGCGCCACCGGCCTTCCCCTCTCCCGGGCGCCCTTGGCCTCCAGGAACCTGGTGGCCGTGATGCGGGGAGGAAGGGCCCATGTACCCAGCGGGACCACCGCGGAAATGGGCCTGAGCAGAGGGCAGCATGGACGCCCTCGCGGCGCCCGCCCGGCATCGCGACGTCGCCCTCTCCGGGCTCCGGAGACCCGCCGCCTTCCACAGGTGGGCGCGCCCGAGGCGGGCCGGCGGGCAGTGTACGTGCGGCGCGCGGCGGCCGGCATGAACGGCGCGCGCGGCCGGCTCCCGCCCGCCGGAGGCCCGCTCCGCCCCGCGCGCGGCCGGGCTGCCTGGCCTTCCTGGCGGCGGCGACCCCGGCGCGAGCTCCAGGACCGCGGGTCCAGTGGGCGGGCCGGCCCAGGAGCGGGAGGTGGGGACGTGGCAGCGGCTCAAGCGGGCGGAGCCGGCCTGGCGGGAGGCGGAGCCGCGGAGGGGGAGGCGCCGAGCAGGCTGGGCACCGCCGCGGGAGGTTCTGGAAACGCCGGGAGCGGCGCGTGTCCAGGTGAGCGAGCCGCCCGCCTGGCAGCCGTGCCCACGGCGGGGACTGGGCGAACAGGAGGCTTGGGGTGCGTTCTGCCCCGCGCGGGGGTGGGAATCGGGGGCCTGCGCCGCCCGCAGTCTGCAGCGCAGCCCAGGGCACAGTCCGGCGCCCTTCGCGCGGCTCTGAACCCGCCTGGGTTCCTGTCCCGCCCGCGGCCCTTCCAACCTCAGGGCGGCGGGGTCAGTGGCGCCCTTCCTGCGGGGAGCTCGGCGGCCCGGCCGGGCCAGGCGGAGCCCTGTCAGGCTCCCGGGGAGGGGCCGGCCTGACCCGACGGCCGGCCGCGGTTGGAGGCGGGAGCGGAGGTGGGGGCGTCGGCCTGCCCCAGGGGGCCGCTTGACCTGAGGCCCCTCTGGGAGAGGCTGAGAGAGCCCCTGGCGTGCTTGTGTGGGCTGCTGGATCAGGGCGTCGTCCCTCCGGGGTGCATCCTGCGTGGCTTGTCCTCAGCCCGGAGTCTTGTAATTGGTTAACTAATTCAGCAAAGAGACGTTTCTGTGTGCCAGAAACTGCCAAGAGTAGGGCTGGAGGAGTGGAAGACGGACAAATCCAGGTCCAGAGCAGCGTGGTGTGTGCCATGCTGCAGGGAGCGTGGGCTGTGGGTTGAATGTCTCAGGCCGGAGGACTTCTTGGAGGAGGTGACTCCCGAGCTGGCAGAAAGACAGAGGGTAGCCTGGATAGATAGAGCAACAGCCTGCCTGCGTGGGAGCATACCTGGGCCGACGTGGTCCTTTGTGGCAGTCTAGTGGAAGTAAGGTGATGGGGAAGAACCACCGTAGGGGCTCCCTGCCCTGGGGTACCTGTCCCCAAGAGCCTGAAGTTGCAAGTACTGTGTGAACCCCTCCTTTCCCAGGAGTTGCTGGGTGGCACAGGTGGCCCCTGGCCTCTGCATTCTAATTTGCCACCTTTAAGGTGTAGTAGGAGCGCACTGAGGTTGCCCGAGGCTGGGACTGTTGTCTTTTGCTCTAGGGTGACACTTGGCTTCTTGGTGCAGACCACCTGAAGCCTGACAGACGTGACCCTTGTCCGGGAGATCCTAGCCCTAAGAGTTGGTGGACATTCACTTTGTAAACGCCCCAGACTTGGCAGAGACCCATGTGCCCCTAAAACTTTGCAGGGTGTTTCGCAAGCTGCTGTTTATTATCAGCCTGTGTCACGTCTGATTCAGTTCTCTGTTAAATGAACCAGGATTCCCTTTGACTTGGGATTCAGCCACCCTGTAAGTGTTCAGGGTACTGTCTTTCCTTGTAGTTCTGCTTCTCAGGGCCTGGACTCTCTTGGCCTCTCCCCACTTCGCAGGATGAGTGAGCTTTGAATTCTTTTCTCCTGGGGGCTTTCTTGTTCTCACACAGCCGGGCATGTCCACCGTGGCCCAGCTGTTGAAGCCACGTAGCAAGGATGGAGTAAGTTGGCTGGGGGCCTGATGTTAAAGATGCTGTCCTAGTGGGGTCACCCTCATTCTCTGAGGGCCCAGCAGGCAGACGGGGTGACAGCTAAGCTGAAGCGTTGTCTGTGGTTTGTGACAGGCCCTGCCATCTGTCAAAGGCTCTGCTGTGGGGTGCCCAAGAGGACGCTTACTTTGCCACTGGCTTAGACTGGCCATGACTGATCCCTATTCATTCCTTGAGCACCTCCTTTGTGCTTGGGGCTGGAGTGAGGGAGGGGGAAGGGGAGGAGGCCAAGGCACTCTTCTTGCCCTCGGGGAGCTCATAATCCCTGGGAGATTGCAGCTTCACCCTGGCGGCCAGCCATGTGCCAGGGGAGGAGTCCAGCATGTGGGTGCTCACCAAAGCAAGGGACTGCGTGGGTGCAGCTCTGAGGAATGAGTGGGATGAGGCAATCTAGGGTCTCCTCATTTCCTGAGAAAGCCTCTTTTTTGGGCTCTGTGCTTCCCACATCCTTGGGAGGGTCTGGGGCTGGCTGCAAGTCCTTGGCCGGTTTGTGGCCACGCTGGCTGATAGTGCGCAGAGGGCGGGAGGGTGTGTCCCTGGCTCCTGGGATCTGTCAAGACTTTAATTTTATGCAGATGGAGGTTGGCAGGAAATGCGGGGATGCAGGCACGTGCAAGCCCAGCAGAGTGCTAGAGTGAGAGTTAAACATTGAGAAGATTGCTCAAAATCCACTGTTTGTCGTTTTGAAGTGCCCTAAGGTTAGATGTTAGCCTCTCTTGGGGCAAAAAGGGCGGGGTCCTGTGGGCTATGGCTTTTGTGTTAGGACTGAGGCTGAAGGATGGACAGTTTTATTTTCAGAGCAGAGAGGAATGAAAAGTCTGGACCAGATGTGCTGTAGCTCTCGAAGAGAACTTTTGATTGGTGTCCTTGTAGGGCAGAGGATTAAGTGTTTGGGATGTGTATGCTCCAGCTTGGATAGGATCTGTCTGGGCCTGGTCACAAGCCGGCATCTGCTCCAGCCCTCTCAAGAGGTGATTGCTAGAGTAGTGCTTGCTCTGTACCTGGCTCTCCTGAGGCCCAGACAATGGCAGAGCCGGAGGCCTGGTACTTGTAGGAGCCTGGAATAGCGGCAGGTCAGAGGCACAGAAATACCTGCGTCCCAGAGTGTTGGTCCTGTCCACTGCCTTTCCCAGAGGACTTTCTTGCTGGGTTTTAGAGCCAGTGGTTGGCCATTTCCAGGATTATCGGACAGTCAGTGTGCTGCTTTGCACCTGACTTCAGCCTTGCCTGAATTAAGTTTTTCATGTCTTTTGCCATTGCTGGGATGTGGAGGTTGCCTGATTTTTGCCTTATTTTTGTTTCTTACCTCTGACTTGGACTGGGCAACTTGCCACTTTAGGACCACTGCTTTCCCTCTGCGGCCCTGGGTACTGATGACAGGCATCTATATAGTGCTTGGTGCTAGGCTACCTGCTGACATCTGTCAACTCATTCAGCCCTCACAGTAGCCCTGTGAAATGTAGGTTTTGGTGTTATCTCTGTTACAGAGAGGGGGAAACAGAGGCTCAGAGACGCCTGTAACTTAGGCAAGGTCACAAAAGCAGGAAGTAGAATTGGAGCTTTGATTTAGCTTGGGTCTGTCTGACTCCAGGACAGTTGTCCCTACCCATTCAGCTGTAGTGCCTCACACGGAGCTGGGTCGATGGGCTGTTTGTGAGTGCTGTGATTTCAGGGTAGAAGTTACTGCCCTTCTGAACACAGAACAGTGCCGTGGTGTTTTCTGAGTCCATGTTGCTCCCCTCCCTTTGTTGGAATGTAACCAGGGATGCCATAAATCTGCCTGTGAGTCTCAGGGCCAGCCCATGGTAAAGTCACTAACCTGGGCAGGCATGCTGTGCTGGGGGCCACGTGTGACTCCCATGTTTGGAAGGCCCTTGTGTGGTAAGGTAACAGATATTACAGCGAGGATTGGCAGCGATATTTAGCTGAGTGTGTTTTGGGTCTGAGTCTTGGTTTTGCTGTTGATTTGCTGTCAGGTATGCAGGAAACCGTCACTTGGCCTCTGTTATCTATCTTAGGTGTCTGCCTTGTACAGTAGCCCCTTATCTGGGGTTTCACTTTCCGTGGCTTCAGATACCTATGTTTAACCATGATCTGAAAATATTAAGTGGAAAATTCCAGAAACAGTTAATATGTACATTTTAAATAGCATGCCATTCTATGTAGTATGATGTAATCCTTTTTTAAAAGAGTTATTTATTTGAGAGGTAAGTTACAGACAGAGAGAGGGAGAGACAGCGAGAAAGGTCTTCCCATCTGCTAGTTCACTCTCCAAATGCCCACAATGGCTGGAGCCAAGCCGATCTGAAGCCAGGAGCCAGGTGCTTCCTCCTGGTCTCCCATGTGGTGCAGGGGCCCAAGAGCTTGGACCGTCCTCCACTGCTGTCCCAGGCCACAAGCAGAGAGCTGGATTGGAAGAGGAGCAGCCAGGACTTGAACCAGCACCCACAGGGGATGCTGGTACCACAGGTGGAGGCTTATCCTACTGCGCCACAGTGTCAGCCCCATGTGATGTCATCTTGCGCCATCCTGCCCTTTTCTGCCAGGTTGTGACTCACCTGCGGAGTGTCCACGCTGCATACGCTGCTTGCCCGTTGGTCACCCGGTAGCCATCTTGGTGATCCGCCCCACAGTCGTGGTACTTGTGTTCCATGATCCTTATTGTACTTCAGATGGTCCTAAAGTACACGGTAGTGAAGCTGGCTACTTTATAGCAGCGTATTCTTGTAATTGTTCTGTATTGTATTAGTTTTTGTTGCTCATCTCTCACTTTGCCTAATTTATAAATTAATTTATCATCAGTATGTACATAGAGGTAAAAACATAATGTAACAGGGTGCGGTATTTTCTGTGGTTTTAGGCATCCACCAGGGCCTGCGGGAGGAAGGCTACCTCTGAGATACAGATGATTATCTAGCTTTCAAAGTTTTGGTGAGAATTAGATGGGAGAAATGAAAACTTTTTGGAAACATCAATTGTGGTTATCTTAGACTAGGTTCCTAGGAAACAGCGCCTGAGGCAGAAGTGCTTACGGGAAAGTATAATTGCAGGACAGCCAGGGTGAGGGAAAAGCAGATGGAGGTGGAGAGGAAGGAGGAGCGAGCAGAAGGTGGAGTGTTTGCAAGCTGGCCTCTTGGTGCAGAGAGGCGCCAGGTGTCCAGCCTTGCAGGATCACGCTCTGCCATCGCTTTGGAAACTCCATGCCCCAGAGCGATGTATTGTGGGCAGTCCAAGGAGAGGATGTGTATGCTGGCCTCCTCTGTCTGCTGTGTTTCACTGGCCATGGTTACCCACTGAGGAGTTAAACCCATTCCCCACCCACTCCTCAGTAGTGCCTTTCACCGGCCACTGGAGAGGCCCGGGGGGTGGGGGTGGGGGGGTGGGAGGGGGGTGCTTCCTGGGAGTCCAGAAGTAGTGGGAGGAGCCAGGGCTGCAGGCATGAGCTTGCACAATCTCCTCACTGGGTTGAGGAGGGCCGGGTCCAGGAAAGAGATGAGAGCAAGAGAATTCCGGGTGGAGCATCAGACCCATGCCCCATGTTACTGTTCAGATTGTGTCTTCCTGATGAGCTAGTCTACCCGGGCTACCACAGTCCTGCTAAGACCGTGACAGTGGCTTTTGGGTGTTGATTTTAACAGCATTCTGTGCTGCTTCGTTGTATAGTCACAGAAGCAAGAGACTGTGGTTTGGTGGTACCCGAGTGGGGAAGTGGAGATCCCCGTGTTCAAGTGGTGGCTAAAGAACACGTAAGGCTAGATCCAGACACACGTCTGGGTTCCAGTAGCTTCTTGGTGATGTAGTTGGTGAAAAAAGGAAATCCAGAATGGTGAGGCAAGGCTGAAGAGGGCAGCAAGGCCAGGTCACACGAGACTCCAAGGGGCCCCTTGGCCTATGGAGTTCAGACTTGATCCTGATGGCAGCAGAGCACCCAAAGGGGAGCTCCCCACAGCCACACTGGTTTGTAAAGTGGGGCTGGCAGGGAGGCTGGGGGAGACGTGGAAAAGGCAGTGTGGCTAGGGAGCAGCATGGCTGTAGAGGACTGGGGTTGGGGGTGCCGCCCACCAGGCATCAGATAAGGAAGAGAGGGAGCCTTCCATCCTTCCCTGGAGTGCAGTGGCAGCAGCCTGTGGCCCTGAAGGAACATCTGTGTGCTCTGGTGGCGTGGCCTGCTGGGGCCTCTGCACTTCTCCTAGATTGAATGCACAGGACCTGTTAGCTCTGCTCTCCTGGAGTTGGTCACAGCACCGGCAGGCAGGGCCAGGAGTCCTGTTCTGGATTTGCCCCCCCACCCCGACCCTAAAAGCAGACAGCCTCTTGTTCATTGCCAAGGGAGACCTGTTTGTTCTTAGCGAACCCATGTTCTGTCTCTAAGCTGTTTAAATGCGCTGTTAAACTCAGCCTGCTGCATTTGGGCTGCAGAGGGAGCTTGGCAGAGGGTCCTCCCTGATGAGGTAAGGGGAGAAGCTAAGGACACCCGCTGGTTTGCAGCTGGAAACATCTTTTCGCAGCCATCTGGCCAGGTTGTCACTGTCCTTTCCAAAGAGCAGGCTTGGTGGGACCTCTGCTTGTATGTGTTGGAGTTGCCCTGTGCTTAGAAGCAGGGCTGGCCGCCTGGTGGGTGAATCACTGTCGCTAGGGTGTTGGCAGGCTTTGCAGGTCCTCCCCATGGGGGTCCTGACTCTGGAATCCACTTGAGAAGGGCCTGCTTTGTTTCAGTTACATTTTAAGCGTGTTATAAACTATTTTTAAAAACTGCTGTAGAATTTCTCATGGAAAGATTAGGAAAATAAGCTTAAAAAGAAAAATAAAATTACTTCACCAAGCTGCAAGTAGATGTGTGCCTATGTTGCACACATATATATGAGTACATATGTATATATACACACACACATATATATGAGTACATATGTATATATACACACATATATGAGTACATATGTATATATACACACATATATATGAATACATATGTATATATACACACATATATGAGTACATATGTGTATACACACACACACACACATATATATATATGTATACATACATGCATTTTCTTTGCAAAAGTGAAATCAGAGTACATATTGTTTGGGGTCTGCTTTTGTCCCTTAATGGCATGTTTTGGTTGTTCTGCAATGATATATGAGTGTCCTTCCACAAGTTTGTAGAAAGAGGAATTAAAAGATAAGTTTATTTTGGTACAGAGGACTTTTGAAATCCATGTGTAGTTTTCTCATAGTATGTATTTATTTTCCTTGAACTTTTTGGAGAGATTTTGCCCAGGTGCTGTTCTGTGGTTCTTACAACAGTTCACTGTCTGGAAAAAGTGTAACTGTTTCAGTTTCCTGGTTTGAACAAGTCTGTGAAGAAGCCCTTCTTTGTTGGGGCCTGATGCATTGTTCTAGACTCTGGGGATGTAGCTGAAATTCAGGTTTTCTGCTCAAGCTTGATGCTGCTTTGTGTTGCAGGAAAACCGTTGCTCTCCAGGCCCATTCTGAGTGGGTCTCTGAGGGGTCCTGGGAGGGCTTTTGGCAGCACTGGACACCTTTGTGGGGGCCCTGGGCAGCAGGGCAGCCCTTTCCCCCCAGCTATTCTGTCCTAAGTGAACCCTGAGTGGGTATGAGATGGGACGGAGTTGTTTCCCATGTCCCTCTTGGCTAACTTGTCCCTAATTAGATGACCTTTTGTGCAAAACCTTTTGTATTCCAGGGCTGGGGATCAGGAGAAATGGTGTGGGGCTCCAAGGTGCTGTGCCGGAGGTGGCAGTGAGGATAGAGCAGTCTGGAAGTGGCTTGGGGGCCCCTGCTCTTTGGGCTGCGGCGGTTGTCACCCTCTCTCCTGCCAGAGCAGGCCTCTGCAGCTCTTGTTAAGTTATTTCCCAAAACCCATCTGCGATTCTTTGGGGCTCTGCCTGCAGCTGGGATTTGTGGATGGACTCTGTCTACGCCAGACGGCACATTCCAGAGAAACGACAGCTGGTATTCATGTAATGAAGAAACCTGGCTGTTTTCTCCTGGATGCTGTAAGGTGTGACCGGGATTGGAAAGGAGTGGAGGGGCTTCTTCTCCTCTGATCTCTGAGGAAGTGTGCAGCCACAGCTGGTGACACCCCCGGGAGACGTGCTGGGCCCCAACCAATCCTCCAGCCTTGCCAACTTTGCAAGCAGCTGTCTGCTCCCTGACTGTCCATGGGTTCTGTGTTTCTCCTGTACCCTCCCTACACATGTACAGAAGGTGCTCTGCTAAGTCAAGCCTGTTGACAGGTGGGGAACGAATGTTTACCCCCTTGCTGAAAGGGACTGTGGAGGCATGATGAAGGCCCCTCCAGCACTGTGAAGAAGACAGTGTGGTGAGGCCCGAGGGCAGGCCTCTGGCTGGAGTGAGGAGGGCCTGGGCTGAGCCTCAGAGCTACCCCAGGCCTACTGGCCTTCTTGTAGTGATTGTCTTTCCTCTGCTATCCTGGGTCCATAATCATCTCCTTAGCTCAACATTCTCTACCCTGCAGCAGGTCTGGCTTGTAAGATAATTGTCCCGTGTCCCTGATCCCAAAAATCCCTAGCCTGTGACGGGCGTGCACTAGCTCTGCAGTCTTTGGTAGCGGTGTGCACACGTGGCACCTTGGCACCCTTCATTTACTCTCCCATCTTGTTGGAGGAGGAGCCTGTTTGAGGGTGACCTTGTGGTTGGCTGCTTCTGAGCCCATCCTGGCGGCTTGGGGTTTCTTCTGACGGGTGAGAGGAGGAGCAGTGGGAGTGACCCTGTGTTCAGTGGACCATGGCAGAATGAAATGGTGAATGGGCATTCATTAGTAACTCAGACTTAGAATTTCTGTCAGAGGAGGCTGATGTTTTTGGGAAGCTCTTGTATATCCTTTATTTTCCTTGTTTTCTCCGAGTAAATTTCCACTTGAGCACTTGAGTGGGACTTAGCTGGGGTGGAGCAGGAAGGGGCAGGGCTTGCAGAGCTGGGGCTCAGATGAGTACTGGTCCTCCGGCACGTTCCGGTCTGCATAGCTGAGTTGGGAGACGAGGTCTGAAGCTCCTGTTGTGTACTTAGGTCCACTGCCAGCGGGGCCTGCCCCAGGTTGTGTCTGCTGCCCTCAGAGCTGTGTCTGGCGATCTCTGGGTTCTTGAGAAGGCAGCAGCTGGCCTCTCCCCCATAGCAGCAGCCTTGCCTGAGGTTTTGTCCTTGTGTGGCTGATGCATTTTTATATCCCAGGTGCCTAGCTCGGTGCCTGGCCACTGGTTCTTCAGTAAATATTTGTGAACACATGATGTCTGGCCAGCGAGGACAGTGCCTGCTGAGACGCCTTACAACAGGAAGAGTAGTGTCTATCCAGGTGTGGTGTCCCAGCTGCTCTCTCCTTGGCAGGTGCAGACTGGCAGGGGTCAGTTTTATTCCTCTTCTTGCTGACCATCTCCTGTACACCTTAGCTGGGGTTGTGTTTCCCAGAGAATGTTATGTCAAGTTCTCTTTCCATCCATAGCTTCTCCTGCGTTACCCCTCCTGTGAGCAGGGACTGGGTCCATAGCACCTGGCACATATGTCAGGAGGTAAGAGAGGAACAGACAAGCAGTCTGGAAATGAGAAGGAATGGCCAGAGTTTCCAGCCTTGTGTTCTTGCCCAAATAGCCATCATAGCTTCTGTATGCCAGGCCAGGGTTGCTGTATGGATGTGTGTGTGTGTGTGCCAGGCCAGGATTGCTGTATGGATGTGTGTGTGTGTGCGCCAGGCCAGGATTGCTGTATGGATGTGTGTGTGTGCCAGGCCAGGATTGCTGTATGGATGTGTGTGTGTGTGTGCCAGGCCAGGATTGCTGTATGGATGTGTGTGTGTGTGTGTGCCAGGCCAGGATTGCTGTATGGATGTGTGTGTGTGTGTGTGCCAGGCCAGGATTGCTGTATGGATGTGTGTGTGTGTGTGCCAGGCCAGGATTGCTGTATGGATGTGTGTGTGTGCCAGGCCAGGATTGCTGTATGGATGTGTGTGTGTGTGTGCCAGGCCAGGATTGCTGTATGGATGTGTGTGTGTGTGTGCCAGGCCAGGATTGCTGTATGGATGTGTGTGTGTGTGTGCCAGGCCAGGATTGCTGTATGGATGTGTGTGTGTGTGTGCCAGGCCAGGATTGCTGTATGGATGTGTGTGTGTGTGCCAGGCCAGGATTGCTGTATGGATGTGTGTGTGTGTGTGCCAGGCCAGGATTGCTGTATGGATGTGTGTGTGTGTGTGCCAGGCCAGGATTGCTGTATGGATGTGTGTGTGTGTGTGCCAGGCTAGGATTGCTGTATGGATGTGTGTGTGTGTTGTGTGTGTGTGTGATGTGACCTGTGATGCTGTTTTCCACTATGTAGATCTAATAAATATCACTGAATGCCCTGCAGATACTACCTTCAGTGACCATGAAACCCTGGGTGACCACGTTGCTGATGGCCTGGTTTGCTGCCCTCAGCTGTGCATGGGCTGAATTCTTCACCTCTATTGGTATGTGCCGAGAAGTTTTCATCTGCCTGAGCAGCCCTTTGCTCAAATGCCTGGGGCTGGCCCTGCCTGACAGGTTTCTCATTGAGGGCGTGTTGGTGTCACCCACTGCTTGTGACCAAAGCTTCTAGAGCTGCTGTTCACATTACCCACATCCCCCCCACCCCCCACCCCCGCCCACCCTGGACAGTACCTTAGCTCCGGTTAATTTGGGCTAGGAGCTAACCGCCTAAGTTGGGCCATCCTGCCTGGCTTGTGCAGGCTTCGGTTGGTTTCTCTGGTCTTTGACCATTTTACCCTGAACTGGTATTTCTGAGTGCACTCTCCCACCCTCCCCTCTTCCTCACCTGAAATGGGTGTGCCATGCCCCTGTGACAAGCCTGCTGGCTAACGGTGGGAGAGTGAGATTTGGAGTTTCCATCTGAGTAGCTGATAGTGCATTTATTCTCATATCCTATCTGCCTCTCTCTTTCTGAAGTTTGGAGCCAGGACCCTGTGAGTGCCTAGGCACCCTTTAACTCAAAGTTCCCATGATTCCCAAAGAGCTGAATGTCTTTGGCCCAGGGGACTCGCATCTGTGAGGGTGTTCTGTGCTCCAAGGAAGGGAGCTGTACACCCCCCATCCACGTCTCATCAGCACTGCTTCTCTCCCCTGCAGGGCACATGACTGACCTGATCTATGCCGAGAAAGACCTGGTGCACGCGCTGAAGGAGTACATCCTTGCGGAGGAGGCCAAACTCTCTAAGATCAAGAGGTACCGCTCGCCCGAGTCCCCACGCTCACCCTGAGTCAGCCCCTCTCCTCCCAGGGCCCCATCCAGGGTGTCTTTAAGGGAATCCTTTGAGAAGGGATGTGATGCAGGCCTGGGGGTTATTTGTGACAGAACTCCAGAGGAGCTAAACACACAGGCTAAGGGTCACATTTTTTTCTCGCTTTCTATTTAAGACCTTTTTTTTTTTGAAACTAACATTGGGATTCCTGGCTCTGTCTAGATTAAAGGGCCAGAAAGAAGTATCTGCGGGGAGCTTCTGTATTTATTTTTTACTACTTCTTGATGAGAAGGGTTCTGGATCTCCCTAGGGAAGTTACTGCTCAGGACCGGGTGGATTGGAATGTTAATCCTCCTCTTCCTCTGTTCCACAGCTGGGCAAGCAAGATGGAAGCCCTTACCAGCAAGTCAGCTGCTGACCCCGAGGGCTACCTTGCCCATCCTGTGAATGCCTACAAACTGGTGAAGCGACTGAACTCAGACTGGCCTGCGCTGGAGGACCTTGTGCTGCAAGACCCAGCCACAGGTGAGGGATAGTGAGCAGGTGTTCAGGGGAGCCCGTTTGTTTGCAGGCTTATGCCTGGGCGGCTACTTCTGAGCCTGCCTTGGGGATGTGTGTGTCGGGGGTGGGGGCAATAGAGTATGTGACCATGGACCCGTCATCAGTCCACGGCTCTCCCCCTTCTCTGTGAAGACCTGGCAATCAGTCCACCGCTCTCCCCTTTCTCTGTGAAGACCTGGCAATTGCCTGTCCTTGTTTTTTCATGTTTGAAAATAATTGGTTTTCATAGTGTTTTTATTTCCCACTTCTATTAGGTAATGCCATTCTTTTCTAATTATATTTTAGTAATACATACTGTTATAGAAAATTTGGAAACACAAAAGCAGTCCAACTCAGAAAAGTACAATTCTTTTTTTTTAAGATTTATTTATTTATTTTTATTTTTTGACAGGCAGAGTGGACAGTGAGAGAGAGACAGAGAGAAAGGTCTTCCTTTGCCGTTGGTTCACCCTCCAATGGCCGCCGCGGTAGGTGCGCTGCGGCCGGCGCACCGCGCTGATCCGATGGCAGGAGCCAGGTGCTTCTCCTGGTCTCCCATGGGGTGCAGGGCCCAAGCACTTGGTTCATCCTCCACTGCACTCCCTGGCCACAGCAGAGAGCTGGCCTGGAAGAGGGGCAACCGGGACAGGATCGGTGTCCCGACCGGGACTAGAACCCGGTGTGCTGGCGCCGCAAGGCGGAGGATTAGCCTAGTGAGCCACGGCGCCGGCCTAAGATTTATTTATTTATTTATTTGAAAGTCAGAGTTGTACAGAGAGAGAAGGAGAGGCAGAGAGAAAAAGAGAGGTCTTCCATCTGCTGGTTCACTCTGCAGTTGGCCGCAACAGCTGGAGCTGTGCCAGTCGAAGCCAGGAGCTTCTTCCAGATCTCCCACTCAAGTTCAGGGGCCCAAGGACTTGGGCCATCTTCCACTGCTTTTCCAGGCCACAGCAGAGAACTGGATTGGAAGTGGAACAGCTGGTACTTGAACCGGCACCCATATGGGATACCAGCACTGTAGGCGGCAGCTTTACCCGCTATGCCACAGTGCTGGCCCCGAAAAGTACAATTTTTAACTGAATTGCCTATTGATAAGTGCTATTATGATTATAGACTTTCTACATGTGCATATACACTTAAAAAAGGAACTATGCATGTATACTAGGGGATGCAAACGTAATTACTTTGAGGGACAAATGAATTAACAAAAGTGAGTGTGTTAGGCTGAGTGGGAGGGCCACACAAGCTGGGAACCTACGTGTCATCAGAATTCATTTGTGTTCATATCTTTCACAGATAAACATGACATAAGCATATATGCGCATCCTGAATTTCCCAGCTTCTCCATCTGCTGTTAAATGTCCTTCAGCCACGTGACTTCACTGTTGTAGTCTCATATACTGATATCCTGTAAAGGTGCTCAAACCACTGGACATGGGATTGTTTCCAAGTTAGCAGTCTTTTGATGCTTCTTTATGCCTACCTACCTCTGATAATATTTTAGGCCAAATTCCTAGAAGTGGTTTTATAAGTCAGAGTGATTTTTTTTTTAAGTTTTTAACTGTGCTCGGTGCTTTACTGTGATGGGACTTTCCGCACTGTAACACTTTCCTCTTTTCCACACAAAGAGAGGTCAGCGTGGGCCCAGAGGTGGGCCCGCCTGACTCCCAGCCCTGGGCTCAGTCCCCTGGACTCAGGGCCTCCCCTCCCGAGCAGGGAGTGCTCATGAACTTCAGACGAGCTGTCTCTCTGAGAGGACTCGGCCCATTTGGCCAGACTAGGCTGGGCTTGGCTGGGGACAGGGAGGCCTCCAGGGAGGGGTTGGTGAGCTCAGCCGTCTTGGAGCTGTGCCCAGTGAGCTCACTGCCTCCAGAAACCGCGGCTGCCTTTCCCAGACCCCCACCGCCCAGCCTGGGCCTGTGGCTCAGAACACGCTGTTCTGCTGTGCTGCCGAAGACTCTGCCTGCTCAGTCGGCCTCCGTTCTCTGATCTTGTTCTCCCTAGCCCCCTCCCCCACTGCCAACATCTGGTTTGCTGGGGGAAGCCTTAGAATTATCTGGAAGGAGATAGGCCAGGCCTGGAGAGCGATTGGTTGTTTTCAACTCTGTGCGTTCTTGCCCCTGAAGTGAGGGAGCGTGCTTACAGTGCAGCGTGGCTTTTTCTAGGTGCATGTTTTCTTTCTCCTGGATTCTAAACTCTTTAGAGCTTCTCCCTGCTGCTGTAAGGAAGACAAGATTGCAGCTTCTTGATCCCTGGGCCCCCAGGCTTGGCTAGAAGCGAGTATCTGAGCCCAAATTTGTGAGAGTAGGTGGCAGTGGCTGCTGCCACTCTTGGAGAAAGACTGAAAAGGAATGGCCTTGGAGTTCCTTTTCCAGTTCTTAGCTGGTGGGCAGAACCAAAGGGCCTGAATCAGCATGGCAGGGCCTGGCTCTCACTTGAATTCTGGGATTGTAGGAGGTGCATCTCTTGTGGCTAGGGCTTGAAGTCCAAGAAAAGGCTCCTGGGGGTCTTTGTGTGGTCAGGGACTTGCCCAGGCTCTGGGCTGTGGTCTTGAGGTGAGAGTAGCCTACAGAGCAGAAAAAGGTCCCGTGAGGTCCGTCAGGGGACCATGCCAGGCTGGTGCAGGCCCCCGCCCTGTGCTTGGCTGGACCGGATGGGTCAAGTCAGTAGTCTGTGGAATAAGGGTAGTACCATATCCTCCAGGACTGTCATTGTCACCTCTCTATGATAAGGACTAGTGGTCAATAGACAGTGGGCAGCGGGGTCTTGGGACTGCCTTTGTCCCTGGATTCTTTAACCTGAGAAGCATCAGCAGATTTCGAGGTTTTTCCATGGGATTCATGAACATGAAACAGCAGTTGGCGGGTCCTCCCTGAGTGGCCCTGTGCTCCTCGCAGATGGCCTCTCTTTCCTCTTTGTCTCTCTCTCTACGAGGTCCAGCTGAGTGCTGTGCAGCCAAGACCCCTAGACTCCCAGATGTTAACCAGTGGGGGGGACCATTTCTGTCCATTTCCAAATGAGCAGCACAGGTAGTAGTCCAGTGAGAGGTAGGAAAGGAGAAATCCCCATGGCTGGAGCCGTCATGGAGGACTTCCTGGCAGAAGGGACAAAAGGCTTTGAGGGAAGGGGCTGGGAGATTTGATAGCCAGAAGTCTGGCAGTGGCTGCTGTCTGGTCCCAGGCTGAATTGTGCTCTTGAATTAAGGGTCACGTCTCGGTCCTGCTCTGTTCCGAAGGTTTCATTGCCAACCTCTCAATGCAGCGGCACTTCTTTCCCACTGATGAGGACGAGGCTGGGGCCGCCAAGGCCCTGATGAGACTTCAGGACACCTACAAGCTGGACCCAGCCACGATTTCAAGAGGGGAGCTTCCAGGTAACCCACCTCCAGGTTTTGCCTGCCCTGTGTGTGTCCCTGTGGTGGCTGCATGGGTTTGAACATGACCAACTGTGGTCTCTCCCTTTGGGTGGTCACTTCTAGTGGTGATCTTCTCTTGGTCCCCGGTTGGTACCAGTGTCCAGCTCCCACGGCTGCCTCCCTTGTGCATTAGCTGAGGCCCTTGCCTTTGGTGACTCAAGAAAGCCGAGGCTGCTGCTCAGGAACTCCCCACCCCCACCTGCCAGCCTCTGCCCCCAGAGCAACACAAGGATCCACACCAGACCTGCGTCCAGTCCCACCCCTCCTTCTTTCTGTCTTAGGCTGGTCTCTGGCTCACTGCCTCTGTCCGCTGTCCCCTCAGTTAATCTCTGCTCCAGCTCACACCCAGCTCCTTCCCACTCGTGCCTTCGTCTGGATCCCAGGCTCTGATGAGTCTCTGCTGCTGATTCATCTCTTCCCCCTGCTGCTGGGGCTGCTGGATGGAGTGATCCCCACCCTTTCCCCACTGACCTACTGCCCATGTATTCCTGAATCAATGATGCCTGGCCTTTTCCCCATCCGGCCTTGTGAGTTCACCAGCGGCCCTGGGTTGGTAAAGCAACAGACAGGTTTCAGCCGTAATGTTCTTGAACTTTTCAGCAACTCACAGCATGTTGGCTTGTCCTGTTCTGCCTGTTATTCTCCCCTCCTTTGGTCTCTCTCTGCTGTTTCTCTTTTGGGTTGTCTGGTTGTTTGATCAGCTGATGTCTGTCTGTCTATTTTAAAACTGACCCCTTTCCCACTGACTGCCCCAGTGTCGGTGTTTAGAAGAAGGTGTCTTGAGCTTGGGGGTGCTGTTCAAGAACAGTAAGCCCCGAGATTCAGTAAGCCATTGCTAGGACCTTAGAAGCCACCTTACCTGTAGGAGACACTGCAGGGGACTCAGGGTGGTGAAATAAAGAGGCACCATTACTGGCTAGTCAAGGCTTAGGGTCTTAACGTAGAGGAATCGGAGCCAGCTTCTTCTTGCCTCAGTCAGGTCTTGGACCAATCCTGGCCATGAGTCCAGAGAGAGAACGCAGCCCAGGGCACCTTGCAAGATGTGTTTGGCCCATGGCTGTGAGATGCATAAATGGGGGCCGCACCCTAGCACTGACCTTTCACACTCAGTTAACACACCCATGTGTGTCCTGGCTGGGGATGAGGGGCAGAAGGGAGTCGCTCTCCAGGGCTCAGCTTGCCTCATAATTATCCCTAGCACCTTCCCCAGGTGAGTCCAGCTGTTTACATCACTTGGGTATTGCCTGTCTGGATCACGTGCAGATCTGTGTTTCTTGTCCATGCTTGTCCCCTGAGCTTCCGAGCAGTGTAGACAAATGTGTGTGGCACGTCTCTGTGTGGATGTTCCTTGGATTCCTAAACTTCATATGTCCCAAACTGAAGTCTTCATCCTTCTTTGAACTGTTCACTTTCCTCCCCACAAACCCATTGCCTCAGCCAAAAGCACCATCACCCACCTGTAGCCTAAGCCAGAGTCCCAAGGCCTGCGGATTCTGCCACCTGAATGTCTTCCGTGCTTGTCCCCTGACCCCAGCCTCTCAGCCACTGCCTTCTCACTGAACATTAAGTCTGAGTTGTTTCCTGCCTCTCACTGCTCCCTAAGACTGCCTCCATGTGGCCTTCAGCACATGTCTGCTTGCATGGGTCCTCGTTGCAGTGGGTAACTTTGGAGCGAACCCAAACTCCTCCCGTGTGTAGTCTCTGTCCTCAGTGTCTCAGCTTGGCTGCTTTGTTGGTCCCACATCAGCTGGGCTGCTCCGTGTCTGCTTGCCCCTCAGCTCTCAGCTGCCACTTGCCAGGGAGTAGATATGCGCGTTTCCTTCTGCAGAGGGTGCTGCATTCTTCCATTCTTGGCATCCGTGAGATATGTTGATGATAGCTGCTGGCCATTAGTGTCCTGGAGTCGCAGGTCATCTCATTGAATTCTTGGCATGAGTTCTTTAAATCTGATGGCATTATCTCCACTTACAGGTAAGGAGACTGAGTTGCCGAGAGGCTGGGCATCCTGTCCGTAGTCTCTCAGCTGGTGAGCCCATAGCAAGGCCCCAGACGGACACAGCTTCGCCCAGCTCCAGAGCCTCGGCTCACTTCTTTGTCTCCATCAGTGCATCTTGCATCTGCTGAGCCAGAGGAGATCTGGGGAGGCCCAGAATAGGGAGGGGATCCTCATGTACTCCCCCAGTTCCTGGCTGTCTGTGTCTTTCTCTCCAACTTCCCTTTCTGTGTTGTTGGTTTCTGAGCTACCAGGGCAAGCAGACCCTGGTCTTGGCACCAGCTAACTCCCTGTGGCAGTGGTTTGGGCAGAGGCCCAGCTTGGGTATCAGACAGGAGCAGTCCCATGGTCAGCAGCTCTTTCCTGTCAGCCCAGATGCTCTCCATGGGATCTTCTTTCTTGTTATTCTCTGAGGAACACACACATAGTCCTTGCCAACTTGAACCTGCCCTGAGCCCTGCATCTCCCTGTAGCTGCTGCTTCTCATTGGTGAATGATTGTCTTCATGGTCACTTTCAAGTGCTCAGCCCTTAGCAGATGACCTACGGCCATAACACCTGCAGAGCTGGTGCTCACCGAGATAGATCCCTGCTGCCTAAGTGGCAAAGCTGGCAGTGCGGCTGCAGCTCTTGGCCTCACTGTGTGTCACACTGCCACTTCCCCACCACCCGATTCCTTCTCAGGACTGTTGACTGTCGTTTCTGCCTAAGTGTGCCCTGGGGCTCTGGGCTCTGCTACCTTCCCCCTTCAGGTTCTGCCCACAGGGCTTTCACTGCTGCCTACTTCTGTTTCTTATATTCGGCTAATGTTTCTGTCCTCCAGACTCTCGTGGCCAGCTGCCCTGAAGGAGTCTCCTTTGTGCCTCACACTCCCCTCAGCACTACTTACTGGTTGCTGTCTTCCTGGATTCCCCATAAAGAGGCCCCTTTCTGCTTGGGAAGAGGTGAAGCTCATTCTGAGGCTAGGAGATGGCCTGGGGCAAGGCCATCCTGTCTGCTCACTGTATCAGTGGAGAACCTGTGGTCTAATAGCCCTGCAGGGGTTCTACTTGGCCGCTGCCTCCTTTCCAGGAGCCCAGGCTTTTCCTTGAAGGGGGAATTTCCTTCCCCAACCCAGAGGCTCTGGAGCCTGACCATCAACTTCTGCTGCTGGCACAGGAACTAAGTACCAGGCAACGCTGAGTGTGGACGACTGCTTCGGGATGGGCCGCTCAGCCTACAATGAAGGGGACTACTATCACACGGTGCTGTGGATGGAGCAGGTGCTGAAGCAGCTCGATGCTGGCGAGGAGGGCACCACGACCAAATCTCAGGTGCTAGACTACCTCAGCTATGCCGTCTTCCAGTTAGGTGACTTGCATCGTGCCCTAGAGCTCACCCGCCGCCTGCTCTCACTTGGTAAGGAGATTCTAGGGGAAGGCAGGATGGAGATGGGGTGCTGGGCAAGGAACTGGACTCTGCTGGCCCCATTAGCTGATCCTGCTCCTGGAATTGAGTCTGTTTGGCCGGTCAGCTGGCCAGTGACTAATGCCGTACTGCTCAGCCCTGATACAGCTGCCAGCTAGCTCCTTAACCACCTTCATCCTGCAGTTAGCCCCTGCCTTCTTAGGCTGTGGCACCTTTGGCTCTGTGTGTCCCCTTTTTAAATAAGGTGCCCAGGGCTGTGATGCTTTTGTCACCATGCAGGGTGGGACCTTCGCTGCATCAGGAATAGCTTGAGAGATGAGCTGTGCTTTTCCCGTGAACCATCAGAGGCCAGAGGTCTGGCAGTCAGACTTGCCATGGCGTTGGTGCTGTGTGTGTCCTGCGATATACTGAAGTAGCCACAAACACTATGGCTTCAAGACCCACGTGTTCTACCTCTCTCTCTCTCTTTAAAGATTTATTTATTTATTTTAGAGGCAGCGTTACAGACGGAAGGGAGAGACACAGAGAGAGAGCTCTTCTTTCCACTGGTTCACTCTCCAAATGGACACAACAGCAACACAAGGAGTCAGGAGATTCTTCTGGGTCTCCTACATGGGTGCAGGGGCCCAAGGACTTGGGCCATCTTCTGCTGCTTTCTCAGGCCATTGGCAGGGAGCTGGATTGGAAGTGGAGCAGTTGGGACTTGAACTGGTGGCATATATGATGCTGGTACCACAGGCGGAGGCTTAACCTACTATGCCACAGTACCAGTCCCCCACCTTTTACTAATACCTGGGGACATAGTCATCTGAGATTTCACACCCAGCGAAGGCTTTCTTAGGCTGCTGCATTTCATGAGGCTCTCAGTTGAATTCCACCTGAATTCATCTCCAATCTGGGTAATGTAGGACCCAAGCATTTGGGTCATTATCTGCTGCCTTCCCAGCTGCATTACCAAGGAATTGGGTTTGAAGTGGAATAGCTGGGATTCAAACCAGTGCTTCATTTGGATCTGGCTAAAAAGCTCATGAGAGCATTTCAGGCATGGAAAGCCAAGACACTGTGGCAAAAAATGACCTACATGAAGGATCTCTGTGAGTGAGATCCTGGTGGAAAGAAGGGACCATCAAAGAAGGATGTACTTTTCTCTGAAGGGAGGCGAGAACTTCTACTTTGCTTATAATCCTGTCTAAATACTGATGGAGTTTGTCAACTCAAAAGGCTGCCATAGCCTTAGCAGCTCATGACAAGAGCCTCTGGTGATCACTGACATCATACATAAGAGTGTCAATTGTTAAATCAACAACAGGAGTTACTGGGCACTTGCTCCCCATGAGGGACCTCTGTCCTTAATGAGCTGTACTATGAGAATTAATGGTAAAACTTGGTTCAAACAGTACTTTATATTTTGTGTGTCTTTGTGGGTCAAACTGTTGAAATCTATACTTAGTATAGAGTTGGTCTTCTGTATATAAAGATAATTAAAAATGAATCTTAACGAAGAATGGGATGGGAGAGGGAGTAGGAAGTGGGGTGGGAGGGCGGGTACAGGGGGAAGAACCACTATACTTCTAAAGCTGTACCTATGAAATTTATATTCATTAAATAAAAGCTTTCCAAAAAAAAAAAAAAAAAACACTTCAATATTGAAAGTGGTAGATTTAACTACTGCACCAACTCCAGCCATATGTGCTATTCTTGCTGGTATCTCATTCTGCCTTCCAAACACCCTGCTGTTTCCAGTGCACATTGTAGTCACTAGTAATGGCTGTACTCTGGGAAACAGCTGTAAATGGCACAGCCAGTCTTCAGGAAAATGCAGGACTCTACTGCTCCCCTGGTCCTGGGGCCTTGGGAAGGATGCCTCTTGATGGTGGGATAAATTCCCTTGTGGATGATGCTCCTCCTTCGTTTCTGACCAGGGTGGGGAGAGCCTCTGCTGGTTTTAGGCTTTGACCGGTACAACCTGGTCAGGTGCCACAGAAGGCAGAGCGCCGCGTGCAAGTGAGCTGCTGGAGAGAAAACGCTTATAGGGTAATTCCTCTAAATGACCTAACAGATGTTTGTGGTTTCCTTTTCCTTCTTGTTCTTTGCTTTTTCTAGATCCAAGCCATGAGCGAGCTGGAGGGAATCTGCGGTACTTTGAGCGGTTGTTGGAGGAACAAAGAGGAAAGTCGTTATTGAATCAGACAGAAGCTGTGGCAGTGACCCAGGAAGGCATCTACGAGAGGCCTGTGGACTACCTGCCCGAGAGGGATGTGTATGAGAGCCTGTGTCGTGGGGAGGGCGTCAAGCTGGTGAGATGTGTGTGGGCCCTGGGTGCCCAGGCTTGGACCTGGCTCTGGCTGTGGGCAGGCAGGTGTGGGGAGGACATACCTCTCTCTGCAGGTGCTTTTCTTCTCCGTATCTGCTGAGGCCTAGCGTGTGGGTGTTCTCAGCATTGTGGGACAGGAAACTGTCTCCTCTAAAGCCCCAGATGGTGTTTTGGTCCCCTGAGTTCTGACTGAGTTCTCTCCCCACCCCAGTGTGGCCAGCCTTTGCTTGATTGACGATTGTGAAGAGGGAAGTGGTGTGAGTGGAAAGTTTGTCTCTTTGGTAAAGCTGTGGCGTGTGCTGGGGCTTGGTGCCCAGCCAGCCTTCGAGAGCCTGGAATCCCAGCGCTTACCCACGGAAGCTTGGGGTGTGCCAGGCTCTCTCCTGGCTTGTCTGCTAGCCCCCACAAGCTCTTCTGCCTGGCCCAGCCCTTCAGACCCACTCAAATCTTTGTGCCTGGGACATGTGGGAGCAGCTGCTGGCTGTGAGGGACAGGGCTGGGGCTGAGCGTCGGGATTCACGACACTCACAGGCCACTACTCTGTGTTTCCCAGACCCCCCGAAGACAGAAGAGGCTTTTCTGCAGGTACCACGATGGCAATGGGGCGCCGCAGCTGCTCATCGCCCCCTTCAAGGAGGAGGACGAGTGGGACAGCCCACACATCGTCAGGTACTACGACGTCATGTCTGACGAGGAGATCGAGAGGATCAAGGAGATTGCGAAACCTAAGGTAGGTGTCTCCGTGTCTCCTCCTTGGGGTACCACAGCTTGGGCCCTCTCCCTCACCCATGGTGCCAAGGGGCAGTTTATTTGCTTTACCCAGTGGCCTTTCTCAGCGTCCAGCATCCTTGAGTGGTCTGTATAGTATTATTACCTGCAAATAAGTAGGATGTTGTTGTCTCCTTCTTAATACTTCCAAGGGCCTTTGTTTTTATTCTTTTTGAACTGCCCAAAACTTGTAGAGCACTGTCAGAGTATGCACCCTTGTCTGTTCCTGAACTTCCCGAAAATACCCCTGGCATTAGATGCCCAGTGTGCACTTGGTTGTTGGTTATGCATCATAGTGTAAAATTACTCTTCTATTTCTAGTTCCTCAAAGCTTTGCTCCCATTTGATATCTTTCAAAGAGAACTTCTTGCTGCCATTTCCCCGCCCTTTTCCCCATCATTTATGTTGGGAGAGAGGGTTTCGAACAGAATTGTGGGCGAGGGGGCCAGGTGAGATGAGACCTGGTGTTGGATCCATGCTTGCTCCTGTATCTCGCCTTGGAACAGACTTGGCTTGAAGGTCTAGAGCATCTAGGGCTCCGAGTCCGTTGTTGGCACACTGATGTCGCCGAGAGGGGCTAGCCAGTAGTGTGGAGAACGAGGACTGGGACCCCCCTTTCCACTGCCTGGGTTTGCTCCAAAGTCGTCCAGGAAGGAAATGTGTTCCCTTGTTCCCAGATGAGGGAGGCACAGTCATGGCAGCATCTCCTGAGAGATTCCTTACCTGTGTTTCAGACTCGCAGACCGAGAACGTCCCTGTGTGTGTGTCAGTGTGAGTGGCTGGGTAGGGGAAGGAACACTGGGAAAACTTGCCTTTGAACAGAAGCTGTGTGTGAGCCAAGCATGTTGGCCATCATAAGCTGACCTCTTCTTTCCGGAGGCCATAAGGGACAGATGCCATTTAGGCTTTGAAGTGGGGCCAATGAGCTTAACTTGGCCTGTGGGGAATGCTGGGCAGCTGGCTTTGGATCCCTGGCCTGCTTTCAAAATAGCCCTATGTGTCCCCTCTGGGCAGAGCACAGCCATTCAGAGCTTCTTTGTGGGCGCCAGGCCAACACTGGGCCTCAGATACTTGTGTAGAGTCTGGCCATTCAGCAGTCGTCGTGGGGTGGGAGGTGGGGACAGACTGGAATGAGCTGGAGCTCAGGAAGGGCCCATAGATATGAGCTCAGGGAAGCCGTCTGTCCTGGGTGTGCTGGCCATCTTAGAAGACAAGCGATAGCAGCGCAGTGTCCAGGTGGGTCACTTTCACCCTCCGAGCACCTCTGGTCCGTCTTCTCTCCATCCCTTCTGCACTCCCTGTCTCAGGCCACCATCACCCCTTGCCCAGCCTCCTTTCCACTGTGGCCGCACAGTCAGCTTTCCGGACGTGTTCACAGTTGTCCTTTATACATTCAGGCTGTGAGTTCCCTCCCCTGGTTGCAGCCTTCCCCTTTGCTCAGTGGTCCCAAGATTGCCTGCAGACCCTTCTCAGCCTTGTCTCTTACCTCTTCCCAAAGCCACTAACTCACAGTCAGCACACACCTATTTTCTTCCCTGAACCTCTGCCTTACTGCTCCTTACCCATTGCTGTGTTGCTCCCCGACTTGGCCAATCCCTGCTTACCTGTCAGATCTCAGCGATGATCCCCTCTTCTAGGAATCCATTCTTGAGCCTTTGACTGAGCCTCCACAGGACATGGAGCTCACCCATGCTGTGCTGCAGTTACCTGCCTGGTTTTCTGCCTTCCCCACTGGACAGAGTTGTATAAGTGCAGGGGCCATATCAGTCAACACTCAGGCTCATAGTAGGCACTCATCAGGTATTTCCTGAAGTTGAAGGGAAGTGCTCCTGAGGTGAGAGTACCCACCTACCTGGGGCCTTTAGGATGGCCTACAGCTGAAGCACATGACCCTTGCCTTGGGGGCTGGGCCTGAGCAGCAGGTCCCTCCTGGGACTGTCATTAAGCTTGTTTTTGGAGATGGAGTTGAGGATGTGTGTATGTGGGGAGCAGGGGTGACTGGCTTCCAGGTAACAGCTCACTTATTTCTTCTTATTTTTTAAAGATGTATTTATTTGAAAGACACAGTTATAGAGAGAGAGAGGTCTTCCATCTGCTGGTTCACTCCCCAAATGGCCACAATGGCCGGAGCTGAGTTGATCCAAATCCAGAAGCCAACAGCTTCTTCCAGCTCTCCCACATGGGTGTAAGGGCCCAAGGTTTTGGGCCATCTTCTGCTGCTTTCCTGGGCACATTAGCAAGGAGCTGGAAGTGGACCAGCCAGGATTCAAACTGGTGCCCATAAGGGATGCGAGCACTGCTGGCTGGGGCTTTAACCCACTGTGCCACAGTTCACTGACTTCACTTGTCCAGTCCTCTCCTGGTTTTATTACCTGACTTTATGAGGCTGCCAAGAGAGTGAAGCTATGCCTCTGTGTTTACTCCCCACAGCAGTGAGAGCCAGTGCGAGGAGCTGTGGGGGAGACATTTGGATAGGTTTTTTAGCAGAGGAGTTGGGAGGAGGTTCAGCTGAGATGGGACTTCTCTAAGTCAAGAAAGCAAGAGGTTGAGGGCCAGGGCTGGTGGCACCATCTGAGTATAGTTGGTACAGCCAGCCAGGCTGCATTCAGAGAGAGTTGTGTGGGTCTGGCAGCTACATAGACAGAGCACACTCTGTAGGCGTAATTCTGCAAGTGGCACACACTGGGTCTGAGGAGAGGCAGGGGCCAAGATCTGATACCAGAGTGGGAATGTATAGCAATTGTATAGCCCTCGGATGCCTGGCCTGGCCTGCAGGATCACAGGGCCTTGGCTAGAACCACTACCTGCAGAGCCTGGCATGGCTGGCACGTCTGGTCCCATTGCTCTTGGGAAAACACTCCAGGAGAAAAAAGATAAATTTTGCTTTTTCTTTGTATGTCCCAGCTCGCGCGAGCCACTGTTCGTGATCCCAAGACAGGTGTGCTCACTGTGGCCAGCTATAGAGTTTCCAAAAGGTAAGTGCAGATAGTGGTGTAGGTGGGTGGTTGCTCAGTCCCCAGCTTTAGCCTCTCCAGTGCCCACCCCAGGGAGGGTGGCATGGCTTCTGCTGCCTGCCAGCCCCTCCTCCCTATCTTGTATCATTCACCCTGTGTGCCCTTTAAATTGTCCTTGACTGGGGAGAGTGCGCAGGCCCTCCTCTCAGCTCAGTGTCCCCATTTTCTTTCTTCTTTTCCTTTCTTTGGCTCAGCTCTTGGCTGGAGGAGGATGATGACCCTGTTGTGGCCCGAATAAATCGCCGGATGCAGCACATCACAGGACTGACAGTGAAGACTGCAGAATTGCTGCAGGTACAGCCGGCCCCTGGGACCCTAGGAATTGGGAAGGGGGAATTTCGGTCTAGATGGGCTCCTGAGGTGTCCAGGACTGGGCTTAGGGAGGCTTGCCTAATAAACTGACTTCAGAAGCAGAGATCTCAAGTTGGGAAACTGGAATTAATCATGCTCACCAGTATTCAGCAGTGAGTGGCCAGCTAACTTTGGCTGAGCATCCGCTGTGTGTCCTGTCATGCTGGGAGCTGGGGATTGGTGGTAGGCGTGGCTGACTCTTTCATGTTATCTGCACCCAGAAGCTCACATTCTGAATTACTCCAGGGCCACTTTTACACTTGATCTTAGCCAAAAGGCTGAGAAGTGATCCAGGGCCACTTTTAAAAGAGCTAAAAATATCTCTAGAGGGTATGGTTCTGTGTCACTGTCAAATGCAACTGGAGATACCCTGTTCAGCGATATGCTGCTGGGACAAGTGAGGCACTTGGACCCAGTCACTGTGAAGGTGGAATGCTCTTGTCACAGTTTCCTGGCTTCCTGTCTTTATGTCAAAGGCGATTGAGAACAAACGTGGCAGGTTTGGCGTAAACATTCTTACTGATGTATCCTCTCAGGTCTTGAGTTCAGATCAGCACTGGCTGTGCTTCCTTCTGAACATCAGAACTTTGGGGTTCTGTGGTAAGATTGATGACCCGAGACACTCTCAGCAAAGTTTTACCAGTGTCTCCTGGATCCCTCTGTGTATTTAAAGATAGCAACCTTTCGAGTTGGCCTTTGGGTCTCATCAACCATATATCTTGTTGGAATATTGCTGGAAGATCATTTGGAAAAAAATTCTTTGGACTTTTACCTGTATGCATCCAAACAAATCAGCCAGCACTCAGTATTTTTTCTGTAGCTGCATCAGCTATTGGAAAACCAGTCTTGAAGGTCATCGTTATGGATTTGTGTGGTGTCTACCAGAGTTTTCAAAAACATGGCTGATTACCTTGGAAAGGTCTTGTGAAGATTTTATATAATTTTTTTTCAGCTCAACTCAGTGCTGTTTAGTTTCTAAGTAAGTTCTGTAGACAAGCATATGGATAGAAAACTTCTGCTGTATCTCCCACTTGCTTTGTCTGTGGGAACCAGCATTCCACAAATCATAGGAGCCTTGATGTACCAGATGCATTCCTGTTGATTCCTGTTGGCATTGTCTTGGTTCATGTCTTCTTGGAGCAAGGCTTTTTTTTTTTTTTTTTAAAGCCATTTGTCATAACTTCTTCTTTGTCAGAGCCTGCATTCAGGAGTGTCATGACCTGAACAAGGACAATAGTCTGTTTAATTGGCTGATTCCATACCCTTGGCCCACTGGGCTGAGTTGACAGGACGTGTGCCTTGGTTGCTTTCCTGGCTTACCTGGCTAGCTTTCTGTATCTGTCCTGGACTCTACCATGGGAGACAGCAGCTTCTTGCTGTGGCCTGACTCCTCTGCTGCAGCCCTGCTTCATCTTGTCTGGCCTCTTATGTTACAGCTCAGTTGACTGGGGTTTGAATGACAGAACTCTCAGTGGAGGGGCTCGTATGGTCAAGGCTGTTCTGCAAGATCCAGACCACGGCTGCCTAGGGGTTGAGATACCATTTTCATTTGCACTCTTTTCTCTGGAAACCATCTTGGCATGTCCTTTGGCAGCTAGTAGTGTTGAAAGCTTTGATCTGCATGGTCTGGAGGCCAGGACCCTGGACTTCAGCACTCCAAGCACACTGCTTGTAGTGGGACGAATGCCTTGGTACCAGCAGCAGCCATCACAGCAGGCCCCCTTTGGGGATGCTGCAGGTTCCTGAAACCAGTAGCTGTGCTTGTGCTACCTGTCAACACTCAGATATAGTTGATGTGTTTGCTATGGACCATTTGGGGATAAAAAGGGGCACTTGAGTTCTCCTGGTGAATTTGGATGAAAGCCTGTATGGTAAAGGGCTGTTAATCGTCCAGCATTCTCAAGATTCAAGATTTCTGGCTCCATGATATCCCAGCATCACCAAAAAAAAAAGTCATTTCTAGCCCTTTAGAAGTTTTTTTTTTCTTCAAGCTGGCAGTAGCATCATAAATACCCAAGTCTTTCAGACAATGATACCACTTTTATAGCAGCAGCAAGTCTAGAGATTTAAATGAATGCGTCCTCATAGGAATCCAGAAAACATAAAGTAAGATTTATTTATTTTAAAGGCAGAGTGAGAGAGAGAGAGAGAGAGAGAGAGAGAGAGCGCGAGAGGGAAATAGAGAGCGATCTTCCATCCTCTGGTTCACTTGCCAAATGTCTGCAACAGCCACGGTTGGGCCTGGCCAAAGCCAGGAGCCAGAAACTCCATCTGAGTCTCCTGCGTAGGAGACAGGGGCCCAGGTATTTGGGCCATCTCCCATTGCTTTTCCAGGAGCATTGACAGGAGCTAGATAAAAGTGGAGTTGCTGTGATTTGAACTTGCACTCCAATCTGGGATGCTGGCATCACAAGCAGATGGTATATTTGTAAAATCATCTGTAATACCACTTTGTCAACTGCTCTAGTACTGCCCTCCTGAGATACATCTGCAGCTGTAAACACCTGCTGAACAGTCCTCTTGGTGCTGTTGACAGGATTTCTGGGAATTTTTGGTACAGGAACCTTGAAAGCCAGAGCAGTATGTTATAGCATATTTTCACCACTGATTCTTCATTGCACGATTTTTATTTGTATAGAAACTGAGAATCATGCTTTCAAATTCTGCATCTCATCACATCTGGCAAACATTGTGCTCCAACAGGAGGGTTTCCTGCCTCATAAAGCTCCCCCTACCTTTCTCTCCCACCAGTCTAGAGGTCTCTATAGTTGCCTAGTTCGCAGCATCATTTGTCTGACTCTTGGAGTCCCTAACAGTGGATATACAAAAAATGCCAACTTTGTGAGAATTAATGCCTGAGGCCCAAAGGTTTTGAAGGTTTCAGTAAGACATTGGTGATGCTACTCCGTCAGCTTCTGTATTAGATTTTGTGCTTCACCTGGAACCTTGTCTCTCATTCCGTCTGCTGAGTTAGGCTGTGACATTGTGCTGATAAGCTGTTCATAGAGGCTTTTACAGGTTCTGATCTGATTAATGATGCCTCAGTAACTACTGATGGCTCAGGTCTGTACTTCAGGTTCAGGCTCAGGCTTGGAGTGCTAAGATCGTGCAGCAGTTCTTGGCTGACTGGCAGCTGGCTGCCCACGTCCTGCAGCTTCACTTGGATGGAGCAGTGCTCTGTGTCGTGGGTCACTGGCAGGGCTGGGGTGTGTGTGCCCCACCATTCTGTTTCAGAACAGTGGTGGGGACAGTGGCGGAGGTGGTAGGAGCAGTGCCAGTTACTGAGTGGCTCCAAAACCAGTGTCTAAAAAAACACAAAAATGAACAAACTTCTCGGTCTTGAGTTTGTTGTTGGCTTTCCTCTCGATCACTTTCCTGTTTTCTCCCAAACCTATAAGGCCCAGGCCAGGGCCGAACTCAGAAAGGGCTCACTCTGCTGCCGTGCAAGTGTCATCCAAAGAGCTATAGCTTCTCCACAGTGCCCGACTGCAGGTCCGCCATCTTGTTCTGTTTGGGAAACCCCATCTGTGCCACAGCCTTCCTCTTGGACACTGTCGTAGACAAGTTTGAAACGTTTGCTTTACCTGTGCAGGTACAGCTACCTGCGCCTTAGAAAGGCTGCTCTTGGAGGCTCTGGTTGCTTTTTGGCACTGGGAGATGGTATCTCTGGACATGTTGGCTGCTCCAAGACGGACTGTGTTGCTGACAAGATTATTGCTGTTATTTCCCACCAGGTTGCAAATTACGGGATGGGAGGACAGTATGAGCCACACTTTGACTTCTCCAGGGTAAGACTCAAATCACAGGTGCTAGGCTGGAGCTCCTAGGAGTACCTCCACTTCCACATCTGCTTCCCTCCCTGCCCACCTCACCTGGGGAAAGTCTTTGTTATTGATGAAACCAAGTCTGGAACCATGGGCCTGCGGAACCCAGTGGAACTGGCTGTTTCTCTTGCCCTAACCCTGCCTGCTCTGCCTTGATTCTAAAGCAAAAGCTCTTAATAGATCATTGTGAAGATCATTCCTACCCTCTCTGTTTTCCCCCGCCCCCAATTCCCTGGCCAGAGTTTGCTTTGCAGCCTCGGCCCACACCTCTGGCTGTTATGGAAAGCACATTTATTACCTTGCTCTGCACCCTTTTTGTTCTCGGTTCTGTGGGTGGTGGGTGAAATTAGTTTCAAAGTCGGGTGAAAGTTGTTGTCTGTTGCAGCGACCTTTTGACAGCGGCCTCAAAACGGAGGGGAATAGGTTAGCGACGTTTCTTAACTATGTAAGTATCGGGTCCAAGCCCATCTGTTCCACCTGTTCACTCTCACTTAATTTTATAGAACAATGAACGAGATGCTTTCAAGCGTTTAGGGACTGGGAATCGTGTGGCCACATTCTTAAACTACGTGAGTATGATGTTTGCAGCTGATGGGCCCTGAGGGGAGCTTGGGTCCAGAGGGTAATCGCCCACCCTTGTGCCCCATCAGGGCTGACCCCACCAGCCACTGGGTAATGCCAGGTTCTTCTCGCCCTGGCAGCTTCGTGGCTAGAGGTGAGAGCTGGCCTTTGTTCCTGTTGGTGTGGTTCTGGCTTCCACCAGGAATTTTACATCCCTGGCTCCATTTTTTATTTTTCCAGTTTTAAAAAATTATGGTAAAATACACATAAAATAAAGCATACCATATAACTGTTTTAAGTATACAGTTCAGTGGTATTAAATACATTCATATTGTAAAACCCTTACCACCATCAGGCTCCATAATTCTTTTCATCTTGTAAAACTGAAACTCTACACCCATTAAATAATAATTCCCTATTGCCTTCTGAGTCCTTGGAATCCACCATTCTGTTTTCTGTCTCTTATGACTTTGCCTACTCATGTACTCTTATGATTTTGCCCACTCATATGTGTCTCCTTGTGGCTGGTTTGTTTCACTTAACATGATGTCTTTTAGGTTTGTCCAGGTTGTATTGTATTCTGGCTCCTTTGTGATAAGCCTAGTGCTGGTCTAGACTTTTGGGATGGCTGCCCTGAAAGATTCCCTTCTTCAGAGCAGAGGGAGCAAGGGGCTATGAGGTGCTCTTAACTAGGAGCTGCCTTTGTTTCCCCAGAGGCTCGGTGGCCTGATTCTCACCTGCTGCTGCCACTCCATTTGTGAGAAACAGTTTCTTCTCCTCTCTACTTAGCTCTAAAGAGTTACAGAGGCTGGAAAATAACTTAAAGGCTGAAGCTCATATTCATTCTTTCCTTTTACATTTTTATTGTGTGTGGGTGATGTGCTGTGGTCATGCTGGTGAGCAGGACATCTGTGGTTTCTCTCGTGGCACTTGAGGTCTAAAATGGGGACTTACTGTAAGCACAGGAGAAACCGTTGTTTAGTTTCCATGGAGACAGGCACTGTTGAGAAGTAGCCCAGGCTGGGCTTCAGCAAAGGCCCCCCTTGGGAAGTAACATGCTGGGTGAGACTTGAAGGTAGAGTGGAAATTAGCTGGTGTAACATGGTTTCTGGCAGAGGAGAGAATGTGTAGGCTTGGAAGAGAAAAGGAGCTTGGGATATTGAGAAAATAGAAACAGGCAAGTGTGTCTGGAACGACAGCCAAATGAGACTGACAGGGCCTAGGGTTCTGGAAAGGTCTGGGGTTGATTCCCAGGGCAGTGGGAAGGCAGCAGGGATCCTCATCCTATTCATTTGCTATGTGTGTATAGAGAGTTCTTCAGTCAGTCTGGTATGTATCCCATGGAAATATTTTTGAGTTCTAGTTTTTAGTATACTATGGGCGAAAACTTGAAGTAAGTGAGCTAGATGAGCAAGAAGCAGTGCTTTGCACGTGCACTGAGGCCTGTGCTGTGGGCAGGAGTGCAGCCTTGCTACTGTGTAACTTGTTTCTAGTTTAGCTGGAGTCCTCTCCCTGGAGACACAGCATTCTACCTGCCCACTCAAATTGTTCTAAGGAGGGTGACTGTTCTGGAACAGTGAGGGTCTGACCACATGCACAGACTGCAGGAGCCACAGAAACAGCTTGCACTGGCTATGCCTGGTGCTGAAAGCAGCTGGGAACTCCTGGTCAGGGCTGTTTGCTGGGCACAGTGACTTAGGCATAACCCAAGCTGTGTGGGGGCTTGAGGGAGTGGATGGCAGTTTTTTTCTGAGTGTGGACTCAGATTGTTCCCGTGGAGGACAGCTCAGGTATGGGTCTCTGCTCTCGAGTCCTTGGCGGAGACTGTCCTGATGAACCACACAGGTTAGGTAGGACTGGCCATGGAGCAGATCCACTCATGCTCAGAGGAGGGTGATATGCACACCTCGCCAGATCCTTTGTGATTGAGTTGCTCTGAGAGACCTGGATAGAGGGGCCAAGCTCTATGCCTTGTATTCCCAGATGAGTGATGTAGAAGCTGGTGGTGCCACTGTCTTCCCTGATCTGGGGGCTGCGATTTGGCCTAAAAAGGTAAGTTCTGGGTTAGAGGTTGAAGCCAGGCTCAGATGTTGTCCCCCAGTTCCATTCCTTGGCCAGCTTGACTGTCACCTGTGATATGCCTTGGCTCCTTTCCACCTGTGCTCTCTTTGGCCTAAGCTTCTACCTGGGGCAGGGGGATGGGGTGGTGGGGTGGTGGAGGAAAGTCCCTTCCGGAGCAGGTGAGTACTCTTGGGAAACTTCCCTCTTGTTGGAGTCCCAGAGCCCTGAGTCCCCCAGTATGTAGGAGAGTGATGGTTCTGCTTGGGCTCAGGTCGTAGAGCCCAGTTTCAAAGGATTTTTTTCTGACAGGCTTTCTGTTTCTCAGGGCACAGCTGTATTCTGGTACAACCTTCTGAGGAGTGGGGAAGGTGACTACCGAACAAGACATGCCGCCTGCCCTGTGCTTGTGGGTTGCAAGTGGGGTGAGTGGCTCACAGGGTGGTTATTGACTTTGGTGGGCTCTTTGTGGGCTTTGATGGAAGGTTTTTATCTGTTAGGTGGTAGCACCATCCAGCCATGTTACTGACTACTCAGCTGGTCATGTGCCAGGAGATCTAGTTGGGAATACCCTTGAGAGATGCCCAGAGAGGGAGGGAGGCCCCAAGGAAGAACAGCTGGCCACCCACAGCCAGCCACCTATTGTTGGTCCAGGATGGTTCTCCAGGAGAGCAGGCTTTGGTATGGGCTCTGTGGGAGCAGACAGGAGCTGGAAGCAGGAATGGGAAGAGTCAGTAGGGCAAGGCCCACTGGATTAAGGGACAGGTTCAGAGTAGCATCGGGCCTGTGGGCTGCTGTCGTCGTCACCTGAAGAAGAGGGAGGGCTTGGTGCAAGGGGCCAAGAGGTGGGGCTGGGACCAAACCACAGAGACTAAAGCTGGAGCCTCATCCTGGGAGCAGTGGTGGTGAGCCACTGAGAGGCCTGAGATGAGTTTGTAGCCATTTTTTTTTTTTTGACAGGCAGAGTGGACAGTGAGAGAGAGAGACAGAGAAAGGTCTTCCTTTGCCATTGGTTCACCCTCCAATGGCCGCTGCGGCCAGTGCGCTGCAGCTGGCGCACTGCGCTGAACCGAAGGCAGGAGCCAGGTGCTTCTCCTGGTCTCCCATTGGGGTGCAGGGCCCAAGCACTTGGGCCATCCTCCACTGCACTCCTGGGCCACAGCAGAGAGCTGGCCTGGAAGAGAGGCAACCGGGATAGAAGCCGGCACCCCAACCGGGACTAGAACCCGGTGTGCCGGCGCCGCAGGTGGAGGATTAGCCTATTGAGCCGTGGCGCCAGAAGTTTGTAGCCCTCTTAAGAGATTTGGGGGATAGGTTTATGGAACATTGAGCAGTGAAAAAGAAAAGGAGGTAGTCACTGATTTCAGGGGGAAAACCAGGAAATGAAATGTAAGCATAATCTACTGATGGCTCAAAACAACGTCACGTGAAATCTTAGTTTTAAAGCTTGTGGTCTAATGATATTGGGAAGATAGACAGGGACAAGTATGTGTTTAGGGGTAGAAGAAAATAAGTTAAAAATTGAATGTCAAGAAATAGCATTATAAACATGCTATTCAGAAAAATTAGGTTAAATATTAGAAGAAACAGTGGAAGTCTTCTGAGTGGGGCTTGGGGCTTGGAGGGAGTACTTTAGGAGATTGTGGTTTATCACAGAATTTTAGATAATTTGAGTGGTTCCATGAAGTACAAGTATTACTTTAAATTATATGAGAATAGTTGTATGACCTCAGTAGTACAGTAAAATAATTTTACTCATGAGAGAGTCTGTGTTGGAGGAGCAGAGTCGTGATCCCTGACTGCAATGATGGCGCCAGCTCTGCTGCTCTGGGGCACACAGCGCACAGGTTGGGCCTGCCGGCCCACCGTGCCTGAGGTGATGGCCGAGCCCTCCTCAGTGCTCACAGGCTTCCTCACCCCCTGCCTCTCAGTTTCCCCCACCACCTCCCAGTAGCAGGTTTGTTGAGCCCTTGACACACGCCAGGGCAGTTCCTGCCTGCTGACTTTCTCATCCTTCTCCCACTTCATGGGATCCCCTGTTGGTGTGGGAGTTATCTTGGTATGTCCATCTTCTTCCCCATAACTTCTGTTCAGCTTCCTACTCCAGCCCTGGGGTCTCTAGTTCCCCGACATGGTTTGATGTTCCTTTGGCTCTGTTCTCAGGGCAACCTGCGTGCACATACCTTGTGTCACTGGCATGTGTCTTTCTCAACAGTGTGTGAGCCACTTGAGGCCTGAGACCATGTCTTAATGGAGTCTGAGTCCAGAACACGTTGCAGGGGTTATCATGAACGAGTCATTAGTTTTGGTTGCTGAACTGACCAGTAGGATGATAATATACTTGGTTTCTGTTCACAGTTTCCAACAAGTGGTTTCATGAACGAGGACAGGAGTTCCTGAGACCTTGTGGATCAACAGAAGTTGACTGATGTCCTTTTCTGCCCTTCCCTTTCCTGGCCCCGCAGCCCATGTCAACTCCAAGTTCAGTGTGACAGACACCTTCATGTGTTCCAGATCCTATCAAGTGGGTCTTTGGAGGAATGAACGTTTGTCTGGAGTGGTGGGGTATAGTGGGATGGGTCCTGGTGCCCTGGTCCCCAGCCTCTGTGGTCAGCCTGTGCTATCTCTAGCCTCAAGTGTAGGGTTGGAGTGGCTGCAGCAGAGTCACTGTCTAGCGCCAAGCAAGGTGCCTTTGTACCTCAGATGTTTTAGGTGTAAGATGTTTCAGTGAACCAAAGTTCTGATGCCTTGTTTACATGTTTGTTATTATGGCATTTCTATCAGTTGTGGCTTTAACAAAAAAAAAAAAATAAATAAATTGTCCCTGCCAGAAGCCTTAAAGAGCCGTTTTTGGAGTGTTTTTTGTTGTTGTTTTTTAAATATGGGGAGCTTTTCCCAAGTTGACCATTTTGTATGTGTTAGCTGTCTGGAGGCAGAATCTAGATAAAGAATGCTTTAGTGGCAGAACCCTGGCCTTGGGGTCTAGATGTGGTTTCAGTACTTGTGTCTTCTCCAAGCTTCGTTGTCCTTTTCTAGAAAGTAAGTTGGAATATATAGTCTCTTCTTGTCTCCTAGAGAACACATGCTCTCCTAGAGCATCACAATTGTGATGCTGTTATAGCCTGAAATTTATTTTAGCATTTTAAAATATATGAAATATATGGGAATATTTCAAAAAGTTAGTGGAAAATGGAATTTAAAGATAAGCTTAGGGTGGGCATTTGGTATAGCGGTTAAGATGCTACTTGGGGGCTGGTGCTGTGGTGCAGTGGGTTAACACCCTGGCCTGAAGCGCCAGCATTCCATTTGGGCATCAGTTTGAGTCCTGGCTGTTCCACTTCCCATCCAGCTCTCTGCTATGGCCTGGGATAGCAGTAGAAGGTGGCCCAGGTCCTTGGGTCCTTGCACCTGCGTGGGAGACCCGGAAGAAGCTCCTGGCTCCTGGCTCCTGGCTTCGGATCAGCGCAGTTTGGCTGTTGTGGCCAGTTGGGGAGTGAACCATCGGATGGAAGCCCTCTCTCGCTCCCTCTCTGCCACTCCTCTCTGTGTGACTCTGACTTTCAAGTAAAATAAATAAATCTTTTTTTTTTTTTTTTTTTTTAAAGATGCTACCTGGCATACTCACATCCCTTATCAGAGTGTCTGGGTTAAAGTCTTAGCTCTGCTTGCGATTCCAGCTTCCTGCTAATGTGCACCCTGTGAGGCAGCATTTGATGGCTCAGGTAGTTAGATCCTTGCCACTCGTGGTTCCTTGTGCAGATAAACATTTCTTTAGGGCATATATGAAATATGGGGGTCCTGCCACCTATGTAGGAGACCTGGATTGAATTCCTGACTCCTGCCTTCAGCCTGGCCCAGCCCAGGATGTTGTAGGCATTTGGGGGTGAACCAGCAAATGGGAGTTCTTGGTCTGTCAGTCTGTCTGCCCTTCAAATAAATAATAAACAAAAAAATTTTAAATGAAAGATGTTTATTTTAGTGCAAAAAATTTCAAAATCTGTACATATGAGGGATCTTCAAAAATTTCATGGGAAATGTATTTTCTGATAAAATTATGCATAGATTTCGGCCGGCGCCGTGGCTTAACAGGCTAATCCTCCGCCTTGCGGCGCCAGCACACCGGGTTCTAGTCCCAGTTGGGGTGCTGGATTCTGTCCCGGTTGCCTCTCTTCCAGGCCAGCTCTCTGCTATGGCCCGGGAAGGCAGTGGAGGATGGCCCAAGTCTTTGGGCCCTGCACCCGCATGGGAGACCAGGAGAAGCACCTGGCTCCTGGCTTCGGATCAGCACGATGCGCTAGCCGCGGCAGCCATTGGGGGGTGAACCAACGGCAAAAGGAAGACCCTTTCTCTCTGTCTCTCTCTCTCACTGTCCACTCTGCCTGTCAAAAAAAAAAAAAAAAAAAGATCAGATAGGCTTATGCTACAGTAAGTAATAAGTAATCCCTAAACTACAGGCTTAATATATAAAACTGTGTCTCATGCAAAAAACCATTGGTTGTAGGGTAACTGTTGTCCATCTGTAGACATATCTAATTTCCCTCTAGTGGCTTCTATCAGCAGAACCTAAAAGCAAGCCACTTGGAATTGGAAATGCAGTTTACAGTCCTGGTTCCAGTACGTGTAACGGTATAGAAAATAGAATTAGCTTCAGCTGAGAACAGAAAAATAGTGCACACAAGTGTTTTTTTTTCTTTTTCTTTTTTAAATCCCTATTTGAGGATTTTTGGACTTCTTGAATATGTATGATAGTGTGTTTAATCACCTCTGGAAAATTATTAAACCATTTTCTCTTCCAGTATTGTCTATGTCCCTTGTGGAACTCTGATTAAATGTAAATTAGACCATATAATGCTATCTTTTGCCTCTTAGCCTGTCTTTCATATTTTTATACCTATATTTTCAATAATTTTATGGCTGCTTTATGGTTTACTAGTTCTGCTACTTGAATCTAGGACTTTTTCCTTAAAGACTTTAAAGGTATATATATATATATATGTAGATATAGATATAGATATAAATATATATAAAGGTGTATATATATACTTTAAATATATATTTAATATATATAATATATATATTCTGGCTTATACCATTTCTGTTAAAAAGCTAACTCTTGAGCGCTGTCCATCCTTCTACCCTCTACCAACTGCTTTTAAGATTTTTCTCTTTATTTTGGTTATCAGTAGTTTTACAGTGATGTTCCTAGCTCACAGTATGGATTTCTTTTTGTTATTTTACTGCTTGAAGCTTACAGAGCTTCTTGAATTTCTAGGTTGATGTGTTTAATTAATTTTGGACATTTCTTAGACATCTTTTCTTCAATTATTATTTCTGTCCCATTTTCTTCCTCTCTTCTCTGAGACCCCAATAATCTGGTGTTAGAACTACTGTGTTTCATGTATCTCCTGTTCTCTCTCTTGTGTCTTCTATCCTTTATCCTTTATGCTCCAAACTAGCTATGTTTGTATTGATACGTTTTGCAATTTATTTATCTTTTCTGCTAAACCTATATATTGGGTTCTTAATTTCAGTTCTTACATTTTTCAAGTTTAGAAATACCCATTCATGGCCGGCACCGCGGCTCAATAGGCTAATCCTCTGCCTTGTGGCGCCGGCACACCGGGTTCTAGTCCCAGTTGGGGTGCTGGATTCTATCCCGGTTGCCTCTCTTCCAGGCCAGCTCTCTGCTGTGGCCAGGGAGTGCAGTGGAGGATGGCCCAAGTCCTTGGGCTCTGTACCCCATGGGAGACCAGGATAAGCACCTGGCTCCTGCCATCGGATCAGCGCGGTGCGCCGGCCGCAGCGCGCCTACCGCGGTGGCCATTGGAGGGTGAGCCAACGGCAAAAGGAAGACCTTTCTCTCTGTCTCTCTCTCACTGTCCACTCTGCCTGTCAAAAAAATAAAAAAAAAAAAAAAAAGAAATACCCATTCATTTAAAAAAAATTTTTCTGATTCATTGGGGGAATTTATCTTTTGTTTTCTCCCTGTTTTTCTTGGACCAGTGACTCAGTTACTTGAAACTTCTTATCTGATGACCCTATGATTTAGATTTCCTGTGGTTCTCTATCTTTTCCTCCCTTGATTTTTTTGGTCACTTAGTTCACTCTGTTGGTATGCTTCCTAACTTTCTGAATGCTGAACATTGCATATGACAAATTGTAGAGGCTCTGGATGGTGATAACCTTCTGTGCAAAGGGCTTCCCTTTCCTCCGCTAGGCAGAGTGGAGACGGATTATCTTCATCTCGCAGAGTCTGAGTTGACTTTCTAAGGCTGAGCTGCGGTATTTCTAAGACTCTACCTTCATCTATTCTTTTCCCTCATATAGGATGTATCCTCCAGCAGTTTTCTAATTGAGCGCCTGTAGTGTTCCATGGATCTGTTCTTACTGGCAGTTCCTCAACTCTGACTCTTATATCCTCAGCACCCTTTTTTCAATAATTTTGAATTTTTGAATCTAGGCAGAAAAATTCTTAGTTTCCCATTCCATATAGCTTTAGGGTTCAGAAAATGTCTTACTAGGTATATTGACTCATTTCTCTACCCCTCCTATTCAGCATTCTGAAAACCACAATCTAATTGTGTTTTTCACTGCACTTAGTTTGCCATTTATCTGGTTCCTCATTGTTATCCCATGCCTAAAATTAGTAAATGGTTTAAGGATAAAAAGGGCTGCAGATTCTTGGCTCATGCACATAAGATTCAGCCTTTCTTAGGATTTTTTTTTTTTTTTGAGATTTATTTATTTATTTGAAAGTCAGAATTACGCAGAGAAGGAGAGGCAGAGAGAGCTGGAGAGAGGTCTTCCATCCACTGGCTCACTGCCCATCTGGCCTAAATGGCCGGAGCTACGCCGATCCGAAGCCAGGAGCCAGGAGCTTCCTCCAGATCGCCCATGTGGGTGAGGGGCCCAAGGAGTTGGGCCATCTTCCACTGCTTTCCCAGGCCACAGCAGAGAGCTGGATTGGAAGTGGAGCAGCTGGGACTTGAACTGGTGCCCATATGGGAAGCCAGCACTGCAGGTGGCAGCTTTACCTGCTGTTTCACAGTGCAGGCCCCTTTTCTTAGGATCTTGATGCCAAATCCCTTTCTGTTTCAGCAATTCAGTGATGCCTTCAAACAGATTTTATCCAGTTTTCACGGCTTTTTTTCCTTTTGACATGAGAGTTGGTCTACCATAAGCCTCTCCATTTTTGTTGGAAGTTTCCCATTTATTTGATTTCAAAAAATTTCATTTATTTATTTGAAAGTCAGAGTTAGAGAGAGGCAGAGACAGAGAGAGACAGGTCTTCTGTTCACTGGTTCACTCCCCAAGTGGCCGCAACAGCCAGGTCTGAAACAGGTAGAAGCCAGGAGCTTCCTCCAGGTCTTTCATGTGGGTCGAAGAGGCCCAAGCAATCGAACCATCTTCTGCTGCTTTTCCCAGGCCGTTAGCAGGAGCTGGATCAGAAGTGGAGCGGCTGGGACATGGACATCCATACGAGATGCTGGCATTGCATACAGTGGCTTTACCCACTACACAAAACTGGCCTCTATTTGATTTTTTTTTTTTTTTTTGACAGGCAGAGTGGACAGTGAGAGAGAGAGAGATAGAGAGAAAGGTCTTCCTTTTTGCCGTTGGTTCACCCTCCAAAATGGCTGCAGCGGTAGGCGCACTGATGCCGGCGTACCACGCTGATCCGATGGCAGGAGCCAGGTGCTTCTCCTGGTCTCCCATGGGGTGCAGGGCCCAAGCACTTGGGCCATCCTCCACTGCACTCCCTGGCCACAGCAGAGAGCTGGCCTGGAAGAGGGGCAACCGGGACAGGATCGGTGCCCCGACCGGGACTAGAACCCGGTGTGCTGGCGCCACAAGGCAGAGTATTAGCCTATTGAGCCACGGCGCTGGCCTCTATTTGATTTTTAAAAAATTTCTTCGTGTAGAATAAAATATAGACACAGAAAATCTGATCTCTAATATCTTCCTTTGTTACCTACTATAACAAGATGTTTTACATTGATCTTGAAGATTTCTTGCATTAAGCATGGAGTCAGTCATTAAGGAACTCTGTTATATTTTGATGTCTGTCTGGTGTGATTCTGGAAAGCACAGGACAGTATCTGCCTTTGGCACAGGGGACTGTTTAGCTTGGCGTTCACATGTTCATTATCAGCAGCAAAGCTGTTGAGCATTTCAGTGTGCATTTGATAGTGTGACAGTGATGTTGTAGTCTGTTACTTCATTCTACAAACACTCTTCAGAATAGGTAATCAAGAAGCTGCAGGTCAGAGAAAGGAAAGGTACCCAAAGTCATATGCCTTGTCCAATAAAATTCAAAACAGGCTACCATAACAAAGTACCACAGACCAGGTGGCTTAAACAACAGATTTGTTTTCTCACAGTTCCAGAGGCTGGAAGTCCAAGAGCAAGGTTATCAGCAGATTCTTGTGAGATTTCTCTTCTTGGCTGACAGACTGCTACCACTTTGTGTCCTAATCTCTTTTTGTACGGACACCAGTTACACTGAATTAAGGCCCCACCATATGATGTCAATTTTATCTTTCATCTTTAAGGTCCTTTTCTAAATATAGTCACATGTTTAGTTAGGACTTAAAAATGAATTTTGGGGGGACCATAGCATTATACTCGAGTTAGATCTGAAATACTGTTGGGAATGAAAGAAGAAAAATACAAGGAGGGTGGCCATTTGGCACAGCAATTAAGTCTCCCCTTGAGGTGACTGCATCTTATATTGGAGTGCCTGGTTCGAGTCCCTGATTCTCTCCTTCCCATCCAGTTTCCTGCTGATGCACACCCTGGAAGGCATCAGTTGATGGCTCAAGTACTTGGGTGCCTGCCATCCACATGGGAGCCCTGGGCTCTGTGCTTCGGTCTGGCCCAACCCTGGCCATTGTAAGCATTTAAGGAGTGAACCAGTGGATGGAAGATCTCTGTCTATTTCTCTCTGCCTTTCAAAAAAAAAAAAAAAAAAAGAAATTTTTTTGGAAAAAAAACAAGATATATTTTCTTATTCTTTGTATAACAGATATGGTCTATCATGAACAACTACATCAGATTATTAAGTATGTTTAAATAAGAATAACATCAGCCGGCGCCACGGCTCAATAGGCTAATCCTCCGCCTTGCGGTACCGGCACACCGGGTTCTAGTCCTGGTCGGGGTGCCGGATTCTGTCCCGGTTGCCCCTCTTCCAGGCCAGCTCTCTGCTGTGGCCCGGGAGTGCAGTGGAGGATGGCCCAAGTGCTTGGGCCCTGCACCCCATGGGAGACTAGGAGAAGCACCTGGCTCCTGCCATCGGATCAGCGTGGTGCGCCGGCCGCAGCGCACCAGCCGTGGTGGCCATTGGAGGGTGAACCAATGGCAAAAGGAAGACCTTTCTCTCTGTTTCTCTCTCACACTGTCCACTCTGCCTGTCAAAGAAAAAAAAAAAAAAGAATAACATCAACATAAAAAGAAACTGACTTTAATGAAATTAGAAAAAAGGGACCTGATGTTATCTTTTGAAATAAATAACTGGAAAAAGGTGATACTGACATGAAACTTTTTTTTTTTTTTTTTTTGACGGAGTGGACAGTGAGAGAGAGAGAGAGACAGAGAGAAAGATGACATAAAACATTTTTAAAGATTTATTTTTCTTTGAAAGGCAAAGCTACACAGAGGGAAGACAGATCTTCAATTTGCTGGTTCACTCCCCAGATGGCTGCAACTGCTAGGGCTGGGCCATACTAAAGTCAGGAGCCAGAGCTTTCTCCAGGCCTCCCAGGTGGGTGCAGGGGCCCAAGCACTTGGACCATCTTCTGCTGCCTTCCCAGGAGAATTAGCAGGGAACTAGATCAGAAGTGGAAAGGCCAGGACTCGAACTGGCGCCCATAGGGGGTGCTGGCATCGCAGGCAGCTGCCCTATCCTACCCACTACACTATAACGCTGGCTACCATAAAATATCTTTGAGATGATAAATATAATGAAACACATATATATAGATGTGTATATATATAGGTGTGTACATGTATAGATGTAGGATGTAAAAGTTATTATTCTTGCCAAAATGATTATGCCAAATAAGTTCATAATCTTAACATGCAAAAAATGTTTTTTTCCATGAATTCAAATATAATCTTTTCAGTATTATACAAAAGAAACCTTTTTGTGAGTACAGGGAGCAGATGGAATGTTACGCTGTTCTAAAAACTACATTTAAAATACATGAATCCTCAGAGGCATCAAAATTAAATACAATACACTTTAATACAAAATTAAATACAAGGCATTTTAATACAATATAAAATCAAATACAAGGCACTTCACACAAATTGCAAATGTTTGTAAAATATTAAAAAAGCCACATCAAATGACAAAATTCAGAATCCTGAAACAGAAAACATCTTAGTGCAGATTATAATTTCTCTGCAACTTCTGTGTTGTAATATTGTGAACTAAGAAAAAGTTAATAAAGGTATATAATTTTTAAAAAATGACCATATACAAAGTTGCATGACTAATAAAGACCTATCCCTTTGCTTTTAACAAATGAAAGTAACTCTGAAAATGTTTGATTAATGTAAAACTTTAGGAAGAGATCTTTAAATATACTTGAAAACAGAAATAAGAAATGCACAGATCATTGAAGATGCCTTTGAATTATTGTGGGAAAAGTGTTTAACAAGTGGAAATTTAAAGAGATTATAGACATCCTACAAATGGAGATATGAAAAACAAATGAAACATCTTCGGATTTGAATTATTACCTTAAAAAAAGGTGATTTTTCCATGAATACATGTTATGTACAAGAAGGAGCTTCAGATTTGCTGAAGCTATGGAAATTTAAATGCTATGGAAATTTCATCTATGGTAATTCAAAGCAGCATGCAGAATCAGTAATCTAATACAAAATCTTCATGGTTTGGATCCTCTAAAACTGATGTGTAGATTTTTCTGGGTACAGTTTTACCCAAATTTGGAAGTGGCCTTGATAATTAAACAATACCAGTCACAGTGGCATTCTGCAAAATAAATGCTGGTAAACTAAAGTTAATTAAAAATTAGGAGCCCCACTTGTTCAACAGTTTTTGAAAATTACAATTGATGAGTTTGCTTCCATTAAAGACATTGCTATAAAAATATATGAAATACTGTATTTTAATATACCAACTTTGAATTTTTTATTATTTTCAACTAATGTTTCTGAGAAAAATCTTTCATTAAAAAATATACAACAACTTGGGCATAGGAGGCTCACACTTCCTTTTGCCTTAGGCTCCAGTGTGGCTTCTCACAGCACTGCCCCGAAGTTTCGTAACTTGGCCCCTGAACTCCGACATTCAAGTTCTCAGCTTTAGCAAATAAAAATACAGCACACCGAAAATCATTTTGCATAAGTGTAACTAAAAGTTATTGTTGATCCACAATGTCAATTTAACTGGGCCTCCTGTGCCATTCTTACGTGGGGGGAAATGCTGGTACCGTTTGTTGACCCCCGGAGTCTCGTCTCTGTGGCCGCTGGAGATGCAGCGGGGACGGGGCTCACGTGGTCTGGGGCCACGCAAGGGCCGACGGGAAAGCGCCTTCTACGCGCCCCTCAGCCTCTTGCCAGCCGCCTCCGGGCGCCTCTGTGGCTCTTGGCCCTTCTTGCTGGAATGTTCTTTCCTTGGGGAGCCAGAGTTTCCGCCCTCATTCCCTTCAAGACTTAGCCAAGGTCACCTTTGATGGCGGCCGTGAAGGGACCGCCCCTCCTGCCCTTCCTCCCTCACCCGGCCTTCAGCCGTCTCGCCCGCTGGTACTAAAGCGCTCTGAGGGGAAGGACTTGGTATTTTCACACCTGTATCCCCAGGGTTTGGGGTTCGGCCTACACCTACCAGGCCAAGGCTCAGCGACCACGGAAGGCGTCAGGGGGCGGGGCCGAAGGTGGGAAGGGGCGGGGCTTATGGGATCTCGCGGGAGGGGCAGGGCCAGAGGTCTCTGGAAAAGGCGTCTGGCGCGTGTCCCTGAGGTACGGCGGCGAGACTGGCGACTCAGCCTGACCGCACTGTTGTGGCGGCCGAGGCTGTGGCTGCGAAGGCCCTGGCTTACGGGTTGTGGCTGGGCCTCCCCTTGTGGCGTGGCGGGAGCGAGCAGGCCGGAGCTGCCCAAGAGGTACGCGGGCGGGTGGGGCAGCCCTGAGGGAAGACCCGAAGGCTGGTCAGACTTTGAAGAGGTTGTGATGTTTGTAACTTGTTTAATTCTAAACTTGGCAAAATTTTTTTTTTTTTTTTTTTTTTTTTTTTTTTTACTGCAGTTGTGGGATAAGAGACTGGAAATGGTAGGAAAAGGCCTTGGGTTTTGGCAAACCCAAAGCTTTATGGTGTTAAGGGGGCTTTTCAGAGCCTGCCTCAAAGTATGTTACTGTGGCGTGGAGGAGCAGCAGGTTCCCAGGGGCTGTCTTCCCTGATGTCACTCTGAAAAGCCAGCCTGCCCTTCTCTTCATCCACCTGCAGCAATGGGCTCACAGCTGTTTTCTGAATTTCGCTAGCGAAGTGCTTAAAACCGTTTGCTGTATTTGCGGTGTTTTTGCCTGACTCTGTTTCCTTTCTTCTTCCCATTCTTTATTTTTGTTAAAAATTATGACACATAGAAAAGTTGTACGTATTTATGGGTTACCTTGTAATGTTTCAGTACATGTACACTTAGTGCAGTAAGCAGTCAAGGTTAACGTATCTACTTCCTCAAACACATAACGTTTCTTTAGAATCAAAACATCCTAAGAACCTACCTTAAAGGTTTTTTTTTAAAATTGAGAAATATACAGTGTATTCATTTTGTCATTGGTCACCCTACTGTGCAGTAGATCCAGAACTTTTTATTCCTATTTAGCTGTGACTTAGTAGCCTTTCCTAGATCCTGTCTTCCCTCTTCCCTCCCCAGCACTGTTACACTTTTCACTTCTTTGAAATCACCTGTTTTAAGATTGCATATATGACTGAGATCATATGATACCTGTCTTTTGTACTTAGCTTATTTCATTTAACATAAGCTCATCTTCCTGTGTTTGGTTTATTTCACTTAACGCAATGGCCCCTGATTCCATCCATGCCATAAAAAAAAAAAATGAAATCTTGTCGTTTGGAACATTATTTTTGGCACAGTGAATCCACCTGCATTTATTCCTTGAAGTTGTGTAGGAAAGTGTTCTGGGTCCTCCTAGTGGCCAAATACCAAATACAGTAGGCTTTTTTTTTTTTTTTTTTTAAAGATTTTATTTATTTGAGAGGCAGAGTTACAGAAAAAAGGAGAGACAGAAAGGTCTTCCACCTCCTTGTTCACTCTCCAGATGGCTGCATCAGCTGGAGCTGAGCTGGTCCAAAGCCAGAAGCCAGGAACCAGGAGCCTCTTCCGGGTCTCCCAGGCTGGTACAGGGACCCAAGTGTTTGAGCCATCCTTTACCGCCTTCCCATGCCATAGCAGAGAGCTGGATCAGAAGAGGAGCAGCTGGGACTTGAACCGGCACCCATATGGGATTAGCTTAGCTCACTACTCTTCAGCGCCGGCCCCAGTAGACATTTTTGATGTTTTTTTTTTTCCCTTTCGGGGGGGGGGGGGCACTTTGGTTTTCACAGTTCTTGTGTTCCCAGCCTCCCCTGCTAGCTCCTCCTCATCTGCTCACCCACTGTTCTTCATCTGCTCACCTACTGTGCACTTCCAGGGTTCAGAATATACCCTAGAAGAAGGATCTTAACCATTCTGCACTGCTTTAACGTTTCTATGCTCATGATTAGTTAGCTTGTCTTTTTGCATTCAAATCTTTTCCTTGAGTTCATTTCTAGACACCTTATATATCTAGAATACTCAGTGAATAACAGAGCTGAATGTGGAAAAAAAGTTATAGTGAGGGTTAACCTTTTGGTGTGACAGATCCCTTGAGAATCTTATGAAATTTGGGGGACTTTGTCCCTTAAGAAGTACACATTAATTTTTGGCAATAATTTTAGAGTGCCTCAAACCTGTTACAGTTAAAGAATTCACATCTTGGGTTAGAACTTGGGTTCATTATGATAAAATGGAAAAGTATGGTTTTGTAGGCATTGCATCAGATTTAGAAGCTTTTAGTGAGAATACATTGCAATCCAGCCTTCACCAGAGAGTAACCTTAATTAATTTATTACACTGGTTTGCTTTAGAAGTAGCATCATAGAATGAAAAGTCTGGAGCCCTATGAAGAGAATTTCTGAATTTGTGGGTTGCATGTTTTAAAGTTATAAGTGGTTCTTTCAATGTGAGAACTAAAATTTAGAAAATGCCTATGTGTATCAGTATTGCTACAAATACAGTTTTTATCAGCCTTTGTTTTATATCTTTATCAAACTAATAGTTATGAGTGTTACATTACTGTAGCCTTAATGATCTGTGTTACTGTAAAATTTGCTGTATATGGGTGAAATAGGTCATCCTTCCATTCAATTGTTGTTTATAGCCCTTGCCTACATTCCTGCTAAACTAGGGCCTGTTTTGCTTTTTACTTGTTAAACCTTTTATTTGGTGGATCATTAAGCCTTTGATTGTAGTATAAATTAAAAATATGTTAAAAACAAAAAATTCCAAAGGGGATCAGCTTTATCCTGGTCAAAGATCAGAGACTACTCAAGACCTTTCAGAAAATGCTTACTAGTAAAAGTGTAGTCTGCCCCCTTCCTTTTCAGGAACAGGATACAGTTGAGGTTGTGGAGTCAGGTACCTTGGAGGAGGAGGAGCCCTGAGTGAGCAAGCCTTTATAGAACTGCCTGAGCTTCCAGGGTTTTTTCCTAGTAGAACTTTTTTCCCTCCGTGATTTATTGGGCTGGTGACTTCACAGTTTTGATATTTCCTTCATGGTCAGTGAGTGCTGCTTTGAGATTGACCTCACATGCTCCTGAGTTAGATCTATTATGTCTCTTATGTTTTTTAGTCAATGTGTTACTTAATGTTTTTTATAAATGTGAAATCCAGAGAGACACTGTGTAAACCCTTCTCTTGGCTTCCTCTGTTTTTTTTCCCCCCTCTATTTATAACTTTTCAATAATGTCTGGTCCACTTTTCTCTATCCTTATTTATGGCTCAGAGTTTCTTTGTGGCCATCTTGCATACTCTAAAGGCTCTAACTTCTACATACTTCCTATATTTTGATAACTCTTAATTCCAGCTTTTGTCACTTTCCAGCTTGTAGCTCCAACTCTACTTAAATGGCCAATAATTTCTTCTGTGTGAATATAGCCCAAATGAGGCTCATTATAAAGTCAGCTTTATATGTTCACAGGTTCCCACATGTACAAATTCAATCAGCAACAGATTGAAAATACTGAGGAAAAAATTGCATGAGTACTGAAGTAATATAGAAATTTTTTCTTATTATTTCTAAACACAGTGTAACAACTATTTGCATACTATTTAGGTTGTATTAGATAGTACAAGTAATCTAGAAATGATTTATTACAGTATATTATAGGATATGCAGAGGTTATAGGCAAATGTTATGCTATTTTATAGAACAGACTCGAACATCTTCAGATTTTGGCATACATGGGGTGGAGGACAAGGAAGGTTGTCCTAGAACCCATCTGCTGAGGATGCTGAAGGTTGACTGTACTTAAATCATTCCTATAATGCTTTCACTTTTATGAATGGCAAAAATAACTGATCATTACTCCGAGCTACAAATTTGGCTGGAAGGAGAGTCCCTTTTCTCTGCTGCTGTTGATAACTATTCATGTGAACTCTCTTTTATTCATCGCCCTGCCCCCACCCACCCCTTGTATCAGGAAATTGGTGATTTGTTTATACTTTGTTCTTAATATTAGAGCAACTTTAGAATTTAGGTATATGCTTGTCATTTTACCTGTGAGAAGACAGGGTCACTTTTTCAATTATTAATTACACAGAGAAGGTATATGTGCATGTTCCCTCTAAACAAATTGAGCCAGAACAAATAGAGCAAAATGTTATGGTTCCTCCTCCTTCCTTCCCCTTCCCCTTTCCCTTTTACTTCTAGGGCAATGGTTCTCAATTAAGGAGTACTCCCTCACTCTCCAGACATAAAAATGAGCAGGAATGTGGATCCAAAGATAGTATCTCTAGGGCATTTAGCAAAAATAAATAATTTTTACAATGACATACTTTGTTTACTTTATAATCACAAGCTTAACCCTCCACTAAATAAAGAATTCAGCAAGTAGTAAGTAGAGAAACCACTGTGAAAATGAAAGGAAAAATAAGAAAGGAGGAAAGAGGGTGAAAAGAAGGCTGGAGGGGGTAGGTCGAGAAGTATCATACTTTTTTTCAAAGACATTTATTTATTTGAAAGTCGGAGTTACACAGAGAGAGAAGAAGAGGCAGAGGCAGAGAGAAAGAGATCTTCCATCTGCTGGTTCACTCCCCAATTGGCAGCAATGACCGGAGCTGTGCCGTTCTGAAGCCAGGAGCCAGGAGCTTCTTCCAGGTCTCCCATGCAGGTGCAGGGGCCCAAGGAGTTGGGCCATCTTCCACTGCTATCCCAGGCCATAGCAGAGATGATAGAAAGCAGAATTAAAATTAGACCAAAAACTTCATATAGTAGACACTTATAAGAGATGCACATTTTAAATGATTAAATATATCAAACCTGAAATAGAAAACACAAGAAAGGAACACAGTTCTTTAAAGAAGTTCATGCAGATTTGAATAAGGACCAAAAACAAATTTTTTTTTGAGTACTGGATTTTCTTTCTTTCTTTCTTTTTTCTTTTCTTTTCTTTTCTTTTTTTTTTTTTTTTTAACAGAGTTATAGACAGTGAGAGAGAGACAGAGAGAAAAGTCTTCTTTCCATTGGTTCATTCCCCAAATGGCCGCCATGGGTGACACTGTGCCGATCCAAAGCCAGGAACCAGGTGCCTCCTCCTGGTCTCCCATGGGGAGCAGGGCCCAAGCACTTGGGCCATCCTCCACTGCCCTCCCGGGCCACAGCAGAGAGCTGGACTAGAAGATGAACAACCGGGACTAGAACCCGGCACCCATATGGGATGCCGGTGCCACAGGCGGAAGATTAACCAAGTGAGCCACGGTGCCAGCCCCCCAAATATATTTTCTAAAAGTAAACAGTTCTTGAAATAAAAAACTCACTAAATAGTATAAACAACATACACTATTTATTAAGCTGTTGTCTCTCAGATTGAAATTTAGGCTTCTGTACTCTGCTTTTTGATTCTGGAACTAGGATTTGGTAAGTTTCTCTTTTGTCAACCAGCTTGCTGTCAGTTTCTGCCAACTAGTGCACTAGAGGTAGACTGAAAAGTGATAGAAGGAAGAAATGACCTGCTCTTTTCTGTTTTGCTAGTCAGTGTTGATTTAGAAATGGTTTTGAACTCCAAGGTGTTAGTTTACAGTTTTCAGTATTTCCCCAGTATTACAGAAACCACTTTTATTGTAACAATTCATAGAGAGCAGTACCACCGCATCAGAAATCTGAATCCACAACCTCTGGTGCCGCCTTTTCCAGCTCCAGAAATATTTGGACAATAACAACTTCATTTGAGGTCTGGGTTATAGCTCTGTAGGGTCCCTGTGTTTAAATCAGGTGCTAGATTTAGCAGTCCTATCTTCCCTTTGTCTCCCTAGCTGTAAACTGCTTTCTATTAGTCATTCTATTTCTATGTTATCTTTTGTTCTCTTATGACTTTTTCATTCCCTGTGGTGAATTCTCTTTGATATCACGGTGTGGTTTCAATTTTTTTTCCTTTGATTTCATGCTGTGCCTTTTTCTTTTCTGACTGGGCCATGATTAATAACGCAACAGATTCCGTATAGATAAAGAGAAAATGTGTAATCTAGAAGATTGCCTTGGGGAAATCAACCAGACTGTAGTGCAGAGAGATATAGAGATGGAAAATAAGACTGAAGTTAATAGGTTGCTAAACACTTGCTATTTTCAAAGAAATTCAACTAGATTCCTTTCAATCAACACTCCCTTTGAAAAGTGAAAGTGCTTGTCTGAGTATTGAAGCCACTGCCTAGTGCGTAATCCCCTTGACAAAGGCTGGGAAGCTTGGTGGTGCAATGTATCTGAGAAAACCTCTGCCTGGTAATTAGTTGATCCCTATGATAACCTGAGCTGAGACTTTAGTTGCCGCATAATACAAAGAATATGTAGTTTACAGATTTAGTCCTGCGCTAAACAAACATCATCATCAACAACAGACAGCAAAAACAAATCATAGGGGGCAGGACAACAATAAATCTGATTATCAGAGTTCTCATAGCATATATTTTAGATGTCAAAACAGGACATTAGGATGGCTTTTAGAAAAAAAAAATCTGGAGGCTCAGACATTAAACTTATAAAACACAGACATTAGTTATAAATGTTTTCAAAGAACTAAAGACATGTCTAAAGAATTAAATGAGAATGTCTTACCAATAAAGAGACAAAAATTTAAGATACGTATGTAAAAAGAAATTATAAAAAAAGAACCAAAAGTAAATCCTGGAGTTTAAAAATAATAAAACTGAAATATAAAATTTACTAAAGGAAATCACCATCAGATTTCAACTGACAGAAGATTAATGGATTTGCAGCAGGTCAGTTGAGATTACCCCCATTTGAGGAACAGAAAGAAAAAAGAATGAAGAAAAATGAATGGAGCCTCATAGACTTAGGGAAAATCATCAAGTGTACCAGTACATGCTGAATGAGAGTTTAAGAAGAAAGAGAAGGGGACAGAAAGAATATTTGAAGAAATAATGGCAGAAAACTTTACAAACTTGATTAAAAATAAACACTAATCTGCATATCCAAAAAGCTCAGGAACTACAGTGAAGGTAAACCTAAAAGATCCACACATCAAAGTGAAACTATTGAAAGCCAGTGATCTACATCGAGAGAGACATTTGAAAACAGAAAGAGAAAGCAACAGGGAATCCTTAATAAGATTATCAGCTGCCTTATCACCAGAAACCACAAAGCACGAAAAAAGGGAGATGAGGTATCAAAATGTTGGAAAAAAATTTCCAAGAATTGTCAACCAAGAATTTTTTTTAAAAGATTTATTTTATTTGAAAGATAGAGTTACAGAGAGAGGTAGAGACAGAAAGAGGCCTTCCATCCACTGGTTCACTCCCCAGATGGCTGCAATGGCCAGAACTGCAATGATCTGAAGCCAGGAGCTTCTTCCAGGTCTCTGATGGCGGTGCCCTCCTGCACGGCCACAGCTCCACCCTCTCCAGGCACAAGCATTTTCCCCTCTTCCTTTTTCTCCAGGCCTAGGAGTTTTTTTGTTTGTTTGTTTATTTTATTTATTTATTTTTTGACAGACAGAGTTAGACAGTGAGAGAGAGACAGAGAGAAAGGTCTTCCTTTTTCCGTTGGTTCACCCTACAAATGGCCGCTATGGCCGGCGCGCTGTGCTGATCCGAAGCCAGGAGCTAGGTGCTTCCTCCTCGTCTCCCATGTGGGTGCAGGGCCCAAGCACTTGGGCCATCCTCCACTGCCTTCCTGGGCCACAGCAGAGAGCTGGACTGGGAGAGGAGCAGCCGGGACTAGAACCCGCCAGCCATATAGGATGCCGGCGCCTCAGGCGGAGGATTAGCCAAGTGAGCTATGGAGCCGGCCCACTAAGATCTATTTTCAGTTAACTTTATACACATAAGATTAACCCTACACTAAGCATAGAGCTGCCATTTTATTTTGCTATAATAAAATCCCTTAATTTTGATTTAATTAATTTTGTCTGTTCACTTTTCCCTTCCAACAAATCCCTTAGCTGGACTGAGAAATGAGATACATTGAGCCTTGTAATCCATAAAGTTAAGGAAGATTTGGTCGAATTAGCGGACATGAAGGAGATGCTAAAGCAAGTAAATAAGGACTGGTTGGTGGTGAAGAGTACTGCTTTCCAGGACCTACCTGTTGGGGAACTGTGCTGTGTGTATATGTTTATACATGTATCACACGTGTGTTCATGACCCTCATTTTTCTTATTCTGTTTTTGAGCTGTGAGGGTATTTGAGAATGTATTCCTTGAAAGTTTAATGTATCTCAAAAATATCAAGATCTTAGAATTAGATAGGTATTGATATATTTCCATTTCTTAATGTTTTATTTTCTATTTAAGCATTCTATTTCTATTTGTAACAAGTTTTATCACTCCATTTTTTCTAAGTGTTAAAATTCATTGGCCAGTACTTGTTCATATTTATGCCTTTATGATGTTAAATAAATTCTTTTCAGTATTGATTATTTTCATTTTAGTTCACTGTTTCCTGATTTACATATTTTTTCTTGATCATTTCACCATTAAAAATCTCTTAAAGAATCAGCTTTTGATTTTTACTCTGTTCTTTATTGCAAATATACATAACTTAATATTCATTATTTTACCTATTGTGACATATGCTTTGTACCCATCACCCCTATCTACACCCAGTATAAAAAATCACCTTCAGCATGTACTGTGTAGCCATTAAATAGTAACGCTCCTTCATTCTTTCCCCCCAGCCCCTGGCAATTTCTGTTCTGCTTTCTGAGTCTATGAATTTAGTTCATATAAGTGGAACCACACAGTATTTATACTTCTGTAGCTCACTTATTTCACTAAACATGTTTTCAAGTCCTGTCTGTGTTGTAGCATATATAAACATTTCAGCCTCCAATATATAAAGTGGAAATTTTTTTCCTACAGACCTTTTGCTGCTGTTGTTCCTATCACCTCTCTTCCTGCCTACCAACATATATGTGGAAAAAAGTTTGAGATCATTTCTGTGCTCTAGTTTCTTCTGTTTAGTTGAATGAAAAATTGGAACAGCAAACCTGACTTGTGACTCATCAACCATGCACTAGTTAGTAGGAGTTCACAGAGGACCTGGAATCATGGGTGTTTGCATTTTCTTAGTTGAGATGGGAAAAATGAATTGGCCCTGTCACTGTGTTCTGCAGTTTTTATGGCATTTCCAAACCCTGGACTATGTCTCCTTTAGTACTGAGTCCTGTTTGTGTTACTTGTACATATAGTGACGTCCAGAATTTGTCTCCAGGCAGAGAGATAGAGTTATCATAGGGCTTCTGTGGTTTCTCTTTTCTTTCTTTTAAAAAAACATTTATTCATTCATTTGAAAGTTAGAGTTACACACAGAGAGGAAGAGAGTGATCTTCCATCTGCCAGTTTACTTCCCAAATGCCTGCAATGTCCAGGGCTGGATCAGGCCGAAGCCAGGAGCCAGGAACTCCATCCTGATCTCCCATGTGGTTGGCAGGATCCCAAGCCCTTGGGCCATAGTACTCTGTTTTCCCAGGTGCATTAGTAGGGAGCTGGATTGGAAGTGGAACAGCTGGGACTCCAACTGGTGCTCACAGGGGATACCAATTTCGTAGGTGGCCTAACCGACCATACCACAATGCTGGCACCTTGCTTTCTGTTTTCTCAAGGATCAGTCCTTCTCTATATTTTCTACAATTTCTGAAAGAACTTGTTTAATTTTTGTTGCATTTTTTATGATGAGGCGTGAGTCCTGTGAGTGTTTTTTATGTTTTTGATTTTATTTTGTGGAAGGAAAGTATCATTTATTTTCATTTTCTTAGTCTAATATAGTGAGTTAATGTGAGTTTATTTTAAAAAAATTTCCAGGAAACCCTCTTTTGCTTGTTCAAAATACACTTATATTCACTTTAGTCTTGTCTTATTTCAAGTATGCCAAAACTGAAAGTTTGGCCTCAGAACTCTTTTTGTTTCTAGTATTTTGGTATGGTAATGACTGCAGTCCAACTCTGGTTTCTTTGTAGAATACCTGTTTGTGTGGTTTTTTTTTTTTTTTTCTTGAACCATGCAGAGTCTTTGTCCTTGGACTTGAGACTTCACAATAGTATTTTTTTAAAGAAAGTTTTTATTTAATGAATACAAATTTCATAGGTACAGCTTTAGGAATATAGCAGTTCTGGGGCCGGCACTGTGGCACAGCAGGATAACATCCTGGCTTGAAGCGCTGGCATCCCATATGGGCGCATGAATCTAGTTCTAGCTGCTCCACTTCCGATCTGGATCTCTACTATGGCCTGCAAAAGCAGTAGAAGATGGCTCAACTTCTTGGGCCCCTGCACCCAGGTGGGAGACCTGGAAGAAGCTCCTGGCTCCTGGCTTCAGATCGACACAGCTCCGGTCATTGCTGCCAATTGGGGAGTGAACCAGCAGATGGAAGATCTCTTTCTCTCTGCCTCTGCCTCTTCTTCTCTCTCTATGTAACTCTGACTTTCAAATAAAAATAAATAAATCTTTAAAAAAAAAAAACAAAGGAATATAGCGGTTCTTCCCCCCCATACCTGCCCCCCCCCACTTCTGTCCCATCTCCTACTCCCTCTCCCATCCCATTCTTCATTAAGATTCATTTTTAGTTATCTTTATATACAGAAAACAAACTCTATACTAAGTAAAGATTTCAACAGTTTGCACCCACACAGACACACAAAGTATAAAGTACTGTTTGAAGATAAGTTTTACCATTAATTCTCATAGTACAACTCATTAATGACAGAATTCCTACATGGAGAGTAAGTGCACAGTGACTCCTGTTGTTGATTTAACAATTTGCACTCTTCTTTATGATGTCAGTGATCTCTTGAGTCTCTTGTCATGAGCTGCCAAGGCTATGGAAACCTTTTGAGTTGACAAACTGTCAGTATTTAGACAGGGCCATAATCAAAGTGGAAGTTCTCTCCTCTCTTCAGAGAAAAAGTACATCCTTCTTTGATGGCCCCTTCTTTCGACTGGGATCTCACTCACAGAGATCCTTCATGGATAGAGATTATTTTTTGCCACAGTGTCTTGGCTTTCCATGCCTGGAATGCTCTCATGGGCTTTTCAGCCAGATCAGATGCCTTAAGGGCTGATTCTGAAGTGCTGTTTAGGGCATTTGTCATTCTGTGAATCTGCTATGTGGCCTGCTTCCCATGTTGGATCATTCTCTTCTTTTTAATTCTATTTATTGTTAGTACCATACTAAATCCTATTGATATGATCTGTTACACACTTTTTTTTTTTTTGACAGGCAGAGTGGACAGTGAGAGAGACAGAGGGAAAGGTCTTCCTTTTGCCATTGGTTCACCCTCCAATGGCCGCCGTGGCCAGCGCGCTGTGGCCGGCACAGTTACACACTTAATATGATCACTTTAACTTATAAAATGGCCTTAGTACCACCCAGCTTAATGGGATTTGGAGTCCCATGGCAAGTTTTTATTCCCACTCTTTTTTTTTTTATTGGAATCTTTTTTCAGTTGAATTTATACACCTATGAATAATTCTATGTTAAGTAAAGAGTTCGACCAATGGTATTAAGTAGAAAAAGAAGTTAATAAAAAAATAAGCTAAAAAAACTGTTCATCGACAGTCAAGACAAGGGCTGTTCAAGTAATTGTTTCGTATAGTGTCAATTTCACTTCTAAAGGTTTCCTTTTAGGTGCTCTGTTAATTGTCCTGGATCAGGGAGAACATATGGTATTTGTTCTTTTGGGTTTGGGACTGGCTTATTTACTAAGTATGATGTTTTTCAGATTCATCCATTTTGTTGCAAATGACTGGATTTTGTGGGTTTTGTTTTTACTGTTGTGTAGTATTCCACAGAGTACATATCTCATTATTTATCCATTCTTTGATTGACAGGCATTTTGGTTGATTCCATGTCTTCAATAAACATGGGGTTGCAGATAACTCTTTTATTTGCTGATTTCATTTCTCTTGGGTAAATTCTGAGGAGTGGGATGGCTGGGTCATATGGTAGAACTATATTCAGATTTCTGAGGTATCTCCAAACTGTCTTCCATAGTGGTTTTACTAGTTTGCATTCCCATCAACAGTGAATTAGGGTACCTTTTTCCCCATATCCTCTCCAGCATTTGTTGTTTGTTGATTTCTGTATGAAAGCCATTCTAACTGGGGTAAGGTGAAACCTCATTGTAGTATTGATGTATATTTCCCTGACAGCTAGTGTTCCTGAACATTTTTTTCATGTGTCTGTTGGCCATTTGGATTTCCTGTTTTGAAAAATGTCTGTTTAACACCTTTGTCCATCTCTTAACTGGGTTGTTTTGTTGTTATGGAGTTTCTTGATCTCTTTGTATATTCTGGTTCTTAATCCTTTATCAACTGCATAGTTTGCAGATAATTTCTCCCATTCTGTCAGTTGCTGCTCTACTTTTTTTTTTTTTTGGACAGGCAGAGTGGACAGTGAGAGAGAGAGACAGAGAGAAAGGTCTTCCTTTGCCGTTGGTTCACCCTCCAATGGCCACTGCGGCCGGTGCGCTGCAGCTGGTGTACCACGCTGATCCGAAGGCAGGAGCCAGGTGCTTATCCTGGTCTCCCATGGGGTGCAGGGCCCAAGCACTTGGGCCATCCTCCACTGCACTGCGGGGCCACAGCAGAGAGCTGGACTGGAAGAGGAGCAACTGGGACAGAATCTGGCGCCCCGACCAGGACTAGAACCTGGTGTGCTGGTGCCGCAAGGCAGAGGATTAGCCTATTGAGCCATGGCACCAGCCTACTGCTCTACTTTCCTGTTTTTTTTTTTTTTTTTTTTTTTTTTTTTTTTTTTTTTTGCCATACAGAACTTCTCAATTTGAAGCAGTCCCATTTGTTAATTTTGGCTTTGACTGCCTGTGCCTCTGGGGTCTTTTCCAGGAAGTCTTTTCCTGTGTCAGTGTCTTGCAGGGTTTCCCCAATGTTCTCTAGTAATGTGATGGTGTTAGAGCATAGATTTAGATCTTTAATCCATGTTGATTGGTTTTTTGTGTAAGGTGTAAGGTAGAGGTCTTGCTGGTGTTTCTCTCATGCACATTTTAGAAATTTTTCTTTATGTTTACTGTGGAGAGTTTGACTACAACGTGCTGTGGTGAGGATTTTTTTGGTCAGGTCTGTGTGCTTTCTGTATTTAGATGTCCCTTTCTTTCTCCAAACTAGGGATATTTTCTGTAATTATTTCACTAAAAAGGCCTTCTAATCCATTCTCTATTTCCACACCTTCAGGAACTGCTAAGACCCTTATGTTGGGTTATTAGATAGTTTCCCATAAATCTCTGACACTGTTTTTAGTTTTCTAATTTCTTTCTGTCTTTCTGTCTTTCTGTCTGCCTTCCTGCCTTCCTGCCTTTCTTTTGTGAAATTTCCAGAGATTTGTCTTCTAACTTGGATATTCTTTCTTCTCCCTCACTGAGTCTGTTGTTAAGGCTTTCCACTGTATTTTTATTTGATTTATTGAATTTTTCATTTCTAGTAGTTCATTTTGATTTCTCTTTAAAATCTCAATTTCATGGGAAAAATGTTCATTCATGTCATGTATGGATTTCTTTAATTTGTAGATTTGTTTCTGATTACTTCTAAGTAATCCTATGATCAATTTTTTGAATTCTGTTTTTAACATTTCTTCAGTCTCTTCATCTTCACATTCTAATATTGAAGTGTTGTGTGCTTTTGGGGGCATCATGTTGTTTTACTTATTCTTGAATTGCTGCATTTATTTTTAGGCATTTGTGGAGATTCTTACTGTTTTTTTCCCCTGTGATAGCTTTTATCTTTGGACTGTTATACCCCTGTGGCTTAGTAGAGTGTCTGTTCTTTCAGTGAATACCCAGAGGCATATGCTGGGTGTGGACAGGGAGTTCTGTTCAGTGTTCCAGCATGAAGGGAGTGTCCAAGGTAACATCCAAGTTGGACGAGGTAAATGGTAAATATCCTTTTTTTTTTTTTTTTTTTTTTTTTTTTTTTAATCAGAGGTCTGCTCTGTTGGGATAGTCTCATGCTCACCTCTCCTCCAAGGAGACCAATGCCTGGAACCAGCCCTAGTGGGTACAATATTTATCTGCACTGCCACAAGAATCACACAAAGGATCTATGGCATCTTTGCTGTGAGCACAGATCCCACAGCAATGGCGCTCATCAAGGAACCCCAAGTGTGTGGAGCCGTCCACAGTGACTGCACAAAGACCCAGCCACATTCTGTGCCTTCCCACACAGTCACTGTGTTTTCACAGTCCCATCACACAAGGCCCCCACAGTCACGAGCACCCAGCCCCCTGTCAATTCTCCCAACCAGACTCAAGCTTCTCCTCTCAGCTGGTTGCTGGGCACATGGACATGAGCAGGCACAGCTGTTATGGATGTCCAAGATGCTGCATGCCCTCTCTTGGTAGGTACAGGATGCCAGTGCCAGATGGTCAGGGAGAGAAAAACATGTCCCCTTTTTTCTCCTCTAGGTTGGCAAGTATACTGTCCCTCACAGGGTTGCAACCTGGACTCAAAACAGGTTCTTCCTGCAGCTTTATCACCAGGCTTGGGCTGCTGCAGTCTGGTCTCACCTCATTCTTTAAAGCTGGGGCTGAGGCTCTTGGCTGCTGGGGTCCTGAGTTGTGTATGTCTACACCCTCCACATAGATCCACAGTGTCTCTCTAGGTCGTGTGGAATTTCCTCTACAGTTTTTTCCCTAACTCTTCCTTGAGATGGCATTCTCTTCACTTTTTAAAAAAACTATCTTTTTCTAGACTAGAGCAATAAACTTCCTTCCTATTCTCCATCTTTTTTGTTAGCCCCAATCTATTAATTTTTCCATTTAGTTATGTAATACTTCAGTTTGGGTAGTTTTTCATTGTTTGCTCCATACGTTATTGAAGTTTTGTCATATTTTGAGCTGCTGTTTCACTTTTTTTTATATATATTAAGTATACTTTTTCATACTGTGTGTCAGATAATTACAATATCTGAACTTTTTTGAACTGTTTCTTCTTTTTTCCCCTGCCAGTCTTCTTCATAATGACTTATTTCTCATTTATTTTGTAATTTCTCGTCCCCCCTCCCTTTTTAAATGGGAGCTGCTTACTTTGGAATTTTATCTGTACAATTCTTTGTACAATTTACTTGAAAGATAATTCCTCCAGAAGCAATTTGCTAGTAAGCTAGCTGGGAACTCCACAAATGGTTCATTTGAAGTTTATCCTTGTAAGTCCATAACAGGATTTTGTCACATTTTTTAATTCCAGGAGTTGTTTTAAAACCGGCACTTCATAGTAGCCATTTACATGCTGATGGAAATATTCTGTATCTGTGACGTTAAGCATATATGACTGTTCGAATGTTTGAAATGTGATTTGTATGAGAGAAATACATTTTTAAAATTTTACTTAATTTGAATTAGCTTACATTTTAATAACCAAAATGTGGTCCTGGGGCAGTCGCTGTGACGTAGCAGGTGAGGGCCACTGTCTGCAGTATCGGCATCCCATATGGGTGCCAGTTCGAGTCCTGGATGCTCCACTTCCCATTCAGCTCTCTGGTATGGCCTGGGAAAACTGTGGAGAATGGCCCAAGTCCTTGGGCCCCTGCAGCTGCGTGGGACACCTGGAAGAAGCTTTTGGCTCCTGGCTTTGGATTGGCACAGCTCTGGCCATTGAGGCCATCTGGGGAGTGAACTAGCAGATGGAGGACCTCTCTCTCTGTCTCTGGCTCTGGCTCTCTCTCTCTCTCTGCCTATCTGTAATTCTGTCTTTTTTATTTTATTTTAATTGTGAGGTAGAGTTAAAGACAGTGAGAGGGAGAGACAGAGAGAAAGGTCTTCCTTCCGTTGGTTCACTCCCCAAATAGCTGCAATGGTTGGAGCTGTGCCACTCTGAAGCCAGGAGCCAGGTGGTTCTTCCCGGTCTCCCACATGGGTACAGAGGTCCAAGGACTTGGGCCATCTTCTATTGCTTTCCCAGGCCATAGCAGAGAACTGGATCGAAAGTGGAGTAGCTAGAACTTGAACTGGTGCCCATATGGGATGCTGGCGCTACAGGCAGTGGATTAAGCTACTGTGCCATGGCACCAACCTCTAATTCTGCCTTTAAATAAATAAATAAATCTTTAAAAAAAATTTTAAAAATGGTCAGTAGTTAAAAAATAGTTTTAGAGAATCATTGCCCCAGTGCCCCAATTTCCACTATGTTTGGATGATTTCAGTTATGTGGAAAGTGGATTGCATTATCAGATTATATCCTCTAGGTTGTTCTTTATTTGATACATCCTTTCAATTTCATGTAACCTTCTTCCCTCTCCCCCTTCACTTTCTGCTTCTCTGGTATATAAAGGACCGTACTGCTAGGCTCACATCACTGAGCAGGTTTTTCCTAAAGAGAATGAGATTAGGGCTGTGAAAATCCTGCTGCACCTTCAGCTTACTTACAGATTGAACTTGAAGGCTTTTTTTCAAGGGATCCCTAGTGGGTAAGTAGTATCCATGGGTTTCTATTTGTACATAGTTGTTCAAAGTTGTTCTTGTTGCCTTTGATACAGATGGAAAATCTCTAATCCTCAAATCCCAAATCCAGAGATTTCTAACTCCAAAACTTTTGGGTGACAATACAGTGCTCAAAAAGTCAAGGATTGGGGCCGGCGCTGTGGTGTAGTGGGTAAAGCTGCCGCCTGCAGTGCCAGCATCCAGTGTAGGTGCCGATTCGTGTCCTGTCTGCTTCACTTCTGATCCAGCTCTGTGCTGTGGCCTGGGAAAGCAGTGGAGAATGGCCCAAGTCCTTGGGCCCCTGTACCCACGTGGGAGACTAGGAGAAAGCTCCTGGCTCCTGGCTTCAGATTGGCACAGCTCTGGCCATTGTGGCCATCTGGGGAGTGAACCAGTGAATGGAAGACCTCTCTCTCTCTGCCTCTCCTTCTCTCTCAGTGTACCTGTGACTTTCAAGTAAATAAATAAATATTTTTTTAAAAAAGAAAAAAGTTAAGGATTTTGGAGCATATTGGATTTTACATTACGGCTGAGCAACTAGTAAAGTCTATGCAAATCAAAATCTGAAAGCCTCTGAAATCTGAACTAATTCTGGTGCTGAGCATTTCAGATAGGGGATCTCAACCTTTTTTTGTCCTTTAGGATTTGAGAAATACAGAGATAAAAATGTCACATAAGCTTTTTGTATCATTTAAAGTGCCAGTTTTGTAGCTGTGATGTGCTCTTGAAACTCTGAACCTTTCATGGGGACCCAGGGAATCAAAACTAGGAAGGTCCCATGTTCCAGGAAGCTGAAATCGAATTTTAAGAAATCAAAGAGAAATTAAATAGCTGCTACTGAATGGTGTGACAGATGGCTTTAGTGCTTTGCTTCTTAGAGTCTCATTCTTATATTACCTTGGATCAGAACTTGCTCAGATCTCTTGATTCACATAATTCTCCCCACCTCTCCCTAACATTTTAAATAAATTACTTTCCCACTAATAAGCTGGTCCATGTGAGTATTTTCAGTGTCTTCTTTGAGGCTGAACCTCTGATGTTAAAGATAATCTCACTACTTTCTGAAGCATATACTTGAAATAAGATATGAAAGGAAATAACTGAAAATACTGGATATATTTGGGGAATGGAAATGAAGGGAGGTGAATGACTTTTATAGATTCCAAATACTACCTTTCATGTTCTTTCCTAAGAATATCATTGTTATTGCTCTTTGGGACTAAGTGTTGCTCCACCCTGAGTATTGTTAATTGCTTAATTGTTAGCAGGCCACACATCCACAGCATCAGCAACCATTACCACTCAATTCTTTGGATGCAACAGATGCCAAAGCAGCTGAATGCAGGTGAGCAAAGCATTATTACCATGGTCCAAGCCCTGAATTACTTCAAAAATGTCAAGTTTTCAGCATAGCGGTCTGTACAGGACTTTACTCATCAGCTATTTTGTCTTGGTAAGACTTTGGAGAGCAAAGTAGAATGAATGATTTGCTCTGTATTGGTCTGCCCCTTTACCACATTACCAACTGACCCTCCCTCTGGGTTTGGGTGTAATGTGCAAATTCTAAAATGTTCATGACACAGAGGGATAAAATTTTGATTCTTCATTTATGCAAAGTCCTGTGCAGGTTAGGTCACTCTCATAAAAATGTTGACTCAGAGCCGGCGCCGTGGCTTAACAGGCTAATCCTCCGCCTTGCGGTGCCGGCACACCGGGTTCTAGTCCTGGTTGGGGCGCCGGATTCTATCCTGGTTACCCCTCTTCCAGGGCAGCTCTCTGCTATGGCCCGGGAAGGCAGTGGAGGATGGCCCAAGTCCTTGGGCCCTGCACCCCATGGGAGACCAGGAGAAGCATCTGGCTCCTACCTTCGGATCAGCACGATGTGCCAGCCACAGCGGCTGTTGGAGGGTGAACCAACGACAGAAAGGAAGACCTTTCTCTCTGTCTCTCTCTCTCACTATCCACTCTGCCTGTCAAAAAAAAAAAAAAAAAAAAAAAAGGAAAAGAAAAGAAAAAAAGAAAAAGTTGACTCAGCCGGCCCCGCAGCTCACTAGGCTAATCCTCCCCCTTGCGGTGCCGGCACACCAGGTTCTAGTCCCGGTCGGGGCGCCGGATTCTGTCCCGGTTGCCCTCTTCCAGGCCAGCTCTCTGCTGTGGCCCGGGAATGCAGTGGAGGATGGTCCAAGTGCTTGGGCCCTGCACCCCATGGGAGACCAGAAGAAGTACCTGGCTCCTGCCATCGGATCAGCATGATGCGCCGCCCGCAGCGCACCAGCCGCAGCGGCCACTGGAGGGTGAACCAACGGCAAAGGAAGACCGTTCTCTCTGTCTCTCTCTCTCTCTCACTGTCCACTCTGCCTGTCAAAAAAAAAAAAAAATGTTGACTCATACATTTAGTATTTTCCATTTTAGGATGATGCAGCTGATTTGGAATTCCTTTATCCTCACTACATGGGGGATTTTTTTAAAGCTTTTAAAAGTTTTTTAAAATTTTATTTTAAATTGTTTTTATTTTCTTCAAAATACCTTTTGTTTCATGAATACATATTTCTTTTTTTTTTATAAAATGTATATATTTGAAAGAGTTACAGAGAGAGGTAGAGACAGAGAGAGAGGTCTTCCATCTGCTGGTTCACTCCCCAAATGGCCGCAATGGCTGGAGCTGTGTCGATCCGAAGCCAGGAGCCAGGAGCTTTTTCCAGGTCTTCCATGTGGGTGCAGGGGCCCATCTTCTACTGCTTTCCCAGGCCGTAGCAGAGAGCTGGATTGGAAGAGGAGCTGCTGGGACTAGAACTGACACCCATATGGGATGCTGGCGCTTCAGGCCAGGCTTTAACCTGCTGAGCCACAGCGCTGGCCCCCACATTTCTTAAGTACAACTTTAGGAATATAGTTATTCTTCCTACCATACCTGCCCTCCCACTCATAGTCCCACCACTGCCCAAAGGCATGAGCCAGTAGCTTCATGCAGGTCTCCTGCGTGGGTGCAGGGACACAGGGACTTAGGGCATCTTCCTCTGGTTTTGTAGGCCACCAGCATGGAGTTGGATCAGAAATGGAGCAGCTGGGACTTGAACCAGTGCCCATATGGGATACCAGTGTTGTAGGCGGTGGCTTTACCTGCTGTGCCACAACACTAGCCCCTATTCCATGTCTTTCATTTTCTGTATCCATTCTGAGTTTTTCAGTTTCTGACTTGTGGTGTTCTTTCTTATCAATGATTATTTGCTTAATTACATTTAATTCTCGTTGCAGTATTCTATTTCAGCTTCCCTCTGGTTTTTGGCTAGAGCTGGATTGCTTAGGATTTTCAGATCCTGGTGAGGACTGATTTTCATTTTTATGTTTTTCTGTTCATAGTAATGTATGGATATTGACTTCTCTTTGTTTTTATTGTTAATATATTTATTTGTGTTAAGTTTTCATGGGCCAGTGATGTCAGGTCAAGTGTCCTGTCATTTATTCCAGCAGTTAAATGTATTTTGTTTAATGAATAATACATTTTTTGGGTCTATCTTTGAGTTACTTACTCATATATAATTGGACTATCGCCCACTGCTTTCCTGGGTGAATTAGCAGGGAGCTGGATTGCAAGTGAAGCAGCCGAGATTCAACTTGGCAGCCATAGGAGATGCTGGTGCTGCAGTGCTTCTATGCCCCATAGTGCCAGCCCCTCCAGCAATTTTTTAAAAATATTTTCAACCCATGGTTGGTTGAATCTGTGGATGTGGAACCACCATGTATGGAGGGCTGACTGTCATGATTTTTGTGTGATATTTAAAATAGTACTATTTTTAAAATTTCAGTTTCCCATTGTTAATAGCTAATATACAGAAATGCAGTTTTTTTTTATTATGTGGCCTTGCTTAATTATTAGTTATTAATTATCCCAGTAGCTAATTATTAATTAGTTATTAATTATCCCAGTAGCTTTGTTACAAATTCTTTATAATTTTCAATGTAGAAAACTAGTCCTACAAAAGGAGACATTTATTGCTTTGTTCCCAGTCTATGTGCCTTTTATTTCATTTTCTTATAGCAATGGTAAGGGCAAGTATTCTTGTCTCATTTTTAATCTTAGGGAGGTTTTCAGCATTAAATATAAGCCAAAGGTTTTATATAGATAGATTTTTCTTGCTATGAATGTTCCCTTTACCTTCCTAGTGTGCTGAGAGTATTTATCATATAGGAAAGTTAAATTTTGTCAAATATTCTTTTTTTCTTTTAAAGATTTATTTATTTATTTGAAAGACATAGTTACAGAGAGGCAGAGAGAGAGAGAGAGAGAGGTTTTCCATTCGCTGGTTCACTCTCCAGATGGCTGCAATGGCCAGAGTTGTGTAGATCTGAAGCCAGGAGCCAGGAGCTTTCTCCAGGTCTCCCACGTGGGTACAGGAGCCCAAGGACTTGGGCCATCTTCCGCTGCTTTCCCAGACCATAGCAGAGAGCTGGATCAGAAGTGGAGCAGCCGGGATTTGAACCATTGCCATATGGGTTGCCAGCACTGCAGGAGGTGGCTTTCCCAGCTACCACACCAGCCCTTGTGATAAGCATTTTTATGGGTGACTACTGGTGCACATAAACATACATTTTTTTAGGGTCTATAGTAAGGAGCAGAAATGCTCCTCACGAATGGGATAGTACTGTTATAAAAGACTTCATAGAACTCTCTAGCCTTCTTTCTGCTGTATGAAGATACATTAGGAAGGTAACTATGAACCAGGAAATGGGCCACCACCAGACATTAAACTGCTAGCACCTAATCTTCGACTTTTCACCCTTACAAACTAAGTACAGTGTTTAAACTAGTGTTTTGTTATAGCAGCCCTACCTTGACTAACACAGTACCCATATAATGCCTGCTGTTTCGACGTGATTATTAATGATTTTGAACAATTTTACATGTTTGTTGGTCATTCATTTTCAATTCTTTTTTTGGGGGGTTGGTGGCATACATAGCAGGTAAAGCTGCCACTTGGAACTCCAGCAACCCACCTGGGCAGTAGTTAATGTCCTGGCTGCTCACTTCTGATCCAGCTCCTTGCTAATGGCCTGGCAAAGCAGCGGAAGATGGCCCAAGTGTTTGGGCCCCTGCCACCCACATGAGAGACCTGGATGATGATTCTGGCTCCCAGCTTTGAGCCCTGGCCATTGTAGTCATCTAGGGAGTGAACCAGCGAATGGAAGATCTCTCTATCTCTCTTTCTCTGTAACTCTTTCAAACAAATAAATAAATCATTTTAAAATAAAGTCATTTTTTAGCTGATTCACAGGAATTTTTAAAATTATTATTATTTTAAAGGCATAGTTAGAAGAGATAATCTTGGATTAGCTGTTTCATTCCTGAAATAGCCACAATGGCTCAGGTCATTTTGTAGCCAGGAACCTGGAACTTCTTCTAGATCTCTGGTGTGGGTGCAGAGGCCCAAGCACTTGGGCCATTTCCTACTGCTTTCCCAGGCACATTAGAATTGCAGTAGCTGAGTCTCAAACCCATGAGACATGCTGGTATTTCAGGCAATGACTTTATCCACTCCACTTTGCCACAGCACTGGCCCCAATTTTATCAGATATTCTTTATTTATTGATGTAATAATTTTTTTTCATCTTTAGTCTGTTGATGCTGCGAATTATATTAATTGATTTTTTGTTACCATTTTGCCTTTTTTCTTTTTTTATAGAAAGCTTTTATTTAATAAATATAAATTTCATAAGTACAACTTTGAGATTATAGCAGTTCTTCCCCCATACCTGCCCTCCAATCCCCAAACTGTCCCACTTCCTACTCCCTCTCCCATCCTATTCTTCAGTAAGATTCATTTTTAATTATCTTTATATATAGAAGATCGACTCTATACTAAAAAAGATTTCAGCGGTCTGCACCCACACAGACACACAAAGTATAAAGTACTGTTTGAAGACTAGTTTTACTGTTAATTCTCATAGTACAACAAATTAAGGACAGAGGTCCTACATAGGGCGTAAGTGCACAGTGACTCCTGTTGTTGATTTAACAATGGACACTTCTGGCCAGAGCTGCGGCTCACTTGACTAATCCTTCACCTGTGGCACCGGCACCCCGGGTTCTAGTCCCAGTTGGGGTGCCGAATTCTGTTCTGGTTGCCCCTCTTCCAGTTCAGCTTTCTGCTTTGGCCTGGGAGTGCAGTGGAGGATGGCCCAAGTGCTTGGGTCCTGCACCTGCATGGGAGACCAGGAGAAGCACCTGGCTCCTGGCTTCAGATCGGCGCAGCGCACCAGCCAAAGCGGCCATTTTGGGGGTGAACCAACGGAAGGAAGACCTTTCTCTCTCTCTGTCTCTCTCTCTCTCTCTCTCTCTCTCTCACTGTCTAACTCTGCCTGTCAAAAACAAACAAACAAAACATTGGACACTCTTATTTATGATGTCAGTGATCACCTAAGGCTCTTGTCATGAGCTGCCAAGGCTATGGAAGCCTCTTGAGTCCACAAACTCCGACTTTATTTAGACAAGGCCATAATAAAAGTGGAAGTTCTCTCCTCCTTTCAGAGAAAGGTACCTCCTTCTTTGATGGTCCCTTCTTTCCACCAGGATCTCACTCACAGAGATCTTTCATGTAGGTCATTTTTTGTCACACTGTCCCTGCTTTCCATGCCCGAAATGCTCTCATGGGCTTTTTAGCCAGATCCAAATGCCTTAAGGGCTGATTCTGAGGCCAGAGTGCTATTTAGGGCATTTGTCATTCTATGAGTCTACTGTGTGGCCTGCTTCCCATGTTAGATAGTTTTCTTCTTTTTAATTCTGTCTATTAATTAATTTATTTCTTAAAGATTTATTTATTTATTTGAAAGTCAGAGTTACACAGATAATGAGAGGTAGAGAGGTAGAGGTAGAGGTAGAGGTAGAGGTAGAGAGAGAGGTCTTCCACTGGTTCACTCCCCAGTTGGCAGCAACGGCTGGAGTTGTTCCCATCCGAAACCAGGAGCCAGGAGCTTCTTCCTGGTCTCCCATGTGGATGCAGAGGCCCAAGGTCTTGGGACATCTTATACTGCTTCCCCAGGCCATAGCAGAGAGCTAGATCAGAAGTGGAGCAGCCAGCACACAAACTGGTGCCCATATTGGATGCCAGCACTGCAGGCAGCGGCTTTACCTGCTATGCCACAGCACCTACCCCACATTAATTGATTTTTCTAAAAGGATTTATTCATTTATTTGAAAGTCTTAGTTACAGAGAGGCAGAGGCAAAGAGAGAGGTCTTCTGTCTGCTTGTTTACTTCCCAAATGACCACAGCAGCCAGAGCTGGGCCCAAAGACTTGGGTCATCTCCCACTGCTTTCTGAGGCCATAGCTTAGAGCTGGATTGGAAGTGGAGCAGCCAGAACTTCAACCAGTGCCCATATGGGATGCCAGCACAGCAGGTGACAACTTTACCCACTATGCCACAGAACATCCCCTAATTGATTTTTTTAAAGATTTATTTTATTTATTTGAAAGGCAGAGTTATAGAGAGACAGAGACAGAGATAGAAAAAGAGGTCTTCCATTCACTGATTCATTCCCCGAATGGCTGCAGCAGCCAGGGCTAGGCCAGGCCAAAGCCAGGAGCCGGGAGCTTCTTCTGGGCCACCATGTGGGTTCAGGGGCCCAAATACTGGGGCTGTTCTGCTGCTTTAACAGACATATTAGCAGGGAGCTCCATTTATACTGGAGTTTTCTTTGTTGGAATATACTTTTGATAAGTATAGGATTACTGAAGTTATTCCTACTGGCCCCAGTTGTTGAATTTATTAATGTAGAACAATTTATTGTGACAGCCTTCCTTTCATTTCTGATATGGTAATTTGTGTCTTCTTTTTTTCCTTTTTTTTTTTTTTGACAGGCAGAGTGGACAGTGAGAGAGAGAGAGAGAGACAGAGAGAAAGGACTTCCTTTGCCGTTGGTTCACCCTCCAATGGCCGCCGTGGCCGGCGCACTGCGACCGGCACACTGTGCTGATCCAATGGCAGGAGCCAGGTGCTTCCTCCTGGTCCCCCATGGGGTGCAGGGCCCAAGCACTTGGGCCATCCTCCACTGCACTGCGGGGCCACAGCAGAGAGCTGGCCTGGAAGAGGGGCAACCGGTACAGAATCCGGCGCCCCAACTGGGACTAGAACCTGGTGTGCCAGTGCCGCAAGGCAGAGGATTAGCCTATTGAGCCACGGTGCCGGCCTGTGTCTTCTTTTTTTCAATGTAAGTCTGACTAGCAATTTAATTTTATTAAAGTTTTCAAATAATTAACTTCTGGTTTCATGCATTTTTCTATTGTTTCTCTGTTTCAGTTTTCATTGACTCTGCTATTATTAAATTCCTTCCTTCTCTTTGCTTTATATAGAATTTTCTTTTAGTGTAGCAGGTTAGGTTATTTACTAAACTTAAAATCATTTAATGAGGAGGCCGGCGCTGTGGCACAGCGGGTTAAGGCCCTGGTCTGGGGCACCGGCATCCCATGTGGGTGCGGGTTCTAGTCCCAGCTACTCCTCTTCCAATCCGGCTCTCTGCCGTGGCCTGGGAGAGCAGTGGAGGATGGCCTAAGTGCTTGGGCCCCTGTACCCATGTGGGAGACCCAGAAGAAGCTCCTGGCTACTGGCTTTAGATTGGCACAGCTTCAGCTGTTGCGGCCTTCTGGGGGGTGAACCAGCGGATGGAAGACCTCTCTCTGTCTCGACCTCTTTCTGTGGCTCTGTCTTTCAAATAAATAAAATAAATCTTAAAAAAAACCATTTAATGATTTACACTTTCTTGTAAGTACTATCTTGGCTGTATACCATGGGACATTTAAAAAATTATATTGGGATGCTTTTAGATTTATATAATAGTAATAAACATTGTATTTTTCCCAGTTTACCCTAATGTTAACAACTTACATAACCACATTACATTTTCAAAATTAAGAGATTAGTATTTATTATTACTGTTACCCTGTCATCTATACTTTATTGGTATTTCATCAACTTTTCTTCTGATACCCTTTTTCTGTTAGTATCATGTCTCTATTGTTTCCTTCGTTTCCATGGCCTTAGCTATTATAAAGGGTACTTGTCAGATATCTTATAGGAGGACCATCATCTGAGATTCATTTAGATGTTTTCTTATTATTAGACTACCAATATGGATTTGGGGGAAGGATGTACCCTTATTGTTGCATCATTGAGAAGCACATGATATCACTGTGACATTGCTAGTTAAGTAAATGGTCAAGGTCACCACACAGATTTTGATATGTTGTGTTTTTATTTTAATTTAACTGAAAATATTATCTAATTTCCTTTATGACTTCCACTTTGACTCATGAGTTATTTCAAAACATGTTGCTTAATTGTCAAATATTTGGGAATTCCCAGATTTCTTTATCATTCTGATTTTATTTGGTTCTGATCGAAGAACAGATTTTGTAGATTTCAGTTCATTTAAATTATTGAGGTTTATGTTTTGGCTAAGAATATGGTATACATTGGTGAATGTTTGATATGTATTGAAAGGAATATGTATTGTGCCATTGTTGGGTTGACTGTTCTTTAAATGCCAGCTAAATCAGATTGGTCAGCAGTGTTATTTAGGTATTCTATATCCTTATTTACTCTGTTTTATTAATTATTGATGAGTGTTGATGTCTGTAGTTGTAGGTTTGTCTATTTCTACTCAGTTCTATATCCTTATTTACTCTGTTTTATTAATTATTGATGAGTGTTGATGTCTGTAGTTGTAGGTTTGTCTATTTCTACTCAGTTCTATATCCTTATTTACTCTGTTTTATTAATTATTGATGAGTGTTGATGTCTGTAGTTGTAGGTTTGTCTATTTCTACTCAGTTCTATTAGTTTTTGCTACATACATTTTGGAGCTCTGTTAAATGTATATACTTTTGCCTTCTTGGTTAATTTACCACTTTATCATCATGTAATATTAGTCTTACAGATGGCCATTTTTTGGTTTAGAAGTCAAATTTCTCTGATATTAATATAAGCATTACTGCTCTGTTAAGCTGGTGTTTCTGTATAAAATGCATAATTTTGCTTTTATTAAGTTGATTGACTTTCCAGAAAAAAATTGTTTTACAGAACAATTGGGCAGACAGTACAGATTATTCACATTTATGTCTCCTGCTTCCCCAGTTTTCCCTGTTACTAACATCCGGCATTCATGTGATATATTTGTTATAATTGATGAACAAAATTGATCCATTATTATTATCTAAAGTTCACTGTTTATATTAGAGTTCACTGTGTTGCATGTTTCTGTTGGTTCTGACATATATAATGTCATGTATCCACCATTACAATATCAGAATAGTTTTTTTTTTGTTTTGTTTTTTTTTAAAGGGGTAACCGGGATAGAATCCAGCGCCCCAACTAGGACTAGAACCCGGTGTGCCGGCGCCGCAAGGCGGAGGATTAGCCTGTTAAGCCACGGCGCCGGCCCAGAATAGTTTTAGTGCCCTGAAAATTCTCTGTGTGCTATCTGTTGATGACTACCATCCCCACACTCCCAGATCTTGGCATCCACTGATCTTTTTTACTGTTTCAATACTTTTGCCTTTTCCAGAATGTCGTAGTTAGAGTCATACATTATGTAGTCTTTTCTGTTTGGCTTCCTTTACTTAGCAATATGCACTTAAATTTCCTTCATGTATTTTTGTGGTTCATTGCTTTATATTACTGAAGGATAGTTCATTGTGTAGAATATCAGTTTATCTGTTCATCTCTTGGAGGGCATTGTGGTTGCAAGCAGATTTTGGCAGTTATGAATAAAGCTGCCAAAAACATGTTTGTGCAGGTTTTGTGTGGATGTAGGTTTTTTAACTAATTTGGGCAAATAGCAAGCAGCATGATTGCCAAACCATATAATAAGATTATGTTTAACTTTGTAAGAAACTACCAAAGTACCTTCCAAAATGGTTGTAGTATTTTTCACTCCTACCAGCAATAAATGAGAGTTCCTGTGGTTCCATGTGCCCACCAGCATTTGGCGTTGCACTTTTTTTTTTTTCACCATTCTAATAAATGTTTAGTGGTATTCTACTGTTATTTTAATTTGCAGTACCCTAATGACATATGGTCTTTGGCATATTTAAAATAATTTTTAAAAATTTATTTGAAAGGCAGAGTTACAGAGTGAGAGGGAGAAACAGAGAGGGATAGATCTTCCATTCACAGGTTGGCTCCCCAAATGGCTGCAATAGCCAGGGATGGGCCAGGCCAAAGCCAAGAGCCAGGAGCTTCTTCTAGGTCTCTTGAATGAATACTTGGGACATTTGCTGCTTTCCCAGAAGCATGAGCGTGGAACTGGATAGGAAGTGGAGCAGCTGGGACATGAACCCATGCCCATGTGGGATGCTAGCGTCACAGGTGGCAGCTTAACCCGCTATGCCACAATGCCATTCTCTAGCATCTTTTTATATTCTTATCCCATCTATATATCTTCTTTGATGAGGTGTCTGTTCAGATATTTAGCTTATTTGTAATTGTTTTTTTCTTTTACTGAATTTTAGGAGTTCTGTGCATATTTTGGGAAACAGTCCTTTATCAAATATGTATCTTGCAAATGTTTTCTTATAGTCTGTGTCTTGTTAACCTGTGACTTTTTGCTTAGAGTGGTTTTCTTGTAGACAGCATATAATTGTGTCTTGACTTTTCATCCAGTTTGACAATCTGTATCTTTTATTTAGGCAACTTATATTTAATATAATTATTAAAGCAGTCAGATTAAATATAATTTTCTGTTTTTTCCTACTGATTCCATCTGTTCTTTGTCTTTTTTCTTTTTCTGCGTACTTTGACTTTTTTATAATTCCGTTTTATCGCCACTATTGGTTTTTTATTTGGACCTCTTTTAAACAAATTTTAGTGGATGTCCTATAGTTTATAATGTGAGGGTCCTTCAAAAAATTCATGGAAAATGCATGAAAAAATTGTGCATAGATTTCAGGGGTTTTTATGCATTAAAATAATCTTTTAATTCAATGTTCACAAATTTTTGAAGCACCCTCATAAGCACCTCTATTAGTTAACACCCAGCCTTCAAATAATATACTACTTCATGGGTAATTTAAGAACCTTATGATAATACTCCAGTTTCTCCCAATTTTGTGCAATAATCATACATTTTACTTTATCACAAGTCATTGCTACTATTTTTAGTCTAGTTAGTTATATTTCAGATGATTAAAAATAAGGAAAAATATCTTTCATGATTTTCTTCATTCACAGATACTTTTATTTCTTTGTATTCCTGTAAGATTTTTATGGCAGGCCTATGAGTAATTAATTCTCTCAGTTTTTACTTGTCTGATAAAATATTTAGGAATTCTTCTGGTTTCTAGTCTCAGAAGTGGGGAGCTTAGAAGTTGCCATTCTATCCTAGCAACAAATAAAAAGCTGAACAGACTGAATCATCAACTTTTCTTAGATGAGTCAGAGAACTGAGATTACAGGGTAAGCTGCTGCCTCCAAAATTGGAGAGACAAAGAGGCAGATAGAGAAAAATCACAAGTTATCAGAGCAGAAATCTATTTCCTGGGATCCAGCACTAGGATGGAAAAATCTGAATTGTTTGACAAGTTGCTGACATCTCTCTCTGTATAAGCCCAAGAGTTCAAAAACTAGGGATAATCATAGTCATTGGGATGGGGAGTTGTAGAGAGGACTTCACACTTTGTGAGATTTACCTTCAGAAGCTCTACCAATTCTCAGAGTAAAGAGCAAAGAAAAATTTCATTACACTTCTAATAAGGGAAACAGGGGCAGAAAGAGGAAGAAGAAAGAGCCATTTTGAAATGGCTGTTCTTAACATTCTATTCTTAAGAAAGCCTTCCATAAGGAGAAACTGTTTTCAGAGTCTAACTTATGTGGGAGATACTCAACTTCAGCCACCTGTAGTCATCTTGTCACACCTAATGGGGCAATAAAACTGAGAAGCAGTGGTGAAATTCACATCCAGGGACTCACGCTCAGCCAAAGGCTGAGATATAATCATAACACTGGAGTATACATCCTGCCTCCTCACTTCTTCCATCTAAATGACAGAAAACACAGATTAAAGAAATAGTCAGCATCAGAATCAGACCTAGATATGACAGGAATGTTGGAATTAATGATTAGGTCTTTAATTTAAAACAACTGAGATTAATATGGGTCATGTAGGTAGCAGAATGTAAACTATAAAAATTTTTCAAAAGGAAATGGTAGAAATAAGAGATACTATAATGAAGATGAAGAATGCCTTTGATGCCTCATCATGATGGATGCAGATGATGAAACAAACAGTAAGCTTGAAGATATAGCAGGAGAAATTTCCCAACAGGAAAAGCAAAGAGGAGAAAGACTTTTTAAAAAGTCTATCCAAGAACTATGGAACAACTGTGAAAGATGTAGCATGTATTTAATAGGAATACCAAAAGAAGACACGTAGAAAAGAACAGAAACAACAGATGAAGCATTAGTGACAGAATTTCCCCTAAGTTAATGCCAGACACCAAACTACATATTCAGAAACCTCAGAGAGCACCCAAGAGGATGCAAAATAAAATTATATCTAGGCATATCTTGCTCAAACTTCAGAAAATCAAAGAGAAAGAAAAAGTCTTGAAATAAGCCAACGGTGGGTGCATGGAAACTTAGCTAGAGTAGCAAAGATAAGAATTAAATCCAACTTTTCCTAAGAAACCGTATAAACAAGAAGAGTAGAGTGAAATATTTAAACTGTTGGAAGGAAGAAGACCCACCAGCTTAGGGTTCTGAATAACAGGACTAACAGAAATTTATTAGAAAATACTGGGGAAACCCTGAAAGACATCGGCATAGGCAAAGAGTTCTTGGAAAAGATCCCAGAGGCACAGGCAATCAAAGCCAAAATTGACAAATGGGATTACATCAAATTGAGAAGCTTCTGCACTCTCAAAGAAACACTCAAAGTGAAGAGGTAACCAACAGAATAGGAGAAATTATTTGCAAACTATGCAACTGATAAAGGATTAATATCCAGAATCTACGATGACCTCAGTAAACTCTACACCAACAAAGCAAAGAACCCAGTTAAGAAATGAGAGACGGCGTTCTTGCCACTGGCCCAGTCACTATGTAGTGGAGAGGCAGGCTCCCTCCTGCAAGTTCTGGAAGGTTCTTGGGCTCGATTAGGGCAGAATCTCCAGGACTCTTAGTCGTCGGCATCAAGACCTTGCCGGTTGAGCAGTGCCACTGCTGCTGCCATGTTTGGCTGCCTGGTGGCAGGGAGGCTGGTGCAAACAGCTGCACAGCAAGTAGCAGAGGATAAATTTGTTTTTGACCTGCCTGATTATGAAAATATCAACCATGTTGTTGTTTTTATGCTTGGAACAATCCCATTTCCTGAAGGAATGGGAGGGTCTGTCTACTTTTCCTATCCTTATTCAAATGGAATACCAGTATGGCAACTCCTAGGATTTGTCACAAATGGGAAACCAAGTGCCATCTTCAAAATTTCAGGACTTAAATCTGGAGAAGGAAGCCAGCACCCCTTTGGAACCATGAATATTGTCCAGACTCCATCTGTTGCTCAGATTGGAATTTCAGTGGAACTGTTGGACAGTTTGGCTCAGCAGACTCCTGTAGGCAATGCTGCTGTATCCTCAGTTGACTCATTCACTCAGTTCACACAAAAAATGTTGGACAACTTCTACAATTTTGCTTCATCATTTGCTGTCTCTCAGGCCCAGATGACACCAAAAGTCCATCTGAAATGTTCATTCCAGCAAATGTGGTTCTGAAATGGTATGAGAACTTTCAAAGGCGACTAACACAGAATCCTCTCTTTTGGAAAACATAATTTGAATAAAAAGCTATATGATGGATCCTGAAATTTGTCATGTTTGGAAGATGACTCCATTTGAAAGCACGAAGACAAGAGAATCATGAAGCCTAAGTGTAAAAACTGCTTAGTGACTGTGAAACTTAATTAAAAATCTTTGTAAAAAATTAAAAACAGGCCGGCGCCGTGGCTCAATAGGCTAATCCTCCGCCTTGCGGCGCCGGCACACCGGGTTCTAGTCCCGGTCGGGGCACCGGATTCTATCCTGGTTGCCCCTCTTCCAGGCCAGCTCTCTGCTGTGGCCAGGGAGTGCAGTGGAGGATGGCCCAAGTACTTGGGCCCTGCACCTCATGGGAGACCAGGATAAACACCTGGCTCCTGCCATCGGATCAGCACGGTGCGCCGGCCGCAGTGCGCCAACCACGGCGGCCATTGGAGGGTGAACCAACGGCAAAAAGGAAGACCTTTCTGTCTATCTCTCTCACTGTCCACTCTGCCTGTCAAAAAAAAAAACTAAAAAAAATAAATAAATAAATTAAAAACATTAAAAAATAAGAATACCTTCATCAAAAAAAAAAAAAAAAGAAATGAGCGAAGGACTTCAACAGGCATTTTTCTTTTTTTTAAAATTTTTTTATTTTTTATTTCATGAATATGAATTTGCAAAGTGCAACTTTTGTATTGTTGTGGCATCCCCCCCAACTTCATTCCCTCCCGTGGCCCTCCCCTCTCCCTCTCCCATCCCGCCCTTTATCGAGTTTAATTTTCAATTACCTTCATATACTAAAGATCAACTTAGTATATACTAAGCAAGGATTTCAACAGGCTGCACTCACACAACCGCACAAGGTATAGGGTATTGTTCCACTAGTAGTGTTTTTAAGTTTCATAGTAAAACACATTAAGGACAGAGATCCTACGTGGGGAGCATGTACCCAGTGACTCCCGTTGTTGATTTAACAATTGGCACTCTTATTTATGATGTCAGCAATCACCCGAGACTCTTGCTATGAGCTGTCTAGGCTATGGAAGTCCCTTGAGTTCACCGACTCTGAACTTGTTTAGTCAAGGCCGTATCACAGTGGAGGTTCCTTCCTCCCTTCAGAGAAAAGCGCCTCTCTCCTTGATGGCCCAACAGGCATTTTTCAAAAGAGGAAATTCAAATGGCAAACAGACACATGAAAAAGTGCTCAGGATCACTAGCCATCAGGGAAATGCAAATCAAAACCACAATGAGGTTTCACTTCACCCCAGTTAGAATGGCTTTCATACAGAAATCAGCAAGCAACAAATGCTGGTGAGGAAGTGGGGAAAAAAGTACCCTAATCCACTGTTGGTAGGAATGTAAACTGATACAGCCACTGTGGAAGACAGTATGGAGATATTTGAGAAATCTGAATATAAACCTACCATATGACCCAGCCATCCCTCTCCTAGGAATTTACCCAAAGGAAATAAACTGAGCATATGAAAGAGTGATCTGTACCCCCATGTTTATTGCAGCTCAATTCACAATAGCTAAGATATGAAATCAACCCAAGTGTCTGTGAACTGAAGACTGGATTAAAGAAATTATGGGATTTATGCACCATGGAATATTAAATAGTGGTTAAAAGTAATGAAATCCTGTCATTTGCAACAAAATAGATGCAACTGGAAAACATTATACTTAGTAAATGAGTCAGTCCTAAAAGAACAAATACCATATGTTCTCTGTGATCTGTGGTAACAAGTAGAACACCTAAAAGGTAATCTATAGATGAAATTGAGGCTTTGAGATGTGGTGACTTTGAACAACTCTTGTCTCAGTTGTTGAGGAACAGTTTTTTTTTCCATGCTATTTATTGAACTCTTTACTTAGTATAGAGTTAATCTTATGTGTATAAAATTAATTGAAAATAGATATTAGCAAAAAAATAAGAAAGGGATAACAGAGAGAAGAGGAAAAAGGGTGGGAGTGCCGAAGGGATGACAGATAGGGTGAGAAGAATCACTGTGTTCCTAAAGTTCTATTTATGAAATACATAAAGTTTGTATACCTTAAATAAAAGGTTTTTTTGGGGGGGGATGATGCTGTAGGAAAAAATGTGTTATGTTGGGGCTGGCGCTGTAGTGCAGTGGGTTGAAGCCCCAGCATCTCATATGGGCAGTGGTTCGAGTCCCAGCTGCTCCACCTCCGATCCAGTTCCCTGCTATGACCTGGGAAAGCATTAGAAGATGGCCCAAGTCCTTCGGCCCCTGCACCCGTGTGGGAGACCCAGAAGAAGCTCCTGGCTCCTGCCTTTGGATTGGCTCAGCTCCATTTATTGTGGCCATTTGAGGAGTGAACCAGTGGGTGGAAGACCTCTCTGTCTCTATGTCTTTCTGTAACTCTTTTTCAAATAAATAAAATTAATTTTTAACAAAAAAATGTGTTATGCATTACAAGCAACATATGTTGATTAAATTAAAACCTTGCTAACATTCCTTTAGCTTTCTCAAACAGAAGAGGAAAGGGTCCTACTTTCATTATTTCTTATCATTCCTATATTATAAATAATTTACCAAGAGGTTTTTACTCTACTATTGTGTTGAAAACTGCTTATGTTACCTATGAAATTCATGTAATTTTCCATTGATACACTCACAACTGGGAATGTTTCTTAAAATTCTTTGAATTGCCTTCAAATGCAGAAGTAAAATATTATTAATTAATACTTTGGTAAAAAAAGGTTTATCCTTCAAAAGTGAATGGGAGGAGCTAGAGCAAGATGTCCACTGAGTAATAAGCACCAGTGACCATCTCTATGGATACACCAGTTTGAATAGCTATTCATGCACCAGATCACCTTCACAAAAACTATAGCAGCCAGGTGAGAGGCCTCAGTGCCTAGTTTTAGTATAATAATAAGGAAAATCCATTGAAGAAGGCAAGAAGGAGAGAGTTGCTTAGGTCATCCTTCCCCCAGCTCCAAGTAATAAAGCATGGAGAGAGGCACCTTACCTCCTCTTGATGCAAGAGGGAGAGGGCATTCAGTCCAGTCTTTTAGAGATGCAAACTATGCAACTGATAAAGGATTGATATCCAGAATCTGTGATGACCTCAGTAAACTCTACACCAACAAAGCAAAGAACCCAGTTAAGAAATGAGCGAAGGACTTCAACAGGCATTTTTCAAAAGGCATTTTTCAGTTCTATTCTAATAAAATTCAGAGTCATACAGGGCCCCATGGTATGTATCTGTGGACTTTCCATTTCCAGGGAGCCAGGAGACTGCCTTTGCCACTCTCTCCCAACCTCCAAGCAGACAGCAGAGCAAGACTCCAACTCCTGGGGAAGAAGGGTAGGACAGAAGATCAGGACCCTGCCTCAGAGCTTAGACCTGCCAACCATGAGACGCAGCATCTGATAAAGTTCACATACTGAGCCTGTAGGCTTGCTGCAGCAGCTGGTAGAGACTTGGGCTCCAATGGGAGAGTGTCATTTCAGTGTGTATTACCACCAGCCTCAATTGGGCCGGGTGTGCACCCCCAAGACTTTGTAGAACCTGGTGACAATGTAACCTAGGTATGACCCAGCTTAGTGCCAGGCTGGACAGCCAAGGGGCTTCCTTTGTCATACTTCCCCTAGTCTTTAGCAGACAGCAAGAAACATGTCTTGGAACTCAGTGCCAGACTGGTAAAGCCCAATACTGGGCAGATCCTAATGGTCCCTATCCCTAGGCCAGTGCCTGTAAATGGAGGTTCTAGACTTGTCCATGTACAAGTGAAGATCTATGCATTGGTGGTGCAAACATATTTCATCATGTCTTATCACCAGCCTCATGTGAGCCCATCTTGTGCCCCTAATATTTCAAAGGGTTTGGTAATTGTGAGACCCATCTAGTGCCTGTCTGGCAGCTGAGAGGCTACCTCTATCGTCCTCTTCCAACCTTGGACAGACAGCAAGGAACCACAGGACTACACTGGGCACTCAGTGAAGGCTGGTAAAACCCCAGATTGAGCAGAACCTAATGGTACCTTTCCCTGTGCTAGTGCCTGAAGATGGAAAGTCTATTCCTGCTCTGGTACCAAGTAGAGTCCTATGACCCCAGCTGGTCAGTATTATTCACAGCTGACATTATCCATGACTAGGAGGAACATCCTTGGGCGATAAGTCTGCCTCAGTAGCAAACAAACCAAAGGAGGGTGAGCTTTGCTCCTGCCTCCAGACTCCAGGCTAATCTCAGTGGGTGGCTCTGGGAATAATCTAGTATCAGTAGCATTGGTGTCTACAGCATCCAGTATCTGAGTCTGCCTGGCCCCCAGAAGAGGCTTGTATACTCCTTTTTAAATACTTCCCTAGTTATGAACAACACATCTACTGAGGATTTGAGGTAATTCTGAGCTTGGGGTTATTTTAGAGTACTGAAACAGTGAAAAAACACTAACTGAACCTCCAACAAGCTCCAACTTTGGATGCCGTTAAATGTTGAAATAACAGGAGCATCTATAGAATAAACAGGCTGCTTAGAATTTCTGGAAGCACAGCCACAAATGAAACAGAGGGTTATAATTAATCCTTCAACACATGAACAGTGTTGTATACCAACAAGCATCAAAAACTTCTATGGAACCATGACCTCACCTGTTCAACGTTCCAGAAACCAACCACTGAAGAAACTGAAGTTGTTAAATGTTCGATAAGGTTTCAAAATATGTATTTTAAGGAAACATGAGAAATTTTAAGAGAACACAGAGGAATGATTTAGTACTGTAACAAGATACTTGAAAAAGAGCTGGAAGTAATTTTTTAAAAATCAAATATTTCAGAGAGCAGCAAGATGGCGGAATAGGAAGGTAGCACACTATTAGTCCGGGGGAGAGGCACTTTAATAAAAGTGGAGATACTGCAGGGTCAAGGAAGAGTAGGGGAAGAAACAGCAGAGGAAACTCTTCCGGAACTAGTGATTCACAGTGGACCTGCGTGGAGAGCGTGGGAGCCCAAGTTCGGGACACCAGCGGCAGACTCAACACACCAGCGCTGGAACACGAGGTGAGCGGAACCTCAATAGCCCGAGACACCAGCGGGAAAGCAGAAAGAGGAGACTAGAGGGAACGAGGCTTGAAACTCCATGGGGAAAAGTTCACCAGGCTAACTAGAAGAGAGAGAGGAAAAAAAAAAAAGTGACCGATACGGACACAAGTTTCTCTCTTTCCGCTCACCCCTCAAAGGCGAGCAAGACAAAGAGCAGGCGCCATTTTGACATACGTCATAAGCAGGGCAACCTCAGGTCTGCACCGGCCCTGAGCCTAGCAGAAAACCTGACTCTGTGGGGAGGGGTGAAATAACAGGAGATTAGCATCTAACTTGGCAACCCAGTGGGAGACTGCAGGAGAATTGGAGCCCACACTGAGGGCAGCAGAGATTCCCTGTGTGGTCCTTGGGAAAGAGCTTCCGATCTCTGGCTCCTGTGGGTATATCATTTGCCTGCTAACTACCTCCAATTACATTCAGCTGTGTGGAATTACTTCCCTTTTGAATCAAAAAAAGAAAGAAAGATTTACCACACCTAACCTGGGAGTGTCATCTTTGACACACCCTCAACCCTGAGGAACCAAACACAGCTCTCAGTCCACACTCATCTCAAGCCTCTAAGGCTCCACCGAAAGCAGACAGTCCACTTAATATAGAGCCATAGTGTAACAAGAAAAAACACCACAGTGAAGAAACCAAATATCTCCAACATGCCAAACAACAAACGCAAAAACTGAGGTAACAAGAACAAGGAAGACACTATGACGCCCCCAAATGAAAAAGACACCCCAATTCAAGATTATGAAGATGATGAGATCGAAGAAATGCAAGAAGCGGATCTCAAAAAATTGATAAGAACATTAAGAAGTTCTCAAAAACAAATTCTTGAACTACAGAAATCCTTAATGGACAAGATAGAAAATCTCTCTCGTGAAAATGAAATATTAAGGAGGAATCAAAATGAAATGAAACAACTAGTGGAACAAGAAACTGTGATAGTGACAAGAAATCATAATGAAATGAAGAATTCAATAGATCAAATGACAAACACATTAGAGAGCCTTAAAAACAGAATGGGCGAAGCAGAAGAAAGAATATCAGACTTAGAAGACAGAGAACAGGAAAGGAAACAGGCAAACCAAAGAAAAGAAGAAGAAATTAGAAATCTAAAAAATATTGTCGGGAATCTACAGGATACTATTAAAAAACCCAACATTCGGGTTCTAGGAGTTCCTGAAGGCATGGAGAGGGAGAAAGGATTAGAAGGCATTTTCAGTGAGATATTAGCAGAAAATTTCCCAGGTTTGGAGAAGGACAGAGGCATCTTAGTACAGGAAGCTTACAGAACCCCTAATAAACATGACCAAAAGAGATCCTCACCACGACACGTTGTAATCAAACTCACCACAGTGAAACATAAAGAAAAGATCCTAAAATGTGCAAGAGAGAAACGTCAGATTACTCTTAGAGGATCTCCAATTAGACTCACAGCAGACTTCTCATCAGAAACCCTACAAGCTAGAAGGGAATGGCGAGACATAGCCCAGGTACTAAGAGAGAAAAACTGCCAGCCCAGAATATTATATCCTGCAAAGCTCTCATTTGTGAATGAAGGTGAAATTAAGACTTTTCATAGCAAACAGAAACTGAAAGAATTTGTTGCCACTCGTCCTGCCCTGCAAAAGATGCTTAAAGATGTGTTACACACAGAAACACAGAAACATGGTCACCAATATGAAAGTAGGTAAAGGAAGGAAACCTCACAGCAAAAGATCCCAGGAAGCTCAATTTCTCTTTGACATAGAATTAAACTCTGATGCTCTGTTAAAGCAATGTGTTAAAGTAATCTATTATGTTCTCTTGATGTCTGTTAAATTCTAATTGTTCAAAAACAGCTACATTTTTATTAAGAGCTATGGGTTATTTAAATATGTGCTTATTTTCAAAGATTTGAATAATCACCTTGTAACAATGATCAGATTTGGTCTATGTTATGTCATGATTTTAAGGAATCTTATTTCAACCAGATATTTTGGATTTTGAGCCTTCTTGGCATTCTTGACAGGCATTCAAAAAATCAAAGTTTCAAACAATCTGGTCTCTAAAATTTCCAGTAAATCCTGGACTCTGGTTCTTCCAGTTTGGGCCCAACTGAAAAATTGAAGGACCTATGTCTCTCATCTTATAGAGACACCAACTAATCAGGCTATTTGGATTATATTAGAAGTACTGTCAAGTTGTGATGTGGTACCAAAATTTAAGTTTCTATAATGGAAAATGCTATTAATACAAATGTTTGAGAATTAAAAAGTCTAATGATCTTGTGTTACTAGACATGATAGTTATCTTAATGAGAAAGCCCCAGAGGCCTAAAGGGTTAAATACTTGTAAAATCCTACAGGTGCTTTCAAAAATACTGTGAAGTAAGCAAGTGCCTCTTGTTGGTTGATGAGTTTATAATTTTAAACATGGCGACTTAAAGTCTTTTTCATCCACAGTTATATATGATGTGCTGCTCATAAAACTAAAGCGTTGTTGGTTCTGTGTTTAGCTGCCCTCCTATAGGCTCCTATGGACTTTTTCCAGCCACTTCTATTGTATTCAGTACTTTGGGATGGCTCTGTAAACAGATGAAGCCAATAATGTATTAACAGTACCAACTGAGAGAAAGTATGGTTAACTGAGGTTACTAAAAACAAAAAGCAATTCAAATCAATTGGCAATCTACAAAAAGAGTTAAAGATTTTAAAAGCTATTATTAAAATTGCTATATTGGTCTATTATGCTATGTTATATGTGTGTACATATTGTATGTCCACATGGGGAAATTTTATTAAGAGCTTTATTTTAAATGGCTTATAGATAAGATTGTCCATAAATTTAAGCTGCTAAAATCAATCAAAGATACATTTTAATTTGTGTGACCTGAATCTATATATCATATGTTTTATACTTGTTGGTAGAAAGAAACTAAAAACATTTTATATGGTTGTGCTTAAGTTTACTGGTTAAACAAACTACACCATGTTAGATATTTAAGAGGTGTTTTCAAATACATGATTCTTAAAATTTATAGAAGGCATTGGATCTTCTGGTAAATGTTTTCTTAAGTTGTTATCTAATGGTTGAAACTGTTTGCTAAGTATTCATGTGATATTGCTATTGTCAGCAAGCGATCTAGGACTTGCTCCCTCATTTCTCTATTCGAAGCCCAACTTGTTCTTTCATTTCTCTATTCTCTTCAAGGTAGGAAACTAATTCTATTATGAAGGAATCTGTAGGATGCACAATTTAATCTGTAGACCTTATAAAAGAGATGGCTAACATTTTTCTGTAATAGCATAGCCAAAATAAGAACTTAAATAATAATCTCATAGCTAGATTCACTTCGCCATCAGCGAAGTATACAGTAAGTAGAAAAAAACCTCCCTTTCAGACCAAAGGGAAAGAAAGTTTTCAAGTGAGAATATAATTTTCCTCATGGGCATTGTCTACCTTAGAAAAACTACTACAGAACGTGCCTGTGACTATAGACTTGTAGTTCAGGCCACAGAAGATTAGAGATGGGACACGGGCACTCCCTTGACTTGCATCCTCTGGTCTGCTTTAACACAAACCAGGAAGAAAAGAAAGCTAGGCATCAGAAGCAATGGGTGGCAGGCCTATTAATGGCTGATCTGTACAGTGATCTTCCCTCAAGGAGACCCAACAGGCCGGTCCACTGCAGTGGCTTTCAATGTGGTAAGCCTGGGCTTCAGCAGAAGTCAGCTTGTGAAGAGCCCTGGCAGCTCTGCCAAGAGTTGGATCACTGGAAATGGACCTGCCCTGGAGTCGAAGGATGCCCAGGTCAGAGCCACAGATCTTATTGGCTCTAAGCTGAAAAGCCCTTCACTCAGCCCAACTTCCAAAGTGACCACTGCAGCTGAGGGTATGGTCAAGTAGGGTCAGCAACATTGCAGGCAGAACTGTAAATTTCTTGTTAGAGATGCCCCCTGCCTTTCCCTGGCCAGCTCTCCTCCCAGGCCAGCTAAGTAATGAAAATCAACAGAGTGCCTTCCCCTAGGAGGTTCACACCTCCCTTAGGATATACCCCATGTGAAGAGATAGATAGGTCTGGGCCTCTTAACTTACAAGGCCTAAAGCCCACCAGATTATTATCAAGCCCCTTCTATCAGGTTCTATTTGCCTCTCAATCAGAAAAATTACTTGTAGCTTAGACAGCACCTTTCTTAGCTCCTCTAATAATGACTCTGTCCTTTGTTCTAGACCCTGTCTAGTCCACTTGGGCCTCATTCCTTTGTAATCATAACCTCTACTCTACCACCAATGGCTCTACTCCCAACCTGTGTGTACTGATGGTCCTCTTCCCCACTTAATGCTGTATAATTGTTCAAACCTGGTAAATACCACTCTTAGGATCATTGGTTACTATCCTTACTCTGTCTTTTATGACCTTGTCTAAATATGATCAGAGTCGGCAAACTTGGAAGGCTTCCATAGTCTTGGCAACTCATGACGACAGCCTAGGGTGGTTACTGGCGCCATAAACTAGAGTGTCAATTTGTTGGGTCAACAACAGAAGCCACTGTGCACTTGCTCCTCATGTGGGATCTCTGTCCTTAATGTGCTGTACATTGTGATTTATTGCTATAACTAGTACTCAAACAGTATGTTTCACTTTGTGTTTCTATGTGGGTGCAAACTGTTGAAATCTTTATACTAAATTGATCTTCTGTATATAAAGAGAATTGAAAATGAATCTTGATGCAAATGGAAGGGGAGAGGGAGCGGGAGAGGGGAGGGTTGTGGGTGGGAGGGAAGATATGGGAGGGGGAAGCCATTGTAATCCATAAGGTGTACACTGGAAATTTATATTCATTAAATAAAAGTTAAAAAAAATCAAATATTTCAACCAAAAAGGACACTAAGTGAAATAAAAAACATGATAGAAGGCATGAATGGCAGAATAGATAAAACAGAAGAATCAGTGAGCTTGAAGATGGGCTATTTGAAAATACACAGTTATGGGGCAGGTGCTGTTGTGTAGTAGGTGGGACCTCTGCTTGTGGGTGCTGGCAATCCCATATGGGTTTTGGTTCGTGTCCCAGCTGTTCTTCTTCCAATCCAGCTTCCTGCTTGTGGCCTGGGCAAGCAGTGTAGATGGCCCAGGTGCGTGGGCCCCTGCACCTGCGTGGGAGACCTGGAGGAAGCTCCTGGCTTCTGGCTTCAGATCGGCCCAGCTCCTGCCTTTGAGGCCATTTGGGGAGTGAACCTGTGGGTGGAAGACCTTTCTGTTTCTCTCTCTCTCTCTCTCTCTCTCTAACTCTACCTCTCAAATAAACAAAATCTTTAAAAAAAATACACAGTTATAGAAGAAAAAAGGAAAAATTAATCAAGGAATGAAAAAAGCTTGTGGAACTTTAGCATGAAAAGAGAAAATGTTCAGTATATTTAGACAGAAAGGTCAAAGGCCACCAGTCAGATTCAACCCAACCAAGTCTACCCCAGGAACTATTATAATTGAACTCTGCAAGAGTAACTATACAAATTCAGAGTGCTTTAATATTATAAACATGGTGCATAATCCATGCATACATTTAATATGAAGACTGAAAACCAAATCAATCAAAATAATAAATACATTACTGTTAAGAGACAGGCAATCTAGAAAGAGTTCCTAATTTGGAAAGGACTGGAGTCCAGGTATACAGTTGTATATTAGTATTTCTTACATCTTATTGTTTTTTCCTAATATTATAATCTATGTTGTATTGCTGTTATTTCAAAATAGCTTGTTATAGCCAAAAGATGTTTTGGTAATCCTCATGGTAATCACAAAGCTCACATCTGTAACTGAATTATGAAAAATAATAAGCAGGGAATCAAAACACACTGAAGAAAATCATGTGACCACAAAGAAAGACTGTAAGGAGGGATAAACAGAGAAAGGAAGTACAATAAAGCTTGGAAACAAGTATCAAAATAGCAGTATTAAGATATAAGCGATCAATAATTACCTGAAGTGTAAATGGATTAAATTCTCCAATTAAGAGGTGTACAAAGGGGGCCGGTACCATGGCTTACTTGGTTAATCCTCCTCCTACAGTGCCGGCATCCCATATGGGCACTGGGTTCTAGTCACGGTTGCTCCTCTTCCAGTCCAGCTCTCTGCTGTGGCCCGGGAGGATAGTGGAAGATGGCCCAAGTGCTTGGGCTCCTGCACCAGTGTGGGAGACCAGGAAGAAGCACCTGGCTCCTGGCTTTGGATCAGTGTAGCTCCGGCTGTAGCGGCCATTTGGGGAGTGAACCAACGGAAGGAAGACCTTTCTCTCTCCCTCTCTCTTACTGTCTAACTCTATCTGTCAAAAAAAAAAATATATATATATATATAATGACCAAGTGGGTGAAAAAAAAAAAAAAGAACTCAACTGTATGCTGCTTATGAAACTCACCTTACCCCTAAGGGTAAGAATAAAAGTGAAGAGGTGAAATAAGATACTCCAGAAATTGAATCAGTAATAAACGCACTACTGAAAAAGAAGAGCCCAAGACCGGATGGCTTCACCGCCGAATTTTGCCAGACATTTAGAGAACAACTAACCCCAGTTCTTCTCAAGTTATTCAAAACAATTGGAGGGGAGGGAATCCTCCCAAATTCTTTCTACGAAGCCAATATCACCTTAATTCCTAAGCCCGGAAAAGACACAACAGAGAAAGAAAACTACAGACCTATCTCCCTGATGAACATAGATGCAAAAATACTCAACAAAATTCTGGCAAACAGAATCCAACTGCACATCAGAAAGATCATTCACCCAGACCAAGTGGGATTTATCCCTGGTATGCAGGGATGGTTCAATATTCGAAAGTCAATCAATGTAATACATCACATTAATAGAGAAATAAAAATCATATGATTATCTCAATAGATGCAGAGAAAGCATTTGACAAAATACAACATCCTTTCATGATGAAAACCCTAAGCAAATTGGGGTTAGAAGGAACATTCCTCAACACAATTAAGGCAGTCTGTGATAAGCCAATGGCCAGCATCATATTGAATGGGGAAAAGTTGGAGGCATTTCCCTTGAAAACTGGCACCAGACAGGGATGCCCACTCTCACCATTGCTATTCAATATAGTCCTAGAAGTGTTAGCCAGGGCCATCAGGAAAGAAAAAGAAATTAAAGGGATACAAATGGGAAAGGAGGAAGTTAAACTATCCCTATTTGCAGATGACATGATACTATATATAGGGGACCCGATAAACTCCTTTAAGAGACTATTGGAACTCATAGAAGAGTTTGGTAAAGTAGCAGGATACAAAGTCAATGCTCAGAAATCAACAGCCTTTGTATACACAGATAATGCCAGGGCCGAGGAAGAACTTCTAAGATCAATCCCATTCACGATAGCCACAAAAACAGTAAAGTACCTTGGAATAAATTTAACCAAGGATGTCAAAGACTTCTATGATGAAAATTACAAGACACTAAAGAAAGAAATAGAAGATGACACACACAAAAATGGAAAAACCTGCCATGCTCATGGATTAGAAGAATCCATATTCTCAAAATGTCCATTCTCCCAAAAGCAATTTACAAGTTCAATGCAATACCAATCAAAATACCAAAGTCATTCTTCAAAGACCTAGAAAAAACGATGCTGAAATTCATATGGAGAAACAGGAGACCGAGAATAACTAAAGCAATCCTTTACAATAAAAACAAGGCCAGAGGCATCACAATTCCAGACTTCAAGACATACTACAGGGCAGTTATAATCAAAACAGCCTGGTACTGGTACAAAAACAGATGGATAGACCAATGGAACAGAATAGAAACACCGGAGATCAATCCAAACATCTATAACCAACTCATATTTGACAAAGGACCTAAAACCAACCCCTGGAACAAGGACAGCCTCTTCAACAAATGGTGCTGGGAAAACTGGATGTCCACATGTCGAAGTATGAAGCAAGACCCCTACCTTATACCTTATACAAAAATCCACTCAACATGGATCAAAGAACTAGAGATGTGCCACGACACCATGAAAATAATTGAAAGCATAGGGGAAACCCTTCAAGATATTGGAACAGGCAAGAATTCCTGGAGAAGACCCGAGAGGCACGGGTAATCAAATATAAAATAAACAAATGGGATTACCTCAAATTGAAGAGTTTCTTTACAGCAAAGGAAACAGGAAAGTGAAGAGGCAACCAACAGAATGGGAGATGTTATTTGCAAACTACACAACAGATAAAGGATTAACAACTAGAATCTATAAAATGATCAAAAAACACCACAAAATCAAAACAACCCAATAAAAAAATGGGCCAAGGACCTTAACAGACATTTTTCAAAAGAGGAAATCCAAATGGCCAACAGACACATGAAAAAATGCTCAGGATCCCTAGCCATCAGGGAAATGCAGATCAAAACCACAATGAGGTTTCACCTCACCCCGGTTAGATTGGTTTACATACAACCAAATCAACCAACAACAGATGCTGGCAAGGATGTGGGGAAAAAGGGATACTAATCCACTGTTGGTGGGAATGCAAACTGGTAAAGCCACTATGGAAGACAGTGTGGAGAGTCCTCAGAAACCTGAATATAGCACTACCACAGGACCCAGCCATCCCACTCCTTGGAATTTACCCAAATGGAATTAAAGGGGAGAAAAAAAGAGCCATTTGCACCTCAATATTTGTTGCAGCTCAATTCACAATAGCTAAGACATGGAATCAACCTAAATGTCCATCAACGGATGACTGGATAAAGAAACGATGGGATATGTACTCTATGGAACACTATACAGCAGTAAAAAACAATGAAATCTGGGCATTCACAACAAAATGAAGGAAGCTGGAAAACATCATGCTGAGTGAAATAAGCCAGTCCAAAAGGGACAAATATCATATGTTCTCCCTGATCAATGGCAACTAAACGAGCATCTAAAATGATACCCATTGAAGTGAAATGGACACTATGAGAGACAATGACATGATCAGCCCTTGTCTAGACTGTTGAGGAACAACTTACTATTTTATTCCTTTTAGTATTTTTTGTTGTTGGAGGTGGTGTTTTTGTTGCTCTGTTTGTTCTACATAAGACCATTGGTTGAACTCTGTAATCAATGCACAATCATTCTTAGGCGTTTAAAATTAACAGAAAAGTGATTTCTGTTAAACATAGGAGTGGGAATAAGAGAGGGAGGAGATATATAGGTTGGCACATGCTCACTCGGACTTACCTCCAATGGTGGAACTAGAAATGTGCCAGGGGATTTCAACTCAGTCTTACCAAGGAGGCAGGTACCAATGCCAGCGCACTTGGTAAAGTGATAAGTATAAATACACAACCGATCAAAAAGATAGGGTATGTGTTGAAGAGATTTCACAAATAAGACCAGTGTAAGCAAATAATGAAGGATAGAATTAAAAGGGAGAGTATGATCCTGCGGGGGAAGCAGGTCACACAGCAGACTCACAGAATGGCAAACGCCCAAAACAGCACTCCTACCTCAGAATCAACCCTTGGGACGTTCGGATCTGGCTAAAAGGTCCATGAGAGTCTCACAGGCATGGAAAGCCATGACACGCTGGCAAAAAACAATGTAAATGAAAGATCCTGGTGAACAAGACCCCAGCAGAAGGAACAGGCCATCAAGGAGAGAGGCGGCTTTCTCTGAAGGGAGGAAGGAACCTCCACTGTGATACGGCCTTGACTAAACAAGTTCAGAGTCAGTGAACTCAAGGGGCTTCCATAGCCTAGACATCTCATAGCAAGAGTCCGGGGTGATTGCTGATGTCATAAATAAGAGTGTCAATTGTTAAATCAACAACGGGAGTCACTGGGTACATGCTCCCCACGTAGGATCTCTGTCCTTAATGTGTTTTACTATGAAACTTAAAAACACTACTAGTGGAACAATACCCTATACCTTGTGCAGTTGTGTGAGTGCAGCCTGTTGAAATCCTTGCTTAGTATTTACTAAGTTGATCTTTAGTATATGAAGGTAATTGAAAATGAAACTTGATGAAGGGCGGGATGGGAGAGGGAGTGGGAGAGGGGAGGGCCATGGGAGGGAGGGAGGTTGAGGGGGGAAGCCACAACAATACAAAAGTTGCACTTTGTAAATTCACATTTATTAAATTAAAAAAAATAATAACTATATAACAAAAAAAGAACTAAAAAAAAAGCAGTTGTTTATAGCAATCAAATGCCTACATCAAAAAAGCAGAAATATGTGCAACAACTTATCACTACCTTGAGGGATTAGAAAAATAAGAGCAAGTCAAATCCAAAATTAGTAGAAGGAAAAAAATATAAGAGTGCAAATCAGTGACATAGATACCAAAAAAAAAAAGTAGTGAATACAGAACTGGTATTTTGAAAAGGTAAAACTAATTGAGAAGCCTTTATCTAGACTAAGACAAAAGAGGAAAGGATTCAAATATATGAACTAAGAGATGAAATTGGGGCTGTTAAGACTGATGGCACAGAAATACAAAAATTTTTAAAAATTACTAGAATAATTCTGTGGCAACAAATTTGATAATCTAAAGAAATGAACAAATTTCTGATCACATAAACATTACCAAGATTGGATCATGAAGAAACAGTAGTTAAACAGATCAATAATAAACAAGATTGAATCACTAACTAAAAGTCCTCCATCAGAGAAAAGCTCAGAATCAGATGGCTTTACAGCTGAACTGAACCAGACATTTAAAGAAGAATTAACAACAATTCTTCTTAAATTATTCTCAAAAATAGAAAGGAGAGAATTTTTTCAAACTCATTCTATGAGCCTGCTTTACTTTGATACCAAAACCAGGGACAGAATGAAAAAATAAAGCTGTAAGTTAATCTCTTTGTTGAATACAGATGCAAAATCCTCAGCAAAATATTCCCAAAATGAACCCAATAACACATTAAAAAGATTATTCACCACAAACGAATGAGATGCATCATATTGCTAAGTGAAGAAGCCAATCTGAAGGTTACATAGTATATGACTCTACATGACATTGTATTCTGGAAAAGGAAAAATTATGAAAGTTCTTCAAAAAGTTCTAGGAAAATAGAATTAAAGAATAAGTATTTTGGCACAAAAGTTTTGAAATCCGTGCATAGTTTTCTCATACTACTTATTTTCCAAAGGCTTTTTAATAAAACACTGTAGATTTCAGTTATTTTTTACCAAAATTTTTCTTTTAACTCCATTTTCTTAAACTTTTTGAAATAACCTCATATAGAGACAGGAAAAAAGATGCTGCCAATACTTAGTGGGAAGGAGAGAGAAATAGGCAGAGCACAGAGAATTTTTCAGGGCAGTAAAACTGTTCTGTTTGGTACTACAGAGGTACAGTGCATGTCATTATGTATTTGTCAATCTCTAGAATGTCTAATACTAAAAGTGGACCCTAATATAAAATACACACTGTGGGTGGTACTTACATGTCCGTGTAGATTTGTTGATTTAACACCTGTTAAATTTAACTTCCCTGTCGTACGGGAAGTCAGTTAGTGGAGGAGGCTGTGCATGTGTAGGGGCAGAGGTTAAATGGGAACTCCGTACTTTCTACTAGATTTGCTGTCAACCTAAAACTGCTCTAAAAAGTTATTTTTAAAAGTTTTTTTCCTTCTATTTTAAAGATTATATCAGTATAGAGTTCTGTTGTCACTTCTGATCCAGCTCTCTGCTCTGGTCTGGGAAAGCAGTAGAAGATGGCCCAAGTCCTTGGGCCCCTGCACCTGCATGGGAGACCCGGAGGAAGCTCCTGGCTCCTGGCTTCGGATTGGCACAGCTTCGGCTGTTGCAGCCAATTGAGGAATGAACCAGTGGATGGAAGACCTCTCTCTTTATATGCCTCTCTTTCTCTGTGTAACTCTGACTTTGAATAAATAAATAAATCTTAAAAAAAAAAATTCTGTGTCAGCAGTTTTTTTTTTTCAGTTATTTTAAGATTTCACTCCATTATCTTATGGATTACATACAGCATCCCTCAGTGTCTACTGGCGATTGGTTGTAGGAGTCTTCTTGGATACCAAAATCCTTGGATGCTAAGGTCCATTATATAAAACACACAGTATTTGCATGTAACGTATACAGTCTTCCCATGTACTTTAAATCATCTCCAGATTACTTACAGTACTTAACACAATGTAAGTTCTGTGTTGTAAAAGAATGTTAGACTGCTCTGTTGAAGGAATAATGGCAAGAAAATAGTGTAGGTGTTCAGTATAGTGAAATCATCATAGGCATGAGTCAAACGGTTGTGCTGAAGAGAAACTGGACCTGTGAGGTTACTAGTCACTTCCTTTGTATAGTTTTTTGTTTGTTTGTTTGTTTTTGTTTTTTTTTTTTTTGTTTTTGTTTTTTTTTTTTTTTTGACAGGCAGAGTGGACAGTGAGAGAGAGAGACAGAGAGAAAGATCTTCCTTTGCCGTTGGTTCACCCTCCAATGGCTACCATGGCCGGCGCACCGCGCTGATCTGAAGGCAGGAGCCAGGAGCTTCTCCTGGTCCCCCATGTGGTGCAGGGCCCAAGCATTTGGGCCATCCTCCATTGTACTCCCGGGCCACAGCAGAGAGCTGGCCTGGAAGAGGGGCAACCGGGACAGAATCCGGTGCCCCAACCGGGACTAGAACCCGGTGTGCCGGCGCAACAGGCGGAGGATTAGCCTATTGAGCCGTGGCGGCAGCCATAGTTCAGGTTTACACTTGGCATGTGACAAATTCAAATTTTGGTTTTAGAAACTTTCTGAAATTATTTTCTTAAACATTTTTTACCTGTAGTTGATTGAGTCAATGGATGTAAAACCTAGAGATACAGAGGGTGCCTGACTGTGGTTTCTGAATATGTTTACTATAGTTCTTGTTTCTCTGTGTAATATTTCTCTTGCTGCCTTCAAGATTTTTACCTTTTTCTTTGGTTTCCAGCACTTTGAGTGTGTGTGTGTGTGTGTGTATGTGTATATGTATATGTATATATATGTATATATATATGTACATATATATATATAATGGGGTTGGAGGATGGTATTTTCCATATGATCTCTTAGGTGCTTGGTTTTATAGTTTGTGTTTTATTATTTCATCAAAATTATTGAGTAATATATTTTTAAATTTTTCTTTTTTAATTTTTTAAAATATGTATTTTCTTCTGGGATTCTAATTACTTACGTGTTAGACCATTTGATACTGTCTCATAGTTCCTGAATTCTTTTGTTGGCTTTCATCTTAGTCTATTTGTGCTGCCGTATCAAAATATTTGAGCCTAGGTAATTTATAAATTAAAAAAATTACTTGTACCAGTCTAAACGCTAAAAGTCCAAAACCAAAGTACCTACAGATTCAGTGTCTGGTGGAGGCCCAGTCTCTGTTTCTACAGTGGCACCTTGTGAGGCTATGTTCTCAATGTCAGAAAGCACAAAAGGGCAAAAAGGGTCTAACTAGGGTCACTAATTCTGTTCACAAAACCTCACTCTCTTGACTTCATCATTGACTATCTCTTAATACTATCACAGTAGACACTAGGTTCCAACATATGAATTTTTGGGGGACACATTCAGATCATTGTAAGTGTGCTGACTTTACAAGGAACCTATCAAAAGAATTTTGAGCTACTCTTTTTTAATTGCTTTCATCCTCATTTGAGTTATGATTTTCAAATTTCTGTTGAAATCTCCTGTTCATTTGTCATCCATTTACTTCACTTGATAATTTAGCTTATTAATCATATTATATATATTAAATTCTCTTTGGACAGTTTCTATATCTGGATCAATATCTGAGTATTTCAGATGATTGCTTTGTCTCTTTATCATGATTTAGTCTTTTTTTGTGTTTCTCATAATTTTTATTGTATGTTGCCATATACAGAGTGGAAGATAATTATGAAAATAATATTTTGTTTCTGAAAATGTGCATGGTTCTTCTAAGTCATTAATGCTGGAAGTTCAGAAAATTAGTGTGTGACCTTGGTTTGAGATTTTGTTGTAGTGGTAGTTACTTTCAGCATAACTCCATTGTCAAAACATTGTAGGGTGAGTTTCCTTTTTTTTTTTTCTTTTCTTGATGTTTTATTTTGTTTTTCTATGTTCCTGCGCTTCATGCAGCTTTCAGACTTCCCTGTACACCTGCACACCTGCACTTGAGAGGGATGTTTCTTGATGTACTCTTGCCCCTTCTCCAGCAGTGATCTTTTTTTTTTAGAAAGCTTTTATTTAATAAATATAAATTTCATAGGTACAACTTTTGGAATATAGCAGTTCTTCCCCACATACCTGCCCTCCCACCCCAAACCATCTCACCTCCTACTCCCTCTCCCATCTCATTCTTCATTAAGATTCATTTTAAATTATCTTTCTATACAGAAGAAGGAATGATCTTCTGTTTCTTATTTATACTTGCTTGCCCAGTGGTGAGGAACAATGAGGGTTCTCTGTTGTCTTGATTTGGTCTCAAGAATGTAAAATCTCATTGTATGAGAAGGGTAGGTAATTAGCTGGCCCCAGGTCACCAGTGGTTCTTCTACCAGTGTGGGAGGATAGATTACTCTCTTCTGCCCACGAAGCTTTTGTGTGTCATGGAGAAGAGGGTCAGGATCACTGAGAAATCCCCAGGGACGGAAGGGCAGTCTTTGTTGTGAATACCCAGTGAAAGTCTGTGGAAAAGAACATCTGAGATGGGTGAATTTCCCTTGGGCCTGTTATTTCCCTGTTCTGTACTCTCACATTAGCCCATGATTTACCTTTAGCGCTTTAAATTTTTTGTGTAAATTATTTCTTCCTGCTTTTGTGATGCCCAGTGCTTACTGCTTAGTTCCTTTTGTATTCTGCCGCAGGTCAATCAGTGCTCATGTCCCATCTCTTACTGGTGGCACCTGTCTTTCCTTATATTTTAGAATTTCTTTTTATTTATTTAATAAATGTGAATTTACAAAGTGCAACTTTTGCATTGTTGTGGCTCCCCCCCCAACCTCCCTCCCCCCCTCAGCCATCCTATCTCCCACTCCCTCTCCCATCCCACTCTTTTTTTTTTTTTTTTTTGACAGGCAGAGTGGATAGTCAGAGAGAGAGAGAGAGACAGAGAGAAAGGTCTTCCTTTTGCCGTTGGTTCACCCTCCAATGGCCGCCATGGCCGGCGCGCTGCGGCCAGTGCATCGCGCTGATCCGAAGCCGGGAGCCAGGTGCTTCTCCTGGTCTCCCATGCAGGTGCAGGGCCCAAGGATTTGGGCCATCCTCCACTGCCTTCCCGGGCCACAGCAGAGAGCTGGCCTGGAAGAGGGGCAACAGGGATAGAATCCGGTGCCCCGACCGGGACTAGAACCCGGTGTGCCGGCGCTGCTCCATCCCACTCTTCATCAAGTTTCATTTTCAATTATCTTTATATACAGAAGATGAACTTAGTATTTACTAAGCAAAGATTTCAACAGACTGCACGCACACAACCGCACAAGATATAGAGTACTGTTCGACTAGTTAGTGTTATCTTTAACTCTCATAGTAAAACACATTAAGGACAGAGATCCTACGTGGGGAGCATGTACCCAGTGACTCCCGTTGTTGATTTAACAATTGACACTCTTATTTATGACGTCAGCAATCACCCGAGGCTCTTGCCATGAGCTGTCAAGGCTATGGAAGCCCCTTGAGTTCACCGACTCTGAACTTGTTTAGTCAAGGCCGTATCACAGTGGAGGTTCCTTCCTCCCTTCAGAGAAAGGTGCCTGCTTCCTTGATGGCCCGTTCTTTCTGCTGGGGTCTTGTTCACTGAGATCTTTCATTCAGGTTGTTTTTGCCACAGTGTCTTGGCTTTCCATGCCTGTGATATTTTAGAGTTTCTGATTGCCCTTGACCTCAGCTCTCTGATGGATTCAGGAAAAGCTATTATTTTGTAGTTTATTTGGCTGTTGTTGTTGCTATTGTTTTTAGGGTGTAATACTTCCCCATATTTTTACATCCTAGAAATTTTTCCTGTAATCTACCCCAAATGTTTCTAGTAAGTGCAATGCTACTGCTTTTTGTTTTTATTTATTTGTAGTTTTGATTTCCTGTTTGATTTGAAGTTATTTATATAGTGACTTTTCAGAAATTTCAGTCATTCAGATTCATATTTAACCTTTTGTTCTTTATTTCTATTTTTTTTTTTGACAGGCAGAATAGACAGAGAGAGAGAGAGACAGAGAGAAAGGTCTTCCTTTTGCCATTGGTTCATCCTCCAATGGCCGCCGCGGCCGGCGCACTGCGGTGGGCGCATTGCGCTGATCCGAAGCCAGGAGCCAGTTGCTTCTCCTGGTCTCCCATGGGGTGCAGGGCCCAAGCACTTGGGCCATCCTCCACTGCACTCCCGGGCCATAGCAGAGAGCTGGCCTGGAAGAGGGGCAACCGGGACAGAATCCAGTGCCCCGACTAGGACTAGAACCCCGTGTGCCGGCGCCGCAAGGCGGAGGATTAGCCTATTGAGCCGCGGCGCCAGCTGAGGATGTTTTTATGACTTTTTGAGTAGAATGAATAGTTAATATAGTATTTAATATATCTTTTAATTATCAGTAACAGTAAATTTCTCTATGTCCTTACCTGTCTGCGTGATCTGTTAAAGACTGAACAAATATATTGAAGGTATCCATTATGATTGTAGTTTTAACAATGTCTTTTCTAAAATTTCCTTTCTTCCTTCCCTCTTTTTTGTTGTAGTTATTTTATAAGCTGTTTTCAACCTGGACACATTTATGAATCTTTGTCTTTATTTTGGATTGTCATAAAAATAACCCTCTGATTTCATTTAGCCATTTTAATCTATTACTACTTCCTTCTGATTTCTCTTTGTTTTATGTATATTTCCCTATGTCTAATTCTTTTGCTTGTGTCACCAATAACAGTCAAATCCAAGTTTATTGTCATTGCTTACCTAGACTTTTGAAACAGGTCCTTAAGTTTACCTCCTTGCGTCATTTACTTTATCATGATCTGTTTTCCATTCAACAGAGTGAACATTGTCCAGTTAGAAGCTCTCCCATGGCTTCTCTCAGAGTTCTTCTCATGCCTTACATTACTACTCACTCGTTTCCTACCCTCTCTCCTTGTTCTCTGTGTTCACCATTTTTCATTTTTCTTAACCATGCCATGCTTTTACCTTAGGGCCTCTGCACTCGATATTTTCTTTCTGAGAAGGCTTCTTTTAATGATTGATGTCTGCTTTTCATTTAGGATTAAGTACATTTATTACCTTAGAAAATTCTTTCCTGACTACCTAGAGTAGCCATTCCATCTCCAAGTCACCCCATTATGTTATTTTTTTCTTCAAAGTGTTTACTAATATATGAAATGTTCATGATTGTTTACACCACAAAAGTGAGTACATTATATAAGAGCTCTTCAAAATGTGAAAAACACATATTACAAAAAAAACTATGCATGAATTTCAACATTTCTTATACTAAAACAAACTTACCTTTTATTTAACTCAATTTTCCACAAACTTTTTAGGGTACGTTTTATGAGTTGTTGACTGCTGTATTGCTGGCATCTATAACCCAGTAGACTTCTTTCTTTCTCTCTTTCTTTCTTTCTTCCTTAAGATTTTATTTATTTATTTGAGAGGTAGAGTTATAGTGAGAGGGAGAGACAGAAAGGTCTTCCATCCATAGGTTCACTCCCCAAATGACTGTAATGGCGCCAATCCAAAGCCAGGAGCCAGGTGGTGCTTCTGGGTATCCGTGTGGGTGCAGGGGCTCGACTTGGGCCATCTTCCACCACTTTCCCAGGCCACAGCAGAGAGCTGGATTGGAAGAAGAGCAGCCTGGACTAGAACTGGCACCCATATGGGATGCTGGCGCTACAGGCGGAGGATTAACCCACTATACCATGGCACCGGCCCCCAACCCTGTAGATTTCAAGGAAGTTTTCTTCAGGTATTTCTTTGTTAGATTATCTTTCAAAATTTCATTTTTTAAAGATTCATTTGTTTGTTTGAAAGTCATACAGAGGGAGAGGAGAGGCAGAGCGAGAGCAAGAGTGAGAGCGAGAGAGAGAGAGAGAGAGGGAGGTCTTCCATCCATTGGTTCATTCCCTGATTGGCCGCAATGGCCAGAGCTGTGCCGATCTGAAGCCAGGAGCTTCTTCCTAGTCTCCCATGTGGGTGCAGGAGCCCAAGGACTTGGGCCATCTTCTAATGATTTCCTGGGCCATAGCAAAGAGCTGGATTGGAAGTGGAGCAGCCGAGATTAGAACCGGCATCCAGATGGGATACTGGCACCACAGGCAGAAGCTTTACCCACTATACCACAGTGCTGGCACCCCAAAATTTCTTTTATTCTCATCTTACCTTATCGGAAGTTTTTTTTTTTATTTTTCAGATTGCATATTTTTTTGCTTTTCATAGTTTTCTCTCAATTTGTCAGAGAATTTCTTTCAACTTTGCTCACTAATTCACTGATTCTGTTTTATGTAGTTCATAGTTTGCTATATACTGTTTCCATTGGGCTTTTTTTTTTTTTATTTGACAGGTAGAGTTATAGACAGAGAAAGACAGAGAGGACAGAGAGAAAGGTCTTCCCTCTGTTGGTTCATTCCCCAAATGGCCGCTATGGCTGGTGCTGCGCCGATCTGAAGCCAGGAGCCAGGTGTTTCTTCCTGGTCTCCCATGCAGGTGCAGGGGTCCAAACACTTGGGTCATCCTCCACTGCCCTCCTGGGCCACAGCAGAGAGCTGGACTGGAAGAGGAGCAACTGGGACTAGAACCCGGCGCCCATATGGGAAGCTGGTGCCACAGGCGGAGGATTAACCAAGTGAGCCATGGCGCCAGCCCCTCCATTGGGATTTTAAAACTACAGTTATACAGTAAAGGTTTTTCTTTCCAAATTTTTCTCTTTTCTAAATAGTTTTATTTTCTTTTGTTTATTTGAAAGGCAAAAAAAAAAAAACACAACAAAACAAACAAAAAAACAGGGAAATAAAGAGAAACAGAGAGCTCCTGTCTGCTGGTGCATACACATAGCTGGGGCTGAGGCCATGCTAAAGCCAGAAGGCAGGAACTCAGTGTAAGTTTCCCATGTTGGCCTGCTGCCTCCCAAGGTGGACATTAGCAGGAAACTTGAATCAGGAGTGGAGGGAGCCAAGACTCAAATCCAGGTACCCTGATATGTGATATGGGCTTCTTAACCAGTGTCTGCTGCTAGGCCAGATGTTCACCCCTAAAGATGAAGCTGTATACTAATAAACTAGAGGGACTTCTTAGTTACAGTACCAACTTCCACAGGAACCCTTAGTGTAGTGTCTGATAAAAAGTTGGTTCTGAATGTATACATTTACATTTGTTGAAATGAACCAAAGCACACTGAGTAACTATATATGCCTGACTCTGACATAAGTGCTATGGGAAATGCGGAGATAATAAAAGCACAGTCCATTTCTATAAAAGGCTACATCTATAAGTGTATATTAACCATTTGAAGAATTAAGTAACAAAGGAAGATTTTAGATATACTAAAAGAAGAGAGGGCTTCCTCTAAACTGGATGGTAGAGAGGTTTTCAGAAGGGGTCAATATTACCCAGTTTTTAAGGCAGTGGTTGGAAAAAGGAAGGATGTGGTTAGGGTAGATAAAGTGGTAGGAGAAATTGATAATTATGATGTGGAGGCCTTAATCAGCTTTCTGTATGTGGGAGAAATAAAAGGATCAGCTTATTAGTGACAGACATGACATGTGGTTTATATGGTAGGTAGGTCCCAACCCAGTAAATGTTAACCTTGGTTGTTAAGCATAGGATTTTGGACTTGTGGCTATAGGAAGCTTCTGGTGTCCTTTGATCCAGGAAGAAGAGAACTGTGGATAGAACTTCTTCAGGAAGCTCCTTTGGTACATTTCTGTTGCTATGAGTTGGATAATGGAATAAGATACCTCCCTTGTCTTTTTCTTCTCATCTGCCTTTTCGCTGTTTTGTTTTGTTTTGCTTTTTCTCTTCCCCCAACCATTGAGTAGCTTCCTAGGATATTCCCTGGAATGGCTTTGTATTCTTTTTTTTTTTTTTTTTTTGACAGGCAGAGTGGACAGTGAGAGAGAGAGACAGAGAGAAAGGTCTTCCTTTTCCGTTGGTTCACCCCCCAGTGGCCGCTGTGGCCAACGCACTGCGCTGACCCGAAACCAGGAGCCAGGTGCTTCTCCTGGTCTCCCATGGGGTGCAGGGCCCAAGCACTTGGGCCATCCTCCACTGCCTCCCCGGGCCACAGCAGAGAGCTGGACTGGAAGAGGAGCAACTGGGACAGAATCCGGCGTCCTGACCGGGACTAGAACCTGGTGTGCCGGTGCTGCAGGCAGAGGATTAGCCTATTGAGCTGCAGCGCCGGCTTGGCTTCCTATTCTTACTATCCCCAAAGCAGTAACAAGATCAGCATCAGATAATTTACTTGCTAGTAACTACTAAAATCTAAGCCTGCAAGATGCCAGATATAGCACATATTGGAGTTTTCCAAAAGGGAATTTTGTGTCCTGGGGCCTATAAGGTAATGTGGATGACAAAATTCTTTTTTTTTTTTTTTTTTTTTTTTTGACAGGCAGAGTGGATAGTGAGAGAGAGAGAGAGAGACAGACAGAGAGAAAGGTCTTCCTTTACTGTTGGTTCACCCTCCAATGGTCGCTGTGGCCGGTGCACTGTGCTGATCTGAAGCCAGGAGCCAGGTGCTTCTCCTGGTCTCCCATGCAGGTGCAGGGCCCAAGGACTTGGGCCATCCTCCACTGTACTCCCGGGCCATAGCAGAGAGCTGGCCTGAAGAGGGGCAACCGGGATAGAATCCGGTGCCCCCACCGGGACTAGAACTCAGTGTGCTGGCGCCACAGGCGGAGGATTAGCCAACTGAGCCGTGGAACCAGCTGACAAAATTCTTGTCATATGGCTTGTGAAAATTGGCTTTAACAAAATAAGTAACAAATGGAAGGAATATTACATTGTCACTTCATCCTTAGAAATGAATGGGTGGGGATCAGTGTTCTGATACAATGGGTAAAGCTCCACTTCTGATCCAGCTCCCTGCTACTGTGCCTGGGAAAGCAGCAGAGGACAGCCCAAGTGCTTGAGCTCCTGGACCCATATGAGAGATCCAGATGAAGCTTCTGGCTTCTACCTGGCCCAGCCTTGGCCAATGTGGCCATTTGGGGAGTGAACCAGTGGATGGCCAATCCAAAGCCAGGAGTCAGGAGCTTCTTCCTGGTCTCCCACATGGGTGCAGGAGTCCAAGCACTAGAGCCATCCACTGCTTTTTCAGGCCATAGCAGAGACCTGGATCACAAGATGAACAGCCAGGACAAGAACCGGTGCCCATATGGGACAACAGTTCTGCACTTGAAGGTTTAGCCCACTATGCCACAGTGCCAGCCCCAAGATAAATTCTTTTTTTGAAGGTTTATTTGTTTGAAAGGCAGAGTAACAGAGAAAGAGAAGGAGAGACAGGAAGATCTTCTATCTGCTAATTCACTCCTAAAATTTATCTTCAGTGGTCAAGGCTGGACCAGGCTGAAGCCAGGAGCCAGGAACTCTATCCAGGTCCCATATGAGTAGCAGGGACCAAATTATTTGAGCCATCACCTGTGGCCTTCCCAGGTACATTAGCAGGGAGCTGGATCAGATGCAGAACATCGGGAATTCAAACTGGCATTCCAATATGGGGTGCTGATGTTGTTCAGCTCCACTGCACCACATTGCCCACCCCTAAACAAGAAAATTTTATACCTCTTCTCAAGAGCCATCTTGCCTAAAAGACCCAAGAGACATTTATATATGAATAGTCTATGGTCAGTAAGTTGAGGGCCTTCCTCAAACCATCACTGTCTTCCTGAGTTAGTCTGTGGAAGACAGGGGAGGCAAATCCCTACACTATGTGCTGTGGTCACAGCCTATACCTGCCTTTGGCCACTTGCCAAAATGGTACTTCTCACTAGTGGGAGTGAAGATGAAGGTTTCACCCAGAGGGTAGCAGGAGTGTACTGTTCCACTATTCTGAGTTTGCTGCACTTGTTTCATATCACTCACTTTGGCTAAAATAATCCCTTTCGTCAGGCTTCTCTGAAAGCATAACTCATAAAAGATTTTTGTATGTACAGCAGTTGCTGAAGAAGATTTAAGATGCCAAAAGCATTTTCTGTTGCTGTGGTGCTTACTCCTAGCACCCTCTGTTGTAAGGGCTTTGTTTCTCACAGTAGTGTTTTCTTTCGCTGAGTTCTACCATGCATCCTCTCCTGCCTTTGGCATACCCTACCCCAGATAGAAAATATTCAATCTAGAACTGTACTGTTCAGTACAGTAGCCACATATGGCTTTTTTTTTTTTTGCCAGACAGAGTTAGATAGTGAGAGGGAGAGACAGAGAAAGAGTTATAGACAGTGAGAGAGAGAGACAGAGACAGAGAGAAAGGTCTTCCTTCCATTGGGTCACCCCCCAATGGCTGCTATGGCCAGCGCGCTGCGCCAATCTGAAGCCAGAAGCCAGGTGCTTCCTCCTGGTCTCCCATGGGGTGCAGGGCCCAAGCACTTGGGCCATCCTCCACTGCCTTCCCGGGCCACAGAAGAGAGCTGAACTGGAAGAGGAGCAACCGGTACAGAATCCGGCGCCCCGACCGGGACTAGAACCCAGGGTGCCAGCACCACAGGCAGAGGATTAGCCTATTGAGCCATGTCGCCGGACGCCACATATGGCTTTTAATGAAATATGACTAATAAACTCAACTTAAATTAGAACTTAAAAACTCTCAGTTGCCTTACCCATTCTTCAAGGGCACAGTAGTCACATCTGGCTAGTGCTTCTCTATTGGAGCTTGCACATAGACAACATTCCTATCATTACAGAAAGTTCTACTGGGTAATGCTAATCTAGGATAATACTGCCAAGTTCCAGCCAGGTTGTCCAGCGGATATAGATACTCCAAGGAACATCCCACTGAAGCTCTCCCATTGCCATTGTGTAAAGCACAATTATTAATTGTTGTTATTTATATAATTATTTGTCATTCCAGCTATCTACCTGATAACTGTGAGATATCTGTCTCTGTCTCTGTCTTTGTGTCTGTCTCGCTCTGTCACACACACACATGTGCAATCACACAGACATACACACGGTCACTTACTGTTGTAAACTGGGTAGCCTAAATCCCTGAAGAAAAAGAAAAATATTTTCCTTGTTGTTCTTAATTTTTCCTACCCATAACAAAGCTAATTCCTCAAATTATTGTGTAGACAATCTCTCTGTTTCAGATTACTCCCCCTTGGGCCTCTCATACATAAGACAATAAACCCATTTCTGAACTTGTCATTTTATAGTGGGTCACTCCACTATAAAAGCATGCAATAAAAGCTTTTTCAATCTATTCCTTTTAAGAGCCTACTTAAGTTCTCACCTTTTCCCCAGTTTCTGCTAAAACTCTGGAGGTAGAAGTAGGAAGTCTCAGCATTGGGAAGGCCTTCTTAGATGCTGTAGTGTTGCCATTTCACACCTTCACCTCAAAGGAAGTCCTTCTTTTTCCTGGGATGGAGCAGTTGAGTTCCACAACTGTTCTCTGAAGTCATTTTAGAGTAGGTGGAGGGAGGTGAGGGGGATGCTTTGGTCTGAACTTTCTTGGTAAACTTTTAAGTGGATCTTTGAAAACCAAAGGGTTTTTTTCTTAACCACACCACCCCCAAGATTCCATTTCCTGTAGATGTGGCAGCAGCAGCTTTAGCCATCTCAGTCAGGCCTTTGGACTATGCTTTGGGAGGATGCTGCTCTCTGCCTAAGGGCCTTGTTACATCTCCAATGGAAAGAATGATTGTCTTTGCCCTTGCTTGGGGTGAGGTGGGAGATCGGGGTAGCCTCTTTCCTCTCTTACTTGACTAACTGAGGTGAGAATTAGGGTCACTGTCCCTGTGGGTAAGACATTTTTGCCTCATCTTGGAAAAAGAGGTAGGAAATGGTTTCACTTGTACTTGTAGATGTGAACAAAACTTCTGTTCCTGATGCACATGTCTCATCCTTTCCCAGGTCCCATTCTGTTTGACTTATATTCACATTTTTCTAACCCTGCAGATATCCCAGATCATTCTTTTGCACCCTAACATTTGTTGAAGGCACTGTCCCAGACCCATTTGAGCTGAGGGACAATCTCTCCAATTCTGGACAGAGCCTCAGAAGGAGGCTGCTGCTGAGAGGATAGGAGAGGACATAGGGAGAGACATCCAGACTCTGGATGTTGGTCACTGCCTGCCAGGACTGGACCTTCCTTAACCTTCCCTCCTTATGTTGTTGAAATGCTTTCAACAGAGTATATAATTTGCCCTCCTAGCTATTCAGTACCTGTGCTTGCCTCCTATCCCATTGTGGGTATTCAGCAGTGCTGTGAAGAAAGTTGATCTGTGCCAACTCTCAGGAGCCAGGAGGCCCCATGAGCATGGCAATGATGGTTAGGCAGAGACAGAGACGTAATGGGAGAACAGAGAGGCATCCATATCAGCAGACCCCCCCCCCCCCGGAAGTCTGCTCCTTTGAAAGTTGCTTGACCAACTTTTCATAATTTAATAAAAAGCAGTTTGGTTTTTAATTATCCAAATGATACATGGATATATTCATTATTTGTAAAACTATGTTATTGTACTTTAAGACTGTAAAATTAAATAAATGCCTTTTGACTACCATCTGAATGCTGATAGCAAAGAAAGAGGTAAGAATGGCCATAGCCTGCAGTGCCAGCATCCCACATAGGTACCAGTTTGAATCCTGGCTGCTCCACTTCCAATCCAGCTCCCCGCTGATGTGCCTGGGAAGACAGCAGAGGATGACCCAAGTGCTTGGGCTCCACCATCCATGTGGGAGACCTGGAGGAAGCTTCCAGCTCCTAGCTTTGGCCTGGCCCAGCCCAGCCATTGGGCAATCTGGGGAGTGAAACAGTAGCTGGAAGATCTGTTTCTCCCCCACTGTCTCTAATACTGCCTTTCAAATAAATAAATGAATCCTAAGAAGAAGGATAAGGAGAAGGAGAAGGAGAAAGGTGAAAGAATAGGTATTGGGGAAAGACAAAGCTTTCCTTAAAAAAGTTATCTTAGAGGGGCCGGCAGTGTGACACAGTAGATTAATCCTTTGCCTCTGGCGCTGGCATCCCATATGGGTGCTGGTTCTAGTCCTGGCTGCTCTTCTTCCCATCCAGCTCTCTGCTATGGCCTAGGAAGGCAGTGGAGGATGATCCAAGTCCTTGGGCCCCTGCCCCCACGTGGGAGACCAGGGGGAGGTACCTGGTTCCCGGCTTTGGATTGGCGCAGTTCTGGCCTTTGCGGCCATCTAGGGAGTGGACCAGCGGAGGGAGGACCTCTCTCTCAGCCTCTCCCTCTCACTCTCTGTAACTCTGCCTCTCAAATAAATGAATAAAAACTTAAAGAAAAGTTATCTTAGAGGCCAGCATTGTGCTATATCAAGTAAAGCTACCACCTGCAACACTGGCATCTCATGTGGACACCAGTTCAGGTTCCAGCTGCTGTTTCCCATCCAGTTCCCTAAAAATGGCCTGGGAAAAGCAGCAGAAGATGGCCCGAGTGCTTGGGGCCCTGCCACCCGTGTGGGAGACTCAGATGGAGCTCTTGGCTCCTGACTTCAGCCTGACCTAGCGCTGGCTGTTATGGCCTTAAGCTGCCACCTGTGACTCCCTGGGTTCTAGTCCCAGTTGGGGTGCTGGATTCTGTCCCGGTCGCTCCTCTTCCTGTCCAGCTCTCTGCTGTGGCCCAGGAAGGCAGTGGAGGATGGCCCAAACTTGCACCCTCATGGGAGACCAGGAGAAGCACCTGGCTCCTGGCTTCGGATCAGCGTGGTGCGCCGGCCGCCGGCCGCAGCGACCATTAGAGAATGAACCAATGGTAAAGGAAGACCTTTCTCTCTGTCTCACTGTCCACTCCGCCTGTCAAAAAAAGAAAAGAAAAAAAAAAAAAACATTCTTCTTAGACCTAGAAAAAGTGGTACTGAAATTCCTATGGAAACACGGGAGATGTCAAATACCTAAAGCAATCTTACACAACAAAAACAAAACTGGCGGCATCACAATACCGGATTTCAAGACATACTACAAGGCAGTTATAATCAAAACAGCCTGGTACTGGTACAAAAACAGATGGATATACCAATGGAACAGAATAGAAACTCCAGAAATCAATCCAAGCTTCTACAACTAACTTTATTTGTCCAAGGAGCTAAAACCATTCCCTGGAGCAAGGACAGTCTCTTTAATAAATGGTGCTGGGAAAACTAGATTTCTGCATGCAGAATTATGAAGCAGGACCCCTACCTTACACTTTACACAAAATCCATTCAAAATGAAGTAAAGACTTAAATCTACAACCTGATACCATCAAATTACTAGAGAACATTGGGGAAACCCTGCAAGACATTGGTACAGGCAGAGTTCTTGGAAAAGACCCTAGAGACACAGGCAATCAAACCAAAATCAAGAAATGGGGTTACATCAAATTGAGAAGCTTCTGTACTTTGAAATAAACAGTCAGGAAAGTGAAGAGGCAACCGAAAGAATGGGAGAAATTATTTGCAAACTATGCAACTGATAAAGGATTAATAACCAGAATATAGAAAGCTATCAAGAAACTCCTTAACAACAACAAAAAACAGCCCAGTTAAGAAATGGACAAAGGACTTAAACAGACATTTTTCAAAGGAGGAAATCCAAATGGCCAACTGACACATGAAAAAATGTGTAAGATCACTAGCCATCAGGGAAATCCAAATCAAAACTACAATGAGGTTTCACCTCACCCCAGTTAGAATGGCTTTCATATAGAAATCAACAAACAACAAATGCTGTTGAGGATGTGGAGGAAAAGGTACCCTAATCCACTGTTGGTGGGAATGTAAACTGGTAAAACCACTATGGAAATCAGTTTGGAGATACTGCAGAAATATGAATATAGACCTATTATCTGACTCAGTCATCCCACTCCTGGGAATTTACCCAAGGGAAATGAAATCAGCATATGAAAGAGTTATCTGGCCGGCGCCGTGGCTCAACAGGCTAATCCTCCGCCTTGCGGCGCCGGCACACCGGGTTCTAGTCCCGGTCGGGGCACCGATCCTGTCCCGGTTGCCCCTCTTCCAGGCCAGCTCTCTGCTGTGGCCAGGGAGTGCAGTGGAGGATGGCCCAAGTCCTTGGGTCCTGCACCCCATGGGAGACCAGGAGAAGCACCTGGCTCCTGCCATCGGAACAGCGCGGTGCGCCGGCCGCAGCGCGCTACCGCGGCGGCCATTGGAGGGTGAACCAACGGCAAAAGGAAGACCTTTCTCTCTGTCTCTCTCTCTCACTGTCCACTCTGCCTGTCAAAAAAAAAAAAAAAAAAAAGAAAGAGTTATCTGCACCCCCATGTTTATTGCAGCTCAATTCACAATAACTAAGACAGGGAATCAACCTAAATGTGCGTCAAGGGAAGACTGGATAAAGAAATTATGGGATGTGTACTCTATAGAATACTACACAGTGGTAAAAAAAAAAATGAATTCTGGTCATTTGTAACAAAATGGATGAATCTGGAAAGCATCATACTTAGTGAAATAAACAAGTCCCAAAGGGACAAATACCATGTTTTCCTTGATCTGTGATAACTAATAGAGCACCTAAAAGGAAGTCTGTAAAAGTGAAATCGACTCTTTGAGAAGCAACAGCCCTTGTCTTAACTGTCAAGGAACAGTTGTGTGTGTGTTTTTTTTTTTTTTTTTAGTGGTGAATGGGACTGGGAATGGGAGAGGGAAGAGGAGCTGGGATGGGAGGGTGGGTATGATGGGAAGAATCACTATATTTGTAAAGTTAAACTTATGAAATTTGAGCTCATTAATTAAGAAGTTTCTTTGGGAAAAAATGAAGCTTTCTCCACAATGAATAAATAAATAGGCTTCCCCTCTCCCAAAATATCATGAATATATTTTCTTCTATTTTTCTGATATGTTTATTCTTTATGTCTAGGGCATTAAGATATCTGATGTTGTTTTTGTGAATGGTATGAGCAGCTGTCTAGCTTTATTTTTTTCTTAAGAGAAAACTTCAAGGGAGGCTTTATTTGTCTCTCCCTAATATCTATTCTTTTGTGTTTCTTTGTTAACATTATTAAGAATTTTAAAGCTGTTTGGTTTGTTTGGAATTGATTTCACCCTCACTTATTAGATGGGAACCTAATTGGTTTAAACCAATCAGTGTATCCCATACCTCTTTTTAAAAAATTTATTTGTTTCTTGTCTTTGAAAAGCAAAGTTACAGAGAAAGGGAGAGAAAGAGGGAGGGAGAGTTCTTGCATCTGCTGGTTCACTCCCCAAGTGGCTGCAGCATTCAGGATTGAGCCAGACTGAAGCCAGGTGCCTAAAACTTCTGGGTCTCTCATATGGGTGGCAAGGGCCAAGTATTTGGGCCATCTTCTGCTGCCTCCCCAGGTGCATTCCCAGGAAGAATGATTGGAGGAGGAGCGGTTCCTGCCTCTTATATCTGAATAGATCAGAAGGGTATGACTCTTTTGAAGGCAATGATGCATGAAGCAATGTTTGCTGGTAGATTTTGAGAAGGAGGCTTTCTTTTAACCACTGGCTTGGTTACTACTGACAGTCATCTTCTGACAAGAGAAGGTGGTTTTAGGGATGCATGAACAGAGTGGAAGGCAGTAAGGAAGAAGAGAGTGAACCCAGTTTCTGGCTGTTCTCATTGATCAGCTGGATCAGTCCTGTTTAGAAATATAACCTACTTCTAGACGCTTCTTTCATGTGAAATGGTATATTTATTTTATTGTTTTAAGTCAGTTTGAGTTTAATTTTGTCTTAATTAAAACTGAAAGTAGGGGTGGGTATTGTTTCACAGTAGGATAAGCCTCTCCTTGGAGTGCCCACTTCCTGTATCAGAGTACCTGGGATTGTGTCCCAGCTACTCCGCTTCTGATCCAGGTTCCTGCTAGAGTGTCTGGGAAGCAGCAGATGTTGGCCCAAGTACTTGGGTTTGTGCCACCCTCTTGGAAGACTTGGAGTTTCTGGCTCCTGGCTTTGCCCTGGCTATTGTGGGTATTGAGGAGTGAATAAGCAGATGGAAAATCTCTTCCTGTCTCTCCCTCTCTCTCTCTCTGCCAGTCTTCCTTTCCAGTAAATAACTCTTTTTTAATAAACTGAAAATATTCCTAGCCCATTTAACAATTATCTCAATACTATTTATTGAAAAATTCATCTATTTTACACTGAAATGAAATGCCCCTTGTGGTAGACCATGTCCAGTCTTTATTACTGAAAGACCTGGAGTAAACATGAATAGAAAACTCCAGGGGCCTGCACTGTGGCGTAGCAGGTAAAGCTGTTGCCTGTGGTGCCAGCATCCTCTCTGGGGAAAGATTTGAGTCCTGGCTATTCCACTTCCAATCCAGCATGCCTGCTAATGTTCCTGGGAAAGCAGTGGAAGATGGCCCAAGTGCTTGGACCTCTGAACCCATATGGGAGACCCAAAAGAAGCTCTTGGCTTTGGATCAGCTCAGCTCCAGCTGTTGCAGCCATTTGGAGAGTGAACCAGTAGATGAAAGAAATCTCTCTCTCCCTCTCTCTATCGGTTCCTCTCTCTGTGTAAGTCTGTCTTACAAATAAATAAAATAAATCTTAAAAATAAACAGGAAAACTCTAAGACTTTACAACTAGTTAAAGCTAGATTGCCCAAAATACTGGCAACATGAATTTTCAAGGCCTAGAACTTGTGTATTAGGCCTGAGTGACATGGCTTACTGAAGAGCAGTGATAATGCTTTATTTAGTGGTGAATCTGTTTCTGGTGCAGAAATAGGCAAGGCTGTAAAAGGCAGTGAGCACTCAAATCTAGTGGATATTTCATTCTGTACAGGTTGCCAAAACTCATGAACTTGGGGGATGCCTTTATGAGAAAGCAAGAAAGGCAATGGTGATCCACAGCCCCCACATGCATCCTCAGCTCACTAGTATCCTAACTGCTAAATTTCTCAGGAGTAAACTAAAATAATTGGAACCTTAAATAGAGTCCCCATCAACATTGTCATCTACCTCTCAACCTAGAGTTTATCTCACTCCATAAATTCCATATATATGTAGGTCTGTTTTTGGATTCTTCATTATAGCTTATTAATATTTTTATCTCTTTATCAGCCTTATGCTGTTTTATTTCTTGTTGCCTTATATTTTGATAGGATATTGGGCTAATCTCCCACTTTATTCTCTTCAAAACAATCTAGAATGTGCTGCCATAAATTTTAGAAACAAGCTGTCAGACTATGAGGAGTTCTATAGAGATTTTGGTTTTTGGTAGAATTGGAAAAGAATTTATAGGCTAACTAGAGAACTGACTTGTGCTGTTTGGGAAAGTTCTTATTTCTTGTTTGTTGATCTTAAATCTGGCCACATCACTTAACTTCTGGATTTTATGTGTAGATTCTCATATCACCAAGGTTTTATCTCTATATATAATATATGTATATTATATATAATAATGTATATTATATATAACATATATATAATATTTCTCTTATATAGTATATAATATTATATATATATATATAATGATTAAGAGTTCATACTCTGAAATCAGACTGCTTGGGTTTATTTTCTGGATCTACCATTTACTAGCCAAGTAACTCAACAACTCTATTATTTCATCTCATCTTTAAGGATAGATCTGGGGTCCAGAACTGTAGTGTAGCAGGTAAAGCTACCACCTGCAGTGCTGCCATCCCATATGGGCACCGGTTTGAGTTCTGGCTGCCCCTCTTCCAATCCAGCTCTCTGCTATGGCCTGGGAAAGCAGTAGAGGATGGCCCAAGTCCTTATGTCCCTGCACCCACATGGGAGACCTGGAAAAAGCTCCTGGCTCCTGGCTTCAGATCGGATCTGCACAGTTCCGGCCCTTGTAGACAGTTGGGGAGTGAGCCAGCAGATAGAAGACCTCTCTCTCTCTCTTTGCCTCTGCCTTTCTGTAACTCTGCCTTCCAAATAAATAAATAAAATCTTTAAAAAAATAATAAATCTGATACTAATACCTGCTTTGTAAGGTGACTATTTTTTTTATTTGACAGAGTTAGAGACAGAGACAGAGAGAAAGGTCTTCCTTCCATTGGTTCACCCCCCAAATGGCCGCTTCGGCCAGTGCTGCGCCGATCTGAAGCCAGGAGCCAGGTGCTTCTTCCTGATCTCCCATGCGGGTGCAGGGCCCAAGGACCTGGGCCATCCTCCACTGCCTTCCTGGGCCACAGCAGAGAGCTGGACTGGAAGAGGAGCAACCAAGGAGTAACCGGGGCTAGAACCCAGCACCCATATAGGATGCTGGTGCCTCAGGTGAAGGATTAACCAGTGAGCCATGGTGCCAGCCCATAAGGTGACTTTAAAGATAAATGAGTCAAAGCATTTCACATAAAGTCAGTGATAGTAATAATTATCATCATTTATTTTAAAATAAGTTTATCTGTTTTTTTTCTTTTTAATTCTTATATCTGTTTTCCTTCAGTTGTCAAATTTGAAAGGTAGAATTTATGATTGATATTGCTGTCTTGTTCCTCACTTTAATGAAATTTCTTCTAATGTTTCAGTATTTCTTTTAAAATATTATTTATTTATTTGAAAGTCAGAGTTACAAAGAAAGAGGATGAGACAGAGATAGAGATCTTCTATCTGCTTGTTTTCATTTCCCTGATGACCCCAAAAGCCAGGGCTGGGCCACGCCAAAAGTACTTGCTACTGATTCCTGGTACAATGCCTTATATTGTTGAGGATGCACTTTGTTTTTTTTTTGTTGTTGTTGTTTTGTTTTGTTTTGTTTTTACAGGCAGAGCGGATAGTGAGAGAGAGAGACAGAGAGAAAGGTCTTCCTTTCTGCCGTTGGTTCACCCTCCAATGGCCGCTGCAGCCAGTGCATCTCGCTGATCCAAAGCCAGGAGCCAGGTACTTCTCCTGGTCTCCCATGGGGTGCAGGGCCCAAGGACTTGGGCCATCATCCACTGCCTTCCTGGGCCATAGCAGAGAGCTGGCCTGGAAGAGGGGCAACCGGGATAGAATCCGGCGTCCCGACCGGGACTAGAACCTGGTGTGCCGGCGCCGCAAGGCGGAGGATTAGCATGTTAAGCCACAGCGCCAGCCGAGGATACACTTTGATGGTCCTAGCTTGCCAAGGGATTTTTTTTTGTTTTTTTGTAAACAGATGAGTCTGTTAAGATGATCATCTTTTAATGAATCTATTCTTATAAAGAGCTACATTAATAGATTTTTTTTCATAGTCAAATTTCTTTGCATTCCTGGGACATACTTGCTTAATCATGCTCTATTATTTTCTTTCTCTCTTTCAGATTTATTTATTGAAGGCTGGTGCTGTAGTGTAGCAGATAAAGCCACTACCTGGGACACCAGCATCCCATCAGGGTGCCATTCGAATCCCGATTGCACCCCTTCTGATCCAGCTCCCTGTGAATGTGCCCGTGAAAGCAGCAGAAGATGACCCAAATGCTTGGGCCCCTGCACCTGCGTGGGAGACCTGGAGGAAGTTCCTGGCTCCTGGTTTCAGATAGGCTCAGCCCCAGCCATTGTGGCCATTTGGGGAGTGAACCCGTGGATGGAAGACCTTTCTCTCTGTCTCTCCCTGTCTATGTCTGTAACTCTACCTCTGAAATAAATAAATAAAATCTTTAAAAATTATTTATTTGAAATGTAGAGAGAGAAAGAATGATTGATCTTTCATCTACTGGTTCATTCATCAAATGGCCACAACAGCCAGGGCTGGGCCAGGCTGAAGCCAGGAACCTAAGATTCCAACCAGGTCTCCCTCATTGGTGGTAGGGGCCCAAATACTTTAGCTATCTTCCACTGTGTTCTCCGGCACATTGACAGGAAGTTAATGGTGGCTGGAGTGGTCACCAGGCATTATAGTTATGGACACTACTATATCATCATTGTAGACATACACGGCCACCTGACCCCCACACTTTCATGCAAGGCATTTATCTCTCTGAAGCTGATGCCACTGAAGAGCATGTGGACCCTGCCTTTTGGAACAGGCAGATACCTTCTGTCCCAGCCCCATATCAGGAGCTCTCCTCAAGAATACAGTGCCTTCTATGCTACGTTTAGAGTTGATCTGTGAAGACTGAGGGATTCCAAATACGCTGAGATCTGGTAACCATATGTTGAATGCACATAGCACAGTGCTGTTCCAGGCTGGCAGACAGTCCATGCTTATCAGTGCCAGTGTGCTCAGCAGTAGAATCTTTTATTTCCATTTTATTACCTACCAGGTATTGACTGAGAATCTTCTACATTCCAAGTGCTATTGAAAGTACTCGGACAACAGCAAACTTTGAATCAAAAATGGACATGCTCTTGTGGAGCTTCTAGGGAGTAATCTACCTGATTTTTTTTAAAGATTTATTTATTTACTTGAAAGTCAGAGTTACACAGGGAGAGAAGAAGAAGAAGAAGCAGAAGAGAGAGAGAGTGTGTGTGTCTTATATCCGATGGTTCATTCCCCAGTTGGTCACAACGGCCAGAGCTGTGCCGATCTGAAGCCTGGAGCCAGGAGCTTCTTCCAGGTCTCCCATGCGGGTGCAGGGACATAAGGACTTGGGCCATCTTTCTACTGCTATCCCAGGCCGTAGCAGGAGCTGGATTAGAAGTGGAGCAGCCAGTACTCAAACCAGCGCCCATATGGGATGCCGGCACTGCAGGCGGCGGCTTTACCCGCTATGTCATCATGCCGGCCCCATCTACCTGATTTTTGCCCCCAGATTGTCTCATGGTTTGAATGGCTTCATCCTGGACTCACCAGGTTTGTAACAGGTGGTCAGTGTCTTCCTTCTCTTTCTGTTGCTTCTCTGTGCATAGCTGCTGGCATCCTTCACCTAAGGTCTAGGGTAGGGATTATGGCTCAGCCTCAGGCAGGAGGAACAGAGCTCTAGATGGTTAAGAGATTAAGATGGTTCCCTCAATTTCAGCCTCTGGTGTGCAAGGCTGGCTTCTGTCTTTCTCTATAGCACTAACCTAGTCCCCACCTGGTTTCACACACACAGGAAACAGATAAAGTGTTGTCTGAGACCATGAGATTGGGCCAACTGCTGAGCTCTGAGATAAACTTATTCATAGCTCACTAGCTCCAAGAGAAGTAGTCAGAGCTGCAAGTGCTCCAGGTAGGACAGACCCCTGACTTTTTTTCTTTGTGAGTCCTATGCTTGGGCTGCCCATGTGATAGTTTCTGCGTAGCAATGGACAAGGCAACAGGTGGTGTGTACAAGAACACATATGGGGATGTATGTGTGTGCACATGCATACACGCGCTGGTTCTCATTGCTGCAGTGACAGGCTTATGGGGCCTTACTTAGCCTTCCCTCTGCAGTGGTGGGAGGAGGGGCTCCTGACTGCAATATCTCTTTTACATTGTCACAGTTTTCTTCAAGCAGCACCCCTATTCCACTTACCGCCAGCCCTTAGAAGCAGGCAGAGTGATGACTGAAGCATCAAGCCTGTGGTTTCTGTAGCAGGAAGTGATTTCGATGCTGAAAGCTAATTTTAGATTAGTTGTGGGGTTTTCAAGCAATGTTTCAAGCTCAAGGCGCAGCCCCCTGCTACTCTTGCCTACAAGGGATGGGCAGTTTCTCACTGTCCTTGTCACTGTCTAACTGACTGAGCTCATGTCCAGTTGGACAGGGTGCTTGGGTGGAAAGCCGGGGCTGGTTTTCCCTGAATTCCAGGCTGGCTGAGTCATTGATATTGGCCTGGAGCTCCAGGCAGAATCCTATGACTCAGAACAAGCCTGGCTCTAGGCCAGGCACAGAGCCTCTTTTCCCTGGCTGCTTGACTGCCTTTAGGCTCTGTAGGGTCACGTTAGCATAGGGCCATCTACCTTCACCCAGTGTGAGGCCTGGGTCAGAGATCAGATGAAGCTTTTGGGTTAAAGGAAATATGATTTTGGATGGCAGGCGCTTAGGTGGAATATGTTCTCCCAGTCATCAGTGTGCTGAGCCTCACAGAAGGGAGAGCTGTCTGACTCAGGATGGGTACATTAGAGGTTCCATCCAAGCTTTAGCTCTGGAGATTGGGACTCATTCTGGTAGCAGCTAACATAAAAGAAGCGGAGGAAAAGGCACAGAATTCTCAGAGAGTCTTGTCATCTTGATGCAGAAGCACCCTATTTGGATGCCCAAGAGCCAAGTAGTTTCTGTCTCTGCAAAGGCTTTAGTATAGCAGATAGGATGTGAGGCTCCCTGCTCACCTCCACAATAGTCTTCAAAGCCCATTTTAATCTACTGTCCCCTCTCATAGGGTTTCCATAGCAACCCCTGCAGCAGAAAATTGTACCCCCAGCATACTGAGAGCGATGACCAAAAGTTACACAGCTAATATAGGCAGCATAAGAACCAGGCAAGGCACTGACTTCTTTGTCTTTCAAATAAAAAAAAAAAAGAGTTACAGACAGAGATAGAGACAGAGAGGTCTTCCATCTGCTGATTCACTCCCCAGATGGCTGCAACGGCTGGAGCCACACTGATCCGAAGCCAGGAGCCAGGAGCTTCTTCCGGGTCTCCCACACAGGTGCAGGGGCCCAAGTCCTTGGGCCATCTTCTACGGCTATCCCAGGCCATAGCAGGAGCTGGATCGGAAAAGGAGCAGCTGGGACTAGAACCAGCGCCCATATGTGATGCTGGCGCTTCAGGCCAGGGCTTTAACCCACTGTGCCACAGCGCCATCCCCAAGACACTGACTTCTGTATAATGCTACCCAGAATTTAGGGATGCCCAGTATTTAGAGAAAGCACTTTCCATGTCTGATTGAGGTAGCAGCAAAACACTGGTGCCTCTGGAAAGCCAGTTAAAGCATAATTCAATTCTTCTCCAGTAGCTTGTCTACTCTTGCCCTGTTTTAGAGTGAGACATGGCCTGAGAGATCAGACTAAGAATAGAGGTATTCATTGGTGCATAAGAGGAAACACTTCTGCCCTAGAGAGGTTATGAGTGGTCATTTCTAGGGACCAGTCAATACCCTGAGGAGGACTGAGCAGTACAAGACTGATGACTGCCTCAGAGCCAAGGCTGAGCTCAGATCAAAGAGGAGGAGAGCATTCTCACAAGCTCCAGTGTTTACAGAGTAGTGACTTAGTGGTAGATTGTGTGAGCTAACCTCTGCTTTGAGAGTTCCATAGAAGGCGTCTTTGACCCATTTTCAGAGGCTGTGGTGGCAGGAGGGATTTTTAGCTGCATCATAAATAGTTTTGTGGCCACCTCCAAAAGACCTAGCTCAGGAAGTTGTAATTTTCCATGATTAGGTTATTAATCATGAAAATGATCCCTACCTCCAGTTCCCAGCCCTTGTGCTGTGGGAGGCTGACAGAGGTGCCACTCCGGTGCTGCGTTCTGCCTCCTCAGCAATGGGCAAGAAGCCGTGGTGGCCTGAGCACTGGTGGTGGGTGCTCTCTGTCTGCCTTGTTTATGGAGCCTCACAACTCTGTTCCCAAATCTTGAGTACTTTGTCCTACCTAAGAGACTTAGCCAGGGGACAAGAAATCCCTTAAGATCCCTCCCTTACGTGGAGGGATGTGGGTAGAGGAGTTTCCAAGTCTCTTCAACAGAAGACCCGTGTACCCTGAGTTACTGATAACTGGGAGAACCCAAGCTCTAACACTTCTGGGATACTTTCATTTTAAGAAGAAAGTCCTAAGATGAAGGAATACACAAATATTAATGGTGGTAGTTTGTGAAGCACTTTCAGGAAAATCACAAAGGGCTCTGGACCCCTCGCCCATGAGAAAGATGGAGCTGTGCAGCCTGTGTAGATTCACTCTTGGCTCCCCAGGGTGTGCTTCCCACAGGCAGAGAGAATTATGTGCAATGTATCTCTTTGAGAATTCCACCTGGTTAGCCCATTCATCCGAGCTCTGGGCTGTCTCATCTCAGCTCCTGAGCTCAACTGTATGCCTCTGAGGAGCATCCCTGCTCCTAGAGTTGGCAGAGCACTGCCAGGCTAGAGTCCAGGGAGAGCTGGTCCCTGAGCCCCATCACTAAAGCCGTAGGGGTAGTCACGTGCTTTCCTTGTCAGCTTGTGGTATTGTCCTAAATGTTTATTTAGGAACATTAGGAATATTTGTTGTTTACAATTGTTTGTTTGAAAGTAACCCCTCTTTCTCTGAAAGTGTGGACACTGTCTCAAATATTTGGGAGCATCTAAGGGCCCTTTTCATGCCTATGAAGACACAGGCCACCCACCTACCCTCCCCAGGTGCCTGGTGCAGTTGTGGGTCAGAAGAAGGTCTGAGAAAGAACTCAGCCTCTAAACATTGTACCATCTTCCTGGGGCATGCAGTATTCTCAGGACAGAGAATTCAGGAAGAGGCTAGCTTGCCATACTTGGAGAAACAGGAGTAGCAAATGCTATAGCAAGTGCTGTGTCCAGGACAGGGTTAGAGGGTCAGTTGTCTGATGCATGATGGTTTGCATACAAACCAAAACCAAGAAATTGAAGGATAGTTGGGTCTGGGTGAGGTGGCCACTCTGTCCTTAGAGAAACAGGGGTTTGGGGCCCGGCGCCATGGCTCACTTGGTTAATCCTCCGCCTGTGGTGCCGGCGTCCCATATGGACGTCAGTTCTAGTCCCAGTTGCTCCTCTTCCAGTCCAGCTCTCTGCTGTGTCCTGGGAGGGCAGTGGAGGATGGCCCAAGTGCTTGGGCCCCTGCACTCACATGGGAGACCAGGAAGAAGCACCTGGCTCCTGGCTTTGGATCAGCGCAGCTGATTTTATTCTACCTGTCGAATAAAAAAAAAAAAAAAAAAAAAAAAAAAAAAAAAAAAACCAGGGATCTGAGTTCATATGATAGTGACTCTTAAGTCTCACAGGTGTGTAAGGCCAGACATTACTGAAACCTTTTGTAGGCTGGCTCTTCACAATGTTTCTCACATTTCCCCACCTTGATCAACAGTACTGACCACAACCGATACCTTTCTGGGTGACTCAGGGGCACAGCTCAGGCTGCCATTGTGCACTGAATCCACCCAAGGATACAGGTGCAGCTGGATGTGGTCCAGCCCTGAATGGGCATCAACCTCAGGAGAGTCCCCTGACTGCCACTTAGGCAAAAGTCTCACAAGTTGTCTTGCTTTTTATATCTTTTGCCTCCTCCTTTCTGAGAGGCATGTGGTAAAAATACCCTTAAATGACCTGACTCCAATTCCCAATTCTGCTTCCTGCTAGTTACCAGACCTTGGAAAGTTTCCTGACCCCTAGTTTAATCCTTTATTCCTTCAGCATATATTGCTTGGGAATCTTCTGTGTGTCAGATGCCAGTTTAAGCACTTGGGGGTAGTCATTAAAGAATCAGACGGGCTGAGCATTGTGGTGCAACAGGTTAAGCCACTGTCTGTGACACTGGAATCCCGTATGAGTGCTGGTTCAAGTCCTGGCTACTCCAATTCTGACAGCCAATGCACCTGGGGAAAACAGCAGAAGGTGGCCCAAGTATTTGGACTCCTGACACACACAGGTGAGACCTGGATGGAGTTCTACATGCCTGCCTCCAGCCTTCCAAAGCCCAAGCTGTTGTGGCTACTGGGGAGTGAACCAGTGGATGAACGATTCTCTTTGTCTTTCCCTCTCCGTAACTCTGCCTTTCAAATAAATAAAATAAATCTTTAAAAAAAGAACCAGAAAGTATTTCTGCTTTCAGAAATGTATATTATAGCATGAGAGATACAAAATAAATGACAAACCTGATAACATGTTGAAAGGTTGTAACCACTATAGGAAAATAGCAAAAGAAGGGAGATTTGGGATGTTCAGAGTGGTGATAGAACAGGCTACAATCATAAGTAGGATAGGCAAGGCATAGCTCTTAGAGAAAATTACATCTAAGCAGAGACTTGAAGGCGATGAAGGGATTAGACCATTCCAGGCAGAAGGGAAAGCCAATGCAAAGGCCTTAAGACTGGTGTGTTCAAGGAGCAGCAAGGAGGCCAGTGGGGCTTGAGCAGAGTGAGTGAAGAGGGAGGGCCACAGGAAAAGAAGTCAGGGAGGTGAGGGAAAGATGGAGGGGGAGGTGTTGGACCTTGTGCCATTGTGGAAACTATGGCTTTTGCTCTGATAAAACACTGAGCCACAGGAAAATTTTGAATGTATTATTTATTTATTTATTTATTTTTTGACAGGCAGAGTGGACAGTGAGAGAGAGAGACAGAGAGAAAGATCTTCCTTTTGCCGTTGGTTCACTCTTCAATGGCCGCCACGGCCGGCGCGCTGCAGCCGGCGCACCACGCTGTTCTGAAGGTAGGAGCCAGGTGCTTCTCCTGGTCTCCCATGGGGTGCAGGGCCCAAGCACTTGGGCCATCCTCCACTGCACTCCCGGGCCATAGCAGAGAGCTGGCCTGGAAGAGGGGCAATCGGGACAGAATCTGGTGCCCCAACCGGGACTAGAACCCGGTGTGCCAGCGCTGCAAGGCAGAGGATTAGCCTGTTGAGCCACGGCGCTGGCCAAATATATTTTTTTAAAGATTTTTTTTATTTATTTGAAATTCAGAGTTACACAGAGAGGAGAGGCAGAGAGAGAGAGAGAGAGGGAGAGAGAGGTCTTCCATCCGATTGTTCACTCCCCAGATGGCTGCAACAGCCAGAGCTGTGCCGATCCAAAGCCAGGAGCCAGGAGCTTCTTCCTGGTCTCCCACCTTGGTGCAGGGGCCCAAGGACTTGGGCCATCTTCTACTGCTTTCCCAGGCCACAGCAGAGAGCTGGACAGGAAGTGGAGCAGCTGGGTCTCGAACCGGCGTCCATATGGGATGCTGGCACTTGAGGCCAGGGTGTTAACCCACTGCACCACAGCGCTGGCCCCAAATTTTGAATATATTAGCATGATCTGACCTACACTGTAACAAGATAAATTCTATATTGTAACAAGATCATAAGATCAAAGAGAGAACAAAAGATAGAACAAGGCATGGGTAGAAGCAGGGGAGGTAACATAGGATCCACTGGAGTATATTCTAAGCAGAAGATAATAGTGGCTTAAACCATTATGGATGCTATGATGGAGATGGTGAGAAATACTGGATTCTTGATATATTTGAGAGAGAAGCCATCATGAGTTGCTGATGGATTTTATGTAGAACATGAGAGAGAGCTGAGTCAAGGGTGACTTCAAGGGCTTGCTCTGAGTAGTTGGAAAAAAAAAAAGACATGACATCAACAGAGATAAGGAAGCTGCAGATGTTACACTATTGAAGGGGAAGGTCAAGAGTTCACGAGAACATGCAAAATGGGATAACAGTACTTCACAGGCTCTAGTGAGACTCAAATACTATAATATGTGAAAGTGCTTACCATCAGCACATAGCTGGCTCTCAGTAAGTGTCACTTTCTGTTCCACTCTCCCATATAGGCTGGTAAAGCATGAACAATTAGGGGTCTCTGAGCCAATATCACCAATTGCCTTTATGTAGTAATAATGAGCTAATCAATGCCAAAACAGTTTCCTCACAGTGGTTTTCTCACCCTTCAGGAAACTTTCACTGTTGCTAACAGGGTCTTTAGATTTATCAGATATTTCTCAGTGAAGTTCACAGACTGATGTGATGATGAGTTTCTCTGTCAGTAGCATCACCAGGCAGGCAGCCCCCTTCTGTGTGCTAACCCTTTCCTTGTCGCTCTGCAGAAGTCAGATGAGCAGGAGCCATGACATCCTCATAGCAATGGAACAGAGATTGGCCACACACACACACACACACACAAGCACACACACACACAAATTTATCTCTCTCCTTGGCCCCTAAGATTGCTGTGCGACAGTTGGCAAATTAGTCATCTGCACGGTGGGTTCTATTATTATCCCTGTTTTATGGGTGAAGAACAAAGTCCTAGTGAGGCTTGTTGCATGACATCCAGGAGTTAGGACTTGGAGGAGTACTGAACAGCTCTATATGGTACCAGGTAGCTGGTAGATAAATGTTAACCTTTGTTGCTCATCCTCAGTGGTTCCAGAGGATGTGCCCAGCAAGCTCACTTTTTATGACCATAGGTAGCAGATAGAAGTCCAGGTCACAGCTTTGTCTTAATTCTTCGAGTCATGTGACTGAATACTATTGCTGGCATGTGGCACATTACAGTTGCTGAATGGATAAGATAAAAAAGGTGATATCTTGTATTGTAGAAATTTTCCATAAAGGGAATAAATGTACCCTTCACTCTGTGGATGGGGAAATTGAACCCCCTGGAAGGATCATCTCTATATATGGGATGCTATTTACTTGTTTGAGTTCTTAACAGTAAAATCATTCTTAAGACAATAGGCTAATTTTTAAGCATTTCTGACATGTTGAAGTGAGATGTATGTGGTAACTGTATGAAGAAAATTTTCATTGGTTACATTGCTTCACTCAAGGGATAGCCTAACCCTGCTATAACTGTGATGGGACAGACATGGCAGGGCGCATGAGATGGCCACACTTAGGAAAGTAGATAACCTTCTCAGAAACGCCAAACTCCCCTCTTCTTCTGGGGTTGGTGACTGCCCAGACTCAGTGTTGTGCCCATTCCCATTCACCAGCTCACCCTGAGAAAGACTTGCATTAGAAATGTATGAACAATGCTTAGTTTTTATTAACTCTCTCTTTATACACTGGTGGGTGAGTAAACGTGGGACTCCTTGGACAGCTCCAGGAGAACAAGATTTTTATATCCAGGAGCCCTATTTGAGAGTCATCAGTGGAACTGGCCTTTTGAGAACAAGGATCTCCCTCTGTACTGTTTAAACTCTGCTGATTGGTTAGGCTCATGGACACCTGCCATTGTGGCCATCAGCAAATAGATCCCAGTACATAGATTTCATTGACCCTTAAAATAGTTCAGGTTGAAGTTTCTCAAATAGCTGTACAAGTATGCAGAAGCACAGCATTTAGGTAGCTTCCTTTGAGCCGTAGTGTCCTCCACATGGGAAGTTCTCATAGTGTCCTACCCCAATCATGTTTCTCTGGGCTCATGCTTAGAGTCCAGAACAGGCCAATATTTTTTTTAAAGGTTTATTTACAAACTCCTGAGGAATCTCCATAGTAGTACATAATGATTGTACTAGTTCACATTCCCATCAACAGTGATCCAGCCATTCCACTCCAGGGAATTTACCCAAGGGAGATGAAGGATGCATGTGAAAGTTATCTGTACCCCGTGTTTATAGCAGCTGAACTTGAAATAGCCAAGATATGTAATCAATCCAGATGTGTATGGTTGATGACTGTATAAAGAAATTGTAGTATACACAATGGAATACTACTCTATCATAAAAAAGAATGAAATGCTGTCTTTTGTAGCAAGATAGGTGAAACTGGAGACAATTATGCTTAGTGAAACAAGCCAGTCCCAAAAAGACAAATATCATATATTTTCCTTGATTTGTGGTAATATATACAGAGTACAATATTATTTATACATTATTTATACATTGACATTTTGAGATTTGATTATTGTTTATGGCTCTTTTCTATACTGAAGAACAGTGGTTTGTCTACTTACCACTTGTTTTTTATTTTGTTTTATTTGAGGTATACAAATTTCATGGATTTCATATAAACAGATTTAGGAACATAGTAGTACTTCCCACCCTCCCCTCCCTCCTGCCCACATTCCCTTCTTCCTCCTCCCTCTCTTAATTTTTACAAAGACCTATTTTCAGTTTACTTTATACTCAGATGGTTAAGGCTTCACGGAATAAATAGTTCAACAAATAGTATAAAGAAGAAAACACTTTTCCTCAACAACAGAGACAAGGGCTATAAACAATCATCAAATCTCAAAATGTCCATTTCACTCCTGTACATTACATTTTAGGTACTCTGTTAGTTATCACAGGTCAGGGAAAACATATGGTACTTGTCTTTTTGGGACTGGCTTATTTGACTAAATATATGGTTTCCAGGTGCATTATTTTGTAGCAAAAGATAAGATTTCATTTTTTTTTTTTTTGCAGGCAGAGTTAGTGAGAGAGAGAGACAGAGAGAAAGGTCTTCCTTTTTCTGTTGATTCACCCCCCAAGTGGCCGCTACAGCCGGCATGCTGCGGCCGGCGCGCTGTGCCAATCTGAAGCCAGGCGCCAGGTGCTTCCTCCTGGTCTCCCATGGGGTGCAGGGCCCAAGGACCTGGGCCATCCTCCACTGCACTCCTGGGCCACAGCAGAGAGCTGGACTGGAAGAGGAGCAACCGGGACAGAATCTGGTGCCCCAGCCGGGGCTAGAACCTGGTGTGCTGGTGCCGCAGGTGGAGGATTAGCCTAGTGAGCCGTGGCGCTGGCCTCATTTCCTTTCCTTCCTTCCTTCCTTCCTTCTTTCTTTCTTCCTTTCTTCCTTTCCTTTCCTTTCCTTTCCTTTCCTTTCCTTTCCTTTCCTTTCCTTTCCTTTCCTTTCCTTTCCTTTCCTTTCCTTTCCTTTCCTTTCTTTCTTTCTTTCTTTCTTTCTTTCTTTCTTTCTTTCTTTCTTTCTTTCTTTCTTTCTTTCTTTCTTTCTTTTCTTCCTTCTTCCTCCTTCCTTCCTTCCTTCCTTCCTTCCTTCCTTCCTTCCTTCCTTCCTTCCTTTTACTGCTGAGTAGTAGTCTATAATGTATATATACCATGATTTATTTATTTAGTCATCAGTTTATGGACTTCTGGGTTGATTCCATATGTTAGCTATTGGGAATTGAGCTGCAGTGAACATGGAGGTACAGATAACTCTTTCATCTGCTGATTTCATTTCGTTTCGATAACTTCCCAGAAGTGGGATTGCTGGATCATATGGTAGATCTATTTTTACATTTCTGAGTTGTTTCCATACTGTCTTCCACAATGACTGCACCAGTTTACATTCCTCCACAATGGATTAGGGTAGTTTTCTTTCCTACATCCTTGCCAACATTTATTGTTTGTTGATTTCTGTATGAGAGCGATTCTCATTGGGGTGAAGTGAAACCTCATTGTGGTTTTGATTTGCATTTCCCTAATGGCTAGTGATCCTGTGCATTTTTCTCATGTGTCTGTTGGTCATTTGAATTTCGTCCTTTGAAAAATGCCTGTCCAAATCCTTTCCCCATTTCTTAACTGGTTGTTTGTTTTGTTGTGGAGTTTCTTGATCTTTTATATATCCCGGTTGTTAATCCTTTATCAGCTGCACAGTTTGCAAATATTTTCTTCCATTCTGTTGGTTGCCTCTTCACTTTTCTGAGTGCTTCTTTTGCAGTGTAGAGTTTCTCAATTTGATGTAACCCCACTTATCAATTTTGGCTTTGATTGCCTGTGTTTCTGAGGTCTTTTCTAGGAAGTCTTTGCCTATGTTAATGTTTTGTAGGGTTTCCCTGTGTTCTCTAATAATTTGGTGGTATCAGATCATAGATTTAGGTCCTTGATCCACTATGAGTGGATTTTTATGTAAGGTGTAAAACAGGGAGCCTTACTTCATGCTTCTGGATGTGGAGATCTATTTTTTCTAGCACTATTTGTTGAAGAGACTGTCCTTGCTCCAAGGATTGATTTTATCTCCTTTGTCAAAGATAAATTGGTTGTAGATGTGTGAATTGATTTCTGGAGTTTCTATTCTGTTCCATTGATCTACACCTCTGTTTTTTGCCAGTACCAGGCTGTTTTGATTATTACTGCCCATATGTAGTGTGTCTTGAAATCTAGCAATGTGATGCCTCTGGCTTTATTTTTGTTGTGTAAGATTGCTTTAGGTATCCAGGATCTCTTGTGTTTCCATATGAATCTTAGCATTGTTTTTTCTAGATCTAAGAATGTTATTGGCATTTTGATTGGGATCACATTGAATCCATAAATTGCTATCAATAATATGGACATTTTTATATTAATTCTTCCAATCCATGAACATGGAAGATTTTTCCATTTTTTGTGTCTTCTTGTATTTCTTTCTTTAATGTTTTAGAATTTTCATCAAAGAGATCTTTAAACTCCTTGGTTAAGTGTATACCAATGTATTTAACTTTTTTGTAGCTATTTTGAATGGAATGATCTTAGAGGCTGTTTCTCAGGCATGGCATTTCTGTATATACAAAAGGCTATTGATTTTTTGTGTTAATTTCATATCCTGCCACTTTGCCAAACTCTTTTATGAGTTCTAATAGTCACTTAGTGGAGTCTTTTGATTTCCCTATATATAGAATCATGTTTTCAGCAATTAGGGATAGTTTAACTTCATCCTTTCCAATTTGGAGCCCTTTGATTTATTTTTCTTTCCTAATGAATCTGGCTAAAACTTCCAGAACAATACTGAATAGTAATGGTGAGAGTGGGCATCCTTGTCTGCTTCCAGATCTTAGTGGGAATGGTTCAGCTTTTCCCCATTCAATAGGATGCTGACCATGGATTTGTCATAAATTGCCTTGATTTTGTTAAGGAATGTTCCTTCTAAACCCAATTTGCTTAAGGTTTCCGTCATGAAAGGATGTTGTGTTTTATCAGTTTCTTTCTCTGTATCTATTGAGATAATCATATGGTTTTTTTTCTTCAGTTTGTTCTTCATTTGTTTCCAGAAATTTTTTTAGTTATCTTTTGATTTCTTCTATGACCCATTGTTCATTCAGGAGCATCTTGTTCAGCCTTTATGTGTTTGCATATGTTCCAGAGATTCTTGAGCTGTTGCTTTCTAACTTCATTCCATTGTGTTTCAGAAAAGATGCATGATATGACTTTGATTCTTTTTTTTTTAATTTGCTGAGACTTGATATATGGCCTAGCATAAAGTTTATCCTAGAGAAAGTTCCATGCACTGAAGAAAAGAATGTGTATTCTGCAATTGTGGGATGAAAGGTTCTGTAGATATCAGTTATGTCCATTTGGTGCATAGTGTCAATTAACTCTGTTGTTTTTTTGCTGAAATCTCTCTATAAGTCCCCTGTTACTATTGTATTGAAGTCCCTTTAGATCCATTAACATTTGTTTTAAATAGCCAGGAGCTATAATGTTGGGTGCATGTACATTTATTGTAGTCACATCTTCCTATTGAATTGACTTCTTAATCATTACATAGTGCCCTTCTTAGTCTCTTTTAACAATTTTTGTGTTAAAGTCTATTTTGTCTTATTATAGGATTGCTACACCTATTCATTTAGCATGACATATCTTTTTCCATCCTTTCACTTTCAGTCTGCATGTATCTTTGTTGGTGAGGTCTGTTTCTTGTAGGCAGCATATAGGTGGGTCTTGGTGTTTAATCCATTCAGCCAGCCATTGTCTTTTAATTGGACAATTTATGCCATTTACATTCAAGGTTACTATTGATAAGTAATGACTTGGCCCTGCCATTTTTTCATAAATATTCCTATTGCTTGCTTTGGATTTTCTTTGTACTTTTACTGGGAGATTTTCTGCCATAATGATGACTGTCTTTCTGTGTTTCTGTGTATAGTAGTACAATTTTAAGCATATTTTATAAGATTAGATGAGTGATGGTGAGAAATTATTTCAATTTCTGTTTGTTATGAAAGGTCTTTATTTTTTTTCATTTATTAAACTTTTATTTAATGAATATAAATTTCCAAAGTACAGTTTATGGATTACAATGGCTTCCCCCCTCCCATAACTTCCCCCCCACCTGCAACCCTCCCCTTTCCCACTCCCTTTCCCCTTCCATTCACATCAAGATTCATTTTCAATTCTCTTTATATACAGAAGATCAGTTTAGTATATATTAAGTAAAGATTTCAACAGTTTGCCCCCATATAGCAACACAAAGTGAAAAAAAATACTGTTGGAGTACTAGTTATAGCATTAAATAACAGTGTACAGCACATTAAAGATAGAGATCCTACATAATATTTTTTTAAAAATTAATTAATTTTCTATGCCATTTCCAATTTAACACCAGGTTTTTTTTTTTCATTTCCAATTATCTTTATATACAGAAGATCGATTCAGTATATAATTAGTAAAGATCTCATCAGTGTGTACCCACGCAGAAACACAAAGTGTAAAAATACTGTTTCAGTACTAGTTATAGCATCACTGCACATTAGACAACACATTAAGGACAGATCCCACATGAGATGTAAGTACACAGTGACTCCTGTTGCTGACTTAACAATTTGACACTCTTGTTTATGGCGTCAGTAATCTCCCTAGGCTCTAGTCATGAGTTGCCAAGGCTATGGAAGCCTTTATAGTTTGCTGACTTTGATCTTATTCCGATAGGGTCATAGTCAAAGTGGAAGTTCTCTCCTCCCTTCAGAGAAAGGTACCTCCTTCTTTGATGGCCCCGTTCTTTCCACTGGGATCTCAATGAAACCCGGTCATTTGCAACAAGATGGAGGAATCTGGAAAACATCATGCTGAGTGAATTAAGCCAGTCCCAAAGAGACAAATATCATTTGTTTTCCCTGATCGGTGACAACTGAGCACCAAAGGGGAAAACCGTTGAAGTGAAATGGACACTATAAGAAACAATGACCTGATCAGCTCTTGTCCTGACTGTTGATGTACAATGTAATACTTTATCCTTTTTAGTATTTTATTGTTGTTGTTGTTGTTCTAGTACTAGTGGTTGAACTCTGTAATTAACACACAATTATTCTTAGGTGTTTAAATTTTTTTTTTTGTTGTTGACAGGCAGAGTGGACAGTGAGAGAGAGAGACAGAGAGAAAGGTCTTCCTTTTGCCGTTGGTTCACCCTCCAATGGCCGCCGCGGTAGCGCGCTGCGGCCGGCGCAGCGCGCTGTTCCGATGGCAGGAGCCAGGTGCTTCTCCTGGTCTCCCATGGGGTGCAGGACCCAAGGACTTGGGCCATCCTCCACTGCACTCCCTAGCCACAGCAGAGAGCTGGCCTGGAAGAGGGGCAACCGGGACAGGATCGGTGCCCCAACCGGGACTAGAACCCGGTGTGCCGGCGCCGCAAGGCGGAGGATTAGCCTGTTGAGCCACGGCGCCGGCCTAGGTGTTTAAATTTTAACTGAAAAGTGATCCCTGTTAAATATAAGAGTGGAAAAAGAGAGGGAGGAGATGTACAATTTGGGACATGCTCAATCGGACTTGCCCCAAATGGTGGAGTTAGAAATGTGCCAGGGGATTCCAATGCAATCCCATCTAGGTGGCATGTACCAATGCCATCTTCACTAGTCCAAGTGATCAATTTCAGTTCACAATTGATGGCTCTGATAGGTCTAAGAGTCAAAGGGATCACACAAACAAGACAAGTGTCCACTAATACTAACTGATAGAAGAATCAAAAAGGGAGAGAACGATCCAACATGGGAAGTGGGATACACTGCAGACTCATAGAATGGCAGATGTCCTAAATAGCACTCTGGCCTCAGAATCAGCCCTTAAGGCATCCGGATCTGGCTGAAGAGCCCATGAGAGTATTGTAGGCATGGAAAGCCAAGATACCATGGAAAAGAAAAAAAGAAGAAGAAGACCTAAATGAAAGGTCTTTATTTCACTTTCTTTCATAAATGAGAGTTTTGCAGGGTACAGTAGTCTGGGTTGACAGTTTTTTTCCAATTAGTTGTGAGTTTAATTGGAGATCCTCTGAAAATAATCTGGTATTTCTCTTTTTTCTTTATGTTTTACTGTTGAAAGTTTGACTACAGTGTGTCGTGGTAAAGATCTTTTCTGGTCATGTCTATAATGCGATCTATGTGTCTTGTGTACTTGGTTGTCCTTTTGTTTCTCCAAATTAGGGAAGTTTTCTGTAATTATTTCACTGAATAGGCCTAATCCATTCTGTTTTTCCACACCTTCAGGAACTCCTAAGATTTGTATATTGGGTCATTTGATTGTATCCCATATATCTCCAACACTGTTTTTGAGTTTTCTAATTATTTCTTCTCCTTCCTCCTCCTCATCCTTCCCCCCCCCCATCTTCTTCTCCTTCTTCTTTCTTTTTAAGTCTGACTGGAAAATTTCCAAAGATTTGTCTTCTGGCTCAGATATTCTTTGTTCTTCCTCACCAAGTATGTTGTTAAAGCTTTCCACTGTATTTTTTATTTGACTTATGAGTTCTTCATTTCTATTATTTCATTTTGATTTCTCTTCAAAATCTCAATGTCATGGGAAAATTTTTCATCCATGTCATATATGCACTTCATTGACTTATGAATTTGCTTCTCATTGCTTCTGAGTAATCCTGTATTTAATCTTTTGAATTCTGTTTCAGGCATTTCATCAGTGTCTTCATCTTCACATTCTAGTATTGAAATGTTATCATATTCCTTTGAAGGGGTCATGTTTTCCTTATTTTTGTTTCTTGAATTTCTTTCTTTATTTTTAGGCATTTGTGGGAATACTTGTTGGTTCTTTCCTCTGATGGCTTTTATCTTTGAACTATGTCTCTATGGTGTAGTGGGCAGTCTGCTCTTTCAGTGAATACTCAGAGGCCTATGCTGGGTGTGGCCAGCGAGCTCTGGTCAGTGCTCCAGGATGGGGGCGAGTATCCAGGGCAACACCTAAGTTGGGTGTGGCAGATCTTCTCTTGTTAGCAGAAAGGGGGACATGATCACCTCTGTTGGTGTAATCACACCCTTACCTACTCTCTTCCAAGGTGATTGCTGTGAGCTCACAATGTGTGCAGTACTCATCTGTGCTGCTACATGAACCACATAAATGATTTGTGCCGTCCACACTGTGAGCACAGATTCTGCCTCAGAGACCGCCCCCCCCCCCCAGGCAATCAGGGAGTTCAGAGTGTGTGGAGCCCCTCACAGTGAATGCCCAGACACCCAGTACATTCTGCACCCTCTTCTGCAGTCTCAGAATTCTGTCCTGGCACAGAAGGCTCCCACAGTCATGGAATGTAGAAGATCCACTCCACCCTGCTAGCCTGTCCCATCCACAGAGAGGCAGAGATGTTTCAAGAGCCAGCTGCCTGTGGGTGCTCTAACTAGGCAGTTTGAGCCCTGGAGTTTGTGATATATTGAGAAACTGGGGGCACCTCACAGTCTTATTGGGTACCCAGGCTCTTGCCAATCCTCTTAGCCACACTCAAAGTCAATGGGGAATGCAGATTTTTCCCTCTGGTAAAATCTCTGGATCACACATGTGCACAAGAGCTTCTGGCCGCAGCCCCTAGTTGTTTCACAATGGTGGCTTCTCCCCACCCGTTGCTGGGCACACACAAGAGCCTCTGCAGCCAGCACTGATGTCAGAATGGCATCTTCTCCTCACATGCAAGCTGGGCGCATGCACCCGAGCTGCTGCCACCAGAACTGTTGACAAGATGGCGTCTTGTCCCTGCCAGTTGTTGGGCACATGTAGCTGTCCAAAATGGTGCCCACCCTCTCTCAGCAGGTTTTTGGGCACCATTGGGAGGCATGGGGAGAGAGAAACATGCCCCTTTTTATCACTGGATTAGTGGGTACCCTATCCCCCTTAGGGCTCCAGGCCAGACTCAAAGACGGTGTGATCTGCCAGGCTCTCCCCCTGGCTATATAACCAGTGGCATAGGCTGCGAAGTCTGATCTCACCTGGGTCTTTTATTTATTTATTTTGACAGGCAGAGTGGACAGTGAGAGAGAGAGACAGAGAGACAGGTCTTCCTTTGCCGCTGGTTCACCCTGCAATGGCTGCTGCAGCTGGCGTGCTGCAGCTGGCGTGCTGCAGCCGGCACACCTCACTGATCCGAAGCCAGGAGCCAGGTGCTTCTCCTGGTCTCCCATGGGGTGCAGGGCCCAAGCACTTGGGCCATCCTCCACTGCACTGCACTCCTGGGCGACAGCAGAGAGCTGGCCTGGAAGAGGGGTAATCGGGACAGAATCTGGTGCCCCGACCGGGACTAGAACCCCATGTGCCGATGCCGCAGGCGGGGGATTAGACTATTGAGCCGCGGCGCCGGCCCTCACCTCAGTCTTCAAAGTTGGCACTTTTTCCGGCTCTCAGCTGCTTGGGTCTTGTGTTGTATCTGTGTTGTTGCTGCGCGTCCTTACCTTCCACACAGACCCACAGAATCCCTCTTGCTTCCATAGAATTTCCACTGCAGTTTCTCTCTCTCCCTTGAGAATGTACTTCCTTTTTTTTTTTTTTTTTTTTTGCTATTTCCTCCTAGACTAGAGCAGTACACCCTTTCCCTATTCTACCATCTTGGAATCCCCTACTCACTACTTGATGAATTCTTTATTTAGTGGAAAGTTAAGTTTGTGATTATGAAACAAATTGAAAACATATCATAAAAATTAAATGAAAAATAACAAAGGAAGGAGGAGAGAAGATGAGTGAGGAGAGGAGGGAGGGAGGGAAGGAGGGAGCTCTTAAAACTATTTATGAAATACATGAGTTTTGTTCCCTATATATAAATTTTAAAAATTAAAAAAAATGTATTTATTTGAAAGGCAGAGTTAGATGGGTGGGGGGGGGGGGGAGTGAGCGAGCTTGAGAGAGCTTTTTAATCTTCTCCAAATGGCTGTAGCAATCAGGGCCAGGTCAGGGGCCAGAAACTCCATCCAGGTCTCCCATGTGAGTGACTGGAGTCTAAGTACTTGGGCCATCTTTTGCTGCTCTCCCAGGCACACTGTCAAGGAGTTGGATCAGAAATGGAGCAGCCAGGACTCAAACTGGAGCTCCAATATGGGATATTGGTATCAAAGGCAGTGGCTTAACCTGTTGTGCTACAATGCTGGCCCCATCCCAGTTTTTCTTTTTTTTTTTAAGATTAATTTATATGTTTAAAAGAGTTATACAGAGAGGGAGACAGAAAGAAAGAGAGAGAGGCATTCCATCCACTGTTTCACTCCCCCATTGGCCTCAACAGCCAGGGCTGAGCTAGGCTAAAGCCTGGAACCAAGATCTTTATCCAGTTCTCCCATGTGGGCCAAGAACTTGGGCCATTCTCTGCTGCATTTCTCAGGACATTAGCAGGGAGCTGGATAGGAAGTGGAGCAGCTCAGACATGAACTAGCACCCATATGGGGTGTTGATATCACAGGTGGCAGCTTTAACCACTATGCCACAATGTTGCCCCCCCCCAAGCCAAATTCTTAAAAATGGCACAATTCTCATCCTTTCCTACCCTTGGGGTCCTTCTACAGAGCCAAACCAGCTATAAAGGTTATAATTGGATGGATCACAGATATCCACAGTGCCCTAGTCACTGAATTTGCAATAGGAGTGTCTCTAGTGGATAACTTTTGTCCCAAAATTGAATGTGTATGCAAGACCTCTGCCTCTTCTGTCATAAATTGAATGTGTATACAAGACTGCTGCCTCTTCTGTCATATTGCCATTTATGCTGCAATGGTTGCAACTTCCATTCTGCACCTATCTTGGCATCCCCAGCCCTCCTGCCTTAATATCTGTGGGGCTCGGATGCAAAGTAGAGAGCTGCCATCAGTAGTACGCCAAGATGTGAGTGCGTGGTGAGAAATAAGGTTCTGCTGGCTGATATTCCTCCTCCTGGCAGCTCTGTTCCTCCTGGCCTGTCACTACTGTCTGCACATTCCTCTCTACTTTCTCTGTGACCAGCAGCTCAGAAGCTACTCTAGGCCAAGTAGATGCCAGTTTAGATATCTGGCAGTGCTCAGTGGGCATTCCCTGCTGGGTACCATCCTGAATCATGTCCAGGTCAAGGTGCTGAGTGGCAGTCAGTCATCAGGCAACAGTTCAGCATCCACTCTTCAAAGTCCGAGATGTGGGAGCACGCACTTGCTGCATCCCAATTCCAGTTTCTCATATGCTCAGACTCAGGGTGCCCTGAGAGTGAGTACAGACCAGCTGGACCAGGTTACAGGGCTCCCTTGTCATCTGTTCCCACTTCCCTCTGGATCATACTTGAACTATGCAAGGGCATTTGACTGAGGCCTCCAAGAACTGGGTCTTTAAGTGGGTGCAGGGGCCAAGCACTTGGGCCATCTTATACTGCTTTCCCAGGCCATAGCCGAGTGCTGGATCAAAAGAACAGCAGCTGGGACTTGAACCAGTGCCCATATGGGATGCTCGCACTGCAGGTGGCGGCTTTACCTGCTACACCTCAACACCGGCCCCAAGGGTGTCTCTTTAAAAATCAAGAGGCCTCCTCTTCCAAGGACTTGATCACCAAGCTCACCTTCCTCCTGTGCTCTAGCCTCTGTCCTCTGTTCCCTTGGGATCCCTTTCCTGACTGCTTCTTCTCTTTACCTCCAACTTCCAGTTGAGGCCATCGCTTACCAGGGCAGTTGTAATAAACTCCTCACTGCCCCTGCCCCCAGCCTGCATCCCTGTGACTTTTGGCTAGTGCACCAACCTGTAGAATCCTTAAACACATAGATCCAGCTCCTCCTTGTCAGCTAGACATCAGGCATGCATCATCTCCCCAAAAGGGTCCCCACTGACTCCACCAGGTGTTCACGCCAAAACCTGTTTACTGTTTCCATCGCTTTTAGCTGATACTGCATTGGGAATTCTTTTGTTTACTGCTGTATTGTCTTTCCTTCACCAGAATGTAATCACCAAGAGGGAAGAGAATTTGGATTGTTTCCCACTTGGCCCCAATGTCCAGGACAGTGCCTTCTACACAGTAAGTAGGTGCTTGATAAATATTGAATGAGTGAGCAGATGGATAGATACATCCTTCAGAAGAGCCCCTGCTGCCATCCACCGGGCTTGTTGGGCTTGTTGGCAGTCTTCAGGCTGTTCTGGATACTGAGAAGAGAGGAGAGCCTTTTGTTGTGGTGAGCAAAGCATGAGCCTACCATAACCCCAGGAGACTCGTCCAAGGCACTGTTAGCCTGGTGGCAGGCAGCCACCTAGCCACGTGTCTCTTTAAAAGCAGTAGGAGGCCAGGCACTGGAGATAAGAAGTGTGGTTGGCAGCATGATAGTGATTGGAAGAGGGCCAGAGGGTGACAGGTTAGGGGTTGCCATTTGCCCCTGTGTTACTCTCTGGGAATGCCCAGACCTCTGCAGCCGGTCGGCAGCCACAAATGCTTCCTGTGGAGAGCAAGCAAGAGAGGAGATCCCCTGTGAAGGCCCTGGAGCTGGGGCTGCCCCAGGAGCCTCACTGGGGTAGCCAAGACCTAGATCCTTTCATAACTGCCATTCATGGATACTTGGGAGGCTTCCCTAGGAAACCTGTTAGGTCCATGTGCATCCTGCCTGTGTTCTCTATCCCTGTGCTTCTCTACACTTTAGTCTCTCCAGTGGTAATGTGAAGTCTGGGATGAACTGGGGTCTGGGTACTGGAGTCCCAAGGAGAAATGAGAGTCTACAAGGCCAAGATCCTGGGTATGAGAGGCTGCCCAGGGGAGATGGATGGGCCTGGAAGAGCTCAAGCGAAAGGTATCAGGACAGTGTGGGGCAGACCTTTGAGGCCCTAGGACTACTTAGCATTCTGAAGCAACATAGCAAGAGCTGGCAACTCTGTCTTATCCTGGTTGGTTCACACTTAGTGTCAAGGTGGGTAATGGAAGAACATCTGGCAGGGAGTCTCAGAGAATTAGGTTCAGGTCTCATCTCTCCCCCTCTCTGGCTATAACCTTGGACAAGTCAGTTCTCTGCTCACAGCTTGTTACATCATCTGTGAAAGGGAGTTCCTGATCCTCTCTCATATGACTATGCTGAGTATTAAAGAAATAACCCAAGTCATTCCAGGGCATCTACAAGGTTCAGCTCCCTATTCCTACCAGGTCATCCCCTAGGGTAGTGAGGATATCAGTGGCCACAAACTAAGGAAGCTAAAAACCACTGTCCTGACTCAGTGACTTGCCCCACCCTGGCCTCCAGCCCAGATTCTGGAGGCCTTAGTCAACGGGTGGGGGTCTGTTTGCCTAGGGCTGGGGTTTCCCTGTAGGAAACAGTGTGGCCTGCTGGAAAAGCCCTCAAAACAGCTGGATGTTGCCTTGTCTACAGAGAGCTTAGTGCTGCCAGAATGGATGGGTGGACCAGTTAGACTTGCCCCCTCTGGGAAACCCAGATGTGAGCTGTCACCTGGACCTAAGTATGGTTCCTGCCTATCCTGCTCTAGCAAGGCCCTGGAGAAAGTTCAGAATAGGAAGCTGAGGTGAACTGCAAGCCTATAGCTGCTCTCCCCTGAATTCTGCTCAGTATCCAGCGTGTCCAAAGGTTCCAGCCTCCAGGTGCCTGAACTGTCTAGGCCTCTTCCAGTCACATCATCATCCCATCCTCTCTTACCTGCCCCAAGGCTCCTGCTACCTCACTAAACACTGACCTGCTACCTCCAGGCTCAGGGGTGTTTTATACCCTCTAGGCCTCCCCTGGCTTCCACGATTCTACCAGTCCTGGTGCTCTTCCTCCTTCCTCCTTGATGCTTACCAACCTCTTCTATAGCTATCTTCTCCTCTGCCTATCTTCTAGGTTGTCAGATTCTTTGGCATTTGGTTCTTTCTCTCCAAATTCATACCTGCACCCTCCAACCAGGATCCAACAAGGATCCCTGCCTTTGCTTAATCATCCTCAGACTAGTGTTATTTTCAGACGTGTTTCTGCAGGCCCCTCTTTGGGGAGAAGTTCTACCATTCTGGAGCTACCCTAACTGTGGCTCCTGGGTATGGAATCCCCTGATCTGGCCTCAACCTATTCCTGCCGTGACTTTTACGAGGTCTCTTGGTATAGGTGAAGGACTTTCCCCCAGGCATCCATCACAGGCATGTTCTTTGCTACCGTCTTGCCACACTGGCAAATGACTCTTCCTCCTTGCACAGGCTGCTCTGGAACTATCTACCCAAGGAATTACACCTGACTCCCTCCCCCCAACCCAGATAGAGCTGACTCTACTCACTGCCAGGGGATGATGAATGCTTCGCTGGTGTCCATGGTACCTTCTGGCTGAGGCACAGTGAATACTCAATATTAGGGAGGGAGGGGAACCTTGAAGCCATTTCTTTTGAGGAGTTGGGTATCTGAGAATGGCAAAGTGTGACCCTTTCCTGGGCTTTTATGTCCCAGTAGAAAAGAGGCTTAAGCTGAAGCAATGGAATCTTACTGGGGAGAGGATTTCTAAGCATCAGCCTTCTCACCCATTTTCTTGGGATCCAGGCTTGTTTGGGGCATTTTAAGGTAGTCTGTGGACACTGTGATGCACAGCCCAGATCCCTCTTTATGGGTGAAGATGTTATTCAGCTGTTAGCCTTCCTTGAGGCTGGCCTTGAATCCAGTCCAGCTAATGACTGAGAAATTTGAGTTTTAAAGCTTGGCTCCTTCCCTTTTGGGAAAACTCTAAAAGACCACCTAGGAGAGCTCCCATGGGCTTGATTGGAAATGTGTGGCAGCTCTCTGTCTGCTTCTGCCTAATCATTCTTTAGTTCTTGTCTTCCACAGGGGTGATCACAAGGCTTTGCCTCAAAAAGTTCCTCCATGCTAACTTCCAACTCAGTTTGCTTCTTGCCGCATTTCATCTGTGGCATGTTGTTCCGGAAGGGATCAATAAAATGAGATGGTAATATGGGATTTTAGAGATTGGTCACCCCCACTGTCTGGCTGCCATTGAGGACCACATTGCAGGTGAGGCAGACAGCCTCTGGCACATGGTAATAACATGATTGTGAAAACTTTTATTCATGTTGGAGGAGAATACATTAACTGGTGCAGTACATAATGTGTTTGAAAATTAGGGGAAACTAATTACTTTAGGGACAGTGCTAAGCTTGACTGAGTTTCAGTTAATGCTAATGGAGAGCTTAGAGTGATTAACTGACAATGAAAAGCTAAGTGTGAAAACCATAGGCCTCTTTGGTGCATATGGGGAACTATTACCTCTTACCATAGCAGAGATGAAGCTGAAAACCAAATCTAAGACTTATTTGTCAAAGTAGTTGCTATGGTTTGAGTGTATCCCCCAAGGGTTTTTGTGTGCGATGCTTGGTCCTCAGTGTGGTGATGTTGAGAGGTGGTGGAATCTTTACAACATGGGGCTTAGTACAAAAAACTAGGTCACTGCGCATACTACCTTTGGATTGATGCTGGTCTCAGGAGTGAGAGTGAGTTGTTAAACAGCAGCAAATCTGATGCTTGAATCTCTCTGACTTCCTGTCCTGTCATGTGATCTCTCTATTGAATGGGCTCCTTCCACAATGCTGTCTGCCATGATGTAGCACAGGAGCTATCATCCAAGCTGGTATCATACTGTTTGGACTTAAGTTCCAAGCCTCTGGTATTTTTGTGATAGCAGTGAAAAAGAGACTAACATAGTAGTTAACCTCCAAAAACTAAACAGCCCTGCAACAAGTCCTTGATACCAAAAGCAGAGCCCTGATTGGAAAGAATGAAGCCTAATCCATAAGACTAGTATGTCTGATGTAGCTGAAAATCTCAAATCGTCAGATTCCTATAGACACTCTATACCTGAGTATATGAGTGGCCCACTCATCCTTATTAAAAACTAGAGCTTAACTTTGCCTCTTAACTTTAAAAAGATAATGCAAGCCTATGTCCTACAGGATCTCTTCGCTCATTCTATCAGAATCTGTTCCCACATTACCTCTTGGCCACTGGGCCAACAACTAAGGTTAAGTCACAACAGTGACTGGCTAGATATGTGCTTGGGCTGCTAATGGAGAAAAGAACTACACCTCAAGGAAATGTGAGACTTAACCAGCAAGTACTTGGCAAGCTAGGAGAGTATGCATAGGACTGGATTCTAGAAAAAGAGAGTAGAACAGATATTTGGATTAAAGAGTTTTGTGGGTATGGGAGCATTCTCTCTCTCTCCAGGACACAGCATTTAAAACTGTGGCAGGGCCCTGGGAGTTGGTGCAAATACATTGTTAGAGTAGATCCTAAATGCATGGAGGAAAGGACAGCTCACACTAAGGGGGAGAAGTGCCAGAATTGCTGTGTCAAACTATTAGGAAGTGGGTGTGCAGGAATGGACATATTAAGGAAGGCTAGATAATTCACTTAAGTACCCAGAATATACCAAAACAATAAGGAATGTGCTGGGGAAAAGGGTACCAGTATCATTAAGAAGTAAAGTTGTGACTGTCTTCTATAATGCCGTGACTGAGGGTAGGAAATACTGTCACAGAACTGGGCTGACTGTTAGCAATCAGGGTGATTAGTCTCTGGAATAATAGAAGCCAAGTGGTAGCACCTATCTCCCACAAGTTAGGGCACAGTTACTATGAGTAGCAAGGTTAGAGAGTAGCTGAGAAGACCTGACTCATAGAGAGTTATGGAGATGGTTAATAGAACACAGCATCCCTGGGGTCAAAATAGATCAGCCCTGAAGGCACTGCTTATTCTACATGGTCAGAGAAACCCATTGTGGATGATGAGTTCAGTCACCCCAACAAAAAGTTAGCTTGGGGCCAGTGCTGTGGCAAAGTGCCTGCAGCACCCGCATCCCATATGGGTGTTGGTTTGAGTCCCGGCTGCTCTATTTCCAATCCAGCTCCCTATTAATGTGCCTGGTAAAACAGTGGAAGATGACCCAAGTGCTTAGACCCCTGCCATCACGTGGGAGACCCGCAAGAAGCTCCTGGATGAAGCTCCTGGATCCTGGCTTTAGCTTGGCCCAGCCCTGGCCTTTGCGGCCATTTGGGGAGTGAACCAGCAGACCTCTCCCTCTCCCTCTCCCTCTCCCTCCTCCTCTCTGTAACTCTGACTTAAAAACAACAACAACAACAAAAAACATTAGCTTATGAGTTTCCGTATCTGAACTGATTGTTTGGAATTTTGACTCAAAACCTATTGATTGAAGAAGAAGCCAGATATCCCAAAAAGAATGGTGTCTTACCACCACAACAGGTAGGAATGATGACTTCCCCAGTCATGGGGATCTGTGGCTTTTTATTTGGGTAACCATACATACTAGGAAAAAGAGAATATTCAAACTGTCAAGGGCTATTGAACACAAGATTTGATATCATCACCCAGGAACCTTAAATGTCACCAAAAGCTCTTGTTAGAGTAGGGGGCTTGTGTGGGCCAGGAAACAAATAGATTTCTGGCCCAAGTTCTGTTTATGGCAGGCCCTCTGGATCCACAAGACCCGGTCAGTATTATCATCAGATAAACATGTTAATTCGAAACCCCTATCTTGGGCCCCTGGCCTGTGTGGTAAGAGCAATAATAGTGAGGAAAGTCCAGTAGAAACCTCCAATACTTCTTCCTATCTGAATCAAAATGGTATATAAAAGCAATGTCACATTCTAGGGGTATTGACAGAAATTAATGTTACCAATAAAGACCAAAAGCAAGTCTATTCATCTTCACTTAATTTAACAAAAATCCAGATGGATCCTGGAACCAGTTCAGCAATCTTAGTTCCAGCTACAGCCACTGTTTCTGTTGGGTGCCGAATCTTTGCTTTGCTTTGGTCCCAGGCACACAGTGTGTCACTGCTGATCTGATGAATCCATTCTTTTCTACCTCTTTCAGAAAAAGTTTGCATTTGTTTGAGACAAACAACAGTTTGAATTTCCAAGGCAAGGTTAACTCCCTTGCCCTAGGTCATAATATAAACCCAAGAGTGGGATCTGAACCATCTGGACATCCTGTAAAACATCACAGTAGTCTACTCTATCAATGTTACGCCATTCTGACAAGATTGGTGGCCATGGCAAGATACTTGCACTCCAGAATATAAGCACTGTGAACATTCACATCTGCCATGTCATCAAAGTTTTCAGGGATCTATGTGGTCAAGAGCATGTTGGGAAATTTTTTCTGAACTATGGGACAGATCAGTACGTCTTATACTTCCTACCATGGAGAAAAAAGCAGGCCTCTTTGGGTGTGGATACAACCTGCTACACACCTGGGAATGTCACTGTAACCTATACATCTGCAGTGACATAAAAGCCTATCATCTGTGAGTGGGGCTCCAGGTAGGAAAGAGCTCTAGCAATTTCAGTATATACTGCAATACAAGTATCTCTGCTATGAGGGCCATATGAAACATCTGAGCCTGTGGTTTTCTAGGCATCAGTAGTGGGAAAATACATTTGTTCCTAAGTTTCTGGGACAAGGCCATATTGTCTGCACTGGAGACTTATACACCATTTGAAAAACAACTTTTACCATATTTCTGAGTCCTAGAGACCTTAAAATCCTGATCAAATGAGCATGCTGCAAGAACTACCATGATGAGTTGGCTGTAGGATCAGGTAGGCCCAGCAACAATCTGTCACAAGGTGGAAGGGGCACATCTGGAATCAAGCACAAGCATGATTGGAGGGCACAGGTAAGCTGTACAAACTGGTAACCCAAAATCCTATGTTATCCTCCAAAACCTTTCTCACAGGTCACATCTGTTGCTGCATGTTGATCCCTTATCAGCTGATTGAGGGCAGAAATGCTCAAGCAGGGTTCACAAAGAAGTCCACAACTCCATGCCTTAAGGATGTCAATAGGCTACTTGACTGCCACTTAACTACTGTGATATTCCTGCCCTGGAAGGTCCAGTTTTGTCATTTAGACAAATAAAAAAATACACATTGAGGTACCAATTGATTGTTCCTTCTGTGGAGTCTCATCCAAAGCTTTCAGAGTTTTTGATCCACTAGTATGGGATTTTTTTTTAAGGATTTATTTATTCATTTCAAAGTCAGAGCTACACAGAGAGAGGAGGAGAGGCAGAGGGAGAGAGGTCTTCCATCTGCTGGTTCACTCCTCAGATGGCTGCAACGAGTGGAGCCATGCTGATCTGAAGCCAGGAACTAGGAGCTTCTTCCAGGTCTCCCACACAAGTGCAGGGGCCCAAGGACTTGGGCCATCTTCCACTACTTTCCCTGGCCATAGCAGAGAGCTGGATTGGAAGTGGAGCAGCTGGTACTAGAACCAGTACCCATATGGGATGCCAGCACTGCAGGCGGCTGCTTTACCTGCTGCACCACAGTGCCAGCCCCTAGTATGGGATCTTATTTAACATTAGGTTAGACCTAAGAATCTGCTTTATAGTAAAGAAGGATGCATTTTCCAGCAAAGAGGGTGGGAGTGTAGGTCCATGACCATGAGATCTCCTGGTCATATCATATACTGTGTCACCCTTGTGCTGTTAGTATGCTAGAGTGCTGGCCTTAGCCTATTGAGGACATAGTTGAAGCAGCAGCTTGGGAGTGATATTTGACAGAATAATGAGTTGTTCTTTAGGACACAGTTCTTTTAACAAATAAAAGACCATTATGTGGAACTGTGTCCAAGAAGGTATAACACAAGGGTTTTGAACCAAGAGATAGAATAAGGAGAACCCAATTGAAAAATTTGAGCTTCTGGGGCTGGTGCTATGGCATAACAGACAAAGCCACTGCCTGCAGTGCTGGCATTCCATGTAGATGCCAGTTCGAGTCCTGGCTGCTGTTCTTCCGATCCAGCTCCCCACTAGTGCATGTGGGAAGACAGCAGAAGATGGCACAAATGCTTGGGCCCCTGCACCCATGTGGGAGACCTAGAAACAGCTCTTGGCTTCTGGCTTCAGATCAGCCAAACTCTGCCCTTGTGGCCATTTAGAGAGTGAACCAGCAGTTGGAGAAGGAACAGATGCTTGAGTCTGGCTCCAGGAACAATTAGAACCACAGCCTTCCTGGGACTCACAGGACTGGGGACATTGTAACTCTGGAAACAAAGGTCCTCAAAGCCTCTAGTCACAGTGCCAAGAGGGAAAACTTTTTTTTTTTTTTTTTTTTTGACAGGCAAAGTTAGACAGTGAGAGAGACAGAGACAGGAAAGGTCTTCCTTTTTCCATTGGTTCAGCCCCCAAGTGGCCGCTATGGCCGGCGTGTTGTGGCTGGCACGCTGCGCTGATCCAAAGCCAGGAGCCAGGTGCTTCCTCCTGGTCTCCCATGCAGGGGCAGGGCCCAAGGACCTGGGCCGTCCTCCACTGCACTCCCAGGCCACAGCAGAGAGCTGGACAGGAAGAGGACAGAACCAGCACCGCCCTAACCGGGACTAGAACCCGGTGTGCCGGCGCCGCAGGCAGAGGATTAGCCTAGTGAGCCACAGCACCGGCAGAGGGAAAACTTTTAAGAGCTTCCGGGCATGTACCATCTGGGACTTAGTCAAGAATGGAACTACCACTTTTTATCCGACATACAGTCTGCTGCAATGTCTGTGTGTCTGCCAGAGGCTCAGACTGGAAGGGGCTAAATCTATCCACCTGTCTGTGTCTGTCATTCTGTCACTGCCAGTGTCCCCAGTTGGCTTCTCCATCTGTCCCTTCTGATCTCTGTCTGAGTCTGCCAGTGTCTGTCCATCTATCTGTTACTACCAGGAGTCCTGACCTGTGTTTATCTGTCTGCCTAACACTTGTGGACCTGTTGTGTCTGTCTGCCTATGGCCTGGCAGATTCTAAGGAAAGATGCTCATTCCTACCATGTGTGTTTATTGTATCCAGGAGACCCAGGTCCATGGCTGATTTTGCTTTGTTTCCAAGCCCAAAGCTGTGTCTCTCTGTCCTTGGGCCCCCTAGGCATAGGAACCTATAGAGGGACTGTGCCCCAGGGCATGGCCTGAGGCTCTGTGGTTAATTTCTGTCCAGATTCAGACACTGGCTGGTGTGCATCTCTTTGGTTAGGGTCCATCTGATTCACAGCCTTGTCACTAGTCCTGAGCTGCTATTTCAGTTGAGAACCTGGGAGAGGCCCACAGAAACCATCTCAGAGAGGCCCTAGCAGGAGGAAGGATCTGCGGGCTGTGGAAGTCAGTCAAGGAGAGCACCCCAAGTGTAAGGGGAGGGGGAGACTATGAGTTATTTTTATGTTGTTGTGTCATTTCTGGGTTGGAGCTGAGGCTTCAGCAGCATTTGCTGCTTCCCTGGTCTCCCTCCCAGCACATGACCTCACCCTCATCCAGCCTGGCCAGAGGAAGAGGCCTGGGAAGGAGCCAGGTCCTCCACCAAGACAGCTCGGGGCTGCCCCAGGCCCTGAGCCGGAGGAAGTGTGACACATTGTCAGAGAGCCAGGCTTCCCTCCGTCTTGCTGCTTCCTTTGAGATGGTTCCCAAGTCCATTAAGTGGGAAAAGCAGCAGACAGCTGTGCTGGTGTTGAGTTCCTAGCTCCCTTGGCTGGACCCAAGGGATGAGGGTGGTTTACCTTTCAGAGGCTGTTGTAGATAAGACTAATGACAACAAGGTCTATGACTGTGAACTGAGCAGTTTCTTGTAGCCTGCTGCTGGCCTTTGCCCCAACAAATGTTTTCTTTGGGAAATTCATGTTGCCCTTCCATCCTTTTTCCTTTTGTAAAACCTGTGAACATGTCATTTAATCAAAGGTGATAAGAGGCTCACTTTCCTCAAACTCTGGAACATAACCACTGCCAGCACCTATATGGGGAGGAGTTCTCCCAAACCCAGGAAATGGAGCAGTTTGGAGCAGAAACTCCACAGTCCAAGGAGAAGATGACGGTACACTCTTGTGACCCTGGAGGTATGCAGGCAAGCTCTGGAGTAGGTATTGAGGAAGAGGGTACCCAATAGAGGAACTCACTACCTCCCAGTGGATATTGGTCAACAATGTTAGGGGGACAGATGTCAGCCAGTTGACTGGGGCACATTCCAGTCAGGGAGCAGAGAATAGTAGGAAAGCTGTGGCTCATTTGAGTTCCTGGAGCCCAGGACTGCTGTCAGGGAGAGAGTGTGGTGAGCAGTGAGGTGGGGTGTCTGCAAGAGTAAGTGGTAGGGCAGGATCTAAGACGAAAGGGCCAGGAAGTCACTCTGAGCCAGCAGGTAGCCAATATAGGACATAGCTGATTAATTCCCCTAACCTCACAGGTTAGGAGTCCCTGCAGAGCATGGCAGTTTCTAACGTTCAGTAAATATTGTGCAATGAATTAATGGTGGCTGTCAGGAGAGAGGGTTGGTCTACTTTGGGACAAGGGTCCATGGGGCTTTTGAGGTGCTTGTCTGTATGAGTGAGATGGGCTGGGTCAGGATAAGGCTATCAAGACAGACAGAAGTGGGCAGATTTGAAAGGGGGCAGGAGAATGAACACACCAGGAGATGCTGGGGAGCTGACTGGGGACTCGGACCCCAGGAGGACCCAGAATGTACCTACGGCTCTGTAGCTGAGCCTGGTCCCTCACATAGGACAACAGTATATCAGTTTCCCCCTGGGGTCTCCCGGAGGTTTGTAGGCAAAGGCTGCACTCCACTGTGCATTGGCACCACACCTGGGTCCAGCTGGCCCTAAGTGAGCCACAACCTCCAGAAAAGACACTGGACATGGAAGTAGTCCTGTCATAGCCATGGCAGCATAGGAGACTGACGAGTGATAAACTGGGCAATTTTCCTTCTCATGCATAAACATACTATGCTGTAGCTTGCCTAAGCACAGTGACTGAGGATAGGCCCACAGCCCTGTGAGCTTGGCTGAGGGTTCAGTGAGAACTGGGCTTTGTTCCCAGCAATTGGCTTATCTGAAAAAAAATGAACAATGTAGAGAAGAATGTACAATAGTGATAAGGATGTTGGAGAAGCAGGCTCAGATCACGTGAGAGGAAAGGAAAGATCTAACACGAATAAGCAGTGCCTACACAAGACAGGGAAACCAACAATAATGTTGTTTAACTAAAGACTTCCTTGGAAAAAATGTTTGGCAGTCCCTGCTGCAGCTACAAGATACTTCCTGTGACCCAGCAACTGCACCATACCCTGCATCTCCAGCAGAAAGACAAACATACACTGACCAAAACATGAGTACAACAATATTCATAGCAGCTTTATCAGTGTGAACCAAGAAGTGGAACTGCCCAAAGGTCTATTAGTGGTGGAATGAGGAAATAAATTGTGGGATATTCAGGTAATGGAATACTATACGTCAGCAACAAAAAGGAGACCACAACTCTGTGTAACACCAGAAAGAATTGCACGGACACAACATGTAATGAAAGAAGTCCAACAGAAATGACAGTGTGCTGTGTATGCTTCCACTTATCTGAAGTTCAAGAAGGGACAAAACTAGTGTATGGTAAGAGGTTGGAGGAGGATACTGAACAGGAGGGAGGAACTCAGGAAGCCCTGAGGGGTGCTGGTGGTGTTCTGTGTCTTTCTCTTGGTCTTCGTTATTTAGGTGTAAGCGTTGACAAGACTTCTCTGAACTGTACAATAATTTGCCTCCAGGGCCGCAGGTGCTTGAGGCAGATCCTGGCCTTCCCCTTGAGTGAGGGTCCAGGTGGGTTGAGGGCAGGGCCTGGGAAGTTTGTGCAGATCTTCCCTTGAAGTTGAGAAAAAGAACAGGGAGAAAGGTTTTCGATTAATCATCTCTCAGGTTGAAAGAGCAGGTCTGGACTTGAGATAGCATCAGCAGCAGCAACATGAAACTGTTTCAACTGCGCTTATCTCCAACCACAGTACAAAATAACTGTGAAGCTTCATCTTTCCTGGCAGCCATAGCCCAGGGTCTCCTCACAGGAGAGAAATCGGTCAACCATTTCCGAGGGTGAGGCCTCTCTGCCCAGCAGCCCTTCTGAGAGCCCAGACAGGGGCTTCTGTGGAGCTAGGCCCAAGAACTGTGTCTAGCTCACCTCCTGTGTAGTCCTGAGGAAGTCCCCGTCCTCTCTAGGCCTTGGAGGTGGGGAGCTTCCAGCACTGACAGTAGGCGAGATGGCTGTCCTTTACCCCAGCTCCATCCTGGGGGCTGCCCCTGCTCTGACCTACTCTGCAGACCTGCGTGCCATGAGCATTCTGTCTCCATGGTTCTCTGATGAGCTGGGCACTCTCAACAGTGACAGGTTTTTCTGACTGTATCTGTGCCTCTTTGTGTCAGGGAAGGCTGGTCTGGGCTGTGTGCTCTCCGTTCTTGCTACATGCCACTTCACAGATCAGAAAGCTGAGGCCAGGAAGAGACCTGAGTGCTGGATTGCCTAACTGGGAAGCCCATGTAACACTGTGGAGCTGGCAGATCTGTGATGACTGGCTGTGCACCATCAGCACCAACCAGCAGCTTGCTCAGTAGTCCTGGGTGGCACAGTCTGTGGCTGGTCCCTGCAGCTCTTACCTTCCTCTTCAATTATTCAGAGCCAAGTTACCAAGCACAAATATGTGTGGGCAGCCAGGAGCCAAGGGGAGTAAAGGCTTAGGAATACAGCACACCTAATTTCCAGGGCCAGTCTTACCAACTTGGGTATGTGTGGTACAAGCCAAAGAGGCAGCCCCCATCTGTGACTGGATAGTATCTCGCAACCTTCAGTCCCATGCTGAGAGCCATCCTGCCTGCCTGCCAGGAAGAGCAGGTGGCCCTCTTCTGCTATTCTTGCTGAAAGAGGTATTTATTTATTTAGTGGATGCAAAAGCTTCCCTCCAGTGTGATCCCTTTGGGTATGATGCTGATTCAAGGAATGTGGGCATATAGTGGTTGTGACAGATACTGTCAGAGGAAAGGGGACAGGGGGAAGGGGCTGCCCATAGGCCCAGCATCTGAGATAGGGCTGTACTGCTGTTTTTGTGTGTTTCTCGGACTCCTGGTTCCACCCTCAGTACTACTGATTTCTGTGGGAAGAGGGAGTACCTAGGAGGTAAAAGGTGATAGAGTTGAGGTGGTTTCTGGTGAGGCCCCTGTCAAGGGAGGCATTATGTCATTGGGAAGTCTTGATGTGTAATGAGCCAGTCTGCTCAGAATACCCTGCCCTGCTTTCCTTCTTGATCTAGAGATGGGCCCAGCAAAACCAAGAATGTTTCCTCAAGACCAGGCCTTCGCAAAGTTATTTCCTATAGAGGCACATAGTTTCAATCTATTTGCTGGCCTCTTAGGGAAAAGGGGTGCTTGGGAGCAATCTCAGCCAACTAGGGGTTAAGGCTCTGATTCTTTGGTCTAGAAGTGCATTCCAGAGCTCTGGCCTATCAGTATACCAGCATCTTCTTAGAAGATGTGCGAGCAGGCTTCCAGGAAACCATGGGCTCCAGCCTACCTGGGTCTCAGTAGCACTACTCACATGGTCCTGCCATCTGCTTTCTGGCTTCTAGCAGCCATCACAGCATCACTGTCTAGATCTGATGCCACCTGGAGGGACCACTGAGGTACAAGGAAAACACAAGTGGCCCTCATTGTAGGATCTCTTCACAGGTGGCTATTAAGTGACCTTTACCAAGGTTTGAGGCTGTCAAGGGGAAAACAGCAGTATTTTGTGTGGTATAGTCCCCTTCCCATATTTTTGCCAAGAGAACAATCAGACACTCTCTGTCAGCCTGACTGACCTCAGTTTCCCCAGAGTTGGGCCAACTTCTATAAGGTTGTTTGACTTGACAAAGACCCTGCACCTTGACTGTGGTCTGGCCTCTGGTGTACACCTACCTTTCTGGATCCTGTGGCAGAGATACAGAGGTAGCTGTCCAAGGTCATATAACAAGCTAGTGTCAAGCCAGGTTTATGCACATCCTGCGGCCCTGAACATTACCATGATATTAAAGGAGTACATGTAGGCCCCCACCCCTCTACTCTCAGGTCCTCATGCTTCATCAGGAGCTCAAGGTTAGGGTCCTGCGTACTTGCTAAGAGGGAGCTGGGGCAGTGAGGTATTGGTTCTTCCTTCCAGGCATCCCAGATGGCCCAGCCACTGGTGCACTCTGCAGACTGCCTGTGTAGTCCACTCAGTGGATACGACCTCACAGGTTCTAGTGGATAGACTATGGCTTTCTCCAGATTGGAATGCCCTTGGCTCTGTACCTGCCCCTGACATCTGATCTAGCTACTTTGCTTCATCATATTGGTGACCTTGAGGCTAGTGTGACCTCTTGAGGTGGAGTTGAACAGAGGTGGTCTGGAGGTTCCTAAGGCAAGGGCTGGAGTCAGCTGGGCTGATCAGGTCTGAAGTTGGCCTGTGTGCTCTGAAACTTGAAGTTGGCAGGGCCCATCAATGTGCCAAGGATTCAGATTCCCTGAAAGTCCGATCTGGGCCAAGTTGTGCTTGTGGCATAATAGTGATCATATTCCAGAACAAATGGGTCTTTATCTTTTCTGAGGAATCTGGGTTATAGGAATCTCCTTGGATTGGCAGGGTAATCCCAGTCACTGTCAATAAACTGCTTCCCTGAATAGGGTTAAGGTTAGAATTGAGAGAGTAGGGGGAGGGTCAGAGCTTGGTAATCCAGACTGGCGGTATTTTAGGACCTGAGCGACTGTGGATTCCTCACAGGCAGGGCTTTCTACTTAGTGCACTAGAGAGTGTGACTAGTCAGGAGACAGGACTTCTCATGCCTTAGAGACCCCAAGGGATGATTATGGAATGGGGCTTAACTTTAAGATCGTATGACTCTTGCTGGTCTAGATGGAGCTAGGAGTTTGGGGATAATCCTAGTCTCATAGCCCTGTTCCTACCCCCAGATCCCATACTACCCTGTCTTCCAAGCAGCCTGAAAGCCCATTTGCTGAACCATTTATCAGGATTGACATTGCTGTGGAACCACATTGGGCCTAAGGGGATGGGCAGGGATGGGTTAAACCCAGAGCTCCCAGGAGCTCAGTGGAGAACAAAATGAGGGAGGCTTTGAGTCTCAAGTCTTGGCGTTTGGATCTGGAGGCTGTTAGGTGTCTGATGCTGGGAAGGAGGTCTGGAAAAGGACCTGATGGGAGTTCTGGAAATCCAAGGAGAAGGGGAGCAGTAACCAGCCTCTCAGATCCTGAAAGAGCTCTTCATGGGTGCCCATTGGCACTGGAGACACGGTGAGAGTCAAGTGAGATAGGGCTGCAATCCCCCCATTCTTGGCCAGTGGCTTCTCCTGAGAGACCCCTTGAGCTCCATTCCAAGAACCCAGTTATGGAGCCATCACCTCCACTCCTTCAGGTCTATAGGGTTCCTACTGGGGTTAGATTCTGTCATGACACTCATACACCAACATTTCCAAACCTGGGTTTTATTGAAACAGCAGGTGCTGATGATCAGCTCCAGACAAGTGTCCTCATGCACCCCCACTCCCATTGCCCATCCAGAACCTCACTGGCCCTCCCAGAGCCAGGGAATCCCCACGCCCCTGGCAGTACACTGTTTCCAAGCCTCCTCTGTCGGCATTTCCTGCAGCTCTAACCCTGTGGGAGGACAGGGCCCCAGGGGCTTCTCTTGGTCCTCTCACAAGATTTTCATCCTTCTATGGATACGATAATGCTCTCTAAGGCTTCCTTGAACTTAGAGAAGTAATTTCGCTCAGTAGTACAGTTCTTGGGAGAAGCTGTTGGCTAAATCAGAAATACATGTTTAAGTCATCTTCTTAGCAAAAATGAATAAATAAATAAATAAAAGCAAACTCTTATCTTCACAGTTACAATGGACTTGCAAGCCCCCCACCTCCTAGGAGATGACTTGGCAGGGCCTTCCCTGGTCTGACTTGGGGAGAGGACTGGGGGCTGCCTGGGGAGACTGAGACCCAGAGTCAGGATCACCTGTAATCATGGGGAAAGAGCCAGAGGGTTTATGCAGGATCCGTGGCTTCTAGGACAGTGACAAGCAGGCTGGGAGCACAGAGGACTATGCAAACAGTGGGCAAAGAGAAGAGGCAGCTCATTCTTTTCCCAGACTTGCCCCCTTACACTACCCTCATCTCCCCTGCCAACTCCGTCATGGGCTCCCAGTGGGTTTCCTCAGTCCCAAAGAGTCCCAAGTGTGGGGCAAACTGAAGCAGGCTTGGGTCAGGCTGAGTTCATGGCCAGCTCTGTTATGATCTGGCCTAGAACTGCCCCACACTGACCCCTGTGTATTGGGGCGGGGGTGGCTTGGCAAAAGGACATAGACAGAAAGCCCCAGAACCACCCTTGAATCTCCATTCCCTCATGCCCCACCCTTCACTCCCGTCAGTGGGTGGATGTCTTTTGAATTGGAGTCTGTACTGGATAATAGCCATCAGTGTGGCCCTGGAATAGTCCCTCCTAGCTAGGCCTCCCTTGTGGCAGGGGTAGACTCCCTACTATGGGGCAGGGAAATGAAGTCTCAGTTTCTCTAGCTTTGAGCTCATTTTGGTGAGTTTTTCCATGTTCATTTGAACCTTGTTATATGATGTTCTTTTTTATTGTATTTGATAATGAGATCCTTCAGGGTAGAGGTGAAGTCCTTTGTAAATTCCCTGTAAATTCCCTGTAGCAGGGCTTCTGAAATAGTGTTGAGAGCCCTGGGTGGTAGAGGTATGCAGTAAGCTACCAGCTGATCTGCATCCTAATCCATTCCTGGTTACCCTGCCTGGACAAAACCATACCCTCATTTTCCCACAGGAAACTCTGGTCCCTAAGAGCCATACAGTGTGGAAAGTGAGTGTTCAGTCTCTCCCTGAGCCAAGGGCTGGGCCAGGATCGTGGCAGGAGAGCCTGGCAGAGCCCAGAACCTGGTCATGGTCATTGGTTCATCTGGTGGCAAACTCTCCATCCTTTGTTTTTTCCTCTTCCCTGGAAGTTGGCTGGTCTGATCTTCCCCTACCCCTTCAGCTCAGTGTGGTCAGACAGGTCCCAGGGGTAGGGGATCCTTATCTCAGTTGTGGTCTGGGGAGATCTGCTGAAGGGACCCTGGAAGCAAGAGAAGCATCAAAAGCCACTGAAAGCAAAATCCTATTTGATGAAAACCTGGACTTGCCTTGTATATGTGTCAGCAGAAAATTCTCTCTGAATCTCAGCATAGATGGCTGTGTAATTCTCATGGGAAGGCTCTTTCACTGAGGTTGAATGGCTTTTCGACCCCCAGAGGACAGAACCCTGGAGCATGTACTGGTTCCTGGCACCACTGGAAGGTGGCTTCAAGCCAGTCTGAGCTCTGGGCTTGGCAGCTTTTCTGTGGAAGGGACACCTATGTATGTGGGTCTAAGTAAATGCTTAGCCTCTTATCAGTCATCACTGGCTTATGAGGAAGATTAGAGAGGTCCTTATCGCTGGGCAAGATGTGCTTTTTATTCATTTTCAATGACCACAGCACATCTCATGGATTCTTGTCTTTGCTAAAATTCACCCGTGGTCTAAGACTTTCTTTGTCTAAGGCTTTTTCGTGTGTAATCACATCAGGACTCTACTGAGCCCAGGGGGTGGGACAGGAGGTAGGTCATGGGTCTCTGGCCAGGACTGGGACTGTCAGCAGATGCAGAGTGGCACACAGAGGGCATGTGGAATGATGGGTGCACAGCTGTTATAGGGCCACAGGCTGCTTCCCCAGCCAACTGAATATGACCTGGACCCTGTGTCCCTTCCCCTGCCCCTTTCTCTCGGGGCTTCAGCCAGATAGACTGTTTCGGGAAAAAGAAACCTAACAAAGGAGAAGGCTGGCCCTGCTGACAAACTGAGCCTAGGGGATGCACCCACGTCCAGTCCCAGGAGGGACACAAGTAACAAACTCAGGACCAAGGCCTTTAGCCTGGTCATCGTTGAAGGAGTAGCATGAGGCTACCTTCTCCTCATCCTGAAAGCAGTGGATTTAGGAGCAGATGCCTGATGGCTTTCCAACTTCATGTAAAAATAAAAATAAAACAGTTCACAACAATGCTAGAGGCATGTCCCACTATGAACTAACATTGTGATTGTCAAAGATTGAAATCATTTTGGAGAAAGTTTGGTAAATAGGCTGAGTCCTGACCCCTGTGGTTTGGTTTCTTTCCCCTGAACAGTGAGTCTGTTTGCTGATCTACCTTAAGAATGACTGAAGCCCTGGGTGTGGGACATGGGGGTCCATAGCCTCCCAAGGGGATTTTTCCTAGTGCCAGGGTGGGCCTATTCATCCAGTGATAGGAAGACATGAGGCCCTTTCACTTGGACTTCCATCCAGGTGAACCTAGGGTAGGGGCCATTGGGAATCCAAGGACCTTGATCCACCTAGGCCCAGCTTCCTCCTCTGATCAACTGTGAAAGCATTGCCCCTGGCATAGTGCCCCACAACCCCAGCCCCTCAGGCCCTAGGCCCTTCCCACTGCCTGGCCAGCCTTCTCCCTTCCTTGCCCCCTGGGGCTAAGGGGTATCTTCAGCATTTGCTCATGGTTGAAAATAAATCAGCACACTGCATAAATAAAAGTAAGCTTTAAATAATTTATTATTACGTTAAAACACCTCAGATAAATATGGAGTATAAACCTAAATAAATAAATAAATAAATATTTTTACAAACATAAATATATAAATAAATATTACTGATTCCAGACAGTATCAGACATACCCCCTTCCTCTACCAGGCCCATAACTGGGTCAGTGTGGTCCAGGGCAGGTCCATGCCGTCCCCACAGTGGCCCCTTGGTCCCTCCAACATGAAGATCCTGAGTTTTTGGCTCTTTTGGGTGGGAGAGCAGTAGTCTCTGAGGTCAACAACCAGGGCTAACCTGGCTAGCCTGCGCTGCCTCACTTCTGGACTGGCTCCCAGCAGTTAAAGGGGATGACAAACAGAAAGCACTTCAGGTTCTCTTTGAAACTTTTGAAGGTGATAAACTCGGTCTCACAGGAAGTTTCCTTAAGAAAAAATGAAAAATAAAAAACACTTGAGTACAGGCGAGTGGGTGCTATGGGAAAGCAGTAGTGTGTTTCTGCACTCTCTAAGAACTGCAAGGCTGGAAAGTCCGTTCTGGGAGTCAGGTCATACTGTTGCCACCCATGTGTCACCTGAGGGGTCACAGACATAGCTCTACCAAAGGCAGCTGGGACCAGGGGCCTGAGAGAGTGCCAGTCGAGGCTGCCCCTGTCCAGGCAGACCACCCCTGTGATCCCAGGCCAAGGTGGAGCAGTTGGATTGAGGCTGCCTACTGGTACTCAAAAACAAGATTCAAGGCCACAGACCTCACTCTGGTCCCTTAAAAAGAAATGGGTATTTGGGACTTTTGTCTATTCCAGGCAAGCCTCTTTCTTGTTCCCATGCAATCCAGGCACCCCACGTGAGGCCAGGAGAAAGTCCTGTTGGCAAATAGCATCTGGGCCCTGTACCTTGAGACTTTGGGCAGGCTCTGAGTTTCTTTGGGTTTCTCTCACCTTTGACTTCATTAATAATAACAACAGTGATAAAAAGGATGATCATAGCTCCCTGGCTTTAACTCTTAGGGATGATTCTGGACTGGCTGCCCCCTCACTATAGGTACTCATCAGACTCTTCAGGGTCCTGACTGCCATGGCCAGGGGTCTCTCCCAGCCTAAGGACTTTCCTGCTTGGTGCCCTGTAGTGCCACTCACCGGGGTTGGGGGGCAGTTTTGCTTGTAGTGGCTGGCCATCAAAGTCAGGGTACTCGAGAGCCGCTCCAGGCTGCCCCGAAGGCCTTGCTTGTACAGTTCCAGGCGGGTCTGCAGGCAAGTTGGTTCCTGTGAGAGTGTCCATTCTTCTGTGAGCAGAATACGAACAAGGGCCCACAGTGGGCACAGGACAGCCTCCCCATGACTCCATCCTGTTTCTGCTCCAGACCCTAAGAGTAGGGTCTGGGAGAGGCACAGGCTGAATCCCAACTAGTCTCAGGCTGGCCCACTCAAACACGCTGCCTCATCTACTATGGGTGTGCATTGCCTCCTTCCTGCCCAGCTCGGGCCACCTCAGTTGGCACAGTCATCTTCCCTTATCCTGGTGCCTCCAAGAGGGTCCCAGTGCCCAGGGAAGGAGCTCACTTATACCCCCACATCACCATTCAGGGAGAAGATAGGGTGAGGCCTCACCTGGGCCCACGAGTAAGGCTTGTTTCTGAAAACCCCCTGCAGCCTGCACCCTGTCTCCACAGTGAGCCCTTGAGTGTTAGGTCTGCCTGTGGCTGCTCAGCTGAGAAAGGAACTCACATGACTGCCACAGGGGCGGTCTGAGGCAGCACAATGCTGGCTCCCATCCTGGCAGCCAGCTGCCGGGAGAGAAAGTAGACAACCCTGTGAGGGTCCATTTACAGTGAATCCCCCACTCCCACAAAGGTAGAGAACCCTGGAGAGGTGTGTCAAAGAGAAGTGTCTTACCTGAGGATCAAACATTTCAGAGACGACTTCTACCATTTCGTCCTGCAGAGAAAGGAAATGTCACTTTTCTAGCTGACAGGACCAGGCTGGGGCCAGCGGGTGGCCCAGGCACAGCCACACTCCCCCCACCACCACCACCACCACTCACCAGCACAGTGGCAGAATCGTTACTGCGGCTCAGGATGCTCCGGGCCTCCTTGATGGCATCCACATGCTTCAAGGGCTGGCTGACAGTGCTGGGCTGCTGGGTGGGTGCAGAGATGGTGCAGACCACACTGCCTAGGAGGAACAGGTTCTGCAACCACATCCTCCTGAGGACTTTAGCCTTTCTCTCTGAGTACTGGGCTCACTGGCAAGAGAGCTTTTATATACACAGTTAGAGGAAATGATTAATGGTGACCACAAAACACCAGGGAGGCGGGGGAACTACCTGAACTGTGGAATCTCCTGGCCCTTATCAGCTACACATGGGGACGGTGAGCCTTTTCCCAGGTGGTCACCTCAGGGGTTTTCATTAATAAGCCCTTCCAAGAACCTGTAGCCACCCGCCTGCCTCCTTGAGCCCTCTCCAGCCCCTCTGTGGGCAATGCCTAGAGAGAGACCCGGCCCTAGGCTGACCCTCCCTTTGGAGGGCCTCCAGGCATGGCTTGGCCTTCCTGGCCTGGAGTGGCTGGGGCACCGCAAGGGAGACCCTAGATGGGGCTCCTGCTCCCGGCTCCCCTTCCTGCCTGGATCTCAGGAGGCCTTGGGTGGGCCGTGCCGACCTTGGTGTCCCTTTCCAGGCTCAGGCTTCCCCTTCTCCTCTGGTCACCGTGAGAGACTTGAGTACAGTTCTCACAGTCCTGTCCCACTGTTCACTTATTCAGAGTCCAGCGAAATGGCACAGTCCTGTGACGGGTTGTGCAAGCTCCCATCAAGGACCTACAGCAGTCAGAAGCTCAGCCCAGCCAGGAACCCCTACCTCTGTGAGCAGAGGCAGTGACATCCAGTGTACATCAGCCAGTGATGTTGCAGTGCCTTCCTCCAGGGTGAGGCCCAGCTGACAGCTGCTGTCCAGGTTTACCCAGCAGGGGTGAGTTGGGGCTCTCAACTGGGGCAGGTCAGGGCTCTGAGTTCGACTCCTGGCTCAGCACCCTCAGGTTGAGTGACACTTACCTCTGAGCTATGTGAGCCTTGTCGCCCTCTGCAGGGCAGGTTTCCCTCTCAGGTGGGCACTATATCCCCACCCACAGTCCCCAGCAGCAGGAGCTTCAGGGGCGGACTGCAGAGCTGCGCCTGTACTGTACAACATCCAGGGAACAAAGACTTTTCCAGCAAGGTCTTGTAGACTTCATTTCCTGCATGGCCCCAGCTCCAACCTACTTGCAGCTCTAGCGGCCTCCCTTTGGGAGCAAGAACTGCTTCTGGAAAACCTACAGGCTCTTGAGGGGCTGACAAGTGTTTGATTTTCACAATGGAGTTCAGAGGGGACAGCACAAGTTTGTATTTGCACAAGGGATCCGGCTTAAGCCGCCCAGGACCTCAAATTCCATGGCCTCAGGGCATGGGTCCATGTGTGCCCTCTTCCACCAAATGCATGCCAGTGCAATAGATGCATTTCAGTGTGTCCTGGAGGGGAGGATGTTTTACTGGAAGGTGCATCCTTGTGAGCCCTGACTTCTGTCACCTCCAAAGGTGCCCCTCACTCTAATAAGGGGGAACCTGGGTGCCATGTTTCTGATTCAGCTTCGACTGATGGGGTTGAACACCAGGGAAGACCATCTGCTGGCTCAGGTAGACAAGGCCTCAGAGAGCAGGAAGCACTGGTGGCTGGGGCTGGGTACTGTGGGCTGAGTCTACCATGACAAGTTTCACCATGCAGTGGCAGTTTTACTGCCTGAGCTCTTGAAGCCAGTCCTTAGTCCTCCAGATTGCCCTGGGGCTCCTTGCCAGCCTCTGGGACCCACCATGAGGCTATCCCTGCTCTCTGAGCCTGGCAGGGTGTTTCAAGGTGGTTGTGCCAGGGTGGGAGCATGGGAGAAGGCCTAGCCCTTCTCCACCTTCTCCATGAGGCCTTTGCTCAACTACCTCCAGGAAGCTCTTGGGGGGCAGAGGGAGGACAAGGGTACTACAGAGAGATACCATATGGAAGGGAGGTCTATGTCAGTTCCCTGGAGGCTTAGGGGGTGGGGAGGGGAGCCATAGCTGTGGGCAAGGTGGGGAGGGGGAGCTGGAGTGGCCCCTGGATGGGAAGTCACTTTCCTCTTGGAAATGAATCATCATGGCTCAGTCAGCAAGCCTGTCTTCCAATCCACACCGGCCCTTGTTGATGTGGGGTTGGAGGGTACCCTCTGATGGGCCTCACACATGGCCTTTGAGGCTAGAGGTCTGGCAGGGAGACAGGCTGCAGTGGGCCCTCCCATGGTGTGGTCTGAGCTGGGATGGGGGAGCTCAGAGTTGAAGGATTCCAAGGAAACACATTCTGAAGCTTGGGAGTCCAGGGATCAGAAGGCTTCCTGAGAGACACTGCCAGCAAGTGCTGGGCAGGCAGGAGTCACGTGGGCAAGTTAGGTTATGGGAAAGGGGAAAAGGAGAAGATAAGGGCCACAGTATCTGCAACACAAAGAGGCCTAGAGTGCCAGAGAGAGCATGGTGAAGAGGAGGCAGGTTCCAGAGAGATGTGAAAGAGCCTGGTGATGTAGTGGACTTACCTACTCCTTCAGTGTTTATTGAGTACCTGTCGGGTTCTCAGCAAGGAAGAGGGATATAAGGATGATAGACAAAAGTCAGGGTCCTGCCTTCAAGGCTTTTGTAACCCCACTGATGGAGTGATGTTAACCTCTCAGCCTCCTCCCCCAAAGTATGCTTTTGAAAGTTGGAGAGTTAGAATCTCGGTCTGGGTGTCCAAGGTGGGAACTGAGGAACGGAAGGAGCAGGTTTTCAGGGCCCACAGGCCCAAGAATAGTTTGAAACCACTAGAGGTTACACACAAGGTGATGGGGACCGGGATGGTCCAGGTGCCTGTGAGCACTGAGGCCATGGAGAGATGCTCCAGTGGCAGGGCTGAGGTCTCGACAGCTGTGTTTAAAGCTGTTGAGGGCGTGGAGCTGCTGGCTACAGGCTAGTGGCTCAGGACCCTGGCAGGACAGGGAGGGGGAAAGCAGGAGCACAGGAGAGGTCCAGGCTGGCCGCATGGCCTCTGGTACCCAAGGCAGCACATGCAGGATGGAGCTCCATGGGCTTGGCAGTGAGGTTTGTGGGCAGCCGTATATTCTCCTGGAAAGATGACATCAAGCCTTGGCCATGACACAGGCAGGCATTCCTAGATTGCACCGCATGGAAAGAAGTGGCAGCAGATAGCATCAGATGGCCGCAGTGACTCAGGGCCTCCAAGGAGCTGTGGCTAGGCTGGGGCGGGGGCCGTGATGAGTGATGTCACCCACTTTGGCCCCCTTCCCACAGGGCCAGGAGAAAGCCCTCTGGAAGGAGTTTCCTGTGTGTGTCTTGCCCACAAGCTCTGGAGGAAATGAGGACTTGTACTACCGCAAGGATCCTTACCACCAGAGGAAGTAAGTTATCACAAGCAGAAGGAAACCACCTCCCCAGTCCTGTGGGACATCTGCATAGGTACCTCAGGTGACAAAATCCTTCCTTATACCTGCTACCCCCTGGTGTGCATCTCAGGAGTCCAGTACATGGCCCAGTCGCACATTCACTGACAACAGAAGCAGGATTTGAACCTGCCACTCAAATGTGCTCTACTATCCTGGGGGCTGAAGGCAGAATTTCCCCAACAGCTCCTGTCATCCAGTTGTCTACACCCCAGGCTTTGGCACTTGCCTGTGCCCAGCCACATCCAGTTCCTGGGTAGCCCAGGAAAATCCCGAGCCCAGCTCCCTCATCTGCACAATGGACTCATTATCACTGCCTCCTTGAGGAAAGTGCTGTCCAAGAAACGCTGTGGGAGACTCCTAAGAGGGAGATGGCGGTGCCTCAGCCCCTCCTACCATTCGTGGGATTTCTGAAGCCCAAACAGGGCAGCAGACCAAGTTGCTCTGGAATTTTCAGGGATAGCTGCCCCTTGCCCAGGCCCAGTCCCAGAGGGCGTCTTTCTGGACAGATGTGGTGAGATGGAGAGCCCAGTTCCTGTCAATCCAGGCTCCACCAGACCCATAAAGCAACATCTCTGACCTTCATGGTTCCAGCTTTAGTCTTGTTCCTCCCATATCTCCCTGTGGCACCATGAAACAGCCAGGCTTCCCTTGGCCACCTTTGGTTCTGCTCCTGTCCCCTGGGTGGTCCTAGCTCTGTGAGTCCTGAATGTTCTGAGGGACCTGAGGGTGGTTAACCCCAACCATGGGTGAACACAGCATCCATTCAGCCAAGCTTCCAGGAGAGTCTGCTGTGCTATGGACCCCACAGATCCCTTGCTCCCACAAGTCTGTGTGGTCCCAAGAGACGGGGACAGGGACAATGAGACCCAGACTTTCAGGTACAGTGTCAAGAGCACCAAGCAAGATGAGCACAAGGAATGAGCTGCCACATGGAGGTGGTTGTGAAAGGGGAGTAATGCACATTAACAGAAGGCATGGAGGAGACTTGTTGGGGCTGTGGGTGTGGGGCAGAAGGTGAGTGAGGAGTCCTTGGCGCCCAGGGCTCTGACTCAGGGAGCTGGACAGACTCACTGTGTTCCCTCAGCATCTCTCTCCCTGTCATGGCTCCTCCCTGTAAGGTTGGACACACGGGTCTGTTGCAGCCCCCTCCCTGTGCCCATCTGTGCTCTAATCAGTGGAGGGTAGACATGTTCTTCCATTTGGACAAAAAGCTGTCATATTTTTAAAGCTAAGATAAAATTCCTGGCTTATTTTAATGTAATCAATTTCCCTGCTGAAGAGGCCTGCTGCGCTTTGGGGTGGGGGTGGGGGACTCAAGGTAGTAGAGAGGTTTGAGGGGGTTAGCCAGACTGGACTGGCCCTGGCACATTTAAGAGGTCAAGAGACTCAAGGAAGACCCAGTGAGTTGTGGCCATCTGGGCCCAGAGGCAAGGGCACAAGACATTTGGAGGTCATCAGTTCAGAGGAGGTTCTCAAAACCTGAGGAGCTATACTGTGCCGGCTGGGGTCGTGCCAAGGGAGGCTGACTTTTAATGACAGGCCAAATACAGTGGTATCTCCTTGTCTGCTTCAGGATGCAGAAGCTGTGCCTGACACATACATTCAGGCATACTGCAGGTGCCTGAGACCTGTCTATGATGACATCTTTGCTACATGTGCCCATTTCTCTCCCTGTGCACTCCCTCCAGGGACTGGCATTGTGCTACATTCCCCTGAATCTCTGTCCTTAGTCCTAGCCCTAGCTGGGCTGATCATCAGGCTCTCAGACAGAGCTATTGCCTTTACTCCCTCCTTGGGAAAGCCACTGGGGACTGCATTAAAAAAAAAAAAAAAAAAACATTAAAAGGGGAGGACATTTGGCCTAACAGTAAGGATGCTGATTAAGATGCATGCATCTCACATCAATGTGCCTGGGTTTGATGCCTATCTCCTACTTTGACTGCTGTCTCCTGCACACTGATAATGTACACCCTGGGAGGCAGCAGCAAGTAATTTGGTCACTGCCTCTCATGAGGAGACCTGGAATGAGTTTCCCAGCTCCAAGTATAGGCCTGTCCCATCCCCCGCTATTTCAGGCATTTGGGGAGTAAACCAGTGGATGAGAGATAGTTTTGTTGCTCAAATAAGTACATTTTTAAAAGATAATTTTAAAAAACTAAAAGGATGAGAAGTCAGGAAACCTTTGCAACTTTATGAGGTCCTGAGGACTCCCCTTCCTGCCCTGTTTGTTGGGGGTTGGGATCTAGGCTGGGCCTAGGAGCTAGGGAGAGCCACAGACCCTTGCTGGGCTCCCACATCTACTGTCCTGTGTAACTGATGGACCAGAATCAAGGTGGCAGAAAGGCTTCCAAGACTCTTCCAAGACTTTTCTAGATTTCCCAGTCCCTCCCCCCCACCCCCCGCCTGACTTCCTTTGGCTCTCACTCTGCCCTGCCCCCTGGTCCACACACCTTCCTCACTCCCTCCCACCAAAGATCCCCTATCCTCCTGGACAGCCCTCATCTTCCCCAGCATTTCTTTCCCTCTGTTGTGGCTCCTTCCTGTAGGATTAGACACACAGATCTGCTGCAACTCTCTCCCATGCCCACCTCTGCTCCCCCAGTCAGTAGAGGGTAGACAAGTTCTTCCGTTTGCCCTGCCAATAAAAATCTGTTGAATTTTTAAAGTTAAATAAAATTCCTGGTTGAATTGTAATGTAATCAACTTCCTTGACAGAGGCACCTTGAATGTAGGGTGATAGGGACCTTGGCCTTCTACTGGCCATGCTGGGATTTACAATGGGGCATTACTGCCCCCTGGTGCCAGTGGGGCATGAAGGCAAGTCGTGGTGGGAGAAAAGAGATAAACCTGACATACCTGCAGGGGACATGTGAGCCACCACTCCCTGCTCTACAGTGACCTCCCATGGAGTCACGGAGTTATCAGCCCTTCCCTGTCATTCCATTCTAGCTGCTATAACAAAATAGCGTAAGTTGATGACTCAAACTTATTTCTTGTAGTGCTGAAGGTTGGAAAGTCCAAGATGAAGGCTCTGACAGACTTGTTTGCTGGTAAGTCCTCACTTCCTGGTTTGTGGATAGCTTACTTCTCATATGCTCTCGCATGGTGGGAGGGTATGAATGGTCCCTCTGGGGGTCCCTTTTTAAGTATACTACTGCCATCCATGAGGGCTCCACGCTCTTGAATAGCTACCTCCCAGAGATCCCATCTCCAGTTATAACCATACTGGGTATTAGCTGTCAAAACACAAATCTGGGTGGGGATGTGGGGACATAAACATTCAGGCTATAGCCCATGGAAGTGTCCCCAGCCTGACCAGGGACCAATCATCCCTTGGTTCTGGGTTTTGGTGAGCCTGAGTAGGCCGGGCAGGAGGTCATCCCTGACTTTGCTTGGCTCCAGGCCTGCGGGCAGGGCTACTCCAGAAAAAGGGCTGTGATGAGCCCCTAGAACATCTGAAAAGGCCCAAGCCCATCAAGCAAGTCATTGCCACTGCCATTTCCTTCTTGCCCTGGTCCTGTCTCTCTAACCAACCTCCCTCATGCCTGCTGATACTCCCTCACCACATACAGCTCTGACCCAGCCACTAGTCCATGCCCATTACAGGCATCAGTCATAGCACAGTCCCTGGCAAGTCCCCTCTACCCTTGTGCCCAGCTGAGGCCTTGGGTGGGAAAGGGGAGAGACTGAAATGGAGTTGTGGCTTCCTTCAGAATCCTCTCTCATCAGAAGTCTGCTTTCTGTCCTGTGGAGGTCTCTGCCCATTTCAGCTTCCCCAGCTCTGCCTGGCTGCTGCTCCCTCTGTCCAGAGCTCTTTCCCCTCTTAATGGTCACATGACCAGCACTTCCTCAGAGATGCTTCCCAGACCAGCCAGTCTAAAGCAAGTCCTCTGATTTCTGATTCACTTCCTGGAGCATGAGTAGGTGTCTTCACTGGAGGACAGCCAGGCAAGGGGCAAACTGGCACCTGTTGGCTCCCTGCTTGTTTCTCAAGGGCAGGAAGCTCTGGCAGCTGGTGAGAGGCTAGCAAGAGAACCCGGGGTGTCTATTTGGCAGCATTTGTGATTGCAGTGGTATACATTTTTCTACCTGGGCAGTTTCAAGCTGTAGATAACTTGAAAATTGGATGGCAAATTTATCTAAGACTATACAGCTGATTCTGTGAGCTACTATGAGCTGGTCCCAGCCCACCAGGGACTCTGGGCCACCAGGTCTTCAGGGGACAGGGTGTGGGAGAATCCACAGATCAAAGGAGAAAGGTGTTGACCCACTCTGCAGGAGATGAAGAGAGGTGACAAGCAGTGGCTCATCGTGGGGACATATCAGTGGGGCACAAATGCTGGCCCAGCCATTGTGAAAATAAGTCCAACCAACTGCAGGAGGAATGATGGTGTGGGGGGAGCTCTGAGGAAGCCAGACCCGGTCATGCCCCATCTGTTTCCAGTGCCCTGTAGCAACCTCCCCCAGTGGTCCTGCCGGAAACTGCAGCAGCATCTCCAGTTCTTGGTCCCGGGAGGAACGGAAGCTGCTGCTGCTGTTTCTGGAAAGACCACTAGAGGGAGGCATTCCACAGGGTGAGAGCGCTCTTAAGACTGCACCTGCTTTAGAAAAGGGAGCTGCGCGATTAGCTGGCTGCGGGAACTCTGGCAAATTGCTTAGGCACTTGGAACCTGTTTTCCCATAAAAGAGAAATAACATTCTCTTGATTGCGGTGAGGTATAATTTAGCACAGGTGAAGTACTCAGAACAGAGCCTGGTAGCTGGTTAAGAGTTCTGTGGGAACTGGCCACGGCCAGGCTTGTCACCACCTTTCTGGGCATCAGGACAGCGGGAGGCAGTGTCAGATCACCAAAATGTCAGGCCCACGAAGGGTCACTGAGAACTGAGTCAAATTGAGACACTAGTGACAAAGCTCTTGTTGGGAAGGTCTGGTTTATTTTCACACCTGCACGGAAACTGGTTGAGAACCTGAGGTGTAAATGAATGTGGCCCCCAGTTCCACTCTGAGTTTTCTTAGAAGGAGCAGGAGATAGCCTCTCTGCTTAAATAAATACACTTCACATTGCAGAATATGATAAATAAATAAATACATGCTTAAATAAATAGCCTTAGTAGGATACAAATAAGAACATAATTGCACAAGGCCAATTGGGAGCTGCACATTTCAGAAATTAGATAATGAGCGACTCATCTAAGGCCCCAGGAGAACAGGAAATCCTTCCGACCCAGTAGAAGGTGTCCCAGGCTCTTCAGTCCTGTCTGCGACTGGAACACTTCTTGGCCTTGTGCTGCAGAAGTTTGCAGTGGGCATGAGCACTCGGGCTGGAGGTTCTGGGGTTCTGCGTGTGCTGTAGCGCTGCAGAAAGTATATTCAGGTAGTACTGCAGTTTGTTACTGAAGTCTTCCCAGTCACAGTCCTTAAAAAGGATGGGGTTTCCCTGTGAAGGAATCAGGGATTTCGCAGTGAATCAAGGCTGCAAGGGGGTGAGAAGCTGAGGGCTGGGTTGCGGCTGAGGCTATCGCCTTCAGGGGCATGGGAGGGAACGGCTTACCTTGGCTATGGCTTTGGGCAGGCATTGCTCAAGGCTCTGTGGAAAGGGATCAAAGCAGACAGTCAGAGATTCCCCCTAAAAAGGAGTAGGCCTTGCCACCCTCCTCCCCAGAGGCTGGTCATAGACCCTCCAAATCCTCGACGGCTTTACACACCTTGAGATTTTTCAAAACATTTGATGTGTTACCCTTGAAAGTCTCAAGAGCTTCCTGGAACGCACACAGGTTTGTCTTCAGAAGGGCCTGGTTCTATGGGAGTAGAGAGGGGATCATCAGGGGTAAGGGGTGCCTGGCGGGAGGGGCTTCCCACAGCCAGACTAGAGTTATCACAAAACTTCCCAAGCCTCCTACTCCTTTTCTTGCCACAGGCGGATCCTTGAGCTACTCCAAAAGATAGGCCTAGAAGTGGTTACATACTCCAGCAGGGCCCTCTTCCCCTAAGTCCCTGGCGCCACAAGAACAGGCTAAAGGACTTGGATAAATCTTTCATGAGGAAGCTGCACAAAAGGCAGAGTGTTGGCCAAGGAGGGTCTCTGTCACTAAGAAGCTGGTTGTGGGGTTAATGCCTTGGCTGAAGCAAAGGACCCTAGGAAGGGGGTGGACATTTGGTGCAGAGATGAAGACGCTGCCTGCATCCCACATTGGAATGCCTTGGTTCTCATTCTGGCTCTGCTTCTGGTCCCAGCTTCCTGCTAATGTGTACACTGCTAATGTGTACACAGTGCCACCCCATATAGGAGAACCAGATTGGTTTCTGAGTTCCTGGCTTCAGCCTAGCCCTGTCCTGGCTGTATTTGGGGAGTGAACCAGTAGATGGAAGTTCTCTGACTCTCTGCCTTTCAAATAAATGAAATACAAAATATGAAAATAAACTCTCTTAGCGGAGCCAGTGTTGTGGTGTAGCGGGTAAAGCTGCCGCCTGCAACACTGACATTGCATATGGGCCCTGGTTCAAGACCCAGCTGATCCACTTCTCATCTAACTCCTTGCTAATGTGCCCAGGAAAGCTGCAGAAGATGGCCCAAGTGCTTGGGCCCCTGTACCCACTTGGAAGTCCTGCAAGAAGCTCCTGACTCCTGGGTTTGGCCTGGCCCAACCCCAGCCATTGTGGCCATTTGGGGAGTGAACCAGCAGATGGAAGATCTCTCTTTCTCTCTTTGTGTAACTCTTGACTTTCAAATAAATAAATAAATCTTAAAAAAAAAAAGTCTCTTAGAAATCAGGAAGGAAATTCCAGAGACCTTAGCATGAAAATGGATGTAGCCTGTGAACTGCAGGTGCCCAAGAGAGAGGAAATAAAAATGGCTGACAAACTCAGGAAAGACTTCAAGTTCTTGTCTGACCCAAGATGTGCCATACAGAGATGAGACAGAGGACTGCAGCTAACTGCACTGGGCAAAACCCCTGGAATGGCTAAAACCCAGGGCTGGTGAAGGTAGAAAGGTAGACTCGGGTTTTTTTTAAGGGACAGGAAGAAAGCAGACAAGTTCAAAGAGGAAATCTTAATCTGCCTGTCCAAGAGCTACCCTGTCAAGAACTGAACTTAAGAACCTCCATATGGTTCACCTACGGCTACCTGTTCATTTTATGATATAAGCAGTCATTTTTGTTACTATAGTCCTGGCTGGAGCTATGTATCAAACACCTAAGTGCCAGAATCATTTGGTTCTCCTGACAACCCCATTGAGATAGGTCTGTTAACCCTGTTTTACAGATGAAGAGACCAAGGTTAGTCAAGCTAGGGTGAGATGGACTGGGTGTGCCAGTACTTCAGGGCTGAGCTCTTACCTGCAGGATCAGTTTATCTTCATCATCAACAGAATCCTGTGGGGGCAGAAGGAGCAAGAGTTATGAGGACTATTGGCCTGAGGCACTCACCAGCACCTCCCTGCTCTTGAACAGCCTTATCCCAGCCACTCACTTTCAAGAACAAGGGTGAAAGCATGCTGAGATCATGTGCAATTTCATCGATGGTCCTATCACAGTACTCCTGGGCTATGGGAGCTTGGAGCCCAAGGCCGAACAGGAACAGGAGCAGGTGCAGGACAAGGGGGCTGGCAAGATGCATTCTGTCTTGTCCTCGGCCTCCGTGGATTCTGAATAGTCTCCTCCAGCCTCTCCACCTTATATACACAGTGGCGGTTCGCCTACACCAAGGCCGAGGGGTGCAGCTACCAGCATCAGGTGGATCTTTATCTGCCATGGAACCTCCATAGAAAACCACAGGCTTATTCATCAGCTCTCGAGATCAGCGAAATGGGACAAAAGATGACTTAAACGGTTTCTCCTCCTCTTGCTGACAAGGACATGAGATGGGCAGAGGTGAGACAAGTGAGGGACCCTGTGGAGAGGTAGGGAACAGGCTAACTCTGAGCTCACCCAGGCCTTCTGCCCTCTGGGACCTTATCTGCCAGTCCTGATGTACTGATCTTCACTGCCCACCTTAGCCAGTGCTGTGTGCTGCTGGCCCTGCTGGATGGCCAAGGCTTTGTCTGGTGGCCTGTTACATGCCACTTGCCCACATGCGAGCTCACCTCAGAAATACAACTTGAGACACCCCTCCCAGTGCTGAGCTCCTGGTGTTCAAGCCCTCAGTGGTTAGCCCTCAGCACTTGCTGTTCTGGTGGGTAACAGGTGGAACTCTAGTACCAGTGCCTATTTTGTTCTGTTTTATTTTATTTTTTTAAGATTTTATTTATTTGAAAGGCAGTTACATAGACGGAGCAAGATCTTCCATCTGCTGGTTCACTTACCAAATGGCAGCAATGGCCAGGCCAGGCCAAAGCCAGGACCCAGGAGCTTCCTTTGGGTCTCCCACATGGGTGATGGGGGCCCAAGCACTTGGGCCATCTTCTGCTGCTATCCCAGGAGCACCAGCAGGGAGCTGGATCAGAAGTGCAAAGCCAGGACCTCATATGGGATGCTAGTGTCACAGGCAGCTACTTAACCAGCTATGCCACAGCGCCAGCCCCAGGTGCCCATTTCTTGTTTGGTCTGATGGTTACACAGCCAGGGTGTGTCTGGGGATCTTAGCCCTGGCTGCAGGACTGGCTGCATCCCCTGGGAAGTCCCTCTGGTAGCCTGAGGACAGAGACCCTTGAGGACACTGTCACTGGGAGCAGGGGGAAGGGAACTGGCCTGGGAAGTTTAAGGGGTAGAACTGGCAAGGCCTGAGGGTGAGGAAAGAGAGGAAGTAGGAGATGACATCCTTGCTTCAGACGGAGTCTCTGGGACAGTGACCTGAGGGAAAGAGTTGTACTGCAGCCTCTGGACAAGATCGTGTCAGAGCATGGATTCAGCAGTACAGGCCTGGGAGGTGGGGAGGAACAGAGTTTGCAGAGGTGAGATGAGAATGGGGACAGACCATGGGGATGCCCACAAACGAGAAGTAACAGATACAGAGGAAGCAGGCAAACAGGAAGGTGTAGGCCCCTGAAGGGGGGTAGCTCCTGAAGGAAGAGGTATCTCCCCTACACCTTGGAACATATCAGGTAGGACCTGGCACAGGTCCAGGGCCAGGACGTGAGTGTGCTGGGGGCACGGGGAAAGTTCTTTTGAGATGACTGGGCCTGGAATGAGAGAAGCAGAGAGTCATGGTGGAAAAGCAGAGTGGGGTTGGGGCAAGGTGTGATGCTGTCAGTGTGGGACAACCCAAGGGGAATCTGGGTGCTTCAGGTTCTGCATCAGAGCAGATCCTGTGAAGACAAGGATCAGGATGTGGCTGCAGGGGGGATGGGTAAGGAGACTATGACCCCAAGTGAGGCTCTGTCACTGGCTGTACCAGGATCTGGGGAGTAGTAACAAAAAAAATCCAGAGAAGCACTGTTGTAAGTCTTGACGTTGGTAGTGTTTGCCTCTTGTTTCAAAAATAATTCTGAAGTTAATTAAAGGAGGGAAGGATCAGGACAGCAGGTAGCAAGTGAGGGGCCAGGGGGTCTTCAGGAGAAGAGCTGGGAACAGAGGCACCGGGTAGATTCTGGTGGGCACAGGGAGGGCTAGCTGCAAAGCTAATTCCTACTGAGTGGCATTTAAGATGAGCTGGGAACTAAGTTCTTTTCATGAGTGAATGTGTTTGGACCTTCCAGTGGGCTTGTGAGACAGGTATGGTTATCCTCCCCATTCCATAGATGAGGAAGCTGAGGCTCAGAGAGGCTGAGTTCACGTAGCTAGGAAGTGGCATCACCAGGACATGACGTAAGCTGCCAGATGTGACCCTGGAGACTGTCCCCTTGACAGCACCAAAAAGTGACAGAGTTAGGGGGTGAACAGCATGATAGGAAGGGACAGTAGGGTGGGGATAAAAGGTGGCCCCCACTGGGGTCTCTAGGAGAGCAGCTGCTGTGTGGTAGGCATGGAATCTGATGTCAATGGGCTAAGAAGTGAGTAAGGGTGAGAAAGAGGGCGGCAGAGTCTGAAGGAATTTTATCCCCAAAGGAAGGAGACACAGGGAAGCTGCAGGAGTTGTAGGCTCCTTCATGGGCTGGAGTTTGGGATGGAAGGGCCCCCAAGACAGGTGCAAGGCTGGGAGGGGCAGTTGTGGGCAAGAGCAAGGGAGGCAGGAGGTGGGATGGTCTCAGCCTCCCTGGAGAGGCCCACTGAGCACAATTCAACACCTGCTGTGTGAAGGCAGGGAAGGAGAGGAGAGTGGGGGGGGGGGTCCAAAGAGCAAGAGGTTCAGGGGGCAGCCTGGATGCCACTGCCCAAGACAGTGGGGTATCCACTTCTGTGACCTCTTGATGGAACAAGTCCAAAACTATGCCTCCCAGTGAGTCGCTTCTGAGGCTTCCCTGACTATAGGAGCCACTTGGGCTAAAATCACAGGAACCCACTTTCTTCCATATGGGTCACAGTCCCACCTGTCTCCATAGGAACAGCCCCATCTTCTGTCAGAGATTCCACTCCAGGTCTTCCCAGCCCGACCCAGGGCAAGCCTTCTCTGCCCCTGGGCCGATGGCTATTAAGAAGTAGCTGCACATGCCACAGTAGAGCACTGGCCCAGGACAGCTGTCTGGGATCCACAGGGCAGGGGCCCCAGAGGTTTCTGGGTGGATATTCAGGTCCCATCTGACAGATCCCTGTGGATCAGGCTCAGTCCTCACAGAGAGGGGCACAGGGCCTGAGGTCCACACCTGCTCCTTTCTGTCACTCGCCCACTTGGGCCTAGTGGAATTTTCTGAGGTGCCCACCACCAGCAGGACTCAGGCCTGTCACTTTGGCAAGCTCCTCCACCACCCTCTGTACATCAGATGACAGATTTATCTGCCTGTGATCTCAGTTGTGCTTGCACTGGTGGCCCTGACCACACTGCCTGGTTTTGTCATGACCAAAGGCAGCTCAGGGCCACTAGGTGTCTCAAGCCTGCCTGAGTAGAGAGCTTAGGCACAGCTGTCTGAATGGGCCCAGTTGGAGAAGTCTGGCCTCCTGTGCCACCTGGCTCTACACAGCTTCCCATGTGCCCACAGCTTTCCATCCCAAGGTACAGGGACACACAGCCTGGGGCCCAGTCTGTGCAGAGTAGACCTCCCTCCCCACCCAGCTCAGCCTGATGGAGAAGACAGGTGGAGAATAACAGTCTAGAAGGATACAGCTGGTGGGAGGTGGGGAGCCGGAATGGGCAGCCCCAGCCAGGATAGACTGTGAGGGAGGACAGGAGGAAGGGACAGCTAAGACTTAAAGGACAATGTGGAGCTGGCTGCAGAGGCAGTGCCTTGGAGCAGAGTAGGTTCGGGCTGCAGGTGCTCTGCTGTGGACCTGCTATCCGCTGCTGCAGCACCTGGGTAACCAGAGATGACCATGTTATTCCTGTTGTTATTTAGTACCAGTATGGACACCTGGTGCCTGTCATTCTCACTGGCCACCTGGAATACAAAGATTTGGAATATTTATTCCTACTGTGTTTATTATACCAGGGCACTTCAAAATGTTTATGGAAAAATGGAATTAAGAGATAATATGGCCGGCGCCGCGGCTCAATAGGCAAATTCTCCGCCTTGCAGCGCCAGCACACCAGGTTCTAGTCCCGGTCGGGGCGCCGGATTCTGTCCCGGTTACCCATCTTCCAGGCCAGCTCTCTGCTGTGGCCAGGGAGTGCAGTGGAGGATGGCCCAAGTGCTTGGGTCCTGCACCCCATGGGAGACCAGGAGAAGCACCTGGCTCCTGCCTTCGGATCAGCGTGGTGCGTCGGCCACAGCGCGCCAGCCGTGGCGGCCATTGTGGGGTGAACCAACGGCAAAGGAAGACCTTTCTCTCTGTCTCTCTCTCTCACTGTCCACTCTGCCTATCAAAAAAAAAAAAATTAAGAGAGAGAGAGATAATATGTACTTTCCACACATTTTTTGAAACATCCTTGTGTTTTTATCAAACAAATTAAGAGCTAGGGAACAGAGAGAAACTCGGAGCCCTTGGCCCCACATTCCCCATTCTCGGAGAAGTGAGGTGACTGTTGGGGCCTCAGTGCTAACAACCCAGCCTTTCTGGCTCTTGGGAAGTGCCCTTCCCAGGGTGTGAGGCTCCATGTGCATTGTTAGCTCTGTGGACGACATCACCAGGCAGATTCATGTCCACCACTGAAGCAGAGAGGAATGCTGTCTGGGGTAGTGGCAGAGAGCTGGGCTGTCTGGGAGTGACAGGACCAGGTCGGGGCTGAGCAGAGGCATGGTCAGACCCAGGTGAGCTACAAGCCATGCTGCCCTTTTACCTGCTCCCACTCTGTCTTGAGGCACCCAGCACTTCCAGAGGTGATCAACTTTGCTTATCTTAATTCCCAGTAAATGGTGACACACGTGAGGGGTGTGTGTGTGTGTATTTTCCACATTGGAAAAGGGTGACCAATCCATCAGGGGTTCCTCCACCCCACCCTATAGACCCATACCACACTGGGCCTATGAGATAGGATGCAGACCAGGACGCTTCACATCCCGCGGGGCCAGGGAAGAGCAGGGCCTCCCAGCTCCAGGTCTGTCCCACTTCCACCTCATCCTGAACTCAAGGGGCACCTGGAAAGCTCCTTTGGGAGTCACTGGGCCAGGTTGTTCATGAGATGGGGATAGCCCAGCTTAACCCAGGCTGGAGGCACTCATGGGTCCTTCCTCTTCCCTGCTGGAAAACAAGGTCCAGGAATGGTGGGTGAGCCTGGTGGTGAGGGCTCAGCCCTGTGGCCACTGCCTCCCTGCCAGCCCTCGCTACTGTGTCACTGCTCACTGCTGTGGGCTTGGGCACTTCTGCGTCAGGTGCACCTGGGTGGTTGCACCTGAGTGTTAACATTTACCTGGCATCATCACTGCTAGTACTTGGACCAGCCTTGCCAAGTGTAAGGTGGATGTAGATATTTCTTCCCCAGGTGTCAGCCTCCTTCTCTGTGGGACCTTTCCAGCAATGCAGGTCAGGAACAGCATTCCCACTCCCATCTCCAATTTGATCCTCTAACCCACTCACCCCCTCACCACCCCGCCACCACCAGAACCTTCCTAGTCAGAGACTCCCTGGCTCTGATGAGGCACTCCTGGTCCTCCTGGCTTCCCCGAAGGGCTGACCAGCTTCTCTGGCCCCTGGTCCACAGGAGCACCATACCTACACCGCACATACGCTGTCCCTGAGCTGGGATGCCCCTGGCCCCAAACTGACTGTGGCAGCTGCCGTGCCCCTTCTACCTTCTCCACACCTGACCCAATTTTCTGACTTTCTCAAAGGAGAGAGCTATTGTACACTCCAGACAGAGATTTCAGTAACTTCTCTAGGAAGCTGAGTGTCTTCCTGGACGACCTGGATTATTTCCTGAAGTCCATACTGAGCAACTCTCCCAGGACCTTTGCCCAGGCACTTTGACTCCCAGGGCCAACATCTGAGGTGCTAAAGAGAGAGGCGAGGAAGACTGGCCCCTGCCCTCACCATTTTTGCTGGTGCCTGTTTGGGGAGGGGAAGAGATGGGGATCACAGTGGAGAAGGGACTGAGGTCCAAGCTGTGCAGGGTTTTCCTTTGTATTGCAATTTATGAGAATCTGCCCAAGAAGTGGAGCAGGAAGGGACACTGCTGGAGGCAGTTATTGGAAGACCCAAACGTGTTTCCTGTGCGTGCCCCACCACGTTTCAGGTGTCCTGCTGCCATGTGTGGGTACCTCAGGCCTCCTAAACCAGCCATGTGATACTCTCTTCACCCAGACCCAATGTTTCCCACATGATTGCCTCCCAACTCAGGCACCCTGACCAGCCTTTCCTGTGGGAGACTTGTTGGGTGTAAAATCCTATTCCTGTAGCAGCAGGAGTCACCTGATGCAGAGAAGGGAGGGTTTGGACAAATGCTTAATGCTGTGTTTCTGATGCACAAATGCTTTCTCCTCTGGGGCGTTGCTGTTGGGAGCTTAAGCCCTTCAGCTTCTGGATCATCACCCCCTCTTAGGGAAGCCCTTTCCCAGGCTGCTCCTTCGTTAGTACTCAGCTCATGAGATCTCAGGGGCCTGTACCTTCGCAAAGCCTGTTCGCACTCAGGCCTTGTGGATGCAGGAGTGATGCCCACTTGTGCTCCTAGCATTCCAGTCTCTAGTAGACACTAGTCGCAGCAGCAGGAAACTGTGACAAGCAGGCTAGAGCAGAATTGTCATGGCCCCGAACAGCAGTCAGAGGAAGAAGCACAGCCAGGACCATGGGGCTATGTCTGAGGCTTGATTGTATGCAACTGGGCATTAAGGAGAGAGTGACTCAATGGCCTGGTGGACCCAGAGCTCAGTGATGTAGACCTTGGCAAGTGGGATGGGTCTCCCTGGTCTCACTGTGAGAGCCCTGCATGCTGTTGCCTCTGTACCTGCTAGGGGAAAGGACCAGGCTCTTGACAACACTTGGACCCTTAGAAACTCTGCTCCTAATGCAGCACCAGGGCTGCAGGGCTGTGGGATTTACTTGAGCTCCAGGACAGGTACACAGAAGTCCCACCGAGAGCTCACTGGAGAGCACTGCCTAGTGGCTCCCACCCCTCACTCCCCGCCACATAACCATGCAGGTCTTGTTCTCCAAAGGGCTTTGAGCTTTGGAAGTGAGATTGTAGGAAGCCACACCTTGGATCATGAGCCAAGCACAAGTGCATCAACCAGGAGGGAAGGCATCTTTAATTCATTTGCTCACTCCTGTGCTAAAAGACTGTCTTCCGGGGGCTTGCTATTGTCCTTTAGCTTACATGGCTCTATTTTCTGTCTCAGATTAGGGATATCAATGCCCTACTCACTGTGAATGTTGCCCCTGCAGGCACCCAGAGGTAAATACTGAGGAGATAATATATATATGCACAATTTAACAAAGAATGATAAAGTAATCACCCAGTTAACCAATGCTATGGTTAAAAAAAAACAAAAAAACAGCATTGGAGTGAAGTGGGTTAAGCTGCCATTTGCAATGCCAGAATCCCATATCAGAACGCGAATTCAAGTCTTAGCTATTACCCTTCTAATCCAGCTCCCCACTAATGCACCTGGGAAGGCAGCAGATAATAGCCCACATACTTCAGTTCCTGTCACCCACAAGGAAGACCCACATGGAGTTCAAGCGCCTAGCTTCAACCTGACCCAGCCATTTAGGGAGTGAACCAGTGGGTAGTATATTTCTCTCTGTGTGTGTCTCCCTTGTTTCTCTCTCTCTTTTCCTCTCTCTCTCTCTCTCTCTCTGCCTGTCAAATAAATCTTACAAAGAAAAAAAAAAAAACAGAATGTTATCTAAGTAAGGTCCAGGGTTCTTCCCATATTTGTCCTCTGATCATGACTGCCTTGTGCTTAGGGGTCACCCACTGAGCCTGTCTTTTCTTTCTTTCTTTTTTTTCTTTTCTTCTTTTTTTTTTTTTTTTTGACAGGCAGAGTGGACAGTGAGAGAGAGAGAGAGAAAGGTCTTCCTTTTTCCGTTGGTTCACCCCACAATGGCTGCTGCGGCCGGTGCACCACACTGATCCGAAGCCAGGGGCCAGGTGCTTCTCCTGCTCTCCCATGCGGGTGCAGGGCCCAAGCACTTGGGCATCCTCCACTGCACTCCCGGGCCATAGCAGAGAGCTGGCCTGGAAGAGGGACAACCGGGACAGAATCTGGTGCCCTGACTGGGACTAGAACCCGGGGTGCCGGCGCCGCAGGCAGAGGATTAGCCTATTGAGCCGTGGCGCTGGCCTGAGCCTGTCTTTTATGATTGGTTTTCTTTGTAGCTTTATCACCTGTGTGTGCATTCCCAAATGTTAGAGTGGAGCCTTGCTTGCTTTTAAACTTCAGCTAATGGCTTTGATTTGTTTCTACTTTGTGTTGCTTACAAATCTGCTGTTAATATTATGTATGAAGACTCTTCAGAAAGTTCATGGGAAATACATATTATGAAAAAGTATGCATGCATTTCAAAATGGTGTTATACCAAATGAGCTTATCTTTTCATTTCAGTTTTCCACAGACTTCTCGAAGTGCCTTAATATATGAGTGTGTTCACGTGTTTATTAGAATAATGGGACTTGTGTTGTGGTGTAGTAGGTAAAGCCACTGCCTGAAACATTGGCATCCCATACAGGCACTGATTCAAGGCCCAGCTGCTCCACTTCTGATCCAGAGCCCTGCTATTGGCCTGAGCAAAGCAGTAGAAGATGATCCAAGTACTTGTGCCCCTGCCGCCCACACAGGAGACCTAGGGGAAGCGCCTGGCTTCAGTCTGGCTCAGCCTTGGCCATTGTGGCTGTCTGGAGAGTGAACCAGTGATGGAAGACTCTCTCTCTCTCTCTCGCTCTCGCTGTCGCTCTGACTTTCAAATAAATAAATAATTGTTTTTTAAAAAAGGACAGAATAATGTTCCATCAAGATGTCACAGAAACTGTGAATATGTGGTTTTACTTGCAAAAAGGACATTCGCAGGTGAGATCAACTTAAGGATTTATGGGAAGAAGACCCTGGATTGCCCAGGTGTGCTCAGTGAAATCAGGAGTCCTTAGAAGAGGAACTAGGAGAGTCAGGTGCAGGGGAGGAAGTACAGAACAAAAGTGGGTATTAGGGAGGAAGGGGAGAATGAAAAGAGGGTCAGTGAGAAAGAGGAGACTTAAAAATGGCTACACTGGAGGCCTCTGGAAGCTGGGAAAGTCGGAGAAGTGGATACTTTCACAGATGCAGTTCCACCAGCACTTTGGTCTTAGGCCTTCTTACCTCTACAACCATAAGATAAGTGTGTATTATTTTAAGTCACTAAATTTGTGACACTTGTGTACATACAGACACACTAATACACACACAAGAGTGGAATTGCTGGGTCATGGGAATATATTCAGTTTTCCTGGATGATGTTAAATAATTTCACAAAATCATGTAATTTATACTCCCATCAGCAATACTGAGAATTCTATTGTTCCATAACCTTGTCAGCATGAGAGATTGTCTGAAATTGTCAACTGTTTTTATTTAAAGCATTCTTCATGTCATAAATAGTATCTCATTTTGGTTTAAATTTGCCTTGTTCTGATTACCTGTAAGGCTGAGAATTTTTTCTTATGCTTACTGAACCTGTGAATTTCCTTCATTTTGAAGTGCCTGTGCAGACTTTTGACCAGTCTTCTATGGGATTGTCTGCCATTGTTACTTGAAGGAGTTCTTTAAGTACTTTGTATATACTAATGCTCTGCGGTTTACATGGGCTTTTTGATGTTACTCATGTTCTCACTCATGGTGTCTTCTGAGAAACCAAAGTTCTTGATTTCAGGGTAGTCAAATACTTCTGGGCATCCTTTTTGAATCTTGTTGAGGAATCCCTCCCCTACAGTGAGACCATGAGACTTCCTTGTGCACTCTCAACAAGCTTTATAATTTTGTCCTTTACATCAATGCCGTTAGTTGGTCTGGAATTGTAGGAGGCTGGACTCTGATTTGATGCTTTCTGTATCAGTACTCACTTGTTCCAGTGCCACTTTTTGAAAAGACTGCCCTCCTGCTGATTTACATCACTGCTTCTGTCATATTTCAAGAGCTCATGGATGTGTAGGTGGGGTCTCTTTGGGAGCTCTGTGTTCTGTTCCATTGCTCTTCTTATCTCTCCTTGAATTAATATCACCTTGTCTTCATAATACATCTTGGTGTATGGGAGAGCATGTTCTCCCACCTTGTCTTTTTCTTTTTTTAAAAAAGATTTACTTATTTACTTATTTATTTATTTGAAACCCAGAGTTACAGAGAGAGAAGGAGAGGCAGAGAGAGAGAAGTCTTCCATCCACTGGTTTAGTCCCTAGATGGCTGCAACAGCTCGAACTGGGCCATTCTGACACCAGGAGCCAGTTTTTCCCACATGGCTACGGGGGCCCAAGGATTTGAGCTAACTTCTACTGCTTTCCCAGGCCATAGCAGAGAGCTGGATTGAATGTGGAACAGCCATAACTCAAACTGGTGCCCATTTGGGATGCCGGCACTACAGGCAGCTGCTTAACCTGCTATGCCACAGTGCTGGCAACTGCACTGGTTTTATACATCAGCATAAGTAAACTGGTATCTTTAAAATATTGAGACTTTTAGTCTTTGCCATGGAATATTCACTTCTTTAATATCCCTCAATAAAGCTTAAAATTTTCTCAATAGACAACTTATACATCTTTTGTTAGATTTATTGCTGGTAACTTTGTGTTTTGAAATAGTATTAAAATGGTGCCAGCGCCGCAGCTCAATAGGCTAATCCTCAGCCTTGCGGCGCCAGCACCCCGGGTTCTAGTCCCGGTCAGGGCGCCGGATTCTGTCCTGGTTGCCCCTCTTCCAGGCCAGCTCTCTGCTGTGGCCCAAGTGCTTGGGCCCTGCACCCACATGGGAGACCAGGAGAAGCACCTGGCTCCTGCCTTCGGATCAGCGCGGCAGCCATTGGAGGGTGAACCAACGGCAAAGGAAGACCTTTCTCTCTGTCTCTCTCTCACTATCCACTCTGCCTGTAAAAAAAAAAAAAAAAAAAGAAAAAGAGAAAAAAAGAAAAAAAGAAATAGTATTAAAATGGTAAGAAATGTGGTTGATTTTTTTATAGATTGGCTTTGTGTCTATGGAACTTGGTGAACTTATCAATGTTAGAAACCTTACCTACAGTCTTTTGGATTTTCCATGTATATAAATCCATCATGTGTGAAGAGTGACAGTTTTTCTTCTAGTTTTCTTATTTTAATATCTTTTGCTATTATTTTTTCTTTCCTTACCACACTAGCTAGGACATCCTGTGCAGTGTTGAACAGAAGCGGTGCTATCTGGCATCTTTGTCTTGCTGTAGGCTCACAAGGAAAGCTCTCACTGTCTCACCATTAAATACACTGTTTCCTTTGCGTAGTTTGCAGATGCGCCTTATCAGACCAAGAAGGTTCCCTTTCATTCCCAGCTTTGCTAACAGCTTTTTATCAAGAATGGTTGTCGATCTTATCAATTTTTCTGTATAAACTGAGATGATCATTTGTGTTTGCTTTAATCTCTTAATGTAGTCAACCACATTCTTTTATTTTCTAATGTTAAAATAATCTGCATTCCAGATAAATCTAATATGGAAACCATATGTTACTACCATATTTATGTATTGCTACTTTGTGTATCCTAATTTTTTTTAAGAAATTTTGCTTTTAGGTTTAGGAGACCATATGTCCAGGCCTGGGACAACCTCTGTTGTCCTGGCATCGTCATTAATAGCATTTCCTTTCTCTCTCAGAAGTGCCTGGTTGAGATAATAAATCAGGTGGCCACTCCAGTGAGAATGACCTGGCATGCTGCCTTCTCATCTATCTTTGTCCAGTTTGGGAATCACTATAATGTTTCTCTTCCTATATTTTCCAGAATAGTTTGTATAATACTAAAAGTGCATCTTACTGGAGAATTTGGTAGGATTCACTGTTGAGGCTATTGACGCAGCAGAATTTTCTTACTTTGTCCATTATTTTATAAGTTGTAGACTTACTAATGTTTTCTATTTCCCCTTGAGTCAATTGTTGAAGTTAGTTTTAGATTAATTTGTCATTTTTTCTAAATTTTGTGATTATATGGTTTTCTGAAATATGTACTAATCTTTTTTTAAAAGAAAGATTTTTTTTTATTACTATGCTATTAAGCACTTAAAAATATGGAACGCTTCACGAATTTGTGTGTCATCCTTGCGCAGGGGCCATGCTAATTTTCTCTGTATCGTTCCAATTATAGTATATGTGCTGCTGAAGCAAGCACTAAAAGAAAGATTTTATTTATTTATTTGAGAGGTAGAGTTACAGACAGAGGGGAAGACAGAGAGAAAGGTCTTCTATCTACTGGTTCACTCCCCAAATGGCCACAACAGCAGTAGCTGAGCTGATCTGAAGCCAGGAGCCAGGAGCTTCTTCCAAATCTCCCACGTAGGTGCAGGGGCCCAACACTTGGGCCATCTTCTACTGTTTTCTCAGGCCATAAGTAGATAGCTGAACTGGAAGAGGAGCAGCTGGGACTCAAACTGGCACCGAAATGGAATGCCAGCTCCACAGGCAGAGGCTTAGCCTACTGAGCCACAGTGACGGCCCCTGTGGTTACCTTTTTAGTGTCTGCAGCACCAGGGGTATTGGTCCTGATATTGGTTATCAGTTCTTCTGTCTACTTCATTATTCATTTCACTAGGGATTTTCACATTGTTTTAGTGTTTTTAAAAACCAACTTAATGCTTTAGTTGTCATCTCTATTATATGATCATTTTCTCTCTCACTACTGCTTGTTCTTTATTGTTTCCTTTCATGGTTTTTTGTTGTTTTTTTTTTTTTTTGGCAAATTTTGGGATACAGATGCTTAACTTCTTTTTTTACACCCTGTTTTCTGATACAGATACTCAATGCTCCAAACCAAAGTTTTTTTCGGATAAGGGACAGATAGTGTGGGCTCGTCCTGCGAGGCCCACACTGTCAGGATGGTGCGTGATGGCATTCTTCAACAAGAAGCACCAGAGACAGTTTCGGTGAACATGTCCGTTTGTTAACAATCAAGCACAAGCTTTTAAAGGGCAGGCAGAGGGTGCATACCTAATTCTGTAGGATAAAGCTGATAATGGTGCCTCTATGCTTCTCCAATCAGCTTGAAGGTCACATAGTCCATGTAGCCTTCCAGGTGGTCTTTATGGGCCTGGGCCACACCCGGGACAAGGCCCTTCAACAGGAAGTAGGGATGGGGGAAATGTGCCTGGGGCTCCTGCTTGCCAGCAGTCAGGTCATAGAGCCCTTCCCTGGAGGCGTGGTGTGCCATGCCTCTTAACCTCCTGCATGGGCTAGGCAGGCAGTCTCCCAGCCAAGCACAGGATCACCCACATCTCCCAGCGATCTCTCGAAAGACACAAGCAAAACCTTCTCCATCATTATGAGGGGATCAGGCCTTTTCCATGTTGGCTTGTTGGGTTCTTCCATTGAACCAGAAGCAACTCTGTTGGGCCTGTGAGAGGTCTCCACGACCTCACTGTTGACGGCTCTCCAGAGGGTGAAACTTGTAAGAAAGTTAAGGTGAGGGGCCAGTGCCGTGGCTCACTTGGTTAATCCTCTGCCTGTGGTGCTGGCATCCCATTTGGCCGCCAGGTTCTAGTCCTGGTTGTGTTTATTCCATTCCAGCTCTCTGCTGTGGCCCTGGAGGGCAGTGGAGGATGGCCCAGGTACTTGGGCCCCTGGACCCACATGGGAGACCAGGAAGAAGCACCTGGCTCCTGGCTTCAGATTGGCACAGCGCCGGCTGAACCAACGGAAGGAAGGCCTTTCTCTCTGTCTCTCTCTTTTGTCTCTCAAAAAAAAAAAAAAAAAAAGAAGAAGAAGAAGAAGAAGAAGAAGAAAGTTAAGGTGAAGAGAGCAAGGTTACGGTCTTCACGGGGAAAATCGCGTGAATGGCGGCCCCTAGAACTGGGGGGTAGTGGGCGGGTTGCTGGCCATGGGGGCTGCCATCTTGTGGTGGAGTCTGTTGCCCATTTTCTGGTAAGGGTGGAAGTTCCGATTGGGGGGATTGCCATCTTGGGATAGAAACCCCACTGTCTGTAAGAAATAAAAGGGTTTTTTAAAGTTTCAAATTGGAAACAACTTAGAACACTTAGCAGGTAGCCCTCTGTGAAAATGTTTCTCATCTCTCTCTGAATTTGGCAGCAGCAGGTTGCCGCAGGCGCTGGCAGAGCCGTAGGAGCAGAGGCAGGACACACTGGAGCAGGCCCCGCTCCCCTCTAACCCACTGCGGCCTGGGGCTGAGGTACATGTCTGAGCAGCTGGAGCTTGGACCACAGGGCCCCCTCTGTGCAGCTCAGTTCATCCTCCCCAGCCTTGGTGCCAACGCCACCGCCACCATGAGAAGGCTCCCCTTCCCCCATGGAGTTCACGCGTTTCTGGGAAGCCATTGTAGGTCCCAAGTGGGGTGAGCGCACGCGAGCCCCTTGTTCCCCTTCCCCCACCTGCAGCCTGGGCCGGGCATGAAGATACGGGACAGGGTGGAAGGTGGAAAGATAAGCAAAGTTAGAAAACATGGGCAGCCTTTTCTTACTATGTTGCTGGGTTCTTTCCTTTTAATAAATTTTGGGGAATCCTGTTATTAGCCAAGAAAATTATCACAGGGGAACAATAGAAGATCCACATGGGAAGCCTACAATTGTGGCGGGGTTCCTAAAATGGATGGAGATAATCCTCTCACCTAGCAGAGAGGGGTTGGAGACCATAGACATGGCGGGAGTCCCTGGAAAAAGGGGTGGAGGCACCCTCTTTTTTCTTTGACAGTGGGTCATTTTAATTACCTTTCTCAATACTCATATATTTAGAGATTTCTAGTTTTCTTGGGTCACTTTTCTTCATCTGTTTTGCTAATTTCTACCTAATTGCATTATGGTCAGAAAATGTGTTCTTTATCAATGTTACTGAACAGAAATATAATGCAGATTACTTATATAATTTTAAATCTTATAGTAATATATATATAAATATAATATATAATATTATATATTATATAGTATATATAAATATATACTATATAATGTTGTATATTATATAATATATATATAAATATATATATATATTTACAGGCAGAGTGGATAGTGAGAGAGAGAGACAGATAGAAAGGTCTTCCTTTTTGCCGTTGGTTCACCCTCCAATGGCCGCTGCGGCCTGCGCATTGTGCTGATCCGAAGCCAGGAGCCAGGTGCTTCTCCTGGTCTCCCATGCGGGTGCAGGGCCCAAGCACTTGGGCCATCCTCCACTGCCTTCCCGGGCCATAGCAGAGAGCTGGCCTGGAAGAGGGGCAACCGGGACAGAATCTGGCGCCCCAACCAGGACTAGAAGCAGGTGTGCCGGCGCCGCAAGGTGGAGGATTAGCCTGTTAAGCCACGGCGCCGGCTGTAATATATAATTTAATTTTAAATTATATAGTAATATATTGAAAAAATAATAATTCAGATATAAATGAATCATCATATTTTATTTAAATGAATATATCCAAAAGAATATCATCTCAGCACACAAAGAAAATGAAAATATATCAAGCACATTTGCATTTCTCTTTGTTGGCAAACTCTTCAAATATATATTTTCCATGGATAGCACAATAGGACTAGCCAGGATTCAAGTGCATAGCATGTGCCTAGTGGCTCCCATTCTGGACAGTAGAGCTCTAGTTAATGTCACCCTTTGAAATTTAGGACTGACGTTATTGTCCAACAAATGGTCGATGTTTATAAATATTCCATGTACATTTGAAAGGAATTTGTATTCTTCAGTCATTGGATAGAAGATTTAATACATGTCTGTTTGATCCAGTTTTCTCACTGTATTGCTCAAATCTTTGTATCTTTATGGGATTCTTGGTATGTTTATTCTATCAATCATGAGTAGTTTTTGAAACTCTTCCACCATGATTGTGAATTTGTCTATTTCTCCATGTAGTTCTGTTGGTTTTGCTTTATATATTTTGAGGTTATGTATAAATATCTTAAATGACTATTAATTATCTGTGAATTGAACAATTCAGTACTTTAAAGTGACTTTCTTTGTTTCTAGAAAGGCTATCTCCTTTGAAGTCTACTTTGTCTTATATTACTCCACTAGCTGTCTGGTGGCTATTGCTCACATGGGATATTTTTTTGTCAACTACTTTGTTTTAGGTGTTCTCTTGTAAAAATACGTAATTGAGTCTTTTTTTAATCCAAATTTTATCTTTTACCTAGAATATTGTTGTATTTTTAAAATTTAATGTAATTACTCTTACATTTTGGATAAACTTGTCACCTTATATAGGAATTTCCATTTGTCTTTGTTCTATTCTTTCACTCTTTTGGATTAAGTATTATTTTATTTTTTTTTCTATTTCTACTATTTGGAAGTTAAACATTTGGTTCCTATTCTTTCAGTGGTCATAACATTCTTGATTTATCAAAGTCTAGAGTTAATTGCTGTCTTCCCTTGGGAAATGCAAGGAATTTGAAACTCTGTAATCCCATTTGCCTTTTTTCTGGCTTTTATCTTCTCATTTTTGTGTATTTTCCTTCTATATTTTAACTTCATAAGAAATTATTATTGTTATTTTCATTTTTAAAATTTATTTAATTGAATGAGAGGCAGAGAAACACAGAAAGTGCTCACCCTCTGGTTCATTCCACAAATGCCTTCAAATCCCATCAGTTGGGAACCAAAGCCAGAACCTGGAACTCAGTCTAGGTCTCCCATGTGGGAGACCGGGTGGTTGAGGTACCTGCCCTGCCTCCCGAATCTGTTATTCCATATGTTTGAATGGTTCTACCTTACCCAATTCTGCATTTTTTTTCTTTGTTCTTCCTTCATCTGAAAATTTCTATCTGGAATGACTTTCCTAATGTCTTGAGTTTAGTTTTAGAATTTCCTTTAGTGAGAACTAAGTGATTGTAATGTTTCTCATTTTTTATTTCAAAAAATATAATTTTTCTCTGGATATAAATTTCTAGATTAATAGCTGTCAGTCTAGTTCTTACCCCTTTGAACAATGTTTCCATTCTCTGGCTACTTTTTAAGATTTCCTACTAGTTTTTGTAAAACTATAATGTGTCTTGATATACATTTGTTTTTTTCCTTTTTTTTTTAAATTTTTTTTGACAGGCAGAGTGGACAGTGAGAGAGAGACAGAGAGAAAGGTCTTCCTTTTGCCGTTGGTTCACCCTCCAATGGCCACCGCAGTAGCGCGCCGCGGCTGGCGCACCGCGCTGATCCAATGGCAGGAGCCAGGTGCTTCTCCTGGTCTCCCATGGGGTGCAGGGCCCAAGCACTTGGGCCATCCTCCACTGCACTCCCTGGCCACAGCAGAGAGCTGGCCTGGAAGAGGGGCAACCGGGACAGGATCGGTGCCCCGACCGGGACTAGAACCCGGTGTGCCGGCGCCGCAAGGCGGAGGATTAGCCTAGTGAGCCACGGCGCCGGCTACATTTGTTTTTATTTCTTCTTTTCGGGAGTCATTGAGTTTCTGAAATATGTCAGTAGTTGTCTTTCACCAGTTTGGGGAAAACGTGTTTTGTCTCTAAATATTTCCTTTGTCTGTTGTTTCTTTATGTTTCATCTGGGATTATGATTAAAAATATTTAGTTCTTTTCTGTGTGATCCTTCATGTGTGTTGATTTCCCTTTCCTATTTCTGTTTTTTTCTTCCTTCTGTGATGTAATCTGGATATTGTCATCTGACCTACCTTTCAGTTTACTGTCTCCTTTCAGCTAAATTTAATATGTTAGTAAACCTACACATTGAGTTTTCAATGTGAAGTATTGTGCTTTTAAAATGCTACAAATTTGGCCAATGCCGTAGCTCACTAGGCTAATCTTTCGCCTGTGGCGCTGGCACCCTGGGTTCTAGTCCCAGTTGGGGCACCAGATTCTGTCCCGGTTACTCCCTGCACATGCATGGGAGACCTGGAGGAAGCACCTGGCTCCTGGCTTCAGATCGGCACAGCACACCGGCTGTAGCGGCCACTTGGGGGGTGAACCAATGGAAGGAAGACCTTTCTCTCTGTCTCTCACTGTCTAACTCTGCCTGTCAAAAAAAAAAAAAATGCTGCAAGTTCCACTTTTTAAAAAAAAAAACAAACTGCTTTTTTTTTCAAATCTTGTAAACATAGTCATTATCTATGTCTGACGACTGCATTATCTCAAGTCTTTGTGGTAAATTTCTTCTGTCTTTTTCTTCTGGGGTTTTGTTTCCTTGTATGCCTGAACATTTCAAAGTCCTTGAAAGGGGCAGGTGTCGTGGCACGATGTAAGTTCAGGTGCCACTTGGTATGTTTGCATCTCCTATCAGAGAGCTGGTTCAAATCTCTTCTCCTCTGCTTCTGATCCAGCTTCCTGATAATATAGCTGGAGAAGCAATAGATGATGATGGAAGAGCTTGGGTTCCTGCCACCTTTGGGAGAGATCTGGAAAGAATTCCTGGCTCCTTGCTTCAGTCTAGACCAGCCTCAGTTGTTGCAAGCATGTAGGGAATGAACTAGCAAATAGAAGCATCTCTCTCTCACTTTGTCTCTCTCACTCTTGCTCTGCCTCCCTACCTCTTGCTCTACCTCTCACTCTCACTCTCTCTCCACCTCTCTATGTCATTGTCTTTTTTTTTTTTTAATTTGACAGGTAGAATTATAGACAATGAGAGAGAGACAGAGAGAAAGGTCTTCCTTCCGTTGGTTCACTCCCCAAATGGCTGCAATGGACGGGGCTGCGCCGATCCAAAGCCAGGAGCCAGGTGCCTCTTCCTGGTCTCCCACGTGGGTACAGGGGCCCAAGCACCTGGGCCATCTTCTACTGCTTTCCTAGGCCACAGCAGAGAGCTGGACTGGAAGAGGAGCAACCTAGACTAGAACCAGTGCCCGTAAGGGATGCTGGCACTGCAGGTGGAGGATTAACCTAGTGTGCCATGGTGCTGGCCCCTATGTCACTGTCTTTCAAATAAATAAATCTTTTTAAAAAATGTTCTTGAAAAATATTATGGTGAGAATGAGGTCTGAGGGGAAGGTGTCTTCATCTACTTCTTCCAGGTGGATTTTTGGCTCACTCTTACTCTGACAGTGATGGATGGCCTCTTGAGTCAGGGACTGTAGGGAAATGTTCCCTGTCAGATTCCCTGGTCAGGGCAGGCTTGCACCAAACTTCTTCCTTCTCCCTCTGTAAGGCCATCAGAAGTGAAGTCCAAGTTTACAGAACCAGGCTTTCCCTACAATCCTCTTTCAAGTCACAACTACCCCTGCATAAGGAGCCCTGGGAGCATATCTAGCCCATCAGCCTACACTGGGGTCTCACCAATCTCTAGCTCTAGCACACAGGGGGAGCTGTTCGCCCTGAGGTCTTCTAAATCCTTCTGGGCAGATCAAAGGAATGATAGGATCTGGTCCCCGACCCTTTTCCCCTGGAACCTCATTTCCTTTTGTCTGCCCTCACCCCAGATACTTTGTCCCACCAGTCCAGACCATCTTTATCAAGTTAGGCAAGAGGCCTGGCTCTAAATGCATTCATACCAAGAGTACCAAACCTCTCCAGAGTGGGAGGTTCTGAAACAAAATGCTTTTTGTATCTCTGAGGAAACGCCACACCCTGGAAGTCCTGGGCGCGTTTCATTCCACCTGTGGGCACTGAGAGTGGTAAACTTTACCAGGAAAATGTAGCAGGGATGATGCTTCCCTCCATTTTCGTTTTACATTGTTGTCCTCACCCCTTCTTCCCTTGGCTTCTTGGGAAGGAAGGAAAGTCATAAGGAGCAGAGCCCGGGGAACCACAGTGCAGAGAGGGGCACTGGGTTCTGTGTAGCAGTTTTGTCCTCTCCCCTCTCATGTCTGTCTTCCCCTCAGTGTGGGCTGTCAGCACACCCCTAAGGAGGCTGCCCTGAGGGAGTACTGCTCGAGGTCCTTGCTGTAGTTGAAGCACCATGAGTGGACTCCTGCCCCGGGATCTCCCTGAGTGGTTTTGGGGTCCTTAGCCTGTTGCAGCAGCTACATGGCCACTCTTCGACCTCCTAGGGCCAGACCTCCCTGGACAGCCTCCTGATGGCCTTTTTTAGTCTCTAAAATGTGTATCTTCGCCTTTGCCTGCCCTCCAGTCTTGGGACTCTACTTCTTCAACCAGGACAGCCACCATCCCATGGTTCCTGCTTCAAGGTTCACGTGTCCCCTGGAGTGCTCCATGAAGACCTCCAGTTCAGTGTGTCCCAAGCTGGTCGTCCTGCACCAGAGCCTTGCCTCCCACAGCATTTCTCAGCCAGTTACTGGCACCAACACCCACCCACCCAGGTGGCCACACCATGTGGCTTTCCTCCCCTTCCGTTTGCCTCTAAGCGCTATCTTTGCCATTTGGGTGGAAACTCCTCTTGGCTCTGTGCCCTTCCCCTGTCACCGTGGTTTCTCACTGGAATCTACCCCTCCACCCAGCAGCCAGTTGCAATCTCCCTTAAATCTATCATCTGTCATCTCCCTCTCCTGCTTCTCTAAGCCCTCTGGAGTTTCTCCATTTCCTGGTTTGAAGGTCTGGCTCCTTGATTTTCCAGCCCCATCTCCCCTCCCTCCCTGTGCCCTGCACCCTGTGTTCACCCAGCCTGGACTCCTCAGGCCCCTGTGTCTCCCTCCCAGGCCTTTACACAGTTGTTTTTTTCAGCTCTGGAATGCTGGTGCTCCCACCCGCCCTGCAGCCCCTGATCCACATCAGCTCCAGCTCAGACACCTCCCCTTCCTCGAACCCCCATGGATGGACCAGACACCTGTTGTGGGCTACACAGCTTATGTGCTTCCAGGATGGGCAGTGGACTTTCTCCTTCTCTGTTAATTATTATTTGATCCCCTTTCTCCTACTGTGTGAAGACTGTATCCTCCTTCCTCTTATGATCTCAGCATCTTGTCAGTGTCTTCATGAAAGCAGTCCTATTGTAAATGCCTGTTGATTGAAGGAATGGTTGAAAACATCCCTCTCTCCATCTTTCCTTAATTCCTTGTTCATTCACATTCTGAGCCCATTTCACCATGGAAGTCTCAAGTATTTTGCCTATAAGGTTTTCCATATATTAAGGGGTGAAATATTTTATTATATTTGTGGGAGGTATTTCCTTCAGCCTGTTCCTTACCTGTTAATGTAATTCATGGTGATTTTCACAAATAGAAGTTTTCATTTGAATAATAGCAACTCTACTGTTCTTTTGGGATTTTTTCTGGTTAATTTTTGGGGGGCATTGAGGAAGAGGGGCTATGAAGAAAGTGTCTGGGCTGTGGGAAATATTTCAGATTCAGACATGACTGTTGTGTCCACGAGTGTAGACGTATGTAAAGATTCACTGAGCTGCTGGTGCCGCGGCTCAATAGACTAATCCTCTGCCTGTGGCGCCAGCACACCCAGTTCTAGTCCCGGTCGGGGCACCGGATTCTGTCCTGGTTGCCCCTCTTCCAGGCCAGCTCTCTGCTGTGGCCCAGGAGTGCAGTGGAGGATGGCCCAAATGCTTGGGCCCTGCACCCGCATGGGAGACCAGGAGAAGCACCTGGCTCCTAGCTTCAGATCAGCACGATGTGCTGGCTGCAGCAGCCATTGGAGGGTGAACCAACGGTAAAGGAAGACCTTTCTCGCTGTCTCTCTCTCTCTCTCACTGTCCACTCTACCTGTCAAAAATAAAATAAAATAAAAATTCGCTGAGCTACACACATAATATCTGTTTAGTAATACATACAAAGTAAACCTCAGTAAAGAAGTTTTCAAAAACCCATTTAGCTTTTTATCTGTGACTTCCTTCATCAGTTTGTAAAAACAGTTGTCTGTTCATACGAGGATATTTCAGAATGTTCATGAAATCTACCTATACAGTGATTCAGACATTGGCCAAAGGATTACAGCCAGGAATGACGTACAGGGAGGAGGGAAAGGCCAACCTAGTGGCCACTTTTTCAGCTAAAACTTCTTCCCACTCTGCTTCACTGAATGAGGCTGGAGAGAAAGCTTGGGTGTAGACGATAGGAGCCTTAAATGCTGAGCCAGGCTTTCATGTTTTGATACCTGCTCTGAATACAACCCTGCAGTGCATGCTGATTTTATAGAGATGACCAAATTTTAGGGCCCTCTGCCCTTGAGGTGCTCACCAAAAAGTAAACAGACAATGATGGCTCATTTGTTCCTCTGATATTTACTGATTACCCACTAATTGCCATTCACTCTTCTGACGGCTTAGGATACACAGATGAACAAAACAGCTGGAGATCTCCGCCCTGGTGAGGCTTGGCAGGGAGAAAGAGCCAGTGTGGTATGACATCAAGTGATTAACGCTTTGGAAAAGTGCAGTAGGTGAAGAGGAGGCAGGAATGCTTAGGGGAGGAGGGAGCAATAACGTTGAGTAAAGCCCTTTGTGGCAGCCTTATGGAGAGCCACAGTGTTCAGGGCTGTGGGTGCACAGAGTGCTGCCCTCTACGGACGGTGGGGGATTATGAGGGTGGTCAGGGAGAGGACCTTTGAGCTGACTCCTGATGGATCAGTTAACACAACTGAGTGAAGATGGCCAGGGAAGTCCAAGGAAGCCACATTTGTGATGCTTGAAGTGAAAATGGCTCTGTGGAGAGCCTCAGATGGCCACTGTGGCTAGTGAGCAGTAACTGTGAGTAGGAGATGCCTATCCTGGGGCTAAGTTGGGTAAAGATCACAAGCAGGGATGGTAACCCACAGGTGGCCCCCTGGACCCAAACACTCCATCTGGTGGATCTTCAGGAGGTTCCAGAGCCCAGGAAGTGCTTGTCATGCCTGTGCTGAGTTCAGATCTGCCCCTTAAGTACCCTGGCCCTCCAGGGCCTGAGCTGTTCCCAACAGGCTGTCCAGTAGACCTGCCACTGAGTATGCCCCGACTCTGAAAGCACCTGCCTTAGGAAAGGCTCAGTGAGGAGGAGCAGGGTAGCTGATGTCCCAGGCCTGCTCTGTCCTTAAAGTGTCCTGGCCAGCTCTCAGCCATAGTGAGCCTGGTGGGGGCAGTTGCGGGGACTGTGTCTGGGGTTTCTCCTCTCAGAAAAAGGCAGGAAGCTGTGGCCAAGGCTTGGAGGAGAAAGGAAGTGTATGTCAGGAAACAGGTGCAGCAGCGTCTCACCAGCCTAGGTCTGAATGGTCTCCATACCACAGAATCATCAGTGTGACTGGGGGCCTGTGCTCCCTCTCTCCTAAATGGCATCACCTGCCCCCGAGTGGTCAGGGTGGTTACTACGGCACCAGGAACTCAGCCCTGGCAGATGTGGAATTTGTGACCAAGGCCTCAGGATGACTTGAGACCTCCCCACACACACCTGACACCAGGCCTCTGTGAGTTAGGGCTTCCTGTGGCTGCCACCGCAGATACTTCTCAGGCCCCTTTACTCTCACGCTTTTTCCATACAACAGCTGGGAACTGATGTAAATCATTCTCTGGAGCCCCAGACATCTGCCCCCGCACTCTCACTTAGCCCAGAGACCTGCCAAGAACTGTGGCTTCCAATGCAGTGAGTAGACAGTCTGACATGAGCTAGACTGCAGCCACCCTCTGCATCTGGAATAGTTGCAGATGTAGCTGGAATTTACTCTCTGTGCAAGCAGTGTTAGGAGCCAGGACAGAGCAATGAACAGGACTGGGCCTGCCAGGAGACTGACAATAGAAATGCAGACACACGTGCAAGCAAGACGGGGCACAGGAACATGAGAGCACTGTGTCTGCTGTTGTGTGGCTCATGGTGCACCAGTTGACGAGTGACAGAAGTTCAAGTAAAACTGATCTCAGCATCAAGGGAAATGCATGAATTCTAAAACAGCAAAGTCTAGAGGGGGTCTGGAATCCAGGTGTGGTTTGATCAGAGGGTCTCCAACCTTTGGTTTGTTCCCAGTCTGGCCTCCCTCAGTAGGGCAAAATGACTGTAGTGGTTCAAATGCTGACACCACCAGTAGAAACCTGCTGCCCAACTATAAAACAAAAGTTGTGAACTTTTGTTCAGTTTGATTGGTCCAATTTAGATCTCCAGTCACTGTGGCAGTGGGGTCAGAGTTACACAAATTGCCTCTTGGTAGGGGTATCTGTTAAGCAAGGGGGAACTGTGGAGTGGATGCTGAGAAAGTATGTCCACACTAGTGTGGCAGCTACCCTGCCCCTCCTCATTGAAAAAGACACGTAGATGTCTAGTGGAAGGTACCAAGAGGAAAGTGGGATATGAGTCTGCAACCCAGGTTAGAAGTCAGGACAGGAATTAAAACCTTTGCTGTCACTGGTACACACATGATACCTATGAGGGCACCTGAGAAGTAAGTACAAGCAGCAGTCTGTGGACTCAGTCCAGGACCCTCCAACAGTTGCAGGCAGAACAGACATAGAAGAGAAGCAGCTGGTGAGTGGAAGGAAAATCTGGGGAGTGGGCCATAGCAGACTCAAGAGAAGAACATGTTTCCTTTCAGCTGAGTCAAAAGTTGTGGAGCAAAATACAAGATAGAACAAAGATATGAATCCTGGTTTGTTTGTTTGTTTGTTTGTTTGTTTTGGCAGGCAGAGTGGACAGTGAGAGAGAGAGACAGAGAGAGAAAGGTCTTCCTTTACCATTGGTTCCCCCTCCAATGGCTGCTGCAGCCGGCGCATCGTGCTGATCTGAAGCTAGGAGCCAGGTGCTTCTCCTGGTCTCCCATGCGGGTGCAGGGCCCAAGGACTTGGGCCATCCTCCACTGCACTCCTGGGCCACAGCAGAAAGCTGACCTGGAGGAGGGGCAACCAGGACAGAATCCGGTGCCCCGACAGGACTAGAACCGGGGTGCTGGCGCCGCACGCGGAGGATTAGCCTATTGAGCCATGGCGCCGGCCAAGGACCCTGAGTTTGACAGCATGGTGGTCAGTGGTCATCACTTGACAGGTGATATCTCAGCAGAAAGACCACGAGCTGAGCAAGGGGAAAAAGCAGATGACTTTTTCAGGGAGTTCTGCTGTGATCAGGAAAGAGGAAAGATGTGGTACTGAGAGGGGGTATGGAGCCAAGTTAGATTTCATCTATCATGGCTGGGACAAGTGCCCATGTGGTCCACAGCATGGTCCAAGAGGAGAAACCAGGCCACAGGACAATCATTTTTCTTCTCTGTTCTGGGATGAACATGGACTCTGAGCTACCATGGAGTAGGAGCCCCTCTTTGTCCCTGAAGCCCCTTGGTATGCCTCTGTTGGAACACACAGCTCACCATGCTCTCCCTCCCTACATCCACCTCTTTGCAACAGTATAGGCTGGCACAGCAGTGGGCAGGAGTGGAGTGGAGGACTGATCTCCATTCATTGTGATGCTGGGACAGACGAAAAACCCGGGTCCTGACAGGAGTGAGTGATAAGGTGTTTCAGATGGGCACCGGGGAGTTTGGTGCTGGAAAGAAATAGGTGAGAAGGGGGGTGAGCAGCACAAAGCTGTGTTGTGTGGATGGGTGAGGGTGAGGATGACAGGAGGAAGAGCCAGGTCCCAGAAATGTGGGCCGGAAGGAGAGACTGAGAACAGGTGCTGAAGGTGATACTTGGACTAGGAGAAGCCCTAGAGGCTGGTAGCACACCATCTTATCTATCCCCATGTTTTTGAAGTACTAGACTTTCTAAGCTGCCTTGTCTCTCTTGTTCATTCCACAAAGAGAAAATACCACATGCCAACCCAGAGATACAGCCATACCAGTGACAGAAGCCATGTGGGCACAAGCAGCTGCCCAGGCCAGCAGCAGATCCATGGCTGACTTCAGGAGCCACATGAAAACCCCGAGGACCATTTGTCCTGCATTCTGGGGATGGGCGCTGTAACCAGCCCTTGAGAGGTCCCCATTGGTTGGGCTGGGGTCACACACATAGCTGGGAGCTATGGTGGAGGTGGGAGTGTGTGTGTGTGTGTGTGTGTGACTGATGACACTGCTATCTTGCCTGTCTCTCAAACCTACCCATGTGTCAGCTGTGAGAAAACAGCTCCTGTGGAGAGCTACAAGGAAGGAGTGGCCCCGGGGTAGATCAAGGCAGGGGGCAGAGGGAAGGCCTTTGTAGATGACCAGGAAGTGTGGGGTTTCCTGCTCTGGAGTCCAGAGGACACAGGAGAAGCTTTGTGGGAGGGAGACTGGGCAGAGGAAGGGTCATTGAAGGGGGCTGCTGGGGCAATGTCCTGAGGCCATGGTGTGGCAAGGATCATACTCTGGCCTAGGAGTAAGACGGTGTGTCTGTGAGAGAACAGCAGTGGAGGATGGGACCACAGCCTCTCTGGAAGGACTTGGGCTTGGCTGGCTTGATGGGGGTGGGAGTGGCAGGTAGAGGAAGGGCTACAGTATCTCAGGATGTGGGAAAGAATCTTGGCCACCCATTGCCTGGTGGGTGCCTAGTTTGATGAATAAATGAGAACATCAAGTGATCAAATAATTAGTGACTAGTTCTGAAACCTTGTGGTGGAATGAGAAGGCCATGCTAAGATGGTCGCTGGCAACAGAAACTGCCTGGCAACAGGCTGTGATTGGATAGCTTCAGAAACCACATAAAAATGGAGCCTGCCTGGCTGTGATTGGATGGCTTTGGAAACTGCCTGGCAACAGGCTGTGATTGGTTAGGGCATAGACTGCCCCTTGACCAGATTGGCTGCCTTGTCTAATTAAGCTGCTGTACCAACTGAAATAAACGAGGCTGCTCGCCTCTGGCCCGCTTTCACCCGACTCCCGGGGTCTGTGTGGTGACTATGTACCTCTTGCCCCCACCACACTCCTCCTCTCAGAACGAATCCACAGCAACAAAACCTAATTTCCAAAAAGGCAGCAGGTCCTGAAGGATTGATTGGAGCCTGGAGCTTGGCTGCACGTAGGGGTGAGAGGCACTGACTCGGGGGAGGCCTGGTGATCAGGACTGGTGTGGTTCTGTGGGGAGGATGCTGAGGACCTAGAAGCTCTTCTTCAGCCTGGACTTTATCTTCCTCCCCTGTCTCATCCTATGTTGTTGATCCTTCCCCTCACCTCCATCCTCAGAGCTGCCTGCTCCAGACCCTCAGCCAGTTCTGTTCTCTAGAGAATTGGGCAGTGGACTTGCGGAAAAACAAAACTCCAGGATTTTTGAAAAGCCAACTATTATGTATGTCTTATAACTTGCATCTTTTCAGAACACAGAATTTTTTTTATTCTTTCTGGCTAAAAATGTGATCTACTCATGTGTTCATTACAAGTTTGTAGGGCTCAGGATAGCAGAAAAAGAGAACAGAAACCACCCTTCATCATGGCACATCAGTTGATGTCTCTCCTGACTCCATTCCAAATGCATTTTTCTTTTTTACCCACTGAAACCATACTTTACATTCCAGTTTATATGTTTTGTAATGGAAGTTATGCTTCATGAGATCAGGGATTTATTGTTTTTTTCTCTGCTATCATCTAGCACTTGGTAGTCACTCAATAAATATTTGTTCAGAGTAGATTTGATTGATAATTTGTTTTCCTGTAAACAGAAAATGTAATTATTTCCTGACATTATGATGTTTTCTCTTATGCTGTTACCTGCTGCCTCCTATGGTTCACGCTAGAAGTAAGCTGTAATTGGGAGTGAAACTGAGATTCTATTATGAGACTTGGGCAACTCAAGAAGAGTCTTGATCACTACACCAAATTCCTGCCTCACATACAGTAATTTTATTTAGTATTTGGGCCTTCTAATCAATTGACCTCTCCATTTTTAAAAAAAAAAGATTTCTTTATTTTGTTTGGAAGGCAGTATTATGGGGGGGGGGGGTGGACAGAGAGAGAGAGGAAGAGACAGACAGAGAGAGAGATCTTCCACCACTGGTTCAATCCCCAGATGACTGCAACAGCTGGGAGTGGGCTAGTCTGAAGCCAGGAGCCAGGTGTTTCCTCTGGGTTTCCCATGTGAATGTGTGAATGCAGGGGGCCCAAGTACTTGGGCCATCTTCCACTGCTTTTCCCGGCACATTAACAGGGAGCTGGATCAGAAGTGCAGCAGCTGGGACTTGAAACCATTGCCCATATGGGTTGCAGGCACCACAGGCAGTAGTTTTACCCACTGTGCTTCAGCACTGGCCCCAGCCTTTCCGTTTTTGAGCTAGTACCACAGACTTAGTATTTATTTTTTCCTGTACTTATTTATTATGGCATTGTAATATTTAGTATTGTAGCATTTATTATTTTGCTTTCCCAAATGTTTCTTGGCTGCTATTGTACATGTACATTCTCCAAATTAAATCTAAATTCATTTTGTTAAATTTCAAACTGAGATTACATGAAATAGAAACATAACCTTGGTGAGAACTGACATTTTCAGAATGTTTAATATTATAATCCAGGAATATAATTATTTTCTTCCTTTCATGTTTTATCCAATTTTATACTGTTCTTCATCTGGGTCCTGTACACTTCTGAAGTTTACTCTGTTATTTTCTGGTTTTTGTTCCTTTTTAAATTCCTATTTTTTTCTGTTTTTTTATTTTCATATTTAATGAATATTCAGCCCCTGATAAATAAGTACAAAATTTGTGATTTTTCGCTTCCTAGGAGTGTGTGCTCTCTGAGTGTCCACCTGCCGCCTTTCCTCTTTCTCTCCCATCCGCACACAGAAGCAAAACTGCATCTGAGTGACCCATGGCAGCTTGCCATCCTGAATCCAGAGGATTCCCCCAGTAAGATCATTTCTTGGAAAGATGAACCCATGCGAATGCACAGATTTACCCAAGGCGAGACAGAGGACACAGGACACCCCACAGGAAACTTAGAAACAGGTCTCGAGGAAGGAGGCAAACCCAGGTGGAGCAGAGAGTATGTGGAGGGAGCTGTGATTAATACTGAGCTTAAGGCAGCAGGAAGCTGAGTAGAAGCAGTCGAAGGGCTTGGGCAGGTAAGGGCCCTGAGCTTCAGGCTCCCATGGGAAGGACCTACTCCTCAGAAGCACGATGATGGCAACAAACACTCCCCAGAGGGAGGAGCAGGGGCTGAACACCGGAGTGTTGTCAGGCAGGGGTCCATGGAGCAGAGGCACCGGGAGGATTTGCAGGGTATTTTACCCCCAGGAAATCATAAACAAGGTAGAAATCAAAGTAAAGACAGTTGTATTTGGGTGCAGCATAGATTTGCCAATGCGAAAACAGACTCAGTGACACCAAACCATCCTTCCCCCGGAGGAAAGTGTACTGGGCAGTTATCAGTACAGAGGCTGGGAACGGATGCAGTCAGGGCAGCTGTAACTTCTTTGAGGGCCTGGAATCTCCAGGTCAGGAGGCAAAGCAAGTGACTTCTATCAAAGTGGGCAAGGTATAGATAGAATCTGGGAAGTTGTTCTCTCTGGGGATTCAGCCTCTGATCCAGGATCTGTGGCAGCTGCCCCTCCCCGTCAGTAAAATCAATAAGGCTCAGCAAAGGGGTTTCCCTCTCTTTTTGAGCATTCTCAGCCATTTTGGTATTTATGGTTTCAGTAGAGACCTGTCGGCCATTGCTCCTCTTCCTTCAAGTGCCACTGTCTGGCCCTCTCCTACAGAGAAAGCCCTTCTAGAGCCTTCCTGTGGGTATATCTTAGGAGCCTGTCATCTCTACTCTGAAAAGTTGTGTGCTGACTCTGAATTGTTTCCAAATCCCCAGAACTACTGTTGCATCTGCTCAAGGATTTCTTTCTCATTCTGGAATTCCGTAGCACCAAACCTTTATCTAGGGCCTCCTGAATGTCTGACTGAGTGAGCTTCCAGCCTGTGGGGTAGGTGGAGGAGATGGTGGGGGGTTAGGAGAGGGGAGCCTGTGGCTTTCATCCAGATCCTCCACAAGTGTTGGTGGTCAAGTCACCTTCCTCCCTCCTTATCCCACCGTCTCTGAGCATTCAGCTTGTGAAACTGTGCTCCCCTTGTGGCACAATTGGCCCAGCAAGTCCATCATGGGTGCTTGATGTCCCATGACTGTTTTCTTGTTAGGGAGTTTTCATTGTGCAGATTTCAGATTTGCTTTTTGGAAATTATTCTGAGTGGGGTTGAGGGATAGAAAGTACTGGTGTTGTGGGTGGATTCCTGCTGTGTCAGCAGTGAAAGCTTGAGGTTGGCCCTGTGCTCCTACCAATGCAGGGGATCTTCTCCTTCCTGCCCTCTGGGGTCTGCCCCAACAAACCACAGCAACTTGGGGATGAGACCAGAGTCCAGCACCTGAGGTTTCTGGGGTTGCGCTTGACATGTTCCCCCCTTAGGAACAGAGGGGCTCCTGAAATCAACTTGTATCCTCCCAATGAATTACCTCTTTCTGTTTTTCATATAAGAAATCCTCTTTCCTAATTTCAATTTTATTGAAAAAGGATGTTGAATTGTTGTGAATTCCTCTTTACATGATTTTCGGCAGTTTCCCTGTTAAGATGTGTAATAGAAAGAGCATAGGCTTAGGAGTTGGGGAGTTTGGGGTCCAAGTGTCAGGCCAGCTGTGAGACTCTGGCAGGTGGTTTTAGCTGTCTAAGCCTCAGCTTTCTCAACTGTAAAATGAAGTCTATTACTTAGTACCCAAGACAGCTAAGGCTGAAGATCTTCTCCTGGTTTGTTTTAAGGTGCAATGTTGTTGGAACTGAGCCTCCACCACTCTTTTTCTGTCTTGGTTTCCCACTCCTCATTGTTGTAGAGAGCCCAGCAATGAATTCCTCCCTGCTTCTCACCTCTGCTTCTCTGAGCCTATCTGCTTCATTTTTCCTGTTCTCTATAGATGTGAATTATCTGTAGAAAAAAACTAAAGTCCTAGTTCCAAATTCCCAGGGAGGAACGATGATGGGGCTATCTCTCTCTTTTTTTTTTGACAGGCAGAGTTAGACAGTGAGAGAGAGAGAGAGGCAGAGAAAGATCTTCCTTCCGTTGGTTCACCCCCCTCCCCCAAATGGCTGCTACGGCGGGTGCTGCGCCGATCCAAAGCCAGGAGCCATGTGCTTCCTCCTGGTCTCACATGCCGGTGCAGGGGCCCAAGCACTTGGGCCATCCTTCACTGCCTTCCCAGGCCACAGCAGAGAGCTAGACTGGAAGAGGAGCAACCAGGACAGAATCCGGCGCCCCAACCAGGACTAGAAGCAGGTGTGCTGGCGCCGCAGGCAGAGGATTAGCCTAGTGAGCTGCGGCCCCGGCCGGGACTATCTCTTACCAATCGTCAGTGACCAGAGAACAGGGTCACACTGTGTGAACGTGGCAGCTGATACTGGAGTGAAGGACATTGGAAGAGAAGACCTGTGTGTCCTAAAGAAGCTGCCGCAGAGATTATTCTAGCAGCCTCATGCAATTGCCCCTGGATGATATTTAGCAAATCTTTAGGTAATCCCCCGTGTTCCACATTAGCACCTTGGTGCCCTGGAGAGAGATTCTGTTTTATTAATGGACATTCAGTTTATCTGTTTTTTTTGTTTTGTTTTGTTTTGTTTTGTTTTGTTTTTAGTTTATTTACTTGAAATTCAGAGTTACACAGAGAGAGAAGGAGAGGCAGAGAGAGGTCTTCCACCGCTGGTTCACTCCTCAGATGGCTGCAATGGCTGGAGCTGTGCCGATGCAAAACCAGTAGGCAAGAGCTTCTTCCAGGTCTTCCATGTGGGTGCAGGGACCCAAGGACTTGGGCCATCCTCTACTGCTTTCCCAGGCCACAGCAGAGAGCTGGATCAGAAATGGAGCAGCCGGGACTCAAACTGGCGCCCATATGGGATGCTGGCACCGCAGGCTATGCCACAGCACCGGCCCCAGTTTATCTGTTTAGTCCATCTGTTAAAATTTCATTTAGGATTTTTGTTCCTTTACTATTTATAGTCAGCATTGGCCTATCTTTAATTGTTTGAAAGTTGATGTCACATCAAGTTTTAGAGTTGTGTCTATATTTACCTCATAAATCAAGTTGGATGACAAATCATGCCTCTCTATAATGTTATGATTTGTATAGGATTTGGTTCCCCAAACTCTTGTAAGTGTTTCAGCCCCAAAGTCTTAAATTATCACTGAGTGGATTCATTTTAACAGTTGATGAGTTTAGGGTGGAGACTAGGTCTAATTATGGCATCTAGCAGGTAGGAATAATGGGAGGCCTTCAGATTATTGGGGGCTTGCCCTCCCACGGTGGCTCTTGTGTGAGGTTTGCTTACAATAAGCAGAGTGAGCTTCCTGTCTCTCTCTGCTTCCTGGCTCACCACGTGAATGCTCCTCTACCGTCCTCCAGCCTTAGCAGATGCCTAAGCCAGTGGAGCCTCTCTGTTTTAGACTGTGAACCTCAACTGGAAGCTAAGGTAAACCTTCTTTCCTAAGTAGTTACTCTCAGGTATTTTATTTGAAGTAATGAAAAGTTGACTAATACATATACTCTCAAATAATTTATGTAAGGATTACTTATCTTTTCAGAACTTAAAAAAATCTCTCTAGGGTGTAGCGGATAGTGCACTGTGTAACTCTGACTTTCAAATAAATAAATAAATCTTGAAAAAAAAAAGAATGCCCAAGTTTGCATTTGATCTTAGTCTTCTTTTTTTAAGATTTATTTATTTGAAAGTCAGGGTTACACAGAGAGAGGTAGAGACAGAGAGAGAGGTCTCCATCCGCTGGTTCACTCCCCAGATGGCTGCAACGGCAGGAGCTGTGCCCATCCAAAGCCAGGAGCCAGGAGCTTCTTCTGGGTCTCCCATGCAGGAACAGGGGCCCAAGGACTTGGGCCATCTTCTATTGCTCCCCCAGGCCACAGCAGAGAGCTGGATCGGAAGTGGAGCAGCCGAGTCTTGAACCGGTGCCTATATGGGATGCCGGTGCTTCAGGCCAGGGTGTTAACCTGCTGCGCCACAGCGCTGGCTCCTGGTCTTAGTCTTAGTTTTGTGTGTAGCCTTGGTCAAGTTCCTGAACCTCCCTGGGCCTCTGTAGAATTGGGGAGGGCAAGATGGCAGGTGCAGGTGGTTTACTAGCACCCACCTTGCTGGCCTTTCTGGATAGTCTGTGTGGTCCTTGGGCATTTCTCTCAGCAGCCCCCTCTGCATCTACCTTTCTGCTGCCCTCTAGTGGATTCCCTAGTGGGTGGATTCCCTTCCCTTTGAAGGGCTGTGTTGTGTTCCTGCTCCTCTCCTGCTCCCATGGGTCTGAGTACGTGTGATCAGGGCCCTCTCTGGGGAATTCTCTTCTCTGACTTCCCTGGCACCAGACCTCCGCCTGAGCTCCTCCTTTCATCACCTCTGAAAGGATCTGCCTCCGCCTCCCTCATTCCCTCCCTGTCTCCCCCCCCTCCCCCCAACCCATCATAACACCTTCCTGGTCAAACACTGAGCCACCATGAAGGTCTTTACGGCCACCTGCAGCCTTGTTCTCTCTTCTTGGCCCCAGCTCACTGTGGTCCTATAATGGTGCTAAAGAACAGGAGGGTTGGAGCAGATGCCAAGAGACCACAGGATCAGGAGGTGGCAGGTCCCTGTAGCCCTGTCCCTCTCCTCAAATCCTGCCTGCTCTCTTGGATATTTCCATGATCTGCTTCTCTTCTCCAGTACCCCAGCTCTTTTGGAAACAATAGAAAGCTCTGGAAATGGCCTCTACTTATAATAGATTTATTCTTGTTCCAAAATGTCTATTCATTGTTGAAAATTCAGAAAAATACAGATAAATTCAAAGTAGACAACAACTCAGCATTCCACTACTCACAGCCACCATTAGCTTTTCTTCCATTTTTTTCCACTGTGAGTGTACACATACTTTTAAAGCTGATGGGAATCATGCTGCATATGCTGTTTTTTGCCCTGCAGTTTTCAGTTGGCCACAGGCCGTGACCATCTCCATATCACCGTGCACTTTTCTGCATCATCATCTTTACAGGCAGCTAAGCATGCACAATCCTATGGGTGGACAGAAATGCACTCAGCCTTGTGCCTGCTGGGCATTCAGGTCGTTTCCACCTGGACACTGCTGTGAACGACTTTGCAATGATGATCCCTTTGAACAAGTAATTCCTGATTTCCACCGTGTTGTGTTCATTCCTAAGCAAACCCACCAGTTGTCAGAGGGTAAGGACTTTCTGATGTTTGTTTCACCGCCTAGCCAATCTGCCCTCCAAAAGGTATTTGGACAGGTCCCCATACTTGATTATCATTTCTGCCCTGTTTTTATTATTGGAACTCACTTGGCCTGGGGGTGGGGGGCGGAGCTGTGTGGGTGGCCTGCAGGCTCAGTGGATGGATATACTGTGTATGGCAGTGGTGGTGGGCTTCCAGATGCTGGAGGTGGGGCTTCATTCAGCACACACACACACACACACACACACACTGCCCAGACAGAGCTTGTGGAGATGACGCTGACATCAGGGAGCAGCTTCACATTCCACCTAGGGGGGCAGCATTTCTTCTTAGAACTGCCTGCTCGTATTTTCTGGGTTTTATTTATTTATTTATTTATTTATTTATTTATTTTTTCTTAGTGATGTGGTTTACATGTTGATCTCTTTGTCTGTTGACTATGGCATGGATGTTTTGGACAGGTTACCTATTTAGCTTTCAGATTTTTAAATGGCAGTTTTTAACATGCAGACATTGTTAATTTGCATGTAGTCTGACTTTCAAATCTGCCTGGCTTTTTCTCTCTGGTTTCTTCCTTGTTGTATACAAAAGGGCCTTCCTTGTCCCCAGAGGTTATGAACATTCATTTATATTTTCTTTGTGTTTGTTTCACTTTCAAAGTCTTTAAAATACAATTCCTTCCTCAGGAACTGGGAAGTGCCAGTGGCTTGAGCTCCACTAACTTGTGGATTCTTGGTAACTTCCAGGGGCTTCATCTTTGTCTTTCAGCAGCTCTTCGAAAATCTCAGGAGCTGCTCAGTTGTTGCATGACTTTTTTTTTTTTTAAAGATTTATTCATTTATTTGAAAGTCAGTTACACAGAGAGAGGAGAGGCAGAGGCAGAGAGAGAGAGAGAGAGAGAAAGAGAGAGAGAGTCTTCCTTGTATCCGATGGTTCACTCCCCAATTGGCTGCAAGGGCCAGAGCTGTGCCGATCTGAAGCCAGTAGCCAGGAGCTTCTCCCGGGTCCCCACATGGGTGCAGGGGCCCAAGTACTTGGGCCATCTTCTACTGCTTTCCCAGGCCGTTGCAGAGAGCTGGATTGGAAGAGGAGCAGCTGGGTCTTGAACCGGCGCCCATATGGGATGCTGGTGCTTCAGGCCAGGGCGTTATCCTGCTATGCCACAGCACTGGCCCCTGCAGTGACTTTTTAAAAGAATCTCATTGGTTCTGTCTGTTTGGCTCTGTACATCAGAGAATGTTCAGTTAAAGGAAACCTTCCCCCATAAGTGGGTTAGTTCCTGTTTGACAGCTACACAATGGCATTTCCATAGACCTAGTGCTTCCCTTGTGGGTAGGACTTTTGTCTGTTCCTTGCTGCATTCCCAGGATCTGAAACAATGGCTTGCACATAGTGAATGACTCAACATACACTTGTTAAATATATCAATGAATATATTCATTTTTTTAAAAAAGATTCATTTTATTTATTTGAAAGGCAGAATTACAGAGAGAGGTGGAGACAGACAGGTCTTCCATCCTCTGGTTCACTCCCCCAAATAGCTACAACGGCTGTAGCTAAGCTATTCTGAAGCCAGGAGCCAGGAGCTTCTTCCATGTGGGTGCAGGGGCCCAAACACTTGGGCCATCTTCCAACTGCTTTCCCAGGCCATTAGCAGAGAGCTGGAAGTGGAGCAGCCAGAACTCCATCCGGCGCCCCTATGGGTTGCTGGAGCTGCAGACTAGGTCTTTAACTTGCTGTACCACAGCACTGGCCCCATGCATCCATTTTCTTAAATGTAAAAATATGATAACATGGGAAAATACTTAAGCTATAAAGGTGGCATATGGTACTGAATAAATAGTATCCATCATTCATTTATTCATCAATTTTTTTTTTGACAGGCAGAGTGGATAGTGAGAGAGAGACAGAGAGAAAGGTCTTCCTTTTTGCCGTTGGTTTACCCTCCAATGGCCGCTGTGGCCAGCGCATCGTGCTGATCCAAAGCCAGGAGCCAGGTGCTTCTCCCTGCCTTCCCGGGCCATAGCAGAGAGCTGGCCTGGAAGAAGGGCAACCGGGATAGAATCTGGCCCCCCAACTGGGACTAGAACCAGGTGTGCCGGCGCCGCAAGGTGGAGGATTAGCCTGTTAAGCCACGGCGCCGGCCAGATTTATTCATCAATCAACAAATATGTGAATTAATTGAACTGTTTTATGCTTAGGGAAAAACTGGATAGATATAAGGATTAAATGAGTTACCATTTTGTATTAGTCTGCTAGATTTGCTGTAATAAAATACCACAGACTTGGTGTTTTAAACAACAGATTTTTATTTACTCACAGTTTAGGTCAGCTCTAGCTGAAGCCATATTTTCCTAATTTGCAAAAGTATTCTGTACCTGCATAGAACTACCTTTGCACTTGTTTTAGCCTTGTATATGGTTTCTTGACTTACAAAAGAGGTGGCTTTCCTTTTGTAAAGCCTTTTTCCCAGGCTTGCAGACAACTGCTGTCTCTTCTTATAAGGACACTTGTCCTATTAGATTAGAGCCTTACCCTTACCATTTCATTTAGCTTTAATTAATTTCTTAAAGGACCCATTTCTTTTTCTAAAAAGATTTATTTATTTATTTTAAAGGCAGAGTTGCAGAGAGAGAGAGAGAGAGAGAGAGGTAGAGATGGAGAGAGATCTTCCATCTGCTGGTTCACTCCCCAAATGGCCACAATGGCTGAAGTTGGGCCGATATGAACCTAGGAGCCAAGAGCTTCTTCCAGGTCTCCTACATGCATGTAAGAGCCCAAGCACTTGGGCCATCCTCTGATGCTTTCCCAGGTGCATTAGCAGGGAGCTGGATCAGAAGTACAGCAGCCAACGCCCATATGGGATGCTGGTGCTGCATGCTGGGGCTTTAACCCACTGTGCTACAGCACCAGCCCCAAGGACCTATTTCTAAATACAGTCACATGGAGGTTAGAGTTCCAACATGTGGATTGAAAGGGGAGAATACAACTGAGTCCATAATACATATATTAAGCACTATAAAATGTTAGGTGTTATTTTTACAAAATACACAAAAACTGCATTGGTTGTTATCTTTGAGGTATGACAGTAGAAGTGATTTTTATTTATATTTCTATATTTTCCCAAATCCCTACATTGAACAATTTTATTAACCTGCAGGAAAAACAATACTAGTCAATAAAATACTTGAGGTGAACAGTGCAGAGCTCTGTTTCTTCATGTGTTCAAAGCCTTTGCTCCAAATATGGTGGCTCTCCTGAGTGGATCCTTTACTGAGTGTCAAGTTTTTTTGTTTGTTTGTTTGTTTGTTTTTGACAGGCAGAGTGGACAGTGAGAGAGAAAGAGACAGAGAGAAAGGTTTTCCTTTACCGTCGGTTCCCCCTCCAATGGCCGCTGCGGCTGGCGTGCTGTGGCCGGTGCACCGCGCTGATCCGAAGGCAGGAGCCAGGTGCTTCTCCTGGTCTCCCATGCGAGTGCAGGACCCAAGCACTTGGGCCATCCTCCACTGCATTCCCGGGCTACAGCAGAGAGCTGGACTGGAAGAAGGGCAACCGGGACAGAATATGGCACCCTGACCGGGACTAGAACCCGGTGTGCCGGCGCCGCAGGTGGAGGATTAACCTATTGAGCCGTGGCGCTGGCCTGAGTGTCAAGTTTTTAGGTCCGCAATCCAGATGTGTGGTTGTCAGAGCAAAGAGAAACAAAGATCTGACTCAGCTCATGCAACTTAGCAGCCAGAGCAGCCATCTCCTGTGGTGGAATTAGAAGGCCATGCCAAGATGGCCGCTGGCAACAGAAACTGCCTGGCAACAGGCTGTGATTGGATGGCTTCAGAAACCACATGACAATGGAGCTTGACTGACAACAGTCTGTGATTGGATGGCTTTGGAAACTGCCTGGCAACAGGCTGTGATTGGTTAGGGCATAGACTGCCCCTTGACCGGATTGGCTGCCTTGGCTATATAAGCTGCTGTAGCAACTGAAATAAACGAGTTTGCAAGCTACTTGCCTCAGGCCTGCTTTCACCTGACTCCTGGGGTCTGTGTGGTGACTCCGCACCTCTTATTTTATTTTATTTTATTTTTTGACAGGCAGAATGGACAGTGAGAGAGAGAGAGAGAAAGGTCTTCCTTTGCCGTTGGTTCACCCTCCAAGGGCCTCCGCGGCCGGAGCACTGTGCCGATCCAAAGGCAAGAGCCAGGTACTTCTCCTGGTCTCCCATGGGGTGCAGGGCCCAAGCACTTGGGCCATCCTCCACTGCCTTCCCGGGCCACAGCAGAGAGCTGGCCTGGAAGAGGGGCAACCGGGACAGAATCCAGTGCCCTGACCGGGACTAGAACCTGGTGTGCCGGCGCCGCAGGTGGAGGATTAGCCTAGTGAGCCGCAGCGCCAGCCGACTCCGCACCTCTTGCCCCCACTATGCTCTTCCTCTCAGAAATGAATCCACAGCAACAATCTCCTACCTAATGCAGTGATGGGGATGAGTGCTATATTGTGCTGTGATCCCAGCCCCATAGCCATACACTTGAGAGGGCTGAAAAAGCCTTCAGCGGTGAGGTGGGATCAGTCTGGGTTCTTGGTTGAAAATAATAAAATACTATTTAAGCAGAAAAGAAGTACATCAAAGAACATTAGGACACAACATTTTGGGGAGGTTCAAGAAATAGGGTGTGGGGCAGGCATTGTGGTGTAGTTGAGTAAGCCACTTCTTTGGATGCCTATATTTCATGTCAGTACAGTCTGAGTCCTGGCTGCTCTGCTTCTGATCCAGCTTTCTGCTAATGCATCGTGGGGCGTAGCAGATCATGGCTCAGGAACGTGGACTCCTGCCACCCATGTGGGAGACCCAGATGGCGTTCTAGGCTCCTGTCTTTGGCCTGGTTCAGCCCTGGTTGTTGCAGGCATTTGGGGAGTGAACCAGCAAATGGAGGATCTCTCTTTCTCTCTGTTGCTCTCCCTTTCAAGTAGATGAAAATAAATACTTAAAAAATAAGCAAAACAAATTTTAAAAAGAAATAAGATCAAATTTCAGTTACCAGAAACAACTTCCAGAACCATTCACCATCCAACTCTTCTGCCCCCACCCTTGTTCCAGTAAGATGGATGCAATGTGCAGGACCTTCTCTCATTCATTGCTGATTTTTGGATCGAGGATCATGAGGGCTTACAGTCATGATCTAAGTCACTTATCCACTCATAGCTTGCAAGGGAGGCTGAAAAAATGAGTTTCATGGACTCTACCATAAAGAGATACTTACTATGTAAGAAACTGTCAAAATACAGGAACATATTCAGAAGTGTTAGGGAGCTACAAATAACTGTGGGCCCACCACTGTCAGAGATGTATGGCCCAGATGTCCAAAGTATAGGAGAACCTGACCCCAGAACAACTGAACCCTTTGGGCCATTAGCAGATGACACAGAATGGACATTTGACCTTGCAGCCCGAGGGTGGCTGATCATAAAAAGAAAGCAGGGTAATATCAAGTTAGTCCTGATACCCAGTGAACACAGAAAAGAGAAGATGCTTACCTAGGATTTCACAGCATGAAAATCAGAGCTAACACTGAGAGTGGTACCTGTTGCCCCACTTAGATGACTGGCAGACTCTTAGCAAAAGGTTTAAGGCCTAACTTGAATACTTCCTTCTCCAAAATATATTCCCCTATAAACTAAGAAATCAGAAAACAAGTTAGAATAAGAGCAAATATAGTTTTGTTTGGGTGCACAAAAGATTGGCAAATTTGGACCATAAAAGTTTAGTGCTCTATTGAGGGAAGATGAATTTGAGATCTGTAATAAAAAAAATGGGTATATGCAGCTTAGCATTCTTGAGGGGTGATAAGCAGGATCAAGATAATTCTGGAACACTTCAGGGTGGTCATAAATTCTGTAAATTCCACTGGAATGTCCAGGTCAGGAGACAAACGAGTCACTCCAGTATTTATTAGACCTTGCAAGGTATCATTAGAGTCTGGAAAATTGTCCTTTCCGACAAATTGAGTTCCTGACATGATGCATGGTGATTTGTCCCTGTCAGTAAAATTTCCAAGACTTAGAAAAGGATTGTTGACTACGCTGCAGCCATTTTGATGTCTGTGTTATCACTCCCTGGTTGGGCTAAGTTCACCCTCTGTCATCACACTCGAACTGCAAACATTGTTACTTCCTATTTATCTCCCCATCCCCCTGGTTTGCTTAGCTGAAAGAGTAAGTGAACGTAGAATGAAAGGATGAGTGAAAGGGAGGCAGGGGCCAGAACTGCTGTGTGACCTGGGACCAACATCCTCCTCTCAGGAATTCTGTCTGCTGCTCTGTCAAATGAGATAATGTTGTCTGCATTCTCTGGGCCAGACTGTGCACCAGGGCTGAAGACACAGGATTAGGATCCTGCCTGGGAGGAAAGAGGTGTGAACAGATCTGGCCACTACTGAGCCTGGCTTTGCTTACCAAGAGGGATGTCCAAGGGCCCCCTAGCCTGACTTGGGTCCTGGGTTATCTACTGCGGGATTTCCTGGCTGCCACATCCATGCAGTTTGGAGGCCTCAGCTGCCCATGTCCACAGATGGGACATGGATGGAGAGTTACAGAGTAGGGGAGGAGATGCTGGTAGTCCAGGACGGGAAAGCAAGTCTCCTTACCTGGTGGAGGAACCAGGCACAGAGAGGAGTGAGACCCAGCCTGGGTCTCATCCACCTGTCCCCCTCTGTCACGGGAAGCCAAGCAGTGGTAGGAGGAAAGCAGAAAAACACTTGGTTAAGCTCTTCTCAGTCACAGCTCCAGGGCAGGGCTTTGGATTAAAATGTTCCCAAGTATCAGAGACATCTGTAGGAAGAGTAACCGGATGCGACATTCTGCAGGAGGCCAGGCTAAATATGTCCCATGACATCACTCTAGAGAGGAGGCTGCCAGGAGCAGCACAGGGACCCGGAGTGCTCCTGCAGCTCAGTGCTGCAGAGCAGGGCTGGGCCTGGGGCTTGATGCCTAGCTCTCGGGCTCCCTGTTCATGCTCTGTTGGCAGGCTGGCCCATCTCTCTAGGCTAGTCTGGTTTGGGAAGATACATTCTTTCTGCACAGAATTCTGGCTCCCCCAGATCTTTGAGTACCATCAGGTCTTCAGTTAATGTGCTGCCAGTGGGAGTGGGAGGAGGAGGTGGAGTTCTGACATCCCTACCACCTGCCAGGAGAGCTCTGCCCCACAGCCTCTGTGATGCCCTCTTGAAGGAGCCTTGCCAAGTTTGAGATTCCAGCGAAGTCCCTGTCATGTGTTGCCCAAGCTCAAGCGGGGACAGCTCTCCCAGAAGTCCAGATTTTGTGATGGGGAAGAATGGTCCTACTGTAAAGACAGCAAGTGACACACGTTTGCCAACCTGCACTGGTACACACATGCTGGACTCATACTGCAGATACAGATCCTGCACTTGCATCCCACACAAGCAGGAGGTCTCTGATGGGCCTGAAGAGACCTGTGGCCCTTCCATCCTCTGCTTCCTGGGTTCTGGTCTCAGTGCCTGGTCTAAGAGGGCTGCATGGGGAGAGGGCTGGGCTGCCTGAGCGCTGTCCTCGGTGCTGGAGGCCCGGCAAGCTGCCCTGCGTGTTTGAATCCCAGGGAGCGGGTACTGGAGGAGGTGATCTGAAAACCTGGCGTAGATAGCCATGGAGAGAGGGGCCCAGGATGCCTACTCTTATTCTTTCAGGAAAATTTGCAACGTTGGCTTCCTCCTTTCAATCCCAGCCCCTGAGACACAAGATGTCCAGCTCTCAGCCTATAGTGTGGCCTTCACCGTGGCTATCAGGGCCTTCTTCATTGCGCGTGCTACGTGTGGTCGTGTACGGAGATCACGATCATTTGTGACCTCATGAGACCTACCTGTGACTCCCTGCGGCTGCTGGGACCACTGGTGACCATATACGGCAGCCTGAGACCACATGGAGCTTCCGGTGACCTTGTGCATCCCAGTGGATCTGGACGCCTGCCGGTCTAGCGTCCGGTGCTTTGCCAGAGCCCAAACAGATCCTCAGTGCCTCCTCTCCTCGCTGGCCCAAGTAGAGCTCCGAAGGTCCCATTGTCTGCAGAGGCGGGTCCTTGACGATTTGGCGTCAGCGGCCACCGGCTCACACGCATGTTTACCTTTTGGGACAGGTGTCCGCAACCCTGCGCCGCCCGAGCGTGAGCAGCCCTCAGAGCTGGGCGGCAGGGCGCGCGGAGACAGGGGCGCGCGCAGGACACTGCGGCCGGTGGTGGGCGCCCCCTCCAGCTCGTTTCCCCAGAACTCCGGGTCCTGACGTTGGGGGCGGGGACGGAGGGGTCGGTTCGCGCCGCCGTCAGGCCCCTCCCCCGCGCGGGCTCGGCGGTTCCGACTCGGCAGCCAGTGCGCGCGGCGCCAAGACCCGGCCGGGTGCGGGACTGGGCGTGGGGATCGGTGCTGAGCGCGCGGCGCCCAACCCCGCCCGCGCAGTCTCCGCAGCGGCGCGGGGAGGCGGGAGCTGCGGAGACGCGGGGCGGGGGCTAAAAATACCCGGCGGCGGCGCGGCGGTGCCGGGTTGCGGGTGCGGGGCGCCGGCTGCGGGCCGCGGAGGCCGGGCGGGCCGGGCGGCCCGGCTCAGCGACATGCTGACCTTCTTCCTCGTGTCCGGGGGCTCCCTCTGGCTGTTCGCAGGTAAGTCCCAGTTGCGTCCCCCTCGCGGACCCCCGGCTCCCACGGCCACGGAGTCTCGGCCCAAAGCTGTGGTGTTGGAGCTCCGGGCCCCTGAGCCCCGGCTGGCGGCTGAGCCGTCCGTTCAAGGTCCCCCAGCAGGTCCCCGAACCGGCGGGCTCTGGGCCTGCTGGGATGAGGGGCCGTGCTCTCGGCGACCCTCCAACCCCCTCCCCTTAGGGCGAGGACCATCCATCCGCTCATCAGATTAGGCCCTGAGCCAAGGCCAGGACAGACTTACTTCGTCCTTGTCTATCTCCTGGGACCACAGGGAGTCCTGCTGTATGAGCAGGACTGAGCTTGCTGCGCCTGGCCCCGGGGGTAGGGGGGAAGCCTCATTACCCTCCCTGCTCGCCCCTCCACCACAGGATTTCTGTAGCCTGGGGCGTTCCTGGCTCCTCATGCCAGCTCCAGTGCTTCCAGCCTCCTCCTTAAGACTCAGCCATTGCCACTTCACCCTCTGAGGAGGCTGTGAGGTCCGGGTCCCCGGGATCCCTGCCCAGCACGTCCCCCCCCCCCCCCCCGCCCACGCCCCACACCTGGCTCTCAGGCCACTCGTTCATTACCAGCCGTGTCCCGGGGGTAAAATTCCACTCAAGTGCCTCCACCGGCGTGTGTAGGTTGAGCCCGATCTTTACAGTGGCTTTAATCCTGGCCTAGGCCAGAGCAAATGCTGCACAGAACGTTAGTGTTTATTGTTTCACATTTAGACAGCACGGTCAGAGATGGCAGCAAAGTTGTTTCTGAGCCCAAGACGGGGAGAAAGTTGACCTTTTGAAATCCTTACCTGAGGACACTGTGTGGGTGTTATTTTAATATTCACAGCAGATCCCGAGAGGATGGTGATACCATTCGTTTTCTAAAATGAGGTCCAGAGGTGAACTGATTTGCCCAGTGTCTCAGGGCTAGTACCTGCTGAGCTGGGAGTCCATCTGAGGTTTTAACTGATCAGCCAGTGCTGAGTGCTTGGTCCTACCTGGCTTAAACCTGGAGGTTGGTGGGCCAGTAGTCGCTTCCCCCACCCCTGCCGTTGCCTGAGGTAGGCTGAGTGAGTGGGTTGGGCCTCTCTAATCCCCTCAGCTCCCTAAGCTCCTTCTGTCTGCCAGTGTCTGGTGACAGGCTGTACAGGGCTGCCATGGTCCCAATGCACACAACAGGCAAGGACAGGACTAAGGGGCAGGGATAATCAAAATAATGACAGCCTTGGGTTGCCTGAGTGAGCTGCTCGGGGCGGGACCCCTCCGCGTCCCCCCAAAATCTCCCCATGAGGACCTCACCAGCAGTAGGAGGAAAAGCAGCTGGCTGAGGCCTTGGTGTTCCGTGCCTTCGGGGCTGCTTGTGACAGGGATGAGCACTGGAAGAGCCCCTCATAGCTGCAGGGGCCTTGTGTGCAAGTGGAGTTGAGCTGGTACCAGTCCCCAACTGGCTTTCTGTCATGCTTCCTTGTAGCTTGTAGCTTCCAGCGTACTCAGGTGCTGCTTGGAATGGGAAACTGGGGGACTGGCTTGCTGATGGACTGTGCAAGAGCCTCGGAGTGGGCAACCAGCTTGTCCTCAGGGCAGTGGCAGCTGCTGCCACAGAAGCCAAATGTGTCAGTGCACAGTGCGAGGCTGAGGCTGGTGTAGGGTGCACGCTGGACCCCACGCTGCAGACACACATTGAGGCCTACCTAGGTCTCTCCTGGGGATTTGACTGGGATCCCAGCCTTGCCCTGGGGGCAGAGCGGACTTGTGGGCTAAGAACTGCAGTGTAGCAAGCACACCTGAGAACCCACCTGCCTTGTAATCTCCTGTCCTTCCCTTCAGCCAGAAACAGGAGGGGACCCCTGAGGCGATATCATTGGTTAGTGAAGGTATGTCCTTTTTGCTACCTGATCTGGGCCTAGGGAGACAAGATAAGGCTGCCCTCAAGGGATCTCAGAGAAAGACAAAAGGAGGTGGAGTACCTGGGGGAGGAACTGAGTGTCTGGGGGATGCAGCCATGGGCTCAGGGCAGCATTGTCCTGTTTCTTGTGGGGAAGACAGCACAAGGTCATGGGCCAGCCCACATCTCACCTGTGTGTTGAGTAGTAAGTAAGGAGACAAACGGATTAGGTACAGCATGAGTCAGATGCTGGGCTTGGCACTGAAAAATGTGTTCCCGGTGCCACAGGCTCTCAGAGGACACTGGGAACACAGTCTTGGAGGCCTGCCTGCATGGCACTGTGGTGCTTAGTGGAAAAAAGCACCATCCTGGTTGAATACATTTCTAAAAGGGCCCCCCTTCCTCTAGGTTGATGCAGACCCATGCCCTTGTGCAGGGTCCAATCTGCTCAACTGTATACCTGACCATCGGTGACGTCTGAGTGGGCTTCTGCAGCACACGGGGGCGTTTGTCAGAGGCAGGTAGGCCGAACTTGGAGTAGGGGAAGGCAGACCAGCAAAGGTGTGCAGGGAGCACTGTGAAGGGCATGGGGGTGAGTCCTCCAAGTCTTGTGCCCTGGGGAACCTGGGTGGTAGGAGGGGGATTCAAATGAGAAGGCTTTATTTGGGGGCAGTGGAACCCTCTATTTACCTGCAATGGCCGGCTGAGCCAAGGGGTGGAATGTGAGGCTGGGAGAACAGTGGGAGGCTGTTCTGATGTTGTCAATGAGGAGAGCTGTGGCCCAAGGGTGGCCTGAGTCGAGGTAGGACTTCGGGAAGGGGAAGGGATGAGACCCCATTCTTCTCAAGAGGAAGTGTGATCAGTCCTGACAGTGTAGGAAGGACTGCCGGCCCAAGGACTGGTGTGATAGGCATTGGCTGTGGATCTCCAGGGTGTGCACTTGCACGCTTTGAATCAGCTCAGCCCATCTCATCTTCCTTGTCCTCTTGCCCCCCTCAGGCTTCCATTAGGGTGGAGGACTGACATGAGGTCTGGGGCCACCCCAAGGAGCCCAAGGAAGCAGTTAGGGATCGGGACAGATGGTGGAGCCCCAGGCAGAACAGGCAGCTCTTTGGCCATCTGGGGATATGCCTCACAAAGGAAGCAAGCCTGGATTTGCACAGAGTATGCTGGAGAATTCTGACTTCAGCACGTTCCTACCACTCACGAGCCTGAAGCGGAGCAGTGCCCCAGCGAGAGCACACTGACACCAGGGGGCGGCAGAACCCAGCCTTTCTGCTATCCAGCTGGTGTTTGTCCCTTGTGATCACCAGTTTTCAGGTTGACCTTCAGGAGGCTGCATTTGGCTCAGCTGAAGCCCCAGAAAGGACCCAGGACTGTCCCCTACACAGGGTGAGTGAGCATAGGCTCTGGTTTGTTTGCAAAAAGAGGCCAAAGTTAATAGGCTTCCGTATCACAAAAGTTGCACTGTGTATCCAGCCAGCACCTGGTATACCGTAGGCACTCAAATCTTCATTGAGTGGAGGAGGTACTGGGCTCTGTGTGTGTGTGTCTGGGGGTAGTATTTTGTGAACATGTATACTTAGTGTTTCACTGAGCACTTGCTGTGTACCAGTTGCTATGTCTTATGATTCATTGTCTTTCTGGTCCTGTCATCCCCATTTCCTGGATGAGGCGTTGAGACCCAGGAAGGTGGGTGGGTCAGTGGTGAACCATCTCAAAAGAGCTGTGAGTCTGACCACATTCTTAGGCTTCCACCAGCCAAGGCCTGAGCCTCTCCAGCAGGCTGGTTAGTGGGCATGGGCGAAGAAGTGGTCTTTGAACAGGGGCAGATTTAAAGAGAGGGTATCTGTAAAGTACCAGCAGGGGCTGGTACACAGGGTAGGGCTCATTAAATGCTAGGCAAATTATAACAATTCGTGCTAGGTCTTCCTTAAAGGAGGCTCAGGATTCCAACATGCAGGAGGGGGCCCAGGAAGGAGCAGGTGTTCCATACTAAGGGAAAAGGTGTGAGGAAAGGTGGGTGATTAAATGAATGAGGTCGGGACACACGCTCTGCTGGCTGATGAGGTTGCCGAGGCTGGGTTCTGCAGGCTTGGAATGCCAAGCCACATTGTGCTTTGTTCTGTGTAGTGGCCGCATCGAGGAGGAGTGACTGGAACTGGACACGTGGATGGCCAAGGTGATGCCCTCCCTATGCTGCTGAAGCCCCATGCACATCCTGTTGGCCTCCTCTACAAGTCCTAAGATCTCTGAGGGCAGGACCAGAGTATTTATTTCTTTGTCCCCAGAGTATTTATTTCTTTGTCCCCAGCTTGGGACACGCTGTGCATCAATGTTTACTGTATGAATGGATGAGATGAAGAATTTCCTGAGGGTAGTTTATTTTAATAATAGCATGGTTATCATCTGTTTCCTTGCTACAAGTCAGTCAGCAAAACAGCAGACCTTGAGTGCTGTCCTATTAAGGTGCCAGGCTCTGTGCCCAGCTAGAAGGTGACATCATGTGTTGGAAGCAGTAGAGAAAGCAGGTATGAATTTGCAGGTAGATCTGGGTTAGTGGTCACTGGAGACCCTGAAGTATAGAGAACCGTGCTTCCTGCAACAGAATAAGAGGGCCCACAAATGAATATAGGAATGAACCCACTACTTCAGGGTGAATGGTTTTGTGGGAGGTGGGCTTTTCTGGAGGCGGTTGTTTCCTTGGAGCTCCAAGGTTCTGGCTTCTCCGTGGGTGGCCACTCTACTGAGCATAGCTAAGAGGAATCTGCTCACCCCATGGACGGTCTGGTGTAATGGCCTCTTCCCTGCCTTGGCCTGGCCAGCATTCCCACCCCAGGATTGTTGAGTGAGGGGAGTGCTGTGGAGAGAAGCCCTTTGTGCCATCCCTTCAGGATGCCCAGGGATGGGTCCTCATTTATTCAACCACACCTGGGAGGTGTGCTCATTCTATGGGTCTGCTTCCTTAGTGTAGCTCCTGATTGATGTGGTGCCTGGGATCTGTGACAGACTGAAAATGGAAGATGGGAAGTGACTTGGGACAGAAATTCTGAGCCAGTCTGAGCTGTTGATTCTGAGACACCACCAGTCATCTTAGAGCCTGAAAAATTTGTCCAAGAAGTCCTACCTGACCTTTTCCACCTGCTCTTTTTAGAATGGCCTTCCTGTCCCCAGGCCTAATCCAGGCACTTGGCTGTGGGGTCCATGGAAAGGGTGGTTGGTGAGCTGACAGCTGCTCATTCAGACCTGCATCCCTAGAGGGCTGCCTCTGGGAGCTTTGGAGTCTCAGCCAGGCCATAGGGGAACAGTCTCTTCTCAGTGCTTGGATTGCTGGATCAGGCACCTGTTGGGGCCTGGAACAGACCTAGTGATTGAGGCTATGGGAGGAGTGAGAGAGGGCAGGCAGGCCCAGGGCGGATGCACAGCTCTGGAATGGACCCAATGACCAGTGCCTGGAACCTCACCCCACACCTAGCACAGGCACCAGTGCATGACATGGATCCTGATGGGCCAGGAAGACTGTGCTCTGCTGCAGATCCCTGTTTGTTCCTCCTTCTGGACCCTTGATGGGGCTGGGACCCCCTTGTGGAGCACCTCCTGCTCACCCAACCCAACCTTAACTGCAGATCATGCTTGTTATATATTAATGTTAGCCGTCGCAAAACACACCAAACACTGGAGTAAGGGAAAGGGTTTATTGGGGAACACTCAACAGACCAGAGTGAAGGGGCGGCAAAGGAAAAAGAGAGAGAAAGTATATAAGAGAGAGAGCCAGAGGAGAGGAGCTAGTGAGGAGAGAAGATAGAGCAGAGAGACGAGAGGAGAGCAGAGAGAGTGCAGGAGAGAAGGGCCAAGAGAGCAGAACCAAGAGCCAAGAGTGAAGGGCCAAGAGCCAAGAGAGCACGTGTTTAGGAACGGGCCCTTTTAAAACTTTGCCTGAGGGTGGGCAGGGAAACAGGAGCAGTAAATCCCATTAGGATGGGGTTGGAGCCTGGCTCAGGTAGCTGGGCCATGCGGCCACCTGGCTAAAACTGCGCCAGTTTCCTAACAATGCTGAACACTGATGCAGGGCCTGCCAGATAGGCAGAGAGGCCCATGAGAGGGAGAGTGAAGTCAACCAGAGACTGGATAACAGTCAGCTGGAGGCACACAGCAAGGATAGTCAGAGCTGGGACCGAGAGCAGCAAGGTGGGATGTGGGCCAGCCAGTGAGATTGGTCAGGGTCGTTGGCTAGAGGCTGGACGGCAAGGGCCTCAGGCCAGTTTGAGGAAGGCAGTTATTAGCATGGAGAAGGGAGTCACTACTGGGGCCTGCTGGGAAGGGCAGCATCTCTGGCCCCTCAAGCTGGGCCTGCAAGAAGCCCACCAGAACCATGCTTAGTGGCCAGACAGCCTCCATGCTGATGGTGACTGCACCTTCCAGCACATGGGCTGGATGTGGTTCTTGGGGGGAACCCCTTCTACTTACCTGTTCTCAGCCCTGCCCCCTGCGTGCAGGCCCCCTCCCACCAAGCCTGGCCCTGTGCAGGGGTTGGAGGAAAAGGGAGCGTAGGCCGTGAGTACTCCCTTGTACACGTGTCCCTGACCTCCTCGCCCATGCCAGCCAGCAGTGAAGGCTGTGGCCTGTGAAGCCCGCTTTTCTGGGTCTCGTCTGCAGAGTCCTCTTTCCTCCTCTGCCTCCCGCTTCTCCTCCCTGAGCTCTCACAGAGACATGCCTGGCGTCTTGGCCTTGTAAGCACTTGGTGTGCCCTATCTAGCAGTGGGAAGGCTGAGATCGGAGGCGGCACGGGGCTGGGAGGTGGGCAAGGCCTGTCTCCCTTGCAGTGCGGGAGGTCAGTGAAGCAGTCCCCTGTTGGTTCAGAATCAGCTCCTCAGTGGTTTTGTCCTCAGTGTCCTCTCAGACTAGGTGACCTGGCTGTGTCTTTGTGTTCTGTTAGTAAGACTCTCAGCAGCCACCAAGCCCCATAGGGCACAAGATCTACGCCATGGCGACTGGACAGCTCCCAGGGACCTCGGACTATCCGAGCAGTTTCTGGCTGCTGAAAGCCTGGCCATGGCCTGGCCTGTCTGTTGAAGCAGGAGTCTCAGCCTTGGGGTGTCTCAGAAGCTAGGGCCTCCGCACACTGGGCTCTGGGCTGCCCTGAAACCCCGCACAGACAGCTCCAGGGCGCTCCTGGCAGCAGCATCTGGGAGCCCCTCCCTGGGCGCCTCAGGGTCTCCTTGTTTACTAGCATTTTCCTTCTTCCCATTTCTTTCTCCGTGCTCACCAGCACCTCTGTGAGCATTACTGGTGGTCTCTTACACAAAAAAGCCATTCTCCCTCCAACCTCCCCCACTCCTCCCCACTCCCCCATACTCAACCTGGACTATTCCTAGAAAAGAAAAAAATCCAGTGGAGCCTCCCAAAGGGGCAGGGCCTGCATTGCCACCCTCTCCCACCTCACTCAGTGCTTCTCTCAGCGGCAGCCTCAGAGGCGCAGCTCCCCCTGGCGAGCTGGTGGGTTCTTCACGCTGGGTGGAGAGCCAGATTCCAAGTGCTGGGTTCCTCGGTGGGTCAGCGTGAACAACGTCCAGTGGCCTTCTCAGGGCAGCTGGGGCCCCATTTTGCTTCCGTCTGAAAGAGATTTTTGTTTTCTGGTGAGAACAGCCCCAGCCCCAGCCTGGCTGGGCGCCGGAGCCGGCAGCAGAGCCCAAATCCTTTCATGTGACAGGCCCGAGTGGAGTGATGTAGGCCTGGTCGCCAGCAGCGGGCCCTCCCCTGCCACTCCTCAGGAAGCTGTGGCGTTTGCATATCCCTCTTTCATCCTGGCCTTGAAAAGGAGGCCTGAGTCTTGACATTAACTCTGTGAACACCAGCAACAGGCCTGGCCCCACCCGGCCGGAGGGCAACTACTCTGATGCTTTGACCTTTAGCCGAGTGACTCAAGACAGTCCGGGTTCCTGCTGACCGGCACAGCCTTTTGCTGAACTGGGGGAAATTCAGATTTGTTTCTTACTGGGACATTCAGAAGAGAGATTTTGCCAGAGTACAAAGAAGCCAGAAAATTAAGGTGTTCATCATTTTTGCTAGAAATTTTACTCTTGACCGAAGGCAAAACTTGTTTCTTACTCATTATCTAATCTACAGAAACAAACAAACAAACAAACAAACAGTACCAAAAGATGACCCATGCCATGGTGGGTAAGCAAACAGGCAAGTCTCTGCCACACTGTCTAAGCTCCTTGACCCCTACATGTATCTTGATAGGGAACTTCCTTACCTCGGGGAGCCTCCCCCAGCAGGAGGAGGTCACAGCCTGTCCCACCTGTATCCTGGCCACCAGCAGTTGAACTCTGAGAGTGTGGCCCTGCCTGGAACAGCCCATGTGCCCTCTCCTGAGCTGGATCCTGTAGGGTTTGCAGCATGTCCTCACTTTGGTGCTGTGATGGAAAAGGATCTCTGCTCCCAAGGCCAAGACTCTGGCAGTGCTAATGGGGACACGGCTGGGAGGAGAAGGATCATGTTGCAGGCAGGATTCTGTTTCCTGCAGAGTGGGGCCTTGAGAGGGGTTATTCCTGTGCAGTGGTCACAGCCCTCACCAGTGTCCCTAGGGTTTGTCCCAGGGCTTGGTGTGGAAGGAAGGACGGGGGGCCGAGGTGCGCCCACACCCTAAGTCCTGGCCATCCCTGTAAATGTTGCTGGAGGGACCGCTGCCATTGTTGAGCCTCTGCTGTTGCTCTTTTCCCCGTGAATGTTGTTGTGTCGGATTCAGGAGAAGGACGGCCTTTATCTCAGAGCCTGCGAAACTGTGTTTCTGTTTGTTTCTCCATTCTCAAGGCTTTTCATATTTTTAAGTTCCTGAAAGTGTGGTTTTGAGGCTGGCTGCCCAGTTCCAGGCATGTGGGTCCACGTTCTCTGACCAGGCTTAGGGTGAGTGAAATGCTTGAAAGATGCTGTCTTGAAGACGGGGGGTGGGGGGGTGGGGTGGGGGGGTGGCTGAGACTGATAAAGAGAGACCTGTCCGCTGTGCATCTGTGTAGCTGGAGCAGGTGGCTCTGCAAAGTGGAGGGGCACAGCCAGCCTTGGGTGGACCTTTTCTAGATTCTAGAGGCTTACTTGAATCTTCAGAGCTATCCTGGGACTCCTTGAAGAGGCTCAGTGGGTGAGGCACCCCTTAACCCAGCAACCCCATTTCATGGGCTGCTATCTCATGGGGAATGTGCAGTGGGTTGCTCACTTGACAATTTCCAGGCCAGGGAGGCACTCAGCCCCATCAGTGCCCCAGTCACCTGTAGTTCTCTGAATCTAAATAAAACCTAAGAGATGGACAGAAAGCCCCTGTCTCAAAGCAGGGGCGAGGTTGGAGCCCTGTGTGGGCGGGGGTGGATATTGGGTCAAGTGTGCTTTCATGGGTCAGGGTCACACAAGTGTGACAGTGAAATCTATGCGTCCTTTAACCTGGCTCCTGGGCCACACACTTCCTGGGACAAAGCTGCTCCGTCAGCTCCGTGCCCCTGACACTCACCAGAACCTGGTTTGTGGCCACTGGATCTCCTGCCCGAGAAGCTGCCTTGAGGAGTGTGAGAGGCAGCTTTTGTCTTATTTAAAGATATCTCAGAAAATATCAGGAGAAAACTGGAGCTCCCACCGGGAAAGAAAGGGAAAGGGCTCCGTGGGTCGCAGGTACATTCTAATTGGGGTAGACTGGGGAGGCTGGGTCACTTTCTGGGGCAGGAAGCTCTCTTCCTGGCTGTGTTAAGTGGTGGGGTGAGCCAAGGAAGCCGCTGTCAGCCCCGGGGAAGTGTTGCAAGCCTGGGCTCTACAGTCGGCAGTCAGGGTGGGCAAAGACCTCTTGGGAGGGAGCTCCAGAACCGGAAGTGGCTTGGGGTGTCCTTGCTGTGGGGGATATGAGTTGGATTGGGGTAGACAGCAGCCCAGTATGGGGGCTTAGGTGGCCTGTACTTAGCAGTTGCCACTCCATGCCTGTTGTGTGCCCTGCTGCGAGTCCCAGAGGTAGGAGTGAAGAGGCTGCAGAAGTAGCCAACCTCACCCTGTTGCCTGGGATTGCAGGGTCCCAGTCCTGCAGAGGCACTGCCAGAGTCCAGAGCTCAGCTTTGCTTCCAACAGGAAAGGGTGTGGATCCCACCCCTGGGTTACCATCATTGCTGGGCTAGCCAGGAAACAGCTCGGAGCTGGTATGAGTAGGGCCTGGGTGGCCCTGAGCCTTGAGGAAGAGATGAGCCACTGTCTTCTACCTGCTGACCCTGATCCTTGGTTCCTAGTGTCCCTACTCCCCAGAGCTTTTCCCAGCAGATGTTTGATTTGGGAATGTGCCCAGCTCCTTTCCTCTCCCTGAACAGACTGGCTGTGACCTTGCAGGGGTGGGGAGTGGAGCAGTCTGGGAGAGGCTGGAGGCAGAGACTCCTTTAGAAGGGACCATGTGAGTCTTCCCACCTCCACACCAGTCCTGCTTACTCTAGGTCCCCAGCACAGGACTGAGGCCCTGGCCCCTAATCGGTGTCTCAGATGAAGGTATAAAGGAGACTTTGTCCCTCAGAAATGTGCTTGGCAAACTCCCCTCCAGGACTTAAGCCGAAGAGTGCAGGTGGGGTGCGAGGGATGTCAGCAGAGGCTCGCATAAGCTGGCAGAGTGAGGGTTAAGGCTGGGTTGCTTGGCTGTGAGCTGATCTGAGCCAGCACCGCCCCGTGTGCTGAAGGAGGGGGGTAACGGGGCCCTTGAGGGCCAGCAGCTCCTCACAGAGCCTCTCTGCCCCTGCTCCCTGCCAGACCTGCTCCCACAGCCACCAGGGAGCCTTTGCCATCACCCGGCTTCTCAGAGCGGGTGGCTGTTGCCGTCGGCTGTTGCCATCAGCTGTCCCCAGGAGGGCAGGCTTGGGGCAGGGCCTTAGTCACTTTTGTGGATTGATCTAGATGTGGTAACCTCTTTCCCTGGGCCCCACAGGCCCTATAAAGGGAGGCTGGTTCTAGTGGGACAAGCTCAGTCGCCTCCCCAGTGCCAGGAGCCCGCTGGAAAGGTAGGGTGTGAATGCATCTACTTTCGCAAGTTGTCTTTGAGCCCCTTGGCTGGCAGAGATGTGGGGGAACTGCTTCTGCTAACTCCCCTGTGCTGGGTGTCTCCCTTCTCGTGTGCCTGGCACCGCCCTCTCTGTCCATGAGCTGGTCTGAGACAAAGTCTGGAGGGGTGAAGTGACTTGCCCAAGGCCTTGCAGCTGGCAAGATACTGAGTCAGGACGTGCATTCAGGTCTGTCTGGCACTGGACTCCCCTTTCCCCCAACTTGTTTGCAGGGCCCTGGGAAAGGTTGCAGATTTCTTTATGGAGCTCTTCACGTGGGAGTTGAAGAGGTTTTCTGATGAGCAGATGGCTTTGCTGTGCTTCCCCACTCTTCTAAAGGCTTCAGAGTTTGCAGAGGCCCAGAGTCCTACTGCAAGAGCCCCCAACCCAGACTGTCCCCAAGGGAAGCTGGGATGATGCTAAGGGGAAGGAACAATCTGAGGACCATGGTGGTGGCAGGGTCGGGACTGGGGTGGGAGGGAAGACAGAGGGGTCGGGAAGGGTGCTCAGTGCCAGCATGATGAGTTTGGACTTTGGTCCTCAGGCAACAGGGAGCCAGGTAAAGTTTGTTGAACAGCATGATGACATGGTCATCTGCATTGTGGGAAAATAGCTAGTATCAGCATAAGCATGGGTGAGAGCAAGGAGACCTGTCATAGGCCTGGCTGCTCTTAGTGGTGGCTGGGCCAGGCCTGGACTGGGCTGGGAGAGGAGTGGTCCAGTTTGAGAGGTGGTTAGGAAGTAGTGCTGACCAAGCAGGTGCTGGCGTTAGGAGGCTGGACCAACACAGTGTTCTTGGAGCTGAGCCATGGGCCCCAGGGCCATTTCCACAGGGACTGTGCTCTGGGGCCTTCCTCTGCCACCCACCTCCCTGGGCACAACGTGTTCCCACCAGGGCTCTTTTCCTGTTCTCACCAAGTATGGTTGCAAGAGCAGTGGATTTCTATGCAACCCTGAATCAGCAGGGAATGAGGTGAGGTAGAACTCCCTCTCCTGCCCACTGTCCCTGTGCCAATGTTTGGTATTCTGACTGGTGTAGACCAGAGGAAAAGGCATGGGATGTACCAGGGGTAGAGGAGGAAGCAAGTTCCTGCAGAGGACTGGGAGCTCCTGCCAGGTGAATATTTACAAACACTCATAGACACTTCCTTGGCAACACCAGCACCAGCGACTCCCTTGGGTGCTGTCTGCACACACACATATACACACACACATAGACACACACTGCTGCTGTAGTCAGGAAGCCTCCTGGGGCAGGGAAGGGGACAGCCACAGCTGGGCCCCCAGGAACCACCAAGCATCGTCCCAGGGGCAGAGAGGTATGGAGGTCAGAGGAGGCCAAGGCCCTGTGCAGTAAAGAGATGAGCACAGACTCCCAGGCCTGGGCTGTGCCACCCCTGCCAAGGGCTTGGTGGCATGGGGCTGGCTCCGAAGCCAGTGTCCTTAGAGGACCTGAACTTGCAGTTCTGCCCACAGGTCTGAAAGGGCTCTCAGGATAAGTGCAGGCGGTCCTGACTGTCTGAGGTTGCTGAACCTAGAAGAATGAGACCCCACGGTGGCTGCCCAGTTGAGGAGTACAGGCCCAGCTTCAGGGCCAGGGAGCTGCTGCTGGCACTGCAGATAACTCCTTGATGGGGTGGGGGTGGGGGGGCCAGGGAGGTGCTGAGTATAGCCTGAGGAGTGGGCAGCCAAGCCTTTCTCTACTGCTCTCCGTTACCCTAGGCAGGAGGAGAGGACCTAGCCCGGAGAGCATGGTGAGCTCTTGCTGTGAGGCCAGGAGGGAGCCTCGTGCTGTGTGCAGCACACCCAGCAGGTGGCTGACTGACTGGCTGATCCTCACAGGCTTTGGGGGTCCTGTGCTTTCCCACCCCCAGAATGCAGCCTGGGCTCTTCTAAGCAGGATGGAGCTGATTTTCTGCGAGCTCAGCATCAGTGCAAAGGAGACGATGGGTTATGGGGTGGGTCCAGGGCTGGCAGGCAGTGTAGGGCGGCCGCACGGCATGGGGGAATGGTTCGGGGTTGAGTCTCGGCTCTGCTCCTTGCTTCCTGAGGAAGGGCAGTGCTCCAGTGGAGCCTCTGCATCCCCACGTTCCGGTTCACGAGGCTCTTGAGAGGATCAGGCAGTGTGCTGTGCATCCAAGGGCTTCCCAGTCGACAGGAGTGCGGGGAGTTGAGACAAGTGCTTTTTTTCCCTCTAGGGAGGACTGGTGGTCACATGGTGACTACTGAAAGCCCAGCAGACCCAGGAGGCCAGCCCCACACTCAGGCCCCTGACCTTTGTACAGGATTTCGTGGGCTCAGGACTTCACTTTCTGAATAGAATCCTCAGTTCTCTGAGCGCTCCATGCACTCTTTCGATTCAGCCTTTGTATAGTTGCCTCCCTCTGCCTGGGCCCCCTTTCCTCATTTTCCTTCCGTCTCAGCATCGCCATCACTTCCTCCCTGCAGCCTCCCCTGATTTCCCATACCTGATTCAGGCGCTGCCCTGGCCTGGCACATGCTGCGCAGCACTAGCCCACTCCGCTGTGACCCAATACTGAGCTCAGTGAAAGCAGGGGTCGCTTGAGGCTCTGCAAGGTGGGTGGGTGAGTGGATGGACGGCTTGGCCATCCTGGGTTGTGCCCTGTGAAAACTCTAGCATTGTACCAAATGCCACAAACAGTCCTCTTGCTGCTGCAGCATAGGGTCTGTGAGCAACTGCCGAGGGCCAGGGACTCCTGGCAGAGAGGTGACCTTCTGGGACTGTCTCTAGAGAAAGTTTGGGAGTGTATAACTGAGTCCTCAGTGTCTGATTGGAACTTCATGGGTCTTGGTTTCTGTACCCATTGACAGCTCCTTAAAGCTCCTTAAAGGAGTTGTCAGTCAGCTGAGAGCCCACCCGAGCACTGCAGTGTGTGTCTGGAATTTGCACCAGGTGACTTGTCTTCCGATCTGTGGTTTAGGGAAGTACATGTCCCAGAAGGCCGCCTGGCAGGCTGTCCAGGGTCCTCCCCAGGGCAGCTTCCCTTGGTGGATTCACTGTGGTCTGTAGCCGGGCCTCTGCTTTGGTGCTGCAGACCCTGACTTTGATGGGCATGCTGGGAGTGGGCCATCCCTGTGAGGTGACCTCACAGCTGACCTAAGTCAAGGAAGCTGGCAGGAAGACACCATCTCTGGTTTGGGAGCTCAGTGAGAGTGTTTTGCTTGTCTGGGAGTTCACTTTCCCTGCTTCTCTGGGAGCACTCAGAACCTGTGGGTGGCTGGTAAGTTTTCCCAGCTTGCAGTGCAGTGCCCTCCATAGAGCAGAAATTCCTGTGGGCCATGGTGCCTCTGTGCAGTGTTTAGATCAGCCTGGGTAGGGCTACCCCTGACCCCTTTTCTGCTGTGTGGGCTGAGCATCTATTTATCTGATAAACACATTCGTTAACCGTCACTTTGGTCCTCAGACTACACCAGATGCAGCGTGAAGAGCTTTCCGTGCTTACGTGGTACTGTACCCATTTTAAAGATGGAGAAGTGGAAGCTCAGAGAATGGGGCATGTTCAACTTTGCACAGCTTGAAGGGATGTGAAGCGGGGAGCTTTCCCGTCTCTCTGCAGTGACTTTGCATGACGTTGACCTCGTCTCTAGTGTGGCAGTGTCACAGTTTAGCACAAATCCCATTTGTTGAGATTTCAGCAGCTTTCTCCTTTGTCAGGGGTCAAGCACTGGCTCTTGCCCATGGCTACAGAGTGGCCACTGTTGTGTTTCTCCTTGCTTCCCAAGAAGGGAAGCCACGGCCGCGATCCCAGGACCTCAAGCCTGTGAGGAGTGTCTGTGGACAGTGCCTTATTGCTCATTTAATCAGAGATCATTGCCTTCACAGCATGAGATCTGGAGGCTGCTCCTTCCCCCTGCCACCCATGTCCCCTTTAAGGTCAGATTGGGAGCTTAGAGGTGAAGCCGAGGGGAGCCTGCCTCCCTCTTCCCCACTCATTCTGGCCAGTGTCCTGGGCACTTCTGTCGTCTCCACACCTGAGGAGCCAGGATAAAGCAAAACACTATGACCATGGTCACACAGAAGAGGCCGAGCAGCCAGGCCCTGGGCACAGGAGGCTTTGTTCCCAGAGCTGCCTGAGCGCACTGTGGTCCCTGGAGGTCGTGGAGGCTGCTGTAGGTTGTCCCCAGGGCCTGCGTTTGTGGTTCTCAGGAGCACAGGGCTGGATGTCCGCCTACCAGTTGTACATGCTGAGGCTCTGGCCTCTCCAGGCAGGGCCCTTCCGAGGGGCCAGCTCCTGGGATATGCTGTATTGTCCCCAGGAGACTGGATGCTCTTACCAGCCCCAGGGGCTGCCCTCCAGGATACTGGACCAGGGCCACTTGTGATCTAGGATCCTGGCCAGCCTGCCCTCCAGGCCTCTTCCCTCATCTGCCTCTTGTCTCCTGCAGAGTTTGTCCTCTCACTCCTGGAGAAGATGCAGACACAGGAGATCCTGAGGATGCTGCGGCTGCCCGAGCTGGGTGACTTGGGCCAGTTTTTCCGCAGCCTCTCAGCCACCACCCTGGTGAGTGTGGGTGCGCTGGCTGCGATCCTCGCCTACTGGTTCACTCACCGGCCAAAGGCCTTGCAACCACCGTGCAACCTCCTAATGCAGTCAGAAGAAGTGGAGGTGAGCAGGGGGGCCTCCAGATGGGGGAAGTCGTGGGCAGCAGACAGGCATCTTGAAGGTAGAAGCCTAGTGTGTGACTTACTTGACCCTAGATGGCCTAGAGAATCATGATTTCCCCTGGCAGTCAGTCAGCAAGTCCGAAGCTGCCTTGGGGCAAGGTCTCCCACCAGATGCCTCTTCTTCCTCTCGAACGACCTGCCACTGAGTGGAGCCTGACTTTGACCTTGCTGTGAGCCTCTTGGGTAGGGGCCTTGGTTCATTGGTGCCTCGGCAGAAAGCCTAAGCCGATCCTCAAGAGGCTGCCTGGAAAATTGCTTCCCAGACATTACCTGTGCCTTGGCCTGGTTGGTGCTGGGACCCAGAGCTGAGCCCACCCCCAGGTTCTTCCCTCCCACAGCAACTGGGCTCACAGGTGGAGGCACTGTGGGGAAGAAGGTACTGTGGCCCAGCAGGTTGCCCAGGCTGAGCCTGGATGGACTGGTGGGTTTGTTTCTTTATTAATCTTATGGAATTTGTTTTGCCTTCTAAAAATTTGCTGTTTTTTTCCCTAAACTTTACTCTGTTCATTTTGAACAGATAATATGAGGCATCTTCAAAAAGTTCATGGAAAAATGTGTATTATGAGAACATTGTGCATGGATTTCAGGGTTTTTTGCACCAAAATAAGCTTATTTTAAAATTCTGCTTTCCATGAACTTTTTTTTAAAAAGGATTTATTTATTTATTTGAAAGTCAGAGTTACACAAAGAGAAAAGGAGAGGCAGAGAGAGAGAGAGCTCGCTCTTCCATCTGCTGGCTCACTCCCCAATTGGCTGCAATAGCCAGAGCTGTGCCAATCCAAAGCCTGGAGCCTGGAGCTTTTTCTGGGTCTTCCACGTGGGTGCAGAGGCCCAAAGACTATTTTCCCAGGCCATAGCAGAGAGCTGGATCGGAAATGAAGTAGCTGGGACTCCAACCAGCGCCCACATGGGATGCTGGCACCACAGGCTGTGGCTTCATCCACTATGCCACAGTGCCGGCCCCTCCATGAACTTTTGAAGTTGCCCCTTCCACATTGTCACACAGTGTGAATGACACAAAAAGACATATGCTGAAAAGCTCTTGTTTTGCCTCTCTTAAGGCGGCCTATTGATGGTTCCCTCCTAGCCAACTGTATGGAGATCCTGCTCCTTTTAAATGATGTGCTGCATATACTCTGTTGTGTACAGTGCTTTTTACTCTCCTTAGCTCTGGACACTATATCTTGGCTGTGATAAACATGGCGGTGTTTTGCCTGGAGGGGGGTGTAGGCCAAAATAGGGGCAGGAATCTCAAAGGCATGTTTCCAGTCTCAAGGGTGAGGTGGGATAAAGCACACACCAGTGCGTGGCTTTGGGAAATGATGACTTGTGTTGGGTGCTGGGCAGTGGGTGGAGAGGGGATGGCAGGGTGGTGGTGAGAGTGGCCTTAAGCAGCTGATTTTGGTGGCCTGGAAACCAGCTGGTGTCTCTAAGGAGTACTGTGGCCCTCAGCATTTTGTTACCTGTTTTTGCCTCAGTGTCCTTGGTTGTAAATGGATAATGAAAGAGCGCCTGTTTCCCCAGGTGAGATAAGGACTTGGGGGAATGGTGTAGAGAAATCCCTGAGAGTACCGGGGTTTTGTTGTTGTGTTTTTTTGTTTTGTTTTTGTTTTGTGTATGTGTGTGTGTGTGCACGCGTGTGTGTAAGCTTTTAATCCTAACTCACTTGCAGTGGTCAGCAAGAGCAGAGCCCCATGAGCTGGTGAACTGGGCAGCATGGATTTATTTTGGGTTTCAGTGGGGAGAGACCTGCACAGTTTGTGCTATGGCAGTGGCAGGTGCGAAGAGGCAGCTGTGGGTGTCTGTGTTGGAAGTGACAGTGACCTGGATGGGGTTAGGATGGTGAGAGGCTGGCCGTGGCTCAGTGTGTGGAGGCAGCACAGACTGAGTTGCCTGGCTGAGAAGCCAGGGCATAGATGAAGCTACGGCCTCCCTTCCTGGCCTCACCCCCAAGCAGTGGAGAAGCTCAGAGAAGCTGTAGCAGAGTGCAGGGAGGGGAGAGTAGTCGGAAAGGAGTTGAGAGGGCCAAGATCTTATTCTGTGTGCTCTGTGGTAGGAAGCAGAATTCAGATCATGTTACTTCCCTGTCTGAATCCTTCTCCTGGCTCCCCATTACCTCAACCTAAAGTTCAGATCCCTACCTTGATCTGCATTCTCTCTGGCCTCTCCCCGCTACTTTCCATGGCCATCTAGAGCTCTGTGAATTGGCTGCAGTTTCTCAAATGCGCTGGGGCCTCCTGCCCCATGCATTCACATTTGCCTATGCTGAAACTGCCTGCTCCTCACTCAGTCTGCCTGGCAAATTCCTGTGCTTCAAAACCCAGCTCAGGTGGCCAACCTCGCGGTACAGCAGGTTAAGCCACCTTTTGTGATGCCAGCATTCCATGTTCAAGTGCTGGTTTGAGTCTCAGCCACTCTGCTTCTGATCCAGCTCCCTGCTAATGCACTTGTGAAAGCTGCAGATGATGGCCTATGTACTTGGGTCCTTGCTGCGCATGTGGGAGACCAGGATGGAGTTCCTGGCTCCTGGCTTTGGATTAGCCCAGACATGGCTAGTGTGGCCATCTGCCTCTTCCTTTCCTTGCTCTGTTACTCTGCTTTTCAAACAAATAAACAGATCTTTTTTTCTTTATAAACTTCAGCTCTGCAGCGACTTCCTAATGCACACACCAGCTTTGTGACTGCACATGCCCCCAGCTTTCCACATGGGTCTTCCTTGGGCCTGGTGCTTGGAAGAGTTCCACTCTGAAGCCTTTGCAAGCAGCTGACTGTGGCTCTGAGTTTGGGGGTTAGCCTTGTGGTACTCCCAGACGTTTTCCCCCTGATCCAATGTTCCAAAAAGTGGCAGACTCTGGGCCAGCCAAGGGCAACCCAAATAATGCTCAGAGAAGAGGTGGAGCTGTGGCACTGGAGAGTTCTGGCACGGGGAGCCTGGGGAGGGCTGGCAGCGTAGGATGGGGAAGAAGCCTTGCTCCTCTCCCTGCCACCTGCACAGCAGTGTTTGCTGTCTTCCTGCTCTGGATCTGCACTGCTGTGGGCCCAGGGGCTCACTGCCCTACCCCCCACCCCACCCACCCCAGACATTAATATAAAACAGCCAGCTGTCTCTCCAGCCTCCTAGGCTACAGTACCTGGGAAAATACCTTCAGCGTAGTCCCTGACCTAGTTCACCCTGTTATGTTAGTGGTGGATGACAGCCTTCTTAGCTAAAGACTTATACCCAAATGACTCTTCACTTAGGGGTGTAGAAATAGGTGATGGTAGGGGAAGGCTGGCCTCCAGCCAATACCCCCCATTTTATTGCATGGTAGTGTGTGGACAGTATGCTGACCAGGTATATAAATGCTGTTATGTATCAAATGGGTGTGTACAAGCCACTGGTGTCCTGGGCCTGTGTGCACAAGCCAGCTCTGCTTGAGTGTGTATATTTAGATTGAGTGTGTATGGTATAGGTGTGCATAGGTGTGTGCATGAGGGCACATGGAGCACATCCAGCCCCAACGGTGTGGATCACGTGTGCAGTTGAGCTGTGTACAGCTTTGAGCTTGCTGGGGCCCTCTCCTGGCCCCTCTGGCAGCCCCAGTCAGCTTCCCTGGCCTGTGCTTGGCTTGTAGGACTGTGGTGGGGCTCGGCGATCTGTGATCGGCGGTGGCCCTCAGCTGCTCACCCACTACTACGATGACGCCCGGACCATGTACCAGGTGTTCCGCCGAGGGCTCAGCATCTCAGGTGAGAAGGGCTTTGCCGGTGTGGAGGGGCTGTGTAGGGTATGAGTGAGTGCAAGGCTAGGTAAGCAAGCCTAGGCCCAGTGACAGGGAAAGTGAGCAGTGCTCAGGTTCATCGGAGAGAAGCCACTCCCGGTCCATCAGTGAGAGAAGCAGCTATATTATGTGATCACAGATTCAGCTTTGTTCCAGGTCTTTAGGCTGCCTCACTATAGACAGTCTCTTAGTCCATAATCCACACACCCATTGGCATCCCTTGGTGAGCCTTGAGCTGCCAGGCCTGGTTCTGAACCTGAGCCTCTGCAATGCCTGAGTTCTTCCAGGATGGCAGGCAAAGGATTGGGATCAGAGAGGCAGCCTGCCATCTCTTCCCAGTGGCCCTCCAGCTATCTGTGCCCTTTTGGGTCTAAAGTAGGGACCATCACAAGTCATGGTATGGCCTAGGCACTGCATTGGTCTCATTCCTGGGCCTCCCTGGTCCCTGGAAGCTGCCAGGCTTGTGTGCTTTCAGCCCTCTTGGACCTTAGCAGATTAGAAAGCCAGCTGGGGTAGGGGTGGAGTGCACAGCCCATGGTACCCCACAGCATGGGCTGTCCTTCAAGGTGCCTGATGGGCAGTGCAGGTATCCTGCCCTCCGTGCCTTCTTCCCTGGCACAGGTCTGTTTGTCTCTCTGCAGGGAACGGGCCCTGTCTTGGCTTCAGAAAGCCCAAGCAGCCATACCAGTGGCTGTCCTACCAGGAGGTGAGTGATGGAGGCAAGACCCCACCCTGCCCACCCATGTGGTCCTGGCATTCGGGAGTGGGGATCTTGGGGGCACCCTGCTGTGTCTCAACATTTTTCATTCCCCTGGCCTGCCTGGCCTGCCTCCCAGCCTCTGGCAACAGCCTGCAGGAGCTTTGAGCAGGCACAGGCAGGCGGCCAGGGCGGGCTCTCTGACCTGCAGGAATCCCGCCTAGACTCTTCCGTCCCCTGACAAAAAGACTTTGTTTTCCCGAAACCTCTCTGTGTCTATGTGCAGGTGGTGGACAGAGCCGAGTTTCTGGGGTCTGGACTGCTGCGGCACAATTGTAAAGCTTCTACAGAGCAGTTTATTGGTGTTTTTGCACAAAACCGGCCAGAGGTAAGCATCTCCCTTTAACTAGCTTTACAGGTGTCTGTGGAGTAGGAATTGGGTACTGTGGAACAGTCTTCCCACTGTTAGTAAGCCCAGGATGAGAGAAAATAGGGAGACCCTTAACCAAGCCACCACCCTTTTCACACCCTGACTTTGCTCCCTGTGAGGATCAGACACTCCAGCCAAGAACCGTCTCCTCCTATCCAGCTCCACAAACAGCTGCACTTGAGCCAAGAGGGAGGAAGGGCCTGGGACAGAAGTCAAGGCAGACCCTGGAAGTGGGCATGGGGCTGTTGGCATGTGTAATCAAGGAGTTACAGAATGACTGGGGCAAACACACTCCAGAAGACTGTGGGTGAGCAGGCAGAGTCTGTTAGCCTCGTGGACTCCTTGGCACCTGGAGAGAGTCAGGCATGGGGCCTAGAGCAGGACGCTGGTCATCTGCGCCTAAAGACAGTACAGCCCTCTTCCCTTCCCCTCGTCCCCCTCCATCCTGCCCCCTGTCTCCACAGTGGATCATTGCAGAGCTGGCCTGCTACACGTATTCTATGGTGGTGGTCCCACTCTATGACACCCTGGGCCCTGGGGCCATCCGCTACATCATCAATACAGGTGAGTCCACTGTTTTCAGCTCCAGTCTCTCCCCATAAGTTGATTGTCTGACTCTTCCAAATAAGACTTTGCTTCTGCACTCAGGAAACAGTAGGGACTGACACCTGGGCCACCGAGCTGGCATCCTAAGTCCCAGCCGACCCCACTTGGGCTTTACCTGAAGGCTCTTCCCACAGGGCTGATCAGCTAAGAAGCCTCCATCTGGGCTACAAGCCTTGGAAGTTCACAGCTGCTGGGAACAGATGCTGGGGGATGTGTTTGTCTCAAGCAGATCTGGGAGGAAGAAGGGCTGAGTGCAGAGCAGAGGAGAGCTTGGAATCTGCTCCAGGATGGCCCCTGGTCTTCTGCCCAGGACTCCCAGCACACGCCTGCGTGCAGATGCACACCCCGTGGCCTGTCTTGCATACTCACACACAAGCTGTGGTGCACACAGCTGAGGTGCTGCTGCCCTCAGTCACAGCCTGCCTCTACGATTGCCCCCGCAGCGGACATCAGCACCGTGATCGTGGACAAAGCTCAGAAGGCTGGCCTACTGCTGGAGCACGTGGAGAAGAAAGAGACTCCAGGGCTCAAGCTGATCATCCTCATGGAGCCATTCGAGGAAGCCCTGAGAGAGCGGGGGAAGAAGTGTGGGGTGCTCCTCAAGTCCATGCGGGCTGTGGAGGTGAGGGCCCATGTCTGGCTCTTTGCTGGGCCGCAGCTGTCTCACCACTGCCTTGGAGCTGCTGTTCTCTGCTCCTCTTGTGCCTGGGCCAGTGGTTTTGGGCCCTCGGGGTGGACCAGTGTAGAGCCAGGGTGGAGAGGTCAGTGCCCACATGTGTCCTCTGCAAGACTGGCTCTGTGGGTGGTATAGTTAATGGCCTCGGGCACTGACAGGTAGACTGTAGTGCCAGCCTGCCCTGAAGGTGCTCATACAGCCTCTGTAGCCTCCCTGCTTCCGACTGGCATCAGCTCACCTGTGCCTGGGAGTGTAGCCATAAGGTCCAGGAGTCTTGGCAAGGTTCTTACAAACATGACTCAGACCCTCAGCAGCCAGTGGAGCTAATTTTTTGCACATGGCCTCTCTGAGGCATCAGGTTGATGGCAGCTTGTGGCCTGCTGTGGCAACACAGGATGTCCTGGCCTCCAGGGCTTCAGGCCTGCTTGGGAACAGCCGAACCTCCCCCCACCCACCATGCCCACTGGACGCAGGCCCCTGGGCTTTCCAGTTTTCTTCCTGAACCCTTGTCTGCTCCTCATAGTATCAGTGGTATCTGGGTACTTGTACCCCTCCTGCAGTGATACCTACTATGTGCCCTGACACTCAGTGCTCACCTGGAAGCACTGGCCACACAGCATGTGCTCAGGTATCCTGTGAGTATCTTGCCCAACAGGTCCAAAACTCTGAGTGCCATCTGCCCTACTGGTGCGTGCACAATGCCTAGACTCTCGCTGACCTTAGGCTTACATCTGTGATGTGTGGGCAAGCCTGGGACCTCTAGGCTGCCCCCCACCCCCACCCCATGTCTCTCTTAGGGGCTTTGGGCTAGATCTCAAAGCAGTCTCCACCAGGAGAGGCCCCTGAGTGGTATCTACACAGGTGACATCTGCAGGGGATCCTGAGCTCTGGGCTTGGTACAAGAGCAAGGTCTCCTGTGCTGGGGTCCGTCTCATTCATGAGAACTTTAGAGCTTTTAAAAGCAGCCTTTTTTCTTTTCAGGACTGTGGCCAGGAGAACCACTGTGCTCCTGTGGTAAGCAGATCTGCCTGCAGGCCCTTCCCTGGCAAGGTGGTGGTTGGGACCTGTCCTTGCAAGAGCCCCTCCTGTGTACAGGGGCTCAGTAGGAGGCCAGACGAGTACCTCTGTGTTCAAAAAGAGCCCTGTGAGCACCCAGGAGATTCTCGCATGGGTGCCCATGTCTTCCATGGGCTGAGGGAGCAGGGAAGGAAAGGAAGGGACACCCTGGGTCCACTCTGTCTTGGGGAAAGCTCATGCCTTCCCTTCACACGTGATGAACCGCCCTTGAGGTGGGGTGGGCAGAAGCAGCAACAAAGTCAGGAGCGGGCCCCTGGGTCCTGAGGCTTGGTGGCTGCCCCTCTGTTGGTTCATCTTTGTGAACTATTCTGTGTGTCATCCACTTGCATTACTGCCTGTAATTGTGTTCTAGTGAGAGTAGCTGCCCCCTGGGGTGGGTTGGGTGGGCTTGCAGTTTTCCACCAAGGCCTCTGCCCTCCAGGCTTCCTCTAGCCCAGTCTTTCCCACTCCCTTCACCAATCCTAGTGAGCTCTGCCACACACAGGCCTGAGTAGGGCACAGCCCTGCTTCCCGGGGACCTTCATGGGTGGCCCCTGGTATTTGGCCTACTCCCAAGCACCAGTCTGTCGCCTCAGAGAACTGCTTAACCCCCTGCTCACTCAGCTCAGCCTGTCCCTTGTGTCTGTGGACCTGTGCCCAAACCAGTTCCTCTCTCCCACAATGTTCTTCTCATTTTATCTGGAGAAATCTTGCTTGCATTACCATCTCAACTCATAGGTCACCTCCTTGGGGAAGCCATCTCTCTATGAGCAAGAGGCCTGTTGATCTCTGCCTGGTGACCCCGGGACTGTCTGGCCTGAGCCTGGGCCAAGCCTGGATGCTGAGCAGTTTTGGTGGAACAGTGTGCAGCTCAGGTCCTGAGCCCCATGTTGTAGTCCCAGATACATGGGTGAAAACAGGAAGGAAGCTGGGACTGAGTCACAGCACTGGAGAGGTGAGGGCTTTGGCAGAGGCACAGGTGTGGCCACTGCAGCTCATTTCCTTCTAAGGGAACTCAGCTTAGGCTTTAGTAGGGGGAGCCAGAGGGCCAGGAAGGATCTGTGTCCACACCCCTGTTGGGTTTCTTCATCTTCTTTCCCCTTTTCTGAGAGTTCACCTTCCCACCTTTCTGACTGCAGCACATGAAGGTGTGAGCCCCTGCTAACACAAATGCACTCCCACATACAATACACACATGGGGCTGGCTGGTGGAGGGGCCCTGGCCAGTCATACGGGGCCTCCTTAACACACACCTCTTCTCACCCTTGCAGCCCCCACGGCCTGATGACCTCTCCATAGTGTGTTTCACAAGTGGCACGACAGGTAAGCAGAGGCAGCCAGATCGGCAGCCGTGGCCACCTGCACCCTTCCCTGGCAGCCTGGCAGGTGATAGCAGTGGTCTCTTGTGCCCTCTTTGTGAGATGGGCTGAGCCTTGTCTGGTGCCCGGCTGGGCAGCCCTGGGCAAGACTGGCAAGGGAAGGACACAGACAGAGATGGAGCTCTCCTTGCTGGGCACTAACAGAAGACCACTTGCACCTGCGTGAGCAGGAGCAGTCAAGGAAGGATCCTGGGAGAGGCAGGATGCACCTGAAGACCATGGCACAAGCATAGCACGTTGCATTCTCCTGTGTCTATTTGTCCTCTCCCTCTGTCACGGGGTCCCCAGCATAGCCTCTGAGGTGAGCAGGCTGGCCACCATCTCTGCTCCAGTGGACACCACCTGTGAGGTGGGGGATGGTGCTGGGAGCACCAGGACTTGTGCCCTCGCACCTAACTCCCAATCCTTCCATTGCTGCCTCTCCATCTCATCTGACAACACAGGAAGTCGCCTGCCTTGTCTGAGACACATGAGCAGTTCCCAGTCTTTTTCTAGACTGAGGACGTGTCTGCCTTGATGATAACTCTTGGTGAGCAGTGAACTGGGATTCCCCACCCTTTCTGAGCTGCAGCCTTGAGGGCACTTGGCAGAACCTTGAGCAGCCCCACAAGCAAGATCATCTGTGTCCATGGTCATTGGATCGAGATGGATATTTGCTATTACCTCAAGTGGTTCTTCCACCATATTCTGCTAATCCCCACCAGGAAAAATAACAGCCCTCAGTCTGCGGGAGCTGACACGCAGGGCTGACCCACAATTCAAACATGCCCTTCAGGTCTGTGTTGCTTTTTCAGTAGAGTTTGCCAATGTTTTTTTGTCATTGAGTGTCAGTGTGAATTTTTGATGACATTGTTTGGGGAGCAGGTGACTGCAGGGTTTTTGTCAGGCTTTTTGTGGGTCACTGGACCACAGATGCTGCCCATATCTGGAGAGGGCAGGTCTAAGGGTCTTTCCAACCTGATGATTCCAGGTCAAAAGTAGAGTCAGGCTCTGGGTAATGGAAGTGGAATGGGTGAAGCCTGGAAAACAAGTTGTGACTTAAGTGTCTCGGGCTCCCTGTCTGAAGGGAAGCTGGTACCAGGGCACAAGCAGGCGGTGAGTGGGCCTCACATTGGACTTCCTTGGCTTTAGGCTAAGCCTGTGCTGTGCCACTTGCATATGTCCTCTTGTTGGTGCGTCATCCTGTGAGTCCTCAGTGTTGTAGCCCACATAGAGCTTCCGTGACATGCTGAGCGTCCTGGCTCCTGGTCTCTCCAAGGATCTTTCAGTGGGGAAAGATGGAAAGCACGTTCTGAACCTGACATTTGGCTCTTGGCTCTGGTGGAGTCTTTCTAGGAAGATTTCCTTCCAGGCACGTGGTGGGAACCTCAGCAGAGAATCCTAGAATAAACCCATGCTTCAGGGCCCCTGGTCAGGCCCAGGAGGCCTGGGAAGAAGGGAGAGCCTGTGCTCCATCTGGTGGCTGGGTCTGTAGTTGCTTGTTCAGTGCAGAGATTGTTAGTTTACTGGGCTGGGCTCTGAACCCAACTCCCCCTCACAAAAAAGGATAGGTTTTGGGGGTAACATAGCCCTGTTTAGGAAACTGGGGCCTTTGGATGACAGGCATTCACACAGCCTCTCTTCCCAGAGAAGGAAACACAGTGGCTTTCAAAGATGAGCTCCCCTCAGCCATGTATTTTCAGCGTGCCCACCTTTTCTCACTTCTGTATGTGCACTCATTTGCAGCACCTCAGGCCTAGCACTGGGGGCTGAGTACAGAGGGGTGGACAAGACGCAGCCCTGCCCTTTGGGGCTCACCAGTCACTTCACTGGGCAGTCACAGTACGATGTGGTCACCGATTGCACAGGCTGCTTGGCCACAGAAGGTCCAGGGAGCAACAGTTCTCGGAAGACGTCAGTCTGAGTCCTGGAGATCACAGCTGGAGGAGAAGCAGGGTAGCAAAGCTCCTGCAGCTTTGGTCTGTGGGGGATAGGGAGGAGCACTTAAAAGGAGAGGAGGTAGGTGGGAACCAATCAGAGACAAGGGGGCCGCCATGTCAGCTGCTTGAGGGGCGCCCCTCTGGAACTGGAGCCACAAGCCTCCAGGGTTGTGATGTGGAAGGGATAGGAAGGGGGCAGCTGGATTTGCCTGGAGGGGTTTTCAGAGGGGGAATGCTTTGAGGCAGAAAATGCTTGGGCAGACAGAGGCTTAGGAATCGGTCTTGGAGGGAGGGAGGAGACAGGAGATAGAAGGGACGGAGCATGTGGGAAAGGGACGCAGAGCAAAAAGAAGCTGGCCAGACAGGCCTTTTGCATTGTTAGCGGGGCTAGGAGGCTTGGAATCGGGGCATCCTTTCTGTTCTAATTGAGGGATGACCATAAAGTCCAGCCAACTGCGGTCACTTCCCGAGCATGTAAATACCCAACAGCCTTGGAGCTCTCAGGGCAAATGCTAACCATCACCTGTTTACTTCGCACCCTTGGGTATAATCCAATGCACAGAGCTGCGTCTCAGCATTCCGATTGTGTAGCTTTAGAGTTACCTCACCTCTTCCAAGCCTCAGTTTCCTTGGATATTAAGCAGATGCATTTTATACCAACTGCATCAAGTTGTTTCAAGAAATTACTGAGATAGTGTGCATAAAATGCCTAGCACTTTAATCGGTATCCTGTAACTATTAGAGTTATGATTTCTCTTCCTGCTGGCCCTCTAGTCTGATATTAAAAAAAAAAAATGTATCAGAACTGTTGGATAAGGGATTGAGAGAAGTCAGACTCAATCCTAAAAAGGACTTGGAAGCCTGTAGCAGGGAGCTCTCCTCCTGCAGTAACACTTCCGGAACATGTTGGTCACAGGGATCTGGTACAACCCGCCTTATGTTGTGTAAAGGCAGAAACAGGAGGCAGAGGAGCCCTCAGCACCTTGGCACCATTCCCAAGCCCTGTTCTCACCCTGCAGGAGGAGCCAACATCCACGCAGGGCAGACATGCACCCGGCACAGAGCCTTTCTGCTTAACAGCCACGGGAGGCCCACTCAGGGATGCTGGCTGAAGCCAAAAGACCGTTTGCAGGATCTGAAAGGAGGACAGTTGCTTTAGTAGCCAGGGAGCAAATGAAATGCATGGATGGCCAGCTTATGAATGGACAGTGGGAAATGCACAGTAGGCTGCACACTGCTGAGACGCAGGGAGTCGGGGCTTGGAGGAGCACCTCTCTCTCACTGCTGTTGGGGAGAACCAGAGAGAAGTCTACAGCTGGACTCTGCAGCCTTGGTCGCAGAGGTCTCTAGAAATGCTCATGGTTTTGCTCCATGTGGGCAATCTGGATCTCACATTGAAAATCAATGCTGCTGGAGAGATCTGCTTGTCTTGGGTCTGAGAAGCAAGCAGTCTTCCCGCACCTCCCTGCTGAACCTTGCAGTCTGCACTGACCCTGTCGCTGGCATTCACCTCTCTTCCATCCTCTGGGCCTGCATCCAGCCATTACTTGAACCTTCATGGGAATATTTAAAAACTCCGTGAAGTCTTTAGAAGTCTATGACATTGTGTTCGTATCCTCAAGAAAACACTTGTTTCTAAAAGTCTGGACTTTGCCCAAGACACTGAAGAACGAGCCAGCCAGGGTAGCAGATCTGAAGCTGTGCAGCACAGTGCTCTACATATTTTGTGACAGTTCTGATTTCAGACCTAGTCTTTGTAAATGTTCCTTAGAAACTTCCAGAAGCTAAGAATGCAGAGGTGAAAATTGCCAAGTGACATTCAGAATACTTTGTGATCCCAGGGACTCTGGGGTTTGTATCTAAGAGATAAGTCAGCATTATGGTGTAACAGATAAAACCAATGCTTACCATGCCAGCATCCCACATGGGTGCCAATTCATGTCCTGGCTTCTCCACTTCCAATCCAGCTCCCTGCTAATGGCCTGAGGAAAGCAGCAGAAAATGGCCCAAGTGTTTGAGCCCCACATGGAAGACCTGGAAGAAACTCCTGGGGAGTGAACCTGTGGGTGGAAGATCTCTCTTTCTCTGTCTCCCTCCCTCTCTCTCTCTCTTTCTCTAATGCTGACTTTATTTATTTATTTGGACAGGCAGAGTGGACAGTGAGAGAGAGAGAGACAGAGAGAAAGGTCTTCCTTTACCATTGGTTCACCCCCAATGGCCGCTGTGGCTGGCGCGCTGCAGCTGGCACACTGCACTGATCCAAAGCCAGGAGCCAGGTGCTTCTCCTGGTCTCCCATGTGGGTGCAGGGCCCAAAGACTTAGGACATCCTCCACTGCACTCCTGGGCCACAGCAGAGAGCTGGCCTGGAAGAGGAGCAACCGGGACAGAATCTGGTGCCCCGACCGAGACTAGAACCCGGGGTGCTGGCGCCGCAGGCAGAGGATTAGCCTATTGAGCCACGGTACTGGCCAATTCTGACTTTCAAATAAATAAATCTTTTTAAGAAGAGAGAGACAATTCAGGACATTTTTTACAATGGGCACGGTTGGAGGACAGATGCTGGGATGAAAGAAGAGGCAGAGGTGAAACAACCCATGGCTCTATCTTTTCAAAAGGAAGATATTTTAACTGCTCTATTTTAGAAAAATATGACTTTCAAAATCACTTTACTTTTTTTTTTTTTAAAGATTTATTTATTTATTGAAAGGCAGAAAGACAGGGAGGCACAGAGGAGAGAGAGGTCTTCCATCTGCTGGTTCACTCTCCAAATTCTGCAATAGCTGAGGTTGGGTCAGGCCCAAGCCAGGAGCCAGGATCTCCATTCCTGTCACCCACTGCCTCTCAGGCACATTAGCAGGAAGGTGGGTTGGAAGCAGAGCATCAGACCAGGTACTCTGATATGGGATGGATGCATCCCAAGCACTGGCTCAACCTATCAAAATGCCATTCTCATCAAAATCACATAGCCTTCTGTGTCTTTAGACTCACCTCTGTGATTTACAATATGGGTGAGAGTACTGGAGCACAAGTTGAAATCCCTCCCGCCATGCAGCTTGGTTAGAGGGATGTGTCTGTCTCATGAGGTCAAACCTGGGACTGTGCTTGATGTTCCTGTGGGACACACGGGCCCCCAGCGAGTTGAGCCAGTAGGCCTCACAGGGTGTATTTACCAGAACAACTTTATTTTAACAACTTTATTTTTGTCTCCTCCAAACTTGCTCAGTGGGGGTAGTTTTTTTTCTTGCTCCTGGGTAAAAATGCAGGCATTTCACTCGCATGTAATAAAAAGTCCCACAACTGTTGCAAGTCACAAACATGGTCTTAATTCAGAATTGCAAGTGCCAGTCCTAAGGAAGCGTTGGTGTACTTTGTTGAGACTTCCCTCCCCTGTGAGGGCTGGCCGTGAGGACCTCACCCTCCCTTCCTCTGTTCCTCTCTGGTATTTCCGTATTTCTCCTTCTCCCCCAGCCTGTTAACAGGTCACTGGGTGGGAAGTGGGGATGGAGAATAACTTCAAAACTTACTTTCTGTTGGGTGAACACTTGTCCGAGTTCTCCTAACGGAGTCCATGCCCTTCCTTGGATCATCTGTTCTCCCCTCCACTGCAGCTTCTGCCTCTGGTGTGCAGAGGGGGTCCTTCAGCCCTAGCATCCTGACCCTGTGGGTGGGGGTCCTTCAGCCCGTCTCCCACCACCCTGCAGGCTGACTTGACTTTTGCAGTGCTCGCACTGGGGTGAAGGGTTGCCTTTCTTGCTTGGTCCCCCAGCTTCAGGGAGCACATTTGGGCCCTTTAAGTGATCCCACTGGGGTCTGAGTTAGCTTGGGCTTTAGGATGGGGTTGGGAGACAGGAGACTTCCTTATATTTTGATGTCTGATGTATTTGGGGTAGCTCTTGTGGTTCTTTCCAAACAAATCCTCTTCGCAATCAATCTCTTTGTCATCAAGGCAAATTCATATAGCATAAAATTAATCATTTTAAAGTGAGCAATTTAGTGACATTAAGTACAGTACATTCTTTTTAAAAATTTTTTTATTTATTTATACAAGTTTCATATGTTTCAGATATACAGATTTAGGAACAGAGAGGCACTTCCCACCCTACCCACACTCCAGCCCTTCCGGTATAGTCTTAATCTCTATTCAGCCCTTTGATGTTCCTTCTGGATGAGCATCGCAAAGTCAACGTCTTGGTTTCTGTGCTATTTCCTGAGCAAATTCTGCAGCAGCGGCCCCTTGCTGTTGGAGTTTCACAGCTGTTTTAGCCACTGTCTCCCTTGGAAGCTTCTGATTTCAAACTTTTGCTGCCTCTGTGGAAACTTTCCATACGTTTTGTACACAGATTTTTATCCGTAGGCCTTTTAGCAGCCTAGTGGGGCTGAGCATTGTTGTCCCTGTTTTTAAGGTGAGGGAACAGGAGAAATGGCTGGCCAATGTTTTGCCAGCAGCGAGTGGCAAACCCTGCCAGGTTTGCCCAGCGGCAGCATCAGGGCGTGTCTACCCCCAACGTGAATGGTGCCCTTGATGGCCTCTCTCCCCAGCCTGCCGGCCAGCCTCTGAATCTCTGGCTCATCCTAGCAGCCCCTGGCTTCCTGAAGTGCCCCAAGGAGCAGGCCTCTTGAGCAGTGTGGAAAGTTCTGTTGAGACATCCCTGTCCCATCTCTGCTAATGAGCAGGAAGGAGGGGCTACCCCAGCCCCTTGGGTCTCCAGCCTGGCCTAGCCTGGTGCCTTGCCAGAAGTCCACTGCCTGCAGATCAGGCTGTGAATTCAACATTTAGTTCTGGGTGTAAGTGAGGGGAGTGGGGGAGGCAGGTGAGCATGAGGCACAGGACGCAGGTAGGTGACACTTCAAGCCCTAAGGCACTGCACCTGTGCAGCTGATCACCTGCCTCTTGTCCCAAGCTGCTGGGGGCCTCCTGGTGGGCTTTGAGTGTCCACAGGATAGAGATCCCTGAAGCTGCATCTGCCTGCCCAGAACTCTGAGGGTGACAAGGACAAAGGCCAGGGGCTTGGCAGTGCAGCCTGCGTGTCTGGAACTGCTGGCTTGTGCTGTTTCTTGGGGAGTGACCCTTAAGATCCCAACTAACTGATCTTCTTGTTTTTTTCCCCAGGGAACCCAAAAGGTGCGATGCTCACCCATGGGAACGTGGTGGCTGATTTCTCTGGCTTTCTGAAAGTGACAGAGGTGAATAAAGTCAACTGACCAGTTGCAGGTGTCTCCAGGGGAGACCCTCAAGCCTCAGGGGCATTTTCTTTGTTTTTTGTGTTTGTTTTTCTGTTATAATCTGGGCAGTCATTCACAGGCTGGAGTTTCTGTTCTCATGAAAGCAGCCCCACTTTTATAGCCATTTTTATCCCAAACACTAAAATGATCCCCATCTGATAATGTGCTAAGACCTAAGACCCCAGCAGGAAAAGCATGTAAACCCATTTTTTTCCATTTTTGACTTGGAAAATTGTGGTTTTGTTGTGTACTCTTTACTTAGAAAGTAATCCTTATTACCTCATTTTTCAAGTCGGCCAGGGTTTAATTCATTCATTTTGTGTTTAAGGACTACTAGGGTCTGAGAAACAACGGCAACTGCTAATTTATAAGGCTGTCCTTAAAGGTAAATCTAAAGTCAAAAAAGCTTGATCTCTTGGCCTGACAAAAGCATGTTAGTGTTTTATAACCGGCTAAGACAGGAGGGCCTTTCCCACACGTGAGTATTTCCTGCGGTTTCCCTTGGGAAGGAATGAACCTCCTCAGGAGAGCGGGGCTTTTCCTGCACTCTGGAGAGGCTCCCTCACCCTCCTGCCCCATGGTCTATGGAGTGTGTGCCCCCAAGTTATGTTTCTTGGCAGCAACCTGTGGGGAATGATGGGTGGCTGAGCCAAGGTTAAGAGCCCTGGGCCAGGCTCCCAGGGTTCATCCAGACTGGTCCAGAACCAGTCCAGGAGAGTGAAGGCCTCTGCAAAAGGGTGGCCACGGGGAAGTCCAGCCCAGGGAGAGCCCCCAAAGGTGCAAGGCCCTGCCAGGCAGGAGGAGCCCCTGAGGTGTGGGCCAGGCCCTCCCTGTGCTAATGGAACACAGGGGACCCCTGCTCAGCTTTCCCCTCTAAGGTCCTGGTTGTAGACTGTGACCTGGGAAGCCAGGTTCAGCCATCTTTCTTTTCTTTTTATTTATTATTTTTTTAAAGATGTATTTATTTCCTCAAAAGGCAGAATTTAAAGAGAGAAAGAGAGAGCAAGCGTTTACATTCGCTGATTCACTCCCCAAGTGGCCCCAACTGCTGGAGCTGAGCTGATCCTGGGGCTTCTTCCAGGTCTTCCACATGGGTGTCAGGGGCCCGAGGCGCATTAGCAGGTGCTAGGTTGGAAGGGGAGCAGCACCCGTATGGGATGCCGGCATGGCAGGCAGCAGCCTTCCCACGACGTCACGATGCTGACCTCTCATCCATCTTTTTAGAGCTTGGCCTTGTGTCCTCTTTCCAGGGCTTGTACCCCTAGCTGCATCTGGCATAGACTTAAGGTTCTCTGAGCCCCTTTCCCTGGAAGAAGGAAGAAGTGCTCACAAACCAAGGCTCCCTGAATCCCCACTGGCCAGGGAGACTGGAACAATAGGGTCTGGAGCAGACCCTGCAGTGGTGGGGAGGTAGAGAGATCAGGGTGGGCATCAGTGACTGCAAGTGAGGTGCAGGTCCTCTCGAGAGACTTCCTGCAGAGCTATCTCTGCTGGTTTATGTGTGCTTCATTTGGCTCTTTGCTTCTGCAGATAACCTAGACCCACTGGCACTGCGACCTAACACTCCGCTTCCTATGCTGCCCTGTCTCTCTATCTCGGTCTCTTCTTTCTGTACCTTTCCTCCCTCCCTCTCCCTCTCCCAACCTCTCCCTTCTTCCCTTTCTCCTTCTCCTCTCCTCTCATGTCCTCTCTCTTCTTTCGCATCTCTCCTTTTCTTTTTGACCTTCCTCTCTCTCTCTCTCTGTCCTTGCCCCCATTCCCCTTTCCCCTCTTCCCATTTGCCCCTTCAGGACCATTTTCTCTTTATTGTTTTATGACTCTCTTGTTGTCTTCCTGTCAGTGTTTCTTTCCTTTCTGTCTCCCATGCCCGTCACCTGCAGAAAGTGATCTTTCCGAGACAGGACGATGTGCTCATCTCCTTCCTGCCTCTGGCGCACATGTTTGAGAGAGTGATCCAGGTAAGCCGCCCGCCTGGCTGACTGGGACTTGCCTGGGCTCCCTGTGTTTTCTTACAGAGTCAGTGGGCGCCCACTTGTGCGGATGTGCACTTTTCCTATTTGCCTTTAGCACACATGTTTGAGCGAATGGTGCAGGTAAGGCCCTCGCATCAGGGAGGCACAGTCTGTGCCTAGAACCCGTAACCCTAGCTCGGTGTCACCTGTCATGGGTGGCCTGAAGTAGGTCTAAACTGCCTGTCCTCAAAAGGTAATGCAGAGGGGTCAGAGGACCTTGGCCACCCCAGCTAACAGTAGGAGCTCAGAGCCCAGTGCAGCCCTCCAGAAGTGCTTTGCTGTCAAGCTTGGGGCAGGACAACTCCATTCATGGCCAGAGCACTTCTTTTCCTTTCCTTTCGTAACTCACCAGCTCCTAACCAAGAAAGCAAAGCAGTCAAGTGGGGGAGTCCAACTGTCACGGTTCCTTGGCCATCGAGGGAGCTGGTGTTACATGGAGCCTGAAACAGGCCTTGTGTCAGGGTACAAAGAGAGTGGGATGAGAATCCATATACAACTGTGGGGACAGAGAATTCTCCATGCATGTGTCACTTGAGGAGCTAGCCTATGAATAATCTGTGGCTGTAAGCCTTTCCCATTTTGCCTTGAGGAGAGATCCACTTCACAGACCTGGAGTGGAGGGTCAGCAGTGCCCGTGAACTAGTTTTGTGACCCTGGGCAAGTCATTTTACTTCCCTCAGCTTTGCATTCCTTGCCTGTAAAACAGGATGAGGAATCCCACCTCCCTTATAGGATTGCTAGAAGCATTAAAGAAAGGAGCACATCTACGATCCCAAATGTGACCCTAGTCACATTAGGAAGCCTTGGCCTCCCACAAACCTCCCTACAGGCAGCTGTAGTAGTATCTCCAGTGCCTATGTGGATGGCACACCCAGAGTTGGTGAACTGTCCCTGGGGAAGCCCTTGGACTCCCTAAGACCCAGAGTGATATGTTAAGAGGATACAATTTGTGTCAGAGATTGCATCTCCAGGGTGGCCTATGCCCAGGTTCTGGGAATGAGTGGGGGCAAGTGTCAGTGGAAATGGCCACTGTGGTGTCTCTCTAGGGCTCAGGACTCCACCCTGTCTCCCGTGTCATCTCCCTAAGTAGGACATCCTGGGAAGATGGGGACCATGGTCGTCTCTGATAGCTGCCTTCTGTGTCTCATGGCAGCAGCCGACACTGGGTCAGGGGCCTGGGATGCCCTCCATGTAGGCTAGAACTTTAGGTAGCTCTGGACTGTAGCTGGCAGCGACTGCCCTAAGGGACTCCTGTCCTGTGCTCTCCCTCTAGTCTGTCGTCTACTGCCACGGAGGGCGTGTCGGCTTCTTCCAGGGAGATATCCGCCTCCTCTCAGATGACATGAAGGCTCTCTGCCCCACCATCTTCCCAGTAGTGCCACGACTGCTGAACCGGATGTACGACAAGGTGAGCCCTGCAGTTCTCTGGCCAGGCTGAGGGGCTGCCCAGCTACTGTGGTTTCTATTTGCCTCTCCCTCACCTCCAGGCTGAGGGGGTGCGTTGAGGTCAGGCCCTGGGGCTGACAATATCTCCACCTGTCTCGCTCAGATCTTCAGCCAGGCGGACAGCCCAATAAAGCGCTGGCTCCTGGAGTTTGCAGCCAAGCGCAAGCAGGCCGAGGTCCGGAGTGGGATCGTCAGGAATGACAGTATCTGGGATGAGCTCTTCTTTAAAAAGATCCAGGTAGGAAAATGAACAGGTGATCCCAGAGGGACACCTGTGTCCAGTGAGTGACCTCTCAGGAGAACCGGAGAGGCTCACCCCTTTGCAATAATACCCTGTGATCCTCGGTAACATGTTATATGTGCCAAAGGCAGCTGGTAGAAAGGGCCCTCTGAAAAGGTGCCACGGCTCACTAGGCTAAATCCTCCGCCTGCGGCGCTGGCACCCAGGTTCTAGTCCCGGTTGGGGCGCTGGATTCTGTCCCAGTTGTTCCTCTTCCAGTCCAGCTCTCTGCTGTTGCCTGGGAAGGCAGTGGAGGATGGCCCTAGTGCTTGGGCCCTGCACCCACCTGGGAGACCAGGAGGAAGTACCTGGCTCCTGGCTTCGGATCAGCGCAGTGCGCCGGCCGTAGCAGCCATTTGTGGGGGTGAACCAATGGAGGGAAGACCTTTCTCTCTCTCTCTCGCTCTCTCTCTCTCTCTCTCACTGTCTAACTCTGCTTGTCAAAAAAAAAAAAAAAAAAAAGACTATTAAAAAAAAAAAGTAGGTTCCTTGAGCTCCTCAGGCATCAGGTGGCTTTGGCCTTGTTGGTCAGATCAGTGCTTCAGTGAGACTGAAGGTCCCTTTCACCCCTCCCTGTAACCCTAGCCATGGTGGCCTCCTGGCAGCACCAGGTTCTAGCCAGGTGGCTGTGAATCTTCTTTTCCGTGCCATTTTTCTATCCCTTCAACCTCTTGCGAACCAGGTTGATCATGAATTACTCATGTCTGTGTTTCCACTAAAGTTTTCAAGCTCTTCATGACCCACAGAATCTGTAGTTAATTGATGGCATTATTCATTTTTTCTTCTTGCTCCTCTATTTTTAGCTATGAATATTAATATTTAAACTCTCTTGGCTCAATTTACAGAAACAAAGTGTTTCAAATGTTCTTTGTGCTCTGCACAGCATAGTAAATAAAGGATGGTATTGATTTGTTTACGAAATAAGACAATAGTGTTAAAATGGAAGTTGGAAAAAATTGTCCTAAGTAATTGCTTTGGGTTCTTGTGAATGATGGGAGAGTAAAGCAGTAGCTGTTTATTTCAAGGAAGCAAGAACCCTTTTCTTTTTTTTGACAGGCAGAGTGGATAGTGAGAGAGAGAGAGACAGAGAGAAAGGTCTTCCTTTTTGCCATTGGTTCACCCTCCAATGGCCGCCGTGGCCGGCACGCTGTGGCCGTCGCATTGCACTGATCCGAAGCCAGGAGCCAGGTGCTTCTCCTGGTCTCCCATGCGGGTGCAGGGCCCAAGCACTTGGGCCATCCTCCACTGCACTCCCGGGCCATAGCAGAGAGCTGGCCTGGAAGAGGGGCAACCGGGACAGAATCTGGCACCCCAACCGGGACTAGAACCCGGTGTGCCAGTGCTGCAAGGTGGAGGATTAGCCTATTGAGCCGCGGTGCTGGCTAGCAAGAACCCTTATGTCTGAATGCCAAACAGATGAATGGTACTTTTCTTGGAAAAAGCTGGTCATTATTATGGAGTGAGTGCCTGAGCAGGTTGGGTTTATCATTTGGAAGAGGAAGAAACTTCCTGATTTCCTGTGTCCTCTCTAATCCAGTTAGGGCCCAGTTGATGAGGGTTGACCTTGGATGGGACCAGAATGGCCTGGATGCCATCTCAGGCCTCACACTTAGGCAAGTGCCTCTCTCTCCCCACAGGCCAGCCTTGGTGGCTGTGTGCGGATGATTGTTACTGGAGCAGCCCCCGCATCACCAACAGTCCTGGGATTCCTCCGGGCCGCTCTGGGCTGCCAGGTATTGACACTGTGTGACCTTCCCTGGGGGCAGTGGGGTGTGTGTTAGGGCAGGGAAATTATTACACCGTCTCATATACAGAGAAAGATTCTGGGGGCAAGATTTCTGCGGGATATAAGCTCCCTCCTCTGAGGGAAAGCCAGTGGGAGCCAGGGTGTCCTTGCCACATTCTGGAACGCCTGGGTGTGTCCACTCTGGGAAATCACTTGACCTTGGCCCTGGCAAGGTTTCAGCAGAGGCTAAAGGGGTCAGATAAACTATATATGGGTCATCAGTGTTTTGGAAAACCCCTGCTACACCTGTTCTGCATCTCTGCATTTACCAGCCTGCAGAATTCAAGTCTTTCCTCTCCCAGCCCATAAAAGGAGCACAAGGGAGGAAGTGCAAGCTCTTTTGTTTGTTGTTACTTGGTTCAGTACGTTTTGACATCTCTCAGAGACTCATTCCTTCGTTTATCCATTCAACTGATGCTTATTAATTTCCTGCCTATGGCACATATTGGAACATGGTTGTGGGGTTTGGATTTTGAGTAAAATAGGCACATCTGTTTCATGACTGCACACACTTAAATTTTTATGCTTTAGGAGCCACTGAGTTTCTTACACTGTCTTCCTGTCCCACACCAACATGGCCCAACCGCTTCTCGGGAGTGTTGGGGGGAGGAATTTCTTAACAGAGACAAAAGTAAAGCATGGAGTGGATTTTTAAGTGTTTACATTTAATATATCATCCAAATGAAATACAAAGTTACTGGTCAGATACCTTTACCCAGACTACATGATTTTATCTACCAAGTGTCTGTGGTTAAAAAGAAACAAACAAACAAAAAAAAAACCAGAACAATAAACAACACTTCCCAGCAAATGTGGCAGTGCTTGTTGTCTGTGTTCAGCTTCACCAAACCCCGAGGCACCTCCCCTCTCACCAGTGGCTCCATGGGAAGATAACTGGCTAGAAAGGGCAGCTGCTCAGCTAAAGGAGGGGTATCCACTGTGGTTTCCCATGTTTTGTTTGAAGGTTTATGAAGGTTACGGCCAAACTGAGTGCACAGCTGGATGCACCTTCACCACACCTGGCGACTGGACCTCAGGTAGGATGGGCTGGGGATGTGGGAGTGGTTCACAGGTCACTGCCAGGTAAAAGCAGCAGGCTTAAAGCTCCCTTATGGAAAGCAAAAGAATTAGAAGAAAAACATCAGTGGTGGTTATGTCTGGGTTGTGACATTACGGATCTATTGTTTTCTTTGTTGCTTTTGTGAGTGTGTTTCCCTGCTTCTTTTATAGATGAACAGAAATGTTTTTAAAAATAAAGCAAGAGAGAGAGAGAGAGAGAGAAACAATAGGTCACAAGAATCAACTCCAGCTGGAAAAATGCCTATATCAGAACATTGGATTTTGTAGATTTTAGATGCCAGAGTTTTGCTGCCAGTCACTTTAGAAGGAAGGAAGCAGACTGTGAGTTGGATGTGACATATAAGGGAGAACGAGGTTCATAGTGGCCAGAGCACTGTTTCTTAAAGTGTCATTTCAGAAGCCCTCTGGGAACTAGGACCTCTTGGGATATTAGTGTTGAGGAAGCAGTGGGAACCTCAGGAAGGAGCAGCTCCCATCTACACCCTCATTCCGAGAAGATGCATCTTTCAGAGGGAGGCAAGTTTGTTATAGGCAGCCTGTGCGTTGCTCGTCACCAAATTTATACCAGAGACAAGGAGAATCTAAAAACCAGACCACTCTGTGAAAGAAGCCTGCAGGATCCCAGCTTCTCCATTGAGCCTGGGGCCACTCTTTATGCTCATGTTTGCTCAAATCTAAACTGGAAAAATTGGGATAAGCTACATGCTAAAGAAATACACTGCTTAGTGCGGTGCTGCTTTCAGAGTACCTTGAGACAGCGTAAACGTGGTAGGTACATTCTCAACTGAAACCAATTTGGCCAAGGATTGAAACTCTTTTTCCTGAGTTCTCTCTCTCTATACTCTAGCTGAAAAAGCCTATTTTGTATAAAGGAGAGAATTTCAAAAAGTTGATAGAAAATGGAATGAAAAGATAAGTTCGTGCAAAAAAATTGAAATCTATACTTTTTTTTTGTAATATGCATTTTCCTATGAGCTTTTTGAGGACCCATAATAAATTCTTCTATCACTTGCCAGTACCAAACTCCAGGTAACATCTCTGAAAGTCCTCACTCACTAATGTTTACCTTATCACTGCTGTCACATTGACCAATAATTCTTGTGTATCCCCTTCCATTTGGATACTGTTTTGCTTCCCTCAGATGTCACCTTCTATGTTTTCCTATGTAAACTATTGAGGTTTTGCCTTTTTTACTCTTCTTTACCATGGATCCTTGCAAATGATATTGGGTGTGCAAGGACAGATAACTCTTTATATCATTGTAAAGGGTTTGGCCACTTCTGTTTTAAGAGAGTGACAAAAATGTCCCAGTCTTATTGTTTATATATACCTGGCTCACTTTTCTTCAGGACCTTGGCCAGCACCTACTTAAAAAAACAACCAAGTTGCCAGTGAATTATGTAATAACCACAATGACTAGAGAGAATGACTTAGATGTAATTTTGTGGTTAGAGTACATAAGATAAAACAATTGGGGTTCTGTTTTTGGGGGTCAAGTTACCTTGTCTCGCTTTTCTGTTCCTTTGTCACCCAAGTGTAACAGCAAGATCACCTTGGTGCCCATAACAAATGTGGAATCTCATGCCTCATTCCAGCCCACTAGATCAGAGTCTACAGCCTAACAATTTCCAGAAGATTCCTATGCACATTAATCAGCACTTTGATGACTAGAGGAAAAGCGATAATGTCTGTATCTTATGATTCCCCAAACCAAGATGTATAATCTGACAGTGGGAAAAATGTTTGCAGGTGGGCACTATTGTAAGAAATCCTGACCATGTAGTTGATGGGGCTATAAGCCCACCACCACCCTGAAGGACTCTGTGCGGGTTGGTGCTTAGCCAGGTATAGGTATGCCTGTCTGCTCTTTAAGAATCAGACGTAAAACAGAGGCCTTGGGAAATGTTGGCTTTTGCTTTCTTCAAAACTTCATTTTATCATTCATGCCTGCTTGGGGCAAGTGCCCATCTGAGGCATGTTGTTTTCTGTCCATAATTTCCCTCGCTGGCCGGGGAGGGGGGTGGGTATGCGGCCTGGAGCATCTTCAGTGCTGAGGCTGCTGTGACACTGCAGATGTCACCTTGCTTGGTGTCCTAGGGCACGTAGGGGCGCCTCTGCCCTGCAACCACATCAAGCTCGTCGACGTTGAGGAACTGAACTACTGGACCTGCAAAGGAGAGGGCGAGGTAAATTTCAGGATTTAGCCATTCTGTCTGTGGATGCCATGTGTAGTGAGTCCAAGAAAGCGAGAAGACAGGGAGTGGAACTCCCCCTGTTACCTTGTATGTAAAGTCGTTTTTAAAAATCACTCTCAGTTTGACTCAGCTGAATTCAGCATCTCCTCTCCTGTTTAGGAAGCAGCCAACCAGCAAGGCTGGGACTCAGCTGATCTAAATCAGGATGCAAGAGTTCCCAAGATTGGACATTCCATTTTTCCCCCTTAGCGGTGGCTTAGCCTGCTGCTGCTCTCAGCAGATATAAGCCCAGCTGGGATGCTTGCTCATTCCATGGGAGTGAGTGTGAAACCGATGGTTTGAGAGTGCCTGGCGTTCTTGCTGGCATGAGCCAGCCCTCAGTATCTGTAATGAGACCACATTGAGGGTCACAGAGCATCTCGTGGCCAAGGGCATGGAACCTCAGGGGAAGAAGGCAGAGTGGGGAGGAAATGGGGAAAGTGCCACTTAGAGAAGACGAGAGACAGTGCAGGCTGCTGGCGGCTGCTGCCTGTCTTCCATGTCCACCCCTACGGTTTCCCCAGCAGCCTTCCCAATGGACACAGTACCCTACCCTCTGTGGGCCTTCGTTCGTCTGTGTCCCCCTTCGTTGCATGCCTTATGCCATGGTTAAGGGAAGCTGTGGCCTCTGTTCCCGCAGATATGTGTGAGAGGACCAAATGTATTCAAAGGCTACTTGAAAGATCAGAACAGGACGAAGGAGGCCCTGGATAGCGACGGCTGGCTTCACACTGGAGACATTGGCAAGTGGCTACCGGTGCGTACACTGGGAACTGTGGAGCTCCAAATGTTTTGGCAGTGGTGGTAGAGGGGGCTGTATCTGGTCTGGCTCACTGAGGCAGGCACCTTCTCTGTGTCTTCCCAGGTTATCACTCAGGAATACCTTTTAACCTTTTTTTTTTTTTTTTTTTTTTTAAGATTTATTTATTTATTTGAAAGAGTTACAGAAAGAGGGAGAGATAGAGAGAGATCTTCCATTTGCTAGTTCACTCCCCAGACAGCCGTAACAGCCAGGGCTGGGCTAAGCCAAAGCCAGGAGCTGGGAGCTTCATCCAGTCTCCCATGTGATTGGCAGGGGCTCAAGCACTTGGGCCATCTTCTATGCTTTCCCAAGCCATTAGTAGGGAGCTGGCATGGAAGTGGAATAGCCAAGACACAAACCGATGCCTATGTGGAATGCTGGCGTCACAGGTGGCGATTAGCTGCTATGCCAGAGCACTGGCCCCCACCTTTTGGGATCGGGAGATTCTTCCGTATCTGGCCCCCAGAGCTTCCCTTCCTAGTGAGGGTGATGAGGAACCTGTTCAGGAGGGGACAGCTCAGTCTTAGAGATGGACTCTCTATGCTTAGCAATTTCTAGAAGGAGAACTGGCCATGGGTGTATCCCTCTGGGAATGGTGTGGACTCGGGCCTCTAGCTGAGAGGCAAAGGGAAAAGCTTGAAGCTTGGCAGGAGGATGCCTGAGTTCCTTCAGATCTGCCAGGAGCCCTATAAAAACAGCTTCATCCTTCTCTTGGGTGCCTCCTTGACTCACTTATGGAAGACAGCGAGCCTCTATGGCAACTTTGGCTGTAGCCCCTGACTTTCATCCAAAACAAGTTTGCCTCCTTTTCTCCTTTTTAAGGTGGGGGTAGTAACATTGTAACCTTCTATAGTTACTGTGGTGAGGGACACCTGAGGTGATTCCTGCACAGCACGGAGCACAGTGCTTGGCATACTGGAGACGTTGGGTGGATGCTTTGGGCAGGGAAAGGCTGTGCCCCTGAATCTGAGAGCCCTCGCCTGGTGCAGCCCTCCCTGGGCATGCTTGCTCTGTCTATGGGGAGTTTCTGAGGTCTCAGGTGGACGTTTTGAGGGGCTGACAATTAGCCAGCACACACAGGATGTTGAGCCCTTGCAGGGACCTGTGAGCTGGTGAGCCATTGGCCCTGCTTGGATCTCTATGTTTGGCCATGAGAAACCTTTACACTTACGGCAGCCACGTAGTGTCCTTGGCTTGTGCACTCAGCCAGGGACTCTGCTCAGGGAAGATATGAATCTTTAGTTCTCAATCCATCATGATAGACATGGCAGGGAGAGCATACTCACTAGAGGCGAGGCCAGGGAGGACAGACAGACAGGCGGGAGGGGAGAGGGAGCAGGACTCTCTGGGGCATGGTAATGGCACGTACTGAAGAGAGACCCTAGAGGTGTGAAACAAGCTATACCAAGGGAATATTCCTGCAGATATCGGGGAGAGTGGCCAGAGAGGCCAGGTGGCCTTGGATACTTACAGAGGTTGGGTTGTCCCATCAGCCCAGGAAGCCCTTTCCTGCCCTGCATGTCGTTTCATATTATTTTTCTTAAAGTGGGCCCTTAAAGCTGGACACCCTGCTGCTAATTCCCATACCTTGAATGAAGCCATCCAGCACGCATAGGCTTGTGAGAAGCAAATGAATTAATTCACATGAGCTAGCACAGAGGCCAGAGCATACAGCAGGAAGGCATCTGTGGGAGGCAGTTTTTAACATTATCATTACTCTTAAATCATTATCGAGATTTAATGAAAATTGTTACTGCAGCCATGAGCTATTTGTCCTTTCTGCATTTCTCATGGAAAGCGAACTGTGCCTTCCTGGCTGTATTAGTACGCTGTTTGTCACTTCAACTAAAACACCTGAGAGGAGCTTCTTGGGAAGGAAAAGACTTCTTTCTGCTTCCAGTTTGGAGGTTACAGTTCAGGACCAGGTGGCTCTGTAGTCTGCTGCCCAGTGGTGCCGGTCAGGAGGGAGGTGAGCCAGGAAGCAGAGAACAGCTCAACTGAACTTGAACTCAAATAATCAACCCTCTTGTGAGAACCATCCTCTGATATCATGCCCCCAGTGACCTAAAACCCTTCCCGAGACCCACCTCTCAGCCGTTGTCATTAGGTCAAGCAGCCACCCTTAATCTATCAACCATTAGCATTGAAGTTTAAACAGCTGCATGAGTTAGGGGGCGGCAGGGCCCACTCAGCCCATAACACTAGCATAAAGTCAGCTTAACCATGATGTTATTTTTTTAAAAATTGCTTATACAAAGTTGTGTTTGGCCTTGACATTTATATTCGTAATGAATTGGTGTCTTGTTTCCATTTTATGTACAACTCCATTATGGTGTTGGGGTCGTTTCATTGAATGAGTTGGTGAGGTTCTTTTTTCGTCTGTGTTCCAGAATAGCATGTATAAGATTGAACAACCCATCTTTAGAAGTTAAGTAGAAACTGTCTACGAAGGCATATGCATATTAATTGTTTTTTGAATAGTGAGGGAGAAATTAAAGAATAGTATGGTCTCCTGATATAGAGAGACTTGCATTCAAATCTTGGTTCCCCTACCTCCTAGGTAACCTTTCTGATTATTGGTTTCCTCATCTGTGAAGTGGAGGTGACAACACCTAGCTTACAGAGTGGCATGAGAATGAAAGAGGCTGGTGTTGGGGAAGTGCCTTATGTCCAGCCTGGGTTTTGAGTAAAATAGGGCCTGCTTGCTTTCCTCTTTGAGAGAAATTTCTCTACCCCACAGGTAGAGTGGGGACAGAGTATAGGCAGCATCTGGTGAGGAAGTGGTCCTGCTGGAAGGAGCAGCTGGTGGTGAGGGATTGCTAAGGACCCATGAGCCTGGCAGGTGGCAGCACCATCTCCAGGAGTGGGGCTGGGGGTCTGGCACAGGCTGGAGGAGGGCCATGATGAGTTTCCTCTGAGGTGCGTTGCATCCTGCTGGACAGACCATCTGGGCTTTGAAGACTTCTGAGGGTCGTTGGATGCTGGGTTTGGAGCCCAGGGAAGAGGTCTGACTGGAAGCTCAGGCATGGGAATGGCCAATGAAGAGGTGCAGGAAAGAGCAAGGCACAGGTGGAGCAGAGAGGGGAGCTTACCTGATCACTTGGAAACTCAGGATGATTGAGGGGAGTCAGGGAGGTGCACAGGAGCCCTGGAGGGCCAGAGCTCCTGGTGCCACCTGTGCTGGAGAGACTGTTCTTGGGGATGAGGACAGTAGTTGGGATGAGAAAACTCAGTGCAGTCTAGGGGAGTGGATCTGAAGATACTGTTGAGGACACCTCTGAGGGAGGGGTGAGGACACCCCTGCCAGGCATGCATGGGAGAGGGTGGCAGGGTGGGATGGGGCTCACTGCAGAGGGGAAGGAACAGGGGGCACTTAGGACCCGGCTTGGATGTCATCAACCCTTGGCGTTGGGGGTCTCTCTCCAGCTGCATAGCAGCTGTGTAAGATGGGGAAGCAGAAGGGGCAGAGTCTGCAGGGTGGCGTGGGGCAGGGTTCAGGCTTGGAAGGTCTGCTTTCTTATAAAGCTATTCGTCTAACTCCACAGGAAGGAACTCTTAAAATTATTGACCGGAAAAAGCACATATTTAAACTTGCTCAGGGAGAATATGTTGCACCCGAGAAAATTGAGAACATCTACATCCGAAGTGAGCCTGTGGCACAGATCTATGTCCATGGAGACAGCTTAAAGGTGAGGCCCTACGCTTCAGCCCTCCACCCGTAGTGGGCCTGCTGGGAAATCAGATTGAATACTCCTCTCCAGTCAGACAGTACGAGTGTCCTGTGTGTCTTAAACCTTGGGAGAAATTTAGATTACTTACAGTCTGGTCCAGTTATACATTTCCTGAACATCCCCACTACTTGTAACCTGTGCTCTACTCCTTCTAAGGAGGTTTTTGAGCTAACATACTAAAGAAAGAGTCAAGGTTTCTATTGTTTTAATTTTTAAATATGCATGTTAACTTCACAGGTAAATGTATGCAGCATTCCAAATGATGGCACCAATGATAATTCAGCTTATTAGTACTAAATTATTTGGAGGGGGTTTATACTTATTTTGTTTTCAGTGTCATTTAGAGTTGATGTCAGCAAGATCACGGGCATGCTCTATTACATCAAAGATATCAGATACATTCTACACTATCATTGTACTTAGATAAAATTAACCATTTTTTTGAAGAAAATGCTTTAAAAATAAAGTAGATGTATAGATGTCTTCACGAATGAGGATCATATTGGTGAAACAATTTCAAAACGGTCTGGGAATCCTGAGAAACATGTTTACCGTAGACTCTGAATCCTACAGTGCTGCTTCAGCATCTTAAAGATGTGCTGATAAGGTTCCTATAAGCATCAAAGATGCCTGTCACATTAACTCACTTATTATTAATGACCTTGAACGTTTTCTTTTCCCCTCAAAATTTTGTGGAATATATCAGAACATGAATAGTCACAAGGATGTGTGATAGATTGCTGGAAATGTTTCATAACGTATGAGCAAGTGTTTTGTAAGCAAATATTTATTTTTAGAAAAGGGTGGAGCCTGTGAATACCAGGAGGTTATTTTTAATGCTGGGCCACAAACAGCCACTTGAAAAGCTTTTGTCATGACCGTGTTTTCCCTTTGGTGGGCGTTGCAGGCCTTTTTGGTGGGCGTTGTTGTGCCTGACCCTGAGGTGATGCCCACTTGGGCCCAGAAGAGGGGAATTGAAGGGACCTATACACAGCTCTGCATAAATAAGGTTGGTATCTTGGGGCTGCTCCTGAAAGGCTACTGAACGTTTCAGGACAATGTGTAATGAGATGCAGGCCAGTGAAATTTGAAAACATAGGGAATTTCTGATACAACTTTATACATGGTAGGAATTATGAGCCAGAGACTTGTCACTTTTGTTGTTGAAGATACCCAGGTTTCTTCTTTTAAAATCTTTTTATTTTTTTATTTTTGACAGGCAGAGTGGACAGTGAGAGAGAGAGACAGACAGACAGACAGAAAGGTCTTCCTTTGCCATTGGTTCACCCTCCAATGGCCTCCGCGGCCGGCGCACCGCGCTGATCCGAAGCCAGGAGCCAGGTGCTTCTCCTGGTCTCCCGTGGGGTGCAGGGCCCAAGCACTTGGGCCATCCTCCACTGCACTCCTGGGCCATAGCAGAGAGCTGGCCTGGAAGAGGGGCAATCGGGATAGAACCGGCGCCCCGACCGGGACTAGAACCTGGTGTGCCGGCGCCACTAGGCAGAGGATTAGCCTGTAGAGCCATGGTACCGGCCTTTCTTTTAAAATCTTTTTTGATTTTATTTATTTGAAAGACTGAGTTACAGAGAGAGACAGAGAAACAGAGAGATCTTCCATCCACTGGTTCACTCCCCAAATGACCACAACAGCCAGGGCTGCGCCAGGCCGAAGCCAGGAGCCTAGAGCTTCTTCCAGATCTGCTACGTGGGTGCAGGGGCCCAAGTGCTTGTGCCATCCTCTGCTGCTTTCCTGAGTGCATTAGCAGGGAGCTGGATCAGAAGTGGAGCAGTCGGGTCTCAAACCGGCACCCATATGGGATGCTGGCATTACGGGCCATTGCTTAATCCACTACGCCACAGCGCCAGCCCCAAGATCCATGTTTGTTCTTAGAAAGTTTAGTAAGTGATTGGGTTTTAGAACCAGGAGACATCACAGAAAGTTTTTCTACTCCAGGAAAGGAGTTGACTTGCCCAGGGCCACATAGCTGGTTGACAGCAGAGTCAGGGTAGACCCAAGTGTTTTGGTGGTTCTGGCCAGGCTCTAATCCACCAAATGTGAGATGGATTTGGGATCTACTGGCCTTGGGAAGATGGTCATGGAATTGAAAGGTACCACCCATCTTCCTGCTGAGCGCTCTATCCCTTCACAGCTTCCTGAAGCCTCATGGCCTCATGGGGTCCGCTGGAAGACCATGGCTGTGCCATGCTCAGACTCAGCCCCTTCTCTGCAGCAGCCGTACATCCTACCTCTCCCACCAGGCCTTGGGCTCAGCTGGGAGCACCTGGACTCACCAGATTGGCAAAGAACCACTTAGAAACATTTGAGTCGTTCCTTATCCCGTTCATGGGCGTGCCTTGGCCATTTCTAACACTTGCTGGCCTGGTGAGAGGTGGTGACTGGCATGTTGCCAAGGAGTACTGGGCTTACTTTGGGGAGCGGGTGTGGGGGATGGGAGCCACAGGGGAGCCCCTGTCAGCAAAAGGCTCATTGTACTTTCTTCAAAGTATGTTGTTTGCCCTACCTGCATTTTGAAATGTGCGCTTATCTTGTAATTTTCCTCCTGTGGTTCAATTCAGGAACTGAAGAAAGCCATTTTGGAAGATTTGGTGAGGTTAGGAAAAGAAAGTGGACTCCATTCTTTTGAACAGGTAACTTACTTTCCCCAAACTTGTTACAGCTCTTTAGACAGTGATGAAAGTGACTTGTGCACGCAGTGGCCTCAGCTTACGCCCCTGAAGCCTGTTTGCAGCTGAGCCCCCAGCAGCTTGCCTTCTGAACCCAAATCGGCCATTGGTCAAGCGAGATGGTGCTCCTCATCTTGTGCTCACAAATGCTCCTGGGCTGAAATGCTGGCCTCAAGGTCTCCGTAGACCATGTGTTCGTGGTCCATTTCCCAAGCTGCCTGTGGCACTAAAGACCAGGGTCCTGGTTTCTTTTTAATCTCATAGGGCTGCAGGGGACTAGCTTACTTGCTAGGAGGACATGAGAAAGCTTGGGCTCCTTCCTCAGGCCAGGGGTCCATCAGTCCAGAGTGTCTCTTACAGACAGGCAGAGATATGCTGGGAGGTGACACGGCAGCCCTGGGGCTTTGTAACGGAGTTCATGTGCAGGTGCATCCTCACTGCCCCTGCAGCCTCCACAGGCAGAACTTGGCAGGTGGAAAATTCTTGGAGCAGAAAAACATTAATGTACTGATTTTCCATTTGTCTTCCTTTTAAAAGAATTGTTCTGGATAAAATAAAAACTTCATTCAAATAATTGTCTTTTACAGAATAAAAACATCATCAAAATAACTGTTCTAAAAATTTTCCCCAAATACAGTGTTGGGGTCTGTAAGGTTTTTGAGTATTTAATGCTTTTTAAACACTTATTTATTTTAAAGGCAGAGTTACAGAGAGAAATAGAGGCAGAGACAGAAAGAGAGATCTTCCATCTACTAGTTCACTCCCTAAATGACCACAATGACTGGAGTTGGGCTGATCTGAAGCCAGGGGCCAGGAACTTCTGGGTCCAAGGACTTGGGCCATCCTCTGCTGCTTTCCCAAGTGCATTAGCAGGGAGCTGGATTGGGAGTGGAGCAGCTGGGACTCAAACCAGCACCCATATGTGATGCTGGTGCTGCAGGAGACGGCTTTACCCACTATGCCGCAGCACTGGCCCCCAAGATTTTAAATTGTTACATGCTTATTTGATGATAACCTAAGAACATTTAAAAAACCAGTTTTAAATATAAAATACTTGCAGTGCTTTTATTTGAAATTTAAAAAACATATTTCCACAGATTAAAATTTCTGAAGTTTCACATTGAGGAAATCTAAACACCTCAGGTTCTAAGAACACCTCAGGTTTTTCTTTGGAAATGCATCTTTGTATTGATGCAGTTTGAGAAACACTGCTTTTCCCTCATTTGTCAGTACTTTTTAGGACACCTAAGTCCTGGATTAAACAGACCTGTATTTTAAAAAATTGTAAAGCCTGAGGTACTTGGACAGATTATATTTATCTTTCTGAATGAAAGTTCTTTTTTGGAGTAATAATTATTTAAATTTCCAGACTTACTAGAACTGATTTCATTTCCCTTCCTTATTGGGGAGTTGTGCAAGTGGATCCAGCGTAATCTTGTTGTCCAAGAGTGACAAATGAGTGTTCCCAGGCCTGCTGGTTCTGGGCCCCCTTTGCAGGGCAGGGCACTGCATAGACCAGGGACAAGCTTGTGCCTGTGCACATCCTTGTGCGTTCATGGCGCCTGCACGCCCCCTGCTGGTGGTGGGATGTATGACCTGCCCCAGGATCCTAACAGATTTCTTTGGGTGAAAAAAAAAAGCTCTTAAAATGATGCTTAAACCAGACCTTTGGTTAAGTTTCCAGTGTCCTCTGCTTAGAGCTTTTCCTGAGAGAAAATGTGTTCTTGACTTTCCACGTGCCTTAAGCAGAGTTTCTGCTCTAATAATCTGTCCTCACCATGGTGACCTCAAATACAAGGAAGTCATGTGGCATCCCAGAAGCCTTTAATTTTATTGCCAGAGCTGTCACCTCTTGGTTTTCTCTGCTCCCATTCTCCTGTTTGTTAGTCTGTGGTATCCTCACCCCGATGGCCAGTGTCTGCCCTCAGCTGATCCCAGGCGAGTAAGAACCAGCTCGTGCCTGTGTATGGTAGGCCCCCAGCTGTGACCCACAGCTCAACATAAATTATTCAGCTAATCTATAACCCATTGTCAGCTTGTTCTTTTCCCTCTCCCTTTGAAATACATGGTCATTTAAGGCTTAACTGTAACTAAACACACACACGCAAATAAATAATCCAAACTCAAAATTTAATTCAACGAAAGCTTTAAGGGTTCAAACTTACTGAGCTAGGTCAATCTGGATTAAAATTTGAATTAGAAGACAAAATGGATGGATGTACTGTAATATAATTTTGAGAAATATACAATTCCTAGGACTAGGCCAACCATTATTAAATGTATGGAAGTTTTTGGAAGATAAAATCAATAGATGGAAAGCATTTATAATAATTATCAATAATTAAAATAGGTGACTGGGAAATGTATAAGCATATTAAACAATATTATTTATTTTTATTTTTTGACAGGCAGAGTGGACAGTGAGAGAGAGAGACAGAGAGAAAGGTCTTCCTTTGCCGTTGGTTCACCCTCCAGTGGCCACCGCGGCTGGCGCGCTGCGGCCGGCACACCGCGCTGATCCAATGGCAGGAGCCAGGTGCTTCTCCTGGTCTCCCCTGGGGTGTAGGGCCCAAGCACTTGGGCCATCCTGCACTGTACTCCCTGGCCATAGCAGAGAGCTGGCCTGGAAGAGGGGCAACTGGGACAGAATCCGGTGCCCCGACCGGAACTAGAACCTGGTGTGCCGGCACCGCAAGGTGGAGCATTAGCCTAGTGAGCTGCAGCACTGGCCTAAACAATATTCTTGATATTTATGTTCCTCATTATAAAAAAGTTTGTAAAATCAATATGAAGTAAACTAGATAGAGTTTTAAATTTGTTAGCTTTTTAAATTATATGAAAGGCTTCACTAAAAATAATTTATTATATTTACTCTCATTGTAATGAATTCTTACCTAACAAATTAGGCTTTAAATGAAAATTAATTGATCATTCCCCTGTGTCCTATTTTTCCTTATGTTATCTCTTCTGTCTAACTGAATTATCCACTCTGTAATTATTATCTACAAGCAGTACTGTGTTACAGTGTTTCATTGAATTACATCCTTGAAAAATGAAAATACTATTCTTCAAAATTATAAAGGGTTCATGCTTTTATGAGTTGGTATGAATTAGCACTTTTCAGATATTTTATTTCAGTGTAATATTTAAATGTTACAATAATTATGAATTTGCCAAAAAAAAATTAAAAGCCTAAAGAATCTCTTCTCAGTGTTAAGAGCATAGTTTCAGGAAGCTTATTTCTTTGCTTATTAAAAACTAGAAAACCTGTTTCATGGTATGTTTGGCATAAAGAGAGAATAAGGATTCTCATACTTTTTTTTAAAAAAGCTCACTATTGGACAATTTGGTTTTAAAAGAAATATATGTAATAATTATAGAAAATGCTGAAGTATTTTATTGTTGATTCACTTCTGAAAAAAGAAAAAAACTGCTATGGATTTGTGGCCCACAGTTAAGGTCATTGTGAAACAACTGCTTTGACTCATTTTTGTCTACTTCCTGACTAGACTTGTGGCCACTCAAGCAGGGCATGCAGATATATTCATGGGGAATTTGACAGCCCCGTGGCTGACGCTCGGACTGGAGCAGGGACTGACAGCCTGCTGTGCTGACCTGCTTCCCCAGGGGACCGAAGCGGGAGCCGAGTGCAGGCTGCCTGATTGTGTGGCCTGCAAGGCTCTGGTAGATGACAGAGCCTCTTCCGAGGCAGAGCTACCCTGCAGACACCAGCAGGAGCTCCAGGTACCCCACTAGCCTGTATGTTTGCTACAGGGGTCTGGATTGACCGGTATTCAGAATCCACCTGTTGGTGCGGCTTTTGCCTCCTCAGCTCGTAATAATTTCTTTTCTGTTCTGTTAACCATCTGGATAGCATTGTGTAACTCTCTCTGCAAAACTCATCTTCTCTCTGCAAAACTCATCTTCCCGGTACTGCATTTTTGTAGCTTCTCCTTGCCACTGCTGCATTTTCAAAGGTGTTCACCCCAAGTTGCTGAACTGAATGGGAGCTCTTGTCCCAGTTACACAGTGGTCTCCACATGCTGTCGGGAATGCAGATGAGCAGAAACCCATGCTGTGTGGACACTGTAGAGATTAACTTGGCATGTGCATCTGCGTTCATAAATTGCATTGTTAATTTCACTAACGAAAGAAGATAGATGGTTTGCACTTACATCAGTGGTACTGTTTTATTTTTTTAAAGTTTATTTTATTTACTTGAAAGGCAGAGTTACAGACAGAGAGAAAACCAGAACCAAGAGTGTGAGAGACAGAAAGAGATCTTCTGTCTGCTGGCTCACTCCCCCAAATTGCTGGAGCTGGGCCAGGCTAGAGCCAGAGTCTGGAACTCCATAAGGTCTCCCACATGTGTGGCAGGTGTCCAGACGCTGGAGCTGTCCTCTGTTTTCTCCAGGCACATTAGCAGGGAGCTGCATTAGAAGTGGAGCAGGCTGCAGCTTACCTTGTTATGCCACATCTCCGCCCCACAGTGATATTATTTCTATCAGAAGAGAACATTAAAAAAAAAAATTACAACAAAAACAAAGCTAAGAATATTAGAAGTTTCTCATTTTGACGGCAAACATGAGTTAATACTATGTTAAATCACTGTGTTTATGATTAAATTTGACTTAGATTCTGTTTTCTTCAAGATAATTAATTTTGCCATCAAACAGAGTTCCAAGTACTTAGGCCATTATCTCCTATCTTCCAGGCTCCTTTACAAGAAGCTAGATTGGAAACTGAGTAGCCAGGACTCAAACTGGACACTTCAATTTGAGATACAGGTGTCCCAAGCAGCGGCTTAACCCACTGCATCACAATAGCAGCTCCTTTCACTTTTTTAAATTACAAATATGGGTTTAAAATTCCAGAATTTGTTAGAATTTTTATTAAAATTTTTTGTTAAACAACCATTAGAAGTATGAACTGTTTTAGAGGTCTTATCTGTGTATCAAGTTCTTGATGTGAAAATCAGTGAATGTAATGTAGATTCCTGAGCAAAGAACTGTCATCTCCATATATCCACCCAGCAGGATAATAGGCTGCTAGCATCACAGCTTTTGGAAGCAGTCGTTGATGTACTTGATTTTTGCAATGATGTACACACATTGGTTTCTGACCATCCAGTTATTTCTGGATTCTGCTCATTGATTTTTATAAACAGTCCTTATGTGACAGTAGCACCTGACAGTCACCTCTCATTCTGCCAACTTTTAAAATTTTTATTTATTTTTTTAAAGATTTATTTTATTTATTTGAAAGACAGAATTTCGGAGAGAGGTAGAGACAGAGAGAGAGGTCTTCCATCCTCTGGTTCACTCCCCAGATGACCGCATCAGCTGGAGCTGCATCAATAGGAAGCCAGGAGCCAGGAGCTTCTTCCATGTCTGCCACGCGGGCGCAGGGGCCCAAGGACTTGGGCCATCTTCTACTACTTTCCCAGGCCATAGCAGAGAAGTGGATCGGAAGAGGAGCAGCCGGGACTAGAACCGGCCATATGGGATGCCAGTGCTTCAGGCCAGGGCTTTAGCCCGCAGCACCACAGCGCCGGCCCCTTATTTTTATTTTCTAAAGATTTTATTTATTTATTTGAGAGGTAGAGTTACAGACAGTGAGAAAGAGAGACAGACAGAAAGTTCTTCCACCTACTGGTTCACTCCTCAAATGGCCGCAACAGCCGGCACTGAGCAGATCAGAAGCCAGGAGCCAGGAGCTTCTTCCGGGTCTCCCATGTGGGTGTAGGGACCCAAGGACTTGGGCCATCTTCTGCTTTCCCGGGCCATAGCAGAGAGCTGGCTTGGTAGAGGAGCATCTGGGACATGAACCAACTCCCATATGGGATGCCGTCACCACAGGCAGAGGATTAACCTACTGCACCACAGCACTGGCCCCTGACTTTTTATTTTTCCAAGATTTATTTTTTATTTATTTGAAAGGCAGAGTTACAGATAGAGCAGGAGAGACAGATATCTTCCATCTGCTGGTTCGCTCTCTAAATGGCCGCAACGGCTGGAGCTAAGCAAGGCTGAAGGCGGAAGCCCAGAGCTGCTTCTGGATCTCCCACCTCGGTGCAGGGGCCCAAGCACTTGGGGCCGTCTTCCGCTGCTTTCCCAGGCACATTAGCAGGGAGCTGGATGGGAAGTGAAGCGGCCAGCCCCTCTGCTGACTTTTATAAGGCACATTCTGGTTCCTTTCTACTATGCACATGGCTCTTCCTTTGTCTCAAGAACAGGTTGCTCCTCTACCTTCCAAACTAATATATCCAAGGTCCAAAGACCACTCAGGTGTCTCGGAAGTATTTCACACTCTGGGTGAATGGCCTGATCTTCCCACCTCCCAGAAAGTTCTCTGCTCCTCCTCCAGTCTTGGACATTTTTATAGTGCCCAAGCAGAAACCTAGACCCATAATTATCTAACTTTCCTTACCTCTTACCCACACCAGTTGCTGCGTGCTGTCCTTACTACCCGCAAGGTCCGTTTCCATCCCCACAGCTGTCTTTATTGCCACAGTCAGTACCCGGTTCTTCTGTTGATTTTCAGGCTTCTACCCATGCTCCAGTTCACTCCCTTCTTAACCAGTAATCCTTCCAAAGAGCCATCCGGTTCTCTTTTTCACTGCATAAAAACCATTTAAAGATTCATGTCTAAACTCTCTGTAGGCTTATCGATTCTTTATGTCTTAGCCACAGCCTGTGTCTCCAGCCCCATCTCTTCTTTTGTTCCACGTGCTTCAGCCTACAGTGTCACTGTCCCACATATGCTTTGGCATTTTTTATTAAAAGGAGTTATTTATTTATTTATTTGAAAGGCAGAGCAAGAGAGAGATGGAGGTGGAAGAGAGAGAAAGGGAGATAGAGAGAATCGTCTATTCTCTGGTTCATTTCCCAACTGATTACTATGGTTGAGGCTGGGCCACTTTGAATCCAGGAGCCTGGAACTCCATCCAGGTCTCCCACAGGGGTGCAGGGGCCCGAGGACTTGGGCCATCTCCTGCTGCTTTCCCATGTGCATTTGCAGGGAGCTGGATCAGAAGTGGAGCAACTTGGACTCAAATTTGTGTTCCTATAGGATGTCACAAGTGCTGGCTTAACCCGCTGTGCCACAATACCGGTCCCACTTTGGCACATCTTACCTCTTCCTGAGCAACCCCCTCTCCTCAGTTCACATAGCAACACCCTTCTCCCTTGCTGTGTTTATCTGTCTAAAGACTACCTAACAGGGGCCAGCACTGTGGCATAGGGGGTAAAGCCACTGCCTTCAGTGCTGGCATCCCATATGGCACCAGTTTGAGTCCTTGCTGCTCCACTTCCTACCCAGCTCTCTGCGATGGTCTAGGAAAGCAGTAGAAGATGGCCCAAGTCCTTGGGTCCCTGCACCCCTGTGGGAGACATGGAAGAATCTCCTGGCTCCTGGCTTCGGATCGGCATAGCTCTGGCTGTTTTGTGGCCATTTGGGGAGTGAACCAATAAATGGAAGACCTCTCTCTCTCTCTCTCTCTCTCTCTCTCTCTGCCTCTGCCTCTGCCTCTCTATAATTCTGCTTTTCAAATAAATAAATAAATCTTTTTAAAAAATAAAAATAAAGACTACTTAACAACTTCAACTCGGGCCACTCTTTTCACTGAGGTCTGCCCAAACCAAAGTTTGGTGGTATATAAAAATGCATTTAGTTCTAACAGGAACCTGACTCAGTGTCTTAAACACATTGGGTTGGATTTCCTGCTCTGCTTGCATAAGAAGTCAAAAGATAGGTGGGTCAAGGTAGGTGCAGGTCTTCAATGACCTAGGCTCCTGTGTTTCTGATCCATATTCTCAGTGTGCTGGCTTAGCAGCTCCTTGTCACAACAAGACTGCTGCAGCTTGGGCACTGTTCACATGCAAGGAAAGACAAGGGAGAATGAGTGGAGAGAGCTGTGTTTGGGTCTTCTATTAGGAAAGCAAAAACTTCCCCTTCTCCCTAGCCAGAAATGGATCTCATAGCTAACCCACAGCTGCAGAGAGGGCGGGGGCAGTGATGGGGGCGGGGTTGTCATGATTTTGTGGACCATTTGGCTCCAAATCAAAGTAGGGTTCTTTTAGCATGCAAGTGGGAAGTGGGTGATGGGTAAGTAACTGACTGTGCCTGCCACAGGAAGCACTGTCTCCCCTTGTCTCTGTAGCCATCATACCACAGCATTTCTCATTTGCCTGTAGGTTCTTTGTGGGCAGGTTCCTCTTTGCACCCCTGCTGTCTACCACAGTACTTGACACAGTGGTTGCTCAATAAATATCAGAAGTGATTGTACATTTGTATTTAATGCATATCTTTGGATGCATTTAAAAGTCCCTAGTACACTGATGCACAACCCTGCTGTGGTGTATTATCTCAACAAAGTCTTTGAATTTGGTCCTAGTTGTCAGTCAAGTCAGGACACAGTTCTTATTGGAGATAGTATTACTCCAGGCTTAAGCCCAAGCCCAGACTATAAACTTCTTAGAGAACTGACACTGATCCTTTCTGCTGGAGCCGGGGAGGGGAAGAGCTGTCTGGGCTCTCCCAGGTCACTGTTTTCTTTGGTCCCCATTTAATGTTGCAAAGAGACTTTATATGAAGTGGCCTCGTGCAAACAGGCAATGTGAGAACCAAGTCTCATCCCTCCAGGCCCCGCCAATAGATTTGATACAATGTTTGGCAGACATTTTTAAAAGCTAGGAGTCATCATTTCCTCCCAAGGCTTTATGGCTCTCTTATGAAAGGCACCACTGTCTCCAAATAGCCATGGAAAGCAGAAGCCTGCAAGTCCGTGAGGCCGTCTCCCTCTCTACTCCATCTTGCCACTTTATCTGCCAGCCGTTCAGAACAGCTTCCCTGCCTTTGTCACTCGTCCCTTCCCTCTGTGCTGTGAATTGGCCACACCCTTCAGATGCCTTGCTCTTCTTCATAACTGCTCAGAAACCGTCTTCCCGCCTCTCTTCAGAGTGGTCTCCATTTATCCAACCATAACACCAGCCTGTGTAGGAACCTCCAGGACCTTCCTACTGTCTCCAAAGTAAAACTTGAGGTCCCACCCCCTTAGCTTTGTTCTTGAGGTCGTCTCTGCTGGTAATGGCCTTCTCCTTCTTCCTCTCCCCCTTTGCTAGTTAACTGCTACTTACTCTTTTAACACTCACCTGCCAGGACTGGGGGGGTGTCTACTCTGTTTGCTCCCCCCCTCCCCTCCCCTGACTGAGCCAGTGCCCTTGCCCTTTGGCCCTGCGTGCTGGTGATGGCCTTGTGTCTGTCTGAATGCTCTCCTGGCTTCTGTTGGGCGCTCTGCAGAGTAGGAGCAGGAGCACTTCCTCTGTGTCCTCAGTGTCTGGCCCAGAGGAGGCACCACTTCATTTCTGTCGGCTGCTAACTGATTGAGTAGAAAGGAAAAAAGGTGACCTTAGGACATGAGAAATGGGCTGAAATGCTCACATACTTTTGACTTAGCATAGTGTCTGGGTGTGAATGAATATATCTACCTTCATAGGCTTGTTTACTTTTATCACGTGTGCTATAAATGCTGTGTTTTATTCCTATTAAAGCTGTGTTCTGCATTTGGTTTTTAGGTTAAAGCCATTCACATCCATTCTGACATGTTCTCAGTTCAAAATGGCCTGCTGACACCAACACTAAAGGCTAAGAGACCCGAGCTGAGGGAGTACTTCAAAAAACAAATAGAAGAGCTTTACTCAATCTCCGTGTGAAGTTCAAGGAAAGTTCTTCTCAGTATAATGGACTGTGTAGCAATATTATAGTTATTCCTGAAAGGAACACGAAAATGACACAGCTGAAAATGATTAAGAACCTGATTTTATGACTGAGCCTCTACCTGTTCCAAGAGATCTTTAACAATATTTTCTCTATCATCACTGAGTACACTTTATTTTTATTAAAACGATATTGTAGCAAGCTGCTAAAAATATCACAAATGGCAATGTATAAATCAAGACATTTTCTCAAGAACTGTGTACCACTAAAAGTAATATATTCTATGTTCATGGAACTCCTATTAAACATAAAGGAAAAACATAACTGATATATTGTACTTAATTATTTGTGGAATAGAAACCAGATACAGCAAATAGCTAGGCAATGTGGACTACCTCATTCAATCACTGATTGTCAAAATCACAGTTAAATCAAACTTGAGGATTAAAACTAGACAAACAGAATTATGGTAAAATGTGATCACGCATTCTGCAAAACTTCAGTCTTCAAATATAATTCTTATTGATGTGAATAATTTTTTCTGATTTAGTTTTATTCGTGAAAAATGCAAATCCAGATATTCTTAAGGCAAATGTTATGTAAGAACTTACGAAGACTTTTCAATGCATTTTGTCATTAACTTCATTAAAAGGCATTCAGGAACTACCTAGAAAAAAAAGTAATGTAGAAGTATCCAAGGATACCATGCGCATGTGCATGGGCTTCTAACCATAATGAATTCTAAAAGGTGTCTGTGGACTCGGCAGTGGCAACACCCTTCTTTGAATGGGAGGACTTGGGAGAAGAAGCTCAGAGTTCTTTCTCAGGGTGGGCAGAGTCAGTGTACCTCTGTTTCTCGCTGGGGCCTTCCTGCCTTCCCTTCCCAATATGTCCTCGCCAGGCCTGGGAAACCCAGGATGGCTATGATTCTGAACAATTTCACCTTCTTTCATGAAGAGTATCAAGGCAAGATGTGGGGAGGAGGGGATGTTATTTTTCCAAGAAAATAATTTTTTCAACAGCATAATTTTGAAGAATGTCTTCAAAATGGCCCTAGAAAACTTTGTAGATTCATAATAGAGAAATATCTGCTGATGGCTTAATGCTGTGCTCAAAATCTTTAAATGCTCCTAAGTTAACCACGAAAACCTCCTTTCTTGCACCATGCATTTAGATACAACCTGTACATGGATGCTAATAAATTTGTACAATTAAAGCCCTGATATCATTGACAACAACTAATTTCCAAGCTATGAACTGTGCATCTGAAAAAAGCATAGTTGCTGGGAAAGTGTTTTTCTTCTGTAGGGACAGGACTGTGAGAGCATATTAACAATTTATATGCAATTTTTGTGTTAATTTAAGATATTTGTACTCACTGTTCACAGTCCCAACTGTCCAAAAACACTTTCAGTTAAACACTGCAATAGCACACGGTTCTGTTGGCTATATTTGCATCAGTGAGTATACAGATTTTATTCTTGTCAAAAGTAGACCACAGCTCATTTGATGTACTTACTCTTTTACATACTCCTTGGGTATATTCTCTCTAAAGACCCACTGCTTACACTTACAGATTTGACATTTTAATAAGCGATCTAGTTCTACACACATTAAATTTTAAAGGCATTTCTGAATAAACAGGTATTTAAAAGGTCCCAGTTCCCATCTGTGTAGCATTAATTTTTTAGGTTTAATATGTATTTCACTAGTTAAAAGTGAACATCATTGCCTGAATTGGATATTCAGGGGGAAAAGAAAATGCTATTTCCCATTGTCCTTCCCCTTGACTAAAATTTCATAGTTGGCTTTGATTCCAAAAGAATTTTGAACAGTAACATAAGCCATTAATTTGAAACTTATTTTTATTTTTTTGAGTCTGTTAATACCTCATAGTAGTTAGATATGATTGATCATGTATAACTTAAATTTTTTTTTTCTCACTTAAAAGATTGTATATTTCCACCAGACTTCCTGATCCAAATGGAAATCATCACATTTGGGCCAAATGAGTGGGTTAGTGCAGATGTGCTGAGAAAAGTGAACGGTGGACCCTAAATATATTGATATGTCTGTTCCTACATTTAACTCCACATAACTTTGTAATTAAGGAGAAACGAAACAGTATATATCAGTGGAAAAATCCTTGCTTCAGATTTCCCAGGTTTTTTGGGGGGAGGAAAAAGTTTGTACTTATAACAAGTATAGAAAAAGCTATTTGACATTGGATCTTAATAAATCTAGAGGTTTAACAGAGAATCAGTCCCTTAGTTATAAATACGTTCTTAAATGTTTGGCTTTTGTACTCATTTCTCATTCAAATATGTAAATAACTCTCAGTTTTTAAACAAACCCTTTTGTGTATATTATAAAATGAATACACACCAAGTATCTTTTCCTTTGCCATAAATAGTCTTTTTATTGTGACCTCCCACTGAAATATATACCACATATTAGTAATTCACAAACTCAAATGTCCAAAGATTAAACGTATTGTGTGTCCCTCACATAAGCAAGTCAATTCTTTTGTTCTAAATTTAGGTAAGACTACAAGCATGAGAAAAAAAGTAGAACTGTGCATTGAGATTTTTATAATCAGGTAATATTCTGTCAAGTGGAAAACACTTAATTTGACTATATAAGTCATCGAAGAACCAATAATCTTTAAATTTTCCGTGGTAAAGAAAATGAATTTTTATTTTCCAGATGCATAATAAAGCACAAATGTGTTACTATAAAATGAATGTAAAGAATGGGAAAGTGTTTTTGCATGAAAACAGTCTACTTGCCAACTTGCTTAATATCTCAGGAAAAAAAAAAGAATGAATGATTGCATATAAAGCTGGTAAAGTATAAGTTGGCTATATTTTCTTGCCAATCTTTATTTTCAGGAACCCTTTACATGAAAAGAAAAAGGATCCTAGTAGCTTAACTTTTCTTTCAATTATGCTACTTGGGCTTTTCTGTGAATCTACAATTAATTGCAGTAAGAATGGCATTAGCATGCAAGTGAGGACTGAACCCCAAATTCAAAACACAAATTGGAACACATTAATGGCTGTAATGCTGAGGCAACAGATAAATACTTGAGATACAAGCATTCCTAAACCTGGTCCCAAACAGAAACAGTGTACATGAAGTAACAGTAGCTTTTAAACATTCATTTGCCTGATTATTTTAATTTTCCTTGTTAAATCACTGCAACAATTGCATGGGGGGAAATGGATATTTTTTTGAAGAACTGCTTATTCTTTCAATTTTTGAAAACTGACGGGAGTAAAATATTACTTTTTAAATATGCATAAAAACTGTAATTATATTTTCAGTTGCTTTGTTATAATAGCATGCATATCAAATACAGAATGCATTTATGAAAACTTTTGTAAAAAATAAAGATTTTTCATCTCTCAGAGCTGCTTATAATTATTATTTTGTATATTTATATAGCATCCTGTGATGTCAGTATGTTTGGTAATCATCAACCATAGTACTCACAGCAAACTTGGTGTAGAGCCATTTTGTCGATCTGCGTCTCTATCCCGGCCTCTCTGTCTGCTCTGGGGTTCCCCAGACTCCAAACGGACCCTGCTGAACTCTTGGCCATCACTAAATGTGTCTTGGATTTAAATCACTTTTATTCTTTTAATAACTAAGGAAATTCTCCATCATGGTAGCCTTTAAAACAGCATTTCCATAATGTCTTTTAGTCCTATGCCGATTTTTTGGGTACAGTCTGAAAATGGTGCATTCTTCCATGTCTTAAGTTTTGCACATTCTGCCATCACGCATTTGCTGTCCCTCACTCTTCTGCCTTCTCAGGTAATAGTGTCATTTGGAGCCACCTTCATCTCTCGTCTGGAGTATTACAGTGCTTTCCTAAGTAGTTTTCATGTTTATACCTAGCTGATTCAAATTGCAACATCCACATCTCAGGGAAATTTTTCTAAATTAAAAATCGAGTCATGCCACTTCCTGTTTAATATTCCTTCAATGGCTCTCCATAGCTTCCAGGATAAAGTTGGTACAGCACACAAGGAATAGCATCTCTTCTGCTCTTCTCCAGGGAGCCTTGGCACCAGTGATACCAAATATGTTTGTAGTTGGCTAAAATTATGCTTTTCTGTGTCCTAATGCCTTCACAGTCCCCTTTCCCAGAATGCCCTTTCCCTTAACCTGCCTGTCAAACTACCCCATTCATCTCATAAAACTCAGCTTCCAGTAGCTGTCCTCTGAGAAGCTTCCCGTGTGGTGGACTGGTTGATGGTCACTCTGTCCTACTCTCATCAAGACTGAGTTGTTTGAGCTCTACGCCTTGGTGCAGGTTTGGCCCACAGTAGTTGCTCAAGAAATATCTGTGGTAAGAAAATGCATTTAGTCCTTTTTTGTATGTTGCATAGCATTAAAACTACAGTATGTGAAAGTACATTCATTCATTGCTATGATTTATCCCGCTTTTAGCAACTAAACAACAGCAACCACTGGTTTTCAGCTGGTTTAAACACAGTTGTTCGGTGGGTTACCCAGAGGAAAATGTAATCCAGAAAGGTTTCCTTTGGGTTTCAGGGAGTCCAAAATTCACAAAATGGTTGTTTTCCAAAAAGTTTCCTTCAGAAATCTCTTTGCAATCTGTGATTTGGTTTTCCATAGAAAATGATTATTGGGAACCCAGTCAAAGCCATCGCATGTTGAACTGAAACCCTGATGGCAGAGTTCTGGGTATAGGGGTGGGAACAGTAGAGATGGAAGAAGTTCGACTTCATGCACAACACTAAACATGTGCCCTGCTGTTTGTATGTCTGAGGACGGAGTGGGGGAAGACAGAGAGGTGATTACACTGAGAAGTCTCTGCCCTTCCTCACTGTTTTGTAGGGGCACATTTCCTTCCCCTTTTACAGGCAGACTCAGGGTGAAGTTTAAAACAGCCCGAGTCTGTCTCTAGTCCCGTCTCCCCTTGCTACTAAGGTTTTGGTTTTTTTTGTTTGTTTGTTTGTTTTTAAGATTTATTTACTTGAAAGAGTTACACAGAGAGAGAAGGAAAGGCAAAGAGAGAGGTCTTCCATCTGCTGGTTCACTCCCCAATTGTGCCGATCTGAAGCCAGGAGCCAGAAGCTTCTTCCAGGTCTCCCATGCGAGTGCAGGGGCCCAAGGACCTGGGACATCCTCTACTGCCTTCCCAGGCCATAAAAGAGAGCTGGATTGGAAGAGGAGCAGATGGGACTAGAACCGGTGCCCATATGGGATGCTGGCACTTCAGGCCAGGGCGTTAACTTGCTGTGCCACAGTGCCAGCCCTGCTGCCCAGGGTTTTAAATGCCTCACCTTGCTCCCTTTACCTCTTTCCCAGGCCTGTACAAGGAGGGATAGGAATGACCAGCACACTAGCCCCATACAAGAGAGCCATGCCACCTGTGCCAACTGACCATCTTCATGAGCTTCCCTAGACTGTGGTTTCCTCAACTGCAAAAGGAAGAGGCAACTGGATCATTTCAATTACAGGTTTAATTTATTTATTTGATAGAGTTACAGAGAGGGAAAGAGAGAGACAGAGATACTCCCCAAGTGGCCATATGGCCAGGGATGGGCAAGCCAGAGCCAGGAGCTGCCAGGAGCTGCATCCAGGTCTCTGACTTGTGTGTAGGGGCCCAAGCATTTGGGCTATGCTCTACTATTTTCCCAGGTGCATTAGTAGGGAGCTGGATTGAAAGTAGAGCAGCCAGGAATCAAACCAGTATGGGATGCCAGCACTGCAGGCGGTGACTTTACCCGCCATGCCACAGTGCTAGCCCTGTTTGTTAATTTTTTTAAAAAGATTTATTTATTTATTTATTTATTTATTTGAAAGGAACAGTTAGAGATGAGAGAGGGAGAGAGAAATCTTCCACCCACCGATTAACCCCCAAAATGGCCATAATGGCCAGAGCTCTGCTGGTCCAAAGTCAGGAGCCAGGTGCTTCTTCTGGGTCTCTCACGTGGGTGCAGTGGCCCAAGAACTTGGACCATCTGCTGCTGCTTTCCCAGGTGCATTAGCAGGGAGCCGGATCAGAAGTGGGGCAGCTGGGACTCAAATTGGCAACTATATGGGATGCCAGGACCGAAGATGGTGGCTTTATCCACTTTGCCACAGCGCTGGCCCCAATAGATCATTTTTAAGGACAGTTTTGGCTAAATAAATCATTCCAAGTTTATTTCCAGTTTGGAAGTCCTCTGTATTAACCCCATAAATCTTTACTTGATGACATTTCGGGAATATAGTTCAGTATGTAGTGCGATAGACTTTTAGGGAATAGGACCCCTAGAACAGGTCAGCTTTTGGTTTAACCTGTTTTCAATATTTCTTTCACTTCTGGGATTAAGGCATCTCAAGGTCCAGACCTCTCAGAGGTCATTTAAGAACTCCAAGTTTTTTTCACAACAGCCCCCACAGTGGGAGAGTAAACTGGAGACTGCCAAGCAACACATTATAAATGTGACTAAAGAAATCTGCAAGTGGAAATATGAGATTGCCTTAGACAGTAACACCATGAGTTCCTCGGCTGTTTTTTCTGGTTCACCTTTGTATCTCCAGCATCCACCACAGGACCAAAGACAAGAGTAAGGAGCTCAATAACCATTGACTCTGACTCAGGGCACTAGTGTACCTAACCATGGATGAATGCCTACCCTCTGCTCATTACAAAGTCAGATTTTGATGATTATAAAGTCATATGTTTTTATGAGCACATTTTTTTATTTTTTATTTTTTAAAGATTTATTTTATTTATTTAAAAGACAGAATTACAGAGAGAGGGAGAGACAGAAAAGTCTTCCATCCACTGGTTCACTCCCCAGATGGTTGCAATGGCTGGAGTTGCGCCGATCCAAAGCCAGGAGCCAGGAACTTCCTCTGGGTCTCCCATGTAGGCGCAGGGGCCCAAGGACCTGGACCATCTTCTACTGCTTTCCCGGGCCATAGCAGAGAGCTGGCTTGGAAGAGGAGCAGCCTGGACTTGAACTGGTGCCCACATGGGATGCCGGCACTGCGGGCCAGGGCTTTAACTCGCTGCACCACAGTGCCAGCCCCTTATGAGCTCATTTTAAGTAAAAAAACAACTCCATGACGTTATTATGAATATATTGTGGATGCACACATCCACACACATTATTATGGGATATCACAGAGAAATCTTTTGAGTTTTTCATAATTTTGTACAATTTTTAACTGTGAAATGTTGCCATTTTTTAGGACAAGAGGATGGTTATGTATTGTTCTGTGTGTGCTATGTCTATCAGAAGCATCCAGAATGGTTCAACCTGGGTGTGTGGAGAGAAGCGGAGGTCATTTCTGTGTCTCTCCAACTGGTACACCCAGAGTTGAGTCCCAGGCACTAGGAGGGAAGCCCCTGTGGCATCCTCTGCTTTGACCCCAAGGATACCCCAGATCTGCAGGTGGTGGCTCCTGGGCACAGGCTAATGGACTCTGCACTTGAGGAGACGCCTCCTGAGCCCAGCATCTTCCACGGCTTGGTTAGGCCCTCAAGTACCAAAGCCACCCAGTAATCTGGGGGGCCCAGAGCTGAAGGTGATTCCTCAGGTGGGTGCCTTCCTGCAGACACCCAGTTCCACTCCCTCCCTGTGCCCAGAGACTCAAACCACCACCAAGGCCTCCTTCCGCGGTGCTGATGAGGAGAGCCACAGCGGCATCGGTAGCGGAAGTTGGACCCATCCCAATAATGAGGAAACGAAAAGCAAAGCAGGGACTTCCGGGACTGGGACCTCCAAGCGTGCGATCAGCAGCCAAGGGTACCTGTGCCCGCCTCCCAGCGCCGCCAGGGGGCGCAGTGGCTGCCGCGTTCCTCCATCTTCCCAGAATCCACCACGCGGGATAAAAAGGCGGGAGCGAGGCCGAGGGCTGTAGTCCCGGAGTTAATGCTTTTCCTCGCGTGGTTCTGGTCAGGCTGCTCCGCCGGCCGCGACTGGACGCTGACTCTCTCTGACGTAGCTCGTTCCTCAAGAAGGAGACGAGACAGGCTGCCAAGGCCCAGAGGCTTTCAAGGCTTGGGAGTGGGGTGGGGGTGGCCATGTGGCCCTTGCGGGTCTATACTCGCAAGAAGCGGGCAGGCCAGAGGCTCAACGTAACCCCGACGCCGGACCTGGGCGCCCCGGCGAAGGCGGAGGCCCCGCCAGGTCCTGGCCCAGGGCTGGCCTGCCGTAAGCCCCGCCGAGCTGCCTTGCGGGGAGGGACCCGGGAAGGGGGCGGGCGGGAGGCCTGGGCCCCCGGCCCCGGGAGCTCCGAGGCCTCTGGGCGGGCTGACACCTGCCGCCCTCTCTCAGGCCGGAAGGGTAAAGGCAGACTGCGCGGTTTGCAGAAGATAGCGGAGAAAGCCGAGGGGAGCCCGCGTGGAGGCAGTGGCTCTGGGCTGCCCAGGTGCGTAGGCGGGGTTCACAGCCCCATGGCCTGGCCTGCTCAGAAAACCCCAGCCCTGATTTTCTGTTAGCCTCTTGTTCTAACGGATAGTGAAGAGAATGAGTGACACACCCCGATTTCACGCCTCTCAGCCCGCAGACTAGAAATTGGACTTGTTGCCAAGTGACCTAAAAATCAAGTGAGCTAGCCCCCTTCCCCCCCAGGACCGCATTCGTGCCAGGATTTTGGTATTGGTGTCGTTCATCCACTCTGGTCCTTTCTTCCTAAAGATGTCCCTGAAGAGACTTTCAGGTTCTGAACAGCATGAACAGAGATGTGCGGAGCCGAGTCCATGTGGTGCGCATTAACTGTGGTGTTTATTTGTTAGCGCTCAGCTAAGAGTTTCCGGAGAGCAAAGCCTGCAAGAAGACAGTCCTGGTGAGCAGACACAGGCGGCGAAGACTGCTCCGTTGGGCGTATGTATGTCATTCCTGTGGTTCTTGGTTATTCTTCATAAGGAAACAAGCACTTCACGTCCGAAAGACAGGATTACAGGGTCATTGAGCAGGAGAAATTACATAGCCTTCTAGTATTTCTATAAGCACTGATAAATGACAGGACTTGAATTTCTGACTCAGGTGGATTTTCCTTTGACAAGTGTTATGGAAATGTAGATTATTAGCTGATTTTCTGAGTGAAAGAAAATATTCCTTAGTAAGGAGTTATTTTTGGTACTACTTTAACATTTTAAAGCCATTTTTTCTGTTAACTAGAACTATGCTTCATTATGAACCGTTCAGTATCTTACAGAGCATTCCAGTCTTCGTTCATCGGAATATTATATAACTTCTTGATGTTCTGTATTTAGAATAAGGATTCTGTGAAATATTTTAAAGCTGCACGATAGTAACTTGGGGAGACTCAGATTTTTTTTTAACATTTATTTAATGAATATAAATTTCCAGTGTACAGCTTATGGATTACAATGGCTTCCCCCTCCCATTACTTCCCTCCCACCCTCAACCCTCCCCTCTCCCGCTCCTTCTCCCCTTCTATTTGCATCAAGATTCATTTTCAATTCTCTTTATATACAGAAGATCAATTTAGTATAAAGATTTCAACAGTTTGCACCCGCATAGAAACACAAAGTGAAACATACTGTTTGAGTACTAGTTATAGCATTAAATCAAAATGTACAGCACATTAAGGACAGAGATCCCACATGAGGAGCAAGTGCACAGTGGCTCCTGTTGTTGAGACTCAGATTTTAAAAGTTAGGGTTCATCTGAGATTAGCAATAAAGTTGATAGTCAAGTTCCAGATTTTTAACTTGCATACTCCTCAGTAATACGTTTTTGAAGTAGGGCAGATTCAAAACAAAGCACTTTTTTTTTTTTTTTTGACAGGCAGAGTGGACAGTGAGAGAGACAGAGAAAGGTCTTCCTTTTCTGTTTGTTCACCCCCCAATGGCCGCTGCGGCTGGCGTGTTGCGCTGATCGGAAGGCAGGAGCCAGATGCTTCTCCTGGTCTCCCAAGTGGGTGCAGGACCCAAGCACTTGGGTCATCCTCCACTGCACTCCAGGGCCACAGCAGAGAGCTGGACTGGAAGTGGAAGAGGAGCAACCAGGACACAATCCGGTGCCCCGACTTGGACTAGAACCCTGTGTGCCGGCACCACAGGCGGAGGATTAGCCTATTGAGCCGCGGCACCGGCCAACACAAAGCACTTTTAAAGAGACGTTTACCCCATGCTTCACAGTGTAAAGTGTTCTTTGTAGATGTCTTATACGCTACAAAAAAACAAGTATTTAAAAAAGTTTTTCACATTTTTATATATTTCTTTTTGTTGCCTTTAAAAATTTATCTTTTAAAATAATTCACGGCTGGCGCTGCGGCTCAATAGGCTAATCCTCCGCTTTGCAGCGCTGGCACCCCAGGTTCTAGTCCCTGTCGGGGCGCCGAATTCTATCCCGGTTGCCCCTCTTCCAGGCCAGCTCTCTGCTGTGGCCCTGGAGTGCAGTGGAGGATGGCCCAAGTGCTTGGGCGCTGCACCCCATGGGAGACCAGGAGAAGCACCTGGCTCCTGCCTTCAGATCAGCGCGATGCACTGGCTGCAGCGCGCCAGCCGCGGCGGCCATTGGAGGGTGAACCAACGGCAAAGGAAGACCTTTCTCTCTGTCTCTCTCTCTCTCACTGTCCACTCTGCCTGTCAAAAAAATAATAATAATAATTCACAAATTTTCTTCTTGTGTATTTCCTTATTGTTATTCTTCAAAAATGCTATTTTTGGTTTTTTTTTAAAGATTTATTTTTATTTGAAAGGCAGAGTTATAGAGAGGCAGAGAGAGAGACAAAGAGAGAGGTCTTGCATCTGCTGGTTTACTTCCCCAAGCTGGGCCAATCCAAAGCCAAGAGCCAGGAGCTTCTTTTGGGTCTCCCACGCAGGTGCAGGGGCCCAAGCATTTGGGCCATCTTCCACTGCTTTCCTGGACCATAGCAGAGAGGTGGATCAGAAATGGAGCAGCTGGGACTCGAACTGGAACCCATAGGGGATGCCGCCACTGCAGGTGGCAGCTTTACCTCTTCAGCACAGCGCTGGGCACCTGTGGTGTTTTCATAATGTTTTGTCTTATAGATAGACATACTATGTAAAACTATTCTGAGATTGAGAGTTTCATATTGTTACTCCAGTTTTGCTGTTGTAGATATTGATAGACTTCGTGTTACGGAAGGAATTTTTGTGTATGTGTCTGTACCTCAAAATGTTATCCTAAGATAAATACTTTGCAGTGGGTCAAAGGTTGATCAGGTTCACAGTTTTTTGGTTCGTGTTGGCAAATTAGCACCATCTAACATGAAACCAGGTACATACATACATATTTGATAGATGAAAAGTAGTGTGTTGTTTTGTTTTTCATTTCTTTGAGGCTAGGAAATTCACTGCTTTTTACCCTCAAGTTATTGGCCATTTGTATTTCTTTTTTATGAAATGCCTATTTATTATATATTGGAGATAACAGTGCATATATTTAATAAATGTTTTCACTTATATTTGTCTTTAATTTTATTTTTAGTATTTTAGAAGTAGAAATCTTTTCTTTTGATTTGTCTATTTTCCCTTATTTTTGGAGGTAAAATGTTCTTCCTAGGAGATCAGAAGAATATTCTCTAATATATTCTGTATGCTAGTGTATCCCTCAGAAGTTACTTGACTAATGTATTTTTGATTTCCTAGATATAACCATAGTATCATATCTTAGTATTTCTTGTTACATTTAATATTGTCACTTTATATGTGTAATCAATAAACTGAAAAATCTAATAAGTATGAAATCAATAATCAAAGTGGACATTAGCTTTTCATTTTCAAAGTAATCAAATCAATGTGATATGATATAAAAATCTTTAATTTCATAATTTGTTCCATATCTTTAATTCTTCCTCGTAGGAGTCACTGACTGATGACCTCCAGGTTGACAGTAGTTCATCAAGTAGTGAACTAATGTCAGGTAAGACTGTCAGATGTGAACTCTGTCAGCTTTCTATCTTACGTCCATTTATGTCCGCCTCTGTGTTCCCAACTCAGTGGGCAGGGTGCTCTCCAGTCCAACATGAATGCTCCTGATTGTGGCCTAGGCTTTGTCCTCAAAGCCTTCAGGCACACACCAGAGTGAAATTAGAGTTGTGGTAAATGCTACAAAAGAGAGATTAACTTGAATGTAATTTATTTTACTCAAACAGAGTAGGGAAGACTTCCAAGAGGGAGAGGATTGACAATTGAATTGAGATCTGAAGGACTTTGGAAATTAACTATGCAAACAGATAAGTAAAGGAAAATCCAGGCCGAGGGAACAACAACATTGCAAAGCCCCTGCTACAGGGCTGAGCATTGTGGTTCTGAGAACTAAAAGACCAGCACGACTGGAGTACAGAGCATGGGAAGAATTGTGATTCTAATACAGGATTGGGCAGCCAGTTGGGTCTTTGCAGCCTTGTAGTTCATGTCAGAGATACTGATGTGTATCTTTGGAGCAGCAGAAAGCAGTTGAAGTCTTTTAAATAAGGAATGATAAGCTCATTTTAGCTGTAGTGTGGACACAAGACTGGAAAGAAGCAGGAGTAGAGGCAAGTAGACCAGTTAGGAGAAAGTAGTTGAGGGGAGAAATAATGGCACTTTGTACTAGGAAGCTTATATTGGAAATGGAAAGGAGAAAGCAGATCTCATGGCTGTTTTAGGCAGTGCAGTTGATAGAATTTGGTAAATGAAGAATCAAGGAGCTGAAAGTATCCAAGATGACTTCTGTCTCTGATTTGCAAAACCAGATACCAGATGGTTCCATTCACTGAAAAAAACATCTTGTTTGAAGGAAAGATCATGAATTCAGTTTTTAATATATTAAGTGATAAGTGCCTTTAAGAAATCTAAGTAGCATTGTTAGATGGGCAGTTGATGTGGAGGACTAGAAATAGAAATTTGTGAGCCATCTGCTGTTGGTATAATTGAAGTCATTTTTGAAAACAAAAAAGATGCCATCAGCACTTCAGAAATACAGAGGACTCCTTAAAAGCAGATGAGATCAGAGTGATTAAGTGTATTGAGAGCATAGAAAAATCACAACACAGGTAAAAGAAGTAGCTTTAGAGAGATCCTAAATGCTTGAGCAATAAGTCTAAAGAACTGTGAGGACTTGTCAAAGTGGTGGATTAAGAACTACACTTGAAATACCTGGTCCGTTTCTCCTTAAATTGGAAACACTGGCAACTGCTAATGCTTGCTGCCTAGGTAAAGCCCCTCCCAAACAATGTGAACCGCTGGGGGTTCACTGTGAAGGGTCACTACTGGGATTGGATTGAGAAGCGGAGGAAGAATCTCAGGTAACTCCAGACTGCCACAAGGATAGCAAAGGGAGAAAAACGTCAAAGCCGTCGATTGTTAGGCTGCTTCGCTCCAGGAAGAGCATACAGTGTGGCTGTTTTGAAGTGGAGGTTCTGATTCAGGAGACTTTGAGTGGAGCCACTAGTCACACAGTTAGGGCATTTCCTGTAAGGAACCCACCATACCCAGTAAATGGCGCACATCACCACCCAGAACACTAGAGTCCAGAATGCCTTTCACTTTTCCAGACTCCAGAGGCACGTTGTTGCTGCAGAATTTATACTCACTTTCATGCCGTCATTCTCAAATAGGGATATGGCTAAGGCAAACGTTTGATCAGCCCAACATTTGAAGAGAACCAATGCCACGGAAAAGAGGCAGCAAATGCAAGAAACACAACTAACATCTGACGAAATGGGAAAAACTTTACCTCTTTAGAAATAAGAAATCATTGGATACATGATAAAACAGTTTGCTATAAAGATAGTTATACTCCCTGCAAACTAAAAATAACAAGTTAGGGGCAGGCATTTGGCAGTTGGGACAGCCACATCCCACATCAGAGTACCTGGGTTCTCCTCCTGACTCCAGCTTCCTGCTAATGCAGACCCTGAGAGGTAGTAGTAGTGGCTCAAATAATCGGGTTCCTGCCACTCATGTTGGGGACCAGGATTACATAACTGGCTCCCAGTTTTAACCCTAGCCAGGGGCCACTATGGCATCTGAGGAGTGAGCCAGTGATTTCAGCTCTCCCTGTTGTCTCTTTAAATAAAAAAAATATTTTTTTCAAGAATCAAATTTTTTAAAAAATGAACCTAATAGAATGAATTCAGCTGAACATTGAATTAGTGTACCAGAAAATAGACTAGAGGAATGTTTTTGAAAATACACTGCAAAAGAAGATAGAAGGTGCTCAAGAAATGCTCTTATCCCTTCCTCTCCCTTCTTTGCTTGTTCTTCAAATAGAAAATCAGAAGCCTGCGTTTGGATCGGAGCTGTGCGCCAGCTGCAGTGCGCTGGCTGCAGCGGCCATTGGAGGTGAACCAACGGCAAAGGGAGACCTTTCTCTCTGTCTCTCTCTCTCTCTGTCCACTCTGCCTGTCAAAAAAAAAAATCTTCTAAAGTAACATATTAACACATTGAAAAAGTAATACAAGCTTTACTATTTAATATGGAAGATTGAATATATACATTTTTCTCCTTTCTGAAATCCCATTAAAATACCAATAAAAGCATAAAATGATGTGAAGCCACAGGCAGAGAGAGAGAGAGACAAGATACCCTATCTGATAAGAGATAATCAGTAAAATCTTGGAACCTGGAAATTGGATGAATGATTTCTAATTGACCTAACATAAAGAAAGAAAGTAGAAAAGCTGAAAGCTAGGTTCCTACAGTAATGATAAACCAAGGAGCAAACTGGCTTCGGCTGCAGTTTTAGGAATCAGAAGCACCACATATTCCAGAAGGAATGGGTATAGTGTTAAAATTAAGAATTTTAGAAATATGTAAAAGTAGCAGGTATACGCCTTGATCTCCATCCCAATACCGTATGATCAGGCAGCTACCCTCTGGCAGTACGGAAACACTGAAGCACAGGGACTGCACTCAGACTCCTGCTTTTGTTCAGGGCAGGTGTGCTGCACTGAAAACCAGCAGTGAGGGTCAAGAAGAAGAAAAGGAATTAAGTGAAAGTCTGTATTCTTTTTTTTTTTTTTCTGACAGTTAGAGAGAAAGGTCTTCCTTTTCTGTTGGTTCACCCCCCAAATGGCCGCTACGGCCCGCGCACTGCGCTGATCTGAAGCCAGAAGCCAGGTGCCTCCTCCCGATCTCCCATGCAGGTGCAGGGCCCAAGCACTTGGGCTATCCTCCACTGCCTTCCTGGGCCACAGCAGAGAGCTGGACTGGAAGAAGAGCCACCGGGAAAGAATCCAGCGCCCCAACCAGGACTAGGAGGATTAGCCTAGTGAGCCACAGCGCTGGCCAAAATCTGTATTCTTAGTGTCAAAGTGCCTGGACCCTTATCCCACTCGAGCAAATACACCCTAACTAAGAGGTAGGAATACTCTTCTTTTGGAAGTTTCTTTACCCTAGAGAAGACCTTTGTCCTGACAGTAATGGCTTGGTTCCAATCTAAAGATCCCAGAGAAATGCTGCCTCTACCTAAGCCCTGCTCAAGAATAAGCCCAAATTTAGTCCCTTGTTCTTGAACATTTAAGAATTACTAGGCATTTGATGAAAACATTTAAAATGAAAAGTAGATACTAAATATGATACTTGAAGGGTACAGGTGATAAAAGGAAAATAAGTCATTTTTAGAATTTTAAAAGTATTTATTTGAGAAGCAGACAAAGAGAAGGAGAGGGAGACAGAGCTGATTGCCTTCCCCAAATGCATGCAACAACTGGGACTGGGCCAAGTGAGGCTTGGAGCTGTGAACTGAAACCAGGTCTCCCATGTGGGTGGCAAGGGCCCAGTGACTTGAACTTCTGTGATGTGCATTGTCAGGAAGGTGAAGCCGGTTATTTTCTTTGGAAAAAATTTTTTCTTTTTTTATTGGAAAGGTAGAATGACAAGAGAGGGAGAGAGAAAGAGATCTTCCATCTGCTGGTTCACTCTGCTAATGACTGCAACAGTCAGGACTGGACCAGGCCAAAGCCAGGAGCCAGCAACTTCATCTGGGTCTTTTATGTGGGTGGTGGAGGCACAACTGCTTGGGCCATCTACTGCTTTCCAAGGCACATTAGCAGGGAGCTGGATCAGAAATGCAGCAGGTGGGACTTGAATTCCTGGCACCGCAGTTGGCAGCTTAACCCACTGTGCCTCAACACTGGCCCTGAAGCCGAGTATTAGGATACAGGCATCTTAACTGGTGTATTGACTGCTAGGCCAAATGTCTTTCCCCAAAGAAATCTTCTAATAGCCATAGTTTCATTAATATCCTTAGAGTGGTGAAAAAATCTTGTGTTCATAAAATAGCTACAGACTACTTTTTTAAAAAAGCGTTCCAAGAACAAAAAATCTGAAAAATTAAGAATAAAAATATAGAACCAGAAATAAGGTATTCTATAGACTTGAATGATAAAGGAAATATTCTAGAAAGTTAAACAGATACTAAAGAGAATTTTTTTAAAAAAAGGTGATACAACTCTTAGTATAGAAAACAAATAAAATATATACTTTAAAAGGATGAGTTTTATGACATATGAGTTGCATCTCGAAAGTCATTATTTTAAAAAGAATAATAATTAGGGGCCGGTGCTGTGGCGTAGTGGGTTAATCTTCCGCTTGCGGTGCCGGCATCCCATATGGGTGCCGGTTCTATTCCCAGCTGCTCCTCTTCCAATCCAGCTCTCTGCTGTGGCCTGGGGAAGCAGCAGGAGATGGCCCAAGTCCTTGGGCCCCTGCACCCACATGGGAGAACAGGAGGAGGCACCTGGCTCCTGGCTTTGGATTGGCGCAGCTCCAGCCGTTGTGGCCATTTGGGGAGTGAATTAACGGATGGAAGACCTTTCTCTCTGTCTCTCCCTCTCACTATCTGTAACTCTGCCTCTCAAATAAATAAATAAAATCTTTAAAAAAAATAATAATTAGGAGATGAATCCAAGAAATAGAACATGAAAAATAGAAGTTCCAGATATTATAGCGTAAACAGAAAGGAATTTATTAAGCACAAAGAACTAGAAACTTGGATAGCATTAAAAATTATAGAATATACATATTCAAAGAGTTTTAAATTCTGAAAAAATATGAATAGATACATGGAAAGCTGAGTTCACCTGTTACAAAGTAATTATATCCATTAAATTAGAAGAAAAAGACTTACACCAAAATACATTGTATAATTTTTAAAATACTCAGGTGTCAGGTGTTTGGCCTAGTGGTTAAGATTCCCACATCCCTTAGTAGAGTGCCTGGGTTTGATTCACAGCTCTGGCTCCTGACTCCAGTTTCATGCTAATGCAGACTTTAGAAGTAAGTGATGACTCAAGTAACTGGATTTATGTCACCCACGTGGTAGACCTGGACTGAGTTCCTGGATCCTGGCTTCAGTCCTAACTGCTGGGCATTTGGGAAGTGAAGTAGCAGAGGGAGTTCTGTTTCTCTCAAATAAAAACAAAACAAAACAGTCTTCCACAGGAAAAAAAAAATTAGTTCCAGATAAGCAGTCTAGAATACAGATGGCATTGGGCTTCTGAAGAGCAACTCAGGAAGGTTGAATATGGTAGGAAAATGAATGTAAATTTCCAAAAGAACTGATTTTGTAGGAGTAGGACCAGTCATCAACCAAAGTTTGACTTGACTGTCCAGACTGATGGTGTCGTCCACACACTAAGAGAGGCTTTCTAGAGAAAAAGCTCTCAAAGAGGACTGAAGCTGGTTTGTGAACAAGGAAAGGAGATGGACAGGATTTTTACAGTGGTCAGAATGTGGGACAGGAATGAGGTTTCTTACATATGGTTTGTACTCACCACTATTACTGGAAGATGGAGTACGAGGGATTTCTTGCCACCCTAGAGATGGGGCAGACAAAGCCAAAGAACAGTGAAGTTTAAAGGCTGTCACATCGGAAACTGGAAGTAGTCTCTTCAGTGTGAGCACCTAGAGTTCTATACCCAGCCAAACTGTTATTCAAGTGTGGCTATAGTATAAGGAAGTTTTCAGACAGGTCTCCCATGACCTTTTCTCAGGAAATGAAGGAGGTGCTCCAATAAAAAGCAAATAGTAAGTCAATAGAGAAATCAAAGGCTCCAATACTGGAAATATGCAAAATAATTTATTAGGATAATGGTAAAGGATAATCCCAAGAAAATACCTGTGTAGCATGTCTAGTGGATCATCAACTCAAATTTGAGCAAGTGAATATAGGTCTCTAATATTGCTTCCTCTAGACTAGGGAAGGAGGAAGGGAGTGGGGAGGAGGAAAGAAAAAATAAATGGAGAGATAACCTAGTGTTTTTGAAAGTATTGTGTGGAAATTTGCAGTTCTGTATAAAGTTAGGATGAAATAGTGACAAGTGCTTAGAAAACTAATACAAAATTAGGTAATAGTTTGGGCTGCCACCTGCAGTGCCGGCATCCCATGTCGGCACCAGCTGCTCCATTTCTGATCCAGCTCTCTGCTGTGGCCTGGGAAGGCAGTGGAAGATGACCGAAGTTGTTGGATCCCTGCACCCACGTGGGAGTCCCAGAAGAAGTTTCTGGCTCCTGCCTTCGGCTGCTGTTACAGTCAATTGGGAAGTGAACCAGTGGATTGAAGACCTCTCTCTCTCGCTCTCTCTCTCTGTAACTCTGACTTTAAAATAAATAAGTAAATCTTTAAAAAAAATAGGTAGTAGGGAACAGACATTTAGCCTAGCAATGAAGATGCCTTTGTCTCACATCTGAATACCTGGATTCAAGTCCTGGCTCTGGCTTCTGTCTCCAGCTTCCTGCTAATGCAGACCCTGGGAAGCAGCAATGATGGCTCAAGTAGTTGTGTTCTTACCACCCGCATGGGTGACCTCGATTGAATTCACAGCTGCTGGTTTTGGTCCCAGCCCAGCCCTGCTGATGCAGACACTGGGAAGTGCAGACAGGAACTCTTGTTTCTCAAATTGTTTAAAATTGGGTAGTAAATTACTCAAAGGAAAAACAAAAACTTGTGGCAAAAATGATGAATATAGCTCGAAGTACATGATTCAAATATGAATATATTTGAATAATAATAGTAGAAGTGTTAAATATATTTAATTTAGAAATATAAAGGAAGTGGCTACCAAAAGAAACAGTTAATAGAATTGAAAGTAATGGTCTCTAGAGAGAATTTCATGATGGTGAGATTTGAGAAAGAGACTTCAGTTTTGTTATAAGGTTTGTATAACTCTTTGGATTTTTTTTTTAAAAAGATTTGTTTGTTTCAAAGGCAGAGAGAGGGAGAGACACAAAGAGATCCTCCATCTGCTGATTGACTTCCCAGATGGCTGGGGCTGGATCAGCCCAAAGCCAGGAGCTAGGAACTTCTTGCTGGTCTCCCACATGGGTGGCAGGAACCCAAACACTTGGGCCATCTTCTACTGTTTTTCCTAGGCCATTAGCAGGGAGCTGGATTGGAAGTGGAACAGCCGGCACATGAGCCAGCACCCATTTATGGAGCTGGTATTGCTTTACCTGCTATACCACGATGCCCCTATTTGGCTTTTTAAAATGTGTAATTTGATAAAATTAATTTGTAAATGTACATACCTTTCTAATTTTTCAACCAGCAATGACCTCCCGCTGATACAGCATCAACTCCCCAGAGGATAAGTGTAGGGCTCTCCTTATGTCTAAGCCTAGCTTGCATTCTGGGACTTGGTGGAAGGGATAGCTCTATTGTGAATGACATTCATGAAATTTTCAGAGCGAGAGAAGGAAGGCAAGACAGATCTAACAACATGTGGATGGGAAGGGTGAAGACAGGGTGAAGACTAAAAGTAGCAAGGACAGCCCCACTCTAGGGAGGTGGGGCTAAGAGAGGTAAAGCATGATCAGACGGATAACCTCCCTGACAGCTGAGGAGGTGGGGAATGACAGCAGATTGGATCAGCGAGTTTAAGTGATGAAGTGGCTGGAGGAGGTGGCCAGACAGAAAAGAATTAGCTTTTACGGAGATTGGAATAGGGGGGGAAATTGTGGTGAGGTAAAAGAGGGACAGAAAGTTACCTCAGGTGGGTAATGAAAGAGCAGAGATGAGGCCGGGGTAGCAGGTTTTACAGCAATGCTCCTCTTTGACCCCTTACCCCTCAATGCCGTCTGTTTCTGTCGGTGTTGACTTCTGTCTTGTGAGTTTGAAAGTGTTTAGTAAATAATGACTAAAAAGAAGATGTATTTTCTGTTTTAAGTTTTTAAGCATTTTATTCAGTGAGAGATGCACAGGAAAATGAAGGCTTTATTTAGAGGAGGAAGAAGTCTAGAGGCTAAGTTGGGTCCATACCAGGCCGAAAGCAGGCCGGGTGCCACGAGGAGCAAGCATGCAGGCAGGAGAGCAGAGGCAGGGTGGAGGCCAAAAGGCCGCTTGCCCGAAGGTGCAGGCCAACAAGGGAAGGCTGCTCTGATCTGTACCTGTCCTGTGTGAGAAGGTTCTTCATTCTAGTCCTGTCTTAGAGGAATGACTTCAAGACCTCTGATTCTGAGGTTCTCTGTTATATTGTTGTGCCCATTTTCTTATTGAGATGTTTGTTTTCTCATTGAGTTTTCAAAGTTCTTTTGATTATGGATCCTGGTGCATTTGCAAATGTTTTCTCCCTGTTTGTCGCTCATCATTTCATTTTAGTCTCTTTAGCAGAAATATTTTTAGTTTTGATTAAGTCCAGTTGTTTTATGGATCATCCTTTTAATGTTCCATCAAAGAAATCTTTGCCTAACTCAGTGTAACAATTGATGTTCTCTTATTTGTTTCCTAGAGGTTTTAGAGTTTTTTGATTTACTTCAAAGTCTTTGATCCATTTAGAGTTCATTATTTTAGGTGATAGATGGTAGGAGTACACATTTTTATTTTGTTTTGTTTTTGCAGATGAATATCCATTTGTTCCAGTACAATTTGTTCAAAAGGCTATTCTGGGGCAAGCATTGTGGCACAGCCATCATGCCATGTCTTGGGGTAGAGTGCTTGGGTTTAAGTTGGTGCTCTGACTCCCTGCTAGTGCACATCCTGGAACACAGCAGGTGGTGCTTGTGTCCCTGCCATCCAAGTGGGAAACCTGGATGGAGCTCTTGGCGTCAGCCTGGCCCAGCCCTGACTGTTGCAGGCATTTGGGGTGTGAACCAGAGAATGAAACAGCACTCACTCTTCCTGTCTCTGTGTCTCTCTCTTTCTTGTCTTACTCTCCTCTCTCTCTTTTTCTCTCCCTTTGAAATAAATTAATAATAAGTAAAACTTTAGGAAGAGAAAGGAAAAATGTGTTTTTCCCAAAAAAGCTAGCTACTCCACTGAGTGCTTTTACATCTTGATAAACAATTAACTGCTCATCTGTGTGTGAGTCTCTTTCTGGGTTGTCTGTTCATTTCTTTTTATCTGTTTGTTTACATTTAGGTTCATTGATTTTTGGATTTTATTTAATTCTGTTTATTTAATTGGAATGTAAAGAGGCAGATATAGAGCTCTGCCCTCAACGCCTGGGCCTGGGCTAGGACCAGATGGAGGAACCAGGAATTCAATCCAGGTCTCCCACATTTGTGGCGGGGACCCAACTGCTTGAGTCATCGCTTGCTTCCTGCAAAGATCTGCATTGTCAGGAAGCTGCAACTGGGGGCCAGAGCTGGGAATTGAACTCAGACACTCAGATATGGGATGCAACCATCTTAATTGTGTCTTATCCACTAGACCAAATGCTTACCCCATATTCTTTTTAGATGGAGTAATAGAATTACTCTTTCCACTTCTTATCTAGTTAGCTTAAAATTAGTGTAATTCTTAAATATAAAAATTGAATTTTTGAGCCATGAATCACAATTGAGCCAAAGTAGAAAAGAAACAAGTTATAAAGATAAAACTTTAAAAAGCATTAGGAGAGGATTGTGATGTAGTTTTTCGACATCAAAACCAGAATTATTTCCTAACATGTAAATTTAAACTGTTTACAGTATTTTACCTTTTCAGTTGTATATAGAAGTAATTTTAAACTCTTTGTATACTCATATAATTGCATGTACATTTCTAAAAATTTGAATTCTTAGGATATCAAGTCTGCTTGCTATTGAAGCATTTTACTCTTTTTTAAAATTTTATAGGATTAAATTTACAGCATGATAGTTCCAGTTCTCTCCTGAGCTGTTCAGTCACCGAATCTTATGAAGAATGCAAGAGTTTTGAAGAGAGTTTAAGTAGCTTCTCATCACCTGAATTGTTCAGAGGATCAGATTATTTAGGTAAGAAAACAGTTTGCACCTTAAATTGTTCCACTGTAGAAATTGTTCCTTTGTCTACAAATCCTTTGATGAATAAATGTTTCTTTTAAGACAACATCACCAACACCTGTTTCATGCTCAGCCACATAAGATTGTAGCACAAAAGCTCTCCGACCAGAGAAGGGTGAAATGTTATTTAATGCTTTCATGTTATAAACATGTAATTATTTATCAGTTTTACATATGAGCATTTATTTGTTCTCTTGAACTGTGAACTCTTTTTTATTTCCTATACTTCTCTTACTTTTCAGAAAATAACTTAAATATTAACTAGACCAAGGCCCTGCTTGAATTTTCTTTACAGGTTAATAGTTATTTACACATTTATATGTATATAAATGGAACCTTTGGTTAGAAGTAGCAGACTGAATACAAGCCTTCCTCTGCAACTTTCTGCAATGGCAGAAATGGCTTTTTCTTTCTTTTTCTTCTTTTCTGTTTAAAGCCATAAACCCATAAGGACCAAGAGAAATGGACAGGAAAAAGCAAAAAGTTTGGAAAGCTAGAGAGCAGATTGTTTGAAACAGCACACATTTGAGAAAGTTGAGTCCTTACACAATGTCAGTACTCCAGAAACAAACCAGTTTATATTAATTTCTCAGAAAAGCTCACAATTTGGTTGTACTAAAACTTGTAAAAAAAAAAAAAGTCAAAAACATGGACAATATAGCAACTGATTTTTACATACTCAAAGTGAGTCTGAAGATTTTTTCTTTGGTACATTTGAAACAGACTCTTGACTGGAGAATATTAGGTACTGTTAATAGCAGAGTACTATTAACAGCTATTTTGAAATGTTGGTTCCAATTACTCATTCTCTTGTAACTATTTTATATTTGTACCCTTTTCATAACCTCATAGGAGGTTCTGTATACTTTTCTACTCTTGGTTTTGAAATTGACCATGTGACTTGCTTTTGGGTGAAGGGGTATCCATGACCTAAACTTAAGAAAAGCTTTGAAACGTACTTCAACGTTTGTGTTTGTCCTCTTGCACTTTTGGTATCATCTTGTTTAGCTCTGACTTGCCTGTGGGATCCCACAAGGAGATGTATAGAGCAGAGCAGTCCCAGGCAGCGCACAGACTGTAGAGAACTGCTCCGATTCATTTGCAGACCTGTAACTTTAGCACAGCTACCAGAGCCAGCTGGCAGACATGGGAATAAGTAATAAATGCTTTTCATCTTTTGCTGCTGAGTTTAGAGGTTGTTTACAGCAAAAGCTGACTATACAAATGCTACAGTGAGCACAGAGAAGTGAGAATTAAATGAAAATGGCCATCCTAATCTGTGGGATCTGTTCATCCAATGCCTATTACCATTCCAAACCAACGGTCCATTTCTCTGCTCAGCTTTCACATAGTGGCATATAGACTTGAACTTTCCAGAAAGGAGGTTGGAATGTTCTTTGCTGAGGAATCTGAAGACCCCACAATAAAATATCTAAAGATACCAACCTCAGGAATCCTTCACTGAAATTGACCAGCCGGAACACCTTAGAGTCCATATATGTATATGATAAGACACATTTAGATGATAGGAGTTCCTCTTAAGAATTTAGGGTCCCTTTTGAATGTGAGAAGAGGGCAGAAGATCACCATATTTCTGAAAAAAGCCTCTAACAAATAGAAATCAAAACAAAATGTGTAAGTTATATCAGTAAGATGTTGTAATAGGAAGCCCTGGGCCCCTCTTTCTACCCTTGCATACTGATTCAATAGCTTACATGGGCCAATTCTGTTTTTGAGAAATGCAGAAACTAATTGAGAGGCTTCTGAACCCTGGGTGACTATGAGACCAGCTACATCAAAGCTGGTAGGAAAATTTTAAAAATCCTCTTTCTATAATTTAGCACAGCAGTGTACGATTGGGGAGGAGCCCACGGTTCCCAGCTTCATCCAAAGGAGAATGGAAAGAGAAAGGACTAAACCAAACATGAAACATTCTGAATTTTCTGAGGGGTACTTGAGGGCCTGAATTCTTGATTGTCTCAGAGTGCTAATGGGACCCAAAATACTCTAGATGCTTAGTACCTGCTGAGAACAAAGATGGTGTAGCATACAAGCAATCACTGTAGATTCTCTACTGACTCAGTGGAGAGAGTGAGTAGTCAAAACATTCCAGATCCAAGCTTCTCCTAGAAAAGGTAAAGTTGCACTGTGTGTCCAGTGCTCCAACTTTTCTAGGGACTTCCCATAGGACTGACATCTGTCTCACCTGTCTCAGAACACTGATAGGACCTGACATGCTCTTGATGTCTGAGAGTCACTAAGAACAAATTTGGTGGTTTGGATTAAAAGAAAGATTAAAAGGTCTGCAAAATATCTGGGTGAACTGATTACTGCCTTCTTGCAAGGCCAGTCCATGAGGGTGAGAGAGGTGGCTGTATTTTCTAATGTATATATGCCAAAGCTATGAGTCAAAATAAATAGGGAAATAGTCTAAACAAAGGCATAGGTAAAGCCCCAGAAACTAACACTGATGAAATGGAGATACAGGAATTGTCTGATAGGTAATTCAAAATAATCATAAAGTTGCTCAACAAGCTCAGGAAAGCAATGCATGGACAAAGTGAAAATTTCAAAATAGATTTTAACAAGAACTAAACAGAAATCTTGGAGTTGAAGAATACAATAACAGAACTGAAAAATAGAGTTCAATAGAGTTTCAATAGCAGATTAGACCAAAAAGGAGAAAAATTCAGTGAACTCAGAGATGGGTCAGTTAAAATTTTGTGTCTGAGGAGAAAAAGAAAAAGGAACAAAGTTAAAAAAGCTTCAAGGACTTGCAGTATACCATCAGATGGACCAATGTATGATAATACCCCAGAGATATTAAAGGTTCCATTTCAGACCACTGCAATAAAGTGATTTTTTTTTTTTACAATAAAGTGAAGCGCATGGAAATTTCGGCTTTCCAGTGCATATAAAAACTATATTTCCGGCCGGCGCCACGGCTCACTAGGCTAATCCTCCACCTTGAGGCGCCGGCACACCGGGTTCTAGTCCCGGTTGGGGCACCGATCCTGTCCCGGTTGCCCCTCTTCCAGGCCAGCTCTCTGCTCTGGCCAGGGAGTGCAGTGGAGGATGGCCCAAGTGCTTGGGCCGTGCACCCCATGGGAGACCAGGGGAAGCACCTGGCTCCTGCCATCGGATCAGCGCGGTGCGCCGGCTGCAGCGCGCTACCGCGGCAGCCATTGGAGGGTGAACCAACGGCAAAAGGAAGACCTTTCTCTCTGTCTCTCTCTCACTGTCCACTCTGCCTGTCAAAAAACAAACAAACAAACAAACAAAAAAAAAAACAAACTATATTTCCTGTGTATCTTTATGTCCAAAAAACAATGTATGTACCTTAATTGAATGTTCTGTTTACACTTGCTAATTATTATCTGAGCCGTAAACAAGTCATAGTCTTTTCGATGGTGGAGCATCTTGCCTTAATGCGGATGACTGAAGACCAATCAGGGTGAAAGTTACTGAAGGTTGTAGTAGTTGGGGCAATTTTTAGAAATGACACAACTGTGAAATCTGTCATGGTGATTAGTTCTTCCCTTCACAGGGATTTCTCTGTAGCATGCAATATTGTCTGATGGTATTTTAGCCACAGTTGAAATTCTTCCAAAGTTGTAGTCAGTCCTCTCAGATCCTGATGCTGCTTTTTCAACCAGGCTTGTGTAATATTATAAATCCTTTATTGTCTTTTCAACAGTTTTCACAGAATGTTCATCAGGAATAGATTCCATCTCTTTCTTTGCTGATCTGTAAGAAGCAACTCCCTCTTCATTAATGTTTTATGATGAGACTGCAGCAATTCAATCACATCTCCAGGCTCTGCTTCCTCTCCTCTTGTTTCTGTCAGAGCTACAGTTACTTCCTTCACTGAATCCTTGAGCTCCTCAAAGCCATCCATGGTGGTTGGAATCAGCTTCTCCCAAACTGCTATTAATGTTGATATTTGGATCTCCTTCCATGAGTCATGAATGTTCTTATTTGCATGCAGAATGGTTAATCCTTTTGGCGCAGCTCTGGCCCTTGTGGCCACTGGGGAGTGAACCATTGGATGGAAGACCTCTCTCTCTCTCTGCCTCTCCTTCTCTATGTAACTCTGACTTTCAAATAAATAAATCTTTAACAGAGTTACACAGAGAAAAGGAGAGACAGAGAGAGAGGTCTTCCATCTGCTGGTTCATTCTCAATTGACTGCAGCAGCCGGAACTGAGCCAATCTGGAGCCAGGAGCCAGAAGCTTCCTCTGGGTCTCTCGCATGGGTGCAGGGGCCCAAGGAGTTGGGCCATCTTCTACTGGTTTCCCAGGCCATAGCAGAGAGCTGGATTGGAAGTGGAACAGCCAGGACTAGAGCAGGTGCCCATATGGGATGCTGGCACTGCAGGCAGCATCTTTACCTGCTATGCCACAGCGCTGGCCCCAGAACAGTAATATTTTTAAAATAATATTTTTTTCTGAGAAGTTGGTCTCAACAGTGCTATTAAAATATTCAGTAAACCATATTATAAAAAGTAATACTGTAATCTAGGCTTTGTTGATCCCTTTATAAATCACAGAAGAATAAGTTTAATATAATTTGTTAGGGTTCCAGGATTTTCTGAGTCATAAATAGGCATTGACTTCCACTTAAAGTCCTAGTTTCTTCTTTTTTTAAAAATATTTATTCATTTACTTGAGAGTCAAAGTTACAGAGATAGAGAAGGAGAGGCATCCATCCAATGGTTTACTCCCCAAATGGCTTCAACGGCCGGAGCTGCGCCAATCCAGAGCCAGGAACTTCTTCAGGGTCTCCCACACAGGTGCAGGGGCCCAAGGACTTGGGTCATCTTCTGTTCTCCCAGGCCATAGCAGGGAGCTGGATCAGAATTGGAGCAGCTAAGACCTAAACTGGCGCCCATACGAGATGCTGACACTGCAGGCGACAGCTTTACCTGCTACGCCACAGCACCAGCCCCAAAGTCCTAGTTTGATTAGCCACTCCCAAGAGAGTCAGCCTGTACTTTGAAACTTTGAAGCCAGATATTGACTTCTCTTTAGCTATAAAAGTCATAAATGGCTTCTTACGTAAGGCTATTTTGTCTACGTTGGAAGTCTCTTGTTTAACATAGCCACCTTCATCAGTTATGTTAGTTAAATATTCTGGATTACTTGATGCATCTTCTACAATAAGCATTTGCTGTTTTACCTTGTGCTTTTATGTTGTGGAGATAGCCTCTTAAACCTCATGAAACAGCCTCTGTTACCTTCAAACTTTTCTTTAGCCTTCTCATCTTACTCATTCTAAAATTGAAGAGAATTGGGCTCTGGATTAGATTTTGGCTTAAAAATGTTGTGATTCCTTTGGTATTCTATTTAAACCACTAAAACCTTTACTGTATCAACAGTAAGACTGTTTCAGTTTCTTATCATTCATACGTCTCTAGGAATAGCCTTTTAAATTTCCTTTAAGAACTTTCTGTTTGCATTCACAACTCCGGTGTTTGGCACTAAAGGCCTGGCTTTCAGCCCTGGTTGGTTTTCAGCAGCCTTCCTTGGTAAGCTTAATCATTTCTAACTTTTGATTTAAAGTGAAAGACATGTGACTCTTCCTTTTAGTTGATCACATTGAGGCCATTGTAGGAATGTTAATTGACCTAATTTCAATATTGCTATGTCTCAGGATACAGAGGCCCAGAAAGAGGGAGAGAGGTGGGCAAATACCTAGTCAGAACATGCAACATTTCTTGGTTAAGTTTGCCATCTTACAATTGGTAGTGGCCTAAAACAATCATGATGGTAACATCAAACATTGATGATCACAGATCACCATAACAGATAAAATAATAATGAAGAGCTTGAAATGTTTAAAGAATTACTGAAATGCGACACAGGGATATAAAACGTGAACCCATGCTATTAGTAAAATGGCATCAATAGATTTCTTTGATGCAGGGTTGCCACAAACTTTCCATTTGTAAAAAATTCAGTAGCTGGAAAGTGTAGTAAAGCACATGGCAATGAAATGAGATATCCCTGAAGATCAACCGATCTTTAACAGAGTACCAAGAATATATAATAAGGAAAGGATAGTCTCTTCAACAAATGCTGCTTAGAAGACTGTGTATCCGTATGCAACATAATGAAATTGAACTACTACAAAATACAGAAAAATAAACTTCAAGTAAGCGTAAGACTTGAAACTGCAGTACTTCTATAAGAAAATGTGAGTAAAGGTTCAAAGCAAGGATTTCTTGGATAGGACAATAAAAGCACAGACAGTAAAAGCAAAAATAGACTAAGTGGGACTACATCAAACTAAAAAGATTTTGCGGGGCTGGCACTGTGGCGCAGTAGGTTAATCCTCCACCTGTGTAGCCAGCATCCCATATGGGCACCGGTTCTAGTCCCGGCTGCTCCTCTTCCAATCCAGCTAGACTCTGCTATGGCCTGGGAAAGCAGTGGAAGATGGCCCAAGTCCTTGAGCCCCTGCATATGCATGGTAGACCCAGAAGAAGCACCTGGTTCCTGGCTTTGGATCAGTGCAGCTCCGGCCATTGCAGCCATTTGCAGAGTGAAACAGCGGATGGAAGACCTTTCTCTCTGTCTCTCCCTCTCACTGTCTGTAACTCTACCTCTCAAATAAATAAATAAAATCTTTAAAAAAAAAAAGATTTTGCACAGCAAAAGAAAAAACAATATAAAGGCAACCTATGAAATGGGAGAAAATATTTGCAGATCATATCTGATAAAGGGATTGATACCTAAAATATGTAAGGAACCCCTATAACTTAATAGCAAAAATAAAAACATGAAACAGCAGCAACAAAACCCCTAATTAACTGATTTAAAAATGGACAGAGAACTTGAATAGACATTTTTCCAAACATGATATGTGGATGGCTGATAGGCACATGAAAAGATACTCAACATTATTAATTATTAGGAAAATGACATTCAGAACCACAATGAGCTATCACCTCATACCTGTTAAGATAACTTTTCAAAGAACAGAATAAAAAAAGGATTGGCAAGGGTGTGAATAAATTAGAACCTTTTTGCACCAATGCTGGATATGTAAAATGGTTCAGCATCTGTGGAAACTATGGAGATTTCTCTAAAAAATTAAAACTGCCAATGAGCCATCCATCCCTCTTCTGGGTATTTATCCAAAATAATTGAAATCAGGACCTCAGAGAGATACTAGTATTCTCATGTTCACTGCAGCATTATTCACAATAGTCAAGGCAGGAAAACAACATAACTGTCCATTAATGAATGAATGTATAAAGAAAATGTGACATTTACATACTTGTCTTAAATAAGTCCTGCTGTTTGCTCCAACACTGATGAACCGTGAAGACATTATGCTGGGTGAAATAAGCCAGACACAGATGGACAAATACTGCACAATACCACTTACATGAGGTATCTTAAATAGTAGGGAGCAGAATAGTGGTTGACAAACTAGAAGGCAGGGGTTGATAGGGAGTTGCTGTTCAATGGGTATTAAGTTTTAGTTATGCAGTTTGAGAAAATTCTAGAGATTTGCTATTTAATACCATGCCTAGAATTAATAATATTATATGGTACACTTAAAACTTTAATAAGAAGATAGATATCATGTTAGTATTCTAACTACTGTAAAATTTTGAAGCAGATACAGAAACAATGCAAGGAAAAGAAAATAATGGGAAAAAGTATTCACCTGTGGTAAAGAAAATATATAATGCAGTACTAAATTTAAATGCAGTACTAAAATTAAGTAGGAATATGAGTTATAAAAGAGGAATATTTCAAGAAGGATTAAATGAAGTAACTGAGTGTAAAACTCAGTAGAAGGATTGGGGATAAAACTGTGATTTCCCACGGGAGAAAATGAATTAACAGCATAAAGTGAAATAAAAAAATTAAAATTTAGAGGAAAATATATTAGAGGAATAGTATATGAAATCCAACATAAAATAATAGGAGTTCTAGAAAAAGTCAGAGAAAGAATTCAGTTATATTTTCTAGAGCTAAAGAATATGAGTTTCCAGGTTAAAAGGCTACACTATACTCATGCAGTAGGGAAAAACTCCAAAGTATAGCATTATGAAACTTTGGAACAAAGTTACAAAGAATTAAATAAACAGAATGAATTTATACATTTGGTAAAGTGTGGGATTAAATAGATGGAAAATACATAGAAAAGCTGAAAGAAAAATCAACTTAATGACTTCAGGAAAAACAAAAGGTAGTCTTGATATACCACAAGAGTAATTCACATTGTGATTCACCTGATCACATAAGAGGATAGATCTTCTCTATGATGATCTAAGATGTCGCTTTCACCTCTGGCATCCTGTTTCTGAGTGCTGGTTAGTGCCCTGGCTGCTCCACATCTGATTCGGCTCCCTGCTAAATGTGCGTGAGAAAGCCACAGAAGGAAGACCTTGATAGAGCTTTGGGATCCCAGCTTAAGCCTGGCCCACACCTGGCTGTGTAGCCATTTGGAGAGTTAACCAGAAGATGGACATTCTCTGTTGTTCACTCTCCCTTTCTCTCTCCCCCTCTGCTGCTCTGCTTTTCAAATAAATACATAAATATATTTATCTAAAAAATATTAAATAATATCTTTATAGTATTTTATTATCATAATATCTAACTTGAATATGGGAGGGATGGGAAAAGTGAGAGCAGGCAGATATAAGAGGAGTAAGTTTATTCTTTCGTAGTGAGAAGTCACTAGAAAGCTTACAATTAGTATCCAAGTAATTTAATAGTACATAAGTATTACCCCCCAAAATGTGAGAGTCAGCCAATCACATATATGCTGCAAGTCCTTTGGATCAATACTCTTTATAGAGCAAAAATCTAGGATGGAAGACAGAGCTACAGAACCAGAATAGGCCATCAGTAATTCCTATCTTGGTGCCATTAAGGTTGTCATTTTGTTATTTATCTACTTAAAAGGCAGAATGACAGAGAGAGAGAGGAATCATTCATTCATTGGTTTACTCCCCAGATGCCCGCAATAACCAGCACTGGGCCATGCTGAAGCCAGGAGACAGGAACTCCATCTGGGTCTCCCATGTAGGTGGAATGGACCCAGGTACTTGGACCATCATCTGCTGCCTTCCAGGCACATTAAAAGGAAGCTATATCAGAAGCAGAGGCAGGGCTCAATACCAGGCACTCTGATATGGGATGCGGGCATCTAAAGCAGCAGCTTAACCTTGCTGTTCCACTCTGCTCACCCATGTTGTCCTGTTGTTTTTCATCTAAGCTGTTGGTATGAGCTGTGTGCCTGAGTTGAGGGGATAAAGGTAACCTATCACTTAAAGGCTGTTCTAAAGAGTTTCATTCCCTTTGTTTTCTGTTTTTTCAGTATGGGAGCATCCCAAGGTAGAAGAACACATGCTGTGCAAGAATTCCACTCTTCTGGATACCAGTAATGCAGTAGCAATAGAGAAGATGCCACACTTTTCAGAACTCTCTGCAATTTTAGGTAAGTTTTTACACTCATTTTTTTTCATGTCATGAGGACAAAATCCCTCACCTGTGTTGGAAAAACAATATTTTTTTTCTCTTGAGTTATTTCCAAGCTAAGTATGCCAACTGAGATTGCCTTTGGCTACAAAAAATATCTAATAGGAGTTTAAGTAATACGGGTTTACTTTTCTGTAACTTTTTATTTTGAGCTAATCTTAGACTTACAGAAAAGTTACAGAGGCACATGCTTGGCTTGGTTGTTAGGATACCTGTTAAGATGCCATGTTCCCCATCAGAGTTTCTAGGTTCGAGTCTCAGCTCTGGCTCCTGACTTCAGCTTCCTGATAATGCACAGACCCTGAGAAGCAGCGTTGGTGGCTCAAGTAGTTGGGTCCCTGCCACTCACATGAGAAACCAAGATTGAGCTCCCAGGTCCAGGCTTTGGCACCCCGGGTGTTACAAGCGTTTGTGATCTGAACCAGTGAATGTGGAGTGGAAACAGTGTGTGTGTGTCAAATAAAATCATTTGTAAAACAAAAATAGTACAGAGGGTTCCTATATACCTGTCATCCAGTTTTCCCTGTTATCTTAAATTTTACCTATCTGTTGAAAGGCAGAATGACAGAGGGAGAGAGGGATAAAAGGAGGCAGAGAGAGGAGAGACAGAAATGTCTCCCATCCTCTGGTTCATTCCCCAAATGCCTACAACAGACAGGGCTCAGTCAGACAAAGCCAAGAGCCACGAACTCCATCTGGGTCTCCCACAGGGTAGCAGTAACCCTAGCACTTGTACTGTAACCTGCTGCTTTCCAGGCACATTATCAGGAAGCAGGATTGGAAGCAGAGGCAGGACTCCTTCCTAGGTACTCAGATATGGCATGTGGGCATCCCGAGCAGCCACTTAATCCACTGTGCCACAATGCCTACTCCCTGATTTTATCTTGGGTAACTTTAAATCAAAACCAAGATATTAACATTGGCACAAATTATTAACTAAATTATTAACCTTATTAAAATTTCATCAGTTTTTCCACTGATATGTTTCAAAATCATTCTCAGAATCTCACACTGGATCCTTCTCCTTAGTCTCCTGCAGTCTATAATAATTCCTAAATCTGTCATAGTCTTGATGCTTTTGAAGATTACTGATAAATTATGTTGTAGTATTTCCCTTGGTGTGGAATTGTCTTGATGTTTTCTCATGAGCTGGAATGAGGTTATGCAGTCTTTGGTAAGAATACCACAAGGGGGGCTGGCGTTGTGGCATAGTAGGCTAAGCTTCCACCTATGGCACCGGCATCCCATTTGAGCACCAGTTTCAATCTTGGCTGCTCCACTTCCAATTCAGTTCTCTATTATGGCCTGGCAAAGCAGTGGGAGATGGCCCAAGTCCTTGGGCTCCTGCACCCACGTGGGAGATCCAGAAGAAGCTCCTGGCTCCTGGCTTTGGATCAACCCAACTCCAGCCATTGTGGCCATTTGGGGAGTGAGCCAATAGACAGAAGACCTTTCTCTATGTCTCCCCCTCTCTGTAACTCTACCTCTCAAATAAATAAATAAATAAATAAATAAATCTTCTTTTAAAAAAAAGAATGCTACAGAAATGATATTGACCTGCTTGTATATGCTACCATATATCAAGGGATTCATGATATCATTATTTCTTATTACTGGTGGTATTAAATTTCATTGCTTGATTATGGTAGTGTCTGCTAAGTTTCTCCACTGTGAAGCTACTATTTTCCCTTTGTAATTAATACATATCTAGAAAGAGATTGAGACTGTAAATTATGTTTCTGTCAGAACTTCTCACTAATTTTAGCAGCCATCAGAGGCAATGAAGGGAAACCATCTCTTTGGTTTCTGGTTTATTCTTCGTGTATTTCTTTTGTGCATATGAGCGGATAGCTTGTGTTCTCTGACATTTTTGTATTTGTTACATGGAAGACATTATTCTATATTTTACTCTTTTCTCTTTACTATTTCCACTTAGCAGTATGTACTGTATATTCCAATGCTCCATCTGGCTTTACAGAGAGCTTCCTTATATATTTTTTAGAGATTTATTTGTTTATTTGAGAGTCAGAGTCAAATTCAGAGAGAGAGAGAGAGAGAGAGAATGAGAGAGAATGTGAGAGAATGAGAGAATATCTTCCATCCACTGGTCCACTCCCCAAACGGCTGTAGCAGCCATGGCTGGACCTGCTGAAGCCAGAATCCAGGAATTCCAATCAGGTCTCCCACTTGCTTGCCAGGGACTTGGGCTATCATCTGCTGCTGCCTTCCTATGCACATTGGCAGGGAGCTGGATCAAAAGTAGAGCTGCTGGGACTCAAACCAGCTCTCTGATATGGAGTGCCACTGTCAGAAGCAGAGTTACAGAGGCAATGCACTGCAGCACAGTGCCAGCCCCTACCCTCAATTTTTAAGTTATTTATATGTTAAAAATATTAGCATTTGTGGCATATTGGGTAAAACCACCACCTGCAGTGCTAGGATCCCATAAGGGCACTGGTTCGAGTCCTGGCTGTTCCCACTGCTAATCCAGCTCTCTGCCATGGCCTGGGAAAGCAGTAGAAGATGGCCCAAGTCCTTGGGCCCTTGCACCTGCCTGGGAGACATGGAAGAAGCTCCAGGGTCCTGGCTTCAGATCAGCCCAGCCCTGGTCATTGCAGCCATTTGGGGAGTGAACCAGAGATGGAAGACTCTCTCTCTCTTTCTTTCTTTCTCTCTCTCTCTTTCTGTAACTGTGCCTTTCAAATAAATAAATATTTTTTTAGAGATTTTATTTGTTTTATCTGAGAGGTAGAGTTATAGACAGTGAGTGGAAGAGTCAGAGAGAAAAGTCTTCCGTTCAGTGGTTCACTCCCCAGATGGTCACAATGGCCGGAGCTGTGCCAGTCCAAAACCAGGAGCCAGGAGCTTCTTCTGGTCTCCCACACACACTCCTTGGGTGCAGGGGCCCAAGGACTTGAGCTATCCTCTACTGCTATCCTAGGCCATAGCAGAGAGCTGGATTGGAAGAGGAGCAGCTGGGACTAGAACCGGTGCCCATATGGGATGCTGGCGCCGCAGGCGGAGGATTAACTTACTGCACCACCATGCCAGCCCCTCAAATAAATAAAAATTTTTTTCTGATGGGCAGAGTTAGACAGTGAGAGAGAGAGACAGAGAGAAAGGTCTTCCTTTTTCCATTGGTTCACCCCCCAAGTGGCTGCTACAGCCAGTGCGCTGCACCAATCCAAAGCCAGGAGCCAGGCATTTCCTCCTGGTCTCCCATGCAGGTGCAGGGCCCAAGCACTTGGGCCATCCTCCACTGCGCTCCCGGGCCACAGCAGAGAGCTGGACTGGAAGAGGAGCAACCGGGACAGAATCTGGTGCCCTGACCGGGACTAGAAACCGGTGTGCCGGCACCACAGGCGGAGGATTAGCCTAGTGAGCCACGGCACCGGCCATAAATAAATATTTTTAAAAAGAATATTAGCATTTTGTCTGTGGTTTATAGTACATATGCCACAAAGAATACAAATTTTCTCCCAGTTACTTAGTTCTGTTTTGTTTTGTTTTGTTTGTAATATTATTGTCATGCAAGAATTTTTTGCTTATATGGGGTTTATTTTCTCCCACACCAGTAGTGAGTGTAGCAGTTCACTACTAACATTAACATCCTAGGTTCTTTGTATCTTCCGGTTGCCGAGTGTGTTGGCTTATTACCCTAGAGCTGTAGGATAGCTACTAAACCTCTTGGCATCACAGCCATGTTCCTGGAAGAAAGAATGTGAAAGGCCAATAGTAGCCATTTGTGTTTCCTTTTATCAGAAAAGCAAAAGCTTTCCCTGAAGTTCCCTGACAGACCTATATTTAGGTCTATTAGCCAGAACTGGGTCATATTTATACCTACCACTAAGGAGGTGGAGGACTGAAGTATTCTGCCTTCCTAACATCTATAGTGGTAAATAGCAAGGGAAAAAGGGAGAATCGGGTCAAGATTGGATGTTGTTAGCCTCTCTACTAGAGCGTGCCACTGTTAGGTCTAAGATACAGGTCCAGAAGATTCAAGGACAACCAGTCAAGATAGAAAAGACTTTTATTGTAGAAGGGACAACATAGTAAACTAAGATTTTAGCCCAGGTGGACAGCAGGTGGGGGGGTCTGAAGGAGTGCTTCAAACCCCTTCCCGCTCCCAGGTTGTGGGCAGTTGTCCTTTTTATGCTCTGTGTTTGGGAAAGGACCATGTATTCTCACAGAGACCAACATCCACCATGAGAAAGTGGGCATGGATGAGAACAAGCTGCCTTGGTTTATCAGAATCAGCAATGTACACTGTATGGTCTTCTCAGCCTATGTCCCTAGCAAGGAGCTGGTAAAAGGCAGAGTCAAATCAGTAGAGTCACATAAGTAAAACCCAGCAGTGTTATCTTCAGAGTCATTTTTCTTGCTCCCAGTTTTACCAGGTGCAGAGTTAGCCATTTTTGTCCTAGTGGCCTAGCAAGCCCTAACATCCAGTAAGCCAAGGGGATATCAACCAGAGAATTAAATGCTGAATCAGGGGTCCTTAATGGTAAAGTTGATCACTATCTGAATGGTAATTTCTGACAGTACTTGGAGACCTTTTATTCTGTGTTTTGTTTAGTTTGAAAACTTCTTTTTATTTCTACTTTTACCTGACAAGTCCAACAGTAAAAGTAAGCTGTATGTATGTACAGCTTAATCCAGGGTTTCAAACTATATTAGTAAGACCCAATTCCTCTCCATCTTTTAGTTCAGGATCACTTTTGTATCATTTACACACTCAGTCACATCCCTTTATCAAGCACCTATTTCTGTCTCCAGGCTTATGTACTCACAGTCTCAAATCCAGTAAGAACATTGTCTCTATTCTCCAACTACTTGCATAGAAGTACTGGGCCTTTCATATTCACTTCAGTTAGTTCATATGTCTACCCTAACCCAGTTTGGCCAGGAAGATGCAGGGCTTTCACGGTGTTGAATTGCAGGCTATGCCTGAATCATCGTGAAAATATCAGGAAACCGTTAACAGCAAAAACAGCAGATGCTAGATGGTAAGTGTCTACTGCAGTCCTGTACGTGTCAGAACTCCCCTCTCAAGGAAATGTTTAGGAGGCACCATTCACTTTATCTCCCCTTAACTGTTGGGGGTGTTAAACTTGAACCTAGTACAAACAAAGCGTGCAGCTGTTAAGACTAGTCTCATAGTTTTTTATATTTTTAGCAATATCCTGGTGTACCTGGGATAGTCAAATGTTGACTGGGAGAAATTCCATTGACCAATTGGTCTACTGGTATGTACGTCTAGATATTTGGTCCTGAACTAAGAACCACGTGACCTGAGTTAAACTTCCAAGTATCCAGCTATTAGTTTGTAACTTGAGCAATTAATTTTTTCTTGTATTTAAAATGGGGGTAATAAATTGGTATATTTCTGTAACTGGAATTATGGTACAGCAAGTTAAGCCACCACTTGCAACGCTGATATCCTGTATCAGAGTGCTGCTGGCTCCTCTGCTTCTGACCCAGCTCTCTACTAATGCACATGGGAAGGTAGCAGAAAACGGTGCAAGTATTTGTACCCCTGCCACACACATGGAGACCACAATGGAATTCCTGGTCCCTGGCTTCAGCCTCACCCAGCCCTGGCTGTTGAGCCATTTGGGGAGTGAACCAGCAGATGGAAGAACTCTGTTTCGCTTCCACTTCCTCTTCCTCCCTCCCCCCCATCACTTGGCCTTTGAAATAAATAAATAAATAAATCTTTTTTACATAAGCAAATAAATTGATATGTTTGAGGAGATTGTTGTAAGAATCAGTGAGATAATAGAAAAATACTTCAAACAGTGTAAACTATGTAAATACAAGGTGACAAATTCTTGTAGCTAATAAAATTTTGCAACACTTTGTGTTTTACTTTGATATTTTGGACATACTTTTGCTTAATTTAAGGGGAAGATGTAAAAATTAAAACTATAAAGTTGTAAAAATGAAATGCACTGTCACCATGAATCTTGGGGAAAATACTGATTTTTACTTAATTTTATCCTCTGGATTATCTTTGAATTACAGGGTTTTCTTCCCCTTTCCTAGGAACTTCTTCAGAAGACTATCAGAAATGCTGTATAAAAAAGTAAGAACTGAATATTTTAAATTTGTTGTGCTTTTGAAAACCTTGTATTCTATTAGTTACATAGCAAATATAATTGTAAGTCTACAAATTTACTCAATATTTCTAAAGGATTCACTGTGTGTCAGGATTGTTAGTTATAAACAAAACTGATTAAAAACAAAATATGGCTGGCGCCGCAGCTCACTTGGTTAATCTTCCACCTGCAGCACCGGCATCCCGGGTTCTAGTCCCGGTTGGGGTGCCGGATTCTGTCCCAGTTGCTCCTCTTCCAGTCCAGCTCTTTGCTGTGGCCCAGGAAGGCAGTGGAGGATGGCCAAGTGCTTGGGCCCTGCACCTACATGGGAGACCAGGAAGAAACACCTGGCTCCTGGCTTCAGATCGGCGCAGTGTGCCTGCCGTAGCAGCCACTTGGGGGGTGAACCAACGGAAAAAGGAAGACCTTTCTCTCTGTCTCTCTCTTTCTCACTGTCTAACTCTGCCTGTCAAAATAAATAAGTAAATAACAAAATCTCTGCCTTCATTGAGTCTACTTTCTAGTGGGAAGAAATAAACAATAAATAAGTAAACTTATGCCATGTTATACAATAATGAATATCATGGAAAAAAATAGAACAAGAGAGGGGCTAGGGAGTATTGGGGTAGAGGTTTGCTGCTTTAAGTAGTGTGGTCAGGGTAGTCATTGTTGAAAAGGTAGCATTTAAGTAGAGACTTAAAGAGACAGAGCAAAATGAGTGGTTCAGCAGAGAAAGAGCATTCCAAGTGGAAGGAGCAGTCAGTACAAGACCTGAGGCAAGAAGACTTGGGCCTGAGGAGAGGAGAAAGGTCGATGGGGCCGAGAGAAGCAGGAGGCCAAATCTATAAGGCATTGTAGAACACTTTAGGTGAGTTGGGAAGCCTTTGAGGAATTATGTGACGTTAGTTATATTTTAGAGGAATCATCGTCCCTGCTGTGATGAGAGTACACTATGGGGAGGAAAGGAATAAGGGAGATTATAGTTAAGACTGTTGCCTTAATCTAAGCAAAAGATACTAGGTTGTGGACCAGAGGAATAAGAGTAGTGGTAGTGTGAGTATGGTCAGATTTTGGACGTACATTAAGAGTAGAATTAACAAGATCTGCTGATACAGTAAATGGTGGGATGTGATGTGAGAGATAGTTGACTCCACAGTTTTAACTTAATAATGTATCTGTAAAATAACATTTTATAAACTCTTATGAAATTTTTATCTTATATAAATTAGTTGGCTTAATCTGAATTAATATATCTGAGCTTCATTTTGTCAAGTATTTACAAATTTACACTGAGGCCCAGGGTTATGTCACAGTGAGTTAAGCTGCCACTTGCAACAACAGCATCCCATATTAGAGCACCAGCTCAAGTCATGGCTGCTCCACTTCTGATCCAGCTCCCTGCTAATGTGTGTGGGAAAGCAGCAGAAGATGGCCCAGGTCCACGGGCCCCTGACATCCATGTGGGACATCTGGATGTAGTTTCAGGCTCCTATCAGGTTCTAGTCCTGGCTGTTCCTCTTCTGACCCTGCTTTCTTCTATGGCCTGGGAAAGCAGTGGAAGATGGCCCAAGTCCTTGGGCCCCTGCACCCACATGGGAGACCTGGAAAAAGCTCCTGGCTCCTGGCTTCGGATCGGCGCAGCTCCGGCCGTTGTGGCCAGTTGGAGAGTGAATCATCAGAGGGAAGACCCCCCCCCCCTTTTTAAGATTTATTTATTTATTTGAGATTCAGAGTTAGAGAGAGAAAGAAATATTCCATCCGCTCGTTGACTCCTGTCTTCTGCCTAGGCCATTGTGGTCATTTGAGGAGTGAACCAGCAGATGGAAAATCTCTTTCTGTCTCCTCTGTCTGGCATTCCGCCTTTCAAGTAAATAAAATAAATATTTTTTAAAAATTTTAAAATTCACAATGACTCTTAATGCTATTAAAAATTTGGGTATTCACCTTTATCTACTGACTTGAAGAGTTTCTTTAAATTTTTTTTAAATTTACTTATTTGATAGACAGAGATAGTTATAGAGACAGACAGATCATCCATCCACTGGCTCATTCCTCAAATGCCATAACAGCTGAGGGTGAGCTAACCTGTCACCTAGAACTTAATTTTGAGTAGCAGGGACCCAAGTATTTGAGCTATCAGGTAATGCTTCCCAGTGTGCTCATTAGCAGAGAGCTGGAATTGGAAGAGTAGATGAGGCTTGAACCCAGGCACTCAAAATTGGTATGCAAGCATCCCAAGCAGCATCTTAACTAATGTGTCAAATACCCACCACTTACCCTGTGCTCTTTCATTATTCAGTTCCTGTAAGTGTTGCTTCATGCTATTATGTAAAATTGACAGCCGGCGCCGCAGCTCACTAGGCTAATCCTCCGCCTTGCGGTGCCGGCACACCGGGTTCTAGTCCCGGTCGCCCCTCTTCCAGGCCAGCTCTCTGCTCTGGCCAGGGAGTGCAGTGGAGGATGGCCCAAGTGCTTGGGCCCTGCACCCCACGGGAGACCAGGAGAAGCACCTGGCTCCTGCCATCGGATCAGCGCGGTGCGCCGGCCGCAGCGCGCCTACTGCGGCGGCCATTGGAGGGTGAACCAACGGCAAAAGGAAGACCTTTCTGTCTCTCTCTTTCACTATCCACTCTGCCTGTCAAAAAAAAAAAAGTTTAAAAGTTTAAAATTGACGTTCTATTCTGGTCCCTGCACAGTTACCAGAATATTCTGTTTCCTCTCTGAGCAAGAAGACTAAAAGTTTTAAATTTGTACCACATGAAATGCAGTACCATGAGAAAAATAATATTTGTGGATTACAAGTGATTATTTCATATTACTAAATTGAAATAATCTTCTAATTTTTATATTGTAATATTATAGTCTGAAAAAATCGTGTTCATTGTGAATTATTAAAGAGGAACTGCTTTCCCTTTGTAGTATTAATTATTGCACTAAGAATTTCCACAAAACATGCTTTGATTACTTGTTTTACATATTACTATTTATTTTTTTATTTGTATGTGTCCCATAAATACAACATTTAGAACACAGTAATTCTTCCCACCATATCTGCCTTCCCACCCATTCTCCCACCCTTTGTTCTTTTCCCTCTCCCTTTTAGTCTGAGAAAGAAAAAGGGAAGGAAGGGAGGGAAGGAGGGAGGAAGGAGGGAAGGAGGGAGGGAGGGAAGGAAGGAGAGTGGGAAGGAGAGTGGGAAGGAAGGAAGGGAGGGATGGAGGAAGGGAGGAAGGAGAGAGAGGGAGAAAGGGAGGGAGAGAGAGGGAGGGAAGAAAGAGGGAGGGTGACCCAAGGACTTGGGCCATCTTCTACTGCTTTCCCAGGCCATAGCAGAGAGGTGGGTCAGAAGTGGAGCTGCTGGGACTCAAACAGGCGCCCATATGGGATGCCAGCATGGTAGGCAGCTTTACCCACTACACCGTAGCACTGGTCCCTGTTGTTACTATTTTACAACTAAATTTTTACCAGAATTAAATGGTAAACAATGCAATGTTACTTTCTTTAGTGGAAATCTAAACTACCAGTCTTCTGTGCTAATGAGATTGTGAGATTGAAGATTAATATTCTTGAGTACAGGGGCTGGCACTGTGGAGCAGCAGGTTAACGCCTTGGCCTGAAGTGCCGGCATCCCATATGAGCACCGGTTCTAGTCCTGGCTGCTCCTCTTCCAACCCAGCTTTCTGCTATGGCCTGGAAAAGCAGTGGAAGATGGCCCAAGTCCTTGGGCCCCTGCACTCACATGGGAGACCTGGAAAAAGCTCCTGGCTCCTGGCTTCGGATCAGCGCAGCTCCGGCCGTTGTGGCCAGTTGGGGAGTGAACCATCAGAGGGAAGACCCCCCCCCCTTTTTAAGATTTATTTATTTATTTGAGATTCAGAGTTAGAGAGAGAAAGAAATATTCCATCTGCTCATTGACTCCCCAGATGGCTACAATGGCTGGGGCTTGGCCTGGCAAAGGCCGGGAGCCAGGAGCTTCTTCTGGGTCTTCCAAGTGGGTGGCAGGGGCCCAGACACTTGGGCCATCTGCTGCTTCTTTTCCCAGGCCATTAGCAGGGAGCTAGATTGGAACTGGAGCAGCTGGGACTTGAATCAGTGTCCATATGGGATGCTGGCATCACAGGTGAAGGTATATTTGCTGTGCCATAACGCCTGCCCCTAAGCTCTTGTTTTTATGTTGAGTTTCCACCCTGTTGTTTGGACATCTCCTGCTAGTACTCTCTACAGGGATTTTTCACATACCTCCTTTACTATGGCTTTCTCTTCACATCATCTAATATCATCATCCTGTCTATTATCTCCATCTCCAGAGTTTGGGATTGAGGGAGTGAAGCCAGTTCCTATTATCTGCTTGTTTCCCAACCCTCTGTCTTCTTATCCTTTGTTTTGTTTTGTTTTAAAAGATTTTATTTATTTATTTATTTGAGAGGTAGAGTTACAGACAATAGAGGGAGAGACAGAGAGAAAGGTCTTACACCTGCTGATTCACTCCCCAATTGGCTGCAACGGCTGGAGCTGAGCCAATCTAAAGCTAGGAGCTTCCTCTGGGTTTCCCATGTGGGTGCAGGAGCCCAATTGCTTGGGCCATCTTCTACTGCTTTCCCAGGCCACAGCAGACAGCTGGATCAGAAGTGGAGCAGCCGGGACTCGAACCGGCGCCCATATGGGATTCTGGCACCGCAGTCAGAGGATTAATGTACTTTGCCACAGCGCTGCCCACCCCCCACCCCCCATCCTTTTTAAGTAATCCTTCAGGCTAGATGGCAGAGAGGAGGAAACTTATCTTTGTTCATATCCTGAGTTCATATTTCTCCATAGAGGAGAAATTCCAAAAAAAACGATTCAAAAGGCACACCATATGTTCCCTGGAATTAGGTTTCTGATTCAAGCCTGAAAAATCTAAAGTATGTTAGATGATTTAAAATACCAGAATAAATAGGAATCTGGATGGCATTTCAGAAATTGACACAATAAAGATTTGTACATTATATGTGCAAATCAGACATGGATTCCATAGCATGGGTGCAATTATGGATTACCTTGAAAGGGGTCATGCCCAGTATAACTTCCTACAAAGGGCAAAGTAATCTCAATCAAAGGAGGCTGGATGTTATATCAAATGTAAAAACTGAGGGGCCAGTGCTGTGGCTTAGTGGGTTAAGGCACTGCCTGCAGCACTGGCATCCCATATGGGCTCTAGTTCAGGTCCCAGCTGCTCTGCCTATGACCCAGTTCCATGCTAAGGTGCCTGGGAGTGCATTGGAAGATGGCCCAGGTCTTTGGGCCCCTGCCCCCATGTGGGAGGCTTGGAGGAATCTCCTGTCTGCTGGCTTCGGATTGGCCCAGTTCTGGCTGTCAGAGCCATTTAGGGAGTGAACCAGCAGACAGGGGATCTCTCTGCCTCTGCTTCTCCCTTGGTGTAATTGTGCCTTTAAAGTAAAATGAATATATCTTTAAAAAAAAAAAAACAAAAAACTCTGGAGGTCATCAATCAGCAGTAGCAAGTGAGAGAGACCTAGTGATAGGGAAATCTCTGAAGGGTCCTTTGATTTAGAGTCAGCACTTGGCTGTCTGTCAATCCCAGGACACCAGTGACATAACAGTACCAATCAAGATCAAGAAGGACCTTTCCTATTCTTTCTACAACCCCCCCTTTCAAATGCCAGAGGAACCCAAAGAGTAACTACCAAGTAGGAGAGGCCAAAAAGAAAAAAAACTATGATTGTTTTTCCTACTTTATTTTAGGAGTCTGATTCAGGTCCAAGATAGGAAAAAGAAAAAATTTAAATTGAAATTCAATAGTAGAGTTGTACCATTATGCTAGACTCCTTTTTTTTTTTTTTTGACAGGCAGAGTTAGACAGTGAGAGAGAGAGACAGAGAGAAAGGTCTTCCTTCTATTGGTTCACCCCCCAAATGGCTGCCACGGCTGGCGCGCTGCGCCAGTCCGAAGCCAGGAGCTAGGTACTTCCTGCTGGTCTCCTATGTGGGTGTAGGGTCCAAGCACTTGGACCGTCCTCCACTGCCCTCCCAGGCCACAGCAGAGAGTTGGACTGGAAGAGGAGCAAGCGGGACAGAATCTGGTGCTCCAACCGGGACTAGAACACGGGGAGCCGGCATCGCAGGCGGCGGACTAACCAAGTGAGCTGTGGTGCCAGCCGCTAGACTATTACCTAAAAATAACTTTATTACAAGAGAATTCTAGAAGAGCATTTGTAAAAATAAACCCACCTAAAGTTCACTCAGAAGCAAAAAGTACTATTTTGATAGAATAAGTTTACATGGAAATATGAAAGAATAAAATTTTCCAAGATTTATTTATTTATTTGAAAGTTAAAGTTACACAAAGAGGAGAGGCAGAGAGAGAGAGAGACAGGTCTTCCATCCGATGGTTCACTCCCCAATTGGCCACAATGCCCAGAGCTGCACCAATCCAAAGCCAGGAGCCAGGAGCTACTTCTGGGTCTCGCACACAGGTGTAGGGGCCTAAGGACTTGGGCCATCTTCTACTGCTTTCCCAGGCCATAGCAGAGAGCTAGATCAGAAGTGGAGCAAACCGGTGTCCATGTGGGATGCTGGCATTGCAGGCAGTGGCTTAACCCGCTATGCCACAGCACCGGACCTATAAAATTGTTTTCTGATTACTGAGTTCAACAGAAATTCTCTTCTCACATTGGTTTGCAGCTCCATTACCTTGCTAGGAAATCCATTTTGTTGCTCAGAAGCTATGCTTTGATCCTTATTCTCTCCCACATATTTAGATAAAATTAAAGGAGTCTCATTTATAGGTGTACAAAAAGAAAAGAATATTTATTCCCCCCATCGCCAAAAATTTCTGTCATGTTGCTTGAACTGGTTACCATGAGAACCCTAGGAAATAGAATTGCTCTTCCTTTAGTATTAATGAGGTAAGTAAACAAGATAGGCTAAGTATCTTTCATAATGCCATTCGAGTGTGGGTAGCTGAATTAGGGTTTAAAATCTGGTCTTTCTGGCCGGCGCTGTGGCTTAACAGGCTAATCCTCCGCCTTGCGGCGCCGGCACACCGGGTTCTAGTCCCGGTTGGGGTGCCGGATTCTATCCCGGTTGCCCCTCTTCCAGGCCAGCTCTCTGCTATGGCCCGGGAAGGCAGTGGAGGATGGCCCGGGTCCTTGGGCCCTGCACCCGCATGGGAGACCAGGAGAAGCACCTGGCTCCTGGCTTCGGATCAGCGAGATGCGTCGGCCACAGCGGCCATTGGAGGGTGAACCAATGGCAAAAAGGAAGACCTTTCTCTCTGTCTCTCTCTCTCACTATCCACTCTGCCTGTCAAAAAAAAAAAAAAAAAATCTGGTCTTTCTGATTGTAAACACTATGTCTTGTATTCTATGCCAAATGTCTCACACTACTAAATGTATAAATATATTGTCTTTTGTTATTAAGCTATTTTATACAGATATGATAATATTTTTCCAGCAATTGGATTATTTCTATAAGATAATTAATTGCATGTGAATGATTTAAGTATTGTTTGAAGACTCTTTAAAATTACTAAAAGATAAAAAAATGCCACAAATTTGTTCTTATTACAGAGGGATGATGTTAGCAGACCAAAGTATTCCTTCAAAACCAAAGTATACTTCAGATTCAAAATCAGGTAATAAACAGTGAAACTAATTATTTTCATTATTATATATATATATATTTGCATTTTTATGCATCCAGTATTTTAAAAAAATGGTCACCCAGGAAACTGAGTGCTTTTTTTATATTTGTTTGTAGTTAAGATATGAAGATATGTAGTATTCGTAAGTAGGTCTTAACTATCCCCTCAGGACCCATCTTTTATTCACTTAATATCATTCCAGTTTTAATATATGTGCTGCCAAAGCGAGCACTATTCATTTAATAAATATTTACTGGATTGGTACTCTATACTAGGCATTATTTTGTATACCAGTGGGAAGGATCCACTTTCCCTGCCCTTAGAGGTTTCAGTAGTAGGAGGTAAAGAAAAGAAAGCAGATATATTATTGTTATATTTGATGATTGAAAATAATGGAATAAACAAATTATCTCATATTATTGGCACTCTATTTATTATTATTAGAGTAAACTTCAGAAGGCATTTACATTTCTTGTTAACCTCTCTTGGATCTCACATTTCTGTTTACTTTATCTTCTGCAAAAAATTTTTTAGCATCTGTTTGGCAATAAATGTGAAGTTCTGCTGATTTTCTTCTTGATGGTTATAAATGTTTACATGAACTAAAAATGTATATTTGCATAATCTTCACTTGAGGAATTATCTTAATGGTCAATTGCTAAATGCCAGGCATTATGTTACAGATGGTAAATATAAAAATGATTTAAGATAATTTTGATAGTGAGACTAGACTAGCGATAGAAAAACTAAACTTGTATAAGTACCGATCATTGGAAGAAGTAGTATGTTATGTACTAGAGGATGCGTGTTAGAAGGGAGATTTGTTGGCTGGCGCCGCGGCTCAATAGGCTAATCCTCTGCCTTGCGGCGCCGGCACACCAGGTTCTAGTCCCGGTCGGGCACCGATCCTGTCCCGGTTGCCCCTCTTCCAGGCCAGCTTTCTGCTGTGGCCAGGGAGTGCAGTGGAGGATGGCCCAAGTGCTTGGGCCCTGCACCCCATGGGAGACCAGGAGAAGCACCTGGCTCCTGCCATCGGATCAGCGCGGTGTGCTGGCAGCAGTGCGCCTACCACGGCGGCCATTGGAGGGTGAACCAACGGCAAAAAGGAAGACCTTTCTCTCTGTCTCTCTCTCTCTCTCACTGTCCACTCTGCCTGTCAAAAAAATAAAAAAAAAAAAAAAGGGAGATTTGTTTCCACATCAAAGTGTATGGCAACCTGTAAACAAGAAAAGAGAGGTATTGAAAGGACAAGTGGTGAAGACACCAAAACAACCATAATTTTACCTAGGTCTTTCTCAATGAAAAGTTTTGCTTTAGATGTAGAAAATATTATTTATGAAGCATGAGGAAGGGCAGACTAGGGATGCTGAAATCATGTATGTTTTTACATTCTTGTATGCATTGATTAATCATATCTTGCTCTAGAGATATTTTTTGCATATTATTTAATTTAACAATGACAACTGTGTTCCAGTTGTATACCAGGCTATTTACCAAGTGTTAAGAAATAAAAAAATGGTTGTGTTCCTGCCCTCAATGATGTGATAGCTTGTAACAGATAAACATGAAATTATTTCTGAACAACTCCTGCTCTGGCTCCTTTACAATCTTATCTACTGCTACTAGCCAGGGAATGACAGGTGAAAGGAACATATAAAAAGGCCTTGAGATGGAAATCTTCTTGACCTGTTCAAAGAGGAATAAAGAGGTTAGTGTGGCTGCAGCAGATTAAGAAGATGACTGGTTGAAATTATGATCACAGGGCTAGTCAGGTGGTATAATGTAGAATCTTATATGCCATGGCAACAACCAGAGATTTTATTCTAAATGTGATGAGAAATGTTTTAAAGCATCTTAAAGCAGAGAGATGACATGATCAGGTATATGTTTAAAATTTTTTGTATTTTATTTCATTTTAATTATATTTAAGTAGTCTGATGAGGTTGGTGGCTACCATCTTGGATAACACCACTTCAAGGAATTCATGTATGTTGTAGTGAGATGTAAAGTCATATCAATACCTGGGAAACCCCTGTATTTCACCTCTCCTATGTGGTGAAAATATCACTCCAGGGAAGAAAACTACAGACTGGAATAATTCCAGCCTTCCAAAAGATCATGGGTTCTGTGCTTCTATGTCCAGTATCTCTATAGTCTTTTTTTTTTTTTTTTTGACAGGCAGAGTGGACAGTGAGAGAGAGAGACAGAGAGAAAGGTCTTCCTTTTTTGCCGTTGGTTCACCCTCCAATGGCCGCCGCGGCTGGCGTGCTGCGGCGGGCACACTGCGCTGATCCGATGGCAGGAGCCAGGTGCCTATCCTGGTCTCGCATGGGGTGCAGGGCCCAAGGACTTGGGCCATCCTCCACTGCACTCCCTGGCCACAGCAAAGAGCTGGCCTGGAAGAGGGGCAGCCGGGACAGAACTGGCGCCCCGACCGGGACTAGAACCCGGTGTGCCGGCGCCGCAAGGCGGAGCAGTATCTCTATAGTCTTAACATTCTAAGTTGGTATTCTATGTTCTAAAGACTTAGATGTAGTTTAGAATTATTGTTCTGGCTACCATGTGCGAAGAATAGATTAAGAAGATAAGAGTAGAAGCAAGGAGAACTTGTTTAGCTATTGGAGTGGGGTCTTAGACTAACATGGTAACAATGGTCTGTTTTGAGATATATTTTATAAGTATATGTACCAGAATTTTCTGATTAGGTAATAGAGAAATAGAGGTCAAGGGTGAATGTTAAATTTTTGCCTTAAGAAACTAGGTGAATGGTGATTCATTTATTAATATGGGAGCACTGTAGGGCAGAGAAAATTGGGAGAATGATTCAGCGATTTCAGCTCGAACATACTACATTTAATGTACTAGCTCATGTAATGTTACATGAAATAACACAGACACAAACATGTATACACTGTGTAGTTTTAAATATACAAAGTTGAGGTGGTCAAGACTATTCTGGATGATGGAAGTCAGAATAGAGGTAATCTTTGCAAAGGGACTACCAACTGAGCATACATAGGAGACTTCTCGGGTACTGGAAATGTTTTATATCTTGATCTGATTGGTGGTTATATTGATGAATATATATATGTATATATACACATAAGATTTGTGACCACCACTTTATATATGGTATTTTTTAATAAAACATTTGAAAATGGAGGGACTTATTATCTTTCAAGTGGAGATGTTATAAAGGCAGTTTGTGATGCAGGATTTTATAGTTTAGAGGCTTCTGCTGTAGAGATATATCTATGTATATTTGGTGCTAGAACATGGATGTTTTTAAGCCATATGATTACATGAAATCATGCAGGAAATAAATAGAAAAGAGATGTGTAAAAAGAGTATAAATAGGACACACAAACATTTAGAAGTAGGCATGTAGAGATCCAGCAAAGGAAACAGAGATTCAGTGGCTAGTGTAGAAGTAGAAAAAACAAGAAGAGAATGACATCTCAGAGGTCATGAGATGTGAGTGTACTGGGGAGACAGCGATCCCAACTATTGAAAGAGCAAAAGATTAAATGAGATTTGAGGACTGAGAATTACAGTCCCCAAAACCTGACCTGATCCTATTCCAGAGTCTTCCATCTTAGTTAGCAAATGTAGTTGAGCAAACCAGGAAACCGGGGGGTCATCCTCAATAACTCTTTCCTTATTTTTTCTTTTTATTTGAGGCACATGGAAACAGGAAAGATCCCACACTCACCAAATGCCAATAATGGCCAAGGGCAGATGCTGTGAACTGGGAACTCAATCCTGGTCTCTCACTTCTACATGGCAGGGACCCAGATACTTAAGACATCCATCATCATCTATCACTGCCGCTTCCCAGTTTCTGCGTTAGCAGGAAAATGGAGTCAGAAGTTTAACATAAGCACTCTAATGTGGGACATGGGCATCCTAATTAACATCTTAACCAGTAGACCAAAGGTGCACCCTCTTGTTACTCTTCTACTTAATATACTGTCAGATCTTGTTACTAGTTTTATCTCTTACAGTGCTCTCAAACGCACTTACTTCTTTGTACATTAAGAGGTGAAGTAGACAAGGAATAATTAACCTATAGGTTTCCACATTTAGCAAACAAAGTTATAGAATAGCCAGTTAAATTTGGATTTAGATAAATAGCAAATGATTTTTAATGTAGATATGTCTGAAATGTTACACATGGTTATACTATTATAGTGGAAGTACTCATGCTACAAAAACACTTGGTGTTTATTGGAAATTCAAATTTAACTGGTCATCCTGTATATTATTTAGTCAACTCTATTAACTTATGCAGTGAGGGTGAGGAATGAGTAAGCAAATACACAGATCATAAAAAGGACTTTGTATTCCAGATTTTGGAGCTTCATTTTTAATTTGGGGTCAGTGGAATACTTTTAAAGAGTTTTAAACAAATGATAGTAGATTTGCATGTTAAATATACAAGGAAGACAATGAACTGCAGAGGGAGCTGAACTGAAAAGCAATTAAAATAATCTAAAGGAAAACATTTTGGTGCCATAGATCAAGATAGTGATGCTATAAATAAAAAGTTAAATAGGAAATATTAAGTAAATATAATGGGTAAAGTTGACACATAGCAGGCACTATAAATACTATTGCTGTGGTTCAGGTCTGCAAAGTAAGGAAAAGGAAAGACTGAAGACTGAAGAGGAACCATAAAAGGGAGCAGAGAGGAAGGGTGTGCCCTCTGTTGGGTTGAGGCCCAGTGAGAGAAGCAGGAAGGGTTTGCATGATATCAGTGGGAATTAAAGCTGGATTGCTTGGATTTGAAAGTTGGATGAGAGGGAGTAAACGTAGTATTTGTTGACAGCTCTTTGAAGAAACTTGCCTATGGACAACAGGTAGGCTGTAATGGGAGGGGGATATGGGGAATGGGGAAAGTTTTTGGTAAGATGAGCAAGGACTGAGTTTGTTTTCAATACTGATAGAAATGGAAAGCCTAATCATACAGGCTAGTGGAATGGTAGGATAATGAAGAATTTTAATCACATACAATTGAAAGGCAAGTACTTCTGTAAAAACCTGGAGCCCTTGAAGTAAAGATATTTTAAAATATATTTTCTTCTATATAAGGCAAGTCAGATTATTCAGCATGATTTTTTCTTCTTAAACCATTATAAAGATACAGTCATGAAGGTCAGGATTTTGATTTTGGTTTTATTAAATTTGAATGTTATGTCTTCTATATGTATAGTCAATGTTTAGAGTATTAAACTATGCTTTCATTTATAGATAATGCTGCTTGTGAGGTTTTACTTGCTGAGAAAACATGCCCTTCAGCCTCTGAAAAGGCAAAGAAAAAAGCAAGTATTGAAGAAGAATAACTACATGAATCATATATTTTAATAATAAAGAATATACCTTTTTTAAACTTTTATTTAATGAATATAAATTTCCAAAGTATAGCTTATGGATTACAATGGCTTCCCCCCCCCCCTTAACTTCCCTCCCACCCGCAACCCTCCCCTTTCCTGCTCCCTCTCCCCTTCCATTCACATCAAGATTCATTTTCAATTCTCTTTATATACAGAAGATCAGTTCAGTATATATTAAAGATTTCAACAGTTTGCCCCCACATAGCAACACAAAGTGAAAAATACTGTTGGAGTACTAGTTATAGCATTAAATAACAGTGTACAGCACATTAATGACAGAGATCCTACAGGAAGTATCTTTTCAACTATTTAAGTCCATAATTAAAAGCATTTTTGGAGTTTAGAAATTGGATTATTCAATCTTGTAAAAAAGAACCAATACAGCATATACGTCAATATCTACTTGATACACCGTTAATGAAAGAGAATGAAAAATTTACATTTTTCCAACTTCTGTTTGAGTAATTGGATATCTATTAGTCATTAAGTTAAGGTAAAAATAAGAATTACTGTGTAGCCAGAGTAGTGTCTTATGCAGAAGATTATTTGTGTGTGTGTGTGTGTGTTTTGACAGGCAGAGTGGACAGTGAGAGAGAGAGACAGAGAGAAAGGTCTTCCTTTGCCATTGGTTCACCCTCCAATGGCCGCCGTGGCAGGCGCGCTGCTGCCGGCGCTCTGCGCTGATCCGAAGGCAGGAGCCAGGTGCTTCTGCTGGTCTCCCATGGGGTGCAGGGCCCAAGCACTTGGGCCATCCTCCACTGCACTCCTGGGCCACAGCAGAGAGCTGACCTGGAAGAGGGGCAACCGGGACAGAATCCGGAGCCCCAACTGGGACTAGAACCCAGTGTGCTGGCGCCGCAAGGCGGAGGATTAGCCTGTTGAGCCATGGCGCCGGCCACAGAAGATTATTTGTGAATCAATATGTGAGGCTTAAAATCTGCAGAACTTTGGAGAAGAATTTGAACTTTCTTTTGTTTTTAGCAATAGTTGCTTTTGGATGGAATTTTCTTAATTATATCTTTTGCTTATATCATTCTAGCCAACCAAGTAGTTAGTCTTTTGTTATCTATTTTATAGCTGAGAAAATGGAGATTTAGCTTTTTATCAGTATTTTGAGGCACTTGTAGCAGGCCCTTCTGTATCTATAACTTGTATTAATTCTGTTGCAACACCCTGTCAATATTTAGATTGGGGAACAAATTGAAAAAGGACAGAGTGGTAGCCAGGGCAAATCATTAGCAGGAAGTTTCAAAGATTTCTGGTGAGAGATTGTGATGGTTTTGATCAGGGAATTTTGTAGGAGAGATAGAGAGATATGAATGGATTCTAGAAAATTTTGCCTGGAGAGTTGTTGTATTGAATAGAGGAAGGAATAAGAAGTGTTAAGAAAGACTTTGGGGGCAGGTGTTGTGGCGTAGCAGATTAGGCTGCCAATTGGGATGCCTGCATCCCATAGGAGGGTGCCTAGCTACTCTGTTCTGATCCATCTTCCTATTAATATGCCCAGGAGGCAACAGATGATGGCCCAACTACTTAGGTTCCAGCCACAAATGTGGGAGACCTAGATGGAGTTCTGGCTCCTAGTTCATCTTTGACTGTTACAGGCATGTGGGGTGTGAACCACTTGGTGGAAGATCTCTTGCTTTGTTTCACCTTCTCTAACACTCTGCCTTTCAAATAAATCTTTTTGTTTAGAATATTTATGTTATTTATTTGAAAGGCAGAGTCAGAGAGACAGACAGACAGATAGGCACAGAGAGGTTTTTCATCTGCTGGTGCACTCTCCAAATGGCTAAATGGCCAGAACTGGGGCAGGCTGAAGCCAGGAGCCAGGAGCTTTTTCTGGGTCTCCTAAGTGGATGCAGAGGCCCAACCTCTTGGGCCCTCTTCTGTTGCTTTCCCAGCTGCATTATCAGGGAGCTGGATTGGAAATGGAGGAGCTGGGACTTGAACCAGTACCCATATATGATGTCAGCATTGTAGGTGGTAGCTTTACCTGCTATACCACAGTGCCAGCCCCTCAAATCTTTTTTTAAATATTATTTATTTATTTAAAAGGCAGAGTCACAGAGAAGCAGAGGCAGAGACAGAGTGAGAGGGAGATTGGGGTGGGGGGAGTCTTCCATCTGCTGGTTCACTCCCCAAATGGTTGCCACATTTGGAGCTGGGCCAGTCCGAAGCCAGGAGCCAAGAGCTTCTTCTGGGTCTCCCACATGGGCAGAGATGCCAAGGACTTGGGCCATCTTCCCAGGCCAGAGCAGAGCTAGATCGGAAGAGGAGCAGCTGGGTCTTGAACCGGAGCCTATATGGGATGCTGGCACTGCAGGCAGTAGCTTCCCCCACTATGCCACAGCACCAGCCCCATAAATATTTTTTAAATAGACTTCTAAGTTTCTGTTATGGGCATCTTTGGTGGATAAAGATACTGATTAATATGATAGAAGAGGTAAGATCTAAGGATATATGACAGTGAGTCATTGGCTGTAAATATGGAGTCAGTAGAACAAGAGAGGGGTATAAAGCATTATAGAAATTTTTGAAGTCATAGAAATCAATGAAATCACCTGGGAAAGATTATTTATATAGTGATGGAGAGAAAAGGTCCAGGATTAATCCTCGAAAGTCACATTTATGTAGAACAGGAAGAGTGACCAGAGAGAAGGAGGAAGATACGCTGAATATGGTGTCATGGAGACCAAGAGAGGAAAGCGTTTCACCCCAGAAGAAGGGAGAGTGGTCAACAATATTGAATGCTGCTTGAAGGTCTGCTATTATAAGAAATAAAAAAAAAATTGTAGGAGTTCCATTTTCCAGTCCTAAGTTAAGAATCTTAGTCTCCCACTCTGTCCCAACAACAAGTTAAAAATGGAGAAAACTGAAAAATCATCAACTCTTTTTATATCCACTAGAGAAGTGAGGTTTCAGGGCAAACTGCTGTACCATACATTGAAGAAATAGTCAGGAAGACAGAAAGAATCACAACTACTCAGAATAGAACCCTACATAGGAACTTTATCAGGGCATCAAAGCCTAAACTATTTTTATGAATTTCTGAAGACTCAATGTGATTAAGGATCTAAGAGGTAAAAATTCCAGGGAAACCCATTCGTAGGCTCCTCCTCCTCCTTTTGTGAGTTTTGTCTCCAGGAGCCCTATGAGGTCTTCATAGTGAGGGGGAAAGGAATCATTTTGAAATGAGTTAGAGCACTCTTACTAACAATACCTGCCTTCAAGAGAAACTGTTTTCCCAGAATCTAACGTACTGTTATCAGAGCCTAACCTACCTGTGGGATGGGAAATAACAACTTCAGTTCCCTCTACTGTATCTCACCTAAGGAGGGAAAAAAATATCAGAAGCACTGTGAAGATCACATTCCTGGGCTCAGACTCACCAAAAATCCTATGGCTTTATCACAGGGCTATAGAAAATTTCCTGTCTCACATCTTATCACTGTAATAATAAAGACCCATCCACCATAGTTCCTTTTACCCAGTTTATCATGGCCACCTTTCAAAAAAATTATAAGGCATACTAAAAGGAAAAAAAAACACAAAAAAAAACCCACACCAGTTTGAATAAACTATCAGAACTCAGTCAGATGTGGAGGGAATGTTAGAATTGTCAGACCAGCAATTTTTAAAAAATTGACTAACACACTAAAGGCTTTAATGGGAAAAGTAGACAATATACAAGAACAGATGGATAATTGATTGCAGAGAGATGGATATTCTAATAAATGATACAAAAGAAATGCTATTCTTTACAGAATTAGAAAAAAACCCTAAAATTCATATGGAACTATAAAAGACCCAGAATAGCCAAAGTGATACTCAGAAAAAGGAAGGAAATAAGGAAACAAGCAAGCTAGCTGGAGATACCACAATATTGACTTCAAAGGATACTACAAAGTTACAGTAATTAAAACATTGTGGCCGGCGCCACGGCTCACTAGGCTAATCCTCCGCCTTGCGGCGCCGGCACACCAGGTTCTAGTCCCGGTCGGGGCACCGATCCTGTCCCGGTTGCCCTTCTTCCAGGCCAGCTCTCTGCTGTGGCCAGGGAGTGCAGTGGAGGATGGCCCAAGTGCTTGGGCCCTGCACCTGCATGGGAGACCAGGAGAAGCACCTGGCTCCTGCCATCGGATCAGCGCGGTGCGCCGGCCGCAGCGCGCCTACCGCGGTGGCCATTGGAGGGTGAACCAACGGCAAAAGGAAGACCTTTCTCTCTGTCTCTCTCTCTCTCACTGTCCACTCTGCCTGTCAAAAAAAAAAAAAAACACATTGTGACTCTGGCATAAATCAATGGAAAATAATATAAAACTCAGAAATCAGTCCACACGCATACAACCAACTAATCTGTTGATATAAGTGCCAAGAACATACATTAGTGAAATTGCTACCAGAAAACATAGAGAAAATATTTCAAGACATTGGTATAAGCAGTGATTTTTAGATAAGACCCCAAAAGTGCAGACAAGTGGGATTGTACCAAACTCAGAAGCTTCTGCACAGCAAAGGAAACAACAAAGTGATGCGATGTCATATGGAATGGGAGAAAATATTTGCAATCTACTTACCTGAGAAAAGATCAATATCCAGAATATATAAGTAATTCATCAAACTCAACAATACAAAATCAACCAATCCAGTTAAGAAATGGGCAAAGGACATGAATAGACATTTCTCAAAAGAACAAGTGGCTAATAAATATATGAAAAGGTGTTCAATATCACTAGCTATCAGGGAAGTGAAAATCACAGGCACAATAACGTATCACCTCACCCCTGTCAGAATGGCTAATATATCAAAAAGAAAAAGTGACAAATGCTGGCAAGGAGGTGGTGAAAGGAGAACTTTTGATTTAAACAGTTATTATTTATTTGAAAGGTAGAGCAGCAAAGTGGAGAGGAAGAGAGGGAAAGAGAAAGGAGGGGCAGAGAGAGAGAGAGAGAGACTGACTGACTTCCGTTTACTGGTTCATTACCCTAAATGGCCACAACAGCTGCCGCTGGGTCAGGCTGAAGCCAAGAATGCCATCTTGGTTTCCCTCTTGGGTGATGGGGTGCAAGTAGCTGGACCATCATGTCAGGTACATTAAGAAGAAGCTAGACTGGAAGCAAAGTAGTTGAGACTCAAACCAGAACACTGATGTGGGATGCCAGCCTTGCAAGCATTAGCTTAACCTGCTATGCCATAGTGCCCACCCAAAAGGGGGATTCTTAAATGCTGTTAGTGGAAAAGTAAATTAGTACAGCGACTATGGAGATTCCTTAAAAAACTAGGAATAGAACTTCACTGTGATCCTGCAATCCCGCTGCAAATTCCTCCCTCTTGTCCTTTACATCATGACTGTGTTTTGGATGGAACAAAAATGAAAATACAGGGGCGAGCATTTGGCCTAGGAGTAAAGCTGCAAGGGAAGAGGCTCATGTTTCATATCAAAGTGCCTGGGTTTGATGCCCACCTCAGTCAGGTTTCTTCCACCCCCTCTGCTGCTGCAGTTACTTAAGGAGTGCGCCAGTGAATGGGAGCGTGCACTTGCTCCGATTCTCTCTCTGTTTCCCATGTAGGACTTGCTTTCTCTTATATCTATTTCACTATCTCTCAAATGAATAAAATAAGGTGAAAATATAATTATCAAAATTTGTGGGATATGGCAAAAGCAGTGGCATTTAATGAGTTCGTTTGAAAAGTAGAAAGATCTAAAATCAATAAGCATCCATCTTAGGAAACTAGAAAAAGAAGATCAAATTTAATCCAAAGTAAGCAGAAGAAAGGAAGAAACACAGATCCAGCCATTGTAGGCTAAGGTTTATACCCACAGAAATGAAAACATGCATCTTCATAAATGCTTCTACATGATGTTCATAGCAGCATTAATCATCATAGCTAAAAAGTGGAAACAACTCAAATGCCCATCTAATGACTAGAGGATATATAAAATGTGGCATATTCATATAATACGATATCATTTGGCAGTAGAAACATAAGAAGCTTTGATACATGCTACAACGTGGATGAAGTTTTGAAAATATTGTATGACATCAAAGGGCTAAATCACAAAAGAACACATATTGAATGATTTCATTTATATGAAATATCCAGGATGGGCAAATTTATAAAGACAGAAATAGTTCACTGGTTATTTAGGGCTGGTGATAGTGAAAAGGCAGATGATTGCTAATGAATATAAGCCTTATTTTAAGAGACAGACGTTTTGAAAATTAGATTGTGGTGGTCACAATGTTGTGAATATTGTTTAAAAATTGAATTTTATCCTTAAGGTGGGTAAATTTTATGACATCTAAGTTATACCTTAATAAAACTACTACGAAAGTTCCCTAAACTATTATCTGGAAGAGGGAAGTTCCTGAAAAACTGCAGAGGAATGGATGCAACATACAAGTAGAGGAAATGGCTTTTCATTTCCAGTGTGGTAAATTTGTGGATGTAATTGTGGGAGGACTGGCTTTGCATTCAGAAAGATTCCATGTTTGGCTTAATGTTCTGCTTTTGGGTAATGACATTCTTAGTAATTTTTTAACAAGGGCACTCAAGTTTTGCACTGACCCCCCCCCCCCAATAATGTGATTTTTGAGTGTTGGCATCCTGTTTGATGGTTGCTGTTGTAAGGAAGTGTGTGGCAAGACTGTTAGCTGAGAATAGTAGAGGGAAGGAAGTAAGAAGTTTCAGGAAATTTGTATAGGTGTGAAATAGTCCCGAGAAGCTGGTGAAGTGTAGTAGCGTTACTTTATGGCTTTGCCTTTTGAGCTGGTGGTGGTGTTGATATGCCAGGCTATACAATTTTCCTCAGTACACATTTGCTCTGGAGGCATGTAGGCTATAGACGTCAAGGTTTATCTAAGGCTGGAAATTTGTCAGGTATCTGTGATAGAGAATACAGAGTAGACAAGGAAGGAAAAAGAAGAGGGTTAATAGATGAAGATTAAAATTGTAGGATCAGTGAACTAGAGATTTTAATGAATGGAAGAATTTATTTCATGAAGATGTTTCAGCCAGAACTGAAAAGATATAGGAAACTCTTGGAATTGGTGGTTATGTAGTTTCTGTTAAAGGTAAGGGCTGATATTTGATTATGAAGTGACTGAAAAGGCATGAGGGTAAAATATTGTTGGAAATGTAGGAGTAAAGGAACTGAGAGTCCAGTTGATTGAGTAGGTTATCAAAATTGCTGAGAATGATAGCAGGAATGAGAGAGAAAGCTGTTTGAAAGATGTGAAATATTGATGGAAAGAAAAGTCATCAGGGACTGTAAACACCTCACTCTTTGTTCCATGTTTGTTCTCCCATTCCTTATCTTGGAATATACCTTATATCTGTTCTAAGTCCTCTCTCTCTCTCTCTCTCTCTGTCATCCTCTTTATACCCATATCCACAGTTCAACTGCACCTGCCAGTTTATGTTGAATATATTTAAACTTTGGGAAATATGGTAAAGACATCTTCAAAGCATAAGAGGAGTTAAACAACTTAGGACAAGCAATCACTCAATGGTCTCCAATTTTCAATGTAGAGGATGAGTTAGCAAAGTAACACATTGTCTTAACAGTTGCCAGTTTCCAATGTCAAGAGGACAGGCCGGCGCCGTGGCTTAACAGGCTAATCCTCCGCCTTGCAGCGCTGGCACACCGGGTTCTAGTCCCGGTCGGGGTGCTGGATTCTATCCCGGTTGCCCCTCTTCCAGGCCAGCTCTCTACTATGGCCCGGGAAGGCAGTGGAGGATGGTCCAAGTGCTTGGGCCCTGCACCCGCATGGGAGACCAGGAGAAGCACCTGGTTCCTGGCTTCGGATCAGTGAGATGCGCCGGCTGCAGCGGCCATTGGAGGGTGAACCAAAGGCAAAAAGGAAGACCTTTCTCTCTGTCTCTCTCTCTCACTGTCCAGTCTGCCTGTCAAAAAAAAAAAAAGAGGACAATTTCTTACATGCATATTACCGTATAATGAAGACAGTTAAATATATTTAATGTTTGTCCTGAGATTAAATTTTAAATATTGATAAATCTCATCATTTGTTTTCTTTTCACAAGACACTTTTGGGGAGATGTTATTTTAAATTGGTAAGAAATTATTTTTAAAGGTTTATGTATTTGGGCCAGCGCTGCGGCTCACTTGGCTAATTCTCAGCCTGCAGCGCCAGCACTGCGGATTCTAGTCCCAGTTGGGGTGCCGGATTCTGTCCTGGTTGCTCCTCTTCCAGTCCGCTTTCTGCTGTGTCCTGGGAAGGCAGTGGAGGATGGCCCAAGTGCTTGGGCCCTGCACCCACCTGGGAGACCAGGAGGAAGCACCTGGCTCCTGGCTTCAGATAGGTGCAGTGCACTGCTCGTGGTGGCCATTTGGGGGGGTGAACCAATGGAAGGAAGACCTTTCTCTCTGTCTCTCTCTCTCTCTCTCTCTCTCACTGTCTAACTCTGCCTGTCAAAAAAAAAAAAAAAAAAGATTTATGTATTTGAGAGGCACAGTTATAGAAACACAGAAGGAGAGACAGAGAGAAAGGTCTTCCATCTGCTGCTTCACTCCCCAAATGGCTGCAATGGCTGGAGCTAGCCTGGTCTGAAGCCAGCAGCCAGGAGCTTCTTCCGAGTTTCCCACATGGGTGCAGGGGCTCAAGGACTTGAGCTGAATTCCACTGTTTTCCCAGGCCATCAGCAGGGAGCTGGCGCTGCAAGAGGAGATTTAACCTATTAGGCCACAGTGCCAGCACCAGTAGGAAATATTTTTAAGCTGAATATTTCAAACTATTTTGTCTTTCCATAGATACTTTACTTAAATGTGTGGAACTTGTTATTTTTTTCCTGGAAAATCATCCATCTTTAAGTGTCATTTTTTTTTTTCAATTTGAAAGAATATTGGAACATAAGACAAGTAGTAGCAATGTTTTCATAGCAATGTGAAACCTATTTCATGATTATAAATTTTTTTTCACCCTGAAAAGGATTCTGAACAAAGAGATATAAATTTTCAAACAAAATTAAATTATCCTCATGTAGAAATTAAGGACTCATCATCTTGCCCTAGTTCTGCTCTTGAAAGCAATGCAGGTAGATCCCTTTCTAAAGTTCTGCTGCCTCAGCCCCTGGAATCTGCATTGGTAAGCAGTCTTTTATTAACTAATAATTCTTGAAAATACTATAAAAGTGAAATTACTTACTAAGAATATTTAAGAATGCATAATTTCTTTGTGTTTGTGATTTTCTTTATTTAGCAGTGTTTTGAAAGTCCATTCATATTGTATATATCACAACTTCACACATTTCAATTGCCAAATAATATTCTACTGTACAGATACACCACATTTTACTTGTTATTCATCAATCGATGGACATTTGTGCTGCTTCCACTTAAATGCATAATTTCTTAACGTATCTAGGAAAAGATAAAGCTATTTACTTACAGCTACATACAGACTGAGGTCTTTTTTTTTTTTTTTTTTTGACAGAGTTAGTGAGAGAGACAGAGAGAAAGGTCTTCCTTCCGTTGGTTCACTCCCCAAATAGCTGCTACGGCCAGAGCTACGCCGATCCAAAGCCAGGAGCCAGGTGCTTCCTCCTAGTCTCCCATGCAGGTGCAGGGCCCAAGCACTTGGGCCATCCTTCACTGCCTTCCTGGGCCACAGCAGAGAGCTGGACTGGAAGAGGAGCAATGGGGACTAGAACCCGGTGCCCATATGGGATGCCGGCGCCGCAGGTGGAGGATTAACCAAGTGAGCCACGGCGCCAGCTGACAGCTGTGTCATTGGAACCACAAGAAGGTGGATATTGAGGCAGAATTAAAAATTCCAGTGGTTTATTGAAGGGACTAATGAACACCTGAGACAAAGCAGGATCGAAGAAAAGCTGGGGGGATAGCCTCATTCTTCACTGCTGGGCTGACAGACGCTTTCTCAATGAGGTGTCCGGGAGGAAAGATTTCCCGTTAGAAAGTCTGATGGCAGTCTCCCAAGCCCTGACATTGGCTGGCAGCTGCCTGGAAACATGGTGGCTTCTGCTTGAAAGCAGGAGGACATTTGGCGCAAGCTGGAGCTGGGGGTGTTGGCTTAGCCGCACTCCCTGCCTCAGGACAGCGAGACCTGTGTTCAGGGAGGTCTGAGTAGAGCACCCCCAGTGCTGCCACGAGGGTATAGGAATAGCTATCACTGCCTATCTTTTATTCTTCAGGCACCATGCGTCCTGTTTACACATGTTATTTATAGTCCTTTCACAACAGTCCCTAAGCCTAGAGTAACCCACATTGTTCAGAAAAATAAAAGATTATGTAGGTATTGGTTAGAGAAGTGACATAGTATACCAGATGAATGTACCTGTAAAATTATTTTGGAAAAAATGTTTCCCAGAAAACTATTCCACATTATGCTTTGTACCAACAACTAGTTTAAAAGATCCAGAAGGAAAAGAAAGAGTGAAAGAAAAGATAGGAAGGAGCCAGCACTGTGGCGCAGCAGGCTAATGCCCTGGCCTAAAGCACCAGCCTTCCATATGGACGCCAGTTCAATACCCGACTGCTCCACATCTGATCCAGCTCTCTGCTGTGGCCTGGGAAAGCAGTAGAAGATGGCCCAAGTCCTTGGGCCCCTGCACCCATGTGGGAGACCCGGAAGAAGCTCCTGGCTCCTGACTTCGGACTGGCGCAGCTCCAGCTGTTGCGGCCTATTGAGGAGTGAACCATCAGGTGGAAGACCTTTCTCTCTCTCTCTCTCTCTCTCTCTCTCTCTCTCTCTCTCTCTCTCTCTTTTTTTTTTTTTGGTGTTACTGTCTCTGATTTTGTCTCTCTTGTTGCAAGGCTCTATCTCTTTCTTCTCCCAGTTTCTGCCTTTGTCTCTTTTCCTCTCAGTGTTCTCTGTCTCTTCCTGTCATCCTCTGTCCTCTAATTCTCTCAGTGTCTTTTTGTTCCCAGTCTGTGTTGGTGCATGTCTTGTCTGTCTGCTCCTGCCCTCTCTCCTTTACTCAATCTTCCTCTCTTTTTCCTTTCCTCTCAGTCTTTTGTCTCTCCCCACTCCCTCTCCCCCCACCTCTTTCCCCCATCTACCTCTTCCTCCCTCCCTTATCTCTCTCTCTCTCTCTCTCTCTCCCTCTCTCCCTCTCCCCTCTCCCTCCCTCTCTTTTTGTCATTCTGATTAGCTCTTGGACCTTGTCTCTTTCTTTCTTTACTCTGTTTCTTCCTCTTTCTTGCTTTGTTCACCCATCTCTGCCTGAGAAATAGAAAATGAGTCTGCATCCTATTTTATTTCTTTAATGTTCTATTAATGAAAGTATCCACCTATTTTTAGACATATATATTTCAAACTAATTCTCTTTGCTACATATGCATCTTAGCAACTTCATAAATAACTTATAATCCCCTTCCATTAAAAATACAGTAATATACTAGGAATTATACAATGCTGAAAGTAATACACTTTTCTTAGCAGTTAATAAAACAACCAAATAACTATTCCCTAATTCAACATTCTAATTAGCTTTTTTCCTAAATTGATAGTAATTTCCACCAAAGTATTCATTTTTAAAAGATATATTTATTTGAAAGAGTGAAAGGGAGGGAGAGGGAGAAATGGAGAGAGACCGAGAGAGAGAGAATCTTCCTTCTGCTGATTCACTCCCTAAATGGCCACAAAAGCTGGGACTGGGCCAGGCTAAAGCCAGGAGCCTGGAAGCCCCTCCAGGTTTTCCACGTGCATAGCAGAGGCCCAAGTACTTAGGCTACCTTCTGCTGTTTTCCCAGGCATATTAACAGGGAGCTTCATTGGAGCAGCTGGGACTCAAACTGGCACTCTGATATGGAATGCCAGCATCACAAGCTACAGCTAGTCCTGCTATACCACAATGCTGGGCGCCCACAGTTATTATTCCACATAGAGAACTCTTGGGAGTTGTTTGACATAGCTAAGAAAGAAAACCCTTTAGTTTACTATCAAATGATTTAAAATTTAACTAGTAGATAAAAGATTTTACTGATATTACATATTATAATCTAGTCTACTAACTTTAAATTGTGATTTTACTATATTAAAGTAGTATATTCCTGCTATTCTCCTATTTCATAAAATATTTGTAGAAAATAAATTCTACTACTGATAAGAAAAGTACAGACTTGTTAACAAGTACACCATCTTCAGCTACAGCTGTTTTTGTGGTAAGTATTAACATTTATCTATTTTGTGACTCTTCCTCTCCCCAGTCTTCTATTTTTGTTATACTAAGGAATATTGCCTATAGAGAATGATATCTGTATTTTTTTGTTGCATAAGCATACTTTCATTGCAGGTATTGTATATATTGCTATGCATGTAAGGGGGAAAGAAAATCAGAATTTTGTAGTATTAACCAGGGTTCTTCTCTTTTTTGGTTTTCTTAATTATTGTATATTGTATATACATTGTATATAAATATACATAAATATATATTTTATATACATAAAATATACATTTTTATATACATAAAAATTGAAATTTAGAACTTTTGCATCCATTTTGTTGCAAAAGGCAGGATTTTATTCTTTTTATGGCTGAGTAGTATTCCATACATACACCATAATTTCTTAATCCAGTCATCAGTTGATAGACATCTGGGTTGATTCCATATCTTAGCAATTGTGACTTGAACTGCAATAAACATGGGGATACAGATAACTCTTTCATATGCTGATTTCATTTCATTTGGGTAAATTCCCAGGACTGGGATTATTGGGTCATATGGTATATATATTTTCTGATTTCTGAGGTGTCTCCATACTGTCTTCCACAATGGCTTTACTTGTATTTTTTTTCTGGTTTCAGAATTAAGGTGATGCTGACCTCATAGAAGGAGTTTGAGAGGGTTCCCTCCCTTTCAATTGTTTTGAATAGATTGAGAAGATTGGAATTAGTTCTTTAAAAGTCTGGTAGAATCCAGCAGTAAGGCCATCCAGTCCTGGGCTTTTCTTTGTGGAGAGGATGCTTATTACTGATTCAATCTCTGTCTTGGTCATTGGTCTGTTTAGGTTTTCCATGTCTTCATGACTCAATTTTGGTATACTGTATTTGTCCAGAGTCTACCTATTTCTTTTAGGTTTCCCAATTTGTTGCTATACAGCCTTTGTAGTAATTCCTGATTATTCTTTTTATTTCTTTGATATCTATTATTACATTTCCTTTTTCATTTCTGAATTTGTTGATTTGGGTTTTCTCCCTCTTTTTTAGTTAGTTGGACCAATGATGTATCAATTTTCTTTATTTTTTCAAAAACCCAGTTCTTCATTTCACTGATCTTTCGTATTTTTAAAAAAGATTTATTTATTTATTTGAGAGGTTGCGTTAAAGACAGAGAAAAAAGAGAGAGGTAGAAAGAAAGATCTTCCATCTGTTGGCTCACTCCCCAAATGGTCTCAACAGCCAGAGGTGGGCCCATCTGAAGTTAGGAACAATAACTTCTTTCAGGTCTCCCATGTGGGCATAGGGGCCCAAGGAATTGGGCCTTCCTCTGCTTCTTTCCCAGACCATAGAAGAGAGTTGGATCAGAAGAGGAGCAGCCAGCACTCAAACTGGTGCCAATATGTGGTGCCAGAGCCACAGGTGGAGTCTTAACCCACTAGATCACAGCACTGGCCCCTCTTTTATATTTTTTGTTTCAGCTCTGCTTATTTCTTCTCTAATTTTATTATTTCTTTTCTCCTACTAATTTTGGGCTTGGTTTCTTATTTTTCTAGGTGCTTGAGATGCATTGGTAGCTCATTTATTTGGTGCCTTTCCAATTTCTTGATGAAGGCACCAATTGCTATAAATTTTCCTCTTAACCCTGCATTTGTTGTATCCCATAAATTTTGATATCTTGTATCATCATCTTCATTCATTTCCAGAAATTGTTTAATTCCCCTTTGATTTCTTCTAAGTCCTACTGTTTATTCAGGAGTGTGTTGTTCAGCCTTTATGTGTTTGCATATTTTTAAGAGATTCTTGAGTTGTTAATTTCCAGCTTCATTCTATTCTGGTCAGAAAAGATACATGGTATGATTTCAATTTTTTTTTAATTTGGTGGGACTTGCTTTGTGGCTGACCATATGATCTATTCTAGAGAAGGTTCCATGCACTAATGAAAAGAATGTGTATTCTGCAACTGTGGAATGAAAGATTCTTTAGATACCAGTTAGGTCCTTTTGGTCTATAGTATAGATTAGCTCTGTTGCTTCTTTGTTAATTTTTGTCTGTTTGATCTGTCCATTGATGAAAATGGGGTGTTGAAGTCTACCATTACTCTTGTATTAGAGTCTATGTCTCCCTTTAGATCCATAAACATTTGTTTTAAATAGCCAGTTGCCCTGGCATTGAGTACATTTACATTTATTATAGTCACATATTCCTGTTGAATTGATCACTTAATCATTACATAATGCCTTTTTTTCTTTTTTAGCAGTTTTTGTGTTAAAGTCTGTTCTGTCTGATATTAAGATGGTTACACCTGCCTTTTTTTTTTTTTTTTGCATTCTCTTAGTGTGGAGTATCTTTTTCTGTTTTTGCACCTTCAGAGTGCATGTATCCTTGTTGGTGAGGTGCTTTTCTTGTAGGCAGAAAACATATGGATCTTGTTTTTTAATCCATTCAGCCAGTCTGTCTTTTAATTGGAAAATTTAGAGCATTTACATCCAAGGTTACTATTGATAAGTAACCACTTGGCCCTGCCATTTTTCCATAAATATTCATTTTGTTTGCATTGCATTTCCTTTGTACTTCTATTAGGAAATTTTATGCCTTCACATTCTTTCATAATGATGACCATCTTTGTATGTTTCTGTGTGTAGCACATCCCTTTTATTTATTTTTTATTAGATTTTTATTTATTTATTTGAGAGGTAGAGTTACAGACAGTGAGAGGGAAAGACAGAGAGAAAGGTCTTCCTTTTGACGGTTCACTCCCCAAATGGCCGCAACGGCCAGAGCTGCACTGACCCGAAGCCAGGAGCCAGGTGTTTCCCGGTCTCCCATGCAGGTGCAGGAGCCCAAGGGCCTAGGTCATCTTCTACTGTCTTCCCAGGCCACAGCAGAGAGCCGGATTGGAAAATGAGCAGCTGGGACTAGAACTGGCGCCCATATAGGAGCTGGCGCCGCAGGCAGATCAACCTACTGTGCCATGGCGCCAGCCCCATAGCGCATCCTTAAACATAATTTGTAAGGCTGGATAAGTGGTGACAAATTCTTTCAATTTATGTTTGTTATGGGAGGGCTTTATTTCGCCTTTATTCACAAATGAGAGCCTTGCAGGGTACAGTCATCTGGGTTGACAATTTTTTTCTCTTAAGACTTGGACTATGTCTCTTTATTCTCTGCTAGCCTACAGAGTTTCTGATGAGAAATCAGCTGCGAGTCTAATTAAAAATCCTCTGAAAGTAATCTGCCATTTTTCTCATGCACATTTTAGAAGCTTTCCTTATTTTTTGTGTTGTGAAAGTTTGACTACTATGTGTCATGGTAAAGATCTTTTTTGGTCATCTCTATTAAGAGTGCTGTGTGCCTTGTGTACTTTGACATCCTTTTGTTTCTTCAGATTAGAGAAGTTTTCTGTAATGATTTCACTGAATAGGCCTTCTAATCCATTATCTTTTTCCATACCTTCAGGAACTCCTAAGCCCTATATGTTGGGTCATTTGATAGTAGTCCATAAATCTTGAACATTGATTTTTAATTTTTCTAATTTCTTCTTTTTTTATTTTGGTCTGAGATACTTCCAAAGATTTGCCTTCTAGCTTGAGTAATCCTTCCTCTGCCTCACCGACTCTGTTGTTAAGGCTTTCCACTGTGTTTTATTTAACAAATTGAATTCTTCATTCTAATATTTCAGTTTGATTTCTGTTCAAAATCTCAATCTTATGGGCAAATTTTTCCTCCATGTCATATATGAATTTCTTTAACTTGTGGATTTGCTTCTCCTTGCTTCTGATTAATTCTATGATCAATATTTAGAACTTTTTTTTTTTTTGACAGGCAGAGTGGACAGTGAGAGAGAGAGAGACAGAGAGAAAGGTCTTCCTTTGCCGTTGGTTCACCCTCCAATGGCTGCCGCGGCTGGCGCGCTGTGGCCGGCGCACCGCGTTGATCCGAAGCCAGGAGCCAGGTGCCTATCCTGGTCTCCCATGGGGTGCAGGGCCCAAGCACTTGGGCCATCCTCCACTGCACTCCCTGGCCAGAGCAGAGAGCTGGCCTGGAAGAGGGGCAATCGGGATAGAATCCGGCACCCCAACCGGGACTAGAACCCGGTGTGCCGGCGCCGCAAGGCGGAGGATTAGCCTGTTAAGCCATGGTGCCGGCCAATATTTAGAACATTTTTAGGCATTTCATCAATCTATTCATCTTCACTTTCTCGTATTTAGTGTTGTGTTCCTTTCTGGGAGTCATGTTTTCTTGTTTCTTGAATTTCTGCATTTATTTTAGATGTTTGTTAGAAATACTTGTTAGGTTTTTTTTCCCTCTGATGGCGTTTATCTTTGAACTAAGCCTCTGTGGCATAGTGGAGTGTCTGCTCTCTCCATGAATACCCAGAGGTGTGTGCAGGGCGCAGCCAGGGAGCTCTGGTCAGTGTTGCAGGATGGGGCAAGTATCCAGGGTGACACTCAAGTTGAACATGGTTGGTCTCTTTATTATTGGCAGGAGGAGGATATGATCACCTCATTTGGTGTAATCACTCCCTCACCTCCTCTCTTCCAAGGTCATTACTGCCTGGGTTTAGTCCACAGTGGGTACAGTACTCATCCATGTTGCCACATGAGCAGCACATAGAGTGTGTGCAGTCCTCAGTGTGAGTACTGATCTCTATGCAGTGACCCACTCAAGACAGACAGAGAGCTCTGAGCCTCTGGTGTCAGATACAGCGATTCAAAATCCCTGTCATGAAGTCACAGAGCTCACACAGACTTAGCACACAAAGCTCCCACAGTTACAGGCTACAGAGGATCTATTCCACCCCGCTAGACTGTCCCCTCCACAGAGAGAGCAGAGAGCTTTCCAGAGCCAGCTTCCTGTGAGTGCTTCACCTTGCGGTTTGAGCCTCAGAGCCTGAGATGTTGAGAGGCTGGGGGCACCTTACAGTCCTGTGTGGATGCCCAGTCCCCATCAACCCTCCCAGCCAGACTCAAAATCAGTGGGGAATGCAATTTTTCCCTCTGGTAAAATCTCCCAATCATATGCAGAAGAACCGCACCACTGTTGTCAAAATGGCACTTTCTACCCACCAGTTGCTGATGCCATTGTTGGGGGGTGGGGAGAAAGAAACGTGCTTTTTGTTCTCTGGGTTAGGCAGATACACTGCCCCTCTTAGGTCTCCAGGCTGATCTCAAAGACAGTGTGGTCTGCAAGGCTCTCCCTCCCACAATATCACCAGTGGCATAAGCTGCTGCAGTGTGCTCTCACCTCGCTTTCCAAAGCTGGCGTATCCACCAGTTCTGGAGTGTGGTGTCCATGCTCTTTGCTGCATGACTGCACCTTCCAGTCAGATCCATGGCCCCCTCTTCATTCTGTAGTTTTCACCGCAACCCTAACTTGCTCTCTCCAACTGTCTACCGGGAATGCACTTTCTCCACTTTTTTTCTGTTTGTTCCCCCCCCCCCCATCTAAAGCAATATATCTTTCCCCTGTTCATCCACCTTGGATACAACTCTCCCTGTCTCTCTCTCTCTCTCTCTCTTTTTCTTTCTTTCGATTCATTTATTTACTTGAAAGACAGATTTACGCAGAGAGAGAGAGAGAGAGAGAGGGAAATACAAAGGGAGATCTTCCCATCCATTGGTTCACTCTCCAGGGTGGGGCTGGGCCAAAGCCTTGGACCCAGGAGCCTCTTCCAGGTCTCCAACCTGTATGCAAGGGCCCAAGCAATTGGGCCATCCTATGCTGTTTTCCCAGGCTCAACAGCAGGGAGCTGGATTGGAAGTACAGCATCCGGGACACCAGCCAGCAGTCATATGAGATGCTACATGGCAGGTGGCAGTTTTACCCGCTACACCACAATGTCAGCCATGAACATATGTTTTCATTAGTCTTAGCTACATACCCAGAGTAGAATTTCCTGGGTTATATGGTTACTTATTTGAGGAAATGTGAGACTATTTTCCAATGTGCCTGAATAAGCTCACATTCCCAACACTGTATGAATATTCTGATTTCTCTATATTTTTACCAACACTTGTCACCATCCATCTTTTGGGGATGAACTGGTATCTCTTTGTGATTTTACATTTGGTCTTACTTGCTATTTGTATTCCTTCTTTGGAGAAATGCCTATTCAAAGATACTGTGCCCATTTTATAATGAAGTTACTTATCTTTTAATGATTGAGTTATAAGGGATCTTTTTTCTGGATACTAGACCCTTATCAGATAGATCATTTGCAAATATTTTCCCATTTAGTGGATAAATACCAGCATCTTCTAAAAATAATTTTGAGATTACTTAATGGATTGATATTTTAAAGTTCAAATTTTGTTAATGAATTAGTTTGGAACAAATTGCTTTTTGGTTCATTCCACAACTTGCTGCCACTAGAGGAGGCCTGTGGATTCCCTTCGATTCTAAGCTTTCACATCTTCGGTGACTATCCTAAAGAAGGCCAATTGATCAGAGACTTCTGGGAGATTTTCATTTGCCAGTATCTTGTTTTAATGTGACCTTTCTAAGATTATTCTAAGATACAAATACATAGACATGAAGTTGTTCTGTGCTGCCAGGAGGAAGAGGACCTCACCAGGGGAAGAACATGCACCCTACTCCACACACACACACACACACACACAGAGAGAGAGAGAGAGAGAGAGAGAGAGGGAGGGAGTGGCAGAGAGAAAGAGAGAGAGAGAGAGAGAGAGAGAAAGCTCCCATCTAGTGCATCTGAATCCATTTTAGGTATCCATATATTTGGGCTAGCCTAAGTGCAAGTCAAATTACCCTAGTCAGATATAGCTGGTCAGTATTAGATATTTTCAGTTTGAAACAGAAATATGTGATGATTTCAGTAACCTAATAGAGGTATGGATGTGGTGCTCAGAAGAGAGTTGTATTTTAGAGGTAGAGATTTTAAAATCTGATGTTTGATTGTTGCACAAAAAGAAGATAAGCACAGAACACTGGGAAAAGTTTTCATTACAAAAAAAATCAAAGAAGGGGCTGGCACTGTGGCGCAGTGGGTTAATGCCCTGTCCTGAAGTGGCGGCATCCCTTCCGGGTGCCTGTTCAAGTCCTGGCTGCTCCACTTCGTATCCAGCTCTCTGCTGTAGCCTGGGAAAGCAGTAGAAGATGGCCCAAGTCCCTGGGCCCCTGCACCCACGTGGGAGACCAGGATGAAGCTCCTGGCTCCTGGCTTCAGATTGGGGAGTGAACCATCGGATGGAAGACCTCTCTCTCTCTCTCTGCCTCTCCTCTCTCTGTGTAACTCTGACTTTCAAATAAATAAATCTTAAAAAAAAAAAAAAAGCAAGGGAAATTATTCTAGGAAGTATGGTTGCTGGGTAGATGACTTTGATTTAGTAAGTATTTGATAAATATTTATTGAATGAATAAATAGAAAAATATGAGGTATAACAAAAATCCCTACTTAAAAATAATATTCTGATAGGCATTATGCAACAGATTAATCTGCTACTTGGGTTGCCTGCACACCATATCAGAATGCCTGCTTTGGGTCCCATCTATTCTGTACTTCCAATCCAGCTTCCTTTTAATGTACCTTGGAGGCAGTGAATGATGTTCCAAGTACCTGGGTTCCTGCCATCAACATGGGATACCTGGATGGAGATCCTGGCTTCAGCCTGACCTAGCTTAGGCTGTTGGCACATTTAGGGGATAAACCACTGGATGGAAGATCTCTGTCTCTCTATATCTCCTTCTGTCTCTACCACTCCACCTTTCAAATAAGTAATTAATTCTTTTAAAAAACACTAAAGCAAAGAGTGTTATAACCTTCTTTATAGAATGGTTTGTAGATAGTTAACCATACATTTTTTGTAGAATAATTTCCAAATGTCAGTAATAATATTCATATAGATGAAATTGTTCAAATGTCAAGTCCATAAGAAAATAATTCCAATGAGATACTATTTTCAGCTTTCTTTTAATTACTTAAAAATAATTATTTTTGTGACATTTTTCTACAAAAGAGCAATGTATTCTTTTATAGATTGATTTGTCCTCAGTACAAAAAGCATCTTCTGAAGAATTGTGTCCAAATGTCAGCAATTATGTTAATTCAAATGAAATTGTTCCTGTGTCAAGTTTGCAAGAAAATTCTTCAAATGAGGTAATATTTTCAAATATTCCTTCAATTGCTGCAGGAAGTAATTGTTGTTATATTAGATACATGGTATATTAGATACCTTAATAAATCTGTAACATAGTTGAAGCTGACATCCTTTATTTGTATATGAAGAAGAATCCCTTATAAGATTTTTGGTACTTGAAAACATTTTCTCCCCCCCTGTGGGTTGCCTTTTTGTTCTGTTGATGGAATCTTTTGATGCATAACTATTTCAATTTTGAATAGTCTTGGCACCCTTGTCAACAGTCATTTAACCGTATGTTCCAGGTTGATTTTTCGGCTCTCCATTCTTTTCATCTATTTGCTTTGCTTTATGCTGGTGCCTTACTGTAGCTTTGTAGTACATGTTGAAACCAGGAAGTGTGAGTCCTCCAGCTCTATTCAAGATTCTTTTGGCATCTGATGTCCTTTGTGGTTTCATATGAATTTTAGGATGGGATTTTCTATTTATGAAGAGAATGACATTGGATGTTTTATAAGGATTGCATTGATTCTGTAGATCACTTTGTGTTATAATAATGTCTTAGTAATATTAAAAATTCTAGGGGTTGGTACTGTTGTGTAGTGGGCTAAGCCTCTACCTGCAGTGCCGGCATCCCATATGGGCACCAGTTTATGTCTCAGCTGCTCCCTTCCAATCCAGCTCTCTGCTTATGGCCTGAGAAAGCAGTGGAAGATGGCCCAAGTCCTTGGGCCCCTGCACCCACGTGGGAGACCTGGAAGAAGCCCCAGGCTCCTGACTTCGGATTGGCATAGCTCCGGCCATTGCAGCCATCTGGGAAGTGAGCCAGCAGATGGAAGACCTTTCTCTCTGTCTCTACCTCTCTCTGTAACTCTTTCAAATAAATAAAATAAATCTTTTTAAAAAATGAAAGAGTTACAGGGAGAGGGAAAGACAGAAAGAGAGATCTTCCATCTGCTGCTTCATTCCCCAAATGGAGGCAACGGCTGGGGCTGGGGCTGGGCCAGGCCGAAGACAGGAGCCTCGTCTGGGTCTCTCTCATGGGTAGCTGGGTCCCAAGAACTTGGACCATCTTCCACGCTTTCCCAGGCGTGTTAGCGTGGAGCTGGATAGGAAGTGGAGCAGCCAGGGCTTGAACTGGTGCTCATATGTTGTTCTGGCATTGCAGGTGGCTTAACCTGCTGTGCCACAATGCTGGTACTATGTAAGTCTTTTACTTCTTTGATTAAGTTAATTCCTAAGTATTGTTTTTGATGCTATTGTAAGTACAAATTTTTTTTTTAAAGGGAAAAGGTTTATTGGGGAACACCCAACAGACGGGAGTGAAGGGGCAGCGAAGGGAAAGAGAGAGAAAGAGTATAACAGAGAAACAGAGAGGAGAGGAGCTAGCAAGGAAAGAAGAGAGGTGAGAAGAGCCAAGGGAGGTGAGAGGAGCCAAGAAAGAGGAGAGAGCAGACAGGAGCCAAGAGAGAGAGCCAAGAGACCAGAGGAGGAGGCTAGAGAGGAACCAAGAGAGCACGTGTTCAGGAACAGGCCCTTTTAAAACTTTGCCTGAGGGCGGGCAGGGAAGCAGGAGCAGGGAATCCCATTAGGATGGGGGTGGAGCTTGACCAGAGGTTGGGCCATGTGGCTGCCTGGCTAAAACTGCGCCAGTTTCCTAACATTCCCCCCTTTTGTTTTTTATAAAGCAGGATTTGTATGGGATTACATTAGTCCCAAAAGTCCAGGAGGGGTAGAGGGACGATGATCTGTCTTTAGAGCTACTTCCTGCTGACATGGGGTGACGGATGTACTCTTCACTGGCATGGGGCAATGTCTCAATCTGCTGTCTCCTGGGTGGGGAGCCGAGTATATCCCAGTGCAAATGTTTTTGCAATTTTCTTTCAGATTGTTCATTCTTAGTGTGTGGAAATGAAAATCATTTATTTCAACAGTTTTAAAATTAAGCCTTTCTGTATATGCATCACATCATCTGTTAACAGAGATAATTTTACTTCTTCATTTCCCATTCAGGTACCCTATCTTCCCCCAACCCCGCCTTCTTTCTTTGTTTCTTCTTTGTATAAATTCCTGTCTAGAACTTCTAGTACTATCTTGGAAAAAACAAGCATCCTTTCCTTTTTCTTGATCTTAGAGAAACAAGCTTTCAGTCTCTTACTGTTGAATGTGTTGTCCACTGTGGAGTTTTCATGTGAATTTTATTTTTGTTGAATTAGTTTACTTCAGTTGCTACTTTGTTGGATTTTTTTTCTTTAAAAGGTGTTAAATTTGTTTAAATGTTGTTTCTGCATCAGTTGAAATGCTCATTTTTCCCCCCTTTATTCTGCTCTTTGTGCTGTGTTATGTCAGTTACTTTTTATATGTTAAACTATCCTTACATTCTAGGAACTAATCCCTTTTGGTCATGGCCTGTAATCCTTTTAATATGCTACTGAATTCACTTTGCTTGTATGTTGGTAATTTGTACATCAGTGTTCCTAGGGGGATACTGGCCTGTGGTTTTCTTTTCTTGTAGTGTTGTAGACTTTGTTTACTTTTTTTTTAATGTTGATTTTATTGAATGAATTATGAAAAGTTCCCTCTTCTTCAGTTTTTTGGCAAAGTTTAAGAAACATTGGTATTTGTTCTTTAAATGTTTGATAGAATTCACCAATGAAACCATCATGACTAGGGTATTCTTGCCTTGTTCCTATACTTAGAGAGAAATACTCAATAATTCAGTGTTAAATTTGATGTATATTTTTGTTAAGTTGGCGAAGTTTCCTCCTATCCCTAAAACATTAGAGAGTTTGTATTAGGAATGAATGTTGGAATTTGTTAAATGTAGTGTTGTGCTTACTGAGATTATCATGTAATTTTTCTCTTTCAGTTTGCCAAAATGATAAATTTTATTAAATTTTCTGTTGTTAGTGCAGCTTTACCTCCTTTTTTTTTTTTTTTTTTAATTAGACAGGTAGAGTTATAGACAGTGAGAGAGAGAGAGACAGAGAGAAAGGTCTTCCTTCCATTGGTTCACTCCTCAAATGGCCGCTACGGTCAGCGCTGTGCCAATCCGAAGCCAAGAGCCAGATGCTTCCTCCTGGTCTCCCACGTGGGTGCAGGGGCCCAAGCATCTGGGCCATCCTCCACTGCCCTTCCGGGCCACAACAGAGAGCTGCACTGGAAGAGGAGCAATGGGGACTAGAACCGGTGCCCATATGGGATGCCGGCATCGCAGGTAGAGGATTAACCAAGTGATCCATGGCGCCAGCTTTACCTCCTTATATAAACTTCACTCAGTCATAGTTTATTTGTTCTTTTTGGATATTGTTGGATTCGCTAAAAATTTGGTTTAGAATATCTACATCAGTTTTGTGGGGTCTGTGCTTTTCTTCTGATGTCTTTGGGTTTAGTGCCAGAGTAATGTTACCCTCAGAGTAAGTTGGAAAAGATTCTCTTCAATTTTCTGAAAAAAAAAATATAGTACTATTTCTGCCTTAATTGCTTGAATTCACAAGTGACACCATCAGGGCTGCAGTTTTCTTGGTTGGGAGACTTTATAGTTAAAATAATTTTAGAGCAGAGGACATTTGGCATAGTGGTTAAGCTGCTGCTTTGGACACCAACTTCCATATTGAAGTCTGAGACCTAGCCCTGCTCCCAGTTCCAGTTTTTGCTAGCATACATCCTGGTAAGCATCAGATGATGGCTCAGGTAGTTGAGAGACTTGGATTGATCTCCTGTTCTCATCTCCATCCTGGCCCAGCCTCGCTATTGCAGGCATTTAGGGAATGACCAAAGGATGGGAGTGCATGCTGTTTTTGTCTCTCTTTCTCTCACTCACTCTCACCTTCTAACTTTCCAATAAATAATTTTAAACATAGAAAGTCACTTTAGAACTTTTCAACTTACCTGTTTCTTCTTGAGTGAACTTTGATAGTGCACATATTTCAAGGAATTTGTTCATTTTATATAGGTTGTCAATTTATTGTCATGTATTTATAATATTCCTTTATTATTCTTTTATTTCCTTCCTTCTCTTCTGTTTAAAGATTTATGTATTTAAAAGACAGAGTTACAGATAGAGGGAGAGACTGAGATTGTCTGTTCACTGGTTCACTCTGCAAAAGGCCATAATAGCCACGGTTAGGCCAGACCAAGCCAAGAGCCAGGAGCTTCTTCGTGGTCTCCCACATGGTGGCAGGGGCCTATGTACTTGGGCCATCCTCTGCTGCCTTCCCAGGAGCATCTGCAGGGAGCTGGATCAGAAATGGAGCAGCTAGGACTCAAACCAGCACCCATATGGGATGCTGGCATTGCAGGCAGCAGATTTACCTGCTGCACCACAATGCCGGCTCTTACTCTTTTACAAATTATTTATTTTATTTGAAGGGTAGTGAACAGAGAGAGAAATATATATAAAGACAAAGATCTCTGGCTCCATCTGCTGGCTCCATCTCCAAATGGATGCAACAACCAGGGGTAGGCCAAATGGAAGCTGTGAGCTGAGATTTCCATTTACGTCTCCCATGAGGGTGGTTAAGGCATAAGTACTTAAGCTATCACCTGCTGCCGCCCTGGGTACATGTTAGTGGGAAGCTGAAATCTGTATTAGATTTGGTCCCAGGCCCTCTGGTACGGGATGAAGGCATCCCAAGAGATGCCAAAACAATTAAGTTAAACCCCTACCCCTCTCCTCTGTTAGCTTTTTACTATGCTGACATCCTGTAATCTTTCTCATTCTTGGTTTGGATAATTTGTGTCTTTTTTTTTTTTCTTTCTGAGATCAGTCTGGCTAGAAGGTTTGTTCTAGTGATTTTTCTCTGTTGTTTTTCTGTTTTGCATTTCACTGATTTCTGTTCTGATCTTTATTATTTCTTTTATCTGCTTATTTGGGGCTTAATTTTACCATCATTTTCTACTTTATTAATAGGAGCTGTGGTAATTGATTAGGTATTTCTTTTTTTCTAATTAGGTGTTTAATGCTATACATTTCCCTGAACTTCTTACATGCTGTATTTTCATTTTCTTTTCTTTTTTTTTTTTTTTTTTTTTTGACAGGCAGAGTGGATAGTGAGAGAGAGAGACAGAGAGAAAGGTCTTCCTTTTTGCCATTGGTTCACCCTCCAATGACCGCTGCAGCCGGCGCATCATGCTAATCCGAAGCCAGGAGCCAGGTGCTTCTCCTGGTCTCCCATGGGGTGCAGGGCCCAAGGACTTGGGCCATCCTCCACTGCCTTCCTGGGCCATAGCAGAGAGCTGGCCTGGAAAGAGGGGCAACCGGGATAGAATCCGGCGCCCCAACCGGGACTAGAACCTGGTGTCCCGGCGCAACAAGGCGGAGGATTAGCCTGTTAAGCCACGGCGCTGGCCTGTATTTTCATTTTCATGAAATTCAAAGTGCTGTCCACTTTCCTTCTTTATGTATTCTTTGATCCATGGGTTATTTATTTATTTATTTATTTTTTGGCAGGCGGAGTAGACAGAGAGAGACAGAGAGAAAGGTCTTCCTTTTGCTGTTGGTTCACCCTCCAATGGCCGCTGTGGTAGGCGCGCTGCGGCCGGCGCCCCGCGCCGATCCGATGGCAGGAGCCAGGTGCTTATCCTGGTCTCCCATGGGGTGCAGTACCCAAGGACTTGGGCCATCCTCCACTGCATTCCCCGGCCACAGCAGAGAGCTGGCCTGGAAGAGGGGCAACCGGGACAGGATCGGTGCCCCGACCGGGACTAGAACCTGGTGTGCCGACGCCGCAAGGCGGAGGATTAGCCTAGTGAGCCACGGCTTTTTTTTTTTTTTTTTTTTTTTTTTAATTTGACAGGTAGAGATATAGTCAGTGAGAGAGAGAGAGGCAGAGAGAAAGGTCTTCCTTCTGTTGGTTCATTCCCCAAATGGCGCTGTGCCGATCCGAAGCCAGGAGCCAGGTGCTTCTTCCTAGTGTCCCATGTGGGTGCAGGGGCCCAAGCACTTGGGCCATCCTCCACTGCCCTCCCGGGCCACAACAGAGAGCTGGACTGGAGAAGGAGCAATGGGGACTAGAACCGGTGCCCATATGGGATGCCGGCGTCGCAGGTGGAGGATTAACCAAGTGAGCCACTGCGCTGGCCCCCCATGGGTTATTTACAAGTGTGTTATTTCCTATCAAAATATTTTGAATTTTTAAAAAATATTTATTTTATTTATTTGAAAGATAGAGTTACAGAAAGAGAGAGAGAGAGACAGAGAGAGAGGTCTTTCATCTGCTAGTTCACTCCCTAATTGGCCACAACGGCCAGAGCTCTGCTGATTCAAAGCCAAGAGCCAGGAGCCTCTTCCAGGTCTCCCATACAGGTGCAGGGGCCAAGCACTTTGGCTGTCTTCTACTGCTTTCCCAGGCCATAGCAGAGAGCTGGATCGGAAGAGGAGCAGTTGGGACTTGAACTGGTGCCCATATGGGATTCCAGTACCGCAGTCAGAGGCTTAGCCCACTATGCTACAGTGCTGGTCCTGGTAGTGATTTCAAAGTGACTGAATCTTTTTTTTTTTTTTTACCCGCTTCTATTAATTATTAAAAAAAAATTGAGTTTTCTGTCCGTAGTGAAGAATTGTCTATTTCTCCTTTCAGTACTGTCTTTTTTGTTTGTTCCATGTATTCTGAAAGTCTATAATTAGGTGCATTTTCATCTCCCACATGGGTAGCAGGGGCTCATCATCTGCTACCTTTACAGACATATTAATAGGAAGCTAGATTGAAAGCAGAGCAGCTGGGATTCAAACTGACACTCCCATATGGGATGTTTGCATGACAAACAACAGCATAACTGCTGTGCCCAAAAAGGCTGGCTCCATTGATTGGTTATTTTATTTTATTTTTTTTTTGACAGGCAGAGTGGACAGTGAGAGAGAGAGAAGAGAGAAAGGTCTTCCTTTTTGCCATTGGTTCACCCTCCAATGGCGCTGCGGCTGGCACACCGTGCTGATCCGAAGCCAGGAGCCAGGTGCTTCTCCTGGTCTCCCATGTGGGTGCAGGGCCCAAGGACTTGGGCCATCCTCCACTGCCTTCCTGGGCCATAGCAGAGAGCTGGCCTGGAAGAGGGGCAGCCGGGATAGAATCCAGCACCCCAACCAGGACTAGAACCCGGTGTGCCGGTGCCACAAGGCGGAGCATTAGCCTGTTAAACCACGGTGCCGGCCCCATTGATTGGTTATTTAATGTTTACTTTGGAGTTTACAGTACTCATCTTTATAGATAGTATAGTCCTTCCTTTTCTGTTGTCTCATCCTTTTTGCTGTTTTAACCATGTATTTTACTTTCCCATATATTATAAACCTCACACTGTTTAAAAAATGATCATTAAAAGTCTTTTTTAAAAAAGACTTATTGATTGATTGGTTTGAAAGGCAGAGTTCAGAGAGAGCGAGAAAGAGAAGAACAGAGAGACAGAGACAAAGACAGAGAAAGAGAAGGAGAAAGAGAGAAATAGAAATAGAAAGAGAAAGAGAAAGAGATTCCATCTGCTGGCTGACTCCCAAATGACTGCAACATCCAGGGCTGAACTAGGATCCTGAAATTCCACCTGGGGTCTCCTACATGGGTGGTAGGGACCCACGCACTTGGGCCATTTACTGCTGCAAAAGCAGGTGCATTAGCAGGGGGCTGGATTGGAAGTGGAGCAGCCAGGAGTTGAACTGACACTCCTATGAGATGCTAGCACCTCAGGCTGCAACTTAAGCTACCACATCAGAAGGGTAGCCCCATTTAAAGTTTTATATATGAAAAAATAATCTTGTATATTTAATGTAATAGTCACTGTTTCCAGTGCTCTTTATTCCTTTGTATAGTTGCACATTTCCTTATACTATTGTTTTCCTTCTGCCTGAGGGACTTTATCTAGTATTTTTTTTTAAAGATTTATTTATTATTTATTTGAAAGGGTTACACAGAGAGAAGAGAGGCAGAGTGTGTGGGGGGTCTTCCATCTGATGGTTCACTCCACAATTGGCTGCAACGGCCAGAGCTGTGCCAATCCGAAGCCAGGAGCTTCTTCTGGGTTTCCCACATGGGTGCAGGGGCCCAGGGACTTGCGCCATCCTCCACTGCTTTCCCAGGCCATAGCAGAGAGCTGGATCGGAAGTAGAGCAGCTGGGTCTCAAACTGGCGCCCATATGGGATGCTGGTGCTTCAGGCCAGGGTGTTAACCCACTGCAGCACAGCGCCGGCCCCTCTAGTTTTTTGAAGTTTGAATCTATTAATGGTTAATTATTTGAGCTTTTTATACCCAGAAAGTCTTTACTTTTGCCTTCATTCTTTATAATTTGCTAGAGTCAGAATTCTAGGTAACAATTTTTTTCTTTCCATACCAAAAAAATTGGCTTACTCTTTGCTCACTTGTGTTATTTCTAGTAAGAAGTTTGTCATCATCCTTATGTTTGTTCCTCTGTACATGAAATATCCTTATTCTCTGTCTCCTTTAAAGATTAATTGTTTTCCTAAGGAAACCATAGGAAAAATACTGCAGTATTCTGCTTGAGCTGGGGAGAAGCCATTGAAAGAACCACAATGGGGAGGGGGATGGGGAGCCGCATTTTGGCATAGTAGGTAAAGCTGATGCCTGCAGTGGGCACCCATTTGAGTCCTTGCAGCTCTGCTTCATATCTGGTTCCCTAATAATGGCCTGAGAAGGCTGTAGAAGATGGCCCAAGTATTTGGGCCCCTGTACCCATGTGGGAGACCCAAGAGAAATTCCTGACCCTAGCTTTGGCCTGCCCAGCCCTGTCTCTTGTGGCCATTTGGGGAGTGAACCAGTAGATGGAAGACCTCTCTGTCTGTCTCTTCTCCATCTCTGTAACTCTTTCAAAAAAATGAATACATCTTAAAAAAAATAAAAAACAAACAAACAAACAAAAACACTGTGCAGAGCCAGTGTTAAGGCATAGCAGTTAAGCCATCGCTTGCAAGGCCAGCATCCCATATGAGCACAAATAAATAAAATATTTTATGAAAATATGGTTTTTGAAACTGTTTGCTTTTGAAGCGAAGCAGATATAAATACTGTACCTAGAGGACTCATGCAATGCTGCTTTTCTTTCTTTTTCAGTTTCCTTCAAATACATCAGAAATGTGTTGTATTATTAGGGCATCACCAGGTACTAGACAAGTGAAAAGTAAGGGTGTTACTGTGAAGAAGAAAAAATATTCTCCTCCCAAAGATATTCCTCAAGGTAGTGTACTATGAACGCAAAATATTCTTTTTGAATGATATAAAATGATTTTATTGTAAATTCCTTGTGTACAGAAGAAATTCAGTTTTAAAGTATATCCTGAGAGTCCATGTACAAAGTAGAAATGGTAAGGTTTTAGAAGCTGAGTAAAATAATTATTTTTAAAGATAAATGCTTCATCTTCTGAAAAATTAACTTCTAAAAAATTAGCTTATGTCATTGATATACAATGTATTTGTTGAGTATATTTCCTCTTTTTTTTTTAAAGATTTATTTACTTTATTTGAAAGTCAGTTATGCAGAGAGAGAGAGAGAGAGAGAGAGAGGTCTTCCATCTGCTGGTTCACTCCCCAATTGTCCTCAAGAGCTGGAGCTGCGCTGATCCAAAGCCAGGAGCCAGGAGCCTCTTCCAGGTCTCCCATGTGGGTGCAGGGACCCAAGGACTTGGACCATCTTCTACTGCTTTCCCAGGGCATAGCAGAGAGCTGGATTGGAAGTGGAGCAGTTAGGTCTTGAACTGGTGCCCATATGGGATGCCGGCACTGCAGGCGGCAGCTTTACCTTCTATGCCACAGTGCCGGCCCCATATTTCCTCTTATAACTATTTGAAATTTAGTGTTTGTTTGTTTTTTTTTTTTTAGTTTCATTTAGAGTAGTCTTTTTTTTTTTTTTAAGAGATTTTATTTATTTATTTGAGAGGTAGAGTTACAGACAGTGAGAAGGAGATACAAAGAAAAAGGTCTTCCTTCCGTGGGTTACTCCCCAGATGACCACAACGGCTGGACTGCGCCAATCTGAAGCCAGGAGTCAGGTGTTTCTTCCCAGTCTCCCATGCGGGTGCAGGGGCCCAAGGACTCGGCCATCTTCTGCTCTTTCCCAGGCCATAGCAGAGAGCTGGATTGGAAGTGGAGCAGCTGGGACTAGAACCGGCGCCCATATGGGATGCCGTTGCCACTGGCGGAGGATTAACCTACTGCGCCACAATGCCAGACCCTAGAGTAGCCTTCTTTTTAAAATTGTAGAGATTTTTTGTGTGTGTGTTCACCCAACATTGGTTGAGCACTTCCTCTGTGAAGGGCACTGTGCTAAGAACCTTATCATACCTCACTTATTTCTCAATATGATTTTATGATATATAGGATGTGTACTGTTATCCTCATTTTATATATTAAGACTCACACTTAAAGTAGTTTGTACTTTGTCTGAAGTCATACTCCTACCAAGTAGTTGAAGGGAACTCAATCCCTTAAGGCATTTAAAGTCTACATTATTTTTTCTTTTTTAAGGATTTATGTATTTATTTGAAAGGCAGAGTTACAGAGAGACAGAGGCAGAGAGAAAGAAAAAGGTCTTCCATCTGCTGGTTCACTCCCTAAGTGGCCTTGTTTTTTTTTTTTTTTTCTCCATTTTATTTATTTACTTAAGAGGCAGAGTTACAGAGAGGGCAGAGTTACGGAGAGGGAGAGACAGAGAGGCCTTCCACTGGTTCACTCCCCAAATGGCTGCAATGGCTGGAGCTAGGCAGATCCGAAGCCAGGAGCCAGGAGTTTCTTCCAAGTCTCCCACGTGGATGCAGGGGTCCAAGCACTTAAGCCATCCTCCACTGCTTTCCCAGGCCATTATCAGGGAGCTGGATTGGAAGTGGAGCAGCCGGGACATGAACCAACACTCATTGGGATGCCAGCACTACAGGCAGATGCTTAACCTACTACACCATAGTGCTGACCCTAGATTAGTTTTTTGCGCTGCTCCCCTTACTGCATTTCAAGAAGAACATCAAATTACACCTTTTGATGACCATTTACATGGAACATATCTTCATGTACATTTTTGCCCATTCAAATTACTCAGTGGAACATTAGAACTTTTTATGAGTAAGAAGCCAATGAAGCCATTAAAATTTAATAATTATGTATAACTTCAACCAAGCTGCCCACTCTTGATTCTTTCCATCTGTGTTGGGTTCTCTTCGTCTTCCTCCTCCTCCTCCTCTTCTCAAATTTATATGAATAAATAATTAATTAACTATGATCATAATACACTGCTACCTAATATAATTTATATTGCTGATGTTTCATAACCCTTGGGCTATGAAATTTGCAAGGGCAAAGACCACATAATAAATGTCTTTCTATCTCTATCTGATAATGGTAGCATAGTGTTAGGGAATAGCAGTTGTCTGTATCAGACAGAATCCTGCCAAAGAAACAGAGCCAGAAGGAGATACGTGTATGTGTGCAAGTGTGTGCAGTCACATGCCACATAATGACATTTTGGCCAACAGTGGACTACATCTATGAGGGTGGTCCCATAAGAACATACTACCTAGTGACATTGTAGCCATCCAAGTCTGTGTAAATAAATTCCATGATGTTTACACAATGATAGAATTGCCTAATGACGTGTTTCTCAGCATATACCCCTGTTACTAAGCCACATGTAAACTGAAAACACATATATGTCACACACATATATGTATGTATGTATACTTATACACACATATGTGTATATACAAAATTATTTCAGGGAATTAACTTACACATTGTAGTGTTTGGCTGATTAAGTCTGAGCACTGAACAGGCAAACGCTTGCGATGTAGTCCATGAGCAGATTTCTTCTTCAGAAAAAATCAGTTTTCCTTTTAAGGTATTTCAAATAATTTGATGAGGTCTGCCCACATTATCCAGGATAGTCTCCTGTACTTAAAGTCAACTATTATAGGTGTTAATTACATTAACAAAATAATTTCACAGCAACATTTAGATTAGTGTTTGAATAGTTACATAATATAGCCTGAATCCTCATATCCACCCCTTATCAATTATACATCCATATAAATGTTCCTTAAGCCATGTTTAATTTCCAAATAAAGAAAAGTCTTCCATCTGTCTAACATGATACAGTTGCCCTGCACAAAGCCAAACATGTGTGACAGTTTCTCCAGAAGAGGATACAAGGTCCTTATATGATGTTCACCCTTCTTGATGCCCTTTAACTCAAAAACTATGATTAAAAAGTTAACTATTATTAATACATATTATATTAAATGGTAAGGGAATAAGTGAAAGTGTGCTTAACCAATCATGCCATTATAGTTTGTGTTTATAACTACTTTCTCCCACTACCCATTCCACATTCCCTGTAGCTTCAGTAAGTATACTCTTCAGGTGGTCATGGTTCTTTACCTTGTGGATGATTCAAACCTTCATTCTTTTTTTTTTTTTTTTTTTTTTGCCAGACAGAGTTAGACAGTGAGAGAGAGAGACAGAGAGAGAGTTATAGACAGTGAGAAAAAAAGAGAAACAGGGACAGAGAGAAAGATCTTCCTTCTGTTGGTTCAATCCCCACATGGCTGCTATGGCCGGTGTGCTGCGCCAATCCAAAGCCAGGAGCCAGGCACTTCCTCCTGGTCTCCCATGCGGGTGCAGGGCCCAAGCACTTGGGCCATCCTCCACTGCCTTCCCAGGCCACAGCAGAGAGCTGGACTGGAAGTGGAGCAACTGGGGCAGAATCCGGCGCCCCAACCGTGACTAGAACCCGGGGTGCTGGTGCCGCCGACGGAGGATTAGCCTAGTGAGCCGCGGCACCGGCCCAAACCTTCATTCTTGATAGATCTGAGCTTAGTAGGCCTGCCTGGATTGAGTTATTAAGGTTTTCCATTAACCTTAATCATAGGACCTGATAATATTAAGAGATACTAAATTTTAACACACATACAGTTCCTTACTGGTATTGTGGAGTAATAGTCCAATTTCCTCTTAGTAATCTGGATAAGGCACCTGAACCAACAACCAACAGCATAACTTCCTTCTTGGCCTGTTGATTTTGAGGCATGAATAGCCCAAAGTGGCTGGATGGAGTCTTAACTTCCATGCTAGTGGAATTGTTATTTTCCCTTGTGGAATAATTCTGCCTTTGGAACTGAGAACTCTAGACCATCAGAACAATAAAATCATGGGAACAGGCAGCAAAATTTTGCTACTGGGTTACCGGGAAAAATAACATGTGGTACCATTTTCTTTTTTACCTCCTTTATTCCTGGCTACGGGAGAGACAGTACCATATATTGGATACTGACTTACCTTATATACAGCCTTCTAGAGAACTCTGCGTTTTGCAGCCTAGCTGATGCTCTGTGAATCTTCAAAAGGCCATTCTATCATCTTACCAGGGCAGCTGCTTTGGCATGGTGGGGAACACAGCAAGACCTGAGAATTCCGTGAGTGTAGGCCCATTGTTGTACTTGTTTTACTACGAAGTGAGTTCTTTGATCAAAAGCAGCATTGTATAGAATACCATGACTATGGAAAAGGAATTCCCTTAAGGAATTTCATAGATGGTAGTTTTGCAGAAGCTTTGTGTACAAGAAAGACAAACTCTGTCAGGTGTCAATTCCAGTGAGAACAAACACATAATAAAGAGGTCCAGTGTCACCAGCATGCCGCCAGAAAGCTGGCTGATTGCCCCCAGGAATACTGTTATGTTGGGAGCTCAGTGTTGGTCCCTGCTGATGACATATTGAACACTCAAAAGTGGTTGTGCCCCAGCTAACTTTGATTAGCAGAAGCCCTTGTTCTTGAGCCAGTGTGTAAACTCCATCCCTGCCACACCGTGAGCAATTTGTTCATCAGCCAAGAACAAAAGGAATCTGTCACCCTCTTTTCCCAGCCCTGTTTTGATAGAGGTGGCTGGGGTAAGAGTCTCACTGGCATCTGCTGAATTAGTTAGCCTACCTCTTGATTATTAAAATCCTCCTCTGCTGAGGTCACCTTTTGATGACCATTTACATGGAACATATCTTCATGTACATTTTTGCCCATTCAGAGAAAGATTATCTACTGCTTTCCAAATTTTCTTGTCAAGCATTGGACCATTTTTCTTTCCAAAGAAGCCAGCAGTTAGGTACATTGCTCAAAGTTTTGCACACTGGGAAGATTTCCCCATTTTTTTCCCAGGGATATCCCAGAAAGGAGTTGGAAGGGCTGTTACTGTCCACTTTTCAATGCTGCCTATGTACATTTGCTGGTTCACACCCTAGGTGACTACAATGGAACCATCTGTGGTACAGCAGGTTAAGCTGCTGCCTGCAATACCAGCATCCCATCTGGGCATCATTTTGAGCTCTGGCTGCTCCACTTCTAATCCAACTCCCTGCTAATGAGAAAGCAGTGGAGGATGACCCAAGTCCTTGGGCTCCTGCACTCATGTGGAAGAACTGGATGGAATTTGTGGCTTCAATTTGGCCTAGCCCTGGCTGTTGTAGTCATCTGGGGCATGAATCAGCAAATGGAAGATCACTCTCTCCCTCTCTGTTACTCTGTACTCTATTAATAAATCTTTTTTTATTTTTATTTTTATTTTTATTTTTTGACAGGCAGAGTGGACAGTGAGAGAGAGACAGAGAGAAAGGTCTTCCTTTGCCGTTGGTTCACGCTCCAATGGCCGCCGCAGTAGGTGTGCTGCGGCCGGCGCACTGTGCTGAGCCGATGGCAGGAGCCAGGTGCTGATCCTGGTCTCCCATGGGGTGCAGGGCCCAAGGACTTGGGCCATCCTCCACTGCACTCCCTGGCCACAGCAGAGAGCTGGCCTGGAAGAGGGGCAACCGGGACAGGACCGGTGCCCTGACCGGGACTAGAACCCGGTGTGCCGGTGCCGCAAGGCGGAGGATTAGCCTAGTGAGCTGTGGCGCCGGCCAATAAATCTTTTTTTAACTACTACAACAACAACAACAACTAAAGAAACCCCTGGGCTCTGTCTTCTCCAGTCAAGTGATTGTGGCGAACTCTCAGTGTCATCACAAGTGCAGGCTGGGGGAGAGGAGATGATGTAATGAGAGTGAGAATCCTTTGGGCCACTTTCTTGTTTTACATTTATCTCCAGGGACTGCTTGAGCACAGTCTCTTGTACACCACTTCCATTTGGTAATGGAGTGTTGCTCTTCACACAAGATTTGTGGTTTGGTGGGTCAGACAACACAACATTTTTTAAGTGCAGCTTGGCTTCCTTGGTAACTTAGTGGCCTATGTTAAAGTGTTCAATCTCTACTAAGGCCCAGTAATGGGCCAAAAGCTGTATCTCAAAAGGAGAGTAGCTATCTGCAGAGGATGGCAATACTTTGCCCCAAAGTCCTTGCTGTAAGTCACCTACAGGGGCCTGCCAAGGACCCAAACAGCATCTCCATCTGTCACACTTCAAGCATCACTGGGGCTACAGGGTCCTATGGCGCCCAGTGTCACTGCATCTTGCAGTATAGCCTGTATGTGATGTAGAGACTTCTTTTATTCTTGGCCTTTAATCAAAATCTAGAAGCTTTTTAGGTCACTTGGTAAATAGGCTGGAGTAGTACATCCAAATGAGGAATATATTGCCTCTAAAATCCAAACAGGGCAGGGCATTGTACCTCCTGTCTTTTACCTTAGAAGGGATGTCTCTTATGCCACTAGACCCCTAGAAATGTCACTGAGGGGGAGGGCAAATAGAGACCCAGAAATTTCACTTTTAAGAATATACCCGACTATAGTGTGTGCATGTGTGTGTGTGTATTCTAGGCTATTCACGATATCCCCAAACTGGAAACTGTCCACATGCCCATCACGTAAAATAGATATAAAAAATGTGGCATATTCATTCATTGGAGTGCTAAATAGCTGTGAGAATCTATAAGATACAGTTACATGATAGAGATACACATATATTATTGAATTTCATGTAAGATTCCAGATATAATAGAGTACGTCTAATATTTACATGTAGTACAAAGCTAGGAAAAATAATCTTGGAGATTACAATAATGGGTGCCCTTGTTGGAGTGGGGCTGTTAACTAGAAGGGGTCACGAGGAGGAATTCTAGGGTGCTGGTAATGTTCTGTTTCATTATCTGGGTGCTATATATACTTGTGTGTTATATCTGTTAAAACTCATCAAGCTGTACACTTGTGTGTACTTTTCTTTGTATATTTTATACAGTAATATAAAGTTAAAAATAAAGATAGAAAAAGTTTTAATTTGATCTTTTTGGTCTGTGTTATTAGTTTACTAAATTAGATATTGTCAAAATTCTTTGGTTTAAGTACATAACAAATCAAAACCAAAATGTGGCTGTGGGGTTCTTTTCAGTGTTCAGACCAAAAGTTTTTAGTTTCAAAGATAGTCACCCCACTCCCATTAGTTGAACTAATGGTGCCACCTCCTGGCTTCTCTGTAGGTTCTCACAGTAACAGCGTCTTCTCATTTAAGTAATTCCCTTTCAACCTCTGGCCATTTGTGTCTGCTTTTCTTTTAGTAAAAATAGCAAAGCCCCAGAGTAACTAGTGATCATGTTATTTTAAACGTGCAGCAGGCTATTTTTAGTTCTGGCATTTAAAGTTTTAGCTAGTTGGCAGTAATCTAATCAGAACTACAGGGTAAGGCTCACTTTTGATAGTCTTAAGATTGTGTTCAGTGGGTAGTATTGTAGCACAGCGAGTAAAGGCACTGTCTGTGGTGCCAGCATCCCATAGAGGCTCCGGTTTATGTCCCAAACCATGTCCCAGCTACTCTACTTCCAGTACAGCTCCCTGCCTAGGAAAAGGAACAGAGTGTTTGAGCCCCTGCTACCCACATTAGAGAGACCCAGAAGAAGCTCCTGGCTTCGGCTTGGCCCAGCCCTTGCCATTGTGCCCACATGTATGGCAAGTAGCAGGTAAAACTGCCATCTGCAACACTGTCATCCCATGTAGGCAATGGTTTTGTGTCCTGGCTCCTCTGTTTCTGATCCAGCTCTCTGTTAATGGCCTGGGGAAAGTGGCAGAAGATGGCCCAAGTGATTGGGCCCCTGCTACCTACTGTGGGACACCAAGAAGAAGCTTCTGGCTCTGGCTTCAGCCTGACCCAGCCCTGGATGTTGGGACCATCTGGGCAGTGACCCGACAAGTAGAAGATCTCTCTCTCTCTGTTTCTTCCTTTCTCTCTGTAACTCTTACTTTTAAATAAATAAATATTTTTTTAAAAAGAATATATTAGATAAGTTTGTTATGGTCTTTGACACAGATATATTAATTTAGTACAAATACAGAGATGAGTTCTTTGGAGAAAAATAAATTCAACTAGTTTGAGATCATAGAGCCCTTTTAAGCCAGTTGTTTTGGTGTCATGTGGCTCCTGCATGAAAAGAGGAAGTTCTATTGTTGGCCAGCTCACTCATTCAATAAACATTCATTAAGTGTGGATGTGAGAAGTAGTTGCTGGTGGTATTGAGATAATGACAGTGTCTTTATAAAGTTTATATTTTCTAGAGGACATTGGATATGTAAGACAAATGGAGATACAAGTGCTTTAATAGAAATATATGTGGGAAGATTAGCCTAGTACGATCTAACATGGGAAGCAGCATAAACAGCAAACTCATAGAATGGCAGATGTCCTAAACAGCACTCTGGCCTCAGAATCAGCCCTTAAGGCGTTCAGATCTGGCTCAAGAGCCCATGAGAGTATTTTAGGGATGGAAAGCCAATACACTCTGGCAAAAAAAAAATCAAAAAACAAAAAAACCTAAATGAAAGATCTCTGTGAGTGAGATCCCAGCGGAAAGAACGGGCCATCAAAGAAGGAAGTGCCTTTCTCTGAAGGGAGGAGAGAACTTCCACTTTGACTATGACCTTGTCTAAATAAGATCGGAGTTGGCGAACTCAAAAGGCTTCCATAGCCTTGACAACCCATGACAAGAGCCTAGGGTGATTACTGACGCCATAAACAGGAGTGTCAACTGTTAAGTCAACAACAGGAGTCACTGTGCACTTACTCCCCATGTAGGATCTCTGTCCTTAATGTGTTGTACAATGTAAATTAATGCTATAACTAGTACTCAAACAGTACTTTACACTTTGTGTTTCTGTGTGGGTGCAAATTGTTGAAATCTTAATATATACTAAATTGCTCTTCTTTATATAAAAGTAATTAAAAATGAATCTTGAGATGAATGGAATGGGAGAGGGAGCGGGAGATGGGAGGGTTGCGGGTGGGAGGGAAGTTATGGGGAGGAAAAAGCCACTGTAATCCAAAGCTGTACTTTGGAAATTTATATTTATTAAATAAAAGTTAAAAAAAAAAGAAATATATGTGGGACCCTGTTTGTGGGTAAACAGAGAAGGTAGGAAATTCTGTGGGAAGTGATCTGAGTCCCATAGGAATATTGTGAGCATAAACCTTCTACACATAGGGACCAGGATAAATAAAGGCACAGATGCATAAAGCCTTCTCGGGTAGTTAAAGAATTAGTTATATGAGGCTGGAGTGACAACTGGACTCTGTGCTTGAGTAGTAAAAGGGAGGCAGATAGTGTAGAGCCTCCTTTGCTAAACCAACTTTCTCCTGGTAAGATTTATTTTTCATTTAATCATTTTGGCAAGAAGCATTGAGGTGAAGTGGAAATAATTGAGCCTAGAAGCAGAAGTTCCAGATGAGAATCTTGCAAAAGTCCTGATGAACAAAATTGAAAAAATAGGGTCTGACCTGATATACCAATTTTAAAAAGATTTATTTATTTACTTGAAAGTCAGAGTTACACACAGAGAGAAGGAAAGGCAGAGAGAGAGAGAGAGAGAGAGAGGTCTTCCATCTGCTGGTTCAATCCCCAGCTGGCCGCAACAGCTGGAGCTGCGCCAATCCGAAGCCAGGAGCCAGGAGCTTCTTCCGGGTCTCCCACGCAGGTACAGAGGCCCAAGGACTTGGGCCATCTTCTACTGCTTTCCCAGGCCATAGCAGAGAGCTGAGTCAGAAATGGAGCATCCGGGACATGAACCGGTGCCCATATGGGATGCCGGCACTGCAGGCGGTGGCTTTACCCAAATATCATTAAATGTGGTGCACAGAGCACCTGAGGAATTTATAAATAATGTAAATGCAGGTCATTCTTTTGCAATCTGATTTGGGAGTTCTGGAGTTTGAGAACTAATATAAACCAAACTTTTTTTATTGTTATAATTTACAATTTAGTCATTGACTAGGCACTGATGCAGAGTGGTGAGATAAAAAGATCCTTATATCATGACTCTCAGGTCTCTAGCTTTGTAAAGTTCCAGAAATGATGACTTCTCTTTGATGTTAGGAAAAAAATATATGCCATGGCTTTAGATCTATATGTGAAGGTTGAGGAGGTGAAGGGTAGGTGAAACTAGGTGGTTGGGTGGGCTGATCACCCCTTTGGAAAGTTACCCAGAAGTTGGTGGGGAGAAGATGACTATGCAGTAATTTCCAAAATGTGTAACATGTGAGTAAGCAGTGTCTGTAAAGACAACAAGGAGGACTAGAGAGTACTGTAGCCAATGCTTCTGAAACCTTAATGTGTTTGTGAGTTGCTGGGGATCTTGGCAAAATGCAGATTTCATTTGGTAGGTTTAGAAATGGACCTGTGATTGTAGATTTCGAACAATCTTGTAGGCATTTCCTATTTTTTCTTGTCCATGGACCTACTCTGAATAGCAAAATATAGGTCTCTATTTCTCAAACTTTGTCCTTTCATTGTTGTCTGATATTTGGGTTCCTCACTCAAAAATTCTTACCTAATTAGTGTGAAGTATGGCCTAGATATCAGGATTTTAAAGTCTCTGGTAGCTCTAAGCACAGAATTTCAGAACCATTAATGTAGGCCGTTCAGGCCAAAGGGTAAGATGAGGTGTTTCATAGAATGAAATGGAAAATAGATAAAACTGGCTCCATTCTGGATCTCCTGGTACAAGATGTGGAGAGAAAGGTGCCTGGAATACTGTATCTGGGAAGAACCTGGGTTCAGCTCTAACAAAATGTAGGAGAATGCCTGGGAGGGGTGAATAGGAGAACATGAGGGACTTTGGCCTGAGTGGTGGCTGAGGAGGACGAAGGTGAGAAGCACAACTAAGCGACTTCTGTAGGTGTACAAGGCTGAGTTCAGAGGCCCTGGCATGGCTACTGGTGAGTCTTTGTCAGATTTCCCATGGGAATGTTCTCAAGTAGGTCTCCTTACATTTCAAGAGAGAATTGGCCTCAACATGTCCAAGAAGGGCTGAGCCAGCTATCTTCTCCCCTCTTTTTAAAAAATCAGCTCTGTATTTGTTTTCTGAGGCTTGACCCGATGGGGGAACTAGAGTGTTCTGGACATCAAGAGCTCTGTCCCCCACAGGTACTGGTTTTAATAACTGTCATATACCTGCTTGTGTGTGAAGAAATGTATTGTTGTATTTTTCTCCAGATATTATAACAAAACCAAACAGGAAGACATAACAACTGTGACTGAATTTTTACTACTTTGAAGACATGAATGTGAAGTCAAAGTCTGTAAAGCAAAATGTCTGCCTGAAATTATATGAAATTAAAATTCAGAAGTCTCCAGCTATTTGTGATATATCTGTGATGAATTTCTATTGATGTTCTTTTCATGTGCTTTTAAACAGTTAAGATTAATGAAGTAATCTTTGATATGCTTCTTAAGTATATGTATTTGTATTATTTAATAAGAACTGAAGAGTCGTTACTGGAAGACTATATACTAAAATAGATGGTTTTGCTACTTATAAAGAGCCAACTCTAGGTAATTGTGTAATTTCCTTTGATTTGCCTTTCTTCCTCAAAGTTTATCCTTTGTATGGATTAGTTGTTGAAGTGCTAAAAATGAACATGCTTATATTACAAGCTATTTTTAACAGAACTTAATTGAAACCACATGAGTGAGAGACCTAATTCCAGGTCTGACTGAAAGAAACTCTATACTCAAGATTTGCTGAAGCAGGGAATGTGTAATACATACAATCAATCATACACCAGGTATTTAATACGTTATCTCATACCAAAACAACCTTTATTTTTGCTAACAGTATCTATAAGTTGTTGTTGTTGTTTTTTTTTTGTAATATAACCTGTGGCAACTTGACAATACTCTTCCTAAAAAGCAGCTGTCCTATGTCAGTGAACAGAAGATAGTTATACAACTGGTGGTGAAATCGTAAGTCTGATGGTTTTACTATTATTATACGTAAAAGTAAAAAAGACGCAGGTTTTCAAAGCAGCTTAACTGTTAAGGAAAATTATAAAATCTATAAACTGAGGTTATGCTACTTAAATAGCATTCATTTTAAATAGGAACCCTAATGAGATATTTTTTATAGATGTTTTGACAAGGCCTTAAGCTGCTAACAGTGCTTTTTGTGATTTTGTGATTTTTATCTGGAGCTGAAATATGAAAACATACTGAGGAAATATAGAGATAACCTGAACGATGGCGGCTAGACCAAAATTTAGATGTGAATTCTAAATCAGTACTCAACTATGTCAGCAACTCTCGTGGTAGTTTTAAAAGTAGAAACGTGATAAGCTGCAGGGGAATGAGAAATGAAACACAAGTCCTTTTCCTTGCCTTCAAGGAGTTTATAATCCAAGGAGGAGGGGAGAAAAGAGAACAAATTATTTGACAATTCTTAATCAGGTGGTAGATTCCTGTGAGAAAGAATGATACTTGGTTTTTGGAGTGGGCCTGGTAGGGTTAGAGGAGATAAACATTTTATAGTTTCGTATTTCAGAAAAGGAAAATATAGCAAGCTCAGAGAGCTACATACTTGACCAGGTAATATAATAGCATGTGATGGAGCCATCATCTGAATGCAGGACTATTTGAGTCTAATATTTTTCTTTTACAAACAAGAACTCAGGAAAAGGTCAGGGGGAGGAAGGAGTAGAGGTTGAACTTCAAATCTTAGAAGACATAATTTCAATGGTGATTACAAGGAAGAAAAGTAGAAGTAGCCTGCTGGTTGGTGAACATGAGAAGGCCTAAGAGAATTCCTATTGGCAAATCCTAGGAGAAGGTTGTGCTCTGACTTTTATCTGTGGGCAGACCTCAGAGGTCTTTCAGTCTTTTTCAGAGAGTATGAATAGAAAATGAGTTCATCTTTTTCTGAAAAAAGAGGGTCTCTCTATTTCTTTTTTTATCACATTTTCAAAGTGGTCTGTGACCTCAGAAAAGTAAACAATGGAACTGGACTCCTCTACTTTAGTATCTAATTACTTATTCTTCGTTTTTTTAGTTAAAAATTTTAAACAACTTTTTATTGGAGAGAGAGAAGGAGGGGAGGGAGGAAGGGAAGGGGGGATAGAGGGAGGGGGAGATCTCCCATGTACTGGATTATTACCCAAATGCCCACAACAGACAGGGATGAGCCAGCCTAAAGCCAGGAACCAGAGACTCAGTCCAGGTCTCCCATCATGGAAGGCAGGGAGTTAACCATTTGCCCCATCACCTGCTGCCCCTCAGAGTCTACATTAGCAAAATCTAGAATTGTGAGCAGAGTCAACTCAAACCTAAGTACTGTGATACAGGATACGAGCATCCCAAGTAGTGCCTTAACTGCTGTACCAAATACCAACATACCAATTACTCACTCTTGTTTTTAATTTATTTTTATTTTTTTCAGGAAGGCAGGATGAGTCCTGTATGTATGTGGAGACCTTTCATCTGCTGGTTGACTACCCAAATGCACAAATGGCTGGGTCTGGTCTAGGGATGGGGCTAGGCTAGGGATGGAACTGGGACCTCAATCCAAATCTCCCATGTAGGTAGCAAGAGTTCAATTACTTGAGCCATCACTAGTGCCCCCCCTGCCCCCACCCAAGGTCCACATTGGCAGAAAGTTGGAGTCAGGAGCCAAATCTGTACTGAACCCTGCATTCTAATATGGGATGCAGGTGTCTTAACCACTGGGCTAAATGTCTACTCCCTATACTTCATATTTGAGTGTAGTTATATTTTCAAATTACACCTAAAAAACCCTGCAGGTCATAAGTACTGAAACAACCAGTTAAAAATGCTTAAAGGCCTGATGTCATTTCCATTTTAACATTTTTAACTGTAGCGCTTTTCCCCAATACTCCAAGGTGTAATTCAACATGGTTTGCTCAGTTATGAATAGCCTCATTATCTCATATTGTACACATGCATATGTGTTTATTTAAACAATATAAAGAATATGATGCCCAGACTTTCCAGATAGTTATCTTCAACCTCTCCTGCTTGACTTTCAGTTTCTAACCTGCAATTAAAAATGTTTAATCATCTTATATCTTAAATTCTCCCTTGACTCCATATGTTCTTCTTGCCAGACTATTATTCTTCACTCATTTACATGTATTTTTACTAAAAAGAATGTTCTCTGCTTTCTCACTGGACCCCTCCACTGTTCCCTACCCCCTTCAAAACACAAACACGCACAAAGTCTGTCTTCAGCTTTGCTTCTCTGCTGATACAGATCCCCTCCAGGCTACCAGAAACATCCTTGATGCGAATCTAAGGAATATTTTTCAATTTTTATCCCACCAAACTTCTCTCAGTTAATGATATTTTAGACTAGTACAATACTATCTTTCTGAAGGCCTCCAGTAAGGAATGAGCTTTCTAAAACTTTACTCTGTAGGCTTTTGTTGCATCTTTGGTTCTCCCATTTCTTCTAGAGGCTGCTTTTCCTCTGGCTAGTCTTTAAGTTTTGGTATTTCCTAAGGATCTGTTCTGGGGCCTCTTGTCATGCAACACACCTCATCTACCCATGACTTTAGTTACCAGTTCTGTGCAGTTGGCCTCAAATTTTTGTAATTGTCATGGATATTGGTAGTGAACTTGTGTAATAAATTCCCTTGTATACATCCATTACCCTCTAACTCCATCCTAAGTAGATTTTAAATTTCCAAGTCATATGGTTTAGCTGGAATTGATCAAACACTGAGTACCAGAGGTAGGCTTTTAAATGGCTTCAGTCTGTTAACCTTAGTCCTCCCAATTCTGGCCAGAGTAATTAATTAGTTCAGGAATGGGTCCCAAACCTAAAATGATCCTATGATGTTACATATTAGAGCTTTTTCTTGGAATATTGAGACACAAACTTTTTCCTTTTTCTGTTGGATTTTTCCCTGAAAGAATTTATTGTAGTGGCTGGCACTGTGGCTCACTCAGTTAAACCCATGCTTGTGATGCAATCATCCCTTAAAACTGCCAGTTTGAGTCCCAGATGCTCCACTTCTGATCAAGCTTCCAATACATCTGGGGAAGCAGTGGACGATAGCCCAAATACTTGGGCCCCTGCCACCCACATGGGAGACCCAGATGGAGTTCTAGGCTCTTGGCTTCCACCTGGCTAAGCTCTAGCCATTGCAGCCATTTCTCTCTTGCTCTTGCTCTGCCTTTCAAGTAAATTAATAAACCTTTTTTAAAAGTGACATATGGTAGAAGTTTCAGAAGTCAAATTACATCCACAATTGGAGACCTTGCTGAGGGATGGAGTCCATACAGAGAAGTTAGAGATGGAATAAAGAAATTGACTTTTTGATATCTTTGTTGTAGTCCCTGAATAAAGCTGTGTCTAAACTGTTCATCTACTTTAGATCTGGTTATCAGAGCTAATCAGTTTCATGCTCTGCTTATGTTAGTTTACTTTTGGTTTTGTCATCTAAAACATAGACAATTCTGACTGATGGACTCAACAAAGACCTTTCTTTCTTTCTTTCTTTCTTTCTTTCTTTCTTTCTTTCTTTCTTTCTTTCTTTCTTTCTTTCTTTCTTTCTTTTTAAAATTTTTTTCGACAGGCAGAGTGGACAGTGAGAGAGAGACAGAGAGAAAGGTCTTCCTTTGCCATTGGTTCACCCTCCAATGGCCGCCACGGTAGGCGCGCTGCGGCTGGCGCACTGCGCTGATCCGATGGCAGGAGCCAGGTGCTTCTCTTGGTCTCCCATGGGATTCAGGGCCCAAGCACTTGGGCCATCCTCCACTGCACTCCCTGGCCACAGCAGAGAGCTGGCCTGGAAGAGGGGCAACCGGGACAGGATCGGTGCCCCGACCGGGACTAGAACCCGGTGTGCCGGCGCCGCAAGGCGGAGGATTAGTCTAGTGAGCCGCGGCGCCGGCCCGACAAAGACCTTTCTTAAATTGCCCACGTCATAGCATTTAGCAGTGTTCTATAGCTGCTGATACTATTTGAGGAGACTGTAAGCGCCTCAAATGCAGGAACTATGTTGTTCCTTATCATATTTACGGGTTCTAGCATAGCTGCCAGACACATACTAAGCATAAATGCTTGAAAGGTGTTTATTGAAAGACTTAGCACAGAAATGCGTGTTATATTAAGGACCTTCTTTTGTGTACTTCTAATAGAATCCAAGGCAGAGATTTCAAGTCAGTTTATTTTATATTTGTTAAAAATTTAATTCCTTAAAGTACTTTATCACATTCTGCAATAATTTTTTTTGTTACTTGTTGGCTTCTTAAGGACAAGGGCTATTCCTGTCTTGTTATTGTATTCTTTGCATCTGGAACATAGAAGATGCCAAAGCTCACATCTCTATTAGATTATTTCTATTAGCATACAAAATTCGCTAGTATCTCCTATCTTAAAGAAATTATTTTCCTTTCTCCCTTCTCAGCTCAGCAAAACAGAGAAGCTGTCTACACTTGAGTTACCACTTTGTTTCTGCTCTTTCTTGAACCCACTCTAGTTAGGTTTTTGTTCATATTATTCCATTGAAATTGCTCTTGCCAAGATTTCCAAGTTAACAAATCTAATAAGCACTCAAATTTTCAGCAACAGTCAATCCCCACTACTCCTTTTGGGAACATTTTCTTGTCTTACTGCTCTTCCATCTTATTCTTCTGTGTTGAGTCCTTTTCTTTCAGAGCTTTGGGTTTAGTTCTTGACCCTCTTCTGTATAGCTACTCTGTCTCCAAGTAAAGTTATCCATTCTGTTGTTTTAAATTCTATGAGTTGGATGCATCCCAAATTTCTTTCATTAGAGAAATCTCCACATGGGCATCTGATGGGTAATTCAAACATAATGTATTCAAAAAAATTTAGGTATTTATCAGAGAGAAAGAGAGAAAGAGAGAGAGAGAGAGAAAATATGAGAATCTTTTATCTGCTGGGTAACTCCCCAGATGGCTGGGACAGCCAGGTCTGGGCCAGGCTGAAGCCAGGAGCCAGAAGCCTAGGGCAAGGAGCTTATTCTGAGTTTCCAACATGGTTGGTAGGGGCCCAAATACTTGGGCCATCTTCCACTGCTTTTTCAGGCCATTAACAGAGAGCTGGATCAGGAGTGGAGCAGCCTGGACTTGAACCAGTGTCCATATGGGATGCCAGCATTGCAGGCGCTGGCTTTACCTCCTAAGCCACAATGCCAGCCCCAATATATTAAAATTTAATGAGTTTTAGCCTTGGAAACTCATGACTAGAGCCTAGGGAGATTACTGACGCCACAAACAAGAGTGTCAAATTGTTAAGTCAACAACAGGAGTCACTGTGTACTTACTTCTCATGTGGGATATGTCCTTAAATTAGGGTCCAATGTGAAGTAATGCTATAACTAGAACTGAAACAGTGTTCTACACTTTGTGTTTCTGTGTGGGTCCAAACTGATGAAATCTTTACTTAATATATACTAAATCAATCTTCTGTATATAAAGATAATTGAAAATGGATCTTGATGTGAATGGAATGGGAGAGTGTCAAATAGTTAAGTCAACAACAGGAGTCACTGTGTACTTCTCATGTAGGATCTGTCCTTAGAGTCCAATGTGAAGTAATGCTATAACTAGTGCTGAAACAGTATTCTACACTTTGTGTTTCTGTGTGGGTCCAAACTGATGAAATCTTTACTTAATATATACTAAATCAATCTTCTGTATATAAAGATAATTGAAAAAGGATCTTGATGTGAATGGAATGGAGAGGGAGCGGGGGATGGGAGGGGTGTGAGGGGGAGGGAAATTGTGGTGGGGGGAAGCCATTGTAATCCATAAACTGTACATTGGAAATTTATTTTTACTAAATAAAAAATTTAAAAAAATATTTAATGAGTTTTGGCCGGCGCCGTGGCTCAACAGGCTAATCCTCTGCCTTGCGGCGCCGGCACACCGGGTTCTAGTCCCGGTCGGGGCTCCGGATTCTGTCCCGGTTGCCCCTCTTCCAGGCCAGCTCTCTGCTGTGGCCAGGGAGTGCAGTGGAGGATGGCCCAAGTGCTTGGGCCCTGCACCCGCATGGAAGACCAGGAGAAGCACCTGGCTCCTGGCTTCGGATCAGCAAGATGCCCCGGCCGCAGCGGCCACTGGAGGGTGAACCAACGGCAAAGGAAGACCTTTCTCTCTGTCTCTCTCTCTCACTGTCCACTCTGCCTGTCAAAAATAAAAAAAGTAAAATAAAATTTTAATGAGTTTTGGCCGGCGCCGTGGCTCAACAGGCTAATCCTCCACCTTGCGGCGCCGGCACACCGGGTTCTAGTCCCGGTCGGGGCGCCGGATTCTATCCCGGTTGCCCCTCTTCCAGACCAGCTCTCTGCTATGGCCCGGGAAGGCAGTGGAGGATGGCCCAAGTGCTTGGGCCCTGCACCCGCATGGGAGACCAGGAGAAGCACCTGGCTCCTGGCTTCGGATCAGCGCGATCCGCCGGCCGCAGCGGCCATTGGAGGGTGAACCAATGGCAAAAAGGAAGACCTTTCTATCTGTCTCTCTCTCTCACTATCCACTCTGCCTGTCAAAAAAAAAAAAAAAATTTAATGAGTTTGACTTTCTCCTTCAAACCTATGCTTTCCTTAGTCTTATTTGTTTGTTTGTTTGTTTCAAAGGCAGAGTTACAGAAACAGCGAAAGACAGAGATATTGCATCCATTGCTTCACTCCCTGAATGGCCACAGCAGTCACAGCTGGGCCAAGTGAAGTCAGGAGCCTGGAACTCCATTTGGGTCTCCCACGTGGGTTGCAGGGGCCTAAGTACTTAGGCCATCTTCTGCTGCTTTCCCAGGTGCATTAGCGTGGATCTGGATCAGAAATGGAGTAGCTGGTACTAGAACTGGAGCCAATGCCACAATGCCAGCCCCTCCCCTAGTCTTTTAATCAGCAAATGACTTCTACTTTGCTGCTCAATGCAAAAAAACCTAGGAGTCATCCTTGATTTTTTTTTCTTTCCCTGACTTAGAGGTTCTGTTGGTTGTATCTCCAAAATTAACTCCAGTTAGCTGCTGTGAACTCTCCTCTGAAATACTAGTAACTACTTACTTGGTTTCTTACCTTCCATTATTACTTTTCTATATTCCTTTCTTCATAAAACAGCCCAGACATAATTGTAAATTGAATCATGCCCTTTCCTGTTTTAAGCACCTCAGTAACTCCCATCACACTTAATCTAATTGACATTGTCCAGCCCCTTGTTTCTTTCTGTTTCTCAAACCATCTTCCTGTCCCAGAATACTCTCCAGTTCCTCTAGCTTCTTTTCTCTTCTTTGAACTGACCTAACCTTTTCCTGCCGCAAGACTTTGTACTTTTTCTTCTCTCTTGCAGAAGGTTCTTCACTAACTTCTTTCCATGGCTGGTTCCTTTCCATTCCTTAGACTTCGGTTTAAATACCTTATCTTTGGAAATGCCTTCTGTGGCCTAAATTTGGCCACCTTCACATCCTTACAATCAACTAATTCTTTCTTAGCTCCTATCACAACTTATATTTTGTTTATTTAGTCTCTTCTTATTCAAACTAATTTCCCGAAAATACAGACAGTTGTTCAAGATCATATCTCCAGTGCCTAGAACAGACTGTGAGAACTTGCAGGGACTCAAAACATTTTTTAATTTTATTTTTATTTTTATTTTTTTGACAGGCAGAGTTAGAGAGAGACAGAGAAAAAGGTCTTCCTTCCGTTGGTTCACCCCCCAAATGGCCGCTACGGCTGGTGCTCAGTGCCGATCTGAAGCCAGGGGCCAGGTGCTTCTCCTGGTCTCATGCGGGTGCAGGCGCCCAAGCACTTGGACCATCTTCCACTGCCTTCCCAGGCCACAGCAGAGAGCTGGACTGGAAGAGGAGCAACCGAGACAGAATCTGGTGCCCCAACCAGGACTAGAACCCGGGTGCCAGTGCCGCAGGCAGAGGATTCGCCTAGTGAGCTACAGCCTCGAAACATTTTTTAAATAAAAAAATGTTTCTATATTTTGGTGCTCCAAACTACTCCCATTTCCTTATTAGGCAGCCATAAATAGTCAGTTTAAGAGTTTAAAACTGAGAGACCCTGAGTCCATCTAAGTGTTGTTATTCAGGCAGTTTTACTTGATTATCTGGAGTTTGAATGCCTTGTTCTGAGATGTTATCAATGAATTTTTTTCAGGATAGTTTAGTGCAGTTAAGGCCTTATTACTAACATGATGATTTAAGGGGGCAAGATGCCAGTTTTATTGTTACCTTTTCCTATGTCTACTGACTGGAAAACAGCTCTAGTAACTAGTGCCTATGTCTTTTATGTTACCTGGAGCATAATCTTGGAAGCAGGTGTTCAGAGCCCCATACACTGCTGGGGTTTGTAGGAGATTCCATCTTCTACTTCTGAGTAACAACCTGGGCCTTATATATAATCTCTGTCACCCCAAAGTTACACATTCATATAGCATTAGTGAGTAGATAATTTTCTTTCTCACATGCCTTCATTTTTGACTTCCTAAACTCAAAGAAGCTGTTTGTAAGACACCTCACCTTCTTTGTAAAGAGGTGCCAAATGAAGAAAAACATACTGATTTTGCCCTTGAAAATATGAAATTTTTATTTATTCAAGAAGGATAAGGAGAAATAGAGAGCTCCCATCTACTGGTTCACTCCCCCAAATGCCCATAATGGACTCAGGAGCCAGAACTCAATCCAGGTCTCCCCCTGGGTGACAGAGACCCAGCTATGTGATCCATCAGCTGTTGCCACCAAGGGTGCTCATTAGCAGGAAGCTAGAATTAGGAGCGGAGTCAGGACTGGAATCTAGACACCCTGATATGGGATATGGGTGTCTCAACTGGGGTCTTAACCATAGGCCAGATGTCTGCCCATTGGAAATACTTAAAATTAAGCACAGTTGTGTCATTACAAACATATCAATTCAGTGCTGAGTCTATGATTTTAATATTATGTTGCTATATAGAGAAATGGTAACTAGTAAATTTAGTTTTCTCTGTACTTTTCAAATATAAATGAGTTTACATAAATGAAGCTATTACATGCTTAGTGAATACTAAAATAAAATATTGTATGCAAGCAGTAACGTTCTTTCCCTTACTATTAATATCTATAATTACCCATGAAGTAATTTTTGCCCAAGATGAAAGCACCCAAGGTTATTTTATTTGGAAACTTTCTTCTGAGGGCCCTAGAACTATTGTGTGCCAGCCATAGACCAGCGTTAGTCCATAGTGTCCTTGGTCCCATAGAGACAAGCTTGAGCTGTTTCTACTCATTCATTTAATGTAAATTGCTCGCATAAAAATAAGACCTCTCCAAATGAGGTCTTAACTGGTAGGATGTATATTTTTTCTCTTTTAAAAAAACTGCATTTACTTTCTGTTTATCACACCTTCATTTCAAATCCAAATATTTTGTGAGGAAAATATTCACATTCATAAATAGCTCATTTACTCTATTAGAAATCTTTAGGCTTTGGGGCCAGAATCCAGAGAATTACTTGAAACAATAGGTGACATGTCCTGCTACTTTGAGCCTCAAGTAGCCAGTAACTTCTGGAGCTTACACAGTGTACACAGAGGAACTCCAACTGAATTTTTTAAAGATTTATTTATTTATTTAAAAGGCAGCATTACAGAGAGGGAGAGGGAGAGGAGGGGGAGGGAAAGGGGAAGGGACAGAATGAAGGGGAGGGAGAGAGTGAGAGGAGGAGGGGGAGATAGAGAGAGAGAGAGAGAGAGAGAGAGAGAAAGGTCTTCAATCCACTGGTTCACTCCCATATGGCTGCAAAAGGCCAGAGCTCTGTCAATCTGAAGCCAGGAGCCAGGAGCTTCCTCCAGGTTTCCCACACTGTGCAGGAGCCCAAGGACTTGGGACATTATTCACTGCTTTCCCAGGCCATAGCAGAGCTGGATCGGGCCAGGACTTGAATTGGCACCCATATGGGATGCCAGCACTGTAGGTGGAGACTGTACCTGCTACACCACAGCACAGGCCCCTCCGAATGAATTTTTACCCAAGTACCTCATGTTACCTCCTCAAAAAGACCTTTCTCACACTGTCATTTCATTGCCTTTTCATAACTTTCTGAAATTTTTACTCTTTCCTCACCTAGACTGTTATGTTTCTTGACTGCTTTGGATCCCCAGTGCCTAGAACTTAAATGTTTGGAATGAATACATGTATTTCTTAATCATCTATAAATAGTTCTTATAAAAATATCAGAACTTAACATGATGACCATTGCCAAATTCTAAATTCTGCCTGCTTTTCTTTTTTTCTGTTAGTATCATTTATTTGAGTTTAAATTCTAGCTGCAAATTGCATTAGTTGGAGTTGGTAGCCACTCTGAAAACCTTTTGATGCTTAATTAAAGGAAATTTTCAAATAAGCATTTTATTTTTTTAAATCTAGTCTTCTGACCGTATAGCAGTCTTTTCCTGACGTCCACGTTTCTGAGAATTGCAGCCTACTGTACAAAATTCCTCATCCCGGAGTGGAGTGGGTGAATGCATGGGGATGCTGAGAATTTACAATGCTGGTTTGATCCAAACCCTGATATATTTTGATTCATGGGTTTGTATGACTGTTAATTTAGGAGTTGGGGTTGGTGCTGTGGCGTAGTGGGTAAAGCCGCCCCCTGCAGTGCTGGCATTCCTCTATGGGCCCTGTGCGGCTGCTCCACCTCCGATCCAGCTCTCTGCTATGGCCGGGGAAAGCAGAAGAAGATGGCCCAGGTCCTTGGGTCCCTACACCCGCATGGGAGACCTGAAGAAGCTCCTGGCTCCTGGCTTCGGATCAGTGCAGCTCTGGCCTTTGTCGCCAATTGGGGAGTGAACCAGCGGATGGAAGACCTCTCTCCTCTCTTTCTCTCTCTGTGTAACTCTTTCTAAATAAATAAATAAGTCTTTAAAAAAATTCTGAGTATTTTTTTTTAGAAAGCACCCCCCATCCTTTGGTTAAAATTCCGGTTTCTTCCTTCCCCACCCCTATGCATTGATAGGCTTAACACTGTAAACACTGAGCATAAAGGGTCAGGTATTTGTGGATGTGTGTCCCCTTTCTAGGCTTCCAGTCTTTCTCAGTTTCACTTCAGATTTTATTGGTTACCAAGGAAGCTGGGCTGAACTCCCGGCCGCAGTCGCCAGCTCTAATGCCAGGTGTCAGGGTTGGAGGCGCGGGCGGAAGCTCCGGGTGCCCTGCCTCGGCGTCTCAGGCGGACGTCTAGGCAGGTGGACCCCGTGAGCCGGCCTCCGCGCCTTCCCGTCTCGGGCCGGGGGGTCGCGGCCCCAAGGGCATCACCGTGCCTGCTCTGCTGCCGGAGCAGCCGGCTCGGCCGGGCGCGAGCCGGAGGGGAGAAGCCGCTCAAGCCGAGCCCGCTGCCAGTGGTACCCCAAACATCTCTATCGGGGAAGTGAGGCGCGGAAGGCTTCCGCAGCCCACAGCCCCTGGTGTCGTCACCGCGCCACCTGCCACAGCCTCAGAGAGCCGCGGACAGCCTCCCATGCAAGCACAGGGACCCGATCACGTCCCTTCCAGCCCGGCCATCTTCCCCGCGCACGCCCCGCCCCCAGCTGCCACGTGACAGGACCAGAGGCCAGCCTATGGGAGCCAGCGCCGCCCCGCACCCCCGCCTGCCCCCTGCTCCGCATGCCGCCACGTGATGCGGCGCCCCGCCAGCCAATGAGCGCGGGGCTTGCCTCGCGCCCCGCCCCGCGCGCCGTGGCCGTTTGAAGTGACTAATTTCTGTCATATGACTGAGGCGCCCATGGGGGTGGCGAGGCGGCTCTAGGAGCGAGGGCCTAGCGAGCGCCCAGCGGAGCGACCCCGGCCTGGCCGTGGCCAGCATGGCCCCTACGTTGTTCCAGAAGCTCTTCAGCAAGAGGAGCGGGCTGGGCGCGCCGGGCCGAGACGCCCGGGACTCGGACTGCGCGTTCAGGTAGGGTGCTGTGGGAAGGGGGGCTCGAAACCGATGGCCTTTTGGGCTCTGGGTTCCAGAGATGTCGGGGCCGTGGGCGTGGAGGCCCGCGCGGCCGGGACCGGGACCCGGTTCGCGGTGGGGTGGGGCCGGTGCGGACTCGGGCTGGAGGCTTGGAGCGAAGTCTGCTCCCCCCACCGCCGCCCCGCCGTTGCCCCTTCCCCCTCCTCGGGTTGGTTTGTTTACGTCCCGTCCGCGGCCACGCGTGGCTCTGCCCCTCCGGACGTGGCCCCGCGGCCTGAGGCACGGGGTCCTCACGCCTCCTGGCAGCGGGCAGGGCGCGGGCTGCTTTGGACCTGAGCCGCGGTCCTCCCGGCCCAGAAGTTCTCCCCTCCTCCCCGTGACCAGTCGCCCTCTGGGCGCTCCATTCCAGCTCTGTTGGCGTCGGGGAGAGGGCAGCACGTTTGGCCAAGCTCCTGGGTGTGCAGAGGGCTGCAGGAGCGAGTAGGCAAGGGGCCGTTCTTTGAGGCTTCTTGGAAACTGAAATTGGAGGCATGCGGATACCGGACCTTGCGGCTTTCATGTTATCGCAGGAGAAATGGGAAACCCGAGAGGTTAGCCTGACTGCCGACCCAGCTGATGCGGGACCGAATCCCGTGAGGGCTGGCGTTAGGATGGGCCCTAGAATCTTCCCCCTTAGAGCTGTTACTGCACAGGAGGCCACAAGCTGAAAACTGGCAGAATGTTTTGTGGCATTACAAGCTTCGTTAATTTTTGGTTGCAGTACTTGTTGCTGGTTGAATAACTTTTCAGAATTCTAAGATTTGATGTAAACCTGGATTCAGGGTAACAATTACTCGTGAAACTTCATGTGAAGAGATGTTGTGTCTTCCACACAGCTTTCCTATCTGTTGTAGCCTGGAAACTTGCAAATGTAACCTGGCTGCATGTCGAATATCCCTCAGACTTAGTACATAGCAGAGGGCCTGGCTGTACAATAGCTGTAGGAAAAAATGAGAATCTCGAATCTTCCAGCAGGCCGAAGTGAGGAGGATTGTGGCACACGAGTTTTAGAAGTTTTGATACTAAAATCATTCAGCCTTTCTTGCTAATGCGGGTCCCATCAGAAAACGCTCTGTAAATACATGTGGAATTGAGATAGGAAATGGAAAGAAGTTACCTTGTAGAGGAAAAAAATGCAGTTTTCTAGGTATTGGTCTTTTCCACTGTGAGGGAGATGTCTTACCATGCTCATCTGACTTTTTCTAGACATTACTTTAGTATTTTTCCTTTGAAAAATGAAAGTGCAGTCTACGTCAATACTACACTGAGACATGTAGTAACTCAGGAGATAGTAGGAAGCAGGTTCTTTGAAAGATATTTCAAAGGTGACATTTGAATAGACGGCACCTTTCTATTTCTGAGCAAAGGCTGACTTTGGGCGCCCAAGTTTACAGTGCTGTCAAGTCACTCGTGAGAACACATCTTCCTGTCTACTCTTTAAAAATGTAAAGTCTGCTGTATGGTTGTGTAATACTACTATAAAGTTGCCAAAGAACTTTCTCATCGGTTATCTTGTTTGATGTTTCACAACAACCTTGTGAGATAGGGCAAGTGGCAATATAGATAACTGTTATCATTTTTTCCAGTGGAAGTAAGAATTGTGTATAAGCCCAGTAATGGGCAGTGCTTGAGGGAGGCATTTGCTTTATTTATTTGTAAAGCAGGTTGACAGACACACACACACACACAGGTTTTCCATCAATTGATTCACTCCCTAAACGGCCCCAACAGCCAAGGCTGGACCAGATGAAAGCCTGGTTCTCCCACATGAGTGTCAGAGACCCAAATACTTGAGCCATCACTTGCTACCTCCCAGGGTCTGCATACACTGGAAGCTGGAATCAGAAGCAGAGCAGGGATTCCAGCTCAGGCACTTTGACGTGGGATGTTGGCATCCTAAGGAGCGATTTAACCAGTGCACCAGATACTCACCCCAAGCAATTTCTTAGAAAATAAAATGTGTGCAAGTGTACATGTGAGAAAATGGAAACTCTGGTTAACATCACATAGCTAGTAACTTGCAGATCTCATTAACCAGATTTTTTTTTTTTTTTTGTTATTTTTTGACAGGCAGAGTGGACAGTGAGAGAGAGACAGAGAGAAAGGTCTTCCTTTTGCCGTTGGTTCACCTCCAATGGCCGCCGCGGTAGGCGTGCTGCGGCCGGCGCACCGCGCTGATCTGATGGCAGGAGCCAGGTGCTTCTCTTGGTCTCTCATGGGGTGCAGGGCCCAAGCACTTGGGCCATCCTCCACTGCACTCCCTGGCCACAGCAGAGAGCTGGCCTGGAAGAGGGGCAACCGGGACAGGATCGGTGTCCCACTGGGACTAGAACCTGGTGTGCCGGCGCCGCAAGGCGGAGGATTAGCCTAGTGAGCCGCGGCGCCGGCTTAACCAAATTTTTTTTAAAACCACCTTATTGAATTATAATTTATACAAAATAAAATTACATTTTAAATGTCTGTTGTGTTTTTTTTTTTTTATAGACTCAGTTGTGTGTGCACCATCCCAGTGAAGCTTAGGAACGTGTCCATCCCCCTAAAATTTCATTTGTGCGCTTTGCAGTCGGTCTGTATCTTCTCGTCACCTAGGGTCGTCACTGCTCTGCTTTCTGTCATCATACTTTTAACCTTTCTGGAGTTTTATATAAACAAAATCATACTGTATAGAGATTTTTTTTAAAGATTTATTTATTTTATTTGAAAGGCAGAGTTACAGAGAGGCAGAGGCAGAGAGTGAGTAAGAAAGGTCTTCATCTGCTGGTTCACTCCTCAAATGGGCACAACAGCTAGAACTGAGCCGATCCAAAGTCAGGAGCCAGGAGCTTCTTCTGGGTCTCCCACATGGGTGCAGGGGCCCAAGCACTTGGGTCATCTTCTGCTGCTTTCCCAGGCTATAGCAGAGTGCTGGGTTGGAAGTGGAGCAGCTGGGGCTCAAACCAGAATCCATATGGGATGCCGGCACTGCAGGCAATGGCTTTACCACTCTGCTGCTCCCACTGTATAGCCTTGTATTTGGCTCATTTTCACACAGAATGATGACTTTGACTTATCCGCGTTGTTGCATCTGTCAGTAGTTCCATTAATCCTTCCTTTCATTGCTGAATGGTGTGTGTTGTATACACCACAGTTATTTACTCATTCGCTAGTTGGAAGAAATTTGTGTTGTTTCCAGATTTGGGGTTTTATGAACTGTGCTGCTGTGAATAGTTTTTTTTTTTTTTTTGTTTTATTTTTGTTTGTAGTTTTTTGTTTTTTTTTTTTTTTTGACAGGCAGAGTTAGACAGTGAGAGAGAGACAGAGAGAAAGGTCTTCCTTCTGTTGGTTCACCCCCACAAATGGCCGCTATGGCTGGTGCGCTGCACCAATCTGAAGCCAGGAGCCAGGTGCTTCCTCCTGGTCTCCCATGCAGGTGCAGGGCCCAAGCACTTGGGCCATCCTCCACTGCCTTCCCAGGCCACAGCAGAGAGCTGGACTGGAAGAGGAGCAACTGGGACAGAATCCGGCGCCCCAACTGGGACTAGAACCCGGGGTGCTGGCGCTGCAGGTGGAGGATTAGCCAAGTGAGCTGCAGTGCTGGCCTGCTGCGAATAGTTTTATATAAGTCTTTAAGCAGATAAGTATTTTCATTTCTCTTGGTAGTTATCTTGGAGTAATATTTTGGGTTGTATGCTAAGTATTGTGTTTTAACTTTTTAAAAAAATTGCCAAACTTTTCTAAAAATAGTTTTACTATTTTGTATTCCCAGTAGTATATCAGGGTTACAGTTGTTCTACAGTCTTTCCATTGCTTGATACTCTTTGTCTGTTTCTTTATTGATTAAATGAATTTTTATTGTGGTGTTTAAGAAAAAAGGCTGACATTTGCTGTTGTAACATTTTTTCATCTTGTGAGTATAGCCATTTGAAAGGTGTAGTGGTGTCTCATGGCTTTAATTCGCATTTCCTAAGATGATGATGATAGCATCTTTTTATGTAACTCAAGTTTTAGTAAAAATTTTTTTAAGTTTTTTTTTTTTTTTTTTTTTTTTTAAGAGAGAACATGCATGAGAGAGTGAGAAAGTGCTTTCATTCACTGGGTCACTTCCCAGATGACCACAATGAAGGTGGGAGCCAGGAAATGCAGTCCAGGCCTCAAGCATGGGTGTCAGGAATCCAGCATTCCTGCGTTGAGTCAGGAGCTGGAGCCAAGGTTGACCCCCACACTGTTGGATTCAGACCCCTTCACCACTAAGCTGAATGCCTGCCCCATAACCTAAGGTTTTAGTAGACTAAAATTTAGTTCCAGTTTGAGTATATCATGTTTTCCTTTCTAGAATCCTGTTTTGGTTTCGTTCTTGTCAGCTTAAATTGTTAAATTGTAATCCATAAGCTGTACACTGGAAATTTATATTCATTAAATAAAAGTTAAAAAAAAAATTGGACTTGGGAGACAGTTATTATGGTGCAGTGGGTTAAAGCCATCACTTGTGACACCACATTGGAGTTGAAGTCTTGGCTACTCTGCTTCCAATCCCAGCTTCCTGCTCATGGGCCTGGGAGAACCACAGATGATGGCCCAAGGTGGAGTTCTGGCTACTGGCATTAGTCTGACCCAGTTCCAGTTGTTACAAGCATATGGTGAGTGAACTAGCAGGTGGAAGATCTCTCCATCTCTCCCTCTCTCTCACTCTGCCTTTCAAATAAGCAAATCTTTAAAAAAAAAAAAAAAAAAGGAAAAGGCAGGCATGGGCCCATGGGCCCAGTTAGCCATTAGTAATTGTAACTTGGTCTTTTTTTTTTATATATAAGATTTATTTATTTATTTGAAAGACAGAGTTGCAGAGAGAGAGAGCAGGAGAGATACATCCTCTCTCCATCCACTGATTCACTTCCCAAATGGATGTAGCAACCAGAGCTGGCCTGGTCAGAAGACTGGAGTCAGGATTCCTCTAGGTCTCCCATGTGGGGGCAGAGTCTCAAGCACATGGGCCATCCACTGCTGCCTTCCCAGGCACACCAGCAAGGAACTGGATTGGAAGTGGAGGAGCTGGGACCTTAACTGGGTCCTATATGGGATGCCGACACTGCGGGCAGTGGGCTTGCCCACTACGCCACACCCTTGGCCCCTGTAGTTAGGTCTTTAGGGGCCGTGGTTCCTGAAGTAACCAATATACAAGGCCCAAGTGGTGATAAATCCTACCTAGAACTCTAGAATGGGAGAGACTTGACAAAGTCTTAGGAGTGTTTCAGTTTTGTCTCACGTGGTTATCTCTGGGAAAAATAGCCTGGGACCACCTCCTTCCTATCATTCTTCATCCTGAGGACTCTTAGATTTCTGTGTGCTTGTCTTAGCAGAGCTTTTTGAGCTGGAGATGAATTTGAAGGATATTTGTTCAGTCATTTACAGAATTGAAACAGTACTTTGTTTTCATCATTTAGAGAATGTAGGAAAGAAGGAGCTTCCTTGAAGATATTGCTTTTTGTTTTGTCAGTCCACTTTCTGGTGGAAGAAAGAATTTTTTTGTATGTATTACATATAAAAATGGTTGCTTTTAAAAGAAAGTAATTGAAAATAATTTATGGAGATTGTTTTAAAGTCTATAGGACATGTTTCGTGTTTTGATCAGAGACATTTTTATATTTTTTGTTGTATATGTATTTTTCTAGTATATGAACTTTTTTTGTCTGTAGCTAGAATTCTCAACCTGTTGTAACAACCTTTTAATTTGTCTTGTTATTGTTCTTGCCTTTCTCCAAACTACTTTCAACACTTTATACTTAAAAAAAAAAAAGTAAATTCCGGACTTCTCCACTTGGCATGTTTGCAATCTGTACATAGAATTGTAATTGATGTGATGGACCTGAGCTCGGATTCTTACCTCGCGGACTGTAAGTAGCCTGGGAAGCGTTGTCATGTAGTAACTGACGGTGAGGATCTGTGTGTTTGTGTCTTTGCCTCTTGGTTCTGAAAGCAGATTGCTCAGTTTACAAGCTGATTTATTTCTTCGGTCCTCAGGCTTCATTGTGTTTCATCATTGCAAAATTCTGGAAGCAGTGCTTCTAGGTTTCTCGTTTTACTTCATCCAGTAGACAGATTCTGTACTGGAGGATTTCTAGCAAAAACCCTAACGTCTGTATTACCCCTTTATTACGCTCTTTCATTGATTGGCTCTGAATGCTAAGGCGCTGGCTACCAATTTCAATTACAGTGGCAACAGGAATGGAGTTGCTCTGATTGTGTTAATACTTCTGGAGCTAGGGATGAGGTTGATCACACCGAATGCCAGACGGAGGGAAAAAGTGTTGGAACAGTGGTCTCACTGTCACTTGCATCTGCCTTCTTAGAGTGATTTTGAGGATTAAACAGCGTGATAGGCTCTCAAATGTTATTTTTCTTTCCAGTTTTCTCTGGGTTTTCCTTTAGATGTGGGCTGCCATTTGGACTATTTGATATTTCTTGGGAATAGTCTGGTTCATGTGTTTGCACATTACTTGAAACACTATGGCTACAACATATTTTTCTTTAAAGCTCCAATACAACTCAGATTCTCTTCATATTTTTCCATTGTGGCAGTTATTCCCTGTGTTGTACTTAACATTTTTACAAGTCTGTAGCCTTCACTAGATTTTAAGTTCCATGAGGGCCCAACTTCTAACTTGTTTAGTGTTGTACTTCTTTTGAATTTTCAAAATATGTTCTCCATTTATACCTTTCTTTCTTTCTTTTTTTTTTTTTTTTTTTTTTTTTAGCATTTATTTATTTGAAAGGCAGAGTTAGAGGGAGAGAGAAGACCGATCTTACATCCATTAGTTCACTCCCCAAATGGCCACAATGGCTGGGGCTGGGCCAGGCTGAAGCCAGGAGCTTCATCTGGGTCTCCTACTTGGGTGCAGGGGCCCGCACGCTGGGGCTGTCCTCCACTGCTTTTCCAGGTGCGTTAGCAGCGAGCTGGATCAGAAGTGGAGCATCCAGGACTCAAACCAGTGCCCTGAGGGAATGCCGGCACTGCAGGCAGCAACTTTTATCTGCTGAGCCACAAAACTGGCCCCTATACGCGTCAAAATGCTTAGCACAATCAATATGAGGGGACTTCACTTTTGTTTGCGAAAAAATGGTGCAAAAAAATTTGAACAGTAATGCATAATGTACATTTTCCATGAATTTTTTGAAATGCTTTTGATATTTCTGAGAAGTTTCTAGTTAGTTGATGGTATGGGGACACTATTATAACCACTGTATTATTTCACTGGTAGTTGTAAAATGATTTATTATTTCTTTTCAAATTAGTTTGTGCGGGAAACATCATATAATGTTTTATTTTTCACTTTCCAAGTAATGACTTGGTGTTGTAGTAACCTCCAAAGATGACCAATGAGGTTTTTAAAATTAGTTTTTAATCTAAATATTCCTAAATTTGATTAATTCTTTTCTGCTTATATATTTTTTATTTTTTAATTAAAAAAATTTTTTTTTTTTGACAGGCAGAGTGGACAGTGAGAGAGACAGAGAGAAAGGTCTTCCTTTGCCGTTGGCTCACCCTCCAATGGCCGCCGCGGCCAGCGCGCTGCGGCCGGCGCACCACGCTGATCCGATGGCAGGAGCCAGGTGCTTATCCTGGTCTCCCGTGGGGTGCAGGGCCCAAGGACTTGGGTCATCCTCCACTGCACTCCCTGGCCACAGCAGAGAGCTGGCCTGGAAGAGGGGCAACCGGGACAGAATCCGGCGCCCCAACCGGGACTAGAACCCCGTGTGCCGGCGCCGCAAGGCGGAGGATTAGCCTGTTGAGCCACGGCGTCGGCCTTCTGTTTATATTTTTTGATGAACCATCTTTGGCCAGCTTGACGCCTGTGTTCTTTTGACATGATCTTAGTGGTTTTTGGAGCACTACCTTGTGCTATTCCAAGGTCATTTTCTTAGAAATCTCCTTTTGATAGGAATGGTATTTACCAACTGCTTTCTGTATTATAAAGGTCTTCATTGCAACTGATCATCATTATTTCTAAGTCTTTTCAAAGGACACAACTAAGAGATACAGCATTTTTCTTGTTTAAAAAGTAAGTTAATACTAATATTTCAAATTCAAATTAAATTTTGTATTTTTACTTTTAAATTTTTCTATTTCTATTTTATGCTGAAAATCACATTTCCTAAAAGTATAATTATTTGATCAGTTTATTTTACACAATATAATAACTTCAAATTAGCACTATCAATATTACTAGCTATAAAACTGTTGAATGTAGCTTAAGCCACCTTTTTTTAAGATTTTTAAAATTTACTTATTTGAAAGGCCAAATTATAGAGAAAGGAGAGAGAGGGACAGAGCAAGAGAGGGAGGTCAGTCTTTTTTTTTTTTTTTTTTTTGACAGGCAGAGTTAGAGAGAAAGGTCTTCCTTCCATTGGTTCACCCCCCAAATGGCTGCCACGGCCGGCACACTGATCTGAAGCCAGGAGCCAGGTGCTTCCTCCTGGCAAGCCCATGCAAGGTGCAGGGATCAAGCACTTGGGCCATCCTCCACTGCCTTCCTAGGCCACAGCAGAGAGCTGGACTGGAAGAGGAGCAACTGGGACAGAACTGGCGCCCCAACCAGACTAGAACCCGGGGTGCTAGTGCCGCAGGCAGAGGATTAGCCTAGTGAGCCGCGGCGCCAGCCAGAGAGGTCAGTCTTACATATACTTGTTCACTCCCCAAATGGCCTCAACAGCCAGGCTGTGCCAGGCTAAAACCATGAGCCCGGAGCTTCTTCCAGGTTTCCCATGTGGGTACAGGAATGCAAAGACTTGGGCCAGCCTCTGCCCCTTTTCCCAGGTACATTAGCTGGGAGCTGGATCAAAAGTTGGAGCAGCTGAGATTCAACTGGTGCTCATAATTGGATGTTGGTATCTCAGGTGGTGGCTTTATCTGCTGTGCCACAACACCGGCCCCAAATGTTAATTTTAAAAAATATTTATTCTGGTCTACTTGAAAGGCAGAGTGAGGGGGAGAAGAGGAAGAAAAAGGGAAGGGGGAAGGGGAGGGAGAGGGAGGAGAGGAACAGATATCTTCCATCTGCTGTTTCACTCCCCAAATCTCCATAACAGCCACTATTGGGCTGAACCAAAGCCAGGAGCCTCTAATTCCATTTGTGTCTCCTAAGTGGGTAGTACGGGCCCAAGCACTTCAGCCATCATCTGCTGCCTACCCGGATGCATTAGCAGGAAGCTAGATCAAAAATGGAGGTATTGGGACACAACCAGGCATTCTGATACGGGGTGCGGGAGTCACCTGCTACACCACAAGGCCTGCCCCAAATGGTTAATGTTAGATGAATTCTACACCTTAGTAATTTTATATATAAATAGATAAATAGTGCATACATATCATTATAATAAGCAGTTTGGTGGTTTGTAATAATGGTGACAATGATTATGATGATGTAGTGGTAATGATGCATGTGTGTCCATCTTTAATGTGTTAACCTTTAAAGAATTTGCAGAACATTGATTTAGTTAAACATTCACTTGAAATTGAGCTCCATCTCTTGGTTAAAATACAGCTGTAACATAAAAAAAAGAGAGACTTGTCACTTGAATTATTTATTAAATATTTTTGCATTTTATTTGAAAGAGATACAGAGACAGATAAGATCTTCTATCCACTGGTTCATTCCTCAGATGCCCACAACAGCTGGGGCTGCGTCAGGCCAAAGCCACGAGCCTGGAGCTCAATCCAGGTCTTGTATGTTAGTGGCTGGGACTACTTGAAACATCACCTTTGCTTCCAGTGTATGTGTTAGCAGAAAATTGGAATTGAAAGCTGAGCAAGAACTTGAACACAGGCCCTCTGATATGGTGTCCTAAGCATTATTTTCACCATTGTTCCAAATGCCAACCTTGAGATTCTCAATTGATTGACAAGTTTTATTTGTATGACGAAACTTAAATTGTATCAGTAAGCCATTGAAATAAGAGTTACTTGGGTTTCGCTTTGACAACTATGTCAAGATACAAAACTCATCAAGAAATCAAAACGTGACCTTGTCTTTGCAGTCCATTAGCTGCTGCAGTTGGTGGGGAGGGAGACCTTGTCAAAAAGAAAAGGAAAGAGCAGTCCCAGATGGGTAACCAACTGTTTCCAAGTGGCAGAGTTGAGTAATATGACAAAAGGATTGTATAACATTAAAGCAGGGAACAAAATTTATGCCTTTAATCATTCAGCAGCTGATAACAAAGAGAATAAGGTTCAGTTTGAAAAACTCGTAATTCAGATTCAAGCCTTATAAAGATGTGAAGCAAACGAAATTCTCATATAGGGCTGGTAGGGTGAAAACTGGTATAACCACTTTGGAAAATAAGGTGGCAGAATCTAATAAAGTAGAACATATACATATCTTAGAGATCCAATTCTAGGGACATATTCCAACAAAAATGTGTATATCTTCCCCAAAAGACATGTACAAAAATGTTTATAGCAACATTATTCATTACAGCCCCAAACTGGAAATGACTCAAACATAACATCAGTAGTAGACAAATAAATAAATTGTGGCAAGGTCACACAATGGAATACTGTACTATATAATTCAATCAGGATTAATTTTATCCCTTCCTCCTTCTCCTCCCCCAAGGACATCTGGCAATCTCTGGAGATGTTTTAGCTTCTCAGAACTGGGAGGTTTTACAGGCACCCAGTGAGTACATGACAGGGATGCTGGTAAACATCTTACAACACATAGGAAGAGCCCCCCCGCCCCCCCCAAAGAAAAAGATAACTCAATCTAAAATGTCAGTAATACCATTTGAAATTCTTGTCATAAAGCAGTGAGAATGAATGAACTACACAGACTATCTGGATAAATTAAAACATAATGTTGGACAGGGCTGGCACTGTGGTGCAGCGGGTAAAGCTGCTGCCTTCAGTGCTGGCATCCCGTATGGCCACTGGTTCGAGTCCTGGCTGCTCCATTCCTGATCCAGCTCTCTGCTATGGCCTGGGATAGCAGTAGAAGATGGCCCAAGTCCTTGGGCCCCTGCACTAGGGTGGGAGACTCGGAAGAAGCTCCTGGCTACTTGCCTCGGATTGGCGCAGCTCTGGCTTTTGGGGCCATCTTGGGTGTGAACTAGTGCATGGAAGATAAATCTGTCAGCCTCTTTCTCTCTGTAACTCTGTCTTTCAAATAAATAAATAAATCTTTAAAAAAAAAAAAAAAACTGAAAGCCCCATAATATTGGATTGCCAGTGCTGTGGTGTGGCAGCACCACCACCTGCGACGCTGACATCCCGTATGGGCGCTGGTTCAAGTCCCAGCTGCTCCACCTCTGATCCAGCCCTCTGCTATGGCCTGGGAAGGCAGTAGAAGATGGTTCAAGTCCTTGGGCCTCTGCACCCACGTGGGAGACCTGGAAGAAGCTCCTGGCTTCACGTTGGCCGAGATCCAGCCATCGCGGCAATTTGGGGAGTGACCAGGATATGGAAGACCTCTGTCTGCCTCTGCATCTCTCTAACTGTGCATTTCAAATGAAATAAATAAATCTTTAAAAAAAAAAGTTGGTCAGAAAAATAAAGAAATCAGGCACAGAAAAGCAGAGATATGATTCCATCTGTATAAATCTCAAAATCAGGAAAAATTAATTTTTAATGTTAGAAGACAGTAGTGTAGATCATGAGGGGAACTTCTGGGATACAGGTAATGTTTCTTGAACTATGTATTAGTTAACCTGATGTGTAGTATAAATTCGCTGAGGTGAATAATATCTGTACCATTAAGTATGTTATTTAATAAAAAAACCATAGGATGCTCACTATTAAAAGTGAGTTTTGTGGTATGTAAATTAGAACATTTTTAAAAATTAAATGTTTTTCTGCCTCTAATCAGTTAAGCTTCATATTACATTAGTAAATATATCTCTGAAAAATTTCTCTCTTAGGATCTGGTAATTTGAAATCCTAGCTCTGCCACTTACCAATTATACTAAACCTGAATAAGTTGTGTTTTCCATATTTATACTTTTTTATTTTTTTAAAGATTTATTTATTTGAGAGACAGAGAGAAAGAGTTATGCCATTCGCTGGTTCATTCCCTAAATGGCCCCAATGGCCGGATGTAATCTGAGTGGAAGCCAGGAGCTTTTTCTGGGTCTCCAGCCTGAGTGCAGAGGCCCAAGCACTTGGGCCATCTTCCACTGCTTTCCCAGGCGCATTAGCAGGGACCTGGATCAAAAGTGGAGCAGCCGGGACTCAAACTGGCGCCCTATGGGATGCTTGCGTTGCAGGCAGAGGCTTAACCTTCTATGCCATGGTGCCGGCCCCCAAAAAACATGTGGGAAGTGAACTGGTGGTTGGGAGATCAATTAAACTCAATTTCTCTCCCCCTCCCCCACTGCCTTTCAAATAAATAAATAGGAATCTTTTTTTTTTTTTTTTTTTTTTTGAAAAAAAGGATTCTTGGAGCAAGCACTGTGGCATAGCAGGTAAAGCCATCGCCTGCAGTGCCAGGATCCCATATGGCTGGTGGTTCTAGTCCAGGCTGCTCCTCTTCTGATCCAGCTCTCTGCTATGGCCTGGGAAAGCAGTACAAGGTGGCCCAAATCCTTGGTCCCCTGTACCTGTGTGGAGACCTGGAAGAAGCTCCTGGCTCCTGGCTTCCAATCAGCACTGCTCTGGCTGTTGCGCCATCTGGGGAGTAAACCATTGTATGGAAGACCTCTCTCTGTCTCTGCCTCTGCCTCTCTGTAGCTCTGCCTTTCAAATAAAATAAATTAACAAATCTTTAAAAGAAAAAAAAGGATTCTAGGGGCTGGTTAAGTGGGTTAACGTCCTGGCCTGCAGTGCTGGCATCCCACATGGGTGCTGGTTAGTGTTCTGGCTGCTATGTTTCCAATCCAGATCCCTGCTAATGCACCTGGGGAAGCAACAGAGGATGGCCCAAGTGCTTGGTCCCCTGTAAGAAGAAACTGCTGGCTCCTGGGTTCAGATTGGCCAAGCCCTAGCTGTTGGGGAGTGATCCAGTGGTTGGAAGACCTCTCTCTGTGACTCTGTCTTTCAAAATAAATGAAAATAAATCTTTAAACAAAAAAGGGTTCTAATTATACAACATCAAAAAATAACATCTTTTTTTTTTTTTTAAAGATTTATTTACTTATTTAAAAGAGTTACACAGAGAGAGGAGAGGCAGGGAGGGAGAGAGAGAGAGAGAGGAGAGAGACAAGAAAAAGAGAGAGGTCTTCTATCTGCCGGTTCACTTCCCAAGTGGCCGCAATGGCCGGAGCTGTGCTGATCTGGAGCCAGGAGCTTCTTCTGGGTCTCCCACATGGGTGCAGGGGCCCAAGTCCTTGGGCCATCTTCTACTGCTTTCCTAGGCCATAGCAGAGAGCTGGATTGGAAGTAGAGCAACCAGGTCTTGAACTGGCACCCATATGGGATGCAGGCGCTTCAGGCCAGGGCTTTAACCTGCTGCACCACAGCGCCGGCCCCCAAAATAACCTCTTTTTATCAGGTCAGGACTAAATAAACTGAATAGTCACATGCAATAAAAATGAAGTCAACCATATCCCCTCCACATATGAAAATTAAACATAAGAGTTCAAAACTAATACAGTTTCTAAAGGAAAATAGAAAAATGTCATAATAGTAGGGTAGTGAAAAAATTTATTACAACACTAAAAACACCAATTTTTTAAAAACAAACAACATCAAAAATTAAGACATCTGGCATTCAAAAGACAGATGGAAAAATGAGACGTACACCAAGGATTGGAGAAAATAGTAATTTAGGTAAGCATCAAGAAAACAAAAATGAAAACTGGTCATAGCAGTTTTATACATAATGGCCATCCAAACTGATATATGTAGAAACAAATGTTAGTGTGTCAAAATAATGGAAAACAGATCTTTAATCAAAAGCAAAGAACTCAGATAAGCTCGAGTATGGATGAATTGCAGAAACTTCATTCTGCTAAGAGAAAAGAAAGCATACACAAAGAGTATATATGAATATTGCAGGTTTCATTTATGTAAAATTTCAGAATCAACAAAATCATTCTATGGTGACAATAAGCATTTCAGAAATTGCCTAGGGCCAGGGAGAAGTGGAGCTGGCTACTAACCACAGAGAGGTACAAGGGAGCTTTTTAGGGTGAAAACAAATTTCTATATCTTTTGAAAATTTATTTGAAAGGCACAAAGGTAGATCTCTCATCTACTGGTTCACTCCTTAAACACCTGTAACAGCCAGGGCTGGACCGGGCAAGAAGCCAGGGTCTAGGAACTCAGTCTAGGTCTCGTGTGGGAGGTACTCAAGTACTTGAGCCCTCGACTGCTGCCTACCCAGGATGTGCATTAGCAGGAAGCTTGAACTGGAAACAGAACTGGCACTTGAATCCAAGCACTGATACGACCACGTGGGGAAGTATCAGGGTATGTTAGGAGGCAAGGGAGCAAGAAGAAAATGTGGCGAGGAGTTTTAATGTGGTTTTCATGGGAAGAACGGTCAAGGCAGAGGTGAGCAAGGTAATCAAGGTTTAGAATTGGCTAGTCTGAATACTTTGAATGGTCTCCATGTATGAAGTCTGTTCTTGATATCTTGGTTTCTGGCCTTGAGATGGTTAGAGCAGGAGAATACTGGCCCACAGTGTAAGGAGAGACATAGAGGGTAGTCCTCTTAACTGCTTGTTTGGGTATGAAACGCCCACTCCTCACAGGATTTCAACAATGCTTACATGTCAAAGCATCAGAAAATACATAAAATTACAAAGTATGATTAATACATATGTACTTTAAATGGCACATTTTACTAAATGTGTCCTATTTCAATGAAGTTGGCTTTAAAAGAAAAATAAATTATGAACAAAGACAACATCAAAGGGGCTAATCAACTAAAAGATTGCCTGCAGCAAAAACTGTTGCTTAGTTTAAAAAAAAGAATGTGAGTCCAGCATCTGGTATAGCGGGTAAAGCCTCCACCTATGAAGCTAGCATCTTACATGGGAGCTGGTTGAAGTCCTGGATACTCCATTTCCAATTCAGCACCTTGCTAATATCCTTGAAAAGCAGCAAAATATGGCCCAACTTCCAGCCATGTGGGAGATCCAGGTGAAGATCTTGCTTTCTGATTTTGGCCTGGCCCATACGTGGCCACTGTGGCCATCTGAACCAGCGGATGGAGGATCTTTCTCTCTCTCTCTCTATCTTTTGATTTTCAAGTAAATAAATGAATTGTTAAAAAGAAAATGAACCAGCCAGTGCCGTGGCTCACTTGGCTAATCCTCCACCTGCAGCACTGGCACCCTGGGTTCTAGCCCTGGTTGGGGCACTGGGTACTAGTCCCGGTTGCTCCTCTTCCAGTCCAGCTCTCTGTTGTGGTCCGGGAGTGCAGTGGAGGATGGCCCAAGTGCTTGGGTCCCTGCACCTGCATGGGAGACCGGGAGGAAGCACCTGGCTCCTGGCTTCAGATCGGTGCAGTGCCGGCCGTATCGGCCATTAGGGGAGTGAAACACCTTTCTCTCCATCTGTCTCTCACTGTCTATAACTCTACCAGTCAAATTAAAAAAAAAAAAAAAAAAAAAAGAACCAAAGGCAATTGTCATTTTCTATAATGGAAGCATAATCTAAATCTGGAATTAATCTAAAATATGCATGTTACTGAGTAACTCAAAAGTGGCTAGAGATATAATCTGTTTATTTTTCTAGGGTATGTTCCACCACTGGACTCTTTGGTCAAAGGCACTATCTCACTATCTTTACTCCAGTTTATTTTCTTTTCCAGTGATTCCCAACTTCAGCTGAACCTTAAAACCTGATATTATTGGTCTGCAGGAGAGCCCAGGCATTAGATTTTTAAAAATCTTTCCTGGTGGTTTTAATGTATAGATAGAGTGGAGAATTAGTGCCCTAATATATATCAAATTTAATTTGAATATCCCTTGAACACAAGATATTTCAATGCAAGCACTTCGAGGTAAATTATAGAGAATACATAATGGAAACACTTATACTGAATACTACTGGTACAGTACTATATTTCTTTGCTCACTTTCTTTGTGTTTTAAGGCACAGTAGCTCATACAGATCACTATAAAGGTAAAGCAAAGAAACAAAAACACTACAGGTCATAAAATAATAAACCAAATTTCCAACTCTTACAGAAACAGAAAAGCAAAAATACTTCCACAATACAGGTGATAGATTCCCAGCCAATTAATCAGAAAAGAAGAAATTATTTATCTACCTTGAATCATTATGACAGTCACTAAATGGTTTCTTTGATTTCAGAGACAGTGACTCTCCATCCTGTTCTGTAGCCTTCACTCTACAGTCTAGAAATCCCATTAAATGACTTCCTATTAACATTCTCATATCTATCACTTGGTCATACATGAAAGAGTTTCCCTAACAGAATACATACAAGGGAATATGTATTAGAAGAAGCTGGGATGTCCTGTGCAAAAGAAAGGGAGTGAAGAAGGAACAGAAGAAGGAGTAAGAGAGGAAGGGAGGGAGGACCAGAGGAAAAGGAAAGAATCCGAATAGTAGCTTGCCAGATAAAAGGCTGCTTCTGGCTTGAGGTCCACTGTGAGTCCAGTTGCTCTCCAGAGCAGCGTCCTTCCAAAAGGTGAGTTAAGGATATGGGCTGTTTCCATAGCAAGAGATGACAGCATGAAGAACTCATACCCTCTTCCAAGCTTCAACCCAGTAACAACACAAGTAATGCCGTTTACAGCCAACTGGCCACAACAGTAACATGGCCCTGTCTGACTACAGAGCTGGAAAATGTGGAAAGGGTATATGAGAAGTAAATAACTGCTACAAACTAGAACTGGTGGGCCATAGGATGTTAACATTTTCTACCTAAAGTAATACTACTTGTACTCTATGAGGACCATACAAAGATTCTCCCTGCTCTACATTCTTGTTAATATTTGATACTAATATTTAATATTGTTAAATATTATTAATATTTGAACTGTGGCTTTTGCCAAACCAATATCACTGCATTGTTCTTTCCGAAACTATGTTGGCTATGGTTTTGGTAGTTACGTTTCACTACTGGACATTACCCAGATGAAGGGATCCACTCGTAAATTCACTTTAAGTTTTAAGTCATAGTAGGAGCTGAATTTTATCAAATAAATCTGTATTAGTTGGGGCTGGCACTGTGGTATAGTAGGTTAAGCCTCCGCCTGCAACACAGGTGTCCCACTAGTTTGAGACCCTTCTGCTCCACTTATGATCTAGCTCTCTGCTAATGTCCTGTGAAAGTAGTGGAAGATGGCCCAAGTGCTTCATTCTCTGAACCTATGTGGTAGACCTGAAAGAAGCTATTGACACCTGCCTTTGTATCAGCCCAGCTCTGACCACTGGGGACATTCTGGGAATGAACCAGCAGATGGAAGACCTTTCTGTCTGCCCCTTTCTCTGTAACTGCCCCCCCTCCCCCAATCTGATCTTTCTGCTTTAATAGTGAAATCACAAAAAAACAAAAAACTAACACACAGTTCAGTAAACCTAACACTGTTGAAAGTATTTTACATAGAGGAAAAGGGCATTAAAAGGTATTTCTGTGGCCAGCATTATGGTGTAATAGGTAAAGCCACCTCCTGTGATGCTGGCATCCCTTATGGGCACTCATTCGTGTCTGGGCTGCTCCAGTTAAGATCCAGCTCCATGTTAATGCTCTGGGAAAAGCAATGGAATATGGCTCAGGTGTTTGGGTGCCTGCCACCCAATGAAGTTCTTGGCTCCTAGCTTCTGCCTGGTTCAGCCTTGGGCGTTGTGGCCATCTGGGGAGTGAACCAGTAGATGGAAGAATTGTCTCTGTGTCTCCCTCCCTCTCTTTCTAACTCTGCCTTTCAAATACATAAATTTCTTCCTCTCCCTCTCCTTTGCTCTTCCTCTTGCTCTGCCTTTCAAGTAGACGAAAATAAATATTAAAAAAAAAATTAACCATTGAGGCCAGGGCAATGTTGCAGCTTAGCAGGTAAAGCCATCTCCTGCGACTCTGGCATCCCTTTATGAGCGCCATTTGAGTTCCAGATGCTCCACTATCTATCTTGTTCTTGTTAATGTGCCTGGGAAAAGTGACAGAGGATGGCCCAAGAATTTGGGTCCCTGCACTTACGTGGATGACCTGGAAGAAGCTCCAAGTTCATGGTTTCGGCCTAGCCCAGCCTTGCTGTTGGGGCCATTTGGGTAGTGAACTAGTGAATGGAACTTTCTCTTTCTCTCTGTCTTTCCTCCTTTTTCTGTAAAAAATAAATCTTTAAATTGAAAAGAAACTTTAAACTGCATTCAGTAGTTTCTTTAAATTTCATTTTTTAAAAAGATTTTTATTTATTTATTTGAAAGAGTTACACAGAGGGAGAAGAGGCAGAGAGAGAGAGAGAGAGAGAGAGAGAGAGAGGTCTTCCATTCACCCGTTCACTCCCCAATTGGCAACGGCCAGAGCTGCACTGATCCGAAGCCAGGAGCCAGGAGCTTCGTCCAGGTTTCCCACGCAGGTGCAGGGGTCCAAGGACCGGGACCATCTGCTACTGCTTTTCCAGGCCGTAGCAGAGAGCTGGATCAGAAGTTGAGCAGACGGGACTTGAACCAGAGCCCATATGGGTTGCCAGTGCTTCAGGCCAGGGCGTTAACCCCTCAGTAGTTTTATAGTTAGTAATAATATTGGTAGTGTTAATTTGAAGCTATTATATATGTGCAAAATAAACTGATCAAATAATCATAGCATTAGGGAGTATGATTTTCAGTATTAGAAATATAAAAATTTAAAAGTGAAAATATTATAAAATTTAATTTGAATTTGAATTATTAGTATTACCGTTTTTAAAGATTTATTTATTTATTTGAAGGGCAGAGTTACAGAGAGCCAGGGGCAGAGAGAGGTCTTCCATCTGCTGATTCACTCCTCAAATGGCTGCAATGACTGGAGCTGGACTAATCCAGAGCCAGGAACTAGGAGCCTCTTTCAGATCTCCCACGCGGGTGCAGTGGCCCAAGGACTTTGGTCATCTTCTACTGCTTTTCCCAGGCCGTAGCAGAGAGCTGGATCGGAAGAGGAGCAGCTGGGAATCAAACCGGCGCCTGTATGGATTGCTGGCGCCACAGGCAGAGGCTTTACCCGCTACACCACTGCGCTGGCCCCTTAACTTTAAACAAGAAAAATGTTGTATCTCTTAGTTGTGTTCTTCGAAAAGACCTAGAAATAATGATGATGATTAGTTGCAGTGGAGACCTTTAGAATACAGAAAGCAGTTGGTAAATACTATTCCTACCAAACGAATGAGGATTTCTGGGAAAATGACCCTGGAATAGCACAAGGTAGTGCTCAGAAAACCACTAAGGTCATGTCAGAACACAGGAGTCAAGGTCAAAGGAATGTCAAATGTAGTTCATCAAAAAATAAAATGGAAATAGTAAATAAGTGGCATTTAGTACTTTCACAGTGTTATGTACCATCCCCTGTCTAGTCCAAAATGTTTCTGTTATTCTATAGAAAATCCTTTGCCAGCTGAAAGTTTTTCTCTTCCCAACTCCCTGGCAACTGCCAGTGTTTATGAATTTACCTATTTTGGATTTTTCTTATATACAGTTATATTGTGTCTGGCTTCTTTGAGTTAGTCTAATGAATAATGTTCATCCATGTATCTAACCTATGTATGTATGGATATTTTATTCTTTGCATGGTTGAATAATACTCCATTATGTGAGTAGTTTGTGTATATTTGTTGATGAGCATTTGGGCTGTTTTTCACCTTTAACTTTTGTGATTTATGCTTACTGACAGTCCTATGAGCTTTACATGTGACTAGATTGTTAAAACCACCACCACTGATACTGAAAATTCCAGTTCCCCAAAGAGCTCCCTCCTGCTGCTACTCTGCAGTCAGATAGATTGTCCATCTACCCCTAACTGCTGCCAAACACTGATCCCTTCTCTGGCTTTATAGCAGTAGGAAATTTAAGTAGTATTTTAACTACTGTGTAGTTTGGATTTCCTTATTTAAGTAATGGATTTCTGAAGAAATTACAGTTTAGAATTGGGGACAATGTTTCAGAAGTCAGATTTGAAATAGTTCATATAGGAGTATTTGCAAAATTGTTTTTTCATATTAATTTTGTTAAGAACTAAATAAACTTACTATTATAAAATTTCGTGCTTACCTAGAAAACAGAGAATACTACCAAGATTGCTATCTTCAAGTATCTTATAAATTTACATTTCAAATAGTAATTCAGTATTCCATTTTATAAGTAAATGATTAATTACTAGATATTTTTCTAAATGAGCTGTTTCTTAACCTTACTATCTTATATTTGTATATAAAAGATGCTCTGGGGTTTTGCATTTTTCTCCTGCCAAAATCTCTGTTAAATGTATGCCAATCTGTTTACATGTAAATTTTAAAACTCAGAGGAAAGATTATTCCGCCTTCTGAAAACGTAGCATACACAATAAAATAACTGTTTGCCAGGGAGAAAAAAGCCCTGTTGTCTTCTAGTACCAGTTGGTATTACGTAGGTTTGTTTGCTGTCTCATATCTTATTTATAGTAGTTTGGAACTGGAGACTAGATGCTAAACAAACACTAATGTTTCGTAGTAGCTTAATTATGCATTAGTGTCCTACTTTTATCATAATTATTTTTACTTATACATAGACTTCTACAAAACTAGGAACTTCTGAGAAACTGGCAGCTTGCTTGTGTGCTCTCCGTTTTATATACTTCAGTACAGAAATATGTATCACCTGTAACTGTAGTGATTTGTTTAGATGCTATTTATAAAAGTGTTATAACATTGATGTTTCAAATTAATAGAAGCTATTATGTGATTCTCAGATATTATTAAGGTGGAATGAGGAAACACTTTTCAGTATTGGATGTTTGACTTCAGAAGCTCCCTGATGACTTTTTCTTACAAAAAGAGCTTCTATTGGGAGAAATCTCACGTTTCATGACTGTTTATTAAACAAGTATTTTAATGCTATAAGAATTTTCAAGTGTTTAGAAATTGTATTATTAGACAACGGTAGCTGTGTGTCTGTTATTTTCTTGGTATTTAGCAGTTATCTAAGCTTGTTTTCCTCATTCATATGTAGATCTAAACATTGGGATGGCTTCATTTTATACTGAGAGTGAATTTTATTAGTTGGCTTGATTAGTCTTTCATAATAACAAATAGCTTTTGTGAATGCATTTCTCAAAACCTTGTAGCACATGATGGAAAAGTATGAAATGAAAAAAATAAAGATACCAGGTGTGTGACTTTTGAAGGTAGATCTGAATGTTAGAACTCAAAAAAAAAAAAAAAAAAAAGAAAAGTCACCTAAGACTTGTTCAGTGTTACTTTTTCAGAGATAACATAAAATGTCATATCTCATACACTGCCTTCATATTATTTGGAAAATAAAGACTGTTCTGACTCGGTTTTTAAGATAAAAAGAAGTTAATAAATTACTTCAATTATTTTATTCTTTTGGTAAGAATGTTTTTGGGCACCACCCTGTCTCTCTGCCCCCACCCCCCACAGTGTTCTAACATGTTAGACAGTATGCTGGGCCTGCCTATAAAAAATGTGTAGGGCAGGGATCTTGAGCATTTTGTTTTCCCTGCAAAATACCTTTGACAGCCTGGTAAAACCAATAGACATCACCTAAGAAAAATGTTCATAAGCATTTAAAATGGAATATATAGTGCCATAAATTAAACTCACATTTAAATACTTGTTAGAATATTAAATTTGTGATATTGCAGCAAGTACCACATTATTAATTTCATTCCTTAACAAGACCTAGCAGCGGCTGGTAGGTACTGTTATTTTGAATACTGATGAGCATAAACATGAACATAAGTAATTTTTCTAGATACCTGCATCAGCTCTAGTGTGATAAAACCATCTGTGATTCCTGTTGATGTGTAAGATGTGAGAACTGCCAATACCACTGATATTTGTTGCTCTGTTTTATTTGAAGGAAATGCTAAATTGTAGTCAGAGCTTAGTGATAACATTTTCCCTCATCCAGCTTCACTGGCACACGGAACTGTGCATCCTTGTGGGGCAGTAGATTCCACATTAAGATTCCTTGATCTAGGAGCTCTTAGTTTAGGCTGTAAGACTGACACTTCAGTAGGTAATTATAGTTGAAATACAAGCAGAGGTTTTGTCTCATTTATTTTTGTGTTTTTATAATCCCAGAGTGCCCAATAAATAGCTATAAAATAATTCTGGAAGTGAATATAGTAGGCCGTTGTCATTTAGTGATCGTAACTTGATTTCTCTTAGAGGTTATGGCATTGAGTTGAATCTTAAATTTATGATACATTAGATTTTTCAGGTTTAATGAAGTAAGGAAGAATTTCTTCTAATTGAGGTGTGATTGTGGGTGTAGCCTGAGGATGCCAAATGAGTATTAATTTGGTGATTATTGAGTGTCAGGGATGGCAGGAGGTGAGAGGTTGAGATAATGATGGGTCTCAATTTATAAGGAGAGTTTTATGTATACCAGGCACCTGGGAACTAGTGTGACATGATGAGCTTTGTGTTCTAGAAAGTTGTCTCAGCATTGTGACTGACAAATGGGGCAGAGAGGGAAGAGATTGGAAGCAGAGGCCATTTATAGTCATTAAAGGCTAACAGGGCAGGGTCATGACAGGGGCAGAATGACATTAAAGGTGGAGTCATATCTGAGAGAACAGGATTCAGTGCTTAACTTAATATGGGATGGGAAGGAAAATATAGAATTAATGGCCTGAATAGACTGTTGGGAACCTGGGGCATGGAGTGTGGTAGTGACAGATGGAAATGCCATTAAGCAAGGTAAGCAGTTCAGGCAGGAAGACAGTAGGCATAGTGAGGAAGATAAGAAGTTTAGTTATACTTAATAAATTTGAGGGATCTTGAAATTCAGACAGAGGCATTTAGGACTAGTGATAGAGATTTTGAAATCGTATCCCTTTTTTTTTTTTTTTTTAAAGATGTATTTAACTATTTGAAAGGTGAGTAACAGAGAGAAAGACCAAGAGAGATAACTTTCATCTGCTACTTTACTTCTCAAATGCCTGCATCAGCCAGAGCTGGGCAGGCCCAAGCTGGAACCCAGAATTCCATCAGAGTCTCCAGCATGGGTGGCAGGGTCTTAAATACTTAGGTCAGGAGTGGGGACGTACAAAATTATCAATTTAAAAATTGGTCTGCTATAATTTACTGAATTTCAAGTGCCACCTGCATTGCAGAATGATTAAGTCAAGCCTTTTTTTTTTTTTAATTTGACAGGTAGAGCTATAGACAGTGAGAGAGAGACAGAGAGGAAGGTCTTCTTTCTGTTGGTTCACTCCCCAAATGGCTGCTACAGCCTGTGCTGCGCGATCCGAAGCCAGGAGCCAGGTGCTTCTGCCTGGTCTCCTATGCGGGTGCAGAGGCCCAAGCCCTCCCAGGCCACAGTGGAGAGGTGGACTGGAAGAGGAGCAACCGGGACTAGAACCTGGCGCCCATATGGGATGCTGGCACCGCAGGCGGAGGATTAACCAAGTGAGCCACAGCACCGGCCCCAAGTCAAGCTATTTGATATGCCATCACTTCACATACTGTGTTTTGGTGATGAAAACATTAGAAAATTTTTTTTTAAAATTTTAGCTTAGCAGGTTAAGCTGCTCCTTGCAATGCTAGCATCCCATATTGGTATACCAGTTTGAGTCCTGATTGCTCTGCTTCCAGTCCACCTCCCTGCTAATGTGCCTGAGAAATCAGCACAGTATGATCCAAGTACTTGAGAGACCAAGGTACAATCCTGGCTCCTGTTGCAGCCATTTGGAGAGTGAACCAGCAGATAGAAGATCTTTCCCTCTGTCACTCTGCTTTTCAAAATAAATAAGTAAATCTTGAAGAAAGTTTATTTTTATTCAGTTTAAAGATAGGAACAGAGAAACAGAAAGAGAACCTACATTTAAAAACAGCAGAGATTGGCCCAAGCGAAACGCCAAGAGCCTGCAACTCAATCCAGGTCTCTTGATGGGTGGCAGAGATACAAATTGAGCTGTCACCTTTGACTCCCAGAGTGTGTTAGCAGGAAGCTGGAAAGGGAGCAAAGCTGGGATTCATCCAGGGATGCAGATGTCCTTGGTGGCATATCTCTTTTTAAAAGATTTATTTGAAAGACAGAGTGACAGAGGCAGACAAATCTTCCAACTGCTGGTTTACTCCCCAAATGTCCTCAACAGCCAGGACTGGGCCAGGCTGGATCCAGGGACTCCATCTGGGTCTCCCATGTGGATGGCCAGGGCTCAACCACTCAGACCTGTGGATGCTTCCCCAGGCACGTTAGCAGGAGCTGGATTGGGAATGGAACATTGGGGACTTAAACTGGCATCCTGGTAGAGAATGCCAACGTCAAAAGGAGTGGCTTAAGCTGCTCTTCCGCGGATGCCAGTTCCCCAGGGAACATGTTAACTGCTTTTTTTAAAAAAAATCTGGGGCCAGCACCACGGCTCAATAGGCTAATCCTCCGCCTGCGGTGCCGGCACACCAGGTTCTAGTCCCGGTTGGGGCACCGGATTCTGTCTCGGTTGCTCCTCCTCCAGTCCAGTTCTCTGCTGTGGCCAGGGAGTGCAGTGGAGGATGGCCCAAGTTCTTGGGCCCTGCACCCCACGGGAGATCAGGAGAAGCACTTGGCTCCTGGCTTCGGATCAGCGTGGTGCACTGGCCGCAGCAGCCATTGGAGGATGAACCAACGGGAAAGGAAGACCTTTCTCTCTCTCTCTCTCTCTCTCTCTTTCACTCTCACTCTCTCACTGTCCACTCTGCCTGTCAAAATAAATAAATAAAAAAAAAAAAAGGAAACTTTACTCGTCTTAACTGAAACTTTATATCTTTTGACACTGTCATCCCATTTTCTTCCCTTGTAACTACTCTTCTGTTCTCTACTTTCTACCTTTTTATATATCATATTCAAGTGAGATCGTCTTGTTTCTCTTTCTGTGCTTGACATTTCACTCAGTACAGTTGTCTTCCAGATTCATCCATATTATCTCAAATGACAGAATTTATTTTTTTTAAAGGCTGAATACTATTTTATTGTGTAAATAGACCAGATTTGTCTTTCCATTGATCCATTGATGAACGCTTAGGTTGATTCATTGTCTTTGCTATTGTGGATAATACTGTAGTGATCATGGAAATGCCAGTATCTCTCTGATGTACTAATTTCATTTACTCTGTGGATAATACTGTAGTGATCATGGAAATGCCAGTATCTCTCTGATGTACTAATTTCATTTACTTTGGGTGTATACCCAGAAGTAGGATTGCTGGATTGTGTGGTAGTTTTGCATATATATATATTTTTTTTTTTTTTGAGGAGCCAGCACAATGTCACTAATAATTCGAAGGACTTTCCTCTTCAGTACATCCTTGCTACTGTGTATCTCTTAAGTTTTAAATAATAGCCATTCTAACAGGTGTGAGGTGATAGCTCATTTTTGCTTTAATTTGCATTTCCCTGATGAGTAATGATGTGGAGCATTTTTATCATATACCCGTTGGCCATTTGTTTGTCTTTTGAAAACTGTCTATTCAGGTCCTTTGCTCATTGTTTGATTGGGTTATTTTCTTGCTATTAAGTTGAGTTCCTTACATATTTTAGATATGAACTCTAAATCAGACACATGGTTTGCAAATACTTTCTTCACTGGGTTATTCTGAGAAGTTGTTAGATTTGCCTCAGTATCACATTTAATTATTCATCAGATCTTTTTGTTTTGCTTTCTCAAATCCTTTTACCGCATTGCCATTGCTGTCATCCTTTGGCTCAGTCCTGATAAGTTTATAGAGGTTCTCTCTGTAAATTTTATTAACAGCACCAATATTGCATTACATTGCTAAAAATTTTATGATGTTCGTTCTTGGTTTTTTTTTTTTTTACTCATATCTGAAAACTTTTGTTTGAGAATTTCTTTCTTTTTTTTTTTTTTTTTTCTTTTTGACAGGCAGAGTGGACAGTGAGAGAGAGAGAGACAGAGAGAAAGGTCTTCCTTTGCCGTTGGTTCACCCTCCAATGGCCGCCGCGGTTGGCGCGCTGCGGCCGGCGCACCGCGCTGTTCCGATGGCAGGAGCCAGGTGCTTATCCTGGTCTCCCATGTGGGTGCAGGGCCCAAACACTTGGGCCATCCTCCACTGCACTCCCTGGCCACAGCAGAGAGCTGGCCTGGAAGAGGGGCAACCGGGACAGGATCGGTGCCCCGACCGGGACTAGAACCCGGTGTGCCGGCGCCGCAAGGCGGAGGATTAGCCTGTTGAGCCACGGCGCCGGCCTTGTTTGAGAATTTCAGTGGATGAGTTTTACCTTTCCATCCTTATTTGCTAAATCTGAACACAACTCTTTGTTCAGTATCTTTGAATCTGTTACTTATATTTTCCTTTTGTATGTCCTAGTGGGTACTGTGCCTCTCTCCCCATGTCACGGTGTCTCCTCAAGTGCAGAAATTTCTAAAGAGGTCAAGATATCTCTCATATTGTAATACTCAGCTATGTAATGACTAATATTTTTGCCTATTCTCTGTCTTAGTTAGCATATAGGGTCTTCTAAGACTGGGATGACTATTTTTACTTCTACAAAAGCCTTTTTTGATTTTTAGTATAAAATGCTTATATGCTATATCATTGAATAAATACATGGACATTTATGTCTTAAGCTTAATGTTGTGCCTAGCACAAAGTAGGAATCTAACATGTGTGTGTGTGAATAAAATGGAATTAATCACTTAATGGTAGTCACTCTATTGTATCTATAAAATATGCCAGGCATTATGCTGTGTGCTTCATATGTTTTTAATCTCTTAAAACCCTATAACAATTATATGAAATAAGTATTGGTATTTACCTTAATAGTTGTAACATTTACCAGTATAGCTAATAAATAACAAATTAGGACTTGTACCTTGTGCTGTGTCTACCATTTATTTTATGTGATTTCTTATTTTTTTGGATGTCAGTGAGAGGGAGCACATAAGTACTTCTACTTGCTGGTTCACTCCCCAAATTCCTGCAATTGCTGAGGCTAGGCCATGCAAGCCAGGAGCCTGGAACTCAGTCCAGATCTCCTATGTGGGTGGCAGGGACACAAGTACCTGGGTCATCACCTGCTGTGTCCCAGGGTGTGCATTAGCAGAAAGTCAGAATTGGACGCAGAACCTGAACTTGAGCCCAGGCACTCCCATATGGGATGCTGGCAACTGTGTACCAGCCAAGTTCTCAGATGCCAGCCAGAGGCCAGTCTTACAAGCAGGCCTTTCTAAGGATAGGAGTCTTAGACCTGCCGCAGTAACTCCTGTCTGCATATTTGTACTCTGACTTTCATGCTGTTTTTCTAGGTTTCCTGTTGAATGCCTTGTCCCCACATTGATAAATCCACAAGGAATAGTTTATAGATTGCTTTTATGTATATTATTTTATTCCTCTAATAATTTTGTGGTTTGTATTGATAGAAGAAACAACTTTTTTTAAAAGATTTTTTTATTTATTTGAAAGAGTTACATTACAGAGAAGGAGAGAGAGAGGGAGAGAGGGAGAGAGGGAGAGAGAGATATCTTCCATCTGCTGGTTCACTCCCCAAATGGCTAAAATGATCAGGTTTGGACCAGGTGGAAGCCAGGAGCCAGGAGCTTCATCTGGGTCTTCCACGTATGTGCTGGGGCCCAAGGACTTGCGCCATCTTCCACTGCTTTCCAAAGTGCATTACTGGGGAGCTGTGTGGGAAGTGGAGAGCCTGGGACTTGAACTGGCACCCACATGAGAAGCCAGCAGTGCAGGCAATGGCTTTACCTACTACACCACAGCACCAGCCCAGAAGAAATAACTTTTTAAACCATTTTATAGGTGAGTAAATAAATATTTGAGGAGCTTAACTGATGTTCAATACACAAAAGCTAATAAAGGTTGTATGGCAGGTCTCATGAGCTCTACGTATTTTTTATAAGGATTTTATTTATTTGAGAGGCAGAGTTAATAGACAGTGAGAAGGAGAAACAGAAAGGTCTTCCATCCGTTGGTTCACTCCCCAGTTGGCCACAATGGCAGGAGCTGTGCCAATCCGAAGCCAGGAGCCAGGAGCTTCTTCTGGGTCTCCCATGTGGGTACAGGGGCCCAAGCACTTGGGCCATCTTCTACTGCTTTTCCAGGCCACAGCCGAGAGCTGGATTGAAAGAGGAGCAGCTGGGACTAGAACCGGCGCCCACATGGGATGGCGGTGCTGCAGGTGGAGGATTAACTTAGTGCGCCACGGCACTAGCCCTGAGCTCTACATATTTCAAGTAATTTTTTAAAATAATGATTTACTCCTTTACATTTGGCCAGCGCTGAGAGAGAAAATTAAAGGGGAAAAGTGTTCTGGAAGCTTTCCATAAAATTTCCCTAATATTTATAATTTGCTTAGTCTTTATGGAAGAGAGAAAAGGGAATTGTGTGGTCAGGTTATGTGTTTAGAATGATTTGTTTCCTGGCCAGCGCCGTGGCTCAGTAGTCTAATCCTCCACCTTGCGGCACCGGCACACCGGGTTCTAGTCCCGGTCGGGGCACCGATCCTGTCCCGGTTGTCCCTCTTCCAGGCCAGCTCTCTGCTATGGCCCGGGAGTGCAGTGGAGGATGGCCCAAGTGCTTGGGTCCTGCACCCACATGGGAGACCAGGAGAAGCACTTGGCTCCTGGCTTCAGATTAGCGCGGTGTGCCAGCCACGGCGGCCATTGGAAGACCTTTCTCTCTGTCTCTCTCTCTCTCACTGTCTACTGTGCCTGTCAAAAAAAAAAAAAAAAAGAATGATTTGTTTCCTTGTGATGGATAAAAAGTTGGAGAGAATACTGAATGCAGTACCCCCTGAAGATGTGGTATACTATCTCAAAGTAATTATTATTAAGATGGTATTGAAAAATATTTGTATCTTGTCATAAAATAAACAAAAAAGAAGCACTGGGATAGATGTTTGGCACAGCGGTTAAGACAACTGCTTTGGACACCTGCATTCTATTTCAGAGGCCTGGGTTCAAGTCCCAACTTTGTTTCTGAATCCAGCTTCCTGCTAATACATACTCTGGTGGGCAGCAGGTAGTAACTCAAGTACTTGGGAGCTTGCCACCCACATAGAGATCCAGATTCTGCCTTCATTTTGGTCTAGTCTCTGCTGTTATGGACATTTGAGGAGTGAACCAGTAGATGGGAAAATTCTCTGCCTTTCAAGTACATAAAAATTTATTAAAAGATATTAAATTCTATTTAGTATTTTGTTAATCTTAAGTTAATACACTGATTTTGATATAAGGCATTTTATCAGCATTCATTCAAAAATTAATTTTAACATGAGAGGCTACTAAATGTCAGTCACAGTGCTAGAGACTAGAGTGCAGCTGTGCACAAGTTGCATTGCTTATGGAGACTGTTGACAACAGTCTATTAATTGCCAGTATGTTGGTTTTGCAGTGTCAGTTTAGAGTTCCATGGAAGGAAAGAGAGAGACAATGGGGCAAATAGGAGAGTAAACTTGCAGATGTAGCATTGGTGAAGGGAGTGGAGTGACTAGGAAGGCTTATTTTGTGAAACCTTGTAAGCTGAGACCTGAAAATGAAACAGTCTACCAGGAGAACAGGTGAACATGTGGCAGACAAAAACACACAATGCAGGAAAACTTCGTTTTGAAAGAATTGTTTGAAGTGATACAGGCAGGGAATGGGTTGAAGGGGTAGGCAAAAGGAGAATAAACTTGGAGCTTTATGCTGAGACTAGTGTGGGTTAACAAGGGGATTTAAAGTAGGTAAATCACGCATTAAGATTTTCAGACTTTGGCTACTGTGTTGACCGTAGTGTGGAGAAAGAATTGGAGGAAAGTAGGAGGTGAGACTGGAATAGTGATTTAAGTGGTTGGAGATTATGGTGCCTCAGACCAGGATCATGATAGTGTGTTATTTGTGGTGGTGGGCCGACTCAAAGCGTTTAGGAGATGGAAGCAACAGGACTTGGAGACTTCTGATTTTTGGTTTGAGTGGATGAGTAAAGACAAGTAAGTTGTCTCCAGTTACACAGATACTCAGATTAGTTAGGTTAAATTAGAGAATGTACTTCTAGTTAATTCAACTACTGACTCTCCTGTTTTGAAATATTTTCCTTTTCATAGTTTTTTTTTTTTTTTTTTTTTATCACTTTGTTGATTTTCCAGCTTGGGGCGAGTTCTTTTCTATTGTGAAACCTCTCAGTGGAAAGACAGATCATGTTCTATTTTAAGAGCATGATGGTTATCAAGTTATTTTGTATTCTGTGGAGGAAAGGATATCCAGAACCTGGGTAATCAAAGAAATGTTTCTTGAAATGAATGTACAAGTTTTGGTACCAGTCTAGATGTATATATAGAAGACCATAATGCAGAAAGTATAAATGTCTTCTTTTCCTTTTCTAGTCCCAGTTTCGTTTCCTTGGGGTCATTTCTTTGAACAGTTAGTTGTGTGTTTTCATATTAAGTTTCTGGTTTAACTTCCTTGAAGATTTTGACCATACATAGAAGCATACTGATATGTTGTTTCCCTCCATATTGACAGTGTCCATACTGTTCTGAATCTTGTTTTTCTTCACGTAATAATTAACCTTGTAGGTCTTCCCATCTGTCGCATTCCCCCTCACCAAAGACTCACTTATCTATTTGAAAGAGTTAGGGAGAGAGAGAGAGAGATCTTCCATTCGCTAGTTCATTCCCTAAGTGGCTGCATCCACTGTAACTGGAGCAATCCAAAACCAGGAGCTTTTTCCAGGTGCAGGGTCCCAAGCACTTGGGCCATCTTCTGCTGCTTCCCCAGGTGCACTAGGAGGCAGCTGGATTGGAAGTAGAGCAGCTAGGACTCAAATCTGCATCCAGTATGGGATGCTGGCACTGCAGGCGGTGGCTTTCCTGGAACGCCACAGCACCAGCCCCCAGCCGTCTCAGCCTTTTAAAGGCTTGCATAGAATTCCGAGGGAATGTGCCGTGTTTGTTTATGAAGTCTCCTATTGGTGGGCATTTTTGTTTCTGGTTTTTTCCCCCTTCATTTAGTGCTTCAGTAAATGTGTTTGTAGTATATGTGATTATACTTGGATTACATCCAGATTTGTATCACAAGTCTATCACAGATGAGCTGTCGAGCCTTATATGTGTTTCTATGTAAAATAACTGTAATTGCTTCCTAGGCTGATACAGGGATTGAAGTAGCTAGCACTGGGATGTGAATTTAGTTAGGTATATGAATATGAAATGACCTTAAACCCAGATTTTGGCCTTAGGACACTTATATACTTGACTTCTGGTAAATTAACCTGTAAATTGCTTCAGATTTAGCACTAATGATCTAGGCATGAAATACTTCCTTTTTTTTTTTTAATTTAAGATTTATTTTATTATTTTGAAAGTTGGAATGAGAGAGAGAGAGGGAGAGACAGACAAATCTTCCATTTGCTGACTCACTCCCAGATGGCTGTAACAACCAGCTTTGGGTCAGGCCAAAGCCATCAGCTTCATCTGGGTCTCCCATGTGGGTGGCAGGAGCCCAAACACTTGAGCCATTTCTCTGCAAGTCTTTTTCCCAGGCCATTAGCAGAGAGCTGGATCAGAAGTGGAGCAGCCAGGACTCAAACTGGCGCCCATACGGGATGCGGTGTTCAGGCAGCAGCTTTACCTGCCATGCCACAGCGCCTGCCGCGAGTCTTTTGCTTTTTCTGGAAAAACATGCTGATGTTAAAATACAGAGCCACTGAAAGTCAGTGTTTGTAAAGTGAGCTAACATGCCTCTTTCATGAATAGTCAGCTAATGAAATACTATATCTATTGAAGTTTATAAATTCAAGGGTATTGTTTTCTGCTAGGCTTGTCTGTTTGAATTCAACTAGGAGTTGAGATTACTGAGCCAGTTACTGTTCACCCTTGGTCCTGTGACCGTTAGAGCCTGTTTTGCCATATGCTTGTCAGTTGTGTAGAAAACAAGCTTGCTACTGCTTCTAAGAATATATAATATGGGGTTAAAGCCCAGGTATGCAGTGCCAGCATCCCATATGGGCACTGGTTCGAGTTCCAGCTGCTCCACTTCACATCCAGCTCTCTGGTATTGCCTGGGAAAGCAGTAGAAGATGGCCCAATTCTTTGGGCTCCTGCACCCACATGGGAGACCCAGAAGAAGCTCCTGGCGCCTGGCTTCGGATTGGTGCAGCTCCGGCCAATGTGGCCATCTGGGGAATGAACCAGTGGATAGAAGACCTTTCTGCCTCTCTGTAACTCTGCCTTTCAAATAAATACATAAATAAATCTTTAAAAAGAAGAATATATAATATGGACTTGTCTGGAATAGCAGGGTTGGGACATGCAGAAATTGAGAAAGAAACTAATATTTTAATTGTTTACTGGATGAATCAGAGTTTGTTATAGATATGAACTGTTCAAGAGGAGAGTTCCAGCCATGGTATCTGAGCATACTGCTGAGGACCAGCCCCTGTGGAGTTAAAGCACATTCAAAAAAGAGAAATAATGTTGGCATTCTGGATCTGTATCAGCTGCCAGGACAGCACTTAGTTTACAGAAAACTTAGATTGATTTTCTCTTAGTCATACATTTATATCGGAAGACATAAAGGAATTGAAATGCAAATCATAATTTGCTTCTATAAAAACTCTAGACTCTTCACTGAAACAAAAGAGCAAGATGCTACTTGTGAAACTGGAGGACTGGATAGATGAAACTTTTTTGCAAAAATAGGTTTTTTCATAGGCAGCTGATTTCTAAAAGGCTCCCAGTAGCTCAGGATCCTGTTGCTAGGATTAAGCCTTTTTGCATTGCAGCATTAGAGCCTTTTATTTGAGTTACATTGAGACTTCTTGGTATGTCACCTGACAGTCTTGTGGTTTCAGATGAATGTAGTTCATAGCTATTATTAACCTGGGTGGCAGTTGTGCATAACTGGAGTTTTTAGGGATTTTGAAGAGTGGAACTGCGTAAGAGAAATGGGATGCCACTAATGAATAGGTTAAGACAAGATAGTATTTCTCAAATATGTTAACATCACAGTCACTACAAATGCAGCCCAGCCTCCCCTCCCCACCACCAGTGTGGGCATTTAGGGGAATGAAGCAACAAATGGGAGTCTTTTCTGTCTGCCTCTCAAATAAATTTAGAAATACACACACATGCACACACAGTATGTATGTCGGCATTTGTCACAGAAGTTAGGCTGCTGCTTGGGATGTCCACATTCCATTTCATGTTGCAGTGTCTGGGCTTGAGTCCTGAAACTGGTGTCCCTTCCAGCTTACTGCTAATGCATACTTTGGGAGGCAGTAGTTGATGGCTCAAGGGGTTGGTCCTCTTGGAGCCGGCACTGTGGCACAGCAGGTTAAAACCCCTGCCTGCAGTGCCAACATCCCATATGGGTACCAGTTCGAGTCCTGACTGCTCCACTTCCAATCCAGCTCCCTGCTGATACACCCGGGAAAGCAGTAGAAGATATCCCAAATCCTTGGGCCCCTGCACCCACATGGGAAACCTGGAAGAGGCTCTGGCTCCTGGCTTTGGATCGGCTGAGCTCTGCCTGTTGTGCCATGTGGGGTGTGAACCATTGGATGGAAGACCCCTCTCTCTGTCTCTATCTCTACCTCTCTCTGTAACTCTACCTTTCAGATAAATAAAATAAATCCTAGGGGGAAAAAAAGGCAGTTGGTTCCCTACCACCCCTGTGAGAGCCCTGAATTGCATTCCCAGCTCCTGACTTTAGCCCCTCAGCCATTGTGGGGTGGATGATGGAGGATCTGTCTCTCAGTCTTTCAGGTAAATAAATAAATAAAACATGGATACATAATTTATAACCTATATGTTAGTTCTTGTGGTATGTGTGTCTTTTTTAAAGTGCACTAGAATTTTTTTTTTTAAGTTTTATTTATTTGAGAGGTAGAGTTACAGACAGTGAGAGGGAGAGACAGAAAGGTCTTCCTTCTGTTGGTTCACTCCCCACATGGCCGCAACGGCTGGAGCTGTGCTAATCTGAAGCCAGGAACCAGGAGCTTCTTCTGGGTCTCCCATGTGGGTGCAGGGGCCCAAGGAATTGGGCCATCTTCTACTGCTATCCCAGGCCACAGCAGAGCGCTGGATTGGAAGAGGAGCAGCTGGGACTAGAACCGGCAATCATATGGACTGCCGGCGCCTCAGGCGGAGGATTAACCTGTCGGCCCCCGTATATGTGTCTTCTCAATCTATCATTACTACTCTTAAATTTACATAGAAACACTACAAGTATTTGAAAACAGTTTGTTTTGTGTTTGTGTGTGGATGCCAAGTTCATATTTATAAGTAAAATTTAAATTAAAAACGACATTGTATTAGTCTGTTACTCATAATTGAATTATTTTTATAGTTATTATTCCTTAGCTTATGGACATGGACCTGGATTTATCTAGTATTATTTTGGATGCTGTGTCATCACCTTAAATATGTGTCCACAGTTAGTCATTTGAATTAAATAATTTGAGTTAGTAGTGAAATAATATTATATATTTACTTAAAAGACTTATTTATTTAGTTAAAAGTTAGGGTAACAGAGAGAGAGGGAAAGACAGATCTTTCATTTGCTGGTTACTCCCCAAATGGCTGCAACACCTGGGTCTGGGCCTGGCCAAAGCCAGGTGCCAGGAATGCAAGCTGTGTCATCACAAGGGTGGCAGGGACCCAATATTTGAACTATGATCTTCTGCCTCCAAGATGTGCATTAACTGGAAGCCAGAACAAGAGTGGAGCTGACTCAAACCCAGCCATGCTGATGAGGGTTGCAGGCCTTCCAAGTGCCATCTTAATAGCGTGGCCAAAAGCCTATTGCCTAAGTTCCTAAGTTGTTTTTTTTTTTTTTTTTTAAAGTGATTATTTTGGAGCCATAGAGACAAAATGAGGAAGCGAGCTCTCATCTACCTGGCTCGCTCCCCAGGTGCTCACAGTGGATGGGTTGGGCTTGGGCCAGAGCCACGAACTAGAATGCAATACAGGTCTCCCACATAGGTGGCAAGAACCCATCTACTCTGCCTCCAAGTTTGGGTTGGTAGGAAGGCAGAGCCAGGAATCATGTGTGGGATGCAGGCATTCTTTTTTTGTTTTTGTTTTTTAATTTTTATTTGACAGGTAGAGTTAGACAGTGAGAGAGAGAGAGAGAAAGAAGGTCTTCCTTCTGTTGGTTCACCCCCTAAATGGCCGCTACGGCCAGCGATGCACCCATCCGAAGCCAGGAGCCAGGTGCTTCCTCCTGGTCTCCCATGTGGATGCAGGGCCCCAGCACCTGGGCCATCCTTCACTGCCCTCTTGGGCCACAGCAGAGAACCGGACTGGAAGAGGAGCAACTGGGACAGAATCTGGCGCCCCAACCGGGACTAGAACCCAGGGTGCCGGTACTGCAGGTAGAGGATTAGCCTAGTGAACTGTGGTGCCGGCCCACATTTTCTTTATACATTCATGCACCCACAGGCATATAGGTTGTTTTGATATCTTTGTTGCTTTGAGTAGTGCTAGAAATTTTGAACATGAAAGTACAGGTATCTCTTTCATATGTGGATTTTATTTCCTTTGGATATATAACCAGAAGTATGATAACTGGCTAATATAGTTGATCTATTTTTATTTTTTGAGGTATCACCATATTGTTTTCCATAATGGTTATACTAATTTGCATTCCTACCAGTGGTAGATAAGTGTTTCCTTTTCTTCACATGCTTTCCAGCATTTGTTGTCTTATTGATAATAACCATTCTAACTAAAGTGACATAATAACCCATTGTGGTTTTGATCTGCATTTCTGTGATGACTAGGGATATTGAGAATTTCTTCTTGTATTTGTTGACCATGTGTGTTTCTTCTTTGTGAAATATTTATTCAGATTCTCTACCCATTTTTTTTTTTTAAATTTATTTATTCATTTGACAGTGACAGAGAAAGAGAGGGAGAAACAGTAAGATCTTCTGTCTACTGGTTCATTGCCTGAATGGCCTCAGTAGCCAGGACTGGTCCAGGCTGAAGCTGGGAGCCTGAAATTGCATCCTGGTCTTCTATGTGGGTGGCATAGACCCAAATACTTGGGTCATTCTTCTTTTCCCAGGCATATCAGCAGAGAACTGGATTGGAAGTGGAGCAGCTGGGACTTGAACCTGCACTCTGGTGTGGAACGCTGCTGTCAAAAGCAGTGGCTTAACCTGCTATGCCACAGTGCTGGCTTCTCTTACCCATTTGTGAACCAAATTACTTGTTTTTTTGTTGTTACTGAGATTTTTGAGTTCCCTGTATATTCTAAATATTAATCCTTTGTCAGACAAATAGTTCGCAAATATGTTCTTCCCTTTTGGTTGTTGTCTCTTAACTCTATTATTTCCTTTGCTGTGCCAGAAGCTTCTTAATTTGAAATAATGCCATTTGTATATTTTTTATTTTGTTTCCTGTGCTTTTGGGGTCTTATGCAAGAAATTGTTGCTTATTCCATTGCCTTTGTTCCCCCCCACCACCACCCGGTAGTTTGACAATTTCAGGTCTTACATGGGGGTCTTTGATCCATTTTAAGTTAATTTTTTTTCTAATCAGAGATCGTGGGGGGAAGGGAGCCTAGATTCAGTCTTCTAAATATGTACAGGCAATTTTTTTTTTTTTTGCAAAACAATCAGAAAACATTTATTATACTGAAATGTGTACATCCTACTATTAAAAAAAAAGTAGCAAATCTGCTGGTGCCATAATTTATCTGAGCCTATTCCCCTGGGACAGACTTGTGTTCAATGCTATCAGTGTCATTTCCGGTGTGAGGAGCTCGCGATGTCTCTGCTCCCACTTCTAACCCTGGTGAGGGTTCAGGTAGCACAGTGGTGGGCGCCATCCCCTGCTCCACTGGAAATCACGGGCAACATGAACAGACCCAGGAGAGCAGCTCGCTGCTGTCCCACGGGACTCGCACAGGGGCAGAGGGGAAAGCTCGCCTCCTGCGGGGTGTATAGGCAATTTTTACAGCACTATTTGTTGAAGAGAGTTCCTTTTCCATTGTATGTTTTTTGTGTCTTTGTTGAGAATCAACTGACTGTAGATGTTTGGATTTGTTGCCGATTATTCTGTTCTTTTGGTCTGTGTGTTTGTGTTTATGCCAGTACCATTCTGTTTCAGTTACAGTAGCTGTGGTAGTGTGTCCCAAATTGAGATATTATGATGCCTCCTGTTTCTGATTTTTTTATTTTTATTTTTTTTGGTTGGTCTTCAAGATTGCTTTGGCTATTTAGGTCTTTGGTGCTTCTGTATGAATTTTAGGATTGCTTTTTCTGGTTCTGTGAAGAATGTTGTGGGTATTTTTATTGTGTTTAATCTGCAAATCTCTGGTTAGTAGGAAAAGATTTATTTATTTATTTAAAAGTCAGGGTTACACAGAGAGAGGAAAGGCAGAGAGAGAGAGAGAGAGAGAGAGGTCTTCCATACAATGGTTCACTCCCCAATTGGCCTCAACGGCCTGAGCTGTGCCAGTCCAAAGCCAGGAGTCAGGAGCTTCTTCCAGGTCTCCCACGTGGGTACCCAAAGGCTTGGGCCATCTTCTACTGCTTTCCCAGGCCATAGTAGAGAGCTGGATCTGAAGTGGAGCAGCCAGTACACAAACCAGTGCCCATATGGGATGCCGGGCTTCAGGCCAGCATCAGGCTGCAGTGCTGGCCCCTAAGTCTGTTTTTGAACTGCAGAGAGACAGAACTGTCCCCTTCACTGATTCACTTCACAAACGTCCACAACAGCTAGGGCTGGGCCAGGGCAGTCAGAAATGGGGAACTTAGTCCAGGTCTCCCACATGAGTGGCAGGGACCTGGCTACCTGAGCTATCATCTGGTGTCTCCTAGGATGTACATTATCAAGAGCCTATGGAATATGGTACAGAACTAACCCAAGCCCTTTGATATATGGGAGGCAGGTGTCCCAAGAAATAATTTTTTAAAAAATAATTTAAAAAATTTACATAAAGTGAATAAAATTCAGGTGTTTCATATATACAAATTTAGGAGCATAGTGATACTTTCCACCCTCACTTCCTTCCCATCCACACTTCCACCCTCCCTCCTGTTTCATTTCTTATATTTTACCATGCAATTATTTTCTTTAAAACACAGTAAACATATTAAAAGAAAAAGAAAATTAGAATATCTAATTATTAGAATCTCTCTTATCCAAAACAATTAAGACTTGTAGATTAGTAGAAAAAGTCAATTGACGTGAGAACTTAAAAAAATTATACATTTTACAACTTTTTTTTTTTTATCTTAAAATGTATAGATACGCTTTTATTTGCCAGTCATTTGCTGGTTAGTGTGTTTTACAGAGGTAGTAGTGTATGTTATTTCTGTATGCTCCCCAGATTAAAAAGTAATATATTAAGTGCTGTCATCCCTTACGGGTGCTGGTTCGAGTCCCGGCTGCTGCTCTTCCAATCCAGCTCTCTGCCATGGCCTGGGAAAGCCAGTAAAGATGGCCCATGTGCTGGGGCCCCTGCACCGACATGGGAGACCTGGAAGAAGCTCCTGGCTTTGAATAGGCCCAGCCCTGGCCATTACAGCCATTTGGGGAGTGAAGCAGTGGATGGAGGACCTTTCTCTCTGTCTCTCCCTCTCTCTGTCTATAACTGTTACCTTTTAAATAAATAAATAAAAATTTAAATAATGTGATATAAAGTAAAATAGCATTGTAAGACTACTTTGCTAACAGAAGACATGTTTCAAAATTTTCTAGAAGTGGCAGATTTGTTTAAAGCAAAATTCATCTCCAGGTTTTTTATTTTATTTTATTTTTGACAGGCAGAGTGGACAGTGAGAGAGACAGAGAGAAAGGTCTTCCTTTTCCGTTGGTTCACCCCCCAATGGCCGCCATGGCTGGTGTACTGGGCTGATCCGAAGGCAGGAGCCAGGTGCTTCTTCTGGTCTCCCACGCGGGTGCAGGGGCCCAAGCTCTTGGGCCATCCTGCACTTCACTCCTGGGCCATAGCAGAGAGCTGGCCTGGAAGAGGGGCAACCGGGACAGAATCCGGCGCCCCGACCGGGACTAGAACCCGGTGTGCTGGCTCCGCAAGGCAGAGGATTAGCCTATTGAGCCGCAGCGCCAGCCCATCTCCAGGTTTTTTAAAAACTCCTAACTTTACCTATGAGCAGAAAATATTTCTCCAGTTGGCTGTGATGCTTTTGGGTTCTAATGGTGCCTGTTCTTGGCATGTTGGTATTATATTGGGCAAGTTTTTTTGCTTAAGCTCTTAGCCTCACAGTCTTCTCTTTTTTTACCTCTCCTTCCCCTTTCACCAAACTCAGAATGTTTTTGTCATTATTTGGGAGGAGGTGCTTGGCAGCTGTTAAGGTTTTGCTATTTCTCAGCCTTTGATATTTTGTTCATGTCTGTCCATTTCACGGTGCTAGCATAGCATGTTAGGGATTTCTTAGAGCTAGTTTGCATCATCTTGCATGTTTCCATTTCAGGGAGATATTTCAATGGTGGATAAGATTCAGGAAAGCACTGTTGAACTTAGGCACAAAATAAGCACTCTACAAATAATTACTCAATGACTAAACCAATACATCTTCATGCTTGATAAATACATTATGTCTGAGAGACTTCAGTGATAAATAGAAGTGAAAATATGTGGATGATGAAATAGAAATAGGGTAGAGAAAATTTGGTAATTATTTTTAGGTACAAGAAATACAGTTTGGTGCCAGTGCTTTGGCATAATGGGTAAAGCTGCCACCTGCTGTGCCAGCATCCCATGTAGGCCATGATTCGAGTCCCACCCAATTATTCCACTTCTGATCCAACTCCCTGCTGATGTACCTGGGAAAGCAATGGAAAGTGGGCCCCTACACGCACATGGGAGACCCAGGAGAAGCTCCCAGCTCCAGCCTGGCCCAGCCCTGGTTGTTGGGGCCGTTTGAGGAGTGAACGAGTGGATGGAAGATTTCTCTCTCTCTCTCTCTCTCTCTGTCTCTGTTTCTATAACCCTGCCTTTCAAATAAATAAATATACTTTTTAAAAAATTCAGTTTTAAAATGATGATGTAGAAGAGTTGATTAGTTGGGGAAAAAGATGAATTATTATGAATTATTTCAGTATTTTCTTTAAGAATGACAGTTGTTGATGCACTGAGATATAGTGTTTAGCTCTTATTTCTCAATGTTTTTTTTTTCTATCATCCCCGTAAGAGTTTTTATACTTTTTTTTTTTAAGATTTATTTATATATTTGAAAGAGAGAGGGACAGAGAGGTCTTCCATCCACTTTTTTTTTTTTTTAAAGATTTTATTTATTTATTTGACAGAGTTACAGACAGTGAGAGAGAGCGACAGAGAGAAAGGTCTCCATGCCGTTGGTTCTCTCCTCAAATGGCCGCCACGGTTGGCGCTGCGCCGATTTGAAGCCAGGAGCCAGTTGCTTCTTCCTGGTCTCCCATGTTGGTACAGGGGGCCAAGCACATGGGCCATCCTCCACTGCCTTCCTGGGCCACAGCAGAGAGCTGCCGTCCACTGGTTTAACTCCCCAGATGTCTGCTATGGCCAGGGCTGGGCCAGGCCGAAGCCAGGAGCCAAGAGCTGCATCCAGGTCTCCCATGTGTGTGGCAGGGGCCCAAACACTTGGGCCATCTTCTGCTGCATTTTTCAGGTCCTCAGCAGAGCACTTGAGTGGCAGTGTAGCAGCCACTCCAGCATATGGGATGCTGGTGTTGCAGGTAGCAGCTTTACCTGGTATGCCACAGCGGCATTGCCTATAACCTTTTTCATAATTGCCATTTGCCTTCTTCCTGTGAAATTTGAATCCCATGGATGTAGTGTGTATTTGTTGATATACTGTGGTCCTTTGAAAGGCCATAATCCATGTAATATCTCAGTTTTTCCTGTGTTTTCAGCCCTTCAAAAACCAATTTATCTCCTTGGAAGCAGTCTTACTACCATTGAGAATGCATGATTTAGCCTTATTTTAGTGGTCAATAATGTGTTACTCGAGTTCACTTGGTGGTCTGAGATGCATGGTCCCTGTATAAAGGGCAGTGTCTGTTCCAGCCTGTTTATTTTCTGTTAGCATTCTTTGAAGGTGTCAGATAAAAAATATGCAGAGTAGATAAGCTGACTTACCCTAAAAATAACATCTGTGCAGTCTTAAAATAGTGTGTGGTTCATCACTGAATAGTTGTCTTAGCAAAATTTAATTAATGTTTTGCTGAACACCTTAGCTTAATACTGAGGGAAGTTTTGCTGTAGCATATAGATAAGTTCTTTTTTTTTTTTTTAAGATTTATTTATTTATTTGAAAGTCAGAGTTACGCAGAGAAAGAAAGGGAGGCAGAGAGAGAGAGAGGTCTTCCACTCCCCAGTTGGCTGCAACGGCCAGAGCTGCTCCAATCCGAAGCCAGGAGCCAGGAGCTTCCTCCAGGTCTTCCCACGCAGGTGCAGGGGCCCCAGGACTTGGGCCATTTTCCACTGCTTTTCCAGGCCATAGCAGAGAGCTTGATAGGAAGTGGAACAGCTGGGTCTCGAACTGGTGTCCATATGGGATTCCTGCACTGCAGGCAGTGGCTTTACCTGCTATGCCACAGCTCTAGCCCCCATATAGATAAGTTTTGTGAAAGGTAGTGGTGTGCTTGCCACTGTTAGTGACTTGGCTTAGATGTGCTTTTGGTTAAATTTTTTAAAAAATATATTTATTTGAGAAGTAGAGTTACAGAGAGAGAGAGAGGGAAAGACAGAGAGGTCTTCCATCTGCTGATTCACTCCCCAAATGGCTGCAATGGCCAGAGCTGGACTGATCGGAAGCCAGGAGCTTCTTCCAGATTTCCCACTTGGTTGCAGGGGCCCAAGCACTTGGGCCATCTTCCACTGCCTTCCCAGGCAGTGAGCAGAGGGCTGGATTGGAGGAAGAGCCAGCCGGGACACGAATCAGCGCCCATATGAGATGCCTGTGCCCGCAGAAGGAGGCTTAGCCTGCTACACCACAGTGTCACCCCCTAGGTTAAATTTTGATAACAAAAAGGCAACGTAGCAATTAGAAAGCATGAGGGATTTGTTATCAGACAACTTAGGTTCTAATATAACGTGAAATAGAATTCTAAATACTTTGAGTGCTGAGCACATGTGGATACCAAAGAAGATGAGAGTACAGGTAGAGCTGAAGAGAACAGACCAGTTAGTACTATCCAGAATAGTTAGAATAGTAGCTAATTTCTGTTTTTCTCCCATTTCTTTCAATTAATGAAGTGAATAAATTTAGGGTAATTTACTACTTTTTTTTAAACTTTTAATTAATGAATATAAATTTGCAAAGTACAGCTTATGGATTACAATGGCTTCCCCCCCCCCATAACTTCCCTCCCACCCGCAACCCTCCCCTTTCCTGCTCCCTCTCCCCTTCCATTCACATCAAGATTCCTTTTCAATTCTCTTTATATACAGAAGATCAGTTTAGTATATATTAAGTAAAGATTTCAACAGTTTGCCCCCACATAGCAACACAAAGTGAAAAAATACTATTGGAGTACTAGTTATAGCATTAAATAACAGTGTACAGCACATTAAAGACAGAGATCCTACATGATATTTTTAAAAAATTGATTACTTTTGTATGCAATTTCCAATTTAACATCAGGTTTTTTTTTTTTCATTTTCAATTCTTTTTATATACAGAAGATCGATTCAGTATATGCTAAGTAAAGATTTTATCAGTTTGCACCCACACAGAAACACAAAAGTGTAAAAATACTGTTTTAGTACTAGTTATAGCATTACTTCACATTGGATAACACATTAAGGACAGATCCCACATGAGACATAAGTACACAGTGACTCCTGTTGTTGATTTAACAATTTGACACTCTTGTTTATGGTGTCAGTAATCTCCCTAGGCTCTAGTCAAGAGTTGCCAAGGCTATGGAAGCCTTTAGGGTTCACCGACTTTGATCTTATTCCAACAGGGTCATAGTCAAAGTGGACGTTCTCTCCTCCTTTCAGAGAAAAGTACCTCCTTCTTTGATGGCCCCGTTCTTTCCACTGGGATCTCACACACAGAAATCTTTCATTTAGGTCTTCTTCTTCTTCATCATCTTTTTTTTTTTTTCCAGAGTGTCTTGGCTTTCCATGCCTACAATACTCTCATGGGCTCTTGAGCCAGATCTGAATGCCTTAAGGGCTGATTCTGAGGCCAGAGTGCTATTTAGGACATCTGCCATTCTATGAGTCTGCTGTGTATCCTGCTTCCCATGTTGGATCGTTTTTTCCCTTTATGATTCTATCAGTTAGTATTAGAAGACACTAGTCTTGTTTGTGTGATCCCTTTGACTCTTAGACCTATCAGAGTGATCAATTGTGAACTGAGATTGATCACTTGGACTAGTGAGATGACATTGGTACATGCCACCTTGATGGGATTGTATTGGAATCTCCTGGCACGTTTCTAACTCCACCATTTGGGGCAAGTCTGATTGAGCATGTCCCAAATTGTACATCTCCTCCCTCTCTTTTTCCCACTCTTATATTTAACGGGGATCACTTTTCAGGGTAACTTACTACTTAAAAGTAACTTAAAACTGTTACTACTGCATTATTTTCCTATTGCGCATAAACAGATATACAGACCAATGGAACAGAATGAAAACCCTAGAAGTAAACATAAATCTTCCAGCCACCTGATTTTTGACAAAGATGCTGAGAATATGCACTAGAAAAAGGACAGTCTTTTTAATAAATGGTGCTGAGGAAATGGATATCTACATACAGAAGACAACCCTCTCCCCCATGCTTTCCCAATACTCACTATGTAAAAATATCAACTCAAAGTAGATTAAAGACTTAAATGATTTAAGACCTGAAACTTTGGCCGGCGCCGTGGCTCACTAGGCTAATCCTCCGCCTTGCGGCGCCGGCACACCGGGTTCTAGTCCCGGTCGGGGCACCGGATTCTGTTCCGGTTGCCCCTCTTCCAGGCCAGCTCTCTGCTGTGGCCAGGCAGTGCGGTGGAGGATGGCTCAAGTGCTTGGGCCCTGCACCCCATGGGAGACCAGGAGAAGCACCTGGCTCCTGCCATCGGATCAGCGTGGTGCGCCGGTTGCAGCGCGCTGGCTGCGGCGGCCATTGGAGGGTGAACCAACGGCAAAGGAAGACCTTTCTGTCTGTCTCTCTCACTGTCCACTCTGCCTGTCAAAAATAAATAAATTAATTAAAAAAAAATAAGACCTGAAACTTTGAAACTACTGTAAGAAAACATAGGAGAGATGGTTCAGGGTATGAAATGAGCAAAATCTTTTTGAATCAGAATCCAGAATCATAGGATAGAAAAGCAAAATAGCAAATGAGATTCCATCAAAATAAAGAGAATAGCAAAGGAAGCAACCAAAGTTGTGAAGAGACAAGCTACAGCATAGAAGAAAATACTTGCAAGTTGTTTATCTGAAAAGAGTTTAATAACCAGAATTTATAGGGAACTTAGGTAACCCAATAGCAAATAAACCAAGTAGTCTAATTAAAAATGAGAATTAATCTGAACAGATTTATCAAAGGAGGACATACAAATGGTCAAATAGGTACATGAAAAAAGTGTTCAACATTACTAATCATTAGGGAAATGGCAAATCAAAACCACTGTGAGCTATCACCTTGCTCCAGTTAGATTATTACAAAAAAAATTAAAATATAAAAAACCAGACAATGATAACAAATGGTAGTCAGGATCTGCTTGAGAAAAGACAGACCTTGAACGCTGTTGGTGGGAATGTAAATTAGTACAGCCATTGTGGAAAAACAGTACAGAGGTTCCTCAAAAAACTGAAAATAGAACCACCAGATGATCCATCAATCCCTCTCCTGGGAATATCCAAGGGAAATGAAATCACTTTGCCAAACAGATATCTGTACTCCCATGTTTATTGTAGTACTAATCATAGCAGCCAAGACTTGGAAAAGACCTCAGTGTGCATCCACTGATGAATAGATAAGGCAAGTGTGGTACATACACAAAATGGAATATTACTCAGCCATGAACTATGAAATCTTGTTATTTTCAACAGTATGAATGAAGCTGGAAGTCACATATTAAGTGAAATAAGCCAAGTATAGAAAGACAAGTTCAGATGACCTCACTCGTCTGGAATCTGAAAAAAAGTTGTTACTACAGAAGCTTAGAGCTGGCAAAGGCTGAGGAGAGAAGGGAAAGGGGAGATAGGAAAAGGCTGACTAATGGCTACTAATTTAGTTAGATGGAAGTCAGAAATTCTGGTGTTCAATAGAATGTACACCATAGTAATATATTTTGCTGAAAGAGAAACTAGTAGAAGATATTTTGAATTTTTTTTCACCACAGAGAAATGTTAAATGTTTTCTCAGATTAGACATTCTACAGTGTACATGTCAAAACATCACATGGTATTCCATAAATATCTATAATTTGTGTCAGTTAATGAAAAAAAATAGGTGCCAGCATTGAAGCATAGTGGGTTAAGCTGCTGCCTGTGACACTGATACCAGACATTGGAGCATTGAATTGAATCCTTGCTGCTTAGTCCCTCCCTCCCTCCCTCCTTCCCTCCCTCCCTCCCTCCTTCCCTCCCTCCCTTTGTTCCTCCCTTCGTTCCTTCCTTCACAGGTAGAGTTACAGACAGTGAGAGAGAGAGAGACAGAAAAGTTTTCCTTCCATTGGTTCACTCCCTAGATGGCCGCAACGGCCGGAGCTACGCCGATCCAAAGCCAGGAGCCAGGTGCTTCTTCCTGGTCTCCCAAACAGGTGCAGGGGCCCAAGCATTTGGGCCATCCTCCACTGCCTTCCCAGGCCACAGCAGAGAGCTGCACTGGAAGAGGAACAACTGGGATTAGAACTGGCTCCCATATGGGATGCCGGCACCGCAGGTGGAGGATTAACCAAGTGAGCCGTGGCGCTGGCCCCAGCTGCTTAGTTTCTGATCCAGTGCCCTGCTAATGCGTCTGCGAAAGCAGCAGAATATGGCCCGAGTACTTGTGCTTCTGACACCACGTAAGAGAACAGGATGGAGTTCCTGGCTTCAGCCTGGCCCAGCCCCGGCCATTGTGACCGTTTGGGGAGTTAACTAGTGGGTAGTAGACACAAACTTTGTGTCTCTCCCTATTGTCTGTCCTTCTGCCTTTCAAATATAAATAAAACCGAAGCTTAGAAGTAAAAATGACTTGCCTGTTAAAGGAGCCACTTTGGGCAGTGTTTGCTTAAGATCATGTTCTCCTAATGAATTTAAATAGAATTGCCAGGCAACTTTTTTGTAACAGATTTATTAGTAAATTTCACGTGTTTACAGATTTCAGAATTCACAACTTTTTCCAGTTATAAAGTAAAGGGAATCAAGGCTTTATTGGTACCTCCTCCCTGTTTCAAAAGCACCCTCTACAGAAGCTCAGATGTCTTCCCAGATAGCTTTTGACTAGTGTATATTTTAAAAGTTCTTAAATTTATTGGAGAGACACACAGAGTTCCCATTTGCTGGTTCTTTCCCCAAATGCCCACAGTGACTGGAGCTAGGCCAGGGCTGGAGCTGGGAGCTGAGAATGCAATTTAGGCCTCCCCCATGAGTGGCAGGAATACAGTTACTTTATCCGTCACCGCTACATCCTAGGGTCTGCACAGGTAGGGAACCAGGATCAGGAGCCAGGAACTGAGCCCAGGGACTCCTGTTTGGGATGTGAACATCTTAAGCACTAAGCTAACTACCCACTCCCCCATTTTCTTTGGTTGACTTTGTTATATCTCAAAGTTTATACCCAGTTCAGGCCATCCATCTCACATCTGTTTATCAACATGTTTGACTTCTGCTTTTCAGAAAAACAAAAAGAGAAGCCATTAAATGTTACTCAGCTTAATTTGTTTATTCTCTAAATGTAGCTACAGTAATTTCATCTGTAGGTCATTTTTTCCTGATTTATTCAGAGTAATCTGCAGTTCATTAGGGACATCCTTGTCTTGGATGCTATGTCGCAGCTTCTTCATGATTGTTTTAAGATTTATTTTTGTTTATTTGGAAGGCAGAGTTAGAGAAAGAGACAGGGAAACAGATCTTCCATCCGCTGCTTCACTCCCCAGATGGCCACACTGGCCAGAACTGGGCCAGGCCAAAGTCAGGAGCTGGAGCTTCCTCCAGGTGTCCCATGATGATGGCTGGGGCCCAAATACGTGGGTCATCTTCTGTTGATTTCCCAGATGGTTTACAGGGAACTGGAGTTGAAGTGGAGAAACTGGGACTTGAACTGGCACCCATAAGGGGTGCTAGTATCATAGCCAGCAGCTTAATTTGTTGTAGCACACAATCTGATTTGCTGTGGTTACCTTTATATTCTTTTTCTGATTCTTTTCCCTCAATTTGGAAATATATGCCTTAAATATGTACTGTTTTCCTTTGTATATACTTAAACAAGTTTGTTTTTATACATGCACACCTTTTTTCTTTTAAGAAAAGGCCTCTTGTAGCCTCCCTTTTTCTACCTAAGGTGACCATGTATCTTGGTTATCTAGGGTAATCCCCATTTATTCCTGTCTGTTTACGGTTCCCTTCTACTGTTTTTAAAAAGAATTAGTTATTTGAAAGACAGTGACAGAGTGTGAAGAGATACAGGGAATTCTTTCATCTGCTGGTTCACTCCACAAATAGCTGCAACAGCAGATGTGGTCCAGGCTGAAGCCAAAGGGTAGGAACTCTATCCTCCTCAAACCACGTGGGTTTCGGGGACCCAGTTCTCCTGCTGCTTCTCAGTGCATGCATTAGAAGGAAGCTGGAATTGAAAGTAGAGCCAGGACTTCACCCAGGCGCTCCAGTTTGGGATTCAAATATTCAGAGCAGTGCCTTAAAGTTGTGCCAAATGCCTGCCCAAACAAAACTGTTCTAAAGTATGAGTTGATCTTATGATATCTAGGTCTGTGCCATGAAATAAATAAATATTTTTAGTATGTTAAATGTGTGAGTACTTATATGTGTTTATTAACTCTTTCTGGAATTATATGGGATGACTGTATTTTGATAGTCTTCAGTTTATTTTAAAATAAAGCTTTTATTTTGCTTTTATTTTGTTTTTGCATTTTGATCAAAAGTTTCATAGCTGTGTAACTTTCAGCCCTCTGTAACATGATGATGTTTTACTTAAAGATCTGTTCTATATACTAATTCTGTCTTTTTTGGTATGTTTTGTTTCTAAGAATGTGTGAGGGATATTAATAAAGTAACTCTAATGGATCTTTATTTTTTTTTTCCAAGTTGGCCTTTGCCAGAGTTTGACCCAAGCCAGATTCGACTGATTGTGTACCAAGACTGTGAAAGACGAGGGAGAAATGTTTTGTTTGACTCCAGTGTTAAGAGAAAGAATGAGGATATATCGGTATCGGTGAGCACTATTATTGATTTAGTTGAAATTTAATGTTGGATATTTTAATAAGACAGAATAAGCAGCATTTTGACTGATACTTTCTCATTTGTCCATATAAAGCATTTTTATCTGTTTTAAAATTCAGAGTTCTGATTTTTAGGTTTTCTTTATTTTTTGTTTTTTTTTTTTTAAGAAAACTTTTGCATTTTTCTGATCTTAGACTAGCCAAAAAGTATTTTAGTTTAACATTTATTTCCTTTTATGATTGTACTGAAAGATATGACCAAAGGTACTAGGGTCTTTTTAAAGGATCTGATGTAAACCTTTTATTTCACAATTGTTGAAGTGAGACCTAAGGAAGTGAAATTAAGCAAGTCATGTCTTCAGCAGTTAGTCCATCATAATTTTTTCTACTCTAAAGCAGTGGCAAGAGCTTCGATTCTGTTAACTTTCAGTGCCATATTTTGGAATATTTTGTGACCGTAAACAACTATAACAAAATTCTTTTGGGAAAAACTTTCCTGTTAGAATTGTCTGTTAAACATTATTCTTTGAGAATTGAGAGTATATATTTGAGATTTTGTGTTCTGAACAAAATTTTAATATGTTGGCCATCATCTGTTGTTACATTTTTAACTATATCCTTAGCATCCAGTACACTAGCATGTACTAGATTCATTTTTTAAGTTATTTTAATGGTCTAATGTTTACTGTGTTTATGTGATTATTGGCAAACAGATTTTTCAGGTTTTTGGAGATCATGGTTTATTTAGATTGTTTATTCATTTTCTGAATACTTTTGTCAATCTGATAAGAAAAACACATTTGTTTATATAAGTGACTAAGTGTCTACAGAATATTGGGCACTTGGGGATTTAGCATTCTTTTCCTTTTGGCATCCATTATGGAAGGCTGGCATCAAAAATATGCAGGGGCTGGTGTTGTGGTGTAATGGGTAAAGCTGCCACCAGTGATGCCGGTGTCCCATATGGGTGCCAGTTTCTATCCTGACTGTTCCACTCCTGATCCAGCTCCCTGCCACTGCACCTGGGAAAGCAATGGAAGATGGCTCTAGTGCTTGGGCCCCTGCCACCCTCATGGGAGAACTGAATGAAGCTCCTGGCTCCTGACTTCAGATTGGCTCAGCCCTGGCCATTGTAGTTTCTTGGTGAATGAACCAGAGTATGGAAGACCTCTTCCTCCCTCTGTCTGTCTCTCTCCTCTTTGTGTAACTCTGATTTTCAAATAAATAAATAAATCTTTTAGGAAAGACACACACACACACACACACAGAGATTTCTAAATCAGGATTAAGTACTGTAAAGGAAATTCACAAAATGCTTATGAGATGCTGATAGGATGCATCTAAAGTTTTCATCAGTTTGAATGTGGGGTCATTAATGAAGGTCTTATTGAGAAAGTAAAATTCAAGCTGAATTCTGAAAAAATGGAAGACATGCAATCAGGAATGAGTATACCTGGTAGGAAGATCAGAAATGCAGAGTCTACAAAGTGACTTAGGAGCATGGTGAATTTATGGAACGAAAAGATTAGGCCAGTCTTCCTGGAATGATAGTAATACAGAAAGTAACTACAGATGAAATTGGACAGAGATAGGGTAGGAGCCGAGAATTCAGTACCTGACAGATGTCTAAATTAGAAATCTAGTTTATAATCTAAGTTTAAATTATATCCTAAATACAGAAGGAAGACATTGAAGGACTCTAGCTTACATTTCAAAAAATCACTTTAGCTACTATGTGGAGCAGTGGTTGGATGAGGGCTACAGAAATGTTTGGCAAATTAATATTTTGGTTTTGGTTGAGTGGTGACATGCCAAACGGTTATGTAGAACTGGACATGGTCAAGCAGAGAGTTGAACACTGTGGCTAACTACAGATGTGATAAGCATGTCTTTATATGTAGACTGCTAATAGCTCAGTAGAACTTGCCTGAGGCTTACAGATTGACAGTGAATAATCTGTGCTGTTGATTATTTTTTAATTAATGCAATTATTGAGGTTTTAATTGCGGTATCTGTTTGAATCACAGAATACAACCTCCCCTTTACTGTTTGTTATTATTAATACTATATATTATGTGTTTCTTCAGCATTCAATTTTTTAGTTTTAAAGATTTATTTATTTTACTTGAAAGTCAGAGTTACAGAGAAAAGGAGAGGCAGAGAGAGAGAGAGGGGGGGGGGGGGTCTTCCATCCGCTGGTTCACTCCCCAGTTGGCCTCAATGGCTGGAGCTGCGCCAATCCAAAGCCAGGAGTCAGGAGCTTCTTCTGGGTCTCCCACACAGGTGCAGAGGCCCAAGGACTTGGGCCATCTTCTTTTGCTTTCCCAGGCCACAGCAGAGAGCTGGATAGGAAGTGGAGCAGCCGGGACTCGAACCAGTGCCCTTATGGGATGCCGGCACTGCAAGCAGCGGCTTTACCTGCTATACCACAGCGCCAGCCCCAGCATTGCATTTTTTCAAATGGTCCTGAAAATTGGGATTTATGCTGTCTTTTGATGGGATGGTATTTCATTATTCTCATTGCTTTTCTGTACTGCTGATGTGTTCTTTCTTCCCTCTCAGTTTTCTTTGCCTTCATACATACACAAAGCATCTTAAAAAAAATTTTTTTTTACATGTCTTAGTTTGAGCTTCTGATTTTTTTTTTTTTTTTCAGTTTTTTTTTTGGACAGGCAGAGTGGACAGTGAGAGAGAGACAGAGAGACAGGTCTTCTTTTGCTGTTGGTTCACCCTCCAATGGCCGCCGCGGCCAGCGCGCTGCGGCCGGCACACCGCGCTGATCCGATGGCAGGAGCCAGGTGCTTCTCCTGGTCTCCCATGGGGTGCAGGGCCCAAGCACTTGGGCCATCCTCCACTGCACTCCCTGGCCACAGCGCACATATGAGAGGCTGGTACTGTTTGGGCAGCGGCTTTACCCGCTGTGCCACAGCTCTGGCCCAGCAACTCATCTTTGACGAAGGAGCTAAAATCAGCCCCTGGAGCAAGGACACTTTCTTCAACAGATGGTGCTGGGAAAACGATCTCCACATGCAGAAGTATGAAATAAGATCCCTACCTTGTACCTTACACAAAAACCCACTCAAAGTGGATGAAAGGCCTAAATCTTTGACCCAGTATCATCAAATTACTGGAGAACATTGGAGAAACTCTGGAAGATATTGGCATAGGCTGAGACTTCTTGGTAGAGACCCCGGAAGCACAGGCGGTCAAAGCCAAAATTGACAACTGGGATGGCAACAAGCTGAGAAGCTTCTGCACTGCAAAAGAAACACCCAGCAAAGTGAAGAGGCAAAGACAGAAGATGAGAATTTATTTGTAAACTATGCAACTGATAAAGAGTTGATATCTAGAATCTATAGAGAGATCAAGAAATTCAACAACAGAACAAGCAATCCAGTTAAGAAACGGGCAAAGGACTTGAACAGGCATTTTTTTTAAGAGAGGAAATCCAAATGGCCAACAAACATTTGATAAAATGTTCAGGATCACTAGCCATCAGGGAAATGCAAATCAGAACCACAGTGAGATTTCACCTCACCTCATTAAGAATGGCTCTCATACAGAAATCAACAAACAACAAATGCTGGCCAGGATGTGGGGAAAATGATGCCCTAATCCAGTGTTGATGGGAATGTAAACTGGTCCAGCCACTGTGGAACAGAGCATAGAGATACCTAAGAAATTTAAAAATAGACCTACCATATGATCCAGCCATTGCACTCCTGGGACTTTACCCTAACCTGAAGAAATCATTATATGAAATAATTATTTGTACTCCCATGTTCATTGCAGCTCAATTCATGTTAGCTGAGGTATGAAATCAACCTAGACATCTATCAACTGATGACTGAATAAAGAAATTATGGTATATACATTGTGGAGTATTACTCAGCTGTAAAAAAAAAATTGAAATCCCTTCTTTTGCAACAAAAGGAATGCAACTGGAAACCATTATACTTAGTGAAATAAGCTAGTCCCAAAAAGACGGTTATCATGTTTTCCCTGGTCTGGGGAAATTAATAGAGTACCTAAAATATAATGTATTGGAGTGAAATGGACATTTTGAGATTTGATGGTTGTTTATAGCCCTTTTCTGTTCTGTTGAGGAATAGTGTTTGTTGAACTGTTTGCTTAGTGTATGGTTATCCTTACGAGTAGTAAGTAAACTGAAAATAGATCTTTGTAAAAACTAAGAGTGGGAATAGGAGAGGGAAGAGGAGAAGGGTTGGAGTGTGAGTGGGAGGGGAGGGTAGAGTGGGAAGTATCTCTGTGTTCCTAAATCTGTGTATATGAAATACATGAGGCCGGCGCCGCAGCTCACTAGGCTAATGCTCTGCCTGCGGTGCCGGCACCCCGAGTTCTAGTCCCGGTTGGGGCGCCGGATTCTGTCCCGTTGCTCCTCTTCCAGGCCAGCTCTCTGCTGTGGCCCAGGAGTACAGTGGAGGATGGCCGAGGTCCTTGGGCCCTGCACCTGCATGGGAGACCAGGAGGAAGCGCCTGGCTTCTGGCTTTGGATCAGCGCAGCGCGCCAGCCATAGCGGCCACTTAGGGGGTGAACCAATGGCAAAGGAAGACCTTTCTCTCTGTCTCTCTCTCTCACTGTCTAACTCTGCCTGTCAAAAAAAAAAAAAAATACATGAAACTGGTATAAGAAGTAAAATAGAAAAAAAAAAATATTTGCGAGGAAGAGTTACCGAGAGAGACAGAGAGATAGAGAGAAAGGTCTTCCATCCACTAGTTCACTCCCCAAATGGCTTCAAAGGCTGGAGCTGGGCTGATCTGAAGCCAGTAGTCAGGAGCTACTTCTGTGTCTCCCACAGGTGTGTAGGGACCCAAGCACTTGGGCCATCTTCCACTGCTTTCCCTGGGTATTGGCAGAGAGCTGGATTGGAAGAGGGGCAGCCAGGATATGAAGCATCACCCATTTGGGATGCTGGTACTGAAGGTGGAAGATTAGCCTACTGGCCCTGAGATTTTATGTTCTTTCTTTTCCAGTATGCAAAACACAAAAATTGAATGGTAATACTTTGTTATTAGAGTAAGTGAATGAGGAAGTGCAATCTCTATGGTTGGTAATCTGGTAGTATTTGCCAAAATTATATGTGTTTACCCTTTGTCCTACCAATTCCACTGTCAATCCCATTAACAGATGACTGGTTAAATATATTTACATAAGGAACACTATGAAATTGGATTAAAAGAATGAGGAAGGTACTTGAAATGGAAAAATTCTCCAGTATATTAGTAGAAAACAAAACAAGAGGAAGGACTGAATTACTTTTTTGTTATAAGAGAAAATTCATATTATACTTACATTTATTAAAAAAACATTGGAAGGATAATTATCAATAAACCTATGTAACAGATGGGCTCTTTGATGTGAAAGGTTAAACCTTTCTCTACCTCTGTCTCTCTGTTACTCTGCCTTTCAAATAAATACATAAATCTTTTTGTAAAAAATTATTTTTGTATTTATTTGAAAAGCAGAGCAGGATGAGGAAAGAGAGAGCCAGGTGAGTGAGTGAGCTTCAACACACTGGTTCAACTCCCTGGATGGCTACAGCAATCATGGCTGGGCCAGGCTGAAGCCAGGAGCCAGGAAAGCCATCTGGGTCTCCTACATGAATGACAGAGATTCAAGCATTTGGACAATCATCCACAGCCTTTTTAGACACAATAGTAGAAATTGGAAGGAGAGCAACTGGGACTTGGCAGTTTGATATGGGATACTGGTGTCACAGACAGTGTCTTGAACTGCTGTCCCACAGTGCTACCAACTAGTCAGTTTTAATTTCTAAGAAGGGAATATATTTATATAACTTGGGTAAATAAAAGGCATTTGAGATCTTCAGTAATTTGTAAGAGCATTATTTGAGACCAAGGAATTTGAAACCTGCTGCACTGCATTTGTCACTATTAATGAAGGTTGTGCCTGCCATGATAATATAGAAAAACTCCCCCAATTTGGTAATGTTGGTGAGAAAAGTAGAATACAATCTCCACAATTATTATTACAGTTATGAGACAAGAAAAGAAAATAGTACTGGAGAAGGTTGAGCAAAATCAAATAGACATTATATTAAAGTTACATTATTTTGAGTTACTTTATCCTTAGTTTTTCCTGGGTTTTTATACTATGGTTAAGTGTGTATGTGGTGAACAGTTTGTTAAAATATGAATGGGAATATTATGTGTGTTTCAGAAACTCTGTAGTGATGCTCAAGTTAAAGTCTTCGGGAAATGTTGCCAGCTGAAACCTGGAGGAGACAGCTCTTCCTCTTTGGATAGTTCTGTGACTTTATCTTCTGATGTCAAAGACCAGTGTCCTAAGTACCAGGTAAGACCATGGACATCATTTATTTACTCATTTCCAAATACTTTTGAGCTCCATCATAGGGATTTGGGATACTGCAGTGGTTAGAAACTATCTTCCTAGAGCTTTCATTATTGCTGTAGAGATAGATTATTAAACAAGTTTTTAAAATTTGATGAATTTTGGGGTAGAAGTAAAGAGCTGTGGGTACAGGTAGCAGAAGATTTTTCTCCATTCATTTCCTAATTCAGATTTATTGGGTTACCAGAATAATTTTTTATTTTATATCCTTTCTAATTACTGAAGTATGAAGATAAATAGAAAATATTAATGCAGTTCAACTGTAGTGTGAAGTTAAAGTATAATTGGAAATACACATAATCAGAAATGCACATGTTTACTTTTCTAAATTTAATGTGACTCGTAAAATACTGAAGTAAGCAACTCAGTAGCTAAATAGGAACTTCTGTATAAATTCGTAACATTTTACTTAAGATCAGTTTTCAGACTAAGCAGATAACTTCTCATGTAAACTTGTGTCATTCAAGTTTGCATGAATCACAAGTATTTCATATTTGTCAGTACCAAAATGAAATCTTAGGCTTTTTGATTATTTGTAATGAGATAATTATATTTTGATGGAAATTAGTCTTTCTCAAGACAACATTTATTTGCAGGACTTCTAAAATTAGTATAGTTTGGACGTTAGAAGGTAACTGGACAGTTCTCTTTGTCTGCTGATTTCTTCTACACACTAGGCACAATACCTTAAATGATTCCTAGTGGTGCTATGCCGTATGGCACCATTATGACTTAGGACATTTTGCAAATTTAGGAAGTTTTTTACTTTGAAAAGCTGTGCAAACTTGACTTTCTTGAATTTATTTTATGGTTAAAAATAAGTTTTAGCAAACTGATAATGACTGAGCAATCTGAAGATGATAGTTTTATACTTAGTTTGTATTAGACTCAAGAAATTTGCTTTTTTTTTTTTTTTTTTTTGATCAAAAAAGGAAGGGTTGAATTATTGTAACATAGTTTACTACATTTGATAAAATTTTAGTTCAGGTAACCAGAATGTTATCTTTGATTTATACATGTTATGTCATTCTAGCACTGAGTATGTGGAAAGACTATTCAAGTAAGGCATTATACAAGGCAGTGATAATAATAGCACTTTCTTAAATACCCTTCATTATGGATTATGTCACATTAAAATACATGACATTCTAGTGATATTCATGTTAACTATTTGGTATATATTAGAGCAAATTATATGGTTTCATATAATTTAAAGTGTGTTTTACTTTTTGAGGATTATGTTCTTTGTAGTAAAATTATGTCTTGATATTTAAATTTATATAGCTTACTTAATATAAGAAATAATTCAGTAAACTAACAGTGGTGTTAGATACATAACAAAAATGAGCTTTGGGGGCTAATGCCATGGTGTAGAGTTAAGCCACCACCTACAGTGCCAGCATCCCATATGAGCCCTGATTCATGTCCCAGCTGTACCACTTCTGGTCCAGTTCCCTCCTAATATACTTGGGAAAGCAGTGGAATATGGCCCAAGTGCTTGGGCTTCTGCACCTACACGGAAGGCCTGGAAGAAGTTCCTGGCTCCTTGCTTTGGTGTTGTGGGTCTCTGTCTCTTCCTCTTTTCTCTCTGTAAGTGTGCCTTTTAGATAAATAAGATAAATCTTTAAAAACAAAATGAGCTTTGAAGGGAAGGCTCTCATTTATCTCATTAGCCAGGAATAATTTAGGTTGCCAAAGTATGAATGACACTATCTTAAAAAAAAAAAAAAAAAAAAAAAGACCTAGAAACCCCAGGAGTGGGCATTTGGCTTAGTGGTTGAGAATACCACTAAGGATGACCACATCTGGTTCATTTCCTGGCTCAGCTTCTGGTTCCAGGTTCCTGCTAATGTGTACCCTGGGAGGCAGCGGGTGATGACTCAAATACTTGGGTCCCTACCACCCACATGGGAGACCTCTGTGGAGTTCTTGGCTCCTGGCTTGGGCTTGGTGCAGCCCTGGCCAGTTCAGGCACTTGGGGAGTGAAAAAGTGAATGGAAGTTAGCTCTTTGTCTCTCTATCTCTTGCTGCCTTTTAAATGAAATAAATTTTTTCTTTAAAAATTTATTTATTTATTTGAAAGAGTTACACAGAGAGAGGCAGAGAGAGATCTTCCATCCACTGGTCTGCTGATTCACTCCCTGACTGGACGCAATGGCCAGAGCTGCACCGATCCAGAGCCAGGAGCTTCCCCCAGGTCTCCCACGTGGGTGCAGAGGCCCAAGGACTTAGGCCATCCTCCACTGCCCTCCCAGGCCACAGTAGAGAGCCGAATTGGAAGTGGAGCAGCTGGGACTTGAACCGGCACCCATATGGGATACTGGCACTGCAGGCGGCAGCTTTACCCACTACGCCACAGTGCCGGCCCTGAAATAAATTTTTAAAATTAAAAATATATATATATTTTAAACACTATCTGATCATTTTAAAAATTATTCTGCTTTGGGCCGGCGCCGTGGCTCACTAGGCTAATCCTCCGCCTTGCGGCGCCGGCACACCGGGTTCTAGTCCCGGTTGGGGCACCGGATTCTGTTCCGGTTGCCCCTCTTCCAGGCCAGCTCTCTGCTGTGGCCAGGGAGTGCAGTGGAGGATGGCCCAAGTGCTTGGGCCCTGCACCCCATGGGAGACCAGGAGAAGCCCCTGGCTCCTGCCATCGGATGAGCGCGGTGCGCCGGCCGCAGCGCGCCAACCGCGGCGGCCATTGGAGGGTGAACCAATGGCAAAAGGAAGACCTTTCTCTCTGTTTCTCTCTCTCACTGTCCGCTCTGCCTGTCAAAAAAAAAAAAAAAATTATTCTGCTTTGCTTCAAAAAAGTTGTTCCTAATGCCAAACCTGTACGCATCAAAATAAAGCTTTGATTTTTTTAAAAAAGATTTATTTATTTATTTGAAAGGCAGAGGCAGAGAGAGAGAGAGAGAGAGAGAGAGGTCTTCTATCCACTGGTTCACTCCCTAGATGATTGCAATGGCCAGAATTGGGCTGATCTGAAGCCAGGACCCTGGAGCTTCTTCTGGATCTCATACTAGGGTACAGGACCCGAGGAGTTGGGCCATCTTCTATTGCTTTCCCAGGCCATAGCAGAGAGCTAGATTGGAAGAGGAGCAGCTGGAACTCGAACCAGTGCCCACATGGGATTCCAGCACGGCAGTTGGCGGCTTTACCCGCTTCACCACAGTGCTGACCCCTAAAGATTTGATCTTAATCAAATCCCAGGAATAGATGAGTTCTTCATATTCGTAACCTAGATAGAACAAATTATTTTTCCTAAATATTAATAACTTTGTGACTTTATTAAAATAAAACAGAGGACAGCTCTGAGAAAGAAAAATACATAAATAAATATGTGTAAAATTAGTATAAAGTTTTACGTAGTAAAATAAATTGATACATGAAGGTTTTTTTTAAAGGAAAGGTGAAAAAGTTTATAATGTTATTTTAACCCCCCAAAATAAGAAGATTCAAGATAGTCAATAAAAGGCAAAAAGAGTTAGAAGAATATTTTATAGACTGGTCAGTGAGTACTAAGTTATAGTTAGTAGAAATAAGTTCTGGTGCTCTATTGCACATTAGTGTCAATATAGATAATGATAATAGACTTTTTTGGAGAAGCTATCAAATAGGATTTTTTTTTGAAATCTTTTATTTAATAAATAGAAATTTTATAGGTACAGATTTTTGGAATGTAGTAGTTCTTCCCCCTATACCCGTCCTCCTCCCCCCCACTACTACCTCTCCCATCTCATTCTTCATTAAGATTCATTTTTAATTATCTTTATATATAAGATCAACTGTATACTAAGTTCTGCACCCACACAGATGCACAAAGTATAAACTTCTGTTTGAAGACTAGTTTTACCATTAATTATCATAGTACAACTCATTAAGAACAAACATCCTACATGGGGAGCAAGTACACAGTGACTCCTGTTGTTGATTTAACAATTGAGACTCTTATTTATGGTGTCAGTGATCACCCGAGGCTCTTATAGGCACCCAAGGCTGTGGAAGCCTTTTGAGTCTACACACTCTGACCTTAATTATACAAGGCCATAATCAAAGTGAAGGTTCTCTCCTCCCTTCAGAGAAAGGTACCTCCTTCTTCGATGTCCCTTCTTTTCACTAGGATCTAACTCATAGAGATCTTTCAAGTAGGGCATTTTTTGCCACAGTGTCTTGCCTTTCCATGCCTGAAATGCTCTCATGGGCTTTTTTAGCCAGATCTGAATGCCTGAAGGGCTGATTCTGAGGCCAGGGTGCTGTTTAGGGCGTTTGTTATTCTGTGAGTCTGCTGTGTGGCCTGCTTCCCATGTTGGGTCATTCTCTCCTTTTTAATTATATCGTTTTTTTTTTTTTTTAAAGATGTATTTATTTTATTTGCAAGTCAGAGTTATACAGAGAGGAGAGGCAGAGAGAGAGAGAGAGAGAGAGAGAGAGAGAGATATCTTCCATCCGATGGTTCACTCCCCAGTTGGCCGCAATGGCTGGAGCTGCACCGATCTGAAGCCAGGAGCCAGGAACTTCTTCCGGGTCTCCCATGTGGGTGCAGGGGCCCCAGGACTTGGGCCATTTTCCACTGCTTTCCCAGACTATAGCAGAGAGCTGGATTGGAAGTGGAGCAGCCAGGTCTCGAACCCGCACCCATATGGGATGCCGGTGCTTCAGGCTAGGGCGTTAACCCACTGTGCCACAACACTGGCCCCTCTATCTATTGTTATTAGAAGACACTTGGTTTTATTTATGTGATCCCCTTAACACTTATTCCTGTCTTTATGATCAGCTATGCACTTAAAATGATCACTTTAACTAGTACAACGGCATTAGTACCTGCCAACTTAATGGGATTTGGGGTCCCATGGCAAGTTAAAATAGGATTTTTAATGTTTTTATCACAAGGAAGTGAATGAAGAGATAGATATGCTTACCCTAATTTGTACGTTATCCAGTATATATGTGTATTGAAATATCACATCATACTCCATAAATATATATCATTTTTATGTGTTTATAAAGAGAATCTCATTATAGAAAGAAGTGATGTGCAGATGTATTTGCTGGCTGTCAGGGGTGCAGTGAGGAGCCTCATCACTTTTTTGTTATCACTCAGATGTTTAAAACATTTTAGTGGGGCTGGCGCTGTGGTACAGAAGGTTGAAGTCCTAGCCTGCAGCGCTGGCATCCCCTATGGGCTCCAGTTTGAGCCCCAGCTGCTCCATTTCTGATCCAGCTCTCTGCTATGGCCTGGGAAAGCAGTAGAAGATGGCCCAAGTCCTTGGGCCCCTGCACTGCATGGGAGACCTGGAAGAAGTTCCTGGAAGAAGTTTCAGATTAGCTCAGCTCTGGACATTGCAGTCATTTGCGGGGTGAACCAGTGGAATGGAGGACCTCTGTCTCTCTCTCTAGCTGTACCTCTTTATGTAACCCTGTCTTTCAAATAAATAAAATAAATCTTTAAAAACAATATGTCCTGATTCTTGATTTTCTATGATGGAGTGGTTTAGTGAAATTTGTCCATAATATTTGAAAGAGTTACAGAGAGAGAGAGAGAGAGAAATAGAGAAAGAACTTCCATCTGCTGTTTTAATCCCCAGATAGCTGCAGGATGAAGCCAGCAGCCAGGAACTTCATCTGATTCTGCCACGTGGGTAGCAGGACCTCAAACACTTGGGCCATATCCTCTGCTTTTCCTAGTCCATTAGCAGAGATTTGGATGGGAAGTGGAATTGAGCCAGTGCCCTTATGGAATGCTGGTGTCACAGGTGGTGACCTCATCCAATACACCATAACACCAGCCCCAGAAATATGTGAATAATCTTTATTTACTATTTTAAATAGATATTTAGGTCATCATCTTCCTTGATTATTTTATTATATAATTGCATTAGTTAGGAATTACCCTGTAATACTCTCTATTTTTTAAAAAACGATTTATTTATTTACTTGAAAGAGTTACACAGAGAGAGATGGAGAGGTGTGTGTGTGGGGGGTCTTCCATCCGCTGGTTCACTCCGCAGTTGGCTGCAACGGCTGAAGCTGCACCGATCGGAAGCCAGGATCCAGGAGTTTCTTCTGAGTCTCCTACGTGAATGCAAGGGCCCAAGGACTTGAGCCATTTTCTATTGCTTCCGCAGGCCACAGCAGAGAGCTGGATAGGAAGTGGAGCATCTGGGACTTTAGCTGGCGCCCATATGGGATGCCAGCACTGCAGGTAGTGGCTTTACCTGCTATGCCACAGCACCAGCTTCCTGTAATATTCTCTTAAAATAGCGGTTTAAACAAATTAGGGATTCTTTCTCTCACATGACAAGTCTGTAGATGTGCCGTCTAGTTGTGATTTAAGGGCTTTCAAGATGCCGTCAGAGACCAGGATTCCATTTTCTTTCTACTTCATCATGGTTAATGTGTACTTGCCTTGTGGTTGTAGTGTGGCCTGTCTGTCTCTAGTGACTTCAGTTTATATATCATTGATCAGACATGTGTCAACTGCATATAACCAGATAATTCTGAAAACTACTTTTCCCATTAGTCTTACTTATGAAGCATAGAAATGAACCCATGTTTCCTATATTTTAGGTGAGACTGTTAAATGCAGGTTTTTTCAGTTGGGCACATCGATGCCCTGAGACAGATTGTACTTGAAAAAAAAAAATCAAAAAACAAAGAATATTAGGAGATATTTTGTAGGAAATCAATGACTTTTGCTATCATATATAAATAGCAATAAGTTTCTAGCTGTTTTTCTGAATCCTCTGAGGACAATTAAAAAATAATGGAAAGCTCTAACTTTAATCAAGAGTTCATTGAAAACACAACCTTCTGATATTTAAAGTATTATTTTTAAATTTAAAAAAACTTTAAAAAGAATACTTCATGTGAGAGATACCCTCTTAAATGTTTAAGTGTGCTATACATTGTTGTTGATGATATGTACAATGTGGTACAACAGATGTCTTCTCTAGAGCTTATTCTGATTGCTTGACTGAAACTTAATGCCCATTGATTGGTAATTCCCAATGTTCTCTCCCCTATCCTCTAGCCCTGGTAACCAACATTCTGTTATTTAATTCTATGAATTTGACTATTTTAGATACGCTTTAAGTGGAATTGTGGAAGTGTTTATCTTTGTGGGACTTGTTTATTTCACTTAGTGTAATATCGTTAAGATTCACCCATATTGTTGCACATTGCAGAATTTTCTTCTTTTTTAAGGCTGGACAACATTGTATTATACACACACAGATAGACCATTTTCTCTATGCATTCATCTGTTGATGTACATTAAAGTTATTTCTATATCTTGTCTGCAGTAAACATGAGAATGCTAGTATCTCTCTGAGGTCCTGATTTAATTCTTTGGGTAAATAAACATGCTAGATCACATGGTAGTTCTACTTTTATTGAGGAATTGCCATGCTGTTTTCTGTGACAGTTAAACCATTTTGCATTCCTGTCAGCAGTGTACAAAGGTCCAGTTTCTCCACATCCTTACTAACACTTGTTTTATTTTTTGATAGCCAGCCTGATAAGTGTGAGATATTTTGATTTGCAGTTCTCTGATACTAATATTGAAAATTACTGTTGTTTATTTATGTGTCTTTGGATAAATGTCTGTTTTACTCACCTGAAACTTTTCAAAATCTGGTTATTGTTATTTTTTTTGCTGTAGTGTTGTAGGAGTTTGTTGTATATTTTTGGGATTAACCCCATATTGGATATGTAGCTCACACATATTTTCTCATGTTCCATAACTTGTCTGCTCTCCCTCTCAGCAGTTTCCTTTGATGTATAAAAGTGTTTTCATTTGAGGTAGTCCCACTTCTCTATTTTTGTTTTCTGTGCTTTTGATATCATGTTTATGAGATCATTGCCAAAATCATGAATCTTTTGTCCTATTTCTTCTTTTAGGAGTTTTATACTGTCAAGTCTTATATTTAAGTCTTTAATCCATGTTGAGTTGATTTTTGATATGGTGTAAGGGTCCACTTTCATTCTTTTACATGTGGATGTTCAGTTTTCTTACCTTTCATTAAATAGATTCTCTCCCCCTCCCCTACTGTCTATTTTATTTGAAAGTTGAAGTTACAGAGTGAAAGAGAGAGAGAGAGAGAGAGAATCTTCCATCTGCTGGTTCACTCCTGAAATGGCTGCAGTGGCCAGGGTTGGGCAGGCCCAAGCCAGGGGCCAGGGATTTCATCCTAGTTTCCCACATGAGTACCAGGGGCCCAAGTACTCTGGCTGTCTTCCAGTGTTTTCCCAGGCACATTAAATGGGAGCTGGATCAGAAGTGGAGCAATCAGGACTGGAATTGGCACCCATATAGGATGCCAGTACTGCAGACGGTGACTTTAGCCGCTGCGCCACAGCCCTGGCCCTGGCCCCTACATTGTGTGTTCTTAGCATCCTTGTTGAAAGTCAGTTGATCATATATGTGTGAATTCAGTTCTGGGCTCTTTGTTCTGTTCCATTGGTCTGTATGTGTGTCTTTATGTCAGTACCATATGTTTTTTTTTTTTTTGTTAAACTTTTATTTAATGAATATAAATTTCCAAAGTATAGCTTATGGGTTACAATGGCTTCCCCCCTCCCATAGCTTCCCTCCCGCCCGCAACCCTCCCCTTTCCCGCTCCCTTTCCCCTTCCATTCATGTAAAGATTCATTTTCAATTCTCTTTGTATACAGAAGATCAGTTTAGTATATATTAGGTAAAGATTTCAACATTTTGCCCATATAGCAACATCAAGTGAAAAAACTACCATTGGATTACTAATTATAGCATTAAATAGCAATGTACAGCACATTAAAGACAGAGATCCTACATAATTTTTTTTTTCAAATTAATTAATTTTCTATGCCATTTCCATTTTAACACCAGGTTGTTTTTTTTTTTTTTTCATTTCCAATTCTCTTTATATACAGAAGATCACTTCAGTATATAATTAGAAAAGACCTCATCAGTCAGTACCATATGTTTTGAATATAGTAGCTTTGTGATGTATTTTGAAATTGAGAAGTGCGAATATTAATTTGTACTTTCCAAGGGTTGGTTTGGGTATTTGTGGTCTTTTGTGGGCCTGTAAGAATTTTAAGAGATTTTTCTAATTTTGTAAAAATGACCCTGGGATTTTGAAGAACAATACATGGAATCTGTAGATCTTAAATAAGTCTTTTTTCCAATACAAAAAAGATACAAATTGCCTCATTTGTGGATGCCTCTTTTGCACAATAGTAATAGTCAGAATTATTCTTGTGTGGATTACATTTACTGTTTGCCCTGAAGAAATATTGCATATGTATAAGACTTGGTTAAGAATGTTCATATGACTGGCAGGCACTGTGGCATAGTATATCAAACCACTGCTTGGGACCCTCACATCCTGTATTGGAGTGCCTGGGTTAGATTTCTGCCTCTGATCAGCTTCCTGCTAATGTAGACCACTGGGGACAGTGATGATGGTTGAAGTATTTGGTTTCCTGCCACCGATCTGGGAGACCCAGATGGAGTTGCTGGCTTCTGGCTTTGGCCGGACCCAGCTGTGGCTGTTGGGCCATTTGAGGAGTGAACTAGAGGATGGAAGGTATCTCTCCCTCCCTCCCTCCTTCCCTCCCTTCCTCTCTCTCTCTTTTCTCTCTCCCACCTTCTCATCCCTCCCTGTCTCCCTCTCTCCTTCTTAATTGCTTTGCCTTTCAAATAATAAATAAATAAATAAATAAATAAACTTAAAGAAAAAAGAATGTTCCTTTCAATGTCAGTGGTAATAGCCTGGAAGTGACTTTAGTATTCATCAGTATGGGGAAGTGGTCTGATAAGCCATGCTATTCTCATACAGTAAAATATTGTGTAGTTTTTTTTTAATAAATATATTTTTAAAGATTTATTTATTTGAAAAGCAAAGATAGAGAGAGAGAGAGAGAGAGAGAGAGATCTTCTACCCGCTGATTCACTTCCCAAATGGCCACAACAGCCAGGACAGGGCCATGCCAAAGCCAGGAGCCAGGAGCTTCAGCTGGGTCCCCCAGCGTTGGTACAGGGGCCCAACTACTTGGGCCCTTTTCTGCTGCTTTCCTAGGCTGATTATCAGGGAGCTGGATCCTAAGCAGAGCAGCCAGGACTCCAGCCGATGTCCATATGGGATGAGGCTCCACAGGCTTGACTGCCATAGTGCTGGCCCCCTACTGTGTAGTTTTTAAAAGGAATTTGTCTAATAATGGTGTTAGACCTACAAGGCTTTGTAAATTGAAGAAAATCAAGTTACAAACAGCATGTACAACATGGAATTAAAACTCAAAGTAGAATATAACAATTTTTGATAAATATATATTTGAAGAGTCATGGATTTTAAATTCTGAAAATTCATTAATGCTATGGTTATTGTTCAGGGTTCTCGGTGCTCTTCTGATGCTAACATGCTTGGAGAGATGATGTTTGGCTCAGTAGCAATGAGCTACAAAGGGTCTACCTTAAAAATTCATCAGATCCGGTAAGTTTTCTGATTTTTTTTTTTTTAAATGAAGCTATTTGTGGATATTCAGGGTTTTGGTTTTGTTTTGTTTTTTGAAGAGGAGACAATTTCATGTGATCGTCACCCAGTTTGAACAAGTTATATACTCAGTTTTTGATGTTCTCTAGTTTTAATTCTACCTTATGGCTCTTGTGTCTGTGCTCTGAAATTTCTGTGACTTACACTGTTTCATTTATAATAAATCTCAAAAGGTCATTGGGTTGTAGTTTTGATCTCTGTGTAACCTTCTCTTTTTCTTCATAGTTCCCCTCCACAGCTGATGCTCAGTAAGGTTTTTACTGCTCGCACTGGCAGCAGTATCTGTGGAAGTCTCAATACGTAAGTGCTTATGGATGGTGGGGGGAACAAACTATTTTAAGATTGCTAAGTATGAAAATAACAAACTGCTTTCAGGATTGTCGCACAAATTTAGCTTTTCTGCCCTGCCTTAAGTTTGAAAGTTTATAGAGGCAAGAGTGCATCCTCATTTGAGTTTAGTTGTAAAACAGGAGATGTTGTTTCTATTTCTTTAATTTGCTGGAAGATAGATCTATAATGAAAATGTTGATTGTTTCCATCTTAGCTTAACATTGCCAATTTTTAGTTTCATAGCTCTGTGCTCAGTATCTGTAGGGATATTCTCTTCAGCTTTCAGCTTCTCTGCACAGTTAGCCCTGAAGACAGAAACAGTGTAGATCAGCCATGTGGGTATTACACGTAATATTTAGTTTAATGGCCACAGTGGTCTTACAGGTTGTTAATGCCAGAGTTTGAATAGCAAGACTGAAATAAGTGTAGACATGTATCAGGATCATGAAGCCTGTGCCACAGTCTAACACATGAAGTACGAGGGTTAGGATTAGGTGGTGGTAGACCCCACAGTTGAATTCTGCAGTTGGCATGTTAGAAGTGGATTCACTAGCTAGTCAGCTGTCCCCATCAGAGGGGTAACCTGAGTTTTCCAGAAGCACGGGGCGACAAGGAGACTGCTTAAGATACATTCTTTTGAGTCCCCACTAATTGTTAGTACCTTAGAAAGAACTTCTGTTCTGAGGAGCTTTACTAGCTAAATTTATAACACCTGTAACTCTTTTCTTTTAGGAAGGAAACAAAGGAGGATGTGTTCTTTAATTATTGTGGATACTTGGGAGCCAGTGTCTGTTCTGGCACAGCAGGCTAAGCTGCCGCTTGAGATGCCAGCATCCCATGGGGGAGTGATGGTTGAGCCCTGGCTTTGTTGATTTTCATTTTAGTTCACTGTTAATGTGCCTGGGAGGGCATTGGAGGATGGCCCAAGTACTTGAGCCCCTGCCACGCACATGGGAGACCAGGACGAAATTCCTGGCTCCTGATTCCTGGCTTTCACCTGGCCCAGACCTTGCTCTTGCAGCCATTTGGGGAGTGAATCAGCAGATGGGAGACTTCTGACTGCTTCCTCTGTCTCTGTTACTCTTAAAAAAAATTGCAGACACTTGACATATCTTGATGATAAAAATACTGATTTTTAAAAGTTTTATACAAAAGCAGAAACTAAAGACCCTGGGTTGGCATCTCTTTTTTCAGCTTTTTCATCTCAGTTTCTTCATCTTTCCTGAAACTTTTTTTTCCTCAAGATTATTTATTTGAAAGGCAGAGTCACAGAGAGAAAGGGAAAGACAGAGAAAGAGGTCTTCCATCTGCTGGTTCACTCCCCAAATGGCTGCAAGAGCAAGATCTGCTCCAAATCAAAGCCAGGAACCAGGAGCCAGGCACTCTATCCTGGTCTCCCACATGGGTGGCAGCGGCCTGTTCTGCTGCTTTCCCAGGCACACTAGCTAGAAGCTGGATTGAAAGTGGAGGAATCAGGACTTGAACTGGCACTTATATGGAATGCTGCCATTGCATGCTGTGGCTCAACATTGAGAGGACCAAAGCTGGGAACTGGAAATTCAGTCTTGGTCTCCCATGTGGGTAGCATGAACTCACTGACTTGAGCCATCACTTCTCTATAGGCCATTTTTAACATATGGTCTAAAGGTAGTTTTTAGATATTTGGATGATAATGATGGTGAACATGTCCTCACCCCCCCCCCCCCCCCATTTATATTTAAAAAATATTTTCAGGTCCAAAATATAAGGGAAAGCCTTGATTGTAGTTTAACTCATGATTAGCAACTTTTTTATCTGTAAAGGGCAAGATAATAAACATTTTTGACTTTATGACCCAGTGGTCTATTAGAGTTCCTCAACCCTGGCACTGTAGCAGTAAAGCAACAAAAAACAATATATTGCATGAATGGGAATGGCTGTGTTCCAGTAATTTTTTTTCACTCAGAGATAGCAGATTGATAATTTGCCAAGCCCTGATTTAAATGCTTAGTTATCATTAATAATTGTTATCATTCATTGTTTGTAGTACTAATACGGCAATGTAAAACTTAAGTGTTTTGCACTTAAAATTTCATTGAGTTGTACAAAGGATTGCCATTGAAAACATAAAATGAATGTAGAATTTTTTTTCCCCTCTCCATAGGCTGCAAGACAGTCTTGAATTCATCAATCAGGACAATAATACATTAAAGGCTGATAATAACACAGTTATTAATGGACTACTAGGAAATATAGGTAAATAGTATTTTGACTTTTATAAGTTTAAAAATGTTAACAGTTTAGTAAGTTTTGAAGTTATTTCATAATGATGTACATCTAGTGGTATGAGACCAAAGAATTTCAAATGCTATAAGTGGAAAAGGCATTCAAATTGAAAGTATGTATAATAGTTGCATTAGTTGGAAAACATTTTTCATATATTAGGACGTAATACTTTGTATCTGAAAAAATGCTAAAGATATGTCTAATTTGTCTGGGTTGTTTTTTGGTACTGTTTTTATTTTTTTTTTAAGATTTATTTATTTTATTTGAAGGGCAGAGTTACAGAAAGTGAGGGGGAGAGAGAGAGCTTCCATCCTCTGGTTCACTCCCCAAATGACCACAATGGCCAGGCCAAAGCCAGAAGCTTTTTTGAGTCTCCCACATGAGTGCAGGAGCCCATCCGTTTGGGCCATCCTTTGCTGCTATCCCTGGATTGGAAGTGGAGCATCTGGGAATCAAACTGGTGCCCACATGGGCTGTGCTGGCATTGCAGGTGGCGGCTTAGCCTGGTATGCTATGGTGCCAGCCCTGGTTTTGTTTTTAAATTTGTTGTATCTTTAAAAGGTACTGTCACTGATATGAAAAACCCCTTACTGGTATTCTTTAAATATTTCTAAAGAAAACTCATAATACACCATCTTTCTCTCTTCCCTAAAAATAAAAGTCATTTTAAGTGGTGCTCATTTTTTAACCAGTAATTCAGATGAACAATTATGAAAATTTGGTGTTTCTTAAAAGATTTTCTAGAATGTCACCTTATTTAATAATTTGGTGAGCTGATTAGTGTTATTTGAGTTCAACATTTTTAATTGAAAAACTGTTTCTAGAATTTCTTTCCTTTGTCTAGAAAAACTGGACCAAATTGCTGCTAACTGTATTTGCAGTGCATGAATAGATGTAGTAGCTCAAGGGATGGACAGCAGTTAGGATAGTATGAATATTTCTCTCATTCCTTGTTTAGTAAGAAATTTTATTTTTATAAAGATTCATTCATTCATTCATTCATTCAAAAGCCAGAGTTACAGAGAGAGGAGTAGAGGCAGCTGGTTCACTCCCCACATGGCCAGAATGGCCAGGGCTGGTCCACACCGAAGCCAGGAGCCAAGAGTTCATCTGGGTCTCCCACATGAGTGCAGGGTCCCAAGCACTTGGGCCATCTGCTGCTGCTTTCCCAGGTGCATCAGCAGGGAGCTACATCAGAAGTGGAGCAGCTGGGACCCAAACCAGTGCCCATATGGGATGCTGGCATTATAGGCGGCAGGTTAACCCACTACACCACCACACCAGCCCTAAGAACTTTTCTTTATAATTAATTTTAATAAATATTTATTAGTTGTACATATTAGTAGGAAACAGTTTTTCTTCTGACTTGAACAGTATAATATTCCAGTTATTTTATATAATTGATGTTTATTCAAATGAGCAACCGTTCATTAAGCACCTAATGTGGGCGGTCTTTGTGTTAGGCACATACTTAACGTGTGTTTTATAGAAAAATAGAAGTTCCATCTTAACTCGCTTGATTAATTCATTGATTTTAGTAGAGTGAAAATATGACAAAGAAGTAACTGAATCATATTTCTTTATAATTTGACAGTTTAAACTTCACAGAGCCTATTAAAAGCAGTTCATTTTAATAATACAAATCTATTATCACTTATAAATTATACTGCAGAGCCGTGATGGGGAACTTTTTTTCTGCCAATGGTCGTTTAGATATTTATAACATTTATTCTTGGGCCTTACGGAATTATCAACTGTAAAATTAGCCTGCTGTAGATTTATTGCATTTTCCGTCCTGCCTGCAGTTCCTTTGGCAGGACCAGACAAAATGATTATGTGAACCTTATGCAGCCTGTGGGCTGGATGTTCCCCATCCCTGCTATAGAGACTAAACATAATCATCCTTTTGATATAGTAGAAAGATAATCAGTTTACGTTTGAGTTTAAATAATGCGCATTTACTTGCAAACTCTTAAGTGTGAATCAAGGGTATTTGAAACCCAGTTCTTTAACTTTTCAGTTATTCAGTCATTGAGTATTGCAGAGTACCTGTAGTATTCCATGTGCTCTGCTGGCCCTAAGTATTCAGAAGTGACTCATATGCGGTTTTGCCTCAGTGGATTTAAAGTTAGAGCGAGTCAGAAAAATAACAGAAGAATTACATTACTGTATTTTTACTACAGTTAATATTTACTGTGTACTTACTGTAGTATAGTGTAGTAAATTCTTTTTTAAAAATTATATCCTTATTTCTTTTTTTTTTAAAGATTTATTTATTTATTTGAAAGAGTTACAGAGAGGTAGAGACAGAGAGAGAGGTCTTCCATTTGCTGGTTCACTCCCCAGATGGCCGCAACGGCTGGAGCTGCGCCAATCCGAAGCCAGGAGCCAGGAGCTTCTTCTGGGTCTCCCATGTAGGTGCAGGGGCCCAAGGACTTGGGCCATCTTTTACTGCTTTCCAAGGCCATAGCAGAGAGCTGGATTGGAAGAGGAACAGCCTGGACTAGAACCACTGGCCATATGGGATCCTGGCACTTCATGCCAGGGTATTAACCCACTGCTCCACAGCGCTGGCCCTATGTAGTAAATTCTTTAATGGAGTTAAAAGCAAGGTGTTATGAAAATGAAGAGAAGCACCTATTTTAGTCCTGGAGAGCGTTCCTTGAGGACATGATGCCTAAGCTTGAAGGATTACATAGAGCTGGTAGAAAGGCATCACAGATTATGAAGAGAATGTGAATAAATTAATGCGGATGGCACACAGAGTAGGAGTAAAGGAAATAAAAAGAAACGAAGAATTAATTGAGCAAGAGTGAGATCACAAGGGACACTGTAAGTTACACTCAGGAATTTGAATTTGTTCTTTGTGCGTTGGGTTCCTATGACGATATGCTAGTTTGGGTCTTCCACCTGTTACTTTTTGTTTTTTTCTCCACCTGTTTTATTTTTTTAAACATATAACAGTACAGTATTAAATATGCAAGGATTTTGTTAGAGGAAATGACTGAAAGAAAATGACGAGGGAGCTGGGAAGGGCTGGGAGATGAGTGGGACCCTAAGGGGAAGAGAGAAGGATAAAGGTTGGGTGAAACTGGCTCAGCTTGCTGTCTAGTCAAAGGAAAGTCTGTTGGAAAGTCTTTGAGTCAAGCTGGCTGTCAGAAGTTTCCTGTGTCTGCCCAAAATGGACCTGCCTTATTACTTACTGTGTTTAGTCATCAGCCAGAGAAGTGTATGAGCTATGAGCTATGTGGCCCTTGCACAAATGTGTCAGTGGTTTCCTGAACATGATGGCATGAGTTCTTAGTTAAAAAAAAAAAAAAAAAAAAAGCTCCTTGAGAGTGGAGATGTTCAAGGTGCATTCTAAGGCTACCAGAGAGTGGTTTTCAGAATATCATCAGATCAGATTTGTTTGTGCTAAAGAATATTCTGACTGCAGTAGGAATGATTCAAGTAAGCAAGCGAGAATGAGAGAAAATCCATATTAGAAGACTGCTTATGGTAGTTCAAGTGACATATAATGGTGGCCTAGAGTAAGGATGTGTTAGTGAGGATAGAGAATTGTTAAGAAATAGTGAACTGGAGTAAGTAATTAGATAGGGGAGGTAAGAGAAGAGGAATCAAGGACGGTACTTTGCTACTTGGTTGTATAATTGCATGGAGACTGGTGCTATTCACTGATGATCAGAATAGATTTTAGAATTATGACTTGAGGTTTAGGCATGGTGAATTGGAAGTGTTGGTGGTATATTCAAGTGAAGGTATTCATTATAGGTGTATTTTAATAAAAGCTGTTGTAACTTAAAAACTCATGATGTAGTTTTCTCACTTGCGTAAAGTCAAAAAGGTTGATTCTTATTGATGAATAGTTTTTCTCCTGTCTTTTCTTTGGGTTCTGCCATCTTAGCATGTGGTATCTAAGGTTGTGCTCCGCTGCATCAAACCAATGGAATGAGATCGCGTCTGAGAAAAGGCATGTCCCCTTCATAACCACATCAGCCTGAAAGTGATATAGGTCACTATTGTTCATATTCCCTTGGTGATAAGTAATCACACCTACCTTAGGGGATTTAAAAAACACAGTCCCTGCCTAGACTCCTGTTTCCCAGAAACTACTTCATATTATTGAAGGGGCAGCATAGCACTTTGTTGGAAAGTTGGCTTCATCTGCCATGGATTTCAGAATCATTAGTGCACACATGGTAATTGAAAGCATAAGAATAGATGAGATGAGCTGGGAAATGTAAAGAATGAGAAGAAAAGATTGTTGAAGATGGAGCCCTGAGAGTATAGATTCATAGAAGGGTTAGGAGAAGAAAATCACACATAGACTAACAAGAACTGTAAAGTGTTTATAGGAACAGGGTGGGGGGGTGGAGAAACAATTTACAGTATATGTACAGTAGTCTCTCCTTTATCCATGGGGCTAAGACTCTCATTGAATGCCTGAAATGATAGATTATTACGGAACCCTATATGAACATCATTTCTTCCAGTATGTATATACCCATGATAATTTTTTTTTTTTGACAGGCAGAGTTAGACAGTGAGAGAGACAGAGAGAAAGGTCTTCCTTCCGTTGGTTCACCCCCAAAATGGCTGTTATGGCCAGCGCGCTGCGCCAGTCCGAAACCAGGAGCCAGATGCTTCCTCCTGGTCTCCCAGGCAGGTGCAGGGCCCAAGCTCTTGGGCCATCCTCTACTGCACTCCTGGGCCACAGCAGAGAGCTGGACTGGAAGAGGAGCAACCGGGGCAGAATCCAGCGCCCCGACCGGGACTAGAACTCGGGGTGCCAGCGCTGCAGGTGGAGGACTAGCCAAGTGAGCCGCAGTGCCGGCCATGATAAAGTTTTAGTTTCTGAATTAGGCATGGTAAGGGATTAACAACAATAGGTAATAATGAACAGCATAGAGTATACTGTAATAAAAGTTCTGTGAATGTGGCTGCCTCTCTCAAAATAGCTTATTGTACTGTACTTGCCCTGCTTGTTGATCATGGGTAATGGAAACCTTTGAAGTAGATAATGGGGGGCTGCTGTAATTAACATTCAATACTGTTGTAGGGTAATAAAAAATAGTATGAGCTTCATTAAACAAAAAGTTTTCCTGTGGCCTAGATTAGCAGTTTCACTAGGGATAGTAGAAGGCAGAACTGAGAAGAGACTCAGGTTAATCTTTTTTCAAAGATGCAAGCAGTTTGCAAACTTTTTGGTTTCAGAACCCCTTTCTACACTTTGAAATTATTAAAGACTGCAGACAACTTTGCTTATGTGGGTTATAATTATTTATGTATACATATTGTACAAGCTGAACATCCCTAATCCAAACATTTCAAATCCAAAATACTCCAAAATCCAAAATTTTGTTATCTTTGACATGACACCATGGGTGGAAAAATTGAACATTATAAAATATTGTTTTATGTACAAGAGCATTAGAAGAATTATTGCATAAAATTATGTTTATGCTATGTGTATAAGGTTAGGGTTAGATGTAAAAGGAATTGACAATAATTTAACATGGAGATTGTGTTTGGACTTGGATACCATCTTCAAGGTGTCTCATGTGCATAACACATATTCTAGACAACCTGCATCCCATATTGGAGTGACTGGGTTCGATGTGAATTAGAAATTAAAACTGGGGGCCGGCATTATGGCATAGCAGGTTAAGCCTCCACCTGCTATGCCAGATTCCCATATGGGTGCTGGTTCAAGTCCTGCCTGTTTCACTTCTGATTCAGCTCTCTGCTGATGTGTCTGGAAAAGCAGCGGAAGATGGCCCAAGTCCTTGGACCCCTTCATCTGTATGGGACACTTGGAAGAAGCTCTGGGTTCCTGGCTTTGGCCTGGCTCAGCCCTGGCCATTGCAGCTGTTTGGGGAGTGAACCTGTGGATGCAAAATGCGAGATTCTCTCTCTTTCTCTCTCTCTCTCTGTCTTTAGTTCTGCCTTTTAAATAAATTTTTAAAAAGTCTTAAAAAAAAACCCTGAAAAAAAATTTAAAAGGGTTTATTTGGTAATTTAAAAAAAAAATACCCCTTATAACCCTTTTCATGTTAATATAAGTAATGTATTTTGTGAAATAATTTTTTCAAGGCAAATAAAACTTAGAAGAGTAACATTTTTTTCAAGTCTCTTTAATATTTGGCTTCATAGAAGACATTTGGATTCTCATATTTGCTCCAACATTCAATCTTTTTCAATATGTTGTTTTGGTTGAAATGTGTCAAGAAAATGCTGCCACAGATATATGGTTGGAAAATGAGGGCCTCACAGACCTGAAAGAAATCTTACGAATTGCCAGAGATCCTGAATTGTCAGATTAGCTGTTTGGGAGAAAGAGGAGAATTGACTATGTTTAAATGTTGATGAGAAAGGGAAGTTACAAGGAAGGTGAGATTAAAGGTAGATGTGATAATTGGTAGAGGGAAGGTTTTTTTTTTTTTTTTTTTTTTTTTTTAATTAAGAAGAATGAGGAGTTGGGATCCTATGGTATAATTAGGCTTGGAAGAGAAGGAGGTACTTCAGAAGTTAAGTCACTAACTCATCGTTAGTCCTGAATAACACTACCTGTTACTGCTTGGCTAAGGAAGGAGGCCAGCATGAGTGAGAATTTAAGTTTAGAGGGAAGGTGATAGGAAAAGGAAGGTTCTCAGCTGGTGAATTCTGTGTGTACCATGTATGCATGTGCATACTCTAGGAAACAAAGTTGTATGCTGGAAACAAGTGGGCAGGGAAAGAATTTAAGGAAGTGGCTAAGTTTTGAATTAACTAGAGGGAAAGTAAGCTTAGGGAGAAATCAAGAAAGAGTTGCTCATTGAGACATGGAAAGACTGTGGCAACTGCACTATAGTTATGTAAATTATTACAAAAAGATAATATCTAATTGCAGTTTGAAAAAAAAAAATTGTACCCTTTTAAACCAGAAGGCTCCCTATTCTCTTTTAGGTATGCCTCCTACATGGTTATTTAAACTCAATTGATTAAACATGACTAACAGGTAACCTGGTTGCTTGCTTCCAGGCCGTAATGCCATTTTTGGGTCTTCAGACTGCTTTTATCTTCTGTTGGTCAAGTGTGTGACAGCCACTTCTCCTGGATGCCAGGGAGTTTGACCCTGATGGGCTGTGCTGACATTCCTGCTTCTGTTCCTTTGTAGCTTATCACTAGCTTAGAAAAAATTGTCTTTATACTTATTTGTCAATAAGATTCTTTTTATGTATTTGCTCCCTGTTATATGCTGTATGCCAAGTGCATAGGTGGTTTTCTCCTTGCTGTAATTTTAGAAAATACTGTAATCTTAAAACTGACTTTTAAAAATAAGTTTATTTGGCAAATGCAAAATTATATAGACAGGTTACTGTGCTTTTTTTGAATCTTTTATAGCATTGAACAATAATTTTACCTCATATAGTAGAAGCTTATTTCTGTTGTATACAGATTTGTTGATAAATAGACATGAAATTGTTATTTGACATATACTGTAACCAAAAGGGAACTATCTGTTTCAAAAAGGGAAGCCATCCTGAATTACTCAAGTTTCCATCCATATCTGTTGGTCTGTTCTTTTGCTCTCTTTTTCCTGACACAGTGTGGCTTCTCTAACAGCCCTCTTTCCTGTGTATTTTACGTTTTTGCCATGTAGGTCTTTCACAGTTCTGCAGCCCCAGGCGGGCATTCTCTGAGCAGGGTCCGCTCCGCCTGATCAGGAGCGCCTCTTTCTTTGCAGGTTTGCCATGTGCTGTGTGGGTAGACTAGCTGGTGTGCCCCAGCGGCTAGAATCTGTAGTTCAGCTGTGGAAACAAGAGAGTATATAAGTGCAGTAAGGGAGGCTTTGGTAAAAAACCATTGCTTGGGAAGTATAAAACTTACTTTTTTTTCCTACTTAATATGTTATTAAAGTTTCCAGAAACTGAGATATCAGTGAAATTAAATGTTTATGAAATTCCAGTTTGTCATGTCTCAGATGATTTTAACTTTAGAATCTTAAACCAAAATTTAATATGAATATTATTTCTTAAAATACCATGTGGAGTTTTTAATGTGACACTGTCTTGTTTCCATGGCTTGAGTAGCTTTTGTACCATATTTCACCAGTTGGAGAAATACCCTATTATTATTGTAAAATTTCTGATCTACACTATTCCATAAGAGCAATTTTTCTTGGAGCTAAGATTTAGATGAACAAGCACCATTATAATGCTCAATGAAAAGGCATATATATTTGTTTATATCATTGCCTTGAATGTAGAGTAGGTCGTTCTGCTTGTAAATACAGTTTTCTGATGGTACTCCATGGTTTTACACATTTCACATATAAATATTAGCATTGTAACATTCTGGTAGAAATTAGCAGAATATAAATAAATTTACTTGTAATTTTTCTGTTTGGTATCTATGTTGCCCTTCTCATTTTGATTAATGTTTACTTATAAATATTAGATATGAACAACACCTTTATTTTAGAAAATATAAATAAGTAAAAGATATTAGCAATTTTGTTATCTAGAAATACCTTTAATTTTTAATTAAGATCATAGTATTCAAACATGTCTCAAACTTCATTTAAAAAATTTTTACATTTATTATATTTCTGTCTAAAAATTGATACAAGCAGAGTCAGACAAATGAATCATGTACCCATTTCTTAGACCCAGCAGCCATCATTCATGCTGTTCTAAAGCTAGTGTTTTTCAAAATGTTAAATGATATTGTAAATATTATTTTGAATATGATTCTCAAATACAAATTTTGGTCACCCTTTTCATCTTTAGCTATTGTGTCATAGATTATTTTTGTACTATATGTGAACTCTTCAGATATCTCTCAAAGCTTGTTCAACTGAGTAATAGCTCTTGGTGTTGGGTTGGTGTCATGCTGTTGAAAAAAAAAAAGGAATGCATTCAGATGAGCATGATTTGATTTGATGTTTTATAAAGGAGCAATGTCACTTGAATAGCAGTATATTTTATAACTTTCAGTTCTGTCTTGATTCACAGTTCACAGCAACCCCATGGACATGCCTGGAAGAGAGCTGAATGAGGACAGAGACAGTGGCATAGCACGCTCTGGTAATACCAGATTCATGAGTTAATATTTTTTTAATAAGTTCACTGTTAACTGGTTTCAATTCTATTAATCCTGCTTTCATTATCTAATTGTATGTATATAATTTGTTCATATCGTTAATAGCCTTACAAGAGAATTGCAGAAAGAGTAAAGGAAAGTCTCTTAAATTTAATATTTTTCATGTTTACTATTAAGTGTGCCTGATGGAATATGGCCAGGATGAATATATGGTGGCTTAGAATTAACCACTACTAGAGAAAAAGTTTTGTTCAGGAGGCTATTTAGAAATCATAGAAGAAAAGACACATTTGCTTCTATCTGCTTGCTAGTGATTAGGGTTTAAACTGTCAGATTGTCTTTTGTCCAGAACAGCTTAGATATTTTGAACCAGTGCTATACATATTTCTTGCAAATACAGACTTTTCTAAAATTTGTGTGTCTAATAAACATTTGTTGAAACATGCTGAAGATGAAAATAAAAAACAGTAGAGCCCAGATTCTGCCCTTAAGGAAGGCAAAAGCAGAGTCTACTGGGAGAGGAGATGGGAAAATCATCAAAGTTCATTGTGTGGTGTGTTCCGTGATTACACCTGGGCAAAGAGTTTTAGAGAAAGGGCACCTAATTTAGCCTGGTAAGTTGAAAATGAAAAATATTGCCAAACTAAAATACGCCTGAATAGCACATGTTATCTTCTCTAGGTCCTGCTTGGGGGGAGTTATGGGAGGATCTCTAATCTTAGTAAAAAATAAAGTGTTATAGTACTCCCTACCCCAAGGCAAGAGACAGGTCTTCTGGAGTGTGGAGAAAGATTTTGCAAAGGGAGTAATCCCTACACCTGGGAATTTAGCAATTCTAATTTGAACTACTGGAATTTGTGTGTCACCTTTGAATGCTCCTGAGAGCATCTTCTCATTTTGGGAGTTAAGTAGTGATAAGCTTGACTCCCTAGGCATACATAATCTGGGAGTACTTGTACATAACCTCTCTGAATGAATGTAGCTCAAGTGTAGTTCTTGTTCTTAAAATTCATCTGCTTTATTGAGTTTGAATAGCATCAAATTCCCTATAATTTAAGGACTAAAACAATTTGGCTAAGTTAGGGGGTGGTCTGGTGTATAAAGAAATAATACCTTGTTGAACAGTAGCATTTTCTTCTGGGTAAAGTGGAATTCTCTTAGAGTGGAATCTCTTAGAGTCTCTGGCCAGTACACTGTTAACATGTGATTTATCTCCTCTGAAACCTTGCTCTGAGAATGAGATGTTTTTCACTATTAAAAAATTATTTATTTATTTAAACAGAGGAAGCAGGAAGCAGAAAAAGCATGTATGTGCACTCCCCTGAGAGAGAGAGTGGGCGTGCTCCTGCACTGCTGTGTGCTGGTTGACTCCCTAGTTGCCCCCATCCGCCAGGGCTGGGCCAGGAACTCAGTCTGGATCTCTCACACGGGAGGCAGGAACTGAATTGCTGGAGCCATCACTGCTGCCTCCCAGATTCTCCATTAGCAGGAAGCTGGAGTCAGGAGCCAGAGCCCAGCTGTTTAATCCAAATACACCTTTGTGGGACAGCAGGCATCTTCACTACTAGGTCAACCACCTCGACCTAATGTATTTTTTAATGGAAATTTTAGAGACTCCTGGTGCAAATGAAAATTTCAGTCACTTTCTTCTTTAACTTGTTAAAAACAAAGTTGCCAGTTATCAACTTACACATTATGCTTGTTTTTCTGACTTAACAGCATCTCTCAGCAGCTTGCTTATCACTCCATTTCCCTCTCCAAACTCCTCCCTTACCCGGAGTTGTGCTAGCAGCTACCAGCGACGTTGGCGCCGCAGCCAAACAACAAGTTTGGAAAATGGGGTATTTCCTAGATGGTAAGTTGGAATGTAAACAGGTTTGAATAGTTCCTTAAATCCAATTTTAACGTGATTTTTTAGAGCCTGAACTTGTAATTTGTGCATTTAAAGTCTGGAACTAAAAACTTACAAAACTTACTAAATTTTCTTAGTGTTGTAAGTTGTACAAATAATTTACCATTTTATTCATTTTTAGTTGCATGGAGTATTGGCATTAAAGAACCTCCGTTGTTGTATATGGTTCTGACTCCAGAACTTTTTCATCTTACCAAACTGAAATTCTGTACCCATTTCACTCCCTGTTCCTTTTTCCCTTCCCCTTTATACTACTCTTCTGTCTCTCTGAATTTGACCACTATAAGTGCTTCATATAAGTACGGTTTTCCCATAATGTCTTCAAGACTCTTCCATCTTGTTGCATGTGTCAGAAATTCATTAATTTTTTTTTACCAATGAACAACATTCCTTTGGATGCACTTACCACATTTTGTTTATCCATTCATATGTTGATGGACATTCAGACATTCATCTATTGATGGACATTCCATCTTTTGGCTATTGTGAATACTGCTGCTGTGAGTAGGAGTATATAGATCTCTGTTAGACTACCTGTGCTCAGTTCTTTGGGGTACATACTCAGAAGCCAAATTGCTGGATCATGCAATAATTCCATTTTTTTTTTTTGAGGAGTTTCACTGCTTTCCGTGGTGTCTGCACCATCTCATATCCCCCCCAGCACAGTATAAGGGTTCCAGTTTGTCCACATTGTCACTAATATCTGTTACTCTCTTCTCTTTTTTTAAGAAAAATTAATATTATATACCTATGTATACCTATACTAATTGCCATGAAGGGTTTTTTTTTTTTTTTTATTGTGGTTTTCATTTCTATTTTCCTAATGATTAGTGATGTTGAACATCTCTTCAGGTGTTTATTGGACATTTATATATCTTCTTAGATAAATGTTTCAGTTCTTTGTCCAGTTTTTATTTGAGTTTGCTTGTTTTTGTTGTTGAGTTGTGAGAGTTCTTACATATTTTGGACATTAACTCCTTGTCATATATATTGTTTTCAAATAGCATCTCCCATTCCATGGATTGCCTTTGCCTTGTTGATAATGTCTTTTTATGCATAACATTTTAAATTTTTATGTAGTCTAATTTATGTACTTTTTTTGCCTGTACCTTTTATATTATATTCAAAACATTTCCAAGTTCAATATCATGAAGCTTTTACCCTTTGTGTTCTTCTAGGAATTTTATGTTTAGCTTCTTGATCCATGCAGTGCATGTTTTGATATTTCAGTTTTCTAGTTTTGCAAATTAATGTTTTTTAGAAACATCTTATTTTCTCTTTTACTCACTCCCTCTATTCCTTCTCCTGATTTAATTCTTAGAATCAAAAGGAAAGACAAGAAGATCCTAGGACAATGAAGAGATTTTATCAGAGTCATTTTATAAATCTAGGAATTTATAGGCTTTGGAATTGAGTCTGAGTTGGGACTATCTGCTTCTTTAGCAACTTTTAATTTGGTGAAACTCTTTGCACTCTGTTTAGTAAACTTTTCTGTGAAAAATGTGAGCATGGAAGAATAGCTAATGATTTCTCAGAAAAATAAATATAGTTGATATGAAATATTAGATGTATTTCATAAAACAGCAACAGACTTTAGCTTGTTTACATTTAATTAGCAAGAAGATTGAATCGTTAATTAATTTCATTTTTTAACATGAAAAAATTTATCTTTAAGGTCTATAGAAGAAAGTTTTAATCTGTCAGATGAAAGCTGTGGCCCCAACCCAGGAATTGTGAGGAAAAAGAAAATTGCAATTGGTGTAATCTTTTCACTATCCAAAGATGAAGATGAAAATAACAAATTTAATGAATTCTTTTTTTCACATTTTCCTCTGTTTGAGAGCCACATGAACAAATTAAAGAGTGCAATAGAACAGGTAAGCATAATTATTTACATCTTAAAATTATTTTTATCTTTTCTTTGCATTTTATTCTTCTGATTAAGCATTATGCTTATTAATTTGACAGGAAGCTTAATAGGCAATGTGTGAATGCTCTACAAAGTGCTGTTTAAGGTGCAAATGTATTCAACCCTTTTTAAGGAGTTTGCTGCCTAATAAAAGATTTAAGGCATTGATTTATTCAATCAAAAAATGAATATATAAGACACTGCAAAGTAGCAAGCCCTATTCTAGCATCTGAAGAGAATTTGTCAAAAAAACAACACTTCTGACATCATGGGACAGCAGATCAACAAATGTCCATCTGTTATTTTAGATATTAATAAATGCTATAGAGAAAAACAAAATGGAAAGGTATAAAAGGGATCTTCGGAGAGTTCATGGAAAATGGAATTAAAAGTTTATTGTTGGCCGGCGCCGTGGCTCACTAGGCTAATCCTCCACCTGCAGCACTGGCACACCGGGTTCTAGTCCTGGTCGGGGCGCCGGACTCTATCCCGGTTGCCCCTCTTCCAGTCCAGCTCTCAGCTGTGGCCCGGGAGTACAGTGGAGGATGACCCAAGTGCTTGGGCCCTGCACCCGCGTGGGAGACCAGGAGAAGCACCTGGCTCCTGGCTTCGGATCAGTGCGGTGTGCTGGCCGCAGCGGCCATTGGAGGGTGAACCAACAGAAAAGGAAGACCTTTCTCTCGGTCTCTCTCTCTCACTAACTCTGCCTGTCAAAAAAAAAAGAAAAAGAAAGTTTATTGTTGATGCAAAAAATTTTGAAACCCATGCATTTTTTAAATAATACATATTTTCAGTGAATTTTCTGAAGTTACTTTGTATTCCACCAGCATTAAGCATGATCCTAATAAATAACACACAAAACTCTCTAGTGGGTTCCCACTAGAGAAAGAGAATAGTTGAGGTTGACTCTTAAGATTTTTCACCTGAGTAGTTAGGATGGACTTATCTGTACTAAAATGTGTAAGACTATAGATGGAAAAGGTTTGATGGAAGAATATCAGAAGTTATGGAGCATTTCAGCACTTAGAGTTTCAGGAAATGAGAAGGAACCCGCAGAGGAGATGGAAAAGGATTTGAGGAAAAATGAGAATTTTGGGAGGCAACCAAGTGAAGAGAGCAATTTAGTAACTCAAAAGTGATTAAGGATTATCTATTTGGCTGTGAGAAGAAACAATGTTATTTACATTGAATCTGATAAAAAACAAGGATGTCATTATCAGGTTTTTTTTTTTTTTTTTCCCTTTTCTTTCTTTTTTTTTTTTTTTTTTTTTTGGACAGGCAGAGTAGATAGTGAGAGAGACAGAGAGAAAGGTCTTCCTTTTTGCCATTGGTTCACCCTCCAAAGGCTTCTGCGGCCGACGCATCTCGCTGATCCGAAGCCAGGAGCCAGGTGCTTCTCCTGGTCTCCCATGCGGGTGCAGGGTCCAGGGACTTGGGCCGTAGCAGAGAGCTGGCCTGGAAGAGGGGCAACCGGGATAGAATCCAGTGCCCCGAGCGGGACTAGAACCCAGTGTGCCGGCGCCACAAGGCAGAGGATTAGCCTGTTAAGCCACGACGCCGGCCTTTTTTTCTTTTCTTTTAAAAAATATTTATTTATTTTGAGAGAGTTACAAACAGAGAGGGAGAGACACAGAGAAAGATCCTCCTTCTGCTCGTTCACGCCCCAAATGGCAACAACCGCTGTAGTTGGGCTGATCTGAAACCAGGAGCCAAGAGCTTCTTCTGGGTCTCCCATGCAGGTGCAGAGGCCTATGCATTTGAGCCATCCTCCACTGCTTTCCCAGGCTGTAAGCAGAGAGCTGAATAGGAAGAGGAGCAGCCAACGTAACCCTAACCGGTACCCATATGGAATGTTGGCGCCCCAGGCGGAGGCTTACCCTACAGTGTCACAGCGCTGGCCCCGTTATCAGTTTTTTTTTTTTTTTTTTTTTAACTTTAAAGATGAGTAAAGGCATTTTCTTAAGACTTCAGTTACATATTCTTTAGTTGGCTGCTGTCCCTTTCTGTCATGTGTTGTTGACAAAGTCATCATTTAGTATTTATTATAGCTAAGCTGACATTTTGGATATTTGAAGAAGAATTGAAAGCTTTATAAAAACTTGAAATGGGCCCCAAAAGATTTATTAAAGATAACTTTTTAACTGTTCTCATGTTTTAGTACTTTGACCATTCTGTAACCTAAAGTGTACACTGTTAATATTTAAAGCTGTTTTGATATTTGTTCAAATTTAGTATTCCATTTTTTACTAAGGCTGAAAGATAAAACTGAATGAATACTTTGCATAAATGGAATTATTTATGAAAGTGCTATAGTAGTCAGTGTTAAAATTTAGATGCACTGGACTGTCCAAAGAAGTTATCTAAAAGGATCCTTTTATTTATTTATTTATTTTAATCTGTGGATTTTTGTCTCTAAGCATTGTGGCATTTACTTTGATGTCAGCCTCTTAATAGTTTGGAAAAACTAAATTTCACTTTTATCATGTGCAGTTTGTTTTCTGGCCTCTAGTAGTCTAACTTTCAATTAAATATCTATGTTTTAAAAATATTTTAAAGTTTATAACTGCATGAAGAATTTAGAATTAAATTCTCTTGGAAAAAATCATAACTTTACATTGTAAAGTTCTTTTAGGCTTTTGTATCCCAAACCAGTTCTGCCTATTTGTCTAGATCAAGGCTTTTAATGTTAGTCGAATATTTTTTTAAGAAAGAAAATATTACTAATCACTTGAGGTATTTTTCGGTGGAATATTTATATTACAGATTTTAAAATTTTTTATTTTCACTTCATTTGAAAGAGATGGAGACAGAGAAACAAGACAGAAAACCTCCATGTACTTCCCAATGCCCACAACAGCCTGAGCTGGGCCAGGCTGATACTCAGTGCTAAATAGTCAATCTGGGTCTTCCAGGTGGTATCAGAAACCCAAATTTTTGAGCCATCATATTCCTGCCTTGCAGGATGCACAGTTGCAGGAAGCTGAATTGGAAGCAGAGGAGCCAGTACTTGAACTAGGCACTCCAATATGAGATGGAGGCATCCTAAGCAGTGGCTTAACCAGTGCCTCAGACACCCTCCCTGTATTCTAGATTTTTAATAAAACAGTTAACCAAAGCATTGTCTGTGGAATACAAGAATAAATCAATGCATTATTGTTACTGAGTTATAATTTTGCCTTGTTTTGTTTCTGGAAAAAGTAGTTTCTTGTAACTTAGAAACTGTCAAGTTCAGTTTGTGTGTTGTCATTCTGTAGCTCAGCAGTTAAATAAAAAATTCTGAGGCTGGCACTGTGGTGTAGTTGATTAAGCAGTCTCTTAAAACACCAGCAGCTGCTCCATTTCTGATTCTGGCTCCCTGGTAATGTGCCTGGGAAAGCAGTTGGAAGGAGCCCTGCCATCCACATTACAGACTTGGGTGGAGTTCCTAGCACTTGGCTCAATTGTGGTCATTTGGGGAGTGAACCAGCAAATGGAAAATGTTTCCCTCTCTCTGTTTCTCCCTGTCTCTATCACTTTACCTTTCAAATAAATAGTCTTTAAAAAATTAACATTTGAATCACCCAAGAAAGCCATTATAAATATGTATATATACCATCTTTATTTGTTTCCAGAAAAGAATGTTGCTACAGTGTGTATAAGTATGCTATGTTTTCTTTCATTTATTTTCTCATGTTTTGCTTACCACTGGTATAAAAATTAATTTTTTAATGATTATTTTCAAGGCTATGAAAATGAGTCGCAGATCAGCTGATGCAAGTCAGAGGAGTTTGGCATATAATCGAATAGTTGATGCCCTAAATGAATTCAGGTACGTATTCCCCAGCTTTCCGTAATGTTGAGTTGTTTCACAATGTGTTACAGGAAGATTTGTTTTTCTGTTCTGCAGTTTATTCTAGTAAAATTTAATTTCTTTAAATTTTTCTGTTTCATGGTCAAATAAGAGTATAAATCATGAGTTCTTTGGTTCCTATGTTACTGAATCTCAAATGTGCTTGGGGTTTAAGCATATTTGAGAGCTATACTGGTATGGTTTTCTGTATTGAAAAAGTTGAAGAGAACCTTGTTCCAGCAGAAACATGCTTTTTTGTCTCTTGGGCTTCTAAGTTTTTTTAGCCAGTGACAGTAATCAGATGTTTTTATATCCATAGAAGTAAGAAACATGTTGATAGTCCAACTATCTCTGTTGCATTATCCTTTCTCTAGATGTGACACAGTTTTCTGACCTAAAATATGTAAATTTAACTTAATGATAAACTGATAGAGATTATTGTAAGGATAAAATAAGATAGTTACATAAGATACTAATCAGAATGTTTCTCCTCAGTGGTGCCAGTGTTTTCTGTGTCAGGTACAACTTAAAGTAGAGCTGCTTGACACAGTGACTTTAGTCACTCACATCGTACCTTCACAGTTTTGCCAAATCTGTATATTATCTGTGCCATTTTAATTTAAAGTTTCTGTTTAAATTGACCCGCTTTTGTACTTAAATAAATTTATTTCAAATGAAACTTTATTACCATGGATGAGGAATCAGTATTCTTTGCTGTAATGAGCTAGCTATAAAAATAGGATCATGATAACTAAAATTTAAAATATATATCTGGGGGCTGGCGCTGTGGCGCAGTGGGTTAACACCCTGGCCTGAAGCGCTGGCATCCCATTTGGGCGCCGGTTTGAGACCCAGCCACTCCACTTCCAATCCAGCTCTCTTCTATGGCCTGGGAAAGCAGTGGGAGATGGCTGAAGTCCTTGGGCCCCTGCACCCACGTGGGAGACCCGGAAGAAGCTCCTAGCTCCTGGCTTCTGATGGGCATAGCTCCAGCCGTTGTGGACATCTGGGGAGTGAACCAGCAGATGGAAGACCTCTATCTCTCTCTCTCTGCCTCTCCTCTCTCTGTGTAACTCTGACTTTTGAATAAATAAATAAATCTTTAAAAAAAAAAAGTATGTCTACTACCAAAGATTTATTGTCATTAGCAGTGCATATACTTCACTTTTAGAAAAGGTGTGTATGTTTCATCTATAACTGTGTATGTACTCTTTTATTGAGGTAAGGATCTTCTGGACTAAAATGAGAGGTTATTTTAGCTTGTGATCATGTAGGATTGTATGCTGAAATTGTAGGGATTCAAATATAATTTGTAGGGTTTTGTTTCTTTGTTGTAAAAATTTGCTTACTTATTTGAAAGGCAGGATTACAGAGCCAGGAGCTTCATCCAAGTCTCCCAGGTGGCTGGGACTCAAGTGCCTGGGTCATCATCTGCTGCTTCCCCAGGCATACTAGCAAGGAACTAGATGGGAAGTGGAACAGCTAGGACTTAGATTGGCATATGGGACTCCATTTTTGCAAGTGGCAGCTTAAACCACTGTACCACTGCAGTATACTTTTTAAAAAGATTTATTTGTTTGTTTATTTATTTGAAAGGCTGAGTGACACAGAGGGAGAGATGGGGTGTAGGGTGGTCTTTCCATCCTCTGGATCAGTCCTACAAATGGCCACAATAGCCAGGGCTGGGCCAGACTGAAGCCAGGTGCCAGAAACTCCATACGGGTCTCCCATGTGGATTCAGGGGTCCTTGGACAACCTTCTGTTGTTTTCCTGGCTGCTATAGCAGGGAGCTGGACTAGAAATGGAGCAGCTGGACTTGAACCCACACGCTTATGTGGCAGCTTAACCACTGCACTATGCTAGCCCCCACAATATACATTTTTATGTCATCTTAAGTCTTCTTTTAAATAATCCTATACTGCTTTATATGTGTGAACATACCTTATAACAGAATATCTTCAATTCCTGCCTCACATCTCTTATAACATTGCAGTCATTTATTTCATTTTTCCATTAGTTATAATTATTCAATATTTTATCATTTTTAAAACTAGTTTTCTATCAGGTAGGTCAACTAAGGGTAAGGAAAATAAAAGTACTTCGTTTTACATATATCTCTTTCTGACATTCTTCCTTTCAGAATTTATGTAGAACTGTCCCTTTTGAATAATAAGTTTGCTGGATACAGAACTATAAGTTGATATTTTTTCTCAGCGCTCTAAATATTTTCCTCCATTGTCTTTTTCCTTGTGTGATTTCAGACATGAACTGTTGTGTAATTTTTATTCTTACGTATGGTAAGATTTTTATTCTCTTTGGCTTCAGTCAAGATTTTCTCTTTGTCTTTGGCTTTCTTTGAATATGACATATGTAGTTGTACATTCTTTGGTATTTTTCCTGCTTGGTATTCTGTGAGCTTCCTCGTTCTATGGTTTGTTGTTTATTTTTCAAATTCTCAGCTATTTTTCATGTTTCTTCTGTTTCCTTCTTTCTGCAGTCGGTATCCCCATTATAGGTACTCTGCGTTAACGCTTTTAGTAATTGTCCCACAGTTCCTGGCTGTTTGGTTTCATCCTTTATTTCTTGGCCTTTCAGTGTGGGAAGATTTTATTGACATACCTTCCAGCTTACTGAGTCTTTCCTTGGTGGTGTCCAGTCTACTAATGAGCTCATCAGAAGCATTCCTCATTTCTTTGTATTATTTTTTATTTATATCCTTTCCTTTTGGTTCTTTCTCAGCATTTTGATTTCCTCTGCTGTGTTGCTCATCTGGTCTTGCTTTAGATACTAGAGCCATTGACATAATAATCATGCTTTCTTTGTCTCTTCCTATTGTTTTTTGTTATCTTTTAGTTGACTTGTAATTTTTTGTTGAAAACTGAATATATCAAAAAATAGGAACTAAGTTTAGTAACTTTTTTTAAAGGATTTACTTATTTATTTGAAACTCAGAGTTACACAGAGAGAGGAGAGGCAGAGAGAAAGAGAGAGAGAGGTCTTCCATCTGCTGGTTCACTCCCCAGATGGCCGCAGCGGCCAGAGCTGTGCCGATCTGAAGGAGCCAGGAGCTTCTTCCAGGTCTCCCACGTGGGTACAAGGGCCCAAGAACTTGGGCCATCTTCTACTGCTTTCCCGGGCCATGGCAGAGAGCTGGACAGGAAGTGGAACAGCCAGGTCTCAAACTGGCGCCCATGTAGGATGCTGGAGCTTCAGGCCAGCTACAGCACCGGCCCCAGTAACTTTTTTTTTAAGATTTACTTTATTTATTTTAAAGGTAGTCTGTCAGAGATCTTCTATCTACAAATTCACTCCCCAAATAGCCTCAATAACTTGTTCTTAGCCATGCGAAAGCCAGGAGCCTGGAACTTTATTGGGGTCTCCAGGATGGGTGGGAGGGGCCCAAGTACTTGGACCATCTTTCTATGCTTTCCCAGATAAATTAGCAGGGAGCTGGATCTGAAGCATAGCAGCCAGCACTTCAATATAGGATGTTAGTATCTCAAGCAGCAGCTTCAATTGCTGCATCATGACACCAGCCCCGCTAGCTCCCTGGTAATGTGCCTGGGAAAGCAGTGGAAGGTGGCTCAAATGCTTCGGTCCCTGCCTCCTATGTGGGAGATCTGGATGAAGTTACAGGCTACAGGCTTTGGCCTGAACCAGCCCCGGCCATTGAAGCATTTGGGTGAATTAATTAGGGGATGGAAGATTTCTCTCTCTCTAACTCTGCTATTAAAATAAATAAATCTTTTTTGAAAAATGAATCTGTTTAGGAGCTTGACTTATGTTAATATTTGCTGTAGTTGGGGTATCAAAAGATTAATTATTACATAGTTTCTGTTTTTGGGGTTTTTTTCTCTCTCCTTTCCTCTTTGGGTTTTCTAACACCTGTTTTGTAAATAGATTCTATGTCTGATAGCTCTTGCCATTGTAATCCATTGTTGTTATACTGGAGTCATGTATGTATATAGTATTCAGATGTGGGAGTGAGGATGGGGGAGTGTTGTATTTTATGTCTCAGATGTCTTTGAGCCTGAATCCCGGGCCATTACCTTCAGAAGCATTTTTTGGCATTTTTTGTTTATCCCCATAGGTGAGCCAGGAAGGCATGGGGAATTGGAGTTGTCTAATTGCTACCCTCAGGTCCGATAAGGAATAATTTTCCTGTGAGGGAAGGAAATCTCTTGTGTTTCAAAGATTGCTGTTGGGCATATTGCCAAATTGTTGATTTTTCTGCTCTTCTGCTCACTTTATCACACACACAAAGGGATGTTTCTCTAATTTTCATGTCAAGTTGTTTTGCAGCCCTGCTTAGGGATGTAGAGTCAGCATGTGAGAGGAGTTATGTATTTATGAACAATTTGCAACTCTTGAGAAAGTCTGAGTATGTAAAGGTAGAACTTTCACGTTGTATTGAAGCCAAGGTGTGTTACACCTAATATGGTAAGGTGAAATATTTACTAACTGGGTGCAATGGTTATTTATCTATTCTGATGGTTTATGACAGTGTTATGCTACAGCAGTACATGTGCCATTTGCTTAGTTTGAAAATTGAGCTTAACTAATTCAAGTGTTTCTATTTCTCTCTCTCTCTCTCTCTCTCTCTCTCTCTCTCACACACACACACACACACACATTCTAGGATGGTTTCTTTGTCAGAAACCTATGAATGTAAGTAGTTGAGAAGTATGAAACATTATAAACTGTACATTTTCTAAACAGCATACAGTTTGCTTGAAAATTTAACCAAAAATTTTTATGGATTTTGTTTGTCCTAAAGCAGACACTGTGCCTCCAATGTAAAAGAAATGCACAATGAATTATCATTATTATTTTTTAAATTAATTTGTTTGGTCAACCTTGCACTCATTATTATAAATGTATGTTTTTAACAATTCTTTTTGCTTATTTGTGAAAAAGAATCCTTTTGCCCTTGCACTTGAAGCTGTTAGTAACACTGTTGGATTGACAGTTTGTTTTCAGCAGTTACAAACTTTGTGACAAAAGGTCAAGAGTCTCTGCTTGGGCTCTGAGGAAATACTATCATCATAGATTCCACTGAACTTAGCACAGTAGCAAATGCTGCCCTAATACTCTTTCCTAAAAGAATACTGATCTTGCTGTTTCTTATATAAACAATCTTTTTTCCCCTTAATTTAAAATGGCAAAGAGTAAGGCCGGCGCCGTAGCTCAACAGGCTAATCCTCTGCCTTGCAGCGCCGGTTCACCGGGTTCTAGTCCCGGTCGGGGCGCCGGATTCTGTCCCAGTTGCCCCTCTTCCAGTCCAGCTCTCTGCTGTGGCCCAGGAAGGCAGTGGAGGATGGCCCAAGTGCCTGGGCCCTGTACCCCATGGGGAGAACAGGAAAAGCACCTAGCTCCTGCCATCGGATCAGCACGGTGTGCCGGCTGTGGCGGCCATTGGAGGGTGAACCAACGGAAAAGGAAGACCTTTCTCTCTGTCTCTCACTGTCCACTCTGCCTGTCAAAAAAAAAAAAAAAAAAAAAAAGGCAAAGAGTGACAGGCAGACTGAGAGGGAGAGAGAGGTGGGGGTAGAGTGAGAGAGAAAGAATGAGAATCTTTCTGTCTGCTGGTTCACTACCCACGTACCCAGAACAGTCAGGGCTGGACCAGGCTGAAGCTAGGACATAGTAACTCCATCCAGGTCTCCCATGTAGGTGACAGGGACCCAAGTACCTAGCCATTATCTGCTGCTTTCCCAGGGCACTAGCAGGAAGCTGGATGGGAAAAGGAGGATCCAGGACTTCAACTGGTACACTGACAGAGGATAGCAGTGTTGCAAGTGGCAGCTTAACCCACTGTTCCACAACACTGGCCCCTAAACGTCCTTCTTGATTTTTTTTTTTTTAATTTTTAAAAGATTTATTTATTTATTTGAAGGAGTTACACAGAGAGAGGCAGAGAGGCAGAGAGAGTGAGAAGTCTTCCATCCAATGGTTCACTCCCCAAATGGCTGTAATGGCTGGAGCTTCGCTGATCCAAAGCCAGGAGCCAGGAGATGCTTCCAGGTCTCCCACGTGGGTGCAGGGGCCCAAGGCCTTGGGCCATCTTCTACTGCTTTCCCAGGCCATAGCAGAGAGCTGGATGGGAAGTGGAGCAGCTGGGACATAAACTAGCACCCATATGGGATTCTGGCGCTTCAGGTGGCGGCTTTACCCACTATGCCACAGCACCAGCCGCTGATTTTAAAAATTTTAATTAAGTATCTGTGAACCAGTTGTTTTGGTATTGAATAGTAGAAATGACCTAGACTTAGAATTTCAAGATTGCGTGGAGTTTGTTACATGTGAATTACAAAATCATTTAAAGTGCATGTCATGATTGTGTATCCTCCCTTTTGTATTAAATTTTTTTAAAATTTATTTATTTATTTGAAAGTCAGAGCTATACAAAGAGAGAAGGAGAGGCAGAGAGAGACAGAGACAGAGATAGAGAGAAAGGTCTTCTATCCGCTTGTTTACTCCCTAGTTGGCCACAACAGCTGGAGCTGTGCCAATCCGAAGCCAGGAGCCTCCCCAGGGTCCCCCACATGGGTTCAGGAGCCCAAAGACTTGGGCTATCCTCTACTGCTTTCCCAGGCCATAGCACAGAGCCGGATGGGAAGTGGGGCAGCCGGGACACGAACTAGCGCTCATATGGGATGCAGGCACTGCTTTACCCACTACAGCGCAGCGCCTGCCCCTGTATTAAATTTATTTTACATCAGTCACTTTGCAATTCTGAAAGGCCTTAAGGCAAGAATTTTTAAAATATTTTTAAAATACCCTGGAAATGCTTTATCAAATACAAATTATCATCATCTGTGATATTTTTATTTTAGAATTCACCGACTCATTATTTGTAACCCCAAAATGTAAATACAGTGCTTTTACAGTAGATAGCAAATATTCACAAAGTGGTAAAAAATTTTAGTCACCTGAAACAATCTGTTTCCAGATTAGGTCATACAAAGCAGACTGCTGCCTTGTTTCAGTTCTCTTACTGTAAACAAATGCCCTTTGGAGATTTATGTAGTACAAAGTTTGTAACACTTTTGTTCTTTCTGTTAGTGCTTTTGCTGTTACACATAGCATTTGGTCCGGTGGTTAAGATGTTGATTGGGACACCCGTGTCCCCCATCAGATTACCGTCTGGTTTCAGCATCCTGCGGTGTGGGTTCTAGCAGGCAGTGGTGATGGCTCATATACTTGAGTTTCTGCCACGCAGTGTGAGACAGGCATGGAGCTCCTGGCTCTGGCTTTAGTCATTTTGGATATTTGGGTCCTGAGCCAACAGACAGGAGCTCTTTGTCACTCTCTGCCCTGTTAAATAAGTAAATAAATTTTTAAAAATGCCCTTAAGTATACTGCTAAAATGCTATATGCAAGGCTATTATTATGTGCCTTACAGAAGAAAATACATGTGTCAGGTAAGCTTCATTCAGGCATGAGTAAATATAGTCTTTTTGGCCATGATCTCAGTATTACTGAATCAATATTATATATTAAATTGCAGTATCTTTAAATAAAATCCTACTTGAAAACAAGGCTATACATTAGTCGGTTAGTGAAAATATTTTGACCAGAAGCTCACAGAAACTTAATTAACTCCTAGGAGCAGTAGTTCATAGCAAATTTAGTGCCTGCATCATCTTTATAGAAATAACTGTTTCAAATAATGAAGCTAGATCATACACTTTTTAAAATTACCTATTTATTTGAAAGGCAGAAAGAGAAGGAATAATATATTCCATTTGCAGGTCCATTCCCAAATGCTTGAAACAGCCAGGGCTGGGCCAGGCAGAAACCAGGGTCGAGCAATTTTCAAGCTGCATCTCTCATGTGGGTGATAAGGACCCATCAACTTGAACCATCATCACTGCCTCTTGGGATGTGCTTAGTAGGAAACAGATCTTAAGTGGAAGCTGGATATAAACCCAGGCATTCTGATTTGGGATATGGGCATTGCAGCTAGCATCTTAACTGCTGCACAGAATGCCCATCCCCAAATTAAGGGATTATTAAAAAATAACAAATATGTAATTTTTAAAGAGTATGTTGTTATTTGAGACCAGATGATTCATAAATTTTGGACAGTTGAAAAGAAGAAGGAAATGATTTACACATGCACGGAAACCTGAAACCTAGAGAAGCAGGAAGCACATTTAGTTAGTGTTGCTGCCTGGCAATGATGAGGTCCTTAGACTTTTACTTAGCTTTTGTACATATCAGTAAATCATGTTCCCTGTTTCCTTCCAACTAAAGGGATATTTCATTCTTTGGGCATAGACTAGGAGAAATAAGGGAACAGATTACTGAACCTACTTACTATTGATGGAGAGGGCAGTCATTGGGGAAAGAAAGAGGAGTTGGCCTGCGCCACAGCTCAATAGGCTAATCCTCTGCCTACGGCGCTGGCACCCCGGGTTCTAGTCCTGGCCGGGGCGCCGGATTCTGTCCTGGTTGCCCCTCTTCCAGGCCAGCTCTCTGCTGTGGCCCAGGAGTACAGTGGAGGATGGCCCAAGTGCTTGGGCCCTGCACCCCATGGGAGACCAGGAGAAGCACCTGGCTCCTGCCTTCGGATCAGCACGGTGCGCCGGCCGCAGCGGCCATAGGAGGATGAACCAACGGCAAAGGAAGACCTTTCTCTGTCTCTCTCTCTCACTGTCCACTCTGCCTGTTAAAAAAAAAAGTGAGAGAGGAGTTTTAGAAGAAATCATTACTTCCACATCACATTGTCTTTTTTTTTTTTAATTTTTATTTTTTGACAGGCAGAGTGGACAGTGAGAGAGAGAGACAGAGAAAGGTCTTCCTTTACCGTTGGTTCACCCTCCAATGGCTGCTGCGGCTGGTGCACCACGCTGAACCAAAGCCAGGAGCCAGGTGCTTCTCCTGGTCTCCCATGCGGGTGCAGGGCCCAGGCACTTAGGCCATCCTCCACTGCCTTCCCGGGCCACAGCAGAGAGCTGGCCTGGAAGAGGGGCAACCAGGACAGAATCTGGCGCCCCGGCCAGGACTAGAACCCCAGGGTGCCGGCGCTGCAAGGTGGAGGATTAGCCTATTGAGCTGCGGGGCAGGCCTACTCCCACATTGTTAATGACAATCACCTAGAACCTGCATCAGGTTCTTGATTCCATCTTCTGGTCATCACTGGTAATGACTCCAGAAGTTGGGTCCTTGCCACCCGTGTCATACCTGAATTGTGTTTCAGACCCCATCACAGTTTTGGTACTATTTGGGGCATGAATCAGTACAGCTTTCTTTTTACTGTGTGTCTCAAGTAATTAGTTAAGATAAATTTGATAGGTAGATACGGAGTGTACTTAAAGTTTGACAGGGTATAATGAAAAATAAATTGATTTTGTATCTTTTCCCACATTCTTATTTTCCAGAAAATTTCCCCCGTATCTCTCTTTTCATGTTCAAACACACACACACACACCCTGTACATACACATACACACACACATATGGGAGAGGCAGAAAGAGAGACAGTGGCAGCTCCCATCCACTGGCTCACTCCCCATATGCCCACATTGGCCAGTACTGGGCTGGGCTGGAGCCAGGAACTTAATCCGAGCCTTCTGTGTGGGTGCAGAGAACAAACCACATAAGTCATAACCTCTGACTCCCAGGGTTTACAGAGGTGGGAAGCTAGAATTATGTAGAATCTCTAATTCTAATTTTCACTAATGGTTCATTGCCAGTTCCATTTGTTATAGCAGTTTATCTGTTTTCAAATGCTTTAGTGATGTTCATTTGAGGGCTTTGTGTTCTGTTTTTGATTCCATCTAGACATCCTTAATAAGCTTTAAAAATAAGCATTTCAAACATCCCTATGTTGTATTCTAGTCATTTCTTTCTTCACTGATTCTTATTTTAAAAAATTATTTTCACCTTATTTAACCTATGAACTCCCAAGTTTTCAATTCTGTGAATATTCCAAATGACAAACATTTATTTTAGAATTAACATAAGTGGTATAATTATTGCTCAGTTTAAATTTTTGTAGGTGTCCTGTATATAGGATAGTGACATATGGGCTAAAATATTTTTCATTCTTTAACTGCTTTTAAGTTATCAGCAATCCTTTTATGCCCTACCAATAACTTGTTAATGTAATCTGTATTTGTTACTTCAATTCATTGAAATATATGATGTTCATATTGGTTCAAGATTCAGTAGTAGTTGTATAGGCAAGTGACTTCTTTTCCTTTTCTGGATCCTTGGTGTTAGAGAACTGTGCTGAGGTAATTATTTTAATTTGTGGGGATATCAAAACTTTCTAGAGCTGTATCGACCAATATAATTGAACCATTAGGGACTATTTGATTTAATTATGCTTAAATAAAATGTAAGATTCAGTTCATCAGTCATGCTGGTCACTTTTTAAAAAAATTTGAGAAGCAGCAAGCTTTGGAGACACACACACACACACACACCCATACACACATACCTCTTTCATCTACTGGTTCACTCCCCAAATGCCTGTAATGGCGGGAGCTGGGCTGATCCAAAGCCTGGAGCCAGGAACTGAACCTGGGTCTCCCTCATGAGTGTCAGTAACCCAGTTACTTGAACCATCACCACTGCCTCCCAGAGTTTGCGTCAGCAGAAAGCTGAAGTCAGCAGCCAGAGCCAAATGGCAAACCCAAGTATTCCAATATGGGCATCTTACCCAGTGTCTGAATTGCTAGGCTAAAACCATAAAAGTTGTATTAGACAGCACTGTTTAAAAAGTAGAAAATGCATCACTCTTCTGTATTTTCTGCACGATTGACTAGTGTCACGCTTCCAGCTTTGTAGGATATGTTTAGTAAGAACTTATTGAATAGGTAATTGATATAAAAGGATTGATATAATTGATATAAAAGAACTGACATCTCAAATATATGCTTTGAAACCTTTAAGGGAGTACAGTTTACATTGGCAGCTGTCATCTAAATTAATCCATGAGACAGCCAGGGAAACACTATGAGAATTGTACAGTTATGTTCCCTTGCATTGATTTAAGGGAAAACTCCAGGTTGAAAGGGTCATCACTTATAGCATCCATGTGTAGTGTTCTCACCATATTTTATAACTTTACTTAAGAGTCTATATATAGGGGCCAGCGCTGTGGCATAGCAGGTAAAGCCACTGCCTGCAGTGCTGGCATCTCATATGGGTACCAGTTCGAGTCCCTGCTGCTCCTCTTCCATTGCTCTCTCCTGTAGCGTGGGAAAGCAGCAAAGGATGGCTCAGTTGTTTAGGCCCCTGCACCCATGTGGGAGACATGGAAGAAGCTCTTGGCTTTGGATCGGCTCAGCTCCAGCCATTGCAGCCATCTGGGGAGTGAACCAGCAGATGGAGGATCTGTCTCCCTCTCTGCTTCTGCCTCTCTGTAACTCTGCCTTTCAAATAAATAAATAAATCTTTTGAAAAAAAATGAGTCTATGCATAAGCAACAAATGATGCAGATAAACTGTTGTTTTGAGCGGGTGAATGAATAAGGTGTTACTCCATTTTTTATAGGTTACTGATCATTTGCACTGCATTTAAATATACACTTTACCTTAAAATGTAAAGCTAAAAGGCACTTTAGAAATTATCTAGTTCTATCCTTTCATCTTACAGGCAGAGGAAACCACTGTGTAACGGAGAAAATAATTTATTGCAGGGCATAGTCATTTTGAGGCAGAGCCAGCACCAGCACCAACATATTTTGAGTTCATGTACTGAACGTTATGCTGTTGACTAAAGGAAAGATTTGGTTCCTTGCCTCTTCTCAAAAGCTTTAAGAATCTAGATGTAAGGGCTAAGCTGACAACATAAATGATAAGAGGATGTAAATCTGGAAACCATAAATTTCATAATGTGTCTTTTCTCTCTAGAACAACAATTTGTAATCTTTACACAATGCCACGGATTGGAGAGCCTGTCTGGCTTACAATGATGTCGGGAACGCCAGAAAAGAACCAGCTTTGCCATCGTTTCATGAAGGAATTCACTTTTCTGATGGAAAATGCTTCTAAAAATCAGTATGACTTTAATTTATTTCTTTTTATCAAAATGAAGTATCTAAATTGTGATCAAACCTGAATGATAGTTTATGAATGAATGCCACAAAACTGTATGAATTAAAAACAGTAAAAATGTCTTTATTATGTATTACATTAAAATTCTTGACACCTTACAGTGTTATCTGAAGCTTCCTATTTTTGTGAATTGTATCCACTAACGATAGTTTTATTTCATAGAAAAGAAATAAAAAATGGGTAAGGAAGTCCTAGGATTCCAATGATAGAGTTTTAATGTGATATTTTAGCATGTTGTTTTACTTACTTATCAAGTCTTGGAAATCCAGATGAGTAATTCAGATGTTTTTATTCTCTGTGATAGTAGATAAAGTTTGCTTAATGCTTTCCTTCATTTTCCCATTCAGTAATTTGTAAATCAAAGACCCTGTGGATTGATTAACAAACTATGCAGATTAAAAACAGAAAAGAATCCATAGTTTTTCAAGTAGAACGTTATTTTTGTTTTAAAATTGTGATCTAAAACAGTTATTTTTTAAATTTTTAAATTTTTATTTATTTATTTTGACAGGTAGAGTTATAGACAATAAGAGAGAGAGAGACAGAGAGAAAGGTCTTCCTTCCGTTGGTTCACTCTCCAAATGGCCTCCACAGCCGGCACTGCGCCGGCCTGAAACCAGGAGCCAGGTGCTTCCTCCTGGTCTCACGTGGGTGCAGGAGCCCAAGCACCTGGGCCTTCCTCCACTGCACTCCCGGGCCACAGCAGAGAGCTGGACTGGAAGAGGAGCAAACGGGACTAGAACCCGGCACCCATATGGGATGCTGGTGCCGCAGTTGGAGGATTAGCTAAGTGAGCCACGGTACCAGGCCCTAAAATACTTATTCTATTTTAAAGATTTTCTTTAACTCCTGACAACAAAAAATTAATTAACTTTCATTTTCATCCTGGTAGAATATTTATCCATCTGTCTTTTCTCCCCCTTTTTTTGGGGGGGGCGGCATTTGGCCACTTGAAAATATGTACTCTCCTTGTTTAAACCTACAGTTTCATGAAGGCAGATTGGAATCTAACATTACATTTTGTTTTCAGATTCTTGCCAGCTCTCATTACTGCAGTTCTGACCAATCATCTTGCCTGGGTGCCAACAGTCATGCCAAATGGACAACCACCTATAAAAATATTTTTAGAGAAACATTCCTCTCAGAGTGTGGACATGTTGGCAAAGACTCATCCATATAACCCACTTTGGGCTCAACTGGGTATGTAGTCTGAACACCCTCATATATTACAGTTAAGCTTTTATGGAACTTTTTGGAATTATTCTGTGGCAAAAACAAAAATAAATAAAATGCTCACTGTTCCTTCCTCCATTCTATAACATCTCAACTTGTCTTTTTTTTTTTTTTTTTTAAGATGTATTTATTTATTTGAAAGGCAGAGTTACAGAGGCAGAGAAAGGGGGTGGGGGCTTCCATCCACTGGTTCACTCCCCAAATGGCTGCAATGGCCAGAGCTGGGCTGATCTGAAACCAGGAACCTAGAGCTTCTTCCATGTCTCCCGCACGGGTTCAGGGGCCCAAGGACTTGGGCCATCTTCTACTGCTTTTCCAGGCCATAGCAGGGAGCTGGATTGGAAGTGGAGCAGCTGAAACTTGAACCAGTGTCCATATGAGATACTGGCACTGCAGGTGGTGGCTTTACCCGCTGTGTCCGAGCGCCAGCCCCTCACCTTGCCTTTTTATGAGTCTGCTAAATTGTCCTGTTCTCATCACATGTATGACATCATTTCTAATAGGTCTTCCAGCAGAGCGAGGAGACAGGCTGATAACTCGTTTGCTAGTAACTTCAGAGTCTTCAGTCTGTTCTACATTTTTATACTTTGCATTAGGTACTCAGCCTAGAAAAATTGAATCAGCAGTCATCTGTGAGAACTAGAGTAAATCTGGTAAAGAGAGTAGCAATTCACTGAGGTTTCTATTGTTTGCTAAGTTGGTTTGGAAACTGTTTCCCTTGGTGCTGGCACAACTAAAAATGGAAAGTAGAGGAGAGTATGGATTGTTGATAAGTTTATAGGCATTAGGGAAGCACTGTAGCATTATGCATAAGTATGGGGCTAGACATTTGTCCTAATTCTTAAGATGCTGGTTAAGATGCCTGCATCCCTTATAAGAATGCCTCTGGATTCAGTACCTTACCTACCTTGCCTCTGGCTTCTGTTGCAGCTTCTTGCTAAAGAAAATTCCAGGAGATAGTAGTGATGCCTGACGTAACTGGGTCCCTGCCACCCTGGTGGGAGACCTGGATTGAGTTCCTGGTTCCTTGTTCTGGCCTGACCCAGCCCAGGCTTGGCAGGCATTTGGAGAGTGAACCACTTAAAAGGATCCCCCTCTCTCTTCCTGTCATTCTCCCTCTTAAATAAATAAATTGATTAAATAAACTTTTAAAAAGTACAGGCTGTGGAGAGAGGTACACCCCATTTGAGTCAGTTTCCTAATTTATAAAGTGGGAATGATTCAAAGAAGCAGTATAATAGAAAGGAAAAGTTGAAGCCAGTGCTGCGGCTAAATAGGCTAATCCTCTGCCTGCGGTGCAGGCAAACCGGGTTCTAGTCCTGGTTGGGGCACTGGATTCTGTCCCGGTTGTCCCTCTTCCAGGCCAGCTCTCTGCTGTGGCCCGGGAGTGCAGTGGAGGATGGCCCAAGTGCTTGGGCCCTGTACCCCATGGGAGACCAGGAGAAGCACCTGGCTCCTGCCTTGGGATCAGCGCGGTGTGCCGGCCGCAGCGTGCCAGCCGTGGCGGCCATTGGAGGGTGAACCAATGGCAAAGGAAGACCTTTCTCTCTGACTCTCTCACTGTCCACTCTGACTGTCAAAAAAAACAAAACAAACAAAAAAACAAACCAAACAAAACAACAACAACAACAAAGAAATGAAAAGTTGAGAGGGAGTTTAGTAAGCAGAGTTTATTTTGTGCAAATGAAGATGCTTGAGTGAAAACTTCTGGACTAGCAGAGTTAGGGAAGGGAGAGTACATTGTGTGTGTAAAAGGAGCTCAGGTGTTACACGTGTAAAGTGTATTCAGTAGTCTAGTTTTAGTACTGCAGTTGAGGTTTTGGGTGAATAAAGATGAAAAAAGGCAACTGTAAGAAGATGAAGTTGATGAGGGGGAATGGTCGTGAAAGACTCAGTTGGCTTGCAAAAGCAGTTTCAGTTTATTTGGTAACCAGTGGCAATTTGAGGAGTAGTTTGGGACAGTAGCGTGGTGGTTTTTGAGGCAGCGTCTCAGAGAAGAAAATGTATCATTGTATTGTCTACATCCTTTATGTATTTGAGACTTGTTTGTGTTCTTTTAAAAAGTGTGAATTGTTTTTTAGAGTAAAATACAAGTTAAACATGTATACTAACAGCTTAACAAATCTTGAATTGATAATTTCAAATTCTCCATTTTTAAGTTAATTTTTGACATATAAGTTATGATTTAATTTGAGCTGTAACACAAATAGAGAAGTTTGCAGTATGACTATTCCAGCTCTGCTCCATTCCCCCACTACTTCCTTTGTCTCCTTGTCTGCCAGCGAGCAATGTGCTTTCTTGTTTCTGCACTGGATAGCTAAAGAACTCTTGTGAGCATGATTCTCGGGCAGTATCTCCCACGTAGATAACGGCGCTCTGCACGGAGGCTGGCACAGTGAATGTTCTTGGTAAATGTGGCTTTCAGAACTCACTCTTGGTTTTAGAACCAAACAGCTATTTAAGGAGGAAGCTAGAAAAGCTTTCTCTTCATCGTTCTCTAGTTACGACCATTCATCTCCTCCTACTGTGCTGTACAGAGTACAGAACTAAAAACCTCTACTGCCTCTTATACATTAAGAGTTTGTTTCTCATAATTAAAAATAGCATTTTTGACTATGTGAGCAGAGAGACGATGTGCCTATTAACTAATTTTTCCATTGCAGGAGACTTGTATGGCGCTATTGGCTCTCCTGTGCGGTTAGCGAGGACTGTGGTAGTTGGCAAACGGCAAGACATGGTCCAGAGGCTGCTTTATTTTCTTACTTACTTTATAAGATGCTCTGAACTTCAAGAAACCCATCTTTTAGAAAATGGAGAAGATGAAGCCATCGTTATGCCAGGCACAGTAATCACTACCACCCTAGAAAAAGGTGAAATAGAAGAATCAGAGTATGTGCTTATCACAATGCATAGAAACAAAAGTAGTTTGCTCTTTAAAGAGTCAGAAGAAACAAGAACTCCTAACTGTAGCTGTAAGTATTGCGCTCGTCCACTTGTTGGGCAAAATGTAGAGAGCGCTTCACGACAGGATGGAGAAGATGTCCAAAACAGCTCTACAGAGTTACTGGGAATTTCAGATGAATGCCGAATGGTTTGTCCTCCTGACTGCCAAGAAGAAAATGTTGTTGATGTTAAACAGTGCAGAGATAAATTAAGAACTTGCCTTGACACCAAGTTAGAAACAGTTGTTTGCACAGGATCTGCTCCAGTAGACAAATGTGCATTGTCAGAAGCCGGCTTAGAGCCAACAGAGGAAACATGGCACAGTGAGGAACTGCTGAATTCAGATCATCACACAGATAAAGCATTGAGATCTACAGGAGTGGTTGTGGAAAAAAAACCTCCAGATAAGATTGTACCTGCTGTATTTTCTTGTGAGGCAGCCCAGACAAAGGTTACTTTTCTGATTGGGGATTCTATGTCACCTGATTCGGACACTGAACTCCGGAGTCAGGCAGTGGTGGATCAAATTACCAGGCATCACACTAAACCACTGAAGGAAGAAAGAGGGGCAATTGATCAACATCAAGAAACTAAACAAACAACTAAGGACCAATCTGGAGAGTCTAATAGACAGAACTTGATTTCTGGAGAGCCCTGTGAACTTCCCTGTTGGAGTCATTCAGACTCAGAAAACATGAGCTTATTTGATGAATATTTTAATGATGATTCAATTGAAACCAGGACTATTGATGATGTTCTAGATAAAACAAGTCTAGACAGCAAAGAACACTGCTGTGTGTTGGAGTTTTCAAAAATATTGTGTACAAAAAACAGCAAACAAAGCAATGAATTTTGTAAATGTGTAGAGGCAGTTCACCAGGATTCATGTAAAACCTGCTTTCCTCAGCAGGACCAAAGAAATACACTCTCCATTCTTGTCCCCCATGGGGATAAAGAGAGTTCAGAGAAAAAAATTGCTGTAGGAACTGAATGGGACATTCCAAGAAATGAAAGTTCAGACAGTGCCCTTGGTGATAGTGAAAGCGAAGATGCAGGTCATGATATGACTAGACCAGTCAGTAGTTATTATGCAGGAGAGCAAGAAGACTGGGCAGAAGAGGATGAGATACCGTTTCCTGGGTAAGTAGGAAGCTTTTCCTCTTATAGTAGGTCTTATTTAAAAAGTCTGTAGCGGCTGGCGCCGTGGCTCACTAGGCTAATCCTCTGCCTGTGGAGGTGCCTGTGGCGCCGGCACCCCGGGTTCTAGTCCCAGTCGGGGTGCCGGATTCTGTCCCGTTGCCCCTCTTCCAGGCCAGCTCTCTGCTGTGGCCTGGGAGTGCAGTGGAGGATGGCCCAAGTTCTTGGGCCCTGTACCCCAAGGGAGACCAGGAGAAGCACCTGGCTCCTGACTTCAGATCAGCGCGGTGCACTGGCCGTAGCGGCCATTGGAGGGTGAACCAACGGCAAAAGGAAGACCTTTCTCTCTGTGTCTCTCTCTCACTGTCCTGTCAAAAAAGAAAAGGATCTGGGCAAGAACTAAGAGGAAAACAGGCAGTGTATACTCTAGATCACGTATAAGGAGAGCATCAGGGATTGAGAAATGTTAGACACCAGCTTTGGACTTTAAGATATTTAGCTAGTTTATTTTGAATGTTCATTTTCTCAATATGATTATATTAAGAAGTGTTACAAATACAAGGAACAAGTCTGCTAAAATCTATTATGAATAATAAGATTTATGCTCATATCATTACAAAGTTATGTATCAGGTCTTTCGATAAGAAGGAGTATTTTGTAGTCTGAGCACTTAGACAAGTTTTTATTTAAGGGTGATGTTCAGAGTATATTTTGTGGAAAATAATGTACTAGAAATATGGACTGGTGGTGTATGTACATTTTTACTGGGCAATGTGTTTATTGTTAATTGGATATGCCTTATTTGGGAATCTTTCTTCCAGGTCAAAATTAATTGAAGTGAGTTCTGTTCAGCCCAACATTGCCAACTTTGGGAGGTCCCTGCTGGCTGGCTACTGCTCATCTTATGTGCCTGACTTTGTTCTTCAAGGAATTGGGAGTGATGAGAGGCTCCGTCAGTGTCTGATGTCAGACTTGTCTCATGCTGTGCAGGTAATAGCCATCTCTGTTCTTGAATTTATTTAGAATAAACTGATAACCTGTAGAACCCAGAGCTGCCATGTATTCTTGGTCATACTTCACTGTGTTACACAATCATTCTTTGAATTTGTCACTTCATATCTAGCACTTGCATGTTTGTACCTATACTGTGAAGGCAAATAGGAGTTCTAGGAATGTACCCAAATGGAAAATCTGAAATACAGTAAGTTCTTTATGTATTCATAGATGTTTATTGGTAGATTATTTATAAAATTAAAAAGTTGTGGTGCAAGCACTGTGGCACAGTGGGTTAAAGCCCCAGCCTGCAGCAACGGCATCCCATATGGGCGTTGCTTCGAGTCCTAGCTGCTCCTATTCTGATTCTGCTCTCTGCTGTGGCCTGGGAAAGCAGTAGAAGATGGCCCAACTGCTTGGGCCCCTGAGCCCACATGGGAGACCCAGGAGAAGCTCTTGGCTCCTGGCTTCAGATGAGCTCAGCTCATCTATTAGATACAGCTCTGGCCTTTGTGGTCATTTGGGGAGTGAACCAGCGGAATGGAAGACTTCTCTGTCTCCTACCTCTCTCTCTGTAACTCTGTATTAGAATAAATAAAATAATTCTTTAAAAAAATGTGAGTGTTTAAATGATAATGGGATTCTTGATTTCCTTTTGATGTTATTTTTTGCTTACATAAGAGAAGTACAGTTAAATTTTATATATTGTTCTTATGTCTTGTGACCTTGTTAAACTCTTTATTAGTTCTATTCATTTTTTGTAGCGATCCCTTCAGTTTATTACACATAGGCTCATATCATCAGTGAGCAGTTTTACACCTTCCTTTCTCACCTAGACGCTTTTATTTATGTTATCCCCCTGACCCAAACTGCATTAGTATAGTGTTGCATGGAAGTAGTGACAATAGACGTTGTTGTCTTATTCCTGATCTTAGCTGAAAACACTGAAGTTTTTTGTTATTAAGTATGATATTAGAAGCGGTGTTCTACATCAGAAAGATCATCCACCCAGACCAAGTGGGATTTATCCCTGGTATGCAGGGATGGTTCAGTGTTCGCAAATCAATCAATGTGATACACCACATTAACAGACTGCAGAAGAAAAACCATATGATTATCTCAAAAGACGCAGAGAAAGCATTTGACAAAATACAACACCCTTTCATGATGAAAACTCTAAGCAAACTGGGTATGGAAGGAACATTCCTCAATACAATCAAAACAATTTATGAAAAACCCACGGCCAGCATCCTATTGAATGGGGAAAAGTTGGAAGCATTTCCACTGAGATCTGGTACCAGACAGGGATGCCCACTCTAACCACTGCTATTCAATATTGTTCTGGAAGTTTTAGCCAGAGCTATTAGGCAAGAAAAAGAAATTAAAGGGATACAAATTGGGAAGGTAGAACTCAAACTATCCGTCTTTGCAGATGATATGATTCTTTACTTAGGGGATCCAAAGAACTCTAAGAGACTATTGGAACTCATAGAAGAGTTTGGCAAAGTAGCAGGATATAAAATCAATGCACAAAAATCAACAGCCTTTGTATACACAGGCAATGCCATGGCTGAGAAAGAACTTCTAAGCTCAATCCCATTCTCAATAGCTACAAAAACAATCAAATACCTTGAAATAAACTCAACCAAGGACGTTAAAGATCTTTACGATGAAAATTACAAAATCTTAAAGAAAGAAATAGAAGAGGATACCAAAAAATGGAAAAATCTTCCATGCTCATGGATTGGAAGAATCAATATCATCAAACTGTCCATTCTCCCAAAAGCAATTTATAGATTCAGTGCAATACCAATCAAAATACCGAAGACATTCTTCTCAGATCTGGAAAAAATGATGCTGAAATTCATATGGAGACAGAGGAGACCTCGAATAGCTAAAGCAATCTTGTACAACAAAAACAAAGCCAGAGGCATCACAATACCAGATTTCAGGACATACTACAGGGCAGTTGTTATCAAAACAGCATAGTACTGGTACAGAAACAGATGGATAGACCAATGGAACAGAATAGAAACACCGGAAATTAATCCAAACATCTACAGCCAACTTATATTTGATCAAGGATCCAAAACCAATCTCTGGAGTAAGGACAGTCTATTCAATAAATGGTGCTGGGAAAATTGGATTTCCACGTGCAGAATCATGAAGCAAGACCCCCACCTTTCACCTTACACAAAAATCCACTCAACATGGATTAAAGACTTAAATATATGACCCAACACCATCAAATTACTAGAGAACATTGGAGAAACCCTGCAAGATATAGGTACAGGCAAAGACTTCCTGGAAAAGACCCCAGAAGCACAGGCAGTCAAATCCAAAATTAACATTTGGGTTTGCGTCAAATTGAGAAGTTTCTGTACTACAAAAGAAACAGTCAGGAAAGTGAAGAGGCAACCGACAGAATAGGAAAAAATATTTGCAAACTATGTAACAGATAAAGGGTTGATAACCAGAATCTACAAAGAAATCAAGAAACTCCACAACATCAAAACAAACAACCGACTTAAGAGATGGGCCAAGGACCTCAATAGACATTTTTCAAAAGAGGAAATCCAAATGGCCAACAGACACATGAAAAAATGTTCAGGATCACTAGCAATTAGGGAAATGCAAATCAAAACCACAATGAGGTTTCACCTCACCCCGGTGAGAATGGCTCACATTCAGAAATCTACCAACAATAGATGCTGGAGAGAATGTGGGGAAAAAGGGACACTAACCCACTGTTGGAGGGAATGCAAACTGGTTAAGCCACTATAGAAGTCAGTCTGGAGGTTCCTTAGAAACCTGAATATAACCCTACCATACAACCCAGCTATCCCACTCCTTGGAATTTACCCAAAGGAAATTAAATTGGCAAACGAAAAAGCTGTCTGCACCTTAATGTTTATTGCAGCTCAATTCACAATAGCTAAGACCTGGAACCAACCCAAATGCCCATCAACAATAGACTGGATAAAGAAATTATGGGACATGTACTCTATAGAATACTATAAAGCAGTCAAAAACAATGAAATCCAGTCATTTGCAACAAAATGGAGGAATCTGGAAAACATCATGCTGAGTGAATTAAGCCAGTCCCAAAGGGACAAATATCATATGTTCTCCCTGGTCGGTGACAACTAACTGAGCACCAAAGGGAAAACCTGTTGAAGTGAAATGGACACTATGAGAAACAGTGACTTGATCAGCCTTTGTCCTATACATTCATGTACAATGTAATACTTTATCCCTTTTAGTATTTTTTTTTTGTTTTAGTACTGTTGGTTGAACTCTGTAATTAACACACAATTATTCTTAGGTGTTTAAATTTTAACTGAAAAGTGATCCCTGTTAAATTTAAGAGTGGGAAAAAGAGAGGGAGGAGATGTACAATTTGGGACATGCTCAATCGGACTTGCCCCAAATGGTGGAGTTAGAAACGTGCCAGGGGATTCCAATACAATCCCATCAAGGTGGCATGTACCAATGCCATCTAAATAGTCCAAGTGATCAATTTCAGTTCACAATTGATCACACTGATAGGTCTAAGAGTCAAAGGGATCACACAAACAAGACTAGTGACTGCTAATACTAACTGATAGAATCAAAAAGGGAGAGAACGATCCAACATGGGAAGCGGGATACACAGCAGACTCATAGAATGGCAGATGTCCTAAACAGCACTCTGGCCTCAGAATCAGCCCTTAAGGCATCGGATCTGGCTGAAGAGCCCATAAGAGTATTGTAGGCATGGAAAGCCAAGACACTCGGGGGGGGGGGGGGGAGGGGGGACACCTAAATGAAAGATTTCTGTGTGTGAGATCCCAGTGGAAAGAACGGGGCCATCAAAGAAGGAGGTACCAAGGCTAGCACCGCAGCTCAATAGGCTAATCCTCCCCCTGTGGCGCCGGCACACCGGGTTCTAGTCCCGGTCGGGGCGCCGGATTCTGTCCAGGTTGCCCCTCTTCCAGGCCAGCTCTCTGCTATGGCCCGGGAGTGCAGTGGATGATGGCCCAAGTGCTTGGGCCCTGCACCCCATAGGAGACCAGGAGAAGCACCTGGCTCCTGCCTTCGGATCAGCACGATGCGCTGGCCGCAGCATGCCTGCCGTGGCAGCCATTGGAGGGTGAACCAACGGCAAAAGTAAGACCTCTCTCTCTCTCTCTCTCTCTCACTGTCCACTCTGCCTGTTAAAAAAAAAAAAAAAAAAAAAAAAAGAAGAAGAAGAAGAAGAAGAAGAAAAGAAGGAGGTACCTTTCTCTGAAGGGAGGAGAGAACTTCCACTAGACTGTGACCCTGTCTGAATAAGATTGAAATTGGCGAACTCAAAAGACTTCCATAGCCTTGGGAACTCATGACTAGAGCCTAGGGAGATTACTGATGCCATAAACAGGAGTGTCAAATTGTTAAGTCAACAACAGGAGTCACTGTGTACTTACTCCTCATGTGGGATCTGTCCTTAATGTGTTGTCCAATGTGAAGTAATGCTATGACTAGTACTGAAACAGTATTTTACACTTTGTGTTTCTGTGTGGATGCAAACTGATGCAATCTTTACTTAATATATACTAAATCGATCTTTTGTATATAAAGATAATTGAAAATGAATCTTGATGTGATGGGATGGGAGAGGGAGCGGGAGATGGGAGGGGTGCGAGTGGGAAGGAAGTTATGTGGGGGAGGGGAAAGCCATTGTAATCCATAAACTGTACTTTGGAAATTTATATTTACTAAATAAAAGTTTAAAAAAAATAAAAAGAAGTATTGTTCTTTTTTTTAAAAAAATTTTTATTTATTTATTTATTTTGACAGGCAGAGTGGATAGTGAGAGAGACAGAGAGAAAGGTCTTCCTTTTGCCGTTGGTTCACCCTCTAATGGCCGCTGCGGCCAGCGCATCTCACTGATCCGAAGCCAGGAGCCAGGTGCTTCCCCCGGTCTCCCATGCGGGTGCAGGGCCCAAGGACTTGGGCCATCCTCCACTGCCTTCCCGGGCCATAGCAGAGAGCTGGCCTGGAAGAGGGGCAACTGGGATAGAATCCGGCGCCCCAACCGGGACTAGAACTCGGGGTGCCGGCGTCACAAGGCGGAGGATTAGCTTGTTAAGCCACGGCGTCGGCGGCCAGAAGCATTGTTCTAACAGATGCCTTTTATGAGGTAGAGAAGTTCCTTTGTAGTCAGGCGTCAGAGGGTTTTTCCCCCCCTACTCTTTAAATCAGGAATGGGTATGGAATTTTGTCTGTTGATTTTGAGTATGTCTTTTGAGATAATCAGTGTTTTTTCTTTAAACTGTTAATGTCAGGATTACAATTGATTGATTTTTAGATGTTAAACTGTTGTGTTCTTGGGGGAATATTCTGCTTTATCATAGAAATAATCGTTTTTCTGTGTTGTCGGGTTTGATTTACTAATATTTAGTTATAGATTTTGAAGTCTCTATTAATGAAGCGTATTGGTTTGTATTTTTCTTTCTTTGTAATATCTTTGGCTATGATTTCAGGGTGATTAATATTGGCCATGTAGAATTTATTAGGAAGTAGTCCCTCTCTGTTTTGTGGAATTGTTCATAGAGGATTGGTACTATTTTTTTCTCTAAATGTTTGATAGAATTCACCAGTGTTGCTTTCTGGGCCAGAAACTTCAAAAATGAGAATTTTTTTAACTGATAGTTCAATTTCTGTACTTTTTATACATGTGCCTTTCACAATGAAACTTTCTCTCACACAAATACCGTTATTACCCTTGTAAGCACTTGACTCCTGTTTCATCAATTACATATTGGTTTAATTTGCTATATGTTTTGATTTTATTCACAAGACTGGATAGTCTTCTGAGCTCCATTGTCTTCTTTCCATTAAGGAGTTTTATTCTGAGTGATTGTTTTTTATCTGGACAAGGAATAAACTTTAAGGATGCCAGTCCTAGGGCATACGAGCAACTCCTTATATTTAGTCGTATAACTATGGAAACAAAAAATGTTAGAGAAATATCCTTTGTGTACATGCTTGTGATAAAAACTTAAACAGTATAAAGATTTATAGAATAAAAAGTAGAAGTGCTTTGCTGATTTGATAGTCCTGTTTCTTCAGAGATCTATATATTAAAGATCTTGATTTAAGTATTCACATTCCTTTTTCTGTATGTTTCCATGTAGATACAAAGTCTGAATTTGAAAAAAATAATAGCTGGGATAAAATTGTGTGTGTGTGTGTGTATTTATGTGTGTATTTATAGTGACTTGTGTTCATTTAGCACTGTGTCTTGGAAAACCATGTTAGTACATGTTAATTGTTCTCTATTTTAATATTTTAATTTTTGTACCCAGACTCGGTATATCCAGACATGTTCTGATAAAATAGAAAATCTCACATCACCAACAAGATACTTTATGTTATCAAGGGATAGCCATATGGTACTGAGACATATTAATGTATGACAGCTTGGATTATTGACTCCGTTGTGTGAATATGTCCTAATCTGTTTTTAAAATGCTTAAGGTCTTTGAAGCAAAAAAAAGAAAAAATTGTTTTCCATTTACCTGGTACATAGTTGACATTCAGTAAATTCATCACATAAATGATAGAATGATCAAAAGACTGGTGGAAGTTAAGTTCTGGATTAATGAATACAAAGTTCTATTAATGAATAAAAAATCTGTACCTGTGATGATTTTTATAAGATATCTCAGTATTTGTTACTCATTTATTAACTATTCCATTCTTCTATCAAGGGTTCTTTAGCTATAGCTGTTAAAACTTAGTATTCTTTTTTTCTGTTTTTGTGTAGTATCCCTTCATAGCCTCATCCCATTTGTCTTATTTTTGAAAACTTTGATTATCCTAAGATGTATTCTTTTCTTTCCAGCATCCAGTGTTGGATGAACCAATAGCAGAAGCTGTCTGTATTATAGCTGATATGGATAAATGGACTGTTCAGGTGGCCAGTAGCCAGAGAAGAGTAACAGATAATAAATTGGGGAAGGAAGTATTGGTTTCCAGTCTTGTTTCCAACCTGCTTCATTCCACTCTTCAGCTTTATAAGCATAACTTATCTCCAAATTTTGTAAGTATGTGTAAGACTTGAACTACTTGAACCAGTCTGAAAGGTGACTGAACTACTTAATATGCTTGATTAATACTGTGGCTAGCTGCATCATCATTGTTTTCTGAAAGACTGTGTTATGGTCTGAATGTTTGTCCAGCCTACCCCTTCCCAAATTCATATGTTGAAGCAAGCTTCCAATATGACAATTATTTGGAGATAAGAACTTTGGGAAGTAATTAAGGTTATATTATATCTTTTTTTTTTTTTTTTTTTGACAGGCAGAGTTAGAGAGAGAGCGAGACAGAGAGAAAGGTCTTCCTTTTCCGTTGGTTCACCCCCCACATGGCTGCTACGGCCTGTGCGCTGCGCCAATCCGAAGCCAGGAGCCAGGTGCTTATCCTGGTCTCCCATGCGGGTGCAGGGCCCAAGCACTTCGGCTATCATCCACTGCACTCCCAGGCCACAGCAGAGAGCTGGCCTGGAAGAGGAGCAACTGGGACAGAATCTGGTGCCCCAACCAGGACTAGAACCCAGGGTGCCGGTGCCACAAGCAGAGGATTAGCCAAGTGAGCCGCGGCACCAGCCATAATATATCTTGATGGTGGGCCCCTCAGGAAGGGATTAGTGGCTCAATGAGATGAGAACAAGCGAGATGGATTCACTTCCTAGTATGTGTCGACACACTGAGTAGGCAGCCATCTCCTAAACTAGCAGAGATCCCTCACCAGAACCCAACTGTGTTTGTACTATGATCTTGGACTTCAAGCCTTTAGAAATGTGAGAAAATTAAATGTCTGTTATTTAAGGCACTAGGTCTATGGTATTTTGTTATAGCTGCCCAGGTCAAGACAGAAGGGGATTTGTATATGTGTATATATTCTGATTTTAGCGGCTAAATTTTTTTTTTTTTTTTTTGAGAAACAGACAGATATAGACACAGCAAAAGAGCTCTCATATGTCTGTTCATTCCTCAAACAGCTGAAATGGCTTGGAGTAGACAGGGTCAAAGCTAGAAACAAGGAACTCAGTCCAGATCTCCCACATGGATGGCAGGGACTGAACTATTGGAGGCATCACTGTTGTCTCCCGGGGTCTGCATTATCAGGAAGCTGGAGTCATGGGCAGAGCTGGATATCAAACCTGGACCCTCTGATACGGCACATGGTATCTTAATGGACATCTTTACTGCTATCCAAAATGCCCAACTTTATAATTAGAATTTTTGATCTCCAAGCATTGTGTAGAATCCCAATATGGTTTAGAACCCTCTTGGTCATGTCAGGACTTTGAGTGATCCCTCTTTGTAATCTCTTATTAAAGATATATTTCCAACTTTCAATATTCTTTCTCTTGCTAGGAGAATTACAAAATATCACAGTTGGAAATTGTTTAGCGATGATAAAGTCAGTTTATGACCAACCAATAGGTAACATCGTACTCAGTTGTGAAAGAATGGGAGCTTTTCCCCTAAGATGAGGAGCAAGACAAGAATACACACTTTTAGCACTTCTGTTCAACATGGTATTGGGAAGTCTAGGCCAGAGCAATTAGGCAAGAAAAAGAAACAAAAGACTTCAGAATTGGAAAGGAAGAAGTAACATTATCTCTGTTAACAGATGGCAGAATCTTATAGATAGAAAACATAAAGATTCCACACACAAAAAAATGATAGTGTTAATATGTAGATACAAGAATTGCAAGATACAAAACACAAACATTCCTATACACTAATGAGCAATATATAAAGTAAATGAAGAAAACAGTTATAGCAACATCAAAAAGAATAAGTTTAACCAAGAATGCAAAATATTTGTTATGTTGAAAACTACAAAAACATTTCTCAAAGAAATTAAAGACATAAATAAAATGGAAACATAACCTATGTTTCTGTATTAGAAGACAATCTTATTAAGATGTCATTACTGGCTGGCGCCGCGGCTCACTAGGCTAATCCTCCGCCTTGCGGCGCCGGCACACTGGGTTCTAGTCCCGGTCGGGGGACCAATCCTGTCCCGGTTGCCCCTCTTCCAGGCCAGCTCTCTGCTGTGGCCCGGGAGTGCAGTGGAGGATGGCCCAGGTGCTTGGGCCCTGCACCCCATGGGAGACCAGGAGAAGCACCTGGCTCCTGCCATCGGAACAGCGCGGTGCGCCGGCCGCAAGGCGCTACCGTGGCGGCCATTGGAGGCTGAACCAATGGCAAAAGGAAGACCTTTCTCTCTGTCTCTCTCTTACTGTCCACTCTGCCTGTCAAAAATTAAAAAAAAAAAAAAAAAAAAAGATGTCATTACTACCCAAAGTGATGTTCTGGTTGAATTCAACCCCTATAAAAACTTCAGTGACATTGTTTGCAAAAACAGAAAAATCCATCTTTGTTTTGTTTTGTTTTGTTTTTTGACAGGCAGAGTGGACAGTGAGAGAGACAGAGAGAAAGGTCTTCCTTTTTCCATTGGTTCACGCCCCAATGGCTGCTGCGGCCGGCGCACTGCGCTGATTTGAAGCCAGGAGCCAGGTGCTTCCTCCTGGTCTCCCATGCATGTGCAGGGCCCAAGGACTATAAGAATCAAAACATTGTGATACTGGCATAAAGTCAGGCATTATATCCATGGAACAGATGTAGAATCCAAAAAATAAACCTCATAATAAACTTGACTGATTTTCAGCAAGGATGCGCAGACCATTCAGCAAAGAATCTCTTCAACAGGTTATGTTGAGTGCTTGACCAATGCTACCTAGGTAGCAGGCAATGGATGGAAAGTTGGGGGCAGTGGTAGAGCTCTTCCATTTGCTGGTTCAGTCCTTAAGTGGCTACAAAAGCCAGGTCTCCCACTTGAGTGGCAAGGGCTGAGCACTTGGGCCATCTTCTGCTGCTTTTCCCAGGCTATTAGCAGGGAACTGGATTGGAAGTGGAGCAGCGGGACATAAACCAGTGCCCATATGGGATGCCGAAATTGTAAGCAGTGGCCCTACTCACTTTGCCACAATACTAGCCCCTAATTATTTTTTTAAAAGAACTATAACTCAGCAGAAAGCAAATCATCAAATTTAGAAATGAGAAAAGAACTTGATTGAACAAATGGCCAATGAGGAATATGTTCAGGGATAGGTGTTTGGCACAGTGGCTTAGATGCCACTTGGAATGTCTGTATTCCCTATCAGAATGCCTGAATTGAGTCCTGATTCTGCTTCCAATTCCAGCTTCCTGTTAATGTGTACCCTAGGAGGCAGTAGGTGATGACTAAGATATTTGGGTCTTACCTCTTAGCTTAAGTCTGGCCCAGTCATGGTTTACTGCAGACGTTTAGAGGAGTGGACCAGCTGATGGAAGATCTCACCTTCTCTCTCTCTTCCTTCAAATTAAATGAAAATAAATAAAAAGTAATTCTAAAAGTATATGTTCAACATAATTTGACATTAGGGTAATACAAATAAAATCACAATAAGATGCCTTTTGGCACCTATAAGGATGGCAATGGTTAAGAAAAGCAAAAACAACCAAAACCAAATAGCAAGTATTGGCTAGGATGTACAGAACTGGGACCCCTCATGCACTGCTAATTTGAATATCAAATGGTACATGTGCTCAAAAATCTTAACATGTATGATCCAGAAATTTTATGTTTATACTCCAAAAAATTTCAAGCAGACATTCAAATAGATAAATTTTATCCTAATGTTTATAGCAGCACTATTTACAATCGCCAAGAGTTAGAAATAAACCAGCTGGAGGCCGACTTTATAGTGAGTTGAACCACTGCTTGCATTCCCACCTCCAAATTGATCAGAATGGCAAATCTGGTCCTGACTACTCCACTTCTGATCCAGAATGTACCTCGGAACGCAATGGAAGTACTGGGACTCCATGTGGGAGACCATGGTGGAGTTCCTGGCTCTTGCCTTCAACCTGGCCCTGATCTGGTGGTTGCAGCCATCTGGGGAGTGAATCAGCAAATGAAATGTCTGTCTATCTCTCCCCATCTCTTTTTGCCTTTCAAGAAAGTAAAAATAAAACCTTAAAAAAAAAGACCCAAGAGTCCAAAATCAAATGAATGAATACACAAAATGTGGTATAATATATAAAATGCAATGCTTATTCACCCATAAAAGGAAATGAAGTTCGGACACATGCCACAACGTGGGTAAACCTCAAAAACATAAATCTGAGTGAAATAAACCAGGAACAAAAGAACAGATACTGTATAATCACACTTACATGTAGTATCCCAAACAAGCACATACATCTAGTGGTAACTAGAGACTAGGGGAGGTAGGGAATGAGGAATTTTTGTTTTAGAGTTTCTGTTTGGGTTGATGAGCAAGTTCTATAAGTTAATGGTGGTAATGGTTTCTTAGCATTGTGAGTGCACTTAATACCACTAAATTATATACTTTAAAATGGTTAAATAGTAATTTAACCATTATGGTAAATAGTAATACATATTTTATATATACATATATTCTGTGTTAAGATTTTTTTCTTGAGGCATTTTTGGCCTAAGCAACATTGTGGAAGAAATGTACACCACAAAATTTTTGTAAGTGAGCCAAGAAATCCATTGATTCAGTTGTATGTTTCCAGTAAGAAGGGTTTTCAATATTACTGTCATTGGAATGGTACACTGTGAAAATTTAGTGTTTTACACCGGAAACTCATTTTTCCTTAAACCTACCTAGCACTAATTAACATGAAAAACTGCCTGTTACTAAGTTGAGGAAGTTAACTGATGGTAAATAAAATTTATGTATTATATTTGATGTTCTAACTTAGAAACATCTTTCTGTAGGGTGTGTGGCATGGCAGGTAGAATTGCCACCTGTGATGGCAGCATATAATATAGGTGCTGGTTTGTGTCCTGGCTGCTTCACTTCTGATCCATTTCTTTGCTAACGGCCTAAGAAGACAGCATTAAGATAGCCTAAGTGTTTGAGCCCCTGCAACCCATGTAGGGAGACCCAGCTGGGGCTCCTGGCTTCTGCATTGCTTAGTTCTGGCTGTTGAAGCCACCTGGGAAGTGAATCAGTGGATGGGAGATCTCTCTGTCTTTTCTTCAATCTCTTAACTCTGATTTTCAGATAAATAAATAAATCTTGATAAAACAAAACAGAAATCCTAGTTAGGACTGTGGAGCATTCCCTGAATAATTACAAAATAGCCTTTTCTATCAAAATACATTTAAAATATATCAATTTATAAGAATTACATAATTTTCAAATTTGTAATAAAATATTTTTTGACAGGCAGAGTTAGACAGTGAGAGATAGAGAGAAAGGTCTTCCCTCCCTTGGTTCATCCCCCCAGATGACTGCTATGGCCGGCATGCTGCGCCAGTCTGAAGCTAGGAGCCAGGTGCTTTCTCCTGGTCTCCCATGCGGGGGCAGGCCCCAAGCACTTGGGCCATCCTCCACTGCCCTCCCGGGCCACAGCAGAGAGCTGGACTGGAAGAGGAGCAACCGCGACAGAATCCGGCGCCCCAACCGGGACTAGAACCTGGGGTGCCAGCGCCGCAGGTGGAGGATTAGCTTAGTGAGCCATGGTGCCGGCCGGAATAAAATATTTTTAAGAGTTCTGGAAATGATTAGTGATGACTGTTCCACAACATTTAAATGTAGTTAATGCCACTGAAAGGTACGCTTAAGAATAGTGCTTGGGGCCAGCACCGTGGCTCACTTGGCTAATCTTCCGCCTGTGGCGCCAGCATCCCATATGGGTGCCGAGTTCTAGTCCCGATTGCTCCTCTTCCAGTCCAACTCTCTGCTGTGGCCCAGGAGGGCAGTGGAGGATGGCCCAAGTGCTTGGGCTCCTGGACCTGCACACATGGGAGACCAGGAGAAAGCACCTGGCTCCTGGTTTTGGATTGGCACAGCGCCAGCCATAGCGGCCATTTGGGGAGTGAGCCAGCAGAAAGAAGACCTTTCTCTCTCTCTCTCTCTCTCCCTCCATCCCTCCCTCCCTCCCTCCCTCCCTCTCTCCCTCTCTCTCTCTCTCTCTCTCTCTCTGTCTTTCTCTGTGTGTGTCTCACTGTCTATATCTCTACCTGGTAAATTAAAAAAAAAAAAAAAGAATAGTTAAAATGGTAAATTTTATGTTACGTGTATTTTAACACAATTTAACAAACACTATAGAAGGTAATTTTTATATGAACCAGAAAAAGGTTTATATATTCCTTCTTAGCTAAAACTATATACTTTCCAAACGTGTCCCAAATTTTTTACTTTATTTTGGAGTAGCTAGATAGAATTGTCCCAACAAGCCTTGGAAGTTGCTGTTACTGAGAGTCTGGTACCGAGTTCTGACCTGCTTCCTGGTTCTTTCCTGTAACTGCAGTGTGTAATGCATCTTGAAGACCGGTTGCAGGAGCTATACTTCAAGAGCAAAATGCTGTCTGAGTATCTGAGGGGGCAGATGCGTGTCCATGTCAAGGAGCTGGGAGTAGTTCTTGGGTATGTGTGTTCCTAGTTTCTTTTATGGCTTTGTTTTCTCTTATGCAAGGAATATTTCTCAGATTTCCCTTCTTGTTAAGTGCCTTTACCTCATAGAAGCTGGACATTGTTAACATTTAGGTTGCGTTATCATAAGCAGTCTCCCTATCTGCCACTCATTTGCAAGGCATTATTCCTTGTGCCATTACATACAATATATTAAGAATATAGTGAGAATGAATTAAAATATAAATTTGTTTTAGAAAAGTAACAAAATACTAATTTTTGTTGATCAGATATTGTAAGCTCATTATTCCAAGCATCTGTCCTAGTTCCACATGAGTGTACTGAAGTAAAAATATTCTGTGGATGGTATAATACCCTTATCCACATATATCTGTCAAATCTGTGGTTACTCTTTGGAAGGAAACAACTATCTAAAATGCTAACTGAAAATGGACTGGGAAACCTGACCCTATTTCAGTGTATTGTAGTCACTTATGTTCTGTGACCACTTTTTGTGGATATGAATCACTTCTTGAAATGCTTGTTGAAGAAATTAATATGATAGAACTTTGTGTAATTCAGCTTTTAAAGGAAAAGTAACATCATTTAGAACCTACTGCGTTTCAGGACCCAGATTACTTTTATTGGTGGTATTCCTTAATTCTTATTAGTCATCCTATAGTATATCAGCAGTTCCATTCATATTGGAAATGGATGATTTAATAATTTAACGTGTCAGATATCACACACCAGTAGGGATTTGAATGACTCCCTATCTTTCTGACTACAGATCCTGTTTACGTATCATGATACCACACTATTGTTCAAGTCCTAATGAGGCTTTTGATTTAAGGAGTACATACAGAATGATTCTCTAATATTTGGGAAATCAGTAACAGCATATAATCTTGGTTTTCTTGGGGTTGGGGGGAGAGAAGAAAAGATAAAGATGACAGAAGGAATTTAATGCTTTTTTTTTTTAAACTTCCAACTCACTTTTATAATAAAGCTCACAGTGTATATTGATATAAAATGAAAAGGAATTGTTGTGTTCTGCTCAACTTCTAATCTCCACCCAAATACTGTTAACAGATTACTTGTTCTCACAGAAGTTTTTCATGTATAATATAAATAATACAATTGGTTTATATTCTATAAGTCATTTATAATTTACATTTTAATGAAGTTTTAATGTTCAATGTGTATGTACTGATCTATTCCCATTCTTCTTAATGGCTGTAAAACAGAAAATTGTATGTTGCAATTTGGGTTATTTTCAGTTTTTTGTTATTGTTAACCAATGCTGGAATGAATATAAGTCTTTGGTATTTGGAGACAATTTCTTAAATATAATTTTTGGCTATGGACATGTATGTTAAAATTTTTGTAGGTATTTTCGTAAATAATACCAAATGTTACATGGAAAATACCAGTTTCCACCAACAATGTGGGAACACTGTAATCATTACTGTTACCAAACTTTTTAGTATATGCTTAAGTATTAGCTGAAAGGTAGCTAATTCATATTTCTCTAAACATGAGTTGGTCTGAATAACCTTTTCTATGTTGATTGGCTATTTTTCTTTTCCTGTAGATTGTGTATAGGATGTATTTTTAAAGAAGCTTCTATTACTTCTTCCAGTTTGTCTTATTATAGAAACATTTTATCTAAAACAGTGTAGGTACACACAGTTATTGTATTATTGTACTAGATTGTAATTTTTAGATGCTGTGCCTTGCCCAGAAACATGGTCCATCATCAGGTCAGTGAGATGCTTTCCTGCACTGATGAGTTTGTTACCCTTGAGTAGTTTCAGAAGCTTTGTTTCTTCTTTTTCTTTTTTTAATTTTAAATCTTTGGGTTTGTTTTTTGCTTACTTAAAAATTACAACTTTGGTTATCTTCAACTCTTTGACTCTGTTCCTTTTGCCCAGGATAACCTTTTACTGCTCAAGTGTAATGATGTGACTGGAAGTAGACATTGCCTGTGGGAGTTCTGTTCTAGGTAGAAAATGCCTGAACTGAGATTTTCGTTTCTTCATTTCAGGATTGAATCCAGTGATCTTCCTCTCCTGGCTGCTGTAGCAAGCACTCACTCTCCTTATGTTGCTCAGATACTCCTTTAACATGCCTACAGGTTAACTTTGGTGGAAAGATCAGTAGAATCCAAGGAGGCAGACACAAAATGTATTTGTGTGGATTTGTTCCTGTTACACTTTCGTCTGGATGAACAGTCACCTGGGTATTAGGTGTTTCATTGCTTATCCGTGTTCATTGGATGGTTCTTTCTTTTTAATGGGACTTGGGGTTGGTGGGAGATTTTTAACCAAGTGAAACTAAAGTAGCATAAATAATTTTGGGGCAAAGCACTTGAAAAAGCCAAAGTGTAACATAGAAATTTCTACAAAATGTATAGCATCAAGGGATTTCGTATGATCACTATGATGTCCAAGTTCATAAATATCAACAGATATCTCATGATTAACTGGCTCAGAAATTTTCAATAGTTTTAAATTTTTTATTTGTAAGGTACAGAAATCTATAAAACCTTGATTATTTATTTTGTTTTATAATTCAAAGCAGTTAATTTCTGGTTGTTTCTGAAAGTAAGTTAAACAGCCTGTTATAACAAACTCAGAATAATTAGTGTAAATGTGCATTATGTTATCCACCTAAGTGTACATATGTATCTATTTTTTTAAAAAGCAGAAATAGAAATACATGATTGGTAAAATATGCCTTTTTAAAAAATGTTTTCAATCAGTATTATTGTAATGTTTAAATGTTCCTATCTGATGATTTTTCTGTTTCACACACTCTAAAGTATAAGTCAAACCAATCTTTTATAAGGCTGTAGAAGGTAGATTCCCAAAATATTACTACTTTATACTGTTTGTTTATGAGCTAATTCTTATTAATACTTAAATATTCACTAATTTAATAAATGAAAATTAGGATTAAAAATTGCTGCATAGCATTGGAAGAAATAATACTATTTTCTTTAAAAAGTGCTCAGGAAGCCAAGGCCCTTGCTTTCATTATCAGCCCTTCTTGAACCCACAGGAGCCAAATATTTGTTTGAGTGCTTAATTATATTCAATTTACACTAACAGAACTCATGACTCTTAAAATTTTTCTTTAAGAGCCCCTGTCTTCCAGAAGCTGGTTTCTTTCATAGATTTCCATTTTCAATTGCTGTCTCTGTATACTATAGATTATTGCTTGTAAGAAAGGCTAATATGGAACCAAACTTGTGTAAGTAATGTAAATAGAAAGATGGGTAGGTAAAGTTTTCAATATGCTCTACTACCTCAGTTTACTTGAATACTACATTGTAGTTTGTTCTTTGCTTTTCTGGTCTAAGATATTTTCAATGCTAGAAGTAAAGTTGGTTTCTGCTTTCATTTCTGTTATTTTCATAACTGATTAAGAAATCTACTTCCTTATTTAGTTACTTAAATACATTTACTGTATAACACATCGATTCTTGCTATTTAAATTTTTAGTAATTAATGGACAATTTCTGTGATGTCTTTAGTCTTTGACCTTGATTTTATAGCATTGGGTCACATTTTTGCCCTCTCCTAGGTATTCAAGAGATCTCCAAGTACACAAAGAAAGTGTTGATTTAATGGAATGTAAACCTGAAATCGGTGTGCCTGCAGTCTTTTTGATCTGTTTCCTATTAGCTTGTCCCGGTTAGTACCTGAGTCTCCCATGGATGACTTAGAGCCAAAGTGTGTTTATAGATATATTTTCTTTGGCTTAACTTAGTTATATCATTCATTAACAGAATTCTTCTGTAACCTGTTTTTAGAATTCTGTGAGTCAGTTGCTGGCAGAATTCAGGATACAGAAAAATCCATATGTCCATTAAATACTATTTTTTGATTGTAGCTCAGTATAAAATGTAGCAGCTAGATAATGTCTATTTCTGGGTATTTTCTTAGCCATCAAACTATTCTCAGTCCTATTTGTTTGAAATGTCTAATAAATTACCACTTAGGAATTCTAGTCTTGGTAAGTGGATGGCTCATGCTATTGATACTCTTAAAAATAAGCTTTGCAGGGGAGGAAAAAGTGTATAGTTTCTTCAAGAATCATTAATCCTTATAGGATTCCTAAGTTTTATAATTCCTAACCCTTCTGTAATTTCTGGTACCTTCCTCATAGTCATTTTTTCCTTACACAAAGCCCAAGGAGTGAGCTGCTGCTTCTTTAATATATAGTCGTTATGATGAGTGTGAGAAGAATTTTGACCCATATGAAATAATTTTTTTCATTTTCTTATGGTACAGACAGATATGGGTTACATATCAAAAAAATCCTGTTTGTTAAAACAGGATATAAAAAAGGGATCTTTTACATTTTAGAATTAAAACTAATTTTTCCTTGTATATAAACTAATTGGTTTGCTTTTAAATATTCCTGACATTTATTAATATGTCTTAACTTTGAGTTTGAAAATGTTAAGTGCAATAAACATACTAGTACTAATTTCATTTTGTTGCAGTTGGCATATTCTGGGGATGATTACTAAAAAACCAATTTTACTTAATGCCTACTTTTGGTATATGTCTTATGAGAATGTTCTGCTTTCTCTAAGTTATTTAGATGGTGGATATGTAAAATGTACATATTTGTTCCTTGTTCTGAATACATTTCTCAAATGTATACCTGTATTATAATAACCTCCCAGATCTGGGGGGAAATTTGTGCAATAAATATACATGTCAATTTGATGGATGATACTGGTCTTTCATACGCTGATGATAAGGTCTTTGTAACATGGATTCTTATGTCAGACCACCTGGTTTCTAGTCCCAAGTTAGACATTTCTGAGCCTGTAACTTTTCCAGAAATATTGGTAGAATCTACTTCATGAGGTTGTGGGAATCAAGTGAAATAAAGAATGTCAAGAATTTAGCCCACTGGGGGACATTTAGCCTAGCAGTTAAGATGCTAGTTAGAACTCTTGGATTCAATGCCTGCGTCTGGCTCCTAACTCCAGCTTCCTGCTACTGCGGACTCTGAGAAGTAGTGTTGATAGCTCAAGTGGTTGGGTTCATAGAAGACATGAATTGAGTTCTTAGTTCCTGTTTTCTGGCTTCAGCTTCACCCAGTATCAGGCCAATAGATGCATTTGGGGATGTGAACTTATCTGGAGGACGGGTTCTTTCTTTGCCATGCTGCCCTCTCTCAAAATTTAAAAAAAGAAAGAAACCAAAAAGATTTTAGTTAGTGCTAACACATCCCAAATGCCAGATAATTTTCTGGTTGCTGCTGTTATTAGATAATCTGTCTAGCTTTTCGTGAATAGCCTTTACCTATTGTTAGGAGAATTTGGAATGAATAAAATCATAACAACAAAAAAGTACTGGTGGAGCCAGCGCTGTGGTGCATTGGGTTAAAGCCCTGGCCTGAAACACAGGCATCCCATATGGGTCCTGGTTCTAGTCCCGGCTGCTCCTCTTCCGATCCAGCTCTCTGCTGTGGCCTGGGATAGTAGTGGAGGATGGCCCAAGTCCTTGGGCCCTTGCACCCACATGGGAGACCTGGAAGAAGCTCCTGGCTCCTGGCCTTGGATGGGCACAGTTCCAGTCATTGTGGTCATCTGGGGAGTGAACCAGCAGATGGAAGACCTCTCTCTGTCTCTTCCTCTCTCTCTCTCTCTTTCAAATAAATAAAATAAATCTTAAAAAAAAAAAAAGTACTGGTGTATTCTTAAACCTGATCTATTTATCACAGTGACAAAAATGAAAATTTATCTAAATGCTTTTATGAAAGCAAACACCCCAGTCAACTGAAACTAGAGGAAGCCATGTAAAGCTGTTAAGAACAGTGTATCTAGGGGTAGATATTGTCACAGGGGTTAAGACACTGCTTGAGCTGCCTGCATCCCTTTTCAGAGTGTCTGAGTTCGAGTCCCAGGTCCACTTGCAATCAAACTTCTTGCTAATGAATCGCCACTGAAAGGTGATGGCTGTGATGGCTCAAGTATTTAGGTCCCAGCCTTCCACGTGGAAGACTGGGATTGCGTTCAGGGCTCCTGGCTTTGGCCTGCCCAGCCCCAGCTGTTGCAGGCATTTGGCCAGTAAACTGGCAAGGTGAAAGATCTCTATTTTTATCTTTCTCAGTCTTCCTACCTCTCAAGTAAGAATGGTTAAAAAGAACATTGCATCCAATACGAATTAGTATAGTATTTGCAAATTAAAAAATCAGCAGATTGGTTTAGGTTCTAACTGTAGTTTGTTCACTGAATTGCATATGATTTTGAGCATATGAATCTGTCAGTTTTTCCATCATCCCTTAGTGCATCCACCCTGAGTAGGCTTATTAGGAAGCAGCCTTCCTAAGGCTAGGTTGATTTGGGCAGTTATGCAAAGAGGTAGGACTAGAACAGCGGCTTTCAGGAGTACTTGTTTTATTGTTTCTATCACTTTTAGTTTTACAAAGTATACTTTTTTAAAGATTTTGTTTTGAGAGAGAGTTACAGAGAGAAGGAGAGACAGAGAGAAAGGTCTTCCATCTGTTGGTTCACTCCCCCATCTGTTGGTTCACTCCCCAAATGGCCACAACTGGTGGAGCTGAGCCAATCCGAAGCCAGGAACCAGGAACTTCTTATGAGTCTCCCACATGGGTATCGGGGCCCAAGCACTTGGGCCATCTTCCACTGCTTTCCCAGGCCATAGCAGAGAGCTAGATAGGAAAAGCAGCAGTCGGGACAGGAAGTGGTGCCCATATGGAATGCCAGTGCCACAGGTGGAGGCTTAGGCTACTGTGCCACAGCGCCGGCCTCAAAGTGCACTTTTTTAAAGCAGAGAAGTATCAAGTATGGAAGCAACTATCAGTTATTTTAGAGGCTTGTGATTGGTTCCTGTGTTTATATGTGCTTTTACTACATTTAAGAAATCTTGCAACATTTATGCGAAGCACAAAGGTCTGATGATGCTAATGAAAAGATGAGGCACAGAAAATTTGATGATCTGAAGTAATACAGTCCTTATTATATAGTCCAAATGTCTTTTAGACCAGAATGGTTTCCAACGAATATGTGGTGACAGATGTATTGTAAAGATACCCAGGATTTCTTCATTTGTCTTTGCTACTGTGGAAGGTAGCAGTAGGGTGTAACCCATGTGGGAGACCCAGATGAAGCTCCTGGCTTTGGCCTGGCCCAGTCCTGGTCACTGTAGCCATCTGGGGAGCAAACCAGCAGATGGAAGCTCACTCTCTCTTTTTCTGTATTTTCTTCTTTCTGTAACTTTCAAATAAATAAAATCTTTACCAAAATAAAATAAAAAAAAAACTGAAGTTCAAAAAATATTTTCAGAGAATATGTGAAATTCCTACCAAGTATTTGTTAGGGGAACTTCAGCACTTTTGGTCTTAAAGCGTATGTTCAGGTAAGAGTACCCTTCTCCCACAAGACCCAAGAAGGTAGTTCTCTCTAGCACTTTTCTTTGTTATTTAAGCTTTTTTTTTTTTTTTAAATATTTATTTGAAAGGGTTACAGAGAGAAAGGGAGTGAAAGAATCCTAGATCTGTTGGTTCACTCTTCAGATGGCCAAAGTGGCCAGCAGTGGGCTGGAGGGCTGGACTGAATCCAGGAGCTTCATCTGAGTGGCAAGGCCCAAACAGTTGGGCCATCTTCTGCTGCTTTTACCAGGCCATTGGCAGGGAGCTGGATAAGTGGAGCAGCCGGGACACGAATCTGCACCCATATGGGATGCCAGCATCACGGGCAGCAGCTGTACCTGCTATGCCACAGTGCTGGCCCCTATGTTTAGTCTGTTTTTATTTATTTGAAAGGCAGACAGAGACAGATCTCCCATGTGCTAGTTTTCTCCAGTTGTCCAGAACAGCCTTTTCGCTGCCAATAGCTGTAGAGTTTTCACTGGCCCCTCGCTTTTTTCAGTATACAGCAGCACATCAGAAGATGGTAAAGGACAAGACAGATTTGTTTAGATAGGGACAGTCACCATAGATTTATTACAATGTTTTTGCTTTTGCTGTCTTATGATAAAGCCAACTAAACAAGTTATTTTGCACACTGAAATAATTTTCTCTTATGAATAAACAGAAAATGAATAAATATGCACTTGTGTAACCATTACCCAGGTCAGTTAAGTAGATAATTTTCAGCAATCCGGAAACCTGCTCTCCCTTGTGCCCTTCCTGATCATAACCCCCTACTTTCTCAATTTTGTAACTACCAGCCTAGCTTTGATGATCATTTCCTTACTTTCTCTTTGTACTTTTGCCTCTGCATTTGAATCTTTGATATTTTAATTTTGCTTGCACTCTGTGTATTTTTACACTGCATATTTTCTGGGTGTTTTTTTCTATCACCATTACGTTGAAGAGTCATCCATGTGCTATGTAGCTGATATTCCACTGAATGAATATACCACAGTTTACCTACTGTGGTATTGGTATTTGGGTTATTAATGGTTTTACACTACTGACTTAGCTTTTCATTATCTTAACTGAAATACATAAGAAGAACTCCTTAGGAAGGAATAATGTTTATTTTGACTTAACAGTTTGTGGGTTTGGAGTCCAAGATTGGCCAGGCCCAGTGGTTTATGCATCTGGGTCAGAGTATGGCAAAGGGATGATCAAATGGCAAGCGCGAAGTGGAGAGAGACAGGAAGCATGCTCAGCTTACACGACCCTGTTGCAAGAATTACCTTCTGAGGAGGGGTTCCCAGTGACCTGAAGACCTCCCACCAGTCCCATGTCCCAGATGCCATAAGTAGATAAAAGTACCTTATTCCATTAGTCATTAACATCAATCTACTAACCATCAACCCATGATTTAAGGCTTATCCATCTACATGAGTTTGGGGATCCAAATACTATTGAAATGTAGTAGCTACACTGAACATTTTCTCCATCTTTCCTGGTGTATATAAGACGTTAAGGACAAAAGGAGTAAGCTTGCTGTCATTGGGTGCGTTCAGTTTTAGCTTTACTAGCTACGTTTTTCCTAATTAAAACTTAACTGTCAGTTTGGGAGAGTTTCCTGCTCCACATCTTCCCAGATACTCTTTTTCTAAAATAAACACAATTTTTAAAACTATACCTATCCAGGCTGGCGCCGTGGATCACTAGGCTAATCCTCCGCCTGCGGCGCCAGCACACCGCGTTCTAGTCCCGGTTAGGGCGGCAGATTCTGTCCCGGTTGCCCCTCTTCCAGTCCAGCTCTCTGCTATGGCCCGGGAAGGCAGTGGAGGATGGCCCAAGTGCTTGGGCCCTGCACCCACATGGGAGACCAGGAGAAGCACCTGGCTCCTGGCTTCGGATCAGCGCGGTGCGCCAGCCGCAGCGGCCACCTGGGGGTGAACCAACGGAAGGAAGACCTTTCTATCTGTCTCTCACTGTCCACTCTGCCTGTCAAAAACAAAACAAAACAAAAAAACACTATACCTATCCAATTCTTCAAAGCTTAGGTTCTGGAAATAGTGGTGTTTGAATTGTGAATCATCTCATAATCCTCAAAGAATCTGGAAAACATAGCCTCTACAATTCCCATTTTATAGATACGGCAATTTTAGTTCAGCAACACTTTCACCAAATCAGTTACCTAGAAGTGACCTAAGTTACACAATCAGGTCTGTTTGCCCCTTAAGTTCCTGGTGATTATGTTCTAATTCTTGTTCCCCCTTTCAAAGTATTGGCGTGATTCAGAAACTGGCCGCTGAAGAATGGAAGATAACCTCTGTGATGCTGGCCAGAACTTTGACAGCATTTGTTTATCCGTTGCGCACGCGCGCGCAAACACACACACACACACACAGGAAAATGAGTCATCTGCAAGGCCTTATGACTTTCTCTTTTTGGGCAGCTGAACCACAACTTCCCTGGTAAGGATTTTTGCCCTGCACTGCGAAAAAGAGATGTGCTAATACCTATGTCGTAAACTTTCGAGTTCGGCAAAGCTGTGGCCCCGGGTGGAAAACAGCCCTGGTTGACGTGGGCCGCAGGAATGGTCCGTTCCCTTTCACTACGCTAACACACTTCGGTTCTCACCGTGCTATTAAAACCGCTGTCTATCAGTCATTAGCTGAAAAGCTCAAGTATAAACCACTTCTTGTTAGCGAACCTCACGAATGTGGTGCAAACAGGGAGATGCACGTCGATGCCACAACCCTCCAGGGGCTGACATCGGCGGGAACGCCCGACGGAGGGCGCTGCGATGGCCCCTGGGGGCCTGTCAGTGACCTGTGGGTCTTTTTTCTTACCAGAGGGCCAAGAAATAAGCAAAAACTGGCTTGATCCAGTGCGTTCGGAAACGAACTGGAAAGCCAGCCCTGGTGCCCAAGCGGCCACTCGTTGAGTGCAGGCCACGTTGGGCCCAGAGGCCCGAGGGAGGGGACGACGGTCCACGTCTGCCTTCGCGAAGCCGCGACTGGGCTCCGAACACCGCGCCTTTCTGCGAGAAGCCTGCACTAGAGGTCTGGTTTTACGAGACATAACGATGGCTGCACACGGACTTCCCGGTTGGCCGGAGCGCGCTCCCGCTTCCGCTTCCGCGCAGTCTCCGAAGGGCGCGTCAGGGCGGCAGAGGAGGAGCTCGGAGCCGCTTCCGCCTTTGCGCTCAAGCAAGTCTCGCCACACACAACGCCTGCCCCGCAGCTTTGCCCCAACATGCTATTTTTGCGGAGGCCTTCCTTCGCTGCAAGTTTCCTGTCCCTCCACCGGAAGCTGGCGAGGTGGAACCCACAGCTGTGAGGCAGATCTCGTGATGGGTTACGTGAGGTCTCGCGAGGTGTCTAAGTCTCACGAAGGATTGGAAAAGGCCCAACTGCACCGCCCCAGTTCTTACGTCACCACCGGGCGCTTGTTAGCGACCGTGCGCGTACTGCGCAAGCGCACTCGCCCTCCCTCGCCCCCGCACGGGCTGCTTTCTGGCCAGTCGCGCGTGGGCTGAGGCCCTGGGCGGGCGTTGCGAAGGGTTGTTTGCTTGAGCTTGGACCCCGCGACTGTCTGGCGTTCCCTCTCCTTGCGGGGTGGGGGGAGCCCCTACCTAGGGTGAATGGGCGGCCGCTTGGGCTGGTAAGGACAGGCCGGGGAGCACGGGGTCCGCGGCCATGAACTCACCCGTAGACCCCGGCGCTAGGCAGGCGCTGAAGAAGAAACCGCCGGAGCGGACCCCCGAGGTAAGAGGTGGACTGTGGCGCGCGCCCCGCCGTTCAACGCCCGGCGTACCCCTGTGGGTCCGGAACCGGCGGGGACGCGGTTTGCTACTGCTTCGCACCTGCTGCTGGTTATCTGTTGTCGGTGTCCCCCGGCCCTGACCCGGGCCCTTGGCGCGGCCTTTGCCGGGGACTTCCTTGAACATTCCGCCAGAAAGCCCCGGTGCAGGGAGAAGTTTAGGTCTCGGGGGTTGCTCCTACATCGAGGTGGGCTGGGAACAACCAGGTAGAAACTGTGAGCTGTAACAGCCAGGTGGCTTAGTAATAACTTCTCTCTAACAGTTTCTGAAAGGTCCAATTGCCTGGAAAAAAAAAAAAAAAAGCTTTCACAGTCCTTTGAAGACTTTGCGGTCAGGGGGTGAACTCCGTGGTGGATGAGGCATGCGTAAGAAGCACTTCTGTAGGTAGTTTTTCAGACTGGGAGAGGGACATTTTACAGTGTTGTGTGCTTGAATCCAGAAGTTACTGTTTGGGTTCAGCGGTGATGGCATCATCTTGAGAGAGTTCCGTTTGCCCCGAATGCTAGTTTCCGGGCACTTACCTGTCAGCTTTGCATATCCCTGTATTTGTGAAGTGTTTAGGGTTGGAGGGCGAAGGTGTTACTGACTTGGACGTCTCCAAATGAACGGTGTGTTTCCTAAGCCAAACCAACAGCAATTTCAATGGGTGTTTATAGTTGCAACGGATGAATTGCTTTAATTCTTCTTAAGTGACTTTTGATTTTCAGATTTATAGTGTTTTTTGCATGGTTAAGTCTCAGTAACTTCCGGCTGCCCTTCTGGTATGTGACTTTATTCAGGCCATAAATGAAGCTGTGATAGGTCAGACTTTGTTATGAGAAACCTCACCCTTGCAGTAAGAGCAGGAACTTCTACCACTTTCTGGAGTACTCCTTGTGACTTGGATTTATAATCCCCTGTGAAGATTTTTTGACGTTAATGTGAACTAAGTGAAAGCATTCACTTTGACCAGGTGAATTTCCCCCATTGATTTTATATCATTAGAAAGTGTCACACAAGGCTTACAATGTAAATTGTACGTTTTCCTTTTAAATATTACGTATGCTAAATTCATATTTTAGTGAGAAAAATTCTGCCTTAATGGTAGAGTATCTACTTTGAAATTGCCAGTATTTTATTTTAGCCTTTGGAAATTTTCTTCATTGGTCAGAGTTCTGTTGGCCAGTGTGTGCTGTGTTGAGTACTTTATCTCATTTTACAGGAACAGCAATCAAGAGAATAGCAAACCACTGCCCCCGGGTATCATACAAAATAGAGCCCTGACATCTCACAGATGAACGTGTTTGTTGCTTGATTCATTGACTTTGCTTTTGTATGAGTGTTTGAGGATACACGGTGTGAATAAGGAGATGGTGACCCGAATCCTACTGATGATTTGTTTGTGATACATAATTTAATGAATTCTCAGATTCATTTCTGTTTTCACAAGATCACTGCTCTTTTGGTGAACTCTTAGGGATTAACTATAAATATATTAATTGAATAATATTTAGAGCTTAGTAGCTCAAGGTGCTAATCCAGGCTTGTCTTAGTGGTAGTTTATGATGGCGCAAGATGAAGAGAAGGCAGATGATAATTGTTAGCTAATAATCACTTAAAAAAAAAGGCAGAGTAAGCAGGTTTGGAAGCAAGGGGACAAGAGCTGGGTTGTATTTTAAATAAGGTGGTTGGTGTTCTCTTGATTGAGAAGGACTTTTGATCAAAGACATAACACACGTGATGTAATTGGCTATGGAGGTTTTTGGGGGAAAGTACCTAACAAAGCAAATATTTGTTGCAAATGTGCCGTGATGAGAATCTATCTCAATACTTTGCAGATAGAACAGTGAGCACTGAATAGCGAGTTAGAGGGGTGGGGAGCAGGAAGCTAGAGGTTCCACATTGAGTCAGGTAAGAGATGATGGGGACTCTGACTGAAATTGATAGTAACGGAAGTGGTGAGAACGGCCACATTTTGGAAGTATTTTGAAGATTGGATAAAGCATGATTTCAAGGTTCTTGGCCAAAGTAACGGTAGTGTTAGGTTTCAGAGAGCTTGAGCTGCCACCAAAGGGAGAAAGCTGCATGGCTGGGTTTTGTGGGGGAAGATCAGAAATTTGCTTTTGGACATGGTAAGTTTGGCATGTCTGTAAGAACTATCAGGTAAGGAGTTGTATATACAAATTTTATTCTAACAGAAACCTGGGATAGAGATAGAAATGTTACAGTCATTGGGCTTATTGGTGATAATTGAAGTCACGAAGCTGAATCAAGTTTCACAGGCAGTGAGTGCACATAAAGAATAGGGAAGACAAAGGTAGATAGTGCCCTGGGGCACTGGGACACTATCAGATGAGGGGCTGAAACCAGCACCAAGTGGGAGGAAACTGCAGTAGGAGAGAAACCAAGAAGAGTGGTGATGTCCTGGAAGCCAGGTTAATAAAGTGTGTGATAGAACAGGATAAATCCATTCAGCTCAATCTGTTCTGCTTAATTTTCCAGAAGTACCTCTTGGATGCAAAACATTAAGAAATATATACTAATAGTGGCTCACTTGGTTAATCCTCCACCTACGGCGCCGGCATCTCATATGGGCACCGGGTTCTAGTCCCGGTTTCTCCTCTTCCAGTCCAGCTCTCTGCTGTGGCCCAGGAAGGCAGTGGAGGATGGCCCAAGTGCTTGGGCCCCTGCACCCTCGTGGGAGACCAGGAGGAAGCACCTGGCTCCGGGCTTCGGATCGGCGTAGCTTCGGCTGTAGCGGCCATTTAGGGGGTGAACCAACGGAAGGAAGACCTTTCTCTCTCTCACTAACTCGGTAAAAAAAAAAAATATATATATATATACACTAATAGATAGGAATCAGAGTTGTATAACTTGATAATCAGATTTTTGGATTATATAATGAGTAAAGAACTCTGTGTTTCTTTCTTTACAGGCAGAATTAGGCAGTTAGAGAGACAGAAAAAGGTCTTCCTTCTGTTGGTTCACCCCCTAATGGCTGCTACGGCTGGCGCGCTGTGCCGATCCGAAGCCAGGAGCCAGGTGCTTCCTCCTGGTCTCCCATGCGGGTGCAGGGCCCAAGCACTTGGGCCACAGCAGAGAGCTGGACTGGAAGAGGAGCAACCGGGACAGAATCCAGCGCCCCAGCCGGGACTAGAACCCGGGGTACCGGCGCCACAGGCAGAGGACTAGCCTAGTGAGCCTTGACGCCGGCCAGAACTCTGTGTTTCTAAAGCAGAATTAATGATCCCTTTATTTTGAAGCATGTCTTAAGGTGAAACTCCGTTCAAGGCATAATCCTAGTGAGCCAGACACTGTGTGTTGTAAAGTGTGCTGTCCTACTGCTGTTTTCACGTTGCTAGCCACCTCTGCTTTATGAATCCAGATTCCAGAGCACATTGACTTTCCAGAGCCAGTTCTCTGACTATCGCTCTTCGCTTTTTAAAAAGATTTTCTTATGGGAGATTTTGGACTTAAATACTCCATGGGATGTTAAGTATTCTAAAACAGTACCAACTGTTAAGGTACTCATTTTGGGTCCTTGTACCAGAACCACTTACAGAAGCCACAGGCAAAATTGAGACCTTGAATTTGGCAGTTTCTTAACTCAGGATCTGTTAAATGCTATTCTCTCTGTTGCCATTCTTCTTTACATCAGAGTGAGCTACTTAAATTTCTCTTAGGATTACTTCCCTTTTTGTGCTTAAAATCACACTACATGTATACTGAGTGAGCAAATAGGGGTTTTTTTTTTTGAAAATTTTTTTTCTATAGTTGTTTTCAGCAGTCATACTATTTATTACTATAAAGAGATTTCATGACTTTTATAGGTGCAGATCTAAGATAACTGTACTTTGTTCCCTCCCCCAGACCCCCTCCCTCCTTCCTTTCTTTAATTTTTGCAAAGACGTAATTTCAGTCCCCTCTATAATCACAGGCTTAATTTGGGACTGTATTTTGTAAAGTCCTTATGCATTAAAAAGATAACACTTTCTATTCATCAGAACTGCTGATTGTACTTTTCAGACAGTCTTATTCAGCAACTTGGCCTCATTTAATTTTTACAGGCTGACACCTGGCTCTGCATAGTACAGCTTCCTTTTATGTGCTTCAGGTCCTTATATCTGTCTACCTATTGGTTGTCCTCTAGGTTCTTCAGCCCCTTGCCCTAAACTGAAATCATTGTTATTCCCCCTGCTTAATGGCTTTTAGGTTGCTGGACTAGTTGCTGTCTCTATTTATATTTTGATTTTCTCTGGTATGTTCAGTCTTTATTCATTTGGCCTCTAAGCTTTGTTGATTTTACTTCCTGAATTTTTTTTTTTGTGTGTGTGTCCCTTCCTCCCACTTTTATTTTAGTCCAGGATTTTTTTTTTTTTTTTATCATTTCTACCACTGGATTTTTGCTTGAGTTCTTTTATTTATTGTCAAATTGTTGTTAGAGTGATTCCTTGTACTCAGCTCTGATTGTGTTTGTCCTTGCTCAGAATTATTGCCCACTGCCTAGAGAAATAGTGTTAGTATTAATCCAGATCATTTTTTGAAGCTATTAGTATTTATGCACAAAATAACAGGGTTGAGAGGGATTGTCTCAGGTGAACTGAAATGTGTAGTTACCTTACCCAAATGATAACATCGTTTTATTTAAGATGGAATACATCACATGTGATACTACTTTTGAGGCGAGCATTGGGTGCAGCAGTTAAAATGCTGCTTAGGATGCCTGATTCCAGATCAGAGTGCCTGAATTTGAATCCAGGCTCTGCTTCTACTCTAGCTTTCTACTCATACCTGGTTGTTGCACACATCTGGGGAGTGAAACAGCAGATGGAAGATATCTGTATCTCTGCCTTTGAAATAAATGAAAAATAAATTTTAGAAGACAAAACTCAAGGTTGTAGAGAGAAATTGGAAATAGTCCCTCTTTTTCATTTTCTTGAGACAGACATTAAAATATAAGTGTAGTAAAATGTTAAGGTTGTTAATGATAAAGATATGAACAGGGCTTTGGGACTGCAAGGTGGAGAAAGGAAAGGCTTCTTGGGGAATGTTGATTCAGTCTTAACTATCATGACTAGATGTGTCCATACAACATATGTAAGGGAGGTCTTTCCTGGCAGAGAGCAGCAGGGAAAAAGGTATTTATGGTATTTATGGTGGTAAGCCAGCTACGTTTATATAACAAGTTCTGGCCATTGCGGCCATTTGGGGAGTTAACCAATGGGTGCAATACCTACCTCTCTCTGTCTACCTTTGCGTCTCTGTAACTGTGCCTTTCAAATAAGTAAATCTTTTTAAAAAAAAATAAATGGAGGAATGAAAATAAGTTGCTACAAGAGTAGAGAACAGAAGAGATGATTCTAGAAGGAAATCACTAATTGCATTTGTTAGATACTGTTATGTAGAAAGCACAAAAAAAGATAAATCCTTTTAATTGCTTCTGTAATAATAATTCAGTGAGGGTCCGGCGCCATGGCACACTAGGTTAATCCTCCACCTGCGGCGCCGGCATCCCATATGGGCTCTGGTTCTAGTCCCAGCTGTTCCACTTCCGATCCAGCTCTCCGCTGTGGCCTGGGAGAGCAGTGGAAGATGGCCCAAGTCCTTGGTCCCCTGCACCCATGTGGCAGACCCGGAGAAAGCTCCTGGCTTTGGATTGGCTCAGCTCCGGCCGTTGTGGCCATTTGGGGAGTGAACCAACAGGGGGAGGACCTTTCTCTCTGTCTCTTCCTCTCACTGTTTGTAACTCTACCTTTCAAATAAATAAAATCTTGGAAAAAAAAAAAAAAGACACAGGCAAATGAAGGCAGCCTGTCTACTGTTTATGATTGAGCTCTGATGGGAAGAGTGATAATACAGGACTCTGATCTTCTGCCTGGTATTTGAATATCACCACAACCACCATCTCCCTTCCCACCTCCAATGAGGTACATTTTAATTCCAGTCATGAATTGCATGAGGACATTTTGGTCTGCATGTAAGACAGTGGTGGCTAGTGATTGTTTCAGCTGTTGTGACATTGTACTCTGATGGTCACACAGTGATGCATTTCTGAGAACTTCTCTTGAAGTGAAGATGGCTGTACTTGAGAATACCCTAACATTACTGTTTTTGTGTTTGTCATACTGGGGAGTATTTTAAAACACTTCGCTCACCCTTCACTTTTTAAACTAGAACCTTCTGGAATATAAAGTAAACATTAGTATTTATAGAAAGCTTCTCAAATAATCCATACATTTAGACAGGGGTGAGAAACATTTTCCTTTGTGCCACATTCTCTACTGTCTACATGGTTTGCATAGGATGGAAATAAAGAGTAGCTTGATCAGCCCTTAGATTTTGTATTTGCTTAAGCCTGTTCCCATCCTGGGCTTCAGTATGGAAAATTTGACTCTAAGCAAGTTACCTAATGTCTATGACTGACTGTGTTTTGGGAATTGTTCTGTAAACTTAAGTGAGATAGTATGTAAAATTATTTATTTATTTATTTATTTTGACAGGCAGAGTGGACAGTGAGAGAGACAAAGTTCTTCCTTTACCGTTGGTTCACCCTCCAATGGCTGCTGCGGCCGGCGCGCTGTGGTCAGCGCACCGTACTGATCTGAAGCCAGGAGCCAGGTGCTTCCTTGTGGTCTCCCATGTGGGCGCAGGGCCCAAGGACCTGGGCCATCCTCCACTGCACTCCTGGGCCACACCAGAGAGCTGGCCTGGAAGAGGGGCAGCCGGGACAGAATCTGGTACCCCGACCGGGACTAGAACCCGGTGTGCCGGTGCCGCAGGCGGAGGATTAGCCTGTTGAGCCGCGGGGCCGGCCAGTATGTAAAGTTATTTAATAAAGTTACTTCATGATGTACACTCAGTAGATGGTAGCCATTTGTTTTCACTTTGTTTCCTCTGTTTAGAAAGCCATTCTCTGGTTTGTTCAGACTCGTCACTGAAATCCCATCTCAGTGGCTCATCTGCAAAATTGTGCCTCCTTATTTCTTTTTCCATCTATGTCACCAGGATACCTTTCCACAGTCTGCTGCCATCATGATTACTGGGTTGTGGTTAAGTGGCATGTTTGTTTCTCTGGCTATAAGTTCTTTGAGGACAAGGACGGTATCTCTATTTCCCAGTGCCCATAATGCAGTCCTTGGTATGTGGGTATCCAAATGTGTATAGATGAAATGACTTCAAAAAGAAAGCATTGCGGGTGTTGGCTTTGTGGCTTGGCGAGTTAGGCTGCCACCCGTGATGCTGGTATTCCTTAAGAGTGCCTGTTTGTTTCCTGGCTGCTCCATTTCTGCCTCCCTGCTTATGCACCTGGGAAGGCAGCGGAGGATGGCCCAAGTGTTTGGGCCCCTGCATGCATATGGGAGTCTGGACAAACTTCCTGGCTTCGGCCTGACCTAGCTTTGGCCTTTGTGGTCATTTGGCTAGTTTACCAGTAAGTTGGAGATATGTGTATCTGAGTTTCCCCTCCCCCCCTTCCCTCTTTGTGTAACTCTGCTTTTCAGTAGAGTATATAAATTTTTAAAAAAGGAAACAATGTGAAAAATACTGTTCACTACTGTCTGGTGGTGGTTTGAGGTATTGAGTTTAAAAGACTTGATGAAATTTGGCAGTCTGGCAACAGTCAACTGTTTTGTGTGGCTATTCTTGACAGATCTGATGAAGAAAGTTTGTCATGTGTTGGAACAGAAATTCTTCCTTTTCTGTATGGCTTCAGTGTGTTTTTGCACAAAATAACAGAGAAATACAAATGAGCCATTTTTAATTTTTTTTTTTTTTTTTTTTTTTGAGAGGCCAGCAGAGACTGATGGGGCAGACAAAACTCCCATCCACTGGTTTACTCCCCAAATACTTGCAACCTCCAGGTGCAGCCAGAAGCTAGGAACTCCATCCAGGTCTCCTCTGTGGGTGGCAGGGGCCCAAACTGTAGTCCTCACCACTGCTTCCCAGGATGCACGTTAGCGGGAAGCTGGAATCAGGAGAATAGCTTAGGTCTTGAGCCCAGGCACTCTGATTGGCAAAGTGGCATCCTAAGCACTGTCTTACTGCCGTGCCAAACACTTGCCCCTTAACTTACTTATTTGTTTGTTTGTTTTTGAGACACAAAGAGAGATGAAGTAATCTCACATTCACTGATTGACTCTCCAAATGCCCATGACAGCTGGCAGTGGGCTGAGGTTGGAAGCAAGGAACTCAATCCAGGTCTCCCACCTGAGTAGTTTCTTGCTGCCTTCCGTTGGAGTGTGCATAAGCGGGAAACTGGAGTAGGGAGTCAAAGCCAGGACTTGAACCCAGGCACTCAGTTAGAGGTGCAATTTTAATTTTTCATATATTTTTAGTGAGGTGGTTAAAACTAGCTGGATAAAAATGACATACTTGACTAGATGTTAATATAACTGCCTACTTAAAACCAGAAAGGGTTATGTTGTGTTTTTGTTAAGCTGATTTATTTTGAACTAAAAGTTGATGGAGTTAGGACTGGAAAAATATAAAATTCAGTGTTGTGATCATTAATCTGTTTAGAATTAGAGTGAAGACCTTTAATTGTACATTGGTAGAGATTTTTCTGCGTTGGGAAAAGAGCACCATTGTGCTTAGAGTCATGTTTGAGTGCGTCACTGGCACGTCTCTGAGGGTGGCAGAACAGAGATTCTGTTGTGCTTTTCCACAGCACATGTACCTTCAGAGGGTTCCTGGGAAAGAAAAGGAACTCATTTGTGTTTTGGGGGCCCTGTGACCTTCATTTGTGAACTCAACTGGATAGAAAGGGAATGTTAGAGTGGATGGGGCTTTTACTAGAGAGCATCTGTTTTAGGCATGTCATTTCATGTCTGTTGGCGATTCCTAGTGTGAGGAAAAGCTGTGGCCATCTGAGAGGCACAGTATGATTCTGTTTCTGAGGGGCTGAGGAGCTTCCGTTTTCCAAAGGGGAGAAAAGCTTCCAAAGGCATGAAGAGCTTGAGAAGGTCAAGACAAATTCAAGGTCAGTGGAAGGGACAGGCCGATGGTGAGCTCTGTGTCACTGTGGCTGTCATTTGGCATTACCTTTGGGTAAAGTTCTACTTGGTAAAACTAAGATCTGGCTGTAAATAAAACCTCCCACTTTATTAAGAACTCTAGGTTGTGGACGCTTAGGCAGCACCTGCTTGAGGTTCCTTTGAGGTGTAACTCCTAAGGTGGAGGCACATTCTTTATTACTTTGCCATAAACTGAAACTTTGGCAGCTGGAGGGCTTAAGGGCTTTGGGCTGGCAGAACCAATGGGGCTCATTGGACAGGACCCTTGAGTAAATAGAGAAACCAGCACCATCTGATAGGTGTTTGTCAGTGTATGTGTATATTGCTCTGGAAATACTTCTGCCTGTAGAGTCAGCTAGTTAGGTGCACAGAGGTGGTGTCTTGCTCGAGGTCATGGGACTCACCAGTGAGTTTCAGTCCTGTGAAATACCCAGATGGCTTTCACTTTATCAGAACAGTAAACTTCACAGTGCCTTTTTTTTTTTAATATTAATTTATTTAAAAGGCAGAAATACAGAGACAGAAGTAGAGAGAGAGATCTTCTATCTGCTGGTTCACTACCCAAATGCCCAAAACAGCCAGGGCTGGGCTGGGCCGAAGCCAGAAGCTAGGAGCTGCTTCTCAGTGCAGGGGCCAAAAACTTGGACTCTCTTCCACTGCTTTCCCAGGTGCATTAGCAGGGAGTTGGATTGAAAGTGGAGCAGCCGGAACTTGAGTCGGTACCCATAGGGGTTGTTGGCGGTACAGGCAGAGGCTTAACTTCACCAAAGCACTGGCCCTAGGCTGCTTTTTTTTTTTTTTTTTTTTTTTGGGAACATTTTATTTATTTATTTGAGAGGTAGAGTTAAAGACAGTGAGAGGGAGAGACAGTTCTTCTTTCCATTGGTTCACTCCCCACATGGCCGCAACGACCGGAGCTGAGCTGATCCGAAGCCAGGAGCTTCTTCCCGGTCTCCATGAGGGTGCAGGGCCCAAGCACCTGGGCCATCTTCTACTGCTTTCCAAGGCCATAGCAGAGAGTTGGATTGGAAGAGGGGCAGCCGGGACTAGAACCGGCGACCATATGGGATGCCGGCACCGCAGGTGGAGGATTAACCTGTGCCATGTTGGCCCCGGTCCTAGGCTGTTTTTAAGCTTTGAATTTTTATTTCTGTACCGACATCTGCATAAATGCCCAATTTTTCCCTGAGTAAATGTTCTTTGTTTAGTCTGTCTTATTCTCTATGGTGTACATTGAGTCCCCTCTGTATTCATGGGTTCAACCAACCATGGGTTGAAAATATTTGGGAAAAAAATTGCCTCTGTCCTGAACACATGCTGACTTTATCCTCGTTACTCCCTGAGTAATACAGTATAACAGTTTACATAGCATTTACATGGTTTTGCATCTTACAAGTTATCTAGAGATGATTCAAAGTATACATGAGTAAGTGCTCGGCTGTTTTATGTAAGGTACTTGAGCATCTGTGGATTTTGATGTGTGTGTGTGGGGGGGGGTCCTGGAAGCAGCCCCCAAAGAAACTGAAACAACTGTACTTCAGGGTGCTTATGTCAATTTAATGAAATTTTATAATGCTCATGTTTTATGTAAGATTAAAGTAGATGTGCTTGACATGTGGTTTGTAACATCAAATGTTGAAGTTTGTAGAAGGCTGCTGGGGAGGAAGAGTAGAGTGAGTAGGCAGGCACCATTCGAGTTGTTTTAGAAAAGGAGACTCTGGTTTAAGCTTAGAATATTTAAAAACTTAGGTGCTGAGGGCTGGTGCCGCGGCTCACTTGGTTAATCCTCCGCCTGCGGCGCCGGCATCCCATATGGGCACCAGGTTCTAGTCCCGGCTGCTCCTCTCCAGTCCAGCTCTCTGCTGTGGCCTGGGGAGGCAGTGGAGAATGGCCCAAGTGCTTGGGCCCCTGCACCCGCGTGGGAGACCAGGAGGAAGCACCTAGCTCCTGGTTTCGGATCGGCACAGCGCCGGCCATAGCGGCCATTTGGGGGGTGAACCAACAGAAGGAAGACCTTTCTCTCTCTCTCTCTCTCTTTCTGTCTATAACTCTACCTGTCAAATAAAAAAAAAAAAAAATTAGGTGCTGAAAGGAAACTGTTTCTCCTGAACAGGAAACAGGTGCCAAGGGCACAAGATGAACATGGTATGTACGTGCATATTGTGTGGGCACCTAGAATTTGGGGACAAGGGTGAGTATTAAAATAGATGAGATTGGAGGAATGGTCGGGATCTAGATAATGAAAGATTATGTTCTTGTTAAAGAGTCTGGGTTTGACTTTCACAAAGAGCACTGTGATAGCAGTGTGAGAATGGACGGTAGGGGGACAGATGAGAAGCCCTAAAGCTGCTTTCATACATCGTTGAGAAATCATAAATCCCTACATTGCTCCATTTAGGATGGTCAGCAAAGCTGTTTAGAAAGTAGAAATGATAGATTTTTTATTTTTATTTTTTTATTATTTATTTTATTATTTTTTTATTTTTGACAGGCAGAGTGGACAGTGAGAGAGAGACAGAGAGAAAGGTCTTCCTCTTGCCGTTGGTTCACCCTCCAATGGCCGCCGCGGTAGGCGCACTGTGGCCTGCGCACTGCGCTGATCCGATGGCAGGAGCCAGGTGCTTATCCTGGTTTCCCATGGGGTGCAGGGCCCAAGCACTTGGGCCATCCTCCACTGCACTCCCGGGCCACAGCAGAGAGCTGGCCTGGAAGAGGGGTAACCGGGACAGGATCGGTGCCCCGACCGGGACTAGAACCCGGTGTGCCGGCACCGCAAGGCGGAGGATTAGCCTAGTGAGCCGCGGCGCCGGCCAAAAAGTAGAAATGATAGATTTTAGACCTGGGCTATTGAAGGTGAGTATTTTCACCTAAGTTAGGAAAGTTTACTTTGGGTATTCAGTACTTAAGGATTTTGATTGGGTCAACTATATGAGATTATTTGGTGTCCAGTAAAATGTGTAAGTTTCCCAGAGAGCTCTGGAGTAGAAATATAAACATGGGATTCATGGTGTTTATATCGTAGTTCAGGCTTTGGAGGTGGAGTATATTCCTCCTCATAAACTGTCTCAGTGAAGAAAGGGTAAAAGTCAGAAATGTGGGGACATAAACTTTATAAACACTTAAGGGAGTGAGAAAAGAACAAGAGTCTGTGAAGGAAATTTCTAACAGATCAGAAAGATAGTGGTAGTATAAAGAATAGCAAAAACATGTTGTGCATTAGATGCTCTTAGAATGCTTGCCTTGCTTATAGTAGGTTTACATATGAGACAATTTCTTGGCTCAAGAAATTTTGAAATCCCTGCATAGTTTTTCTTTTTCTTTCTTTCTTTCTTTTTTTTAAGATTTTATTTATTTTATTTGACAGGCAGAGTTAGACAGTGAGAGGGAGAGACAGAAAAAGGTCCACTCGTCAAATGGCCCCAATGGCCAGAGCTGCACCGATCTGAAGCCAGGAGCCAGGTGCCTCCTCCCGGTCTCCCAGCTGGGTGCAGAAGCCCAAGGACTTGGGCCATCCTCCACCGCCCTCCCGGGCCATAGCAGAGAGCTGGATTGGAAGTGGAGCAGCCGGGACTAGAACCAGTACCCATATGGGATTGCCAGCGCCAAAGGCGAAAGATTTACCTACTGCGCCGTGGCGCTGGCCCCAATGGTTATTCATAATACACTTTTCGCGCAAACTTTTTGAAGGCTCCTTGTACATTTAATTGTTAAAAATCTCTGAAAGAGGAGATGTTATACACATTTTGTATGTGGGGAAATGGAATCACAAAGAGATTAACTTGTTAAAAGTTAGAAGTGGTCGAAGTCAGGATTCTTACCTAGCAGTCTGTAATATTGTAGTCTGTATTTGTAACCATTGCTAAATGGTTTTTGGGATAGGAACCCTGGGAACCATATTACAGAGATGGGAAGAGAGACTTTGGATGAGGGAGTGAATTAATGAATGAGTCAGTAGTCAGGTGCTACAGAGAATGTGAAGAGAGATAATGATTGGAAAGTGCATGTGGAATTTATAATTACCGAATCTCAGGTGATTTCACAATAAGTAGTAGGATCAGAAAAGTGAACTTTAAAATATACTTTGAACTTCTAAGTAATTAGATGCTCAATCTTTTGATATATAATTTCAGTGCTTAATTATTAGGGTCCTGAAGTTTCAGCATGAGACTTTTATTCCTAAATATTGAAATGTCAGGGTACAATTTTTTAATATTAGATTTTTTGTAAATGTAGTTTTCAAGTAATTTATTTAAGCAATATCTACTAATGTACAAATTAAAAATTCAAGTTTCCTATGAGGAATGTATACTTAAATTTATAGCAAGACAAGTGTTAGTTTATAACATAGTGATGGAGGCACTTTATTCTGAGTGAAGCTCAGCATATGAAGATGATTTGCAATGCATGAGAAAAGATAATTTTAAAATGGACTGTAGACCATACTTTTGACTTGAAATTCAAATAAAGTTAGTAATATCTGTCCCCATGTGAAGGAGGAAGCAAGAAATAATTATTCTCCATCACTTGTCTTGCTATTATGAAATATTTTAAGAGAAATATTGGAAGAATAGAAGAGCTTTTATTATGTACCTTTTATTAAGAGTAATATTTTACCTTATTTATGTCCCTTTTACTAACATTTTGCTGACATATTTGATCATGCTTTGTGTCATACCAGTTATCTTCAGAATGTTACAGAAGATACTTGAAAAAAATTTTGGAAAGGAGGAGTTAAAAGATAGTTATTTCGGTGCAAAAGTTTTGAAATCTTGGCATAGTTTTTTCATAGTACACATTATCCATGAACTTTTTGAAGACTTCTCATATGCATGGGTTCCAAAGTTTTTTGCACCGAGGTCAACTTATCTCATAGTTCTATTTGCACAAACTTTTTGAAATACCCTTGTTCTTATTTTCAATTCAGGATCCAGTCAGGATATGTTAATTTTGGCTGTTTTGGTCTCCTTTAGTCTGAAACATTCCTCCCAACTTTTTTGATTTTCCTTTATGAATATGCCACTTTTTTTTTTTTTTTTTTGACAGGCAGAGTGGATAGTGAGAGAGAGAGACAGAGAGAAAGGTCTTCCTTTTTGCCATTGGTTCACCCTCCAATGGCCGCTGTGGCCAGCGCTTTGTGCTGATCCGAAGCCAGGAGCCAGGTGCTTCTCCTGGTCTCCCATGCGGGTGCAGTGCCCAAGGACTTGGGCCATCCTCCACTGCCTTCCCGGGCCATAGCAGAGAGCTGGCCTGGAAGAGGGGCAACCGGGATAGAATCCGGCGCCCCAACCGGTACTAGAACCCAGGGTGCCGGCGCCGCAAGGCGGAGGATTAGCCTGTTAAGCCACAGCGCCGGCCTGAATATGCCACTTTTTAAAGAATCTGCCCAAATGTCTTAAAATTGTGTCATCTGGATGCATTTGATTATTTTTTCATCATTAGATTTGGCTTAAATAGTTTTCTTGAGAAACCATCTTGGTGGTGCTGTGTGCTTCCCCTAATATCCCATCAGGGAAATGTATTTGCTGCTATTTCCATTATTGGGGATGCTAAATTTCACCTCTTACATCTTCTCGTTGTAAAGGTACAGTGATGTAATTTGTAAGGTTGCAACTTCTATCATGTGTGAGTGTCCTGTTTTTCAGCAATTATTTTAGCTGGTGGTTTTAACATTCATCGATGAGCCTTGCCTAAATTACCTATTACTTTGCTGTTACAAATTAGTAACTAATTCTCTATTCCTTTTACATTTACTGGTTTTCTGCATAGAGAAGCTTTTTTTGACTTTTCCCCTTCTCCTCCTCTTTTTCAATCGGTATGAATTCAGGGATTATTTCTGTGTTCAATTTTAGTGTTATTCTTAATAAATTGTTTCAAATTTAGCTAATAGGAGTCCTTTAAAGTCAGCTCCCATGTCCTTTGAGCATGATCCCACTAGTCTTTCTGGCATAAAAATATACTCCAGGTTTATACTTTCTTGCCCTAGTGTGAAAATCATTTATCCAAGGAACCCTGGTTCCTTTTAGTTGGAAATACACAAAGGTACCTGAAAAAGTTCACGGAAGATATGAATTAGGTGCAAAACAGTGCAAGGATTTCAGTTTTTTTTTTTTAAGTTTGACTTATTTGAAGACAGAATAACAGAGACATGGAGGTGTTGTATCTGTTGGTTCACTTCTCAAATGCCTGCAATGGCCAGAGCTAAGCCAGGATGAAGGCAGGAGCTAGGAACTCCATCTGGGTCATCCATATGAGTTCAGGAGCCCAAGACTTTGGCCATCTTCCGCTGCTTTCCAGGCACATTAGCAGGAAGCTGGATTGGAAGTGGAGCAGTCAGGACTTGAACCGGCACCCATTTGGGATGCTGTCATTGCAGGTGGCAGCTTAACCCACTACATCACAATGCTAGCCCCATAAATAAATCCCCATTGAATCTTGAGGAGTTATTGGAGATGTGGCAGCCAGATACTGAACTAGCTAGCCATCTGGGATACTGGTATCGCCGGTGGGGGCTTGACCCCCTGCCCCAAGATGCCAGCCTTGGATTTCAGTTTTTTCCCCAATGAAATTAAAAATGTTTTTTTTTTTTTTTAATTTTAAAGGCAGAGTGACATATCAGGGTATTCTATTCACTGTTTGATTCCCCAAATGGGTGCAACACCTGGGGCTGGGTCCAGGCTGAAGCCAGGAGCCTGGAATTCCATTTAGATCTTTCTTGTGGATAGTAGGGGCCCAAATACTTGGGCCATTTTTTTGCTGCTTTCCCAGGCACATCAGCAGGAAACTGGATCAAGAGTGGAACAGTCTGGCCGGCGCCGCAGCTCACTAGGCTAATCTTCCGCCTGCAGCGCCGGCACCCCGGGTTCTAGTACCGGTTGGGGCGCCAGGTTCTGTCCCAGTTGCTCCTCTTCCAGTCCAGCTCTCTGCTGTGGCCCAGGAAGGCAGTGGAGGATGGCCCAAGTGCTTGGGCCCTGTACCCACGTGGGAGACCAGGGGGAAGGCACCTGGCTCCTGGCTCTAGACCGGTGCAATGTGCCAGCCATGGTGGCCATTTAGGGGGTGAACCAACGAAAGGAAGACCTTTCTCTCTGTCTCTCTCTCTCTCTCTCTCTCTCTCTCTCTCTCTCACTATCTAACTCTGCCTGTCAAAAAAAAAAAAAAAAAAGTGGAGCAGTCAGGAGTCATACTAAGATTCTAATATGGGATGCCAACATTGCAGTTGGTGGCTTAACCTCCTTTGCTGCACTGTTGGCCCCTAACATACATTGTTATAAATGCGTTTGGTAGAGACAGACAGGGGATCTTTTTTGCAAAGAGGGGGAGCTTGATGTATTTTATTTGTTACTAAAAGATTGGTTATTCTTCTTGTGTAACAGTCATTTCAAGGGCTTTTGTTGTTGGTCTTTGTTGCTGACAGCTTGGGCATTCAGAAGTACCAGTAGCTAGAGAGAGCTTGAGAAGTGGGGGTTCATGCTGTTGGACTCAGATGGACTCCAGCTTGTTTCATCATGATCACTCCAGGGATATCTGCTGATGAAAGATAATTTTGCTTTAACTGGCCACATCATTTTGTCTTCATCATAGTTCATGGACTCTCCCATAGTTGATGTTCTGGGTGGCTTCTAGTTAGAAATAAAAAAAATCTTCCCCCTCTGTCCATTCTTTTGCCTCCATCTACATGTCCTTATCCCAGACCACCTTAACCTTTATTTGGAAATCAGAGAGAGGGAAATCTTCCATGCTCTGGTTCACTTGCCAGATGGGTGCTTCGGTCAGGATTGGGCAAGGCAGAAGCCAGGGTTCAGGAGCTTCTTCCAGGTCTCCCATGTGGGTGCAGCGCCAAAATATTTGGGCCATCCTCCACTGCTTCCCTGGCCATTAACAGGGTGCTGAATCAGAAGTGGAGCAGCCCAGACAGGAACTGGCACCCATGTGGAATGCCAGTGTCACAGGCAGCAGCTTAACCCACTATGCCACAACAGTGTCCCCCATCCCCCAGTCTTTTTCCTTTTATATTCTAACTAGATACTCTGGCTATTGACTTCTGCTGTTGAATTCATGTGTGTTCTCACCTTTGGCCACTGTGTTGTCACCTGAAAGGGATGACCAAGTCCAGTGTTCACCCACCACCCTCTAAGAACATTTTTCCTTTACTTCCTTACAAGGCCAGTCCTAAATGAGTTAATAGAACTGAAAGTGCCTTAGGAATGCTTGCTTTATAAGGTTGTCTATTGGTAGCTGACCTCTGGGAGCTAGGATTTCAGTAATGTTCTCACCATTTCATAGCTAATAATAGTGGTTTGCAGTAAACAATGTACTTTGTGGTGAATACTTGCTGGGTGTCTAGAATTTTGAAGTAGACTAGGAAGTGGGTAGTTAATGTGACCGTATGCCCTTAAAACTGAGTTACTGATTGTTTGGAGATGTCTGACAGGTGTTATTGTGATTTAGTGTTTGAGGAGTTAATTGCATCCACTGAATACCTTTTATACTGGAAAAGGAGTCTGGGAAGCTTATGCCTGGTTTCCTCCAGATTTTTTCCACCATTGGCACCTGGGTTGTGTGGCCCAAGGCAAAAGGCTTTTTAAGTAACAGTCTTAACTGACCTCCTGCAGAGACTTTTCCATTTTGAAACCATACTCAAAGCTGGCAGCTCTTGTGGCACCCAAAAGAGTATTTCGGTGTATACAATGTGTTGCTTGCCATTCACTGTGCTGCCTTATATGTAGGAGGGGTGTGTAAGGTGGATTTTTTTTTTACGGTTGAAGTATTTTTTACAGTTTTTTTTTTATAGTTGAAGTATTCTGAGAGGAAACATTAAATTGTGTTTTCCTTTCCTACTCCAGTCTGATAAGCTCTCCCTTTTAATTTAGGTCTTCATAGCACTTAATACTTAATGGTATTTATTTATATACTTAGGTTTAAATGTTACTCTTTTTAATTTGTGCTATCTATTCTTTGAATCCTTGTTCCTATTTTTCTGCTTTTTGAAATAATTACTTTTTGTCACCTTTGGTATATTAGCCATAGTTCTTCAGTTATTATATTTAAAAGGTTTCTTTGAATAGCAGTTACGCACATATACACATACACACAGATACGATGAGGAATGGAGAGAGTAGAGAGAGCAGTCTGCCATCGATGTTTGATTCCTTTAGATGGCCAAAACAGCTGGGACTGGGCCTGGCTGAATCCAGGAGCCAAGAACTCCATCAAGTCTCCTACACTGGGGCCATGCACCTCAGCTATCTTCCTCAGCCTTCCCAGGTAAATTATCAGGGAGCTGAATCAGAAGTGGAGTAGCCAGGACTTGAACCAGTGCTTCAGATGGAATGCCAGCGTCTTAGGTGGTGGCTTAACCTACTGTACCACAACACCATCCCTTCTTTTATTTTAGTAGTGGTAGGAATTATAGTATACATCTTGAGTTAGCACAGTTTACTTTAAAATGTGCTTAATGGTGCATTTTTTAAATAGTTGGTGATTAATTGGTTCAGCTTTTGCTAGTCTGAAAAATATTTTGCTTTAGTTTCTGAAAGGTATTTTGACTGAGAAGAGAATTGTAGGTTTATAAGTTGTTGGCTTTTTTTTTCCCCTTAGGGACTTTATATTTCTGCAGTGTTGTCTGGCTTGCAGTGTTTCTGAGAAGAAGTTTGCTGTAATTTAAATCTTTGTTCATACTATTTTCTCTTTGCCATATCTTTAATAGTTTGATAATGATGTACTTTGAGATTTGTTAAACTCTGATATGTGAGTTTATAGTTTTAGTCATTTACTGGGCCGGCGCCGTGGCTTAACAGGCTAATCCTCCGCCTTGCGGCGCCAGCACCCCAGGTTCTAGTCCCGGTTGGGGCGCCGGATTCTTTCCCGGTTGCCCGTCTTCCAGGCCAGCTCTCTGCTATGGCCCGGGAGTGCAGTGGAGGATGGCCCAAGTCCTGGGGCCCTGTACCCGCATAGGAGACCAGGAAAAGCACCTGGCTCCTGGCTTCAGATCAGCGAGATGCACCGGCCGCAGCGGCCAAAAGGAAGACCTTTCTCTCTGTCTCTCTCTCTCTCACTATCCACTCTGCCTGTCCAAAAAAAAAATATATATATATATATATATATAAATTATTTACCGGAGATTCCTACCATTCTTCAAATAGTTTTTTGAGGTTCTTGCTCTTGTCTACAGTGACAAAGACTACACTTAACGTTAACTTAATGTTAAGTGCTTATAGTTCATCTGTAGCTCACTCGTGCTGTTCTCATATTTCTGTGTTTTTTTTTAACTTCCTTCTGTCTTCAAGTTTATTAGTTTTTTTTTTTTTCTTCTGCAATGTCTTTGGTGCTGTTGGTCTCATTCAGTGTATTTTTTTATCTAAGACTTGTTTTTATCTTCTGGTTCTTAATTTTTTTTTTTTTTTTTTTTGACAGGCAGAGTGGACAGTGAGAGAGAGACAGAGAAAGGTCTTCCTGTTGCTGTTGGTTCACCCTCCAATGGCCGCCGTGGTAGGCGCACTGCGGCCGGCGCACCGCGCTGATCCGAAGCCAGGAGCCAGGTGCTTCTCCTGGTCTCCCATGGGGTGCAGGGCCCAAGCACTTGGGCCATCCTCCACTGCACTCCCTGGCCACAGCAGAGAGCTGGCCTGGAAGAGGGGTAACCGGGACAGGATCGGTGCCCCGACCGGGACTAGAACCCGGTGTGCCGGTGCCGCAAGGCGGAAGATTAGCCTAGTGAGCCGCGGCGCCGGCCCTTAATTTTTTTTTAAACACTGCCTTTTATGTGCTTAGTCTTCTGTGTATTTTCTTGAATTTATGGAATATAGTTACGTTTTTAAGTGTCTTTCCACTGATTTATTGTTCCTGTGTTTATTGGGTCAGTTTCGATTGCTTTTTCACTTCATTCCAGGTTTTTTTTTTCCCTGCATCTGTGCATGGATGGTAGATTTTTTTGTGTGTAAAGATTTATTTATTTATTTATTTGAAAGAGTTACGGAGTGGGAGTGGGAAGGGTTAGAGAGAGATCTTTGATCTCTGCTGGTTCACTCCTCAAATGGCTACCACAGCCAGGGTTAGGCCAGGCTGAAGCCAGGAGCTTGTTTGGGTTTCCCATGTGGGTGGCAGGGGCCCAAACACTGAGCCATCTTCCAGTGATTTTTGCAGGCCATTAGCAGGGAGCTGAATTGAAGTGGAGCAGTGGGGACAAAACCAGTGCCCATATGGGATGCCAGTGTCACAGGTGGTAGCTTTACCTGCTTGCCACAACACTGATCTCTGAGTGTTAATTTTTGATTGGATACCAGAGATTGTGAACTTTCCCCTTAAAAAAAAAAAAGATTTATTTATTTATTTGAAAGTCAGAGTTACACAGAGAAGGAGAGGCAGAGAGAGAGGTCTTCCATCCGCTGGGTTTACTCCCCAATTGGCCGCGATGTCCAGAGCTGCACCAGTCTGAAGCCAGGAGCAAGGAGCTTCCTGCATGTCTCTCAAGTGAGTGCAGGAGCCCAAGGACCTGGGCCATCCTCCGCTGCTTTCCCAGGCTATAGCAGAGAGCTGGATTGGAAGTGGAGCAACTGGGACTCAAACCAGCGCCCATATGGGATGCCAGCACTGCAGGTGGCAGCTTTACCTGCTACACCACAGCCCGGAACTTTCCCTTTTTTTGTGTTGGGTATTTTTGTATTCTGCTGAATATTCTTGGACTATGCTTTTGAGCAAAGTTAGGTAACTTGAAAGCAGTTTGGAGCTGTAAGTGTTGGGCCACAGGTCAGCATGTTGGAAATAAACTTTGGAACCTGTTTTTGAACTGTGTTATACAACACCAGTGTTGAATGTAGTCTTTTGTTGATTTAGCCCCAATATTGAATCCAAAGATTTCTGAGTATGTACTTAATGTCCTGTGCATTAAGAAATTTCAGCAGACTGGCTGGGGAGAACAGGAACCCTTCTGTCCCTGTATGAGTTTTGGGTATTTTTCCCTGTGCTCCGTAATGTTTAAACCTCAACACAGTTGACAAGTTGTAGCTCTGATAATCCTTTGTTCTTAGGCTCTATCCTGTGCACTATAGGATGTTTAGCAGTACCTCTGACTTTAAGCTGTCTCTACCCTCTCTGTTGTGAAAACCTAAAATATCTTCAGACATTGCTAAAGTCACCCAGGGAACAAAATCAGTCCTGGGTGAGGACAGCTTCGCTAGTCCTTTAAGGTAACTCTTTATCTGACTTTAGATATTTTTTCACTCCTGTTTGATAGTTAGTACATTCTTAAGTTATACTCAGGTGGGCTTTTCTGTAGGTATCTGGAAGTTTCTTTAAGATTTATTTATGCATTTGAAAGATTTGAGTTACAAAGAGAGGCAGAGAGAGAGAGAAGTCTTCCATCCAGTGGTTCACTCTGATTTGCCGCAGCGGCTGGAGCTCATTGATCTGAAATCAGGAGCCAGGAGCTTCTTCCGGGTCTCCCATGTGGGTGCTGGGGCCCAAGGACTGCTTTCCTAGGTCATAGCAGAGAGCTGAATTGGAAGTGGAGCAGCTAGAGCTCAACCAGCGCACATATGGGATGCCTGCACCGCAGATGGTGGCTTAACTCTCTACAACACAGCGCTGGCCCCATAAATTCTAACTTTGTTCTGTTCTCTTATCTCTGTTCCCTTCTGCCAGCTTCTCAATTCAAAATACCATCAGGCAGAATGATCAGGTATTCATACAAAACACCTCATTTGTTCCTTCACTTTTAGGATCATTGTCTTGTATTTTGGTGTTCTGTCTGTTGACAATGTTTCATGTGTTTGTTTTGATGTTCAGTTGGTTTAGATGAAGAAATCCAAATTTTCTTATTTTATCCTGACCTAAACCTGAAGTCCCAACAGTTTTTGTTGAGCTTTGGAGGAGATCCCCTGATGGGTCTGCTGCATCTCTAAACACTTCACTGAAATGGTAGTCATCAGTTGTCTTTGGGTTTATCTCTCACCTTCTGGAATATGTATTTGTTACCAAGGACTCTATGGTGGCAGCTACTTCATGCTACTTCTTATGTTTGTTCTGTCCATACAGCATGATGTTACCTATATAATGGATCAGAAGTCTAGGTGTGTTCAGACTATATTAAAACAGGGAGTGAGAGAATTAAAATAGCCCTAAGGCAAATCTGTAAGTTAATATTACACCCATGTGAATGCATTTTTCAGATTGCATTGAGGCTTTATCCATTAGCTGTAGCAGCAATATTAGGTCTGAGACTGCAGCTAGAGTTTATAAAGCTCTGGTAGTCCATGCAGTTGCTTTTTAGTATCTGCCTAAAGATAATATGGACTTTTAAAGCTTTATTGGTGGCTGTTTGTTGCTCCTCTGAAAACAATACTGTCTTTCATTTACTTCCTTGCTCTGGAGAATGGGGAGATTTTAGAGGTCCCCACTTGGTTTCTACTATGAAAACTTTTGCCACAAACGTTATGGGCCCGTTGTGGAGCTTATTCTAGTTGCCAACTATAGAAATTCTATCTGTGAACTCAGGGAATGAAGAATGACTATTAGATAGGTTTACAGGCTCAGCTGTCCCACTGTGAGCCAAGCTTTTGCCAATACTCTGTTTATCTCTATTCAGTTTGTCTAGATGTGTGGTTCTTTTGCCCCATAGAACCTCAACTGGGATCGTTTCTTGAGTTCCATTTACTTGGTAGCTTACAATTGGTCTAAGAAGGCATCACTCACTTATCTATGGTCTTGCAGGTAGTCCTTGCGGCCTTTCCCATTAAGGCTAACTTGGGAAGTCAACGTTGTACCGTAGTTGGTGAAGCCATCTCCTGCACCGCTAATATTCCATATGATTCAAATCCAGGCTGCTCCATTTCCCATCCAGCTCCCTGATGTGTACTTGGGAAGGCAGGGGAAGATGGCCCAAGTGGTTGGGCCTTTGCTACCCACTTGGGAGACTCGAGTAAGTTACATGCTACTGATTTTAGCCTAGTTGGAGCCATTTGGGGAGTGAACCAACAGATGGACGATTTTTCTCTTGATCTCTCTAATTCTTTCAAATAAATAAATATTAAAGAAAAGAAAGAAAGAAAAAAAAAACCACAAGACTAACGTGGGCTTCTTTACAGCTTTAATGGAGTCAAGACCCTTGACTCCCGGAAATTGTCATTCGTGCACACACATTTTGTTGGTTAGAACATAACAAGGCCAGCCCAGATCCATGGAGGATGGAGGAAATGCAAGATCCCAATAGAAAAGAGCATATGAGACAAGAAATGCCTTTGTGGCCATCTTTGGAAATATAATTTGCCATATCACTACTTCTATCTTTCAAGGTTTTGTAGACCTTTCTCTTTTGCTATGTTTCCCGTTTTATACTGCATATCCTTTTTGTATACTTAGAAATCTTTTTCCTCTATAGTTTTAGTAAGAATTTAATATAGTGTGGCTGTTCAGTCCATCATAGTTAATTGGCAGTTGTGATTTTCAGAAATAGGGATTTTTGCTGATTATCTTGGTGGTTTCCTGTTGGAAAGCAGGTTGTCTTCCTCTCTTTCCTTCTCTATTGTCATCTGATTATTCTGTTGTTTAGTTGCATATCAAGGCAACAGAGTGTATGTGGTAGGAGCTTGCCCTGAAATAAGGAGATGATTGTATTAAACATACAGGTGTATTTTATGTAGAGTTTCAAATATGTCTTTTTTTTTTAAGATTTATTTATTTGCTCAAAAGTCAGAGTTAGAGGGAGAAACAGAATTGTGTTCATCTGCTGATTCACACCCCCCCCCCCCCAATGTCTGCAACAGCCAGGAGCCAGAAGCTTCTTCCACGTCTCCCACGTAGATGGCAGGGACCCAAAAGGTTTGGCCATTCTCTGCGGCTTTTCCCAGGCCATTAGCAGGAAGCTGGATTGGAAATGGAGCAGCCAGTTCATGAACCAGTGTCCACATGGGATGCCTGTGTTGCAGGCAGTGGCTTTACCCGCTTCACCACAACGTTGGCCCCAAGTCTCTATTTTTTGTTATCACTGCACCGGCAATCATAAATAACATCAGTGGTGAAATACTCCTTTACCTCCTTATGTATGTGAGGGCTGGAGAAAAGTACCGTTTCATAAAATGAACAGTAGCACTGTGCAATTGGTCATGTTTTTTCTTTAGTAGTAGATTATATCGTTTTAGTCTCTTGAGAAAGAGATTTCTTAAAAGGTTTTATAAGGGAAATAACAATTGGTCATCTAGAAATGTCAGCCAGAACCCTTAAAGCTCTGGAATTTGTAGTTAATGAAGCTGTATAATCTGGAAGAAAAAAAGATTTAGACGAGAATATAATAACTGTTTTTAGATATTTGGAGGTTACTGTGGAATCACTTAAATTTGCTTAGGGATGAAAAATGATTCATAGACTTTTGTATGAAATAATAAGTTTTTTGCATTTGGCATTATTTGAATAACGGCCTTTTACCTTGGTGAGTAGCAGTTTCTTTGTTGAGCGAGCTATTGTCTGTATTTTCAGATCTTTTGCAGTTGAGAAGTTTTATCACTCTTCTGCAGTTAAAAACTCTGTCATTAGTGATTGTTTCCTTAAAAATCAGAATTTGGGGTATCATTTTTAAAAGTATATTTGAAAAATAATTAACAATGTTTCTCTTCAACAGGATTTAAATACTATTTATTCTTATCTTCATGGAATGGAAATACTATCAAATCTTAGGGAACATCAGCTTAGGTAAGTATGGTGCTATGTTCAGAATCCTGTGCTATGTACAGAATCCTGTGCTATGTAATGATTCACTTTAAAAAAAACAAAAGGTTTGAGAAAGTGAGAGGGGATGCAGGAGTGGAAATCTTCCAGCCTCTGGTTCACTCTTTAAAGGGCCACAGAAACCAAATCTGGGCCAGAAAGGAGCCAGGAGCCTGGAACTTAATCCTGGACTTCCATGTGGGTAGTACAGATCCCCTGGGAGCTGAGACGTTAACCCAATTCTTCCATTTGGATGGAGGGACCCAGCCACTTGAGCCATCACTGTTGCTTCCAGGTCTACATTAGCAGGAAACTGGAGTCAGGAGCCAGGGACGCAGGCACACTGATGTGGAATATGGGTGTTCCAACCAGTGTCTTAACTACTAGGCCAAACACGTAGCCTGGAATTTGTATTTCTTATGCTAATTTTTCTTGGCCATGACACCTTAAGGGAGTTTTAAAATTTAAACTGTAGTTTTATCTTCCATACAGTAAGGATAATGGTAGTATGTTTGTTACAGTGTATGGAGTATTAAAACTGTATTGAAGGGAAAGTGGAGTGCTCAGCATGAGTGAAAATAAAAACTGCTGCTTTTTTTTTTTTTTTTTTTTTGTATTGATACTTCCTATGCCAAATACTTAAGTTAGGCGTGGTATGTTGTACAGTAGTATTGTATTAAATTGGAAGGAACAAGACTCTTGATTTGGCATAAACTTGGTGGTCAAGAGCTGTAAAGCTTCTGAGTCTCATTTTCCTTTTATGTAAAATGGACTGTCTTGGTTGTCTTACGTCATTGTAATTGTATTTATAAAAACACTTTAACTGCAAGCAGATTTATGTATTTGTTCACTGTATGTTGTTAAGTGCTTCGTTTCTGCTGGTAACTTCTTCACACTGAGAATTTAGTGTGTATATTTTTTCATAATAGGTAACATTTGGTGTATATTGACAAATTTTATAGTGTACATAAGAGTTTTACAGACAGTGCTACTTAATATTACCTGGTGTTTTTAAAAATACTGCATTGTATATATTTCTAAGTGCTTGTAGTTTAGAGAAAATTTAGTGGTTGATTTGGTCATTTGCTATTATAATTAATTTTTGAAACTAAGATAAAATCTGAATTTTTTTTTCTAAACATGTTAGATTAATGTCTGCAAGAGCACGCTATGAGAGATACAGTGGTAATCAGATTCTTTTTTGGTAAGTATTTCTATAATTGGCTTACATTAATTATTTTTATGTTTAAATTCTGACGTTTAGCTCAAATTCACTTAATTGGAAATAATTTACATGAATTGAAATATGTTCATAAATGGTGATGCATATGTTGCAGCAGATTTTAATAAATACACATGTCTGTTGTGTAATTACTACCTGGATGAAAATATAGAACATGGTAGTTTTCCAAAAGACTCTTAAGTCAACTCCTTTTTGGAAAGCTAATCATAGTTATGCCATCATAGATGTCTTTTGCCTGTTTTGGACTTCTTACAGGTAGTATCTTATTGCCAGGCCTTTTTTTTTTTTTTTCCCCAAGATTTATTTACTTACTTGAAAGTTGGAAATAGAGTTCTTCCATCTGCTGATTCACTTCCCAAGTAGCCACAAAGGCCAGGCCTAAGCCATGCCAGAGTCAGGAGCTAGCAGCTTCATTTGGATCTCTCATGTGGGTGGCAAGGGCCCAAGCGCTTGGGCCATCTTCCACTGCTTTTCCAAGCATATTAGCAAGTAGCTGGATTGGAAGTGGAGCAGCTGGGACATGAGCTGGTTTCATTGTGGGATGCCAGCATAACAGGCCGTGGCTTTATCCACTGTATCACAGTGTGTTCAGGCTATTTTGTAATTAGTAAATCTTTAAGATTTTTTTTTGCTTTTTTTCTTTGTTACAACCATATAATATGCTTGTAGGTATGCATGAAAATAACTGTTTGTTGGGGGCCGGCACTTGGTTAATCCTGTGCCTGCAGTGCTGGCATCCCATATGGGCACCGGGTTCTAGTCCCGGTTGCTCCTCTTCCAGTCCAGTTCTCTGCTGTGGCCTGGAAAAGCAGTGGAGGATGGCCCAAGTGCTTGGGCCCCTGCACCCACATGGGAGACCAGGAAGAGGCACCTGGCTCCTGGCTTTGGATTGGCATAGCTCCAGCCGTAGTGGCCATTTCTCTTTCTCTCTTTCTCTCTCACTGTCTGTAACTACCTGTCAAATAAAAAATCTTAAAAACAAAATAACTGTTTGCCTCTTAAATTTTGATCTACAGTCTGTCTTGGAATGGTTTTTTTTTTTTGTTTGTGGTGTAATACAGAATTCAAGATTGATTTTCCTTTATTTTAAATATTTATTAATCATTTTAAGGTAATAATGACATATTTCATGAGAAGCAACTGGTTCCCAAAGGAAAAAAAATATGTTGCAGTTCTGATATGTAATGGCTATTACATTATGACAATTGATAATGTTTCTCATATCTTCTGCATGATAATTTTATTGAATGAAGGAAAAAATGTATATATTGTCAGCCTTTTTCAGTGATTTTAGGTAATCTTTGTTGCAGTTCTAAAATTTGAGAGCTTTCTTCTAAGTTGGGTACAATATGGACTCTGATAATTTATTGGTGAACTTGTTATAGTGTATTACATTAAAAATTGTTTATCTTGAACTTTGAGTAGACCATTTACCCATGTATGATTTTGTAACCTGCATTGTTTGGAGAGTATTGAAAATCTGGATTAGAAAAATCAGAAAAATCTAGATTTATTTAAGTCAGAAACTTAGTCTGCAGGGGAACTCCAAGAGAGGCAAACTCCCGGAGGCTAGGAGGATGGTTTTAAGTACAGTTTTGGGGGAAAACTAATAATAGCTAACAATGAGTTAGAAGGTGGGGACAAAACCCATTGCAATGCTGAATTTGTCCCCTCTAGCTTGCTCAAGATAAGACAAAAAAAATCATCTATTTTCATGGTAAACTCAGAACTCAGAAGGGTGGAATCTCTACATCGGTGCTATTTTCATTGTAAGGCCACCACAGAACACACCAAACACAGTAGTTAGAGGAAGGGGGAAGCCCACCAGCCAGGGTGAGAGGGTGAGAGAGTAGGAGAGCATAAGTGAGAGAGAGCATGTATTTGGGAACTAAATGGCTCCTGTGAAACCTTTGTGTGTGTTGGGGGAGACGGGGGACAGGGAAATAGGAGCAGCCAGTCTCATTACGGTCGGGTGGAGGTGACAACTGTGATTGGACTATGTGTTCACCTGGCTTCCAGCAATGGTGGTGGTGGGCGGGGCTAGAGCCTAGGACGGTGTCTGGCACGTGGATTGCGCCTCAGGTAAGACTGCCATTTTATTAGCACTCATGATAAAACTGGAAGCTCCCAAGGAGTGGGACAGGCAGCCTTTGGGGAGAAACATGCAGTGGGATTTGGCACCTTGATTGCTAACGATAACTTGTGGGGAAGCAGGCATTACATCTCAAAGAGATTTGCCTTTCTTCATTTCCACTTGGACCACCCTAACTGCTTACTAACCCATCTAAGTCCTCACATTCCTTTCGCCAGAAGACTGGACCCTAACTTTTGTCAGGGGTATGGGCCAGGACCATTCTGGCTGCTTCATGCTGAAAAGGGGTGTCCTCACAGAACAGAAGCAGGGCATCCTTCAGAGTCAGATCTGGGGGTCCCCAGTAGAATATGGATTGCTTCAGGGGCATTGTCTGAAGTACCACCTGGGGTTTGATGGCTTCTGGTTGTTTAGTCCAGGATAACACAAAGTATAAGGCAGTTAATATCTCTCTCAATTGAAAGTCTCATCTTGTGAGAGTTCCAGGGATTCGGCTGGAAGCCTCAATGTCAGAGACCTGGTTTTAGGGCTTCAAATGTGAAAGAATTGTCAAATGTTTAAACCATTTGGTCAGTGTAAGTCAGACCTGAGCATTTCAACTAAAGCTATGAAACAGATCTAATCAGATAAAGATAATGCCTTTAAGATTTAAACTGTAAAGTAGTTTAACACAATAAAGGCAACAGAAAACACATGGAACTTCCTTGAGATACCTAAAACTGTTACCTAGGTCAGTTAGAAAACACAGAAAAACTTGATTGAAAAAGATGAGCATATGATAGCAATGTGTGCTCATCAGGAGAGTTTAATAGAACAAGCAGAATTTTAACCCATATTTGTTTTTTTTTTTGTTTTGTTTTGTTTTTGTTTTTGACAGGCACAGTGGATAGTGAGAGAGAGACAGAGAGAAAGGTCTTCCTTTGCCGTTGGTTCACCCTCCAATGGCTGGTGCATCGCGCTGATCCGAAGCCAGGAGCCAGGTGCTTCTCCTGGTCTCCCGTGCGGGTGCAGGGCCCAAGCACTTGGGCCATCCTCCACTGCACTCCCAGGCCACAGCAGAGAGCTGGCCTGGAAGAGGGGCAACCGGGACAGAATCCAGTGCCCAGAACCCGGTGTGCTGGCGCCGCAGGTGGAGGATTAGCCTATTGAGCCGTGGCACCGGCAACCTATAGTTATTTTACATTAGGTTTTGAATCCAGGTAGGAAACGGGTAAATGATTTTTACACAGCAAGCCCTAGGAGTCTTAGGAAAAACGTGGAGCCTGGAAAACAAGACACATAAGCATAGTACCAACAGTACTTTGTTAAAAGACATATTTTTGAGGATCACATTGTGGATGACAAAATAGTTAGACTAGTTAAGATTACAGTAACAATTCAGGGGCCGGAGCAATGGCTCACTTGGTTAATCCTCCACTTGCGGTGCCAGCAACCCATGTGGGTGCTGGGTTCTAGTCCCGGCTGGTCCTCTTCCAGTTCATCTCTCTGCTATGGCCCACGAGGGCAGTGGAGGATGGCCCAAGTACTTGGGTCCCTGCACCTGCATGGGAGACCAGGAGGAAGCACCTGGCTCCTGGCTTCAGATTGGCACAGCGCTAGCTGTAGCGGCCATTTGGGGAGTGAACCAACAGAAGGAAGACCTTTCTCTCTATCTGTTTCTCACTGTCTATAACTTTACCTGTCAAATAAATAATAATAAAAAACAATTCAGTAGTTAATAGCTTCTTAGAAAGTGTAGCAAAGTTTCACAGACCTTTATACATTTTAGGGCAGTAGCAAACAGAGGCATCGCGCTGATCCGAAGGACTTGGCCCATCCTCCACTGCACTCCTGGGCCACAGCAGAGAGCTGGCCTGGAAGAGGGGCAACCAGGACAGGCTCCAGCGTCCTGGTTGGGACTAGAACCTGGTGTCCCGGCACTGCAAGGCGGAGGATTAGCCTATTGAGCCGTGGCGCTGGCCCCTTGTCAGTATCTTTAAAAAGGTGACTAAACAAATAGGGAAAATAAGACATGACAGACATCCTTTAGTAGAGGGGGCTGAGACAAGGTGCATGGGCCTTGGCTGCTGACCAAACACATGGAACGTTACCCCAACACCCACCCCCCCCCCCCCCCCCATACAGACACAAACTTTACGAGATCGGAGAGGGGATAGTGGACAGCCCTGGGCAGATCAGGCAAGCCAAAGTCAGGAGGGGCTACATAGAGAGCTGAGAAATTAAGTTGGCCGATGTGTCTTTTAATCTGGACAGGCTGAGCAGTTACAGTAACCCAGACAACTTTTCCCTGGATACTGCAGCCTTCTGGATTACCAGAGAACATACTGGACGATCTGTCTACACAAGGTCAGGTGTCGTAGACAGCTACACCTAATGGGAATCTAGATGGAAAAGCTGCCTGTCTGATACCTGGACTCTGAGCCAACACTAATGAGATATCTAGGAAATACCAGCTAACAACAGACCAACAGTTCAAGTTTGTAGGAATTTTGAGATCTGACGAGGTAAGGAAACTTAGAGCATTTAGCATGAGAAACAGAGAGAGATCTTATTGGGGTTTGGGTTACAGAAAGGATTCATTGAAGCATGCATCCTGGAGCCCATGGCCTTGCTCCAAACTGCGCCCAGCCTCACTGACAAACTGATCTCCGAGGGAAGAGCAGAATGCAGTTTTTAGCCTGACTATGCAACAGGCTTTTGCTGATCAAGGAGTCTTTGAAAAACACCAGAGAGTAGCCCTGGCCTGACTCCAACACCTTCTCCCAGGCTCCCATGGCGGGCTCATCCCCATGAAAGGAAACTGAGTCAGAGCAGAGCTGAGATGAGAAGTATGAAAGGTGGAGCTTCCAGTGTTGTAGCTCCTGAGCACTCCAAAAGAGCTGGTCACAGGCATTCAAGTCTGGGGCAAGGTAAGGGGTCAGTGGGTCATGGAGCCCATGACCTTTGCTCCTTACTGAGCCCAGTCTCAGTAGTGCCCCTCCCTACAGGAAATGCGCTTTCCATCCCAACACCATTGCCACTGTCAGGGATGGGTGTCCAGCCAACAGACCTTCTGGAAGCACTGGAATGTGGCCCCTGGCAGGATCCAACAGCCATCTCAAGGCCTTCTTCCAGTCCCTCGCGAAGGGCCAGTCCATGTGAGAGAGTGTGGTGCTTCACAGCCCAACCCCTGCATGGGCTTGTCAGGCACCGGGGTCCGGCCAAGAGATTTTCAGAACATTCTGGGATGTGCCCTGGGCAGTGTTCCTCAGTCATCTCAGGGCCTTTTCCCTACCCTTGCGAAGTACCAAGAAGAGAGAAGTTAGAAGTTGAGTTTCAGCTACAGGGGATTGCTCTGTCTTCATCAGCAAACCTGGCCGCTGTCTTAAGGCCGGCAGCAATGCTAACCACTTTTAACTGGCCTACAGGGACCTTGTGTTCTTGAGGAAGTGAGAGTTACTATGGAAGAGTAAAGCTCTTTGGAAAACAGAAATAAAAGCAGTCCACGTGCTCACCCTTCTGTCCAGGCCTTGTGATGATGGCTGGAGTCGAGTTTGAACTAGATCCGTCAGGTTGTAGTTGGAGGATCATGGCACCAACGATGGTACTGGTGAAACACCAGTGAAGAAAGACAACCTTGGTTCTTTGTCTAGTCAGAGATCTCCTGCGGAAGCGGTCTAGAGCAGGCTCCGAGAGAGGCAGACCTTTTGTCTCTGTTCTTTAATCTTCTGTTTGCTACTGACTCATTTTTCTCATTTGTCGATTATCTTCTGCTCTTGTCTTAAACCCACCTACCTTTTGAATTCTTATTTTTTGTTCTGTTTTTCATAGGTCCCAGTGCCTTGATCTAGTTCTCCATCTTTTTTTCTTGAACATTAAATGCAGATATTTTTCTATATTCTTATTTTTTATATTATTTATATTTTTATATTACTTGATTTTACTCTGAACAATATTAGTAATTTTTTTAAAGATATATTTATTTATTGGAAAGATAGAGAGGCAGAGGCAGAGAGAGATTAAGATCTTCCATCTGCTGGTTCACTCCCCATGTGGCCACAATGGCTGCCGGAGCTGGGCCTATCTGAAGCCAGGGGATGGGAGCCAGGGGCTTCTTCTAGGTCTCCCACATGGATGCGGGGTTCCAAGCGCTTGAGCATTCTACTGGTTTCCCAGGTGCCTTAGGGAGCTGGATTTGAAGTAGAGCAGGTGGGACTAGAACTGGCACCATATGCTTATTAGATATCAGCACAATAGGCTTTACCCACTACACCACAGTGCCCGCCCCAGTGTTAGTAAATTTTGATTGAGTGCTCAACACAGTGCCCGACACTGTGTAAAAAGTTTTAGAAATATTATCTGTCTTCCACTGGAGAGTTGTTAGTTTTTTTTTGTTTGTTTGTTTGTTTGGATAGGCAGAATAGTCTTGGCAGACACCTTGATGTGGTAGAGAATGCTAAGTGAATTGATAGTGAAAATTTTCTTCTGATGCTTCTATTTCCTCAGTGAAAATAGAAATCAAAGTCATCAGTTCAGAGTTATGGTAAAGGGGAAGATATTTGATAATGAAGAGAAATGACTGTGTGTGTGTTATGGAGATACATTGTTTGCTAGGCGGGTTTGGTAGCCCACATGAAGTTTGTGATGGTTTTATATTATCAACCATGTCTGCTAAGGGTGTAGAATTGGAATAGGCAGAAAGTTTGATTTACCTAACCCAGTATATATTATAAAATGAAAAGTCAAGAAAATTGAGGTATGTGCAGAGGAGTGATGATGGCAGTTAAACATGGAATTTATACGGGGTATAGAAAAGAGATCTAAAAAAGAGGATAGGATCAGTATGCAGTAGAATATGGGAGAATGTGTAATTGAGTGAGCTGGAAAGAAGATTTCTGATAAGAGTCGGATACCTTAAATTCAAATTATACAGATCTTAGTTTTTGGTGATGCAGAATTTCTTGTGCCTGACTATGCAAGTGAGTGCCTGAAATATAGTAGAGGATAAGGTCTTTAAAGAAGAAATCAAGAAACTGAGAGGCCATCATATTAGAAGAGGTAATGTTGGAGAGAATATTTATAAGCCAGGTAACATACTCAACAAGTAAAGAGTTATTAATTGTGAAGGGAAGACGGTGACTGGGCTGATCCCTGTGAGTTGCGATTCAAAGCTGAGAATGTTTACAGAGAAGAGTTTGAAAAGGCATACGAGGACCTTGACCCATCTCTAACCTAGTGGTAGGAGGCTTGTATGTGAGACAAAACATTTCTTATTTTAAAGGAGTATAGAGGAGGCAGTGTTGTCAGGAAATACTGAGAGAACATAATGAGAAGGTACTTTGCAGATGTTTGGCTATGAGTTCCACAGAGTCAGTAGAAGAGATTTAGGCCTGAGGGTAGGATGGGCAGAAGATTTATCAGAAACTAGGCTGTCTGGAACCATGTGCAGATCACATACTTGGAAATGAAGGATGACATTGGAGAATCGGGTTTAATAGTGATTGATACAGGCTAGGGTGAGTGGTGTTGCCTTAGGGGTAATGAGATCTTCTCTAGAAGTTATGGTGACTAAATTTTCCTTCTTTTTTTTTTTTGTATTCTTTATTTTGCTTGGATTGTATCAAAATAGCATCAGTTGCTAGGGTTCCTGGGGAACAAGGTTGCTTCCTTCTCCTTACCTCCCACTTACTCTTGAGAACTGCCTCAGTATACACTTTAAGCAGATCTTTCCATCTGGGCAGAAAGTTTGTAATTGACACTTAATCCCCGTACTAGCATGCTGTGGTCTTTTTTTTTTTTTTTTCCTACTTTGTATTATGCCTTTCATAGGCAAAAGAAGACTTCAAAAAATTATTGGATATGGAATTAAAAGGTAAGTTTATTTTGGTGCAGAAAACTTTGAAATTCGTGCATGTAAGGGTTCTTCACAATGCACATTATGAAAAACAAGTTCATGTAAATGCACATTATGAAAAAAAGGCATGGATTTTAAAAATTTTGGCACCAAAAATCTTTTCGCTGCCGGCGCCGTGGCTCAACAGGCTAATCCTCCGCCTTGCGGCGCCGGCACACCGGGTTCTAGTCCCGGTCGGGGTGCCGGTTCTGTCCCGGCTGCCCTCTTCCAGGCCAGCTCTCTGCTGTGGCCAGGGAGTGCAGAGGAGGATGGCCCAAGTGCTTGGGTCCTGCACCCCATGGGAGACCAGGATAGGCACCTGGCTCCTGCCATCGGATCAGCGCGGTGCGCCGGCCGTAGCGCGCCAGCCGAGGCGGCCATTGGAGGGTGAACCAACGGCAAAGGAAGACCTTTCTCTCTGTCTCTCTCTCTCTCTCAATGTCCACTCTGCCTGTCAAAAAAAAAAAAAAAAAAAAAAGTCTTTTCGCTGAAGTCTATTTCTGTGAACTTTTTGAAGTAACTTCCATATATGTTCTCCTGTTCTTTATGTGTTTCTTCTTGTATGTATATCCTTATAGTTTTTTAATGGTTATGTGGTAGTTTTTATTGATGATACTGGTATCAATCATTCTAATAATATTGGACATGTAGATTGCCTTTATGACTAGATATTACATACTTGTATATTCTTTTTTCTAATTTGTATTTTTATTGTGTAAATAATTATAGGAAAATTAGAAAACAGGTAAGCTATAATAAATGAAGTCATCTGAAATTCTGTTCAGACATAACAGTTACTCTCAATGATAAATTCCTTGAGATAAATAAATCTGTGGAGCTAAAGGATGTAATATCTTTGTCTTGTGCTGTTTATTTATTGATTTGAAAAAAAGTGCTGATTTTGATTTGCAATAACACTAAACAGTTAATAAACAATTTTCTTCACAGCCACGATAATACAGGCTAATTTGTAAGAATTTGCTAAAAGTATTTTAATGTTATAAATCGCATTTTGTGTTTACTAGAGATGTGAAGTTGTTTTTCCCTCTGTGTTACCTGTTAAGAATTCTCTGTTTCCTTATGTGGACATGGTCTATATAAAACTGTAGGCAAAATTCCCCAAATTTCTAAGTAGTATTACTTAATTTTTAATGGTTTGTAATATTGTCAGCATATATTTCATGTTTTATATTGAATCCATATACATGTGAACATGCGTGTTTACTTATTCCTGTATTTACTTATTTAAACAGTTCAGAAACAATTGCCAGATGTTGGTATATCCTGCTTTCTGGATCTGTGCTTGTGAAAGACTCCATGGTCTTGCCTCCATGCAGGTATATTTACATTTATTTTTTAGTATATATGGCAGGCAGAGTTAACATTGCAACTATTTATTTTGTGTCATATATTTAAACTTTGTAGGATGTATTACTTCTCTCAGTAAGTGACCTTTTCTCTTCCCTTCCTTTCCCTTCTCCCTTTTCTTTCTTTCTTTTGTGTGTTTTTTGGTAGTTCTTGAGTCAGAGCCCTCATCCACTGTTTTATTCTTTAAATGCCTGAAACAGCTGGGGCCAGGCTGGAGTGGAAGCCAGTAGCCAGAATCTCAATCTAGATCGCCCACATAAGTCACAGGAAATGCTTCACCAGGAAGATAGAATCAGGAGTCAAAACCCAAGCACTGATGAGAGTTCTGAGTGACCCAACTGGCATCATAACATCTAAGCTCAACTGGCATCATAACATCTAAGCTAAATATTCACCTTGGCTGATAAATTTTTAAAATGCTTTTGCTTATTATTGGTACTATAGATATACTAGGTAGGAATCAACTAGTATTGCATGTTTCAGAGGGTGTGCTTTAAGTTACACTGTAATATAGTATCTTCTACCCGTTTGGGTCTTAGGAAGAGATCTGATTCATCTAATGGTTTTGGATTCATTGCTCTTACTGACTGTAGATAGGCAATATGTTGTAATAGTTAAGAATTGGAGTTTTGGATAAAGTTAAAGCAGATTAGAAACCTCATTTCCTCAGTTACGTAATTTAGGACACATTTTCGCTTTCTTGTCTATAAAACAGGTATAATACTGGTGCCTTGTCATGAAACTTTAGCAAGCTTCTGCTCAAAGCTCTTGAAAGAACTCTGTAAAGGTTCACACTCCAGAGCTAGAGTGCATGCATTCATATCTACTACTTCTTGATTGTACTTCTTAATCTCTTTGTGCCTTGGTTTCCTGACTTTTAAAATGGGACTAATAATAGAACATTTTATAGGTTATTTCAGAGAAACAAATGATTTAATCTACATAAATCTAGAACAGTGAATGGCTAGTAAAAATGATTATTATAAGTATTAGGAAAAAGAGTGGTTAGAAAGATAGTCAAGTGGTATTCTTAGAGGATTTAGTTTGCCCGCAATTCTAAGTTTCTTAGACCTCAGATTATGGTTTGGTGACATAAAAATATTTTTAGTGATTTTTTTTTTCCCCTTGAAGTTGCATTTTCTAGGCTTTTTAAATTTAAGAAGTAAAATTACAAATGGAGAGAGGGAGAGAGAGAGAAAGCTCTGCCATGCACTGGTTCACGCCCTGAATGGCCGCAGTGGCCAGAGTGGGCCCATCTGAAGCCAGTAAGTCTCCCATGCGGGTGTAGGGGCCTAAACACCTGGGCCATCTTTACTGCTTTGCCAGGCCATCAGCAGGGAGCTGGATCAGAAGAAGAGCAGCTGGACCTAAAACTGCACATATATAGGATGCCGGCACTGCCGACAGAGGTTTAGCCTGCTGGCTCAGCACCAGCCTGAGGTTTCTAGGCTTTTAAAGTAGGATTTCCAGTTTCAGTTCAATTATTTTTTTTTTTGTAATAACTATTAAACTTAAATTGCAGGCTAACAGAGATCTCAGTTTAAATGCCATTTTTAAAATTAATGTCTTGAGTCCTGAAACTTTATATCATCAGCTATCAGTTAAATCTGTGCTTCTGGACTAGTAGCTTAAAATGTATAGTTGGGGCCCACGCCGCAGCTCACTAGTCTAATCCTCCGCCTGCGAAACCGGCACCCTGGATTCTAGTCCCAGTCGGGGCACCAGATTCTATCCTGGTTGCTCCTCTTCCAGTGCAGCTCTCTGCTGTGGCCTGGGAGGGCATTGGAGGATGGCCCAGGTCTTGGGCCCTGCACCCGCATGGGAGACCAGGAGGAAGCACCTGGCTCCTGGCTTTGGATCAGCGCAATGCGCCTGCCATAGCGGCCATTTGGGGGGTGAACCAGCGGAAAATGAAGACCTTTCTCTCTGTCTCTCTCTCTCACTGTCCACTCTGCCTGTCAAAAAAAAAAAAAAAATGTATAGTTGGATATTTTTGCAAATTATTTAAGTTTTTGGACAGTTGTTCCTTTGTCTTGTATTTGTGAAGGCTCACATTAATGAATTTCTATTGTATTAGTCGGTGAAACAGGGTAAACTGAGTTGATGCTGCCTACAGTTTTTGTTTTGTGTTGTTTTAGTATTTTTCTTTTTGAATATTTTCTCACTTCCTTAGCTTTTGTGAGTGGTCAGAAATTTTTGCTGAGACTGTGTAGCCAACACTGTGGGTTAACCTGCCACTTGCCACGCCCACATCCCATATGGCTGCAGGTTCCTGTCCTGGCTGCTTCTCCTCTGATTGGATTCCTTGTTGTTGTGTCTGGGAAAAGCAGCAGAAGATAGTCCAAGTGCGTGGGCCCCAGACACCTACATGGGAGACCCTGAAGAAGTGCCTGACTCTTGGCTTCAGGTTGCCCTGGCTGTTGAGGCTAGTTGGGGAGTAAACCACAGATGAAAGATCCCTGATATTCCCTCTTTGTAACTCCTGTCTATAACTCTGCCTTTCAAATAAATAAATCTTTAAAAAAACAAAAAGTTTAAGTGATAGGCTTATATAACATTTTTTTTTTTAATCATAGCCATGGTATGCAATCATGATTGTCACAGCAAATAAGATTTCTTTTCTCCAAAGGAACCTTTTATTTAATGAGTAAAACTTTAGGAATATAGTGATTCTTACCCCGATACCCTCCCTCCCAAGCAAATATGATTATACAAGTTTGTTTAATCTTCATTTCTAAAGAGTAAATGTAGAGGATTTTCATTTTCTATGTGAAAGTTATTTGTGATAGTTTTGTCGGGTAATTATTAGAATTGATGAGTTAATACAAATAAATCACCTAGAATATTTCTTGCGTTGTATTAAGAATCAAATTAGTTTTGTCTTCTAGCAACGTGTAGCATGGTAGCAGTGGTATATGCCTTTTTTTTTTTTTTTTTTTGAAAGAGTTACACAGAGAGAGAAGGAGAGGTACAGAGAGAGAGCTCTTCCATCTGCTGGTTCACTCCCTAGTTGGCTGCAATGGCCCGAGCTGCACCGATCAGAATTCAGGAGCCAGGAGCTTCTTCCAGGTCTCCCTCGCAGGTGCAGGGGCCCAAGGACTTGGGCCATCTTGCACTGCTTTCCCAGGGCATAGCAGAGAGCTGGATCAGAAGTGGAGCAGCCAGAGCTCGAACTGGCGCCAATATGGGATGCTGTTCTCGCAGATGGCGGCTTTACCACGTATGCCACAGTGCCGGCCCCACTATATGTTCTTTTTTTTTTTTTTTTTTTTTTAATATTGATTTATTTGAAAGTCAGAGTTACACAGAGAGAGGAGAGGCAGAGAGAGGTGTCTTCCATCCGCTGGTTCACTCGCCAGATGGCTGCAACGGACAGAGCTGCACCCATCCGAAGCCAGGAGCTTCTTCCGGGGTCTCCCATGCGGGTGCAGGGGCCCAAGCACTTGGGCCATCCTCCACTGCTTTCCCAGGCCACAGCAGAGAGCTAGATTGGAAGTGGTGCAGCTGGAACTAGAACTGGCACCCACATGGGATGCCGGTGCTTCAGCCCAGGGCGCCAACCCGCTGTGCTACAGCGCCAGCCCCTATATATGTTTTTTATACCAGCATTATATGATTGCTACCTTATATAGGAGAAGGAACATAATAGTAGTAGTCTAATTTATAACCTATAGCCAGCTTTGAGATAGATAGTATGTCCTGAGTCAGTCAAGAGAAAGAAATCACACAGCAATTGAAATAGGGACAGTTTAAAGTTCCTATATCTTTGGAGAAATTACCTTTTACAGATGGTAAAATAGGTTATCTTACAGTTAAGGGAGAGTCTCCAAGGAAGGAACAAACTTGAAAAGGGTCCCTTCCCAAAGAGAGAATTCAGACTTGATTGGAGGAAACATCAGTTGTAGCCCAGTAGTTACTGGAGAGATGCACTGTGTATTGTTTTTTTTGACAGGCAGAGTTAGAGAAAGGTCTTCCTTTTTCCATTTGTTCACCCCCAATGGCCGCTGCGGCCGGTGCACCACGCTGATCCAAAGCCAGGAGCCAGGTGCTTTCTCCTGGTCTCCCATGCGTGTGCAGGGCCCAAGTCCACTGTACTCCTGGGACACAGCAGGGAGCGGGACTGGAAGAGGAGCAACCGGGACAGAACCCGGCGCCCCAACCGGGACTAGAACCCGGTGTGCTGGTGCCGCAGGCAGAGGATTAGCCTAGTGAGCCATGGCGTCGGCCCTTAACCCTCATTTTCCAATAAAGAGCTATGCAGCTTGAATAGTTACTGTTAGCTGTGATAATTATATATCCTATTGACCAAGGACTTCCTTACAAAATTGGCCTCCAACAAATTATATGTAAAATAAATGTGAGGAAGAGAAGATGATTAACGTATCAAATACAATGAGGATCCCTCAAAAAATTGTTGGAAATGGAACTGATATTTATAGATACTTTGGTGCAAAAATTTTTTGTGAATCATGCTTATAAAGGGGTCTTCAGAAAAGTTGATGTTGAAATACATATTATGAAAAGTAATGATTTCAGGAAACTTTTATATCAAAATCTTTTAGTACCATTTTCCTACAGATTTTTATTTTCTTTTTTCTTTCTTTTATTTATTTATTTATTTATTTTTTTTGACAGGCAGAGTGGACAGTGAGAGAGAGAGACAGAGAGAAAGGTCTTCCTTTTGCCGTTGGTTCACCCTCCAATGGCCGCCGCGGTAGCGCGCTGCGGCCGGCGCACCGCGCTGATCCGATGGCAGGAGCCAGGTGCTTCTCCTGGTCTCCCATGGGGTGCAGGGCCCAAGCACTTGGGCCATCCTCCACTGCACTCCCTGGCCACAGCAGAGAGCTGGCCTGGAAGAGGGGCAACCGGGACAGGATCGGTGCCCCGACCGGGACTAGAACCCGGTGTGCCGGCGCCGCAAGGCGGAGGATTAGCCTAGTGAGCCGCAGCGCCGGCCTTCTTTTATTTTTTGACAGAGTGGATAGTGAGAGAGAGAGACAGAGAGAAAGGTCTTTCTTTTCCGTTGGTTCACCCTCCAATGGCCGCTGTGGCCGGTGGGCTGCAGCCTGTGCACCGCACTGATCCGAAGCCAGGAGCCAGGTGCTTCTCCTGGTCTCCCATGGGGTGCAGGGCCCAAGGACTTGGGCCATCCTCCACTGCCTTCCCGGGCCACAGCAGAGAGCTGGCCTGGAAGAGGGGCAACTGGGACTAGAACCCCGGGGTGCCGGCACCACAGGCAGAGTATTAGCCTATTGAGCCACAGCGCCGGCCACAAATTTTTATTTTAATTTTTAAAATTTATTTATTTGAAAAGAGTTACTGAGAAGGAGAAGCAGAGAAAGAGCAAGTGAGCAAATGCTTACATCAGCTGGCTCACTCCCCAGATGGCTGTAATGACCACAGCTGGCCTAGGCTGAAGGCAGGAGCTTTATCTTGGTGTCCCACATGTGTGCAGGTCCCAAGGACTTGGGCCATCCCTCACTGCTTTTTTCCTGGTGCATCAGTCCGTAGCTGGATTGGAAGTGGAGCTGCTGGGGCTGGCGCCATGGCTCGCTTGGTTAATCCTCTGCCTGCGGTGCCGGCATCCCATGTGAGCACCAGGTTCTATACTAGTTGCTCCTCTTCCAGTCCAGCTCTCTTGTGGGCTGGGATAGCAGTGGAAGATGGCCTAAGTGCTTGGGCCCCTGGACCTGCATGGGAGACCAGGAAGAAGCTCCTGGCTCCGGATCGGTGCAGCGCCGGCCTTTTTAAAGTGCCATTGTATATACTGTAAACATAGAAAATATGAAAAGCTACTATTCTGTTTCTGCATTGGGTCACAAGGCTATAGTTGTTATCTCTGGCTTCCTTTTTTCACCACCCAATCAGTATTTCAGCCATTTGCTGAAACCTCAGCTACTCTGGATTCTTTACCTGATGGTTGGAACAAAGCCTTCATTTCTCAAAGGTCCCCAGTCATCCTTTTTTGGCTTTTTTTTTTAATGCACAGGTAGGTACTACATACGCATCTCTACATATAAGTACACGTAAATACTACATGTAAGTACTATCCTGAAGAGGATCTTCTGGGCTGTATACATAGTGTGCAGTCACCTAGCTGCTTCTTGGTGATTGAGATCAATTACTTGGGTCAGTGGAAAAACTGTTGGTTTAGTGTTGATGTGGAAGTCTTTAATTCCACAAACCATTGTTGTGTTTCCTGGTGGAAACAATCCTTCTTCGGGCATTAAGAACTCAGAGTTTGGAAAGGATACAAAAATTTTGGGAATGAGTTATTAGGTATAGAATTGAGAAGAGCCACTCCTACTTCCATACCTTAAAAGAAACCCTTATATTCTAGCTATTGGGGGAAACAGAAATCATTGCTTTACTTTCGTTCCTGTGAAATGAGTTCCTTGATGGAACACAGTCTTGTGTTGAGTGCTAAGACTGTAGGAAAATATTTTGTAATTCCTGAATAAGGGTGTTAACAAAGAAATGTAGGGAAATGCCTTGCCATAATGTGTCTACTCCAGTAAGGACAAATATCTGCCTCCTCTAGCATAGAAGAGGTCCAGTGTAAATAATCTGCCTGTGGGTGGCTATCTGGTCCTGTTGAGGAATGAGCCATATCAGGGATGCAGTCTGTGTTGTTAGCAAATTAAGTATCCAGCTGCAGTATTGGCTTTTGAGCTCCCCTGCATATTCTCCCTCTACCACCCTGTGTACTTCCTTCACAGTCCCATTGATGAAGCTCTAGAGTGACTGCAGAATACGATGGACATTGACAGAGCATGTTCTTTGTCTACCTGATTATTAACAGCCTTATCTACACAGGACGCAAATATCTTCAAAGTACCTACTCTTTTTGAAAATGGCCTGCCCACATGTATTTTCCCAGACTTTCTTGTTACTAATTTTCCAGTTGTGTTCTTTTCAAGTCCCTGACCATTCAAGCAAACTTCTGGCAACTGCCTGTGAATCGATTTAGATCAGCAGTTCTCAACTTAGACAAAATGAGCAACAAATGTACTGCCTGAAGTTCTGTCCCTAGGAGGACTTCACTTCACCAGCACCCTTCAGGGCCATCTCTGAATGTGGCTGTTCACTGTTGGGTGATCCTAGCATGTTGTGCAGACCCAGAAAGAAGCTTTGTTGTCCTGCTCCAAATCAAGGAACTCTGGGGAAATTTTACTGACATGGGAGGCCTTTGAGTTTTTAAGGAATTTGTTTCCCAAACACTTGATTGCATATATTTTAGGAAGGCATCACAGTACCCTTCTGTTACTTGCAAATGAAATTTTCTTTGTAACTTAAACCAGTTAGACATGAAAATTTACAGAGAGGATAAGTAGTAAATCTGTAATTTAAATGTCTTGTTTTGAAATAAATTCTTTTTCTAGAATTGAGTTCATTTTTTAGTTATCACAGTAAAATTTGATGTTCGACTTCATTACATTGGAGGTTGAAGTAAAATTTAACTCATTTGTCTAAACATTTGCATATACAGCAAATATCAGATACTAGCAATAGACAGAATACTGATGACTGCTGTATTTTTTAAGAGATTTACTTATGGAGTCTGTGTTGTAGTGTAGTAGACCATTCTCTCTGTCTCTGCCTCTCTCTAACTCTGCCTCACAAATAAATAAATAAAATCTAAAAAAATTACGAGAGTTACAGACAAGGAGAAGTAGAGACAGAAAGGTCTTCAGATGCTCATTAACTGCCCATATGGCTGCAGTGGCTGGAGCTGGGCCTAGTCGGAGCCAGGAGCTGCTTCTGCATCTCCCACGCGGGTGCAGGAGCTCAAGCTCTTGGGCCTTCTTGCACTGCTTTCCCAGGCTATAAGCAGAGAGCTGGATTGGAAGAGGAGCAGCACCCATATGGGATGCTGACAATGCAAGGAGTGGCTTAGCATACTGTGTCATAGCACCGACCCCTACTCCTGTATTTTCAGAGGGCCCAAATGCTATGTGGCATGGAAATAAGTTTGCTTGTAGAGGCAGATGTGAAAATGGGCTCTACAGATAAGCAGTTAGCTAAACCAATAAAGAGAACAGGCATTTCAGTTAGAGAATATCTGAAACACCAAGACGTTGATCCTACCACGCAACAGTATTCTATGTTAGTTACTGAGATTGGGAAAGGTAGTTGGTAAATATCACTGTCCATTTCCTAAAGATGTCATTTTTGTACAAAGCAATATATTGATACCATTAGAAGGTCAAGAAAGGAAAACAAGTTTACTTTAAGGAGTGTTTCTTCTTTTATTGTCCTCTACTCTATTCAACCCAATTTAATACATCTGCATAGAAAGCTATTTTTATTAATATTGTAGGAAAAAGTGATGCTACTTTTTCTCACCTACAAGTTTTATGTCTAGCACTCCTGCAACCAAGTACATGTTAACAAGAGAAAAGCATGCAGATTTAATTTAATAAAAGTTTTGTGTGACATAAGAGACTTGAGAAATGATGACCCAAGGACCCAGGGAGACTATTTTTATGCTAAGTTTGGGGAAGAAAGTGCATAGTTAAAGAGGAACATGACTGGACAAAAGAAGGGCATGATCTAATGGTAATAGCCTTTCTTTTTTCTTCTTTGTCATTTTGTCCACCCCAAATTATTTTCTGTGTCTCTGTGTGATAGTCCTTTTCCCAGAAATGGGGGCAGGATACCTGTCATGTGGGGGTCTTCAGGAGAGAAGGGAGGAGGTCAGAGAATGACCCTTGTAAGTTTTCTAGCTTGTTGCAGAGGAGAAGAGTTCCAGTTTAGTGACTTGTTTGGATGGAAATAGGTGGGTAGGTGAGAGTTGAGTGGGATTCTTGCTTCTGTGATCCCCCTCATCTCCCTCAGATGCCAAAGCTCCCTACCTGGGATTTGATGTTTTTGTTTATCTTTCTAGTGTTCTCTTTTTCCATGTACGTGAACAGAAATAAATAATTCTTAAATTTCCCATTTATTACTCAAATAGGAATATACTGTGTAGTTTTAACTCTTTTATTGTTACATAAGAGTATACAGTGATACAAATTTAAGGTAGTCAGTGACTGTACATAGAACATTAGGTAGTCATTACTACTTAGCACTTAGAAACAATCCATATGTCTTTTCTTACATCAGCTCACTTTCCTCCAAAGGTCTCATTTTCCTAAATTTTAATCTGTAGAGTTTCAACCTGTGGATGTGCACACATTAATCCTGTAGTTTGGCTTTGCTTACTTTTGAGCTCAAGGTGAATTCAGTCATGTGGTATTCTTTTGTGTGCCTTTTCTTTTGCCCAGCAATATGTTCATGAAATTCATCTGGTTTGGCAATTTCAGACTCCTTATTGAAATCTTGCTTTTAAGGCTCTAATACAAAATTGTGCTTCTTTTCCTTAGTTTCCAACTATGTCTCCAGGATACTTTTCTATACTCTTATTACAGTGATCACTATATTGTAATTACTGGTATGCTTGTCTCGGTGGCTCCTTGAGGACAAGGACTCTTTTTGTTTTTTAAAGGTTTATTTATTTATTTGAAAGTCAGGGTTACAGAGAAGTTACAGAGTTATAGAGGCAGAGAGAGATCTTCCATCCACTGGTTCACTCCCTACATGGCCACCACAGCCAAGGATCAGACAGGTTGGAACCAGGAGCCAGAAGCTTCTTTCTGGGTCTCCCATGTGGGCTCAGGGCCTCGAGCATTTGGGCCATCTTCCATTGCTTTCACAGGCACATTAGCAGGGAGCTGGGTTGGAAATGGAGCAACCACGATTTGAACTGGAACCCTTGTGGGATGCTGACACTGCAGGTGGCGGCTTTACCTGCTGCACCACAACAACAGCCCCAATGGCTGTATCATCATCTCCTCAAATGTCTGCACTGGCCAGGGTTGGGCCTGGACTGAAGTTGAGAGCCAGAAATTGAATCCAGGTTTCTTTATTATTATTATTATTATTATTATTATTTTTGACAGAGTGGACAGTGAGAGAGAAAGGTCTTCCTTTGCCATTGTTTCACCCCACAATGGCCGCTGCGGCTGGCACACTGCGCTGATCCGAAGCCAGGAGCCAGGTGCTTCTCCTGGTCTCCCATGGGGTGCAGGGCCCGAGCACTTGGGCCATCCTCCACTGCACTCCCTGGCCACAGCAGAGAGCTGGCCTGGAAGAGGGGCAGCCGAGACAGAATCTGGCGCCCCGACCGGGACTAGAACCCGGTGCCGCGCCGCAGGTGGAGGATTAGCCTGTTGAGCCGTGGCGCCAGCCAAATCCAGGTTTCTTATGTGGGCGAGAGAAACCAAGTTACTTAAGTCATTACTGTTGCCTCCCGGGCTCTACATCAGTAGGAAACAGGTATTAGGAGCTGGAGGCTGGTATCAAACCCATGCACTCCATGTGGTGCTTGGATGTCCTTACTGCTAGGCTATGCTGCCCACCCTTGTTTCCTGCTTTTGGCTATTATGTGTTGCTGTAGAGCTTTGTTTGTATACTTTGATTTCTCCTGAGTACGTATGTAGGGGTAGAGTGACTGGATTATAAGTCTTTATGTTACCACCTGCTTTAGTTTATTTTGTGTAAATATCTAGGAAATGGCCAGGTTCTAGGGTAGCTGCATGTTTAGCTTTGTAAGAAAATACCATGATCTTTCCCAAAGTTGTTCCATTTTACACACGAGCTTTTTGTAGTACTCTATAAACAAAGATACTGTTTAACAAAAACGATAATGGTAGAGGAACAGAAGAAAAAGGATGAGACACAAAAACAGATAGGAAAAGGACAAATATAATCCAGGTATGTAGTATTGCATTACAGGTATGTAGTCTAAACATTCCAGTCAAACGACAGAGATGATCAGATATGTGATGCTTATAGGAAATAGACTTAACCTTCAAAATGCAAATGAGTTGAAAATAAGGGGGCCAGCAATGTGGCATAGCAGATTAAGCCGCAGCCTGCAGTGCTGGCATCCCATATGGGCTCTGGTTCGAGTCCTGGCTGCTCCACTTCCCATCCAGCTCTCTGCTGTGGCCTGGGAAAGCAGTAGAAGATGGCCCGAGTCCTTTGGCCCCTGCACCCGCGTATGAAGACCTAGAGGAAGCTCCTGGCTCCTAGCTTCAGATTGGCACAGCTCTGGTCCTTGCGGCCAATTGGGGAGTAAACCAGCATATGTAAGACCTCTCTCTGGCTCTCTGCCTCTCCTTGTAACTTTTTCAAATAAATAAATAAATCTTTAAAAAAAAAAAAAAAAGAATGACTCAAGATAAACCATGCAAATATTCTTAGTAAGGCTGGAGTAGCCATATCTGTACAAGTCAAAGTAGAGTGACAGGAAATATTACTACAGATCAGGAGCAAAATTTCATAGTGTTAAAATAATAAATACATTTTGAACACCTAGCAGTCTTATTATATATTTAGAAACAGAACCCCAAAATATGATAGAAAAACTGACAATTGAACAGATCCGTGGAAGTTGAGCAGTTATACCTGATAACTTTAAAACTGCTCTCAATAGAACCATTAGACCGAAAATTAAGATAAGATTGAAAGGTATTATTAACCACTTTGTTTTAATATATAATTTTAATTTTCAAGTGTTAAGGCTTGTTCTCCAGAATAGGGCATATTCTTGGGCAGTGATAGACAACATTTTAAAAGGATTGAAAATATTGGAATTAATTTAATTGCTGACCACAGTGGAATTAAATTATAAATCAATACCAGAAAGAAATGTCAGCATTGAAATAACATTTATAAATGACCCATAAATTGAGGGACACTTCACAGCAGATATTGAAAGTATTTTCAATTGAGTTAAAATGAACATGCATCAAGATTTATGGGATGCAATTAAAGAAGTAGTTAGAAATTTATACCACATTTGTGAAAAAAGAACGAATTTAGGGGCCGATGCCGTGGCATACTAGGTTAATCCTCCGCCTGCAGTGCCGGCATCCCATATGGGTGCCGGTTCTAGTCCCGGCTGCTCCTCTTCCAGTTCAGCTCTGTGCTGTGGCTGGGAAGCATTGGAGGATGGCCCAAGGGCTTGGGCTCCTGTACCCGCGTGGGAGACTGGGAGGAAGCACCTGGCTCCTGGCTTCAGATTGGTGCAGCACCGGCTTTAGTGGCCATTTGGGGAGTGAACCAATGGAAGGAAGACTTTTCTCTCTCATTGTCTAGCTCTGCCTGTCAAATAAATAAATAAAATCTTTTTTTAAAAAAAGAATTTATTCATCAAAAGTATTCATATCTCGAACTGAAGGTACAAGTAAGATTTTAGTAGAAATCAGTGGAAAAAGAAAAAACTATAATGAAAAATTGATTCTTTGCAGAGGTCAGTAAGTTGGTATCACCAGTATTTGGCACAAAAGAGGAAGGGTTGGTATCCTATCAATGTAAAATATTACATGGGAATTTTGTAAACATGTTTTATATCAACAAATTGGACAAATCTTGTAAAGACATACATTACCAAAATAGAAAAACAGAAAATTTGAGTACAAAGAGAAACCTTAGGCCTGCTCAGATGGACTTACTGCTGACCACTTTAAAGCATTAGGAGGCTTTATTACATATCATATACAAACTCTTATAGAAAATAGGGAAAATAGTTTCAGTTTATTGCTGTGAGTTCATTATTACTGTCACCAGTAACAGAGCAAGACATCACAAGAAAAACTTTTGGATTGTTATCTTCATCAACTTATATGTAGAAATTAGTAAACTAGCAGCAAACTGAATCTTGGAGAGACAGAAGGAAATCTTCCGTCTGCTGATTCACTTCCCAAATGACCGCAAGGGCCAGAGCTGAGCTGATTTTAAGGCAGGAGCCAGGATCCTTTTCTGGGTCTCCCATGTGGGTGCAGCCTCCACTGTGTTCCCAGGCATATTAGCAGGAAGCTGGTTTGGAAGAGGAGCAGCTGGGACATGAACCGGCACCCACATGGGGTGCCAGCACAGCAGACAGAAGCTTAACCTACCATAGCACAGCACTGGACCGTATATTAAGATTATTATGTGCCACAACCAAGTTTTGTTATCCTGGGAGTGCAAGTTGATCTTGCATCTATAAGTCAATTAATGTAATATAGTTTGTTGGTAAAATAATGCTCAGGTACCATATGATTCTTTCAATAAATACTGCAGAAAAAAAAATCTCATAAAAATCCAAAACCTATTCAAGATACAATTGTAGACATATAGAAGGGAACTTCCTAACCCTTTTATAGGTCATGTAAAAAAATAGGTGATGTAGAAAATTTTTAGTTTTAATTTTTCAGTCATATTTCTGATCCATTTCTTAATTTTTGTTTATAATGTTATATTCAGATGTTTCCCTCCCTTTCCCATTTCCTCACTTTTTATTCTCTTAATACCTGGTTGTTCAGTACCATTGATAGAAAAGATTATCTTTACCCATTGTTGACCTTGGCATCTTTGTCCAAAAATAGTTCAACTTACAAAGGTACTTCAAAATGTTTATGCAATATAAGATTAAGAGGTTAAATTTATCCTGACACAAATTTTTTTAAATATTTGCAAGGAATTTTGAAGAAAATAATGAGGGGATAATGTGCTGACTTAGCAGGAAATGGTACTGCTTGCAAAGTTGGCATCCCAAATTGGCCTTGAGCCCTAGAGCCTTGGCTTCCCCACTTCCAATCCAGCTCCTTTTTGGCGTCCTGGGAAAAGCAGAGGAAGCTCGCTCAAGTACTTGGGCCCCTGCCACCCATGTGGCAGACCTAAAAGCAGCTCCTGGCTTTAGCTGGCCCAGCCCTGCCCCACGTGACCATCTGGGGTGTTAAACAGCAGATGGAAGCTATCTCTCCTTCTCCCTCTCCCTCTCCCTCTCTATGACTTAAAATCAAAAATTTAATCTGCCTTTTTAAAAGTTAGTGATAAATGCGTATTATGAAAAACTGCATAGAGTTTGAATTTTTTTTTTTTTTAGTACCAAAATCAGCTTAGCTTTTAATGTCATTTTCAGTTAACTGACGTGCCTTCATATAGGTACAGGTCTTCAGTTCTCTAGCCTGTTACATTGAGCTACAAGTTTATCTGATGCTGTATCGTTTCAAATACTGTAGCTTTAACACTATGTCTTAAAATTTTATAATACAGATATTTTAAATTGATTATTTTCCAAAATTGCTTTAGTTATTTTACTTCCTTTATATTTCCATTAAAATTTTATTTTTTATTTTAAAATTTTTTATTATTTTCATTTTAATCGAAAGGCAGAGCAAACACAGACAAAAATGTTTCAACTACTGCTTCCCTCCCAAAATGTCTGCAATAGCCAGGGCTGGGTCAGGCTGAAGTCTGCTGCCTAGAACTCAGTCTGGAATTGGAGGCAGAGCCAGGTCTCAAACCCAGGCTCTCCAGTACGGGATGCAGGTGTCCCAGGCAGCAGCTTAAATGCTGTGTGAAATGCCTACCTCTCTATACAAATTTTAGAGTTGTCCTTTCAACCTTGTAAGTCAACTTTTTGGGATTTTTATTTGTAATTGAATTGAATATGTAGACCAGTTTAGAGAGAATTTCATCTTAGTAAGTCTTTAAATCCATAAACAACAAAATATTATTTTTTTATTTGGGTCTTCATGAATTTCTCTCAACAGGGTTAGTTTTTTAGTTGTAGTTTTACAGGAATCTTGTACATACTTTGATAAAATTGTCTCTGAAGCATTATATATGCTATGTTTTAAAGATTTATAAAGAGTTACACAGAGAGAGGAGAGGCAGAGAGAGAGGTCTTCCCTCCGTTGGTTCACTCCCCAGTTGGCTGCAATGGCCAGAGCTGTGCCAATCTGAAGCCAGGAGCATCTTTCAGGTCTCCCACGCGGGTAGGGGCCCAAGGACTTGGGCCATCTTCCACTGCTTTCCTAGGCCATAGCAGAGAGCTGGATCAGAAGTGGAGCAGCCAGGTCTTGAACTGGGGCCCATATGGGATGCTTCAGGCCATAGCATTAACCCACTGTGCCACAGTGCCGGCCCCTGTATATACTATTTATAATAGGATTAAAAGATCTTTTATTTTCTGGTTGTTGCTAATAAAAAATAAAAATGGTTTTGGGGTTTTGTGTCCTTTAATTTTTCTAAATTCACTTATTTCTGATAGTTTTTACAGGGTTTACTTGATATGTGATTATATTATCTACAGTTGAAGTGTTTATTTTGCCTTTCTTGTGTAACCCATAGTTCTAAGACCTGTTGGTGAGGGAGAGTTTTTGTGTATATCAGTATGCCAGCTGATAAATTGATTAGGAATGTTACAAACAACTTGTATCAGTAGTCACCAAGATCTAAGTACTGATCAAAAACATGAATGCTAAACTAATAAATGAAAAGTTGAGAGGAAACTTATTATGGGTAGATCACATTGATACTGTCTCATGCCACTCTGCAATTTTAATACTGTTACGAAGTAAGATAGCCAGACTGAGTGTGTCCACCTGTGTGATATGATAGAACATTCCAGTAGGTCTTTTTGATACTTAACATTTCTCTTACTCATAATTATCTGTTTCAAATATATTTTGCACTAAAACAGACTTCTAATTCCATTTTTCCTTGAATTTTTTTAAAGATTTATTTATTTGAAAGAGTTACAGTGCGAGAGGTAGGGACAGATCTTGCATCTGCTGGCTCACTTCCCAGGTGACTGCAACAGCCAGGAATAGGCCAGGCTGAAGTCAGGAGCTGTTAACTGCTTCTGGGTCTCTCATGAGGATAGCAGGGGTCTAGATACCTGGGCTGCCAGCAGGGAGCTGGATCAGAAGTGGAACAGCCAGGACTCAAACCGGAGTCCATATGGGATAGTGGCATCTCAGCCAATTAACCCACTGTGCTGCAATGCTGATCCCCTTGAATTTTTTTAAGTGCTTTCATACTTTTAATGTCTTTGTTGGTTTCCTCATTCTAGATCTGCTATTACTGATCGATTTTTCTTTTGGTTATGGATTATCATTTCCTGTTCCTTTCCATGACTGTTTTCTTTTGTGTTTTTTATGAATACCACACTTTGTGAATTTTGGGTTGTTGAATTTGAGCTTTTGCTTTTTGTGTATGTGTGTGTTTTATTTGAAAGGCAAAATTAAAGAGAGAGGCTGGCGCCGTGGCTTAACAGGCTAATCCTCCGCCTTGCGGCACTGGCACACCGGGTTCTAGTCCCGGTTGGGGCACCGGATTCTATCACGGCTGCCCCTCTTCCAGGCCAGCTCTCTGCTATGGCCCGGGAAGGCAGTGGAGGATGGCCCAGGTCCTTGGGCCATGCACCCGCATGGGAGACCAGGAGAAGCACCTGGCTCCTGGCTTTGGATCAGCATGAAACGCCAGTCACAGCGGCCATTGGAGGGTGAACCAACGGCAAAAAGGTAGACCTTTCCCTCTGTGTCTCTCTCACTATCCTCTGCCTGTCAAAAAAAAAAAAAAAAAAAATTAGAGAAGGAGAGACAGATCTTCCATCTTCTGGTTCGTGCTCCAAATGGTCACAACTGCCAGAACTGAGCCAGGTGGAAATGAGGAGCCAGGCGCTTCCTGGTCTCCCACTTAGAGGTACAAAGGTTCAAGTACTTGGTCCCTCCTCTGCTGTTTCCCAGGGACATTAGCAGAGAACTGGATCAGGAGTGGAGTGGCTGGGGCTAGAAATGGTGGTGCCCGTATGGGATGCTGTGCCACAATGATGGCCCTTATTGTATTTCAACACAAATTAGGCTGTGTTCTAGCATGTAGTCTAGCTAATTGGAAACTGATTATTTTGGGCCTTATCTTTTACATTTGGTTGAGTAAGTCCAACACTACTTTATTGTAGGACTAGCATCACATTGCTGAGAATGCTGGTTCATGCTTCAGCCGTTAGGTAGCTTTTCTTCCACTCTGACTCTCAGGTTTGTTGTACACAAAGAGTCAAGGGGACTTTTCTGAAGCACTCACACACATAATCACCCGGACATATGCATATCCTTATCCATGTTCTTCTCTGTTCTCTGCCTTGTTTCTCTGCCCTCCCTTCTGTTACTCTACCCTATAAATTTTAAGCATCTTTCCCCTCATCTCACACCTCAGCATTTTCTCTGTCTCTTCTTCGCAGTGAGGTTGTCAGACGGTTGGGCTTCTTCCTTCTTGCTTAGTGAAATAGAGATTTCCTGTAGATGCTAAAATGGCCCATTGAGCAGGTGATCTTTTGCCTTTTCCCAGTGATCATATCTTAAAATTGTTTTATGTATTTTGTCTGTGTTTCTGGTTTAAGTGAGAAAGTAAATTAGGTTAGGTTACTGTCCTTTAAGCTTGCATTGAAGCTAGCTTTTAGAATTTTGCTTTTACATATGTTTTAGATAATGTAAGAGTTTGGGAAAACAAGAAAATTTTCTTCTACTTAAGAAAAAGGTGATTTTTTGCTTATGTTGAAAATAATTTTATTTGCATTTTGATTAGAATTTCTAAGCTACTATTTGTAAATCCTTCAACTGTGGAAATTTTTTTTTTAATGCTGTTGAAGCTTCTTAAGGACTTGCTTGTTACCTTATTTAAGCATTAGTGTATAGTTCATCAGTAAAACTGTGTCATTTTCTCTGTAAATGACTTACATATATATTTATTTACTTTAAGATTTACTTACTTATTTGAAAGTCAGAAGGAAAGGCAGACAGAGAGGGAGAGAGAGAGAGGTTCTCCATACAATAGTTCACCCTTCAGTTGCCCACAATGGCCAGGGCTGTGCCGATCTGAAGCCAGGAGCCAGCAGCCTCTTCTGGGTCTCCTACGTGAGTGCAGAGGCCCAAGGACATCGGCCATCCTCTACTGATTTCCCATTCCTTAGCAAAGAGCTGTATTGGAAGTGGAGCATCCGTGGTTTTTTTTTTTTTGTTTTGTTTTTACAGGCAGAGTGGGCAGTGAGACAGAGAGAAAGGTCTTTCTTTTTCGTTGGTTCACCCCACAATGGCCGCTGCGGCTGGCACACTGCGCTGATCCGAAGCCAGGAGCCAGGTGCTTCTCCTGGTCTCCCATGGGGTGCAGGGCCCAAGCACTTGGGCCATCCTCCACTGCCTTCCCGGGCCACAGCAGAGAGCTGGCCTGGAAGAGGGGCAACCGGGACAGAATCCGGAGTCATGACCGGGAGTAGAACCTGGTGTGCCGGCGCCACAGGCGGAAGATTAGCCTATTGAGCCACGTCCCCGGCAGGAAGTGGAGCATCCTTGACTTGAACTGGCACCCATATGGGACACGGGAACTGCAGGTGGCGGCTTGACTCAGTGTACCACTCAGTGCACCGGCCCTAACTTATGTATTTTTTAAGTTTATTTGTTGTTACTTTATATTTTATTTACATTATTAGTGGATACCCCCTCTCCTGGTTTAATTACTTTGGAATAGTAGTTTATTAATTTGTCATGGTCCCAAATTTTCAAATGTTGTGTTAATTTATGTAGCTTTAATAATTTATTCTGCATATAATTATGTTAATATATTGTGTGTCATACCATTAGAAGGTATTTTTTCTATTCCACTTTTTTAAAGTTTATCTTTTGAATTGAAAATCTGTCTTTTCCTTTGTCATTGCTTTCTTTTGATTTGTTCAACAATCTTTGAGACCAAGAATATAGAAATAACTTTCTTTTAATATTGATCCTTCTGTACTTTTTCTAAAGAGGTAGCCAGTGAATCTAACATTTTTTAAGAAATCATCTTTGTGCCTAACTACATTTCTATACTTAAATATTAGCATTTTAAGGTTTTTAAAAAATCTGTTGTCTAATACTGCTCAAAATAGTAAACTACTTTAAAAAAAATCATGATAATCCTGGGTATATATTTTCATGTAATTCAGTATATATTGGCTAGTGTTCAAAGTTGAAATTGGGCAGAGGGGCTGGTGCTGTGGCATAGCAGGTAAAGGCGTTGCGGGCAGTGTTGGCATCCCATTTGGGTGCCAGTTCGAGTCCTGGCTGCTCCACTTCTGAGCCTGCTCTCTGCTGTGGTCTGGGAAAGCAGCAGAAGATGGCCCAAGTCCCTGGGCCCCTGCACCCACATGGGAGACCCGGAAGAAGCTCCTGGCTTTGGAACGGCGCAGCTCTGACCATTGTGGTTGGTCGGTCTTCCTCCCTCCCTCCCTCCCTCTCTGTCTGTCTGTCTCTCTCTCTCTCTCTCTGCCTCTCCTCTCTGTAACTGACTTTTAAATAAATAAATAAATAAATAAATATTTTTTAAAAAAGAAATTGGGCAGATAGTTTTTATAATTAAGTTTAGGGAGTAAAGGTAGCAATTTAAAGGGAATTTTCATATAGAACTTTGTTAGTCTGTTGTGTATGGGCAGTTAAAAGGGGATGTTTTAGATTTTGCAAAATTTCTTTAAATTTTTGTTGTTTGGATTTTCCCATATTGATAAGTTAATAATCTTTGCTAAGTAAATTGTTTTTCTGTTTTTATAGTTTTGGTAAGCAGTTTGGAGGAAAAAGAGGATGTGATTGTCTTGTATTAGAGCCTTCAGAAATGATTGTGGTAAGAACTTCAAAGAATACTTAATTGTTGTTTGATACGCTTCGGTTTCAACCTCAAATGTAGTAGCCTTTACACACTGAAGGAAGTTCCATTACCATGACCTTGTAGAGTTTCTATTCAGTAGCATTAAAGCATAAGCTAAATTTACACATTTTCGTCTCAAAACTTTCTGGTCTCTTTGAAATAATGGGAAATACACACACGCACACAAAATTCCAAGTCTCATAATTTCTTTTATTTCTTGTACAAGAAAAGTAAAATATTTTTAAAAAGAGATCCTGACTTTTCAAGTGTTTTTTCCTTTCCTACTAGGTTTAGTAATTATACATGGAACATCTATGATCTGTATACCATAGTATAGGGAAAGAGATAGAGAAACAAGAAATACAATTAGACCCAAATTAAAAATGGTCTGTATCTTAGTATTTTTACTTGTTTTATTATTTGAGATCCGTTTTCATTCAAAGATACTTTTGCAGCAGTGATATCCCATATGGGCACTGGTTAGATGCCAGGCTGCGCCGCTTCTGATCTAGCTCCCTGCTAATGCACCTGTGAAAGCAGTGTCAGATGGCCCAGGTTCTTGGGCCCCTGGAGCTCTGTGGGAGGCCCTCATGAAGCTCCTAGTTCCTGCCTTCGGATGGGCCCACCTGCAACTGTTGTGGCTATGTGAACCAGTGAACTGAAGATCTCTGTGTCTCTTCCCTTCTCTGTAACTTTTTCAAATAAATAAATCTTTAAAAAAATACTTCTTTGCATTTTTATTTTAAGAGAACTGGGTAGCTGATGTAAGTTTAGAGTATCTGATTTTGTGTTTAAGCATTTGAAGAATCAAGAACACAGTTCGCTTTTACCTTCTGAGTTGACCTTACCACAAAATAGCCTAGACTGAATGGACTCACTGTCCTCCTAGCATCTCACTTAGATGACTTTTTTGTCATTTGATGCTGCTACAGTCAGGTGAACATCTTCAGGTAGTTTGTTTCCTCTTCCCCAGATCCAGGCAGCATTGGTTTCCTCATTTAATTGTCAGTTGAGGTCATGTTTCTCTTACTTTATGGGAAAAAAAAAATAAGTGCATTAATTTTCTCTTACATATGGTGTTTTAATACTTCATTATATATTTGACCTTGCTTTTATTTATAAAAAGTAGGGGCCGGCGCCGTGGCTCAACAGGCTAATCCTCCGCCTTGCAGCACCGGCACCCCAGGTTCTAGTCCCGGTCGGGGCGCCGGATTCTGTCCCGGTTGCCCCTCTTCCAGGCCAGCTCTCTGCTTTGGCCCGGGAAGGCAGTGGAGGATGGCCCAGGTCCTTGGGCCCTACGCCCCATGGGAGACCAGGAGAAGCACCTGGCTCCTGCCTTGGGATCAGCACACTGCACCCGCCGCAACACGCCAGCTGCGGCGGCCATTGGAGGGTGAACCAACGGCGAAGGAAGACCTTTCTCTCTCTCTCTCTCTCTCTCACTGTCTACTCTGCCTGTCAAAAAATTCAAAAAAATAAAAATAAAAAAAATAAAGAGTAGGAAAAGGAAAAATTATGAAATCACTTGAAGTATAAAATGATATGGGCTCATCTTGCACTATACTTGCACCAAATCTAAGATTGTTAGTCTCCTGCCTAAGGAGACCTACTTGCTTTTGTTTTATAAGATCTAGCTGCTGGTTGTGCACATTTTTCTGTTTCATTGCTTCTAGAACCTCTCAGTGAACAGAGCTGCGAAATGTTTGTCATGTAGCATTACAAGAATATATGACTCCAACAAAAAATATGATTTTGTTACATTAAAGAGTATTTTTTTGATTTGCCAACGTGTTCTGACTTAGTAAAGGTACTCCCTTGCTTCATTTGTACTCTGTGATTTAGTGTTCTGTGTTGTGCGCTGGGTGTGTGCTGAAGAAATAGTCATTCCTGATTTAAAAAAAAGGTTGTGTGTATTTATACATACATGCTTAAATTTACTTCTCTGTATACCTGTGTTAAAAATCTAGAATTCACCTTAGCTTTTTTTTATTTTATGTTAAGATTTATTTATTTCTTTTAAAAAGTGACAGTGAGAGAGGGAGACACAGAGAAATTCCATCCACTGATTCACTGCCCAGGCTGGGTCAGACTGAAGTCAGGAGATTCACGTGGGGTGGCAGGGGCCCAGTGGGTCATCTTGCACTGCTTTGCCCAGGCTATTAGCACTGTGCTAAATCAGAAGTGGAGCTTCCAACTCATGAACCAATAGTTGTATTGTATGTGACCCTTGCACCTGGTGGCTCTACCTGCTACACCACAATGCCAGTTCTTTGGCTTTTTAAATGCTTTTTTCAAACAATTAAAAACTTTTGTTACTATCAATATATTGTTTTATGCATACAGTAGTTTAAGAATGTTTATCTTGTTTAACCTTGTAGAATGCACTACCGGCTAGACTTTTTTTTTTTTTTTTTTTTTTTAAAGGGCAGTGTGATACAGAGAGAGGGAGTCAGAGAAATCTTCCATCAGTTGGTTTACTCCCCAGTTGGCCTCAACAACCAAGACTGGTTCAGGCCAAAACCAGGAGCTTTATTTGGGTCTCCCACATGGGTGTAGGAGCCTGGTCACTTTGGCCATCCTTGGTTGCTTTCCCAGACATGTTGGTGGTGAGCTGGATTAAAAATGAGGCAGCAGGAACTGGAGCCAGTAACATATGGGATGTGTTGCAGCAGCAGCTTAACTTGATTGGCCACAATGACTACCCCTAGCTAGGTACTATCACCACAAATATAGACACTGTAAATGTACAATTTGATGAGATTGACAGTTGTGCTCCTTTTGTAGCTTAGTTCTCTGTGAATAAATAAATAAATAAATAAATAAAATATTATTGTCATCTACTCCAAAAAGTAAGGAAGTACTCAGAATAAGAACACAAAGGCCAGGCTGAAGGGGCACTGCTGGGCCAAGTCTGGAAATTTTGAGAATCCAAATAAAAGTTTAGAGTAATTCATGGTACCCTGATGGATAATATAGAACTGTATAAGTTCTAATGGTATGAAGGAGTAAATGAATGAATAAGGGAGAAGAGAGAGTAGAATGCCAACCAATAAATACTTAAGGAATGATTGGTAGAAAATGGTTAAAGGATGCTAAAAATTGGGCTATGTGTTTAGTGAGGACTGGAATACTTAGGTAGTCTTAGAATATTTTCTTAAAAATCATTTATAATCGGAAAATTTTTTAGAGCTGGCGCCGTGGCTCACTTGGCTAATCCTCCACTGTGGCGCCGGCACCGCGGGTTCTAGTCCCAGTTGCTCCTCTTCCAGTCCAGCTCTCTGCTGTGGCCCGGGAGGGCAGTGGAGGATGGCCCAAGTGCTTGGGCCCCTGCACCCGCATGGAGACCGGGAGGAAGTAACCAGTTCCTGGCTTCGGACAGGTGCAGCGCCGGCCGTAGCGGCCATTAGGGGAGTGAACCAACAGAAGGAAGACATTTCTATCTCTTTCTCACTGTCTATAACTGTCTCTGTTTGTCTCTCTCACTGCCTAACTCTGCCTGACCAAAAAAAAAAAAAAAAAAAAAAAAAATTTTTTTGACAGGCAGAGTTAGAGTTATACAGTGAGAGGGAGAGACAGAGAGAAAGGTCTTCCTTTTCTGTTGGTTCAGCCCCCAAATGGCTGCTATGGCTAGTGCGCTGCGCTGATCTGAAGCCAGGGGCGAGGTGCTTCTTCCTGGTCTCCCATGTGGGTTCAGGACCCAAGCACTTGGGCCATCCTCCACTGCGCTCCTGGGCCACAGCAGAGAGCTGGACTGGAAGAGGGGCAACTGGGACAGAATCCAGCATCCCAACCAGGACTAGAACCCGCAGTGCTGGCGCCGCAGGTTGAGGATTAGCCAAGTGAGCCGCAGTGCCGGCCAAAAAAACTTTCTTTAAACTTTTAGTCGGAAAACATGACAGATTCTCTCAAAACAGCAATCAGTCATTTCTACCACAATTGTATGATCACAAGCAAGGAACTCAGACATCAGCCTCTATGATAATATTGCTGCTAGAGATGCAGACTTGAATCAGATCATTAGGGTTTAGCAGACCAACTAAATTGAAACACTTTGTAGAGAGGTAATTTTTTTTAAATTATTTGGAAGATATAAAGAGGGAAGGCCGGCACCACGGCTCACTAGGCTAATCCTCCGCCTTGTGGCGTCGGCACACTGGGTTCTAGTCCCGGTCAGGGCACCGGTCCTGTCCCGGTTGCCCCTCTTCCAGGCCAGCTCTCTGCTGTGGCCAGGGAGTGCAGTGGAGGATGGCCCAAGTGCTTGGGCCCTGCACCCCACGGGAGACCAGTAGAAGCACCTGGCTCCTGCCATCGGATCAGCGCGGTGCGCCGGCCGCAGCGCGCCTACCGCAGCGCGCCTACCGCGGCGGCCATTGGAGGGTGAACCAACGGCAAAAGGGAGACCTTTCTCTCTGTCTCTCTCTCTCACTGTCCACTCTGCCTGTCAAAAAAAAAAAAAAAAAAAGGAAGATATAAAGAGGGAAAGATGCATCTTCTATCTGCTGGTTCATTCTCCAGATGCTGGCAACAGTCAGTGGTGCACCAGGTGGAAGCCGAGACAGGAAGTCTATTGAGGTTGCCTACGTGGATTGAAGGGAATGTTGCACATCATTCCTGCCTCTCAGTTACATTAGATGGAAAGCAGATCAGGAGCACAGAATAGCCAGGATTCTAATCAGGCATTCTGAGGGGGAATGTTGGCATCCCAAGCAGTGGCTTAACCCACTGTGCACAATGCCTGCCCCAAATTGAAAGGCATTCTACAAGTAAAGTGGCCTATACTCTGGTATAGGAAGATTGATCAACAGTTCCAGATTAAAAGAGGAAAAAATAATAACAAAGTGGCCGGCGCCGTGGCTGAATAGGCTGATCCTCCGCCTTGCAGTGCCAGCACACTGGGTTCTAGTCCCGTTCGGGGCGCCAGATTCTGTCCAGGTTGCCCCTCTTCCAGGCCAGCTCTCTGCTATGGCCCAGGAAGGCAGTGGAGGATGGCCCAACTCCTTGGGCTCTGCACCCCATGGGAGACCAGGAGAAGCACCTGGCTCCTGCAGCACGGTGTGCCGTCCGCGGAGGCCATTGGAAGGTGAAGCAACGGCAAAGGAAGACCTTTCTATCTCTCTCACTATCTACTCTGCCTGTCCAAAAAATAATAATAATAATAATAACAAAGTATATAGGGCTCTAATGATGATGGCCCCTCTCTGTTGCTCTTCCTTTTTAAAAAATTTATTTTGAAAGTAGGAGTTAGATCTGCCATCAGCTGGATCACTCTCTGGATGGCTGCGGTGGCCAGGCTAAAACAGGACCTTCATCAGGGTCTCCCTTGTAGGTGGCAGGCACCCAAACATCTGGGCCATCTTCAACTTTTCTCAGGGCAGTAGCAAGGATCTGCATCAAGTGGAGCATTCAGGACTTGAACCATTGTCCATATGGGATATTCTGTTTATTTCTGTTTTTCTATTTTTTTATAGGAACTTAAAAAAAAAATTTTTTTTTTTAACTTGGAAGAGTGACAGGGAGAGACAGAGGGAAGAAGGTCTTCCATTCACCCCATCACTCTGCCAAATGGCTGCAACAGCCAAATCTCAGCCAGGCTGAAGTTTGGAGACTTTTTTTTCCCTCTTCTCCTCTCTTCACTGTACTCCAGTAGAAACAGTGTTTGAGCTCTCATTTTAGTGTTGATTCTGGCTATTTGTAAACATTGATTGTAAAATATTTGAAGGTAAAAAGTAGCCAGGAGGGGTGGTGTGTGTAGTGTGCAATGGTTTAAGTAGTTTCCTACGTCATTAGCATCCCAAGTGGGCACTGGTTAGAGTCCCAGCTGCATCACTTCTGACCCAGCTCTCTGCTATGGCTTGGGAGAGCAGCGGAAGATGGCCCAGGTGCTTGGGCTCCTGCACCTTTGTGTGAGACCTGGAACAAGTGCCTAGCTTCCAGCTTCAGATTGGCCCAGTTCCGGCTGTTGGGGCCATTTAAGGAGTGAACCAGCAAATGGAAGACCTCTCCCTCTCTCCCTCCCTCCCTCCCTCTCTCTCTCTCACTTCTTCCCCCTCTGTCTATAACTCTGCCTCTCAAGTAATAAATAAATATTTTTTTTAAAAAAAGTAGCCAGGAATATATATATCTTGCATGCCAGTAGCCAATTTGATCTCTACATTTTTTTTCCAGTATTTTAGCTTCATATATTTATTTTCAGAGTTTCTTATTTTATTGTCTTGTACAGTCTTTCTTTGTTCATATTTAACCATATATTTAGCATTTTTTGCTTTTTAATTCTTTCATCTAAGACCTTATTTATGGAACTGCTCATTACATTAGAGTACATCCTATAAATTTTTCTTGTGTGAAGTGTTTTGTTGGTAAACAGCTGGATATAGTCTTTTTTTTGTAGTATAAAATGTGAAAGTAGGTTTATTTTGCCACATTCTTGGACAGTTTTTTTTGCCATGGAAACAAGTGTAGCAGGGAAATTATCTTCTCTCAGCACAGTCAATGCATTCAACTATTTTCTGGCACCCATTGTTGGGGGATATGTTATTAATCTAATTGCCCTTCTTTTTATCCTATTTATATTTTCATTCTGGCTGTGTGACAAGTCGTCTTCTGTTTCTCTTTTATCTTTCAATTTGCTCTTGGGAGTTTTAATTATTCTGCTTTGAATTAGTTGGACTGTTTTGAGCTTTTTAGAAAATGTCTTTGGGCGTTGATTGTCTCATTCCCCCTTTCTGCTGTCACCACTGTGAGCCATGTAAACATGTATACTCGCTTCACTTTGTCTTCAGTATGTTGTAAACTGTCTCATTTTTCATCTCTTCATGACTTTTTGTTCCATGGTGAGTAATTCTTCTGACTCCTTTCTAACTCATTAACTCCCTTTTTAATTGCACCTTAATATGCTATTCCTTCCTTCCTTCCTTCCTTCTTTCCTTCTTTCCTTCACAGAGAGAGAAATGTCTTCCTTTGCTGTTGGTTCATTCCTCAATGGCCGCTGCGGCCGGCACACCGCACTGATCCGAAGGCAGGAGCCAGGTGCTATGTGGGTGCAGGGCCCAAGGACTTGGGCCATCCTCCACTGCCTTCCCGGGCCACAGCAGAGAGCTGGCCTGGAAGAGGGGCAACCGGGACAGAATCCGGCGCCCTGACCGGGACTAGAACCTGGTGTGCCGGTGCCGCAGACGGAGGATTAGCCTAGTGAGCCACGGCTCCGGCCTGCTATTCGTTTCATTCATTTCTCTTTTTTACTTTTTTTTTCTATTTCATTTTGGGCAATTTTTATTTACCTATGTTTAAGCTTTGCTTGTTTCTAATTTTGAAAGCAGGGAGACAGATGTCTCATCTACCGGTTTACTCCCCAAATGCGAAAGCCAGGAACTGAATCTGGAATCCCCATGTTGATGTCAGGGATGCAGCTAGTTGAGCCATCATCTGCCGTTTCCCAGCGTGTGCATTAGCAGGAAGCTGGAAGCGCTAGCAGAGCCGGGACTCAATCCTAGGCACTTGGTTATAGATGCTTTAACTGTTGTTTCAGACACCCAATCATTTATTCTTAACTCATTGAGAAGCTTAAACTGCTTGAAAAACTAATAAGCTTGTTAAAGGCATTCTTCATTTCTGTTACTGTATTTTTTTTCTGATATGTTCATTTTACTCCATATTTTTGTGTGTGCTGAAATTCCCCTGCTGCTCATGCAAGGCTTTAATGTACTTATTATAGTTGTTCTAAGTTCTCTGTCTGATAGTTTGAGCATCTGAATCAGCTCTGATTTTTATAGACTGTTCTACTCATTGATTTTTCTCTTGGCAGTGTCTTTTTTTTTTTTTTTTTTAAGCTTTCTGTTTTTAGATTTTACTCATACTTTTGGATTTAATGCAAGGCATTGTGTGTAGGGCAGTAAAGCTTGAGGCCTGGAAATGAACATCCATCCCTCTTCTGGTGTTGAGCTAACTTTGGATTTGTTACTGGTGTGATTGTCTCTTTAGTGTAGCAGCAATTTATTTTCTTTCTTATTTTTTTTTTTTTTTTAAGATTTATTTAGAAAGAAGAGATAGAGAGTGAGCTTCCATCTGCTGGTTCATTCCCTGCATGGCCACAGTGGCCACACCGAAGCCAGGAGCTTCTTCCAAGTCTCGCTAGTGTGTGGCAGGGGCCCCAGGAGCTTTTCTTAAAGATTTATTTATTTTGAAAGAGTTGGAGAGAGGGAGAGACAGATCTTTGATCCACTGGTTCACTCTCTACATAACGTAAAAGACTGGAACTGTGCCAGGTTGAAGCCAGGAACCAGGAGCTACATCCTGGGCTCGCATGTGAGTCACAGAGCCCTAAACACCATTAACAGGGAGCTGGATCAGAATTGGAGTGGCCTGGACTCCGACTGTTGGTTGTCCATATGGGATGCTGGTGTCACTGGTGGCAGTTGACCCAGTTCACCCTAATGCCAGTGCTCACTTGATCTATCTTTGGCTGCTTTTCCTAGGCCATTTGCAGTGAGCTGGATCAGAAGTAGAGCAGCTGATAACATGAACTGGCACCCATATGAGATGCTGGCATCAAAGGTGGCAGCTGTATCTGCTGCGCCACAACACTGGTCATGCATCAGTGGTTTCAAATTCTCTGATGTCACCTTGTTTTTAGGTTTGTTGAAAGATTTTGTTTCGGTGTTCCTGTGATCTTGTGCCTCAGACAGGGTCTCTCTCCGTGTTCTCATCTGCTTTCCAAATGTAGGCTGCTGTGGCTTCATTACTCAATCTGCCTAGCCTAGTTGGGGGGAAGGTGGGAGAAGAGGGGATTTAGGGTTTTTTGTGGTCAGTGCTTGGTTGCCATTTATAATCTCTGGCTCATTTTCAGAGTTTCCTTCTGTTCTAAATTTCCTTTTTTTTTTTTTTTTTTTTTGTGATGGCTCTGTTTTCTGGTAAGTATATTGGAGTATTTGCAAGTCTAAGTCTGCTTTTTTTCTGTTTTTTATAGGTCTTCCTCACACAATGAGATTTTGTTGTAGTTGGGATTTTTCTATGTGAGTTTATATGCTGTGGAACTTCAGTATAGTGATAGATTTTTAGTTAGTTTCCTTCTTGTAAAGTTTTACATTATTTCTGCCTGTGTTTTTTGTATGTTATCAGTACTGAGCAATGCCTAAATTTAAGTATGTGCTTAAGGTGTTACCAGTTGAAATTACAGATGTTTGTGAGGATGACTGGTGGGTTTGAATTCTCTAGGGAAATTTTTTTTGTTTGGTTACTTTGTTATACTGTGTCCACCTCCTCTGCCCCCTTCCCTTCATTCGCCCTTTTAATGAGAGTGTAACTGCTTGGGATGAGCTTATAAAGAGTAGGTTTGCTCTTGTATTCTCCAACGGTGGTAGGTTCTCTGTGTTCTCTCACCTCCTTTATAAACATCCAAGTGGAAGGTCCAAGGTCTAGAGTTGGGCAGAAACAGTCCAGCTGGTGAGGGGCTTTGGTGTTAGCCTTCATCTAAGTGTTCTTTCTGGCTTTGGGATTCCTTCCTTTTGTGCTATTTCGGTTATGCATTTGCCAGTTTTTTTAAATTCTGCATTTTGATGCACCATTTGATGTTTTCAATACAACATATAAACATTTGAAGTTTTAAATACTTTACAGTTATATTTAGTTGTAATTTTAAATGGATTTAATCTTTTATATTGTAAATTGAAAGTCATAGATTTTTTTCTTTGCATTTGATATTTTCTCCAATATTTTGAAATGCAAAAGGTGCTTCCCTAAATTTAGTTTCCATTTCTACTTAAAAAGTCTTCATGATTTAAATTTCTGATTTTGCTCTATGAATGGTAGATATTTAAAGATCTAAGAATCATATAATAATGAACTTTGACCTGAAACAGAGAATCTGGTCTCTCTTGGGATAGGGTAACATGTCACCTCTTATATGTGAATTACTTAACATTTATGAGATTCTATGCTGTCTATTACAATAAGAAGAGTACCTATGTAATAGTGTTTTTTTCTGAGCCTTGAATGTGGTTTCATGATTTCTAGTGCAAGGCCTAATGGACTGATTGAATGAAGAATGAATGTTCCAGTGTTTTTTTACCTCTTACGGAGGTAGCAAATACTAGCTACCCATACAGAATTCTTTTGTCCTTGAGCCAAAAATCAATCTCTTGTCTCCTGTGGGTTTTACCTCCTAGTAGACTAATATGTAATGCCTAATTCTGCCTGCCTGCATATTTCTTGGGACCTTATGCATAGGCCCAAGGACCTAACATATTAGAAAAAAAGGAGAATTTAATGCCCATTTTGGCAACCCTCTTGAGTGTTAAGTAGACAAAGATTATTGTAATATAAGAGTTCCTGCTTTAGGGAACTTATCTCATTAGTGAGATAGATTTATCAAATAACTGTGTTTGGTATGTTTAGTGCTGTAAAAGAATTAACACCTCCCTGGAGAAGAAGAGATACATTTAGGGGAACAATGTGTTGGCAGCCAAGGATGAGAGGAATGTCTTCTGTCATTATGGAAGAGATGGGCAGTTGAAATGTCGATGTCATGTGAAGCTAGAATCAATAGGATGATACATATTGAGGAAGTAACCCAAGTTAATTAAGCTACTTGTGTAGCAGAGTTATTATTAATATGAGTATAAAGTCATGAATAGTCACTTTGACCTGGCTGCTGCATATGCTTGAACTCTCACATCTGAAAGAGAACAGATTACATAATCAAGTATTTCTGAAAAATCACTATATCTCATCAAAGCTTTTATGTGAGTTTCTGTTAGGAGGAAGATGAGTAAACAGCTTTTGAAGGTTATGCTTAGAAAATAAAATAAGAATATTTGCAGATTTACTGTAAGTGGCTTTGACATCAAATGTAACAAATCAAAATGTATTTGGTAAACAGTAGCAGTCCATCGTAGCATTTTAAATAGCAGACCTGACATGAATTTTCTGACTATGCAGGATGGAACGGGAAAATGTATCTAAAGCAGCAGGATCACCTGTTCTATAGTTCAGGACTGAGGTGATTAAAATTTGAATAAAGTGTGGTAGTAATGGAATGAAAGAACATTAGGAGAGGGATTTATTTAAAAAAAAGAACTGACAGTTTGAGACATGATTAAACCTAAGATTTGGAAGCCTGCTCAGACTCTACTTCTTAATGACAGGAATGGGGCCAGCACTGTGGCGCAGCAGGTTAATGTCTTGGTCTGAAGCGCCAGCATTCCATATGGGCACCAGTTCGAGACCCAGCTTCTCCACTTCCAATCCAGTTCTCTGCTATGGCCTGGAAAAGCAGAAGAAGATGGACTTGGGCCCCTGCACCCATGTGGGAGACCTGGAAGAAGCTCCTGGCTCCTGGTTTCAGATTGGCACAGCTCTAGCCATTGTGGCTAATTGGGGAGTGAACCAGCAGATGGAAGACCTCTCTCTCTCTCTCTCTCTCTCTCTCTCTCTCTCTCTCTCTCTGCCTCTCCTCTCTTTGTGTAACTGACTTTCAAATAAATAAATAAATCTTTAAAAATGACAGGAATGTTAAATATTTGGGGACTATGATTATAATTATTTAATTGAAGGCTTTTAGTACATTTGGTTAAAATTCCATCTAGAATGGATAACTAAATTGCTCAAAAGTAGATCCATTTTTGAAGCCCCATGCCAGCCCAGAAATAAAACACATTCACACACACACACACACACACACACACCCCGTTATCTGAAACCTTAAGATACTAGACTAGTATATGGATTGTCCCTAAATGGGTTTGTTTCTTCCAGTAGTTTTCATGCACATACTCTATGAGTAAAGCACCAAAGGAGGTGTTAGGGAGTTTAAATGCTGTAATACTTTCGGGCTGGTGCTGTGGCGTAGCAGGTTAAGCCACTGTCTGCAGTGCTGACATCCCATATGGGCTGGTTTGAGACCCTGCTCCTCCACTTCTGATCCAGCTCTCTGCTATGGCCTGGGAAAGCAGAGGAAGATGGCCCAAGTCCTTAGGCCCCTACACCTATGTGGGAGTCCTGGAGGAAGCTCCTGACTCCTGGCTTCAGATTAGCCCAGCCCTGGCCGTTGTGGCCATTGGGCGAGTGAACTAGTGGATGGAAGACTTTTCTCTCTGCCTCTTCCACTGACTCTCTAACTCTGCCTTCCAAATAAATAAATAATTCTTTTAAAAAAAAAAAAACTATTGTATTACTTCCCAAAGGCATTTCTTTTTCAGGAATTCATGAGTAACTCTCTTCCTTTTCCTAAATCTCCTCTGTCCAATACTGTACGCATTACAAATGCTATCTGCTTTGCTCTCTCTGCATTGATAATGTGTTTATTTTCATAAAGCATTTCATATGCCATTCCTTTAAAAAAAAATAAAAAAAAATAAAAGATTTGGAAGCCAAGCTTGGGAGCTGGGAATGTTAATTAGATTATATGTTTGGGTGCTTTTCAGTTTTGAAAGTGCAAGAAGCCTAATAAGATAAATAGGGGAAAACTGAGATCGTTATTGATTGAAAGTGAGGTTAATTATAAGCTATATTTTAGAGCATATCAATATACTTTGTAAAAATTAAGTTCAATGTATTATTTATTTGACAAGTAGAGTTATAGACAGAGAGACAGAGAGAAAAGTCTTCCTTCGGTTGGTTCACTCCCCTAATGGCCGCTACGGTCAGCACTACGCCGATCCGAAGCCAGGAGCCAGGTGCTTCTTCCTGGTCTCCCATGTAGGTGCAGGGGCCCAAGCACCTGGGCCATCCTCCACTGCCCTGCCGGGCCACAGTAGAGAGCTGGACTGGAAGAGGAGCAACCAGGACTAGAACCCAGTGCCCATATGGGATGCTGGCGCCACAGGCGGAGGATTAACCAAGTGAACCACGGTGCTGGCCCCGACACTGCATTCTTCTGTCAGCAACAGAAGCTTTGGAGATTGACCTATATACGTGTGCAAGTGGCTGGAGCATTTTAAGCCCTCAGTACATGTTAGCTTGCTTTTTCTTTTATTTTCTTTCCTGAAAAACACCAACCTGCCTTTTGGTATTGTCTTACATTAAGATGAACATGAAATAATATTACATAAAGTTTTTGTTGTTTTTTAGCAGTTCATTGAAGTCATAAGCAAGATGGTTTGCTAAGTAAAATAAGTCTGTAAACAGTTTGTAATAAGACTAACTCAGAAGTTATAATTACTGAATGCTTAGGTGTAGTTAACAACCTTCATTTCTGGTAAGTGACTTTACTTAGAGGATATATGCTTAGGTGTGCACAACAGGGACCGTTCCTGGAAGGAAGCTGTGGTCTCTACATCTCTATAACATCACCTTTACTTTTGTGAACTTGATGAGTGCCGTCCTTAATGTGGTCTGTTTTGGTGACACAGTTTCTTGCAAAAAATAAATGTAGCTTCCTTATGAGCTTATTAAGACTCCATAGACTGTCCTTAGTGTGGAAAAATTGGATGTTTAATGAAGAATGTGAACTTGTATTGCAGGTAGAGAATTCTAAAGACAATGAAGATAGTTTTCTACAAAGAGAAATTCCTGCCCGACAGTCTCGAAGAAGGTTTCGGAAAATTAACTACAAAGGAGAGCGCCAAACCATTACTGACAATGTGGACATTAATAGTTATCTTTCTGTGAGTATGTTTAGAGCATTTTGTGAGTCTTCATTTTCATATGTAGTATCTTTAATTTATATATATTTTTGAAGATCTCAACACTTAGGTTCTTCATGTGGAAGTTTGGGGCAAATAATACATTTATAATTTTTCTAAAGACTTATTTATTTATTTGAAAGAGTTACACAGAGAGAGGAGGAGAGGCAGAGAGAGAGAGGCCTTCCATCCGCTGGTTCACTCTCCAGTGGGCCACAATGGCTGGAGGTGTGCCAATCCGGAGCCAGGATCTTCCTTTGGGTCTCCCATGTGGGTGCAGGGGCCCAAGCACTTGGGCTATCCTCTACTGCCTTCCCAGGCCATAACAGAGAGCTGGATCAGCCAAGACCTGAACAGGCGCCCATATGGGATGCTGGCACTGCAGGCAGCAGCTTTACCCCCTACTCCATAGTGCCGTCCCTACATTTATAATTTTTAAAAAGCCTTGTGCTTGATTGAGTTGTTAGGAATGTGCTTAGCATTGGAAGTTTCATTTTTGCTTCTATGTTTGATGAATAATGTAACAAAAAATGTTTTACCCTATCTTTGTAGAAATACTTGTGGATTTTCTTTACCGGATTGGGGTATAGATTGGAGTCCTGAGAGTTCAGGTAGTAGACTCACTGGGAGTTTTAGGGTTTTTGTTTTTTGTTTTCAACTGATAGGCTCTAAGGCATAACACATGATGTATTATGGAAATTCTTCCTTTGAAATGTGGGACAAATGCATGCAATACATCTTAGTGCAGGAAAGTATGGAGATGTTAAAAGGTTTGTTTACCCATGCAGTTACTTAAAAAGTGGAGTAGTAACTTTGATAATAACAGAAGAAATACTAGCTGTTTCTTCAGAAGTCTTTACTGAAAAATAAATCAGTCAGGATATAAGGAAAAACCAGAAATAAATTTATGTGTATGTTTGAGGTGAGAGGTTCCATAATTAGTTTTCAGGGAATCGTGATCCTCAAGAATTGTCTGAAGCTTTTTCTCCTGTTGACGTGTGTTTAAATAATACTTGAAAGCTAGAAAGATAGTTGATGGCAGCACAATTCTCAAGGGAATGTTCTTCAGGTTGTTGGAAAGACACTCACTTGTTTCATTTAAGGAGTAAGAAGCAGGGATCTCTACTGGAGTCAGTATTAGGTTTAAGGCAGCTGTAAGCTTTTGTACCATTTGCGTAATAAGCAGACTTTGCTGACTTTATTTTACAGTGTGTGTTTAGTTTTTGAAAGATTAAGTATTGTTCCTACCACCTAGTTATGTAACCACTGCTGACTTTTCATATATTCTTAGATAAAACTTTTCAATATGTAGATAGTTAAGACTTTTGAAACCCTGGCCTTGAAAAACTTAAATATATTTTGTAATTTTTTGGAACTTAATACAAATTGAATATCTTTGCTGATAAGTATTAAAATTTAACGCTCTTTTTAGTGGTTACATAGTATTGCATTATAATAACGTGTAATGCATTTTCCAGTATTTGGTCATTGATTATTGATAATTTCTAGTTTTTCATTGTTTATTTAAAAAAGAGATGCTGAGTATTGTTGTGGTTATATAGGCCTACATCTTTATTTCTTTAGAAAAAAATCTCAAAAGGTAGGATTGCTAAATTAGTGTCTTTAATTATATTATTTGGTAATCCTTGTGTGAGCTGAAGAGTGCATATTGTGTGCATGTGTTTTGATTAATTTTTCTGGTCTCAACTATAGGTGTGTTGTTTTTCCAGCTACTTTCGGGGTTTTGTCATGAAACTCGACAAATCTTTATTTTCTCTTTGTAGCTGTGACTTGTGCTTATGAGTCATTTGCTTTTTAACTATCTTGTGTGCTGAAGATTGTCTTCTCAGGAAGGGAGATTCTGGTTTTCTGAGTGGATAGAAAGAGCAGTGGGCACCCTGCTAGGGATTCTGTTTGGTGATAATCCCTATGGAAAGTGGTATTTTGCATGTAACAGGCTTGTATAGCTAATGTCAGGTCATTATCCTGTTAAGTACTGTCATGAAGGGGAGTAGTAAGTTGATTCAATTTAGTCAAAACTGATTCATTAACTATTTTTGTGATGAGTTTTTGGTCATTATTTCGTGTTCATGAGTTAAAAGGATTTCATTTTCACTCTAAAAAGGGTATGTTTCAGGCAACTTTGAAAATGCAGGATTGATCCGCCTGAAATGCCTGTACCCTGGGTTCTAGTCCTGGTTGGGACGCTGGGTTCTGTTCCCAGTTGCTGCTCTTCCAGTCCAGCTCTCTGCTGTGGCCCAGGAGGGCAGTGGCGGATGGACCTGCATGGGAGACTGGGGGGTGGGGGTGTGAGGGGGGAACACCTGGCTCCTGGCTTTGGAGGAGGTGCGCAGGCTTGGTGCACAGGCTGCAGCATGCCAACATTGGTGGCCATTTGGGGGGTGAACCAATGGAAGGAAGACCTTTCTCTCTGTCTGTCTCTCTCACTGTCTAACTCTGCCTGTCAAAAGAAAATGCAGGATTGAGATGTTTTCATTTACTTTTAATTAAATCCATTAGTTATGTAAACTCTGTGCACCTGGCCAAAGTCCTGCATATTGGTCTTTGTTATTGGTAAGGCTGCATTGTCAGAAAATCTTGATAGTGTTTTTGAAAGCATCCAGTGGCAAACTGGTTTTATGGTCACTATAGGGTCCTTTATTTCTCTTGTCCTGTTGTCAAAAGTTTACAGAGAGAAAGAGTGGAAGAAATCATTCTTTCAGACAGGAATGGAAATTTGATAGTTTCTTTTTGAGTTTGCAAACCATTATCAACTTGTTCTTGCCAGAATGCTGAAAATTTAAATAAAAAATTCTTAAAGATACACAGAATGATTTGTTACTGCTGTCTTTAATCATAATTATTATTTAATTTTTGACCTGTATACCAAGCTTCTGTGGATATTCAAAATTTTTCATGTATTTTACTGTTACTTTCTAATGGAATGCTTAAAATGATGGAAAAAGATGGTTTATTCATATGGAGTTTTTTACAGTTTTATCATACATTACATTGTATAGATGAGAATCATATCTTAATATAAAACTTTAATATGAATACCTGTTAAACAGTAATATTTTAAAAACTCCATTGAATATTGCTCTCAGAATTTGCAAGAAATGTTTTTGCTTTTCATAACTTTACTGATATAATTAAAGTATAATACTCATATGTTAAGTGCACAATTTTATCAGTTTTTACACTTGCGTATAACTTTGAGACCATCGCTATAGTCAGTATAATTGATTTCCAAAAGTTTGTCTGTCTTCATATGTAATCTCTCCAGAGTTCACATCCATAAGCAACTGCTTATCTCCATTTTGTCACTATAGGTTAATTTTTTTTCTAGACCTTTCTATAAATGGCATAAGATAGCATGTATCCTTTTATTTTTTTGCCTGGCTTCTTAGGGTAATTTTAATGATTTTAAGATTCATCCATGTTGTATATATCAGTTGTTCCCTTCCCTTCTGAGTAGTACTCCATTCTATGAAAATATCAGTTTATTTCTATAGTAATCAGTTTATGAATATTAGTTTTATTCCAATTTTAGGCAGTTACAGTTAAAGTTCTGTGAATATTTTATAAAACTCTTTGTTGGGGCCGGCGCCATGGCTCAACAGGCTAATCCTCCACCTTGTGGCGCCAGCACACCAGGTTCTAGTCCCGGTCGGGGCGCCGGATTCTATCCCGGTTGCCCCTCTTCCAGGCCAGCTCTCTGCTATGGCCCGGGAAGGCAGTGGAGGATGGCCCAGGTCCTTGGGCCATGCACCCGCATGGGAGACCAGGAGAAGCACCTGACTCCTGGCTTCGGATCAGCGAGATGTGCCGGCCGCAGCGGCCATTGGAGAGTGAACCAACGGCAAAAAGGAGGACCTTTCTTTCTATCTCTCTCTCTCACTATCCACTCTGCCTGTCAAAAAAATAAATAAAACTCTTTGTTGACACATTTAAAAAAAAAAAAAGATTTACTAATTTTTTACTTGAGAGTCAGAGTTGCACAGAGAGAGGAGAGGGAGAGAGGTCTTCCGTCCGATAGTTTACTCCCCAGTTGGCTGCAATAGCCGGAACTGCGCCGATCTGAAGCCAGGAGCTTCTTCCAGGTCTCCCACGCGGGTGCAGGGGCCCAAGGACTTGGCCCGTCTTGTGCTTTCCCAGGCCATAGCAGAGACCTGGATCGGAAGTGGAGCAGCTGGGACTACAACTGGCGCCCATATGTGATGCCGGCGCTTCAGACCAGAGCGTTAACCTGCTACAACATATCGCCGGCTCTGGCACATATACTTTTATTTCTCTTAGTTTTATACCCAGAAGTGAGTGGCTGAGTCATGTGGTAAATGTGTTAAAAACTACCAAATTATCTGAGATTGTCAGTTCCACATCCTCACCAACACTTGCTCTTATTAGATTTTATTATTACTTTAAAAATTCTAGTAGTTTTGTAGTGGTATTTCATTATAGTTATATATTACATCTCCCTGTTGACTTAAAATGTTGAATATCCTCTCGTGTATGTACTAACCGTTAGATCTTTTCAGAACTTAGAACAAAGTTAAGTTACCTTTCAATGTTATCAAAAATTCCTAGGTTTTGGGGTAGGAAGATGTATTTGGCAGTTAGAAGTAGCAGTAAGATATTTAGGAGCAGTATTTGATAAATAGGATAGGTAACGGCCAGATTTAAAGAGTTAGTTAGATGGCTCCTCCGTCCTCAGTGACAGTGTGATTGAGAAGGTGAGCTAAATCCTCTGTGCTTTGGTTGCTTCATCTCTATAAATGAAGATGGTAATACCAGGTCTGCCTGTCTTATGGGATAGAAGTGTGAATGAAGAATCTTCAACAGTTCGTGGAAAATGTATATTATGAAAAAACAGTGCATGGATTTCAAATTTTTTTGCACCAAAATAAACTTAATTCTCGTTTTTCACAAACATATTGAAGACCCTTCTACTTGGAAGGTGGGAACACAATTACAGTCTAACCAGTAAGTAATATCTGTAGATTGTTCCTCTCAGATGTTTCAGAATTTATGTCTTCCCCTCAGTTTGCCATGTCATTGCCTTAGTGCTCTTGTTTTTCTTTAAGGGCTGTTATTCAAGTCCTTGGATCCTTAATTCCCACGTAGGAGACTGGGATGCAGTTCCAGTCCTGGCTTTGCTGTGGGCCAGCCATGCTTACTGCATACATGTGGAGAGTGAGCAGAAAGATCTCTCTCTGTATCTGCTTTTTAAATAAAATAAAAATAAGCAAATTTTAAAAACGTTTTTTAATTTAAAAAATGCATCTTACTCTTTTTAAACACATTCTGAATCCAATCAAAACATGGTACACTGTAAGAGCTTGGGGGAAAAAGATGTAATCACACAAGTAGGAAATGAGAAAAAGCTTCTTACTATGTTAGTGATGTGTGAGCCTAAAATCAAAGAGTAAGATCCAGAGTGTCCTAGTGTGACCACCACCCACTAAACAATCGCAGAATAAACAGTTGGGTAGAAAGAAAATAGGTAAGGAAGTCTGAGCAGAAAGAAACTTCAAATTTAAAACCCGTGTTCCGTGATACTCTCATGGAAATCCCTCTCTCCACGTGTTTGCTTGGGAAATGCTGGCTTACTCTAGGTATGTGCAGGCCCTCTGGTGGAAAAGCAGAGAAGAGACTGTCAACAGCTTAATCTGTGTCAGAGGAGGTACAAAGCAACATAGAAAACAAGTAAGAAAACCTGTGATTCCGCAAGCGCTGCGGCTCACTAGGCTAATCCTCTGCCTGCGGCGCTGGTACCCTGGGTTCTAGTCCCGGTTGGGGCTCCAGATTCTGTCCCAGTTGCTCCTCTTCCAGTCCAGCTCCCTGCTGTGGCCGGAGAGTGTAGTGGAGGATGGCCCAAGTGCTTGGGCCCTGCCCCCGCATGGGAGACCAGGAGGAAGCACCTGGCACCTGGCTTTGGATCGGTGCAGTACGCCGGCCGAAGTGGCCATTTGCGGGGTGAACCAATGGAAAAAAGGAAGACCTTTATCTCTGTCTCTCTCTCTCTCACTGTCTAACTCTGTCTGTCCACCCACACTGACACATTGCCAGATTGTTTAGCAAGACCATCATTTAATCTTTACACAAGCCTGTAGGTTATATAGTAAAGCAGACAGATACGTTGTACAGCTTGCCCAAAGTTAGACAAAAAATGCATTAGCTGATAGAAAAAATACACTCTTACTCTTTGACAGAATGTCCCTTAAGTTTATAACAATGATGGTACACATTTTTAAGACACACATATTCTGACAGAAAAGACATCTGAACAAATTACTGCCATGTGATATAATGAGTAGCTACAGTTACATGCATGTTTGTTATGAGAACATAGATCTGTATCTAAACCTTCCAAAGAAAAATGATTAAATTCTCCCACGAGGTAAGGTGGAGTCCTGTCTTGAGGATGAGAAGCTTCTGCTGAGCTAGAGGACAAAAGAAAATTTGGGGGTACAAGGAACAAGTTACATAGAGGTGCATGCAAAGATACAGTTGCTTCAAAGGTCAGTGAATTTTTTCAGAATGGCTGAAAGGATGGAAATTCGTAGAAAAAGTGGAAAAAAAGTTGGAGAGGTAGACAAAGTCAACACTTGTGTAGTTGGATATGGTGGATACTAGCCGCATGTAGTTTATTTATATGTTAGTTGTTAAGAATTAATTGAAATTTAAATTTTAAATCCTTAGTCACACTAGCCCAATTTTAAGATATCAGTTGCCACATGTGGCTAGTTGCTACCAGTCTGCTCCCTCCCAGAGTACATATTACCAGGAAGCTGCCAGGACTTCAGCAGGCACTCTGTTATGGAATGTGCTTGTCCCAAGCTGGAGACTTAACTGATGTGCCAAATGCTTACCCCAGGCGCACTTTGCAATGTGGCTAATTGAGAGGTGATTATTAGGATACCGGAAAACAAGTTTTTTCCTGGTACACTGAATGATGGCTACATACTACCACTTGGTGTTAAGGTTTCTAGCAATGAGTGTTTTACTTTTGAGTGTGTGGGTGTGTGTTAGTGATAAAGCCATTGATGTAATATGAAACAGCTCCCTGCCCCCAACTTGTTCATGAAAAACTAGAGTACTTTGGTCTGAATATGTAAATACTAAGATTCTTCCATGGAGTACACACCACTGAAGAGACACTTTAAACACTGATTTTTCTGATTGTCTTTAATTGTATTTGGTAAATACTTGAGTGAAATAATGAGTGGATAAGCAGTCTTCTGTCACTTCTAAACTGTGCAAGTTTGGATCTGGAGCCTTTGCTTAAATGTATAAGATACTAAATGCTAGTCAGATTGCTACTATGAAATAATGGGGCCAAAGTTGGAGCATCTGCAGCTTGTCTGTATTGCTTCTCATCCTGTTTATAACCCAAAGTGCTCTGCACAGGTACTTTGTTCTTTGTGTTACTTTCCACCTTAAAAACACAAGCAGGGTTTCCTTTGGTGATGTTCACAAGTTTCTCATTTCTTCTAGCAGAATTCTGCTTCTTGTTTGCCTTTTGAGAAATAACATGGAATTCTTGGTAAGAGGTTCTTGTACCTAGTTAGAGGGTTGTAAGTCTATAAATAAAAACATTGAAGTGATATAACAAATTAACTAGAGCATATTTGTTACAATTTTGTGAAAAAAAAATGCTGATGGTGAAATCTATAGAAGAGTACTAAGGAAGTGAATTTGCTGTAATCCTCAAAACTGGAGACAGCCAGTGTTGCTAATGACTTGTTAATCAGGACGTCTTTTAATCAGTTAGTTTTTTAACTAATTTAGATGCTACTGAATATTTAGTAGTATCTGTTTTTCATGCAGTTAAATTGTTCTCAAAACAGCTAAGTACTCCCATGTGCTTTCCCGTTTTACTCCTGTTATAAGCAACTTTTATATTTATACATGATTGATCATATCCCTAGGATTGATTCATAGGAATTAAATTACCGGGTTAAGGATATGGAAAGAATTTTTAAACTTCTACAGAAATACCTATATTGCTCTTCTCTCAGAGGTCAGTTGTTAAAACTGTCTTACTCTATTTGAACTTGAGCCATAAGCGGAAGAAAGCAGGGCAGGGCCCTAGGTTGTCGCTGGGACTTCGTCCTACCATGTAGGTGACACTGATGTATGTGGATTTGCCCAGGGAACTAGAATCAGCAAGATTGGTTTTACAACATTGGAGACAGTGATTACTTAAGATCTTTGGATGAGTCGGCGCCGCGGCTCAATAGGCTAATCCTCTGCCTTGTGGCACCGTCACACCGGGTTCTGGTCCCGGTTGGGGCACCGGATTCTGTCCTGGTTGCCCCTCTTCCAGGCCAGCTCTCTGCTGTGGCCTGGGAGTGCAGTGGAGGATGGCCCAAGTCCTTGGGCCCTGCACCCCATGGGAGACCAGGAGAAGCTCCTGGCTTCGGATCAGCACGATATGCCGGCCGCAGCAGCCATTGGAGGGTGAACCAACGGCAAAGGAAGACCTTTCTCTCTGTCTCTCTCTCTCACTCTCCACTCTGCCTGTCAAAAAAAAAAAAAAAAAAGATCTTTGGATGATTATTTATATGGGTGGGTGATGTTCACCCCGCAGACCTTGTAAGGCTCACAAAAATAATTTGGTCTGGCCCTACCAAGACAACCACAGGCGGGACTCAAAATTCAATAAAACTATAGGAGGCCAATTTTAAGTTGATAATTTCATATGGCCAGTCAGTGATGTTATAAATACTGAAATGGCCCTTGACAGCAGAAAGCCTCCCCACCCCTGGTTTAAAATCAACAGGGTATTAATGTATTCTGGTGGTTTAGTGTGACAACATTCCAGTTGGAAGGGAAATAAATGACTTACATGTACAGACTAATAGATGCTGAGTGCTATTGCCCTTTGCTTTGATTAGTTATTTGTTCAGTGACTCTGCTGTGTTCTTTATTTGCCTTTTATAGTGTCTGAAAATTCAGCTTTTTAAGATAGAAAAGTGGTACAAAGGTAAATCTCTAATGTGGTTCAGGAATTACAGATGGAGACAGTATTCTGGATAGTTTAGTTTAAAAATGAGATTTTATTGTCATGTGTATATTTGGATCTTTTAATTATGCATCAGATTTTGTTTTATGAAGAAAATTATTGCACTGTCTTAAAACTATGGGTTTGCTTATACTGTATAACATACTGGAATGATAGTGTATAGGCAAAATGTGTTCCTTTGTGTATGAGAAATGCTTGCTAGAACTGCCCAGTGCAAGGGAAAGTAGAAGCATAGTGGTGCCTTTTATGCCTTTTATTGTTCCTTCAGCTCCACTGATTCTAATTATAGAAGCTTACATCACCTTGGTTGATGATAGCAGATTCTCTCTTTGCTTTTTCTTGTTTGATAGTTCCCTAAGGATGGCTCATATTTCATAGTGCATATGTGCCCTGCTGGTGGCTCTGACAGAGGTTTTTTCTTTTTCCTTTTTTTTTCTTTTTAAATCATGGAGGTGATCTGTAAGTGGACATAGATGATAGTATGCTGTTACAAAAGCAAGAAAGTGTTAATACTCTGGCTTCTCTTCTTTTAGAAAGGAGAAAAAGATAGCATAGGCAGTTTGAAAGCAAGAAATCCAGAGGGGCACCAGTAATTAGAGTTAACCATGTCTGAGAACTACAGAGATTGGTTTCAGATGTTCAAGTTAAGCATGGGGAGAAAGAGGGTTGAAAAGCTTGCTATGATCCCTTAAAAAGGCTTGTATGTTACCTCTGACCATTGCAGTTAGCACTTACTCATTTATCTTCCATCAGGGTGAAAGTGTTTTTACTGTGTAAACCAGTACACTTAACAGTTTATATTTCAAAGACCAACTTCTTACAACTAAAATACAGAAGTAAGTGGCTTATTTATTTTGTAGAACTATGGAATATTTATTTCTCCATCACCTCTTTTTGTGTTTAGCCTATTTGAATTGATTATAATTTCATTCTGCAGGTGGAGAATAGATGTATGGTTGTGCCTAAGATTCACGTAACTCTGATTTTTGTTAATTAGGGCATTTTTTTTGCATAGTATTTGGAGTGTATGTCTTCTCATAGAACTTTACCATTATCTGTTGTGACTTCTCCCTCACCTTTTCATTGTTGTTACCTTTTCTTTGGTTTTCTGTACAATGTGATTTAAAATATTCTGATCTGTCTTTGTTTATAAATACTTTATACAGTTAAATTTTAATAACTGGCACTTAACATTAAAAAAAAAAGATGTGATGTTTTGCAATGCCAACATGCATTGCTTTGTTTCATAGTAGTGCCAAAGATCTTTTTAAAGCTAGATAAGATTTCACTAGTAATGCTTAGCATCCTGGCATTTCATATGCAGGGGAAATGTGTTCTTAAATGGCTTTCCTGTGGTGATGTTTCCTATACAGTGTGTAGATTGTTGTCCCTTGCGTGGTGACCTCATTTGAATTGGTACAATAACAAGATAAGATCATGATGAAATTCTGAAAGTGATACAAGTGAAAAATATGCTGTCCTCCTAATTAAATATTTTAGTTATTTGGTAAATTATTTCTTCAAAGAATGTTTCTTTCTTCAGTAATTAGTTAAAAGGTTGTTAAATGTGGTATAATATCATCAAGGATGCTAGTGGATTCACATACCAAATACAGAATTTAGCCTTTTTGTTTTCTTTTCATTGTATTGCTGCACAAGGAGATTTTGCATGATAGGTTTACCATACAGTTCCCTGGAATAGCAGATACTGAGAGATGATTGGTAGAACAAGGAAAAGGATGATGTCATCTTCCTGCACAAGCCAAACTAAAAGAAAAGAGAGTTTTGTTCCTTTATGAGTTGGTGTTTACTACAGTCTGTGTAACATATGGCATTAGTGGATTGCATTTCACACACTGGGTAGCAGTTTTTTTAAAGCAGCTCAGAGATGGCTGTCTTCCTTGCTCAGCTTGAGGTCCTTCTTTGTGTGTTAACAGCATGATTTATAAAAAGGGAGAAAGAAACCTATTAGGATTTTGCTTTTGGAGTTGGCTTTAATTTATCCTATTGATACTATACATGAACATAGTTTCTGTTTGGCATTGAGATAAATATTCTTGACTCCTGTATTTTTGTATACAAAATGTTTGTGTTTCAGAATTGTGGTAAAACTTTGTCTTCATTCACATGCAGAGAGTACCTACTGTCTTCTGTTTATAAGCAATGATTAATACTAGATTTTAGTTTATTCATACTTGAATTCTTAATATTAATTGAAATTTCAGTGCATTTATAGTTTATTTAAAAATAAATTTTTAAAAATATTTAATATTTTAAATAAAATATTTATATTACACTTATAAATATTTTAAGATATTTAGAAATTTTAAAAATACATTGGTATAAGCTGCAAAATCAGTCATGTACAAATATTCTGTATTTTATAGTTAGAAAAAGGAGTCAGGCTTGTATTTGTGAAGTTTAGTTTTATACTCAAATGCAAATTTTATGTATCTTTTGTTTGACAAGAAATAATTCTTAAGTTTTTTGAAAACCTGTATTCATAATCATGTTTTGAAAGCATAATTTAGCTCTGTTCATTGTAATAGGTTTATATAAATTCTCATCATATAAGAGGCAACATAAGTCAGAATTGGCAACACAGTGTTGTTCAGAAAGTGAATCAGACTTTGCCCAGGGGTGTTGAAGAGCTCATTTTTTGGTGCTTAATGACAGGATGTTTCTTCCCTAGTCAGCAGAATCCTTTGCTAGAACACCTGTCTCTAAGCTGACATTTTTATGTTGCACCTTTCTTCTCTCTGTTAGGTGAATAAAGCCAAAACATTTTTGTTACTGTGATTTCTTCGCTGATAATTATTCTAATAATTTTGTTGCCCACAGTATAGCTAACTGTATTTTACCATTGGAAACTGGCCGTGGATTGTTGCCGTTCTGTGCTTAAGTGGCAGTATTGGCAGTAAGTGCCTGGTGGCAGAAACCTGGGAAACCAGGATGGGCACTAATGGTGTTGTGGCTTTCAGCTGGGAAAGGGTGTGGCCGAAGTAGAATTTTTTTTCTGTATTTTTTTAAATCGAAAAACGGGGCAATTTTCTTCTAGTGCAAGCATACTTTGGAGGCTTGATTTAATCTGCTTTTTCTCTGGTTCCTTTTGTGTTCTGCTGCCTTCTGTCTTTCTAGGAATTGAGCACTGGACTGCAGTAGAGGACCATGTTGCATAAATGACTCTGCATAGGAGTTGCTGCATGCTCGAACTGTTATGCTTGGGGTTTTTTTTTTTTTTTCCAGTTTATCCTTTTAAAATGAATTTCCTTTGTTTCTATTTAAATTTACTGTTTACATACAAGTCTTAGTACCTGTTTTAGTGTTAATTTAAAGTGGTCATGTAGGGGTTGTACTTTTCAGAACATTTATTTGATAAAGAGCAAGTTTTCTAAGCAGAAACCCCTAAATGAGTAGTGTTTGAAATAAATAATGCAGTATCTCAGATCTAGGTTTCCTTATGTGGTTAGAATGCAAGAATATCTTTTCATAGCTAATTATTTTCCTTTGGCAGGATAATACTGTGGTAAATTTGAATAAATATTAGGAAATATGGCTTCCCCAACACAGCTGTAAATCAGAGTACAGAATTAAAATCCAAAATGAATTTTTTAAATTGAAATAGAGTGCTTAAGCTATTTTTTCTTACAGAATGTAGTTTGCTAACATGTGTCACAGGAGAGAGAGAGAGAGAGGGAGAGAGTGTGTGTGTGTGTGTGTGTGTGGTGTGTGTGTTGTCAATAAATTGCTCTTTGGGCTACAGCTGCAGATACAGTAGTCAATTGATCTAATGCAGTTTCTGAAGGCTTTCTGTACAGGTGATGTCATCCTTTTAGCTCTATTCTCCTCCCACTCTCTTTCCTTCTTATTAGATATTTCATCTTACTGCAGAGCATAGAATCAATAGAAGCTTCTCCTTAGGGAGCTGCTGTGAAACAGGCAAGGACAGTAGGAATTAAGACACTGACATATCGTCTTGCTTTAGCAGAAGATGTAGTGTTTTTGTTCTGTATCATATATAAATTTTTAACTAGAAAAGCCAGACTTAGATCAACAGTGCCGTCGTACTGATGCATTAGAACAAGAAACAATACTGCAGAGCTGTAAATAGTGCATGTGAAGAGAGAAAATAATTTGAATTTTGGAGATTCTCAGGCATTCTACAGGACAAACCTGTTAGAGCACGTCTCTTCTAACTGGCATTTGCACAACGGTTTGAGGTTTTTTTCTTTTTCTTAACGTCTGGTGATTAAGAATGTGATGAAGAAACTTTAATCTTCATGATACAGTGTTCTCGTTTGCTTCTGATGCGGAAGAATCACTGCAGCACTTGTTCTACAGAATGAAATAAATTGAAGAAAAGACAAAGCTATAGTACGGCCAGGAAAGCTTTCACAGAATCCAGACACATAGATTCGGTGCATGTTGCCTTATTTGCTTTGATAGATAGAGTATTAACTCTTGTGCTACCACTGTGTATATCTGTGCCTGTTACCTGAGGACATGTATATGTGTGTGCGTGTTCTAAGCCAGGAATATAAACATCTTGATTTACTGTGACTTGCTTGTTAACATTTAAGTGAGAATTACCAGTTATTTAAAACAATGCTTTAATCTACTGGAAGCTCCTGATTTCAGTTTGAAAGGGGTTTGGAAAAACTGCCTTTATGTAACACCAGAAGGGCGTATGATTTGTAAAAAGAAGCTTAGCAGAATTTCATTGATACACTCATCAGTGTGATTCTGATTTGAAAAGGAAGCTACCCTTTCCAGCCTAGGAAATGGCTTTCCTTGTACGCTGCTATGCCAATTGTCTTCAGCCATGGGCCTCCAAAGTAAGTAATTGTTATTGTTTTCTTTGCGATTAATCTAGTTGTTACATTTAAATTCTATTTTCAGTTAGAAATGAGTTTTACTATGCAATTAAATTTTCTAAACTTTAAAAGCTACAGAGCAGTTTAGCTCAGTCTCTTTGCCTTTTTTTTTTAATTGAAAGAAATCTGAAACATTCTAAAGTAACCTCCAAGAATGTTTGGAAAGTGTCCTCCTTTTTAATCTGTGGACTTGAAAAGGAAGCGCATAGGAGGTATGCTCACTTCAGACTGGATCTCAATTTGGTAAAGGATAGCTGTTTCTGTACTTACCTATGGCCATACTCTGAAATGGAATGTGTTCTGTAGCTTCATTTCCTGAAACAGTTGATACATTTAGGTTTATTAGTCTAATCTCTAGCTTATGTTGTACAACATTTTTCAATAATATGGTAGCATCTAAGTTATGATTGAATTGTACTGCTTTATGAAGACCAGGTAAAAATACTTCAGTGGAAAAATATGAAGGAACTAATAATTAGGAAAAGTAATTATGTGAAAATATTTAATAATATTCTCAAGTATTTTCAAAGTAATAGTAATCTAGTTGTCATTTTAAAACAGATTTGTTAACTCATGAATTAACAAAATGTGAAACAATAGGCCACGCTAGGTTGTCAGAAAATATATACTTTAATTCAGTGTATGTTAATGTTCATGGTGGCTATTTATAAAGTTTGCAGTTTGATGCCCCTCAAGTTACCTTTCCTGTCATGTATGTTAAACAGAAAAATGGAGATAACTGAATTTTCAGTTCTGTTTTAAAAAATACTTCAGAACAAACACTTAGATTTGATCATTGATTGTTAAGATTTCTCTGTGGTTCTCTTGCATAGAGATAAGGACAATAGAGGCACTTCTTAGATTTGTAATAATGTTGTTTGAAGATTGTTCTATTGGTGGTGACTAAGGGAGAGATACTGTGAAAACATCATGGTGTACTGTTTCATCTGGCCTAGCTCTTTGCATTTCTGTCTTAAAAGCAGTTTATGGGAGGACATTTAAATTCACTGTTCATTTTGTAAAAAGGTGATTGAAATGGAAAGAAGCCCAGGTACACAGTGTATTTGTGCTACTTTATGTTGAGACATGCCTGTGTTCTTTAGTGCAAATGCCACCTGTGGGGCTCACACATTGCTGATGCTTGGTAGTGGCACTACTAAGGTTTAGAACTGCCTTAGGAGGGGAAGTGAGTAAAAGATAAAGGATTAAAGAAAATTGAGACACAGGGGTTGTTTATTAAGATTATTGACCAAAACATGTACTGGAAGCAATCTTTCATGGAAAAATCTAACAAGTATAGGAGAGTAAGGAAATTTTAAAGACCAGATTCTAAAGTTTCATTAAATGCCAACAGATACTAAATGAGCAGGATTCTGTGATTGGTACTTATTCGGTAAATCATGCTTAAAAGAATACATGTCTCCTTCCCCTCTCCCCCAGCTGTCATGGTAATATTGATGGAGTTTTAACTCTGGATTGTGTATCAACACATTAAACTTATTAATTTTTCATAGTTGCTCCTTTTGGTTTTCCAATACATTTTATGATTTTGTCTTGATTTGTTGCTTATGTATTTTACCCTTGCATTTCACTCCTTCTGAATTGGTTTATTTTCTTGCTAAATAAGTAGTTCTGTTAGCAAGGTTCTGTGAGAGCATGAACCTTAAGTTCTTGTGTGTTCTAACTGTATTTACCTTCAAATAATTGTTTAGTTGAATGTAAAATAATCCAATATCTTTTCCCTCTAGCCCTTTGAAACGGTTAACGCACTGTCTTAAAACACCCAGTGAGGCTGATACATCTGAACTCATTGTAATTTTTGTTCCTTTGTTAAGTACTCTGTTTTTCTTGTTGTTAGTGGCAAGTGATGTTTTTGTTTTGCCTTTTATTTTTATTTTTTGATGCCATCATGTTTTACCATGGATTGTTTAATTTTTTTCCTCCATCTGTGCACTTGGTGGACTCTGAGAAGATTAACATTTTGTTCAGTTGTGAAATTGGGTGTTTTTTCAAAAATGTGCTACATATTTTCTCTACAAATATTAGGCCTCTGGGTCTGTCCATGTTGGGTGTAAACATTTCCTTAATACTTGATTCTCAGTCTGTGCACTGTCAGTTTGAGCCTCCTAGCTCACTAGTTCATTTCCCATTTGTGACCAGTGCTATTTTGCTAGTCATCTTTAAAATATATTAAGGAATCACTTCATATTTATTTCTGAAATCTCTTATATGGTGCTTTTCATAACTACATTTGTTTAGTAACTTTGATTTTGTGAATGCTGTTCTTTTTCCTTATTTTATTAGCACTTTCTTTGAAATTGCTTTCTTGAGAGTTTTGAATTTCTTTTATTTTTGTTTGGGGCCCACTTTTCTGATCCATTTGGGTGGCTTGCTCGAGGTGATTGTTTACTGAGTAGAGGAGGTTTTCCATTATGGGTTCTCTTTCCCTTCTTTTGAGCGTTCCTAAAACACTGATCACTGGTAGATTTATGCACAGCTGACTTTACAGGTCATTTCTCTGACCTTATCATGCCTTTTCTGTCTGCAGCATTTGACACAGCTGATCACTCCTTCCTTAGCAGCCTTTCTTCAGGATGAAGATCAGCATCACACCATGACCAACTAGGCAATGTGATCTCTTCTCCCCTTATCTGCTACTGTACTCCTTCACATCAGCCATTGTCATCTTGCTGGCTCTCAAACTGGCCAAGCATTTCTCTTTTCCCAACTAATTTTTTTCTTTTTTTAAAAGCAAATGTCTTCCAGTCATTTGGTTGTCTTTCAGTAGAGGACAACTAAGCACCAAGAATGCCACTTCTTACCCTTCTTCCCCTGTTAACCCTCCTCTACACCCCTACCTGAGCTTATTGGTTTGCTTACTGTTTACTGAATACATCATGCTCATTCAGCTTCTGGCCTCATGGTACTCAGCAGGAATATTATGTAAATCACAGATGCAATATTAAAACGTATGGTAATGACAGTTTTTAAAAGTAAAAAAAAAATTAAAAGTAAAATTAGTTTTAAAAACATAGCTACTTTGTCCTAAGGATTTCAGCCTGTAATAAAAATGTGATTGTTATAAGATATTTTACTTTTGGGAGGTGGGGAGAGGGTTAAGCCTTCTAAATTAAGTATGTATTTTATAATTGCAACATGTTTAAGAATACCTGCTTTTCAAGTGCTAAGGAGTTTTTTTTTTTTTTTTTTTTTTTTTTTTTTGTGACTGGGGCTGCCATGTTGGATTCTGTAGTTCTGGGTCTGTGTTAGTACTATTTGATTTGTTTAGTCTCAGTCATCATCTTTTCTGCCCTCTATACTTGGTGATAATGAAGTCTTTCTAAGTTACATTTGTTTTATTATTTTATTTGTTTTAATTTCATACCCCAAGAATTGTGTTCATTTTGTTATGACTTAATGTCAAAAATATGCTAGGTGCTCATTGTTCAGTAAATGGGAAATTAGACCATGTAGCATGCTAGAATTTTTTTTTTTTTAAGATTTACTTATTTATTTCAAAGACAGAGTTACAGAGGCAGAGGCAGAGAGAAAGAGAGAGAGAAGTCTTCCATCTACTTGATCACTTCACCCACCCAATGGCTACAGTGGCCTGAGGTGTGCCAATATGAAGCCAAGAGGCTGGAGCTTCTTCCAGGTCTCCCACATGGGTGCAGGGGCCCAAGGACTTGAGCCATCTTCCACTGCTTTCCCAGGCCATAGCAGAGAGCTGGATCGGAAGTGGAGCAGCCAGGACCCGAACTGGCACCCATATGGGATGCCTGCACTGCAGGTGACAGCTTTACCTGCTAGGCCATAGTGCCAGCCCCTAGAAATTTTTATCGAGTTTGGAAATGTCTTCTTAGGAGTAGTACATAGAAACCTGCAGGTTTTGTTATATGTCTAAGAGCCATCTTTATTTCTGGTCATTTGAAGGTTAATGATTATGTCTATATTGGAACAGTGCTTCTGTAATCACATATTAGGCTTTAGAAAAACAGTTTCTAACAGTGCAGCTCGGAATTTAAGTGATGTTTCAGGAATGGTGTTCTGTTAGTCACCTGTGCAAATTTTTTTTTAAGGATTTTATTTATTTGAGAGGTAGAGTTATAGAGAAAGGTCTTCCTTCTGTTGGTTCAGTCCCCAAATAGCCACAACGGCTGGAGCTGTGCCAATACGAAGCCAAGAGCCAGGAGCTTCTTTTGGGTCTCCCATGTGGGTGAAGGTGCCCAAACACTCGGGCTATCTTCTATTGCTTTCCGAGGCCGTAGCAGAGAGCTGGACTGGAAGAGGAGCGGCCAGGACTAGAACCTGCGCCCATATGGATGCTGGCGCCGCAGGCAAAGGATTAACTTACTCCACCATGGCGCCATTCCCTGACTTGTGCAAATTTTAAACATTTTTTAGGACTAATAGTAAATTTTCTTTACTTTTTTTTTTTCTTTTTTTCTGCATTTTGTGATGTTCTTATTGGGATGAGGACAAAGGGCAGGAAAGGGTACCCCTCACAAGTGCAGGGAATGTCCTTGCTAGTTAGTCTTTCTGGGATGCTTCATGGAGCTTTTTTTTTTTCTTTGCAGTGCTCTTGCTGGTGGTGGCCTCAGAATTGCTGGTGGTGGCAGAGAATTTCTTTTTCTTAGGGACCTTCCTGGTGCCTGCCATTTCCTTCTGGGCCGAGGGTTTCTTCCTCTTGGGAGGGCTTATGCAGAGTAAATTTTCTTTCATACATACAGAGCCCTTTGAATGCTCTTAAATCAGCAGTGGGGACTTTTTCCTGCTGTGGGCCGTTTGGGTATTTATTACATCATTTGTGGGCCACATAATTATCAACTTAAAAATTAGCCTGCTATCGATTTTTTTGATTTTTAAGTCCTACCTGCTGTTGAATTGGCAGGACCAAACCAAATGTTTCTGTGAGCCATATACAGCCCACAGGTTGGATGTTCCTCACCTCTGTCTTAAATGAAATCATGCTTGGGTATGGGTTGTAAGTGGCAAAAGGTTTTAGATAGCAAAGTTTCTTAGTGAATATTTCTGCGATATCATGATTGGTTGTAACATTTATTCTTTTTTTTTTTTTAAAGATCTTATTTATTTGAGAGGTAGAGTTATAGAGAAAGGTCTTCCTTTCATTGGTTCTCTCTCCAAATGGCTGCAGGGCCAGAGCTGTGCCGACCAGAAGCCAGGAGGAGCCAGGTGCTGCTTCCTAGTCTCCCATGTAGGTGCAGGGGCCCAACAAGCACTTGGGCCATCTTCTCCTGCTTTCCCAGGCCATAGCAGAGAGCTGGATCGGAAGTGGAGCAGCCAGGACTATAACTGACACCCATATAGGGTGCCAGCGCTGCAGACAGAGGATTAACCTGCACCATGGCATCAGCCCCAGCATTTATTCTTGTAGGCCAAGTGTTTAAAATGTTGAATTAGAACCTTGAACATTCATGTACAGTTATCCTTTCTGCTATATTCTAATACAGATTCAAGTGGTCCTTGTGTTCTCCCATCCAAGCTTTTATTTGTTAGTAAAGTGAAAAACTACATACATGTGTGAACACCTGATAAGAGAGAGAAAATGTTAGCACTGCGTTCCAAGGAGTAGAATGAAAAACAGCAACATAGAAATATTTCACTTCCCATTCATTTTTCAGCTTCCCAAATAGGTCCTTATCTTGTTAGTTTGCTTTATGTTCTTAATTTTTTAAAAATTTTGCTTAAGGGATGTTAACTGTGTACATATTTTTGAGGTGCCATGTGATTTTTTTAAAAGATTTATTTATTTGAAAGAATTAGAGACAGATCTTCCATTTGCAATTTACTCCCTAGGTGGCTGCAACAGCCAGCACTCAGCTAGGACAAAGCCAGGAACTTCAGCTGGGTCTCCCACATGAGTGGCAGGAGCCCAAACACTTAGGCCATCTTCTGCTGCCTTTCTTAGGCCATTAGCAGGGAGCTGGGTTGGAAGTGGAACAGCTAGAACGTGAACTTTTGTCCATACAGGAATAGCATCACATGTAGCTGCTTTACCTATGCCACCACAATGCCAGCCCTGCCATGTGATATTTCAGTATGTGTATACATTGTGTGAGGTCGCATCAGGGTAAACTTATGTATCTCTTAAAATATCTAACATCTGTGTGTGGTGAAAACATGAAACTGTCTTCTAAAGAGACATTTCCTAAAGAGAAATACACTGCATTTTAACATAGCCTGAAATCATCCTACTGTGCGCTAGAACCCAAAACTTTTTTTTTTTTGAATATTTATTTTAATTATTTGAAAGAGTTATGGGGGCGGGGGGAGAGGGAAGGGTAGAGGTATAGAGAGGCAGGTAGAGAGGTCTTCCATTTGCTGGTTCACTCCCCAAATGTCCGCAACTGCCAGAGCTGAGCCAGTATGAACCCAGGAGCCAGAAGCTTCATCCAGATCTCCCTGCCAGTGCAGGGGCCCAAGCACCTTGGCCATTCTCTGCTGCTTTCCCAGGTGCATTAGCAGACAGCTGGGTTGGAAGTGGAGCAGCCAGAAAATGAACCAGCGTCCATATGGGATGCTGGCGCTACAGGAGCTTTAACCCGCTGTGCCACAGTGCTGGCCCCCAAAACATCTTATTTCTAGTAGAGTATAACTTAGTATACATTAATTCCAAAATCTGAACTGGTTTTCATCCCTACAAGCCTTTTACTGTGGCTGGGTAGACCTAGATGCCTTGTCCTGTGATGCTGGACACTCAGAGCTGGTACCATGATGCTGGAAATGCAGAACCAGTAGCGCACCATGCTCTGATCTGTCTGGTGTTGAGGTGGATGCATTGGCTAATGCTGCTTCCTAGCAGTCACTGGTGGTGCTGGCCAAGGTGTAAGACTGATGAGCCATGACCTCAACATTTGTTTTGGCTCTAATTAAGTTCACATTCTCTGTCTCCAGTTGCTGTCCTAGAGTCAGAGACCATTAGAATCTTTTCAGAGTGGCATGTGTCATAGAACAGTTTTGTGGTTCCTGGTTATCTTCCCAAAGTTTGGAACGGGGTAGTAGCAGCAGCCCCTCAACTGATTGAACAGGCCCTAGCCAGGTGGATCTTCCCTGGGTTTCATAGTCACTAGACTCTGGGCTTTTCTGTGAGTACATACTTGGCTACGTGGTACTCGTTGGCATGAGTTTAACTCGCAGAAGGTATGCAGTCATCCTCCTGATGCTGGGGCAAGTCTAGGGACGCTCTCTCTGAACTGTGATCTCGGGGCAGTGGCCATTGGGCTTTATTGGCTGCTGGATCCCTTGGCAGATACCAAGGCTCTGAGCTCCACAGTCAGGTCTTAAGCTCCCTCTCCTCCTCTGCAGCAGCTGGAGTTTCAGTCTGCTTTTTGTTGGTGGTTGGGGAATGGAAGCAGAGGTATTCCAAATCTTCTGTCTGTGGATCTGGACTGGGAGGCAGGAGCTGGGGCGCCTTATCCAACAATGAATTTTGTTTCATTCAAATTGGCAGTAGGATTCAGGTGTCTTAAGGGCTGCACCTAATGCCCTATGTGTCCCCAGACAGTGCTGTTTGGAGCTGGGGCAAGGGTATCATGGTCACTTCTTTGCTTTCTGCTTTTTTTGTATGACATATCTTAGTATTATCCTGAAAGTAGGTACTGCAATGTCTAACCTTGCTTCCACAGCTCTTGGGGAGGTTGCTGAATGTCTACATAGCTATGTAACTTGTCCCAGTGAGGAGATGAGATGGTCACTGGAGGGTGTTACCCAGCCTCCACTTTCCTCTACCCTCTTTGAAGTTTTTTTAAAACCCGATTTGTATCTCTTTCTACTCTGTTTCCAGTGCTTTTATGTTAAATGTTTGTTTTCAACTGTGCTATAAATATCAGTATTCCTACTTCTCATAAGGCAGTCTAGTAAAATGTATATTTCAGTCTCCTAACTTGTTTCAGGTTATGAATGGATACTGTGTGTGTATGTGTGTGTAGTAACTCTAGGTTGCTAAGTTCAGAATTTCAGCACATTCCTGGTGTCTTGGACAGTAGAAAATCACCTTTGTGTGTGTGTGTGTGTGTGTACGCGCGCATGTTTTTAGTTTAAAAAAAATGAAATAACTTATTTGTAGAAATAATAGAGGAATGCTTTCTTCATAATAAAACATTTCAAGGAGGGAAGCATTTGGCACAGTTCAAATGCTCCCAAATGTAAGCCCACATTCTGTATCAGAGTGCCTGAGCTTCAGTTCTGTCTCTACTCCTGGTTCTGGCTTCCTGCTGATATGCACCCTGAGAGCAGATGATGGCTCAAATATGGGATCCCTGCCCTCTATGTAGGGCACCATGATTCAGTTCTTCTAGGCTCCTGGCTCTCGGCCTGACCCAGCCCCAGCTGCTGTAGGCATTTGAGAGTAAACCAGAAAATAGGAGATCCATAGCTTTCTCTCTCTCCCCTTCCCTGCTCCCCATTTCCCCTCTCCACCTCCCTTTCAAGCAGAATGAAAACAAATAAATAAAATTTTTAAAAAATGAGAATGCTTCGGGTAAAGCTGAAATTCTGTTTGGATCCCCAGCCCGTTCTTTGTCCTTTATAGAAAGTACTAGTATTGGGGCCGGTGGTATAGCACAGTAGGTTAATCCTTCGCTTGCGGCGCCAGCATCCCATATGGGTGCTGATTCTAGACCCAACTGCTCCTCTTCCATTCCAGCTCTCTGCTGTGCTCTGAGAATGCAGTGGAAGATGGGCAAATTCCTGGGGCCCCTGCACCTGTGTCTGAGACTGGGCCAAAGGTCCTGGCTTTGGATCCTTGTAGCTATGGTCATTGTGGCTATTGGGGAGTGAACCAACGAAAGGAAGACCTTTCTCTCTCTCTCTCTCTTTCACTGTCTGTAACTCTACCTCTCAAATAAATAAAATAAATCTTAAAAAGAAAGTACTTCTGTTGATTGTATGTTACCTATTCTGTCAGATCTTTTCTTCTAATCTTAGAGGTGCAGGTACCCAGAAAATATATTATTTTTATGCTTTACAATGAGTTACGTTTTACGTATTTATCATGAAACTTGCCTCTTCACAATCAATACATTTTTGCAAACTTGTCCAAGTTTGAATGTGCAGCTCTACCTTTAACTGTGAGATATACTGTCAGCTTCTGTATCCATAGTTTCTACATCCATGAATTCAGCCAGATACAGTTGGAAAATATCTGAAAAAAATTAAATCTATGCTGAACACATAACAAACTTTTTTTCCTTGTCATAATTCCTAAATAATACAGTGTAACAACTTTCAGGAGGTATCTTTGTAGCAGGTATTGTAAGTAATACAGACATGATTGTTTACAGGGTATGTGTACATTATTTTAATATAAGAGACATCATGGTTAGCAGATTCTGGTATCGTATGGGGGCCATGGAATCAGTTTCACACAGATATCAAGTGATAACTATTGCACATAGTGGTAGTTTAGCTCTTCTCTTCCATTAAGCAATTACGGTTATTGTTTGTAATGAATCCCTGGTATATTTTTTCTATTTCACGTATTTATTTTAAGATAGGTTTCCAGAAAAAGCTTACTGATTCACCAATGTATATATATTTTCAGTGAAATCTTAGATTTGATCTGCAAAATGATAAATTCCCAAATTTCTCTCCAAAGGGGCTCTAGCAGTTCATTCTCTCCTTAACATTTGATGAAAATATAGTGTTGTTTTCTATGTAGCCTTGCACCTTTTATATTATTAGACTTGCTTTTTGCCAATCTGGTGGGGTGGAAAGGTATTTTCATCTTTATTTCTCTGATTGTTATGGTAGATTAATCCCTTCCCGCTCTTTTTTCTACTGCTGACCTAAGTGGCCTTGTGATGAGATAGAAAAGCTAAAGGACCAAAGCAGTTTCTTTACTTTTATTTATTTATTTAAATTTTTAACTTTTATTTAATGAATATAAATTTCCAAAGTACAGCTTATGGATTACAAAATGGCTGTTTGGAGAGTGAATCAGCGAAGGAAGGTCTCTATCTCTTTGTGCCCCTCTCCTTCCTTTCAAATAAACAAAATAAAATTTTTTAAAAAAAGGAAACAGATAGTAAAAAGCAAATAGATACATTCATAATGCCTATCTGAGCATATATATATATATATATATATATATATAATATTCTACCTCCGGCATCTCTTTCCCTCTGCATCTAGAGTAATGAAATATATAATGGTCACAAAAACAGTTGTGATGTTTTCTGCTTTCTCCCTTTGAATTCAATCTTTTTTATATAGATTTATTAATTTGAACGAATTTACTCCTCAAATGGCCTTAATGGCCAAGGCTGGGCCCCACTGAATCCAGGAGTCAGGAACTTCATCCAGGTCTCCAACCTGAGTGACAGGAGCCCAAACATTTGGGCCATCTTCTGCTTTTCCCAGGCCCATTAACAGCAAGTCGTTTTGGAAGTAGAGCAGTGTGAACACGCTGGCGTCACAGGCAGTGGCTTTACCTGGTGTGGCACAAAACCAGCACAGAGATTAAGCTTTCAAATTCCGCTTAAAAATGAGATCATACAATATTTGTTTGTGTACCTTATTTTACATAAGATAATGTCTTTTAGGTTCAAACATATTTTTGCAATGAATTTCTGCTTTTATTTTTTGAAGGGCAGCTAGTATTCTGTTGAGCATATATACCACATTTTTTTAAATTAATGAACATTTAGATTGTTTTCAGGTCTTTTTGCCGTACATGTTTTGAGACTTTTTAAATTTGGTGTTGAACTTTTATCATTATGAATGTTTTGTTGAATTGATTGTCCCCTTTTCTCTCCTGGTGCTTTTGCCTCAAACCCTGTTGTATCTTAAATTTGAACAGCTGTGTCATCTTTCTTTTGGTTTGTGTTTTCCTTATAATTTGTGTGTCCATCCTTTTTTTTTGTTTTTTTTGACAGGTAGAGTTATAGACAGAGAAAGAGACAGAAAGGTCGTCCCTCCATTGGTTCACTCCCTAAATGGCTGCCACAGCCGGCGTTGCGCTGATCCGAACCCAGGAGCCAGGTGCTTCTTCCCGGTCTCCCATGTAGGTGCAGCAGCCCAAGCACCTGGGCCATCCTCTACTGCACTCCTGGGCCACAGCAGAGAGCTGGACTGGAAGAGGAGCAACCAGGACTAGAACCCGGTGCCCATATGGAATGCTGGAGCCGCAGGCGGAGGATTAACTAAGTGAGCCACGGCACTGGCCCCAATGTGTCCATCCTTTTTATTAGTATTTTCCCATCTGTGAGCTTGTTGTTAGTACATAAAAAGTACGGATACAGGCCAGCACTGTGGTGCAGTAGGTTAATCCTCCGCCTCGGCGCCGGCATCTCATACGGGCGCCGGTTCTAGTCCTGGCTGCTCCTTTTCCGATCCAGCTCTCTGCTATGGCCTAGGAAAGCAGTAGAAGGTGGCCTAAATCCTTGGGCCCCTGCACCCATGTGGGAGACCCGGAAGAAGCTCCTGGCTCCTTGCTTCGCATCAGCCCAGCTCCAGCCGTTGAGGCGATCTGGGGAGTGAACCAGCGAATAGAAGACCTCTTCCTCTGTCCCCACCTTTCTCTGTAACTCTTTCAAATAAATAAAATAAATCTTTAAAAAAAAAAGTATGTATAAACATACTTTTAATATATTTGGATCAGAGATTACAGCATACCTCCTTCACCTATTAAGTCTGCTGCTGCAACTTTATGGATAGTTAAAGGAATTTAGATCACTTTAATAGTTTTATTTATCCTCCTTTAGAGTTAAATTTGTTAATCATGTGTTTTAATTCTTTGTAAATTTTAAATTTCATAGAATCTTACTGTTACTATTTTATATAGGTGATATTCATATAGATTTATCCACACATTTACTATTTTTATTTATTTATTTTTTTTCGTTGCTGCATTTGGAGTCATTTTCCTTCTCTCAGTGAATTTCTTTCACTGTATGTTTGCTGGGGAGTAATTCTCTTATTTTTGTTTTGTGGAAAATGACTATTTTTGTTCCTTTTTGTTTCTTAGGATTTTTTTGTGAATTTGATATTTTTATTATAGTGATTCTAATTCATAAACAGTAGTACATATAAGAAATCATCAAAAAGTTCATGAAGGGGCTGGCATAGCGGGTGAAGCCACCACCAGCTATCCCAGATCATGTCTCAGCTGCTCCACTTCTGATCCAGCTCCCTGTTAATGGCCTAGGAGGAGAAGCAGAAGATGGCCCAAGCAGTGGGCCCCTGTGACCCACATGGGAGTCTTGAATGAAGCTCCTTGCTTTGACCTGGCTCAGACCTAGCTGTTGTGGCCACTTGGGGAGTGAACTAGAAAATGGAAGACCTCTCTATTTCTCTCCATCTGTCTTTGTAACTCTGACTTCTAAAGAAATAAGATGTGGGTTTTTTTAAAGATTTATTTTATTTATTTTAAGATTTATTTTATTTATTTGAAAGAGTTACAGAAAGAGGCAGAGCCAGAGAGTGGTCTTTGTTTGCTGGTTTACTCCCTAAATAACCACAGCGGCCAGAGCTGAGCTGATCCAAAGCCAGGATCCAGGAGCCTCTTTGGGTCTCCCACACGGGTGCGGGGGCCCAAGGACTTGGGCCATCCTCTACTGCCTTTCCAGGCCACAGCTGAGACCTGTTTTGGAAGCGGAGCAGCTGGGACTCGAACTTGCGCCCATAAGGGATGTTAACTCTTCATAAGATCTGGTTTGAGGCACTGAGAAGGATAAGACATCATTGTGTAAAGACCCTCTTTGAGAGCATCATGAATTCTGCTAAAATTGAATCAAGAACCCAGAGCAAATTTATAGTAAACCTTTGTTGGAAGAATGGTAAAATCATTGATGCTTTTTGAAAAGTGTGTGTGGACGATACCCCCAAATAACTCAGAAGTTTGCAAATAGATAACTGCAAGATGATATGGAAAATGAAAACCACAGCACTAGCACATTTACATCAATTTGCAGGGAAAACATTGACCTTCTCAGTGTTGTGATTGAAGAGGACCAACAGTTAATAGCAGCAACAGCAAACTCTACAGTCATCTCAGTTGGTTCAACTTACACAGCCATGACTGCCAGAACTGTTGTACTCAGATCAGTTTCAGACAAGAACTTTTAAAAGAAATTTTAAACAAATGTGTTCAAGATCCTAAGCATTTCTTTGAAGAATTGTAACAGAAGCTGAAACATGGCTTTAACAGTACAGTCCTGAAGAAAAAGCACAATAAAAATAATGGTTACCAAGAAGTTGAAATTGTCAACTAGAAGAAAATGGACCAATCAGAAGCAAATATCATGGAAGTAGTCTTTTGAAATATTCATGGTATTTTGCTTGTTGACTTTCTTGGATGCCAAAAAATGATAACGTGTGCTTATTATGTGTTTTGGGAAAGGTAGCTAAAGGTTAGGCAGAAAAATATTCAGGAAAGCTTCATCAGAGAATCCATCTGCACTAGAACAGTGCTTCTGTTCATTCCTCTCAGCAGACGAGCGTTCTGTGATGATTTCAGTGAGAATTTGTTAAGCATCCACCTTACAGTCCTGATTTAGCTGTTGCTTACATTTTTTCTTTAAACCAGTCTTAAAACTTCCTTAAAGAACACCAATTTTTCTTTAGTTAATAATGTAAACAAGAGTTCATTGACAGGGGTAAAATCCTGGTAAAATCTTCCCCGCATGTGTTCCACCTATCTGATACCTAAAGATGATACTGATTTTCAAATGTTGATACTGTCTTTAACAAGCTTATTGAACATTCTTAAAATTCGTGGAGTACACATCCTCCGTTTTTCTCTGAAGACAACCTTTCATCTGGAAATAAATATGTCTTGATGTTTGCATTTTAATTGTCTTACCCCTTATTTTTCTTGTATTCTACCAAGGAGGACTGCTATTACCAAGTATAAAATTTCAGCTTTTGGAGATACTACTCTATTGTCTTTTGACTTCCAAAGTTTCTGTTGAGAAATCAGCCATCAGTTGTTTTGTTTTCCCTGACTACCCCAAGACTTTTGTCTTTTATTTATACCCACAGTTTTTTAAAAAATATTTATTTATTTATATGAAAGAGTTAACAGAAATAGAGGAAGAGAGAGGAGGAGAGCTAGAGACAGGGGGAGAGGGAGGAAGAAAGGGAGGAAGGATGGGCGGGCTAGCGAGCTTCTGTCCATTGGTTCACTCCCCATATGGCTGCAAGGGCTGGGGCTGGGGTGTGCCAAAGCCAAGGAGTTTGTTCTGGATATCCTACATGGGTGCAGGAGCAGGGAGCTGGATTGGAAAGTGCAGCTGTCAAGTCTTGGACCGGCACCTGCCTGGGATGCTGGCATCACAGGTGGCAGCCTTATCCACTCTGCCACAATACCAGCCCCTCCCCAGTAGTTTTACATTGGTGTGCATAGGTGTGATTTTGTTTGTATTTGACTTCTGAGAGTTCCTGCAACTCATTGAGAGTGATTTCCTGTTTGTTAGTAGTTTTAGAAAGTGCTCAGTCATCATTTTTCTTTGCAATAAGCATTCTTTCTCTTCCGTTTCTGGGATTGGCTTGTCAGATGTTGTGTTCTCACTGGATCTGCTGTGACTCATAACCCTTCCCTCCTAGTTTCATACCTGTTACTTTGCATGCTTCATTCTGGAAATTTTTTCAGCTCAGTCTTTTGTAGTTATCTTCATTTCTATCGCAGTCTTTTATTGAGTCCACCTTCAGGTTTTTAAATTTCTATTTTGTATTTTAGAATTTTTTTCATTCTTTTTCCTTACTTTCTAAAATTGTTTGTCTTGTCCTTTCCTCTTCATACATAATGGGTCACTAAATAGGACCCATTCTGGCCAGGGAGCTATAGGACCTATGAGTTAAGAATGATTTTAACATTTTTAAAACATTGTTTTAAAATATTGATAAAAAAGAAAGTGGGCATTATGGCACAGCAGGTTAAGCTGACACTTCAGAAGTCTACATCACATATTGGAGTGCAGTTCAAGTCTTGGAGGCAGCAGGTGATGATACTAGTACTTGGATTTCTGTCACCTACTTGGAAAACCCAGGTGGAGTTCCAGACTCTTGGCTGGAGCCTGGCCCAACCCCAGCTTTTGGGCGGGGAAGGGTTGGAAAGTGAACCAGCAGATGGAAGATTTCTCTCTCTCTGTTGCTGTCTCTGTCAAATTGGTGGGTAGGTAAATTAACTTTAAAAGAAAAGGAACATAGGCAGTTGCCGTCGTGTTCTCCTAGTTCCTGCTTCCCTGGCGAGTGCTGCCCGAATGGCCTCTCAAAATCGCGATCCAGCCGCCGCCAGCGTTGCCGCCGCCCGTAAAGGCGCCGAGCCCCGTGGGCAAGAGGCTACAGCAGGAGCTAATGACGCTCAAGATGTCTGGTGACAAAGGAATCTCTGCCATCCCGGAGTCAGACAGCCTGTTCAAGTGGATAGGGACCATCCATGGGGCAGCCGGCACCGTATATGAAGACCTGAGGTACAAGCTCTCCCTGGAGTTCCCCAGTGGCTACCCTTACAACGCACCCACGGTGAAGTTCCTCACGCCCTGCTACCACCCCAACGTGGACACGCAGAGAACATCTGCCTGGACATCCTCAAGGACAAGTGGTCTGCCCTGTATGACGTCAGGACCATCCTGCTGTCCATCCAGAGCCTGCTGGGAGAGCCCAACATTGGTAGCCCTTTGAACACACATGCCGCCGAGCTCTGGAAAAACCCCACAGCTTTTAAGAAGTACCTGCAAGAAACCTACTCAAAGCAGGTCTCCAGCCAAGACCCCTGACCCGGGCTGCCCAGCCTCTCCTTGTGCCGTCGCCTTTCCTGGTTCTGCCTTACAGTCTGTCCTGTCCTTGATCTCTGTACTGGACTGTCTTGAGCTGTGGTGTTATTTTTGTTTGTGTTTAAAATTAAGTCTGTTTGAGTTCTTGTGATATATATTAAATAAACACATTTTGGTTTTGTAGAAAAAAAAAAGAAAAGGAACATATTAAAAAAGACAAAAGTATCCAATAGAAGATTTGTGTTTGCCTGTAACTGTTGAGTGGAAATACCAGTAATCATAGGTTCCCTTAATCTAGCATCAGGAATTGAAATCATTAGAAAATCAAGGTTGAAGTATTTTTAAGTTAAAATTCTTAGAGCGTAGTATCCTCTGCAGGGTCATAGTCCAAGAGTTTCCCTTCCATACTGAGCTTGGAAATTAGGAATCAAAAGATAGTCTTAGGAGAAAAGCAACCTCAAGGACCAGTAACTGCATACTTGTGCGAATGAATGTGTGAATGTTTTCTAGGCCCTGTGCTCTCGTATGTTTTTCTCTCACCCCCTCAAGAATGTGTGTGTATGTGTGTGTGTTTTCCACATTTCTATTTATATTAGTTATAGAATGCAATTGAATTACCTAATCCATCATTTTCAGTAGGGGAAGTTCATAATTAATTTTGGTGTGTAATTGTTGTAATTATAGTAATTACTCTTGAGATGATTTAATTCGGACTTAACCATTTGTTCATTTGGAGTATATTTAACTTGTACTGTCTATGTGACACTGTCTTTAATGTTTTCCTAAATAAAACAGTTGGAAACTGTTTTTTAAATTGGATTGCTCTTAATGGTCTGAGGAATCACTTGGGAAGACATTATACCATACCTTCTGTGTGGCACATTCATTTCTTAGAGTGTAGTGTTTTGTTTCTTAACTCCTAGAACATTCGTTATCTGAGATGTAGTATGAAGTGTGTTACATAACCTCTGTACCTGACAAGAGTGTGACCATATTAAAGGGCTGTTGAAGTCATTTCCTTCTTGTGTTTCTTGTATCCCAGTACCTAGCACACATTCATTAAATTGTTTTGATTGTTAGTAATTTCTCAGAGACCAGTCATATACTAATTTAATAACATAAGTATAAAGATGCTTACAAAATTTAGGGGATGTTAAATGCAGTTAGTTTGTTGCTGCCTAGTGCTGTGCTTTAATCCAAGATACTGTTGTTCGTTTTACTGTCTATGTGTTTTAATAGTATTCTGGCCCTTTACAGTTAAAGCAACTGATATTTTTATGTGGGAAAAGGAGGGACCAGACTTTTCCTTTGAAACACCGTTAATAATGACAGTCCCTTTTGGGAAACTATTTGGTGACCTTACCACTGTAGGGATGTCTGAAAGCTTGAGAATATTACTTGGTTCTTATTATTTCAAAAGATTTTTGCTAAGGATGGAGAAATTAAGTTAGAAATGAGGTTGTATAGTAATGTGCATAAAACAGAAATGTATTAATAGAAATTATAGTGTTTCAAGAACTCGTAAAAAGGTAGTCTGACATTTAAAATAACTAAATTCTTCTTTTTCCTTCAGCTTCCGGCTGATCTTACCAAGATGCATCTCACAGATAGCCCTCACCCACAGGTGACTCATGTGTCTTCTAGTCAGTCTGGCTGTAGCATTGCCAGTGACTCTGGAAGCAGCAGTTTATCTGATATCTATCAGGTAATACCTTAAGAGTTTGTGTGCTGTGACTATGGCTTTTTTTATACTTCAGAATATTCTATGGCAGTATAAAATTCAAGCATGAGGTCTATAGTGAAGTATACTTTATTTACTTTTCAAATTTGTATGCTTAATCAAAGGTGATCTGTCTTTTGAGAAGGATTAGGTATAATCCAGTGTTAGCTTCCATTTTTTTATCTCACTGACCCCTTAGAAATATAGAAACATGCTTTCATAAGTAGAAGTCATGAAGAACATTAGCATTGTTTTTATATTATAAAAAAGATTTCTGTTACTGTAATATATAAATTAATTAGTGTATTTATGAACTTTTTCATTTTTAAAAACTCAGAAGAAATGGCCAATTTAGTAAGATTTTCAGGTTCCTTGTAATAGAGGGCAGGCTTTGGGAGGTCCCCCACATGGGAGGGTCCTTACACATTCTGCTGAGATGGAACCTGAGTTCAGAGCAGTGCATGCTGTAGTCCTCAGAGTGGAACTTCGTGTGTGGTCTCCTTTACGTGGAGTGGGTTGTGTTCTGTCAGTGATCATGGATATACAGGCTTTCAATAAAATAAAGAATACGTGATACTTGTTGCTCAACTGATTAAGCTGCTGCCTGGGACACGTGCATCCTGTGTGAGCACCGCTTCAAGTCCAGGCTGCTCTGTCTCTGATCCAGCTCCCTGCTGGTGTGCCTGGGAAGGCAGCAGGAGATACTGCAAATCCTTGTGCCCCTCCCACTCTTGTGGGAGATGTGGAGAAGCTCCTGGCTTCACCCTGGCTTGGTGTGCACACTCTCCGTTTTTCTTTCACTCTGCCTTTCAAATAATGAATAAATCTCATTTTTAAAGTTGGTTTATTCAGAATTTCAAATGTGCAGTGTATTTTGGAGCTATCTAATAGAAATTTAAACCGAGCCATATATTTAAATTTTCTGGAAATCATATTTTAAAAAGTAGAAGGAAACAAGCACAGTTAATTTTAGTAATATGCTTTATTTAGCACAGTATATCCAAATATTATAATTTTAGCCTGTAATCAACATTTTAACATAATTTATGTTGCGTTCTTCATACTAAGTCTTTTTTTTTAAAAACCTATGGGCACCTCAATAGGTATCTTTTTTTTTTTGAAGATTTATTAATTTTACTTGAAAGTCAAGAGTTACACAGAGAGAGAAGGAGAGGCAGAGAGAGAGAGCGAGTGAGCGAGAGAGAGAGAGAGAGAGGTCTTCCATCCGCTGGTTTCACTCCCCAATTGGCCGCAACTACCGGAGCTGTACCGATCCAAAGCGAGGAGCTGCTTCCAGGTCTCCCATGCGGGTGCAGGGGCCCAAGGGCTTGGGCCATCTTCCACTGCTTTGCCAGGCACATTAGCAGAGCTGAATCAGAAGTGGAGCAGCCGGGATTCAAATTGATGTGCTTGTGGGATGCCAGTGCTGCAGGACACAGCTTAACTTGCTACACCCCATCACCTGCCACAATGCTAACTCTTTAGAAAACCATTTAATTTTAGGCCGGCGCCGCGGCTCACTAGGCTAATCCTCCGCCTTGCGGCGCCGGCATACCGGGTTCTAGTCCTGGTCGGGGCATCGATCCTGTCCCGGTTGCCCCTCTTCCAGGCCAGCTCTCTGCTGTGGCCCGGGAGTGCAGTGGAGGATGGCCCAAGTGCTTGGGCTCTGCACCCCATGGGAGACCAGGAGAAGCACCTGGCTCCTGCCATCGGATCAGCATGGTGCGCCGGCCACAGCGCGCTACCGCAGCGGCCATTAGAGGGTGAACCAACGGCAAAAAGGAAGACCTTTCTCTCTGTCTCTCTCTCACTGTCCACTCTGCCTGTCAAAAATTTAAAAAAAAAAAAAAAAGAAGAAGAAAAGAAAACCATTTAATTTTACAGCACCCTGCAGTTCAGAGTAGCCACATTTAAATAGGCCAATTGCCCAGTGTACTGAGTGGCATCCATAAAACACAGAACTGTGGAAATAGAATCTTTGTTTTTTGAGGGAAATATTTAAATTGTGGTTCTACTAAGTTACCCAGATTTAGGTATTTTAGAAAAACCAGTCTTTCTCTGTTAAATCAAATTGATAGGCAAATGAAAGATGGAAAACAGCAAGACACCATTTTTTAGTTTATGTGTAGCTTTTCAAAACGTTCTGGCTTTCCCCCAAACAGGTATCTTGTGGAAGAGCAGTGGCATCTCTGAGTTTTTCCAGGAGAGGAACTCTGAGACAGATAGGCCTGGGATTGGTCAAATTCAGGAATATGGGTGCTGCATATTCCTGTCAGGATGGGTGGGAATGTCTTAACCTTGCTAAGAGAGACTGTACACAACAGGAGATGCATTGACAAACTGTGGAAACCTAGTCTCACTGGAATGATCCATTTCTAAGGCAAATAGTTGTGAGGGAAGGGACAAAAGAGTGTGTAGATTAAAATTCAGGGTCGCTTGGAAAGGACAATACTTCACTGTGCGCTGGAAGACTAGGCCCTTGTTTGTTGATGAACATACTGGAGAAGTTTCGGAAGAACTGCACCTCTATTAGCATCTACAGATTTCCCACCTGTAAGATAACCAACCTGAAGTTGGAACTGGAGGTTTTGTGTCGCAGGACTATGACCCAAGTGTAGTGCCCTGCTTGAAATTGTCCATATGTCTTCCTTCCTTAGTAATATTATACAATTCATCCTACCTTATAAGAAGTTCAGTTTAAGAATGGACACAGCTGTGGGTAGGTGTTGCTATCTCTCCTGCATATTGCAAGGTATTGTAGAAGTCTCCTTTTCCTGCTTCAGAATCCTGAAATTACCATTGGCTCTCTTCCCTCAGTCAACAAATTCAACCTCTGATCGACTTAGTTCTGCCTCCTACACCAACTGTGTGTATGTGTTTTGTGTTAACTGATATGTAATTTACACATGAGATTGACTCTCTTCAGTTTACATCAAGCCATAGAACTTACTTTCTGTTTACTCAGAAAGTATACTATCCCCTTTGCTGTAGGTCTCCTCTCCTGATCCCCGACTGTTGGGAACCACCAGTCTTTTTTCTCCCTTACAAGTTACCATTTTCTAGAAGCTCATACAAATGAGATAATTTTTTTAAAAAATGTGCCACGGCTCACTTGGCTAATCCTCCGCCTGTGGCGCTGGCACCCCAGGTTCTAGTCCCGGTTGGGGCGCCGGATTCTGTCCTGGTTGCTACTCTTCCAGTCCAGCTCTCTGCTGTGGCCCGGGAGTGCAGTGAAGGATGGCCCAAGTGCTTGGGCCCTGCACCCCATGGGAGACCAGGAGAAGCACCTTGGCTCCTGCCTTCAGATCAGCGCAGTACTCCGGCCGCAGCACGCCGGCCACGGCCGCCATTGGAGGGTGAACCAATGGCAAAAAGGAAGAGCTTTCTCTCTGTCTGTCTCACTGTCCACTCTGCCTGTCAAAAAAATAAATAATAAAAATAAACACAGTGTAGGGTTAAAAATAGAAATTAAAAACATTGTGGAAAATGATGAATAAGCAATAAGAACAGATTAATAGTAGATCAATATTCTTCCAGAAATGAAGTATTTTTGCATTTTTAAAAATCTACAATATTAGAAAATCATCAGTAAGTCATCTAATATCACTCAACCAAATTCTGTTTGTCTATATGTGGTACCATTAGATCCTAATGACTAAAATGGAAGACGAATTAAATATTGAGTACTGGACTCATTCTTTCCCCTTGACCTCAGGCTATCTTTGTAGTACCTGTTTCAGGTGTGGCCGGACACTTTGGTTATGCATGTGCATTACCAATGCCTTAACCAGACACAGTCAAGTCAGTTTGTCTGGTTTATCTGAATTGCAGTATTCGAGAGCTTTTAAAGATAAACACCCAACCTGTAACAGTATAAACAGTGCCTTGTAAAATGATGTAATTTTTTTAAAAGATTATTTATTTGAAAGCTGGAGCCACAGAGAGGCAGAGGCAGAGAGAGAGGTCTTCCATCTGCTGGTTCACTCCCCAGATGGCCACAGTGACTGCAGCTGGGCCATTCCGAAGCCAGGAGTCAGGAGCTTCTTCCTGGTCTCCCACACAGATGCAGGGACTGAAGCACTTGGGCAGTCTTCTACTGCTTTCCCAGTCCATAGCAAAGAGCTGGATTGGAAGTGGAGCAGCTGGGACTCGAACCAGCGCCCATATAGGATGCCGGCACTGCAGGGGATGGCTTTGCCCCCTATGCTACAGCGCCGGCCCCAAATGATGTAATTTTTAATTTGGAGTATTGGTAAAGAGAAAAGGAGATATCCTAGTGGCACGTCTTAATTGGAAAGCTGTTTATACCATTGCTTCTGGCCAGATGTGTGGCTATACTTCTATGTATTTCCCTCTTTATGGTGTTTGTGTCTTCTAGTTTATAAATGAAAACTGTTGACTATCAAAGAAACTTCAAAATAATGCATTTACCACAGTCTGGGGGGAAAAAAGGAGATAATGTTTCCAGTGTGACTTTGTTTCTAATCAGATTAGGTTGAAATATAGCCAAGAGTATGCATTAAGATGTTAAAAATTCTTGGATAGAGTATTTTACTCATCCTTAAAGAGTACTCAAGAGAATAAAAAGTGCTTCTTTCTAGAATCCTTATTTTAGTCTAAGAGCTGAGAAATTGAGATACATTGACTTGAATAAAAGCACTTGTCTTTTCATTAACTCATTATTAAATAATGTAAGACATGAATTTCATCACCCATTTACCTTTGTAAAATTTCTTTGTAGGAAATAAACTTTCTAAAAAGGCCAAGGCTTCAGTTGCCACCTGTGTGTTGACATGATCTCCTAAGTTATAGCTCTAGTGCTAGTCTCTCCAGAACTGTGGCGTTACATTTCCATCAGAATGCTTTTTCACCTCAGCTACCTTTAACCCACCATGTCTTGTCTTCTACCTATTGTTTATATTTCTTTTAAGAATGCTGAATGTCCAAGTCAAAACTGTTGTTTCTTAGCTACCACTTTAAGATTTTTATGTATTTGAGAAGCAGGGAGAGAGGGAGAGACAGAGATCTTCATCTGCTACCTAGGTGGTCTTGCCTTTTGGGGTGGAGCGGGGCAAAGCCAGGCATCAAGAACTTCTAGTCTCCCACCTGGGTGGCAGGGTCCCAAGTGCTTGGGCCATCTTCTACTGCCTTACTAGATATATTAGCAAGGAGCTGGGTCAGAAGCAGAGTAGCCAGGGCTTGAACCATAGCTCAGATAGAGGATCTGGCGTCACTTCTGGTGGCTTAACCTGCTCTACGACAGTGGTAGCCTGACTTCTTTTTTTTAAATTCCTGTTTGAAATAAATTTTAAGAATGCTGTGACCTTAATTATTCCTCTCCTTAAAAAGCTTAATCCCTTTCCATTATCTCATTTACATTCTTCACTCCACATTCCAAGTCTTTGACTTCTAAAAACCGTCTGCAGTCTAGTTTAATATTCCACTATTTTGTCACTTACGCATTCTAGATTTTGTTTGATGAGAACTACATAATACTGTCTGAACATATTTGCCTTACCCAGCCTTGCGTTTTAGTCATGCTCTTCTAACTGTAGGTCCACCTAGATGACATTTTTGTGTTATCTTTCATGTTCTTCCACCAGGAAGAGGTATCTTGTTCCTTAGAAACCCACAACAGTTTTTCTCTCTGGTCTTGAGGCTTTTGTGCTGTTTTTACTGTAGTTATTTACTTGAATCTAAAATTTTTCCAATATCAAATTTATGGGGAACACTGTCTATATCTTAACTTTATAACCCATGTTTTGTCAGGCATAGTGTTGGCACTTAGTAATGTAGAAAAAAATTCAGTTGAAATACATTTGGAGGTAGAAATCAATATGGGTTTTAAGGAAAAATTCAAAAGATGTATGAAGATAGGCCGGCGCCGTGGCTCAATAGGCTAATCTTCCACCTTGCGGCGCCGGCACACCGGGTTCTAGTCCCAGGCCAGCTCTCTGCTGTGGCCCGGGAGTGCAGTGGAGGATGGCCCAGGTGCTTGGGCCCTGCACCCGCATGGGAGACCAGGAGAAGCACCTGGCTCCCGGCTTCGGATCAGCATGGTGTGCTGGCCGCAGCGCACCAGCCGCGGTGGCCATTGGAGGGTGAACCAACAGTAAAGGAAGACCTTTCTCTCTGTCTCTCTCTCTCTTTGTCCACTCTGCCTGTCCAAAAAAAAAAAAAAAAAATGTATGAAGATAACTAAAGCTCTACATATGTTGCTTGTCTACCTGTTGGAGAGGTTATGGAGTAGGCCAGAGTTCTTGCCTGACCAGAAAAACTAAGGAAAAATAAGGATTAAATGCTCTATAAACAGAGTTGTAAGAAATACTGAAAAATGGGAATTCAGAAAGAAGGATTGCAGGTTTGAAGTTCTGGCTTAATACTTGCCCTAAATATGAAAATCTGGCTTTTTTGTAAATATGTTTAACTATTAATTCCAACCTGTAGTTTGCCTTGTTGAAGCTTCATGTTTATCTAGATGCAAACAGGAAAAGGATATCCTCTGGTTTATTTTGGGAAGGCCAAGTCATCAGAAAATCATCTCAGACTGTCTGCTTCACCAAATTCTGTTGACACAGAGACATTAATATGGCAAGACAAGGAAAGCACAAGAAGTTTAATAGCTCTTGTTAATCCTATCACCAATATACTGTGCACCCCCTACTCCAGGCTTAATTCATTTTTCATAATCTTTTCAAGGCTTGCAGTATCTCAGGTGCTAGTGTAAAGTAAGTGAAAGGCCAGGACTTAATCTGCTGTGTTCCCTACCTTAACAAATATATAGTATATTTTGACTCACAGTTTTTGTTCGAACTCTTGGTATTATACAAGGCTCTAAACATCTGTTAAATTTTCTTTTTGGCTTATCTACCCTCTCTCTACTTAAGTGTAAGTAGTTTATATTGCCTCTTGTTCAAGTTTACTTACCTTATGGTTTATGCCTTGTTGTTGTTGAGAATTCCCATTTTTTCTTCATTATAATCCCTGGTTAGTTATGAGATGGGACTATCCCTGTGTGACCCTATCTTACTCATTTTGTTATTACAGAATACCTTAGATTGGGTAGCTCATAAAGAACTGAAATTTGGGGCTGGCACTGCGGCACAGTGGGTTAACACCCTGCCGTAAAGCGCCAGCATCTCATATGGGCACCGATTCTAGTCCCAGTTGCTCCTCTTCCCATCCAGCTCTCTGCTATGGCCTGGAAAAGCAGTAGAAGATGGCCCAAGTCCTTGGGCCCCTGCACCCATGTGGGAGACCAGGAAGAAGCTCCTGGCTTTGGAACGGCACAGCTCTGGCTGTTACGGCCATCTGGGGAGTGAACCAGTGGATGGAGGACCTCTCTCTCTGTCTCTACCCCTCTCTGTAACTCCTGTCTTTCAAAAAAAAAAAAAACAGGAATTTATTTCCCACTGTTTTGGAAACTGGAATATCAAAGATCAAGGTGCCGGTAAATGAAGACCCTTTGTATGGTTCTTAAATGGCACTGTCTAGCTATGTCCTCACATAGTAGAAGGAGTAGATGAGCTACTGTGGGCCTCTTTTTAATCCCATTCAAGAAGATTGTCGTGACATAACCATTTATTTCATGATTTAGCCATTTCCCAAAGGCCCTATCTTCTAGTACTACTGCCTTGGGAATTAAGATATCAATGTAAGTATTTGGGTCAAAGTGGGAGGGTAGATGGGGGGACACATTCAGACCATAGCAGACCCTTAAGAGCCAGCTTGTCTAATCTTCAGGGTCTTAACTTGGATGTGGAGTCTGGATTGTTAGCTATCTATTCCTTTAAGGCTGTGTAGAAATCCAGAAGAACTGCAAGACATGGTTTTAGAGAACAAATCGGGACTTTCTGAGTTGCAACCAAGTGTTAGAGCCCTAACTTGCTATAACAAAAGCCTTAAGGATAACTTAGTGACCCAGGGAGAAAGCAGACAGCCTTGATCTCAGAGAACCTGATTGCTTACAGATCTATCTGTGCCTCTCTGTCTCTGGTTTGGGACTCCCTGTGACTTGATTTTTTTGTCTTCCCTCTCTGATGCTTTGAGTGACAGATAGGCTGCTATGTATGTTGTGCTCTTTATTTCTCTGTCCTGTGTGCTCAGTTTTTATTGCTTTAATGCTCTGTGTCTGCCTGTTTGGCTCAGTGCCCTCCTTCCTTTTCTCCACATACCCATTCCGCTCTCAGTCCCCACAGAGAGGCATTTCCAAGTGGCTATAAGTTTCTGCTCTGACTTTTCTTTTTCTTTTCATCTCTGATTATAAAAATAGAAAGAAAATCCCTTTGTACTTTAGCTTATGTGGCCAGGAAGCAGGCACACTGTTGTCCATTGGAATCTCTGAGCTTTAGGAAGAACATCAATCTCCAGACGAAGTATGATCTTGTAGGCAGACAAATAGTAAATGTTCAGAACAGGAGATGAGACTTAAATTTTTATACGACAATTTCAGTCTTCACTAATAACCATATTTGAGTGCTTGTTTCATATTTGTTACTGTGAATTCCAGTTTTGCAACTCATTTCTTCTTTTATAGTCATGCCTTTTCATTTTTAAAGTGAATCAGTTGAGTGTAATATTTAGAAGTATTGTCTGATAATCCATTTCATGACAGTTGTATTGGCTGCAAGGCATCTTATTATTTTCTACAAATAGCATTTTACAATTTTTTTTTTTTTTTTTGGACAGGCAGAGTGGATAGAGAGACAGAGAGAAAGGTCTTCCTTTTTGCCACTGGTTCACCCTCCAATGGCCGCTGTGGCCGGCGCATCTCACTGATCTGAAGCCAGGAGCCAGGTGCTTCTCCTGGTCTCCCATGTGGGTGCAGGGCCCAAGGACTTGGGCCATCCTCCACTGCACTCCCGGGCCATAGCAGAGAGCTGGCCTGGAAGAGGGGCAACCGGGACTAGAACCTGGTGTGCCGGCGCCGCAAGGCGGAGGATTAACCTGTTAAGCCATGGCGCCGGCCAACATTTTACAATCTTTAAAAATCTGCTAGCTCCTTTATCTGATACTAGTATGTTTTCAGAATAGTGGTATAAGTTAATTTTAAAGTGGGAGTGCTCTCAGCTCTTTGTATACTGTTAGATCCAACAATAAGATATTAAGAAGAGATGGGTATTTATTTTTTTACGCTGGATCTGTTTTAACACTTTTCAGTTCTAATCTTTACCTTTTTAAAAAAAACCAGTTTATATGATTGCCTCCATTTCTTGACTTTGTCAAGTCTGGTAAAATAGTAACTTTTTTATAACACTCAGTGTGCTGCTCCAGTGATTGAGATTTTTTTTTCTCTAGGCTACAGAGAGTGAGGTAGGAGATGTAGATTTAACACGTCTTCCAGAAGGACCTGTTGATTCTGAGGATGAAGAAGAAGATGACGAAGAGATTGATCGCACAGATCCATTGCATGGACGAGATCTTGTTCGTGAGTGTCTTGAAAAAGAACCTGCAGACAAAACTGATGATGACATTGGTAAGAAATGTTGTCTATTCACAATGAGACTTTGTAACTTAATTTATATATCATTTACTCAGTAACAAATTAGTTGGAAACTTAAGAGCTTAAAACGGTATATATTTATTATTTCATAGCTTTTGTGGGTCAGGAATTCAGCAAGTGGCTTAGCCAGGTAATTCTGACTTGGAATTCTTCGTGAGTGGTAACCAGAATGTCACCAGAAGCTGCAGTCTTCCTGAATTGTCTGTCACTGGCTAAGTGGGTGGGTCTGTGTCCAGGATGCTATCTCATGACTTTTGGCACAAGACCTCAGTTCTTCATCATATGGGCTCCTCCATGTGGCAAGTACTAGTAATCCAAGGAAGAATAAGGCAGATGCCACAGTGTCTTCCATCATTTTGTCTCAGGAATGATACCACATTACTTAAGCCAAATTTCGTCCCCACAACCAACCTCGTACCTTGAGAGATGAATGCATGTGGACATAAATAGCAGGAGGCAGATCCTTGAGTGCCTTCTTTGAGGTTGGCTGCCAGATTTATAAAACAAAAACTTTGATTGTAGTGATTTTTTTTTTTTTGCTTCATGTCCACAAAATATTTAAAACACAGTACTGGGAATGCCCAGTGTTGATGAATCCAGCTTTTAAATTTTTTTCAAAGAATATGTTTTTAGTTCCTCAGAAACTTAGAAAAATATATAAAATTTTGGGCTGGCCGGCGCCGCGGCTCAATAGGCTAATCCTCCGCCTTGCGGCGCCGGCACACCGGGTTCTAGTCCCGGTCGGGGCACCGATCCTGTCCCGGTTGCCCCTCTTCCAGGCCAGCTCTCTGCTGTGGCCAGGGAGTGCAGTGGAGGATGGCCCAAGTCCTTGGGCCCTGCACCCCATGGGAGACCAGGAGAAGCACCTGGCTCCTGCCATCGGACCGGCGCGGTGCGCCGGCCGCAGCGCGCCTACCGCGGCGGCCATTGGAGGGTGAACCAACGGCAAAGGAAGACCTTTCTCTCTATCTCTCTCTCTCTCACTGTCCACTCTGCCTGTCAAAAATTAAAAAAAAAAAAAAAAAAAAAAAAATTTTGGGCTAAAACTTTCCTTTATGTAATTTCTTATAGAACTACTTAGTATAAGAAATACTTTGGAAAGTTGTGTGATAGCCAAAGATAATAATGTTATCTTCAAAAATCAAAGGTTATTTTCTGTCAATTGTATATTATGCAGTTAAGATTTTATCTTAGGTCATTTTGTAGTGCTATGCTATTCATATTACGTGATACTGCTACTAATTACAGTCATAATTTATTTGAGTAAAGAGCATTGTAAGTGAACATTGACTGCTATTCTAAAGATACTATATAGTTAAATAGCCTGCCGTTTAAGACTCATTTTGGGCCGGCGCTGCTGCTCACTAGGCTCATCTTCCGCCTTGTGGCGCCGGCACACCGGGTTCTAGTCCCGGTTGGGGCGCTGGATTCTGTCCCGGTTGCCCCTCTTCCAGGCCAGCTCTCTGCTGTGGCCAGGGAGTGCAGTGGAGGATGGCTCAAGTCCTTGGGCCCTGCACCCCATGGGAGACCAGGAGAAGCACCTGGCTCCTGCCATTGGATCAGCGCGGTGCGCCAGCCGTGGCGGCCATTGGAGGGTGAACCAATGGCAATGGAAGACCTTTCTCTCTGTCTCTCTCTCTCTCACTGTCTACTCTGCCTGTCCAAAAAAAAAAGAGTCATTTTGTGAAGATTATCTAACTAGTAACTGGCATTGCATTTTTATGGTAAAGAGTTATGGTCTGCTGTTGTTTATAACACAGCTTTAAAAAAAATTGAAATACAATTAACGCCAGTTATTTCTGGGTATATAGCACCTTACAGCCATATCTACTTAGTCTCCTAGCTCACAGCTTATATGTGTTTCTCCCTTATTACACGTTTCTGAACCAGACAATGATTTAAGGAACCTATAAACATTTGTTAGTTAAATTAAAGAAAGTTACCTAGTTGCTTTGACAGATTCTGAGCTAGAATTCATATGTTATCCCTAATTTATTTACATTTATTAAAATCATTTAAAAAAAAAACACTTTTAGCTCAGTAAGAACTAGCAAAAGACTAATCTGTTAGGTTAAAGAGCATCATTAAACTCAGGCATTGTGGAGTGGTATCTCATGCTGGTAAAATTAGATAAAATCTCATCTGACCTTACACAGTGTCCTGGTTTTCTGTGCAAGTTGTACATTCGTTTATCTTCCAGTATTGCCGTATTTATATGTGGGTCTGAATGTATGTATAAACTAAGTAAGTGGTTAATTTTTTTTAATCAACAGTAATATTCTACCTTTTTTTTCCAGTTTCATAGATTCCTAAGTTGATTAGGAAAGTTAGTATTGTGGATTTTGTAGTCAAGATGTCTTTGATTGTATTAATACTAGAATTTCTGTTTTTTGTAGAACAGTTATTGGAGTTTATGCACCAGTTGCCTGCTTTTGCAAACATGACCATGTCTGTAAGGAGAGAACTTTGTTCAGTGATGATTTTTGAAGTGGTAGAGCAGGCTGGCGCTATTATTCTTGAAGATGGCCAAGAGGTATGTCAGCAAATCAATGTTGTATTAATTTTTAGAGTAATTTCCAAAAACCTGTATCTTGACTTTGGAAATTTTATATTTTCAAAATTAAAGCTGGGTTTCTGATAATTAAAATTTCTTAAGAATAAATTTTTGTTTTGGGTTTATTTTGTCTCTTTTTTATTTTTTAGCTTGAACTTTACCTAGAATATAAATTCAACAAATAAATAATTTTCATTGACTCAAATATTTTTGCTTTTGAAGTTAGGTTATAAGATAATTTAAAAAATTCTTAATTATTGTCCTAATTGTATGTCATTATTATCTTTTAGAATGTTTATCAAGTATTTATTCTCCTTACTGCTTTTCTGTATTATACATCCATGTTTTAAAAATGAGGAAAGTGTATTGGTACGCGGCCTCCTAGTGAACTCCTGCCCATGGAGGCATTTGTTGAAACAGTTATATGTTAAAATGCTCAGATGGTGACTTTTGGAATGGAAGAGGAAGGCAATATTAGGAAGTACTTCAGTACTGTTTTATTAAATTAGTAAAGATTAATGTGGAGATGTTAGTAAATTAACATTGTCATATGCTGCTATTAGAACAATCTCTTGGAATAGTATTTGTGGAAAGTTATTTAGGAATTGGGTCTCATAGTATTCAAAGTCTCTAACCTTTTTTTCCCATTTTGTGAGTGTCTAGCCTAAGGACATAATGTAAAACTCAAGATTTATATGTCACAAGATGTTCATTGCAGAATATTTATAATAGTGAAAATTAGACATTATTGTAATTTAATGCAAGAATAAGCAGTAATTTAATCTTATAGAGGTACTGTAATTATTTTTAGATTATTTGATGAAAGTTATTGAGGGCATAAGTCTCATTTCTACCTTTTTTTGGTTGGCATTAATAATTATACTTATTTGTAGGATACAGTGTTCTAATTCAGTACATGTATACAGTGTGTTAGGATAAATTATTGTAATTAGCATTTCTTTATCCTCAAATATCAAAATTCTGGGCCGGCGCCGTGGCTCAACAGGCTGATCCTCCGCCTTGCGGCGCCGGCACACCGGGTTCTAGTCCCGGTCGGGGCACCGATCCTGTCCCGGTTGCCCCTCTTCCAGGCCAGCTCTCTGCTGTGGCCAGGGAGTGCAGTGGAGGATGGCCCAAGTGTTTGGGCTCTGCACCCCATGGGAGACCAGGATAAGCACCTGGCTCCTGCCATCGGAACAGCGCGGTGCGCTGGCCGCAGCGCGCTACCGCGGCGGCCATTGGAGGGTGAACCAACGGCGAGGGAAGACCTTTCTCTCTGTCTCTCTCTCTCTCTCACTGTCCACTCTGCCTGTCAAAAAAAAAAAAAAAAAAATTCTGTGTGTTGGAAACCTTTGAAGTCTTCTACTCTAGTTATTTCGAAACATTTCACTATTTATTATAGAATGTAGTTACCCTGCTAAGTTATGTAGCATTAGAGCTCTCTGTGCTTTGGTACCCGTTACCCATACTTTGACGTTTCCCTACCTGTCTGTCATCTAGATTCTGATGATCCCCATTTTACTGTCTGCTTTATGTAATCAGCGTTTTTCACTTCCGCAAATGAGAACGTGGGGTATTTGCCTTTTATGCTTTACTTATTTAACATAATACTTTCCAGTGCTGTCCATGTTGTCACAAAAATAGGGTTTCATTGCTCTATTTCAGCATTTTATTGTGTGTGTGTATATATATATATGTATATATATATTACATTTTTTAATCTATTTATCTATAAATAGATATCTTGGTTGATTCCATATCTTGGTTCTTGTGAATAGTGGTGTGATCAGCATGGGCATACAAATATACCCAGTAGTGGGATTTAATCAGATGGATTTTTAGTACTGAGCTCCTTATGTGTTCTTAATATTTGATAAATGTGAAATTTTTTTTGCATGTGTATAGTGCTGCTTTCGCTGTCTGCATTTTTGGAGTGTTATTTTTAAAAAGCTTTTTTTTTTTTTTAAAGCTACGTATCCCAAAGTCTTAAAATGTCTTAGCCTAATAGTTTCTTAGTTTCAGCTTGTTGATTTAGGTCATTGATGCATTATGAATTGATTTTTCTTTGGTCAGAAGTGGGGTAAAGGGTGTCTAGTTTCATTCTTGTATATGTATGTCTGGTTTTCCCAACACTGTTAGATTGTCCTTTCTCCAGGATATGTCTTTAGCATTTTTGTACCAGATCACTTGGCTGCAGGATACTTGGCTTCGTTTCTGGGGTCTCTGTTACATTCTGTTGGTCTGAGTGTCTTCTGTTAATGGCAGGACTACACTGTCTTGAGTAGTACAGTTTTGTAATGTGTTTTTTATTAAAGATTATTTATTTGAAAGGCTAAGTAGCAGAGAGAGAAAGAGAGCGATCCACTGGTTCACTCCCCCAATTGCCAGAATTGGGCTGATCAGGAGCCAGGAGCTCACGGTGTCTCTCATTTGGGTTCAGTGGCTCAAGGACTTGGTCCGCTTCTGCCGGTTTCCCTTCAGGGAGCTGGACTGGAAGTGAAGCAGCCTGGACTCGGCTGGGATGCCGACACTGTGTGCTGTGACTTTACTTGTCATGCCACAGCGCCAGCCCCTGTAATGTGTTTTAAGCCAGGTATTATGCCTCCAGATTTTTTTCTCTTCAGAATTGCTTTGAGTACTTTAGGTCTTTTATGGTTCTATATAAATTTAGTAATTATTTTTTTCTAATTTTGTCATTGTGAATATCATTGATATTTTGATGGAGATTGAACTGAATCTGTAGATAACTTTCAGTAGTTTCGACATTTTACCAATATTATTTTTTTGTGTCCTCTGTATTTTTTTGAGTCCTCTGTTTCTTTCATCAGTGTTTTATAACTTTTACTATAGAGGTCTTTCATTTCCTGGGGTTCGTTTATTCCTAGGTGTATGTGATGGGGTGTGTGTGTGTGTATATGTGTGTGTGTGTGTGTGTGGAATAGGGCTGCTTTTTAAATTTCTTTTTCAGCCAGTTTCTTATTTGCATATAAAAATATTGTTGTGTTTTGTATGTTGTTTTTATATCCTGCAACTTTACCGAATGTGTTTAGAATATGAGCAGGTTTTTGTTGGAATCTTTAGGGTTTTTTTTTTTTTTTTTATGTATAAGGTCCTGCCATCTGCAAATAAAGAGAATTTAGCTTTTCCCTTTCTTGTCTAATTTACTGCCTGCAGCTTCCAGTATTACATTTAACAGAAGCAGTGAAAGTGGACATCCTTGTTTCAGATCTTAGAGGAAATGCTTTCAGCCTTTCTCCATTTAACATGATGTATGAGTTTATCATATATAACCTTTATTATGTTGAAATGTGTCGTGTGCCCAGCTTGTTGAGGGATGGTGTTAAGTGTTATTGAATGCTTTGTTCTGTGTCTGCTGTGGTGATTATATGGTGTTTGTCTTTCAGCCTGTGGATGTTGTATATTGGTTGTGTGTAGAGGCCTCCCGTCCTTGCATTCCTCACATAAATCCCACTCGATGAGAGTATTCAGTGTTTTTGATGCGCTGTTGGGTTTGATTTGCTAGTATTAAGTACTTGTTAACATGTCTGTTAATCGGAATACTAATCTGTAGTTTTCTTTTTTGCTATGTCTTCATCTGGTTTTGATAGAATAATACTGACCCCATAAAATGAATTTGGCTGAGTTCCTTCCTTTACAGTTTTCTGAAATTACTGAGAAATAATGTAATCTTTTATAGAATTCAGCAGTGAAGCTGTCAGTTCCTGAGCGTTTATGTTGAAATGCTTTTCAGTACTGCTTCAGTCTTTGATAACTTGTCATGTTGTTCAGACATTCTGTGTCCTCATGGTTCAATTTTGATTATGTGACATGTACCCAGAAATCTACCCATTTCTTCTGTGTTTTCCAATTTTTCCTTAATCTTTTTTATTCCTCTACCATCAGTTGTACTGCCTCCTTGTTCATTACTGGCTTTATTTATTGGATCTTCCCCTTTTTTCTTGGTTTGCGTGACTAAAGGCCTGTCCATTTTGTTTATCTTTTGGAAAGCCCAACTTTTGTTTTCACATATTTTTCTTTTGTTCTAATCTCTATTTATTTGTGCTGTGATCTTAGTGTTTCGTCTAATTTGGGGTTTGATTTGCTCATATTCTTCTGGTTCTTTCAGGTGTAATGATAAGTTGATTATTTAAGATATTTTTAGTTTTTAATGTAGGCATTAATTGCTAATAATTTTCCATCTCTGTGCTACTTAAACAATAAATTTTATTTTTATTTGTTTGGTTTATTTGAGAGCCAGACAGGGAGGCAGATAGATGGAGAGAGAGTTCTCCTATCCACTGGCTCATTTCTCAGATGTCCACAACAGCTGGAGCTGAGTCAGGCCACTGCCTGGAGCCAGGAACTCAAAGGGTACACAGCAGCAGGAAGCTGGAATCAGGAGCAGAGCTGGGAATTAAACCCAGTCACTTTGATATGGGATACAGATAGCCTATCTTGTATATTAACTCCTAGGCCAGACACCTGCCCATATCTCTTGGACCCTTGGTATTCATTATTTCAAGAAATAGTTAATATCTCTTTTGTATAGTGACCCAATGGTTAATTCAGAAGTGTGTTGTTTAATTTCTTTGTATTGTTTAAGTTCTTATTGACTTCTAGTTGTATTCCACAGTGGTGAAAGAAGATAAGTGCTTGTTGATTCGTGTTTAAGTTTGAGCTTAATTAGAGGGATTGGATATTAAAGGAGAATAAGTAATATTCACGGATGCATAGTAGACCTTTGACGTGAATTCCTTGGAACATTAAATACTTCCATAAAAAAGCAAAGTTTTGTTAACATTAGAAATTTAGACTATTTTGTTAGATATGCCTTAAAATTCAGGCTTTTACAGTTTTTCTGAATTAATCACTAACTGTTTTAGGAGAGCAGGCAGTAAGGCAGTAATTGCTGAGTGCCCTTAATATTTGTTAACTCATTCAAATACTAGAGTGGTTCTGTCATAGATACTGTTGTTATGGCCATCTTGGCAGTAGAGAACTGAGACCCGGAGAGGTTTTCTCATGTACCAGCATCACTTAGGTAGTCAGCAGCCAGGTCCGGATTAAGATTCTGAGAGTTTGTGCTTTTACTACATTATTTTTCCCTCAGAGAATTTTATAAATTATGAAAGTTTCTAATTTTTCTTCACGCCCAAAAGAAGAAACAGTGAAGTAAGTGTTGGTGGTTGGCATAGACAAGGCCTAGAGTGTTAATGACTAAGTATTTCGTAATATAACCAGATTTCCTTTTTAAAGTTATGCAAGTTATATATATAGAGAGAGATATAGATATAAATGTATTCTTTTTCATAATTAAGATTATTTGTCTTTTTAAAAAATATTCTAAAGACCTTTGTTTTTCTCTGTAGCTTGACTCGTGGTATGTTATTTTAAATGGCACTGTGGAAATTAGTCATCCAGATGGGAAAGTTGAAAATCTCTTTATGGGAAATAGTTTTGGAATTACTCCCTCTCTGGATAAACAGTACATGCATGGAGTTGTCAGGACGAAAGTAGATGATTGTCAGGTAAGGTTATCTTAGGTCAAATCCTTTTTTTTTTTTTTTTTTAAGATTTATTTTATTTACTTTACAAGCAAAGTTACAGAGAGATAAAAGGAGAGATCTTCTGTCCACTGGTTCACTGCCCAAATGGCTGCAACAGCCACAGCTGGGTAGGCCAGGAGCCAAAAGCCCCTGCAGGTCTCCCACATGGATGTAGGGATTCAAGTATTGGGGCCATCTTTCTCTGCTTTCCCAGGTTCATTAGCAGGGAGCTAAATCAGAAGTGGAGCAGCTGGGACTCAAAATGGCACCCATATAGGATGCCTGTGCTGCAGGTGGTGACATTACCCACTCTGCCACAGTCAGATACTCTTGCTTGTTTGCTTTAAAATGTTTAAGCCTGTTTGTTTCTTCCTCAAAAGAGCTTTATGTAAGAATTAGGAGTTTCAGTAGCTCACAGATAATAAGGGAAACCAGGTTGTATGTCTGCATCAGATAGTTGTGGAATTTAATAAGCTACATTTTTAACCATGAATTTATTAAATAAATACTAGTTTGTTGCATTTCTGTCTGAAATTTGCTAGCTCGGAGTCTCTTCTTTTTAATAGAAAGAAAGAAATGGGAACTTCTGAGTTGTTTGTTTCTAACTTACTGGAGCTTCAAATTGTCAGTTTAGAGAGAACTCAATAGTAACTTCTCCTTTTGGAGCAGAATTCATACGGAATTACTTTGCTCTCTTTGTATGAATAGTCTTGCTTTTTTTTTTGCTAAGAATTAAAGTAATTGAAAGAAAAAGAACTGATGCCACTTGATTTCTTACCTTTGTGCTCTGCCTTGGTACATAGTGATATTTTTATGTACTACAGATTCATTAATTGTCCCCATGTTGTTCTTGGACAGTTTGTCTGCATAGCCCAGCAGGATTATTGGAGAATTTTAAATCATGTGGAAAAAAATACCCATAAAGTCGAGGAAGAGGGAGAAATTGTTATGGTGCATGAGCACCGTGAACTTGATAGGAGTGGAACCAGGAAAGGACACATTGTAATCAAGGTAGGTGGTTTTTTTTTATTGTTTATTATTCTACTCACTGATAGAATAAACCCTTCATCTTGCTTCAAAAAGGCTTTGAACCTCTTTTTGGGTAGTTGAAGATGGTTCAGTAACGCATTAAAAATCTTTTTTGAGTTGGTTTTGATGCATTTTAATGATGAAGAACTAACTGCTATTTAATGTTAGTGTGGGTAAGGTACTATTTTGGAATATTCTAGTCACAGTTTTCCTTCTCGATTTTATAACTCATTGATAATGGCATTTGATTTCATTAAAGGCAGTAATATTTAGAAACAAAACAGGAAATTGCAGGACTAGATATAAAGCCACAAGGAGCCTTAAGTGAAAATGCAGAGGACTTGATAGATCTCTGCAGCGTTGTGATAGGTATCAGCTTCTCTGAACCTGCTTTTCTAATCTGAAAATGGAGTCAACACAGCAGGTCTTGTAGGACTAAATGTGCTAAATTGAAGCATTAGCACAATTGTAGAGTAAGAGTATTAATCCCTAAGTCTTTTCCCTTCTCTAAGTATCTTGCTCCCACCACCTGCCATAATGCCTTTCCCTTCCTTGTTTCTTTAAAGACCTGTAGGTGGAAAATAGAGCAGTTACAGTTGAGAGAGAGGAAATACATGTGTAATTGTTTGTCTACTCTTGATTGCAAAGTATTTTGTTATAAATTGCAGATGGAGTGGTTTATTTAATCGCATGAAGGAATTAAATCAGAGATGATCTTAACATCATAGACATTCTTCCCAGGGGAGTCAGGGTGTTCCTCAAAGCTGCCTCTTCCCCTCCCCCCCCAAACTGATGAATGTAGAAAACGTGAACAAATGGGTTGGCTCTCGTAGGCTACTATAATACTTCTTCATTTTAATCCATTTTATCTTTTAGTGGCCATCCCTGTTTACTAATATTGAATCTTAGAGATAGGCTGCAAGAATAGTGTTGAGTGCACCTTCATTTATTCCCCATCTTTTAGTATTTCACTGCATTTGCTCCATTATCAGTCTTTTAATCATTCGAGAGCACTCTGCAGATGTGTTGACTTATCATTTCTAAATAGTCTACTAAATAGAACCTTTCCTACATAGAACGCTGTAGAATCCTTCAAATTGGGAAATAAACATTGTTAAAATGAAACCATTTAGCACAGGGACCCTATTTAGATTTTTACCTAGTGTCTCAGAAATTCTCTTTCCACTTCTGGTCCAGGATGCTGGCCAAGAGCAGTTACATTTTGCTATCATGTCACTCCCATCTATTCCTTTCTCGGTCTTTACCTGTTATTGGTATCCTCAACAGCTGTAAAGAATGCTGTATAGTCATGACTCTCCAGTGGGAGTATCTGGTGTTTCCCATGGCCCGACTCAGGCTGTGCTTTGCTGACAGGAATTCCACAGAAATGATGTTCTCTTGTCAGTGCATCGTATTAGGGGGCATACGATGTCAACCTGTCCAGTAGTTAACCTTGATGACCTGGTTATGTTGGTATCTGTCTACCTAGCTTCTTCCTGTAAATTCACCATTTCACCCTGTGTCATTGAAAAGTATTTGGTGGAGAGATGTCCTGACGTAGTGTGAATGCACTATCCACAAGTGAGGTATGAACCTCTACTTATTAGTCCCTACTTCCATTTACTATTCTACAGAAAATAGCTATTTCTGTCATTTCTTCTCCACTTACGTTAATTAGTAGGTTGTGGGTCAGTTTTCTATGCTCCCTCGTTAATTATATTGGTATAGACTAGGGTGGTGTGTTTGCTTGTCAGAAGTAGTAGTAAGTACCCTCTTAAGGCTGGCTCCCATGCTGGCGCCGCAGCTCACTAGGCTAATCCTCTGCCTTGCAGCGCCGGCACACTGGGTTCTAGTTCCGGTCGGGGCTCCGGATTCTGTCCCGGTTGCCCCTCTTCCAGGCCAGCTCTCTGCTATGGCCTGGGAGTGCAGTGGAGGATGGCCCAAGTCCTTGGGCCCTGCACCCCATGGGAGACCAGGAGAAGCACCTGGCTCCTGCCATCAGATCAGCACGGTGCGCCAACTGCAGCGCGCTGGCCACCGTGGCCATTGGAGGGTGAACCAATGGCAAAGGAAGACCTTTCTCACTGTCCACTCTGCCTGTCAAAAAAAAAAAAAAAGGGCTGGCTCCCATATTTTCACATGCCACCATCATTCTGAGAGCACCTCATTCTTTTCAGGCAATAATAAGACTTACTCTGAACTTTTCAGTGCTCCAGCTCTGGGATAGGCTGTTTCTCTGGAGTGGCCTGGATGCTTTTGTGGAAGATAGTGCTCATAAACCGAGACACAAGCAGTCGCTGTATTCTTCACTGCTGAATTATCTTTGCTTTTAGAGCCTCTCATCAGACACAGCTGGGTAGCATCTGTGTATACATATACATGTGTAACTCTTTTGTCTGTATGTAGTAAACAGCTGTGACTTCATATCTAAATTTACAGTTGCATTGGTATGTCACAGGATCTTTTCCTTATGTGTATTTAGGTATCTTCTCCAGCAAGAGCTCCTGTTAGGCTTTGCAATTTTATATACTTGCTAACTATATACCATGCGGGCATAACCCTGCCAGCTGTCTCTCTCGCCTGCCACATCTGTGCTCCCTGTCTTCCAGAGTCCCACCTTCATGAGCGCTAATGAGCTCATTAGTAACTTGTCCGTATATGTATGTGAATGGATCACCTACTAACTGTCAAGACCCTGTCTCATCAATTTAACCGATTGGAATAATAGGTGCCTCTCTTAAGGTTGATTAGTTCTCACCGCTGACTTAGCTATACATTGTCTAAGAACTCTATTTCAGTTGCCCTACCAGTGGTTGGCCTGAACAGTAAAGCCAGTTTGGTACTCTTAGAGTGTTTTAGAGGGTAGAAAGAGGAATGGCCTGTAGTCTCCTGGTCCTTTAAGTGAGTTATCTGAAGAGCTATGGTAGAGACTTCTGACTCCCTTCTAGAGAAATGGCTTAGATTCCTTATTAGTATTGGATGCTTTTTTAAAAAGAAATCGTTTGTTAAATAAAAACATTGTTAATATTAATGTGTAATTACCCTACAGTTATTCTTGACGACGAATGGTTTGCATGAATGTGGCAAAATAAAGCTTGGAATGATGGCAGCAAGTTTTTTAAAGATTTATTTGTTTATTTGAAAGGTATACAGAGAGAAGCAGAGAGAGAGAGAGAGAGATCTTCCATTTGCTGGCTCACTCCCCAAATGGCTGCAGCTGGGCTGATCTGAAACCAGGATGCAGGAGCTTCTTCTGTGTCTCCCACATGGGTGCAGGGACCCAAGGACTTAGGCCATCTTTCACTGCTTTCCCAGGTGCATTAGCGGGAAACTTGATAGGAAGTGGAGCAGCTGATATTCGAACCGGCACCCATATGGGATGCCAACACTGCAGACAGAGTTTAGCCTATGCCAGAGCACTGTCCCTGGCAGCACTTTGTTTTTGTTTTTGGAGAGGCATACAGAGATACCTACCATCTGTTAGTTTCCTCCATAACTTCTTTAAATAGCCATGTTTGAGCTAGGATCAAAGCTTAGAATGGGGATCTCAATTCAGGTCCCCGACGTGTGTGGCAGAATTCCAGTCACCTTAGGCATTGCTGCTGCTTCCCAGGGTCTGCATTAACAGGAAGCTGTAGCTGATAGGTTCAGTGCCTGCCCCATGAACTTAATCTGGTTCATTTCTGTATATGTTCTGTGTAGTCCCTTCTGAAACAGCTACAAGAGTAGTAAATTTTAGTACTTGTTTCAGAGCTGAAAGAGAAAAAGGAGAATGTCTACCTCACTTTTATAAATTTGAATACAGACAAAAACTATGAACACAAATGCTGTAGAATTTGTAATTCCTCTCAGGGTGGAGAAACTACAGAAGAGTAGGGTGTCTTGAACCTGATGTTGTTCCAGTAGCCTGGGAACACAAAAGAATTTTAGGTGGATTAAAATTGAAGAAAGCTTGCTCCTCCCCCCCCCCCCTTTTTTTTTAAACCTCTCACCTCTTCCTTCTGTTGTCTTAAGACATTTGTTATATGTACCGATTGCAGCAAGAGTGGGTGAAGCTACCCATACCAGGGTAAGTCCGTGATATTCAAAGGCGTGGAATGATGAAATGCCAGGGAAACAGTTAAAGCTGCCCGAATGCTTTTGGGTATTTATTCCTCTACCTTGTCCGTGAATCTTTGACTGTGGCTGGATTACAAGCTAAGGAGAATAACTTTCCCCATTGCTAAAGGTTTAAAGGTGAAACTACTTCGGGGTCTTGTGTAGAGGAGTACAAAAAGAAGCCAACAAAAGATTTTTGTTCCTGAGCTATTTATTTCCTAATTATTTGTGTGCTTAAACTTTTAGGCAACTCCTGAGCGTCTCATCATGCACTTAATAGAAGAACATTCAATTGTGGATCCAACTTACATAGAAGATTTCTTACTAACATATAGGACATTTCTTGAAAGTCCTTTGGATGTTGGTATTAAACTACTGGAATGGTTTAAGATTGACAGCTTAAGAGATAAGGTTGGTTTTTAAATATAAAGTGTGTGAATTTTCAGGTTTTATTCATGAAAGCTTTTGTACTTGATGAAATGCTTGCTTTGATAGCATGGATCAGTGTGGACACACCTCTACTTTGGTGACATAATAGCATGTTAAAAGTGTACACAAGCATCAAAAGACAAAAACAAATAAGAATATGATGCAGTTGTAAATTTAGAAACTTAAACTCTTGAGAGTATTTTAGAATCTTAACAAAATAGTTCATTGTTTCTCAAGGCCATAAAACATTCAAAAGCTGATTAATAATTTTAAGAGATTGTAGTTTTTTAATTTTTATTTGAAAGACAGTTGCAGAGAAAGAGAGGGAGACAGAGAAATCTTGCATCTGCTGGTTCACTCCCTAAATGACTATAATGGCTAGGGGTTGGGCCAGGCAGAGGCCAGGACCTTGTTCTGGGTCTCCCACGTGGGGGTAGGGGCCTAAGTGCTTGTCCCATCCTCTGCTGCTTTCCCAGGTTCATCAGCAGGGAGCTGGATCAGAATTTTTGTAAAACAGGGCTTACATTGTTTTTAAGCCTCAGAATAGGAAAATTGATTTTTCTTTCATTACAGACTTTATGATAATTTAAAAGCCATTTGTGAAACCTTAATTTATCTCTCCTGTTAATTTTTAATTCTATGTTTTGAGTATTTTTTTATGTTAAATGTTGTTACCGTTTTAAATAGACTTCTTATTTCATGAGTTGTATTTGTACATTTAATGTAAAAGTTAATAATACCATAGCAAATAAGCAGGAAATAAGTTGACTTAAATAAAAAATAGGACCATAATTATCTTGGGTCTGAGTGTATGTGTGTGTATGTGGGTATGTATATGTATATGTATATACAAATATAAAGGTAAAAGATTTGAAAGAGATTGATCTTCCATCCACTGGTTCACTTCCCAAATGACCCCAATGGCCAGAACTGTGCCAAACAGAAGTCAGGAGCCAGGAGCAGCATCTGAGTCTCCCACATGGGTGCAGGGGCCCAAACACCTGGACCATCTTCCACTGCTTTGCCAGGTACATTAGCAGGGGCCTGGATTGTAAGCAAGCAGTTGAGTCTCGAACCAGCACCTATATGGGATGCCTGCGTCGCTTAACCTGCTGCACCACAATGCCTGCCCCTCTGTTACATTTTGAAGGAAATAATTTTTATGGAGGCAGACTGGAATCTTGTTATTTAGGAGATTTAAAGTGTCCAAAACCACAAGCATGACCTTCCTTCCCCTTTTTTGGAATTCAATATAGCTAATTTGATTGCTGAGAAGATAAAAGCAGGCTTAGAGAATAAAATATACGGGATAATTAGATATCCACATGGAAGAGATGAAATTAAACTCAGAAAAATCATCCATACACATCTACAGAATTTTAATCAAATGAATTAGAGACCTAAATAAATATATGAGCTAAAATTATTAATACATACCTTGAAAAGGAAAGATAAATGAAAATCATCATGACCTTGGATATGGCAATAGTGTCTCTGAAATGACAGTCAAAATGAAAGAAACAGTTGATAAATTGGACTTGATCAAAAGTAAACCCTTTCTACAAAGACATTACGTCATCAGGAAAGATAAGAAAACACACAAAATGAGAGAACATATTTACAAATTATATATCTGATACAGGTGTGGTACCCAGAATTATAAAGAGTTCTTAAACTCAGTAACAGAAAGACAGCATTATTTTAAAATGGACAAAAGACTTGATAGATATTTGTGTGAAGATCATGTGTGGATGGCCAGCAAGCACAAGAAAAGGATGTTCCGCACCACTAGTCTAGGGAAATACACTTCAATACTGCGATGAGATACCGCTTCATATCCATTAGAATGGTTTGTTAAAAAATTGCGGCTGGCGCCATGGCTCACTTGGTTAATCCTCCACCTATGGCACCTGCATCCCATATGGACACCAGGTTCTAGTCCCGGTTGCTCCTCTTCCAGTCCAGCTCTCTGCTGTGGCCCTGGAAGGCAGTGGAGGATGGCCCAAGTGCTTGGGCCCCTGCACCTGCATAGGAGACCAGGAAGAAGCTCCTGGCTCCTGGCTTCAGATCAGTGTAGCTCCAGCCGTAGTGGCCATTTGGGGAGTGAACCAACGGAAGGAAGACCTTTCTCTCTGTCTCACTCACTATCTAATTCTAGCTGTCAAAAAATTTAAAAAATAAATACAAAAATTGCAAAGGATTTGCAGGTATTAGACCACCTTATCCACTCTCAGTGGTGGGGAAACTTTTTTCTAACTAGGGCCATTTGGATATTTATGACATCATCTTCGGGCCATACAAAATCTTCAGCTTAAAATTTAGCCTGCGGCCGGCGCCGCAGCTCAATAGGCTAATCCTCTGCCTGTGGTGCCAGCACACCAGGTTCTAGTCCCGATCGGGGCGCCAGATTCTGTCCCAGTTGCCCCTCTTCCAGTCCAGCTCTCTGCTGTGGCCCGGGAAGGCAGTGGAGGATGGCCCAGGTGCTTGGGCCCTGCACCCGCATGGGAGACCAGGATAAGCACCTGCTCCTGCCTTCGGATCAGCGAAGCGCGCTGGCCACGGCGCGCCGGCCGCGGCGGCCATTGGAGGGTGAACCAGCGGAAAAGGAAGACCTTTCTCTCTGTCTGTCTCTCTCTCTCACTGTCCACTCTGCCTGTAAAAAAAAAAAAAAAAAATTAGCCTGCTATAACTTGATAGCATTTTGAGTCCTGCCTGTAGTTGTGTTGGCAGAGCCAGGCCAAATGATATTGTAGGCCAAATATGCAGGTTCCCCAGCCCCTGTGGACCTACACTGATGATGGCAATGTGAAGTGTTACAGCCTCTGTGGAAACACCAAAGACTACATATTAGATAGTTGTATTTTTATGAAATATCCAGAATAGGCAAAAAACACACATACACACACATCAAAACAATATAGGGTGCTGAAAAGATGGCAGAATGGGAAGTGACTTCTCACTGAGTATAACTTTGGTTGGTTTTTTGAGGGGGTGATAAAAACATTTGGGAGCTTAGATGATGTGAAGATAATGCAACATTACAAAATACAGTGAATTCTGCCTAAATTTATGTAATAATGGTAAATTTTATGTGTGTTCCATCAGTTTTAAAATATGACTAAAGTCAGTTACATTGCTATTTAGACATGCTACTCAAATTATCTTAATATTTGTTAATTTTTAACTTTTAATCTCTGGAGCAAAGTAAACAAATCTCTTCAGCACTTTGAAAATTGACTAATTTTCGTTGAATATGTTCTTGGTTATAGAAACCCTTTTTAAAAAATTGACAGGGGCGACGCCGAGGCTCACTTGGTTAATCCTCCACCTGCGGCACCGGTTCTAGTCCCTGTTGCTCCTTTTCCAGTCCAGCTCTCTGCTGTGGCCTGGGAAAGCAGTGGAGGATGGCCCAAGTGCTTGGGCCCTGCACTTGCATGGGAGACCAGGAGGAAGCACCTGGCTCCTGGCTTCGGATCACCACAACGCCAGCCGTAGTGGCCATTTAGGGGGTGAACCAATGGAAGGAAGACCTTTCTCTCTGTCTTTCTCTTTCTCACTGTCTAACTCTGCCTGTCAAATTAAAAAAAAAAAAAAATGACAGATATAATTGACTATATTTATGATGCAAAGCTAAATTTTAAAATACTGTCTGAAGTAAATGAGGAGACTTCAGAAGGTTCATGGAAGGGGCATAGGCTTTGTGGCATAGTTGGGACACTCACATCCCATGTGGACATTCTGGTTCAAGTCCTGGCACTGCCACTTCACATCAGCTTACTGACATGTATCCTGGGAAGCAGCAGATGATGGCTTAAGTGTTTGAGCCACTGCTACCTACATGGGAGACCCAGTGGAGTTCCAGGTTCAGATTTAATTCCAGCCCAGCCCTGGATGTTGCCGGCCTTTGGGAAGCAAACCAGCAGATGAACTATCTCTCTCAGAGGTCGCTCTCTTTCTCTCTCTGTCTCTCATTCTGCCTTTCAAGTAGATGGAAATATACAGGGTCTGACATGGTGGCACAGCAGGTTAATCTGCTGACTACAGTGCCAGCATCCCTTACTCGAGTGACTTTTCAAGTCCTGGCTGCTCCGTTTCTGATCCAGCTTCCTGCTAATGCATCTGAGAAGGCGGAAGATGGCCCCAGTACTTGGCCCCTACTACCCATGTCGGAAAGGAATGAAATACCTGTTTCTTTGCTTTTGTACCTATTGTGAGAGTGAATCATTGGGTAGAAGATCTCTGCCTGTGTGTCTGTGTTTGTCTCTCTCTCTCTCTGTCTTTCTCTGTCACTCTGCCTTTCAAAGAAATAAATAAATCTTAGAAACAAATATGTAAATAAATATAACTAAATATTAAAAAGTATGGTAGAATGGAATGAAAAACAGTGTGGATTTCCCACGAATGTTTTGAAGTCCTCTCACAGGTTTCATGTAATTCTTACATGTCAGCATACAAGGTTGTCTTCTCACTGAGTTCTGGCTCTGTTATTTTTTCACGCAAGGAAGCAGGTGCACAAACTAAATGACACCTTCTTTTAAATGAACCTTTTGTGTACAAGGGAGGAAAAAGGAAGGTTAGCCATAAAGCTGAGTTCCTCTCAGTTTTGGATGTGTCTTTTAAACCTACTTTTTCAAAAGAATGTCTTTTATAACCATATGCTACCTCCTCTGTTTCCACAGGTTACACGGATTGTATTATTGTGGGTAAATAATCATTTTAATGATTTTGAAGGTGATCCTGCCATGACTCGTTTTCTAGAGGAATTTGAAAAACATCTAGAAGATACGGTAAGGTTCAGAAGCATTTATCTTCAAGTTCAGCAGTTCCCTACCACCAGGAATTGCAGTGCAGAATAGCAACAGCTTTCATCTCCTGCTGTCCCTCCTAAGAACTACTCCACTCTCACCCAAAATCACGTGTGTTCTTGACTCTTGCATTTCTGTTTTAAGACTAATGACATTGTTAACTCTTAGTTGCCCAAGGTTATAACCAGAGCCCCTCTCTGTTTTCCTTGAACCAAGAAATATCCCTGGTCAAGATGTGCAGTCATTTGCCAGAGTCACCCAGGTCACTGTTGTAGGCATACACACATTTCTTTGTGGTTTACAATCCTTTCCTTTAACTCTGTTCTGATCTGTTACAATAACTTATCTTAGAGTCTTCCTTCCTAGTGTCTGTAGCCAAAAGACCGTTCTAAACTACAAATATGATGAGTTTTGCTGTCCTTGTCAGTAAACCATGTTTCCTACCTAAGTAGTTCCTCACCCGTATATTCAGCCTACTCATTTTCCTTTTCAGCCTTTTCCTTGTATACCTTAGATTATGGGCCACTGAGACTGTTTTGTACTCTTGGCTAGTGCTGCACTGAAATTCGTATGCCTGAGTCCTGCTATTTGAAACTCTGTGCAAGCTTCAGTTCATATCTCACATACCAGATCTGCAGTCACGGTTGTTGGGTTACCTTTCTGCTTATCATTCCTAAGATAGAAGGTCTTTTTAACTTACACAGTAGCTTTCGTGAATTCATTTTATTCTCCCCATCAGACAAAAAGCTTTTGTTTTGTTTTGCTTTGTTTTTTGTTTATTTGAAAGAGTTGACTGAGAGAGAAGAAGAGACGGAGAGAGAGAGATTTTATATCTGCTGATTCACTCTCCAAATGCCTTCTAAAACCAGGAGCCAGGAACTACACCTGGCATTCCCACATGTGTGGCCGGAATCCAAGTACTTGAGCCATGTATATTATGCTGCCTCCCAACCGTGTTACTAAGAAGCTATATTGGAATTATGAAGGAGCCAACACACAAATCAGACACTTCAGTATGGGATACGTGCATCCCAAGCAGTGGTTTAACCCACTGTACCACCATACCTGCCCCCAGATAAAAAGGGTTAAACTGTGACTGGTTTGTCTGCTGCAAACTTGAAGTGTTAGGAAAGAAATAATAGTACAGCTTTGTAGTTTAAGAGCCTAGAAGTCAGCTAGCCAGTTAGGATCCAAACTGTACCTCTTGGTCGGTGTGTGAATTTATACTAAATTTGCCTGATACTGTAAGCTATAGTTATATTTAAAAAGATAGTAGTCCATATTTCATTAAAATTGTTATGAGGATTGTAGTGAGCTAATGATTATAACAATATGGAAACCTGGCACATGGTAAATACTCAAGAAGTGTATTATTCATAGAGAAGAAGTGGATTGAGTTGAATTAAGAGGGGGACATCGGTAGGTTTGTTCCCCTTCCTTAGCCCGTGGTTCCTTCAGACTTCTCAGTAGCACATCTGATCTGTAGAAAATGAAGAGAGGAAACAGACAGGAGCACACTACCATCATTTGACTCTTGCAGTGCTGACTGTGTAGATATTTGAGGATGCTGGGATGTGGAAGCTGCCTTACAGTCAAGGAATTTTTTTCCCAGCAGTCAGTCCATCATAAGTGTTTACTTTTTGTTATTTGTTTATTCTGTTTTATATTCGAGAGTGTTAAATAGAATCAGAACAAGTTTGAGACTTACTCCTTGCCCTGATAAAAACTTGCTTCTTTTTATGGACATGAGATTAACACATATTACATTATTAAGAATAATTGAATCTTAACTGGGATTATAAGTTAGAATGTTGCTGAGTTTAAGAACTAAAATAGTATAAGCAATCTTTCCTGGAAGACATGGAAATGTGGATGTGTCTTTGAATATAATGTTTAGAAATGTGGTTCCAGTTCAACATTTTGAATAAAGGGTTAAAAAGATTCTGATTTTGGCCGGCACCGCGGCTCATTAGGCTAATCCTCCGCCTTGCGGCGCCGGCACACTGGGTTCTAGTCCCGGTCGGGGCACCAGATTCTGTCCCAGTTGTCCCTCTTCCAGGCCAGCTCTCCGCTGTGGCCAGGGAGTGCAGTGGAGGATGGCCCAAGTGCTTGGGCCCTGCACCCCATGGGAGACCAGGAGAAGCACCTGGCTCCTGCCATTGGATCAGCGCGGTGCGCCGGCCGCAGCGGCCATTGGAGGGTGAACCAATGGCAAAGGAAGACCTTTCTCTCTGTCTCTCTCTCTCACTGTCCACTCTGCCTGTCAAAAAAAAAAAAAGATTCTGGTTTTATGGAACAGCTGGAAGCAAGAAAGGAGTAGAATGTATATTAAAAAGGTTCAGGAAATGAGAAGTAATTTTTTGTCTTCTCTAATTCTACAAATATCTGAAAATCTTTAAAGGTCATACATATTAAGAGAACTTGTTATTGGGAGGTGGAGTGTCCTCTCCTTCAGTTTCTGTGTGTTTGTGTGTATGTGTATCTTATGTATTTGCAAGAAAAAGGGGTCTTCCATCTGCTGATTGACTCCACAAGGGGCTGCAAAAGCAAGGACTGGGCACAGCTGGATCCAGGAGCCAACAACTTGATCTGGGTCTCACATGTTGGTAGCAGGGCCCAGATATTTGGGTCATCTTCTCCTGTATTCCTAGGCCCTGGGACTTAACTTCTCCAGTATGAGATACCAGTATCGCAAACAGCTTAACCCTCTGTGTCTCAATGCTGGCTTTTCCATCCTTCAGTTTTATTTAACCCCAACCTAACGTGTTCTGTAGTATTTATATTTATATCTCTAATTCCAGTAATATTAAGTCATTGTTTAAAAAGCCCTAGAACTAGATATATTTATGTGCGTGTTTCCCTTTTTTGTATTTTTAACAGAAAATGAATGGTCATCTGCGGTTATTGAATATTGCTTGTGCTGCAAAGGCTAAGTGGAGACAGGTTGTACTGCAGAAAGCTTCCCGGGAGTCCCCTCTGCATTTCAGCCTTAATGGAGGAAGTGAGAAGGGATTTGGCATTTTTGTTGAAGGGGTAGAACCAGGTAGCAAAGCTGCTGATGCAGGGTTGAAACGTGGCGATCAAGTAAGTAAATAACCAACTCCTTAAATCTGCTTTTTAAGTGCTATGTCTGTTACTTTTGTTCTCATCTGGTATGTTTTCAAGTAAGCTTGGTCACTCTAAAGAAATATTTTTCTGAACCTCTTTTTTTTAAATTTATTAATTTATTTGAAAGTAAGAGTTGCACAGAGAGAGGAAAAGCAGAGAGAGAGAGAGAGAAAGGTCTTCCGTCTGCTGATTCATTCCTCAATTGGCCGCAATGGCTGGAGCTACGCTGATCCAAGGCCAGGAGCTTCTTCCAGATCTCCCACGTAGGTGCAGGGGCCCAAGGACTTGGGCCATCTTCTACTGCTTTCCCAGGCCATAGCAAAGAGCTAGATCGGAAGTGAAGCAGCTGGGTCTTGAACCACTGCCCATTTGGGATGCCGGCTCTTCAGGCCAGGGCGTTAACCCACTACACCACAACGCTGGCCCCCTGAACCTTTTTTTAAAAGTAGTAGTTAATATGGTTTATCTTAAAAACATACTTGTATTTATCGCATGTATATTATAGCAAATTTGACATAGTTGGCTAGAAACATCATGGTCTGCTTATGTCTCTCAGCATGACCTCCTTTACATAGGCCTGTACATCCCTAGGAGGATAGGAAACAGCATCAGCCAGCAGCCTCAGAATATTCTGGAAAGATCAGTATACCTATATGAGTCCACTCGTTTTCATGTTTTGAAGGAGAGGGACTTTTTACCACTTAGTGCTGTCAAGTGTAAGTGAGCAATGATTACTGTAAATGATGATATCTGATTTAGTAGTATCCATACTGTAGCATAAGCCTGGTGAGGGACTAGGAAAAAGGTGACACTAGAGGAATTCATAGTGATTTATGCTTTTCATGTAGGCAGTACGTTTATTTCAAACTGTGATAGACTTACAACCTCATTCCATAAAAACCTCAGTCCTCTAGATCACCTCAGTCCTCTGAATCATGTTCATCACAATATTAAGAGATGAGGTTTAGGAGTGTATTTTTGGCAGAATTTTCTAGATTATTCTTGAGGGTGCAAAGCATAGTTTCCCAAAATGTAGCTCATCAGAATCATTTAGGAAACATTTTTGCATTTAAAAATTTGTTTATTCTTTTAGAATGTGACTTAAGTGACCAGTACTACAGAACAGTGATTCTTAACTGCTTGATGCGGGACATTTGGCAGTGTCTGGATATATTTTTTTTATTTATTATATCTTGAAGATTACTACTGGCATGTAGCAAGGATGTACTGACCACCCTATAGTGCCTAGTATAACCCTTCAGCGGATCCAAACCAACAGTTGTGTGAGAGGTTAAGAAACTCCTAAAAAGTAGCAACCATTCCTTTCTTTCCTTAAAGGAGCTTTTTTTAAAGATTTATTTTATTTATTTGAAAGACAGAGTTAAAGAGAGAAGTAGAGACAGAGAGAGAGGTCCTCCATGCGCTGGTTCACTCCCCAATTGGCCACAATGGCTGGAGCTGCACCAATCTGAAGCCAGGAGCTTCTTCCAGTTCTCTGACAAGGATGCAGGGGCCCAAGGACTGGGGCCATCTTCTGCTGCTTTCGTAGGCCACAGCAGAGAGCTGGATCGGAAGAGGAGCAGCAGGGACTCGAACTGGCATCCATATGGGATCCTGGTGCTTCAGGCCAGGGCTTTAACCCACTGCACCACAGCGCCAGCCCTATAAAAGAGCTTTTAAAAAACAAATATTTTTGTGCCTTACTCCAAACTGCTCATTAAGAATGTCTCATAGCCACAGTCCTGGAGTTAGTACCTTTATTGTTCAAGTATTTTGTCATAATCACAATTAAAAATCACATTTTCTTCACAGGGGGGAGAAAAACCTGTTGAATTCCCATGATTTTATTCCAGAGAATGAAACGTGTCATGCTTTCATTTTGACCTTTAATCTTCGCAACTACTTTTTAAATGTTGGGGGAGTTTTGCTTAATATTATGTATCCTTTTGGCTGGCGCCGAGGCTCAACAGGCTAATCCTCCACCTTGCGGCGCCGGCACACCGGGTTCTAGTTCCGGTCGGGGCACCGATTCTGTCCCGGTTGTCCCTCTTCCAGGCCAGCTCTCTGCTGTGGCCTGGGAGTGCAGTGGAGGATGGCCCAAGTGCTTAGGCCCTGCACCCCATGGGAGACCAGGAGAAGCACCCAGCTCCTGCCATCGGATCAGCGCGGTGCGCCGGCCGCAGCGGCCATTGGAGGGTGAACCAACGGCAAAAAGGAAGACCTTTCTCTCTGTCTCTCTCACTATCCACTCTGCCTGTCAAAAAATATATATATATATTATGTATCCTTTTTCCAGAACACTTTTTTTTAAAAAAGGTTTATTTGTTTATTTGGAAGAGTTACACAGAGAGAGGAGAGGCAGAGAGAGGGAGAAAGAGGTCTGTGATCTTCTGGTTCACTCCTCAGTTGGCTACTACTGCTGGAGCTTGCCCAATCCAAAGCCAGGAGCTTCTTTTGGGTCTTGCATGCAGGGGCCCAAGGACTTGGGCCATCTTCCATTGCTTTCCCAGGCCATAGCAGAGAGCTGGATCGGAAGTGGAACAGCTGGGACTCAAACTGGAGCCCATGTGGGAGGCCGGCACTGCAGGCAGCAGCAGCTTTACCCACTATACCACAGTGCTGGTCCCCAGAATACTTTGGTCATTTGAATTAAGTAGTAAAAGCTTAAAAGGGATCATTTTGACATTCTCATCTACTTTTACTGATTCCAGTGACCAGCTCTATTTCATCTACGCCATAAATCCCCAAGTACATTTCAGTTGTCTTAAGTACTACTTTTAGTATTATTTTCCCAGAAAAACAAGTGTGTACTGAAGTTCTGTGTATCCTGTTTTTTCTGAAAATGCTATTATTCACTGGAATACAAAGTTCTTTGGTGATAGAAATTTTCCCCTAAGAAAATTGAAGTCACAAAAATGTATATCATTCTGATTTCTTTGCCCAGTCCTCACTTCTCTTTGCTTAGGGACATTTGTTTTTTTGGCTTTTTTTCTCACAGTGAAAAATTTTACATAGGTTACTGGCATGCTGGGGAATGGCCACACTGGTGCATCTGTGTCGTCAGGGATCTCCAGTGTTTGTGTGGAAGACAAATCCATGTCTGTGCTGCTTGCCACAGAATGCAGTCCCTAGAAGAAAACTATACTAGGGGCCGGTGCTGTGGTACAGCAGGTTAAAGCCCTGGCCTGAAGTCCTGGCATCCCATAAGGGCGCCAGCTCTCTTCTATGGCCTGGGAAAGCAGTAGAATATGGCCCAAATCTTTGGGGCTATGTACCCATGTGGGAGACCCAGAAGAAGCCCCTGGCTCCTGCCTTTGGATCAGCTCAGCCCTGGCCTTTCCAGCCATCTGGGTAGTGAACCAGCGGATGGAAGACCTCTCTCCGTCTCCACCTGTCTCTTTAACTCTGTCTTTCAACTAAATAAAATAGATCTTTTAAAAAAAAAACCATACTGTTTTCAGAGGGCTGCTTTTGAATGAATTATGTCTCTGAAGTGCAGTAAATGTACATAGAGAATCTTTGGTACAATTTGTACATCTGTATAAAGACATGAATTTTATGAGCTGATCTGACATGATTAAACTGTTTTCTGCAATTTTAACCATCCTGTGGTTTAAAAAAATGTTTCCTTAATGTAATCCTTGAGAGAACAAACACAGGCTTATAGTGGAGAATTTGAGAAATACAGCAATATGAATATATAGAAAAATATTATACAGTGGTCTGTATTCTTAGAAATGTAACAGTTGTTCACATAAGGGTATACTTTACTCAATTTCTGTTTTATTTTTCCACTATTAAATTTTTAAGGTTGTAGAGGTAACATACTATTTATATCTGAATTTGTATTTTCCAAACACTTTTTTCTTAAGATAATGGAAGTAAATGGACAAAACTTTGAGAATATTACAATCGTGAAGGCCCTTGAAATTTTGAGGAACAATACACATCTTGCACTTACTGTAAAGACCAACATTTTTGGTGAGTTTTGCTGTAAAAACTGCCTGGGCTTGCTTTTTTTTTGTTCTAATAGAGATAAGTCATTAAAAGGCAAACGAAGAGAATAAACTATTGCTAAGATATTGTCTAAAGTGCTGCTGTTTTTTGGATATTTAGTGTTGTCTAGTATGTTCTAGAATTTTCAGTGTTTGTTATTTATACTTTTCATTTTACATCTTGTATACTAAGTTTTTAAGTAGATGCTTACAGTTACACAGTCCTGAAGTGTCCATAGTGCCGTGCGTACTCTGCTCTGCGGGGGGATGCTAACTGAAACTTAGAAGTTATTATCAGACACCCCCCCCCCCAATGTAATATCAGTCTATTTCTAATGAAAGAGCCAGATTAGTTGTTTTATGGAAATAAATTGAATAAAGCATTGAATTTAATGAGTTCTGAATTTAGAGTCCCAATGACAGCATGCTTTCTAAATAAAAATGTTATTTATGGTGCCTGTATTGTGTTTTCATCATGTTTATATTTGGATGAAGCAAAGACTACACTTGTACTTTCAACTGAATCTCCTGAATATTTCTTTATTTTTAGCTTTTAGTTGATTTCATTAAGCACCATATGATTTGCTGAAATTCTGAGAAAAGTAATGGTAAAGAGTCCTTAAGAAGTAAGGAGAGAAAAAATCGCTTTTGAGTTGTTTAGATTTCAATTGGAGAAGTAAAAGTTGACTTTAATAACCTTTCTGGTAGAAAGGAAGTGTGAGTTTTGGCTTTTTGTTCACCCCCTACCCCAGCCCTCAACATTAACTCCTCCTTATGCTGTGTTTAATCATAATGAAACACTTGGAATTTTTCCTCTATTTGAATCCCTTTGACTGAATTACATCATGTTAAATCTGGTTTATGAATTTCCAGTGGCAGATTTTCACTAATAAATAAGCACAGAGTAAGTAAATGTTCACATTTTTTGGATTTTCTGGAGTTTGCACTAGTATCTAGAAATGCCAGCTGTTTTGTTAAACAAAAAGAATACCAGTTTTGAAAAATACCATAGCAGAATTTGCCCTGTTACCTTGGGCAAATTGTTTAGCTCTCCAAGCTTCAGTTTGGCTAGCTAGGATTCTTGTAAGGATCTGATACTTTCAAATCTTCTTGTATCTGTCACATAATGAGTATTAACTGGTATCAAATATTATATGTAAAAAAATATATAACATAGTAATTAACAGCATATGGGAGGGCCAGTGCTGCGGCTCGTTAGGCTAATCCTCCACCTGCGGCGCCGGTAGCCCAGGTTGTAGTCCTGGTTGGGGGACCGGATTCTGTCCCAGTTGCTCCTCTTCCAGTCCAGCTCTCTGCTGTGTCCCGGGAAGGCTGTGGAGGATGGCCCAGATCCTTGGGCCCTGTACCCACATGGGAGACCAGGAGGGGGCACCTGGCTCCTGGCTTCGGATCGGCTCAGCGCCAGCCATAGTGGCCATTTGGGGAGTGAACCAACGGAAGGAAGACCTTTTGCTCTGTCTCTCTCACTGTCCAACTCTGCCTGTCAAAAAAAAAAAAAAAAAAAGGAGTAAAAAAAAAAGCAGCATATGGGAGCAGAACAGTTAGGTGTGAGGAATGTAAAAGGCAAGGAAGCCATAACCTCCAGGCTCTGTGCAGAGGGTAAGAGTTAGGGTCCCTCCAAAGGAGAAACACCACAGTCAGTTCCTACTCCTCTACCCCAGTAGAATATAGTCAAACAAGATGCCCAGTCATGTTATCTGACAGGCCCACCTGCTCCTGAACACACATGTTCAAAGATGGTTACTGATACGTCATTGGAGGTGTGTCATTTAGCATTATCATGAACCATAAGATGACCCCACCTCCACCCCGCCCATCAGTCCGAGTTTATCTGTTCATTCACCTGTTAGAAGATTGGCTCCAGCCAGTTCTGTACAGTTTTTTTTATTTTTTATTTTTATTTATTTATTTATTTATTTTGACAGAGTGGACAGTGAGAGAGAGAGACAGAGAGAAAGGTCTTCCTTTACCATTGGTTCACCCTCCAGTGGCCGCTGCGGCAGGCACACCGTGCTGATCTGAAGCCAGGAGCCAGGTGCTTCTCCTGGTCTCCCATGTGGGTGCAGGGCCCAAGGACCTGGGCCATCCTCCACTGCACTCTCAGGCCACAGCAGAGAGCTGGACTGGAAGAGGGGCAACTGGGGCAGAATCTGGCACCCCAACCGGGACTAGAACCCAGTGTGCCGGCGCCGCAGGCGGAGGATTAGCCCATTGAGCCGTGGCTCCAGCCCAGTTCTGTACAGTTTTATCAGGGCTCAGCAGTTTACTTATTTACAAAAACAGTGGTTAGGGGGTTGCAAGTCACTAGGTAGGCAAAGAACTATTAAGGGTTGTTGATATGCCAAGGAAACTTTGTTAAACAAGGGGAAGAGGATCCTTTGTTGTCCACAGTATCAGGAGCATTTCAAAGAGATACTGTAAAATATTTGTGGAAATACAGCATTTTAGTCTGGATGTGATGCCCAAATTAAGCACTAATAACTGGCATTACATGATGTGGAGTTGAGCAGTTAGGTCATCGTGTGTGAAACTGACAGGCAGAGTACCTACAAAAGCAAAAGCTGTGACTAAAAAACATTTGTTTAGATTAGGATTAGGGAACTTTTTTTCTGCCAGGGGCTGTTTGCATGTTTATAACTTCATTTGGCCATACGGAGTTGTCAGAAAGCGTGCTGTAGTCTTACTGAATGTTGAATCCTTCCTGTGGTTGCCTTGCCAGGGCAAGACCCATTGACTTCCTAGGCTGCACATTACCCACCCCTGGCTCGAGCATGCTACATGATAAAGTTGAGGAAAGAAGAAAGGGACAAAATTGAGCACTATTCTGAGATACCTAAAGGAAAATGTGAGGAAGAAAAGTCTTTAAGAAATAATAACAGTGTCAAAGAAGGTTGTGAATGTTAGAATTCAAAGGACCCATAATCTGAGCAAAATGAATTTAAAAACAGACAGCCTTTCTATATCCAGTATTGACTGAAGACAACTAAATGAACTAGAATAAATACAAAAAGGAGCTACAAACAAGCATAAAATCCAAGAGGTTATGGAGTAACTAAATGACATTGAGCTGAGAGGAAGTGAGATCTCAAGGAGGGGAACTGAAACCTTCTCTTCCTTGAAGCATTTACCAGTGTCGAGAGGCTGGAGAGCCTGAGCTGCTTTAGACGGACTCCCAGGAGGAGGGAGAGTTACTCTTAATTCCCCAGTTGCTGAGAGCACACACTCTGGTTATGTCAGATCTCTTCCCCACTCCTAGGATTGCACCCCAGAGGTTTTTTTTTTTTTTTTTTTTTCTTTTCCAAGGCCATTTTCCTAATCTTAGGATATAACTGAGAAAAAGAGCTGCTTGGTAAACTCACAGACTTTGTAGTAGAGTACACACCAAAGACTGGACCAGAATAAAGCAATCTTTGTCAGAAGTGGGACCTTGAAAGCTTCACCCTGAAGTGGATGTGGACTATACTCTAGATGTCCTTCAAATTTTGGTCCTGGCCCTAAACTTCAGGTACCTGGCAAAAGAAAACAAATATCTTCCTCAGAGGATGCTGACAACAACCTAGTAATTTCTAAAAATAATGTTTTATAAACAGACTCAAATGAGCCATCAGAGAGTCTGAGGTCTCCTGGAAGTCAGTATGAGCCAGGACCAGCAGAGAAGCAGCAGAGGTGAACCAGAATTCAAGCACAGCCCATCCGGTGGTTTTCCTGTGTCCTTGAAGATGAAAATCACAACAAGGCTTCCAGTTCTGGGTAGGATGGAGTGAACACGTGGGCTCCTGCATCTCCCATGGAGCTTACCAGTGAAGCTTGTGCAGCGTCATTATCTACCCTTTCGAGAACTCTGAGAAGCAAATAGCAATAGGCAGATCACAGAAGGAAGCAAATACTCGGAGCACCATCACTAGCAGTGAACTTACTACTGTTTTCTTTTGTTCTTTTTTTATTAAAAAAAGAAGAAGAAGAAAACTTTTGTTATCTCCAGGATAATCTGAAGGTAACCCAGAAAACCAGGTGTGAGTATAATGGTGCAGATAGACAGGTATAGGAGAAGCTTCACTTACAGTGTGGAAAAAGGAATTCCTCGAGCTCACAGCTGGTGAGATCCCCCAAGTTTTTCTGTTTTTCTCCTTTTTCTCTGGCTTCATCCCCTAAGGAATCCTTGGACAGCAGCAGTAACCCCTTTCCTGGGGCTGTGACGCCAAGAGGGCAAGACCAACTTCCTTCCTTTTTTGCCTGCTCTTTTTGCCTTTCCACTGCTTGGACCTTAGACTTTATAAAAGGGATCCCAAAGAAATGAAAAATGCCAGGTTAATGACGGAGGGGCAGGAGACAATTACAGAAAGTTGTTTATGAGCTCCTGGGCTCACCTTTAACTGTACTTGCGCTGATCTAATACAGTTACCATACTGTAACCTTAAGAACTAACATAGGAGGTGGGTCTCTGCTCAGTTCCCTAACTGATCACCAGGGGGCACAAAGCAAACATCTGAATATCCCTGCTGAGTCTGTGAAAAACTGATTATTGGAACCACAGCCCCTGAAGCTAGCAGGACCACCATTTCCCATAGGATATAAATAGGACTCAGAGTGATGATAATTGTAACAACGATCCCTGTTAGAGTTTTCTTTGTGTTTATTTATTTAGGGTTTGGAAAGCTTTAATATTTGTGCATTGATGTATTCCATCGATTACAGAAACTTCCTGGCCATTATCATTTCAGAAGTATTACCTTTGCCCTGTCTCTGCTTTCCAAGTAGGACATGAGTTACTTGGCTGTTCAGAGATTTGTGTCCTGTGTGTCTCTTGCAGTCTGTTCTGTTCTTTCTGGTGTTTTTTTCTCTTGGTGCTTCAGGTTGCATATTTTCTGAGGACATGAGGTTGAGCAGATTAATCTTGTTTTTTGCTGTGTTGAGTCTGCTTTTAAACATTTGTAATGAGTTTAATGTTAGATTTTTTTTTCAGTTCTAGAATATCCATTTGAATCTCTTGTATTGGGTCCAGTTCTCCATCTTGGATCCATTTTATCTCTTCCTCTGTTTTCTTTAATATGTACACTCACGCACAAACACATACTGGTTATTATATAATTCCTGTGTGTTAACTCCAAAAATTGGATTATATTTTATTTTCTTTCCCCCCGGTTATCAATCGTATTAAAGATTTATTTTATTTATTTGAAAGAGTAGCAGAGAGAGAGAGGTCCTCAATCCACTGATTCACTCACCAAATGGCCGCTACAGCCAGAGCTGGGCCATTCCGAAGCCAGGATCCAGGAGCTTCTTCCAGGTCTGCTATGCAGTTGCAGGGGCCCAAGGACTTGGGTCCTCTTCCACTGCATTCTTAGGCTGTAGCAGACAGCTGGATCAGAAATGGAGCAGCTGCGACTCGGACCAGCCCCCATATTTCCTTATTTAGTGCATCTTTAAGATTTTAATTAAGTGCTTCACTTTTTGTGTAGCACTAAACTTTAGAGAAGAATAAAAGTTCATATCTTCTCACAGAAAAGACTTGCCATTTCTTCTGTTCAAGCAGATCAGGTAAAGGATTGAGTTGGATCAGACTGGATTAGAGTTGCTTACACCACCATGTCTGCAGTTTTAAGTTAAGAGCAGAATTTGCCATGTGCCTGATGCTGACCCTCTTCTCGTAGATCTTTGTCTCAAGAGATTGTGGAAACTTTCATTCTGCTATTTCAGCCTTGTCCTTCTACCACCCCTTCTCTGATCTTCAACTAAGGCATGGCTTTTGATTCATAGTCTAATAGTTTTCTGCCTCTTTAAAAAAGTATTTGTCTGAGGCAGGGTGGGGGGATGGGCACCACAGGAGGCAGATGGACAGATGGAGAGAGTGAGCTCTCATCCATTCATTGATCCATTCTCCAATAGCTACAACTGCCAAGGCAGGGACAGGCTGAAGCCAGGAACCAGAACTCAGCCAAACCTCTCCTGTGGATGACAGGAACTGAACCATTTGAGCCGTCACTTGCTGCCTTACAGCATTTGCATTATTACCAGGAAGCCAGAATTGGGAACCAGAACCACTCTTCTGATTTATGTCACACAGTTATAATCATTAGACCCAATGCTGATCCCTAAACTCTTTTACTTATTTTATATTTCATTTAATTTTAGAGGTAGATAAGACAGAGCAAAATTTCTTACCTTTTGGTTCTTTTGTGAAAGCCAAGAGCTAGGAACTCAATTGAGGTCTACCACGGCTCAGGCGGGGACTCGGCCTCTTCAACCGTCACTGCTGTATCCCAGCGTCTGCGTTAGCAGGAAGTTGGAACTGGGAGCTAGAGGTCAGACTCAAACCCAGTCATTCCTGTGTGGGATGTAGGCATCTTGACTTACATTGACTTAAATACTAAGGCAAACATGTACCCTTAACTGTTTGCTGACTTGCCTTACATACTGCCGCTAAGGAAATCTGACCCTTCTAACATTGTGTATCAATGTTAACATACACATATCTTAGAATAGCATTATCTAGCTACTTCTGCAGAGTGCTCTCTGGTCTATTTATTTACTTTAAGATTGACTTATTATTTGTTTATGAGAAGAGAGAGATCCATCTTCCATCTTCTGATTGACTCTGTAAATGCCTGAAACAGCTGGGGCTGGGTCTTCTATGTGAGTAGCTGGGATCCAAGTATTTTAACCATCATCTACTGCCTTAGTGGGTGCATTATTAGGAACCTGGGTTGGAAGCAGTGGAACCAGAACTTGAACTCCACTATGTACAAGCAGTGGCTTAATCCGCTGCACTACAATGCCTGGCCCCTGTTACTTTACTTTTCCCATAGAGTTTGAAATTGAGATTTCTTCTATCAAGAATCGTCTCCTCCCTCTTTGACTTGTTGAGAATCTTCTCATCTTTCTGATATTTTCTTAGAAAGTAACTTAAGAAAGATTACTCCTTTTCTACTATCTTAAGTTGTTCTTCCAGTTATGTTCCCTCTGCACCTTATCTTAAACTCTGATTGTAAGTGCTACAGCAGTAGAAATAAGCAAACAACTAGTTTACTGCCTTTCTTACATTCACAGGTCAGGTACTTTTTTTTTTTAGAGATTTATTTATTTATTTGAAAGACAGTGTTACAGAGCGGCAGAATGAGAGAGAGTGAGCACACGCTTCCATCCGTTGGTTCACTCCCCAAATGGTTGCAGTGGGTGAAGCTGGGCTGATGTGAAGCCAGGAGCCAGGAGCTTCTTCGGAGTCTCCAATGTGGATGCAGCAGCCCAAGGACTTAGACCATCTTCTGCTGCTTTCCCAGGCCATAGTAGACAGCTAGATGGGAAATGGAACAACCTGGTCTCAAACCGGTGTCCATATGGGATGCCAGCACTGCAGACAGCAGCTTTACCTACTATGTCACAGTACCAGCCCCAGTTAATATTTTTTGAATGAGTAAATATCTTGATTACTTTTACCATATGCTTTAAGATAAAATAAAATTTTAAAAACAGAATCTGAATATTTTGTTTAAGCAGATTGTCTTTGAAAGATGATTCCTGAAAATTTCCTTTATTTTGTAGTGGAAAAGTACTTTTTTTTTTTTAATTTTTTTGACAGGCAGAGTAGACAGAGAGAGACAGAGAGAAAGGTCTTCCTTTTGCCGTTGGTTCACCCTCCAATGGCCGCCGCGGTAGGCGCGCTGCGGCCGGCGCACCGCGCTGATCCGATGGCAGGAGCCAGGTGCTTCTCCTGGTCTCCCATGGGGTGCAGGGCCCAAGCACTTGGGCCATCCTCCACTGCACTCCCTGGCCACAGCAGAGAGCTGGCCTGGAAGAGGGGCAACCGGGACAGGATCGGTGCCCCGACCGGGACTAGAACCCGGTGTGCCGGCGCCGCAAGGTGGAGGATTAGCCTAGTGAGCCGCGGCGCCGGCCGGAAAAGTACTTTTTGGAAGCTTGTTCTGTTTGATGATGTGGTATCATTAAAACCCTGAAAAAAGTCCATGATTTAGAACTGTGCATCGAGCTGTTAATGCTGTCATTGTAACTCTTAAGGCTTTGTTCATATCAGCCTTGTCAATCCTTTGATGTTGTGAGAAGCTCTTGTTTTCCTTCAACTCCCAAACATAGAAAAGGGCGTTCTTAGCTGGCGCCGTGGCTTAACAGGCTAGTCCTCCACCTTGCGGCGCCGGCACACCGGGTTCTAGTTCCGGTTGGGGTGCTGGATTCTGTCATTGTTGCCCCTCTTCCAGGCCGGCTCTCTGCTATGGCCTGGGAAGGCAGTGGAGGATGGCCCAGGTCCTTGGGCCCTGCACCCGCATGGGAGACCAGGAGAAGCACCTAGCTCCTGGCTTCTGATCAGTGAGATGCGCCAACTGCAATGGCCATTGGAGGGTGAACCAAAGGCAAAAAGGAAGACCTTTCTCTCTCTCACTATCCACTCTGCCTGTCAAAAAAAAAAAAAAGAAAAGAAAAGAAAAGGGCGTTCTCTGTGGTTGGAGTCCATTGGGCACATTGCTGATTTACAGCTTTGCTTTTCTCAAGGATACTGCCCACAGCTCCTGTGGCCGAGACTTTTCAGTGTGTTCTCCGGAATGTGCACCTGCTGTTTGACCATTCCCCATGTCACAAAAATCTGAACACCTTCTTCCAGAAAACTAGCTGATTGTCGTTTATATGAGTACTGCTTTTTACCTAAGTAAAAACCTCTATTTTCTCACGCGTGCTAGCTACCTGCCCACTTCCTTTCCAGTTCCCCCAAATGACTTCATTTCATCAGGTGCATAACTGAAAAAAAGAAGCCAATGTAGATGTTCCATAAAAGGGTAGGTATAAATTGATGTTTAAGTGGATAGTGCTTTGAAAGACCAAATAATAGAAAGCAGCTGTGTTTATCCTTAAACTTTGTTGTTAGTGTAAAAACTTCATAATGAGAAAAAAAGAAATTGGTTTGCTTATTTCCACAGTGTTCAAGGAGTTACTTAGTAGGACTGAGCAAGAGAAATCGGGTATTCCTCATATTCCCAAAATTGCTGAAAAAAAAAGTAATCGCCATTCAATCCAGGATGTACCAGGAGATATTGAACAGACATCACAAGAGAAAGGAAGTAAGAAAGTTAAAGCAAATACTGTTTCAGGTGGAAGAAACAAAATCAGGAAAATTTTGGATAAAACACGATTTAGTATCTTGCCTCCAAAACTGTTCAGGTAGGTAATGCCAGTCTTTCCTGCAGGAATTTTCATATGTACTGTAAAGTGTTTATTATAGGGGAGGGAAGTTTTGGTCGGTTTAGTTTTTAATACAATTAATGCATCATGGAAGCCTCAAGCAATATGTAAATAAGAAAGCCTGACCGTCTCCCTGTCATTTCCCTGAAGTTAACCACTGTTAGATTATATAATCTTCCATTAGAAATATTTTGAATTTTAGAAGAAACTGTCAGTTTTATTTTATGAAATTGTTTTTATGTGTATTATGGGCAATTTCAGTTCTCCAGTCTATAATTTGGACACCCTAGATCATTGGACACATTACTGCCAGCAGGTGCTTTTGTTTTTTAAAACTGATCTTTTCTTTTGGCACTGTGTATTTCCTCCATGATTCTAAAGGTGAACTTTTTAATCAAATGTGTTATCTATTCTGAAATACAATATCACTAAAACTGAGTGTGTGAAGATTTTAGATACAAATTAAGTTCTGTAAACTGTTAAAATCAGTCCACTGAAGTGTCATGTTTGGGAATGACTAGTATATATCATATCTATTTATGTTTTACATTATCAGCTTCATAAAGCAATCAAAAAAGTCTAATCAAGTGCAGTATTTAGCATACAGCAGGTACTCAGTATTTGTTGAATAAATCAAGATATTAATCAGTGGTAGAATGAAAGCATTTTCAAACAAGCACAAACCCAGTTTTTAGTATTTCTCTAGTAAAAATCTCAAAGATTTCCTCATCAAAAATGTTCTTCCTACCAATGCATTGTAAAGTGAAATCGTCATAGTGAATGGTAGAGAGAGTTTGAAACTTGAAGATAGCTTGTTTTGGAAGGGGAGAGGATAATCTCAGAAGAAATAGCAATTCATTTGGACTCATATTTAGGGTCCATTTAGAGTTTTTGGTCATGTATCACATGGTAGAATGGAAATATCCAGCAATTGTTGACTGCTAGAGTCAGATATTGTGGCCTGGGGGGAGGGATATCAGGAAGCAGAAAGCGTTCTGCTTTGTCTTTAAAGATTGATTCTTCCATCTACTGATTCAGTTTCCAAATGGATGCAACAGCTAAGGTTGGGCCAGGTCAAAGCCAAGAAACATGAACTCCAGGGAGCTGGTTCTGAAGTGGAGAAACCAGGACTTGAATTAGCACTCACATGGGATGCCAGTGTCAGGGGTGCCAGCTTGATCCACTGCGACACAGTGCCAGCCCCAGCAGATACAGTTTTACAGTGAGAGTTGGTACTTTATCTGCTGAATAGAACAAGGGAAAGCAGAACAAATTGTTGACCTTCAGGGCAGTGACTGTAAAGACAGACCATGAAATCTAGTAAATAGGCTACGGAATGCTTGAAAACAGTGTTAAAATACATGAGAAGGCCAAGGAATTGGTAGAGTTTCTAGTTTCAATAACAGTGAAGGTTAAGATCAGTCAATTAGTGAAGTATTTGTGTGGGTCTTGTCATTATTAAAGTCCATCATGTGACCAGACTTGGGTGGCTAAATCGGGCTTAGGAAAAGGTGGCTGTGAGTGAAGTAGTAAAGAACTGCCCACTGAGGATTTCTGGGCTGGTTTTGAATTCTTGAGAATGACCACCAGAATAAGAAATAGAGGAAATAGTGAACCAAGAACTAATTTTTTTTTTTTTCCAGCAAATACAGTACATGGAGAGTTTGTTGGTGTTTAGCCATTTCTGATAACATCTGGGAGATGATAGCTGCATGTCATAAACTTGAGAGGAGCAGCCCATGTTTTAAGCAGTAGGAATCATAGAGGCTCATAGAAGAGGAAATCGCTTCCACTTTCAAGAGCTCTCATGAAAGCAGGGTCATTGTCCTTTAAGAAGAGCACTGTCTGCACACAGGCAGAGAGCAGGGGGTGGGGACAGAAATTGGCGATAGGTGAAAGCTTGATATATCCTGCATATGGAGTGCTAGAGAGCAACTTTTTAGGTGAAAAGAAAGGACAGTTGTGACATCTGTCATCTATGGAGAACATTGTGATTATAACTCACTTCAGGTTGTCAGTGTCGTATTCCAGACAGCTGCACTCAAGTTGCAGACAGCTGAATCTGTCTCATCTCTACATTGTGTTCTCAAGAATGGGAATTAGGTACTGTGCATAGATGCTGCCTTTGGTTACAGCAAGAAGCAAGGAAATTGAGGTCTCCAGAAGGAATTGAGTATTTTTAAGTAACCCCCCCCCCCGCCAAACAAATACCTTGTAGAGATAGTTTTAAACTTAGAAGAAATTTTTTACATTAACTTTTTCAATTATTAGTGAAACATTTATTTGCTCTGTTGCTTTCTGCTATCAGGGAGGCTATTGGTTTTGAATATGAACATGTTTCAGCTATATAAATACAAAAAGGTAATGAACATTTTAGTAGAGGTTATAAATATTTCTGTATCCTGTTTTCTTGGGACATCTAATTTGTCATTTTTACCTGTCAAAGTAGTTGCTTTGTATTTTTAAGGATTTACATTATATTTCTTTGCACTTAATCATTTGAAGTGAATTCAGGGAATACTTTGTGCTGCACAAAATTATACTCTTAAAGATCTCATGCAAACTGGGAAGAAAACTAATTAGAATTTAAGTACAAAAATAAACAAATATCATGAATCAGATCTGCTGTATCAATACTCACCAAGATAAAACAGGATGCCATTTGTCTAATCAAAGGCTGGCAAACCAGAATTAATAATGTAAGGTAGACAGCAGGGTCACACTGCTGTAGCATTCTGTAAAGCAGTCACAGTATTTTTAAATTAACTTTAAAAATAGCCATATCCTTTGATCCATTAATTCCATTTCCACTAATATATTCGATGAAGACATGTTCAGATGTTCTTAGTTGTATTAGCTGTAATAAAACAAAATTGGGAAGACCCTGAATGCCCCAATACAAGATATTAGTCAAATAGTACTATCTGCTGCAAAAATGATTAAAATCAGGTTTTTATTGTAGTTTTTATAAGGAATACTCTTATAGTATTTTTTTGCTGCTTGTTTGCTGTTATTTTTTAATTAAAAATATATTTTTAATGAATTGAGCTCTACAATTTGAGTGTCTCCAATGTGCCAGAGCTCTTTAGAAGAGGCACTCAGTAGCATTACAGTTCAAGAATTTGGTTTCCATTTTTTAAAATCATTCAAACTTTTTTTTCTTTAATCACAGTTGCGTTATAAAACATCTTTCTTATTCATTGTGGCAGTCTCAGAAATACACTGCCTTGCTTATTTATCAGGAATTTTTTTTCTCCATTTTTTTGCCAACATACATTTTCTTTGCTTTTAATATTGGGGTTATTTTTCATTTGCATATTGATATTTATATGTCCTTTTTAGTGTCATAATATGAAACTAAATATATTTATTCTTGAGGAAATTTAGTGTTGGGGAATTCCTGAGGAATTTTTCAAAACTGTCTTGTTTCTGTTGTTGCATTACCTTCTCAGGAGACTGTTTTGGTAAGAAGTGATGTGATTGTTTGGCAGATGGGCTGTTTCAACTCAGCTTCAAGCATGGATATTTTGCCAGTTAGATATTATTCTGTTCATGTCATAGCATGGATTGTACATGACACCATGTTCATGCTTTCATGACCATGCATTTGTAACCAGCTTTACCCAATTATAGTTGTATAGTGTTTTATGTATTGATTATTGAAAATCAGAGTTGGGGCTGGTGTTGTTACGTAGCGGGTGAGGCTGCCACCTGCAGTGTTGGAATCCCATATGGACACCTGTTCAAGTCCTGACTTCTCCACTTTTTTTTTTTTTTTTTAAGATTTATTTATTTTATTTGAAAGAGTTACACAGAGCGAGAAGCAGAGGCAGAGAGAGAGGTCTTCCATCCGCTGGTTTACTCCCCATTTGGCCGCAATAGCTGGAGCTTCGCCGATCCAAAGCCAGGAGCCAGGAGCTTCTTCCTGGTCTCCCATGAGGGTGCAGGGGCCCAAGGACTCGGGCCATCTTATACTGCTTTCCCAAGCTGTATCAGAGAGCTGGATCAGAAGTGGAGTAGCCAGGACTTGAACCGGCGCCCTTATGGGATGCCGGCAATGCAGGCAACAAGCTTTACCCGCTACACCACAGTGCTAGCCCCGCTTCTCCGCTTCTGATCCAGCTCTCTGCTCTGGCCTGGGAAAGTAGTAGAAGATGACACAAGTCCTTGGGCCCTTGCATCCAAGTAGGGGACCCAGAAGCAGCTTCTGGCTCCTGGCTTTGGATTGGCCCAGCTCCAGCTGTTGGAGCCATTTATGGAGTGAGCCAGCAGATGGAATACTTCTCTCTGCCTCTGTCTCACTTGAACTCTGCCTTTTAAATAAAAAAATAAATCTTTCAAAAAAAGAAAGAAAAGCAGAGTTAATGTTCTGTAATAAGTATAAGGACTTTCAGTATTTGATGCACTTCTCTTAGTCTTTATAGTCAATTCCAGTTTGGTACAACTGATGCAATTAATTTCCTGATAGGAAACTGTCTTTTTTTTTTTTTTTTAAGAATTATTTATTTATTTGAAAAGCAGAATTAGATTTTCTGTTCCCTGGTTTATTCCCCAAATGGCCCAGCTATAGCCAGGTCTGAGTCAGAGCAAACCCAGAAGACTGAAATTCCATATGGGTCTCGCAAGTGGATGACAGGGGCCCAAGGACTTGGGCCATCTTGACTGCTTTCCCAGGGGCATTAACCGTAACCTGGATCGGAAATGGAGCAGTAGGACTTGAACTAGTGCTCATGTGGGATGCTGGCATCACAGGCAGAGGCTTCACCTGCTACCACAGCTCCGGCCCCAAAACAAACTTTTTAACATTATTACAGTTGTCTTTACTTTATCAGGAGGACTGCTAACCTTACCTTTAGCTGATTGCCTTTGTGGATACAGTTAATCTGTGTCTAAAAATTGCCAGATTTTGTTTTCAAAAATAAGTTTTTAATAGACTTAGTAGGCTTCTTAGCTGAGCCATGAGGCCAAGCTCTCAAATAGGGTCATTTCCTTTGTCTTACTTGTCAGACTAGACTGCATTCTCTCCTTGGCAGAGTATTTCCTGCGTCTGTAGTGCCCTGTCCTCCTCTACTTCTCAGTGTATGTCAACAAAATAAGTCTTTCTGATTTTTTAAAAACGTTTGTTTGAGGGGGCTAGCACTGTGGTGTTGTGGGCTAAGCTTCCACCTGCAGCACCAGCAATCCCACATGGGTGCCAGTTCATGTTCCTGCTGCTCCTCTTTTGATCCAGATCCTTGCTAATGGCCTGGGAAAGCAGTAGAAGATGGACGAAGTGCTTGGGCCCCTGCACCCATGTGGGAGACCCCAGAGAATGTCCTGGCTCCTGTCTTTGGATTGACTCAGCTCCAGCCGTTGTGGCCATTTAGGGAGTGAACCAGTGGATGGAAGACCTTTCTCTCTGCCTCTCCCTCTTTCTGTCTGTAACTCTCCCTCTCAAATAAAAAAATAAAAGTTTGAAAAAAGATAGGAGAGGCAAAGAGAGCTCCCATCTACTGATTAATTTCACAAATGCCTGCAATGACTGGAGGTAGGCTGGGGGAACCAGGTCTCAGTTGTGCATGGCAGGAAGCTACTTACCGGAGTCTACTCTTGCCCCCCAAAGTCTGTGTTGGCAGGAAGCTGGAATTGGGAACCAGAGCTGGGAATCAAACTTAGGGACTGCTGTGTGGGGCATGGCTGTGAACAGCAAAGCTAAACATTTCTTCTTCCTTTATTCTAAAAAACAGGAACCCTATATTCCTCTGCGCCAAAGCATTCTTCTTTGTTGCCTGATTGATTTCTTGAAATTGTCTTACAGCATAAACAATATTATTCACACTTCTAGAAAAAGAAAACCAAAACGTAAAAAAAAAAAAAAAAAAATTTGCCCAAGGTCAGACAGCTGGCTGGCTGACATCAGAGCTTGCATTTGAAACACTAACCTTTGCCTTCTTCCATGCTGTCATGCTTTTCCTTGACTGGTCACCTTTCTCTCTTGTCCTGGCCTTGTTTTCCTTGTTAGCATCCTAACACTCCCCTACTCTCCTATCTTGTTTAGTTTCCTAATCTGAATAAGTTCTGTATTTTACTTGTAGCATATTTTAAATACTTCCTACATAGTTCATGTTTACAACCGTTTCTTAATCCTTTCAGTGATAATAGGTAAGTATTCTGGAGTACATCGGTTTGTGTGAATGGCAAGTACTGGAAACGAATATTAACTGAGCACATAGGTTTTAATTTAAGTACAGCCCTAGAGAGAAACAGTATTTCACTATGGAATGTGATGGAAATGTTTTTTAAATGCTTAAAAATTATTTATTTGAAAAGCAGAGAGATACAGATAGAGACACAAGTTTTTTTGTTTTCTGTTTTTATTTTTGTTCTTTTCTGTCCTTCTGTGTCTAAAAAAAACTCTGATTTTGTCAGTTCAGCTTAGTTGTGTTGTTACCTGCAACCTGCCATATTTTTGGTTTGGATTTAATCTGAGCTCTATTCATTGCCTGAAAAGTCCCCAAAAGAGAGGGGATGAGGCAGGAGGATACTTTGCTGTGGGGTGGCTGCGTGCTATTGGATATATACTTTTGTGTACAATTGCAACTAACATATTTTAAGGAACTCAAATTGCGTTTCTCTACTCAAACCAGTAGATACTAAATATGACTATTTTTTATGATATAGATTTATTTAAATGTATAAGTTAAACTGTATTTGAATATGTCTGTTGCAAACATTTTATGGCCATTGTCATCATTATAGTTTTTTTTTAAATAACTTTAACATTTTTTTCTGATTGTTCACATCACCATTTGGAGTTCTGTTAGGACCTAGTGCACGAAGAATAAATGTTTACTATGAAATACTGTATAAATTACTTTAATGTGATTGATCTACGACATTCTTTTGAAGTGATGGAGGCCTGAGCCAGTCACAGGATGACAGCATTGTGGGAACGAGGCACTGTAGGCACAGTCTGGCTATCATGCCTATTCCTGGGACACTCTCATCCAGCAGCCCTGACCTCCTGCAGCCTACCACTAGCATGCTGGATTTTTCCAATCCTTCAGGTAAAGTTCATATATGGCTTGATGTTGCCGTATTGGTACCAAATGAACAAATAAACGATTGTGCTTTGTGCAACAAATACTAGATCTACTGGGAGGTTTCTTCACCTCTAGTTTTGATGTGATGCAATATATAAGGGGAAGATTGTCTTTTTTATCTAAACTTGAGTGTTACTACTTCCACAATGGAATAGAACCACATTAAAAAAAGAATTACCTACCTCTTCACAGACAGTAGGCTTCTTTTGGTAATACTTTTACAAGCAGCAGAATGAAAAAGAGACACTTCTTAGGTAAGACATATGTTATTCAGAGTGTGGGAAAAGAAGGTAGATTTTTTATTATTTTTTTTGAAGTGATCAGTTTTGGTTTTTTTTTTTAAAGGTTTATTTATGTATCTGAAAGGCAGAGTTACAGAGAGGCAAAGAGAGAGATCTTCCATCCGCTGGTTCACTCCCCAAGTGGTTGGAACAGCCCAAGCTAGGAGCCAGAAGCTTCTTCCCGGTCTCCCATATGGGTGCAGGGGCCCAAGGACTTGGGCCATCCTACGCTGCTTTCCTAGGTCATAGCAGAGAGCTGGATCGCAAAGTGGAGCAGCCAGGACTTGAACTGGCACCCATATGAGATGCCGACACTACAGGCGGCAGCTTTACTCACTATGCCACAGCGCTGGCCCCTGAGATAGATTTTTAAATCTTTGTGGCCTTACTTGTCTGCCTCTGTGATGGGCTGAGATTTTCTAAAGTGCTGGTTTCCCTGTCTAACACCTGAAGCTAAAATTGTTTTTGTCTTGTATTATTATCAAAGAATTAAAGGATCTTTTTTGTTGCTTAGACTTCACTGTGGAGCATTAATTTTTCCACATCTACAAGTATTCCTGCCTAGAGGCAAACGTTTTCACTTAACCAAAGAATCTAAAATTTCATGATAAGAAAGAAAGCCTTTGACTTTGAAGGTTTAGTTACATAGCAGTCATTTGAAAGGATGCTATACAGCTTTCAATAAAAGACAAAATTAAAAATTGGAATATATAGTTAAGTGAGGAAAGGAGGAGAAAAATGCTTCTACCAAGTTCAGTGTATTTCTGACTCAGTTGCAGTTTTGACTCTATAAAGTTACTAGCAACTAGTATACAAATCTCAGTATTAGAAGGAATTATGAGAATACTACTAAAGTTCGTCTTTTGTTTACAGTAACTTTAATAAAAATCCCATGAGATACAACAGCTGTTTTGTCCTTTGTTTCTTTTTCTTTCAGTTGCCTCTTTTTTTTTTTTAAGCATTTATTTTATTTATTTGAAAGAGTTACAGATAGAGATAGAGACAGAGAGAGAGGTCTTCCATCCACTGGGTCACTCCCCAGATGGCTGCAACAGCCAGAGCTGTGCCGATCCAAAGGCAGAAGCCAGGAGCTTCTATCAGGTCTCCCACTTGGATGCAGGGGCCCAAGGACGTGGGCCATCTTCTATTGCTTTCCCAAGCCATAGCAGAGAGCTAGATTAGGGGTGGAGCAGCTCAGACTACAACTGGCACCCATATGGGATGCTGGTGCCTCAGGCCAGGGTTTTAACCCACTGTGCCAAAGCGTCAGCCCCTCAGTTAGCTCTTAATCACTAGAGAGATAACCAAGCCCATTCATCTTTTTTTATGCCTTGCTCTCTCTGTGGATGCCAGAGTTCTTTCTAAAACAGATTTTAGTAAGCTATTACTTTGGTCAGAAACTTCTAGTGATTTCTGTATAAGGTTATTTGATCAGAAGTTAATATAAGCATTGTTAGCAATGTATCGACTTAATTGACTGTTTATCTGAATCAGTATAAAAGCAAACTGGAGTAGTCTGGCAGTAGAAAACTCTGTAAAATGGGTTGTGTTTCTGGTGTATAAAGGCAGCGCCATCCATGCTGGAGAAGTGTCCCTGAAATGACCCTTCCTTTCGAGCTTCCTGTCCGGCTGTTCTCCTGGCGGTCACTCCTTGTCTTCCCTGAGGATGGAATGTGCCTGCAGAACTCTTTGCTTTGTCCATGTGCTTTGCCAGCTTCAGGGTTCTTCCCCGCATATGTGATAAAATTTTTCTTACTCATCAGTGTTGAATTCTTCTCTTACTACATCTCTCTCTGCCACAGAGTCACCCCCTGGTTATTCAAAAGTCTGTTGTTTGACTTGTGATAGGATAGGAGTTTGTTCCCAGGTTGGTATATGTGTGGTCTACACTGATACTTGTTACACTGCATAGAAGATTCACAAATAAAATATTTTCATGCTACCAAAAAGCAAGTTAAAAAGGCATCGTTTAGTAAGTATTTAGTGACATGAGTACTAGAATTAATTATTATTATTGCTGTATTTTTGCCATATGTATGTGTAGGAAGTGGGAGTAGATGGGGATAGGAAGGGGTTTTAGGAGGAAAAGAGATAAAACTAATATTTGGATTTAGCTGGTGGAACAAAGGAAAGAGGTTGAAGTTATTAAAAATCAGAAATTCTTACTCCCATGGGAGCTGAAATTCAGGCCTCTGAAGAGGAGGTGCTGCTCAACTTGATTTGAAATTGATTGCATTAAGTCTCCCTGAAAGCTTTGCAGAGGGACTGAAGATGCGTTTTTAAATCTGTTCACTGAAGGCTTGCTGTGACTCAGTTTGCAGCACTGCCCATATCAGTAATGTAAATGAACAAAAATATGATAGATATTTAACTTAAAATTTGTATTTTTTGAAACCCCAAATGTATGACTTTGTGAAAGACCTTTTACGTAGTAGTGGTGTTATTTATGTTCATGTTTAAAAAAATACCAGCTGATTAAGATTCATTGCTTTATGTGATAATACACAATAAACGCTGAAATTAAGCTAGTTATATATAATATGTATGTACGTTATGTGTACATTTGACATCAGCCAAGTTTGGCTGCTGTTGATCAGTCTGGAGCTCTGCTTTGTTTATGCTGCGTGTTTAAAGTTAGTGTTAGATGAAAATGACAGGCAGACTTGCAGAACTGTTTAATAGTTTGCTGTTGATTGCTGACATTTTTATGATTTTGCTTTATTTGCTGCCTACAGCTGTTGCTTTTTACTGTAAGTATCATGGTGTTCCCTTGCTCATGTTTGTAGTTAGTTTTTGAAAGTCGAATGATACACAAACAAAATAGGAAACAGAGCTGTTTTTTACATTTGCAATTTAGCCATTATTAACTGGCATTTATCCTTTTATTCATTTCCTTTGACTAGATATGTTTTAAATTTATATAGAATCAATATGCATGCTATTCTATAACCTGCAAAGAGTTTTTGGAATTTTTAACTAACACAAGATGTCAGAATGTAGCTAAAAAGAAATTGAAACTTTTTCTTTTTTCTTTTTTTACGATTTGTTTATTTGCAAGGCTGAATTAGAGCACAGGCAGAGGGAGAGGGAGAGAGAGAGGGAGAGGGAGGGGGAGGGGGAGGTCTTCCATCCGCTGGTTCACTCCCCAAATGGCCACAATGGCTGGAGCTGACCAGTTTAAAGCCAGGCGCTTCTTCCTGGTCTCTCACAAAGGTTCAGGGGCCCAAGCCCTTGGACCATCTTCAACTGCCTTCCTAGGCCATAGCAGAGAGCTAGATTAGAAATGAAGCCACCAGGACTCAAACCAGCACTCTGATATGGGATGCTGGCATTGCAGGTGGTGGCTTAACCTGATGTGCCACAATGACAACCCCTAAAAGGGACTTCTTTTTGGTCTAAATCTGCATGTAGAACTTTATACCTGTTTACTCTTTTTTTAAGTTAATAGCACAAACCTTTATCTGATTTATTTAATGTAGTCAGCTGTTCTCCATTGAAAGTCTGCTTTATTGTTACTAGTTTTTAATTACAAAGGAACATGTAATCATAGTATTTTAAAAATCAAACTAGAGGGAAATGAGGATAAACGTCTACACTCCCCAGAATTTATAAATTTTTAATTTACTTATTTGGCCTTTTAAGTTTCATTGTTTAGCAAATAGGTATACCATTCCCTTCGGCCTGAATGAGATGTTATAACTTTCTTCCCCTTACCCAGTTAATTCAGCTAAACACTTTGAAGGTTTTTCTATGTCACGGTGTATCATTCTACCAAAAATTTTTGGTCATCTGATAGATTTTTTTTTTTTTAGCCAGTTCTCCATTAATGGATGCTTATAGTGTTTAACTCCTTGTGCTTATCTTTAAATGTTCTGTTGGCATTATTATAATTTGAATTTTGGCAATTAAAAGTGTGTTGAGATTTGTGTTTGATTGCATAGGCATCTTCCAAATGATACAGATTTGGTCTTTTCAGCTGTAATACTGAAAATATTTACTGCTTTTGTTCTTTCCAAAATAAGTATCCTGTCCCATTATATTGCTCCCCTTTGTTTTCTTTGTGGCACTTTTCACTGTATGCATTATTTTCTGTCTGTCTGCAAACTGTCGTTTACTCTCTTGAATGTAACTGAATTCCCTGAGAGCAGAGGGCCTCATCTGAGTTATCAATGTCATTACCATCTGGAACACTACTGACACATAACAGGCACATGTATGGATATGTTCAGCGTTTAACAATTTACAGCAAAATGAAAAGACAGTCTTTTTTTTAAAGATATTAAATACCTAAAATTTATTCACATTTTTACTGTAGTTTCAGGGTCAGTACATAAATCCTTGAAGTATCTTTTTTTTATTTGTTCAAGATGCTAGTTAGCACTTGGATCAGAAATCCAAATGCCTGAGGTTCTTACTCTTTAATTTGTTTACCTATTATGTAGGATTTCTAAAAAATAAATAATGAATCTTTAATAAATGCTGTGCTACTCTACCTTTTTGCTTCATGCCTAAAGTTTGAAATGATTAAATTTTTATTTAGCTTTATTCAGACTTCATATTTGCAGTTTGTGCAATCAGTTAATACTTGAATACATGGCAAGTGCTATTCTTATTTGCGTGAAAGAGATACTTAAAGTTCATGGAAATGGAATTTAAAAATAAGTGTATTTTGTTGTAAAATAATTTCAAAGTCTATACATAGTTTTTTCGTAGTATGCCTTTTCCATTAACTCTTTGAGGACCTGCGTATGTTGTTCTCCCACTGACAACAAACCTGTTTGTAAAGAATGTACATGTAGTGTATCTGTGCAACTGTTCTAAAATGGAAAAAGAGATTTAGACTGCGTTATCAGTGTAGACATTTGTTTCTCTAAGTCTGACAAGTGATTTTCCATGTTGGCATTAATTACCTTGGTTGATTATCAGAGATTGGATTTTTACCATTGGTATAAGCTCATTTGCAGATCTGTTGAAGAACCTTGCTTTTATGCTGCCTGAGTCCCTCTTAGGCAATTACCTGCCAGTTTGACCTTCACACAGGGAACAAAAGGCTGTAATAGATTGTCAGTCTAACAGTGTTCATGTTCAGCAAGGTAGACAGCTATATGTTCCATCCCAGATGCTGAAACGTTTTTATCCAGTATCTGTCTCTTGGCCAACTGAGGTTTCCATCTGTTTGCAGTAATCTTGTAGCACAGGAGGGAGAAGTCTGTGATCTTGGTGTGTCAAAGACAGTCTGATTGTAAGCTTATAGGTTCAAAAACCTGATTGTGCACTACAGTTTGAGTGACTCATTGACAAGAAATTTGAGTAAAAGGCATTTGATGACTCCAATCTTTGAATACATCAAGGAATGACAGTTGCGTGGATCATTTCAGCAGAACCTGACGTAGATGAGGCCTTCTGTTTGCAACTTGACAGTGGACCCAGAATGATTGTTCAGTATGTGTTAGCTAAGATCCTTCCTGGAATTAGATTCATGTTTATCCATCAGTTGAAGCTTCCAGTTCTGGAAGAAGTCTTGTTACCTTTTGATCTCAGTTGTTTCCTGACATTTCTACTCATTACTGTCTGCTTTAGCTAGGATTGTACCTCAGGAGGTTTTGAAACAAATTTGTCTGTTTTTTCCCCCTCTCTAAAAGTTAGTATTGTAGGAGTGGGCATTGTGGCACAGCAGATTAAACCATGTTCCACTTAGGAGTGCTGGTTCAAATCTCAGCTGCTCTGCTTTGATCTGGGTTCATGGAAAGGCATCCTAGGAGGCAGCAAATGATGGCTCAAGTTCTTGGACTCCTGTTACCCATGTGGGAGACCCAGGGGGAATTCCAGGCTCCTGGCTTCAGCCTGGCACAGCCCTGGTTGTTGCAGGCATTTGGGGAGTGAACTGGCAACGGAGGGTCAGTCTGTCTTTCCCTCTCCCTCCCCCTCTCCCTCTCATTAAAGTAGATGAAGCATTTTTTAAAAATTAATGTATATAATGCTAAGAAGGTAATCAAGAAAAACAGTATATAATTACTCGAGCCACCAGAATATCCTCATTCACCCCTGCAGTCATATCTACCCCTTTCTCTCCTCTCTCTCCTCTGTCTCTCTCTCCTCTATCTATCTCTCTTCCTTCCCCCTCTCTACCTCTCATCCTCACACACACATTTCTAATTTTTGCAGCAATGTATTTTCCTAGGAAAAAAGATAGTATTGGTTCATGTTACAAAATGACTTTTCACTTCCATTCATTTACATAAAAATCAGCCCCTGTCATTGCAGTGAGCATGGTTCTGGAAGTTTTAGCCAGTGCTGTAATGAGAAAAAAGAAAGTAGAAGCAAGGAGTTGAGGTTTGCAGGGGTGGGTATTACCATTTATGTGTGCATGTCATCTAGTAGCAGAGTTCACAAGGACAAATATTGGAAGATTCAACCACAGTAACATATATATATGTTTCTGTGCTAAAATTAAAATGAATAAGAGATAAAAATTAGTAGATGTTTGCCTCTGTTGCCATCTAGTATAATTTAGTAGGAAAAAGCATAAAGGTTACCAAAAGGTATTTTTTTTTTAAGATTTATTTAGAGAGAGGAGAGGCGGGGGGGGGGGGGGGGGAGGGAGGTCTTCCATCTGCTGGTTCACTCCGTAATTGGCCGCAATGGCTGGAGCTTCGCCATTCTGAAGCCAGGAGCTTCTTCCAGGTCTCCCACATGGGTGCAGGGGCCCAAGGACTTAGGCCATCTTGTACTGCTTTCTCAGGCCATAACAGAGAGCAGGATTGGAAGTGGAGTAGCACCCTTATGGGATGCCAGCACTGCAGGTGGTGGCTTTATCCACTATGTCACAGTGCCAGCCCCCAAAAGGTATTTCTTAAAAAAAAAAAAAAAAAAAAGGCCGGCGCCGTGGCTCAACAGGCTAATTCTCCACTTTGCGGCGCCAGCACACCAGGTTCTAGTCCCGGTTGGGGCGCCGGATTCTATCCCGGTTGCCCCTCTTCCAGGCCAGCTCTCTGCTATGGCCTGGGAAGGCAGTGGAGGATGGCCCAAGTCTTTGGGCCCTGCACCTACATGGGAGACCAGGAGAAGCACCTGGCTCCTGGCTTCGGATCAGCGCGATGCGCCAGCCGCAGCGGCCATTGGAGGGTGAACCAACGGCAAAAAAGGAAGACCTTTCTCTCTGTCTCTCTCTCTCACTGTCCACTCTGCCTGTCAAAAAAAAAAAAAAAAAAAAGATGGTTCATTAAATCAATACCAGTTACTGAATCTTCCCAGTAAACCAACAAATGAAAACAAAAACAATGACATTTTTGGAAGGAGGAAATGGAGAGGTCTTTAAAACTGGGAAAGTAAAACATTCTCCTATATGATTTTTTTATAAATTTTTTAAAAATTTATTTGACAGGTAGAGTTATAGACAGTGAGAGAGAGACAGAAAGAAAGGTCTTCCGTTGGTTCACCCCCTAAATGACCGCCATAGCCGGTGCTGTGCTGATCCAAAGCCAGGAGCTAGGTGCTTCTTCCTGGTCTCCCATGTGGGCTCAGGGGCCCAAGCACTTGGGCCATCCTCTACTGCCCTCCCGGGCCACAGCAGAGAGCTGGACTGGAAGAGGAGCATCGGGGGCTAGAACTCGGCACCCATATGGGATGCCAGCGCCGCAGGCAGAGGATTAACCAAGTGAGCCACGCCGCCTGCCCCCCCCCCCCATATGATTTTAAAATCTCCAGCTGGAACAGTTTGGCAGAATACTTCACAAGCCTTAAGAACATGTACACTTTATAATTCAGCAGTTCTGTTGGTAAGAGTCCTCATCAAGGTTGTTTACAAAGGTTTATTAAGGGTGAGGGACCTTTTATTTTTTTAGTTTTGTCAAGTGCCATTTGGATATTTAAAGCATTGTTCATGAGCCATACAAAATCAACTTAAAAATTAACCTGCTATGCATGTATTGAATTTCAAGTCCCACCTGTGGTTGCTTTGGCAGGGCTAGGCCAGATTATTTCGAGGGTCCTAAATGGCCTATGAGCCAGATATTCCACCCCTGGTTTGTTTGCAATAGGGTTGATGATTTCTGAATCATTTTATTTATAATAGAAAGTGGCAAACAATCTAAATTGCTATCATTAGCAGTTTGGATAATTGGGATACATAAAATAAGTCATTTTATAGAGTACTGTGACTCCATTAAAATAGAATTATACAATACTACTTAGTGACTTAAGTATTTATAACATTTTAAGTGAAAATATTTTTTGTTTCCAAATTGTAAATATATAATGACCTCAGTTTTTATCTATGTAAAATATATGCTTTGTCACTTATCAAAAATTGGTACATTTATCGCTTCTCAGCCTTTTGGCTACAATCGAGTGTAAAAATTGGTACATTTATTTAAAAATAAATGCAACAGTGATTTCTGTTCATCACATGCCTAAAATACAAATGTATCTTTTAATGTTTGAAAGGATCTTTGTATTCCAAATTGCTTTTTGGAGAATTTAGAAGTCGTGTTCTTGAAAGTTGTAAGTCCCACCTTTGTGTTTCTGTAGATATTCCTGATCAAGTTATAAGAGTTTTCAAAGCAGATCAGCAGAGTTGCTACATTATCATCAGTAAAGACACTACAGCTAAAGAAGTGGTTTGTCATGCTGTCCATGAATTTGGTTTGGCTGGTGCATCCGACACATACTCTCTGTGTGAAGTTTCTGTTACCCCTGAGGGCGTGATAAAGCAGAGAAGACTGCCTGACCAGTTCTCCAAGTTAGCGGATAGAATTCAACTCAATGGAAGGTAAATAAGCTTATTTTTGGTAAGGTGCCTTATGAAGAATTCTTGCTAACAAGAGATGTGTGGAGGTTTGTTTTGTTGTGAGACAGAGCTGCCATCCACTCTTTCTCGCTCCAGATGCCTGAGATGGCTGGGACTTGAGCAGTCCCAGAGCTGGGATCACAATCTTTGTCTCCCACAGGTGTCAGGAATCAGAATCCAAATGGCAGAAACTCAATTACTTAAGCCATTGCCACTATCTTAGAAGCTAAAGTCAGTCACTAGAGCTGGGTATAAAATGCATACATTCCAGTGTGGGATTCAGACATCTCAACCACTAGGCTAAACGCCCAACCCCAAAAGATATTTTAGGTAGACACATTGTGGCATATTTTAGTGCCACTAAGTCCTCTCTGTAATTAAAGTAGGTTTTTTTTCTCTCTCAAGCTTTTCTTGTCTCCCTAATTACATAAGAGGATTCCTAGGATTTTAGCACTTGTAAGGGCTACCCCAAAATGGGAAGATGCGAGAGATCAGCTTGCCAAAACAAAGTCTTAGAATTACTCATGTATCAGGAAACTGAGTGATACAAATCTGTATTAGGGATGGGGAGGTGTCATTTGGCCTAGAAAAACAGATGCCAACTTTCTTGGTTCCTGCTGCCTGCGTGGGAGACCTAGATTGAATTCCTGGCTCCTGGGATTGGCCCTAGAACACCTTGGGCCATGGCAGGCATTCGGGGAATCAATCAGCAGACAGGAGCACATGTGCTTGACTCCCTTGCTTGCTTGCTCACTCATTCACTCTCAGCCTGTGAAATCAATAAATAATTTATTCAGTCTTTCAAATCAATAATTTACTCAATAGATTATAATAAATAAATAACATGTATCTGAGGGTATATATTCATTTATGAATTTGTTTTTAATATGATCAGTATGTACTTCAGGCAAAACAAACAATAATTTTCACCATTGTTTTTCTAATGGTTTTCCTTGTATGACTATATAGAAAAAGTTTAAAATTTTTATAATATCCTGAAAATTATTTGATAAAGTAAAAGATTGTTTTGAGGGTGCATTTGTTGTTTTCTCTTGTAATTTTCTGAGACAATAATCTTTTTAGTGACTTTGTTTCATGTGTGGGAAACAATCTTTGATGGGTTTAATGTGATTGCCTATGATGGCTTTGGTAAAGCTAGATTTGTTACTCTAGTAGTGTCTGCGAACTAAGACCATGGAGCCAGACTGCCAGGTTCAAATCATAACATAGGCTGTGTAACTTTGGGCAAGTTACTAAGCACCTCTGTCCTGAATTTTCTCATCTGTAGAATGGGGATGGCAATATTAGAGTCTACCTCATAAGACAGTTCTAAGGATTTTAAGTTAAATATAATTTATTCTCTGTAATACAATGAGTCTCAATATAGCATTGTGTTTGGCAAATAAACAGTGTAAAGGGAGGCAAAAACAATGTGATTTGTTGACAGTAAAAAACAGATAGTCATAAATTATAGCAAGTTGTATTATTAGAAAACAAATAAAGCTACATATGGTATAATTTGTTAATTCTCTCACCTAATGACAGCTCTATAGCAGATACTAAATAATGCAGGCCTCTTAGCTTTTAAATGCCACAGACTTGTTTACCTAAAAAGAAAAAAGGAAATTGTAGATCTTAGTATGAATGCTGATCAGTGCCATTTGCTAGAATGCAGTTTTGTGCTTAACAAGGGAGAAAACACAGTGCAAGAACTTTCCCATTTTTATGGATTCTGTTCTTTGCTTCACTTGGAAATTTAGAGAAGGAAAAAAATGAAATCAGTATAGCAACAGCCTCTGAATAGAGATTTAGATGGCTCACTTCAGATGCTCATTTTGATTTAATCAGAATTCATGCTATGAAGAAATCTTTACATATTTACCAGTTATGTATTACATAATAATCCAGGCACTGGTCTTGTGTTCATAGAGTTCTTGGTGTCAGAAATGTACAACTGGTTGTCCACACATGGTGAATTATTTCCTGGATAACAATGATTAGGTTTGTGGCATAATTATGCCATATGGAATAAGAGAAGTTTTTCAAAAATCTTCTCATTTAAAACGTTAATTTCCCATTTAATCTAAAAGTGCATATTCTAATGTTTTTGGTTAAAAAAAATGATTTCCTTTAAAATGATTTTTTAAATGTTTTATTTATTTTGAAAGTCATGGGGCCGGCGCTGTGGTATAGTGGGTTCAAGTCCAAACCTGTAGCAGCATCATACCATATAGGTGCCAGTTCAGTTCCTGGCTGCTCTACTTCTGATCTAGCTTTCTGCTAATGTACCTGGGAAAACAGCAGAGGATGGCTCAAGTCCTTGGCCCCCTGCATCACATGGGAGACCTGGAAGAAGCTCCTGGGTTCAGGTCAGCCCAGCTCTGGCCATTGTAGCCATTTAGGGAGCGAACCAACAGATGGAAGACACTTCTCTTCCTCCCTCCCTCCCTCCCTCCCTCTGTAGCTCCTTGAAATAAAATAAATCCTTAAAAAAAAAAAAAAAAAAAAAGAGTAGGAGAGACAGAGAATGAGGTCTTCCATATGCTGATTCATTCCCCAGATGGCCATAATGGCATTGGGCCAGGCCAAAGCCAGGCGCCTCATCCACGTTTCCCACATGAGTCTAGGGGCCCAAACACATGGCCATCTTCCACTGCTTTCCTAAACCATTAGTGGGAAGCTGGATTGGAAGTGGAGCAGCCAGGAAACAAACCAGTTCACAAACCCAGTGCCCATATGGGATGCTGGTGTCATAGGCAGTTCCTTTACCTACTCTACCACAACACAGCACCGGCCGAGGAAAATGATATTTAAATATTATTTTTTAAGAATGCAAAGGGAATATGCTCTTAGGCATTTGAAACCACATTTTTGATCACGTTTATAAAAATAATTTTTCCCTTTTAGGTATTATTTAAAAAATAACATGGAAACAGAAACCTTGTGTTCAGATGAAGATGCTCAAGAACTAGTTAAGGAAAGCCAGCTATCTATGCTGCAGCTCAGTACCGTTGAAGTGGCAACCCAGCTGTCAATGAGGGACTTTGATTTGTTCCGTAACATTGAGCCTACTGAATACATTGATGATCTTTTTAAGTTAGATTCCAAAATAGGAAATACTCACTTGAAAGCATTTGAAGACATTGTAAACCAAGAGACTTTCTGGGTTGCCTCAGAGATTTTAACTGAATCAAATCAGCTCAAGCGAATGAAGATTATTAAGCATTTTATTAAAATTGCACTTCATTGTCGAGAATGTAAGAACTTCAATTCCATGTTTGCAATAATAAGGTAAGTTTATACAAATAGATAACCATACCTGAATATGGTTTTGCTATAACATATTAGACATGAAGTTGATCTTATACTTAAGTATTAAATGTCTAGGAATCAAAAAGTTCACTTAACTCTGCCTTTATTGAAATATCATTAGGTACTTTAATATTAACATGTTCTGATGGTATTAACTTTTCCCCCAAAAAAAAAATTAGGTTTTTTTGGTAGTGTGGGTTATTGCCTTCCCATTTTTATTTCTTTCCCTTATTTGAATGATTGTACCCTGTATAGATGTGTACGCAGCTGCTGGTCTTTATATTCAGACTTTGGTAGTGTGCATATTTAAGTACTGCCTCACTGTGAGGCATAGCATGATATGGTGCTCTGACATAAAATTGATATTGTGAAATAACACTAACAATAACAGTAGTGGCCATTTGGTGAGTACTTCCTGTTTGCAAGGCACTGTACTGCGGTATCATTGCAAGCCAAGACATTAGAATTATAAAATTCCTTTGAAGGGACAAGCCTACAAATAAGCCCCTGGTAGGAACACCTGTATCCTATATCAGATTGCCTAGGATTGAGTCCCAACTCTGCTCATGATTCCAGCCTCCTGATAGTAATATACCCTGGGAGGAAGCAGACGATAACTCAAGTTATTGGGTCCCTGCTACCCACATGGGAGCACTTGGACTGAACTCTCAGTTCTAGGCATGGCCCCAGCCATTGCAATATTTTGGGAGTGGATCAGCAGATGGAGGACTCCCCCCTCATATATATGTAGTGTCTTCCTGCCTCTTTAAAAAAAAAAGGTTGTTTGAAAAATTATTTGAGGGGCTGGCACTGTGGCACAGCGGGTTAAAGCTCTGGCCTGAAGCGTTGGCATCCCACAAGGGCACCGGTTCTAGTCCTGGCTGCCCCTCTTCCGATCATGCTTTCTGTTGTAGCGTGGGAGAGCAGTAGAAGATGACCCAAGTCCTTGGGCCCCTGCGGCCACATGAGAGCCCCAGAAAAGTCTCCTGGCTTCACATCAGCACAGCCAGCCTTTGCAGCCATCTGGAGAGTGAACCAGTGGATGGAAGGTCTCTCTCTGTCTCTACCTCTCTCTGTAACTCTGTCTTTCAAATAAGTAAAATCTTTAAAAAAAAAAAAAAAAATTTACTTGAGGGGCCAGCATTGTGATCTAACATGTTAAGCCACCTCCTGTGTGCTGGCATCCCATATGGGCTCCGGTCCCAGTTGTTCATTTGGATCCAGTTGTCCACTAATGGGCCTGGGAAAGCAGCAGAAAATGGTCTTAAGTCCTTGAGCTCTTGCACCCAACTGGGAAAGCTTGATGAAGCTCCTGGCTCCTGGACCAGGCCCAGCCATTTGGGGAGTGAACCAATGGATGGAAGATCTCTCTCTGTAACTCTGCATTTCAAATAAATAAAATAAATGTAAAAACATTTTTTTTACAAAAAAATAATTTGAGATTATGAGCCCAGGAACTATAGATATTTAAATCTCCACTCATTATGACCAGCAGGTTCTCACCCTAGTCCTGTACACTAGTGATCAACAAAAACAAAAGGTTTTGTCTTCAATAAACTCTTTTTTTTTAACTTTTATTTAATGAATATAAATTTCCAATGTATAGCTTATGGATTACAATTGCTTCCCCCTCCCATAACTTCCGTCCCACCCGCAACCCTCCCCTCTCCTGCTCCCTTTCCCCCTCCCCTTCCATTCACATCAAGATTCATTTTCAATTCTCTTTATATACAGAAGATCAATTTAGTATGTAGTAAGTAAAGATTTCAACAGTTTGCACCCACATAGAAACACAAAGTGAAACATACTGTTTGAGTACTAGTTAGAGCATTAAATCAAAATGTACAGCACATTAAGGACAGAGATCCCACATGAGGAGCAAGTGCACAGTGACTCCTGTTGTTGACCCAACAAATTGACACTCTAGTTTATGGCACCACTAACCACCCTAGGCTGTCGTCCTGAGTTGCCAAGGCTATGGAAGCCTTCCAAGTTCGCCAACTCTGATCATATTTAGACAAGGTCATAAAAGACAGGGTGAGGATAGTAACCAGTGATCCTAAGAGTGGCATTTACCAGGTCTGAACAATTAGACAGCCTTAAGTGGGGAAGAGGACCATCAGTACACACAGGTTGGGAGTAGAGCCATTGGTGGTAGAGTAGAGGTTATGATTACAAAGGAATGAGGCCCAAGTGCACTAGACAGGGCCTAGAACAAAGGACAGAGTCATTATTAGAGGAACTAAGAAAGGTGCTGTCTAAGCTACAATTAAGTTTTCTGATTGAGAAGCAAATAGAACCTGACAGAAGGGGCTTGATAATAATCTGTTGGGCTTTAGGCCTTATAGGTTAAGAGGCCCTGACCTATAATCTCTTCACATGGGGTACATCCTAAGGGAGGTGTGAACCTCCTAGAGGAAGGCACTCTGTTGACTTTCATTATTTGGCTGGCCTGGGAGGAGAGCTGGCCAGGTAAAGGCAGGTGGCATCTCTAACAAGAAATTTACAGTTCTGCCTGCAATGTTGCTGACCCTACTTGGTGGTTCCCTCAGCTACAGTGGTCACTTTGGAAGTTGGGCTGATTGAAGGGCTTTTTTGCTTAGAGCCAATAAAATCTGTGGCTCTGACCTGGGCATCCTTTGACTCCAGGGCAGGTCCATTTCCAGTGATCCAACTCTTGGCAGAGCTGCCAGGGCTCTTCACAAGTTGACTTCTGCTGAAGCCCAGGCTTACCACATTGAAAGCCACTGCAGTGGACTGGCCTGTTGGGTCTCCTTGAGGGCAAATCACTGTACAGATCAGCCATTAATAGGCCTGCCACCCATTGCTTCTGATGCCTAGCTTTCTTAGTATATGTGCTGCCGAAGCGAGCACTGATGCCTAGCTTTCTTTTCCTCCTGGTTTTTGTTAAAGCAGACCAGAGGATGCAAGTCAAGGGAGTGCCCAAGTCCCATCTCTAATCTTCGGTGGCCTGAACTAAAAGTCTATAGTCACAGGCATGTTCTGTAGTAGTTTTTCTAAGGTAGACAATGCCCATGAGGAAAATTATATTCTCACTTTAAAACTTTCTTTCCCTTTGGTCCGAAAGGGAGGTTTTTTCTACTTACCGTTTACTTCGCTGATGGTGAAGTAAATCTAGCTATGAGATTATAATTTAAGCTCTTATTTTGGCTATGTTATTAAAGAAAAATGTTAGCCATCTCTTTATAAGGTCTAAAGATTAAATTGTGTGTCCTACAGATTCCTTCATAATAGAATTAGTTTCCTACCTTGAAGAGAATAGAGAAATGAAAGAACAAGTTGGGCTTAGAATAGAGAAATGAGGGAGCAAGTCCTAGATTGCTTGCTGACAATAACAATATCACATGAATACTTAGCAAACCGTTGCAACCACTAGATAACAACTTAAGAAAACATTTACCAGAAGGTCCAATGCCTTCTATAAATTTTAAGAATCATGTATTTGGAAACACCTCTTAAATATCTAACATGGTGTAGTTTGTTTAACCAATAAACTTAAGCAGAAACATATAAAATGTTTTTAGTTTCTTTCTACCAACAAGTATAAAACATATGTTACAGAGATTCAGGTCACACGAATTAAAATGTATCTGATTAATTTTAGCAGCTTAAATTTATGGACAATCTTATCTATAAGCCAATTAAAATAAAATTCTTAATAAAATTTTCCCATGTGGACATACAATATGTACACTCATATAACCTAACGTAATAGACCAATATAGCAGTTTTAATAATAGCCTTTAAAATCTTTAACTCTTTTGTAAATTGCCAATTGATTTGAATTGCTTTTTGTTTTTAGGAACCTCAGTTAACCATACTTTCTCTCAGTTGGTACTGTTAATACATTATTGGCTTCATCTGTTTACAGGGCCATCCCAAAGTACTGAATACTATAGAAGTGGCTGGAAAAAGTCCATAGGAACCTATAGGAGGACAGCTAAACACAGAACCAACAATGCTTTAGTTTTGTGAGCAGCAAATCATATATAACTGTGGATGACAAAAGACTTTAAGTTGCCATGTTTAAAATTATGAACTCATCAACCAACAAGAGGCACTTGCTTACTTCACAGTATTTTTGAAAGCACCTGAGGGATTTTACAAGTATTTAATCCTTTAGGCCTCTGGGGCTTTCTCATTAAGATAACTATCATGTCTAGTAACACAAGATCATTAGACTTTTTAATTCTCAAACATTTGTATTAATAGCATTTTCCATTAAAGAAACTTAAAATTTAGTACCACGTCACATCTTGACAGTACTTCTAATATAATCCAAATAGCCTGATTAGTTGGTTTCTCTATAAGATGAGAGACATAGGTCCTTCAATTTTTTCAGTTGGGCCCAACTGGAAAAACCAAAGTCCAAGATTTACTGGAAATTTTAGAGTCCAGATTGTTTGAAACTTTGATTTTTTGAATGCCTGTCAAGAATGCCAAGAAGGCTCAAAATCCAAAATATCTGGTTGAAATAAGATTCCTTAAAATCATGACATAATATAGACCAAATTTGATCATTGTTACAAGGTGATTATTCAAATCTTTGAAAATAAGCACATATTTAAATAACCCATAGCTCTTAAAAATTCAGCTGTTTTTGAACAATTAGAATTTAACAGACATCAAGAGAACATAATAGATTACTTTAACGCATTGCTTTAACAGAGAATCAGATTTTAATTCTATGTCAAGGAGAAATTGAGCTTCCTGTGTCCTTTTGCTGTGAGGTTTCCTTCCTTTACCTTTTTTCATGTTGGTGACCATGTTTCTGTGTTTCTGTGTGCAACACATCTTTAAGCATCTTTTGCAGGGCAGGATGAGTGGCAACAAATTCTTTAATTTCTATTTGCTATGAAAAGTCTTTATTTCACCTTCATTCACAAATGAGAGCTTTGCAGGATATAATATTCTGGGCTGGCAGTTTTTCTCTCTTAGTACCTGGGCAATGTCTTGCCATACCCTTCTAGCTTGTAGGGTTTCTGATGAGAAGTCTGCTGTGAGTCTAATTGGAGATCCTCTGAGAGTAATCTGACGTTTCTCTCTTGCACATTTTAGAATCTTTTCTTTATGTTTCACTGTGGTGAGTTTGATTACAACCTGTCGTGATGAGGATCTCTTTTGGTCATGTTTATTAGGGGTTCTATGAGCTTCCTGTACTAGGATGTCTCTGTCCTTCTCCAAACCCGGAAAGTTCTCTGCTAGTATCTCACTAAAAAGGCCTTCTAATCCTTTCTCCCTTTCCATGCCTTCAGGAACTCCTAGAACCTGAATGTTGGGTTTTTTAATAGTATCCTGTAGATTCCCGACAATATTTTTTAGATTTCTAATTTCCTCTTCTTTTCTTTGGTTTGCCTGTTTCCTTTCCTGTTCTCTGTCTTCTAAGTCTGATATTCTCTCTTCTGCTTCACCCATTCTGTTTTTAAGGCTCTCTAATGTGTTTGTCATTTGATCTATTGAATTCTTCATTATGATTTCTCGTCACTATCACATTTTCTTGTTCTACTAGTTGTTTCATTTCATTTTGATTCCTCCTTAATATTTCATTTTCACAAGAGAGATTTTCTATCTTGTCCATTAAGGATTTCTGTAGTTCAAGAATTTGTTTTTGAGAACTTCTTAATGATCTTACCAATTTTTTGAGATCCGCTTCTTGCATTTCTTCGATCTCATCATCTTCATAATCTTGAATTGGGGTGTCTTTTTCATTTGGGGGCATCATAGTGTCTTCCTTGTTCTTGTTACCTCAGTTTTTGCGTTTGTTGTTTGGCATATTGGAGATATTCTTTGGTTTCTTCACCGTGGTGTTTTTTCTTGTTATACTATAAGTCTAGATTAAGTGGACTGTCTGCTTTCGATGGAGCCTTAGAAGCTTGAGATGGGTGTGACCTGAGAGCTCTGGTTCCTCAGGGTTGAGGGTGTGCCAAAGGTTACACTCCCAGGTTAGGCGTGGTAAATCTCTCTCTCTCTCTCTCTCTCTCTCTTTTTTTTTTTTTTTTTTTTGATTCAAAAGGGAGGTAATTCCACACAGCTGAACGGAATTGGAAGTAGTTAGTAGGCGAATGATATATCCACAGGAGCCAGAGATTGGAGGCTCTTTCCCAAGGACCACACAGGGAATCTCTGCTGCCCTCAGGGTGGGCTCCAATTCTCCTGCAGTCTCCCACTGGGTTGCCAAGTTAGATCCTAATCTCCTGTTATTTCACCCACCCACACACCCCCCCCCCCCCCCGAGTCAGGGTTTTCTGCTAGGCTCAGGGCCGGTGCAGACCTGAGGTCGTCCTGCTTATGACGTATGACCAAAATGGCGCCTGCTCTTTGTCTTGTTCGCTTTTGAGGGGTGAGCGGAGAGAGAGAAACTCGTGTCCGTATCGGTCACTTTTTTTTTTCCTCTCTCTCTCTCTCTTCTAGTTAGCCTGGTGAACTTTTCCCCACAGAGTTTCAAGCCTCGTTCCCTCTAGTCTCCTCTTTCCACTTTCCCGCTGGTGTCTAAGGCTATTGAGGTTGGCTCACCTCGCGTTCCAGCGCTGGTGTGTTGAGTCTGTCGCTGGTGTCCCGAACTTGGGCTCCCACACTCTCCACACAGGTCCACTGTGAATCACTAGTTCCAGAAGAGTTTCCTCTGTTGTTTCTTCCCCTACTCTTCCTTGAACCTGCAGTATCTCCACTTTTATTAAACTGTCTCTTCCTGGACTATCAGTGTGCTCCCTTCCTATTCTGCCATCTTGCCACCACAACCGCAAAAGAGGACAATAAACTCTTAATTCTGAAAAAGAAGAGTTTTTTTTATAAGTCCATGTGTCTATGTGTAGCAGCATAATTCCAACTTAACCAACCACACAAGCATGTAAGGTGTTTTGTACCATTACTCACATGAGAGGTAAATGAAATCTTAATGGACTCTTAAGTCAGAACTTTTACAGTAATAGCTCCTCCTTTATTAACTGGTGGCTGCAGTTGAACTAGATGCTACAGTTTAAGATTTCTTTATTTATATGAAAGAGTTACAGAGAGAGATCTTCTGTCTGCTGGTTCACTCCCCAAATGACCGCAATAGCCAGAGCTAGGCAGATCTGAAGCCAGAAGCTTCTGTGGGGTCTCCATGTGGGTGCAGGGGCCCAACAACTTGGGCCATCTTCCATTGCTTTCCCAAGCACATTAGCAGGTAGCTGGGTCAGAAGTGGAACAGCTGGGATTTGAACCAGCGAGCATATGGGATGCCGGCATTGCAGGTGGCAGCCCCATATCTCACAGTTTTTAGCATCTGACTTTCAAACAGGAACTGAGGTGCCATCAATAAACATTTCGAAACCTGGAAAATGAACCTGTTTGCGTAGGAAGCATCTGTTACGAAATTGAATTGTACAGGCTTAGTTTTAGAGTACTCTATGAAGAGTGGATGAAATCTTTGTCCAACAGGATATAGACAGAAATTGGTACAAACATAAAAACAGTACGTAAGTAGCTTTCCTCAGTGTAGAGGTAAAAAGAAAGATTCCTGCCTAAGAGATGGGGTATCGGCTCAAGAAGTACAACAGCACAGTTTTAATAGTATCACTACAACCAAGTGAAGGTAATAATTTGATAGAATCTGGTAGAAAATAGTCATAAAGAAGGGTATGAGAAAGCACTGAAATTTAGTTCAGAGGCGTTGGTTAACAAGTCTGTTTTTGTTCCAAAAGACATGTTTTCCGTAGTTAATATAAAGATAATTGCTTTATATTCTTACATTTTATACTCAAATACATCAAAAATCATAAACAATATCTCAGCTGTTTTCAGAGATGGCATAGGTGAGTCATTCAGTTTTGTTTGCAGTTAAATAGCATATTTTTTGTAATTAGAAATAATTTAATTCTCTGAATATAAATTGTATGTGCATGGAAAAATGCAGAAGATGCTGAAAGAATACATTATGTAGAGTAGCTGTCCCTCCCACTCAGTTCCTGTCCATCACATCTCTCTCACACCTACGATTTATCTGGGGGAGTATTCCAAATTGGAACTTAGAAATCTGCCTCATCTTGAAAAAGATTTATTTGAAAGGTTCAGTGACTGATCATCCGCCCATGGTTCACTCCCCAAAACAGCTATGGTTAGACTGGAACTCCATGTGGGTTCCCCACAGGGGTATTGTTGGGAGCCCAGGTACTTGGGCCATCTTTCACTGCCTTTCCAGACACGTAAGTTGGAAGCTGAATGGTACAAGAAATCATGGTAGCTCAAATGTCAAAGGATTTTGAAGAGCATTCAGTGAGTTAATACATTGAAAGTGCTCAGAGCCTTTATTGTATTAGAGTTTGATTTATGTTACTGTATTAGTCTTGATTTCATTTTCATGTAAACAATGAGAATGTTCCAAATGGCTTCTTAGTCATCCAGCATCCTTAATCCATTTTCCTAAAGTATGCGATACTGTCTACTATATATTACAGTTCTGTAGATACTTGTTTTTGTTTCTGTACTTTGCTGTTTTAATTTCTAAAACTTTAGATTTTAAGATCTGTTAGGGGGCCAACCGTTGTAGCATAGTGGGTAAAGCTGGTATACCATATGGGCGCTGGTTCAAGTCCTGGCTGGTCTGCTTCTAATCCAGCTGCCTGCTGTTGGCCTGAGAAAAGCAGTACAGGATGGCACAAGTGTTTGGGCCTCTGACACTCATGTGGGAGACCTGCTTGAAGCTCCTGGCCATTTGCGGCTGTCTGGGGAGTGAATCAGTAGGTGGAAGTTCTTCTTTATCTGTCTCTCCCTCTCTGTGCAACTCCAACTTTAAAATGAAAAAAAAAAAAAAAAAAAAAAAAAGAGGTTGAGGGTTAATCAGATTACTCACTACTGTTTTCATTCTTTTTATCTGGTTGTTTCTGGCATATTTATTTCATGTGAACTTTAAAGTTCTTTCAAAATTAGTGTTTTCATTGAGATTATATTCACTATATAGGGTAATTTAGCAGACAGATGATACCATTACACACACACTGTTCCAGTTTTCTTTTGTTTACCCTGTGGAGTTTTATAGCTTTGTTCATATCAAAGCTTGATCATTTCTTTGAATGTTTAATGTCTTATGGCTGCTATGAATGGAATTCTTACATTTTCAGACTATTTGTCAATTTTGTATCAGCTTTGTATATAAGCTCTATATTTTTTTCTAATAAGTTATATCTGGGGGTTTTGAGTTATACAGTATAATTTTCATCAAATAATGATAACTTGTTTCATTTCACTTATCTATTTTTGTCTATTTCTATCTGTTGATACTTCTGTGTTAAATAATAATTGTAATTATAGACTTTTATGTATGATTGTGGGGGTCCCAGTATTTCTCCATTAAACATAATGCTGTCTCAGGTGAAATATGTTATGCCTCCAGTTCTGTTTTGATGTTGTTCTAAGAAGAATGAGTATTTTCGTATCTAAAGCATGAAAGTTTTTATTAGTATGGTAGATTGTTTCAGTAGTTTCCTAAGAATGACTTACTCTTCTAATCTGTCATGAGCTCTACGTAATTGTGGTCAGTTTTTCTTCAGATGTGTTACAACAATTATGTGTTATATGTAATTTTTGTACCATTTTGCATAAGTGAATTGGTTTATAGTGTAATTTGTTGATTTGTGGATTTTAATGCCAACTAAGCTGACATCGTAAAATTTGGAAAGTTTCATTCCTTGTTTAAGCATTAGGTGAAGATTTAATGGGGTTAAAAGATAGGTAAGGGAGGTAATGTGTCCCACTAGCTATTGTGTGGTGACTCTTGAAATGCGATCTTTTTAATCCAGATTTTAAATCAATTTGTTTGTAAAATTGAGCAAATTAGCCTTTTGTGCTCTTTTAGCTTCTTGTGTTTCTACAATTATCGTTCTAGTTTTTGTTTCTTTGTTGTGTGTTTTTGTTTCCCATGAACTGTAGTTTACCAAGCCTTGTTTCATTCACCTTAGGCTACTCATCACAGTGTTTTTCTTAGAATTTCTCTGATCATCCTTTGGTTGAAGTTTATTTTCTAGTCACTTTTTAAAGAAAGGCTTATTGGAACTCTATTTCCTGTGCATATTCAAAGTGTCTTTCCATTATAGAACATCTGAAAACCTGGTTGGAGGAATTGTACAGAACCTCCAAAACCGTGGCCCCCTCCCCTAACCTGTGGTAAGCTGATCACTGACAATGACATGGTAGAAGGATGTTAATAGTTTAATTTGCAGTGTGTAGAGCAAGGAGATGGGCACCTATTGCTCAGTTTCAAAACTCAAACAGGGAGTCAGTACAGTGAATCTTGGGGATTAAAGTGGGAGTCCAGCAGTGTGTGGTCAGCTTGTGTGTGGATCTTTGGTTGTTCTTTGCCTTCTGATTGGTTCTCCAGTCTGGGGTCTGCTGATAGGTTAGGTGCTGCAGTGTTTGAGGAGAGCCTTCCAGTTCCTGTGAAACTCTTGGAGAACAGGCTACCATTGAGATCATGGTAATTGGAGTATTTTAGAAGGACCTTACCCTTGTATCACTCCCTTAATTTATTGAATTAATTGTTAGCAAGCAGTTGACTTGTAATCATCCTAAAGAAGACGGAGGGAATGCAAACTGAGGGAAGGATCCTGGAGCTTGATAAGTCTACATCACAGGCCTTGGGGTTGGGGGCCCCATTCAGTTTTTGTTGCTTTTGAACTTTAATGTTAGTTTGGCCATAAAATTTCTGTTTCATTAATTATTTCTTAGCATTTTATGTGAATGTTTTAAATTCCTGAGAGTAGGATCAGGCATTACAGGACAGCAAGCTAAGCAGTGGTTAGGGATGCCAACATACCAGAATGCTGGTGGTTCCAGTTCCACCTAGTCTGCTTCCAATCCATCTTCCTGCTCATGTACACCCTGGGAGGTAGCATATTAAGGCCGTGTACCTGGATCCCTGCCAGCTACTTGGAAGACCTTGCATGGAGTTCTGACTTCCTGGCTTTGTCCTGGCCCAGCCCTGATTGTTGGAGGCAATTTGGGGGGTGAACCTGCAGATGGAACATCAATCAATCTTTCTCTTTCTGTGCCTGCCTCTCCCTCCCTCCATTTCCCCCTCCTTTTCTCCCACCCTCCCTCCTTCTCTTTGTCTGTCTTTCTTGCATACTCTGCCTTTCAGATAAATAAACCTTTTTGTTGTTGTTTAATTTCTGAGGGTAGCATGAATTTCTCTTCCCTGCTACATTCCCAGGTTTCTAATTTCTGTGGTCATTTACCCTTATGTGGATGTTTCTGCATATCTTCTTAAGTGTGCATCAGATTGTAAAGGAATGCGGTGCCTTTTCAATCTTGTGATTGAAATCTTTTGTTTTGGGAAATTTTCTCAGATTGAATCTTTGATTTTTTTTTCCTCTTAAAGTTATTTTTCCTGTTCAGGAATCTCCTGGGTTCTGTACCCATTATTTGCTTTCAAGTCCCTTTCTACTCTGTTTCCATTTATTGCTTTTGTTAATCCTTTCCTCCATGTCACCAGCACAGTGTTTTAATGACATCTGTATAGCTTCCAGTGTGACATTCATTTCTTTTTTTAAAAGATGTATTTATTTATTTATTTGAAAAAGCCACAGAGAGAGAGAGAGAGAGAGAGAGGCTTTCTGTCCTATGGCCCACCCCCCAGAAGGTCGTAATGCTGGAGCCTGTGCCAGGCCAGAGCCAGGAGCCCCATCCATGTCTCCCACATGGGTAGCAGGGGACCAAGGTCTCCCACGTGGATAACAGTGGGTAGCAGGGACACAAACTCTTGGACCATTCTCTGCTGCTCCTCCCAGGCCATTAACACGGAGCTGGATCAGAAGTGGAGTATCTAGGACGCAAACTGGCCCACATGGGATTGGGGTGTTGCAGGCAGCCGCTTTACCCGCTATATCACAACACTGGACCCTGTAACCTTCATTTCTGAGTTGATTTTATTTTTTCTTCCATTTATTTCTTGGACTTTACTAGTTCACTTTCTATGAACTTTTCTTAACATTTTTTGTAAGTTCTTGTATCACATTAAACTGTTTGTTAATGCATTTTTAAGACTCATTTTGTTTATTTAAAAGGCAGAGTGACACACAAACACACAAGAGACAAGGATCCACTGGTTCACTCCCCAAATGTCTGCACTAGCTATAGCTAGGTCAGGCCAAAGCAGGAGCCTAGCCATCTTTGTCTCCCACATGGATGGTAGCAGCCCAAGCACTTGTACCATCTTTTGCTGTTTTCCCAGATATATTAGTGAAGAGTTGGAATGGAAACCTAGCAGATAGGCCTCAAGCTGCTGCTCTGGTGTGGGATGCTGGCTTTGTATGCAGTAGCTTCACCTTCTGGGCCATAATACTGGCCCTTGAAATCATTCCTCAGTCATTGATTTGTCCTGCTATCCAATTGTTGGCAGCACTTGTCTGCTTCATATTTTTATTTGTTTTTCTTTGTGGTTGCTTATTGTTGATCCTGTGTTCATTCCTTCGTTTTAAATGACATCAGTTTTCTGTACTCTGTCAAGAGCAGCTGGGGCAGTATTCCAAGCTAGTGGGAGTTGGTTGGCTTTGTATGTGAATTATTGAACCCTTACCTGTTTCTCAGCAAATGGAGATTCACAGCTTTAAGGTTACTTACAACTTAAGTTTCTTCCTTGGATCCTGTCTTCACTGTTATACAGCTTGCTACCAGAATATGTTTCTGTGTGTACCGGTCTGGTCATACTTTTCCTGACATCTCATAGTAAAGAAGAGGGTCCTGCCACATTTCACCCCAACAGCCTGTGAACTCTGTTCAAAATAAGGAATTATTGTGCCCTCAGGATGAGTTAGTTACCTGCCGTGCCAGCTTACCCTGCCACCATCAACTATAGATGTCATTTTCAATATATTTGCATGTTGTTTCATCTTGACTATTTTTTTGCAACCTTTGTAATGTGTTTAGGAGTTAGATATCCCTTTATTTCAGTGGAGATGAAATTTGTATTTGTTATTTGTCTCTGTAGTTTGGAATAGCTTCTGAGATACAAAGGAAACTTTTTTTGGAAGAATTTTTTTTTTTTTTTTTTTTTTAAGATTTTGTTATTTATTTGAGAGGTAGAGTTACAGACAGGGAGAGACAGAGAAGTCTTCCAAGTGCTGGTTCCCTCTCCAAATGGCCACAACAGCCAGAGCTGGGCTGATCCAGAGCCAGGAGCTTTTTCTGGGTCTCCCATGTGTTACAGGGGCTCAAGTACTTGGGCCACCTTCTTCTGCTTTTCCCAGGCCACAGCAGAGAGCTGGATAGGAAGAGTAGCAGCCGGGACCAGAACCTGTGCCCATATGGGATGCCAGCGCTACAGGCAGAAGATTAACCTACTATACCACAGCGCCAGCCCCCAGATTTCTTTTTAAAGTTGTCTTTTTTTAAAAAGTATTTATTTACTTGAAAGGCACAGTGGCAGAGAGAAGGGAGGAGAGACAGAGAAAGAGATGTTCTATCTACTGGTTCACTTCCCAAATGGCTGCAGCAGCTGGGGCTGCACCAGTACAAAGCCAAGAGCCACAGGTCTCCCATGTGGATAGCAGGGGCCCAGGGACACAGGCACTTGGTTCATCTTTTGCTGCTTTCCTAGGCACATTATCAGGGAACTGCATCAGAAAGAGAGAAACTGGGGCAGGACTTAAATCCCATATGGGATGCTGGAGTCTCTGGTGGCAGCTTAACCTGCTTCACCACAACTCTGGCCAGCCTGAGATTTTTTTAAACACCTTAAAATCAAAGGTCAAGAGAACATTTGTGGTGTGGGTAAAAGACAGATGTCTTAGAGGGACTAACTGCTTAGAAAATTGAGGCATTGTGCATATATATAGATACAATTTTTTTCCTTCATTTGACAATCTACTCCTAGGATGATATTATACATAGAGACATGAGTTATCTTTTAAGTTAAGGACTACCTGAGCTTTTCTCATATCTTGGGGAAAGGTTATATTGAATATCTGGAAGCTTGGAGGATGGGATTAGAATTTAGGAATATAAAACTGTTAGAATCAGACAGGATCTCAAAGAAGGAAGAGTGCCTCAGCCCTATAACTTCTGTCAGTTGTCATTTAACGGTTGTTCTCAATATTTCTTAAAGAACTTTCAAGTGAGTATCATGTACATGAAGTTATTTATAGGTGAAACAAGCAACATTCTGATGTCTGAAATTTTTAAGGTCGCTGTCTATTTTAGAAAATTAGTGCATTTACTATTTACATGTAACCTATAAAATGAAGGCTGTGTAGGTATACAAGTAAACACAAGTAGTATAGTTCCTCAAAGAAATTCTTACTGTTTGAGAGTAAAGAGTCCTTTGTATTATTTTTTGCTTTATTAGAGAACTCGGTGTATATACTTTACTAACCTGAGACCCTCCCCACCCCCAGCTTCTCCCCCAAGTCCAGTTTTAACATCTTTATTCTCGTCTTTGGCAGTGGCTTGAACTTGGCACCTGTAGCACGACTCAGAGGTACTTGGGAAAAGTTACCAAGCAAATATGAGAAACATCTCCAAGATCTACAAGACCTTTTTGATCCATCTAGAAACATGGCAAAGTATAGAAATATCCTTAGTAGTCAAAGCATGCAACCTCCAATAATTCCACTCTTCCCTGTTGTCAAGAAAGATATGACATTTCTACATGAAGGTATTTGAAAATTAGCATGTTCAGTTTCACCTAATTCTGTAGAATTGTATTTGTTATATTTAATATATATTCCATCTAAATGATTAATGTCACTAGAGCTCTACCCAACTAAATGCAGCAAATTTTAGGAATCCAAAAGCCACACTGTTAACAAAAACTCACTGGAGTGTTTATTTTATATATTCAAATACAAACTTGACTCATCAAGGTTAGACTGATCACATTGATTGTTTAGTAATTTTTGAAAAATTTTTATTTATTTATTTGAAAGGCAGAGTTAGAGAAGGAGAGACAGAGAAAGAGAGAGAACTTCCTTCCATGGGTTCACTCCCTAAATGGCCACAACGGCCAGGGCTGGGCAGGACTGAAATCAGGAGCCAGATGCTTCCTCCAGGTCTCCCTACTGGGTGCAGGGGTCCAAGCACTTGGGCTGTCTTCTGCTGTTTTCCCAAGTGCATTAGCAGTGAGCTGGTTCAGAAGTAGAGCTGCTGGGACTTGACTGGCACCCATATGGGATGCCAGCATCACAGGTGATGACTTAACCTGCTGTGCCACAGCATCAGCCCCAGTGGTATTTTTCTTCCAACTCAGATAAGCAACTACTGAATTTTGACAAAGCAACTTTACCAAAATAAAACATTGCCTGCATTCTGGAAGCTCTGTTTATGTTCCTTCCCAATTACTGCTTTTGTGTTTCACCATGAAATTTACTGCCTTGAATTCTCTTGTTTATGCTTATTTTCATCTATTTTAAAGAGTGACAGAGAGAACCGTCAGTTGATTCATTCCTCAAATGCCTCCGACTACCAAGGCTGGGCCAGGCCAAAATAGGAGCCTAGAATTCCCTCTGGGTCTCCCTTGTGCGTGTTAGAGGCCCAAGCACTTGAGCCATCATCTGTTGCCTCCCAGTATGCATTAGTTGGAAGCTGAATTGGAAGCGGAATAGCCAGGACTCAATTTCAGGCACTCTGAAATGGGATTCAGGTGTCCCAAGCTGCAACTTAACTCACTGTGCCATAACAGAAAAGTATTTTTAACTCCATTTTTCCATAAAATTTCAAAATCTATTTACTTTGTTTTTCTTTAAAAGGCATAGAGACAGAGAAAGAACTTCCATCTACCTGGTTCACTTCCAGATGTCCACACTAGCCAGTACTGGGTCAGGCAAAAACCAGGAGTTTGAAACTTAATCCAGGTCTCCATGTAGGTGGTAAGGACCCAACTCCTTGAGCCATCACCATTTGCCTCCCAGGGTGCTCAGTGTAGGGACATGGAATCAGTAGTAGGCCTAGGATTCAAACACAAGCACGCCAGTATGGGATGCAGGTTTCCCGAGTGGCATCTTATCCATCTTCTGTGTACTTTTGGAAGTCTCCTGTAAGTAGAATGATAAGGTTATGTTTGTTTTCTTATGTCTTTTATTTTTAGCTTACTTTGATCAATCAGCATTAGATTTGTGAAAATCTCATGTTTTTGAGTGTAGCTATATTTCATTTTCAACATTACTCAGCATTTAGTTACGATGCAGTACAGTGGATCCATCTGTTCTACTGACTGGTATTTGGTGGTTTCCGCTTTTGACCTATTGTGAATAGGGCTGCTGTGAATGTTCTTGTTCATATCTCTTAGTGCACATGCGTTTTTATTAGCTATATGTTATATGCATGGTGAAATTTGTAGATCCTGATACTGCCATAATCAACTTTAGAGAACAGTTTGGTATTATCTGCTGAAGTTGACTGTTGGAACTCATTCCTGGTCTCCTGCGTGGGTGACAGGATCCTAAGTTCTTGATGGGTCACATGCTGCCTCTCATGTTGTGCCTTTGCAGGGAACTGGCATCAGGAGTGCAGCTGAGACTTGAACCCAGGCACTCCAGTGTGGGATAAGGGCATTCTAATCCACGTCTAAATGCCAGGCCAAGTGCCAGCCCCTTGAGTATTCTTTTGTTAATTATTACTTTGGGTTTTTTGCCCATATTTTATTTTTAGATTATCTTTGTGTTTTAAGTATTTGAAAGAATTTTTTATACCTTTTGGGTATGATATTTTTCCATTTGCCTCTCTTTAACTTTTGATGAGTAGAAGTTAATTTTAAAAGCCTGATTTATTAATCCTTTACTATAGAGTTTGCTTATAATCTACCTGATATGGTTTTTGTATATAGTATTTTCCCTACTTTATTAAGTTGATAATTGTACAATATTTTACCTTTTTTTGAAAGTGCACTAGATTTTATTTCATGTATATTTGTTAGGATTAGTTAACTTAATATTCATTAGTACTTTGTTGTTCATACCTTCTTGCATTTCACGGATTTCTCATGATTGGGTAGATTTGGGGGCAGGGTGACGTTTTTGTCTATAGAACACTGCTTAGTATTCCCTAATGTGCAAGTCGTCTTCATTGGAAATACCTTGATTTTGTTTATCTGAAAATGCCTTTACTTAATAATCAGATATGTATTTTTGGTTGACCGCTACCTTTTTTCAATAATTTAAGATAATGTTGCAGTGTCTTCTGGCTCCCATTGTTAAGGTTCAGAAATTAGCTGTTAGTCTTACTTGCTGTTTCCTTGATTATAGTATTGCTTTGTTAATAACGCTTGTTATTATTTTGCCTTTTCATCTCTTTTTTTTTTTCTAATTTTGCTATGATGTGAGAGCTGGTGTGAAGTTTTATTTTTTCTGTTTTAATTCTTACTGGGTTCTTCTCAGTAGCTCATTACTTTAGATACCCATCTGTGAGTATATAAAATCTTTAAAGTAAAAAGTGGAAGTTTGAATAAAAAGCTTTTTGATCATCTTGAAACCAATGGTATGTTATACTTCATTGGTTTTAGAAGATTTTCAGTAATTATGTCTTCAGATTTTGTATCTGCTCCCCCCTCACCTTTTTTGTTATTTATTTATTTGAAAGATGGAGTTAGAGAGAGGGAGAGATGCAAATAATTTCCATCTGGTTCACTTCCCAAATGGTCACAGTGGCCATTGCTGAGGCAGGATAGTGCCAAGAATCTGGAACTGCATCTGAGTCTTTCACAGTGGGTGGCAGAGGCCCAAGTACTTGGGCCATCTTCTCCTGTTTACCCAGACAGATTATTAGGGAGTTTGATTGGAAGTGGAGCAGCTAGAACTTGAACTTGCATACTGATAGGGGATGTGCATGTCGCAAGTGGTGACTTAACCAGCTGCACCACAGTGTGGACCCTTTTCTGACCTCTCCTATAAGGACTGTGATTTTACCTCTGTTACCTGTGCCTCTCTTACCTCATATATTCTTCTCTGTAATTCTCATCTTTTTGTCTTTGAGATTTTACTTAAATTTGAGAGGTGGAGTTACAGAGGAAGAGAAAGAGAGAAGGATATTCCATCTGTTGGTTCACTCTCCAGATGACCCCAATGTCTGGAGCTGGGCCAGTTTGAAGCCAAGATCCAGGAGCTGCTTCCAGGTCTCCCTCATAGGTGCAGGAGCCCACATACTTGGACCATCCTCCACTGCTTTCCCAGGACATTAGCAGAGCTGGATCGGAAGAGGGGCAACCGGGATGCTAGTGAGCATCCATATGGAGTGCCGGTGCCAAAGGCAAAGAGTTAGCCCATTATACCACAGCATCGCGGCCCCCCCCCCCCATTTTTTTGTTTTGCCATACTTCATTCTGATGCTTTGTTCTACCCTGTAGTCTAGTTTATTAATTCTCTATTCAGCTGCTTGTAATGTCTTCTTAAATACATAACTCAGTTCCTGATTCAACTTACTATGTTTTTTTTAAGTTTTATAGTTTCTTTCTTTTCTTTTCTTTTTTTTTTTTTTTTTTTTTTTGGACAGGCAGAGTTAGACAGTGAGAGAGACAGAGGAAGGTCTTCCTTCTGTTGGTTCACCCCCAAGATGACCGCTACAGCCGGCGCACTATGCCGATCCGAAGCCAGGAGCCAGGTGCTTCCTCCTGGTCTCCCATGCAGGTGCAGGCGCCCAAGCACTTGGGCCATCCTCCACTGCCTTCCCGCGCCCTCTTCCAGGCCAACTCTCTGCTATGGCCCGGGAAGTCAGTGGAGGATGGCCCAAGTGCTTGGGCCCTGCACCTGCATGGGAGACCAGGAGAAGCACCTGGCTCCTGGCTTCTGATCAGCGCGATGTGCCGGCCGCAGCTGCCACTGGAGGGTGAACCAACGGCCAAAAGGAAGACCTTTCTCTCTGTCTCTCTTTCTCACTATCCACTCTGCCTGTCAAAAAAAAAAAAAGAGCAACCGGGACAGAATCCAGCGCCCCAACTGGGACTAGAACCTGGTGTACCAGCGCCACAGGCAGAGGATTAGCCTAGTGAGCCGCAGCGCAGGCCAGTTTTACAGTTTATTTAACATTTTAAGTTTTGTATTGTTTGCCAGAGTTCTCAGTATCGCATTAGTTATTTTTAAAGTTTGTCTCTTACAGTTTTATAACCTGTATCCTCTGTAGGTCTGGTTTTTTGTTGTTGTTGTTTTTTAGTTTTTGGTTGGTTTTTTTTTTTGTATTATGTTAGCTTTCCTCCTCGTGCCTGGTTATTTTTGGTAAGGTAATGAATATTTTGTATAAAAAATTGCAGAAATAATAAGAGGTTTCAAATGATGTTCTGTTCTAGGGAAAAATAAAGCTTGCATCTGGCTGCTAGAGGTGCACAGTCCAAAATCACTGCAATGCATTTTCAGATGGATGAAGATGCTTTATGAGTTCAGTTTTATCCTTGCACTCATACAGTTCGTCCTTAGTCCCAGAATATAGTCCTTCAGATTCCAAAACTAAAGCATTGATTATCTAGTTGGACTTAAGTTACTTTTCCTTTTACCTTAAAAGACTGAATGGCTGTACTGTTTTTTCACCCCATCTACCCTGCTTCGGAAGTCATCAGATATTCCTAGGGACAGCGCTTGAGATGCTAGCCTGCTCCTGTGCATTATTCTTACAAAGTCTCACTGCCTTGTTAGCTTTTTTGATACTTTCTAACATTTTACGTTTTCTGTTTTTATGCATCTTTTCTAAATTTTCTCAGCAGAAGGATTCTGATTACCTAGCAATAATGCAGTATCTGTTTTGTGTTAATTCAGTGTCACTCTTTTATCATAAGGATTTTTTTTTTGGACAGGCAGAGTGGACAGTGAGAGAAAAAGACAGAGAGAAAGGTCTTCCTTTTCCATTGGTTCACCTCCGCAATGGCCACTCCGGCAGCGCTCTGCGGCCAAAACACTGCGCTGATCCAAAGCCAGGAGCCAGGTGCTTCTCCTGGTCTCCCATGCGGGTACAGGGCCCAAGGACTTGGGCCATCCTCCACTGCCTTCCCAGGCCACAGCAGAGGGCTGGACTGGAAGAGGAGAAACCGGGACAGAATCAGACGCCCTGACCGGGTCTAGAACCCAGGGTGCCGGCGCCGCAGGTGGAGGATCAGCCTATTGAGCCGCGGCACCAGCCCATAAGGAATATTTTTTAAGATTTATTGATTTGAAAAACAGAGTTACAGAGAGGCAGAGGCAGAGAGAGAAGGGAACGGGGAGAGGGAGGAGAGGGACAGGGACCATCTATTGGTTCATTCCCCAAGTGTCTGCAATGGCTGGAGCTGGGCCTATCTGAAACTAGGAACCAGGAGCTTCTTCCAAGTCTCCCACATGGGTGCAGGGGCCCAAAGACTTGGGCCATCTTCTGCTGCTTTCCCAGACCATTGCAGAGAGCTGGGTTGAAACCGGTGCCCAGATGGGATGCCAGCACTGCAGGTGGCGGCTTTCCCTGCTGCACCACAGTGTCGGCCCCAAGGACATGTTGTTATAGGATTCTAATACATTTTTATGACATGCTGCTTCAAAATATAATTATATGAGTTGAGACTGTGTTTGGTAATTATCTTTTTCTAGCTCTTGTTGAAAACTGGACAGTTCTTGTCCCCAGTGTATAGTTGGTGTTTACTATGAAAAGGAGATTGCTATGTGTGTCAGACTCATGTGGTTCTTCCTACTTGGCTTCAGGACTTTGGAGTTCCACTGAGGCACCTCAGGTCCTACTGTGATAGATAAATTGGTTACACTAACTGTTTAAGATAGATGTGACTGCTTGTCCAGCCTTACAATTGAGTCTTAAAGATGTGCTACACACTAAACGGAGAATGATAGCCATCATTATGAAAGAATGTGAAGACGGAAAATCTCCTAGTAAAAGTAAAAAGAAAATACAAAGAAACAATAGGAATATTTAAGGAAAAATGATAGGAAGAAGTTGTTACCTATTAGTAATGATGTTATATGTAAATTCTCCAATTAAATGACACTGGCTGAATGGATTAAAAAACAAGACCCATCTATTTGCTGCCTATCTACAAGAAATACACCTCCTCAAAATTATACAGTCTGAAAATGAAAGAATGGAAAACTATTTTCTGTGCTAATAGAAAGCAAAAAAGAGCAGATGGAACCATCCTAAAAGCAAGTGAAATGAACTTAAACACAAAAACTATTGAGAGACCAAAAAGGGCATTATTGAATGATTAAGGGATCAGTTCAACAGAAAGGTGTAACTGTCATAAATGTTTATGTACCCAATGCCAGGGTGCCTGGCTATTTAAAACAAATTTGCAGGGCTGGCACTGTGGTGCAGTGAGTTAAAGCTCTGGCCTAGAAGCACCCACCTCCCATATAAGCACCAGTTCTAGTCCCGGCTTCTCCTCTTCCAATCCAGCTGTTTGCTATGGCCTGGGAAAGCAGTAGAAGATGGCCCAAGTCCTTGGACCCCTGCACCCACATGGGAGACCTGGAAGAAGCTCCTGGGTCCTGGCTTTGGATCAGTGCAGCTCCAGGCGTTGGTGGCCATCTGGGGAGGGAACCAGCGGATGGAAGACCTCTCTCTCTGTCTCTACTTCTCTCTGTAACTCTTTGAAATAAATAAGTCTTAAAAAAAAAAATTTGCAGGGACCTATAGGGAGACATAGACACTAATACAATAATAATAAGGCATTTGAACATCACACTTTCATAAATGGATGGATCCAGGTAGACAGAAAATCAACAAAGAAACAACAGAGTTAACCTACAGTATGGACCAAATGAATCCAGTTCATATATACAGAGCCTTTCATCCTGTAGTGCAGGATATACATTATTTTCATTAGTAGGTCATAAAGGAAGTCTAAGCAAACTCAAAACAAATTTAAGTCATACTATGTATCTTTCCTAACTACAAGGGAATTAAGCTGGAAATTAACAACTCTAGAAACTCTAGAAAATATGCAAACACATGGAGACTGAACCACACTCTCCTGGCTGAATAGTGGGTGGCAGAATAAATCAAAAAAATTACTGGAAACAAATGAAGATAACAACACAGCATATCAAAACTTACGGAGTACAGCAAAAGACACTGGTGTAGGCAAAGATTTCCTTGAAAAGACTGCAGAAGCACAGGCAATAAAATAAAGACAAAAATAGTCAAGTTGGATTGGATTAAGCTAAGAAGTTCCTGCACTGCAAGGGAAACACTCAGCAAAATGGAGAGTCAACCGACAGAAAAGAAGATATTTGCAAACTCTGTAATTGATAAAGGATTAATATCCAGGACCTATAAAGAGCTTAAGAAACACAGCAATAACAAAACAAACAGTCCAGTTAAGAAATGAACAAAGTACATGAACAGACAATTTTCAAAGAATGAAATAAAAATGTCTAAAAGGCATATAAAAAAATGCTCAGGATCACTAGCTTTCCAAAAAAATGCAAATAAAAACCACAGTGAGGTATCACCTCACCCTAGGTAGAATGGCTGTCATCCAAAAATCAAAAACAGTAAATGCTGGTGAGGATGTGAGGGGAAAGGTACCCTAATGTACAGTTGGTGTGAATGTAAACTAGTACAATCATTATGGAAGACAGTGTGGATAGTCTTCAGATACCTGAAAATAGACCATGTGACCCTATGACCCAGCCGTGCCACTTCTGGGACTTTACCCAAAGGAAATGAAATCAGCATATGAAAGATTATTTGTACCCCCATGTTTTTTTGCACCTGGTTTCACAATAGCTAAAATGTGGAGTTAATCCAGATGTTCTTCAGTTGATGACTGTAAAGAAAATATAGTATATAAACACCATGGAATACTGCTTAGCCATTAAAAAGAATAAAACCCTGTCTTTTACAACAAATGGATGGCACTGGAAATCATTATGCTTAGTGAAATAAGTCAGTCTCAAAAAGACAAAGATGTTTTCTCTGATATGTAGCAGTTATGCAGAATACCAAAAAATGTATAAGAATCAAGTGGTGATTCTGGGATATGATTGTCATTTTAAGCCCTTGGCTGTACTCCTGCAAATCTCTGGTCTTCCTACTTTTTACTTGTTGAATATGATTAGTGATTAATTAAGCCTATGAATAATAGAGTAGATTAAAATTATGTCTTTGCAAAAACTGGTGAAGAGAGGAAAGAGGTGGAGTTCAGGGAAGAGTAGGGAAGTGAGGAAAGTACGATTGTCTTCTTGGAACTGTAACTGTGGAATGCATAAAAATCTGTTCTTTTTATATTTTTTCAAAAGAAAATATGGGAAAAACACATGACCCTTTAAACATAGTGGTCTTTTTATTCTGCTTTGGACTGAGTAAGCTAGCAAATGGGCTGCATCTTGTCTTTGTTCTGGATTTATTGAACAGAAAGTAGAATATTTTGAAAGTTGCATGAATATTTTTTTTTAGAGAACTACTTAACATCAAAAACAAAAATAATGGAACTTATGATCAGACTTGTGTTAGTGAATGGAGTTAGGACTGTAAAGTCAAGTTCTGGGAGAAGAAAGGTAGATGGCTCACCTAGGAGGCAGCCATTGCTTAGTTTTAATTACTGCCTTTGGGAAAAACACACCTGATACTATTTAATCTTTCATCCTATACTTTTTTTCTTCCCCACTCCAAGAAAAGTCAAATCCTTGTATTTACGGGGTATCTTATAGTTACAATTCATTTAAAAATTTTTGTAGTATTATAAATCAAAGAATACTTGGTGCTCTAGAGTTAAGTAAGCGCAAAGATGATCCTGTGACCTATTGGTAAAGCCTAAGTTTTCAAGTTTTCAAATTGTCCCGAAGAGCTCATGGGAGTACCTGCCTGAGAGTGGGCTGAGCATCTGGAGAGTTAGGTTTTGGGGTGTGCATGTTGTATAGATATGCATATAAAAATGAAATTGGTTTTATTCTATAGGAAATGACTCCAAAGTGGACGGTTTAGTCAACTTTGAAAAATTAAGAATGATCGCCAAGGAAATCCGTCAAGTTGTTCGAATGACTTCTGCCAACATGGACCCGGCTATGATGTTCAGACAGAGGTATGGCATTGACATGTGTACAGTGGTACATACTCTCCGTTATATTTACCATTTATTCATCATCTGCCATTTGTTGTGCTTTATAATTAAGTGCCTTACACAGTCGTCTTTTTTTTTTTTTTAAATCAGATTAACCCTAACAGGTTATAGCTTGCCATTTATATGAGCTGAAGCTCAGAGCAATTTTTACATGATTTGCTAAAACTTGCTGTGTGTTTATATTACTTTTTTGAATGCATATAGTTCATTATTCGAAATAGAAGCAGATACTAAAAACAAGATGATCTTTAGACAAATTATTACAACAAATGTTTTCATCTTGTTTCTAACCTAATTTATAAGATATTAATCTGCATGTGTCTTTTTGCTGAATATTTTTAAGGTTCTACTTGTAATTCATACTTAGAGTCTTCTAGAACATATTCCTTGCAGTTTATAATCCTGCTGTTTATTTGTATATAAGTGTATTACTCTACTAAGGATACAAGGATACTTTGTAGTTTAGCGACCAGAGAATTTTTGTAACCAAACAGAACCAGGGTGTGTCAGGATTGTTTTTTTATTTTATTTGTCTTGTTTAACATTGGTGTTCAGTGCTATTGTTTTTGTAAACAGTTAATCTGGTGGTTGCTGTAGTTGAGATCCTCCAGATATGGAGACAGCAATGTGCTAAATCTCTTATTCCCTCCCTAGCCCACTTCTGCCCCTTGAGAATCATTGCATATGAGAGATGGCACTGTTAACAGTGTGGAATCAGAAAACAGTAAGAGCCAGGGACTAAAGCAAACCTTGAGGAGGGCTTGATTGTTTTTTGTTTTTGTTGTATGTCCTTGTCTTGTGGCCCTCCCAATCCTTGTTGTCATGCATGAACCTCCATTTACTCTCATGTTATCACCTCGTCCCTGAAACAGTGGATTTGTGACCCTGCCAGACAGCTGATAATGCCATAATTGCCAGCTGAGCTTCCATAATACATGTGGGAGAAAATTAATAGGCCTGTTTTTTTTCTTGGGAAAGAGTTGAGTAGATAATGTATGGGAGAAATAACCATTTATATTTAGTTTCGGCTGAAGTTTTTGTGAATTAGTTTTGTTAGTAATGAAATGTAGTATCTTTCTTTAAGCAGATTGTCTATTTTGTTACTGTATAATTTATTGTGGACAAAAATAACTCCTTTTATTTTAACAGTATTCAGTTGATTTTAGAGAAAGCCTTTGATCAGTTAGATCATTAGAATATAAAGATAACAGTGTTAAAAAGGTTTTGGTATGTTTTTACCTAGCATCTTAAGTGGTGTATTAACTATTTAACCACTGGACCAGAATGCTAACCACTTGACTGGTATTTTAAGTTGGATTTACTGGTTAAAATTTCTTTTAAGATACACTGTTAGAGAAACTTCAGCACTTAAAAATGAAATTTTGAGTCTGTGTTGCTCATAATGTCATCCTATCATTTAAATAAATAAAAATCCTTTCTAGAGAAGTTCAAAAATTCTGTTCCTTTTAAAGTTTATTTTTACCTAAAGTGTTAATTCCAAATTTGTAGAAAGTAAATGATTTTCCTTAAGTGTCATAATAATTTAGGGTTCTCAGTTGTTTAAAAAAAAAAAAAAGTGGTCTAAAGCATATTTTAAAAGACATTGTGGAGTGTTTGACGTTCAGTATGTATCAGAACTCATCATCTTTCCCCCTGCATATCTTTAAAGTCATTGAACTGTTAAGCTACTTTGTATCCTAGTAAAATTTGTCTGTTCTATTCTGTCTGCATAGTTTCTCTGACTCTCACTTGTTGTCTTTTTCTGTGCTTTCCTATTCAAACACATGCTTCAATGTTTGTGGCTCTTGCTTACAGGAAGAAGAGGTGGCGGAGTCTGGGGTAAGTGTAGAGATGAACGCAACTGGAATGAGAGTTGTGCAACTCTTAACATATGCTGCATCCTTTTCATTAATGCACGACAAAAAACAGCATGCGTTCTATTAACCCTGTCAACCCACATTCCTGACAAGTGCCTTTTGCTAACAAGGTGAAAGTAGTAATAGAACTAGCTTATTTTTTCCCTTTACTTTTCTGTTATTGACATACTGTAAGTCCTTTTTAGATTTTAATGTAACAGGATCCAGTTAGATGATAACTATAGTGAATATTTGTTACGTGCTTGCTTTGTTCCATACTATTCTAAGCACTCCAAAAGAATTATCTTACTTAATTCTCCTACCACCCTGTCAGTAGATGCTGTTATTCTGATGGGACACATGGGGAAGGTAAAGTTGTCCAAAATCTTACCGCTTATTAATGGTGAATCCAACCCAAGTAGTCTGATTCCAGGGTCTACACCACTTTGTTTTAGTCAAATGCCTTATTTTGCGAATACATCCTGTAAGTTTCTAGAAATGGAGGAAAGATCTGTTCATAAAGGTTGAATTTTTGCAGTGATTTTCCAAAAAGAGCCAACCTTTATCTAAGCTATACTTTAAAATTGAACTAGATCTACTAATGCCACTAGACATTGACTGAACTCCATTTAAATTCTAACAAACTTTAATGAAAGACTCCTTACCTCCCTTTAAAATTGTTACAGAACCAGAAACTGCCACCTTTTGTTTTTAAAGTAGTTTGAAGTCTCTGCTCATGCATAGCCTAGCTATCTATTTGGAATCCTAAAAGGTTAAAAATCTCATAAAATTATATATTTAGTCCTTTTGTTTTTAGGTATAAAAATAGGACTTTTCTTGATGTTAAGACTAGTAAGTCATGGCATTAGATGCTTTTAGTCCATGTTAAAAGAATTTTTTTCTGAGCCACCTCATTTACATGAGTCTTGTCTTATTTGTGGTCTTGTGTTTTCATTAAAGTTTGATGAAACTTGACTTTTATTCTTTGTTCTCTCTTTCTGTGTGTTTCTCATGTATTATTATTTTTGTATCATACATTGGTGTCTTGGTCTTCTCTGATTTTTCTCACTAAAAATAGAAGTTGATACCTAGCATTACAATTGTAATGAATTGTAATTGTAAAGAATATTTGACAGTATATTTTAGTGGGTATTTGGAGTGATTGAAATGTTAACACATTGACTGTTCAGGTTTAAAGTTGCTTTGTGTGATGACTGATGCTTGCAAACACTAGGTATTTTGGTTTCGCATAGTAGTACCTTTTGTTTTAGAAGTAGTTTAGAAAACTGCAATATTTCTATTTTTTAAATTTGATATCTATCCTAGATTTTTCAATACTCTGCCCTTTTTTTCCCTCACATAACAACTAGAAGCTTTAAGTTTTGTATTATAATATTGAAACTTTAGTGCATTTCTTTGAATGCATGACATCAGTATTGTTGAATGTGTTATTGTTTGTAGCACCAAGAAAAATCACTATGGTGTCACGTTACCACTGAGAATTTTTAGTCTGTGCTCTTACAGCCTTAGCTTTCGGTTTTTTATTGTGTAATATTCTTGTGCATACATAAACAGGAAAATACAAGCCAAGTCATTTGGTTTAGGTCTTTCTAAAACTTCATATTCAGAATATGAATCTGATGAATCTCTTTTTGAGTCATTAGTTCCTGGGATTATTTTGGTTGGTTGGTTGGCTGGTTGATTGGTTGTTTTTTGTTTCCTGCATAATTGTGTCCAACCTCTTAGTAATGCAGCATTTCTTAAAACATGTCCTGGGCCGGCGCCGTGGTTTAACAGGCTAATCCTCCGCCTTGCGGCACCGGCACACCAGGTTCTAGTCCTGGATGGGGCGCCGGATTCTATCCCGGTTGCCCCTCTTCCAGGCCAGCTCTCTGCTATGGCCCGGGAAGGCAGTGGAGGATGGCCCAAGTCCTTGGGCCCTGCACCCGCATGGGAGACCAGGAGAAGCACCTGGCTCCTGGCTTCGGATCAGCGAGATGCGCCGGCTGCAGCGGCCATTGGAGGGTGAACCAGCGGCAAAAAGGAAGACCTTTCTCTCTGTCTGTCTGTCTCACTATCCACTCTGCCTGTCAAAAAAAAAAAAAAAAAAAAAAAGAAGGAATATAAAACATGTCCTGAAGAAAGATATACTGGGCTTTTAGATTGGCTTTGAAAATATTTAGAGCAAGTCTGTTTTTTATATCAGTATTCAGAATGTTGTTGAACTTGTCAGATTCACTACACCTTTATAATCATTTGGTTCCTGAGAGTCAAAAGGGTAATTCATTAATCAGATTTTCTTCCAAATCATTCTGCGGGTCTTAAGGTTTCTGTATATGGAAGCAGTAACAATCTTATCACAGTTTTGGCCAGACAAGTAGCGATTGAAGATTGCCTTTAAGTGTAAGACACACCTCTATTTCAAAGATCTTAAAATGTGAAAGAAAAAGGCCGGCACCCCGGCTCACTAGGCTAATCCTCGGCCTGCAGCGCTGGCACCCCAGGTTCTAGTCCTGGTCAGGGTGCCGGATTCTGTCCCGGTTGCTCCTCTTCCAGTTCAGCTCTCTGCTGTGGCCCGGGAGTGCAGTGGAGGATGGCCCAAGTGCTTGAGCCCTGCACCTACATGGGAGACCAGGAGAAAGCACCTGGCTCTTGGCTTCAGATTGGCACATCGCACTGGCTGTAGCAGCCATTTAGGGGGTGAACCAATGGAAGGAAGACCTTTCTCTCTCTCTAACTCTCTAACTCTCTCTCTCTCTCTAACTGCCTCTCAAAAAAAAAAAAAAAAAGTGAAAGAAAAAAAAAAACTATAATACCTTTTCAATTAGGTTCTACTTATTTTACTATGAAAACTAGGATACTAGTGTTTGTTTGAAACTAGGTATGTGAATACTGTAGAACAAATTGTATGACGGAGATCTGACAAGTAAAATATTTGTATATAAATAGGTTAGCTGAGAAAATTCATAGGTGATACCCTTAGCATTTTGGAACGGCAGCTGCCTTCATAATAAAGAGCATGTAAGAGCTTGTATTTGCTGGCCTTCTTTAGAAGCACAAGCAGCATTGTGATTGGTATTTTCTGTTGATTCTAGATGTAGTTGTTGTGGAAGGGGATTTGCCAAGAAAAATAGAGTTGGGTGAAGCTGTGACTTGTATGAATTGTGATTTTTTTTTTCCACCCAGCTTGCAGTTCCAGTACATTTAGAAGCATTGCAAAAGTAAAATCTAAGATCCTCAGTTGTAGAATCCAAATACTGCCTAACCATTCCAAATGTTATTGGAAGCACTGAGTAGCTTTTTATTGCATTTCTGATCTTGACTATATGCAATTAAATGTAAGATATCTTATTGGTTGTTCTCTGAAGTTTGACTAAAATCTGGTTACTGGTAAAATTGATTCACATCCTCAGAGTGAGTCTGCTGTAGGCAAGAATGGTGACTACAATATTGTGTTCAAAGCAGCACACAGACAAGCCAAAGCCACTCAAAAAGCTTACCTGACAGCCTTGATGTAGAGATCTGACTGGATAGACTTGTCCTGATACTGCCTCTTGCCATATCTCCAGGAGTATAGGTGGCCTCCAGAGCTGGAGGGATGCCTTTTCTTTTCACATTTTAAGTTGTGCCATGAATTGCATAGGCATAAACACAGATTAGCTAAAATATGTCACTCTTTTGAATTCTACACTTTGCCAAACCTGTTCTTAATCCAGAACATTGCCTTGTGTACCAAATTACTTTGCATTAATGCTCTTCATCTTTTAACTCATTTGTATCAGCATGCAATAGCATTAACAGAACAAAATCTTTTCATCTTCAATCTCCTTGCTGAATTCTCATCTTTATAGCCTCTTATTGTGATCTCCATCTTCCTACAGGTCACTGAGTCAAGGCAGCACAAATTCAAACATGCTGGATATTCAAGGAGGTAGTCACAAAAAACGAGCACGCCGCAGCTCTCTGCTTAATGCCAAGAAGCTGTATGAGGATGCCCAAATGGCACGGAAAGTAAAGCAGTATCTTTCTGGTCTGGATGTAGAGACAGATGAGGAGAAGTTCCAGATGATGTCCTTGCAGTGGGAGCCTGCATATGGTACCTGTGAGTATAGGTTTTCATTTATGTGACGCTAAGGAGCACAGTGGCATGGAAACTTCTCCAAAATTATGCTGTGGTGCTAAGAAAATTGTTAAGTTTGTTTCACAAAAGATTATTGACATACTGCAAGTACCATGTTATCCTGTCAATCTGATACTGAATCCTGTCCCTTCCTGATGATTACTCTCTGCATACAGAAGGATAGTCTTTAAAATTTTTATCTTTTCAGTTATTTGAAAGGCAGAGGGAGACACTAGAGACAGAAGTTTTTCCATCTGGTGGTTCATTCCCCAAATGCCCACAATAGCCAAGAGCCAAGGCTGGGCCAAGAAACCCAGGCTGGAATTCCATTTTGGCCTACTATGTGAGTGGCAACAACTCAAGTATTGAGCCATCACCTGCTGCCTCCTAGGGTGTACATTAGGAGGAAGCTTGATCAGAAGTGAGTAGCAAGGTTTTAAAACAGGCATTCAAATACACGGTGTGGGTCCCAGGTGGCATCTTTTTTTTTTTTTTTTTTTTTTTTTTTTGACAGGCAGTTAGACAGTGATAGAGACAGAGAGAAAGGTCTTCCTTTTTCTGTTGGTTCACCCCCCAAATGGCCACTACGGCTGGTGTGCTGCGCCGATCCAAAGCCAGGAGCCAGGTGCTTCCTCCTGGTCTCTATGCGGGTGCAAGGCCCCAGGACCTGGGACATCCTCCACTGCCTTTCTGGGCCACAGCAGAGAGCTGTGGACTGGAAGAGGAGCAACCAGGACAGAATCCTGAGCCCCCAACCGGGACTAGAACCCGGGGTGCTGGCGCCACAGATGGAGGATTAGCCTATTGAGCCGTGGTGCCGGCCCCCCAGGTGGCATCTTAACCACTACATTAAACACCTGCTCCTAGCTGTTCCACAACAGAGGATGACCCAAATACTTGGACCCCCTCCCACCCATATGAGAGATTAGGATGGAGTTCCCGGCTCCTGGCCTTGGCATGGCACAGACCCAACTGTTAGGGCCATTTGAGGAGTGAACCAACAGATGGAAGATATATCCTTCCCTCTTCCTCCCTCCCTCTTTCTGAAAAGAATGAGAGCAGAAATGGTAAAAAAGTAGAGATGGGGCCGGTGCCATGGAGTAGTAAACTGTCTCCGACTGTGGCACCAGCATCCCATATGGACGCTGGTTTGTGTCCTGCCTGCTCCTCTTCCTATCCAGCTCTCTGCTTATGGCCTGGGAAAGCAGTGGAAGATGGCCTCAGTGTTGGGCCCCTGTACCTGCCTGAGAAGCATGAAAGGAGTTCCTGGTTCCTGACTTCGAAGTAGCCCAGCTCTGGCCATTATGGCCATTTGGGAGTGATCCAGCAGATGGAAGACCTTTGTCTCTGTCTCTCCATCTCTTTGTCTTTAATGCTACCTCTTAGATAAATAAATAAATAAAATCTTTAAGAAGAAAAAAAGTAGAGAGTGTAATGGGCCCCCTCTGGTAGTGTGAAACATTTTATTGACCTAGTTGGCTCACTGGACTGAGCTAGAAAGCTAGTGTGAAGATAAAAGAGAGAATTTCATAGATTGAATCAAGAGAGAAGCAGGCCATGCCAGGCTTTCCTGTAAGAAGTCACAACCAGATGGGAGATGATAGGGCAGAATAAGCTCACCACACAAGAATCGACTTTCTTAAAGGACTTGTACCAACTTTCTAAAGAGTATAAACCCCCATATCTCTTCGTTTTGGTGGCTTTATCCTGCTCAAGAAGCCCCTCCAGGGTGCTTTCCCCAGAGCTTTCCCTTTGCTCTTTCAATCCCTGTACTCTTTTCATTAAAACTCTTTGGGTTAATCACCTTCTCGGTTTGTTCATCTGCCTCATACTTTGTCACAGATAGAGCAAGTTTCTGGGTTTCATATTAGCTGTAATTCCTCCCTCCTCCCTACTCCCAACCCTGCCTTTCAAATAAGTAGTCTTTAAAAAAATGTTTTATAGGGGCCACTGCCTTCAATGTTAGCATCCATATGAGCAATGGTTGGAGTCCAGGCTGCTCCACTGGCCATCAGTCTCTCTGCTGTTGCACCTGAGAATGCAGCAGAAGATGGCTCGAGACCTTAGGACCTTGTGCTTGCATGAGAGACCAGATAGAGATCTAGGCTGCTGGCTTTGGCATGGCCCAGGCCCTGCTGTTGCAGCCATTTGGGGAGTGAATCAGTGTGTGGAAGATTCTCTCTCCCTCATCTCCATCTCTTTATAGCTCTGCCTTTCAAATAAGTAAATAAACCCTTTTTTAAAAGTTTTATGATTTATGGAGGACATTTTTTTCTGAGAATATTTTTACTTTTTTATTTTACAGATATCATTTACCAACTAGAAAATTTAAGGAATTTAATAAAGCTAGAAATAATATTTTTGATGTTAGTAAGGTAAAATAAGAAAAATCAGACACATTCTGATATTAATATCTAGAAAATATAAAAAAATTCTGCTGTCCCTGATTTTTTAAAAATTAAGAACAAACAGTAGAATGCATATCTCTCTGGCTCAGAGAAATCATGAGTTAAAGCAGAAATCAAAAATGTACAATATATTGTTTGTCATAGCCCCCCAAAATGATAGATTTGTATTTTTGAATTCTGCATTATAAAAGGAAATGTTATGAGGGGTTGACCCTGAAATTCATCAGTGTTATGGTATTTTTATAGTAATAGGAAAAGTATGTCAACAGGGTAGAAGAAAAAAAACAAAAGAGTAGAAGAAAGAAAATGAAAGTAAAATTTTTTTAAATTGAGATATGACAGTGAATTTTAACATACAGAGTAAAGAGTCCTTCACTAAAAAGCGTTCGCAAAACAGACTATCTTGGATACTTCTACTCAAAGGAAGTGGGTTGGAGTGTGGTGTAAATAACACCCACTCTAGGATGGAGTTGGAGTTGGTGTCTTACTGCCATGTGAGCCAGGTTCTCTTTCCCCTAGGTCTCTCTGTGTCCTCAACTGTAAAACTTGTGCATGGTTGGGAGGATGCATTATATCTGTGATTATATCCACATCAAACCTATTAAATTTGGGGAAGATAATAAAATCTAACAGTGATTCAGAGCTTTCATGTGCCAGCATGCATGAGAACATAGGGTGTTAGAGAAGGGCTCCCAGAAGTGTGTGACAAAGTTCATCTGGTAGATGCAGCATGTATTTTAAGTGGAATGGGGCTTTGCAGTTTCCCACCTTGAACAAAGGCTGGCTGAAGAGAGCCTAGAAGAGAGAAAGATGAGCATGAGAGATTGTGTGTAACTCAAGGGGGCAGGCTGTTGCTGCTCATGCAGGACCTTAGCAGGTTTATTTTAAAAATTTGGGTGTTTATTCAGGGAGTGTTGCCTGTCAGATGTAGGTTTGTGCAGGACATAAGGGAAGAAATGTGATTGATCGGATTTTCCTTCTGGAGTGGGTACTGTAGTGGTGCAGAGAATAATTTTAAGGTGTACCAGAATAGAGGTAGGGCAGCATTTCTGTAATATACGTGAAGGGATGTTAACTTGACCTTCATCAGTGTGATAGTGGACATGGCACTAATAAAGTTAATGGATTCAAGAATTATCTAGTAAATAAAATTAACAATTTATTCTACAACAATTTTAGATAGAACATTTTAGAACAAATTAGATTCTTCTTAAGAAAATTAGTTGGGGCCAGAGCTATGGCACAGTGAGTTAAGCTGCCATCTGCAGTGCCATTGTCCCATATGAGTGCTGATTTGAATCTTGGCTGCTCCACTTCCAATCCAGTTCCCTGCTAATGTGCCTAAGAAAGCAGTGGAAAATGGCTCAATTTGTTAGGCCCTGTACCCATGTGGGAGACACGGATGAAGTTCCTGGCTTCGGCCTGGCCCGTCCCTGGCAGTTGAAGTTAACCAACAGATGGAAGATCTCTCCATCTCTGTCTCTGTCTCTACTTCTGTCTCTAACTCTGCCTTTCAAATGAATAAATTTTTTAAAATGTCTTTTATATTTGTAGACAAAAATAGATAAAACAATGGCTTCTCTGCCTTTTGGCTAAGATCAAGTGTAAAAGTAGATAAAACAACCATTTATTGTTTTTGCCTAAACATAAACAGTTACCCTTTTTCTTATTCCCTCCTAATAGTAACCAAAAATGTAAGTGAGAAAAGATGTGCTAAATCATCCGAAATGTCTCCAGTGCCTATGAGATCAGCTGGCCAGATGGCTAAAGTCCACTTGCATCAGCCCCACAGAGTAAGCCAGGTCCTTCAGGTGCCAGCTGTGAATTTGCATCCCATCAGGAAGAGGGGACAAACTAAAGACTCTGCGTTGAGTGAGTATTCATGGTTAATATTGCATTCTTTTAATTGCAATTTCCAGGAGACTTAGAGTTACAAATTGTTTCAGGTGCTCAGAAGATCAGCTGTTGTAGGCCCTGTAATAGAATCATCACTTCATGTATCAGAAATGTTTGATTTTCTTCCTGCATTTAAGGACCACATATATGTTTTTCTTAAATGCTGGTATTGTTCTTTCTGTAATGCTGAAATCCATTCACCATCAGAAAGCTTACGGCAGTACATCTTGTAAAACCAAGGGCTCCCTGCATGCCATGAGTTTAATTAAACATCTAGTACAGATGGAACTACAAAAAACTAAGAATGAAAGTAATCATTCTAAGAATGACTGTACATGGATTTTTCATTAATGACTCCTTCTGAAAACCTTAGAGGCAAGAAGAGAGTATAAAATATGTAAAGGGTCCAGCTTTTCTCTCCGGAAAGTATAGTCTGTCCTTTAAATACCAAAATTACTTCTTTTCATTGTTTTCACAGTATCATAACTTAAACTTTTTGATGGAAAGCTGGATTACATTTGGTTCCTAACATCATTATTATTCAGTTCATGCATAGTACATATTCAGTAGAATTTTGTTTATTTGAGAGATAAAACTAAGAGGCTGGCACCGCGGCTCACTAGGCTAATCCTCTGCCTGCGGCACCAGCAAACCAGGTTCTAGTCCCAGTCAGGGCGCTGGATTCTGTTCCGGTTGCTCCTCTTCCAGTCCAGCTCTCTGCTGTGGCCCGGGAATGCAGTGGAGGATGGCCCAGGTCCTTGGGTCCTGCATAATTCATGATTGTTTCTGTATGGGAGAACAGGAGAAGCACCTGGCTCCTAGCTTTGGGTCAGCGCAGTGCGCCGGCCACAGCGCGCCGGCCGCAGTGGCCACTAGGTGGTGAACCAAAGGAAAAAGGAAGACCTTTCTCTGTGTCTCTCTCTCTCACTGTCCACTCTTGCCTGTCAAAAAAAAAAAAAAAAACACTGAGTAAGAAATATCCCCTCCTTTGCCAGATTTTCAATCTGGTGATACAGACACATAACTTGAGTACAGTGTGTTTGCTGTTATGCCATAGCTACTTACAGAACCAGTAAAAGAACAAAAGAAGAACTTTTAGCAGAGGCAGTGATAAGGTAAGACTTTGGAAGAAGAAAGTGAACTCAGTCTCAGAGGTCACTGAGGAAGGAGGTTAATAGGCGGAGGCAAGAAGTTGGTGCCTGCCAAGTGCTGGCTTGGTGCTGGGGGCCCTTTGCTGCCTGAGTGTCCTTTGCGTTTGCAGTGTTGAGGGACAGTAATAATGATACCTAAGACTGAGAGGCCACTTCGTGCTGGACACCATTCACATGCCTTCCTGACTGTGTATATTCTTGTTGTCTTTAGGTTAGTTGTACAGCATCAGTAGTATTTTGCCCTCGTTTCATGGAAGGTCAGGGTGGCCCACACACTCCCAGTAAGTCATGGAGCTAGCAGTTGAACCCTGGCTAGCTAGCTCTGAAGTGCTTGGTTTTACCACTCTACTTAACAGCTCTCCAGGGTGAGAAGAAGTGGTTATAGGTAGGCCACAGTTAGAACTTGCCATGCTAAAGGAAAGTTGTGAGAGGGAAGCCATTGAAGAGATTGGAACAAGGGAAAATAAAGATCCAGTTTATGTTTGAAAAAGATGAGAAGAAAGCACAGTGAGACTGGAGGTAGAGGACCTGGATCCAAGACCTGTTTAACAGTTAAATTGGAAATTGCTTGGGGCCTGGAATCCTTCAGTCTCTTTGAAATTGAGAATTGTATGCAGAATTGGCAAAGTGTAAGAACTGAAAGAGGGACAAGTTTAACTCTGGTGTCTTGGATATCCTCAACTGAGAGGCAGAGTTCCTTGTACCAGGTGGCTTTCTTCCTTCTTGCTGTAATGTGGCTTTTATGGATAAATAAAACTTTATTTAAAGAATGGTAGTTGTAAGCTGTCCATGTTGCCGAAAAAGGAGGCTATACTTACACCGATGCTCCTTAATATTGTACAGTTTAACTGTGGCTCTTATTTCCAATGTTGCAAGCCATTTTGTTTTTTCATTGTACATAGACACATTGTCTAAGATGCTGCTGAAATTGTAGAGAATGTAGCCAAAACAGTAATAAACAATGACAGTGAAAATGTAAAGACTATGAAAATTACATCAAAAGGAGCTTTCAAGATTTAGGATATTGACTGTCTTAGCTCCTTTACTTAAGAATCAGCTGAATAAATTCAAGTATACTTCAAAAAAATAAAAATAAAAATAAAAAATGAACGGTAGTGGGATGTACTACGACTTAAATTTTTTCATCATTCCAAGGCTTCTTGTCATCAAAGTTGGGCTTACTTTCCTAGTTAAGACGCACATCAGTGGCTCTCTGACATTTCCTAGAGAAGACGTATGTAAAAACATCAGTACATTGAACAAAACCATTGCTAAGTTTGACCTCTGGTAACCCAGACCGGCTTGGATCAGGGTAATGAGGGAATGTTTCCAGTGGGCTCCATACTACTTTTCTCTAAATTCGTGATTGTTTCTGTTGTTTACTTCTCTCCTGTAATATGAATTTAGTGCTCTTGAAAAGGGCTGGACTGGCAGCCCTGCACCTCTTCTGTATACTCTCAGCACAGACGCACCACAGGTAGTGACAGTGCCAACATTTCCACACTGCCCCTGCCACGTGCCTCGTTCTGAGTTGCAGAGGCCACCTCTAAAGGGGAGGGAAGAGCTGGAATCCATGCCTTCTGTATTCAGATTGCAAACAAGTGTGTCGATTTGGGAGGTGAAGCACCATATGCAGACTGTTAAATAGGTCTCCCTTATGCCAAAAAAGAAGCAGACAAATGATTGAACTATTTTGGTCTGGTCCTTGCTGACAGCTGCATTTGGACAAGTAACCTGGAGGTGAGAATCTCTGTGTGCTGTTACCTGGTCATTCAGTCCGTTTGTCATTTACACATTTCAGTTCCCTACACTAGCCACTGTGCACCATGGCTTTAGTTAGTAGTGGTTTAGGCAGTGACAAGCATTTTAATCATGAAATGATGCTTATCTGCTTCTTTGGTTTTATTTCCAGGTACAAGTTTACCTCAGAAAGTTTTAGGAACAACTGATGACACAAGCAGTAAGAAACCTGCGGAAGACACACTCTCTGTGGCATCCTCCTTACACGCTAGTCCTCCCGCCTCACCTCAAGGCTCCCCTCGCAAAAGTAAGACAAACCCTTTCGAGCTAATTCTTCTCAGGGCCAGCAGTGCTGCTCAGTGTGTATTTTGCACTGTTTAGTCCATAGCAAATAATAGAAAGCACAAAGAAAAGCATAACTGCTGATGCTTATTTTGAATTGCTCATGTTTGCGTTGAAGTATTCAGATGCTTTTCAGGTATGGTGCTTCGGGTAGCTAGCTCTCCTATCCAAACTGTGATCCTTAACTTTCACAGAGTACAAGCAAAGATAGGAATGGAGGCAGAAGACATCACCATATTGATCTGCACACACAGTTTTTTATTTCTTTCTTTCTTTATTTACTTTGAAAGGTAGTTACAGAGAGGCAGAAAGAGAGGGAGAGATCTTCCATCCACTGATTCACCCCCCAAATGGCCGCACTGCCAGAGCTGGGCTGATCTGAAGCCAGTAGCCTGGAGCTTCTTCCAGGTCTCCCACACAGGTGCAAGGGCCTAAGGACTTAGGCCATCTTCCACCGCTTTTACAGGCCATAACCGAGAGCTTGATCAGAAGTGGAGCAGCCGAGACTTGAACCGGTGCCCATATGGGATGCTGGCACTACAAATGGTGCCTTTAGCTGCTGTGCCACAGCGCTGGCCCCCAAGAGAGTGTTCTTATATCCAGTGGTTCACTCCAAATGGCCTCCACAGCTAGGGCTGGGCCAGGACAAAGCCAGGAGCTCAGAATTCCATCCTGGCCTCCTACATGGGTAGCAGAGACCCAAGTACTTGGTCCATCTTCTGCTACTTTCCCAGGTGCCTTAGCAGGGAGACATTGGAAGCTAAAGCAACTAGGGCTCAAACCAGTACCCCCCCCCACCCCTTTTTAAAGATTTTTTTTTTTTTATTTGAAAGGCAGACTTAGAGGGAAAGAGAGAAAGGAATCTTGTATCTGCTGGTTCACTCCCCAGATAGCCACAATGGTGCGGCTGGGGCAGGCCAAAGCCAGGAGCCTGGAACTCCGTTCAGGTCTCCTATGTAGGTGGCATAGCCCCAAGTACTTGGAACAGCATCTTCTGTTTTCCTAAGCATGTTAGCAGGGAGCTAGAAAGGAAGTAGAACAGCAAGGACTGGAACCAGCACTCACATGGATTGCTGGTTTGCAGGTAGCAGCTTAGCCCACTGCGCCACAATGCAGGCCCCATCAAACTGACACTCTGATAGGGGATGGCAGCCTAACCCACTGCATCACAGCACCGTCCCTTATCTGAAAATTCAACATGTTGTCATACATTTGAAGTTTTCTGTAGAATATTTATAAATAAAAATTTCTATAGGAAATTATTTTTAAACAACTTTAAGGTTTAGAAAAAAGCATATTAGCTTGATGTTTTCCCTTTTTTTAACGTAATATAGTATTATCTTTTGATTAATCACGATTTAAAATAACCCCTACCCTTATGGATTTTTACAGTTAAGCTTAGGTAGAACTTTCAAGATGAAAAACATGAAATCCTCCTTCATTTCATGCATGTAGATGCCATTTCATGGAAGCAGCAAATGTGGCGAACTAAAGAATGCACAGGATGGTACCTGAGCAGAGGGAGGACAACCTTATGAGTTCTAGCAGGAACCATAAGCTTCCAGAACTTGTCTCAGCTCCTGTGGTCTAAGTTAAATTGCCTACCCTGGGGCTCACCCTTATTTTTGCCATCTGTGTGCCAGTGGTGTCAAAATTGATTCTGTTCCCTGCTAACACTATGTTACTTCAGGCAGTTTATTTTGAGATCACATTTCCTGCCCATAAAATGAGGAGCAATCTATCTATTTTAGGGACCTCATATAAGTTTAAATAAAATAGTATATGTGAAGCCTGATGCATGCTAAGTGTTTAAGTGTATGGGAGTTTGTCTTCTCTCCCTGCTCTCTTGCTCACCTGCCCTTTCCAGCCTCATATTCTTGAGACTGTCTATAATGTTCATTCAGATTTTACTAAGGAAAGCTTAACATAATTAGAACAGATAGCACATAAAATACGTGTGCTTCTAAAACAGGTTTCTAATCCTCTTGTGAGCTTTGTAAGACACTTGGAGCTCTTTGGTCTCTTTACCTGTCCATGCAGTGCTACCCAGAGTACCCCTCTTCAGATCCTTGCGAGTGAGACTGGCAGAAGTGCCTACAGTCAGACAGGTAGTGCAGGTGAACAGGGCCCATGTGTCCCTAATGCTCATGCTTAGGAAGACTTTCATGTCCTCCACTACATTATTCCAGTGTCAACAGTTGTTGAATGAAAAAACTGGTGGGATCTAATTCGATGTTTTATGCCTGAAGCACGTAAATAGAAGTATCAAGGATAGGAAAACACCCATTGATTGCTTCCTCCTTGAACAGAAAACCACCCTCAGCACAGGAACAGAGAAGTTTCTTCTCCTTTATGACCAGTGTGTGGCCAACAATTGATCTTTTTTATAGATTCAAGAGCCTGTCACAGTCAGGTCTAGAATCTTTAGAAATCAAAAGAAGTTCTTCTACTCAAAACTGCTTGATTTTTCCAACAAATGTGCTATCAAAACCACAACTGAATATGATACTTGTGTTTGCACACACAGGTTTTTGCTCATGGTCTGTGATTGAACAAAGTGTCACTACACTAAGAGTACTTTAATAGGATCTGTTCCTAGTTTTTCTCAATTTTGGAATTAGGTCTTTGTTTGCTAACAATTAAGAAAAAAGCCTATCTGTGTATTTTGCTAAAAGATAATTTAAATAAGAATATTTAAGAAGTAAAAAGTCAAGAAGTCTTAAACATTCATTTTCCCTAGTGTTTAAGAATGGTAGCCTCGCTACCTTGGACTTCAGTAGGATCAGAAATTTTGCTTTATAAATACAGCAATTATGTATGTTATTTTTATTTTATAAGTAAGCTTTTACTTAGTAAAATCTAGTTGAAAATTCTATTGACTTTTGCGAAATAATTGTTATACTTGTCATGTTCTTCATTATGATTTTACTAACATGGCTTGTTTTCTGATAGTTTCTGACAGGAGAAAAGTCTTTTCTCCCATGGTTGTTGTAGGTGGTTTTTTTTTTTTTTTTTTGTGACAGGCAGAGTGGACAGTGAGAGAAAGGTCTTCCTTTTTGCCATTGGTTCACCCTCCAATGGCCGCCACGGCTGGCGCACTGCGGCCAACGCATCTCGCTGATCCAATGGCAGGAGCCAGGTGCTTCTCCTGGTCTCCCATGGGGTGCAGGGCCCAAGCACCTGAGCCATCCTCCACTGCACTCCCTGGCCACAGCAGAGAGCTGGCCTGGAAGAGGGGCAACCGGGACAGAATCCGGTGCTCCAACCGGGACTAGAACCCTGTGTGCCGGCACCGCAAGGCGGAGAATTAGCCTATTGAGCCGTGGCGCCGGCCTTTTCTCCCATGTTTTCTTGCAATGGCTGTTGTGTTTATGGTGTAGTACGTTTTCCATGCATTAAAAAAGTGTTACTGGATTTCAGTTTTTCCTATATTGTCAAGATGTTGTAGTGGGTTTTTTTTTTTTTTTTTAATTAGAGTATTTGTTTTTATTGACACAAAGTAATTGATAGTTAAGTGTTAAGTGTGTAAAAACAAGATTGATTGTGATTAACTGGAAAGAATTAAATGACTGTGACAGGGTTTTTGCATTTCTCCCTCCAGTTGGCAGTTTTCTCTCTGATCCCAGCCTCCAGCTGCACCTCTCAGGGTCTTCCTCAGCCCCTCCCCGTGAGTCCAGCACCAGCATCAGTGGCCTGAGCTGCCCCGGAATAGGTGGGGTTTACTTGCAAAAGAAAATCCTTCAGATTACCAGGAGCACAGCCAAAAGACCAGACAGTTCCAAGAAAGCCACTGAGGAGAATAGAGACAGGACAAGTTGTGAGAACACAAGCAGGAAAAGAATGACATCCCCGTTTAGAAGATTTAGGGAAAGAACTCTTTCAAGGGAGAGACTAGTCAACAGCAAAAAAGAGGACGCAGATCACAAGCAAGCTGCAGACAGCTGTGAGCAAGTGAAGGATGTTGGAAGCAACATCAAAGATGAGAAAGGGAATGACATCTGCAATTCAAATAGCCGAGGCAACAGTAACAGTTTAAACTGCTTCTACACGCGGTTCAAGTCTAAGAGGAGAAAGACGCTCTGACGAAGTTCCTTCAGTTTATTAATGTAACTGTAGCTTAAATTAAGCCCTTTGTCAAACCCAGGTTGGGGAGACAACTCAGTAAAATGCTATTATTTATACAAATAAAAATAAAAGATATTCTTTTTATAAGCATTTTATATTTAATATACAGGTTCTGTAGCACAGTCATATTGATTGAAAGTGCCTTATTTGTACATGTTATTTCTCTCATGTATTGAGTTAGTAAACTTTGTGTTCTGATTTTCTGTAGTTGCCTTTATTTCCTCCTGCTAGCAACTGGGTGTGTGAGTGAAATTACTAGAGGGAATTTTTAGGAACCAGTAGTCACTCTGAAACCTCCAATGATAATTCTCTTGCCTCAAGAGAATTTTATTGCCACATTAGTGCTTCAACTGCTTTATAAGCTAAAGGCAATACAAGTGTGGAAGAGCAAGAAATTGCATCTTGTTCACATACACTTTGTGTATCACATACTTTTCACATTTTTCTGATTGGGGAGGAGGAGCTAATCTCAATATAGCAGGTTCAAAAATCATCTAGAAAACTTGTTCTAAAACTACAGTTACTCTGTCTAACCACAGACATCATAAATTCGAATTTTCAAAACTGGCCCAGCAGTGTATATATATTTTAATAAGCTCTCCAGGTGATTCTTAGTCTTGATTATATTTGTTTTAAATTTTTATTTTTCATTTTATTTGAAAGGCAGAGGAAGAGATCCATTCATCCACCAGTTTACTACTCAAATGCCAGCAGCAGCCAAGGCTGGATTAGGACAGGCCAAAGCCAGGAACCGAGAACTGAGTCCAGGTCTCCCACGGTGGGTGTCAGGGACCCAAATGCTTGATCAATCCCTGGCTGCCTCCTAGGGTACACATTATCTGGAAGTTAGAATCAAAAGTTGAGCCAGGACTCAAACCCAGGTACTCCAATATGGGATGCAAACAGTGAAGCAAATCTGTTCCATGAAATAAAAATGATTTTTCTTTACAGGTAGAAATTTTTTTCCTGTTTATTTTTGAAAAATTAGTTGCATCTGTTTTCTTGGTTATCTTAAAAAAGCAACATTGACAGATGGCAGTGATCCCGTGTTCAGAGATGTGAGATACATGTCAGGAGGGACTGAGTTGGCTGGATTTACCCTGCTCCAGACCCCATGAACCAGGTCTAAATCACACATTTTCTGGGTCTGAATTTTTCTCTCTGAAATAGTTAATGAAACTACTTAATAAGGTTACTGTGCGGCTTGAATTTTACATGAATGAATTCCAAGATCCTTAAAGCAGAGAAAGACCTGTGCACGCAGGTTGTTATCTTGGTTCTGCTTGCTTGTAGAAACTGAGGCCCTGAGAATTAGGGATTTTTGATTCAAAGGTCATGCGGCTATTGTGCCTCACTGTCATTTGTGAACAAGACAATACTGCTTTTCTTTTGTCAACATTAATGAGAGCATTTTTTTAAATCCTAAATAAAAGTTTTGTGTCTTCATTTCTTAAAATAGACTATTACATACATTTAACCATCATGCTGCGACTTGGTTTTGGATCCTTCCACCTCACTCCATCCTTACCCCTTCATTCCAAAAAATGCAGAGGAAAATCTCTCTAACCATCTGCTGTGCAGTGTGAGAAAAAAACATAAACATGTAGATGCTGGATTTTTCATAACACATTCTTAAATTTGTCAGCTCAACTGTTTAATTCTACATGTTGATGAGGAAAAAGGAAATGTGTAAAATTAGGTCCAAATCTAAAATAATTCATTTAAAAATAATCAAACAGTGGCTCTCAGTTTGAGGCAAGCTTTCTTAGGTGGCATAAGCAGAGTACCTAAGGTAAGTATATTAGTTTGAAAAAGCAAAAACAGAATTATTTCCCTTGAATCCTGACTTCCATCCTCATCCCTAGTGCAAAGTGGAATTTGTTTATTTGAAAGGTGGAATGAAACAGAGGGGGAGGAGAGAGGTGTCTTTTGTCTACTGGTTCACTCCCCAAATGCAAGGCCAAAGCCAGGAACCAGGTACTCTGTCCAGGTCTCCTACATGGGATGCAGGGGCCCAAACACTTGGACCATCATCTGCTGCCTTCTCAGACACATTAGCCCGAAACTGGATCAAAAGCAGTGTAGCTGGGGCACAGACCAGCTCTCCAGTATGGAATGCCGGCATCATAAATAGCTGTCTAACCCACTGCAGCACAATGCTGGCTCCCTAGACTAATCTTAGTGATGCTGTATTTTTATTTTCTTTTTCTTGAATATGGAGTTGGTTTGATGTGGTATGGGTAGATAGGTTAATGGCTATGTAGGGAAATGTGTAGAGAAAATTGACACCATTACATCTATTTGGATGGAAACTGAAACTGCTGTTGTCTTTTCTTGTTGTTTTCTTTATCCTCTCTGATCATCCCCATCACTTATTCCCTGTTTTGTAGTTTGATCATTGTTGTTTTCTTGTTCAGGTTACACACTTACTCCATCAGCTAAATCTGACAACTTCTCTGACTCCAGCCACAGTGAGATTTCCTCACGGTCCAGCATCGTGAGCACTTGTTCTGTGGACTCCATGTCTGCAGCTCTGCAGGATGAACGGTGTCCCTCGCAGGCCCTGGCAGTCCCTGAATCCACCAGAACCCTGGAAAAGACAGAGCACCCCTCAGGAGTAGGAGACCATAGTCATCTTGGTCCTGGGTAAAAAAATCCTCGTCTGTATTCCCACAGAACCCAAGTCAAGTGGCCTTTGTCAAAAATGCTCCTCCACTGGAACTTTCCCTCCTTTTCGGCATGGTATTTACGCAGGCTCCATAAAAACAGAGTGCCAAGAGCATGTTTTAGTACTGAATATAGACATAAGTACTATTTTGAAAGATGTATTGTTGCTGATTTTTAAAGTGCTAATGAATTCAGTTAGCTTCCTATTATTATTATGTATATGTTCAATCACTAACCCAAAATTGCACTTGTTATTGTTAAAAGGGGAGGTTGTTCTTGAAATTCTGGCTGTAAGGGTAGAGGTTATGTTAGGTGAAGTACACCCAGTTGTGTGCATTGTTAACAGGTTGGGTGAATAGGTGTAGTGCTTGATTTTGCTTTCTGTTAGTGTAATTTGGAGAATAAAAAATAATCAGCTAGCAAAGGCTAAATTTTTTATTTTATTTTACTTTTTTGCCAGACATAGAGCATGTTCCTATCTACTTGTTCACTCCCCAGATGACTGCAGTGGCCCTGGCTGGTCTGGGCCAAAGCTAGGATCTTGCAGCTTAGTGGAGGTCTCCTACATAGGTGGCAGGAACCCAGTCAGCTGAGCCAACAGAGCTTCTTCCCAGTGTCTTCGTTAGCAGGAAGCTGGACTTAGATGCTTGAGCTGTGCATTGAAGCCAGGTTTTGATATGGAATGTTGGCATCGCAACTGGCATTTTAACCACTGGCTAAATGGCCACCTTAATTTGAAAAATTTTTAACTACGTTTCTGTTTAGAGTTAAGCAAAATGGAAATCTTTGAAAAAACTTAAAAAAAAACTTGGTTCTACACTGATAAATGCTATTTCTGTAAACCAAAGTTCAGCAGACTCTTCTTTAAAAGTTAGTGTTTTATATTTTTCAGATTATAGGATCTCTGTTGTACCTCTTCTGCTATTGTTACACCAATACAAGCATCAACTATATAGAAAACAAGCAGGCCTGGCTGTGTCTCAGTGACACCAGAATTGACCTTAGCTGTAGTCTGCTGACCCCCTGCCTATAGAGTATAGCTCTGAGTCAGGGATCGAGAAACTTTTTTCTTTTTTAAAGCCCAGACAGCAAATATTTTAGCCTTAGCAAGGTATGTATCTCTCTGTTGGGTTTTGTTTTGTTTAAACCTTTCAAAATCTAAAATACCATTCTTTGCTTTGATGCAAAAACAGGCTATTGGCTAAATTTGGCCTACAAGCCCTATTTTGAGGACCCTCCTCCTAAAAATGATAAACTGATTTGGTGAGTAGTTGAGGAAGTTATTATTGCTTGGCATTCTACAAGGCTAAGCTAAAATAAACCATGGTTCCTCAAGTTGGAAATTATTAATTCTGTATACATAGGACACAGTATATTCACCAGTTATGTTGACCATGAATGAAGATGTGTACTTAATTTTATTCATTTCAAACTTCACCTTAGTATTTGAGAGACTGTGAGATAGCTTTGCTAACAAGCACTTGAAGTTGTTCATTATATGTTTCTAGCTATGCATGTTTCATACTTTGTTGTAGCAAGTAGTACTTACGTGGAGAAAGGAAAGTTTTTCCAGTAAGCCAATAAATCACTTCTAATTGGATCTTATTTCCAATTTTAGGGGCACACTCTCGAAGCCATCTCTAATCAAGGGTCTAGCTGTGTCATCTTCCATGAGCAGTGAGGAGATTTCTCATGAACATATCATTATAGAAGCAGCTGACAGTGGTCGTGGAAGTTGGACTTCCTGTTCCTCCAGTTCACATGACAATTTCCAAAGCCTTCCAAACCCAAAAAGCTGGGATTTTTTGAACTCTTACAGACATACCCATTTGGATGATCCCATTGCTGAAGTGGAACCCACTGACTGTGAGTCATATTCCTGCCCTAAAGGTTGCTCTAGAACTTGCGGTCAGTGTAAAGGAAGCCTTGAGAGTAATCGCTCGAGACAGAGTTGGGCCTCCTCCAGTTCTCTGTCTGACACATTTGAGCCAAACTATGGGACAGTTAAACGGAGAGTATTGGAGAGTGGCCCTGCCGAATCCACTGAAGGCATGGACTCCAAGGATGCCACTGACCCAGTTTATAAAACTGTCACTTCAAGTACAGAGAAGGGCCTGATTGGTAAGTTGTGTTGTTTTTAATTGCATCTTTGGTATTGAGAAATTAAGTGGTAAAAATATGGCACTGGGAAATCTTGGCTTAGAATTTTACTCCTTTGAACTTTTTCCACAAATTATTTCCCCAGAATTCAAATGAAAAGTTTGGTATGAAGGATTTTTATTAAGGGAATAGGTTGGTTTGTATTGTTTTTAAAATGTTTTTGTTCTCATTGAAGAATATCACAGTACTATGCAGAAATAATACAGGGATTATTCTTTTTGTCACCTCTTCAAGTGTTTTGACTGCGATTGCTACCTATCTGTGATAGGAGCTTTCTATCTCCTGTTACTGGTAGTTAGTGAAAATAAAAGGAAATGTGATAAAGTCCAAAACACTTTTCATGTATTTGCCTGGATGTACATCATAAGTGTTTGTGATTTCATTCTAAGCTTTTTTAGTGCATTTTGGTATTTAGCCATCAAATTTTTTGTGTGTGTCTTCTGTGATGTATATATACTTGGATATAATAGCTCCTGGTTTTCTATTAATGTAGAGTGACTATACATACTTTATGTTTTTTAAAGATTTCTTTAGGGGCTGGCATTGTGGCAAAGTGGGTTAAGCTGCTGCCTATGACGCCCATATCACCTTTGGGCGCCAGTTTGAGTCCTGGCTGCTCCATCTGTGAGTCAGCTCCCTGCTAATTGGTTTGCGGAAGATGGCCCCAGTGTTTGGGCCCCTGCACCCTTGTAGGAGATCTGGCTGAAGCTCCTGACTGATCTCTGTCTCTCCCTCCCTTATTTTTAAAATAAGGTTTATTTATTTGAAACAGCAACAGAGAGGGAGACAACAAGAAATCTTCATCTGCTCGTTCACTCTCCAGCCAGGTCAGGGACAGGCCAAAGCCAGGAACTAGGAACTCCATCCCGGGCTCCCGTATGGGTGGCAGGAACCCAATTACTTGGTTCCTCCTCTGCTAACTTCCCAGGAGCATTAACAGGGAGCTGGATAGGAGGAAAGCACTCGGAGCTCAAACCGGAGCTTGATGGAGATTCCCGTGTCGAAAGAGGTGGCTTAACGTACTGGGCCACAGTGCTGGCCCCTACTTTGAATCGGTATTATCATATTCTCTCTTAATTCTATAGGATATTCAGGATGGTTACATTCAATTATTAAAATTTAAAGAGAAACACACTGATCTTTGAGATGTCAGATTGCATTATGGAGTCGAATTTTAGTTGATTCATGTTTGCAAGGATTTTTTTGTTATAAAAGAGCTGTTTTTTATTTTTGGCAAGTCAGAGTTACAAGAGAGGAAGGGACAGAGTGAGCAAGAGAGATCGTACATCTGCTCATTTCCTCCCAAGTTGGCCACGACGGCCAGGGCCGGGCTTGGCTGACGTCAGGGGTGAGAAAACGTCGGCTTCTACCACATGGGTGCCACAGGACCAAGTACTTGGCCGTATTCCACTGCTTTCCCAGGCTTTTAGCATGGAGCTGGGTGGCAAGTGAAACAGCTAGGACACGAACCGACACCCTTATGGGATGGTAGCCTAAGCCACCACACAAGCCGCTATTATTATTACTTGTACTGGTACTAATTATTATTATTATTATTATTAAAGTCTGCTTTTAGCAATACCATTACCCAGACTTCGTTTACATCTGTAGATTAATAAATTTTAACTTCTAAAACACAGTAATCACTCAATCACTTAACAGTTAAGACTTCCTCTAGGAGTCTTCCCAAGGCAGCTTATGTACAGACATACGCTACTGAGGAACAAATGAGGGTCTGGTCCTTAACAGGAAGCCAGAGTCAGGAGCCCTGTGGTATCAAACCCAAGTACTCCCAGTATCTGATATAGGCCAAATGCCCACCCTTCATGGTACTTATTTCTTTTTTAAAGATGTATTTATTCATTGACCCATTCATTTATTTAAAAGGTAGCATTGGAAAGGGGGAGGGAGCAAGTGTGCACATGCTTCCGTCTACTGGATCACTTCCCAGATGGTTGCCACAGCCAGACCAAAGCCAGGAGCCAGGAATTCCCTCCTGGTGGGTGGCAGGGGCCCAAGTGCTAGAGCACCTTCTGCTGTTTTCTCAAGTGCGTTGACATGGAGCTGCACTAGTAGAGCAGCTAGGACTACATGGGATGCTGGTGTTGCAAGCTACAGTTCAGCCCCTGCACTGTCACACTGACCCCTAATGGTTATTTTTTAAAGTATTTTGTCTGTACAGGTAGTTGTGTTGTGAAAGTCACTTGTTCGATCAACATGTATTCAGATCCATTCCTCTGTTGGATTTTTTTTTTTTTAAGATTTATTTATTTATTTGAAAGTCGAGTTACACAGAGAGAGAGAGAGAGAGAGAGATCGATCTTCCATCTGCTGCTTCATTCCCCAGATGGCTGCAACTGCCAGAGCTACGTTGATCTGGAGCCAGGAGCTTCTTCTGGGTCTCCCACTTGGGTGTGGGAGCCCAAGGACTTGGGCCATCTTCTGCTGCTTTCCCAGGCCATAGCAGAGAGCCTGATTGGAAGTGGAGCAACCAGGACCCGAACCAGTACCCTTTTTGGGATGCTGGCGCTTCAGGCTAGGACTTTAACCTGCTGTGCTACAGCGCCAGCCCCCAAGTCATTTTTTTTTTTTTAAGATTTGTTTATTTACTTGAAAGATAGAGTTATAGAGAGGGAGGGACAGCATACTGGTTCACTCCCTACATGGCCCCAATGGCCAGAGCTGGGCCAGGCTGACGCCAGGAGCCAGGAGTTTCTTCCAGATCTGCCACGTGGGTGCTGAGTTCTAAGGACTTGGGCCATCCTCTGCTGCCTTCCCAGGCACATCAGCAGGGAGCTGGATCAGATGTGGAGCTGTTCCAACCAAATCGGCACCCATATGGGATGCCAGCACCACAGGCTTTACCCCCTACGCCACAGCACCAGCCTTGCTGTCTTTAGTATCGACCAAAAATCAGAGAAATTTAAGGTGAATTTTCTAAAATTAGTTTTTTTTTCCTTGTTCTCCACTTAATCATAAAGCAAATGTTAGTAGGTACCTGAAGGAGTTTCTCTTTATCAAGAGTGGTAAAGTTGTTAATTGCCCAGACTGGTAATGGGTCTCAAAAGTGCGGCAAACAATGGTTTCTGTTTCAGGAAAGTTGTGAAAAGACCCTGAACCACATGGCCCCATGGATCTCATCATTTCTAAATCGTGAATGACCAAGAGAGAGAAATCTTCTATTAGCTGGTTTACCACCCAGAGAGCTACCATGGCCAGGGCTAGGCCAGATCCAAGCCAGGAACCTGGCACTTCATCTTGATCTACCGTGTTAGTGGCAGGGGCCCAAGTACCTGGGCCATCTTCTTCTTTCCCAGGCCGTTGGCAGAGAGCTAGATCAGAAGTGGAGCAACCAGGACCCGAACTAGTGGTCTGATGTGGGGTGCCAGCTATAGCACAACACCAGCCCCTAGGGTGAACTTTTAAATGTTTCTGACTTAGTTACATTTAGGGCCAGTGTTGAAGAGTTTATCAGACGTTTGTACGATAATGAAGACAGAAACTTGTCATCAGCGGTACCTTCATCTCTCTTCTACTTAATGTTTGTAAAAACATAATGTGGTTTATGTATTTTAAAAATAGGATTTTTCCAGCGCCGAGGCTTAACAGGCTAATCCTCTGCCTTGCGGCGCCGGCACACCAGGTTCTAGTCCCGGTTGGGGCACCGGATTCTATCCCGGTTGCCCCTCTTCCAGGCCAGCTCTCTGCTGTGGCCCGGGAAGGCAGTGGAGGATGGCCCAAGTGCTTGGGCCCTGCACCCCATGGGAGACCAGGAGAAGCACCTGGCTCCTGGCTTCGGATCAGCGTGATGCACTGGCCGCAGCAGCCATTGGAGGGTGAACCAACGGCAAAAAGGAAGACCTTTCTCTCTCTCTCTCACTGTCCACTCTGCCTGTCAAAAAAAAAAAAAAAGGATTAAATATTGTTTATTAAGCTTTTTAAAAATGTTCTAAATCTTTCATTGATTTCAGATTTATTCACTTTAAGTTCTGTTTTGCCATCGTAATAAGACTCATGGTTTTTTGTTTGTTTCTCATATTTTTCATTAACATTTCCATTGTTTATTTTTCATACCAGTGTACTGTGTCACCTCACCCAAGAAGGACAATAGGTATAGGGAGCCACCTCCCACTCCTCCAGGATATATGGGAATTTCTTTAGCCGACCTAAAGGAAGGACCCCACCCGCACCTAAAACCTCCAGATTATAGTGTGGCAGTGCAGAGGTCCAAGATGATGCAAAACAGCCTCTCTAGACTGCCACCAGCTTCTCCCGGTAGCAACCCTGTGGCCTGTGTCTCATCAGCGACTCTAACTCAGCCTCAGAGGCAGAATCCACAGCCGCCACATCCCGAGCCAGCAGATGGGAGCGATGCAGACAGCGAGGCAGACGGTATGTCGGCACACCGCCCTAGTGGCTCCTAAATGAACTGCTGAAGACACCAGATGCTCTTCACTCTGGTACTTGTTACTAGTAATGTTTTCCTTAAATGCCTTAGAAATCTCTGGTAAAAAGATGAGAAAACCCCGTGTGGTGGTGTGGTTCTGAGGTGGAGCTGGCAGGCTGCTGGTGTCTGTGTGCCCAGCACCCTGGTGCCGGCTCTCACAGAGCCCTCCTGCCTCCGGTAGAGCAGCAGCGCCCTCCAGCAGGATGCGCTGAGAGAAGGCACTGGATGGGAGTGGAAGTGTGTTTTATGTTAATGCTTGCAAACTTGGGACTGGGCTTCAGGTGCCAGGTGACCTGGAATAATGCTGTTGGTGTTCTGCCTCCTAACAGTAAATGCCACCTTGACTTTGCAGCTGTAGCAACAGCCTGAACGATGGTTGACTTTATTAAAAATGAAGTTTACCCTTTTAAACAAGTAATAAAGTGATGTGAAAACACTTATGAGGCTGTAGTTTATCATCAACATTCATTGTGGTCAAAAATTAGAAATGTCATTACAGTAAAACCTGGGCCTTGATACGGGATATTCAAGAGAATCTCTTGGTTGAAATTGATATAATTGTATAAACAGATAAAATTAGATGCTTATCTTCATTAGTATGCTGCTCTACCAGTAAATTTTGTTTTTATTTTCAGAAAACGAACAAGTTTCAGCAGTGTAGCCTTTGGATGCCCCTTTTGAAGACCACTGAAAGACACAGCGGAGCTGGCGGAACCACCTCATCCCACAGGCCATTGCCAACCAATAGCTTGCTGCTACAGCTAACCCAGAGGTTTCGTCCCTTGTTCTGAACAGTGAGATAGACGCGAGTCATGCTTTCCTTCCTGTAACTCCTGCAGACCGTTTCCTCAGCTGTAGATGCTGTGCCTGGAGACGCTGCACGCCAGAACTGCCTTGGGACCACAGTTACAGAACAAATTCAAACTCAGAGTCATCCCCGTGTCTGTCACTATAGATTTCCCTTTAACAAGTAATTTTTTTTTAAATAGTGGTATTATTTTTTCCAAGCCATAGCTTGGGCTAACGAACAAATTCAGAATGTCTGCCAATACCAAGGATATTCTTAGGTATTTGAAGAGTAACTTATTATTTAAGCTGTTGTGTTTGTGTTTGCGTTTGGGAGCTCTTGCTAGTTGATGTTTAGGGTTGAGGCTGTAAAACTGTCTCTGGTCTGACCAAACAGAGGTCACCTATAGGGAGATGGCACGCTTGGCCTTGTGCAGAGATGTAACTTGCTCTGGAGCACCGTGCAATGTAGGGGCTCAGTGGAGTGGAATAGGACGCCCTTTGCCACTGAGGTGTCAGGAACCTGCTGCTCGTGGGAAGGCCAGACACGGCTGCCACAGGATTTCTGAGCAGTCCTTTGGGAAAAGGGGGAGGCGATGCAATGGAGCGCGTCGGAACTGCGCTTTCCAGAAATCAGAATGTTGATGTTTAAAGTTTAATGACGTGTCTAAATTCTTCTTGAAATGAAAAATCATGCTGTATCTAATGGCAACAAAGTATAAAGCTGTACACCCATTCAATAGAGAACTCTATGGAAAACCTATCATGAAATTTCTCTCAGATAAGGAGTTCTTTTCTCTTTTTAAAGGAGAAAAGGTGTTAGATGTTCATAGGTGTTAAGGTCACAAAGATGAATTTGTGTCATCTTCTGCAGTGTACGTACCACCCCACCTCGTACCCAGCCTGCATAATAAACCTTGCAGCTCTTGGCTCCCGAGAGTCATGATTAGGAACCCACCAAGGTAGAATTGGTTGAAAATACGTGGGAGAAACAGAAGCTAGAATTGCAGAAATGATTGTCTTGATTCTCATTTTAGCCTTGAGAGGACTTACCTTTCCATTCTCCCTGGGCATGGCATTCTTCCTTTCGTTATTAAAACTTCTGTAACTGTTTACTGGATAAGGCAGATTCCTCACATTTTTATATAACATTTTCTGTGTGTATTAAGTTTAAAATTTTTCATTTGCTTTTCAAGCACAAAGCCAAGTAAGAGTCTCATAGACTTCAGTGACTGCCAAAAAAAAAAAAAAAAAGAAGAAGAAGAAGAAGAAAAGCCAAAGTCACAGAGGTGCACTCACTACCCAAGCTGAACTTGGAGCTGGAATGGATCTGCTTCACAGTGATTGGTCAGACGTGACTTCCTTTGTAATAGTTTGCTTTTTTCCCCAAGCTGTATCTTCCTCTCTCTGTTTTCCTGCCTGTTTCCTTTATTTTAAAATAGTGACTCACTTCCAAATGATAAATGTTAATAGTTTGCCTTCCCATCAAAAATGATTGTCTCTATTTTAGGAAAACTAGCTGCCTGAAAGGCGGCAAGGTGGGGAGGAACACGGCCCTGAAACGTAAGCCTTAGAAATTAAGTGTGATGCAAGGAAGCAGGCCGATTCCATAGCTTTCTTGGCCCTTTGAAGTGGGCAGTAGCCTGAATCAAAAATCCTGGTTTGAATATCACACGGTGGTGATTTGGCCCATGATCAGCAGTCTTCCATTACGGATTTTTTTTTTCCTTCACTGCTTTACACAGTATTGTTTTCATGTCCACAGCAAAACAAAGTGGAAAATATTTTTACTATAACTACTTTTTTTAAAAAATCAACTTTGGGTATCTATTTTTGCCATTTTATATCCAGTACTCAAGAAAAATGTGCGTTGTGCACAATATCTGTTTATTTAGCAGGTCTTTCAAACCAAATGGAAGCCTTACGTGTCTTTATCCTTACTGATGTAAATAATACCCTGGGCAGAGAGTTTTGGTTTTGGACTTGCACATTATAGCTGCCTTTGTTTTATTTTGCTTTAACTGTGTGAGTGTTTGGATCAGCTGATCACATTGATCAGGAACTAAAGCCAAATGCTTTGTGGTTTGGTATGTTTGAATCTCTCAAAAACTCGTGAGGTTTTGATTTTTGTATTTTAATTTGGGGTAACTTTTCCCCCTTTTGGTTTTTCATAGGACTAAAACAAGGGAAGCCTTAACATGTATTCTCTCGGATTCCAAGTCCCCATTTGTCTTTAGTTGATAGATTTGTGGCTTTAAGGAAGAGACGAGTTGCCCTTTCTTCCCATTTACAACTCTGCATCTACGAGAGCAACTGAAGCAGTAAACCCTCGTGCAAACTCCTGCCGATGACTGCGTTACATACTTTCATTAGTCTTTTGAGATCAGTAGATTTGCAGTTTCTCCAAATGCTTACTTTCAAAATAAAAACCCCTTTATGAATTTTCCTAAAGGTGGTAATTCCCATAGCATCATCATTTGTGTCCCCTCCTGGAGGGTATCTCCCAGGCTGCAAATGTCGCAGTACTCTTGAAGATATCTAAGAACAAACCTAAGTTTTATCAAGTTCTTTCCCCTACAAAGGAAAAGGGGAAAGTTGCCTTGTTTGCTTAAAAGAATGATTTGTTATTCTGATAGAATTTTAAGTTTCAAAAAAAATGTGTTAAGGTATGTGTGTCCACTTAGTATAGCCTTAAAGGCTAGGAACAGGGGCTGACTCTCCAGAACAGTGTCAAAGTTTTCAAACTTAAACTTGAATCCTGGTTCACTTCAGCTTTTGTTTTGCTTTCTTAAGGCTTCTTTATTTTTCATACACATGATGCAGTTGAACTTAATTGTTTAAAATTGAAATGTAAGCTTATCAGCAAAAGACGAAAATAGAATTGCACAGTTGTAATAATCAAATAATTGTACTGCACAATTCCATGATTGTAAGGTATCCTGTAACAAGCAATGTTGTCTCCTATTTTTTGATACCTCTTAAACTTATGTCTTTTAGAAAGACAGTGCCTCTGTATGCTTTTTGTATTTTTACTGAGTGTAAATATTTGTTATATTTTTGGTTAAGAGAATGTAAAAGTACCATTTATTATTATCATATCTAATACATTGGTGGAATCAATAAAGAATCTGCAGTAACTTTCTCCGTATCTTACTGTAAATGGATGGTCCCGACTGAGTAATTGTACCTGTCATTTAGTGGTTCGTCTGTGATCGCGTCGATGCGAACACCGTATTTTGTGTCTAGAGAAATTGGAGTGGCCCAGTTACTGTCAGACAGAATCTGTGAAATGCCTAGTTGTTGTTTAGATAAAGGCAGTCATGTTTGATTGCCAACCAGAGAACAGTGGCTTAAACTCTACTGGGACACAAAGTTCACAGGCAAACCATCCAGGCTCAGATAGTAGCTCCAGTCCCGTGGAAGACTTGCATCCTGACTCCCAAAGGCATCACCTCAGTGCTTCAAGAAGGACAGAGAAGGGAGGTCTTAGGGGAAAGGTGTAAATGTGTTTCTGCTTACCTCTCATCAGAACCAGGTTGTGTGACCAGTAGCTGCAAGGGAACCTGGGAAATGATCTATTTTAGCTGAACAGCTGGTGTCCAAACAAAATGAGAATCGGTGTCAGTGATGAAGGAGAGAATAGATCTGAGGAGGGGCTGCCACACATGCCTGCGTGCAGCGCGTGGGGCAGTGTATACAAACGCAGCCACCCCGTCTAGGGGATCACCCCCCGGGACTCTGGCCAAGGAGGAGGAGACCTGCTTTAAGGCCCTGTGCAAAACCTTCCCCCTGTTCACTCCTCCCAGCGAAACACACACACACATACACTTCCTGGCCATTTCTCCACAGTCTCACCATTCATTCCATTATTTAGAAAACACTCAATAGAAATGCAGTAGATGGAGTAATGGTACCAGAAAGATAGCATACCCTAATATCTGGAGCTTCTTTATTTTGGAAAAGGGTCTTGGCAGATGTTATTAAGCATCTGGAAATGATGAGGTTACTTTAGATTATCTGAGTGGCCCTAAAAGATCCTTGCAAGGGACACAGAGGAAGGGAACAGGCACAGGAGCTAAGTGTCGTGAAGACGGCGGGGAGAGATGCAGCTGCGAGTCAGCACCCACAGCCCCGGAGCTGAGGAGGGAGTTCTCCAGCGCCTCCAGGGAAAGTGCTGCCCTGCTGAGCCTGCTCGCTGTGCTGGCCTGCGGACTGGGAGCGAATACATCTCACAGATCACCCAGCTGCGGTGATCTGTTAGCAGCAGCTCTGGGAAGGGAATCCAAGTTACCCCTGAAGTCCAGTCGCTGTAGCTAAGGGTTCTGGGGGCTCGTTAGCATGCCGCAGGGCCTGTCTTCCAGCTCCAGGACGCGTTTGATGCAGCTGAGAGAGGAAGTCGTGAGCCTAGAGCCCTCCACGGCAGCAAGTTTTATCAGCCTGTTAGTTTTGTCATTTCAGGCATTTTGGTATGTGTGTGCCATGTGTGGTACCATGTTTTGTGTTTTAGTTTTTAATTAATGGCTAATGACAATATCTTTTTTAGGATTTATTTACTTGGAAGTCAGAGACAGGGAGAGACAGATCATCCATCCACCGGTTCACTCCCCAGATGACTGCAGTGACCAGGGCTGGGCCAAGCCAAAGCCAGGAGCTTCATCCACATCTTGCACGTGGGTAGCAGGTGACCAGACACTTGGGCCATGTTCCGCTGCCTTCCCAGGCCACTAAGCAGGGAGGTGGATTGGAAGCGGAGCATCCGGGACTTGAACTCAGTGCCCATATGTGATGCCTGCGTTGCAGGCGGTGGCTTTACTCACTTGCCATTTAAAACATTTCGAATAGCTAAAATGTGCATAGAAATAAAATGTTAATGGAAAAAGCTTAACAAAACCATGACGGGAAAGTTCAGTAGTTGTAATTATTAAGGAAATTGAATCTGTAATGTAAGAGCCTTTGCACAAAGAGAACTCCTGGATGGCTTTACTGGAAAGTTCCACCAGACATGGAGGAAATAACTCTGAACTTACATAACAATATGTCCGAACCAGTAGGTTGATAAGGGTGTATGGTACTTCAAAAAGTTTTTGGAAAATTGAATTAAAAGGTGTGGTTTTAGCGCAAAAAAAAAAAATTGTAAATTCTTGCATCTGAGGGATTTGAAAGTTTTTCAAGAGGCCGGCATTGTCACGCAGAGGCTGGAGCCCCGGTAACTCCACTTCAGATTCCTCTCCCTGCTGATGTGCCTGGGGAAGCCACGGAAGGTGGCACAAGCGTTTGGGTTCCTGGGCAACTCAGATGGCATTCTAGGCTCCTGGCTTTGGCTTGACTCAGCTCTTGCCATCACAGCCTTTTGGAGAGTGAGCCAGCAGAGGGAAGATCTCTCTGTCTCTTCCTGTCTGTAACTCTGCCTTTCTAATAAATAAGTCTTTAATAATTTTTAAAGCTATGAACTTAAAAAATGTTTTACACCAAAACTTGTTTAAAAATTTATTTGAAATGCAGAGTAACTTGGTGGGGGAGAGAGCCTCCATTATACTGTTCACTCCCCAGATGGCTGCGATGGCCAGGGTTGGCTTCATCGAGGTCTCCCAGGTTGGTGGCAGGGCCCAGTCCTTGGGCCATCTGCTGCTGCTTTGCTCTTGTCCAGGTGCATTAGTATGGAGCTGGATCAGAAGTGGAGCAGCCAGGACTTGAACTGGTGCTTAAATAGGATGCTGGTATTGCAGACAGTGGCTTTATCCACTGTACCACAACACCCTTGCATCAAAAAAATTTTTTCCCCAAAGCTGTGATTTAAGGAGTACAAATTTCATAAGTACAGCTATACTGAGAAGACCAACTCTATACTAAGTAAAGATTTCAACAATTTACACAAAGACACACACACACACACACACACAACACTGAGAACAAGTTTTATAGTTAATTCTCCTGGTACAACTTCTTGAGGACAGAGGTCCTACATGGAGAGCAAGTGCACAGTGACTCCTGTTGTTGATTTAACAATTGACACTCTGATGTATGATGTCAGTGATCACCCGAGACTCTTGACATGAGCTGCCAAGGCTATGGAAGCCTTTTAAACACACAGTTTGTCAGTATTTAGACAGGCTGTAAGCTGAGTGGAAGTTGTCTCCTCCCTACAGAGAGAAGTCCATCCTTTCATGGCCCCTTCTTCAGACCGGGACCTCACAGAGGTCTTCACGGAGGACATTTCACTGCCACAGTGTCTTGGCTTTCCACGCCTGAACTGCCCTCTTGGGCTTTTCAGCCAGACCCGAATGCCTTAGGGGATGTGCATCAAAACGTTTAATTGCGTTTTCCACAAACTTCTTTGAAGAGGCTTTGTAGCACAGCTGGTTAAGCCACTGTTTGGTGGGCCTGGGGAGTGCCAGCTACTTTGTTGACAATTCAGCTTTCTGCTCTTATGTTCTAGAAGGCAGGAGATGATGACTCAAGTGGTTGGGCCGCTGGCGCTTAGCTGGGAGACCTAGATGGCATTCTGGCCGAACCCGCACTGCCGTGGGCATTCGAGGAGTAGACCTGTGAATGGAAAAGTCTTGCTTCTACAGCGCTGGTAAAGAAAGTGAAAATAAGCGATAAAAATTAAAGTCATGTTTAGAAACTACCAACTAAAAAAAAGGCCGTAGAGTTGGAAAATACATTGTGGTTAATATGACTTTCAAGGGACTAGCTTTCAGAATTAATAAACATAATATTAATACATACCAAGTAATTGACAACACCCAGCAAAAAAAATGGCCCAAAGACTTAGACACCTCCTAAAAGAAAATTGTTCATCAAACGTAGGGAGATATGCTGAATCCCATGGTGAGAAAGACTCTAGGTAGGTTGGGGTTTGGCTAGGAGCAGGTGTTCTGTGCTGCTGGTGTTCAGCATGGTGGCTGATGATCCTGAGCAACGTGATCCACCAGGGCCAGCAGGTGGCGCCATGTTATTATAGGACTGGTTCTATAAAGAAATGAGAGTGAGGTAACTTTTTTTTAAGGTTTATTTTTTTGAAAGAAGTCTTCCAGCCCCCGGTTTACTCCCCAAATGGCCGCAGCGGCTGTAGCTAGGCCAGTGTGAACCCAGGAGCCAGGAGCTGCTTCTGGGTCTGCCACCCTGGTGCAGGGGCCCAAGCACTTGGGCCATTCTCCACTGCTTTCCCAGGCCATAGCAGAGAGCTGGATCAGAAATGGAGCGGCTGGGATTCGAATCGGCACCTGTGTGGGATTCCAGCACCGCAGGTGGCGGCTTTCCCTGCTGTGTCACAGCGAGGGCCCCAGCAAGGTGATTTCCTGGCCTTCTTTCCAGACAGTCACCTCCCCCTGCCCCATGGGATACTTGAGAAGAGTCTTCCTTTACAGCGGTAACAGAACTGAAGTGTCTCCGCAGCGGGAAGTGCTGTAGGACTCCAAGCGGCTTCTAGTTGGAGAGAATGTGTACTTGTGAATGGACAGCCTGCCACAACCTTAATACTGTGCTTCATACATTTGGGCTTAAGATTTAGAAACGTTCATTGTTGGTCTTTTCCAGGGGTCCCCAGAGAAATGTATCAGAAAATACAAGAGGTGGCGTTCTAAGAGGAATGGGAAAGCAGGTAATGGGGGTAGGGATCTGTGTGACCACGCACTGAGCAGCCGCGTGTTCGGCAGATCCATGGAAGCTGTTCCTGTTTACCTTGGCCATGCTAATGGGTGTGTGATGGTTCCTTGTGGTTTTAGTTTGCACAAGTTGAGCTTTTCATGTTCCTATGGACCACTTCCTTTCCTGTCTCATGAAATGCCTCTTAAGTCTGTCTTTTCCTCATTGACCTGTGGGTGCTCTTCATAAATTCTGTGTGTGATTCCTTTGGCTCCTCCCCCTTGGGCTTGGAGGGGGCGGGTCACATCCTTTAACAGTGTCTCTTGCTGAAGAGAAGTTCCTAATTTTAAGCTGACAAAATGTATTACTCTGTGTTCTACTTGAGGAGTTTTTCCCAGCTCAGGTTCATGAGCACATTCTGTGTTACAGTGTAACTAGTGGAGCATTTTGCGGTTTCAGTTCAGCTGTGACACTGCTCGTGTGTGGGGTGAGGAAGGATCGGGTCTGATTCTTCAACCTGCGCCACCTGTGGGGAGGCCTGTTCGCCGGTGCAGGTCAGCGCCATCCTTGCAGTGAATCGAGTGTCCCCCTGTGGGTGTGCGAGTTTACACTTGGGGCCTGTGTTTCACTCTGTGTCTCCGTCCCCTGGTACAGCACTGCCTCCATCGCTCTCACACTGTAACACGTACTACCGTCTGGTAGAGGAAGCTCCCCGAGCCGCCTCTCCCCTTTCGGGAATGTCTTAGCCTTCTTTACATCACTGCATTTCCAAGTAATCTTGAGAACCAGCTTTTCAACCCACATACGTGTGCCCACAGCCTTGTGACTGGAATCATCTTGAGTTTGTTAATCAGTGTGAGGGAAATTATTGTCCTGAAATTCAGCAAAGCAGGCGTGCTGCTCTGCATCCTTAGATGTCGCCTTGCCTTCTGCTTCCTTGGTCTAAGTGCTTTCCTGAAGGATCTATCTGTGTGTTTGATGTGGGTTGTTGTTTATTCCTGCCAAACAAGTAGAAGTGTTTAGTGTCGAGCTTCCATCCCTCTTACTAAACTAATAATTAGACAATTTACAGCTCACGTCAGCTCTGCTTCTTCCTAATTCTTTTGACTGTTATTAGCTGGAGCTCTCCGTGTAATGGTGACAGATTTGAGAAGTAAAATGTCTGTATTTCGCCACTAAGTAGGGTGTGCTGTAAGGTTATGTGTGCGCTACTCTCAGCTTGAGGAAGTTCCACTCCATGTCTGGTTTGCTAAACCTTATTAATGATAAATAATGTTGAACTCTGCCAAATGCTTTTTCTGAATCTTCCGAGATAGCTATGGTTGTTGGCCTCTGTTCTGAGGATGTGGTGGCCCACTCAGCGTGGCTGTGTGACCAAACAGCACGAGACAGCCGTCATGTTACTGCTCACAGCACAGCAGTGCGTAGTCAAGCTGGCTGGTCTCTTCCATAGCAATGGAGACCTCTGCTCAGGGGCCAGATGCGGAGGCCAGGACCTGGCTAAAGGCTCGGGGCGGGGGCTCCTGTCCACTGAGTGAGTGCTCACCCGAGTCCCGGACCTTGGCCAGGCGGACCTGTGTGTCCGCATGGACTTGGTCTCCTGGGGCCCCTGAAGTTGAGTTTTAAGGGCGCGCACCGGGACTGAGCCAGGCACGCCGCGACTCTTCACTGCACCCCAGTGTGTTCCCCCGGCAGTCCCGGGCTCACCCAGGTTCGGTGGCAGGGACAGGTTAACACAATCCACGCACAGCCCCCAGTGCTGCAGCCTCCAGCGCAGGTGGACTGTGGGCCCCCCGGGGCTGGCGTGGAAAGCAGCAGCGCGCCAGCCTTGTTCAAGCCAGCACGCTCGGCCCCGCCTCAGCACGGGGGAGCCTGTCTGTCCCGAGTGCTCTTGGCTGGGAAGAGGGGTGCACGGGCTGGAGCTGGGTCTGTCCCTGGCCGTCGGGTCGCCAGGCAGCATGCAGCCGCACCTGTCGCTACTGCTGAGCCGTGGAGTCCGTGCTCTTGGTAACTGGTGGTTACTTCATTTAACTGTGAGATTGCTTATGTGGCAAAGGGAATCAAAACGCCTTCGGCAGCCTCCCTGTAGCTCTAGAACAGAGCGGTGCGTGGACTGTCACGCTGGGGTCAGAGGAAACAGGCAGGCATGGTCCCTGAGGTCGGGCCAGGAGAGAGTGGCTGACTTCCCGCCGAGCTCTGCGTTCTCTGGCTGAGCCGCATCTTCGCGCGCGGCTTCCTCAGTGGCTGCCTTGTGCCACCTGCTGTCTGGGCTCTGCTTGCGCGGCGGGGAGCAAGGCCAAGGCACAGGCCGGCAGTTTGCTCTGACATGAAGCAGATGTTGACCAAGGATAGAGCAGCTGTGCTGTTCAGGATTTCCCCAAAGGAACCGGGAAGCTGACGTCCCTGCAGAAGCGTGCCCGCCCATATTTGTGCTTGTGCGTCAATGCAAAACCGTGGGTGCGGTCGGTGAGCAGGTGCGGGCGGTGTGAGTCAGTGTCGTTCAGTGCTGAGATGAAGTGAGTTCTCAGGCCGTGAAAACACATGGGAGAATCTTAACTGCATATATTTTATTAAAGATTTATTTATTTGGGCCATGCCGCGGCTCAATAGGCTAATTTTCCACCTGCGGCGCCGGCACTCTGGGTTCTAGTCCTGGTCAGGGCGCCAGATTCTGTCCCGGTAGCCCCTCTTCCAGGCCAGCTCTCTGCTGTGGCCAAGGAGTGCAGTGGAGGATGGCCCAAGTGCTTGGGCGCTGCACCCGCATGGGAGACCAGGAGAAGCACCTGGCTCCTGCCTTCGGATCAGCGCGGTGCGCCGGCTGCAGCGGCCATTGGGAAGTGAACCAACGGCAAAAGGAAGACCTTTCTCTCTGTCTCTCTCTCTCTCACTGTCCACTCTGCCTGTCCAAAAAAAAAAAAAGGAAAAAGATTTATTTATTTGAAAGGCAGGGTTAGGGAGAGACAGAGAGCGAGGTCTTCTATCTGCTGGCTCATTCCCCAGTTGGCTGGAGCTGGACCGGGATGAAGCCAGGAGCCAGGAATTCCCATCAGGGTCTCCCACGTGGGCGCAGGGGCCCAAGCACTTGGGCCATCCTCCACTGCATTTCCAGGCTGGCCCGTCCGCATGTGCGTGGGGGTGCGGGGGTGTGGGCGTGGGCTTGAAGAGGATCAGTAACAGGAAACTAACGACCACGTCGTGGCAGCACGCACGGGTGGGTGCTGTGTACGAGGGCAGCCACGGGCCCAGGACGCGCGCTGGGCCACCCCCACCTGGGCTCTGGCCCTGCCCGCTACATCTCTGCGCCCCTCCAGGAAGCCATGCGCGCAAGTGGACTTAGAGAAAAGTGAGGGGGGGCCCTAGGGGTCTTCGGGGCTGCTCCAGATTTCCCTGCGTCCCCCTCCCCTCGCTGGCTGCCCTTGACCTCGTGAGGTTTATTGGCTTTGTTAACATTGTTTTTGTGGCATTTTGTGGGCATCTGAGCCGGTGGCAGGGTACGGGTAGGCACACCGACGCTCTGCAGCGCTCCGCGGCGCCGAGGTCAGACTCCGTGCCCGCTGCGGCGGTGACCAGCGCGGTGCGCACCGGCTGGCAGGGAGTCCCATGTGTCTCTGCCTGCCGCCCTCAGGGCTCAGCCCCTTGCAGCTGTCGGATGTCTCCCTTGACAGCCTCCAGCGCACTGCGCTGTGTGTGCAGGCTGCATTTCGGTTCCACTCGTCGGGGTGTTCCCGCCTTGGCGCCTGCAGGGGGCGCTGCTGTGACCGAGGGTGTGCACGGATCCCCCGGAGCCCTGCTCTCGACCCAGATGACGGTTCTGGGAGGTGTCTGAGGCGCCCCCACAGGGATCCCGCAGGGTCTGTGCCGTGCTCCAGCCCCTCTGTCATACCTACCGACCATCTTCGGTCATCTTTGGTGCAGCTGCGATTTGCTTTTCCCTAATGGTTAGTGAGGTCGAGCACCTTTTCATGTGCTCGTTAGTCAGCTGTGTGTTTTCTTGGGAGAAATGTGTATTTAAGTCCTCTTCCGGGTCTCCCTTGTGGGTGCAGGGGCCCCAGGGATTCGGGCCATCTTCTGCTTTCCCACGCGTGTTAGCAGGGAGCTGGGTTGGAAGTGGATCAGCCGGGACGCAAATCGGCGTCCATATGGGATGCCAACGTCACAGGTCCTCCAGGCCACAGCACTGGCTCCTAGGTTCAAGTCTCTGATCCTTTTGAATTTTTGTATATGGTTCAAGTTAAAGTTTGCTTCATTGTTTTTATATGTGGTTATCCTGTTTCCTAACACCATTTGTTGAAAAAAAAAAAAAAAAACTGTTTTGATAATGGTAGATTTGTTCCAAAATCACTAAGTGCAACAGTTTCTTCTTTGTCCTTTGTTTGTCAAGATCTTTTTGGATCTTAAAGGTTTCTTGAGATTCTAAATGAAATTTAGGATGGGATTTTCTATTTCCAAAAAAAATTTTTTGCATTTATTATTGGAAGGTCAAAGTTACATGGGGCCATTACCTGCAGTGCTGGCATCCCATATGGGTGCCAATTCGAGTCCCGGCTGCTCCACTTCCGATCCAGCTCTCTGCTATGGCTTGGGAAAGCAGTAGAAGATGGCCCAGGTCCTTGAGCCCCTGCACCTGCATGGGAGACCTGGATGAAGCTGCTGGTTCCTGGCTGTGGATCGGCTCAGCTCCAGCCGTTGTGGCCAACTGGGGAGTGAACCAGGGGATGGAAGAGCTCTCGCTCGCTCGCTCTCTAACTCTGACTTTCAAGTAAATAAATAAATCTTAAAAAAAAAAAAAAAAAAGTTACAGAGAAGCAAGATTCATTCCCAAGAAGGGCACAGCGGCTAGGCTTGGGCTGGGCAGGAGCCAGGAGCCAGGAGCCTAATCTGGGTCTCCCACATGGGTGGCAGGAGCCCAAGGACGTGGCCATCTTCCGCTGCCTTCCCCAGGCCATTAGGGAGCTGCATCAGAGGTGGAGCAGCAGGGATGCCAGCAGCTTTACCCACTACACCACAACACCAGCCCATCACTGGGGTTCTGATAGAGATTCCGTTAATACCGTAGATTAGTTTGGGTAGTACTGACATCGTAAAAAAATTGTCTTCTTGGGCCGGCCTTGTGGTATAGTGGATAAAGCCATGGCCTGCCGTGCCAGAATCCCATATGGGTGCAGGTTTGTGGCTTAGCTATTCCACTTCTGATCCCACTCCTTGCTCATGGCCTGGGGAAAGCAGCAGATGGAGTGCCTGCCATCCACATGGGAGACCTGGAAGAAGCTCCTCCTGGCTTCAGCCTGGCCCAGTGCTGGCCATTGTGGCCATCCAGGGAGGAAATGATGGAGCCCTCTGTCTTTCCCTCTGTGTAACTCTGAAACTAAATCCATCTTTAATTCTCCTATTCAAAGAACATAGTTGTTGTTTTTGTTTTGTTTTGTTTTTTAACAGGCAGAGTGGACAATGAAAGAGAGAGAGAGAAAGGTCTTCCTTATTCCGTTGGTTCACTTCCCAATGGCCGCTGCAGCTGGCGCACCACACTGATCCGAAGCCAGGAGCCAGGTGCTTCTCCTGGTCTCCCATGCGGGTGCAGGGCCCAAGCACTTGGGCCATCCTCCACTGCCTTCCCGGGCCCCAGCAGAGAGCTGGACTGGAAGAGGGGCAACCGGGATAGAATCCGGTGCCCCGACCGGGACTAGAACCTGGTGTGCCGGTGCCGCAAGGCAGAGGATTAGCCTATTGAGCTGCTGCACCGGCCAGAACATAGTTTTTCCATTTATGTCTTTTTCAGTAACGTTTTCTTAATTTCCCTTTCAGATTATTGTTATGAGTGATTGTTTTTCATGTGTTGATTTTTGTAACTTGCATTTTTACTGAATTCATTCATTCTAATGGTTATTTTTGTGGACCCGGTAGGGTTTTTTTTTAAATTTTTTTTATGGACAGGCAGAGTGGACAGTGAGAGAGAGACAGAGAGAAAGGTCTTCCTTTGCCATTGGTTCATCCCCCAATGGCCACTGTGGCCGGCATGCTGTCGCCGGCACACAACGCTGATCCAAAGCCAGGAGCCAGGTGCTTCCTCCTGGTCTCCCATGGGGTGCAGGGCCCAAGCACTTGGGCCATCCTCCACTGTCGTCCCGGGCCACATCAGAGAGCTGGACTGGAAGAGGAGCAACTGGGACAGAATCCGGCGCCCCGACTGGGACTAGAACCCTCAATAGGCAGAGGATTAGCCTATTGAGCCGCAGCGCTGGCCCTCAGTAGGGTTTTCTACATAAATGATCATGGCTCATGGGGACAGAAATAATTCCATTTCCTTTCCAGCTTGGATGCCTTTTTTCTTACCTAGTTCATTAGGCTACGACTTTGAATGTGTGAAATGATACAACTGGCCTGTTCCTGGTTTGAAAAGTTCCCTGTCTTCCATCACTCAGTGTCATGTCTGTTGTGGGCTCTCCTTGTAGAGCCCTCATTCTGTAGAGATTGCTCCCTTCCTGTTCCTAGTGTTGAATTTTGTCAAACACTTTGTATCAACTGAGTTGGTAGTGTGTGTTTCCTGTTTTGTAAATTTGGTCTGCTGGGTAACTTTCATATGTTGAACCATCTTCGCATTGCAGGAATAAACTCCACTTGGTATGGTTTAGTCCTTTTAATGTGTTGCTGTAACGTATTTAGTTTTTTTCTTTCCAATTTATTTATTGGAAAGTCAGTGGGAGACAGCGGGGAAGGTATCTCCCATCTACTGGTTCCAGTCAATTTACTATTTTGTTGAGAATTTTTGCATTGTTTTTCCTCTGGTTGTTCTCAAGATTCCCTGTGTTTGAGCGATGTGATGATTACCTTTTTGTGGGTTTCTTTCATTGGATCCTACTTGGAGCTCACTGATTTGTATTTATATATTCACTTCTTTCCTCAAATCTGGGAAGCTTACAGCCAGTATTCTTTGAAACTAGGCTCTTGGCCCTCTTTTCTTTCTTGAATCCCTACAATGTGTATATTGGTTGGCTTGATGGTGTCCCAGAAGTCTCTTAAATGGCTAACTTGTTAAATTTTTTCCCTTCTCTCAGTAACTGCATATGACAACCCCATTGCTGCCGCCGAAGGATAACTACGGTAGTGTATGTGTTTCAGAGTCTTCCCTGGGGTACCCCCCTCACTCTGCATCAAAGAGGCACACTTTGATTTCTTGATTCACCAGCTTTGTTCACAATTTCTCATATCCAAATTAGGTTTTATAGACTTGGCCTTCTTCCCTCTCATTCTTGTTGTACTGTCATATTTCTTATTTGTTAAAATTTTATATTTTAAATGGAGGAGCAAGGAGAAAGGGAGCGAGCTGTCAGCTGATTCACTCCCCCAAAGCCCCCAAAAGCCACGCCTGGGCCAGGCTGAAGCATGTCTCCCATGCGAGTGACAGTAACTCAGTCATTGAAGCCACCACTGCTACTCCCCCAGGTTTACGTTAGGAGTCAGGATCCAGAGCCGAGGAGTAGACCCGAGCACTCGGATGAGGGGTGCCATCATCTTAACCACAGGACAAAATGCCTGCCCCTGTTGGAGACATTTTAAGCACGTGTATGCAGAGAATTCATGAGCTTCAACAATATACACAAGGGAGAGTAACACTTAGGTTCTCCTCCATCTCTCTTCTGTACAACTTCTGAATTTGTTTTCTAAAGTGTAATTTTATTTCATTAATGGGTATATGAATATTGTACGTGGATGCTTTGAATTACCCGCTGGAGCTGGGCCAGGTGATGAGGACTCTGGACAGTAGCACCCCTGCTAGATGAGCTGTTACAGAAAATCAAGTATTTTTCTCTGCAGCTGTGCTGCTCAAACAATTCTCCATGCGGCATGTTTATTAAGTGACTCCTGCCCAGCCAAGCCTGTTGAAGGCCCTTGGGATTTAGCCATCCAGGGTTGCAAAGTTGCATATGTTGCTGGTTTATACAAGAATACCTAGAATTGTCTTTTTGTATCTGGTAGCAGTAAGATGTGCTCATGCAATTACTGAGATCGTCACGGTGTGAATCTCTCTCCTGCACCTCCAGCTGTTTGTCCAGAGAACTTCTATAACCCACTTACTTAATATTTGTTTTGAAGTCTGTCTATCTGCACCCACACTGGAAATCAAGTTCCTGGAGGGTAAAGCAGGTTGTTTTGTTCACCACTGTATTTCCAAATGCTTAAACATAGACTAAGTTAAAACACGGTAATTAAACATAGTAAGCTAAATAAGCCTAAGACGTTATAAACTGTGCACAGAATGCTCAAGAAAAATTTTGTGAATGTCGAGATTTTCCTGTGCAGTTGTGCTAGTTCGGTCAGTGTGAGTGTCCTGCTCAGGGCAGGTGCTGGGCAGGTTGCTTTCTTGTGCCCCCTGGTGGTGTGGAGGTGGCAGAACCTTTCAGAGGTAGCACCTAGTGTGCAAGTTAATTAGGTCAATGGTGCCCCACCTTTGGATGGGATTAATTTTGGTCACAAGCATAGTTGGGAGAGGTTGTCATAGGCCAGGCAGCTCCCCTTGGCCCCTTCTACACATGGCCAGTTGCCTTTGAGCTTCACCGCCGTGTGGTTTTGACATGCCTGGAGACCCTGGTCAGGATGGCAGCACCATGCTCTTGTACCTCCAAAAGGGTAAGCTAAATACACACTTCTGTGTCAAGTAGCCAGCTGCAGGCATGGCTACAGCAACACCAGACAGACTCATGTGGATGTGGCCCACCTGAGCATGCTTCTTATAAACAGCTTTTCCAAAAGCACTCCTTATTCGGTTGTGGACAGAACGTCTTCTAGTTCTGTTTCAGACCTAGAAATCCTGAAAGTTCACTCTCTCTGTCCTTAGTCTTGCAAAGCAGATGCAGTGTTTCCAGGAAGGGGTTGTCAAAAAGCAAGTCTCTGATTCCTCTTTGTTTTGGCATCTCAGTTGAGTACAGCTATGCACAGAATTCTAGTTCAGATAAATGTTCAGAAATTTGCAGAACTGTTCCATTTGTCCCAGACCACAGAGTTACTGCTGAGAAACCATGCAATCCTCAGAGGATAAGGGAATAACCGGAGAAATTTCCAATGCTGAATAACCAAGGCTTTTTTTTTTTTTTTTAATCTGAAAGGTGGAGTTAGACAAAGAGACCCTCATTCTGCTCGTTCATGCCCCAGATGGCTGCAATGGCCAGGACTGGGCTGGTCCAAACCCAGGAGCTTGTGGGTCTCCTGCATGGGTGCAGGGGTCCCTGAAGCACTTGGGCCATGTTTCACTGCTTCCCCAGGCCATTAGCAGGGAGCTGGATCGGAAGTGGAGCAGCCGGGACCCAAACCGGCACCCATGTGGGATGCTGGCACCGCAGGCAGTGGCTTTACCTGCTAGGCCGCAGCGCCAGCCCCGGGAGTCTTTAGAATGAAAGGCCCACTGACAGCTAGTAAATGAAAGACTGAATACATAAAGGAGAGCACGAAGCGTTTATTTCACTGTATTTGAGTGGCAGAGGTTTCCCCTCTGCTGCTTGACTCTGCAACTGCCCTTACCTGCTGGGGCGGGGCCCTGCCAAACCCAAGGGCCAAGAATTCCTCTGGGGTCTCCTGTGGCTGGCAGTCGTGCAAGGCCTTCCCAGGGTGTGCATTTAGCAAGACGCTGGATCAAAAGCTGAGCTGGGATTTGAACTGGGTACTCAGGTAACACGCAAGCCGCAGCCCTGCTGCTCTGCCAAATGCCTTCCCCTCCCCCCACCCCCTTGGAAGCATTTTCCTTGCTTTCTTTCCTTGGTCTGGCCCCTGAACCCTCTGGCCCTTGTCCCTCCCATCCCTCATTACTTACAGGATGGTTTCTTCCTCAGCTACCGGATCACATTTGTTGCTTCAGAATACAGGTTGGAGAGAGAACAGACTGTTTGTTTGTTTGTGGTTTGCAGGAGCAGCTGACCTGTGGAGCCCCGTGAGCTAAGGTGCGCGTTGTAAGATGTGGCTGCAGCCACAGAGGAACGCCTGGCTCCTGGAGAGAACGCAGCAGCAGCAATCGGAGGTCAGTCAAACCTCCACACGCTTGTGAAAACTGTTTACGGGGTAAAATGTTTGTGGCCTTGACAAAAAGTAGTCTAACAGTCTGTGCCTCTGCTGAGACATGAGTGAAACGTGCAACACTTGGTTTTTAAAGAAACCGCAGCAGCAGGGCTGGCAGACGGGGCACACTGCCCGGGGCGTGGGCAGGGCTCACGCACTGGAGCCACACACGGCCACGTGCAGGCCACATATGCTTAGATGACTGAAGGTAGAGATTCTGAAGGAAGTGCCTATCTAGTACCTATGGAGGAATGCTTGCTGGACCCCAGGGCAGGCTCTCAGCCCTGACACCGCTGAGCAGTGAGCCGCAGTGAGCTGCGAAAGCCCGAAGGAGCCCTGGAGCTCGTGTTCCCAGGAGAGCGGAAGATGGGCTTGGACCCGAGCATTGTCTTTGCTTGTCTCGTACTCCCTCCTCCCGTGATGCAAGGCACCAGGATCGCATTCTGCACACTTGCTCCTTAGGTCACCGATTAAACACCTGACTGTCGTCTTCAGGGAGGAACTTGCTTCTAGTACACGCTAAGATTTTTTTTTCCTGGGCAGGCCTAACGATGGCCAGGACAGGAATGAACAGGATGATGCTTCGGGTCACAAGAGGCCCAGGGGCTGCAGATACCTGAGGGACAGGATTGTGTGAAAACAAAAAAAATTCATAACCTGGAACAGAAAAACAGTTCAAGGGAAAAACATGAACTGTCAGATAAAGGTGCTATCCAATGGTTGTCGTCGTCTTCACTGGACCACCTTGGATGGAGACCACATAGGGTAGAATTTCATTCCGTTTCTTCCCAGGTGACCAAAGCATTCAGCAGAGGGCGCATCACTTGTAGGCAATCGACTACACCGTCGTGGATGTGTCTGTGTGTATGTCCTTCAACAGCAGAAACTCGGAATACAGGTCTTCTAACCAGCATCCAGTTCTGTAGCTTGGAAAGGCTGCAGAGACCTCCCACCCAGCAGTTTACTCCCCAGCTGTGCACAGCATTCGGGCGTGGCAAAGCCAGGAACCTGAGTCCCTGGGAAGCTGGGTCTGGGACTTGCACCTGTGGACAGCGTCAGCCTAACTGCAGATCCTCACTAGGACTGTTAGAAATCACCGTCAACAACGGATTTTTTTTTTTTTTTTTTTTGACAGGCAGAGAGGATAGTGAGAGAGAGACAGAGAGAAAGGTCTTCCTTTTGCCGTTGGTTCACCCTCCAATGGCTGCCGCGGTAGGCGCGCTGCGCTGATCCGATGGCAGGAGCCAGGGGCTTCTCCTGGTCTCCCATGGGGTGCAGGGCCCAAGCACTTGGGCCATCCTCCACTGCACTCCCGGGCCACAGCAGAGAGCTGGCCTGGAAGAGGGGCAACCGGGACAGGATCGGTGCCCTGACCGGGACTAGAACCCAGTGTGCCGGCGCCGCAAGGTGGAGGATTAGCCTAGTGAGCCGCGGCGCCGGACCAACAACGGATTTTAAGCCAGTTTCCCCGTAGAATGAGGACAGAAGTCACTGGAACTTCCCGAAACACTCTTCCCTAATTTTCTCACAGACCCATGCTCGTCACCCCTTCCTCAAGCTGTGACAACCGGAAATGTCTACTGACAGTGCCACATGTTCCTTGGGGTGTAAAATCACTCCATAAGGGAGTCACCCTGAATCTGCTGAATACAAAGGTAATTTAACAGGTTAAAGAAAAAACACCCAGGCATGAATCAAACCTCTCTAAGTGCATATTAAATTTAACCCCTCTTTTCTAATGTGGATTCTGGTAAACAGCTCCTTACAGAAATGGAAGATTATATTATTTAGAGAAAAGAAAACAAAACAGGAGTGGAAGAAAACATTTATTGAATCAAAATCAATACTTTTTTTTTAATATCTATAAGCCAACACTGAACTCACTTTATTCAAGAATGAACACAATGTACAAAAAAAGTATGCTTATATTATAAAAATATGTCAATTTTATCTTCTGGGTGCTAAGCAGAAGTCATTTTAAACAAAATCAAGGCAAACTTGTTCTCTAATGAAACTGCTATAATTTAATAACACGAGTGAAAGCGGATGCTGCCCCGAAGTCACTGCAGGTGACTGCTGCCCCAATCCGTGGGATCACTCTTCGTCCCGCTCCCCTTGCCTGAGCAGCTGTTAGCAAAGTATTGATAGCATCATGAACTTCGCGCCGGACCTCTGTTGATTAAATCATCTTCAGTTCAGAGAGGTGTTGCTAAAGGGAACGGTGCCTCCTGAGAACCACGGTCCCACGTGTGAACGGGGTTAGCTGCCTCCCTGAATAATGGCACGGGCTGCTCTACAGGGGGTCGCCCCTGGGCCTGTGCACGACAGCAAAAGGCTGAAGCGCCCAGCCCAGGGTTTACCGTGAAACACTCTTGCACCGCCGGCACACACTGCTCCTTGGAGCAGTTGCAAACATAGCGATGAGAATGAGGAATAAAATAAACCAGGAGCTGGGCGAAGGACAATGGCTCCTGATCCTCTTGTTTCAGGAACAAAATGACAGGCACAAAAAGTCACAACTGAAGTAGACAGAATCATTTCAGTGCTCATAATGCCAAAGAACCTCATCTGTCAGAGAGCTCACCCCAGCAGTGCAGCGGGGCAGATCCCAGAATGCACCAGGAATTAATGACAGCAGAGGAAGTGAGGTTTAGAAGTTGTTAAACTGCTTATTTCTGAAGAGTCCAATGTTTTACCTTGATTATTCTTTCTCTGTGCTTGGAACTGGCAGGTAGGAAGGCTCAACATGGCAAAACACACGGATGGAGTAAGCTGGTGCTCTACTTTGGGAAGATGGAGAGGAGAAATGCATTCATGTTTTGCCTGTGTCAACCTGACACTCAGCTCAGGCAGCTGTTTCACAAGCACCTGGGACTATGGTAACTGAAAGCAGAGGGAAACAGCTCCCCAATAGCACTGCATGAAATGTTAATCCTACTACATACCGTTGGCTAGGCCTCAACTGGACCTGGGGTTTACACAGAACACAAACCACTGACTGGGGCGTAACAATACTCTAGTGTAGAAAAAGAAACATTTACAGAAGTATCTGAAATACACAAAATCAGCAAAGGATAAATACATTTTGGAACCTGAGCCAAGGCTGTTTTCCCTGGCAATGGTTCAGCCAGGTCAGTGTGCTGTTCTTGCCAACTTCTACGGCCTGCGGCTCTGGAGGCCCGGCCTTAGGACACTGGCCACAAGCTCCACACACGGGACAGCACCGTATTAAACAGAACTAACCAGGCAACAGGCAATGCATACACAGAGCAATGAAGATGCTCAGGATCAGACTGGCTGAGCAGACTACCCCACACGCAGATACAGAACCACAGGTCCTGGTGCTCAAATAAATACCCTGACAACAGATGAATGCCATAAGAACGCTGGCTTTGCTTTTACTGCAACTCCAACCAGACCCCAAGCTATGCCTTTATACTAGGCTGTAAGTTTCTGTTTCTATGGAACTGATGTGAGGTGCTGCTGTCGCCACCTGTCTCTAGCAGCAGCAGTATCACTAACCCAGAGCAGCGAGACCATTTCAATTGCTACACCCTGTGGGCTCCCAGCGAAGCGATTACGGAACGCACACACATCCCTAGTCTGTTGAAGGATCACACATCAGTGGTGACAAGTTAGCAGATAACAGTGTGTCCTTGCTTACTGGTGAAATCATAAGGCAGAGGGGGTGGAAGTGCAAAGAAAAATGTTTAAAATGGAGAAGAACTACAAAATGGTGTTAGCATTCACAAAAAAAAAATCATGCTGCGGTCAGATCCATACTGATTAAACGTGGGAAATTCAGCTACGATCCCAAGAGCTCTGTCCAGGAGTCCAAAGGCATGCATGGCAGCTGAAGGGAATGAAGGGCTCGGCTGACAGAGTCTTCTTGGAGCAAAACAGTAACATCTCAGCGGAGGAATCACAAGGAGGTGAACAAGCTGTCATCACACTTCTTGTTTGTAATTAAAAATAAGAGAAATGCAATCACAAGACCAAATTTGGAGAAGAGTGGACAGAAAAAATATAGAAATTCACAATAACCTACAAACCAAAAGAAAAAAAATCAAATTACTTTCATATTCTCCGGGTTTATCATTTTAGAAAGTAGCCTTATAACTTCACTGCTGTTCAAAAGGACACAGAAAGCAAAGCCACCTCCCCTTCTGGACATCGCAAAGGTTTTCAACTTCGTTAAAAAACACAATTTAACACTTACACGCCAACTCCTGTAACTACCTAGGACATTCCCTTCAAACACACTCAGCCAACTAAAATATTTTTGCCTTCCCCATTAAGTTCACAATTTAAAAGAAATGAGAACAAAATACATTTCTGCTCCCCAGCGCTCCATGAAGGCTGGTGGCGACAGCACCTATGTGGGGGCCTCGTCCGCCCCAGGTACTCACGGGGAGGGAAGCATGGCTATCCTGCCTTCGTGTCCACCAGCTGCATCTGCACGTTGGCAGACATGCCCCCGCCGTAGCCTCCCTTGGACTGCATTTGGTTCTGAATGGAGCTAACCTAAAAATAAAGCAAATGAAAATGAGGTGCAAGGTTCTGTACAACTGAAGTGGTCCTTCTGCTACCGTCTTAGCTGGTGTTTTCAGAAGGACAACTTTGGAAAACAGTAATAATTCCATAAGCAGATTTCCAGTTTAAAAGGCAAATGGTGAGACTGGTCACTTTAAATAATTGCAATCAACTTAAGACATCTCATAGATTATACCTTAATTACTTAGAACAGAAACTGGACCAGCAAAGATAAGTCTTACGATCTTAATTAATATAGCCTCACAAAGTTACCAAAAAAAATAAAGTCCAAGAATCCAAAGACAGATCATAGTCCAAGTTCGTTAACTGTTTATCCTCTCTGAAGAGCAGGCTGCTCATCGGCTCACTGTGACAGTCACCTGCAAGCTGTGCAGGGCCTTCAGTGCACCATTATTCCAACATTAGATCCTGTAAACGGGAAAACCAGTCTGGAAGCAGAATTAAGGAGTCCAGCTAGACAGCTGGAAAACAATGGCTAGCAGTAGGATCTCGGACGTGCTGAGCAACAGGAGCCATCACTCTGGGGGAGTATGACGTGGCCAGCACACACCACGGCTTGACAGGAGAAGGAATGGGGGGCCACCCTCACTCCACAGTCCACTCATCAGCACTAAGTGAGCGCTTCTTGGTGACCCTAAGGTAGTGCATTATGTTTAAAGAAGGAAAATGCCTGCCTGTCTGCCTGCGTTTGTCTTGCAATATGGCAGGTTAAATATGTGCTAACAGAAGATACTAGCAAAATATAAAATGCAGTGGGCCATCTTCAAATGATGGCATATAATACTGTATTATATATTCATTTAATTGTGAATATAGGTATTCTAATAAGAAAAATACCTGAAATCTATAAGCCTTTTTTTTTTTTTTTAAAGCAAACTTGCTCAGTCAATGCGGTCTGTGGCCTGCTGTGAAATGTTAGTTCAAATTCATTTTCTGCCCAGTTAGGTGGTAACCAACATTGATGGTATTATGTGGCGTAAACTTGAGTTCAGCCCTGATACCATATCATTTCCCATCTAACACAGCTTTCAGAGATATTTCAGGCCTAGTTTTTTTTAAAATAGATTTTGTTTACTTGAGAGGTAGAGTTACAGACAGTGAGAGGGACAGACAGAAAGGCCCTCCCTCCATCGGTTCACTCCCCAAATGGCCGCAACAGCTGGAACTGTGCCAATCTGAAGCCAGGAGCTTCCTCTAGGTCTGCCGTGCGGCTGCAGGGACCCAAGCACTTGGGTCATCAACCGGCACCCATATGAGATGCCAGCGCAGCAAGTGGAGGATTAACCCATGGCACCGGCCCCCCAGGCTTGTTTTTAAAAAACAGGATCTCTATGGCTTTATACCATTCTGAAAACTGAAGTATTCTTCCTCTACTCTTTCAGTGTTGCGACTCATTATCTCCCTGTGACTGTGGCTACACAGTATTTTAGGAGTTCTATGATTGTGAGTAGTTTCTGGCAAGAGTTACTATAAAAGGTAGTCTTGGGAGAACAATGTATTTGGGGGGGGGGGAGAAATTAGAAGTCTTCTGACCATCTAATAATACAGCTTAAGCAAAGCTATCTTCTGTGCATTGAGTCATGTCCATAATACTAGCTGCTCAGTCCTTAGCATATAAAAACTTAAGAGAAATTACTTTTTTAGGTATAGCATATCTATTTGTGGTTATTACTGCATTTCTATTATGTGTTATTACTGCATGGGAGAACCTAATTGTATGAGTTAGGTTTCTGCGAGTAGAAATGAGACTTTTAGCAGACTCAACTGACTCAGCAGTTCCCTCCACAACAGCCTCAACTCAGCTCAGGTGGTGGAGACGGGGGAAGATGCCGAGTATTGCTTAGCAGACAACCAATTCATATATGAACTGACTACTACAAAATGACTGGGGGACCAGCGCGGGGGCACCTGCATCATTCCATGTGGACACTGGTTTGTGTCCTGGCTGCTCTTCTTCCAATCCAACTCTCTGCTAATGGCCTGGGAAGGCAGCAGAGGACAGCCCAAGAGCTTGGGCCCCTACACTGGTGTGGGACACGCAGAAGAAACTCCTGGCTTCAGATTGGTCCAGCTCCAGCCATTGTGGCCATTTGGGGAGTGGACCAGCAGACGAAATACCTTTGGGAGACATATTAGTCTGGAAAAAATGACATAACTTCCTAAACAGTCAAGAGGAGGCTTCCTGGAGACTCGGAGCACAAGCCCCTTCTTGCTGGGAAACAGTCTTCCAGTTCTACCCTAGACAGAGAGGCTTTCACTGAGACAAGCCGCAGAGGAGGACTAATTCACATGTACAAGAGCAAGACTTAAATGGCTACTTAGTATCCAAACTAAACTTAATTCTTCCTGTACACTTGTTAAAAATCTGAAGTGAAGAAATTATCTGTTGCTAAGAAATTAAAATTCAACAAGACATTTGAAACAATTCATTCTAATTATACACCCATAAGAACTTTTGAAGTTCATGAAAAAATGTGTGCAAAACACATTTTAAATTGGTGCATGGCTTTTCATAATATGTACTCTTCCCATTAACTTCTTGAAGCCCCCTTGTATTATAATAACCACAGTGATTCCAGCAATATGGTCCTGTGTGATCTTTTCACTCTGTGATCCAGAAAACGAAGCTACTGAAACCAGTTTACACAAAAGCAGTCAAGTGAAACAAAGTACTTTTCCTACAGATTTAGAACAAACAAGCTGTTTCCTTTCCAGGAAGCCACAAATGTCATTCCTTTGCTTACCTAGGAACTGAGGGGACAACTCTGTTGGTGGTATCCAGGATACTCACCTACCTATTTTAAAAGTCCCTGTTCTCCTGCACCGTCTTGTGCCAAGGCTGCCTGGTCAGTGTGGGTCATAATTTGCGTTTCAAAGGCTTCTTGGCTTTCTGGTTCTGAACACTCTAGGGATCACCAAGGACCCATTCACTTTAAAAGGGGGAAAGAGGGCCTTATGCCTGTGGCTTCCTTAAGGGCAAAAGTGAGGCAACACCCAATGAGAACCCTCATTTGTGGCTTCTAATACTGCATTCTGATTTTCTCTTAAATGGTAGGGATTACAACAGTTCTGCTAAATAACTCTAAATCCTTGCACAATTCACTGAAATCTCTAAATTACAACAAATATCAGATCTTCTACATTTTTAATTTTTCAAATTTTACTGCCCAAAACATCAAATTTTGCTGCCTTGCTCTAAGAGACATATATGAGAACTCAGAGCAAACTGCTAAACAATAAATATTCTAATGTTAGGTAGAAGGTAGTATGTTATGAATGGAATGCAGTAAAAATGCTTGTAAAATCAGCTGTGGGGCTGGTCTTGTGGCACAGCAGGTAAAGTCACTGCCTGCAACACCAGCTCATGTCTGGGCTGCTTCATTTCCAATCCAGCTTCCTGCAAATGGCCTGAAAAACACTGGAAGACAGCCTACATGTCTGCACTTCTGCCACCCACATGGGAGACCCACATAAAATGCTCCTGGCTCCAGCCTGGCCCAGCACTGCTTGTTATAGCCACCTGGGGAGTGAACCCCAATAGACAGAAGACAACTCTCTGTCTCTTTCAAACAAATACATACTTTTTTAAAGATTATTTATTTGAAAGGCAACTTACAGTCAGAGAATGAGAAACAGAGAGAGGAGGGAGTTATTCCATCCTCTGATCCACTCCCCAAATGGCCTCAACAGCTAGGGCTGGGCCAGCCAGGAGCTTCTTCTGGGTCTCCCAAGTAGGTGCAGGGGCTTCAGGACTTGGGCCATCTTCTTCTTTTTTTTTTTTTTTTTTTTTTGACAGGCAGAGTGGACAGTAGAGGGAGACAGAGAGAAAGGTCTTCCTTTTTGCCGTTGGTTCACCTTCCAATGGCCGCCGCGGCTGGCACGCTGCGGCCGGCGCACCGTGCCGTTCCGATGGCAGGAGCCAGGTGCTTATCCTGGTCTCCCATGGGGTGCAGGGCCCAAGAACTTGGGCCATCCTCCACTGCACTCCCTGGCCACAGCAGAGAGCTGGCCTGGAAGAGGGGCAACCGGGAGAGGATCTGTGCCCCGACCGGGACTAGAACCCGGTGTGCCGGCACCGCAAGGCGGAGGATTAGCCTGTTAAGCCATGGCGCCGGCCACTTGGGCCATCTTCTACTGCTTTCCCAGACACATTAGCAGGGAGCTGGACCACAAGTGGAGCAGCAGGTCTTGATCTAGCACCCTTATGGGAAGCTGACACTGCAGGCCACAGCTTTAACCCACTGCGCCACATGGCCAAAATGCATAAAAACAAAGAAAAAAAGTCAGCTGCCTGACAAAAATCCACCATTATTAAAAGGCTCATCTCTCGTTCCTTTTTGGTGTAGGCATGAGAATCAATGGAATTATCAACCTCCATTCTGAATTCATCCTTTTAAGTTTTAAATAATTTATTCAAGAGAAGGCCTGAAGAATTTAGTACCAAAATAAATACATAACTTGGCAAAGTAGGAGTGATGATTTTTTCATTTTTCCTCTCCTGTGCTCGCTGTCTGTGTCTATTCAGTGTCTACACAGCCATTCTGTACTGGGTCTCTACAAGCAGGTTTCCTACTCTGCGCCTCAAGGCTCTCAGGGCATGAGCACCAGCATACTCACTGAATTCATCCCACTGAACAGGTCTCCTGATCCTACGTGAGCCGTGTGTACAAAGTTGGTTGGCTCTCCAATCATACTTCGGTCAATCCGTCGTCGCCTTTTCTAAAATGTGGGGAACAATGTGTTGAGAAAATGATCTGATAAAAAAGTTATTCTGACAGATTTATAAACTGTGCATAAATGACTTTGCTTAATAGTACAATAAATTGATCAAGGACACAAAAATATCTAACTCTTGGACTACCACAGTGACATCTTATGATAAAATCACCAAAAGAAATGATTGATAAGACAAAAATAACAGTCTATTATTTGGAACTTTATAATATATTATTTGGTCTCACTTTGGCCACCCACATATTGGTACAACCATTTAAGATTTCCTTTTTTTTTAAGGACACAAGTATAAAATGATCATTAGTCACCATGTTAGTAAAAAGCACACTGAGCACAAGCTGACTCTATACCCAACTACCTCCCTGCTTTATACCCAACTACCTCCAGGTCCATCTGCCATGCTGTCCTGTGGAGATTGTGCGATCTGGCCCTAATGTGTTTGCTGCTCTTTCCTGGCTATGATGGGAACTCTGTTCAAACTAGCCTGGGGTTTGACTCTCAGAAATTCTGGATGACTTGCTCAGGGTGCTTGTTCCCTGTTACCCAATGACTTCAGCAAACAGCAGTCCCTTTCCCACCAATATGTCCATCCACCTCACTGAAGGCACCTCCTGAACCTGCTGTTCACTAAGCATATGAGATTTTTCCACAGATAAACGTTATTATCTTCGAGCATCCTGAATGTCCCTGACCCCTGAGAGACAGTGTTCTATTTGGGAGAGGGCCCAGGCATAGCCAGGTTAGTGTCCTGAAACCAGCTCTACCTCCCAGCTTCCCTCCCTCGACAGTAGACTGCTACTCAAACAGCAGCTTGTCTCAAAACCAAGCAAGTTATAAATTTGTGTAAAGCAGCTTTTAAACATAAAATTCTAATGTGCGCATCTATTGGCATGTTCACAAACCCTCAAATCTTATCAAGACAATCCCACATGGCAGAATTCTATAAAACCACACAAGTAGAATTTGTGCACACACGAGTATTTTAAAAGTGAGTATATACTGTATTACTGTTTTCTGACTTTTATTACTGCAGATTGGAAGCCAAAAACAGCCTAGTGCTTCCCCTCTGAAATGTTCATGAAATGTCCCTGAGCAATGGGTCATGTCCAAGTCTGTTAGGTTTTCCTCCCACTAACTGGACCTTGTGTTTGCTCTCTACCTGAACACAGGTTTTATCTTGGAGCAGGTTTTTCTTCTAGCTTCAGCTCCTGGTTCTAGCTTCCTGCTAGGGCAGACCACGGGACACAGTGCCAGTAGCTCAAGTAACGGAATTCCTGCCATTCACATGGGAGACCTGGATGGGGTTCCTGCCTCCCAGTTTTATCCCCAAGTAGGGGCTCAAATTGTAGACATTTGGTTTGAAACAGCAGAGGAAAGAACCACTCATTCTCCAGAAAAACAAAAAAACTACCTTTACCATCAGAACACAGACATTTTTTCAGTATCGGGGCAGGACAAATTATTGGGCTTTCCTGAAGGGTAGAGAAGGAAGCTTCTAGGCTCCTGGCACAGTGCAGAAGCTGGCAAGCATCTCCGGCTGAAGGAGCACGGCGCTCAACTTCCTGAGATAGTTTGTAAGGGACAACTGTTCCTGATGCACAGCCAGCCGCTGGACTCCGCCACACAGCTCTCTCAGGCGGGGAAAGACTCCCAGACGTCACAGAATCCTGCCTCCTCTCTGGATGCCACAGAATAGCCCCATTTCCAGGGAAGGGAGAAGCCTGCACTTGGCCTATTCCTCCACACTGGGTGGTTCATTCTGACGGCTGAGGTACTACACGACCATGTTTCAGGAAAAGATACCATGGTGTACTGCCGCCACGGCCTGCCTACACCTCAGCCATGTTTCTTGGAAGAATGAATGAATGAATGAATATGCTTGTGAGAGAACAGACCACACACTAATAAAAGTGTATCACTGTTGAGGGAAGATGTTCCAAAGCACTTAACTAAACTGTTTCCAAAGAGGCCACCCTCAGACCGCACAGCTCAAGGCAGCTTCAGTTGCTCCTGTCCTGCAGCAGGGAACGGCTTTCTCAGTCGGAAACGGGGAGTGCTGTCCTGCTTGCCCTTTACCGTGCTGCACGGAAGGCTTCACTGCCACACGGTTTCCTCATCCACCTAATCTAATCTTGTTTTTTGTTTTTGAGAGGCAGAGCAGAGAGAGAACAGTCTTCCATGTACTAGTTCACTCCCCAAATGGCCACAACGGTCAGCGCTGGGCCAGGCCGAAGCCAGGAGCTTCTTCCAGGTCTCCCAAGTCGGTACAGGGGCCTAAGGACTTAGCCAATCTTCCACTGTTTTTCCAGGCTGTTAGTAGAGAACTGCATTGGAAGAGGAGTAGCCAGGACACGACCCGGCACCCCTATGGGAAGCCAGAGCCACAGACAGAGGCTTAACCTACCATGCCACAGCGCTGGCCTCATCTAATCTTGTTTTTGAGCTAAGAAAGGAGAAGCTTTTACTCTGTCCTCTAAGGCTAGAAAGAGTGTAGGGTCCAGGAAGGGAAGCTACTTGGTATTGTGGGAGCACAGTGAGGGTAGGGACCCAAGATGCAAATGAGAAACAAGAGGCAGACTACACAAGGCTGCCACACAGAGCAGATGACCAAACAGAACTGAAAGGGAACACAGCTACAGGTGGAATGCAGGTTGGGGGCGATCAAAAGGTAGAGCCATTGTAGTTAACACAGTTACTGTTGTTGCTATGGTCATGATGGGAAAAGGCAATGACTTTGATTCAACAGCAGAGAGGGAAAGAAGTGGATAAAATCACCATCTGTTCATTGGCTGCATTTGGGAATGGACAGGGCAGCAAGAGTTGAGGGGTATGTACAGTCCTTGAGATCTGAGTAGACAAAGTGCAGAACCCTGGACTACCAACACCAGGTTCTAGGCAGATGATTCTGTTTAAGACACACTGAATTGAAAGACACGCAAGAGATGTCCCCAAGAGGACAAGGTGGATATAGGGAAGCAGGGTTCTCAAAGAGATTAAACGGGAAAGGAGTCCACATTTCCAAGGTTGAGTACAGAATTAACTCTCCAAAGGAGGCCCCAAAGACAGCCTGAAAGTCAGGAGGAGGATCGAAGGTGTGTCACAGAGGGAGCAGGCAACTGAGTGGAGAAGCAGAGAACCAACAAGAGACAGACCTTTCACTGGGTTCAGACATGGACTCAAAGGGTACCTCGGTGAGCCCCAAGTCCATCAAGCAGGAAGACCCATCAGCAAGAGCAAGAGAGTATCTAGACAACTCTAGAGGGAAGTCCACCTCCAGACAGGAAGAAGAGCAGCAGCTGAAGAGAGAACAGGGAGTGAAGACAATGGTTTCCCTTTACAATGGGGAGACTTGACCATCCTGTTTCTGATGGGAAATATCCAGGGAAAGAGGTAAAGAAAAAGGATTGCCAGTGTTAAAAGGTTCCAGAGAAGGCAGGTCACAGGTCAAGGGGTTCTTGTGACAACTGTCACAACACTCCTAAAGAACCAAAGACGGAGACTCAGAATAAGTGAATACTAAAAAATATAAAAACCTGTTTCCAGGCACAATGTGGACATTTAAGAAATGACTGTGTGTGCACACGTGTGTTACATTTAGAATTCAAGACAGACATGATTTACATTATGTGCAAACCAGGGGAATCCCAGAGTCAGGCCTCTGCAGAGAAAAACAGGAAATGGTGCACTTGGCGCTCCTGTCAGCAGCACAGCCACTGAGCTTCCTGGAAACGCGCTTTACTCGTTAAGGGGGACTTTAAGACTGTCAAACTTCACAAGAATTCTGCCATCCTTTTTTTTTTTTTTTTTTGACAGAGTGGGTAGTGAGAGAGAGAGACAGAGAGAAAGGTCTTCCTTTTTGCCATTGGTTCACCCTCCAATGGCCGCCGCACCGCGCTGATCCGATGGCAGGAGCCAGATGCTTCTCCTGGTCTCCCATGGGGTGCAGGGCCCAAGCACTTTGGACATCCTCCACTGCCTTCCCGGGCCACAGCAGAGAGCTGGCCTAGAAGAGGAGCAACAGGGACAGAATCCGGCGCCCCGACTGGGACTAGAACCCGGTGTGCCGGCGCCGCAAGGCGGAGGATTAGCCTAGTGAGCTGCGGCACTGGCTGCCATCCTTAAAATACTAACTTTTACTCTGCCCAAGGTCAAGAACTAGGGTATGCAGACATGAGTGGTTGTGCTGATGTGGAGGCAATTAAACAAACCATCTCTTCCACAACATATCTGCATGCGTTTCAACAAGAACATTATTAATAACTAATCATTTAGAGCAGGCCCGCGGAGGAGGAAATGACGGGTTATTTTAAAAGGAGTTGCTATACTGTGAATGTTGTTTGTATCCCGATATGGACAAACCAACCTTAAATATACACTTTTTTGTCAATGGAGAAATTTTAAAACTGGGTATTAGATGATTATTTTGGGGTAGGATAACACTGTTATAAACAAAGAGGTCTTGGGTGAGTCTCAGAATAATGAAGTAGACTCAAAAACACAGCAAAACAAAAAGGTGCATACTCTGACTCCAATGCAAACTAATGTATGCTGACAGAAAGCCATCAGCGGTTCCCTGGGGAAGGGGAGGGGGCAGGAAGAGATTACACAGACACCTGAAGAACTTTCAGGTGGTAAAAATATTCACAATCTCAGCTGTGCTGAAGGTTCCAGTGATATATACCAAAAATGAAACCGTACACTTTAAAACATGCCATTCACAGTGTATCAATTATACCTCATTAAAGCTGCTTTATATAAAAAAGAAATACATACTGAACTATTTCAGGGTGAAATGTGCTATCTGTCATTTCCTTTCACAGGATCTGGGTGAGGAGGCACTTAGAGCTAGCATGAAATGGCCCCTGTAACGGCTGAAGCCAGTACTGCACGTAAGCTGAGGGACCGTGGAGGTCTGGATATTTTCCTACAGCAATACTGTAAAAACTGTTACCTCATGTAGTTTCCTCCTACTCCTACTATGTCACATAAAACATTGGGTACTGCATTACAGTACAAGTGGTGACACCAGCATGAGTAACAAACATCTGTAATGTATCATTTCATGTCTGATTTCTACGAGAAGTTAATCTTGTTCTCATTCTTTCTCATGCCCTGGTACTTCACAAGTTAACTCCTTATTCCTCTCCTATCTTCCTCCTGTATCTGTTACAAGACATTGTGCCCATGATACTCTAAGTTTTTAGAAAATCTACCACATGGGTTGAGCATCTGGCATCGAATACGCCACCTGGGATGTCAAATGCCTGTGTCAGAATGCCTGGTTCTAGCCTCAGCTGTTGCGGGCATTTGGGGTATCAATCAGTGGATGGAAGATCTCCCTCTGCCTTTCAATATGCAAAAACACACACCCCACACGAGTTAGTTACCATTTAACATCAGGCTAGCTCCAACGCCGTTACAGAGTAACACTGCGACTCACATATAACACACACACTTCTCTGAAAATAACACAGAACAGCAGACATAAACAGATGCAGTGGCAGTGCGTTCAGTTTTTCTGTGTCATTTCTCTACAATTCTCTCAGCTGTGTCCTTCCCCGACTGTCAGTTTTAGTCTGAGGCTGTAGCAGAGCTGTAGCCAGTGTAAGTCTTCTGTATGTGTACAGTGGCAAACAGAGGCCTTGCTCTTCATTAAACAGAAGGAACATTTTCCTGAGATGTCCAGAGAGCTTCCTCAGGCCTCTCTCTAAGGTTTCTACCCTCTTTCTTGAATGAAGCCCTCTCACTGGCAGAATGACTTGCAAGGGCCAAGCTCCTGAAATCAACACTGAAGGAGATGAGATCCCCCCTCCAAGCCCAACAAAGAGCCTGATCGAGGACCACTGCTGTGTGGATGCTACATAACAGATGTGATCACGGTAATAATGTCCATCAAGACAAATGCCTGCTTAAAAATCACTGGGAAAGGGGCTGGCACCGTGGTGCAGTGGTGAAGCTGCCTCCTGTGGTGCTGACATCCTATTTGGGCACCATTTGGAGTCCTAACTGCTCCACTTTCGATCCAGCTCCCTGCAATGGTCTGGGAAAGCAGCGGAGGATGGCCCAAGTGCTTGGGCCCTTGTACCCACACAGGAGATCCAGAAGTTGTTCCTGGCTCCTGGCTTTGGATCTGGCCCAGCCCTGGCTGTTGTGGCAATTTGGGGAGTGAACCAATGGATAGAAGATCTGTCTCTCCCTCTCTCTCTAACTCTGCCTTTCAAATAAATATATAAACCTAAAAAAAGTCATTCGGCAAATATTTATTTTCAAGACTTAGAATGTACAATTCTGAGATGGGTCTTCCAGGACACGTCCCGTTGCTAACTGCAGACTGCAGACTGCTAGGTCTACCTTCTCTTAGTGAGACATCAGACTGCACTTTCAACTGCTTGCTGCATACCACCATGCCACTGTTGACAGGATGTTCAAATGTCCTGCTCAAAACTGAATGTATACTCTTATTCTGTAACCCCTTCCTCCTCTTTATGCCCTATTTTGCTAACAACACTACCAGAACTACAAGCAGCTTACCAGGACATCCCACTCTGTCTCTCTCAGTGCCAGCACTTCAGCATCCTGGTCCTTAAGTACTCTGCACCTTCACTCTCCCCATGCCCATGTGGCCTTATTTCAAGCTCCCCTCACCTCTCACTTAGATGGCTGAAGCAGTTTCTGATTTCTTCCAGCTTGAGAAAGTTCTTTTCCTTGTTCATCCTGTATCTACATCTCCCTCTCCAATATAACAATATGGTCATGTCATTCACCATTTCCAAGCACCTCAGTGACTTTTCAAAACTTTCAGGATATATTCAAAACTTCACAGCACGTGACAATCCCTTTATCTCTTCAGAACCATCTTTTACTACTTCCTTGCACTGTAAGCTTGCCTTTGCTACACACACTTCTCCACTTGTGCCGTGCCCTCACTTCTGTACCCGTACCTGGAGGGATCTTACTACTTTATCCCCTCTAGGCTAGTGCTCCCAGAGAGCCTTGTGTCTACCTCCATCGAATCACACGCGATTTCAAGTGCCTGCTGGTAGCTGCACTCCTTCAGAGAGAGTGCATACAAAACTGGTGTTCACAAGGGCCACTACCATATGTGACACGTGGCAATTTATCAGTCAATTTTTGAATACATGTATAAACTTAAACATACAGCTTTTTTTTTTTTTTTTTTTTGGACAGGCAGAGTAGATAGTGAGAGAGAGAGAGAGAGAGAGAGAGAGAGAGGTCTTCCTTTTTGCCGCTGGTTCACCCTCCAATGGCCGCTGTGGCCAGCGCATCACGCTGATCTGAAGCCAGGAGCCAGGTGCTTCTCCTGGTCTCCCATGCGGGTGCAGGGCCCAAGCCCTTGGGCCATCCTCCACTGCCTTCCCAGGCCATAGCAGAGAGCTGGCCTGGAAAAGGGGCAACTGGGATAGAATCCGGCGCCCCAACCGGGACTAGAACCCGGTGTGCTGGCGCCACAAGGCGGAGGATTAGCCTGTTAAGCCACGGTGCCGGCCCATACAGCTTTTTAAGTCTTAATTTTTCAAACATATTTTTGTAGCAATATCATTACCCAGACTTCGTTTACATCTGTAGATTAATAAAATTTAACTTCTAAAACACAGTAATCACTCAATCACTTAACAGTTCAGACTTCCTCTAAGACTCTTCCCAAGGCAGCTTATGTACAGACATACGCTACTGAGGAACAAATGAGGGTCTGGTCCCAGGGGGCTCACAAGCAGCCAAGGGAAGAGCACAGGGTGGTGCTGCTGAGATGGTTCTAGAAGCAGACATACATGGCGAAGGAAGAGAATGAAAACAGCTGGATTTTGGGCAGTGGGACAACAGTGAATACTTTCAGGGTGCAAGACAGCACTCCCTTACACCAATTTGGCCTGAATAAATGAAGGGTTCAAAGATAAACCAACTGGACTTTGTGACCTAGAGAAACTCAGCTCAGCGGTGCAGCGGACTCTCCCATCTGTGAATTATGTAAAATAAGACCAAAACTTCCAAACTGTGTTATCGAGGTATCCCAGCTAACACCCAGAGACTTCGCCAGGGATTTTCATTTCGAGGGAAACACGCAGACCTGCCTTGTATGACACTATGGGAACTACAAGCTTGAGATAATTCCCCATTTCAACACATTAACATGCATTCTTCTTCAGAGGGGCATCTCTGGGAAGTTGGGCTGTGAGTGGTTGCTGTGAAAAGTAAGCACTGTGACCCAGTTAATGAGGAGGTGGAAGAGAGGGTGGTGGTGGTCACTTTTGACCCTGTGGTCTGAGAAGATGTATGATGCCCGGCAGGCACAAATACCCCCTAAGTAACTGTGGTTATTTTGCAATGAAATGTCCATGTTATTTTCTCAAATGATAACAGAGTTACGACATAATTTCTAAGTTGTGTGGGCCAAAGTACTTAATAAATGTATCTGTACAATATTTCTCTTGGCACTGGAGCCCTGTGAAAGAAATTCCTGAGTTAAGGGCACTGAAAACAAAGCTTTGGAGCCTCTGAAATAAACTGAAGGTAGGTTTTTGAAACAGTGATAGCGTAATTAGGTGCAGGCATTTCTAAAGCCACTGCTAGCTTTTAGATGATGCCATGGACAGTGACTCCCTGTGTGTATGAGCTGTCTGAATTCCTGCCCACAGATGAAGACATTTTATGATACAAAGGATCTTCATTAACATAAAAATGCAAACACTTTGCATGGGAGCGATGTCAACAAGCTATAGCAAATGCGCTCACTCCAAACCTTTTTACTGGTCTGAGCACTTAGTGCAATAATTGAAATGCATGTTGTATGCACTAACAACATTGCATTATGGTTTATCTGCTTACAGTTTAGCTTTCTACATTTCTAAGAGTTCTATGACAACAGCTGTGCCTGACACAGAAGACAATAAATGGCTGTTGAATGAATAAAAGGCTTTAAACAAAACAATGTCAGCTCAGTTCTCTGAAAACCTTGTCTTATTCAATATTATGACCAAATATTTCTCAAGAACCTATTATATACAGATGAGGTATTGCCAATTCTAACAGAGTTTCCAATTCTGCAAAAAATTACTTATCTGCTGCTTTGATTCTCTCTCCTCCATAGAAACTGCAGCACTGCTTTAGTTTTATACTGGGCAGGCCCGCTCACAGTTCTCCAAGCTCAGGGCACACCAGAATCCTGGGCAGGCTCTTTACAATGGAGGTTGCTGAGCTTACGCACAGAATTTCAGGTTGGGATGGGCTGGGTTTTTTTTTTTTTTTTTTTTTTTTTTTAACAGCAAAATGGAAGTTTAGGGTATTCTAGACCTACAACGAGTTACACATTTTTTACAGTTCTTAAAAGATTTGAGGCAACTTTAATACTTCTACCAGAGTTGACAGATACTCAACTAACCATCTGAGACTTCACTTCTATGCTTCTGTAGAAACAGACCTAGTTCTTTCCAGTGGACAGATGCCACTTCTTCCTGCACACTGTTTCTTTTGGATACAGCAGGCTCCCTCATCTCCTTTGGGGAAACCAGTTCTTCCAACCCCAACTATATGATTTTTACAGGCTGCCTACCACAGCAGTCCAAACAGTGACCACAGGAGTATGCCTACACACAGATGAAGCCAGATTCCTTCCCGGGGAAGGCCTCAAGCAGGAAGAAGCCTCACTAAAGCCAGGAGGATGAATCTGGAGCTCAGAGCAACCAGCCTGCAGTCACAAAGTAAAATGCCAATTTGCAAAGAATCAGGAGGCAGAGGAGCAGGCATTTAGCAAAGCGATCAAGTCTCTGCTTTGGACACCCACATTCAATATCAGGGTGCTTGGATTCGACTGTCAGCTCTGCTGCCAGTTCCAGGTTCCTGCAAACATGCACACTGCAAAGCAACAGGTGATGGGCCAAGCAGTTGGGGCTCTAACATCCACATGGGAAACCTTGAATGAGTTCCTGACTCCAGGCTTCAGCCTGGTCCAGAGCTGGCTGTTGCTGGCATTTGGGGAGTAAAAATGGACAATTTCTATTTTTCAAATACAAGGAAATACAAGGAAAATGAATATGTTAAAATTGCTTAAACAAGATTTTTTTTAAAAAAAAAGAGAAGAAAAGTTCCAGTCCTGGCTGCTCCACTTCCAATCCAATCCAATCTCTGCTATGGCCTGGGAAAGCAGTAGAAGATGGCCCAAGTCCTTGGACCCCTGCACCCACTTGGGAGACCCGGAAGAAGCTCCTGGCTTTGGATCGGCGCAGCTCCGGCCGCTGCGGCCATTTGGGGAGTGAACCAGTGGATGGTTCTCAGTCTCTTCCTCTGTCTGTAACTCTACCTCTCATAGAAATAAGTACTTAGAAAATAAAAAGGCACCTCTATAGCTCCATTTCCAGAGGTCACTGCTGAGAAATCAAAACAACCAGCTAAAATTATAAGGAGGGATCCATGGCAAAAGACAGAAATGCAAGGTATTTCAGCCTGGAAACATTTATAAATAAACAGGGGTTGCTCTCATGCATTAACAGTCCAACCTTAAACAGTTCTACCTGTTTCTAGAAGACAACCAAACTTTTTGCATTCAGTATAAATTTCACAGTTTATGAGATCAGAAATTTTCAGGAAATGTTTTAAAACATTTAAAACATTGCCGCCGGTTCGAGTCCCAGCTACTCCACTTCTGATCCGGCTCTCTGCTGTGGCCTGGGAAAGCAGTAGAAGATGGCCAAGTCCTTGGGCCCCTACACCCACGTGGAAGACCTGGAGGAAACTCCTGGCTCCTGGCTTCGGATCCGCACAGCTCCAACTGTTGTGGCCAACTGGGGAGTGAACCGGCGGATGGAAGACCTCTCTCTTCTCTGCCTCTCCTTCTTCATGTAACTCTTTCAAATAATTAAATAAAAATCTTTCAAAAAAAAAAAAGGAATATAAGAGCAAAATTTACAGTGACCCTTCTCAAAGACAAAACTGCCAAAGGCAAAACTGAAGGAACCAGCTGTCCTTAAATGAACACAATTGTTTGTCATATTTACAGCTACTACTTGGTTTAAGTTATACATTTGAAGAATGAAAACTAAAGTATTAAAAGGTTCTAAAAACCAATCTGAAGTAGCTTTTCAAATACTAACATGTTTTCCAATAGTGGCTTTTTAAAAAATATTTATTTATTTATTTATTGAAAGGCAGAGTTAGAGACAGAGAGAGAGAGAGAGAGAGAGAGAGAGAGAGAGAGAGAGGTCTTCCATCCACTGGTTTACTCCCCACATTGCTACAACGGCCAGATCTGGGCCAATCAGAAACCAGGAGCTTCCTTCGGGTCTCCCACGGGGATGTAGGGGCCCAAGGACTTGGGCCATCTTCTACTGCTTTCCCAGGCCACAGCAGAGAGCTGGCTGGAAAGTAGAGCAGCTGGGACTCGACCTGGTGCCTATATGGGACTCCAGCACTGCAGGCAGTGGTTTTACCCACTACGTGACATGCTGGCTCCATGTTAAAGTCTTTATACTAGCAATTTCTGCGACTACAGTTGCAGCTGAGACTGTTACTGTGACCCGTATGAACATGTACCCTCCCTGCATTATGTAAGAGACACTTAGTAGGTATTACACAAAGAAAACAGTATGTAATGTGATGGCTTATACTGACGTATCATTAGTGAGACAGATCTGTAATGGACTTCTACCTTCTAGAACTGTAATGTGTTGCTATGAAGCCTCTACGCTTGAGACAATCTGTTACAGCTGTTTCAGGAAACGCACATAGAGACTGGTACACTCATCAGAGCTCTCCAGCCTACTCAGCGCCAAGCTTTGCTGTCCACTCTTCTCTTCACACCACTGTGCTGGCAGCCACACTGCAATGAACAGGTAACCCCCCTCCATTTACTATCTAATTTTTTTTTTTTATTTGACCGGTAGAGTTATAGACAGAGAGAGAGACAGAGAGAGAAAGGTCTTCCTTCCGTTGGTTCACACTCCAAATGGCCGCTATGGCCGGAGCTAAGCCGATCCGAAGCCAGGAGCCAGGTGCTTCCTCCTGGTCTCCCATGCAGGGGCCCAAGCACTTGGCCATCCTCCACTATCCTCCCGGGCCACAGCAGAGAGCTGGACTGGAAGAGGAGCAACCGGACTAGAATCTGGTGCCCATATGGGATCCCAGCGCCACAGGCGGAGGATTAACCAAAGAGCCACAGCGCCAGCCCCTACTATCAAATTTTTAAAAAATCAAGCATTTTTACTCTCAGTACAACCATTTACAATTGAGCAGCATATTGTAATAAATTTATTTTCTTGTACTATGTTTTCTGTTGGAGTTAGTTCTGTTTGCTTAATTTTCTATGAAACTATCAGTAATGGTTCCAATATCCTCCATAAATATCTTGTCATCTGACTTGGTCAAACGGTTAAATGACAGGTCCAGAGTCTGACTTTTCACTAACTGGTATGGGGTTTTTTACTCAACATTTCCTTTAGCTGAGAAATTCATGGCTTTGTTAGTTCAGGGAAATTTTCAGTTTTATTATCTTGATAATTCATTTACCTCCAATGCCTCTATTTTTCTTATAACTTTCTGTCAAATCTTGAACTTCCAAGACTGATCATCTAATTGTCTTAATTTTTACCTTCTATAGACTATCTGTCTCTTTGTTTTACTTTCTGGAACCTTTATCATCCAGCCCCTCTCATAAACTTCTGTATTTTGGTGATCATATTATTTCCAGACACTTCTTAGTACCAGTCTGCCCTCTGCCTGCCTTTGCAAGCATGTGGTTCTGCTTTAGTAGATCAGGTATCTCAATCAGCTGAGGTCTATGGTCATTTTTACTCTTTTTTTTTTTAATTCCCTGTATCATCTTTCTCTTCAGCACCTTTTATTCAGTAAATCTCTTTCAGTTTTCTGAATGTTGACATGCACAATCCCAATGTGGTTTAGCATCTACTGAACACTAGGTTCAATGAAGGGTGATCAGAGGATGCGCGGCAGCTATCAGCAGATGTCTTCTGTAAAGCCAGCCAATTCTGCACAGAGGAAGTGCTGAAAGCCAGCCTGAGCGATGGACTCTGGCCGCAGGCATCCTAAGAGACAGGCAGAAGAGGCAGCTGGCTTTGCTCCACAGTATCCTTCTCATGTGCAGCTAGGTTGTGGCTGCATTTAATCAAGACAGGTCCCACCCATCATCCAGGTGCTTTTTATTATCTCTTATCCTTGAAACTGAACCTCTATATTGTAAAAGCAGGACCCAGCCACTTGTGTCTCCCTCAGCCCAGGATGTCCTGGCCTATCCTTTATCAAAGGGAATTCACTGACTTCAGAGTCAGACAGATCGCCTGACAAGGTTCTAATTACCAGACTCAAGGAATCATTTGCTTCTCCAACAGATGAGAACCCTGATGACCAGTATAGTCAGGTCTGGGCAGAATGTAACTGCCACCTTCATTTAACCCCCAGACCAACTGTGACCCACCTGGCCATCTCAAATTCCTAAAGAGCATAGACAACCAAATAAACATCACAAGTACCACTGACCAACTATGAAGTTGGACACGAGCTGATCACGCACCTCTCAGCCCCGGTTCCAGTCTATAAGAACCGTCACCCCTAACGCTTCAGGGAGCCTGAGAATTAAGCAATATATGTCTCCCTCCCTACTCCGCTCTTTGCAATAAGTGGCTACTTTCTTACACCACCCTGAAGACAGTAGTTGGCTTTCTGCCTCTCAGGCAAGCAGACATTTGGTGGTTCTAAAGAAACACTTCCAACTAGTTTGGGGTGCTGTTGGCAACATCCTTGGCTACCTCTTTTCTTCATTCCCTTTTTCTTTCCACATTTTGTCTTTTTATGCCTTTATATTCTTTTAGCATCACATGGGGGGGTGGTTTCAGAAAGGAGAATATTTGTGCATTTGTTCAGTCTAACATCCTTTCTTACATTACACAAATGGATCTTTTTTCATGGTGACTGACACCCAAACCAAACATTTCTCAGAACAGACCAACAATAAAATCTGGTAGGCCTGTTCACCTCAAATAAAATGTGCTTGAAGTTACACAGAAAAAAAAAAATACTAAAACCAAAATAAACAGAAACACCTTGAGAGGGAAGTGCAATTTATGAACTTAACAACCACAGTAACAGCATTCACTATACGCCAAGAACTGTGCTTAAGCACTTTACATAAAGTATCCTGCTTACTGTATTTCAATCTATTACCTACTTCAATATATTGAATCCTCTAAGTGTCATTTTTCTCAATGCAGGGGGGTTGGATTAACCTGCTCAAGGCCAAACAGAAAATAAACACAGGCAATGGAATTCAAACCCTTATGAGAACTAGGCTGCTCATTAAGGGGTAAACTTGTTTGGTCTTTCCTAACACTTTGGGGCTCCTAAAATTGAGGCCATTTTCCATAACTAAGTACTACTGAATGCACACTTATCTTATGTTCCTTATTAATTTCAGCTGCCCCTAAAGCAGATGAGAAAACGGCAACAGTAATATTGCCTTTTTGTTTCATGTAGAGACGCTGAGAGACGCTGGTGTGAGTCCCCAGTTCCTTGCTGCGGCATGACCCATTCCCATCCGAGGATGGACCTGAGGATGGGCGCTATCTGTCCCTCTGTATCTCACAAAAAGAGAAAAAGGAAAAAATTCAAAAATCCCAGTGAAGACATTATCCAATGCTACCCAGGTAGGCACTAAAAAAATAAAGTCAAAACTAAAGCAAACCAACACAAAGAGGAAAAGCAAAAGAGGAACTCAGAATGACACACCTGTACATCATTAATGTATAAAAAATAATGGAACTAAGGTCTGAAAAGATGACAGACAGGGGCCAGCACTGTGGTGCACATTTTTAGCAGGCATCCTAAATCCAAGGCATCTGGAAAAACAGCTCAGGATGGCCCAAGTACTTAGGCTCCTGCCACTCAACATGAGAGCTCCTGGCTCCTGGCTTCAGCCTGGCACAGACATTCCTGGCCACTGCAGCCACCTGGAGAGTGAAGGAATGGATGGAAATCTCTCTGCCTTGCAAATAAATGTCTTTAAGGGGGGGTGGGGGGTGGGGAGACCAGACAAAGATAACAATATTTTGTGACAAGGAGAGCCATTTAAAATACTGCACATAGATGGTTTCACCATAACTTAATAAACTAGGAGTGTATATTTAGTTGCACAACCTTGTAATTCAACTTCACACCCAATAAGGGTATTCATTTCCATTTGGGTACAAGTTACTGAACCATGTTTTATAAAGAAGACTGGTCATACAACGCTGAAGGCTCTGCCATCAATTCACTCATGTTAAATTAACTTGGTCTTCTAGTGAATTTCTTTACATGGTTTCCAAAACTGAACACAAAGGCCACAAACATCTAACTAGGTATCTAGTTTGCTTAGAAGCCTTTGGGGGAAAAATTATCCTATTTCTTTGAAAGGCACAGTTACACAGAGGGGGAGAAACAGAAATCTTCCATCTGCTGGCTCACCCCCAACATGGCAGAAATGGCCAAGGACAGGTCAGATGGAACCAGAAGCTGCCTCCAGGTTTCCCTTGAGGGTGCAGGGGCCCAAGGACATAATGGGATCTCTTTGAGGGTTAGCCTTGTTCTGTCTCCGAAGAATGAACAGTAACCCTAATTTATTTGACTTTTACATTATGAACTTTAGGATTATACACAAATTAGACATTTAACATCTTTTATTTTGTATGTAGTTTCCAGCATGGTTAGGCATTAATGCAGTTCAATGCTTTTGGTTTATCCTGTTTCTTATTAACTCTGGTGGAAATAAACGCAGTCAATTCTTGACCTATGTGCTAAATAATAATAGAGCTTAACTTTTAGAAAATATGAGAAACAAAGGTAGTAGCTTTACTGTCTTCCCTCTTCCATCCTAACATCATTTTAAACATGTGTCATGTGATGAGCATATTGCACACTGCCAACCGCTGATTACAGAACAAGTCAGAGCGTGAGCTCTGGCATTCAGAAACAGGATTGTATTTATTATAGCAAAAATACTTACTATGAAAAACAAAAGGAAAAAACTCAGATGAATGCGAGGGGAGAAAAACTTGCTTTAGTCAAATAATTAAAATGTATATACATGCACAGAGCAAACCTCCACTTTAGTTTCTTGGCACAAGCCCATTAGAAAATACTGTTTCTCCTTAGTTCTTAAAATCTTCCTTCTCTAGCAAGAGTTGGTGTGAGCTCCTAACTGGCAGCTTACTTGAAAACCAAAATGGTTTTGAAAAGATCCATTGTTTTCAAGTCATCTGACCACATCTAGGAGACTGCTATGTTTATTTAGAAAACAGTCTTCAATTACAAGTTCTGTCACTGTGTCAATGGTGTAAAAGTCTGCATCTTTCATCTTTTCATGAGGGCGGTAAATTCTTAAAATGGCTGAAGTCACTTCTATGGCGTAAAATTTTCGCTTTACTGACTCTCTGATTTCATAAATGTTGACACAGCAAGAACAAAGAGGACGACGGCTTTGTCCAGGGTTTGTGTAGATTATATTTGATTCTCACAGGGCCATGACATATAGAAATAGAAAAAAAAAAAAAGGAATACTAGTAAGGAGCTTATATTTCATCTTTTAAATCAGGTACAGTCTAGACAATGCACTGTTGAAGAGTGAAATGTTCACGTGTGTCTATGACTAATGACAAGCTAGTATTTAAATAATTCTCTAGGACTGGTACTTATGCCTGTAGCATAATGGATATTTTAAGAAGCATTTTAAAAGAATTTTACTCTGTAGTATAAACATGTAGTAAAAGTAGTTTTTTTTATCCTTCCCTAAAATTTTTTATAGTGAGTTGAACATATTACAGGTAGTTTTTATTATGAGCTCTCATATGCGAGGCATATTCTAGTTCACAGTTCTCAAGTACTGAGTACTTTGAAGTGTGGGCTAGTCTTTTATCACCTGTGTACATAGTAAAAATACTTCTGATTTTTTTGGCACTTAAATTACATCTACTTGCTGTATTGAGCTTTCTTTTAGTCCCTCATAAAGTTGTTTGTTATGTAGATTATTCCTATATTTTCAAGTAGGGGATCCTTTTTTGTTTTTATTTCTAATTTGTTTTCCATTTTCACCTGTGAGGTGAAAATAATTTTCATGCAATCAAAAATTTAGCTTTACAAGGCTTCTAAGTAGTCGCCAGCATTGTAATGTCTTGAGTCAAGCTGCCACCTGCGGTGCTGGCATCCCATATGGAGTCCAGTACCAGTCACCGCTATTCCAGTTCTAATCCAACTCCCTGCTTATAAGCCTGGGAAGGTAGTGGAAGATGGCCCAAGTGCTTGGGCCCCTGCACCCCTGTGGCTCCAGTTTTAGTATATGTGCTGCCGAAACGAGCACCCTGTGTGGCTCCAGATGAGACTCCTGGCTCCTAGTTTCTGCCTGGCCAGCTCCGGCTGTTGCAGCCATTTGGGGAGTGAACTCTGTTTAACTCTGCCTTTCAAGTAAATAAATAAATCTCTTTAGAAAGTAAAACTCTGAAAAAGCCATGTGCTGATGACCACTCAAACTACAGGTGGGAAGGTAAAATGGTAACACCATATAAAGCACGTTGATCTTAAACGTGAACATCCCAGAAATCAGAGCCCATAATTTCATTCCCAGGTGTATGTTCTAGAGACAGGCATCTGCATGTCCATCAGCGTACACACATGCAAACGTACCACAGAGAATTGTTCACAACAGCTCCATTCAGTTAACAACTCAGATTTTCAAAAGAATAACAGATCAATCTAGAATGGTATTCACAAACAACAAAACAAGTTCAGCTGTGTGTATCATATGCATCACTCTTTTAAATCTAACACTGAATCACAGAACAAAAGAACTCTTCTAGTATTGATTACTTTTAAAGTTTAAATAGGCAACCTAAAATCATGTGGTTTAGGGATATGTAGATGGTAAAATGAAACACACAAAGAAATGATTGGCATAAAAACCAGGATAACAGCTCCTCTAGGTGCTGGGGCAATGATGTAAATGGAAATGATGCAAGCTGAGAAAGCCCCATTTCTTGAGAAATATTTGCTTTATTATATAAGCAGGGACTTCAAACTGTTTGTAGAAAATGGAATTAAAAAAGTTTACTCTACGGCACCAGTGCTGTGGCTTAGCAGGTAAAGCTGCCGCCTGCAGTGCCGGCATCACATGTGGGCGCCGGTTCGAATCCCGGTTGCTCCACTTCGGATCCAGCTCTCTGCTGTGGCCTGGGAAAGCAGCAGAAGATGGCCCAAGTCCTTGGGACCCTGCACCCACGTGGGAGACCTGGAAGATGCTCCTGACTTCTGGCTCTGGATCAGTAGGCTCCAGTCATTGCGGTCACTGCTGAGTGAACCAGTGGATGGAAGACTCTCTCTCTCTCTCTCTCTCTCTCTCTCTCTCTCTCCCTCTTTCTCCCTCTTTCTCCCTCTGTGTAACTCTTTCAAATAAATAAATCTTTTAAAAAAAAGTTTATTCTGATACAAAAAATTTGGAAATCCACATATACTTTGTTCCTAACACATTTCCATGAACTTTTAAACTTTATGCATGAATTTCAAAAATTTTTGCACCAAAATAATCTTTTATTTTAATTTTCCTTGATGATTTTGTAGTGCTCTCATCTTGGTTTCATAATTATTAAACTGTACATTTGCATGTAAAATAAAATTTTAAATTTCTTTTTTGTATCATGGTTAAGTGCTTATCTTTTAGAGATAAATACTGAAATATTTATGCATGAAATGATGTAATATCTCAGAATTGGCTTCAAAATAAAAGATCAAACAAGAACAAAACTGTTGAAGGTGAGAGACAGGTACACGGAGTTCATCATACTATGGTATACTTCTGTATATGTTCAAACATTTTCAGTAACACGAAGTTTTTTTAAGGCCTTTATAGAAATAGTTAAAAATAAAGACACACCAGTTTCATGAATCCGAATACTCACTATCCGTAGATTCAACCCAACTCTAGCCCAAATTCAATTAGGTATTCTGACTTGAGAAATTTTTTTTTTTAATTTTTAATATTTACTTGAGAGGTAGAGTTACAGAAATGAGAGGGAGAGACAGAAAGGTCTTACATCTGCTACTTCACTCCCCAAATGGCCACCACAGCCAGAGCTCAGACGATCAGAAGCCAGGAGCTTCTTCCAGGTCTCCCATGCAGGTACAGGGGACCATCTTCCGCTGCTTTCCCAGGCCATAGCAGAGAGCTGGATCAGAAGCGGAGCAGCCGGGACACCAACAGGAGCCCATGAGATGCCAGTGCCACAGACAGAAGCTTAGCCTACTACTCCACAGCGGGGACCCCGAGAAACTAATCTGCAAACGGATATGGAAAATCCAAAGACTAACACTGAGCAAAATATTAGAACAGGGGCTGGCACTGTGGCATAGCAGGTCAAGCCACCGCCTGCAGTGCCAACATCCCATATGGGTGCCAGTTCGAGTCCTGGCTGCTCCACTTCCAATCCAGCTCTCTGCTATGGCCTGGGAAAGCAGTGAAAGATGGCCCAAGTCCTTGGGCTCCTGCACCCACATGGGACACCCAGAAGAAGCTCCTGGCTCCTGGCTTCGTATCAGCACGGCTCCAGCCGTTGTGGCCGTCTAGGGAATGAACCAGCGGATGGAAGCTCTCTCTTTCTCTGTGCCTCTCTCTCTCTCTCTCTCTGCGGCCAATTGGGGAGTGAACCAGTGGATGAAGACCTCTCTTTCTCTGCCTCTCCTTCTCTCTCTGTGTAACTCTTTCAAGTAAAATAAATAAATCTTAAAAAAAAAAAAAAAGAGGTGCCTATCAATAAATAAGAAACAGAGGAAACTACAAAGCATTGAGCAAGTGAAGAGATGCTCAACTTTACCAGGCAACCAGGGAAAAAAATGTTAACACCATGACATCCCATTTTACCCTTCAGATTGGCAAAAATAATAAAAGTTAGAAAAGATCAAGCATTAAGAAAGATGCTGTAAAGCTGTAACTAACGCACACTGCTGTGGCAGCGATTATCATTTTGTGGCACAAACCTGTGAAGCCAATCATGTCTATACCCCACCACTCACAATTTCTATTTCTAGATACATATGCTAAAGAAATAAGATCACTAGAAGATGTGTATGCAATAGGAAACATATTAAAAAAAAAAAAACCCTTTGTGGCACCAGTCAACTGGGTTCTAGTCCCGGTTGGGGCGCCGGATTCTATCCCGGTTGCCCCTCTTCCAGGCCAGCTCTCTGCTATGGCCCGGGAAGGCAGTGGAGGATGGCCCAAGGGCTTGGGCCCTGCACCCGCATGGGAGACCAGGAGAAGCACCTGGCTCCTAGCTTCGGATCAGCGAGATGCACCGGCCGCAGCAGCCATTGGAGGGTGAACCAATGGCAAAAAGGAAGACCTTTCTCTCTGTCTCTCTCTCTCACTATCCACTCTGCCTGTCAAAAAAAAAAAAAAACCAAAAAAAAACAAAAAAAAAACCCTGCAGCATAATCTGTAATAGTACGACCCAGAAATTACTCTTACGCTTACCAATAAGACCTCTGTATTGCACAGTGTCTTTTAACTATTTAATGGTATGCATTGTTACATGTTTACTTTTGCTGTATAAAACAGATTACATAATTTCAAAGAGAACTTAAATTGTCCTTTATTTTAAATGCTAAAACACATTATGACTTTTGCTAATGTCACATTTTAAGTACCTTAAAACTGGGGCTGGCACTGGGACACAGCAAATCAAGTCACTGCTCGCAACTATAGTAACCCATATCAGAGTGCCAGTTTGAGTCCCAACTATTCCACTTCGAATCCAGGTTCTTCCAATGTGCCTGGAAAGGCAGTGGTAGATGTCCCAAATAAATAGACTCTTGCCATCAATGAGGCAGACCCAGATGGAGCTCCTGCCTTGTGCCTGGCCCAGACCTGGCTGTTGCAGCCACATGGGCAGCGAACCAACAAATGGAACATGCTCCCCTTCACTCTGCCTTTCAAATAAATAAATCTTTAAAAGGAGTAAAAACTGCAATAATCATATGTTGTTTGCTAAGACATAAAAGGCTTACTTCACCTTATGGTACAGCAAAAAACTGTAATCCAAACCAAATAAAGATGAATACAAGAAAACATTAAAATAAAATTCCCCCCTGCCATTTATAAACTTAGTTTCTGAAAGTAAGTGATTTTCTATTGTCTCCTGATTCCCTTCCCCATCTTTAACTCAGACTAAATGCTATGGACAGTAAGTTACCAACACCACTGAGTAACGCTCAATCATGGCACTGACATGCCAAAACCCATCCTTCCCACAGATGTGCCAAGAGCCTTTCTCACCTGTTCTCAAGTCCAAGTAGACAAATTTGAATTTCTTCACAATTATATCCAAAGAGATGCAGAGGAGGTAGGAGTTTACCCTGGAGATTAAGACCTGAGATAAGGTGCTTGTGTCCCGTGTCAGAGTGCCTGACTTTGCGTCCCAGCTTTGCTTGACTGCAGATTCTTGCCAATGCCGATGCTGCTGCTGATGCCAGGAGGCAGCAGAGATGGCTGAAGTTGGGTTCCTATAATCCACGTTTAAAGCAAGGATTTAGCTCTCAGCTCCTGACTGCAGCTCAGGTAATCCCGGCCCCTGTGTGCATTAGGGGAGGTCTCTTTTTCTATCTCCTTCTCTGTCCCTCAAATAAATTTTTTAAAAGTTTATTTATTTGAGAGGCAGAGTTACAGAGAGAGGTCTTCCATCCAATGGCTCACTCCCCAAGTGGCTGCAATGGCCAGAGCTGGGCCGATCCAGAGCCAGGAACCAAGAGCTTCTTCTGGGTCTCCCATGTTGGGGCAGGAGCCAAAGCAGCTGGACCATAGTCTACTGCTTTCCTAGACCATCAGCAGGGAGCTGGATCAGAAATGAAGCAGCTGGGACTCAAACTGGCACCCATGTGGGATGCCAGCATTGCAGGTAGAGGCTTAACCTACTCCACCACAGCCCCAGCCCCCGAAATAAGTTATATTTGAAACGGAAGGTACAGAGGTACATTCTACAGGGAATACCACCATCACACCCCAAGGTGACTGGCTACAAGGAAATATGGTGGCCACTCCTAAGGCAGGGCAGGCAGTTCTGGTTTACCATAGTCTTTAGAATTTTCAGGTTTAGTAATACAATTAAAATATTTGAACCAATCTTCCATGATTCCTTACCACAAAGTGCATTTTTCATTTCTCAATTGATGAGGATAATTTTCTATTTTTATTAATTCACTTGGTTAAGTGTTTTGAAATGCTACAGTTGGGGCTGGCATTGTGGCAACAGGCTAATCAAGTGCCTGCATCTCATGAATGCTGGTTTGAGTTCCAGCTACTCCACTTCTGAGCAAGCTGCCCGCTAATAAGCCTGCTAAAGCAGAAGACGTATGATGTATCTGGGCCCCTGTCACACACATAGGACATCCGAATACAATTCCTGGCTCTTACCTTTCTCTTGGCCCAGCAGAAGCCAATGTGGCCATCTGAGGGGTGAATCGGCAGATGGAGTGGCAGAGGGCCATTTGGATATTTATGACTTCACTTGCGGCCATATAGAATCACCAACTTAAAAATTAGCCTGCTATACATTTATTAAATGATTAAAAATTCATTAAATTTTAAGGTGTAATTTCATGTATTTCATATACACAGATTTAGTGATACTTCCAACTCTACCCTCCCTCCCACTCGTGCTCCCACCCTTCCTCTTATTCCCTTTTTACAATGATCTACTTTCAGTCCACTTTATATTCCTAAGATTAATCCTACACTAAGTAAAGCAACAAATAGTAAGAAAAAATAAAAACACTGTTCATCAACAGTAGAGGCAAGGGCTATAAACAATCATCTAATCTATGTCCATTTCGCTCCTATATATTACATTTCTGGTACTCTAATAGTTATCACAGATCAGGGAAAACATATGCTATTTGTCTTTTTGGGACTGGCTTATTTGACTAAATTTAACGGTTCCCAGTTACATCCATTTTGTTGAGAATGACAGGATTTCTTTCTTCTTTATGGCTGAGTAGTATTTCATACCATACACATGCCACAATTTCTTTATCCAGTCAACAACTGATGCACATAAGGGTTGATTCCATATCTTAGCTATTGTGAATTCAGCTGCAATGAACATAGGGGTACAGATAACTTTTTTCTTTTAAAGATTTTATTTATTTGAGAGGTAGAGTTACAGACAGCGAGAAGGAGAGACAGAGAGAAAGGTCTTCCTTCCATTGGTTCACTCCCCAAATAGCTGCAACGGCCGGAGCTGCGCAGATGGGAAGCCAGGAGCCAGGTGCTTCTTCCCAGTCTCCCATGCACGTGCAGGGGCCCAAGCACTTGGGCAATCTTCTACTGCCATATCAGAGAGCTGGCCATACCAGAGAGCTGGACTGGAAGAGGAGCAGCCAGGACTAGAACCAGCACCCACATGGGATGCCAGCGTCACAGGTGGAGGATTACCCTACTGTGGCACGGCGACAGCCCCAAGATAACTCTCTCATGTAGTAACTTCATTTTGTTTGGGTAATTCCCAAGAGTAGGATGGCTGGGTCATACTGTATACCTATTTTCTGCTTTCTGAGATATCTCCATACTGTCTTCACAATAGCTGTACTAGTTTACATTCCCACAAACAGTAAATTAGGATACATTTTTCCCCATATCACTGCCAGCATTGTTTGTTGACTTCTGTATGGCAGCCATTCTAACTAGGGTGAAGTGAAACCTCACTGTGATTCTGATTTGCATTTCCCTGGTGGCTAGTGATCCTGAGCATTTTTCCATGAGTCTGTCGGTCATTTGAATTTCCTCTTTTGAAAAATGCCCAGAGTCCTTTGTCCATTTCTTAACAGGATTGTTTGTTTTCTTGGATTGTTTCTGAGTTTCTTAAGCTCTTTACAGAGTCTGGATATTAATCTTTTATCAACTCCATATTTTGCAAATATTTTATGCCATTCTGTCTGTTGCTTCTTCACTTTGCTGTTTCCTTTGCAGTACAGGAGCTTCTCAGCCTGATGTAATCCTATGTGTATATTTTTACTTTACTGCCTTTGTTTCTGCCTATGCCAATGTCTTATGGTTTCCTCAATGTTCTCCTTTAGTACATTGATGGTATTTATTTATTGAATTTTAAGTCCCACCTAGGGTTGCCTTAGAAGGAACAGACCAAATTATTTTGCAGGCTGAACCTTACTACCCGTGGTCTAGGGCTCTAGTCACCTCATCAGACCTGTTGGTTCATTCTCTCAAGCTGCAGTAATGGCATTCATGCATTCCAGAACACCTAAGATCCTCTAGCAGTCGGCTTCCTCTCCGTTTCCTCAAGCACAGGGCACCTCCCTTATTTTGTTTCCTTACTTTCTTGCAGTAGGTCCAGCACCATAACTTGCATTTCACCCCACATACTACCACGGGTTGAATCTGTACAACAAAAAATGGCAGAAATAAAAGCTACCTAAGGGAATAAACCGCCTCACAGCAGACATGCCACACTCCATTCCAAATGGTGACTCACAGGCCGAGGGGGTGCAGCATGAGCAGCACAGCCTCCAGGTCTAGGCACAAAGTTACACTCAAACCACTGGGAAGTTTCTGCCCTTCCTCTTGGTTTCTTCACTCACAACCATCAGTGATTTCCCATTTTACAAAGAATAAAACGGTGTCTTCGTGACCTGGAGGGCTGAACAGGAAGCAGCCGTTGGTCACCTCTTCGGTCTCATTTCCACGACTGGTCAGCCTCCTGGCTCTCAGTACGCTGCCTTTTTTTACGTTTCTCTCACACACATCACCTTTGTACTTTCTAACCTATCTGACTAAAATGCTCTTCCCTGTGTGTGGTCTGCTCCCTTAAATCCTAGCTTACATTATCCATCAGAGGAGCTCTCTCAGAACATCCTACTTCAATTAAGAGCCCCATTTCTCACAGATCACCTTCCATCTTCTTTTCCCACTTTCTTTTTCCATACAGCAGTTGTCATTATCTGGTATCATACACATTTATTCATAAAGCAAATGTGTCCTCTACCAGTGTGAGAGCCAGGAGAGCAGAAACAACGTCTACTTTGCTCACTGATTTCTCATCAACACATGGCTCACTGCAGAAATGCCAGGGTTGTTGTGTACACTAATACATGGGAACTGTGTGTACATGTCAAAATATACATTTCAAGGAGAATGGCATTACAGAAAAATCAGTGCCAAGGGAGAAACAGTAAAAGTAAAGGCACAGTATATAAAGGGAAAAGTTTTTTGGGGGCTGGCACCATGGCACAGTAGGTTAATCCTCCTCTTCCAGTGCCGGCATCCCATGTAGGTGGCCAGTTCTAGTCATGGCTGCTCCACTTCTAATCCAGTTCTCTGCTATGGCCTGGGAAAGCAGTGGAAGATAGCCCACGTCCTTGGGCCCCTGCACCCGCTTGGCAGACCCGAAAGAGGTTCCTGGCTCCTGGCTTTGGATCGGCGCAGCTCCGGCCACTGCGGCCATTTGGGGAGTGAACCAGTGGATGGTTCTCAGTCTCTTCCTCTGTCTGTTGACTCTACCTCTCAAAGAAATAAAAAAATCAGCCGGTGCCGTGGCTTAACAGGCTAATCCTCCACCTTGTGGCACCGGCACACTGGGTTCTAGTCCCGGTTGGGGCGCCGGATTCTGTCCCGGTTGCCCCTCTTCCAGGCCAGCTCTCTGCTATGGCCCGGGAAGGCAGTGGAGGATGGCCCAAGGGCTTGGGCCCTGCACCCACATGGGAGACCAGGAGAAGCACCTGGCTCCTGGCTTTGGATCAGCATGATGTGCCGGCCGCGGCGGCCATTGGAGGGTAAACCAATGGCAAAAAGGAAGACCTTTCTCTCTGTCTGTCTGTCTCACTATCCACTCTGCCTGTCAAAAAAAGAAAAAAAAATAAAATAAATAAATCTTTTTTTAAAAAAAGTTTTTCTTCCTGTAAAATCAATGTTCATGTTTTTTAAGGATGCCTTAGAAGTTTACCAACACTTTGATGCTCAACAATAACTCACTGCAGTTCTGTAACCAGTGACAAACCTCTTCTTAAAAATTATTTTGCAGGGCCAGCACTGTGATGTAGTAGGCTAAGCCTCCACCTGCAGTGACGGCCTCCCTTATGGGTGTCCTTTCGTATCTCAGCTGCTCCTCTTCCCATCCAGTTCTCTGTTATGGCCTGGGAAAACAGTAAAAAATGGCCCAAGTGCTTGGGCCCCTGCACCTGCGTGGGAGACCTGGAAGAAGCTCGTGGCTCCAGTGACAAACCTCTTCTTCAAAATTATTTTGCAGGGCCAGCACTGTGGTGTAGTAGGCTAAGCCTCCACCTGCAGTGACGGCCTCCCTTATGGGTGTCCTTTCGTATCTCAGCTGCTCCTCTTCCCATCCAGTTCTCTGTTATGGCCTGGGAAAACAGTAAAAATGGCCCGATCCTGTCCCGGTTGCCCCTCTTCCAGGCCAGCTCTCTGCTGTGGCCAGGGAGTGCAGTGGAGGATGGCCCAAGTGTTTGGGCCCTGCACCCCATGGGAGACCAGGAGAAGCACCTGGCTCCTGCCATCGGAACAGCGCGGTGCGCCGGCCGCAGCGCGCCTACCGCAGCGGCCATTGGAGGGTGAACCAACGGCAAAAAAGGAAGACCTTTCTCTCTGTCTCTCTCTCTCTCTCACTGTCCACTCTGCCTGTCAAAAATAAAAATTTAAAAAAAAAAAAAATGGCCCAAGTGCTTGCACCTGCGTGGGAGACCTGGAAGAAGCTCGTGGCTCCTAGCTTCAGAAAGGCTCAGCTCGATCAGTTGCGGCCATTTGGGGCTGAACCAGCAGATGGAAGACCTTTCTCTCTGTCTCTCCCTCTCACCCTCTTCAAATCTACCTCTCAAGTAAATAAATACAATCTTTAAAAAATATATATAGAGATATAGATATGAATAAAAATTACTTTGGAAAGCAGCAATTAATTTTAAATCCACAACCTTAGCTCTAACAACAGCAACTACATCATGTATAGTCAATTAAAAAGTTTTGAATTGGGGCCGGCGCTGTGGCGTAGCAGGTTAAAGCCCTGGTCTGAAGCACTGGCATCCCATATGGGCGCTGGTTCTAGTCTTGGCTGCTCCTCTTCCAATCTAGCTTTCTGCTACCACCTGGGAAAGCAGCAGAAGTTGGCCCAAGTCCTTGGGCCCCTGCACCCACGTGGGACACCTGGAAGAAGCTCCTGGCTCCTGGCTTCAGATCGGCGCAGCTCTGGCCATTGTGGCCAATTGGGGAGTGAGCCAGCAGATGGAAGACCTCTCTCTGTAACTCTGTCTTTCAAATAAATAAAATAAACCTTTAAAAAAAAAGCTCAAAACATTACACTGTGTATTATAATGGGTTGGACCAAAAGAGTAGGAGGAGAAAAATGATTATTAAGCTAATACTCAGAAAAATGCATTCTATTTTCTTTCCAATATTGGCTGTTCCTTTTTTCACTCATGGAATGTGCAAGAGCAGAAGGGAGTGATCAACAGTGAGCGGGCGAGCTGGCATGCAGCACTTTACTTCAGTAAATACTTCACGAGACTTCAGACATGACCAAGCAGCTCCAGATAAGGCAATCTTGAGAGAGCCTACTAAGACATCAAGCGGCAAATCTTCTTAAAATATAAAGAGTAATAAAATTCTTCATGCATTTTTTAAAATTGGTTACCTAATACCAACAAGCAAGTCATTCTTCCACTACGGTGACCACCATGGACATGTTAAGTTTTGTGGGATTTTTCTCACCAAGTCAGAAAGGTTAAGAAATCAGATGCCCAAGGAATTTTTTGTAAAATATTCTATATAAATATGTGTTTGTTGAACAATGACACAATATGGACATGATAAATGCTGTATGAAAAAAAACTGAAGTTTCAAAAGTGTTAGTGTAGCATAAAATTTATTTCTGATGTGTCATGCTTATAACCACAGATTTAGACTCCTGATATATAAATTCCTAATCTGTGTCCCTCTATTTTAGCTATGTGTGAATATCAGTAGTGCATAAATCAATCTTCAAAGACATGGCAGTATGACTTCTAGTTTTTGGTCTTACACATATGCAACACGGAAGTTATCACTCTCATCCTTCAAAGAAAAAACAACAGTTCTTCGTAGATCCATTGGAGAACTCGTTTACAGAGACAACTGCAGTCCCAGGTAGGCAGCCACAGACTCACAGACCATGCAGAGAGGAAACCTCAGCAGGATGCCGAACTAAAGTGGAAAACCCTTAATGCAATTAATGAATTGCTGTAGGCTCAGTGTGAACAAGTTTGAGTTTCACACTTGGGCAGGAAAAAGACATAGGGGAGCCTACTTCTGAGGGTTTATCCCCAGGAATTGAGCTACATTCTCACAGGGCAAATCAGGGAAAAATACAGCATGTTTCAACAAAGGGCAGAAAAGGTAGCTGCGACACAGCGAGTCAGAGCACTCCATTCTTGTTAACAGAGGCCTGCCCTCAAGAGGAACAATTTTATTATATACCCTAAGCATCTGCGATTTTACCACACCAGCCAATCTGGTGGGAGGAAAATACCCCATGCCAGCTTTCTCTAACCTTTTTGTCTCACCTAAAAGAGAAGAAACAAAACAAAACACAGAAGTCCTTTGTGTGGGTCGCACTCCAGGGGACAGTCTCAGACTGACACCTACTCACAGCATGATATGCCATTTCCCCTCCCATACACTTCCCACCACTGTTCCCATAACACAGGGGATTACACAGGGGAACAACTGCACATCTCAGACCTTGTTTAAGAATATATCTCCAGGGAAACCCGAAGACAACACCAGACAAAACCCACAAGCCACCAGAGGAAATTTTATCCTCTGACACCAACAGCCAGAGCAAATAGTTAAATGGCCTAATCTTCAGCCAGAAAACCTCACATTATAGATCCATTTACCATCTCCTTTGGCCCCACATATCTTCTTCTACAAACAATAACAAGGCATACTAAAAACATGGCCAAATGTCTCAAGTGTTCCATATTTTTAAAAAAATTTATTTGAAAGTCAGAGTCACATAGAGAGAAGAGAGGCAGAGAGGGAGGGAGGGAGGGGTCTTCCATCCACTGGTTCACTCCCCACTTGGCCGCAAGGGCCAGAGCTGCACCAATTTGAAGCCAAGGACCATGAGTTTCTTCTAGATCTCCCACGCGGATGCAGGGGCCCAAGGACTTGGACCATCTTCTACTGATTTCGCAGGCCATAGCAGAGAGCTGGATTGAAATGAAGCAGCCAGGACTGGAACCGGCACCCATATAGGATGCCGGCACCACAGGTGCCACCTTTACCACTACACCACAGTGCCAGCCCCTCCAAAATGTTTTGAAGTATTAGTGAAGGGGATTGACATCCCATATGGGTACCGGTTCATATCCCAGTTGGTCCACTTCCAACCAACTCCCTATTAATGGCCTGGGAAAAGCAGCAAAAGACTGCTCAAATGCTTCAGCCTCTGCCAACCACATGTGAGACCTGGAGGAAGCTCCTGGCTCCTAGCTTCAATCTGGCCCAACACTAATCTTTATGGCAATCTGGGAAGTGAACCAGTGGAGGGAAGATCTCTCTGTCTCTCCCTCTCTCCAACTCTTTCAAGATAAATAAATATAATCTTTGATAATATCAGATTATAAATCATACACAACAACATAGCTATATGCAGTTTTAAATTTTGTTCACTCAAACACACATACATTTATTTCACAATTAAAATAAATTAAATGGCTCAGTGCTGTGTCGCAATGGGTTAAAGCCCCGGCCTGCAGCATTGGTATGAGTCCTGGCTCCCCTACTTTCAATCCAGCTCCCTACTAATGCACCTCGGAAAGTAGTGGAGGATGGCCCAAATCTGTGGGCCACTGCAACCACCTAGGAGACCCAGAGGAGGCTCCTGGCTTCGGATCAGCTCATCCCTGGCCATTGTGGCCATTGGGGAATCAATCAGTGGTCGGGAGACCTCGCTCTCGTCTTCCTCTTTCTGTAACTCTGTCCTTCAAATAAATAAAATAAATCTTTAAAAAAATATTAATATAAAATAAATTAGGAACTTTGCTAATAAAATCAGGATGAGCAAGGATGCTCAGCCATCACTGAAACTATTCACCCACTGTATTAGAGGTCTTAGTGAAGTTAAGATTCCAACAGCCTAAAAGGTTCACATAGCAAAAAATTACTTACAGTCACTATTTAGAGGTATATAGACCATACAAGCATTTCAACTAAATAAAATTACTAAAGTGTTCAGGAAGGTTCTGGATGAAAAACTATTATAGAAAAACCTTTTGTTCTACTTAATACTACTGGTTGAACTCTTTAATTAACACACAATTATTCTTAAGTGTTTAAATTTAACTGAAAAGTGATCCCTGTTAAATTTAAGAGTGGGAATAAGAGAGGGAGAAGAGGTACAATTTGGGACATGCTCAACCTGACTTGCCCCAAATGGTAGAGCTAGAAATGTGCCAGGGGATTCCAATTCAACCCCATCAAGGTGGCACGTACCAATGCCATCTCACTAGTCAAAGTGATCGGTTTCAGTTCACAATTGATCATAATGATAGGATTAAGAGTCAAAGGGATCACATAAACAAGACTAGTGTCTGCTAATACTAACTTTTATAATTAAAAAGGAGAGGGCCTGCGCCGCGGCTCACTTGGCTAATCCTCTGTCTGCAGTGCCGGCACCCCGGGTTCTAGTCCCAGTCGGGGCGCCAGATTCTGTCCCGGTTGCTCTTCTTCCAGTCCAGCTCTCTGCTGTGGCCTGGGAGTGCAGTGGAGGATGGCCCAAGTGCTTGGGCCCTGCACATGCATGGGAGACCAGGAGGAAATGCCTGGCTCCTGGCTTCGGATCAGCACAGCGTGCTGGCCGCAATGCGCCGGCCGCAGTGGCCACTCAGGGGAGAACCAATGGAAAAAGAAAGACCTTTCTCTCTCTCTCTCACTGTCTAACTATGCCTGTAAAAAAAAAAAAAAAAAAAAAAAAGAGAGAGAGAGAGAGAATTAAAAAGGAGAGAACAATCCAACATGGGAAGCGGGATACACAGCAGACTCATAGAATGGCAGATGTCCTATACAGCACTCTGGCCTCAGAAACAGCCCTTAAGGCATTCGGATCTGACTGGAGAGCCCATGAGAGTATTTTAGGCATGGAAAGCCAAGATACTCTTGCAAAAAAAAAAAAACTAAACCAAACCCTAAATGGAAGATTTCTGTGAGTGAGATCCCAGCAGAGAGAACGGGCCATCAAAGAAGGAGGTACCTTTCTCTGAAGGGAGGAGAGAACTTCCACTTTGACTATGACCTTGTCTAAATAAGATAGGAGTTGGTGAACTCAAAAGGCTTCCATAGCCTTGGCAATTCATGACAAGAGCCTAGGGTGATTATTGACGCCATAAACAAGAGTGTCAATTTGTTAAGTCAACAACAGGAGTCACTGTGCACTTACTCCTCATGTAGGATCTCTGTCCTTCACTTGTTGTACAATGTGAATTAATGCTACAACTAGTACTCAAACAGTACTTTACACTTTGCGTTTCTGTATGGGTGCAAACTGTTGAAATCTTTACTTAATATATACTAAATTGATCTTCTGTATATAAAGATAATTGAAAATGAATCTTGATGTGAATGGAAGGGGAGAGGGAGCGGGAAAGGGGATGGTTGCGGGTGGGAGGGAAGTTATGGGGGTGAAAAGCCACTGTAATCCATAAGCTGTACTTTGGGAATTTATATTTATTACATAAGTTAAAAAAAAAACTCTTTTTTTCTTATATAATAGTATTAATCAATTAGGAAATATAATAGAAAAACCAATATTTAAAGGCTTAATAAAAATCTGTAAAATACACAGAACAAGAAATGAACAAACCAACAGAACAAAACTTTAAAAAATGTACTAAAAATATGCAAAGATCTATATAAATGAACACATGTACTATATTTTTCAGTAGGATAATTCAAAACTCTAAAGATGTCAATTCTGTCCTAAGTATTCTCTACATTAACTGCAATCTTAAAGAAAACACACACAGAGTTTAAAGTATGCATTATGAAGTATCACTAGGAAGAAAAACTATAATGAGTTAACAGTAACAAGGAAACGTAACCACAATCCAGCTTAAAAACTAAGACATGACCAACACAGGTGAAAAAGAAGAGCTATGAAAATATTTAGGGGCCGGCACTATGGCATAGCAGGTAAAAGCTGCTGCTTGAAGTACCCAAATCCCATATGGGGTGCTGGTTCGAGTTCCGGCTGTTCCTCTTCCAGGCCAGCTCTCTGCTGTGGCCCGGGAGGGCAGAGGAGCATGGCCCAAGCGCTTGGGCCCTGCACCCGCATGGGAGACCAGGAGGAGGCTCCTGGCTCCTGGCTTTGGATCTGCGCAGCTTCGGCCGTTGCGGCAAATTGGAGAATGAATCAGTGGATGGAAGACTCTCTCTCTCTCTCCTCTCTCTCTCTCTGCCTCTTGTTCTCTAATTCTGACTTTCTAATAGATAAATGTATCTTTAAAATTTTTTTTTATCCTGTGAGATAACAAAACTTACTAACTGCAACAATCAAAACCATAAGGTTAGGGTGGGTGTTCAGTGAGGCAGTTAAGATGTTGCCTGGGATTCCTGCAAACCGTATCTGAGTACCTGGGATTGAGTCTCAACTTGACTTCCAATTCCAGCTTCCAGCCAATGTATACCCTTAGGATATATTTAAGTCCTTGTCACCAATGTGGGAGATACAGACTGACTTCTGAGTGCCTGGCTTTTGGCCTGGCCCAGTCCTATCTGTTTTGAGTATTTGGGAAGTAAATTGGCAGATGGGAGATCCTTCTCTGTGTCTCTTGGTACATTTCAAATGAATAACAATGAAACCCATATAAATATATAAAGCTAAAAGGCATCTCGTGGCACAACCAATCCCTAGAAGTGATTTCACATTCAGAGCAGTGAAAACAGGGATGAAAAAAAATAGGGGTTACTTTGATTTTTTAATTTTCTCCTTTGTCTATACTGTGCTCATATACAGACTAAAAAATTGTGTACTGTGTGTGCAATTACATTTTTAAACTATAACCCTCATTTTTCTCTTTTTGTTACTACAAAATTTAAACAAAAAAGGACAAAGTTAAAATCCTGTTTTGTCAGCTAGCCAGCTAGCATTCTCCAAGGTAGTACATCTGCTCCTGAAGACACAAAGTAAATACGATCAGGGCCCTTAAAGAATTTCAATGTGGTGGCAGAGACTGGATATAAAAAGCTCCAGGCTGTAACAGAAATGTGAACTGAAGAGATGAGGTATTATCTAAATCAGTGGAAAGCATGGAGAGACTTCATAGTGGTGAAATTCAATTTGGGCATTATCAGTGATGAATAAAATTTGGAGGTCTGTAGCTGGAGTCTGGTAGCACTGAAATACACACAGGATTAAGGCGCAAAAGTGGGGCATTTGCCAAGAAGTCAGCAAGACCAACTACCATCTATATAGTTTTGGGCAAAACAAGTAAACCTATTAAAACAAGTAAACCAAAGTATAGCTATATACTTGGAGAAAAATGATATGGTAGGTCAAGAAGTACACAAGGACAATCTATCTGCTGCAGCTTCCACCACTTCCAGCTGTTGATTTTGAGGCTTAGTTGTTTTACCTCTCCTGTCTCCCTCTCTGGTCTTTAGATTTGTCTACCTGGTAGAAGAACACAACTTCTTCAGTCATGGATAACAGTCTAGCACAATTCTCGATACACCATATGTAGCCCCAACACATTAAATGCTACTTCTCAGAAGAAGTATCTCAAGTTCCACTGAACTTTCTCTATGACACTCCCTAGACCAGCCCTACAGTTAACTGCTTAAGTCCCAATTTTCAGTTTGACAGCCACTGGCATGTTCACTTAGCACCCCCCCACCCCCACCCCCGATGCAGACACACAGGGTGTAATACTCACGGGCTGAGGCTGTTCTGCAATACAGCAGTTGAAACACAACCAGAATTCACTCATGGTTACAGTTCCAGGTACACAGTAGCAGCAGTGAGGATTCCGAATTTCAACTCAGGCACACTCCTCAATAAGATGAATGTTCAGTAAAGCCAAAATAATATTGTTATTTTACTGTGCTTTTGTTCCTGGAAGTCAAGTATCTTCCACAATTTAAAGAAAAAGTCAGATTCTTTTCTTGCTTTGTTTCTGGTTCTATAGAGACATGCTTCTGCACCACCAGGAAGTACAAAAACTGTTGTCTTGAACTTAGAGCCTACAGCAGGGAGTCTAGGAAAGAAAAGAAAACAGTTAACTTTAGTCTTGAAAGCATTTCTTTCTTAAATCTGTGACAAAATTCAGAGTAGATATTACCATACAAAACAAACACCGAAAATCAAGACTTTTAACAAACTGATACCATGTTCAACAAAATTATTTTTTTTTTGTCATGTGCTGGGATATAACACTGAAAGCAAATAGAAAACCTTGCCCTCACAAAGCATTCTACTTTATAGCTATGAAAATAAATTTAATTTTTTTAAGAATTATTATTTTTAACACTATCAAACCTAAGTCCTTAATTCTTTTTTTTTTTTTTTTTTTTGGACAGGCAGAGTGGTCAGTAGAGAGAGACAGAGAGAAAGGTCTTCCTTTTTTTTTTTTTTTTTTGCCGTTGGTTCACCCTCCAACGGCCGCCGTGGTAGGCGCGCTGCGGCCGGCGCACTGCGCCGATCCAATGGCAGGAGCCAGGTGCTTATCCTGGTCTCCCATGGGGTGCAGGGCCCAAGCACTTGGGCCATCCTCCACTGCACTTCCTGGCCACAGCAGAGAGCTGGCCTGGAAGAGGGGCAACCGGGACAGGATCAGTGCCCCAACCGGGACTAGAACCCGGTGTGCCGGCGCCGCAAGGCGGAGGATTAGCCTAGTGAGCCGCGGTGCCGGCCCCTAAGTCCTTAATTCTAAGAGGAAATACTAATCATCATTTCACTAGTTGAATCCTTGGTGTTCATACACAATCCACATAGTAAGTGATCATCAACGCTAACAGAAGTAACCACAACTTATCAAAAACAATAAACAAAATTATCACCCTATCCATTGAATTTTGAAATGTACATCAAAGTTTAATAGTGGTTTAGTTAGGCTTCCTTTTGGGAATTAGCCACTGGATTCCCACCCCTACCAACAACTCACCAGAAAGGGTGTTGGTCAAACTACTGTATATCCCACAATGGCAAATAAAGCTGAATTAAAGATAATCTGTCAGGTAATTTCCTATGTGGTATTGTACAAAGAGTGAACCTAATTTTCTTTCTTTAAATTTATTTGACAGATAGAGAGAGAGAGAAAGAGAGAAAGGTCTTCCTTCCGTTGGTTCACCCCTCAAATGGTCACTATAGCTGGAGCTATGCCAATCCAAAGCCAGGAGACAGGCACCTCCTCCTGGTCTCCCATGCGGGTGCAGGGGCCCAAGCACTTGGGCCATCCTCCACTGCCTTCCCGGGCCACAGCAGAGAGCTGGACTGGAAGAGGAACAGCCAGGACTAGAAGCCGGCAACCATATGGGATGCCGGCACCACAGGTGGAGGATCAACCAAGTGAGCCACGGCGCCGGCCCTGAACTTAATTTTCATTCCCAACTACCAAGCTGCTGACTTTACGAATAACTTTATACCCCATACTGCATGTAGTAGATAGTCCTGAGATAACAATGCTGACAAGCAGACAAAAAAGAAACTCAGATGACATGAGTCCCTGCTTGCAGCCACCCCAAAGACCAGTTTCACCTGTGCACCTGAGGTCTGGTTTTGCTTTTGGCTACTACAAAATTTGCTTTTATCACTCACAGCCTACTGTAGTAGCCAAAGGAAAACATCTAGTACACCGATGCACATACAACTTGAAAGCCAAGAAGTATGAAACCAGGCTTATCAGCGAAATAATAAATGATAACCTCTAAGGAAAGCTATCATGAGAAGCAAAGAGTTTAAGAGAATTCTGAAGAACAGCAACAATTTTACTATAGGGAGAAGAACGGAAAGGAGATGGGATGTTATCAAAATGAGAAAGAAAACCCGGTTAAATGTGGTGTCATTGGAACCTTCCAAGGGGAATTTAACTGCCACTGAGAGAGGGAAGACTAAGAATTCCTCATTAGGCTGTGCAGCAAACAGAGAATTGCTGGTCATGGCTAGGCCAGCTTTGGTAGGTAGTGGGCAGAAATGAGATTACAGTGGATCAAGAACTGACTAAAAGGAAAGCAGCCAAGAACACAGATAATGTTGACCATAAAAACCCATATACAAGGGTAGAGTGGTAGGCAGAGTGAAGAAAAAGAGCCATCCTTCAAAAAAATCAAATAAATAAAGATGCCTTGATTTGATTATTCAAGGAGATTTTGAAACATTTTGCCCCAAGTGGTGAAAAACAAAACATGTCCTTATAAATTTCTGAAAGAAACCTCATCAATCATTTATAAGCTTTGCCAACTATAAATCGATAACTACACCCCTGAACACTAAGAGAAATTAAATCCTTCCTTTCTGCTATCTGCAAAGTACTGACTCTCAACTAAGTAAGGTGAAAATGGCAGCTATTTTTATAGGTAAAACTCTTCAGAGACAAGTGCACGTTGTCTTTATTTCCTCTATCCAACTTTCTTAAGAGGAAAGGGCTAAATTCACATATCACAAACAGTATTTCAATGTGGATATTTATTTAACAAGCTTAAGCTCATCCAAGATTAATGACCTTGGCCATTAAGAAGTCATTTTAAGTGAAATCTCTTTTTAATCAATTCTATGAAATTAAGTATGCCTTTGTTTCAAAGTGAAAATTCTCCAATGTTCATCACTGCTGTAGTTCACAGAGGTAAGAAGCTACTGTGCTGTTCTTGTAATCTGATTTCTCCTATCAACATCATATATTCTCATTTACATCCAAAGCACCAGAAGCAATTTTTTTAAAAGATTCTATTTATTTATTTGAGAGGTAGAGTTACAGACAGTGAGAGGGAGAGACAAAGAGAAAGGTCTTCCTTCCGTTGGTTCACTCCCCAAATAGCCGCAATGGTCAGAGCTGCACAGATCCAAACCCAGGAGCTTCTTCCAGGTCTCCCATGTGGGTGCAGGGGCCCAAACACTTGGGCCGTCTTCTACTGCTATCCCAGGCCACAGCAGAGAGCTGGATTGGAAGAGGAGCAGCCACGAGGTACCAATATGGGATGCCAGCGCCACAGGCAGAGGATCACCCTACTGCACCATAGCGCTCCCACCCCCAAGCAATTTTCCTAAGTAACTATTTTCAAACATTAATTTTACTTGGGGGAGCACTGTATTTTCTTGTGCTTTTCTAAGTAAGTGCTTCTTTTGTTCAATACTTAAAATTATTCAGTGGCTTCCTACATAAATACTTTAACACCACCACATTTACCCAAATTCATGCTTTCCTCCCGTTTAGAATCAAACAACTTCTTATTTCGTGCATTTTAAAAGATACATTTTCTAGGAGTGGGCTAAATTTAGCCTACTGGTTAGAATGCTCACATCCACATGGGAGCACCTGGGTTCAATTCTCAACTGTGGCTCCAATTCTTGTGAAGGAGCATTGATGGCTCAAGTTATTAGGCTCCCACCAACCCATATAAGAGACCTGAAGTGGGTTTCTGGCTCCCAAAAGCTCCCCCTGACCCAACTCTCAAATAAATGAGTATCGTTTAAAAATAACAAAATGTTCATTTCCCTACACCATGTTCTAAGTTAAAAGTAACACAGGCCAACACTTCCTCTTTCGTAAAGTTTAGGTCAAAGACAGCTGCCCGAAGTACAACAATGCTTCAATGTATCTCAACCCAGATAACAAACCTGCTGAAGCACATTTTCAACCAAGAAGATGTTCCCAACTCCAAGGGTCTTTATTTAAGTAAACGTATAAAACCTAAAACGTTCCAAACATGCCTGGTAATGTAACATCAATATTTTTATCTTCTTGCTTTTCTAAACAAATTTAGAATTTCCTTCCCAAAGTTTATATACTTTAGAAACATTTATATATAAACACCTTCAGACAAGTATTGAATTCTTCAAAAATATTTCAACTGAGCCACGACTAACTACACTAATAGTTACCTGCACTTCTTGAGATGAAAGTTGTTTAAAACATGTCCATTTTTAAAACCTCGTAATTTTAAAAGTGTTCAGACAGCAAAAAGAGTGTCACTCTGCAATAACACCATCATCTAAACCAGGCTTTAAACCCAGCTGAGCACATTCCATACATAAATAAGAGGTCAGACCGTCTCTATCACAAAGACTATTTCACAGACACATATATGATTTTAGAAAGAGACCTAATGCCAGCGCCGCGGCTCACTAGGCTAATCCTCTGCCTTGCGGCGCCGGCACACCGGGTTCTAGTCCCGGTCGGGGCGCTGGATTCTGTCCCGGTTGCCCCTCTTCCAGGTCAGCTCTCTGCTGTGGCCCGGGAAGGCAGTGGAGGATGGCCCAAGTGCTTGGGCCCTGCACCCCATGGGAGACCAGAAGAAGCATCTGGCTCCTGCCATCGGATCAGCACGGTGCGCCAGTCGTGGTGGCCATTGGAGGGTGAACCAACAGCAAAAAGGAAGACCTTTCTCTGTCTCTCTCTCACTATCCACTCTGCCTGTCAAAAAAAAAAAAAGAAAAGAAAATAAAGAAAGAGACCTGATGCCTTCCCAAGGGGGTGCACAGCTCCCTTGGGATGTACCCCATGTGAAGACATAGATAAGTCCAGGCATCATAACTTACAAGGCCTTAAAGCCCACCTGGTTATTATCAGGCCCCCTTCTGTCAGTTTCTATTTGCCTCTCAATAGGAAAACTGATTCATGGCTTAGACAGCACCTTTCTTAGTTCCTCTAGTAATGAGTCTGTCCTTTGTTCAAGACCCTGTCTAGCCCACTTGGGGCCTCATTCCTTTATAATCATAGCCTCTACTCTAACATCAATGGTTCTACTCTCAACCTGTTTGTATTGATGGTCTTCTCCCCCACTTAATGCTGTATGATTTTTCAGGATTTCCTCCATAGACAAAACTCCTCTACCTGCAAAAGCTGAGTGGCCTTTCTCCCAGTCTAGCTTGGGATCAGCTTTAAACCACATCCATCAAATAGTCCTCACAGGGTCCAGAAACCACCCCCCCCCACACACCATTTCCTCTCCTCTATGAAATCCTCTCTTTACCTGGTTAATGCCACTCTTAGGATCAATGGTTGCTATTCTCACCCTGTCTTTTACACTACAGGGTCTGTTTAAGTGTTTTCAGGAGTTGATAATGGAATGAACCAAGGCTTTCAGCAACCAGGCTGTTAACCAAATGCTGCTACCGGGATATACTCGGCTCCCCACCCAGGAGGCAGCAGCTTGAGACATCGCCCCATGCCAGCAAAGAGTACCTTGTTGGCCCACATCAGCAGGAAGTAGCTCTAAAGACAGATCATTGTCCTTCTACCCCTCCTGCACTTTTAGGACTAATGTAATCCCATGCAACTCCTGCTTTATAAAAAACAAAAGGAGGGAATGTTAGTAAAATGGCAGTCTTATTTATGCTGCGATCTACATCCTGACACCATCCTAGGCTCTAGCCCCTGCTGCCATTGCTGGAAGCCAGGTGGCCACTCAGCCAAAACCGGTGTCAGCCCCACCCACATCCTAATGGGACTCGCTGCTCCTACTTCCCCACCTACCCCCACCCCCGCAAAGTTTTAAAAGGAACTTTTCCTGAACACATGGCACGCACCAGAGCTCTCTCTCTCTCTCTCCCCCTCCCCGTCTCCTGAACTGTCTCTGTCTCTCTTTCGCTCTCCTCTCTTTCCTTCTTTGCCCCTTTCCTCCAGTCTGCCGTATTTCCCCCAATAAACTCTTTCCCTTAAAAAAAAGAAAAAGAAAAAAGAAAGGGGCTGGCACCATGGCGCAGTAGGTTAATCCTCTGCCTATGGCACCAGCATTCCATATGGGCGCTGGTTCTAGTCTCGGCTGCCCCTCTTCCGATCCAGCTCTCTGCTATGGCCTGGGAAAGCAGTAGAAGATGGCCTAAATGTCTGGGCCCCTGCACCCACATGGGAGACCTGGAAGAAGCTCCTGGGTTTGGATCGGTGCAGCTCCAGCCATTGCAGCCGTTTTGGGAGTGAACCAACAGAAAGAAGACCTTTCTCTCTGTCTCTCCCTCTCATTGTCTGTAACTCTAACTCTAACTCTAACTCTAACTCTAACTCTAACTCTAACTCTAACTCTAAAATAAGTGGAAGGGGAAGAGGAAGGGAGAAAGAGACCTGACAGATAACATCATGGAACTTCCTCATTCAACAGCTTTTACTGAGTTTATCCAAGGCTACTTTGCTAGTGACTGGCAGAGCTTCCTTGAATTAAAATCTCAGTCTCTTGACTTAGGAGATTAGCCAACATTAGTCTCCCCTCCTCCTCATTGCCCATCTAAATCAAATGCTATAGCTTTCTATCTATCTGAACAGTTTTACACAGAGAACTTTAGAATTTTTGGCAAAGATTCATTCACTCATTCAAAAGGCAGAGAGACTGAGGGAGAAACACAGAGGCACAGAGAGATTGATCTTCCAGGAGCCAGTTCCTTCGCCAAATGCCCGCCACACCCAGGGCTGAGCCAGGCCAAAGCCAGGAAATTCTATCTGGGTCTCGAAAGTGGGTGGCAGGGGCCCAAGTACTCTGGCTATCATTCGCTGCTTTCCCAGGCAAATCAGCAGGGATCTGGATTAGAAGAGCAGCTGACACTACAACCAGTACATTGATAAGTGACGCTGGTGTCACAACTGGCAGCGTAACCTGCTGAGCCACAATGCTGACCCCTACTGCAGAGATTTTAAAGAAACTGTCTAGCATCCTACCAACAATTAACAGTTCTTTAAACCAACGCCCCCAAAAATAAAGCCTTGATTTGAAATGGGGAACAGTTGAGCATATCTTTACCCAAGAGACTTCTAAATTTGTTTCTAAATATAATATGAAATATTTTAAATGCAACTACTGACCATGCTCAGTAAGTGGGGAAGTGATTCAAAAGTTCAGATTTTATACCCGGAAATTAAAAATCTGTGACAGCTACAATACTTCAGTAATTTTCAGAAATGTTTGCCACAGCAATTCACAAGCTCTGTCACACTTCTGTTATAAAACAGAAGGCTGCACTGCTAGTTTCACTAGTCTGAAATGAAGACCTAATTAAATGATGCATGTAAAAGTCCTGCATTTATGATAAAGAGCTATACTGATACAAGATGTTCTAATTTATTATGCGTATTAAAACAGCAAAAAGAATGAGGTAACAAAGAAAGGCTATAATTTGCTGCAAACTTGTAAGAAACAACCTAAAAATACAAAAAAAAATGATAAATTCATATAAAATAAAAACGACAGCTCCATGAAATATAGACGATTCTCACTAACAGTTGTTGAGAAAGAAACACAGCACAGTACAAAACACATTTCTATGATTTCAAGAACAGGTTAAGCTAAACTGTGTAGTGTAGAGATGCATACGTAGCTAGAAATGCAAGGAAATTATTATAATAAAGTCAGGAGAGGGCTGAGGGCAGGGATTAAGAATACGAAGGGATGAATAAGGGCTTCTAAAATGCTGACAACATGCTGCCTGTTGACCAAGGTGGTAGCTGCATAGCTGTGTACTTTATAATTATTTGTTAAATAGTACAGTTAAGTACTATGCAATTTTCTATGTGTTATATATTTTTAAGGCAAGAGTTTTAATATATAAATAAAAGTACTAACAATTACTAGTTGACATAATGAACTGATGATCAGGGATAAAAACGCAAACACAGAATCAAGTAAAAACAACATCCTTGCTAGGGGCTTTGAAGCACTAGGTAAAATTATGGGGAAGGGTTCAAAAGATCTTTTAGATGCCCAAGAAGTTTCTGCCAGATACACAAAATTTATCAATGACCATGTCTGAATTATCAAACTTATTCATAGCACTAAAGCACTAAACTAGTTGAAGTGGTTCTTGATTTGTGAGACCAGATCCTTTTGAAAAAATAAATTCATTTAGATGAACTTTGAAACTATGTACTTAAAACAGATCTATTTTTCTGTTGTTAATCAAAGTCCAAGCAATCTATTATTCCCTGAAATCATTTATAAAAAGCAAAGGTAGAGGTACATGGAGTTATCAAAACAGGAGGGGTACTTTTCCTTATATTTGAATTACTAATTATAGATTAACCTTTCCTATGGGCTCATCCAAATGCACTCACACAGTATGCACCTTTGTGGAACTGACTTTTCATTTAGCATGCTTTTGAGATACATCCATGTTACCTCTTAGTCATTCATTCTTTATTGCTAAGTTGATTCCATATTGTATGAATATTGTACAACTTATTTATCCATCTCTCTTCTTAATGTGTATTGCTTTTTCAGCTTTTTGGCTGTTAAAATTAAAGCTAATACAAACATGCCTGTACAAGTTTTTGTGTGCAGAGGTTTTCATTTCTTCTGGGTAAATACCTATGAATGGAAATGATGGATCATACTTTATATACAGTATAATTTTTACCTTTAGAAGAAACTAACCATCAGTTTTCTAAATAAGTTGTACTATTTTACATTTTCTCTACCTCTCACATTTCTTCTCCCGATTGACTCCCATGTTTACTTCCTCCTCACTTGGTTTTTTAAATTTATTTATTTGAAAGGCAAAGTTAGAGAAAGAAAGAGAGCGAGCATCTTCCGTCTGCTGGTTTACTCCCCAAATGGCTGCAAGGGCTAGAGCTAGGCTGATCCAAAGCCAGGAGCTTCTGTGGCTCTTTCCTGTGGGTGCAGGGGCTCATGTAGTTGGGCCATCTTCTGTTGCTTTTCCAAGTACATTAACAGGGAGCTGGATTGGAAGTGGAGCAGCTGGGACTCTAACAGGCACCCATTTGGGATGCCAGCACAGCAGGCGGAGGCTTCACCCCCTACCACAGTGCTGGTCCCTCCTCTCACTTTAATGATCTTCCTTTGAGGCTGGCGCAGTAGTGTGGTAGGTTAAGCATCTGCCTGCAATACCAGCATCCCATATGGGCGCTGGATCATGTCCTGACTGCTCCACTTTCAATCCAGCTCCTTGCCAACAGCCTGGGAAAATAGTGGAAGATGGCCCAAGTGCTTGAGCCCTTGCAACCATGTGGGAGACCGGGAAGAAGCTCCTGGCTTCTGATAGGCCCAGCTCAAGCCACTGCAACTACTGGGGAGGGAACTCACAGACACAAGACCTTTCTGTCTCTCCCTCTGTCTATGACTCTGCCTCTCAAACAAATAAATAAACCTTTAACAAATAATAATAATAATAATAATAATAATCTTCCTTTACCTTCTCTGTCAATCTATTCCCCCCCCTTTTTTTTTCAATTTCTGTCTCCCTTTTCCATTTCTTTACCTACTCCCCCTAAATCCCTCCTTAGTTTTCTAGAGTTAGAAATATGTGACACACAGAAGATTCCTAGTGTATTAGTTGATAGACTAAAATCTACATTAGCATTCTGAATTGTTCTCATGAGTATAGCTAAACATTTATACCCATCTGTTACTGAACATCTCTTGCAGACTCTGGGTCACCTCAAACCAGTATGTGCAAAACTAAATTCACTGTCTTTTTCCTCCACCTACCTCTATTCTACCTTTCTTGTTGGGTACCTCTACAGGGTTTGCAAAGCAATGCACATTCAAATTATATCCTATACTTGCAGTTCTCTGAATAAAACCATACAAGGAAATGCCTTCTTCCATTTAAACCAATCTTTGCTGCTTTTCAAAATGGCAGAAGCACAGAGATGGTTTTTTAAAATGAATGAATGCATGTGGCTGGCGCCGTGGCTCATTTGGTTAACCTTCCACCTGTGGTGCCGGCATCCCATATGGGCGCTGGGTTCTAGTCCCGGTTGCTCCTCTTCCAGTCCAGCTCTCTGCTGTGGCCCGGGAAGGCAGTGATGGCTCAAGTGCTTGGGCTCCGGCACCTGCATAGGAGACTGGGAGGAGGCTCCTGTCTCCTTGCTTTGGATCGGCATAGCTCCGGCCGTAGCCACCATTTGGGGAGTGAACCAATGGAAGGAAGACCGTTAAAATGAATGAATGGGGCTGGCACTGTGGCATACCGGGTAAAGCCACTGCCTGCAGTGCTGGCACTCCACATAGGTGCCGGTTCATGTCCTGGCTGCTCTACTTCAGCTCCAGCTCTGTGCTATAGCCTGGGAAAGCAGCAGAAGATGGCCCAAGTCCTTGGGCCCCTGCACCCGTGTGGGAGACCTGGAGGAAGCTCCTGGCTTCTAACTTTGGATCGGGACAGCTCCAGCCATTGTGGCAACTGGGGAGTGAACCAGTTGATGGAAGACTTCTCTCTCTGCCTCTCCTTCTCTGTCTCTGACTTTCAAATAAATAAATAAATCTTTTTAAAAAAATAGAAATATCTCCATCTATTAGTGGCAACCAGTTTTAATTTACTGAGTTGTTTCTTCTGGTACTTATAATTATAAATGAGATGCTTATTGTTGAATTTTTTTTTAAAGATTTATTTATTTTCAAGTCAGAGTTACACAGAGAGAGGAGAGGCAAAGAGAGAGAGAGAGACATCTTCCATCCCCGGTTCACTCCCCAGATGGCCACAACAGTCGGAGCTGCGCAGATCCGAAACCAGGAGCCAGGAACCTCTTCCGGGTCTCCCATGTGGGGGCAGGGGCCCAAGGACTTGGGCCATCTTCTACTGCTTTCCCAGGCCATAGCGTTAACCCACTGTGCCACAGCGCCAGGCAGGGTTTTTTTTTTTTAGAAATTTTATTTCTAAAATTATCAATTTTTGACTAAACTGACCTTCTCCTTTTACCATCATCACTAAGTATAAAGTGATATTTAATGTTTCTGCTATTATTTTGCCACTGCTCAGATAGACTGTGTCCTTGTGAAGTATTTTACTATGAATTCATCTTGATTGAGGGTTTTCTTTAAGATTTTATTTATTTGAGAGGTAGAGTTACAGACAGTGAGAGGGAGAGACAGAAAGAAAGGTCTTCACTCCTCAGGTGGCTGCAATGGCCAGAGCTGCGCTGATCCAAGGCCAGGAGCCAGGCGCCTCCTTCCTGGTCCCCAATGTGGGTGCAGGGGCCCAAGCCCCTGGTCCATCCTCCACTGCTTTTCAGGCCACAGCAGAGAGCTGGACTGGAAGAGGGGCAGCCGAGACTAGAACTGGTGCCCACATGGGATGTGGGCACTGCAGGCAGAGGATTAACCCACTGAGCCACAGTGCTGGCCCCGGGGTTTTTTTTTTTTTCTCTTCAAGTCTATGGTTCTCTGCCTGAAGCTACATCCCTAAAGAACAATCTGCATTTGGTATTGATTAGATATCCAAAAACTGAAGTGCCTATGTTCAGCTACAAGCTTTAATTCACTAATTTCGATTTCCTTTTTTTAAAAAAGATTTTATTTATTTATTTGAAAGGCAGAGTTAGAGAGAGGGAGAGATAGCAAAATCTTCTATCCACTGGTTCACTCCCCAAATGGCTCCAACAGCCTTTGCTGGGCCAAGCCAAAGCCAAGAGCCAGGAACTTCACAAGGGTCTCCAATGTGGGTGCAGGGTCCCAGAGAATTGGGTAATCTTCCACAGCTTTCCCAGGCCACAGCAATCTGAATCAGAAGAGGAGCAGCAGGGACTCGAACCGGTACCCATATGGAATGCTGGTGCTGCAGGCAGCAGCTTTGCCACAGCACCAGCCCCAGTCTGGAATTCTGGAACCGCTAGGGTAATATACTTTAGTACTGTACACTGGTATGTAGGTGGTAAGCCTGGAAACATAGCATGGTATAATGATTTACAATTTTATTCTGAAACTAGACAACTAACTTAGAATTCTTTTTTTTTTTTAATTTTTATTTTTTGACAGGCAAAGTGGATAGTGAGAGTGAGAGTGAGAGAGAGAGAGAGAAAGGTCTTTTTGCCGTTGGTTCACCCTCCAATGGCCGCTGCGGCCGGCACATCACGCTGATCCGAAGCTAGGAGCCAGGTGCTTCTCCTGGTCTCCCATGTGGGTGCAGGGCCCAAGCACTTGAGCCATCCTCCACTGCACTCCCGGGCCATAGCAGAGAGCTGGCCTGGAAGAGGGGCAACCGGGATAGAATCCGGCGCCCCAACCGGGACTAGAACCCGGTGTGCCGGCGCCGCAAGGTGGAGGATTAGCCTGTTAAGCCACGGCGCCAGCTAACTTAGAATTCTTAATTCTTTCACTGTCTAGGTGAATGACCTTGGGCATTTACCTTTGTATCTCCCAGTTTGCTAATCTATAAAACGGACTTTATAACTGTCACACTTAGCTACCAATATAGAGAATTTTCAATAAATAATTCTATCATGACTGGTCTAACCTATTAATAGTAAACAAACTCCCTTCAAATAATAAATTGCTTTAGTCAGGCTTTCTTCTCATGGGAGGCTTTGGATATCAGCAAGTTAAAAGTTTTGGAAGAGAATGCTTGTCTAATATCCAGTTACTAGGGGAACGTCTGCCAAGTGTTTTGTAGAAGATGACGGGAAGGAATTAAAACAGTTTACAAGAACGAAAAGTATGTGTAATTCGTGCTTCCTGGTCAGGCAAGGAAGTCCCTACCAAACCCCAGAGGACTAGAAAGCCAGCTGAGCAGACTGCAACCTTTCTCTGGGTGTACAAGGCAAAAGGTGAGCTGGAGACTTTGATAACATGCCATATTTACACTGGTGATTTGTAGCCATTTTCTCCCTTCAAAATGGATCCATACATCACTCGGTTTGACAGTCACTGACATCATCCAACATTTCACCTGCTACAGAAACACCTCTTCTACATAATGGGTTCAACATTCATTTTAATAAAATGGAAAAAAATTTCAAACACTGATCCTGATGTTGCCCTCTATAAAGACATTCATGAAGAACCCTAGCTTTTTTTTTTTTTAAAGATTTATTTATTTATTTATTTATTTGAAAGGCAGAGATACAGAGAGAGAGGCAGAGGCAGAGAGACAGAGAGAGAGAGACAGAGGGAGAGAGGGAGAGAGGGAGAGAGGGAGAGAGGGAGAGAGGGAGAGAGAGGGAGACGGAGGGAGGGAGGGAGGGAGGGAGGGAGGGAGAGAGAGAGAGAGAGAGAGAGAGAGAGAGAGACTTCTATCCATTGGTTCAACCCCCAAAAGGCAACAAAGGCTAGAGTTGGGCAGATCTGAAACCAGGAGCCTGAAGCTTCCTCCAGGTATTCCAGGTGGGCGCAGGTTCCCAAGCACTTGGGCCATCTTCTACTGCTTTCCCAGGCCATAGCACAGAGCTGGATCAGAAGTACAGCAGCTGGGACTCAAACTGGCACTCATATGGGATGCTGGCACTGCAGACAGTGGCTTTACCCACTACATCACAGCACAACTCCCCCAAGCATTCTTTAACATAACAGTTTTCCACACGATATCCCGAGAGGAACAAGATCAAAGTGATTTACATCAGATTCCTACTTCCTTTGTGCCAACTACCTTAATTCTGTATTAACTTGATGTTTTCTCCCCCGAAAAGAGAGGTATTTTCAGCTGCCAAAGAGAGGTATTTTCAGCTGCCACTAATTATTTGGGTGGGAAAAACTTACTCAAGGTTTACAATGATAACACAAGTACCATATTCTTTGAAGAACTCTTAAATTTTTCCTCTGACAGGACTGCAAAAAAAAGTGTATCAAATAGCATTATCAACATGCTTAACATGATAGCTGGCAAAAAGTATCGTGAGATTATTAACTTATTTTTATATTCCGTTTTCCACCACCTTTTTGAAGTATCTGAATGTACTGCTATTACCTTTATTATAATCAAAATAAATCAAACATACTACCACAATAACATGCCTCTGGATATATTTTTTAGTATTAAGAAGATGAAATTTATTTTTTTAAAGACTTATTTATTTGAAAGGCAGAGCAGAGGGGGAGGGGAAGGAGAAGGGTGAGCAGGAGGAGGAACGGGAGGGGGAGGGGAGGGAGGTCTTTCCTCCACTGGTTCACTTCCCAAATGGCAACAAGGGCCAGGGCTGGGCCAAGCAGAAGCCTGGAGCCCAGAGCTGCTTCCAGGTGTCCCAAATAGATGCAGGGCCCCAAACACTTCAGCCATCTTCCGCAGCTTTCCCAAGCACATTAGCAGGGAGCTGGATCAGCATCTGGGACTCAAATCAGAACCAGTGTCCATTTGGGATGCTGATGCTTCAAGCAATTATGCCATGGCACTGGCCCCAAAATTTATATTTTAAGCTTTGGACAAAAAGAAAGCCAATCTTCTCACCCTTATCAGTAAATATTTTTTTTTAATCTAAAATCTTCCAAAATTATCTCCAAAGATTGAAGGAAAAAAAAAATAAAAAGTTCCTAGAAAATATACAGAAACCTTCTGAAAATTTCAGAGAAGATCCAAAATTAAATCAACACCATCAATTACAAACAGGTATAGGTCGTCTTGCGTTGCTGACAGCACACAGAGGCGATACATTGCATTTAGTAAGAATGAATTTATTTATACTTTTCCAAAATGAGAAATTAAATTCCAGGAAAACACAGACAGTTTAAACTCCAAGACTTTCTTAAACTTTAATGTCTATACAGGCTCAATTAACAAAAGAATTTAAGCTGTCAAAAGGAAAAATTTGATGTTATCTTTTTAAATTTTTTTTCACACTCTGTGCATTTATGTAATTATTTTTCTAAAAATGCTTAAATATGACCCAAAGTAAGGTATGCTTATATTTCAAACAATCTTCAAAATATCTTGAAAAGTGTATTCAAATCTGTTATCCTCCTTGGTTAACCCATATATGAACTCTAAGAATAAGACATGTTGACTAAAATTAAGAAAAATTAACCCAGAACTCATATACAATGATAAAAGTTCTGTTCTGTAGCCCAACACAGCCCATCCAGACTGTACACTTCACACCCAGGAGGCCTTGAAGGCCTTCACAAACTTGAGCATGGATCCTAAGAATAGTAATAGAGCCAGTTGCTACTAAAGATGTTAAAATATGTATGCATGTGGGATTTCAATGACAGGTTAATAGCTACTGTTCTTTTAGTTGCTTAGAGAACAAAATACTCCTCTATCTCCTTCTAACTGTAACATGGAGATCACTATCTTTCCACGCAGTGCTGGTAGTTTATATGTAACCATGAAAAGAAAACAGAAATGATGCTTCAAAGGAGGTTGTCTTATGGTATGGCAATCTCAAAGATAAACAGTCAAGTAAGTTCATTTTGGGCACAATACAAAGAACATACACACACACAAAACAAACATAAAATACCTGTAATATCATATTACCAGCTAAAAAACAGTACCTCCCATTGCTATATTAAACATTACATACAGTCTATCAGTGAAGAGACTGAAAATCATACACATATTTAGCCTTCCTGTGTACTTCTTCTCTTAAATTAAATCAGGTCATCAATATCCTCTTGCTGTTACCACCACCTAACCAGAAACATACTTCAGTACATATTCTTAATGTGGCATTTCAACATTTATGTACCACAGACAACAGCAGCAATTTTTTTTAAAAGATTTATTTATTTATTTGAAAGACAGAGTTACAGAGAGAGACAGAGAGAGAGAGAAAGAAAGAGGTCTTCCACCCACTGGTTCACTCTCCAAATGGCCGCAACAGCCAGAGCTGGGCCGATCAGGAGCCAGGAGCTTCTTCCAGGTCTCTCAGCCAGGTGCAGGGGCCCAAGGACTTGGGCCATCTTCTATTGCTTTCCCAAGCCATAGCAGAGAGCTGGATCAGAAGTGGAGCAGCCAGAACTCAAACCAGTGCCCATAAGGGATGCCAACACCACAGGCAGCAGCTTTACCTGCTATGCCACAGCGCTGCCCCAATAGCAGCATTATTAATACACAGACAACAGCAGCAGAGGAGGACAAGACATGTTTCTTACTGCCAACTATATTGCAAAGAAGTTCAAGAAACAGGTAGGAAAACAAGCAAATTTGCAATGTAGAACATTTCTGCTTCACTGATTCATTTTACTGAAAGTACGCATGCATCTATGTGCTAGACATGGGTATGTGACAATGGTTAATGGTGATTTAAAAAGAACTGAATGCTGAAAAAATGTGTAACTCAATAGCTACATTATTTATAAATATGTATTGCATTCCAATCTATATAATCATTTTTCCATTTCAGTTCTCTGCTGAAGCAGTGGTTCACTTTTGTGTATCATTTGGTCAACTCCTAGGACTGGGACAAGGTCAAGCAGGGCCTCCCAGCAGTTCACAGGTTTGGAGCACACTAACTACTGCTGCTTCAGGCCCTGATGAAAACAGGTAGGGTAAGAGTCTCAAACATCTGAGTACCTTTGTAGACTTCATAAAGCTCAGTGACAAAGCTAGGGTTCAATGAAGGGGAAAAATGAACAGAATACCTACTTAGGCGACGATGAAAACTAGTATATTTCAATTGAACTCATCAGCAATTTACAAAAAGTTAATGCTTTCGTGCTGTATGGTAAGTTGGTTTTTCAATCTTCGTTTCCCCCTACAGAAGAACACAGTAATTATGATCTCCAATGTAGACAGCTGATGGAGTGGTTCTTCCTCAACAAGCGAAGTCTCCACAACTTCATTTCCCAACAGAAGGGGGCTCTGCCTAATTTTTATTACACAGTCCAGTAGTCCATTAGTGAAAAATTATCATAGGGGAAAACAGGGCATTCTTTTCAAAACTTTGAACTGCTTCAGGAACAGTAAACAACCTAAATTCCCAGTTTTCACATCACAATATTTCTAGTGGGGATATGTAAGAACAAAACTGGAGTTGGAACCACCTACTCCATACAGACTTGAGGAACTAGAGGTAGTTAGTTCAGGACTGCCACTCCATCAGTGACGACACAGTATGAGATCTGGGATGCACTAGCCTATAGAATTATTGTATGCTGGTTTTACAGTAGAGGTACCTACTGAGCACTAAAGAAGTAACTGTGGTTGTTCTTTCACAAATCAATTTTTATTTTATTTTAAATTTTTTTGACAGGCAGAGTTACACAGTGAGAGAGACAGAGAGAAAGGTCTTCCTTTTTTTGTTGGTTCACCCCACAAATGGCCGCTACGGCCGGCGTGTTGCAGACGGCGCTGTGCCAATCTGAAGCCAGGAGCCAGGTGCTTCCTCCTGGTCTCCCATGCGGGTGCAGGGCCCAAGGACCTGGGCCATCCTCCACTGCACTCCTGGGCCACAGCAGAGAGCTGGACTGGAAGAGGAGCAACTGGGACAGAATCCGGCGCCCCGACCAGGACTAGAACCCTGGGTGCCGGTGCCTCAGGCGAAGGATTAGCCAAGTGAGCCACGGCGCTGGCCCACAAATCAATTTTAACAGCTTGTTAGTATATCATATAGTCAGTAAACAATATTTTTTTAATGCTGAATAGTCAAAACCCTTTAACAAAAACAGAGAATTAACTTTTTAAAGCATTATGTAACAAGATCTTCTTTTCATACTCAACCCTGTTATAATGGAAGGTTTTGATAATGAGGTTATAATAATGATTATTTCAGAAATAGATATACTAACCAGTCACAAAAAACATGGATTTTCTATCCTGTTTCTTAAAGGGTACATTAAACAATCAGTGATAGAAAAATTTCCTAGATTTAAAGAAAACTCCAGAGGATGGCATAGTGGTATAGTGGGGTTATCTGCTTGTGATGCCACCATCCCATATGGGTGTGGACTTAAGTCCTGGCTGCTCCACTTCCAACCCAACTTCCTGCTAATGCACCTGGGAAAGCAGTAGAAGATGGCCCAAGTACTTGGGTTGCTGCCACCCATGTGGGAGACCCAGCTGGAGTTCCTGGCTCCTGACTTCCACCTGGCCAGCTCTGATTATTGTGGTCATTTGAGGAATGAACCAGCGATGGAAGGTATCTCTCTTTCTCTCTCCCTCTCTCTGTAACTCTGCCTTTCAGGTAAATAAATTTTTTTTTTTTTTTTTTTTTTTTTTTTTTACAGGCAGAGTGGACAGTGAGAGAGAGACAGAGAGAAACGTCTTCCTTTGCTGTTGGTTCACCCTCCAATGGCCGCCACGGCCGGCGCGCTGCAGCCGGCTCACTGCGCTGATCCGAAGGCAGGAGCCAGGTGCTTCTCCTGGTCTCCCATGCGGGTGCAGGGCCCAAGCACTTGGGCCATCCTCCACTGCATTCCCGGGCCACAGCAGAGAGCTGGCCTGGAAGAGGGGCAACCGGGACAGAATCCGGTGCCCCGACTGGGACTAGAACCCAGTGTGCCGGTGCTGCTAGGCGGAGGATTAGCCTATTGAGCCGCGGCACCGGCCTGTAAATAAATATTTTTTAAAAATTAAAAAATTAAGCAAATCCAAATAGACTATAAACTTCTGATATGGGGGGGAAAAAAATGGGCGCCAGCACTGTGGTGTAGTGGGTAAAAGCCACCACCTGCAGTGCCTGCAACTCATATTGGCTGCTGAGACCCAGCTGTTCCACTTCTGATCCAGCTCTCTGCTATGGTATGGCCTGAGAAAGCAGTAGAAGATGGCCCAAGTCCTTGGGCCCCTCCACCAGCGTGGGAGACCCGGAAGAAGCTTCTGCCTTGGAACGGTGCAGCTCCAGCCGTTGCAGTCAAATGGGGAATGAACCAGCGGATGGAAGACCTCTCTCTCTCTCTCTCTGTGACTTTCAAGTAAAATAAATAAATCTTAAAAAAAAAAAAGAAAAAAATGAACACCTGAGTATTAATCAACCATTACACTATATACTTTGAGAAATATCTAATTTAAGTTTTACAGTCCTTACAGATTATTATTCTTATTATGGAAATGAGAAAGCCACAAATCAGACACACATTAGGGAGCTTGAAGACAGACTTTCTGTGTATCCTTTTCAAAAGTTGGTTCAATGCTACCCTAAATGATAATTACTTAGGACATACTGATTGTGTTAAGCTCCACCAAGGTAGAATGTGAACTATCATTTTATCTCTTACTGCATTTAGCAGTGTAACTTGTCCCAGCATCTGCAAATAAATAATAAATTAATTTTAGCAGAAAACATAATCACACAGTACTGAAGAAGTAGGATGGAATTTGGCATGGTGAAAACCTGTGTGCTAAAATACGTTCTACCACTTTTCAGGTAAGTGGCTTTATTAACCTCCACCCTCTCTGAAAGGAAATTCTCAGCTTAGAAGGATTATGCCAACTTTGCAGGAATGCTCTAAAGCTGGATTTACCAAGCTCAGTGCCACTGATATTTTGGCCTAGATAATTTTTAGTTGTGGGTGGCTGTCATGTGCACGGCCTTTGACACACAAAAATGTCTCCAGATACTGCCAATGTCTCTGGGAACTTGGTCCTCTAGCTGAGAATCACTGCTATAGAGAAAAATATAAAAATGAACTTAAAGGAAGTCTCTACTCCAAACACTCTGCTTCAGATGGGAGGGTTAAGGAAAAGATTCCCAGATTCAGAAGTCTAATGACATTCCCCTAAATGCAACGATCAGAAACACAAAATTCTAACAATCTGAAGTGATGTATTGTTACATAGCTACCAATTAGAGTGCCAATTCCTATACAGTGAATTTCATCAACTTCAGTTATGTTTATATCTTGGAAATTATGAGGTCATAAAAAGTTGTTAGGTTCTGCTCTGAAGTCCAGCTAACTACCCCACGGCTACAACACTGGAGAGACCATGCAAACAGGCACACGGCTTAACAGTGCCTATTGTTCCCAGTCATCTAGCCTTCCTGAACAAAGCACCACACATGCAAGGACAATGCATACGATCCCCCAGTCCTGCTTATCTGGTAGCTGAATACCTTCAAATGGTCTGTGGTTGTTATACCAAGAACTGCCAGAACCCGCCTAAATTCCTGATCCTCAAAACTGAGAAATAAAATAGTTATTGGCTTAATTTGTTAGGTTTTGAGGTGATTTGTTATCTCAAATCCTTACATGAGTACTTTTACACTGTATATATTTTACATGTACATTTTTTTCACTTAAATATTTTCATGTATTTCAGAGGAAATCTTCATATAACTATCTTCATTGGCTCCAATGAGGTCATCCAGTTTTTCACTAGATGACAAACTATCATGGGCTTCGGGTGTCTTCCAAAAAAATCAAACCTCGTGTGGGAAAAATAAGTAAATCTAGATTTCAGAAACATTAATGGTAATAACAAAAAGAAACAAACTGCTGGAGACAGAAAAAGCTGTCCTATACCCTGTTGAGAGGAAACTGGCAACCTACAACCAGAAGCAAAGGGCAATAAAGTAAAAGAAGTAAAAAGACACGTGAGCTAAAAATCACCCTTGACTCTCCCTAGATTGCCTCCACATGGAAATTAGCAGCACCAGACTAGATTTCTTTGTGACCAGGATAAAATCAGGGCAGCACCAAAGACCAGTTACTGGAGAAAGCCCAGGAAAATAGGTACAAGCTTGCAAGTCATGTTCTTCCAGCTCTTGGCATGGACTCTTCACAGTGGGAGGGAGGAGAGAGGTGCATCTTCTGGGCTGGCTGAGTATCCCTCATCAGAACCTCTTGGCACCAGAGCAGTTTCAGATTTCAGAGCTTTTCATGTTACAGAATACTTACAAAGATTTTAGTAACTGCACATTTCTAACCTAAAAACTGAAGATCCAGAGTCTATCATGTCAGCATTCACAAAATTTCAGATTTCAGAGCATTTGAAATTTCAGATTCTTGGAATGGGGATGCTCAAACTGTCTTATTATTTATAAGATTTTAAAAAACAAAATTTGGGACCAGTGCTGTGGTGTAGTGGGTTAAGCCACCACTTGAGGCACCGGCTGGATGCAGGTTCAAGTCCCGGCTGATCCTCTTCCAATCCAGCTCTCTGCTGTGGCCTAGGAAAGCAGCAGAAGATGGCCTAAGTGCTTAGACCTCTGTACCCACATGGGAGACCCAGAAGAAACTCCTGGCTTTGGATCGGCCCAGCTCTGGCCATTGCAGCTATTTAGGGAGTCAACCAGAGAATGGAAGATCTCTCTCTCTCTATATATATAATTATGCCTCTCAAGTAAATAAATAAAATCTTTAAAAAAATATGATCAGAAGTTGGCTCAATTTCCACCTGTCCTTAAACTCACATAGAGGAACACAAACTTGCTAACACAGAATTAGATTAGGTGACTAATACACCCTCCCCAGAGACTACTACCTTAAAGCTCAAGAAGACACATGTGGAACATAAAAATACACTAAGAAGAAGACAACACACTGAACCACTCACACCACCAAAAGCAGAATTATAAAGATGGATGATTCAACAGCGCACTTTAAGAAGTGAAGACCAGGGGTAGGTGCTGTGGCATGGTAGGTAAAGCTGCGGCATACAGTGCCGGCATCTCATATGGGTGCCAGCTGGAGTCCCAGATGCTCTATTTCTGATCCAGCTTTCTGTTACGGCCTAAAAAAGTAGTACAAGATGGCTGAAGTCCTTGGGTCTCTGCATCCATGTGAGACACCCAGAATAAACTCTTGGTTCCCGGCTTCAAATGGGCCCAGCTCCAGCAGTTGTAGCCATCTGGGGAGTGAGCCAGCGGATGGAAGACTTCTCTACCTCTAACTCTGTTCCTTTCAAATAAATAAATAAATAAATAAATAAATCTTACCCTTAAAAAGTTAATGGTAATGAAAATTTAAAGCTACCCTCCAAATGGATCAATCTGCTTATAATGGTTACTCCTGAATCAATTACTACAGTCAAGGGAATAGAATTCAACTTTTAACCAAGAGACTAGGTGTAGATTAAGCCAGTGAGAGTCCACAAATACAACGGAAGGAAGGGAAGAAAACTTGGCATGTTGCAATGAAGAGGAAAATGTATGGAATAGTCAGGCGGCAACAATGCCTAGAGAGATTTAATTAAGGTGTAGCACAATTTAAGGTTAGCTACTAATTATATAACCTGGGGTGTTCAGGCTATTACAGAGTCTGGCACATACTAAGACATCTAGAACATATGCACAGAATCAATGGAGGTGTGTCACACCCAATTTAAGAGATTCTTGGGGCTATCAGCTACAAAAAAAGACTGGACTTTTAATAAATAAATGCAAAAACCAACAAATGAGAAGATGGCAAACCTCTTTCAAATATTCTAAGTTTGTAATTAACGAAATTAAATTAGAGGTCGCTGCTGTGGCCTAGAAGGTTAAGCCAGTTTGAGACCTAGCTGCTCCACTTCCAATCCAGCTCCCTGCTAATGCGCCCGTAACAGCAGCAGAAGATGGCCTAAGTGCTTGGGCCCCTACTTCCCATGTGGAAACCTAAAGGAAGCTCCAGGCTCCTGGCTTTGGTCTGGTTCAATCCCGGCCATTATGGCCATTTGGGAAGTGAGCCAGCAGAAGGATCTTTCTCCTCCTTCTCTTCCTCCTACTTCTCTCTCTGCCTTCCAAATAAATTTGAAAAAAATATATATATATATATATGTATATTAGAAAAAATAAATAAAATTAAAGCCTGAAAACCCAACTACTATGTTGCATCTATTCAATTAACTGTAAAATGAGGCAATGTTCAACACTGGGAAGAAACAAACCAGCAATCACACACACACTGTAGTAACTATGTATACTAATTCTTGTATAAAGCACTCAAAATGTTTATATTATTCACTGCATTAGAATCACTTGTGGAAATTAAAAAAAAAAAAGGAAAACAATACCTATGTGCACAAAAATGTTTTATCGCAACATTCCTTGTAACAACTGGAGGAAAAACCCACATGCAACCTAAATGACAATGAAGTAACACAGTTTGCTTTAATGATAGGTTATTTAGCCACAGTACAGTGTTAAAGAGGATATATTTAGGTTATTCAGCCACATTATAGTGTTAAAGAGAATATACTGAACAAATTTCATCATTTAAAGCCATCTAAATAATTCAATAACCTTGAGAAATTTGCATTAGAACTACTATGAGCATTTTTTGTAAAAGATTTGTGAATTTGTTTGAAAGAGAGAGTGAGAGGCAGACAGATAATCTTCCATTCACTGGTTTACTCCCAAGATGGCCGCAATGGCCAGGACTGGTACAGGCTGAAGCCAGGAGCTTCCTCCAGATCTCCCATGTGCATTACAGGGACCTAAACATTTGGTCCACTTTCCACTGTTTTTCCCAGGCCATTTGCAGGGAACTGGATTAGAAGCAGAGCAGCTGGGACAGGAACCAGCGTCAATATGGGATGCCAGGGTTGTAGGCAGTGGCTCCACCTGCTACGACACAACACAGGCCCTGAGCATTTAATTTTTAAAGTTACTAAAAAATAGGCCTAAAAGCTTGTTTTTAAAAGTCTGACAAATTTGCCATCCTATGTTCTGAAAACATCTGCTGTTCACCAAGAACAAGTCGACAACTATATTTCAGATATAAGCCACAGAAACATTAAATTTCAAGAGTATTCAAGGTATTTTTATATTAAAGGAGGATATAATATAGCTACTCTTAATGAATGAGCAGTTTATGACATTTTTTGGACTTTTAAATAATAAAATATGTGTAGAAAATTTCAACATCTGCTGTGCCAAAGAAAGTGCTGGTATTATTTCTACTAAATGCTTTATATTTTTATCTGTTTCATTAGCTCAGCTCCATATGAGACCACGGACTGCCTTGATTTCTGGAATCCTGCCCCAATTCTTTCCTCCTGGGTCTTGTTGCCAGGGCTGCAGCTGCACAACCAATTCTTATTAAAATGTGAGTCTTTGAAATGCAAGTCTATGGAGAGGGATATAAAGGATTTCATTATCTTTTCTCAAAACTCAGTGAGGATTAAAGACTCACCCTTCCCAAGCCATACCACCATTTGTACCCCTTTTTACCAGCTCACACTTAAATATAATAAACACAGCAGCTGTCTTAGACGACCATATAAAAGTAGCCATAAAGGAGTAAATTGCACAATAATGAACCATAAAGTCTAGTGAAAGTTATTTAAAAATTACTTCTAATATCTGAGACATAGTTGGCAGGTCACAACCAATTTCAAGCAACAACATGATTTTCAAAATAATACTTGTAAAGAATAAACACCCATACAACAATTTAAAATAACTTCAGAAATTCAAGTCAGGAAAACAAAAACTGCAATTTACCCAAAGTGTAAAACACTTCGTAAGTTTGGAATTTTCTTGTAGAACATTCACATCCTTAACATTTTCTTTAAAGAGAGGGGGAAAAAACTCCCATTTTTACTAGAGTCTGATATACTTGTTCTCTACATAGAATCGTTAACAAGTGTTTGACCTTGTTCTTGAATAACCTTACAACTAAATTTATCCTGCGGGAAAAGTTAACACAAAACCTGAAGACCATGAAGATGAAATTATTTACAATTAGAAGTAGATCAAATATTGCGATACAAAGTAAAAATAACCATCCTTTTTTTTTTTTTTTTGACAGGCAGAGTTAGACATTGAGAGAGACAGAGAGGAAGGTCTTCCTTCCATTGGTTCACTCCCCAAATGGCCGCTACAGCTGGAGCTACGCTGATCCGAAGCCAGGAGCTTCCCCCTGATCTCCTATACGGGTGCAGGGGCCCAGGCACTTGGGCCATCCTCCACTAGAACCCAGGGTGCCGGCACCGCAGGCAGAGGATTAGCCAAGTGAGCCTCGGTGCTGGCCAATAACCATCAATTTCTTTTTTTTTTTTTTCTTTTTTTAATTTTTTTTTTTTTTTTTTTTTTTGACAGGCAGAGTGGATAGTGAGAGAGAGAGACAGAGAGAAAGGTCTTCCTTTGCCGTTGGTTCACCCTCCAATGACCGCTGCGGCCGGCGCATCGCGCTGATCCGAAGCCAGGAGCCAGGTGCTTATCCTGGTCTCCCATGCAGGTGCAGGGCCCAAGCACTTGGGCCATCCTCCACTGCCTTCCTGGGCCATAGCAGAGAGCTGGCCTGGAAGAGGGGCAACCGGGATAGAGTCCGATGCCCCAACCGGGACTAGAACCCGGTGTGCCGGCGCCGCAAGGCGGAGGATTAGCCTGTTAAGCCACGGCGCCGGCCCATCAATTTCTTAATGACATATTCTTATCAACGTTGGTACACCACTGGAATTCTTTTAACATGTAAAATCTTAGAATTTTAACTATTTTAGGGAAAAGCATTAAGGTTAGCAAAATTCCTTGGGGTTAATAATTTCTCAGGGGCCAGTGCTGTGGCTTAGCAAATTAAAGCCTTGGTGTGCAGAGTTGCATCCCATATAGGTGTGATTCCGAGTCCTGACTGTCCCACTTCCAATAAAGCTCGCTGCTAGTGTGTCTGGGAAAGCAGTAGAGGATGGTCCAAATGCTAGGGCCCCTGCCACTCATGTGGGAACTCCTGAGGAAGTGCCTAGCTATGGCCTGGCCCAGTGCCAGCCATGTAGGGACTGAATCAGCAGATGAAAGAGAGCTCTATCTGTAATTCTGCCTTTCAAAAAAAAATAAATGTAAAAAAGAATTCTTGCCGGCGTTGCAGCTCACTAGGCTAATCCTCTGCCTGCAGCAGCGGCACCCCACGTTCTAGTCCCATTTGGGGCGCCGGTTCTATCCCGGTTGCTCCTCTTCCAGTCCAGCTCTCTGCTGCGGCCCGGGAGGGCAGTGGAGGATGGCCCGCCCAGGTCCTTGGGCCCTGCACCCGCATGGGCGACCAGTAGGAAGCACCTGGCTCCTGGCTTTGGATCGGTGCAGTGCACCGGCCATAGTGGCCACTTGGGGGGGTGAACCAATGGAAAAAGGAAGACCTTTCTCTCTGTGTCTCTCTCTCACTGTCTAACTCTGCCTTTCAAAAAAATAGAAAAAAGAAAAAAAAAAAAGGAATTCTTAGTCTGTTTCCTGGGTGATTCATTTACTGTTAAATGACGAGAAAACCAGAGATTGTAAAGTGAAGGGTAAGATCTCCTTAGGAGGTGCTGAAATTCTCAGACCATGCACTTCAAGTCAAAGAAACAAGGCACACTGAGATACAGTTCTAAAAAAGTGATTATTTAAGCTGGCGCCGCGGCTCACTAGGCTAATCCTCCGCCTTGCGGCGCCGGCACACCGGGTTCTAGTCCCAGTCAGGGCACCGGATTCTGTCCCGGTTGCCCCTCTTCCAGGCCAGCTCTCTGCTGTGGCCAGGGAGTGCAGTGGAGGATGGCCCAAGTGCTTGGGCCCTGCACCCCATGGGAGACCAGGAGAAGCCCTTGGCTCCTGCCATTGGATCAGCGTGGTGCACCGGCCGCAGCGCGCCAACCGCGGCGGCCATTGGAGGGTGAACCAACGGCAAAGGAAGACGTTTCTCTCTGTCTCTCTCTCTCACTGTCCACTCTGCCTGTCAAAAAAAAAAAAAAAAAAAAGTGACTGTTGCATTAATTTAAATCTACTTTATAACTTCATAAACTTTAAGGACACAAGAAATACATGATTAAAACACAAGTCAAGACGGCCTCACTCTCCTTAGGATGGGTATTAACAGAAAATAATTGTTGTCAAGGAGATAGAGGCCAGCGCCGTGGCTCAACAGGCTAATCCTCCACCTTTGCGGCGCCGGCACTCCGGGTTCTAGTCCCAGTTGGGGTGCCGGATTCTATCCCGGTTGCCCCTCTTCCAGGCCAGCTCTCTGCTATGGCCAGGGAGTGCAGTGGAGGATGGCCCAAGTGCTTGGGCCCTGCACCCCATGGGAGACCAGGAGAAGCACCTGGCTCCTGCCTTTGGATCAGCACGGTGCACCGGCTGTGGCGGCCATTGGAGGGTGAACCAACGGCAAAGGAAGACCCTCCTCTCTGTCTCTCTCTCACTGTCCACTCTACCTGTCCAAATAAATACATTTAAAAAAAAAAAAAGAATAAGGAGATAAAGAAACTGGAATTCTTGTACACTGTTGAGACTGTAATGTGCTACAACTGCTATGGAAAGCATTTTCAAAGGTCCTCATAAAATTACAAATAGAAATATCACAGGATCCAGCAATCCCACTTCTGGGATATATTCAGAAGAACTAAAATCAAGTTCTTGAAGAAATCTGCACACTCATTCACACCAACAACATTCACAAGAGCCAAGGGGTGGAAACAACGCAAATGTCCATCTGAACAGGTAAACAACACATGGTCCCCAAGAGTCACCCCTTGGTATCAGCAGGCATTGGTGCCAGTACCCTACAAAGATAACAGAATTTCCAGATGCTAAAGCCCTTTATATAAAACACTGCATATGACCTACACGCCGGCGCTGTGGTATAGCAGGTGAAGCTGCCACCTCTAGTGCCAGCATCCCATATGGGCACTGGTTCTAGTCCCGGCTGCTCCTCTTCCGATCCAGTTCTCTGCTATGGCTTGGGAAAGCAGTAGAAGATGGCCCAAGTCCTTGGATCCCTGCACCCATGTGGGAGACCTAGAGAAAGCTCACAGCTCCTGGCTTAGGACTGGCTCAGATTCGGCCGTTGTGGCAAACTGGGGAATGAACTGGCGACGGAAGACCTCTCTCTCTGTGTCTCTCCTTCTCTGAGTAACTCTGACTTTGAAATACAAAAATAATAAATAAATAAATTAAAAAACCACCTGTACCTATTCAGCACAAGTGCATTTTTTTCACCATTTTCAATGTCTTTGGCTGAATCCACAAAGCGAAACATGCAGATACAAAGGGCTAACTGTATATACAAGAGAATATTGTAGTATAGCCTTAAAAATGAAGCATCAGGCCAGCATTACGGTGTAGTAAGTCAAGCAGACGCCTGCCCTGCCAGCATCCTGTGCTGGCGCTGGTTTGCGTCTCAGCTGCTCCACTTCCACCTAGCTCCCTGCTAATGTGCCTGGAAAAGCAGCAGAGGATGGCCCAAGTGCTTGGGCCCCTGCATGCACATGGAAGACCCAGTAGAAGTTTCTGGGTTCAGCGTGGCCCACCCTAGCCATTACTGCCATTTGGGGAATAAAGCAAAGGATCAAAGATTTTTCTGTCTCTCCCTCTAACTCTGCCTTTCAAATGAATAAAAAATATATATATATATAAAAGGAAGCATCTTGTACTACAATATGTATGAACCTGTAGATATTATACTAACTGAAATATGTCAGTTGCAAAAAGTTAATATTGTGTGATTCTACTTACTACTAAGTATCTAAAGTAGTCAAATTTATAGAATCATAAAGGAGGTATGTACTTGGAGGGAAGAGGAGAGAAAGGAGGTTTTTTTGGTGTGCAATTTCAAAAAGTTCTAGAGATCTTTCTCACAACAGTGCAAATATAATATAACACCACTAAACTGTACGTAATCAGTTAAAATGTATCTTTTTGTGGGTTTTTTGGAGAGGCAGAGAGACATAGAGCATGTTCACATGCCAGCAACATGGCAGGAACCAAAACTCAACTGAGCCCTCACCATGCTCTCCCAGGATCTGCATTAGTAGAAAGCAAGAGCCAGAGCCCAGAATCAAGCCCAGGTACTCCTCTGTGGGACACCAGTACCTTAACTGGCTTCTTACCACTGGCATAGCCCTAGGAATATAGATCAATAACTTGATAATTAAGGATTAAAAGCCTTTACCATATGTGCTTATCCTTAACCTTAAATCCCACTTTTAGGAACTGGCAGAACACATTCATGGACATTGGGAGTGGGCACCAGGGCTATCTTGATCCCATGTCCATGATGGACAGCACGGAGGGAATTTTATTTTAGAAAATACAGTATCACAGAGTTCTTTGAATTTTTTTTAATCCACCAAGTACGTATAATATACAAAGTGTATTTCTCAAAGTACCTTCCTTTGACTCTGTACAATAACACTGCAAGAATCCTCTTTGAGAAAGGTTTAATAACATAGTATTCAGGTGGTCCAGAGAAGAACAATGAAGAGCTCAGTAGCAGTGGTTAAGGGCATAAACCTCAAAGCCTAACAGATAACAGTTAGGATCCTTAACTTCTTCCACACTGCATAATCCCTGATAAAGATGCTGATCCACTCCATTATTTTCTCAGGTGTCAAAAGGAATACAACTTACTTAACAATCAAGTCAAATAAAGTTGAAAAGTACTTGACAGAGAGCCTCATATTTAGCACTTCAACTACTGTAAGCTATTATTAATAAAAAGCTATTCACTCCCTTAGTAAAAAGAGACATTACATTAAATACACAGCATATATCAAGTACTCTGTCCAAAAGACAGAGAACTCAAACTCCAATATACATCTACCCCAAAGATTTTGAATGAGGTCCTATACCTGTATGGTATCTTCTCAGGAAAAAACAATTTTAATGAAGAATTAATTTAAAGTTAGTCAGAAGACAGTCCCCATGATTATTTATTTTACAGTTTCAGAGGCACCAAGGGTTCAGCAGAAGTCCCTGCAAAAAAGCCAACAATCACTCACTGCAGAGGGCCGGATGCTCCATTCTTCTAGAACACTAACCCAACTGCAACTGATACGAACACAAATGCACATAGTAATATTCATTTAACGTCTCTTCCACTTAATAAGCTCTTTTTGTAATGGCATGAACCACGTATTTGCTTACCATCTTAGCCCTTCTACTTAATATTTGAGTATTTGAATGAATCAGTCAATGGACAACCTTATCTGCCACCCTGCACACCTGCACCACAGCCCTATTTGCCTAATTTACAATTTAAGTTTTTCTAAGTCTGCATTTTCATTATACATAGAATGAGTGATGGGAAGATATACCTGTTAGAATGTCTTCATATACATGTAAGGGCAAATCCAAGGCCAACTGGACTAAACAAAGAATTCACTGGCTCACCCTGCAGAGTAGATGTATACCAACTGCAAGAAAGGCTTGTTCCAGCAACTCCACTGCTGTGATGAGGCGCTAGTTCTCTCTGCTCTACTCCTTCAGTGTTGCCTTCTTATTTGACTATCTATTTTCAAGGTCAGAAGATAGCTGCCAGAAGTTCAGTGAGTACGTTTTCAAGTTGAAATTCAGAAAATTTGATAAGTGCCTTTATCCCAACATTCTTAGCAAATATCCTAAGATCTACTTTGATTGATAAGGCTTAGGCCACATGCTTGCCATGACTGCAGACAGCTGGTCTAGTGCTTAAGATGCTTGTTAGGACGCCCATGTCCCATGTCACAGTGCCTGAGTTCCATACAAAGCTACTGACGCCAGCTTTCTGCTAACACAGACCTCAGGAGGCAGCAGGTGATGACCCAAGTACCTGAGTCGCTAACATCCACGTCAGAGAAGTAGACTTCAGGAATCTGGGGCAGAACCAGCAGATGGGAGCTCTCTGTCTTTGTATCTCAGTCTCTCAAATTAAAACAAAAACAAGCCTAGCAGATTATCTGATAAAATCATAAATGGATCTTATTTCATATTTTCTCAAGATTATAATACCAGGATTTAAAAAATAGACAGGTACATGGGCGGGGGCAGTTTATTTCATAAAACTTTAAAATATGAGCAACTAGGTAATCCATCCTAGAGCCCAAGACCCTCCTTAGAAAAAAGAAAAAAGACCCTACTTAGTATATTCACTACCAAACCTCATCTCCCTTCTGGCCCCTCCCAAAGTACAACTATGTCCTAAGAACAAAGCAGGATATACACTTCAGGAAATCTCTTTGTGAATGTACATTGCAAAGTCAAATAAAAAATATTCCCAAATTATACTTTTTACTATCTATGATTCTCATTTCTATAATGAGTATGGAAAACAAGACAGAAACTATTCTCTACTTTCATAACAGAGAAGAAACTGAAAGTCCATTTATTAGATTTTCAGTCAATATTCAAACAGAAGAAAAGCTGGTTCTGATGATAAAATTGAACAGAAAACAAAAGGTAAAAACCAAGCAACATTTTCTACAAGAGAACTAATCACGTGTACACATGTTATAGTAACAGTTATATAAGTTATAGTAATATTAAATAAAAAGCCAAATTTTGGGACCAGTACTGTGGCTCAGAGGGTTAGAGCTTCGACATCCTATATAGGCACCAGTTTGCATCCCGGCTGCTCCTCTTCTGATCCAGCTCTCTGCTATGGCCTAGGAAAGCAGTGGAGGATGGCCCTAGTCCTTGGGCCCCCACACATACGTGAAAGACCCAGAGGAGGTTTCTGGCTCCTGGCTTTGGATTGGCTCATCTCCGACCAGTGTGGTCATTCAGGGAGTGAACCAGTGGTTGGAGGACATCTCTCTGTCTGTTTCTGTCTCTGCCTCTCTCTGTGACTCTTTCAGATAAATAAAATAAAACTTAAAAAAAAAAAAAAAAAACTTCACTCATAATCTTAGTGAGAAGCAATGTGGATAAAGAAAAGGATGCGAGTTAAAAAGAATATATCTGGGCCGGCGCCATGGCTCAATAGGCTAATCCTCTGCCTTGCGGCGCCGGTACACCAGGTTCTAGTCCCGGTCGGGGCACCGGATTCTGTCCCGGTTGCCCCTCTTCCAGGCCAGCTCTCTGCTGTGGCCCACGAAGGCAGTGGAGGATGGCCCAAGTGCTTGGGCCCTGCACCCCATGGGAGACCAGGAGAAGCACCTGGCTCCTGGCTTCGGATCAGCGTGATGCGCCGGCCGCAGCGGCCATTGGAGGGTGAACCAAAGGCAAAGGAAGACCTTTCTCTGTCTCTCTCTCTCTGTCCACCCTGCCCGTCAAAAACAAAACAAAACAAACAAACAAAAAAAAACAAAAAACAAAAAACTGCTAAAAAAAAAAAAAGAATATATCTGTATTTATTAAACTCTGGAGATTGGCTGTTCAAATACCAAATGATGCAATTCAGTCACTATGTACTGATGGCATCACTAAGAAGACAGCAGCAATAAGGGTATAAACATAGCCCTGACTTCATACTGTTCATCAAGGGCTTCAAAGGCAGCAGACTCCAACAAACGTTACTACTACCAAGCAGAAATGCATGAGACACTAAAATGAAAGGGCTTGGGTAATCAAAAAAGGATGAAATAAGTTAATCCAGATGATTTCTGCAGCAAGCAACACAAAATCTCCAGGTAAAACTGTTTAAAGAGTGAAAAAAAAAAAAAAATCAGGTAAGGTGGCTCCAAGCACATTACACGGGGCTCTAGTTCTACTTCTCTGCAAGTTCCTTGGTTCTGCCCTCCTTTAAGTGAAACATCACCTTCAGGCTACTAGCAACTTGGCTGCAGCACTTACAGATGTCACATTCCAGATGTCAGATAAAACAAGCTCTGTGGAGAAGAGGGATCATCTCTTCTTTTCTCAAAAGCATGAAAACCTTCCCCAGAAGTCTCTGGCAGACTTCGCTTTCTCTTTCATTAACCAAAACTGGCTCTCATATCCATTCCTGAAACAATTACTCCCCAAAGGAGTGAGTTCAACCACAACAAAGATCAGAATGGACACTGGTAATGACCATGACTTGTCAGACCTTGGACTGCAGAAAAAAATAAAAGAAAAATACATAGACAAAGGACAGGATATGCCTAAGGGGAGGAAGAAAAGTCAGACCCTTGAGTCACACATTAAAGACACCACTGGAGTTTAAAAAAAAAATTATTTTAAACTGCACTGTAGTGATTTCTCTAATACAAACATCAACTTACTATCTGCCAGTAAAGGCTAACAATGTAGAAAAAGTCTCTTTTTATGGAGAGTACGCAGGTTATTAAAATAAGGAAAAGTCAGACTTACCACTCCTCGGCAATGGAGTCATCCATTCAGTTACCTCTGGGGTGAGAACATTCCATTTGCTCCACACAGATGATTTTGCACACTGACTGTCGACAGTTGTTCCTTGAAGGTTTCTTCTCATTTGGATTTGAGGTTTCACTCAAAAATCCAGACTCAAACTGGCCCTATCTGCAAATTAAAGTATGAAATTAGGAGGCAAACCCATAGGAAGCACTTTCCTCCTCCCCCATCTATAATTAATACAGCCACATGAAAACTGAATTTAAACACTAAATCACTAAGCATCATGTTCAAACGAAACCACCCACATTTCCACACCTGACAGAACTTATTACACACAGTTACCACCCTTTCTCCTCATATAAACTTGGTGCTACTTCCATATTTATCAGGTACAACTCTTACAGCAAGTTGCCCAATGGGCAGAAGTCAGCACATAGGCATCTTGGGTGAATTCACTCAAGGTTAGCCTACCGTTATAAATCAGAGGACTTGGGGGCTGGCACCATGGCTCCTTTGGCTAATCCTCCACCTGCAGTGCCGGCATCCCATATGGGCGCCGGGTTCTAGTCCTGGTTGCTCCTCTTCCAGGCCATCTCTCTGTGTGGCCCAGGAAGGCAGTGGAGGATGGCCCAAGTGCTTGGGCCCCTGAACCCACGTGGGAGACCAGGAGAAAGCACCTGGCTCCTGGCTTCGAATCGGCGTAGCTCTGGACGTAGCGGCCATTTGGGGGCTGAACCAACGGAAGGAAGACCTTTCTCTCTCTCTCTCACTGTCTAACTCTGTCAAACAAATAAAATAAAAATAAATAAATAAATAAATCAGAGGACTTGAAATGAAAATCCAGTTTTCTGACCTTTCTGACCTTGAAATATCAGAAGATCTAGACATACCGGGCCTACAGTCTCACAGATGACAACCTATCACAGTGGATTAGCAACTAACCCTCTAGATTGGGCATGTGGCTCTGTGGTCCTCCACTCTCTTTTACACAACAACCTGGCTGTTGGTTACCCGTCTAGATGCCACAGGCATCTGAGCTTGCAAACTCTGCTAAGTATTTACAACAGCTTGCTAGGAATACTTTACTACTGCCAAAGCCAAGCGTGTTTTTCTGCCTCAGAGATAGCATATATGATAAAAGGCTAACACAATACACTCTGAAATCAAAGGTTTGTGTTCTAATTCTGCAACTGAGAAGTTATGTGTGTATTCAAGCTTGTTTCTAACCTCTTTAAAACATATACCGGGGCTGGCACTGTGGCGTAGTGTGTAAAGCTGATGCCTGCAGTGCCACCATCCCATATATGCACCGGTTCAAGTCCCAGTTGCTCCACTTACAACCTGGGTTTCTGCTATGGCCTGAGAAAAGCAGAAGATGGCCCAAGTACTTGGGTCCCTGCACTTGTGTGGGAGACCCAGAAGAAGCTCCTGGCTCCTGGCTTTGGATTGGTGCAGCTCCAGCGGCTACAGGCATCTGGAGAGTGAACCAGCGGATGGAAGACTTTCTCTCTCTTTCTCTGCCTCTGCCTCTCAAATAAATAAATAAATAAATATTTTTTAAAAAAATCCTTCATTTTCAAACATCCAAATAAACACATAAGCACATTAACACTGTAAACAACAGGCCTAAAACCAAACACGACCAAGATGAATCTGCCTTCTCCATCTCAGTAAACTGCCATGTGATCCATGTAGTCATTGCTCCAGTGACAAAAGTGCAAATCCTTACCATATACCCTCCCTGCTCCTCCAAAACGATCACCTAGCAACTGATTCTCCCTCTAACACACATCACCCCGCCAACTAGTTTGTTTGATCATTGCCAACTGTAATATTGGCAATTAAAGTAAAAAGGTCTGCACATGGTCAAGAGTTCAGTCAATATATTCTTTAAAAGCATATACAGGGGCCAGCGCCACGGCTCAGTAGGCTAATCCTCCGCCTGCGGCGCCGACACTCCAGGTTCTCATCCCGGTTGGGGCGTTGGTTCTGTCCCAGTTGCTCCTCTTCCAGTCCAGCTCTCTGCTGTGGCCCAGGAGTGCAGTGGAGGATGGCCTAAGTGCTTGGGCCCTGCAACCGCATGGGAAACAAGGAGGAAGCACCTGGTTCCTGGCTTCAGATTGGTGCAGCGCACAGGCTGTAGCAGCCATTTGGGGGGGTGAACCAACGGAAGGAAGACCTTTCTCCTGTCTCTCTCTCTTACTATCTAACTCTGCCTGTCAAAAAAATAAAATAAAATAAAAATAAAAAAGCATATACAGTGGCCGGCACTGTGGCATAGCGAGCAAAGCCACCGCCTGCAGTGCCAGCATTCCATATGGGTGCTGGTTTGAGTCCTGGCTGCTTCACTTCCGAACCAGCTCTCTGCTATGGCCTGGGAAGGCAGCAGAAGATGGTCCCTGCACCAGCGTGGGAGACCAGGAGGAAGATCCTGGCTCCTGATCAGCGCAGCTCCAACCACTGCAACCAACTGGGGAGTGAACCAGTGGATGGAAGACCTCTCTCTCTGCCTCTCCTTCTCTGTGTAACTCTGACCTTCAAATAAATAAATCTTTAAAACACACACACACACAAACACACACCATTTGGACATAACTCCTAGGATTCCAACCACAGCAGCTAGGTAATGGCACAGTGGGTTAAGCCACCGGCTACACCCCATACAAGAACCAGTGTGAGTTCTGGTTGTTCCACTTCAGATCTACCTCCCTGCTTGAAGTGAACTGGTGTATGGAAGCTCTACCCTCCCCTATCCCCCTTAACTTTGTCATTTAAATAAATCAATGAATCTTTATTTAAAAAAAATTACAGCCATAAAACCAGCAATTCCCCACTCAGAATCAGTTATTTTGTCAGAATTGCCTAAAAGTTCAACTATTCAAATAATGTTAGCTTGAGATGTAAAGGTTCCATATCAAAATACTGGAGATGCCATACATAACATTGCAAAGTACTGATATTACATTTTATGAACTTCTCCATTTCTTCAACTGCAGGCTGACAGTGAACTAAGAGGCCACACTTCATTTGATGATTAAATTTATGAAGTGGGGGGGGGTGCCTGTTAGAAGTCAGCTTGCAGGATACAAGATCAACACTCAAAACCCAATTCTATTTCTATAGAACTGTTCAAATTCTGGAAAAATTTTGACTTACAATGCGTAGAATATGAAGCAATTAGGTATAAATAAATGATATACAAAGAACATAAATGGAAAGAGACACTTTAAATATGCAGCTACTTTTATAACAAAGTTATTCAATCTATATTAATAACTAGTAGCAAGACTGATATTAAAATCAGGACTCTCTCACTGCATTGTTTGAAATTTGTGGCCAAAACCTTTCTTTTCAGAAAATAACTCTTCAAAAGTGTAATATCTAAATGCTAAGGATCAGAAATATAAGTACTGATTACAAGAAAGCATATGCCAAAAATAGCACTCTATTTATATAGTATAATTTGGCTGGGCAAAAAGACAATGTGGTAGATTTCAACATTTAGTTGGTCATGTTTCATACAGTACCTTTGTCCTTCATTACATTTGATTAGAATTAGATTTAAAAGTTAAGTCACTTCACTGTCAACCAAAAATACATCTTAACAATCATTCATTGAGAACTTATCTGGGTAACAGCACTAAAATGTACTTCAAATTCTGTTCAGAATTCATGGAAAAGTCATGAAGTCAGATCCAGTTTAATTTGGGGCATTTGTTTGTGTTTTCTGTACCATATGAAAGGCCATGGCTATCCTCATCTGCCTGTTACTTATACTGATGAGACAGAGTAAATGCATTACTTCCTGAGCTGAATTTAAGCATCACATTTTATTTTAGACAAATCAAAAGCATGTATCCCCATCTCGATGTAGATTTCTAGTAAATCTCAGTTTCATTACACTGCTGGGAAGAAAATGAATCCATCTTTCAAGAAATAAGTCAACAGAGCCTTGAGTACTTGTAGGACAGTCACAAAGAGAAATTCGCCGCTTCTTCATCATCCCAAATGTCAGAACTAGAATGAATGAGTGGATGCTATATGTTCCACATATTAGAATATCTTCCTGTGTCACTACTGCCAGGAACTAGAATGTCCTGATCTGTCATCAGAGACCAGGATGTTAGGATAAGTGATTCAGAATTCCCCCAGAGAGTTTATTTAGACCAGTTTTACAATTTCTTCCAATTCTAGGATCCTCTCATGAATTTAAAAACAAAATGTATTTTTAAGTGCCTGGCCCATCACAATTCAAAAGTCTCAAATTTAAGCTGATTAAACCAGAAAAAGCTAACATCCTAAATCTTACAGTAACATTTTTGTTTAGTTTCCACCTTTCCCCAGTGGATAGTAACTTATCAGGCCTCTGATGCTAAGTGAAAAGTATGTTCTTAAACACATATCCAATTTCCATGCTCATTTAATATCAAACACTAAGTTTCATTTTTGTAAACAAAGAAATACAAATCTGTTAGGGACAAATACAGATCTGTCAGAAATCTAGTCCAAATTTCTCATTTTACAGACTCAAAAAAGGTAGAGAAATTTGTCCCCAAATCACGTAACTCATTAGTATAATATCCAATAACACTGAAATAAATCATTGCCATTTATTTCCTCTGTAAGCACACACTGTAAAGAAATGCATATAACCCTTCACTTAAGCAATTCAACTGAAAAGTTATCTGGGAAATAACATAGCTGTGATGACAGTGTTCACACAGTTAGGTTTGCTTCTTGGTACTATTTGCTGGTACTGATAATATTCCTAGATTCTAGGAGAGTAAGATATAAAAGGTTACAAAAATGGATATGGCAAATAAGGCAAAAATTTTAAACCTAGAAATAACCTATTTCTAATTGCTGGATTTTCAGAATTTGGTGGGATTGAGATTTATATGTCTCAGTAAGAAGCAGAAGGATGAGGTAATAAGGACAGGCTACTGATGGGAATGCAAAGCACAACCCCTTTGGAACCAGTTCGGCAATTTTCGTATCAGATAGTCTCACAGTTACCATGCTCCATAGCAAATCCACTCCCCCATTAAATGAAAACACATGTTGACACCAAAAAATACAGGCCACAGGAAGCAGGACATGACAGCAGCAATTAATATAAGAGTCAATCTGTTTGAATTCTGGCCCTGCCACTTACGAGATGCGTCAAACAGGCAAGTTACTCTCCCACTACAGGCCTCACTTTCCTAGACTCTAAAATAGAAATAATTCATATGGTCATTGTAAGGTTTAAACTGGATTAATATACATAATACGCTTACGTGTTCTGACACAAAGTAAGTCTCCAGAAGTGTAGTTGTAAGGAGACACTTTAATGCCACTTACATTAGAGCTGTAAATATACATGAGCGTGGCGAGCTTATCCCCCAAAATTTCCCTTTCGTAAGATTAGGAATCCGGCATCCAGTCCTGGGTGTCGTATTTTAAGAGACATTAAGGGGCCCGGCACTGTGGCACAGTGGGTTAATGCCCTGGCTTGAAGCGCCAGCATCCCATATGGACGCCAGTTCTAGTCCCGGCTGCTCCTCTTCCAATCCAGCTCTATGCTATGGCCTGGAAAAGCAGTGGAAGATGGCCCAAGTCCTTGGGCCCCTGAACCTCTGTGGGAGACCTGGAAGAAGCTCCTGGCTCCTGGCTTTGGATCGGCCCAGCTCCAGCTGTTGCAGTCATCTGGGGAGTGAATCAGCGGATGGAAGACCTCTCTCTCTGTCTCTACCTCTCTCTGTAACTCTTTCAAATAAATAAAATAAATCTTAAAAAAAAAAGAGAGAGAGAGATTAAGGGCCGTCACTGTAGCGTAGCAGGTTAAATTGCCACATGTAGTGCTGGCATCCCATATGGGCGCCGGTTCGAGTCCCAGCTGCTCAACTTCCAAACCAGCTCTCTGCTATGGCCTGGGAAAGCAGTAGAAGATGGCCCAAGTCCCTGGGGCCCTACACCCACATGGGAGACTCAGAAGAAGCTCCTGGCTCCTAGCTTTGGACTGGCGCAGTTCCAGCCATTGCGGCCAATTGGGGAGTGAACCAGTGGATGAAAGACCTCTCTTTCTCTCTCTGCCTCTCCTTCTCTCTCTGTGTAACTCTGAATTTCAAATAAGTAATAATAATAAAATCTTACAAAAAGACATTAATACATTAGACTGTGTCAAGAAGAGCAAACAGGTGAGAGTCTGAAAATTACATCATATGAGCAAAATGTTAAGGAAACTACAGAGATTAAGCCTAGCAAAAAGCAACAGGAAGATACGACAGCCTTCAAATACCTGTAGGCCTGAACACAGCATGTGAAAGATCAAGATGATCTAACACAAATTGCCACAGGAGGTGAAACCAACAACACTACACGGAAGGTCCATGAAAGTAATTTTCGGTTTAAAAAAAAAAGGAAGAGCCAAACTTAGGGCTGGCCCAGGCCCAGCTGTTGCGGGCATTTGGGAAGTGAACCAGTGGATCAAAGAACTCTTTTTCTTCTCTTTTTCTCTCTTTCAAATAAATAAATGAATCTTAAAGAAAAAGGAAGAGCCATCTAAAAGTCTAAATGCTCAAAAAAAGATACTGGAATGCCTAGAAAGGGGTGACTTAATGATCACCAGAAGCTTTTAATTATCAGAGAAACTAAGAGGATTCCAACATTTGGAAGAACGGTACACTAAACAATATCTATAGTTACTCTTCACAATAGCTGCAATCATTTCCCAGAGTCTGTGTGGCTGAATTAAAGTACATTACTGTAACCACAAGAAAAATAACTATGAGGGAGCAGGTGCTGTTACTCAGTCCAGCTGCTTGGGATGTGTGCATCCCACACTGGAGTGTTTCACGCAAGTTCCAACTCCTCTGCTTCTGACTGCATTTTCTGCTCCTGTCCCCGAGAAGCACTTGACCCAGTGGAAACTCAGATGGGAGTTCCTGGCTCCTGCAGCCATTTGGGGAGCAAACGAATGAATCAACCTCAATCACTCTTTCTGCCTTTCAAGTAAATAGGAATTTTAAAAATTCTTTTAAAACAGGCACAAGATTTACCTGTTTGTTTTGCAAACAACACAGAAAAATTATGGGTAAAAATGAGTACATTACATTTTTCTATAATAAGCATCTCAAAGAAAAACAGTGAAGTTTCATTTTCATTTGACCCTGTGTGAAAAAGAAAAAGATATCTAGGCTCTAAATTGTCATTCTATTCAGATAGAAAATTTATTAGAGGATAAAGTTACAAAAAGAAGAATTACTTAGGATGTACTAACTTTTAAAAAGATACTTTAGAGTGGGAATAAGGGAGGAGATGTACAGTTTAGAGCGTCTTCCCTCAGACTTACCCCTAAGGGTAAAGCTAAAACTTGCCATGGGACTCCAAATCCCAATAAGCTGGCAGGTACCAAGGCCATCTTACTAGTTAATCTGATCAGTTTAAGGCCGGCGCCGCGGCTCACTTGGATAATCCTCCACCTGCGGCACCAGCACCCCAGGTTCTAGTCCCGGTTGGAGTGCCAGATTCTGTCCCGGTTGCTCCTCTTCCAGTCCAGCTCTCTGCTTCTGTGGCCTGGGAAGGCAGTGGAGGATGGCCCAAGTCCTTGGGTCCCTGCACCCGCATGGGAGACCAGGAGGAGGCACCTGGCTCCTGGCTTTGGATCGGCGTAGCTCCGGCTGTTGCAGCCATTTGGGGAGTGACCCAGCGTAAGGAAGACCTTTCTGTCTCTCTGTCTATAACTCTACCTGTCAAATAAATAAATGAAAATCTTTTAAAAAAATGTATAACTGATCATAAAGAAAGGATACGTGTCAAAGGGATCACATAAACAAGACAAAGTGTCTGCTAATAATAATAGAATTAAAAAGAAGAGAATGATCCAACATGGGAAGCAGGCCACATAGCAGACTCACAGAATGACAAATGCCCTAAACAGCACTCTGGCCTCAGAATCAGCCCTTAAGGCATTCAAATCTCGCTAAAAAGCCCATGAGAGCATTCAGGCTTGGAAAGCCAAGACACTGTGGTAAAAAATGACCTACATTAAAGATCTCTGTGAGTGAGATCCTGGTGGAAAGAAGGGGCCATCAAAGAAGGAGGTACCTTTCTCTGAAGGGAGGAGAGAACTTCCACTTTGATTATGGCCCTGTCTAAATACTGACAGAGTTTGTGGTCACAAAAGGCTTCGATAGCCTTGGCAACTCATGACAAGAGCCTCGGGTAATTACTGACATCATAAATAAGTAATTACTGACATTATAAATAAGAGTGTTAACTGTTAAATCAACAACAGGAGTCACTGTGCACTTACTCTCCATGTAGGAACTCTGTCATTAATGAGCTGTACTATGAGAACTAATGGTAAAACTAGTCTTCAAACAGTACTTCATACTTTGTTTCTGTGTGGGTGCAAACTGTTGAAGTCTTTACTTAGTATAGAGTTGATCTTCTGTATATAAAGATAATTAAAAATGAATCTTAATGAAGAATAGGATGGAAGAGGGAATAGGAGGTGGGACAGGAGCAGGGGTAGGAGGGAGGTTATGGGGAAAAGAACAGCTATAATCCAAAAGCTGTACCTGTGAAATTTATATTTATTAAATAAAAGCTTTATTAAAAAAAAAAAAAAAGATACTCTAGAGTGGCCGGCATTGTGGCACAGCACATAAGGCTATCACCTGTGATGCCAGCTCCCATATGGGCACCAGTCGAGTTCTGGCAGCTCCACTTTTGATCCAATTCCCTGCTAATGCCTGGGAAAGCAGCAGAAAGCAGCACAGGTATTTGGGTTCCTGCCATGCACATGGGAGACCTAGATGAAGCTCCTGAATTTTGGCTTTGGCCTGGCCAACAGAAGAAAGGTGTTTCTCTAACTCTGACTTTAAAATAAATAAACCTTTAAAAAAAAATCTAGTATATTAAATGTCTGCCTTTTTATTTACGCATTTAGAAACACAAGGAATTTTTAAAGTTTTCCTGTTATATGATTATGATGGCCATGGGTACAAGAAGAAAAACTACAGAGAAGAATGGACTTAAACAAAGGCTTCATTCTCTCTGCTGTCATATTTGATTATATCAGATGCCAAACTTATCTGAAAAGATGCCATTTGTACACAAGAACAATGATGCAAAAAAAATTAAAAAGCATCAGAATTTATCAAGTCATCCTTATCCTATGACTTTCTTTTAAAAACAGATTAAAATGTCTAAATTAATAACACTGTCATCTTTAACTTACTACTACATGTATCTACAATCTGCTTACTTTTATTTTACAGCACATAAACAAAAAAATTCTACTTTCATTTAAATGTTAGTTCTAAATAGAACGCTGCAGCACAGAAGCAATCGAATCAAAATGGGAAGCGTCTTACACCTGGGATATAGTCTCTTCTCTCTTGTGTGTTGAAATCTTAATCCCTGGCATCTCTGTATATGTACAATTAAAAATAGGGTTGTTGGGGACACACCCAACTCACAATGGTTCAATCAGTGATGTTTTGACTTTACAATGGTGTCAAAGCTCATCACATTCAGTAAAAGCATACTTCAAAATTTGAATTTTGGTCTCCTCCCAAGAAGTGATATGTAGTACCATACTCTTGCAATGCAGAGCAGCAGCCATGAACTGCAGGAGACAGCCACTTGATCAAGAGGGGAAACAGATGATACTCTATAGCATACTGCATTACTGCTGCTTTTTCTATACAGGTATTCAGCAAATGTTATGAGATATTCATTAATTTTATTATAACATAGACTTTCGGTTAAATGACTTTGTCCAACCATAGCCTCATGTAAATAGTCTGAGTACATTTAAGATAAAGTAAACTAAACTATGGTATTGGTAGATTAGATGTATTCAATACATTTTCAACTTACAATGAGATGAATGAGATGTAAAACATCCTATGTCAACCATGTGTACACATTTAATTCGTCCCAGCACCATTATAAGCTCTCAATTTCATCATTCTCTTACAGAGGAATCAATCTGCATTCTCAGTCAGGCTTTGACACACTAGTGCCTAAAATGCCAGAAACTGGATAGCTTGTAAAAACCAGAGGTTTCTCATAGTTCTGGGAGTCTGGGAGTCCAAAACCAAGGCACTGGTATAATCTGACTGGTGAGAGCACCGTGCAATTGGGTCCTTAACCTCACGTGATGGGAGGGTACAGGTAACTCTTTATAAGGGCACCTAACCCCAAATCACCCCCACCCCTCACCAACACCTTGGGGCTTAAGGTTTCAACATATGAAATTAGTAAAGACACCAACATTCAGGGCAGAGCATTACTCAACTCAGAGTACTAAAATCTGACATATTTCCAAGTTACGCTATCAAAATATCTCTGTTCAACCACCTAACATTGTAATTATCATGTATAGATTAAATTAAGAAGATCTGCATTTGGAATAAGTAATCAACCGTTATTCCAAGAGAATACAATAAACTGGTTTCCACATTATTTTAACATCCTGTGCCAGGGTAGAGATAGCATTCTAAGTTATTTTTTAAAAATCACCATGCCAGGTGGGGAGTAGGGGGGCAGCAGCATTGTGGCAAAGCAGGTTAAGACATCGCCTGCAAGGCAAGCATCCCATATGGACTTTGGTTGCAGCTCTGGCTGCTCCACTTGAAATCCATCTCCCTGCTAATGCACCTGGAAAAACAGCAGAAGATGACCCAAGCTTGGACCCCTGCCACCCACATAGGAGACCCAGATGCTCAGGCTCCTGGCTTGGACATGGCCAAGTTCCAGCCACTGCAGTCATTTGGGGAGTAAACCAGTGGACAAATCTCTCTCTCTGTCTCATTCTCTCTCCCTGTAACTGCCTCTCAAGTAAATAATGAAGTCTATGTGTGTGTGTATGTATGTGTGTGTGTATGTATGTGTGTATGTGTATATATATATATATATATATATGAATAGTATTCCCATAGTTAAGGCTCCAGTGTTCCACACAGGAAAACCTGGGTTTGATACTCAACTCTGGCTCCAGACTCCAACTTCCTGCTAACGTAGACATTGGCAGTAATCGTTTAACCAGCCCAGCCCTGGACATTACAGGCATTTGGGGAACGAACCAATGGATGGAAGCTCACTCTGTCTCTGACCCCGCCTCTCAAAAACATTTGTTTAACAGTCACCACATATATGAATTCATGCATCATAATAAGTTTGTCATATAAACATTTTATAGTTAACTTAGACAATAACAGTTAATCAAAAATGGAAACAATGTACTACTTTCCAAGTACAGAACACCAGAAACCTACAATCACAGAACAGTTTTATTATTTCCTATCTTGCTTATAAACCAGGCACACTTAACAATATTCTGCCTGGCTTCTTGTGAAGGCCTTTCCCATGCCCAAGCTTTTATAGTGACTCATGTTTTCTTCTGGAATTCTTAAGGTTTTCTTTTTTATACTCAACTCTGGAAAACAGAGAATCTGTCTTGGTAAGAAGTTAAGATACAGTTTTTTCTAACTTTGACAATCACTTGCAGGAGGTTCTTGATACAACTAGTCTGTAGAGTACTACAAAAACTATACTGGTGTCATTATAAAGGCCAGTTACATACTTACTCAAAACAAAGCTTTCAGTTAAAACTTAAGAGTAAATGAAATCAATTATTTGAACACACACACACACACACAAATACCAATTACAGCAAAAGATAACCTGCTCCCTTTACTCCATGGTCCTCAACCTAGCATAAAATTTAATATTTTACAGGGGTCACATCAGCCTGGACAGTTTATTTTACTTTGCCTATATTTATTCACTTGAGTGAAAGACAGACAAAGCTCCCATCCACTGATTCATCTCCCAAATGCCCACAATGGCCAGAACTGGTAACCTGACCCAGGTTTCCCACATGAACAACAGGAACCCAATCACTTGAGCCATCACTGCTACTGCACAGGGTCTGGCATTTGCAAGAAGATGGAGTCAGAAGCCAGAGTTGGTATGGATCCCAGGTATTTCTTTATGAGATGTTGGTGTTTTAACTGTTGGGCTCAAGACCTGGCCCTTTAGAGTTGTAAGCAAATCAATTTTCAGGTTGCCAACTTCCTTCCATACTCTTTTTGTGAAACTGGTATGTCTAAATATTATTCCTTGTCATTTTTTTCCAATCTTATCACAATGCCTCTTCTATTTTTGGAATCAAAGTCACATCTCTTACTCCTCTCAAACCTTAGTATGTTTTACCTCCAAAAATCTCCAGTGCACCAAAGGGATCACTGGGAGAGATAGGATAATCTCACAGAAGTAAAACAAAAATACAAAAAGAGATGGGGGGCCTTATGCTGCAAACTGAACAAAATTCTTTGCCTTATTAATTGAAAATCCATCTCAGAAAAATTTAAAAGTACAAGTCAAAGTCCCTGGATGAGGTACTGACATGCTTATTAGAACTGAAAAATAACTCAGATGATGTCTGCTAAGAAAACACTCCCCTCTGACTAGTTTGATCACAAGGACTAGCAACTGAATTTTATAGCAATATTGGCAATTAAAGTGAAAAAGTATGTACATGGTAAGATTTCAGTCAATATATTCTTTAAAAGCATATACAGGGGCCAGTGCTGTAGTGTAGCGGATAAAGCTGCCACCTCCAGTGCCAGGATCCCATATGGGCACCAGTTCGAGTCCCGGCTGCTCCACTTCCAGTCCAGCTTTCTGCTGTGGCCTGGGAAAGCAGAAGATGGCCCAAATGCTTGGGCTCCTGCACCTGCATGGGAGACCCGGAAGAAGCTTCTGGCTCCTGGTTCAGATCCCTTCTGCTCCGGCCGTTGCAGCCAATTGGAGAGTGAACCAGTGGATGGAAAACCTCTATCTCTCTCTCTCCTCCTCCTCTCTGTGTAACTCTTTCAAATAAATAAATCTTGAAAATGTTATAGAGAATATGAATGAAGCTTAAAGATTGTAACTTGCCAACATAGAATAATATTTAATAGCAGTGTTCAATAAAATTATGTTCCACAGTAACAGAAATGTAATGAACTGCTTAAAAGTAATCAACTTGAAAAGAAGTGGATAGGTGGGAGCTAGCACTTCAATTTCAATGACTGAAAACACCCATGTCAAAACCTAATCCCTTGTTCCTTCAAAGTAATGAATAGGCATCTGTACAGGAGAACTGTTTCCAGGAGAACCTAACACGTTCTGTTCCAAACACTGGCCAACTGAAGCTAACATCTCTAACTTATTCTCAATGGCAAAGCATCTGAATTGCAGTAGTTGGAAGTTATTTATCATATGGTTTCTTTTAATGACACCTACTATATAAAAGCTACCCATCAGTTTAATATATCATGAAACATGACAGATATAGAAATATTTTTGGATGCAAAAGCACACTAAACTTTTCAGCACTCTTTCTCAAAATTTTATGAGGAAATAAAAAGTTTTTAGAAAGCTCCATATCAAAAAAGTGTAACATCTCTTCATTCTAGATTCTAAGTGGAAAATTTTCACTAACCTTACTAGTCATTTCTAAAGGTTACCAGAAATTCTCACATTTTCACAAAATAGGTGGAAGTTAACATAACTAAGAAAATAAAACATTTAAATTATCAGTTGGTTCAATTCTATAACAGTCCAGCATTTACAGCAAAAAGTAAGGAAACTTCAGTTTTATCTGCTGGAAATTTCATCCAAAGAGCAACAAAACTTAAAAGAGTTTTCATAAGCATCAACTTATTTCCAACTGGGAATAGAACTGATACACTGCCTTATGAAATTAACAGAAAATTTTCAATTCACATTAAAGAAAAAGAAGATTTTCTGATCAAATTAAATCAAATCTCTTAATCTTTCTTGACACTTTAAAATTAAACTGCATGTAAAATTTTCTAACCTAGCAGAAGGCTTCTGCTGAATGTTGGAGATGTTGGCCTGCTCAGGTAGCACTTGGTATTCATTCTTTCCCACCACTCACTATACTTGCCTTCTTGTACCTCAGAAGTAGGGGAACAAAAACAAAAAACCAACCAACCCCCCACCCCCACCCCAACACACACACACACACTCCACTTCCCAGACTTTCCCTTCCAATTAGCATTCAGAATGCAAATAAGGCTCCACTAATAAGAAGGCCTCCGGTGAGATTTGGAAAGCGGAAGTGAAAAGGAAACTATCTTTCTGCTGCTGACTTAAGTGGTGAACTATGAAACACAGGATTTTTCGGAGCAGTGGCAGTAGCCAACGTGTAGTCACCAGATTTGAATGTACCTAAAACAGGCATGCCCTCAGATCCAGCGTTTGTACAACTCAGCAGCTTCAGCATCCTGATCTCGAGCCTACGGTCTTATGTTCCTGAACATATTAATCCAGTGACAGCCCTTTGATCCCGGCCTTTCCAGACCATCTCCAGATTTTACACATTCCAAATCCCCTATATAAAATATATTTCTGCCTGAAAATCCTACAGTAGTGTCTGCTTCATGCAATGAACGTTGAAAGATACAGTACTGTTTAAGTCTAAAATAGCACCACCTGTATTTGTCTTCTTCCTCCACACTTTAGAACTCAAATCTAGAATTATTATGAAGTAAGGTTTTGAGGCCAACAAGAAGAAATAAAAGCTCTCTTAGCTGCAATTGAAAATTATTCTGCTTGTGATATATGCTAAGTGTATTCTAATATAAAATAGTAAAACTCCTGACATTGAATTATCTTGGCTTTCCTTGGTTGAATAAAATTGTGTAACATACAAAGCTAAATATGTGGCTTTTTTTTAGTTTCTTTTATCCCAACCATAAAAGAAATATGCACTTGTTTTAAGTCAGTATTAAGGGGCCAGTGCTGTGGCGTAGTGGGTAAAGCTGATGCCTGCACTGCAGGCATTCCATGTGGGCATCGGTTCAAGTCCCAGCTGCTCCAGTTGCAATCCAGCTCTCTGCTGTGGCCTGGGAGGGCAGTAGAAGATGGCCCAAGTCCTTGGACCCCTGCACCCATGTTGGAGACCCAGAAGAAACTCCTGGCTTCAGATGGGCAAAGCTCTGGCTGCTGCGGTCATCTGAGAAGTGAGCCAGTGGATGGAAGACTCTCTCTCTCTCTCTGTCTCTCTCTCGGCTTTTCAAATAAATAAATCTTTCAAAAAAGAAAAAGAAAAAGAAGAAGAAATACTAGCTACAGTAATTATTAAAGTTGAACTTGTTCCCCCCTTTTAAGACACATTTCTTTTGCAAAAGGACAGTTCTTAGTCTTAAAAAACACATCTTTTGCATACAACTGTTAAACTATACACAAATGTCTCAATTTCTCGGGAAATGTAGAAATAGTTACTTTCTTGCTATTTTATTCAGCAACAGTTAACTCATCCCATCCTCATCAGTTCTACTGCTATTTTAACATTAAAACTCCTTGAAGTCAAATACCTCACATGAAACAGTCCTTAAGAACCACCCTGCTCCCAAGACAAGAAGATTCAAAGGTCACTGCAACAGAAGTCCACCTGGGTTACATACATTTTCAGTTTCCTGATTGCAATTTACTTTAAAGTGCAAAGTCCAAGTGGCTCCCCAAGCTAGGTTAAAGTAATATGGTGTATTAGAAAGAAAGTGCTCTGCTATGGCCCGGGAAGGCAGTGGAGGATGGCCCAAGTCCTTGGGCCCTGCACCCGCATGGGAGACCAGGAGAAGCACCTGGCTCCTGGCTTCGGATCAGCGAGATGCGCCGGCCGCAGCGGCCATTGGAGGGCAAACCAATGGCAAAAAGGAAGACCTTTCTCTCTGTCTCTCTCTCACTATCCACTCTGCCTGTCCAAAAAAAAAAAAAAAAAAAAAAAAAAAAAGTGAAACAGTAACATTTCCTACAAGCCAAGTACTTTATTTGTGTTACCCCACTGAATCCTAAGAAACCAATCACACTCAGTTAAGAAGAAAAAGAAGAAAATCACTAAGGTTAAGAACTTGCCATACAGCAAACTTGACAAGGTTAGGGGTGCAACAGAGCTGTGTCTAACTCCGAGGTAGCAAAAGGAAGACGGACTTACATTGGAAAATCACACCAGTTAGCCAATCATTCTGCCACTTACCATGTGACTAATGTCTAGACTTCTTTCAAGTATTTAAGTGCTACTTTCACCAAAAAAACAGTCATTACTTGCAAAACATGAAAATAGGAGGCTAAAAATTCAGAATCAAGCTTCCAAAAATTCCAATTTTTTAAACCGTAAAATGTTTGGAATAATTTTAAACACTACTCTCAAATTTATCTCAAGATTGACTTTATTTCCCAATAAGCACAGCTACTTATGTATTTGTTCATAAATGCAAATACATCATGCACTGAAAAACTTTTTTTTAGGAACTGCTCCTCTCCACTTATAACAACTAATAGTATCATTTCTCAGCAGAAAAGGCCGCACCAACTACAAGGCTTTTTTATTTTTCTTTACCACATGAAAATGTTTTCAGCAACATATGCACCATCCAGGAAGTAAGTAGCACTATGTGGTAAGAGAAATGGCTACTGACGAAGGGAAAAAGACTGCAGGCACCTGTGAACAAGCAATAATAAAACACAGACCAGGACAAGGTTAAAAACAATTAAGACAAAGCAAGACATCAACAATCTACTCTACCCCAGGAAGTGGATGTCACTGTGGTAAAGGAAAAAAATTATGCGAGTTACACAACTCTGAATAGATAAGCCTTAAAAACTGCTCCTTCAAAAGTCAACTACCTGACAAAATTTGGACTAAAGATAAGGACAGCAATACTACCTAGCAATAAGGCATCAGACGAAAGCTCTCCAAAATTTTTCATCTGAAATTATTTTAGTATTAAGATATCAACAGGGCCGGCGCCGTGGCTCAACAGGCTAATCCTCCGCCTTGCGGCGCCGGCACACCGGGTTCTAGTCCCGGTCGGGGCACCGATCCTGTCCCGGTTGCCCCTCTTCCAGGCCAGCTCTCTGCTGTGGCCAGGGAGTGCAGTGGAGGATGGCCCAAGTGTTTGGGCTCTGCACCCCATGGGAGACCAGGATCAGCACCTGGCTCCTGCCATCGGAACAGCACGGTGCGCCGGCCGCAGCGCGCTACCGCGGCGGCCATTGGAGGGTGAACCAACGGCAAAGGAAGACCTTTCTCTCTGTCTCTCTCTCTCTCTCACTGTCCACTCTGCCTGTCAAAAAAAAAAGATATCAACAGGACATGGGGCAAAACAAAAAAGAACATTTATAGGCCTATATTTTATTTTACTCTAAGACTATTATTTAAATAATTTTATTGTACACAGAATCATGTATTATTTGGGGTTTTTTAAAATTTACTAAGAGACAGGGCCAGCGCTGAGGCTCATTTAGCTAATCCTCTGCCTGTGACAACAGGACCCCAATATGGGTGCTAGGTTATAGTCCCGGTTGCTCCTCTTCTGATCCTGCTCTCTGCTGTGGCCCAGGAGGGCAGTGGAGGATGGCCCAAGTGCTTGGGCCCCTGCATCCGCATGGGAGACCGAGAAGAAGCACCTGGCTCCTGGCTTCGGATCGGCGCAGCTCCGGCCATTGTGGCCATTTGGGGGTGTGAACCAACAGAAGGAAGACTTTTCTCTCTGTCTCTCTTTCTCACTGTCTATTACTCTGTCAAATAAATTAAAAAAAAAAAATTTACTAAGAGAGACAGAGCAATCCTCCATCATTGGTTTACTCCGCCAGTAATCCAAGGCCAAAGCTAAAATCAGGAGCTGTCAACAGAATCCAGGTCGTCTCTAATGTTGGCGGCAGGAACTCAACTGCTTGAGGCATCACCTCTGCCTTTCTGTATGAGCAGGAAGCTGGAGTCCGGAGATACAGCAGGTATCTAACTCATGCACCCTGATGTGGGATAGGGGGGTCTTAACCCCAGACCAAAGAATGGCCCCATGTGGAGGATGGTGGTAATGCATAGCAGGTAAAGCTGCCTTTTTTTTTTTAAAGATTTATTTTATTTATTTGAAAGACAGAGTTACAGAGAGAGGTAGAGACAGAGAGAGAGGTCTTCCATTCACTGAATCACTCCCCAGATGGCTGCAATGGCCGCAGCTGTGCAGATCCAAAGCCAGGAGCCAGGAGCTGCCTTGGGATCTCCCACGTGGGTGCAGGGGTCCAAGGACTTGGGCCATCCTCCACTACTCTCCCAGGCCACAGCAGAAGGCTGGATCAGAAGAGGAGCAGCCAAGACTAGGACCAGCACCCATATGGGATGCCAGCGCTTCAGGCCAGGGCTTTAACCTGCTGCACCCCAGCGCCGGCCCGAGGTAGAGCTGCCTTCTGCAGTGCTGGCATCCCAAATGGGCACTGTTTGAACCCCGCTGCTCCACTTCCAATCCGACTCTCTGCTATAGCATGGGAAAGCAGTAGAGGATGGCCCAAGTTCTTGAGCCCCTACACCTGCATGGAGACCTGGAAGAAGCTCCTGGCTCCTGATCAGTCCAGCTCTGGTCGTTGCAGCCATTCAGAGAATGAGCCAGCAGATGGACGATCTCCTTCTCTCCCTCTTTCTCTCTCTGTCTCTGCCTCTACCTCTGTAACTTCACCTTTCAAATAAATAAATAAATCTTAAAAAAAAAAAAAAAAAAGAGGAAATCAAGGGCTCCAAACAAACAAATGACAAGTGGATGAAATTCTAATAAATTGATCAGTACACACTGTATAAATGTCTTCAAACATATAGTACCCATAAATATGTACAATTATTACATGTTAATAAAAAGGCATAAAACCTTTGTGGAAACTTTAAAGAAAAATTTAAAGGGGGCTGGCTTTTGTGAGAGCACTTAGGTCACCACTTGGGACAATCACATTCCAGTGAGTGCTTGAATTCCAGTCCCGGCACTGCTACCACTACTACTTTCTTCCTAACGCATACTCTGGAGGGCAACAAGTGATGATTCAAGTGCTTGGGTCCCTGCTATCATACCCACACAGGACACGAGACTCCCACTGAGTTCCCAGCTCCTGGTTTTCACCTGGCCCAGCCCAGGATGTCACAAGCCTGAACGAGTAAACCAGCAGATGGGATCTCTCTCTCTGCCTTTCAAATAAATAACATTTTTAAAAATTTACACTAAAAACACAAGAAAGATTAAGTTGACAACTGATTTCATTCAACACTTAATTGAACATCTGTTCAGTGCCAGATGTTGTTCTGGGCATTGTGGAAAGCAATAAACAAGGCAAAGGAAGTACCCAATTTCATTTTTAAAAGTCAAAAATGCATAATTTCAAGATCTGATAAATACTATGAGATAACCAAACAGTAGGGGCTGCTGTTGTGGCATCAAGGGTTAAACCATTGCTTGGGAAACCAGCATCCTGTATCTGAGAGCTTGTTTGAGTTTTCAGTTGTTCTGCTTCAATGGTTCCTCTTGATGGCAAGGTGATAAAAGATGGCCCACATATGTGGGCCCCTGACACCCAAGTGGGAGACCAGAATGGCATTCCTGGCTCCTGGTTTTAACATGGCCCAGTCCTAGTGGTTGTGGGCATCTGGTGAGAGAACCAACAGAAAGATCAATGTCGATTTGCGTGTGTGTGTGTGTGTGTGTCTCCTTCCCTGTCACCCTCCCCTTTCAAATAAATAAATCATAGTGTAAATTAAATAAAAGTGACTAGAGGGTCTATTTTAAACTGAACGGTAAGGAAATAAGGATGTGTTGCTTAAGCCAAGATCTGAAAGACAAGGAGCCAGCCTTACAAAGATCTGTGAAAAATCACTTCAAATAGAACAGCTAGTAAAAAAGCCCTAAGTAAGAGGCAGACAATGTGGCACGGCGGGTTGAGCCACAGCTTGGAATCTCCACATTCAACATCATGGAGCCAGTCCCATGCCAACATCTCTGTGTTTCTGATCCAAATTCCTGCTAACATACCTGGAAGACACCACATGTTGGTTCAAGTGCTTCAATTCCTGCCACCTACAGAGAAGACCCTGGATGATGTTCTTGGCTCTTGGCTTCTGCCTGCCTCTGCCCTGGCTACCGTGGACATTTGGGGAGTCAATCAGCAGATAGAAAATCTCCCTCTCTGTCCCTCCATCTTTCAAACACATCAATCTAAAAAGGTACTGGGGCTACTGTTGTGGCACACTAGGTTAAACCACAGCCTGCAACACAGGACTCTCCAATGGGTGATAGTTCAAGTCCAGGGTGCTCCACTTCCAGTCCAGTTCCCTGCTAGTGCCCCTGGGAAAGCAGAGGAGGATGGCCTCAGTGCTTGGGCTCCCACACCCATGTGGGAAACCTGGATGAACCTCCTGGCTCCCAGCAATTGCAGCCATATTGGGAGTGAAACAGCAGATGGAAGAGTGATATCTCTAACTGCCTTTCAAAAAAATAAATAAAAATCTTTTAAAAAAATGAATATGTAGTTAAGAATGTTTAAGCATTGGGGCCGGCGCCGTGGCACAGCAGCTTAATGCCCTAGCCTGAAGTGCCGGCATCCCATACTGGTGCCGGTTGGAGACCTGGCTGCTCCACTTCCAATCCAGCTCTCTGCTATGGCCTGGGAAATCAGCAGAAGATGGCCCAAGTCCTTGGGCCCTTGCACCCACGCAGGAGACCTGGAAGAAGATCCTGGCTTCAGATCAGCACAGTTTTGGCCAATGCAGCCAATTGGGGAATGAACCATCAAATCGAAGACCATTCTCTCTCGCTCTCTCTGCCTCTCCTCTCTGTGTAACTCTTTCAAATAAATAAATAAATCTTAAAAAAAAAAAAAGAATGTTTAAGCATTTTTAGTTTAAGAACACACATGTGTGTATGTACATAATACTACTCAAGAGAGTTGTATATACTGTGTAGCTAGCTGCTAGTTTACCATGGAAACAATACAAAACCTATGTGCTCTCTTTTAGGGGTAGGCAGTAAACAAGCAGTGTAGTAGTAGTAGGACAGGGCATGCTAACCAAGTGTTCTACGCTGAGAGTCCCTCCTTTAAACTCTGATACTTCTATTTGAGCTGTCTACCCAAGAATAAGAAATGCTAAGAATACCATCAGAGTTTCTAAGTAATAGTAACTGGTTTACTAAAACAAGTTTGGGGAAAAAAACAGAAAAATTTTGACAACCAATCTCATTTGACTCTATATCCCTGATATTAAAGAAAAAAAAAAAAAGTAAAATATGGTAACTCCATGTTAATCACCAACAACCAGAATTGAAAAAAAAAAAAAAAAATGGCTCAAAAGAATATGGGACAGCCAAAAAGTTTATTTTTAAAAGTGATATCATCCTACTTCCAGATCAGGCTTTCCATTTCTTTTCTTTTCTTTTTTTTTTTTTTTTAATTCCATTTGCTTCACCTATCTTCATTCCTTTTCTACCTCCTCTGACTCTCATCATTTTACTTTGTATTTTCACTTCCATACACAAAAATTGTTCTCAAATTTACCTTTTCTCTTGTATATAAATTTGCTTCCACTTAATTCTTATAGGATGATAGGGTTTCAAGTGAAGTGAAATTCTGTTTCAAAAACATGTATATACTCTGTTGTGGAAGATGCAACCATTCACTAGGCAAAGCTAAGTGCCCACCATGTGCTATGTATGCACTGTTCTCATCACTGGGGGCTGCGCAGTGAGTAAAACAAAGCTCTGTCCCTAAGGGCACTAAAGCATGACTGTACTTGCCAGGTTCATGAAATTTAAGAAGGCTTATATGGCTGCAATGGAGTATACCAAGGAGAAACTAGTAAGGACAGGAAATCAGAGAGGCAGGAGGTACAGATGATGCAAGGTCTTACAGACATTTTAAGTATACCGGCTTTCATTCTATGGAAAGCCACTAAAAGGTTTTGGACAGAGGAGTACAGTAATCAAACTTTCATTTTAAAAGGATCACCATGGTTGCTCTGTTGAGAATAGAAAAGAGCAGAAGCAGCAGGACCAGAAAGCAGGCTACCAAAATAACACCGGCAAGAGATGACAGAGGCTTACAGAGGTGGCAACAGCCAGAGATAGCACATTTTTCCTTAAGGTACCTTTTAAGGTAGATACAGGGACACAACTTTCACAGTACATTATTTGAATTAGATGTAGAAGACTAAGAAAGAAACTAAGAATGTAGACAAAGCACCCAGTCAGAAAAATTCAAAGATGTTGTTCACATTTAATAAGATGAGGCAGACTGTAATGGAACAAATTTGAGGTTAAATTTGGGATACTTTTCACATCTAATTGAAAATGCTGAGTAGGCAGATTTTTTAAAAAACGTCTGGAGCTTACAAGAGATTTAGACTAAAGATAATCTTTTTAGTTTGAAATAACATAATTCAAGCTAGATAGGATGAGATCACAAGAACTAAATATAAATATAAATATGGAAGAGGTCTAACACAGCATTATTTTTTAGAAGCAGGGACAATGAAAAGGAACCAGCAAAATAAACTGAAGATGAGCAGGAGCATCCCAAATGGAAAGGAAAAAAAGTTTCAAAGAAGACAGCATTATCAACCAAGTCGAATGCTGCCACTGCTGTTTCTCCACTGAGATGCTGATGATAAAGAAATGAGTAGGGAAATTTACCACTAATGACATCAAAAAGAGCAGCAGGTACACAGAATGTAGGAGGTAAAAACCAACTGCAATGGTTCCGACAGACAGGAAATACTGGTGACAGCAAATACCAACTTTTTTTGAGAACATTAACTAAAGAAATATGTGGCATTAGGGAAGTTTTTGCTGTTGTTTTATTTCACCCTATCTTTAGCTATATGCTGGTAGAACTAATACAGTGAAAATGGTTCGGCTCATTGCCATGTAGGAGTCTGCCATCAATACTGAAGAATGCAAGGAGCTGGCGCCGTGGCTCACTTGGTTACTCCTCCACCTGCGGCGCCGGCATCCCATATGGGCGCCGGGTTCTAGTCCCGGTTGCTCCTTTTCTGATCCTGCTCTCTGCTGTGGCCCGGGAGGGCAGTGGAGGATGGCCCAAGTGTTTGGGCTCCTGCACCCACATGGGAGACCAGGAAGAAGCACCTGGCTCCTGGCTTTGGATTGGCGCAGCTCCAGTTGTGGTGGCCATTTGGGGAGTGAACCAATGGAAGAAAATATTTTTCTGTCTCTCTCTGTCTATAACTCTGTCAAAAAAAAAAAAAAAAAAAAAAAAACCTGAATAATGCAATGTCCCTGTTAAGAGGATAGAACCAAGTAGAGTGGATGTGACTGTGATAGAATAGCAGGAAATGCAGACAGTATGGGTAAAAATGCAGGGAAACATTTTCTTTTGATTGCTTTCATTTTTTTAAAAAAAGATTTATTTATTTACTCAAAAAGCAGAATTACAGATACAGAAAGAAAGAGAGAAACTGAGATATACCATCTGCTGCATCCAAAGGGAAACAACTTCAAGGCCTGGGCCAGGCTGAAACCAGGAACAACGAGCTGCTTCTTCCAGGTCTCCCACGTGGGAGCAGGGGCCCAGACTCTTGGGCCATCTTCCACGGTTTTCCCAGGCTATCAGCAGGGAGCTGGATTGGATAGGGAGCAGCCAATCTGAACCAGTGACCATATAGGATGCCAACATCATAGGTGGTGGCTTTACCTGCAACACCACAACGCCAGCCTCTCTCATCTTTTAATATACAGAAAAACAGTCAGCAGCTGAAAATGAGGAAGAGAAAACAGGTGCTGGAGAAATGAGGAGAGGGTTTCAAACAGTCATGTGGAGGAATGGAGATTGAACCAGGGAAATATACTAGGATCACAGGACTGTCCGCAGCACAGTGGGCCCTTGTGACGTCAGTGCTCTCGAGTTTAGAGGGACACCTGGATAATGATGGGTGTATTTTCCTCAAACCATGCCCAACTCCCCAGGTTCCAGGGGGGACAAGATGGAGAACTGGATACAATGGATGCAGGGTTGGGGGCACTGTCCAGGAAGGATAATGAAAGGAAGAACACTGCAAGAGAGCTAAGCATATATGCAGGTAAGAAATAATAGTGGGCCAGAGGCAAAGCAGGGCAAATATTCAAGGGATGAAGGGGAAGAAAGAAGGGCTTGAGACTGAGGGAAAAAAAAAAAAAAAAAGGTGGGGGGCGCTCATACAGAAATGCTTTGATGTTGGTACTTGACAGAAGGATTTGAAAGAATGTTAAGGCCTCAACAGTGAAACTATGTTGCATAAAATAACCTTAACAAATCACAGACAGTTCTGGTTAAAACGTTACTGAACTACCTTAAAGTCTAAAGCATAACCTCTCCTTGGGCAAGGCGAACCTGCAGATGAGGTAAACTGGAAAGCTAAACTGGAGCCAGAGAAGAACTACACCGTAAGAATTGTAAATGGAGGTTCCCAGACACAGAATGCCTAAGAAAATCGTTTCCAGTACTCCTAAAGAGTCAGCTGTAGACAACCTGCTCAAATCAGCAAAAATGCCAGATCACAATCAGACAAGCTGCATTAAAACCATACCTTTCTCCCCACAACCTCTTGTCCCCACTGAGCTAAACTCTGAACAGGTAAGGAAACCATTTTAGAGGAGCTGGCAAACTAAAAAAAGAAGCTGATTCGGATTCTTCCTCCAAAGCCAGCTTCTAGGTCTGAGCAGGTCTGAGCTGGAGCAGAACAGTTCTAACTTGTCTAGGAGTGTGAACACTAATTACTATACCAACCTGTACCTTTTAATAACCAAAGACTATTATTGACAAGTGACCATATGACTTATAACCTCAAAGGGACTGGAAAAAGTTGTATCATCTGTTTAACCGTTCATCCAGTGGCAGAGAAAAAATCAGCTTGTAGAGATGGTTTGAAGGCACAGTTAGAAGACTGAAAAGTTGTTTTCCACTTAAAACCTATCAAGCCCCAGTTCCACAGATATCCGTAATTTCCCACGATTTACATGGCACAGAATATACACAATAGGACTCAAGAGCTTCCTTAGCCCTGGCAGCTCATGACAAGAGCCTCGGGTGATCATTGACATCATAAATAGGAGTGTCAATTGTTAAATCAACAACAGGAGTCACTGTGCACTTGCTCCCCATGTAGGATCTCTGTTCTTAATGTGTTGTACTATGAGAACTAATGGTAAAACTAGTCTTCAAACAATACTTTATACTTTGTGTGTCTGTGTGGGTGCAAACTGCTGAAATCTTTACTTTGTATACGGTTGATTTTCTGTATATAAAGATAATTAAAATGAATATTAATGAAGAATGGAATTGGAGAGGGAGAGGGAGGTGGGATGGGTTGGGAGGAAGGATATGGGGGTAAGAACTGCTATAATCCAAAAGTTGTACTTAGGAATTTTATGTTTATTAAAGCTTTCTATAAAAATGAAAAAATAAAAAAATAAAAACAAAATATACACAATAATGTAGTAAAAGTTCATTTTTCCTTCATTAAGCAAAAAGTGAGGACTTTATTAATTCAAATAAATAAAAGTATGTTTTAGTATAAGATGATTTTTAAAAATCTGATAGTAAAGATTTTCTAGGAAATCTTAGAACAAATTCCTAAGTGGGTTAGCAACAAAATGGAAATATCAGGACTTATCATTTGCAAAGGCACCTAGATTTCATGCGGACTTATCTAATGCTTTCTAGGCAAAAGAAGTGTATTTGCCCTTTAATTTTGATTTTTAAAAGACTTATTTGATAGAGTTACACAGAGAGAGAGGAGAGGCAGAGAGAGAGGTCTTCCATCCAATGGTTCACTCCCTAATTAGCCGCGACAGCCGGAGCTGTGCTGAATTCAGGAGCCAGGAGCTTCTTCCGGGTTTCCCACGTGGGTACAGGGGTCCAAAGGCTTGGGCCATCTTCTACTGCTTTCCCAGGCCATAGCAGAGAGCTGGATTGGAAGTGGAGCAGCCAGGTCTGGAACTGGCGCTCAAATGGGATGCTGACGCTTCAGGCCAGGGCATTAACCTGATGTGCCACAGCGCCAGCCCCTAATTTTGATTTTTTTAATGAATTTATTTGAAAGGCAAAAGGACAGAGACAGTTCTCATCCACTGATTCATCTGCCAAATGCCTACAACTGTACAGACATCACTGAGCCTGAACCCCAGGTGCAAAGCCAGAACCAGAATTCAATCCAGGTCTCCTATGTGGATGGCAGGAACCCAATTGTTTGAGCCTTCACTGCCAACTTCTAGGGTCTGCATTAGCAGGAATCTGGAGGCAGAAGCTAAAGGCAGGCATCAAGTTGAGGCACTCCAATCTAAGAAGCAGTTGTCTTAACAGCTAAAGCAAACACCCACCCCAGGAATTTGTTTTACTATAATCAATTTTGACTAACATACATTTACAGTTATTTTATAAAGTCAAGATAAAATTAAGTTACTGGCAAGTCTTTTTGGCATTTGAGAAAATCTCTTTAAGATGGGGATTCTCAGAGCAGATTCAGCTAAATCCTGCTATGTTCATTATTTGTTATAATTACAGAAAAGTGTATTACACTTAAGCTTTGAACTGAGGCACCAGGATGTATAAAGTTAATAATTAATTAGCCAAATTCCAAGTTTTTCCAGATAGCATGGAAGAAAATGTTAAATATCCTTATCTAACTAGTTGGTAAGCACAGAAAGCCTGAAATTTCCCCCTGCAATCGAAATCACTACTAACATTTAACATTCAGTAAAACGCAAAATACTTTTCTCAAAAACTGAAATTAACACTGCAACAGATCAAAACCAATGTGCATGTTCTACTGTGAGAAAAACCTTATAAAACCTTATATCTCAAAATCCTAAAACAGAAATCCAAACACTTCCATGATTTTAAAAGACAACCCAAAAACTTAATAACAACCTATCCTAGACAATCTAAGAAATTAGTTTTTTATAAAGTGCTTTTGAAAACGTCTAATACAAACACTAATTAACAAACTCTCACAGCCTATACAGATGAATCAGGGCACAGCTGCAACATGTCACATCAGCATTGTTCTCAATCACTGTATTAATCACATCTGACACAAGAAACTCACTCTGCATCATTCTAAAGGGCCCTGTCAACAAATGATCCTCACACACACATACTCCACAAAGAGCCACCAACATTTCAAGTACTCCCACATTTATAAAATGGGATAATCCATTTATTTAGCCTCAAAACATATGAACTACTCAAGGTGGGAATAACACTTTGAAAACAGACTTTTTAAAAGAACAAAAATTACCATTCTGAATAATGTCTTGAAAAAAATCACTGACTGTCTCAATGTTGCTGACTATCAAGAATTCTCAAGTGGTTACGCGCCTCCCACCCACCCACCATGCCAAGCACTTGTTAACAACACAGTTTGCTTACAGCATTCTTCATCAACTCTATTCTCATTTACTGCTATGTTTCTCAGCAACACCAGACCCAGCAGTGTGTTTCAGGTAACTCTTCCTACACTTCAGTGTTCAAAGTGAGCTACTATGACTCCCTACCACTGAAATCTGAGAGATGACTTTGCTCATTATTCCTGGAAACAGCCATATAAAGCTAATAGCCAGTACATCTAAAATGTAAAAGTTCTTTCTGAACAAACTAATTACCTAGAACAATGTACAAAGTTTAAGTACTGATAAGGCAAAAGGGCACACCTATATTCAAAAGCTAAATGTAAAACAATTAGTTGCCTACATTATTCTCTAATGATTACCACTGACTTTGAAGAGCATTAATTTAGACTCTGAAGGGGCCAAACAAAATGAATAAACACAGTCACACATCATTTAAAAATGGAGAAGATACATTTTGAGAAATACATCCTCAGGTGGCTTTGTGGGAACATCATAGAGAATAATTACAGAAACCTAGGCCACCCAGGGGACATGCAGTTTACTGTCAATCATAAGGGCCTTCCTTGGTACACACTTGTATTGTTTTCTAAACATATGTAAATATACATAGACAAACCAATCTTATGTTCAGAATAAATGCAATACAAATCTTCCCCTCTTTCTAATAAGGCTTTTTTTCCCCTTACACTTTTAATACTAGAGGGAAAGTCCAACTATGGAACCACAAGTTACTATAACCCCTCCCTTTTCAGCTCTATCAAGTCAACACCATATTTGTAAATCAAAAGGCCAAAAGAAAATCCCTGAAGAGGTGCTTTATTTAAAGCACTTTATATAGTAAATGAATCCACTTCATCTTTTGGGATTTTTAAAAATGGAAAATGCTGTTATTCCAAATATTATCTACAGAAAACAGAACTACAAGTGCATTACCCTTCAACAAATACACTGCACCAACACCTCCTAATAGGAAATTTTCAGAATAAAAATACTACTTTGTTAAACCTCTTCCTCCCTTCATCTTAAAATGTAGATTTTATTAAACATTATGAAAGTGTAACCAAATAATTTTAGCCTTAAAAAGTTACTTATTAACCTTTAAAAAGACTGTTATGAATTTACACTTCCTGCAGCTCCCCCGCCATCTTCCTGGACTCACGCAGGCACCCGCGGTGTAAGAAGTCAGTCCCCACTTGCAAGCTCCAGAAAAAGGACAGACGTCCACGCTCAAGTGTAGGAGGGCAGTCACGGGTTTTGTTCACCCCAGCAACTCGGCGTGCAACACAGGTCTCAGCTCCCGGGAGTTGCTTAAAGACTATGTTACATTTAATCACATTAGGACACCGGCTTTTTCCCAAGTCCTCCCTTACTCAAGACGACGCACACGACCTTACCACAACCCCTCATCAGCACTTCAACTTCTTTACTCATCGTGAAATAGCTGATTCTCAAAATACCACCCTCGCATCTCTTTATCTTCTCGGTTATTTTCAAAAGAAACTAAATACACAGATTTTTTTTAAAGAGACAGAAAATGCGTAACAACTTTTCTGAAAATGCGAAATTCCACATTGCAAACGTATTTTGTTTGTAATCCTGATGACAACTGATTATTCATCAACACTTATGTGTTGGGCAAAAACCAAAACCAAGGATATCAACAAAACTAAAGTGTTGTTTCCCAACCTTTCTTCCTGACGTCTGAGTGTTCCCAGATGGGAGACGAGCTTTGATGTTTCAGGATTCATTCATTCGCTTCCCCGCCGCTGCACCAAGCACCTACCCCACGCCAGGCCCTTTAACTGCACGTTTCAGCTGTGCCCAGCGGCAGCCCGCCGCCCAACGCCCGCACACAGAGCCGATCCTCGGGGGGAACCGCGGCTGGGGACCGGACACGCGCAGCCGGCCGCATCCGCGAGCCGCCACCCACCACACCCGGCACCCAAAGCACCCCCAGGGCGGCAGGCGCCGGCCAGGACAACCTGTACGAGTAGCTGGGGCTCCGCCGGGGCGGCAGCCGGGGGCGCGTCCCGCCCGGGGCGCCTCGGGCGAGCCCGGGGCCGCGGGCCGGGGGTCCCCGCCCGCGCCGGCCGCTCACCTGGGGGCCGCGGGCCCCTCGGCCTGCCCTCGCCGCACCTCCCGCCTCGACCCGCAGAATCCGGGCACGGGGTCTGCCCCGCCGCTCCCCGGCCAGCGGGCGCGAGGGCTTGGCTGCCTCCGTCGCCGCCTGCTGGGAATTCCGAACTGAGCCGTCCCCGTCTCCTCAGAGCGAGAGCAAGAGCAGCCAACAGGGCAGGGACCCCGGGCTGAGGACCTCGCCCAGACCTGAAAATGGAGCCGCAGGCGCAGCCCACACCCCGCAGCGCGCGGCGGCCAGGGCCGGGCCGCGCTCGCCCCGGAGCCCTCGGGGCGCTGGCTCGGGGCTGCAGGACCCCGCCCAAAGAGCCGCGAGGGCCGGCGCGGGACTCACCGTGGCCTTTGTCTCGGCCGCCTGCTCCGGCCGCGGCCGCTCTCGGTGCCGGCTCCGCGGCTGCTGCCACCCCCACGCCCGCAGCTGCGCTCCCCGGCGCGCCCGCCGCTTCCTGGCCCCGCCCTCCCCGCCCAGGCTCGCGCGCGGGCGGGCGGAGCTGGAGGCGGCGCGCGCTCCCAGAGCGGCGGGAGGGCGGGGCGTCGCCGCGCAGCTGCGGCAGCCGCGACGCCGGCCCCGCCCACGGCCCGGCCAGGCCCCGCCCCCGTCCCGCACGTCGCCGCCTCCGGGATGGGTCGGCGGCTGAGCTGCGGGACCGCCGCCCCCCCCAGCGGCTCGCCCCGCGTGGGCTAGGAAGCCGCCTCGGGGGCGACCGGAGGTTCGGGGGCTGGGGCTGCGGCCCTCGCGGGGAAGGCCGCGGCGCTGGAAGATGGCGACCAGGGCTGGGCACGCGGGAGCCCCTTCCCACCTTAGTCGGGTGGACTCGCTCCCGCGGCCCGGCGAGGGAGGGTCGCCGCAGGACGCGCGCTGGGTCTTGGCGTCGCGGGGCTGGGGGCCGAGGAGAGGCGGATCTCCCGAAGCCCTGGGGCCGCCGTTCGTTTCCTGAACGTGGAAGGCCGCAGCATCTTGGATCAGGGACTTGCTGGAGGCTGAGAGCATCCACCTGGCATTATAAAGGTGTGTAGGGCCTCCGTGCCTCTGGCGGCGTGTTAAGCACATGACATGGGAAGGGGAGAGCCTAACACCCCTGAGGCAAGCCTGGGGCCGCGCTGCTTTGAGCTTGATGCGGTGATGCATCGCGGGTGATGACTGGGCGTGTTTCCAGTTAGGCCAGAACACCATGCCGTCCTGGAAGAAGGCCTGCTGGTTGCACATTCTAGATAAATCAGGAAGGGGGAGTTTAGCCTAGTGGTGAATATACCCACATCCCATTTCAGAGGAGGGCCTGCGCTTGCATTCCTCGCTCTGGCCCCTGACTCCTGCTTCCTGGGGGCAATGGTGATGGCTCAGGGAACTGGATTGCATTGCCTGCTCCTGAGTAGTTTTTAGGAATGAACAAGCGATGGGAGCGCTCCCTCTCATTTTCTGTGTGTGCTGGCATTGTGGCACAGCAAACAAAGCCCAGCCTGGGACGCCAGCATCCCATGTAGGCACCAGTTCTAGTCCCAGCTGCTCTGCTTCCCACCCTGCTAATGCACCGGGGAAAGTAGCAGAGGATGGCCCACGTGCTTGGTCCAGCACCCACATGGGACACCCGGAAGGAGTTATTGGCTCCTGGCTTCACCTAGCTCCTTCCGGCCATTTGGGGAGTGAACCAGCAGGTGGAAGATTCTCTCTTTCTTTCTCTCTCTCTCTTTCTCTATTTCTCTCCCCTCCCCCTTTCCCCCTCTTTACCTTTCAAATTTTAAAAATCTTTTTAAAAAATCACACTACTTCCCACCACCCATATTACTTCGAACATCTCTGGCCTCAGTCATTCAGCTACTAAATGGTCTCTGCTCACCTTCAGCTCAGTTTATTATCACAACATCCATTTTAAAAGACAAATCAACTCAAGCCCCATCTGATCCAAGTCCACCACAAGCTCCATATTCCATTCATTATAAACGCTCAGTCTTTCCAGTGGCCTCCTGAGTCCCTGATTTTGCCTTTCCCATGAGTTCTCAGACTTCATCTGCAGCCACTTGTCCGTTAAATGTTCCGGAAGACTACAACTCAAGGAATGGAACATTTTCCCCTCACTGTCAGCTTTTCTCTAGTCAATATGATGTGTCTGCACTGCCCTTAAAATTGTTACCAAGTGGGGTTGGCGCTGTGGCCTAGTAGACAAAGCTTCCGCCTGGGGTGCGTACAGCCCATGTGGGCGCCAGTTTGAGTCCCAGCTGCTCTTCCAATCCAGATCTCTGCTATCGCCTGGGAAAGCAGTGCAAGAAGGCCCAAGTGCTTGGGACCTTGCACCCATTGTGGGAGAACCAGAAGAAGCTCCTGGCTCCTGGCGTCGGATCCACTCAGCTCCAGTGCTTGCAGCCATTTGGGAAGTGAGCCAGGGGATGGAAGACCTCACTCTCTCTGTCTTTAACTCTGCCTCTCAAATAAATTAATTAATTAAAAAATTTTGGCTGGCGCCGTGGCTCAACAGGCTAATCCTCCGCCTAGCGGCACCGGCACACCAGGTTCTAGTCCCAGTCGGGGCACCGGATTCTGTCCCGGTTGCCCCTCTTCCAGGCCAGCTCTCTGCTGTGGCCAGGGAGTGCAGTGGAGGATGGCCCAAGTGCTTGGGCCCTGCACCCCATGGGAGACCAGGATAAGCAACTGGCTCCTGCCTTCGGAACAGCGCGGTGTGCCGGCCACAGTGCGCCGGCCGCGGCAGCCATTGGAGGGTGAACCAACGGCAAAAGGAAGACCTTTCTCTCTGTCTCTCTGTCCACTCTGCCTGTCAAAAAGTTAAAAAAAAAAAAAAGAAAGAAAAAAAAATTTACCAAGTAAAATGTTCCCAAAGAAGGACAAGATTACAAAATTGTCACTTCACAAGGTAGTCACATAATGTACATTTAAAAAGCTGATAAAAGAAAATGCAACTTTTGATAGTCCTAACGAAACTGTGTTGCCCAGTTACTAATCCATAACTGGAAACATTAACATCCAGGACAACAGGAAGGAACACATTGGCCTAAGCAACTGCTAATGATTACTTAGGAGCCCATAGAGCTGCCGTACTGGCCTAATTCTACAATCGTAGGCCTTGTTACATAAATTTCCCTTTAAAAATCTTAAAACAGTCCGGCCGCAGCGCGCAGGCCGCAGCGGCCATTGGAGGGTGAACCAACGGCAAAGGAAGACCTTTCTCTCTGTCTCTCTCTTTCACTGTCCACTCTGCCTGTCAAAACAAACAAACAGTCCAGCATTATGGCATGCCTGCGAAGTCAGCATCGCGTAGGGCTGCCAGATCATGTCCCAGCCGCTCCACTTCTGATCCAGCTTCCTGCTAATGTCCTGGAAACGCAGCAGAGGACGACCCAAGTGCTTGGGCCTGTGCATCCATGTGGGAGACCTAGATGAAACTCCTGGCTTCCGCCTGGCTGAGCCCTGGCCATGAACCAGCAGATGCAAAATCTTTCTCTGTCTCTACCTCTCTATCTCTTTCTTTTTTTTAATTTTATTTTTTTGAAAAAGTCAGACTTGGGGCCAGTGCTGTGGCATAGTGGGTAAAGCCACTGCCTGTAGAGCCGGCATTCCATATGGGCACTGGTTCGAGTCCTGGCTGCTCCACTTCTGATCTAGCTCTCTGCAATGGCCTGGAAAAGCAAGCAGAAGATGGTTCCTGGCTTTGGATCGACCCAGCTGCAGCCGTTTCAGCCATTTGGGATGGAAGTGGATGGAAGACCTCTCTGCCTCTGCCTCTCTGTTAACTCTTTCAGATAAATAAACCTTAAAAAAAAAAGAAAGAAAGAAAAGAAAAGAAAAAGAGAGAGAGAAAGAGTTACAGAAAGAGAGAAGAGACAGATCTGGTTAACTCCCCAGATGACCACAAAGGCGAGGTCTGGAACTGGGCCAGGCCGAAACCAGGAGCCAGGAGTTTCATGTGTGACTCCCACATGGGTGCAGGGGCTCAAGCACTTGGGTGATCTTTTGCTGCTTTCCCAAACTATTAGCAGGGAGTTGGATCAGAAGTAGAACAACCAGGACTAACGAATGCCCATGTAGGATGCCGGCACTGCAAATAGCAGCTGAACACTCTGTGCCACAGCATCGCCCCTGTGTAGCTCTGACTTTCAAATAAATAAAAAATATGTCTTTGGGGCCAGCTTTGTGGTGCAGCAAGTAAAGGCACCACTTGCAATGCTAGCATCCCATATGGACACCAGTTCATGTCCCAGCTACTCCACTTGGAATCAAGCCCCTTCCAAATGGCCTGGGAAATGCAGGGGAAAATGGCTCAAGTGTCTGGGCCCCTGCCACCCACATAACAGACCTAGAAGCCAGGCTTTGGCCTGGCTTAGCCTTGGCCATTGCGGCCATCTAGGAAGTGAGCCTTTTAAGTGAAATGCTTCTCTCTCTGTCTCTCTCTCCATTTCTGTGTAACTCTGACTTTCAAATAAACAAATAAATATTTAAAATAAATTTAAAAAATCTTAAAACAAATGGATTATTCCAAAAAGTATGTTAAAATTTTTTAAACTGTCTAAAGCTAGATGCCAGCCATGTCTTACATTTAGAAGACGAAGTATATGGAGTCAGAGTCTGGAGTTCAAATCCAAACTTTGTTACAAAATTACCAAGATAACTGAGAAATGCTGTTTCCTAAACATGTCTTTTCTCCTCTCATGTAAGGGGGCAATAGTAGTACCTGCCTCCCAGGATTACTGTGAGAGATCAGTGATAGGACTCAAAGTTTTAAGCCCTGAGTCTGGCATTGGCTAGGTGCTGGTAAATGCTAGCTATTCTCATTATATAGCATATAATTAATTTAGGCCCATTGCCTTCCATTTGTGATAATACTAAGAAAATGGCTCATAAATGATCCAAGGGAATGATTTGGATTTTACATCTAGGTGTATAACATTCAATTAAATGAACATTTTTAAGGGGTACTAACATTTCTACTACCACAATGTATCAGACACAGTTCAAGGCAACAAAGGAAACTAAGAGAAATAAGCCCCAGATCTTCTAGAATGGTTTTACAGTTGAATGACAAGACACACACATTTGTTAGGTATAACGACTTTCAAAGTAGTATGATCATACCTTCTAGTTTGTCCAGGATGTCTCTTGTTCTGGCTTCATAGTTACTTGTGTTCAGGCTTACGTGATAAATCATCACTCTTAATTAAAAGTATGTGCAAATTCTGTGTAAAGCTTTAAAGACTTAAATTCTTTTTTTTTTTTTTTTTGACAGGCAGAGTGGACAGTGAGAGAGAGAGACAGACAGACAGAAAGGTCTTCCTTTGCCGTTGGTTCACCCTCCAATGGCCGCCGCGGTAGGCGCGCTGCAGCCAGCACACCGCGCTGATCTGATGGCAGGAGCCAGGTGCTTATCCTGGTCTCCCATGGGGTGCAGGGCCCAAGCACTTGGGCCATCCTCCACTGCACTCCCTGGCCACAGCAGAGAGCTGGCCTGGAAGAGGGGCAACCGGGACAGAATCCGGTGCCCCAACTGGGACTAGAACCTGGTGTGCTGGCGCCGCAAGGCGGAGGATTAGCCTAGTGAGCCGCGGCGCCAGCCTAAAGACTTAAATTCTATAGTGAAAGGGACATCTGAATTAGCCACATGAACCAAAAGAAATCAAAGGCAGGGGGGAGATTTGGTTTTTCTCATAACGTTCCAAAGTTTTTCCATATTTGTGCTGTGGAAATTAACAACAAACTTCTGAATGCCATGGAGTAATGGTACACGAATTAGTCTGGAGATTTAGTATGTCTTTTTTGAAGATACAGCAGGGACATTCCAAGAAACAAAGGATACAATACATATTCTTTTATTGTTATAACATACTGATAGTTATTGAGCATCTATTATATTTGTGTGATCTGTCTTTGCTTGTGATAGAAGACACAGAAAAATGATAAGACAGTTAAGGAACATAAAATCTAGTGGCAAACACCACTGTCTTAGCTAATTAGTCAACGTGCTAGGACACATGGCATATAAATTGTGATGGAGGAGATGGCGAAACATGAGGAAACACACAGACAGAAATATGTGAACCTTATTGAGAAAGGAGAAAATCACCAACCCAGAGGATGGAGGTCGGTGGTGCTCTCTGTGACTGAAGCGGCCACAGGTGGAAAGAGCGCCTCACCCGAACTGTTCTGCACTGTTACCTAGAGCTGCTCCTTGCTCCTCATCAGACCACAAGTATTCACTGAATGCCTGCTGATTGCCAGGTAGCATACCAAGTGCTGTGGGAAAACGCAGGATAAAGTGCGGTCTTTGTCCTTAATGAACTGTCCCAGAGCGAGGGTTTGAATAATTAGACACAGTAGCCTTGTGAATGCAGCTGAGGCGATCCCTGAGGGCTGACAAGCCTTCTCAGAGGGAGAGGAATTCACGGTGAGGCTCCGGGAAGAAGGTCGTCAGATGTTCAGATAGGTGTTTTCTGAACTCTGGCTGGCACACCCCTGGTGGTCCTGCAGGAGAGGGTGCTAGGCAGGACCTTCAGTAGAGCCAAGGGGCCTAGAGTGGAGAGAGGAAGAGGAGGGCACACACAGCTTGTCTCACTGCAGCAGAGACCCTGTGACTGAAATGAGCCTCTGTGATCGAATTGGAGACCCTCAGCTCAAAAGACTATGCGGCACGGTAAGGAAGATGCTGCCAGGGACAGCAAAGACGGGGAAGGAGCCTGTGATAACCATTGTGCTGAGGGCTAGAGCCCAGTGTGGCTGACAGCTTCCCATTTTCTTGCACTTAACACCCACATGAGGATACTTAAAAGGGGGGGGGGGGCATGGAAAAAAAAACAGAATTAAATGATAAGTTTATTTTGGTTCAAAACATTTTTAAATCCATGCATAGTTTTCTCATACTACACGAAACCCCTCAAATGTAAGCAAGTACTAAAGAATTTCCTCTGATGATAGCAACCAAAGTTCCCTTCATGGATTTGTTAAAATTAAATATATATATGAGTCAGCTGAAAGAAAATTAGCACGTAAGCAATAAAGAGAAAGGGGATGTGGCGTTTAGGGCGCACAAAGCTTAGCAAACCAAGGACCAGAAACCAGCACTTTAAGGGTGTGTTCCCAGGAAGGGCAAGAGCCACAATAGACTGCGACCTTTGTAGCAGACTGGCCTGTCAGAGATGGGAAAGGTGTGGTCCAGACCAGAGTGCGACCTGCAGTGGTGACAGGCTTGCCACCAGTGCTGTGATGCAGAAGAGGAAGCTCGCCCGCTCTCCCGCCCAGGACCCAGCAGAACTAGCCCCAGGTGGCTGCTAGGAAGTCATTCTGCAGCGACAGAGCATTCCATCTCTGCGGTTCACGACAGTCCCAGCAAGAGGGGGGACTGGGAGCATATGGTAGCCCTCAAAGCACCTGGAGATCAGTGTCCTCCAAACAGATGGGAGGAGACAGTGCCGCTTCCTCCTAGCAGAGATCTGTGTGTTGCTTTCATAAAGAGAATGTGTAATGAGAAGAACTTGGTGGCAAACTTAGGAGAAAGGAAAACTGGCAAACCAGGAAGGAGCCTTCACATTCCAACAGCAGTCCTCCTCGGCAAGCATCAGTGACTCAGCTGAGCTCAGCAGCTAGGAGGATGCTGGTACTGTGCTCCTGGCCAATGCCACTGTGCTGGTGTACAGGTCCTATGTAACCCAGGTGCTATGGTGGGCAGGTTGCTAAAAAAGCAGTGTGCCCTGCCCAACTATTCCATGCCTTGATCTCAAAAACCTCTATGTGCTAAGACAAGATACCACGTTTTAAGATTATGTGTCGGCCGGCGCCGCGGCTCAATAGGCTAATCCTCCGCCTTGCAGCACCGGCACACCAGGGTTCTAGTCCCGGTTGGGGTGCCGGATTCTGTCCCAGTTGCTCCTCTTCCAGGCTCGCTCTCTGCTATGGCCTGGGAGTGCAAAGGAGGATGGCCCAAGTGCTTGGGCCCTGCACCTGCATGGGAGACCGGGATAAGCACCTGGCTCCTGCCTTTGGATGAGCACGGTACACCGGCTGCAGCAGCCATTGGAGGGTGAACCAACGGCAAAGGAAGACCTTTCTCTCTGTCTCTCTCTCTCACTGTCCACTCTGCCTGTCAAAAAAAAAAAAAAAGATTATGTGTCATAGTTGGCATTAAAAAAATAAGGGAATTATCTGGGCGGGCCTGATCTAATTACATGAGCCCTAAAAAGTGGACGCTTCCCCTGGCTAGAGGCAGAAAGAGAAGTCAAAGGGACCCAAAACAAGAAAAGGATGTGATGCATTGTTACTGGCTTGAAGATGAGGAGGGGGTAGGGGATACATAGCATGGAATGCAGGCAGCCTCTACAGGCAGAGAGTGGCCCTTGGCTGACAGCCAGCAAGAAACCAGGGACCTAAGTCTTCTACCCAGAAGGAGCTAAACTGTGCCAACAAGAAAGAACTTGGAAGCAGAACCCTTCCCTAGAGCCTCCAGATGAAAACTGAGACTTGCAAACGCCTTGATTGCAGCATGTGATACTGTAAGCAGAGAACCTGTGCTGGACTTTTGACTTACAGAGAATATGAGCTAATAAATGGGAGTTGTTTCAGGCCGTTAACTTTGTATTAATTTGTTGCAGTGCAATAGGAAACCACACAGTCGCTGACACTGAATCAAGCCTTATCTAGACCAGCTGTGCAGTGCCCTGCCAGACTCAAGAATGTACCTGGAGGTAGCCTTTGGCCCAGGGGTAGGGATGCCATGTGGGATTGCCTGGGTTCAAGTCCCATCCCCCCCTGACTCTACCCCGCTGCTGATGGGCACCCTGTGAGGCAGCAGGTGGTGGCTCAAGTGCTTGATCTCTGCAGCCCACATGGGAGGCCCAGACTCAGTCCTGGGCTCTGCCCCAGCTGTTGCAGGCATTTGTGGAAGGAGGATCTCTATGCAACTTCCCTCTCTGTGGCAGACCTGGGTGAAGCTCCTGGCTCCTGGTTTCAGCCTGGACCAGACCTGACCTTCATGGCCATTTGGGTAATAAACCAGTGGATGGAAAATAGTTCTCTCTCTCTCCCTCCTTCCCTCCCTCCCTCCCTCTCTGTAACTCTGACTTTCAAATAAACAAAAAAATTTTTTTTAAAAGTAAGTTACATAACAAACCAGTGCTATCCTATAGAAATACAGGGCAAGTCGCATATATAATTTTAAGCTACATGAATAAAAAGCAAAAACAATGAGAAATTTATTTCATTTATTTTTAAGGATTTATTTATTTGAATGGCAGAGTGACAGATTCAGAGGGAGAGACAGAGGACAGTGAGCAAGAGAGAGTTTCAACCCTTTGGTTGACTCCCCAGATTCCCTCAATACAACTACTTTAACCATCACCTGCTGCTTCCCAGGATCTCCATTACCAGGAAGCAAGAGCCAGGAGCCAGAACCAGGAATCTAACCCAGGTACTCTATTGTGGGATGCAGGTGTCTTTACCAGCTTCTTAGCTGCTAGGCGAAAGGCCTACTCTCCCTTGATTTTTCCTTTCGTAGATAATTAAATATTTATTTCCTATGTTTCTTCTCTCTCCCTCTCTCTCTCTGTCTCTTTTTATTTATTTACTTCAAAGGCAGAGTTACATAGGCAGAGGTCTTCTATCTGCTAGTTCACTCCCCAAATGACTGCAATGGCCGAAGCTGGGCCAATCCGAAGCCAGGAGCCTGGAGCTTCTTCAGGGTATCCCACATGGGTGCAGGGGTGCAAGGACTTGGAACACCTTCTACTGCTTTCCTAGGCTCATTAGCAGGGAGCTGGATCAGAAGCAGAGCAGCCATGACTTGAACCAGCGCCCATACGGGATGCCAGCACTGTAGGAGGTGGTGGCTTTACCCGCTATACCACAGCACTGGCCCCTGTTTCTCCTTTAAAGACATTAGACTAAACTTCTGGAGTCTATATTCTTGTTTTTTTCTTTCTAAGTCAATATCCCCATATTGCAAGAATAAAGACTGAAGTAACTGAGAATTGGTGGGAAATAGGAACAATACACAGCAGCCACCTAAAGACATACACTTTGTACACACAAGCCAAATCTATGTCACTTCTACTGGGCAGAGAGCCCTGTGTGAGTCCTCAGAGTTGATTCTGATGGGGATCTTTCTCCTCGGATGGGCTCAGAAGGAAACAGGACACATCCAAACATGTAGAATACAAGGTGGAAAATGGAAAGAGACTATGAGAGATGCCTAAAAGCCTAGCACAAGTATTTGGTGTTTCTTTTTTAAGATTGATTTATTTATTTGAAAGGCAGAGCTACAGAAAGGGAGAGAAGCAGAGGCAAAGAGAGAAAAGTCTTCCATTCGTTGGTTCACTTCCCAAATGGCCGCAATGGCCAGAACAAAGCCAGGAGCCACTTGCTTCATCCAGGTCTCCCATGTGGATGCAGGATCCCAGGGACTTGGATCATCATCTGCTGTTTTCTCAGGCAGCTTAGCAAGGAACTGGATTGGAAGTGAAGCAGCCGGGACTCAAACCAGCGCTCATGTGGGATGCTGACTCCACAGTAGTATCTTAACTCACTATGCCACAGCGCTGGTTCCTATCACAGGAATTTGTAAAATGAGACTCTTTCCCATTGGCAACAAGAGTAGGTTTTCCGTGAGAATTTTTAAAGAACTATCTTTAAGAGAAGGTGCATATAGCTCAGCTCAGTTCTACAGGTTTTTTCTGTTCATCTGTTGTATGCCAGGTCCCACAGCTAGTTGTGGGGATCTGGTGAGGGAGTCCATGTCCTTAAGCTGTTGAGTTGGGGATGGGGAAGGTCAAAGATGTTAAAACTAGCAATGCCACACCATTCTGTGTTCCAACAGTAGTTTGCAGCCCATCCTATGCCAGTGAGGTCCTCCCAAGCTCACCTCTTAAACTCACAAGCAGCTTCTTGTCTCTTCTGGGTTTCTAACCCTCTGTTTAGAGTGCAGCACTTGGTCTTGACCTTGTTCTCAAGCCAACGTGACAGTGGCTTGAGTGTTTCGTTCTCTGTTCCCTGTCTTGCAGCCACATGCAAACCTCACCTCTCCCTGCTCTGGCTCAGGCTCTAGTCCGGAAGCTGCTGAATCAAGAAGCTGCCACCACAGCTTCCGGCTCCAGGAGCACTCTGGTGTGCAGAGGAAGTTGGGCACGGTTTGCCAAGTGTTATCATTGAGTGGGTTCTAGTGCAAGACATTTGACTCAGCCTGGGGCAAAAAGGGTATATGGAAAAGATTCCTAAGAGAGGAATTACTGAAAAACAAAAGCAGGGATGCAATTTTCTAGGTGTCAACAAACTTTGTGCATAAAATCAGAGCAACATGAGAGATGTGATGCTGTAAGAAGCTACTGAAAGAGTGCAGGTGCACGTGTGCACAGGGAGCAAATGAGGCTGGGCGTGCAGAAAGCCACGAGGTCACACCCAAGGATGTGACTTTCTTGAGAAGATGATAACAAGATGGACAGAAAGACAAAAACACATAATGGTGGAGCTTTAAGAGTAAAGTTCATCTATATAGGCATATGATTAATATGTCATATGTGACCTCTGAACTGTAAAATATTCTTGCTTCAATTGCATGCTTCATAAAAGACAGTGAGTGAGACTCAAGGTGGAATTATTACCTACATTATTATTTATGCTCCTCTGCTTTTTAAAAAATATTTTATTTATTTAAGAGGTAGAGTTACAGAGAGAGAGAGGGAGAGACTGAGAAAAAGGTCTTCCATCTGCTGGTTCACTCTCCAAATGGCCACAGTTGCCAGACCTGGATGACCTGAAGCCAGGAGCCAGCAGCCAGGAGCTTTTTCCATGACTCCCACGTGGGTGCAGGGGCCCAAACACTTGGGCCATCTTTCACTGCTTTCCCAGGCCACAGCAGAGAGCTGAATCTTAAGAGGAGCAGCCGGGACCCAGACTGGCGCCCACATGGGATGCTGGTACCACAGGCTGAGGCTTAGCTTACTAACCCAAAACGCTGGTTTCCATCTGCCTTTTTTTTTTTAAGCTTTATTTTTTAAATTTATTTTGAAAGATAGAGTTACAGAGAGAGAGGTCAAGACAGAGAGATGGATCTTTCATCTTCGCTGGTTCATTCTCCACATGGCAGCAAAAGCCAGGGCTGGGCCAGACTGAAGCCAAGAGCCAGCAGCTTCTTCTGGGTCTTCATAATGGGTACAGGAGCTCAAGCACTTGGGCCGTCCTCTGCTGCTTTCCCAGGTGCATTAGTAGGGAGCTGGATTGGAAGTAGAGCAGCCAGGACTTGAACTGGAGTGCTTATGGGACCGGGGTCACAGATGGCAGCTTTAACCACTATGCTACAACACCAGTCCTCATCTGTTTGCTTTTAGTCAATCATCCCTATTTTGGAGGTTGGTTCTTTCCTTCAGTGACTTTCCGTGAATCTCAATAGTTGTTTATTAGATGGCGTTACATGAGATTCAATCGGGGCAATGCCACTTTTTGTGCCATTCTATAACTCATGTTTGTTTCCTAGACATTTTTCCCCCTCTCGTGATACAGAATTGTGTATTCTACCTTCTAAAATGCAAAGACAAAAATATGAGAACCTCTTAGAAGAGGCTGATATCTTAGGAGAGAAATAAAGTTATTTTATAAAACAAAGCAAAACTTAATTTGACCTTAACATTTTGGCTATTTGACAAGTTTTTGGGAATTTTTTTAATGGGGAAAATAGAAAATATAAAAGTTTTATTGAAAATTACTTTTAGTAAAAAGAACTCTCTTCAGAGTAATTTCTTGCTTTAGAAAAAAGAAAGGAGGCTGGTGCAGCGGCTCACTAGGCTAATCCTCCACCTGCGATGCTAGCACCCCAGGTTCTAGTCCCAGTCGGGGAGCCGGGAGAGGTTGCTCCTCTTCCAGTCCAGCTCTCTGCTGTGGCCTGGGAGGGCAATGAAGGATGGCCCAAGTGCTTGGGCCCTGCACCCGCATGGGAGGCCAGGAGGAAGCGTCTGGCGCCTGGCCTGGCTCCTGGCTTCAGACCGGTACAGTGCGCTGGCCGTGGCAGCCATTTGGGGGGTGAACCAACAGAAGGAAGACTTTTCTCTCTGTCTCTCTCTCTCACTGTCTAACTCTACCTGTAAAAAAAAAAAAAAAAAAAAAAAAGGAACTCAAAGAGGCTTATTACTACAGGCAAGACATGTCCAACATATTCCTTTGCTTACCAAGAAATAATGTCTATTCCACTTTCATAATGCACTAACTGATAAACTAAATCAATAAAATATTTTTCAAAGTCACTTATTTGTTAAAAATTGTGATAAGTAGCTATAGTATTGTTACTAAAATAGTCTTGTTTTTATAGTTTTATTGCATCCATATGTACATATATTTATATATTTAAGATTTATTTATTTATTTGAAAGAGTTTCAGAGGGAGAGAGACAGACAGATCTTCCATCTACTGGTTCACACCCCAAAAGGCTACAATGGCCATGCCTGAACCAAGCCCAAGCCAGGAGCCAAGAGCTTCATTCAGATCTACCAAACTTGGGCCATCTTCTGCTGCTTTTCCTAGGCCATCAGCAGGTAGATGGATGATAAACTGGAGCAGCCAGGACACGAACCAGTGCCCATATGGGATGCCAGCATCACAGGGGGTGGTTTTACTGACTACACCACAATGCTGGCCCCATATCCCTATTTTTTTTTTTTTTAATTTATTTGACAGGTAGAGTTACAGACATTTGGTTTACCGCCCAAATGGCTGCTATGGCCAGCACTGCACCGATCTGAAGCCAGGAGCCAGATGCTTCTTCCTGGTCTCCCATGCAGGTGCAGCGCCCAAGCACTTGGACCATCCTCCACTGCCTTCCTGGGCCACAGCAGAGAGCTGGACTGGAAGAGGAGCAACCGGGACTAGAACCCCGTGCCCATATGGGACACCAGCACTGCAGGTGGAGGATTAATCAAGTGAGCCACAGTGCTGGCCCCCCTATTTTTTTAAAAGATTTATTTTATTTATTTGAAAGGCAGAGTTACACAGAGAGGAGAGGCAGAGAGAGAGGTCTTCCATCCTCTGGTTCACTCTCCAACTGGCCACAACAGCCAGAGCTGCGCCAATCCGAAGCCAGGAGCCAAGCGCTTCTTCTGGGTCTCCCACACAGGTGCAGGGGCCCAAGGACTTGGGCTGTCTTTCCACTGTTTTCCCAGGCCATAGCAGAGAGCTGGATTGGAAGAGGAGCAGCCTGGACTAGAACCGGCACCCATATGGGATGCTGGTGCTTCAAGCCAGGGTGTTAACCCACTGCGCCACAGCGCCGCCACCCCCCCCCCCATTTTTTTAAGTGCATTTTAGGGGTAGGCATTTGGTACAGTGGTTAGGTATCACCTAGGACACTTGTGTCTCCCATATCAGGGTGCCTGGGCTCAAGTCCTGGATCCATTTCTGATTCCAACGACTTGGTACTGTGCATCCTGAGAAGCAGCAGAGGATGGCTCAGTTACTTGGGTCCCTGCCTCCCAAGTGGGGGACCCAGACTGAGTTACAGGCTCCTGGCTTTGCAGGCATTTGGGGCATGAACTAGCAGATGGAATCTCTCTCTCTCTTTCTCTCTCTCTTTCTCTGCCTTTCACATTAATAAATAAAATTGTTTTCTAAAAGTACATTGAAACTGTTTTAATTAATGCAATTTTTAAAACCAGTGTTAGGTTTAGGGAGTGGAAAGTACAGAGAGTTCCCATCTAGCCCCACTTCCCACTCCATCCTCCACAGTTTCTGCTTTTATGAATATCCCTCGTTAGTGTGGTAATTTGTTACAACTCATGAGTCAACAGTGATACACTAATATTAACTAAAGCTCATACTTAATGTTAGTATTAGTTTACTAATATAAACTATAACTTTATGTTAACCATAGAAAGCGATAACTATATGGCTTATTCTTCAGTACCACATTTTACAGATCTTGACAGATGAGTAATGACACATGTTCACCATTACAATATCATCCAAAATAGTTTCACCACCCTAAAAATCCCCTATTCATCCTCCCCCACTCCCTCCCTGGAACAACTCATATTCTTCCTGTCTCCTTAGTTTTGCTTTTTCCAGAATGTTATATTGTTAAAATCATACAATATGATTTTCAGATTTGCTTTTTGCAGTTAACAGTGGGTCTTTATAGGTCTTCTATGTGTGTCTGTCTATGCCATGGTAATTTACTTTTTTTAAAAAAAAGATTTATTTATTTACTTGAAAGTCAGAGTTATACAGAGAGAGGAGAGGTGGGGGTGGGGGGGAAGTCTTCCATCTGCTGGTTCACGCCCCAATTGGCCACAAGTGCCGCAGCTGCGCCGATCTGAAGCCAGGATCCAGGAGCTTCTTCCGGGTCTCCCACGTGGGTGCAGGGACCCAAGGACTTGGGCCATCTTTCACTGCTTCTTCCAGGTCTCCCACAGAGGTTCAGGGGCCCAAGGACTTGGGCCATCTTCCACTGCTTTTCCAGGCCATAGCATAGAGCTGGATTGGAAGAGGAGCAGCCTGGACTAGAACCGGGCCCATATGGGATGCTGGCGCTTCAGGCCAGGGCGTTAACCCACTGAGCCACAGTGCCGGCCCATGGTAATTTATTTATTTATTTATTTTTTTGATAGGCAGAGTGGACAGTGAGAGAGAGAGAGACAGAGAGAAAGGTCTTCCTTTTGCCGTTGGTTCACCCTCCAATGGCCGCCACGGTAGCGCGCTGCGGCCGGCGCACCGCGCTGATCCGATGGCAGGAGCCAGGTGCTTCTCCTGGTCTCCCATGGGGTGCAGGGCCCAAGCACTTGGGCCATCCTCCACTGCACTCCCTGGCCACAGCAGAGAGCTGGCCTGGAAGAGGGGCAACCGGGACAGGATCGGTGCCCCGACCGGGACTAGAACCTGGTGTGCCAGCGCCGCAAGGCGGAGGATTAGCCTGTTGAGCCACGGCGCCGGCCGATAATTTACTTTTAAAATGATACTTATTTACTTATTTATCTAAGAGGCAGGGAGACAGACATACAGACAGAGAGCTCCTACCTACTAGTTCACTCGCAAATGCCCACAACAGCCAGGATTGGGCCAGGCTGAAACCAGAAACCGGGAATTCAATCTGGGTCTCCGATGTGGGTGGCAGGGATGCAACAAGTTGAGCTATCTTCTCCTGCCTCCCAGGGTGCACACTAGCAAGGAGCTAGGTCAGAAAGGGAGCAGCCAGCACTGGAAGCCAGCAGTCGATATGGGTTGCAAACCCATCAAGTGGTATCTTTACTACTGAACCACAGACCTGCCCCCACCCCCATGAGTTCTTGAACAAACTACTTGAGGATTTATTTTTAACTGAGATATGAATGATGAAACTACAAGATGTGAAATACTGAGTGAATTTAGCTGTGAGAATAAACTAAATTAAAAGATTCATGGTTAAAGAACAAAATGTAGAGGTGGCGTTGTGGTTGCTGCATGTGACACTGGCATCCCATAAGGCTCCCAGTCTGTGCCCTGACTGCTCCACTTCCCACCCAGCTCTCTGCTAATGGCCTGGGACAAGCAGCAAAAGATGGCGCAAGTGTTTGTGTCCCTGCACCCACATGGGAAACCTGGTGAAGCTGCTAGTCCCTGGCTTCAGCCTGGCCCAGCCCCGACCGGCCATTTTGGCCATCTGGGGAGTGAACCAGCAGATGGAAGATCTCTCTGTCTCTGCCTCTCTCTCCATAACTCTTTCTAAATTAAAAAATAAATATTTTTTTGAAAAAAAAAGGGACAAAATGTAAATGTTATACATTCTGATGTTAAAATAATGCTGCTTTTTAGCAAAAGTTGGTGTAGGAAGACAAGGAAGGTAAAAGCATTGGGATTTTTCTTTTCATAAGATCTCCAAGTGATTCCAGACCACAGGAAAATGTAGGGACCACTGTGCTCTAGGATAACAGTAGAATGGTCATCACTCTCCTAAGTCCCTGTGGGCCATGGTAAGACACCAAGCCCTGTGGACTTCCTCCATTGCCCAGGACCATGAACTAGAAGACAGCAGTGTGCAACAACCTGCATGTTACGTCTTACAGTGATGTGAGAAAACTAAGCACTTTTTTTTTCTTCACTGGTATGACATTGCTTCAGTGTGCAATCCTGTCAAGAACAGGGTATTGTTGATGATTAATCTGGCTCATGTTACAGAAATCAGGATTACATTGAAAACATCCAATCGGTATTCCCCTTGCCCAGGGCATCCATATCCGCTACAGTGACTGACAAAAGAAGAGTAAGTAAGGTACAGTCCCAAAATATATAAACTACACACCAAATAGAATAAACCCTACAGTAACCACCTGCAAGTCCTGCTATCCAGCACTTTTTTTTTTTTTTTTTTTTGACAGGCAGAGTGGATAGTGAGAGAGAGAGAGAAAGGTCTTCCTTTTTGCCGTTGGTTCACTCTCTAATGGCCGCTGCGGCCGGCGCTTCTCGCTGATTCGAAGCCAAGAGCCAGGTGCTTCTCCTGGTCTCCCACGCGGGTGCAGGGCCCAAGGACTTGGGCCATCCTCCACTGCCTTCCGGTGCCATAGCAGAGAGCTGGCCTGGAAGAGGGGCAACCGGGACTGAATCCAGCACCCTGACCGGACTAGAACCCGGTGTGCCGGCGCCGCAAGGCAGAGGATTAGCCTATTGAGCCACGGCGCGGCATGGCTGGGGCCTTCTCTTTGGCATAAAAGATGAGAGTTGAATGCCAAACTTGATCCTGACCTTTATTTCCTGATCCTGTAACTTTCTTATTCCAGTCTGAGTTTTTCCATCAGCCTATTTGCTTTACTTGTTTTGCTCCACAGAAGTAGTGAAATCCATCTCAGTGGGCGTTTTTTTCTTTCTTTCTTAATTTGGGAGAGATGGAGAGAGAAAGAGAAAAAAAAAAAAAAAAAGAACGAGAGACAAAGAGAGCACTCCCATGTGTTGCATTCACTCCCAAAGGCTTCCCATGGTGGAAGTAGGAGGAGTGCAAAGTCAGGAGCTGGGAACTCAGCCCAGGTCTCCCACATGTGTGGCAGGGACCCAATTACTTGAACCATTACCTGTGGCCTCTGGGGCACACAGCAGCAGGAAGCTAGAACGAGAAGTGGAGCTGGGACTCAACCCTGGGCACCCCAGTATGGGATGTGGGCATCTTAACTGCTAGGCCAAATACCTGCCCTATTCCAGGTATTTTTATGAGCCCATCAGACTGGCTGAAAATCTAAGTGGCCACTGGTAAAGCAGCCATTCTTAGCTTTGCTCTAATTCTTAGTTCCTCATCTTTAGCTATGAAAGAATACAACATTCTCGTGCTTGTTTGTTCTTACAGTAAATCAACCTCCTTTCGAAACAGCCTTCTTATTTTCAGGCTTTGAGGGTTAGTGGTCCTTGCTGCCAAGACCCCACTCACAAGAGCCTGCTGCAGATTGCTCAGCAGCCTCTCTTGCTGCTAGGATCATGGAAATCTGTGATCATCCCACTCAGCCCTGGGGCAGCAGTCACCTTGCCTTCTGCTCACTCCAGGGTTTCAGGCATTTGCTATTAGGCACTTTTTTGAAAATGGTCTTTGTGTGTTTGAAACAAATGTGTTTTCTGCATTTTGGGGTACAATGATCTCCATATGTCCATTAAATCAACTTGCTATTTGTACTGTTTAAATTTTTATCTGGTTTGATATTTTGAGGTTGATTATTCTATCAATATTGAAAGAGGTAGATTAATAGCATCCAGTAAGATATCTAATTCTCCCTGTAATTATATCAATTTGTGCTTTTTAGATGTTAAGGTCATGTTGTGAAGTTGTTATTGTATCTTCCTAGTGAAGTAGACATAGATTTTTTGTCATTATGGAGTGTTTATCTTTAGTAGTACATTTTTTATTTTAAAGCCTGAAATTGTGGCCGGCGCCACGGCTAAATAGGCTAATCCTCTGCCTGTGGCACCGGCACACAAGGTTCTAGTCCCGGTCAGGGCGCCGGATTCTGTCCCGGTCTCTCCTCTTCCTGTCCAGCTCTCTGCTGTGGCCCGGGAAGGCAGTGGAGGATGACCCAAGTCCTTGGGCCCTGCACCTGCATGGGAGACCAGGAGAAATACCTGGCTCCTGGCTTTGGATCAGCGCGGTGCGCCGGCCGCAGCAGCCATTGGGGGGTGAACCAACAGAAAAAGGAAGACCTTCCTCTCTGTCTCTCTCTCTCTCACTGTCCATTCTGCCTGTCAAATAATAATAATAATAAAAAAGCCTGAAATTGCTAAAGCCACATCAGCTTTTTTATGGATTTTATTTGCATGGTTTAACTTTTTCCATTCCTCTTCTTTCAACTTCAAAATTTTCACTCAAAACAATGGGAGTTTATTGAGTTTTCATTGACAGCTACTCTTGTTCAGCACACTGAAGCCACCATTCCATTGTCTTCTGGCTTCCATTGTCATTTTTGGGACCTAACCTTGGCTCCCTTAAGGATATAAGCAGCAGGAGTAAGCCTGGGCAGCATGAACTCCAGCTCAGACAGCTCTTAACAACCACTTCTAGGCCAAAGTCCATTTTGGCAATGACTGAGATTATGAACCTCTTGGCCTAAACTAGAAACAAAAACTCAATTTAAAAGGAATTTTACATTTGCACTGACATTAGAAATGCTCTATTTTCTCCAAGAATCAATACTTCAAAAACACTAAGTTGTTGTTGTTGTTGTTTTTTAAGATTTATTTATTTATTTATTTGAAAGCAGAGTTACACAGAGAGAGGAAAGGTAGAGAGAGAGGTCTTCCATCTTATGGTTCACTCCCCCCCCCCCCCAATTGGCTACAACAGCTGGCACTGCGCCAATCTGAAGCCAGGAGCTCCTTCCGGGTCTCCCACGTGGGTGCAGGGGCCCAAGGACTTGGGCCATCTTCTGCTGCTTTCCCAGGCCACAGCAGAGAGCTGGATGGGAAGTGGAGCAGCTGGGTCTGGAACTGGTGCCCATATGGGATGCAAGCACTTCAGGCCAGGGCTTTAAGCTGCTGCACCACAGCGCCGGCCCCCAGAAACACTAAGTTTTGAGACTACAGCTCGCTAAACAATTTTAGAGTCCCCTGTGAATTCAAAATGAAAATGCAGAGCTTCTTAAGAAAATTAAGACTAGCGAGACAGCTATAGCAAAACAGTAAACCAAGAGCACAAGCCCTTCTGATTCCAGAGCCTGTGTGGCTGCACACTGTACACCAAGGAAGCTGGACCTATGAGACACAGATTCTGTTGCTGATCTGATCACTTCTTTTCCTAATATAACAGATGGACCCATTTGTTATATTAGCACTGCAATCAAATTCAACAAACTGTGTTTGCAAGAAACAAGTCATCAAACTTCAGAAAGAAATGGACGACCTTCTTGCAAACCTGTACACTTGTTCTATAGAGAATAGGTATACAAATGAATTCTTCTAATTCTCAGCTATTAATTTCAGAAGACAATTTACCCCCAGTAGTGGAGGAGAAGGAACTCACTTCTGCTCCATTTAGCACAACAATTACCACTTACAAGAAAGTAGTACCGGGGCCGGCGCTGTGGCACAGCGGGTTAACGCCTGGCCTGACAAACCGGCATCCCATATGGGTACCGGTTCTGGTCCCGGCTACTCCACTTCCTCTTCCAGTCCAGCTCTCTGCTGTGGCCTGGGAAGCCAGTACAGGATGGGCCAAGTACTTAGGTCCCTGCACCCACGTGGGAGACTCAGAGGAAGCTCCTGGCTCCTGGCTTCAGATTGGCACAGCTCAGGCCGTTGACACCATTTGGGGAGTGAACCAGTGGAGGGTGGACCTTCCTCTGTGTTTTTCCCTCTCACTGTCTGTAACTCTACCTCTCAAACACACACACATACACACACATATTAAAAAAAAAAGACAGTAGTACTGAAGTAGGAAGAAAAAGGAATCCAGAATTCAATTGTACTTTCTGAACATTTTCTACCCAAAGCTACCTTTAGACTTCATTGTGGAGAAAATAATTTAGATGAAATAAATATATACCGGTGAGTAAATAATAGTTGTGTGATGTACACAATGAAGAATATCAATGCAAATTAAGATTCAGATATCTAGTAAGATACTAATGTTTCATTATTTGAACAAATGAAAAACAGTATCATTAACAATTCATTCAGCAAATGTTTATTGAGTGCCTACTATATGTCAGATGGGGAGATAGTAAAAATGAGATCACTATTTATATGAACATCCAGAGTGTTCAAGAGAGAAAAAAAGAATCAGCTACAAGGAACAGGAAGTAGAGAAAGGTAGGAATTTTAAATGAAGCAGTGGCCAAAGCAGACTAGACTCAGAAGATGACATGTGAAAAAATGCTTAAAGAAGAGGCAGGGAATGTGGGGTGTGTTTGTGGATTTGAAGAGACTAAATGTGAAAGAGAAGAGATAAATAATGGAGGAAGGCCTGGGAGGTGAGAAGGGGGTGCATGAAGGGACATAGGCAAAGGCATGGGATCTGTAAAGAGAAAAGACAATTCGTTGTCTGAGATCAGAGAAAATGACTCACAAATGAGGTCGGGGCAGGCATTTGGACTGGTGGTTAAGACACGCTCATCCCACACTGGAGTGCCTGTGTTGGACTCCAGCTTCCTGTTTATGCAGACCCTGGGAGCAGTGCTGATGACTCAATTATTTGGGTTCCTGCCACTCAAATGAAACATCTGGATTGTGTTCCTGGGTCCCGGCTTCACCCTAGCCTTGAGTGGCCATTGCAAGCATTTGAGGAGTAAAACAGTGGATAGGAGCTCTGTCTCTCTGCCTCTCAAATAAATGAATTTTTAAAAATTTATAATTGAGTTCATAGTAAAAGTAAATTGTGAGGGGCCAGTGCTGTGACATAGAGGGAGGGTAAGGCTGCCGCCTGCAGTGCTGGCATCCCATATGGGCGCCGGCTCAAGTCCTGGCTGCTTCACTTCCAATCCAGCTCTCTGCTGTGACCTGGGAAAGCAGTGGAAGATGGCCCAAGTCCTTGGGGCCTTGAATCCATGTGGGAGACCCGGAAGAGACTCCTGGCTCCTGGCTTCGGATCGTCACAGCACTAGCCATTGCGGCCACCTAGAGAGTGAACCAGCAGATTGAAGATCTCTTTCTGCCTCTCCTTCTCTCTCTGTGTAACTCTGACTTTCAAGTAAGTAAATAAATCTTAAAAAGAAACAAAAAAAGAAATAGTGGTTATGGTAATGGCAAAAAGGAAAGTACATATGCTGGAAAGGTACGAATCTATAACTCTGAGAGCTGTGGTACAGTATCAGGGAAAACAGGCTTCTGTCAAATTGCACTTGGGTAGATTTGGTGTTCAGTGAATTATTAACCTAACAGTTTACAAAGGGAGCACTGGGCAAACATAAGACCATGATTTTATAATCTTGCAAAAACATAGAAACTATCTTAAGGGACATCAAGGGATAGAAATTAACCAGAAATTCATTGACTGTCAATAAATACTGCATTGCATTCCATGTGGCCTGGCCCTGGAAGCAAAAATGAATTACATCATGACACATTTTTTAACTTCCGACATGAGAACACTTACAACATCATTTATATGGGCATGTAGTTCTCCTGTACTAACTTCAGGACATATTTCCTCAAAGCTCTTTTATGTTTCAAGGGAATTGGATAAAAAATAGATAATATTCTATTAAAGTCAGGGACTTGCTACTCCGAAGTTTATGAGCCAGATGACGTTACAACAAATCATAGGAACTAAGCGTGAAGGCCACCTGTTCTGTGATGCTCTCACAGTCCAGAGATGTCAAGACTCTGAGAAACGGGCTTCAGTTCGGAGCAAGACCTGTCTGAAGTTCATGGGCGCATGGCTAAGACTTATGTTATGCACCCTGATATATAAATGTACTTTCTTGATATATCTTACAAGGTTCTAAAATAGATGGGCAGGAGAAACTAGAAGTACACTTTGAGAGGTAGCCAGGCAAAAACAAACATAGGAAAGAACATTAGGAGTAGAGAAATTCAATACTGCTGTATCTATGAAATAACAAATAGAATGAAAAAGTAGTTTAGTCCCTGAGCTAAGACAGAACACAATAAAAATTCATAACATGAATTTTTTTACCCTGAAAATGTTGCATAAAACATGGAAAATGACTCAAACTTTAACTGAGTCTCTTCCACAGAGTGATTCCTGGGTAGCAGAAAAGATAGGCAAGTCATTTCTAGAGTGGCAGGTACACTGACTGCCACTGAGGGCATGACTGGACATAAATGGTGACCATAATAGCTAGAGACTGCGGTTTGAACACCATAGCTGGGTATAACGTTATGGCCTTAGCCCTTGTGAGGCAGGAATATGGAACTGAAACTTCCAAGGAACAGCAATGACCTCCAGAAGGACTTCCCCTCTGTGTAAGGGAACAGAAAACTGCCTGTCAAACCAGACAAGAGTCAGGCAAAGGTTCTTAGCAGGATGCTGGGAGGGAAACGTCCCTCTCCGACAGAGAAGGAAACACAAAGCAAACCTCTCCCCCATGTGGAATCTCAATTTACTCCTCCCTTATGGTGAAGGAAGTCCAAGTTGAGACATTAATATTAAAACTGGGGCTAGACCCCAGTGAAAAACTGCTAGGGTGCCTGGCAGGGATGAACACAAAACTGCTCCTTCAACAAAGCTCACATGAATTTTGTACTCTGTGTTCACAATAAAAACTGACAAATTCACTCAAAATATACAATTTTTAAAAATGACAAATAGCAGAGATTAAATTATAGTTCATAAAGACACTATCAACAAGAGGTGAAACAAGTTCAAGGTCATGAGTTATAGAAAAATAATTCTATAGGGGCCAGCGGTGTGGTGTAGCGGGTAAAGCCACCACTTGCAGTGTCGGCATCCCATATGGGTGCTGGTTCAAGTCCCTGATGCTCCACTTTCCAATCCAGCTCCCTGCTAATGTGCCTGGGAAAGCAGCAGTAGATGGCCCAAGTCCTTGGGCCCCTGCACCCACGTGGGAAACCTGGAAGAAGTTTCAGGCTCCTGGCCTCAGATTAGCCCAGCTCTGGCAGTTGGGGGAACAGAACCAATGGATAGAAGACCTCTGTCTCTGTGTCTCTCTCTCTCTCTCTGCCTCTGCCTTTCTGTAACTCTACCTTTCAAATAAATACATAAATATTAAAAAAAAGAAAGAAAAATAATTCTATAAAAAATTACCTTTTGAATTATTAAAAAGATCAAAGAAAAATATTTTAAGAGAAATAATCATAATGATACTAATAATTTCTAAAGATAAAAAGATTAAAGAAAAAAGAACCAAAATTACAGCATAATATATATTACAGAAAAAAATTATTTAAAACAAAACGGGGGTGGGGGTGGCGCCGTGGCTCACTTGGTTAATCCTTCACCTGCTGCACCAGCATCCCATATGGGCGCCGGGTTCTAGTCCTAGTTACTACTCTTCCAGTCCAGCTCTCTGCTGTGACCCAGGAAGGCAGTGGAGGATGGCCCAGGTGCTTGGGCCCTGCACCCGCATGGGAGACCAGGAGGAAGCACCGGCTCCTGGCTTCGAATCGGCGTAGCTCTGGCCGTAGCGGCCATTTGGGGGCTGAACCAACGGAAGGAAGACCTTTCTCTTTGTCTCTCTGTCTCTCTCACTGTCTATAACTCTACCTGTCAAATAAAAAAAATGGGGGATGAGCATTTGGCCTAGGGGTTAAGATGCAGGTTGGGATACCCACATGTCATATTCGAGTGCCTGGGTTCAAGTCCCGACTCTGCTCTCAGTTCCAGCTTCCTGCTAATGCACACCGATGATGGCTCAGGGAGTTGTATTCCCGTCACCTGGGAGCCCTGGACTGAGCTCCTGACTCATAGCTTCTGCCAGGCCCAGCCTCCACCACTGCATGCATTCAGGGATCGAACCAGTGGATAGGCTGGTCTTTGTCTGTCTCTGTCTCTCTCTCTCTGTTTCTCTGTCTCTGAAATAAGTAAAACGTAAAAGAAGTTTTAAATATATAAATCTCTAGATGTGGAAAACAGTCAACTGAATTGAAAAACTCAATGAGCTTTCATTAAAATATGGACTATACACAGCTGAAGAAAAAATGGTAGCAGGGAAGCTGGAGCAGAGAGAACCACTCAGATTGCCGCGGGGAGTGGGCAACAGGACAGAAAATAAGACTGAGAGGTTGAGAGGTGTGAAGGACAGATAGGAAGACCCGGTATGCGCCTGAAAGTAGTTTCTAAGGGAACAGAGGGATTGCAGGAGGGGTTATATATAAAAATATGACTGGGTGGGCATTTTGCCTGGCAGTTTGGACACCAATAAGGATGCCTATGTCCCATACGGAAGTACCCAGGTTTGATTACCCCATGCAGAAAATGAGTGTCTTTACTATAAGACTAAACACCCACCCCTAAACTTGCCATTTTTTTCTTTTAAAGATTTATTTACTTATTTGAAAGTCAGAGTTACACAGAGAGAGGAGAAGCAGAAAGAGAGAGAGGTCTTCCATCTGATGGTTCACTCCCCAATTGGCTGTAACGGCCGGAGCTGTGCCAATCTGAAGCCAGAAGCTAGGATTTTCTTCTGGGTCTCCCATGTGGGTTCAAGGGCCCAAGGACTTGGGCCATCTTCCATTGCTTTCCCAGGCCACAGCAGAGAGCTGGATCGGAAGAGGAGCACAGCCGGGTCTTGAGCTGGCGCCCATACGCGGGATGCTGGCGCTTCAGGCCAGGGCCCTAACCCGCTGCGCCACAGTGCTGGCCCCTAAACTTACCTTTTAATCCCATTTTTCATGAAATTTCTCAGGGACTCTTATATATTAGGATACATGTACATAATGGCTATTGTAAGAATTATAAAATCATTGTTATAAATGATTATCTATTTAAATATAGATACATTCATATAATTACAGATGCTTATATAAATTACAAAGGATTGAGGGGTTATATGTGATGATAAAATAGTGCCCAAGAAACATTTTCAGATGAAAAATCAACATGTTGAGTAATGTAGGTCATATGTTATCGTTTACATAAAAAAGGAAAAAATATTTACAAATTCTTATATTCTTGTCTGAGAGAACTTCACAGTTCATGGGAAAAAGGAATTAAAAGATAAGTTTAATTTGGTGAAAAATTGAAATCCATACACTATTTTCAGAATATTCATTTTCCAGGAGTTTTTTTTTTTTTTTTGAAGTTCTCTTGTATATGCACATCCTACTTCTAGTTTGATATTGAAGAAGCTGGACGAGGATGTGGACGTCCAAAGTGGAGTTTTAAGCACTAGGCCAAATGCTCACCCAAGAAAAAACTTTGAAGTCAAAGAAGAGGTAAGAAATTTCTTTGAGAAAATCAGAAATTGACCACCAATGAATATTCCCAGTCACTGGATTTTCTACATATTGATAATTATTTTACTATAAGAAGAACATGCTTTTTGTTTGTTTGTTTTTCAATGTGGTATCAGACAAATCCAAGTTTAAATTCTTGTTGCCCAATTTATTAGCTACATGATTTTGGATATTAAAGCAAGAGTAGTTTTTAAAAAAGATTTGTTTAGGCCGGCGTTGCGGCTCACTAGGCTAATCCTCCGCCTTGCAGTGCCGGCACACCGGGTTCTAGTCCGGGTTGGGGCACCGGATTCTGTCCCGGTTGCCCCTCTTCCAGGCTAGCTCTCTGCTATGGCCCGGGAAGGCAGTGGAGGATGGCCCAAGTGCTTGGGCCCTATACCCCATGGGAGACCAGGAGAAGCACTTGGTTCCTGCCTCCAGATCAGTGCGGTGCGCTGGCCACAGCGCAGCGGCCGCGGCGGCCATTGGAGGGTGAACCAACGGCAAAGGAAGACCTTTCTCTCTGTCTCTCTCTCTCACTGTCCACTCTGCCTGACAAAAAAAAAAAAAAAAAAGATTTGTTTATTTATTTGAAAGTCAGAGTTACAGAGAAGGAAAGACAGAGAGAGAGGTCTTCTAACTGCTGGTTCACTTCTCAAACGGCTGCAACAGCCAGGGCTGGGTCAGGCCGAAGCCAGGAACCAGGAGCTGCTTCCAGGTCTCCCATGTGAGTGACATGGGCCCAAGGACTTGGGTCATGTTCCGCTGCTTTCCCAGCACATTAGCAGGGAGCTGGACTGGAAGATGCCAGCCCCTACAGTAAGGATATTAAAAAGAGAAAACAAAACAAAAACCAATACTAGTGATTGCCTCCGCAGAACAGATGCTGCCGCAAGGGGCAGAGACAGGAAGCAGGCTTTCCTCTGCATACGTTTTTGTAGCTTTCAAAAAAGAATTTTTTTACTATATGCAACCTTTTCAAAACATAAAACAAAAAACTGTAAGGTAATCACTAAAAGAACAGATGTAAAATTAATGATTGTAGAGAAAGGGCAAAAAAGTTAATTATTTCAACAGAAGGCAAAAAAAGTGCAACAGCATTGGGAGTAATGAATTCAAGGGTATCAGAATCACAATGCATGTGAACAGACTGCATTTATAAACGAAAGACAAGAGAATTGTTGATGGGCCCCTCTAGATCAAGGAGCCTGCCAAGCAGGAGAAGGAGGAGAAAGGCTCCTAGACTACGTGTCCCAGCCACGGGCCCAGGCCAGGAGACACACTCAGCCAACCCCCAGAAGCACAACGATTAGTAAATGCTGTCCTCAGTCACAGTGTTTTGGCATGGTTTGCTTTGCTGCAAAAGGTAATTTATAGAGTTGGGATTCAAAGAATTAGATTACTGTTAACAATTTTATGCTACTAAATTTGAAAACTTTAAAAAAGACAATTTGGCCGGCGCCGCGGCTCAATAGGCTAATCCTCCGCCTTGCGGCGCCGGCACACCGGGTTCTAGTCCCGGTCGGGGCACCGATCCTATTCCGGTTGCCCCTCTTCCAGGCCAGCTCTCTGCTGTGGCCAGGGAGTGCAGTGGAGGATGGCCCAAGTGCTTGGGCCCTGCACCCCATGGGAGACCAGGAGAAGAACCTGGCTCCTGCCTTCGGATCAGCGTGGTGCGCTGGCATCAGCGCCCCGGCTGCAGCGGCCATTGGAGGGTGAACCAACGGCAAAGGAAGACCTTTCTCTCTCTCTCTCTCTCTCTCACTGTCCACTCTGCCTGTCAAAAATTAAAAAAAAAAAAAAAGAAAAAAGACAATTTGCTAGGAAAACTTAATTCCAGAAACAGATTCAAATTTAAAAAGAATGAGAAAACTACTAACGAGCTATAAAACCATTAATCTAAACTATACCCTCATTTAAAGCACTAGGTATAGAGTTTTATAGGAGTTTTTAAAAAGACCAAACTTCAAATAAGTTAATCTTCCAGAAAATTAAAAAGTAGAGAAAAGACACAAACTGGTATAACAAGTATAACTTTTTTGTGAAGTTACACAAGAAAGCCAGGAGAAAGAAAAATTAAAGATCAACAGTGCTAATAAACACAGATGTAAAAGCCTTGAGCAAAATGTCAGTAAAGAACAACTACCATTTTAATACACACATAGAAATCAAATACATGATTGAATGATTATGTAGTATGCTCAGGAACGCATCATGAGCAAGTAGGCTTTGAGGCAGTGATGTAAAGCAGGTTTACCAATGAGAACATCTGTAATACAATTATTTTCACTAAGAGGTTGAAAAAAGAAAAGCCATATTATCATCTCAACAGGTGCAGAAAAGACAACACGATAAAAAACAAAACAAAACAAAAAAAAAACAACACCCTGTAAGACCATGAGCAGATGGAATGTTCCCCACGGTGAAGGATACCACGCAGTTTATGTGACTTAGCTGTTAGCTTCAGTCCTGCACTTTGGTTTTCTCTTCAGGATCACAGGGAGCTAGAAGCCTGACAACTACATTTCCCACGCACCCTTGCTGTGGGTTAGTTGGATTCTTCCAGTGGGATACATTGGTGGGCACCGAAAATGTGGCAAAGGGAGAGAAGCCACTTCTTCCCATCTGGTGTGTCTGGCTCTGTCAGCAGTAGCAGCAGCTTAAACAGATGTGGCAGCTGCCCAGAAGCAGAGCAACCCTAGGTTATGACGTCTTGTTGCTCCTTTGCCTTTCCACTAATTTTGTAATTAGTTCCCTATGCTAACAACTCCCTTCTGTTTGAAATACCTGAAGTGCTTTCCTTTTTTTCTAACTGGTTAATAACTGGAGTAGATATACAGCAAACTCTACAACAAATATCATATCAGTGGCAAAGTGTTAGAAAATTGTCCTGTGAAGACAAATACAGGATAAAGATGCTTACATCATGCATTCCAGTGAACACTGAACTAGCAACCTTCTACTGGACAATAGATCAAGGTTAAGAAAATGAATTACATGGATCTAAATTGGCAACAATTTAGTGATGATAACACACTGAACCTTACCCAACTTCTAGCTGCCAATTTCTAGTACTTACAGGTCCTACATTATCAAACAAACAAACAAAAAAATGATAGCAAGCTTCTAAGTGATACTGCGAAGGTTTTACTTCTTAAGAGAAAGGGAGTGGGTGTTGTGGTGCAGAGGAGTTACTGGGCTTGCTGCGAAGAGGGCCAAAGTGAAAACTCTAAAAATCACCCGATCTTCTGACTGGTGAGCCACGGGGTGCTCCAGTCCCACCCCAGTTTAGAGTCAGTGTTCTGTGTCCTCCATGAAATCTGGTTATCTCACCTTCCCGAAAGCACATCATCCCGTGACCTGCTGCAGGACCCTTTCAACGATTTATGGTCTCAGTTTTTGACAGTGAATCAAGTTTCTTCCTCAGAGAAACTGGAATCCCCTAAGGGGCTCTAAGTTTATGAATTGGTCCAAATTTGGGAATTGGTTAAGGGTCTGTCTGAGATTCTGCTGTGTGATCAAAATCAGACTTAAACCTAGAGCTTGCCTGCTTATTCAAATCATACTAAATACAAATGATATTTAATGACTAAAGTGAGATTCAGTAGACTGCCCAGCTAATTCAGATGGAGAGACATCATGAACAATGGCTGATTCCAAGGACCTCTGTTGATAGAGATATAGACTCCTGGCGAGGCAGACAGGGAGCAGAGAGACCCTCCCCAACTATTCTGAAGAAGAGTCCTGGAGGACATCAGAAAAATCAGCTTGTGTGAAGAATGTTAATGTCGCAGGCTACTCCTTGTCATTAAGGATTTGTAACCGGGGTGGGTAAGAAGAACTCTATGTGTCCTGGGGAACACAATAATGTAGCCTTTAACAGCCTATTAAAAACCCTAGACAATCATCCTTAAAAAACAGCTCTCTCCTTCAGGGATTCCTCTTGGTGTTGCTGGGAGCCTTTTCATTCTTTTTTGGTTTAATCTCTCTGCTTTCTTTCAGTAAACCACTTCTGTTTAACACACTCTTCTACATGAGACACAAACCCAGCAGAGAGAAAGAACTGTCGTAACTGCAAACCCCTGCAGCACCTCGGTCAGCCCCTCCTGATTACTACTTCAGCTGTGCTGCCCATTATGTCAGTCACACCCACCTTGTCCTTAAAAAAAAAAAAAAAAAAAAAATCACTTTTTTTTTTTTTTGGAGAGACAGAGAGAGAGAGAAGTCTCCCATCAGCTGATTCATGTCCCAAAAGCCCTCAACAGCTGGGCCTGAGATAGATCAAAGTCAGAGCCAGGGACTCAGTCTGTGCCAGCCACCTGAGTGGCAGGGACCCCACCACTTGAGCCATCACCTGCTGCCTCCCAGGGCATTCATTAGCAGGAAGCCAGAGTCAGGGATGGAGGTGAGGCTTGAACCAAGGCACGCTGGTGTGGAATATGGTGTCCCACGTAGCGTCTTATTTGCTACACCAAAAGCAGGCCCTGCACTTTCTTTGTTGGTCAGGCACATCCACTCGGCCCTTGCCAGCCGAGGAGCCCATCAGCCTCTGGTTCGAGGTTTCAGTGAATGGCCAAGCACACTGGGAAAGCCAGTCCCAATTTCTGGGGCACACACAGCAGATCCAGACTGCCCACTTCATGCATGCTGTCATAAATGCGGCCTGAATGTCTACGCGCCTTCCACTCTGGTCCAACACTCTGCGGACCCCAGGGTGCACACGGTGTTAGTAAGTTGGCTCTTGTTCTGGGGCAGCTGGCTCCTTCTTCCAGGGCACACCGTGTAACCGGCCTCCTGAGCTCCGCAGGGACTGAAGTCTAAGTGGACTAGGAAGGCTGAAAGGGGGGGTGGCCACAGGGCCCGAGGGGGCTCCATCTCCTGCACAGCCCCCACTCAGTTTCTTCAGGCCAGGGGAGTAGACCTTCTTAGAAAGGAACGGGGTTGATTCCTCAAGCAAAAAAGGCTTGGAAGAATCTCGAGCAAGGACCAAGCCTGACTCGGCCGTGCCCATGGAGTTCCCACCCCCATTTCCAAAGTCCTCCTTCTCCCGAGTCAGTATCTTACTCGAGTGAAGGAGACCCTGAGAGCTGTAGGCTTAAACGGACTTATAATTTACTCAGACGCAGGATGAGCCGCTTTGTCTTTCGGAGAATTTCACCTTGCTACTGCACAGGATACACCTTCCTTCAGGACAGTGCGTGAATGTGAATGGCCCTGGAACACACTGGCTTCTGGGTCCAAACAAAGTCTCTGTAATATTTAGGTCCTAAACTCTGTGTTTGAAAGCTCTCCTGTTCATAAGCAAAACACTAGCTGTCCGTCGAAGTTCTCTCCCATGCACCTAGCTCCAGGGTTTTAGAGATTGTCACACAGTGTCACGCATCAGGCAAAGCCACTGTGTGCAATGTTCCTTTACTTCAGCTATGGCTCACTTTGGCTTGGGGCCACTGCTTTGACTCTGACCAGGCTGCCACACGAGTTGCACTGTCCTCTGTCCACCACTGAGCCATCACTTGACACTCCGCTTTCCCAGGCCATAGCAGAGAACTGGATCGAAAGTGGAACAGCTGGATCTCGAACCGGTGTCCATATGGGATGCCGGCACTGCAGGCAGCGGCTTTACCCGCTAAGCCATAGCGCCAGCCCCATGCTTTGTTCTCTTGTAGAAGCCCCCACGGGGTGGTGAGAGGGGGTATAACAGTGTAAGGGGTCTCACCTTTGGTGTTATTCACATGCCCTCCTGTAAAGAGGCATCCGTGCTGGTGATGAGGATGGAGACAGAGGCTTGAAGAGCTTGAGCCACAGGTATTACCTTGCCTGGAACTCCTCTTAAAATCCCAGCCCCATCACTGGGTTTATGGATCTGCCAGCCTTCTCACAGGAGCAGCACGATCCACTTTCCTTCAGTTCAGTCTTCCACTCTGTTTCAGTTCCTAATTATGAACAAAGTCCAAATGCTGTTGCTGGAAGAAGCCTTAACTGGTGACTCAATCAGTGAATGCAAATGAATCCTGTGGTGGGTTCCGGCCCCATTGCACATGCAAAAATGGAGGATGGGCGCACACCATGGAATTTCACATCTCTCTGGGCATTATCAGAGGGAGAAGACTTTTTATTTTTCCATATATATAAGTAAAATATATATCAAAACTATTCATCAATTGCACCTACTGTGACATGTTTTGGAACTTTTTGTTTAAGGAGCTTGCATTTTGGTTGCGAGACAATAAACAACAAGTACAATAAGTAAGTATGTTTACATTGGAAGGTAAGAGCCTTGGCAGTGACAGGGTCAGGGAGTGAGGGGGAGAGCAGGGAGAGGTGAGGTCAGGGAGATAATAGAATGATGGGTTTGATAGGACGTGGGGCCTCTTGAAGGAGTCTTGGCTTCTCTGCGTGAAATAGGATGTTTCTGGGGACCCTGGACAGACAGGTTAGGCGATCCAGCTTCCATTTCTACAGGTCATCCTAGCTGCTGTTTTGAGGATGACTGTGGGGGACTGTGTTAGAGGAAGGAGCAAGGAAGAGGTTATTTATTTATTTTTTTTGACAGGCAGAGTGGACAGTGAGAGAGAGACAGAGAGAAAGGTCTTCCTTTTGCCGTTGGTTCACCCTCCAATGGCCGCCGCGGTAGCGCGCTGCGGCCGGCGCACCGTGCTGTTCCAATGGCAGGAGCCAGGTGCTTCTCCTGGTCTCCCATGGGGTGCAGAGCCCAAGCACTTGGGCCATCCTCCACTGCACTCCCTGGCCACAGCAGAGAGCTGGCCTGGAAGAGGGGCAACCAGGACAGGATCGGTGCCCCGACCGGGACTAGAACCCGGTGTGCCGGCGCCGCAAGGCGGAGGATTAGCCTGTTGAGCCACGGTGCCGGCCAAGGAAGAGGTTATTAAGGTAGGCAGGAGAGAGAGGATGGAGCTCAGAACAGGGAAGGAAGTAAGGGGGGAGTGGTGGATTCTGCACATACGTGAAGGGACAGCTGAGTGGTGGAACGGGAGCTACGAGAGCCAGAGAGGAGGAGTCACAGTACTGCCAAGGCTTCCGACCTGCACAGGTGGAAGGATGAAGCTGCCACAAGCATCCAAGAAGCCAACACAAGGGAGGCTGCACATGGGGAAGGTGTGAAAACTGAGATCTAGAATTCTGTCAGGCCTCGGAAGCTTTAGATGCCAATTAGATATTAAAGGGAAGGTGTTGGGTAGAGTTGGATACATGAGTCAGGAGTACAAGAGAGGCCTGGGCTGTGGAGATGCACTGGGGAGTGGTCAGGTTACAGATGGCATTTATAGCCCAGAGAACAGATGAGAATTTCCAGGGAGTAAGTGTGGATAGAAAAGAAGAGATGGCCCAGGATGGAGACTGGGTAGGCTACTCCCATACGAAGACATCAGAGAGGAGACCAAGTCAGCCAGACACTGAGAAGAAACAGCCAGGAAAGTCAAAGAAAAACCCAGACTGTGCTTCCCTGGAAGCCAAGTGTAGAGGATGGGGGCACTTGAAAAGGTTTGTGGAGAGGGCGGCATCGTGGCACAGCACATTAATCCACCACATGGGATGATGGTACCCCATGTTGGAGTGCCTGGTTTGAGTCTCAAATCCTCTGCTTCAGATCCAGCTTCTTGCTAATACATATCAGGAGGCAGTAGGTGACAGGTCAAAATACTTGGGTTCCTGACTCTCTGGGAGACCCAGATGATGTTCTGGGCTCTTGGCTTCTGCTTATTCCAGTCTTGGATATTGTAGGCATTTGGTGAGTGAACCAGTGGATGGAAGATCACTCTGTCTCTGATGCTGTCACTCTATCTTTCAAATAAATCAAATCAATAAACGTTTTTTAAATTAAAAAAAAAAGGGTTTGTGGACAATAGAATTAAAAGGTTTATTTTGGCACACAAAAAAGTTAAAATTGGGGTCAGTGCCATGGCATAGCAGGTTAAGTTGCCGCCTGCAGTGCTGGCATCCCATATGGGCGCCGGTTTGAGACTCGGCTGCTCCACTTCCCATCCAGCTCTCTGCTATGGCCTGGGAAAGAAGTGGAAGATGGCTCAAGTGCTTGGGACCCTGCACTCGTGTGGGAGATGCAGAAGAAGCTCCTGGCTTTGGATCAGTGCAGCTCCGGCTGTTGCGGCCAGTTGGGGAGTGAACCAGTGGATGGAAGACCTCTCTCTGTCTCTGCCTCTTTTTCTCTCTGTGTAACTCTTTCAATTAAATAAATAAATCTTTTTTTAAAAAAAGTTTAAATCCATGTATATAGTGATCTTTAGAAGGTTCAGGAAGGAGACAGGATCATGGCACAGTGCATTGAGCCACTGCCTGCAATGCCAGAATCCCATATTGGAGTGCTAGTTCAAGTCTTGGCTGCTCCATATCTGATCCAGCTCCATGCTAATGTGCCTAGGAAAGCTGTGGAAGATGGCCCAAGTGATTGGGTCCCTGTTACACATACAGGAGTCCCGGTGGGAGTTCCTTGCTACAGGCTTTGGCTCAGCCTTGGGTGTTATGGCCATGTAGGAAGTAAACCAGTAGATTCAAGATCTCTCTTTCTCTCCCCACGCCCTCTCTGTAACTCTTTTAAATAAATAATTCTTTAAAAAAAGAAAATGGATATTATGAAAGAAACTATGCATGGATTTTGAATTTTTTTTCACCAAAACAATCTTTAAATTCTATTTCCCTCTAACTATTTGAAGAGTCTGGTCAGACAGTGCTGCTGGTCAGGTGAAACAAAGACTGAGAACTGACCATTGGAATGATCAACATGGAGGCCACTTGGTGACCTTGACAAGAACAGTGTTGGTGGAGAGATGTGGACAAAAGCCTTGTTGGAACAGGTTCAAGACAGAGTGGGAAGGAAAAAATTGAAAACAGTTTACAGATGGTTGCCAAGAAGCTCATCTGGAAAGAAGCAGAAAGAGCAGAAAGGAGATCAAAAGGAGTTTTTCATTCATTTTATTTAAGATGGTACAAACGATAGCGTCCTTGCATGCTGACGGCAATGATTCCGTGGAGAGCGGAAGGCTGGTAGCTTGGGTTGGGGAGCAGAAACTACTAGCAACATCCTTTGTTGGGCAAGAGGATAGGATCTAGTGAATTAGTGGAGGAACGGGCTTTTTATTATTCAAGAGAAATAGTTTGTCTATGGAAATAATCCATTTGGGGGGAGTTTTTGTTTTATGTAAAAAAATGGATTTTTTTTTGGATCTGATTTATAATATTGATCACAGGAAAGTCAGAGTGTTGATCAGATCAATGGAAAGTCAGCTTCAAAGGCAGCAGCTGTGCCATCCAGGACAGCCTCCCCCAGGACCCCGCCTGCAGAAACATGTTCTGTTCCAGTAGGCCAGGTCAGGGCGCACGACCATACATGTGCTCCAGGTGTCTGCAGGGCAAGCCAGACAGGAGCCTGTCTGATGGTCAGTGGCATTCAGTTCTGGTCTAAGGATGCTCCAGATAACACTGAAATGTCAGCTAGGAATAGTATAAAGAAATACTTATGTTTTACAGCTGGTTAAGTTCTATTTAGGACTGGAAAGGAAGGAGAAAGAAGGGGTAGGAACAGTTTTCTATTTTAAAATCAGTGGATAGGGCGATGACGAGTCAATTAAATTAGCTAAGAAACAGTGCCAGGAAGAAGGAGAGAAAACCACCTGCTATTTTAAGAAAATGGATGTGGTGACAATGATTTAATTACATTAGCTAGGAATCAGGCTGTGCTGGTTTCAGGGTGAGAGAGCCGAAGACCTGAATCTAGGACAAGGCTGGAACCTCAGCTGCAAGAAACAGAATGAGAAGGCAAGACTGGAGAAGGTGGTAGGAGGAAACCGGGAACTGACGCTGTCCTTTCTCCGTCTTCCTGAGGGGATCACAGGGAGAGGTGCTGGGAAGTGAGTGCGGCTGTGCCCCTTCACACCCTCCTGTGTCCACACCAGCAAACACAACTCCCATTAAAGAAGCCTGTGGAGATTAGAAAACTGGACAAGGAGCAGACCGTGTAGATCTAAGTCTAAAACCGGATTGTGGGGGACTCTATTGGTAATGTACACGCAGTAGACACACAAAGCAAGTGCAGGGCCATGAGAGTGTCTTCACTTCCATGCATCTTAAGATGTTTTCAATTCTGTGAAGCGATAGTTCTGGTCTCTCTGAATCAGTGTTCCTATCAAATAGTGCAAAGAATATCTAACTAGCACCTGCTCACAATGTGCCAGATGCTGTTCTAAGTAGTTTAAGTATATTAATTAATTTCACATAAGCAGTATTGTTTGCTCTTTACAGATGAGGAGAGCAAGGCACCGAGAGGTTAGGCAAACTGCCTGTGTGCACAGCCAGTCAGGAATCAGGGAGTCCACCCAGGCAGACTACAGCAAAAATTATGTTTTTTTGTTTTGTTTTTTTAAGATTTACTTATTTGAAAAGTGGAGTGACTGAGTGAAAAACGACAGAGAGCCTCCATCTTCCGACTCATGCCCCAACTGGCTGCAATGGCTGCAATGGCTGCAATGGCTGAAACCAAAAACTCCATGTGGGAAGCAGAGCAACTGGCACTTGAACTGGCTCTCCCTTATGGGAATGGCGGTGCAAGCGGCAGCTTGATCTGCTGCACCACAACACCAGCCCCAGAACCTCTGCTTCTGACCACTGATAATTTACGTCAGGACTCAGGGATTTCTGGATTGCCAAGAACTCCATACAGGTTTTGTGTGTGCTTGTGACAAATCAATTTTATCTTTGTATTATGAGAATGCATCCCAAATGAATGAAATGTTTGAGTAGAAATTTCTTGTCATCACGGAAATATTAAAGCAGCAGAGCTCAGCTCCTGTTTCCCACGAATTCATATAATTTCTGGAACATTCTTCCATGTGAGCATTATATAAGGATTAGTCAGAACTCTTTGAAAGGTTTTGGAGGGGGCGATACCTTATTCACAATACTGATTGCTTAATCATGCAAAAATTGTAACTGTACACAATGCTTACTGCACATGTTCTTCATAAATTTGTTAAATAATTTCTGGCTTTACATGTACATACAAATCAACAGTAATTCACTCTGCTGTTTTAAACACCAATATTTAACAATTCATAAAATATTAAATTGACACCTGATGGGAATGGGAAGAGGGAAAGGGGAAAAGAAATTTACAAATGGAGGGAGAAAATGAAAAGAAGAATTTATTTTTTGCAAGTAAGTGGAAATATTTCCTCTTCACTTTAGAAACTGTTACAGATCAGGGAGGAATGGGACAAAGAAGGCAGAAGAGAGCTGTTGTGAGCTGAAGCTTTTCCAACCTATAATAATTAGAAGTGGCACACAGAGCTCAGCCTTTGGGAAAACAGAGTGAGCATTCTGGGGTTGCCTGGGCTCTTCCCACTGGCAATGTGCGCATGCAAGAGAATATTACAGTGAGAACTCTGGTGTGTGCACGTGTATGACATTTCTCTCTCTCTCTCTCTCTCTCTCTCTCTCTCTCTCTCTCTCTCTCTCTCTCTGTGTGTGTGTATTTCGCACAGTATCTAGAGCTGTGCTTTGCATTTAGGAGGTTGTTAATAAATATTGATGTGGCCTGGAGACAGACTGGATAAACAGAACATTTAAAGTCTCCAGTGAGGTGCTCTTGGAGACGTTTTGGTCTTGCAGACACACAAGCCAAGTGTCTACAACTTGGACATCATACTGTAGTCAATGTGAACAGGCACCCATAGCGGAGTCGTGTTCCTGTAAATTAGGTCATAGCATAAAATTCACAAAAGCACCACCTGGTGCATGGCTCATCCTGAGCAAAACTGCAGTAATAGCTCTGACCTGATTTGCTTTGTGATCCTAAATAATGCATCATCTCTGTCATTCCATCTCCTTTTCTACATCTTTAATAGAACATTTTATAAAGGTGCCATCAATTCACACTGGCTAAACGTGCTGTGGCAGATGGAAATAAGCTATTTGTTGCTTGCTTAGAAATATCTTCTGAGAAAAGAAATCTAAAGTATTTTTAAAGCATAGCTATTCTGGAAACAAATGACATAATTAAACACAAGCATATGACCAGAGAGAGCATTACATGCTGACAACTTACATTTACAGAAATTCAATACTTCAAAGCAATTCCTGTATCAACCATTTCTCAGTCATACTGACATAAAATATAGAGGAATTAGAGTGATCATAAATAGAAGTAATTAAAACCTTGTTCCAACAAATACCCACATTTCAGTTGCTGTGGCAACCCACAACTTCTCTTCTCAGGCTTTGGGTGTGTATCAAAGCCACAAAATGGTGTTTTTCTAAGTGACGTTACAGGAGCCCAAATTCTGAGTCTAATAATGAATGATCCATCTTACTGAATTGTGTGTTTTAGTCTCATTTGTTCACTATTGTGGAAAGAAGTAATAAAGTGCAATCGTTCCTGGGGAAAAAATGGCCAGCCTTTATTTTTTACTTTAAAGGATCAGAATTGTAGTTTTCTGAAAAGGAGAGTGAGGTATATTCAGAATAAGCAACAAAGATGGGGTTATATATAACTGCCTCTGGGGAGCTTCCTAATACCAGGCTTAGTTAAATGGTAATTGATGAAAAAATTGTTTAGTTACTTATGTAGAGAAAGACAGAACTGCTCTGCTCTGGTTCACTCCCCAAATGACCACAGTGGCTGGAGGCCAGAGCCAGGAGGCAGAGATTCAGTCCAGGTATCTCACATGGATAGCAGAACGCCAGCTACTGAGCCATCACAGCCGTCTCCCTGGACGTGCATTACCAAGAAGCCAGAGCTGGGCACCAGGTGCTCTGATGTGGGACATGGGTTCCTTAACCACCAGGACAAACATCTGCCCTTAACTGATGAGCTTTAAGTCTTTTTTTTTTTTTTTTGACAGGCAGAGTTAGACAGTGAGAGAGAGAGAAACAGAAAGAAAGGTTTTCCTTCCGTTGGTTCACCCTCCAAAAGGCCACTATGGCTGGCGCACTGTGCCAATCCAAAGCCAGGAGCCAGGTGCTTCCTCCTGGTCTCCTATGCAGGTGTAGGGCCCAAGCACTTGGGCCATCATCCACTGCCCTCCTGGGCCACAGAAGAGAGCTGGACTAGAAGAGGAGCAACTGGGACAGAATCCAGCACCCCAACCAGGACTAGAACCCAGGGTGCTGGCACCGCAGGCGGAGGATTAGCCAAGTGAGCTGTGGTGCTGGCCGTTAAGTCTTAAAATATAACAGAACTGTAGGCTCAGTGGTGTAATCCATACCATTTCAGTATTAGTTTTTTTTCAACTATGTATTATAAAGTCATTATGCCAAGATCATAAGGACTAACAATCTAACATAAATTATACTTTTTAAAAATTAATATACATAGAAAAGATTTTATATGTTTCATAGACAGAATTCTAAGAAGCCAACCATACTTCCCTCCCTTCCTCACTCTATCAATCCCCCCTCCTGTCTCCGTTTTTTCCCTTTAATTTTTGCAATGACATACTTTATAATCACAGGTTTCATGTATCACTAAACATAATGTTCAACAAGTATAAAGACAACTATTCCAAAGGATTATAAACAAGGGCTATAAACAATAATCAAATCACAAGACATTGGTTTAACTCTTATACTTTTTTGGGTATTCTATAATAACTACCACATATCAGAGAACACATGATATTTGTCTCATTGAGACTCGCCTATTTCACTAAGCATAATTGTCTCCAGTTGCATCCATTTGGCTGCAAAAGACAGGATTTCAGTCTTTTTGTGGCAGAGTAGTAATCCATTGTGTATATCTACTAAATTTTCTCTTTTTTTAAGATTTATTTTATTTATTTGAAAGACAGAGTTAGAGAGGAGAGAGAGAGAGAGAGAGAAAGAGAGAAGAGGAGAGGAGAGGAGAGAGAATCTTCTGTCCACTGGTTTACTCCTCAAATGGTTGCAATGGCTGGAACTGGGCAAATCCAAAGCCAGGAGCCAGGAGCTTCTTCCAGGTCTCCCACGTGGGTGCAGGGGCCCAAGGACTGGGGCCATTTTTGATGCTTTTCCAGGCACATAAGTAGGGAGCTGATTGGAACTGGAGCATCTGGGACTCGAACCAGTGCCCGTAAGGGATGCCGGTGTTGCAGGCCAGGGCTTTAACCTGCTGTGCCACAGCATTGGCCTGATCTTTTTTTATTTTTTGAAAGATTTATTTGAAAGGTGAAGTTACAGAGAGGGAAAGGCAGAGTCAGAGAAAGAGAGAGAGAGAGAGAGGTCTTCCATCTGCGGATTCACTCCCCAAATGGCTACAATGGTCATGCTGGGCCAGGCCAAAGCCAGGAGCCAGGATCTTCTTCTGGATCTCCCATGCGGGTGCAGGGGCCCAAGGTCTTAGGCCATCTTCCACTGCTTTCCCAGGCACATTAGCAAGGAGCTGGATCAGAAGTGGAGCAGCTAGTCCTCAAAATGGTGCCCATATGGAATGTTGGTGCTGCAGGCGATGGTTTAAACTGCTACACCACAGCGCTGGCACCACCACATTTTTCTAATCCAGCCATCAGTTGATGGACATCTGGGTTGATTCCACATCTTAGCTATCGTGAATTGAGCTGCAATAAACATAGGAGTACACATAACTCTTTTACATGCTAATTTCATTTCATTTTTGTAAATTCCCACTAGTATGATGGTTGGGTCACTTGGTAGGTATATTTTCAAATATCTGAGGAATTTCTGTACTGTCCTCCATAATGGTTGTACTAGTTTATAGTCCCACCAGCAGTGTTTTAAGGTACCTTTTTCCCCACAACCTCACCAGTGTTTGTTATTTTTTCGCGATTTGGGGGTTATAACCATTCTAACTGGGGTGAGGTGAAATCCCATTGTGGTTTTTGTTTGCATTTCCCTGATAGCTAGTGATCCTGAGCATTTCTTCATACATTTGTTGGCCATTTGCATTTCATCCTTTGAAAGAAGTCTATTCATGTCCCTAGCCCCTTTGTTAACTGGATTGTTTTGTTCTTGTTCAGTTCCATAAGTTCTTTATATATGCTCAATATTAATTCTTTATCAAACACATAGTTTGCAAATATTTTCTCCCAATCTGTTAGTTGCTTCTTCACTTTGTTGAGTGTTTCCTTTGCTGTGCAGAGGCTTCTTAGCTTGATGTAATCCCACTTGTCTATTTTGGCTTTTATTACCTATACTTCTGGGGTCTTTTCTAACAGGTATTTGGCTATGCCAGTGTCTTGCAGAGTTTCCCCAATGTTTCCCTCTAGCAATTTGATAGTATCAGGTCATAGTTTAGAACTTTGATCATTGTGAGTAGATTTTTGTATGAGGTGTAAGTTAGGGGGTCTTGTTTCATACTTTTGCATGCATAAATCCAATTTTCCAAGCATGATTTGTTGAAGAGACTGTCCCTTTCTGGAGGGATTGATTTTAGCTTGTTGACAAAGAATAGTTGACTGTAGATGCCCTGATTAATTTCTGGGGTTTCTATTCTGTTGCATCATTCTATATGTCTACTTTTCTGCCAGTACCAGGTTGTTTTAATCATAAATGCCCTGTAATATGTCTTTTAATCTGGTATTGTGATGCCTCTGGTTTTTTGTTGTTTAAGATTGCTTTAGCTATTCAGGATCTCTTGTGTTTGCATATGATTTTTAAAAAAGATTTATTTATCTATTTGAAAGTCAGAGTTACACAGACAGAAAAGGAGACACAGAGAGACAAAGAGGTCTTTCACCCACTGGTTCACTCCTCAGTTGGCCGCAAAGGCCTGAGCTGTGCCAATCCAAAGCCAGGAGTCAGGAGCTTCTTCCATGTTCTCCACGCAGGTGCAGGGGCCCAAGGACTTGGTCCATTTTCTACTGCTTTCCAAGGCCATCACAGATAGCTGGATTGGAAGTGGAGCAGTCTGGACTAGAACCGGTGCCCATATGGGATGGTGGTACTGCAGGCAGTAGCTTTACCCACTACACCACAGTGCCAGCCCCTCTATATGAATTTTAGCATTCTTGTGTTGTTCTAAATCTGAGAAGATTGTCATTGGTATTTTGAATGGGATCACATTGAATCTATAAAATGCTTTGGGTAGTATAGACATTTTGATAATACTAATTCTTCCAAACGATGAACATATTAAGATTTTTCCATTTTTGGTGTCTTCTATTTCTTTCCTTAATGTTTTGAATTTTCACTATAGAGATCTATCATATCCTTGGTTAAATGTATTCCAAGGGATTTAAAACTTTTTGTAGCAATTGTAAATGAGACTGATTTTATAAGTTCTTTCTAAACTAAGGCATTGTTTTTATATACAAATGGTATTGATTTTTGTATGTTGATTTTATAATCTGCAACTTTATACTTTCCTTTTAAATAAAATATTTATACATATGTTATTGTAGCATAACACACACACACAAATGCAGACAAATCACAAGTGTATAAACTCTTTTGAAAGCAAACACAATCGTACAACTTCTGCTTGGATCAAAATGCATCATATGGGGCTGGTGCTGTGGCAAAGCAGGTAAAGCTGCCACCTGCAGTGCCGGCATCCCATATGGGCACCAGTTCGAGTCCTGGCTGCTTGACTTCTGATCCAGCTCTCTGCTGTGGCCTGGGAAAGCAGTAGAAGATGGCCCAAGAACTTGGGCCCCTGCACCCGCATGGGAGATCCAGAAGAAGATCCTGGCTCCTGGCTTTGGATTGGCACAGCTCCGGCCGTTGCAGCCACTTGGGGAGTGAAACACTGGATGGAAGACCTCTCTCTCTCTCTCTCTCTCTCTCTCTCTCTCTCTGCCTCTCCTTCTATCTTTGTGTAACTCTGCCTTTCAAATAAATAAATAAATCTTTTAAAAAACATATCATGTGTGACATAATCCTTTTTTTTTTTTTTTTTTTTTTTTTTGGACAGGCAGGGTGGATAGTGAGAGAGAGACAGAGAGACAGAGAGAAAGGTCTTCCTTTTTTTTACCATTGGTTCACCCTCCAATGGCTGCCACGGCTGGCGCATCGTGCTGATCAGAAGCCAGGAGCCAGGTGCTTCTTCTGGTCTCCCATGCGGGTGCAGGGCCCAAGCACTTGGGCCATCCTCCACTGCCTTCCCGGGCCATAGCAGAGAGTTGGCCTGGAAGAGGGGCAACCGGGATAGAATCCGGCGCCCCGACCAGGAGTAGAACCCGGTGTGCCAGCGCTGCAAGGCGGAGGATTAGCCTGTTAAGCCACGGCGCCAGCCAACCTAATCCTTTTTAAGTCAGCAACTGACTACATTACAACAGTTGTCCCACAAGGTAACAGTGCAGCTGAAAAACCCCTATCACCTGGAGATAAAGCCATGATAACAACATAGTGCAATGCAATATTCATTTGTTTGTGGCTGCGCTGATATCAACAAACCTACACTATTGTACAAAAGTGGAGCATACAATTGTGTATGAGGTGCAATACCCAATAGTGATAAACTCAATAGTGATAAACAACAATGCTACTGGCTTACATGTTTACTATACTATATACTTTTGGTCATTATTTTATAAGTATATCTATTCACTTACATTAAAAAATTTATTGTGAGGGGCAGGAATTTAGGCTACTAGTTAAAGTGCCTGTATCCTTCTTTGGAGTACCTGAGTTCAGTTCCTGGTTCCAGCTCCTGCGTCTAATTTCTTGCTAACGCAGACCCTAGAAGGCAGCAGTGACTGACCAGGCTGGCTGAAGTGACTGACCAGGTTCCAGTTACTCAACAAGAGAGACCTGGAATGAGGTCAAGACTCCTCGTTGCAGTTGGGGTTGGGATATTTGAGGGAATGGATCAGAGGTTGTGACTTTCCTCCACCCGTCTGTCTGTCTGTCTGTCTCTCTTTCTTTCTGCCACTCAAAACCTTTTTACAAAATATTTACCATGAGACAGTATGTTGTGTCATACCACCAGCAGCCTTATATATCCAGCGTTTATGACACTCTTGACTCCACGAGAGGCCATGACATATGACTGACCTACACTGTCTAGATATGTATAAGTATTGCTATGATGCTCATACAATGACAAAACTGCCCACCAATGCACTTCTCAGAGTCTATCTGTCATGAGTGGTATGTGACTATATATAGTATTGCTAGCATCCTAGCTCCTTGCTCCTTTTCTCAAAAGTTATTCATCATTCTGATTTGAAAATTTTTTAAAATTTATTTTTGAGGGAGAGGGAGGGGGGAGGCAGAGAGAGAGAGAGAGAGAGAGAGAGAGAGAGAGAGAGAGAGAGATCGGGCTCTATCCTCAGGTGTACTTCCAAATGCACACACAATGGCAAAGGCTGGGGTAAGGCTTTTGGCTAGGCACTCAACCCAGGTCTCCCGCTTTATTTACAAAACAGGTGGAGATTACATTTGGTTTCAAGTCCTGCTCTAGTCTGTCATCAAAATTACCAAATATTTGTGCATTTGACTACTTCCTTGCATGAATGAAATCCTGGTGCAGGAAGAGACCTCAGGCAGACTCCTGCTCAGATTTTTTTGGGTGATTTTGCAGTGGAGTTGGTATTGATTCACCCAGTTGAAGCTATGTTAGCTCCTTCCTGAGTACTGATGCTGAGACTCACCTCCAAGAAACCACTGCAGGCCATCACATGGCGAGAGTCTTGGAAGAGTTCATGTGGTATAAATTCAGTTCAGTTAGAAGACGGTAACTCCTGGAAGCAGCTGCCTGGCTCATCCCCTCTATCAGGTCATTTTATTGGCAGTTTGACATCTCCGTGGGGACCTGAAGGTGAAGGAACTGTGTCCTTAGAATTGGAAACTCTACCGTGTCCCCTACTGTGTGTGTAAATGAGCTGTGTCCTCACCTGTGCCCATCTCTCTACAAACCCTATGATAGCTGCACTCCTACTGACAGATTACGATCTTCACAGGAAGTGATCAGCAACTGCAGTCAGCGCTGTGGCACAGCGGGTAAAGCTGCCGTCTGTGATGCTGGTATTCCATTTGGGTGCCGGTTTGAGTCCCGGCTGCTCCACTTCCAGTAAAGCTCCCTGTTAACGCGCCTAGAAAAGCAGCAGATGACCCAAGAACTTTGGCCCTTGTACCCACATGGGAGACAGGGAAGAAGCTCTTGTTCTTGGCTTCAGCCTGGCACAGCCCTGACCATTGTGGCCATTTTGGGAGTGAACCAGCGGAAAGAGGATCTCTCTCTCTCTCTCTCTCTCTCTCTCTGTCCTTCCCCCTCTGCCTCTCCTTCTTTGTAACTCTACTTTTAAATAAATAAATAAGATCAGCAATTAGCCCAGGTCATAAGTCAATCAGGAAAACCCATTTCCAGTCTAAGGGGTTTAAAACATCAAGTCTTTCGCTGCTCTAAGAATGGCCCTAAGGTACTGCTTGGTATTTCATTGACTGATAACTCCGTCAGTTCAGCTACTGAACAGGAAAGTGAAGTGCTACCTGCATTCTGCTGAGGGCTACTGCCTTAGCTTCCCTCCTTGCCACATTTCCTTTCGCAACTTATACATTTTATTTAACCAGAATAATTTCTTCTTGACAGGCAGAGTGGACAGTGAGAGAGAGAGAGACAGAGACTTCCTTTTCCGTTGGTTCACCCCTCAATGGCCGCTGCGGCTGGTGCGCTGCAGCCGGCGCACTGCGCTGATCTGAAGCCAGGAGCCAGGTGCTTCTCCTGGTCTCCCATGTAGGTGCAGGGCCCAAGGACTTGGCCCATCCTCCACTGCCCTCCTGGGCCACAGCAGAGAGCTGGCCTGGAAGAGGGGCAACCAGGACAGAATCTGGCGCCCTGACTGGGACTAGAACCCGGTGTGCCGGCGCCACAGGCGGAGGATTAGCCTATTGAGCCGCGGCACTGGCCTTTTAACCAGAATAATTAAAAAAAATATTTATTTGAAAGAGTTACAGAGAGAGAGGTACAGACAGAGAGAGGTCTTCCATCCACTGGTTCACTCCCCCAAATAGCCCCAATGGCCAGAGCTGGGCTGCTCCGAAGCCAGGAGCCAGGAGCCTCTTCCGGGTCTCCTACATGAGAGCAGGGGCCCAAGGACCTGGGCCATCCTCTACTGCTCTCCCAGGCCCCAGCAGAGAGCTGGATGGAAACAGGAGCAGCCAGGACTAGAACCGGTGGCTCATATGGGATGCCAATGCTGCAAGCAGGGGATTTAACCGGCTGCACCACAGCTCCAGCACTCATCATTTTTAAATGGCACGTTAAAACATCATTTAAGGATCAGGGAGACTTTAATTTTCTGAGGTAGTTATTTTCTTCCATCAAATCAGAGGATTTTGCAGATGACAGCAGTGCACTTGTTGTCAAGAATTCCTCTAAACCTTTTCTAGAAAATTCTCCTCCCTGAATTCTTTACCTAGACACAAGTGTGGAAACAGAAGCTGTTCCTTTGATCTAAATGAGGCCAATACACTCTTCTTAGACAACTCAGAATCGCGACGAAGGGATTTTTAGCATAAGTGTAACTGAGTCAAAACTCAGGAGCTACTGCTAACAGTTATTTTCCTCATGGAAATTGAAAATTGGTGTGAGCTGGACCACAGCTATAGTGAAGAATGAGGGCGCAGAGGTAAGGGCAGGGGCTGCCCCTGGATTTCCTACTGTACTCCAGGCTGCTCCTAAAGCCCAGCTCCAACCCTGAGTCCACAAGGCACAAATTTGTTATTTTTTAAAAATTAATCTACTTGACAGGCATTAAGCCAGATGGAGAGATGGGTAAGAGTTGTGGATAGAGGGGCCGACACTGTGCTGCAGCGGGTTAACACCCTGGCCTGAAGTGCCGGCATGCCATATGGACACTGGTTTGAGTCCCAGCTACTCCACTTCCGATCCAGCTCTCTACAATAGCCTGGGAGAGCAGTAGAGGATGGCCCAAGCACTTGAGCCCCTGCACCCATGTGGGAGACCCAGAAGAAGCTCCTGGCTCCTGGCTTCAGATCGGCGTAGCTCCAGCCATTGTGGCCAAATGGGGAGTGAACCATCAGATGGAAGCTCTCTCTCTCCCTCTCTCTCTGCCTCTCCTCTCTGTAACTCTGACTTTTAAAATAAATAAATAAATATTTTTTAAAAAAAGAGTTGGAGATAGAGACAGACAGACAGGAAGCTGATTCATCTCTCAAATGCCTCCAGCATCTGGGACTGGACTGCGGCAGTAGCCAGGAAGAAAGAACTCAATCCAGGTCTCCCACATGGTGCCAGGAATTCAATTATTTGAGATATTACCTGCTGCCTCCATGGTGTGCATTGGCAGGAAGTTGGAGGCAGGACTGGAGCTGGATGTGCAAACTAGGCACTCTGATATGGAACATGGGTGCCTTAACCAGTATTCTAGTTGCTAGGCCAAATGCTTGCCCCATAAATTTATTCTTTAAACCAATTATCTCTTTTCTCTCTCTCCAAAGCTAGATGAATATCATCCACAAGAACGGAAACAGGAGCCCAGGAGCCAGGGCAGATGAATGGCTTCAAGACTCCATTTTCAGTGACAGCTGTGAGCACAAGGCAGCCTTCTCTCTTTGGGCTTTTCTCTAGATAATGCGAGAGAGAAATTTACTGAATGACTCCATGCATTAACTGACCCTGCATCTCAACTTGTAATGATGTTTAAAAAAAAACAAAAAAACAAAAACACTTATTTTTGAAAATTTCTTTGAAAGGCAGAGTGACAGAGAAACAGAGGTCTTCCACCTACTCATTCATTTCGCAAATGGCACACAATGTGGGATGCTGACACTTCCGTGTCCTAGCCTACTGCATCCCAACACACTCCAAAGAGCTCTCTTCTGATGGCCTTGCCCTCTTTTGGTCTGTATTGCTAACAACTGTCCCTAGGGCACTTGATACCCAGAGGAGAAACACTCAGCTTTAGGGTTCTGCTTCCAGTGCCCATGTATTTCAGCCCATCAAGGAAAAGCCTTCCGTGGTGCAGTGGGTTCTGTGCACGTCCTGATGCCCCTTTCAGGAGCCAATCGCTTCCTGGGAGTGTTGGCCACCGAGGGCTCATGGCTATCACTCTTGGAGCTGCCCCATTGACAGGAACTGCTGCGCCAGTGCAGGGGTAGCCCTGCTCCCTGTGCCCGGGAACCAAGGCTCAGTCTCTTCGCCTTCATTCAGAATGATTCTGAAGGTCAGGTCAGCCCCAGGCCGCCTTTGGAACTGCACTGTAGTCCAGCAGCTCCTGTCCGCAACGTTCCAGCCTCCCTTCCGGAGAGCACTCCCGATTTAAACCTCCTGCCAGCAAACCTCCATCTCAGAGTCTGTTTCTCTGTGAATTCCACCTAAACAGTAGCCTTCTCACTTTTCTACTAGAGTAAAAGATCACCAGGAGAAAAAAGTGCTACATGAAGCAGTTTGTGACAGAAAGCTTAAGGTCCCTCAATCACAACACAATTCTGTTTTTCTCATTCTAATGGTGTTTTATATGAGTTATACCTGGTTAGTTTATTTCAGAGGCAGAGCTACACAGAGAGAGGGAGAGACAGAGAGAGAGAGGTCTTCCATCCACTGGTTCACTCCCCCAAATAGCCACAACGGCTGAAGCTGTGCCAATCCGAAGCCAGGAGCCAGGAGCTTCTTTCGGGTCTCCCATGCAGGTGCAGGGGCCCAAGGACTTGGGCCATCTTCCACTGCTGTCCCAGGCCTATCAGTAGGGAGCCGGATGAAAAGAGGAGCAGCTGGGACACAAATCTCTGCTGTAGGTGGAGGCTTAGCCTACTACGCCACAGCACTGACCCCCTGGTTAGTTCTCTGAGACTAAAAACATATTATGTGGTACACTTATAATTTACAAGCCACATTCTAATAAATTATTTTTATAGCTTTAACACCTTGTGTTTAATCTCTGGGTAGCACTTGTTACAACTGCCCACTTCTTACCATTCTTCTCTGCTAGTGTCTCATATGTGAATCCCTCATATCTATCTGTCCCTGAGATGGACCCTGGGCAAGTATTCAGTTAATGTTGCTTGAAGAAATGCAGAGATTGCACTTAGTTGAAATTTGAAAGATTACACTAGGAAAAAAAAAAAAAAACTAAACTGAAGGTCCAAAACCTATTTCACTAAGATTTTTCATCTTCAGAAACCTAGAGATATTAACATTGTATTTCCAGAAAGACATTTGAGAAACATATTTTCTCTTAAAATAATTGGTATCTGAATTCTAAGTTGGGACACATGTAAACCAAATTAATATAGAACCCTTCCCACAATAAGATGCTGGATGAAATTCAATTTTAATTCCTGACAGTACTTTATTTCAGAAATTTCAAAGTTAGGGGAGAGTTGAGAATTAGGAGGAAAAAAGAGAGTTTACTTTCTTTTCTTTTTTCCCTTTGAGTATGTTAATTTTTACGCAATATGTTAGTCTACTATTATGGTTATTATTGTGAGACACATGGAGTGGAGGGGAGGAGAGGAGAGGAGAGGGGGAAGGTGAGGGGAGAGGGGAAGGGAGGAGAAGAAAGGAGAGCAGGGGAATGGGAGGTGGGGAGAGAGGAGAGGAAGGAGAGAAGAGGAGGGGGAGGGGAGGAGAGGAGGGAACACAAGGGGGGGGGAGGAGGGAGGAGGGAGGAGAGGGAGGGAGAAGGAGAGAGGGGGTTGGAGGAGGAGGAAGGAGAAAGGCAGAAGATAGCTCCCATCTGCTGGTTCACTCTCCAAATGCCCACATTAACTTAAATTTCGTTTCCAGAACTTTTTGAAGTACTCTTATGTGATTTGCAAATACTTTCTCTAGTTTTTCAAAGTAAAGTCCTATTAATTTGCATCTACCCATTTTTGTATTAGAAAATATAGGACATATTCTATTTCTGTATTTATAACATAGTATACTAAATTTAATTTTTTTAATTTTAATTTTTATTTTTAACAGGCAGAGTGGACAGTGAGAGAGACAGAGAGAAAGGTCTTCCTTTGCTGTTGGTTCACCCTCCAATGGCTGCCGCGGCCAGCACACGGTGCTGATCCAAAGCCAGGAGGCAGGTGCTTCTCCTGGTCTCCCATGGGATGCAGGGCCCAAGGACTTGGGCCATCCTCCACTGCACTCCCAGGCCACAGCAGAGAGCTGGACTTGAAGAGGGGCAACCGGGACAGAATCCGGCACCCCGACTGGGACTAGAACCCAGTGTGCTGGCGCCGCAGGCAGAGGATTAGCCTATTGAGCCATGGCGCCGGCCTCATAGTATACTAAATTTAAATTACTTCAAGAAAATTTCCTCAAAATGCATCATACAGACACTTCTTAAATAACAGTAAGTTAACTTACTGTTAACTTAAATAACAGTAAGTCAGCATATCTATAGTGATTGTGCTATGATGACTTTCAGCATTTGTGTATTAGAAAAAATTTCAAATCTGAAACAACTTTTTCTTTAGGTATAACTCTATACATAAAAAGAAACATATAGAAGAGATGAAAATTACTTAATTTTTAAAAAAATTTATTTTATTTATTAGAGAGAGGGTAGATACAGGGAGAGATCTTCTATCTGCTGGTTCATTCCTTAAATGGCCACAATGACCAGAGTGGCTATGGACCAGTACATAGCCAGGAGCCAGGAAGTTCTTCTGGGTCTCCCATGTGGGTGCAGGGGCCCAGTATTTGGGCCATCTTGTGATGGTTTCCCAGACATCCAGCAGGGAGCTGGATTGGAAGTGGAGCAGCTGGGACTCCAACAGGTGCCCATATAGGATACCAGCATTGTAGGCAGTGGCTTAACCTACAAAGCCACAATACCGGGTCCCCTGTAGTTAATCTTTTGACGGGTATAATCCACCTGATCCCAAAAGTATGAGGAAGCATTAAGGGTAGTCTCAGGTTTAATGTTTAAGTGTATTATGTCTAACTAATTTTATCTCCTAGAATTATTTGCAAAGATGATAATATCTGATATTTTGAATATCCAGTATGGGTAAACCAGTAAGTTTGCCATCAAAGAAAGCTTACATGGACAATCTTCAAATTTTCAAAGTTAAAAAACCCTGTTTCATCATGAGATGGGTGAATTCATCAGTGAATGAGATAAAACACACCGTTCACTGAGAAAACAGAATGAAAAGGAAGCAAAGATAAAAGAGAAACAAAAATATGAAACACGATCTTCTAGTTCCAAGCATTAGATGGTAGAAGGCCTGATCCTACAGTGATACTGACACTCTCAACAGGGAAGGGACATGTGTAAAGCGAAGTCATTTAAGTTTTATTAATGAAAAAGAGGAGAAAACAGACATATATTATATTTTCACAATGAAGTCTACCTGTGGTCTAAATACAGCTTACTCTACTAAGGCTGCATTATAAAGTTTAATCAAGAGCCATTTTTCTTATAAAAATGAGGATTGCTTTATAGTAATTCTGGGAGGTTTTTATATTTTACTTATTTGTCTTTGGAAGAGTGATAAAGAAAATGTCTTTACAAGAACACAAAGACACTGCCTATCTATAAAATGAAACAATACGATTATCTGTTACCTGCACAAATAACTACAGCTCTTTAGGAAACAGAAGCCTGTTTCAGTAGAGAGCTGTCACACACTATGATTTTTGATCAATTAAAAATTTGTGCGTATGGGCAGGAGGGAGGGTAAGGTGGGAAGAATCATTATGTTCCTAAATTTGTATATATAAAGTGAAGTTTGTTTACCTCAAATGAAAGGTTTCTAGGTAAAAACAAAAAACAATTTTTGTGGGGCTATACATCATTTTAATCTAATTTTTTAAATATTTATTTGAAAGTCAGAAGCACACAGAGAAAGAGAGGCACAGAGAGAGAGAGGTCTTCCATCCACTGGTCCACTCCCCAATTGGCCGCAACAGCTGGAGCTGCACCGAACCGAAGTCAGGAGTTTCTTCTGGGTCTCCCACGAGGGTGCAGGAGTCCCAAGGACTTGGGCCATCTTCTACTGCTTTCCCAGGCCACAGCAGAGAGCTTGATTGGAAGTGGAGCAGCCGGGACTCAAACCGGTGCCCATATGGGATGCAACACTGCAGGCGGCAGCCCCACCCGTTATGCCACAGCGCCGGCCCTAATCTAATAATTTAAACATAATCATTGTATTTCACAAGAGAGGAAAACTCACTAACTTGCCAAAACACTGCATTCTCAAATAGCTGTTGTAAGACCAAAATACTATTAAGGTAAAAAAAAAAAAAAATGCAATATGCCTCCTTAAGCATTTATTTTACTTTATACGGTTTGATTTTCAATGAAAATGAAATGCGTTCTTATCTAATGTTCTTTAGAAGTACTTATGTTCTGCAGTTCTCAGCAATGTCCTTTTAAAGTGAAATTTAATTATGAAGCTATTCTTTAATTCATCAGTTTTCAATATGTCAGTTCTGAGAAGAATGTCTGTACATCTAGGACTTCTGCCAGAGTTATCTATCTTAAAATTAAAAGGTACAAAGATTTGGTCCATCCTAAAAAATTCATTGCTTCTGAGTTGGTGCATCGCAATATGGCACATTTTCTAAAAGAAGGTCTTTCCTAGGGACCAATTCTGAAAGAAAAATAAGAAGAATAATTCAAGTTATTAAAACAGGTTAATCATGAGATTATAATTAAGTGCAAGTGTACTCATTTCCCCCTAAATTTTTTTTCAAACTTCTTTTTTTTAAAGATTTATTTATTTATTTGAAAGTCAGAGTTACACAGAGAGAGAAGAGGCAGAGAGAGACAGAGAAAGAGGTATTCCATCTGCTGGCTCACTCCCCAGTCGGCCTCAATGGTCGGAGCTGCGCCGATCGGAAGCCAGGAATTAGGAGCTTCTTCCAGGTCTCCCACTTGGGCCATCTTCTACTGCCTTACCAGGCCACAGCAGAGAGCTGGATAGGAAGTGGAACAGCCCGGCCTCTAACCGCCACCCACATGGGATGCCGGTGCTTCAGGCTAGGGCTTTAATCTGCTGTGCCATAGTGTCGGCCCCTTCCTCCTAAAATTTATAAAAGTAAAATACCTTGAGGTAAACCTTCCAAGGGTATTTTATTTCAGTTAACATTTAAATTAGAGTCCTTGATTCTAAATAGAGACAGTAAATGGGATTCTCATTTCAGATTATATAAAAACACAGGGGCAGGGCCAGTATTGTGGATTAATGGGTTAAGTATTGTGGCAATGGATTAAGCCTCTGCCTGCAACATCAGTATCCCATAGGAATGCTGGTTCAAGTCCCAGCTGCTCCACTTCTGATCCAGCTCCCTGCTAATGCTCCTGAGAAAGCAGCAGAAGACTGCCCAAGTACTTGGGCCCCTGCCACCCATGTAAGAGACCTGGATGGAGATCCAAATTCTTGCCTTTGGCTTGGTCTAGCTCCAGTTGCGGCTATTAGGGCAGTGAACCAACGAATGGAAGATTTCTCTCTCTCTCTCTCTCAACTCTTTTCTCTCTAATTCCACCTTTCAAATAAAATATGAATCTTAAAAAAAACAGAGGTAGGTGTTTGGCTCAGTGGTTTTTTTTGGTCTGTGTATGTTTTTCTTTGTCTCATTAAAGCAAAACATACGTAATCAACTTGATCTTTTATCATTTATTAAATTTAACTAATAAATTAAACAGAATTTAGATAAAATATATTATTGACTATCCAATTATCAATTTCTGAAGCTTAAAACTGTCAAATGGGGAGGCTGGGCACTGTGGAGCAGTGGTACAGTGGGTTAAGGGGCCATCTACAGTGCAGGCATCCCATATGGATATCGGTTCAAGTCCCGGCTGCTCCACTTCCCATCCAGCTCCCTGCTAATGCACCTGGGAAAGCAGCACAAGATGGCCCAACTCCTTGGACCCCTGCACCCAAGTAGGGACCCAGAAGAAGCTCTTGGCTCCGGCTGCTGCAGCCATTTGAGGGGTGAACCAGCAGATCGAAGATCTCTCTTCCTCCCTCCCCCCGCTTCCTCCATCCCTCTAATTCTGACTTACAAATAAATAAAATAAATTTAAAAAAGAACTGTCAAATGAGAAATCTGTTTACACTCCTTACTATAGAAAGAGAAAAAACACTCTCCTAATTTAAAGAGTCCAAATTTTAGAGGACAATTGTTGATAACCAAGGGTGTTTGAGCTGTCATACCAACTGGAGAATGTTACTGGAATTTCGTGGGCAGGAGCCAAGGATGCAAATCTGCGATGAATGTGTGGGACAGTCTGGCATGGTAAAAAAACGTTCTGTGCAAAAATGCCAATATGTCCTCACTGAGAAAAATCATTACACAAAAGACTGTTGAGTCCTAGGCATGATATCTTAATGAAGTCAAGAGAAAGATCTTAAGATTAAAAAAAAATGCTGAGGACATAAATGCTTCTCTGTGTTTTCTCCAGAAAAGCTAAACCCAGGTAAACTGTCATGATCCAAAAATGCTCACACAACATTCTATGAAATAACCTGCCTATATTATTTTTTTCCTCTATATTCTTCAAAACATCAAATATCACAGAAGTGAACCAAAAAAAGTGGTTCCGCAGGTAAAGTCACTGCTTGGGACACCCAGGGCCCATATCAGAGTACCTGGTTTGAGCTCTGGCTACTCTGCTTCCAATCCAACTACCTGCTAAAGCACATCCTGGGGGCCTGAAGTGCCGGCATCCCATGTGGATTCTGATTTGAGTCCTGGCTGCTACACTTCCCGTGCAGCTCTGGTCTAGCGCAAGTCCTGAATACCACTAACAACCCTGGCCTTTTTCCTCCTTTTCTGCTACACCCCATGTGTGATTTTGTTTTCACCAACAATGTCACATCACATCTGCACTGCACACAGAAAGGAGAGAGAGGAGAAAAGGGCAAAAGGAGAGCTTCAGTTTAGCCTATTTTTAACAGGAAAACAATGGCTTTTTTTTTTAACAACAATGCTTTCTTGGTTCCAGTAGACAGTTGCTTATGTAATCCAGAAAGATGTTATTGGCTCTAGGAAATTATCTTAATTTTTCTGCTTTGCAATGCTGCACCCTGAATATAATTTTTCAGCACCTGCACATTAATTACACAAGCAAAACTAGCCATCTTCTCATTTATGGAGTACATCCATTCACTTCCTGTCCCCTCAAGTCTCAGCCAGATTGAAATCAAAGATCTATAGATGATGTGCTAGCCCTTTTATCAGGTTCAGCTGTTGCTAACATGGTAGAGAACCTACTTGAGCTCAGTGAAAATAAACAAACATGATACAGGAATAAAAGCCTGAAATGAGAAACACACAGCATCACTGGTCTACAGAAAATCTAAAATTCTGCTGGACAAGTAGGACAAACACCTTTGCTTTAGTAAAGGAATAAATTCCTTGGATGGCTAACCTGGCAGTACTTAATTCTATTTGCTAGGAGACTCAAAGATCCTCCCTAGCGCCGGATTCTATCCCGGATGCCCCTCTTCCAGGCCAGCTCTCTGCTATGGCCTGGGAAGGCAGTGGAGGATGGCCCAAGTGCTTGGGCCCTGCACCCGCATGGGAGACCAGGAGAGGCACCTGGCTCCTGGCTTCAGATCAGCACAATGCGCCGGCCGCAGTGGCCATTGGAGGGTGAACCAATGGCAAAAAGGAAGACCTTTCTCTCTCTCTCACTATCCACTCTGCCTGTCAAAAAAAAAAAAAAAAAAAAAAAAAGATCCTCCCTAGTCCACTCTAGTCCTGGTTCTGTCCTCTGCAGGATTCTCCTTGTCTGGAGGTAGAGATGCTGGGCAAATGCCCTTCTTTGGAGCTCTGGAAACCTTCATGGTTCACTTGTTGGTATTTCAGGAGCTCAGGGATGGTCTCAACATTAAAGAGAGCTAGCCAAACTGTGATTTCTTGGTAATGCAATTTACTAAAATTTTTTTAACTAAAAATCTGCTTCCAGTCATTTCTATGTGCAAACTGCCACGAGCAAACAGCGTGACATTTTTTATTCATGAAGATTCTCATCTTTTGGTATAGCCTCTATGTTCTGCCCACTCCCTAATCCTTACTGGACAGATACTTCTTAAAGCAATGAAAAATAATCAGCTCTGGTAAGTAGGTCATATATCTGATATGAGAAAGTCTTGGGGCAATGATCTTATTTCATAGTGGAGCCTACTTGTACTGGCTTTGGTTTTAGTGGATATGGGCAACTGGCATTTTCAACTTTGCAAGGCTCTGAAGTATGGGACTCTTACTCAGACTTCAGAGTGTGGACAGAAGAGTGGTCCCCAGCAAAGTGATATTTCATTCTGTTTCTGCTTTGCAGATGCACTAGCTGAATCTGCATTCATTTTCTTTTGTAGTACTTTGCTGAAAGCAGGAAGAATTTTCCAGCATACACTAACATTCTGGCTATTTCTCTTATTCCTGTAGCCTCAGGTAGTACTCAGTCTATATTCCAAGAAATAAGAGGCACTGACTTCATAGTTTACCAGCTTGGAGCCTATAATGGTCAGGCCCATGATAATCACACTACCCTGTACCCTGACCTTCCCTTCAACTGATTTCACATTTTAGGTTGTATAATTTTCAGGAGCTCACTTCTGGGAAAAAGTTCTGTTGGTCTTAGTTATAAGCAACAGAATTGGACTCTGGCTGGTTAAGCAGAAAAGCCACTTAACAGGTCCTTGTCTAACGCATGGATTTGAGAGGCCCAAAGAACCAGGCAAGTTAGAGACTGAGATTCAGGAATGCTGACCAAACCAATGCACAGAACTGGCACAGTAATAGAAGTTAGCGTCCTCCACACAGCACTCGCAGAAACTGCCACCATTTTTGCCTTACAGAACACAAGATGCTGTATTTCAGATGTTGCCAGAAATTCAATTTTACTACACCCCCTTTTGCCACCACACCAATGCCACTTCTCTGTGAAGAAGCGGATCCTATAGCCGCTGATGCCATTCCTGCCAGAAAAGCAAATTCTGTGCCAAGCCTCTTTCCTCAAGTTTACTTACCAGTCTGGGTGACTGTGCTGAATTTTTATCAAATGTCCATACCTGAGCTGCAAAGGAAACTGAGGAACTGAATTTTCTAGGTTCTGTCCTTGGGATAGGGAAGTCATAAAGACTAAAATTCTCAAAACAAAGGAAGGAAATCCAAAAAGTGGTAAAGAACCACAAAACTGTCAAATAGCCATTACTCTATCTCTTCACTCAACGCACCTTATTAAGTAATGTCTGGAATTAAAAACACAGAATGGGCGAAGCAGAAGAGAGAATATCAGACTTAGAAGACAGAGAACAGGAAAGGAAACAGGCAAACCAAAGAAAAGAAGAAATTAGAAATCTAAAAAATATTGTTGGAATTAAAAACATACTCTACTCTTGAATTTTTCTGGTTTAATTAACAGCTGACACCTAGGCTAAATGCACCCAACTGTATTTAAATATTATGCATTATTTTCACTGTAATGTTGCTTTATTGATTACGAAAATCCTTGACTTTGCTTTCCACATTAGATCTAGGTATTAGAACATTACTTTATTGAAGCTGGAAGATCCTATTGAAGCTGGAAGATCCTTCATAAGCAACTATACTGAGATAATGTTTTATTTCCTTATTTAGGCCCCTGAAAAGCCTTATTACTCTGGTCACTTTAAATTTATCACTTAAAAGAATTTATTTATTTTTAAAGATTTATTTATTTACTTTGAAAGTCAGAATTACACAAAGAGAGAAGGAGAGTCAGAGAGAGAGAGAAAGAGAGAGGTCTTCCATCCACTGGTTCACTCCCCAGATGGCTGCAACAGCTGGAGCTGTGACGATCCAAAGCCAGGAGCCAAGAGCCTCCTCCAGGTCTCCCACATGGGTGCAGGGGCCAACGGGCTTGGGCCATCTTCCACTGCTTTCTCAGGCTATAGCAGAGAGCTGGATCAGAAGTGCAGCAGTCAGGCCTCGAACCAGCGCCCATAAGGGATGCCGGCACTGCAGGTGGCAGCCCTACCTGCTACGCCACAGCGCCAGCCCCTAAAAGAATCTTTTTAAAAGTAATTTTAAAAAACATATTAAAAGAATCTAATTTATTACATACTCAAGTTGGAGTTTTTGCTATTCCAGCTTCCTGCTAAAGTGTATCCTAGGAGGCAGCAGGTGATGGCTTAAGTAGCTGGCTCCCTGCCATTCATGTGGGAGATCCAATTAAGTTCTGGCTCCTGACTTCAGCCCTGCCCAGTTCTGGCGGTTGTGGGAATTTGGAGAGCAAATAGGAGGATAGGAGATCTCTCTCTGACTTTCAGATATTATACAGTAAAATAAATAAATAAATTTTAATGTAGAAGCAATATACTCTAAAATCATGGCAAATGGGATGTGTTTTTGGTGTAGGAATTAAGCTGCCACTTGAGATGCCTACGTCCCACATTAGAATGCCTGGCTCTGCTTTCAGTTCTAGCAACCTGTGACTGTGCACCCTGGGCGGTAGCAAATGACGGCTCACGTACTTCGGTCCCTGAAACCACCGTGTGAGAGCCAGATTGAGTTCTAGGCTCCTGGCTTTGGCCTGGCCCAGCCCTGGCTATTCTGAGCATTTGGAGAGTCAGCCAGTAGGTGGAAAATCTATCTCTGCCTTTCATATAAAATGAAAAGAAGTAAAAATCTAAAATAATTATTAAAATAGTAAACACATAAATAACAGCCATTTATTATCAGGTATTACATAACACACCTAAGTGTATGTACTATAGTTTTATATAACTGATGGTACAGAAGGTTTGTTTATACCAGTATAAGCAGAAACATGAGTAATGCCAAGGCTATGACATTATTAATACTGTAACATCACTATGCGGCAGGAATTTTTCAATTCCATTATAACCTAACGGGATTATGATTACGTTATGCAGTCTGATGTCAACCCAAACATTATGTGAACACAACCATACATACACTTTTCCCATCAAAAGGCACATACAGGAATGTTCATAAAATTATTCATTATAGTCCAAAACTGTGAACTACTCAAAGAAAAGGAGGATAAATTTCGCTGTTTAAACAATGTTCACAATAATGCTGCTACATACAACAATAAAGATGAATCTCACAAATACAATGTCAACAGAAAGAAGAGAGACAAAAATTGTCATCCTATATGAAACCACTGACCTAACGGTCAAATATTTCACTATATAAAGTTCATAATCTGTAGTGTTAAAAGTCAGGAGAGTGGTTATCTTTGTAGAGAAGTGGTGAAGAGCACAAAAGTATGAGGCACTGGCAAGGTTACACAGCTTGATGTGGATGTTGGTACTCAGGTATTACTGCTGTATTTCAATGGTTTACTTAAACAGCAAAGTCTTTCTAAAATTTTAAATGTCATCTTTTTTGTTGCTGTTACTGATGTCCCTAAGACACTGCATTGCATGAAAGTAAACTATAATGTGCAATGAGGTTGTGCTGAAGGCCCACCAGGAGACCTGAGGTAAAATGGAGGATACTCAATTATATGTCCTTTTCTTATAATTCCAATTCTGAATCAAAATAAGTAATTATAGAGTAAAAGATATAGAAATAGACTTTGTCTAGGGAAGTAGTAAACGATGCCAGAAAATTAAGACTCTAAAATAAATGATAAAAATAATCATATCATCACTCTAACTGCAGTTTTATAATATAACCAGGACTTAAGATAAAAATAAAGCAGGGAAAAAAGACAAATTATAAAAAAAGTTTTATAATTTAGCATCTTTATATTGTACCTATACATATGTATACAGTACATACTGTATTGTCTGGTAAAATAAAACTGTTTTATTAGGCATTAAAAGTTATAATTGTTCAATGTTTTAAAACATAAGGCAGTCAGAAACCATTTCTTTTACTTACTCAGTGTATTGTGGTCTGTATGAATACCTTGTATAACAGATGTTCTGAGTAACAATTCCACATCGGAACCTATTTTCATTAGCTGTTAAGAAAAGCAAACGAGTAGAATAAATCCTTTGAGTATTTTACATGAATATACTTTTCTGAAAACTATAGTTTTACTTTTGAAGTTATATTGCTTCTAACTTTCTGTAACTATCTGAGTGGTATAGAGATATCAGACATGCATATAGTTTTAACTTTTATCAATTCATGATTTACTCTTTTGTTAAAACTTGATTTTTAAATGTTTAAATGTACACTGTTGAGGGGAGATTAAATCTTCCTTTTATGCAGTTGGCTTTTCTGAACATTAGAGTACTGGATCAAGGAATACGAACATTTGGAATCCAGCTCTAACAGTAAGTGGATGGCTTTGTGTTAATTACCTACTCACTCTGAGTTTCAGACCTTGCCACAAGCAGGATGAACTGGACTAAACAACAACTTTCAAAGCAAGGGACCCTTGAGGACCTTGAGAACCTTTCAGGGAGCTGTATTTTCATAGGACCGTACAGCCTTTTGCATTTTTGAATTGTGAACAGAAGTAGAGCTTTCTTCATGGGAAGTATCACCCCCTCCTATTTTTTTTTTTTTTTTAATGTTAAAGTACCACTATGATAATTCAGACTTGGCTATTTGGTAGACATTTTCTTGAAAAGGAATAGAGTACGTCACTTCAAGGGGGAAAAAAAAAACAACCTAATAGACAGTATTTGCTGAAAATGATAAAATTTAAGCTTTAAAACAAAAATTGGAATTGTGGAGAACATGTATCTAACATGATTAGCTTTATAACTTCATAACACTTACAGATTCTTTTATGTTTTTAAGATTCTCCATGACACATTTTTATTCAAATACATAAAGACATATAAGGGTGCTCCAAAATATTGGGGAAAACAGAATTTAAAAATGTTTTAGAGCGGAGCCGGTGCTGTGTCTCATTTGGTTAATCCTCCGCCTGTGGCACCGGCATGCCAGATGGGTGGTGGGTTCTAGTCCCAGTTGCTCCTCTTCCAGTCCAGCTCTCTGCTGTGGCCCAGGAGGGCAGTGGAGGATGGCCCAAGCACTTGGGCCCCTGCATCCGCATGGGAGACCAGGAGGAGGCACCTGGCTTCGGATCGGTGCAGTGCCGGCCGTAGTGGCCATTTGGGGGTTGAACCAATGGAAGGAAGACCTTTCTCTCTGCCTCTCTCTCTCACTATCTATCTGTCAAATTAAAAACAAATATTCTAGAGCAAAAAATTTTGTCATCCATTCATAGCTTTTTTTTTTTTTTTGACAGGCAGAGTGGACAGTGAGAGAGAGAGACAGAGAGAAAGGTCTTCCTTTGCCGTTGGTTCACCCTCCAATGGCCGCCGCGGCCGGCGCACCATGCTGATCCGAAGGCAGGAGCCAGGTGCTTCTCCTGGTCTCCCATGGGGTGCAGGGCCCAAGCACTTGGGCCATCCTCCACTGCACTCCCAGGCCATAGCAGAGAGCTGGCCTGGAAGAGGGGCAACCGGGACAGAATCCGGCGCCCCAACCGGGACTAGAACCCAGTGTGCCGGCGCCGCAAGGCGGAGGATTAGCCTGTTGAGCCACGGCGCCGGCCCATAGCTTTTTTATAATATACATTTTCTATTAAACTTTCAAAGACACCCTATATACAAAAACATATTCATATATTTTGCCGTATCAATGAGTTTCTAACATGCTGTATTAAAAGCAGAATTCCTGTCTCAAAAGAATTTTTTCCTAAGACTTTTAACAATTAAAACAGAGGACAGTGGATGAATGAAGGGTAGACTCCTAAACCTTGCCCCTTTTTTTTTTGACAGGCAGATTTAGACAGTGAGAGAGAGAGAGAGAGAGAAAGGTCTTCCTTCCCTTGGTTCACCTTCCAAATGGCCACTACGGCCGGTGCTGCGCTGATCTTAAGCCAGGAGCCAGGTGCTTCTTTCCGGTCTCCCATGCGGGTGCAGGGCCCAAGCACTTGGGCCATCCTCTATTGCCTTCCTGGGCCACAGCAGAGAGCTGGAGTGGAAAAGGACCAACTGGAACAGAACCGGCGCCCCAACCAGGACTAGAACCCGGGGTGCCGGTGCTGCCGGCGGAGGATTAGCCTATTGAGCCGCGGTGCCGGCCAACCTTGCCCATTTGACCTCCCTCTCAGCTTCCTGCAGCTGGAAATAACTTGGTTGAACTCTATTTTGCATAGGACACTGATTAAAAAAGTCACTGCTTTAGGCTGCATTTTTCTTCTCCTGGCCAGTGTGACAGGGTAGTACACATTCATGAAGCACATATTTGCTGAGCACCTCCTGTGTGCAGCACACATAGTGGAACTTACATCCTAGCAGGAAAGACCAATAGTAAACAAAAACAGAGGGGCTGGCACGGTGGCATAGTGAGTAAAGCCACTGCCTGCCCTTCAGTGCTGGTATCCCATATGGGTGCCGGTTCGAGACCCAGCTGCTCTATTTCCTACCCAGCCCTCTGCTATGGCTTGGGAAAGCAGTAGAAGATGGCCCAAGTGCTTGGGCCCCTGTACCCACGTGGGAGACCCGGAAGAAGCTCCTGGCTCCTGTCTTCAGACTGGCCTAGCTCCGACTGTTGCGGCCATTTGGGTAGTAAACCAGCTGATAGAAGACCTCCTTCTCTCTCTCTGCCTCTGCCTCTCTGTAACTCTGCCTTTCAAATAAATAAATAATTTTTTAAAATCTATTAGTCCAATAAATGAAACTTTGAGGGCAGCTGAGAAAACAACAACCTTCAAAGGGTACTGACATTGCAGGAGGGTATATGGCTGAAACTGAGGTGGGAAAGGAACAGGGGTCACGTGACATGTAGGTCATGGCAGGCACTTTGCTTTTTTTTTGGCTGGGAGGAGCTATCAGGGTTGCAAAGAGAAGAGCAATGGAAGGTGCCTTTCTTAATGGGTTCACCCTGACTTTAAAAGTACGGAGAATAGACTTGGGGAAGAGGGGTTGAAACCGGAAACAGACTGTTCTAACAATCCAGGGAGAGATGATGGTGGCTTGGACTGAGAGATAATGAGGAGAAGGTGAAAAGCAGTTGAATTCTATGTTTTAAAGGTTAAGGCAACAGGATTTGCTAATGATTGTGCTTAAGAGTGAGAAGACAGCAGTCAACAGGGAAAGCACAAGTTCTTTATCCTGCTCATCTAAAGGAGATAGCAGCCTTTAACTGACATGGAGAAGGCTATGAGAACAAAACCTCACTTCCTGATACCTGGGAGGGAGCTTGGAAGGCTGGACAGGGGGCTTCCTCACCTACTGGAGGTACATAAAGAAAGAGTCAATGGGGTGGCACAGTAGGTTAATCCTCCGCCTGTGGCGCCAGCATCCCATATGGGCGCCGGTTCAAATCCCGCCTGCTCCTCTTCCATTCCAGCTCTCTGCTGTGGCCCGGGAAGGCAGTGTAGGACAGCCCAGGTGCTTGGGCCCTGCACCCACATGGGAGACTGGGAAGAAGCACCTGGCTCCTGGCTTCGGATCACTGCAGCTGTGGCTGTAGAGGCCATTTGGGGAGTGAACCAATGGAAGGAAGACCTTTCTCTCTCTTTCTCTCATTGTCTGTAACTCTACTTCTCAAATAAATAAATAAAATCTTCATAAAAAGAAAGAGTTAAGTCCTACATAGAACTAAGGCTGGAAACAAGGTTAGTTATGATCACTTATGATCAAGGGGTTATGGGAGAGCAGAGACTATGAGTAGGAGGTAGTCTGTAAGAATCCTGGAGCACAAAATAAAACAAAAAACACCCGAAGGTTTAACAGATAATGGAGTTCCACACTGCAACTAACCTTTTTTTTGACAGGCAGAGTGGACAGTGAGAGAGAGACAGAGAGAACGGTCTTCCTTCCGTTGGTTCACCCCCCAAATGGCCACTACGGCCGGCGCTGCGCCGATCCGAAGCCAGGAGCCAGGTGCTTCCTCCTGGTCTCCCATGCGGGTGCAGGGCCCAAGCACCTGGGCCATCCTCCACTGCCCTCCTGGGCCACAGAAGAGAACTGGTATGGAAGAGGAGCAACTGGGCAGAATCTGGCGCCCTGACCAGGACTAGAACCCGGGGTGCCGGTGCTACAGGCAGAGGATTAGCCTAGTGAGCCACGGCACTGGCCTGCAACTAACCTTTAAGACATTGTCACTTGTTGTTGTTGTAGTATAGTGTCAAAGAATACCCACAATTATCTGAAAAGCCTATTAAGCACTTCCACCCTTTTCCAATTATTTGCTGAGATGAGGCTGGATTTCCTTTATATATTTCAACATAAAAATCATATCAAACCAGACTAAGAAGTAGATATGAGAATTTAATTGATTCTTATTAAGTAAAACATTAAAGAGATTAGCAACAATGCCACTCTTCCCACTAATTTTCTTTTAGAAAATATAGTTGTTTCTCATAAATATTATGCTATTTGTTTTTAAAAATGGGCTTATTATTGCTATTTTAAAGTAAGTTCATATATATTTAACAAATTCTCAGTTCAAATCTAGTACGATAAATACTGGCAGAAGCAGAGCCTTCTGGAGCCCTCAGTTTTTAAGAGTAAAGGTGTCTCAGGATCACGAAGCATCAGCACTGCTAGCCTGCAGGATGTTTAAGATTTCTTTTGGTACCAAGACTTCATTAACCCTCTAATACATGGAATGTAGTTATCTAGAAACTAATCCATCTGTAAATCTTGCAGAATTGCAAAAATACAAAATATACATGAGTAGATGATAATATATACTTTTTAGATTATTTGTTATATTAATGCCCAATAAGTAAAATCAACTCGGGATACTTCAGTTCATTTTCCCAGTTCCACTGATATAAACAGACATCAAACAAAAATCTTCAATAAAAATTCAAAATTTAAAACTAAGTACCAACTTGTTATTAAACAGGGTACTGCACAGGAAATAGTACCAACTTCCTTATACACCTTTTAACTTTTCTTCTAGTCATGATTTATCATTTGAAAATTATAGTTAAGCAAAAATATTTTCTTTTTGTCATTAAGTTATACAGATGGAAATAAGTAAGCTATCATTTTGTTTCATTAAGCTCAATTTATTATAGTTATTTACTATTTCAAAAATAGTATTATATTCTATTAAATACAAATTCATTTTTATAAGATTTTTTTCATATGCAGAAATTCTATAAAACATGAAAGAATTTCTATTTGTACCTTCCTTTTTACAAACCATTTCTTGGAATCATAACTACCTCTGCAGGTAACTTTCCATTTTTTGTTTTCTTCCTATGGATCCTTTCCCTACCCTTATAAAAAGTTAAGACACAGGAAACTCAGACAATGTCTATTTGCTAGAATACATAATGGCACATTTTTTCAATCAATATGTATTAGAACTGTTAGGGTGCTCACAGGTTAGTGTCATAGTGTCTTTAATTACAGCAAGCAACTAACACAGAACTCAAACAACGAAAAGTTCGGAAACTGTGGCTGTTTATTACCCTTGCCCAGATAGGAACTGGGACTCAAACTGCTTGGATGAGATAAAAGAGAGGTTCCTTTGCAGTTCTGAGTTACTACAATTCAATCTCCTTGTTTGAGTCACTTGCCTCAGGTGAAGAAAGATTTTCGGTGGGTTTTGGGGTTGGTTCAGATGCTCCTGCTATGACCATGGCTATTTCTATGTTCTTTTCACTGGGCAACTTGCTGTCTTGGGAGTATGGTCAGAGGTCCTGAGGAGGTGCGCCACACCAAACAAGTGAAGGCTACCTACAGCTGTGATGGCTTTAACTAGCAATTAGTGGGTTTCATTTTACATCAGCCCTCCATTTTTATCACTTCCTCTATGCCAAGAGAATTTGTAATAGCTTTATTATAACTGAAAAATGCAACTACTGTACCTCTTCTATTTTCTTGGGAGAAGTCTCACTTTTATGACTTTTGAATTCTTCATTTATCTTTATTCTGGCTGCTGGAGAGAGAAACATATTTATTAGCTTTTCTAATTTATAATTCTGGTTCTAATAATTTACATGTTATTTATTATGATAGTATAGGAAACGGTTTTGCCTCCATGTAAAACAAAGCATAGGAATAAGAATTTGGGGTGATGGTTCAAGTCTCAGTTATTCTGCTTCCAATCCAGCTTCCTGCTAACGCATACCCTGGAAAAGCAGCAGATGATATCTCAAGTTCTCAGGTCCCTGCCACCCTTCTTTTTTTTTACAGGCAGAGTGGACAGTGAGAGAGAGAGACAGAGAGAAAGGTCTTCCTTTGCGTTGGTTCACCCCACAGTGGCCGCTGCCGCCGGCATACCACACTGATCCGAAGCTAGGAGCCAGGTGCTTCTCCTGGTCTCCCATGCGGGTGCAGGGCCCAAGGACATGGGCCATCCTCCACTGCGCTCCTGGGCCACAGCAGAGAGCTAGACAGGAAGAGGAGCGACCAGGACAGAATCCGGAGCCCGGACTGGGAAAAGAACCCAGTGTGCCGGCACCGCAGGCGGAGGATTAGCCTATTGAGCCACGGCGCCGGCCAGGTCCCTGCTACCCATGTGAAGACCAGGATGAAATTCTATGCTCCTGGCTTTCATCTGGCCCAGCCCTGGCTGTTGTGGGGATTTGGGGAGTGAACCAGAGGATGGAAGAGATCCCTCTCGCTCTCTTTCTGCCTTTCAAGTAACGGAAAACAAAAACAAAAACAATCCCACCAGCACAAAAAACAAAATAAAAATTTATTAAGGAAGTCTCTGGGAGAGTTTTGACAGGCTGGCAAATTTGCAAATAAACCTAACAGAAACTTTTGCACTCTAAAACTTATGGCTTCATCTGTGGACCTATAGCTAAAGGATTCTAATAAAACCAATTCAATGCTTGATTTCTATAAATCCAAGGATTTGGATTAAAATGCCTTTTTTTTTTTTTTCTTGACAGGCAGTTAGACAGTGAGAGAGAGACAGAGAGAAAGGTCTTCCTTCCATTGGTTCACTCCCCTAAATGGCCGCTACCCATACACACAAACATTAAAATAAAAATCACAGAAAACAGGAAACATAATTTTGAGTGTTTTGGCTGAAAAGTAGAATGAGTGATAAATCAAACTCTTATTCACATATGTCACTGAGATGTTGGTAACATTACAGCAGTGTGACTGAGTCCAATCTGACCTTATTGTGCTGACTGAGCATTTAATGGAACAATTCACACAAAGTATAAAGTATGTATATATAAAGTATAATAAAAGTGCAGTACATGTTAACTGTTCTTAATATGTATTTATCTTAAAAAATTTAAAGCAAAAAAATATACCATGCTGATGGAGAACAGCAATAGCCATAAACCTTCTGTCCAGATATGTTAGAAGGTGAAAACTTTGGGGGCTGGCGCTGTGGCTCAACAGGCTAATCCTCTGCCTTGCGGCGCCGGCACACCGGGTTCTAGTCCTGGTCGGGGTGCCGGATTCTGTCCCGGTTGCCCCTCTTCTAGGCCAGCTCTCTGCTATGGCCCAGGAAGGCAGTGGAGGATGGCCCAAGTCCTTGGGCCCTGCACCCCATGGGAGACCAGAAGAAGCACCTGGCTCCTGCCTTCGGATCAGTGCGGTGCACCGGTCGCAGCGGTCATTGGAGGGTGAACCAACGGCAAAGGAAGACCTTTCTGTCTGTCTCTCTCTCTCACTGTCCACTCTGCCTGTCAAAAAAAAAAAGAAAAAAAAGAAAACTTTGGGCTTCATATCAGACTGCTTAGGATAAATCTCAGCTCCACCTCTTCCTAAATATGATGGGGGCAAATCTTTTTTTTTTTTTTTTTTTTTTTTTTTTTTGACAGAGTGGATAGTGAGAGAGAGACAGAGAGACAGAGAGAAAGGTCTTCCTTTTTGCCGTTGGTTCACCCTCCAATGGCCGCTGCGGCCGGCGCACCACGCTGATCCGAAGCCAGGAGCCAGGTGCTTTTCCTGGTCTCCCATGCGGGTGCAGGGCCCAAGCACTTGGGCCATCCTCCACTGCCTTCCCGGGCCACAGCAGAGAGCTGGCCTGGAAGAGGGGCAACCGGGATAGAATCCGGCACCCCAACAGGGACTAGAACCCGGTGTGCCGGTGCCACAAGGCGGAGGATTAGCCTGTTAAGCCATGGCGCCGGCCGGGGGCAAATCTTTTCATGTTTTGTCAGTTTTTTTCATCTGAAGAAGTAGGATTATAATTGTAACCACCTCACACAGAGCCATTATGAAAATTAAATCAAGAACTCATATTAAGTACACATAAAATGGTATATATACTAAAATATTTAAATTATTTTAGGTGAATTACAGAAACTGAATCCCTAGGGGGCAATGGGACATTTTACCCCAGTGTTCTGTTAAGGGGGTTTACCAGTACATGAGGAGGAGACTGAACATGACTAACACAAAAAACTTAACGTTTAGAGCTGTGACTTCCACTTGACAGACGCTACTTAAACCAGCGGAGAGAGTGAATTTGGAATCAGTTGGGACGTTCTCTTTCACAGCTGCTGTGACTTGCAGGCTAATAAACAGCATAACAATATATGGTAGCATGTGGCTCTAGAAAATGTGAAATTTGATTACATAATGGAGGAATGGTGTAGCGTTAGGGAATCATTTTTCTGCCAAGGGCCATTTTGATTTATTTACAACATTTGTGGGTCATACAAAATTATCAACTTAAAATTAGCCTGCTGCAGATTTATTAAATTTTTAGTCCCACTAGCGGCTGCCTTGGCAGGACCACACCAAATGATTATTTGGGCCTTTTACAGCCTGTAGGCTGGACGTTCCCCACCTCAGAAAAGCTTGAACAAAGCAATGGAGAACAGTAAAATTCTTGTTCATTTTTGCTGATTCTTTATGAAAACTTGATCTTTAAAAATTTTCTTTTTGGGGGGCTGGCGCTGTGGAGTGGCGGGTAAAGCCGCCACCTGCAGTGCCGGCATCCCATATGGGTGCCAGTTCCTGTCCCAGCTGCTCCTCTTCTGATCCAGCTCTCTGCTGTGGCCTGGGAAAGCAGTGTAAGATGGCCCAAGTCCTTGGGTCCTTGCACCCGCGTGGGAGACCCAGAAGAATTTCCTGGCTCCTGGCTTCAGATTGGTGCAGCTCTGGCCATTGCGGCCATCTGGAGAGTGAACCAGCGGACGGAAGACCTCTCTGTCTCTCTGTTTCTCTGTCTCTCTCTCTCTCTGCCTCTTCTCTCTCTGTGTAACTCTTTCAAATAAATAAATAAATCTTTTTTTAAAAAAAAGTCCTTTTCTAACTAGATATTCCTCAAAGAAGTGTCATGGAAATGAATCTTTAAAACACATCACTAAAGGAAGAACAGTGAAGGTCACTCCCTGAGAAGGGTCTTGACCATATAGGGTCTTGAGGATAGATTAGCAGCCATGTAAAGAATGGACTTGCTTCCAATGGTAAGAAAAAGTACACTTGCCTTCTAATGCTCTGGCATCATTTTTAAAAACTTGTTGTCTGGTCCTGTGCAGTGTTTTAAAAAGCTGCAAAACCTGTAAAGAAAAATCGGAATTTGGGTCTCACCTCCAAAGAAAAAAATTCACAGTTTACCTAACTGTGTTACAAAGATTATACAGGATTATTTTTCTGTTGTTTCTGAGAAGATTTTTTCAAAATAGCTGGTGAAAAACAGGGCTTGACAAAATAACTTTCCCTTGTTATTTGTCTTTAAATTAAAAACTACTTGCTTTACTTTTAAAAATTACACAAAGTTCTCAAAAAGTTAAGAATAGGGGACAGGCAGTGGGATACAGCGGTTGGAGTATCATTTGAAATACCTGCAGCTCATATTGGAATGCTGGTTCTAGTCCCGGCAACTTCTGATCCTGATTCCTGCTTATGAATTCAGGAGGCAGTAGATGACAGTTCATGTGCTTGGGCCCCTGCCACCCACATGGGAGACCAAGAGGGAGTTTCAGGCTCCTGGCTTAGGCCTGGCACAACCCTGGCAGCCATCTGAGGAGTGAACCAGCAGATGGAGGATCTGTCTCCATTTCCTTGCTGTTCAAGTGGATGAACACAAACAAACATTTTAAAAGAAGTTCACAGCCGGTGCTGTGGCGTTGTGGGATAAGGCTCTGGCTGCGGTGCCAGCATCCCATATGGGCACCAGTTCTAGTCCTGGCTGCTCCTCTTCTCATCCAGCTCTCTGATATGACCCGGGAAAGCAATAGAAGATGGCCCAAGTCCTTGGGCTCCCACACCTGTGTGGGAGACCCGTTAAAAGCTCCCGGCTCCTGGCTTCGGATTGGATCAGCTCTGGCCATTGCAGCCATTTGGGGAGTTAATCAGAAGATGGAAGACTCTGTCTCTCCCTCTGTTTGTAACTCTTCCTCTAAAATAAATAAAATCTTTTAAAAAATGTATCAACTGGGGGCAGGCATTTAGCCCAGTGGCTAAAATGCCACTGTCTCACATTTTAGTGCCAACACCAGCTGAAGCTACTAATTCCAGTCATCTGCTATGCAGACCCTGGGAACTAAAAGGTGACTTGCTCATGTGAGCAGGTTCCTGACACTCTGGGGTGAGCTCCCAACTCCCACCTTCGGTTCAACACTCCCCAGGCGGGAAAGCATTACGAGTCAGCCAGCAAATGGGAGCTCCTTCCCTCTGCCTCTCAAGTAAGTTAAACAACAATAAAAACAAAAATCCTAAGAGATATTTTATCTCATCTGAAGCAAAGCCCAGTTCTCAAGTCAAAAGATGCATGTCCACTTTGCCTATAACTGAATTGAGACATGCTTCTTGAAAAGTTTGCAATCCTCTTGCCAGAGACCATTCTTCCAAAATAGCCAACTTTACCAGGCTACAGTAGTCTCTTTACTTTTCCTTCCTTCCTTCCTTTCTTTTTCTCTCTCTCCTTCCTCCCTCCCCCCTCCCCCCCTTATTTGACAGAGTTACACAGAGAGACAGAAAGGTCTTCCTTCCTTCCTTCACCCCAGAAATGGCCGCTACGGCTGGAGCTACGCCAATCCAAAGCCAGGAGCCAGGTGCTTCTCCTGGTCTCCCATGCGGGTGCAAGGCCCAAGCACTTGGGCCATCCTCCACTGCCTTCCCGGGGCCACAGTAGAGAGCTGGACTGGAAGGGGAGCAACTGGGACTAGAACCCAGCGCTCATATGGGATGCTGGCGCCAAAGGCGGAGGATTAACCAAGTGAGCCATGGCGCTGCACCGGCCCTGTCTCATCTTTTTTTAAAATTTTAATTTTATTTGAAAGGTAGAGAGACAAAGAAAATTCTATCCGGTTCACTCCCCACACGCCTTCAATAGCCAAGGCTATGTCAGGGTGAATTGAGGGGCCCAGAATTCCATCCAGTCTCCCATGTGGGTGGCAGGGCCCAAGTACTTGAGACATCATCTGTTGCCTTGAGTGAGCCTGAGCAGGAGGCTAGATCAGAAATGAGGAGCTGGGATTCAACCTGACACTCAGAGATGGGATGCAGGTATCCCATACAACAACGGAGCTGCTCTGCCAAATGCCTACCCCTGATCTTTCTTAATATATTGAGGCTTTCACCTTCTCTTAAAATAATACAAACACAAAATCAGGAATTTATTATATTTTAAGAGACCCCAAAAGGAAGTTTCTAACAATTTAGGCAAGTCTGATTGCGAGTTCTCAAAAGCAAAGAGGAAAGCTGAGATCCAAGAACACGCTGAGTGTGTGTGGGAACAAATGGAGAGAACAGAGTCTGGAATTTCTGCAGAAGACAGGTTGTGAAGAGGCTTTAGCGAAAGGGTGCGTTCATCTCACACTTCCTGAGCACCTTGCACAAAGACAGTTAGAACTGTTCTCCCAATGCTGCTCTTTCTGCTCTTTCTCACTTACAGTTATTACAGGTCACTGAGTTCCTCAAGTCAGAAATCTGAAGGTCATTTTTTTTTCTTTTTTAAAAAAAGTTATTTATTTCTTTGAGAGGCAGAGAAGTAAATATATAGAGGAGAGGGGGAGAAGGGGATAAGGGAAGAGGGAAAGAGAGATCCCACCTGCTGATTTACTCCCCAGTGACCCAATCCCTTAGCCATCACCACCACCTCCCAGGATCCCCATCAGCAGGAAGCTGGAGTCAGGAGCTGGGACCAGGTAGTGAACCTAGGTGTGTTAACCGCTAGGCCATCTGCCTGCCCTACAGGTCAAGTACCTGACCCTACTTGTGGAAACCTTAGGACTGTCACTCATCTTTTTCATATCCTCCAACCCTCCAATCCCCATACCTTCCTTGTATCTCCCTGAGATGTTTGATAAAGGTTTGCCACACTGCCACCACTGCCTTTTTCCTCCAGGCTGCTCTCCAGAGAGCAGTATTCAACAGGGACATAGCACAGTGTGCTAAGCACCGTCTTGTGTTTTATGCACAGTCATATGTTGCTTAATGACAGGGATATGGTTTAAGAAACATGTCATTAGGTGATTTTGACATTGTGCAGACATCATAGAGCATGTTTACACAAAGCCAGGTGGTACAGGCCACACAACGTGCTCTCAATGCAATTAAGAAACCTAATAAACACAAGACATAGACGGCTACTGCTGCGTAATGTGGCAAACTACTTTACAATGACTTATTTTTATAAGTCGAAGGAATACCTCTACAAAATGAGAACAAAAGGTTTAGTATAGTAAATACATAAACCAGTATGCCAGCGTTTATCATTACCAAGTGTGAGGATCACGGACTGTATATAATTGGATGTGCTATACTTTTATTTGACTGGCAGTGCAGTAGGTTTGTTTACACTAGCATGACCACAAACATGTGAGTAATGTGTAGTGCTTGCAGACAGGACATTTTCAGCTCCACTACAGTTTTACGGGATTACATTTCTGTGCAGTCATCATTGACCAAAAAGTCATTATGTTGTGCATGGCCGTAATGATAAATCCATAATATCAAAGGCAGACACCAAAAGAGAAACAGGGAATGGGGAGAAAACTTAAAAATAAAACAAAACTAAAAACCAAATGACCATAACAAACTTCTTCAGAAACTTGAATTATTGAAAACATAGAATAACAACAAATACAAGCTATAGTAAATTTATAAAGGAATATTCGGAAAACTCGCCAGAATCAGATATCAAGTGACAGTGAAGATGAAGAAGAAAACTACCTCACATGCAGACTAAACATTTAGAGTTATAGATCGAGATATAGAAAATAGAGAGTAGTCTAGAAGGTCCAACCTATTGACAGGAGTACCAAAAAGAATAGACAGGAGGAACAAGTTAAAAGGTAAATCAAGAAAATTTCACTAAGTAAACCACTTAAGTTGCTAGACACAAAGGATTCTACCAAGTATCCAATATAAAACTCATATCATAGCATTTCATGATATAAATTCTGCACATTGCTGATAGAGAAAAAATAATTTATATGCAGAGGATTATAAAGTCAGAAGGCATTTGACTTCAAAATAGTATCCCTATAAGAAAGAAAATAATCTAACAATAATTTCAAGTTTTGAAAGAAAAGGTGCAGCTCAGAATACCATACACAAACTACCACCCCAATACAAGGGCAAGCAGACATTTTCAGAAAGGTCAAGTTTTTAAAACTGTTGTATATCCTTTATTAAAATGCTAAAGAAGAATCTGCTTGATGAAAACAAGAGGGTGACTCACAAAATCTAACAACGTGTGATTTAAAATAGGAGACAAAGAGAGGAGGGGGAAGGACAAATAAATGCCCACAACTGGTCCAAAGGACAGGAAAAGATTGGCCTGCTCCAGAAAAGATACTGTTGGAAGTTATTAATTTCAAGAAAAGCTAAGAATTAGAAAAGAAAGGCAATGCAATCATGTACTATATTAGAGGGCCCAGCTAGGGACAGTTTTTACATAGGAATAATAGGATCAAAGGTTAAAAGTGAATGACCACCTTTTATATACTAAGAAGACAGGAGGTAAAGGGGGAGATTAGCCCTAATCTTCCATGGTTAAAAGTCAATAAAGGGTAAGTCCAAAGGGGAAAGCAACAATAAAGAGCAGTCTAAACATGTTGTTTAGAAGCAGGGAGGCAAGATAAAATGATTAAAAGGGCCTTTCCCTGCAGGAATTAAGAACCAATAGAAGGAGGTAGGTAATTATTAGTTTTCTGTAACACCTTTTAGCACTATATATGCATTCACATCTTTATAAAAATATATTTTAAATAGGGAACGAGAGGGTGCAGTGATTAGGACACCACATGGGATGACCACATTGCACATCAGAGTGCCTGATTTAAGTTCTGCCTCTGTTTTTCATTCTAGCTTCCTTCTGATGCATACGCTGGGAGGCAGCACATGATGACTCAAGTGTTTGGGTCCCTGCAACTTACTCTGGCTTCAGCCTGGCCCAATTATGGTGAAATATTAATAATGAAAATACATTAATTACCTTAAAAAGAAAAATAGGACACTATTAAAAACAACTTACAGAAGGGGAGAAAATATTTGCAAATCATACATATGAGAAAAGTCTAGTAGCTACAGTATATAAACTCTTACAACTCAATGACAATTTTGAAATCCCTAACTTTAAAACATACAAATGTTTATTTATTTTTAAATTTATTTGAAAGGCAGACAGAGAGGCAGACAGAAACAGAGATCTTCCACCTGCTAGTTCACCACCCAAAGACCTGCAATAGCCAGGGAAGCGCCAGGCCAAAGCCAGGTGGCAGCAATCAATCCAGATTTCCCAGGCAGGTGGCCAGGACCCAACCACTGAGCCATCACATGCTATCTCCCAAGGTGCATATTTGCAGGAAGATGGAACTGGAAGTGGAGCCAGGATTAGAATCCAGACACTCCATTATGGAATGCAGGCATTCCAACTATGTCTTCAAATACTAGACCAAATGTGTACCCCTGGGCAAAAGATTTAAAAGACATGTTTATTTATCTGAAAGGCAGGGTGACAGAGAGAGGCAGAGACAGTAACAGAGCAAAGAGGGATGAAAGACACAAAGTTATCTTTCATCCACTGGTTCACTCCCTTAAATACCTGCAACTGCTAAGACTGGGCCAGGCCCAAGACAGGAGCCAGGAAGTTAACCTGGATCTCCCATGTTGGTGGGCAGGGCCACCATCTGCTGCCTTCTCAGCTGCGTTAGCAGGAAGCTAGACTGGAAATACAGTAGCTGAAAGCTGAACTGACCTCGGCTTAATCTGTTGCACCATAAATTCTGCCCCTAGGAAAAGGATTTGAATAGAAATTTATCTAAAATAAGAATGCACAATGAGCCATGAAAAGATGCTCAACATCATTTTCCATCTGGGAAACAGAAACCTAAACCTTGATAAGAAACCCCTTTACTACAATCCAATATGATGCCTAAAGTAAAAAAGATAGTAACAAGTATTGGCAAGGATGGAAAAATTGGAGTTCTTATACTTTGTTGGTGGGAACGTAACACGGTGTAACTGCTTTGGAAGAGTTTGGCATTTGCTGAAAAGTTAAATATACCATATTATATGACCCAGTAATTCCACTATTGAGTGTAAATATAGGATACACAAAAGCTATACATTAATGTGCATAGCAGCAATATTCATTATAGCCAGAAAGTGGAAAAAAAATGTCCATCAACTCATGAATGCATAAATAAAATGTGGATTATCCACAGTGTTATGGCTTGAATTGTGTCTTCCCAAAGGTCCTGTTAAAATCCTAATCTCAAGTACCAGTGTGACTTTATTTGGAAAAAGGGTCTTTGAAGACATAACAAAGACAGGGTTATTATCATGAGGTTAGTATTACAACCACACCAAAACTAGACAAAGATATCAAACAAGTCCTCAGTAAGTAATAGCAGTGAAGATCCAACAATATAAATTATACAGCATGATCAAGTGAGGTTTAGCTGAAGAAAGCAAGATGCTTTAACATCTGAAATAACTGAAAATCAATCCATGTAATACACTGTATTAACAGAATAACAATGAAAAAAGATCAGGTTATTAGGGTGACTCTAATCCAATAGGACTAATGTCCTGAGAAATACAGTCGTGTGAAGACAACAAAAGCAGCCGCTGGTGTGATACAACAGCAAGCTAAAGAACACCAAGGATTAACAGCAGGAAAGAAGAAAAGAAAGCAGAGATTCCAGAATTTCAGAGGGAGCACAGTGCTAACGACATGTTGACTAGGACTTCTAGTTTACAGATCTGTGAAATAATAAATTTCTGTTGTTCTAAGCCACCCAGTTTATGGCACAGGTTGAATACTCTTCACCCAAAATATCTGGGACCAGTAGTGTTCCTGATTTCAGACCTGCACCGTTAACGGCAGCCAGAGAAAATGAACAGATTTCAGTACTATGAAATGGACTGCTTGTAACAGGTAACTGAAAACATGGAAGTGGCTTTGGAACTGAGTAATGTACATAGGAAGGGGACTAGCATTGTGGCACACTGGGATTAAGCTGCTTCTTAAGAGTCTGGCATCCGTATCAGACTGCCAGTTCATCCTGATATTCCACTTGCAGGGAGCATATGGGAAGGCAGAAGACAGCTCCTACTGGGGCTCCTAATACCCATGTGGGAGACCAGATTAGAGTTCTGGCTCCTGGATTCACCTTGAACCAGCCCTGGCTGTCGCTGTCATTTGAGAAGTGAACCAGTGGATGAAGATTTCTTTCTCTCTCTCCCTTCCTCTCTATTTTTCAAACACACAATCTTTAAAAAAAAAATTTTTTTTTGAAGTGCTTGATTGTAAAAGCCTACACTGTTTTGGTAAATATATGCATTTTAAAAGCATTATGGAATGTAGCAGGTAAAGCTGTCACCTGCAGTGCAGGCATCCCATGTGGACACCGGTTCAAGTCCCAGCTGCTCCACTTCCAATATACCATGTTGGTATATTGGAATATACAACATGGTATACAATATGGTACATTGGAAGTGGCCTGGGAAAGCAAAAGAAGATGGCCCAAGTCCCTGGGACTCTGCACCCCTGTGGGAGACCGAGAAGAACCTCCTGGCTTCGGATCGGCGCATCTCTGGTCATTGCAGCCACCTAAGGAGTGAACCAGTAAATGGAAGACCTACCTCTCTCTCTCTCTCTCTGCCTCTCTGTAACTCTGCCTTTCAAATAAATAATCTTTTTTAAAAAAAATTATAGAAATCCAGGGAGTTTAATTATGCAAGAGTGGTAAAAGACAGGTACATAGCACTAGGAAAGTTTAATGTGTATAAACCTAACCATTTCACACACTACTTAAGGGGAAAAAAGAGAAAAAGATGACTCCATTAATATAATGAACTCTATCTCGAATATAAGAACTTGTGTAAGAAAAAGAAAATTTCACTATTGCTGCACAGAACCATTGGAGCTAATATAATCTTGGAGCTTATCAATTTTATTAAAATGCTGAAAGCTAGGTCACAGACTGTCTTCCTCTTTTACTTAGGTTGATTGGATAAATTTATGCATGGTATATGGAAAAAGGATTCTTTATAGTCAAATCAGTATGAATCCGACATTGTCACTTATTATAAGCCTGGATAAACTATTTACCCCTTTGACCTCAATATTCTTAAGTAATGGGCCAATTTGAACAGTGTATAAGTATGATATAATTTCTGTACTAGATTCCACTTTAGACAGTCGTATTTATGCATCCCTTCAAAGTCTCTTCCCTAGTACAGCCACGGCTTTGGGCACTTACTACACTGTTCGCGTATTAAATGCTTACTTACTGTTGTTCCATATTTCTTCAAAGCCTTCTAGGTCACCTTTGTGTCCTCCACATTTACTCAGTATAGGTGCCTACTAAAGATGGTATGCCTTGGCAAGTGTTGGTGGAATGAATCCTACTTAATTTCAATTGTATCCATGTCCTCCAAGCAACCTGCCATTTCAATGGCTTCCCATGTGCTAGTTTCTTTCTGAAATACTTTGTTCTAGCTGATTAGTGTCAAACGTCAGGCCTCACCTTATTTATACCACCTTGAGGCTTCTTTTTCTTTTTTTTTTTTTTTGTGTTCCTCCAAATAGAATAAATCCTAGTTATATGTGTACAGAACACACTGTATTTTCATTCTGAAGCACTTATTACAATTGTAATTAAAAACTTGTTCAAAATCTTACTACCAGCTAGACTTCATGAAGGCTCCCGGGGTCAGTTTACTTTTGCATCCGTGAAGCCTGGTCGATACGGGCTGCACGCTGGCTAGCATTTACCATTATTAATAGCTTTCACGGGCAGTCACTATATTCCTCACATGGATAACGCTGTCCAAGTGTTCCTGTGGGTGCTGTGACACACATTAAAGTCTGCTGATAACCCAAGATCAGAAGCACTGAGGACAACCTGGTGGCTCCGTCATTCACCAGCCCAGCGCACTGCTTTCCCTCACGGGGCTGTAGCAGGCCTTTCCCCCTCCCCAGTCCGATTCCTGCTCACCAGCAGCACCCGCGAGTCCCGGCTGGCCGTTCTGACGGCGTTAACCTGAAGTTAACCGCCGGCTGCCCCCGAAGATGCGTGCCCCGGCCAGGAACAAGCATCGGCTTGACAAGAAGGGAATCAGACCCGGGACTGAGAGGGGTGACCTGGGAGGGGCCGGGGCTCCCGCTGCACACTCAGATCTCACGGCTCTCCGCTCCGTCTGGCTAAGGGAGTGGTACTTTGGGCGAGCCGTGTCTGTGCGAACTCGGCTTCCTCGGCTCCTGGGCTGCTGTGCACCTCTGTGTGTCCCCGCCAGCTGTGCCCATCAGCATAGGCTGCAGCTCAGGACGGCCGGCGCATCGCCCACGCCTCCCCGAGCTGGGCCGGGCTGAAACCGGGGCGGTGCTCACGGGGCTGGCCCGCATCAGACACGCGCTCCGCACCCTATTAGGAAGCAGAAGTACGAGCGCCCGGGCAGCCTCCCTCCCACCTCCTCCGCCCTCGGCTGGCCACTCGGCTCCTCTGAGGCAGCGGCCGCGTCCTCCATGGCGGGTCCCGCGCCCAGCCGCCAGACTCCGGAAACCTTCGAAAGGCCACCCCCTGACCCTCCCAGTCGGCACCACCCCACCCGCTCCTGAGCCCTGTCACCTTCGCCGCCCGACCCATGGCTCTCCTCGCCGCGGCGGCCACTTCTGTAGTGGTCGCGTCGCCCCGCCTCTTGGCAACCAGTTAAAGCCGAGCGTGGAGTATCCAACGCCCTGTAGCCACGTTCCTAGAGCGCCGCAACCAATCACTAGGCAGTATTTCCTTCGTTGCCCCGCCTTCATCTGGAGGACGACGGAGAGGTGTTGCTTACCCGTAAAACCGCGAGAAGCTGCGGAGCCCAATTACTGGCGGCTGGAAGAGAACGGAAATCACCTTTCCGCCATGTTAGTTAGGGGCAGAGACACTTCCGGCCCAAGAAGCTTCTGGTGCATAGATCGGGTTATTTAACGGATAGCGTCTGCACTTGTGCGTCATTGGCGTCCTGTTTGGAGGTCAGGCCCGTCTGTTAAAGAGCCCTTACTTGAACGTTCCCAGCTGCAACCATTTCCAATGAAATGTGCATAAATAAGAGCAGAGCACTCACCACCACAACCTGGTTTCAACGCTGACTCCTCAAAGTTTTATTTGTACTTTCCCTCACTTAACTCATGCAGACACTGAGGTTGAGAACTTACTCAAGTTCACGTGGCTACTAAATGGAAGTCTGGGGTACAAATCCACTGTGTCTGGCCCCAAAGCTTCCAGTCTCCCTCTGCATCCTGCCTTCTCAACTTGCCTTGTTACTTGGTTCTGCTGTAAAGAGGCTGCAAATGGGTGGTTTATTAGTAGCATCATGGTCATAAACAATCATAAAGCACTTCAGTGTTTTACTTTATGTCTTTACAAGCGTCAAGAAAAATAGCAACTTTGTGCTGATTTCATATCTATACCTGCACAGCATTCCTGGTAGAAAGATTTGGACCAATGAGTCCCCAAGGCCCTTTTCCTTTTCTGTGGTCTATTAATTTAAAGATTATTGTAAGTCATCAAAAGCTAACGAGATAATTGTCCGCTTTTTAAAAAAATTATTATTAAGGTGTATTAGACATACAGAATACTTAATGTGAGTGATTAAACAAGCGGAACTGGATAATGCCTTTTATCTAGGGAATCATGAAGCCGGTGTGGGAAATGTATGGCCAGGGCAGTGTAAGGCCAGCAAAATCATTTGGTCTGCCCCTGCCAAGGCAACCACAGGCAGGACTTTTAAATTCAGTAAATCTGGCAGGCTAATTTTCAAGTTGATAACTTTGTATGCCCCAGGTGTGATGTTACAAATAGCCAAAAGGCCCTTGGCAGAAGACAGGTTCCCCATATGATGTTGTATTACAGCATCTTCTGAATGCTGACCATGAGGAAAAGATGCTTTTCTCCATTTTCCAGTTCAGGATCATTGCCCAATTTCTGGCTAACTAGGGTCCTGTATTCGGTTAACCAAAACTCCTTATCTGCTGATATCTGGAAATAGTTTCTATAGTGCCAAAAAGTCAATTCAGTCTTGGGGTTTCTCTTATATTGATCTATGGGGTTCCTTCAATGGCTCCACAAATGAGGTGGCTCTTTACTGTTTTGGTTGTTATTGGGAATATGTCCTGATCTGTATGCATCTCCAATTTTATGGCATAGAGCTGAATAAGAAATTTCAACATGTTCACAATGTGAGTATGTGGCACTGTGTAGTAGACAAAATAATGGTTCCAAAAATGTCTATGCTTACATCCCTAAAAGCTATGATTCTATTACACGACAAATGGGACTTTGCAGATATGATTAAGGATTTAGGATGGAAAAGTTATCCTGGATTGTCTGGTAGGCCAAATGTAAGCACAAGGATCTTTGTAAGTGGAAGAAGGAAGGGAGGGAGGTTGGAAGAGCCTCCACTGCGGGCTTTAGAGATTAAGGAAGAGGAAGGTGCTACAAATCATGGAAAGTAGGTAGTCTCTGGAAGCTGGAAAAAGCAAGGGAAAGGATTTTCCCTAGAATTTCTGAAAAGAAGGGAGCTCTGCTGGAAACCCAGACTTTAATTCAGCAACACTCAGTCTCACTTCCAGAATGCCACCTCTTCACGGATCTGCCATTTTCAAAGGCAGTATTGTAAGCTGCTGTTTAAATAATCACATCTGCTGCTTTCACTCTGTGTTCTGTCTTTCTTTTACAAAGGTCCTGGTCCTTACATGAGGCTTCCTTGGTTAATCCAGCAATCTTCTCATCTCATGATCCTTAACTTAATCAAATTGCAAGAATCTCCTTTGCAATGTAAGGTAAGATATTCACAGGTTCTAGGGATTAGGCCTTGGGCATCTGCTGCCTTACCTACCCCTCCTAGTTTGGGTGAGCACATTCAAAAAGGCTGACATGGAAGGAAACGAGGTAGGAGAGCAGACATGTTGCTGATCACGTGGGGCCGTAAGCCACGGTAAGCGTGTTTTCTTTTTTTTTTTAAAGACTTATTTATGAATTTGAAAGTCAGAGCCACACACAGAGAGAAGGAGAGGGAGAGAGAGAGAGAGAGAGAGAGAGAGAGGGTCTTCCATCCACAGGTTCACTCCCCAGCTGGCCACAACGGCCGGAGCTGCGCCGATCCAGAGCCAGGAACCAAGAGCTTCCTCCAGGTGTCCCACGTGGGTGCAGAGGCCCAAGGACCTGGGCCATCTTCTACTGCTTTCCCAGGCCATAACAGAGAGCTGGATCGGAAGTGGGCAGCCGGGTCTCGAACTGCTGCCCACATGGGATGCCGGCACCGCAGGCTGCAGTTTCACTCGCTAAGCCACAGTGCTGGCCCCCAGTATGTTTGTTTTCATTCTGTAATGGGATGCCATGGATTAGTACTAGCAGGACAGTTGCAACATGATTTATATTTTATAATTTGGGGTGCTTTTTTTGCAAACTGTTGTGGGAGGAGAGAATCTCTCCCAACTAGGAGGATCTCAAAGTACTTCAGGCAACTTATGGTACAGGCTTAGACTGGAGTCTTTGAAGGTGGAGGAAGTGAGAGGTGATTAGAATCCTGATATGTGTTGAAAACAGAAGAAAGATTTAGAGATTTTTCTAGGTTTTTAGCTTGACCAGCTGGGTGAATGGTGATAGCAAATACAGCAAGAGGAAGTTTTTGTTTGTTGTGGAGGAAGTAAAAACAAAGTTGAACTTCCTGATATATATCCAAGTGGGGGTAGTGAGTAGGTAGCCATGTGTTTCATAGACCATTTTGAAATTAAGTTAACAGGCAGATCAGGAGACAAGTACTTTGGAGTAATTTCTCTATAGGTATTTAAGCTTTTGGATTGAGTGAGAGTTAGCTGTATTTATTAGTTAAACCAGCACACTTTTTTTTTTTAACATTTAAGAAAATAATTTCCAGTTTCCTGCTGTTGAATCCTTGGGAGGTAGCAGATAATGGCTCAAGTGCTTGGGCCCCTGCATCCATGTGGAAGACTCTATGTAGTATGGATTCCTATCTTGGCTTGGTCCATCCTGGTTGTTGCAGGCATCTGGGGAGTGAACCAGCACACTGAAGTGCGTGCTCTCTCTCTCAGTGTGGCTCTGCCTTTTAAGTGGATGATAAAAAAAAAAAAAAAACTTAAAAAAAGTAGAACTCCAGTTTTAAAAAAAAATTGAGTCTCTCTCACACACACACACACACACACAGAGAGAGAGAGAGAGAGAGAGAGAGAGAGAGAGAGGAGAGACATATAGAACAATCTTCCATTTACTGGTTCACTGCCCAGTGGCCACAGTGGCCAGAGTTGAAGCGGACCACAGCTGGGATTTGGAAACACAATTCAGTTCTCCCACACAGGTGGCAGGAGCCCAGTCACCTGAGCCATCACCACTGCCTCCCAGGGTCTGTGTCAGCAGGATGTTCACTGAAGTCAGGAGGCAGAGCCATTCCCAGCTACTTCTGTTGTGGAATGCAGGATCTTAACTGCTGGTCAAACGCCCAGTCTGTGATTTAACCTTTTACTTTGACCATTTCAAGTGTACAGAAAAGTGGCAAGAATAATACATAGAATGAGCATATACTTTTTACTCAGATTGCACAAATGTTAACATATTACTGCAAATGCTTTTGTCCATTTTTCTATTTTTGTATATATGGAATCTCTCTCTCTGAGCTGTTTGAAATCAAATTGCAGAAATAAACCTTGCAACTCCTAAATACCTCCATGGGTTTTTGTTCCCCTACAAGCAAAGGCATTCCCTTTCATCAGCAGTACTCAAAGTATGGTTCCAGGGCCAGCAGGAACTCCAATTTGTAGGACTCTACCCCAGACCAAGTGATTTTGATAATTTTGCTGTGGTTATGAAAGGAGATGTTAACATGACTTCCAATCTCTAACTACCTTAATAAGAGATTAACATTATTTAGATTAAGATTTCACCAAATGTCCCAGTAATGTCTCTGATAGCAGCAAATGGGAGTTTTGAAATGAAAATGAATCACTAATTTAGGAGACAATTTCACAGGTAAGCTGTAATCACATAGGGCAGTTCAGGAGGTATAGTTGATTTTTCCTAAAGATGGACACTTGGAAATTGGGCGTTCGCTAGAGAAGAGGGCCAAGCACACACCCATTGAGAGGTCTGGAACTGGAGGCTCACCAGGAGGAGACAGAGCATTCACACAGGTAGGAGCGTGAAGACTGTCGCTGAAGGTCAACAGTGGCGAATAATGCCGAGAGGTCTAGTGGGATGTGTACTGGAGCTGCCTGTAGGATTTTGTGAGTGGAGGTCCCTAGTGACCTCAGCAAGAGGGAAATGGGCTCAGAAATCAAAGTCGATGAGCTGGTGTTATGGCTCACTGGATTAAGCCAAAGCCTGTGATGCTGCCATTCCATACTGGAGTACTGTTTGAGTCCTGGCTGCTCCTCTTGACATGCAGCTCTCTGCTAATATGACTGGGAAAGTAGCAGATGATGGCTGGAGTACTTGGGCCCCTGCCACCCATGTGGGAGACCAGGATGGAGTTCCTGACTCCTGGCTTCTGCCTGGCCCATCTGGGGCTGTTTCCACCATATGGGGGAGTGAACCAGTAGATGGCAGATCTCTGTCACTCTCCTTCTAGCGTCCTGCCATTCAAATAAATAAAATAAACCTGAAAAGAAATGAGAGATGAGCAAAGTAGACACAGTATGTGGAAAACTAAGCGATAGGGCGGGAGATGCAGGACTGAGGAAGGTTCCGTTCCGTTAAGGTGGAGCATCTTACAGGATGATGGCGGCTGGGCAAACTACTTTGTAGAACGTTCTAGGGAGGTTTGCAAACTACTGATGCCTGCGTCGCCCCGCCGGATACTCTGATTTAATTGCTCTGGCGTGCAGCCAGGTTCAGGATTTTGAAAAGCTCCCCAGGTAATTTTCCTGTGAATTCAAGGTTGAGAACCACTGCTAGACAGAGCAGAAGCATGGAGGGCTTCACTGCAGCCGCGAAGACCTTCAGCTGCACAGAAGTGCAGCTGGGGCCTCAGCCAGCATTGTGGCCAGGACCGCCTGAATTCTCAAATCTCTCTTACAGGACTCAGCTTTTCCCACCAACGTGGCCAGGCGAATTAAGGGCTAACATCAGTGACTCCACTTCCCCGGATCCAGGAAAAGAATAAGTAAGTGCGGCGCGGGTGCGTCTCCCTGGAGCCGCCTCGGCCAGTCCCTGGGGGCGGCTCCCTCGCGGCTCCCGCGCGCGGGCCGCACCCGCCGCCCGGGTCGCCGGTGCGCACGCGCGGGCGCGCTCGGGCCCGGGAGCTGCGGTCGGTGCGCAGGCTTGGCCGCGCGCGCCCGCCCTCTGCCGGCTCCCGGCGTCCTCCCTCCTCTGCGCTTCTCCCGGGGCCGCGGCGCGGGAGGCAGCCCGAGATGGCAGATGAGATCGCCAAGGCTCAGGTCGCCCGGCCTGGTGGCGACACGATCTTCGGGAAGATCATCCGCAAGGAAATCCCGGCCAAGATCATTTTCGAGGATGAGCGGGTAGGGGCCGGGGTCGCGTCGCCGGGCGGTGGGCTGAGGCGCGGGCCGGCGGCCTGCGGACACGCGGGCTTTCGGCCGAGGGACGGGCCCCCCGCCAGCGGGCAGGGCCGCGGACGCCCGGAGGCGGCCTGCCGGCGCGTGCCGGCGCTCCGGTTACGCGTTATCAGCGGCGGGCGCGGGCCGGGCCGCGGGGCCCAGGCGCGTGTGCGGGTCGCGCCGGCTCCCGGCTGCCTGGGACCTCGCCGCTGTCAGGAATCTCGCAATCTCGTCAGCGCTCTGCCTGACTGGGAGAAACCCGATCGCGCCCTGACTCGGGCCCAATCTCCGCGATCTCCCGCGCGCGGCCGGCCTGCCCTGGCCGTTCCGGGGCGCTGCTCCGGCCTGCAGGCGCCCCCGGACCCGGAGATAAGCCCGCGCCCACGCCCGGGGTTCGCTTCATCCCACGTTCCCGGCCGAGGGTTTCCGCGCTCAGAAGCGGTCGGAAGATTCCTTTTATATTCGACAGGAAACTCTTGCACGTCGAGGAGCTAAACATGAAGGTTTTATTTGGTTGGTTTCGTTGGAGGTGGAGTCCCTGTTGATGGGTAAATTGCCAGTGTTTCGCGGACTTTGGTGTTTGTGGGTGTGGATCTCAGATACTCAGCTTGGCAAGATGCTTGGTTCGTTTAGTTAGGAAAAGTTTCTGCAAACATATGTCAGAAATGGGGAGTATAAGAAAACGATTCATCTGACGCTGCTAGTAGTATTTACTTAGATTCAAAGCGTTAACTAAGATTGAATTCGGTTCCTTAAAGGTGAATTTCGTTTAACTACCTTTATCTGTCGCTCGTTAGGAGGGTCTTCTTTTGTTTTAGAAGCATGATGTCTATCTAAAAGTCCACAGTTGCGTACTGTGAATGATATTCGAAATACTGACGTTTGAACCACGGCATGAAGTGTTCTAAATGATGCAGCATTTTGTAGGGCGTGCCCGGTAAGGTTTCCCCAAAGACACATACACACCGGTGGCTTTAAGCATCAGTAGAGAGCCGAGGGCACGAAAACATTCATGTCGTATGTTTAGGAACAGACGCTTCCAGTGTGGTTGGGAATTTGTCTAAATGCTACTTAAACTACTCAGTTCCACAAAAGAAAATGGGCCTATTTCTTAAGTAGTTGAGTAGAATGGGTATTAATAAGCTATCAAATATGTGACTACCAATCACTACAGTAAAGGAAAAAAACAGAAAACTAAGACTTTGACCTTGGAAAGATGGGGGAAGGGAGTGGGCAGGAGGGACAGAGGGGAATCAGGAGTTCCTTCAGAAATTCTGTGTTGGGAAGGCAGAGGTTGGAGCTGAGGGAGAGCACTGCGGTAGAGTGGGGTGGGCGGCAGCTGGAGAAGCCCCGAGGGTGGCGCCCTGAGAAGGACCCCAGATCAGCCTGGAGGGGTCGACGGACTGGGAGGCTCATTTCTGCTCATCCACTGGCTCTGTTTAAATGCCACTTGCTTAGAGTGGCTGTCCGTCACACTCAACTTCCATCAGGTTTTGCGAGGTAATCATGTATTTCACCCTTTGCTCTTCTTTCCCAACATGCACGACCTTTGGTAATTACACTTTTATTTGTTTAAAGTCAGTGTTCCATGAGCCTCAAAAGTTGCACAAGAAAAGGCCTTGTGAATCCTGTAGATTCCTTAGCATCTAGTACAGCGACTTCCACGTGGTTAGTGCTCAGTATATACTTGAAGTGTTAGCCTACTAGATGATGTACTGAAACTTGGATTTTTTTCCTCTTTCCTAGTGCCTTGCTTTCCACGACATTTCCCCTCAAGCACCAACACATTTTCTGGTGATCCCTAAGAAACATATATCCCAGATTTCCGCAGCAGAGGAGGCTGATGAAAGTGTAAGTAAATTCCTGACAGTTTCTTTTCTTGCTTTTTAAAATGGGGGATCAAACTTTGTCCTTAAAGTGATGTCACATTTTCATCTTCCTAAGGGTATTACCAAAAGGAGTCCAATGTGCTATATAAAGTGTGATTTTTTTCTAAAGGGGGTACCTTCAGAAATAAGATTTATTTTATTAGCATGTCTTCAGACCAGGAATTGGCATAGTATGTTTCAATCAGACAGAAATATATGAATGGAAAATATTAAAGCTGTGAAATTCTGGTGTTTGAGAGAAAGTTACTGACTCTTGGAGGGACTGCTAGAGCTAGTCAGAATTGATTACTTAACTGTAGAAGGAATGAAGAAACCTGTGACATAAAGATGTTACTTGTAAAGCATAATAGTACAGAAACTACTCATAAAATAAATAGGTTTTAATATCTTACATCCTACTGGATAGGATTTCTAATTGTTATAATTAGAACTCTGAGTGGTCACAAAAAGGTAAATTATCTTGAGTAAACTCAGTAAGATGGAATTATATCACATTGAAAGATTTTGTAAATTTCCATCATTTCACCCGTATGCATAAGTTGCTCCTTCTGTGAGGATTTATGACATTTGTTTAACTATCAGGGTTTTTTAGACCTATAGAGTAAATATTTTTCCAAAGGAAATCTTTACTAAAAGCTTGAATTTCTCAAGCTATTTTAATCTTCATTATTTTAGTGAACATCATTTTGTTGTTTATAGAACTTTATAGAAATACTTTTTCTGGAACTTAGCTGTAGATTGCTAACTTACATGTAAATGAGAGGAATTATAACTATTTTTGTCATCTATGCTGGAAAACAATATTTTAGAGCCGGAAGGTGCCCCAAATCTTATATATAAGCAATTAATCTCATTATACTTGAAAACCAAATATTTAGAAGGCTGATAAATGCTCTAAACATTTGTTTTTTTAAACAGATTATTTGAACCATTATGCTTAGTGAAAAGAAACCAGTCCAAAAAAGACAGATAACACATTTTCCCTGTGATAACTAATAGAAAACAAAAAAAGTAATGTAGATGAGCAAAATTGACATTTTGAGATGTGATTATTGATTACAGCGCTTGTCTATTGCTGAAGAACAGTGGATTTTTTTTCTTCTATTTGTTGCATTCTTAGTGGGAGGTTAGGCATATGATTATAAGATAAACTGAAAGTATGTCACTGGAAAAATGAAAAGAAAAAATATGAAAGGAAGGAGGAGGGAGGCTAAGAGTGTGGGTAGGAGAGAAGGTAAGGTGGAAAGTATCACCATGCTCCTAAATCTGTATATATGTAAATAAAAAAATTAAAATTATTTGAGAAGCAGAGGGTGTGCCTATCTACTGGCTTATTCCCAAAATGCCCATAGTGTCCTGGTAGGGAGCCAAAGCTGGGATCCAGGAATTCAATCCAGGTCTCCTAAATGGGTGGCAGGATCCACATTAGCAGTAAGTTGGAATCAGGAGCCAAAGCTAGGATTCAAACCCACACTCCAGTGTGGAGTTTGGGTGGAATGGTGATGGCTTACCTGTTAGGACAAAAGCCTACTCTATATCTTTCTTTAAACTATGTTTTCTGGTAATCTTGATTTTCATTATTAATGAGTTTATTGGTTCTAAATCTATATTCTACTTGAATTTCATTATCCTTTAAGATTGAGTAGAAAAAAGGGAACAAAATTCCCTGAAATTATATAATAATAAAAAACTGTAAATACTCCCCTAATTCAGGGTAATGGTTTTACTTGAATAATACTTGCTTTCTGACAAAACTTTTTATGATATATCTAGTTTGAGTAATGTAAAGCTGGATAGTTTTAGGTAGTAGCTGTGAATGCCAGAGAAGGTCAGGTGTTTTTTTTGTTTGTTTGTTTTGTTTTGTTTTTTTCAGTGCTTAGTATCTGTTCATTTTCCTTTGTCTTGAGAATTCCTTTGAGATTGGGTTACTAAGTGTAAGTTTTTGGGGTTTTATTTGGTCTGCAAAAGATGTGAATGATTCTTGGGAGGACTAGAGTTTATTTCAGTTCTTTCAAAGCAGAGAGATGAACATTTCAAGGACATCAAAAAACAGGTGAGCTGAAGAATCTCATTCTTTTAAGAAGAACGATGACCAAATTCATCTATTTACTTGCTAGCAGCCCTCTTTCTGAAGGCTGCCTCTTTAATATTTTGATGACATTTCCCTTTGGTGAGAGAAAGTGAATGCCTTTGCTGGCTCTACTGTGCTGCTGTTCCGATAAAGAAAAAGGATATCTTTGTCCTTTTTATTCCCCTTTACAGGGCATAAGTCGGTAGTCTGTGATGAAATCCATTTCATTTTGCGGTGTTTTAAGGGTGGACAGTAGGTTTCTCCCTCTTTACTACTAAACAAAACGTTTTGGCCAACACTTGGTAGGAGATGCTGGCTTTCCCTCAAGGCAGACAGGAATGGCCTGTTACTGAAGCACAGTGCTTGCTGTTCTTTCACTTATTTTCATAAAGAAAAAGTCGTATATGAGCTTGGTACGGGATGCTTCTCTCAAGGACCCTCTCCGTTTACTACATGAAGTGACTTAACTGGAGCAGTTTGGATAGACACACGTAAAAACAAGCAACTTTACTGATGTAATTCACGTCATATGCTCCACCTATTTTGAGTATGCAGGTCACTGATTTTTGCTTTGTTCACAAAGTTAGGCAACCATCACCTTAGCTAGTTTCAGAACATTTTCATTCCAAAAGAAACTCCAAAGGTATTAGTAGTTGCTCTCCATTCTGCCCACTTCTCCATGTCCCCCGCCACTGCACCAAAGGGGACCTGTAATCACTTTTCATCTCTAGATTGGCCTATTGCACATTGCATAGAAATGGATCCACTATATGATGTTTGTAACTTTTTTTTTTTCACTTAATGTTGTCAAGCTTCCCATAGGATGTTTTGGTACTTCATTCTTCTTCTTCTTTTTTTTTTTAATGACCAAATAATGTTCCATTGTAGAGATAGGCCCCATTTTATTTTTCTACTTTTTGACTCCTGTGAATAATGCTCTGTGAACGTCTGTTTCACATATTTGTATGGACATAAATTTTCATTTGCTCAGATATATTCCTAGGACTGAAATTGTTGGGCCCTAGGGTAACAATGTTTATCCTTTTGAGGCGCTTCCCAGATGTCTTCCAAAGCTGCTGGGCCATTTTATATCCTCCCCAGCAACGTGTGAATATTTCAGTTTCTCCACATCCTCACCATTGCTATTCATTATTTTTCTATCTTTATTTATTTGAAAGGCAGAGTCAGAGAAAGACAGATGGAGATCTTGATCTGCTGATTCATTCCCTAAATGCCTGCAGCAGTTGGGGCTGGGCCAGCCTGAAGCCAGGAGCCTGGAACTCAGCTGGTTTCTCACATATGTGGCATGGATTCCAGTACTTGAGACTCCATTTGCTGCCTCTCATGTTGCGCATTAGCATGAACCCCAAATTGGTAGAGAAGCCAGGACTCACACTCAGGCACTTTGTTATGGGATGCTCTTGTCCCAAGCTGTATCAACTGCGAGCACCAATTGCTGCCCTGCCCCCTAGTCTTTTTTTTTTTTTTTAAGCAAATCATGGACATAGCATAATGCTGGGATAATTATTATTCATATCAAAAAATAAAACCGGACAGCTTATTACTTTGTACAAAAATCATTTCAGGTCCACTAAAAATCTATTAGGGATGCTTTTTCTAGTAGCCAAAATTAAGACTATCTTTATGACCTTGGTGCTGCAAAGGATTTCTTCACAAGAAACAAGAGGTACAGTCTAGAAACAGAAAAGGTTAAATTGAGCACATGAAATTTTTTTTTTTTTTTTTTAATTTTTGACAGGCAGAGTGGACAGAAAGACAGAGAGAAAGGTCTTCCTTTGCCGTTGGTTCACCCTCCAGTGGCTGCCGCGGCCAGTGTACCGCGTTGATCCAAAGGCAGGAGCCAGGCACTTATCCTGGTCTTCCATGGGGTGTAGGGCCCAAGGACTTGGGCCATCCTCCACTGCTTCCCCAGGCCATAGCAGAGAGCTGGACTGGAAGAGGGGCAACCGGGACAGAATCCACCGCCCCGACCAGGACTAGAACTCTGTGTGCCAGCGTCGCTAGGTGGAGGATTAGCCTGTTGAGCCACAGCACCGGCCGAGCACATGAAAATTTAAGAACCTAATGTTCACCAACAGATTCCATAAAGAGATTTAAAAGTCAAACCACAGAGAGAAAAAGATTGGTAACCTTTGGAGTAGGGACATAGGTGGAGAAAGTGTGACTGAGTTGGGTCACTTGGAATCGTGTAAAGTTCTATTTCTTGATCTGGAAGGTAGTGTTCTGTTACTGTTCTTTATTTGATTCACATGTTTTCATTTTTATCTGTATGTAGTATCTCACAAAATATTTAAAGATATTGAAATTAAGAAATTGATGTTTTGTGTTCAGCATTTTACCTATTTATTTGGGGGATACCTTTTTAAAGCAAGATACTTTTGAAACTTAAAACTTTAGGACATTAATTTTTAACCAGAGAGTTCAAAGCTTACAGTGAGTGCTTAATGGTGAAATGCCATCTTACTTGTCATAAGAAGGTTGAAAACATCAGAATACTGTTTTTAACATTCAGTCTGATTGCACAATTCTGGCATTTTGAAGTCAGACCTTATTCAAATGCAGCTCTTGTCGGTCAGGGTAGACTGTGAATTTTTACTCAGTTAACATTCTTAATTGGAGATTTAAGGTCAGCTCTTTTACAAAGAATACACTGTTCATTGTCAGCAGTAATTTACTGGACCAGCTTTAAAACTTTGCTAGCTCATAATTAAATTTGTGACCAGCACAGGTACATGCTGTATATAGTTCAACACTTTAAATAAGGATTTTTTTTTACGATTTCAAAACCTGATTTCAGAGTTAACTCACAGAAATCTTCTTTCTTGAATTTGGGCTTTTAATAGTTAAGCCTACTTGGAACTGATTGGAGACTTCTTTGGTTATCAGAATGTTTTGTGACAAAATATTCTGCTTTGCCCAGTAAACTTCCTAGTATCTGCTGGTAGCTTTTCCTGAGGACTATCTAGGTCCTGAGGCAAACAGTTGGTGTCACCCTGGGCCATCTTGTTTCTGTTTCTTTAATCAGCTTATGCGCAGTTTGCATTTGCAGATGGAGTTTATTTGTGTATTGCCAACTTTCTTCTCTAATAAAAGTTAAAGGTGGGAGGGTTGGCCAGAGAAAAACCTGAAACTTTCAGTTCATGGTTTATGGTTTCTCATGGAAGAGAACAATGGCGCAGGTTAACCTTTCTTCCCAATATTCTATCAAACCCTCAAGGAAGGAAGCTGCTTTCATTTCTATGGCAAGAAAAGAGGGAAGGTAGACAGAGTCATGTATTTCTATTCCCATGGCCCTCTAAGCCTCAGCACCTGTGAACTGTGTTGTTCATGCAGTAAGGTCTGTTGTAATCTGAATCTTACGGTTGTGTCCCTGTTCTGGCCAAAGCCATAATTTGATTCTTAAAATGTCAATGAGGCACTGAAGGTCACAAAAGACAGAGAAAATGTTTCACATACATTTGTTCAGTATTAAATACAGTAGGGAAACAGTATTTAGCAAACAATATTGCCATCCTGTATTCGGTCTTCTACTTCCGGAAGTGCCCTCATTTCTGGAGCAGGCTTTGCTTTCTTAGCATCTGGGCGCAGTGGCAAAGAGGAGCTTCTGTACCTGATAGGCAGTGTTCTCCTGGGCCAGCTGGAGTAAGCTTCCACCAGTGGGAGATGTGAGACTTTCACATTCATTTTTTGAGGCCCAACTTTTAGTTCTTTCGTTAATTTTGAATGTACAAGTTGTTTCTCATCAAATTATGTATATATACATATCAAAAGAACAGGTGAAGAAGATTCCTACACAAAAGCATCCCAAACGCCAGCATACCGGGTTCTAGTCCCAGTTGGGGCGCCGGATTCTGTCCCGGTTGCCCCTCTTCCAGGCCAGCTCTCTGCCGTGGCCCGGGAGTGCAGTGGAGGATGGCCCAAGTGCTTGGGCCCTGCACCCCATAGGAGACCAGGAGAAGCACCTTGGTTCCTGCCTTCAGATCAGCGCAGTACTCCGGCCACAGCGTGCCGGCCGCAGCGGCCATTGGAGGGTGAACCAACGGCAAAGGAAGACCTTTCTCTCTGTCTCTCTCTCTCTCTCACTGTCCACTCTGCCTGTCAAAAAAAAAAAAAAAAAAAAAAAAAAAGGCATCCCAAACAAGGATTAGTTGGTCACACTGGTTTTTTTGTCAACATAGAAGGGTACAGTTGATTTCACAGGGAGCAGAAAGAATTACTTGGTTTTGCCTTGGAGCACTGTCTCAATTAAAATTTTTAATAATGTTCTTCGTGGTAGATTGTATCTAGATTGTTTGTAAGTACTTATTACTCTTATTTATTTATTGAAAGGATTTATTTTTATTTATTTCAGAAGCAGAGTTAAGGAGAAAGAGAGGAAGATAGAGATCTTCCATCTGCTGGTTTACTCCCCAAATGGCCACAACAGCTGGGGCTGGGATAGGCCAAAGGAGAGGTCTCCTGTGTAGGTACAGGAGCCCAAGTACTCCAGCCATCTTCTGCTTTTCCCAGGCACAGTAGCAGGGAGTTGGATTGGAAGTGGAGCAGTTGGGATCCAAACTGTCACCTACATGGGATGCTGGCATTGTAGGTGGCAGCTTTACTTGCTACATCACAACACCAGCCCCATTATTTATTTTTTAAAGATTTATTTTAAAGGCAGAGTAACAGAGAAAGAGAACCTTTCATCTGCTGGTTCACTCCCCAAATAGCTGCAGTGGTTAGGGTTGGGCCAGGCCAAAGCCAGGAACCTGGTCTCCCATGTGGGTAGCAGGGGCCTGAACACTTGGGTGATCTGCTGGTTTCCCAGGTGCAGTAGCAGGGAGCTGGACCAGAGGCATAGCAGCGGGGATCCAAACTAGTGCTTCAGTATGGGATGCTGGTGTCTCAGGCAGTGACTTAACCTGCTGTATCACAATGCTGGCCCTCACCACTTTTTTTTTTAGGGGTAATTATACTTCCTGCCTTACTAAAGGCAGGCCTAGTTCTAAGATTTGATTTGGCCAGTGAATCCAAGCACAAGTGCTAAGTGTCTGTTGAGTAGAAATGTTAAAAGCCAGTACCTGATTTGCTTTATTCCCTTTTAACTCTGTCACTGCTTTATCAGTCTAGATCAGAAACTGAAAAAAGATGTGGAATCTATAGCCTAGTTAGCTTGTGGTGAACCTGTAGAGAATGTGAAACGCTTCTGTACATTTTGTTGTTAACCAAACTTCGGGGTGGTTTGTTACCACAGTACAACCAAACCTATCCTGGTTATTACACTACCCCATACAAAGAAAGCAGGATATCTTGTTTTATTTAGAAAACTTTAAATACCACTTGGAGTATAAATGGGAAGTTTCAGGGGGCCAGTACTGTGGCATAGTAGGTTAAGCCTCTGCTTGTGGTGCCGGCATCTCATATGGGCTCCAGTTCACATTCTGGCTGCCCCACTGCTGATCCAGTTCCCTCTTAATAGCTTGGAAAAGCAGTAGAAGATAGCCCAAATAGCCCAAGTGCTTTCTTGGATCCTTGCATCCATGTGGGAGACACAGAAGGAGCTTCTGGCTCCTGGCTTCAGATTGGCCCAGTTCTGGCTTTTGCAGCCATTTGGGGAATAAACCAGTGGACAGAAGATCTGTCTGTTTTTCCCTCTCTCTGTCTGTAATTCTGCCTCTCAAATAAATATATCTTTTTTAAAAAAGTTTTTTAATCTGGGGGCCAGCACTATGGTGTAACGGGTAAAGGTGCTGCCTGCAATACTGAAATCCTATATGGGTGCTGGTACCTGTCCTGGCTGCTCTGTTTCAGATCCATTTCCCTGCTAATGGCCTGGGAAAAGCTTTGGAAGATGGCCCAAGTGCTTAGGCCCCTGCTACCCATGGGGGAAATCTAGATGAAGCTCCTAGCTTTGGTGTGGCCCAGCCCTGACTGTTCCATCTGGGGAGTAGAAGATAGTAGTAGTGGAGGGGAAGATTTCTGTTTCTGTCTCTCCCTCTCTGTAACTCTTTCAAATAAGTAAATAAATCTTTAAAATAAAAAGTTTTTGGGGCTGGTGCTGTGGTATTACAGGTTAACCTGCCCCTACAGTGCTGGCATCCCATATGGGTGCCGGTTCGAGCTGGTTGCTTGCTTGACTGCTTGCAATCCAGCTCCCTGCTAATGTGCCTGGGAAAGCAGTGGAAGATGATCCAAGTCTGTGGACCCCTGCCCCCACATGGCAGACCTGGAAGAAGCTCCTGGCTTTGGATTGGCCCAGCACAAGTGGTTGTGGCCATCTGGGGAATGAACCAGTGGATGGAAGATCGCTTGCTCACTCGCTCTCTCTGTAATTCAAATAATAAATCTTTAAGAAAAAAATATTTTCAAATTGAGTAACAAATGTATGTCCTTATTGAGATTAGTATTGAATAAATACATAATCTTAATGAATTTTAAATTATATAGGGATTGAGTTTTCCAAATATTTGCCCAAGCTTGCAGTTTTTTAATTTGATATTTTAGCATGATAGTTTGTTATTTAATGCTAAGAAGTCATAAATCCTTTGTTCTTAGTTAACACATTTTTTTTTTTTTCTTTTCCAGCTTCTTGGACATTTAATGATTGTTGGCAAGAAATGTGCTGCTGACCTGGGCCTAAAGAAGGGTTACCGAATGGTGGTGAACGAGGGCTCCGATGGCGGACAGTCGGTCTATCACGTTCATCTCCACGTTCTTGGGGGTCGGCAGATGAACTGGCCTCCTGGTTAAGCATGTTAGGCCAATTGTTCCTTTTCCAGGCAGTGATAAAGTTTGCCATCTAATGTCAAACAGCATACTTTTGCCTATGTATACAGATTGAGGAAATACTGGCGAAAAATAAAAACATACATAATAAAAGACATTATTGCATGGTTTTTATAGTCTCTCTGAATTGATTATTTTAAAAAATGTATTTGTTGGAATGTAGGGAGTTGGGCTCTTAGTTTTGGAGGTTTCATTTGCCTAGGATGACTCAACATATGAACATTGCATTCATAGAATGATAATAGCTTGACTGGTCTTGGAAGACAAATGATAAGAATTCCTAAATTCAGTGCTTTGACTTAGGAATATCCTTTCATCTCAAAATATTAGCCTAGGAGGAGATTTTCTACTCTTCATTGTATTTTCTAAGAACACAGGCTCACTGAAGTGATTGGTCCAGAAAATGACAGTGGATCTAGAAACAGTGAATGCTTTATATCCAGCCCACATTTCTTCTCATCTTGAAGAATCTGGAAGGGGTGAAAGGTCTGTCATTGGAAGCTACACATTGCTATATGGAATTGAGGGAACATCAGAATCTGATTTTGTAGATTACCAGCCAACCCTTCTGGTTTTAGTCTTTTTTTTTTTTTTTTCTCTTTGACAGGCAGAGTTAGACAATGAGAGAGAGAGAGAGACAGAGAGAAATGGCGGGCACTGCACCGATCCGGTCTGAAGCCAGGAGCCAGGTACTTCCTCCTGATCTCCCAGGCGGGTGCAGGGCCCAAGGACTTGGGCCATCCTCCACTGCCTTCCTGGGCCACAGCAGAGAGCTAGACTGGAAAAGGAGCAACCAGGACAGAATCCAGCGCCCCAACCGGGACTAGAACCCGGTGTGCCGGCACCGCAGGCAGAGGATTAGCCTGGTGAGCCACGGCATCAGCCCGGTTTTAGTCTTGACATGGACCCTTCCTAGTGTTCTGTAACTGGAGTGGTTCTCCTTCATGTAAGCAGTTTGCAGCTTCCAAAGTTCACTTGACATTTCTTGTTTGGTTTTTTCTCCTCTTCCATTCTCTTTGTGCATACGGATTTCTTCTAGATCTCTAAAAAGATCTTTAGTAGGGTTTTGACATATTTAATTGAAAATTGTTTTTCTTCTAATTTTTTTATTCTTAGTGATTATTTTAAAAAATATTTTTATTTGAGAAAAATTACAGATAGACAGAGGCAGAGGGAGGGAGAGAGGTTATCCATCTGCAGGTTCACCTGCCAAATGGCTGCAACGGTCAGAGCTGGGCCAATCTGAAGCCAGGAACCAGAAGCTTCCTCTGGGTCTCCCACATGGGTGCAGGGACCCAAACACCTGGGCCATCTTCTACTGCTTTCCCAGGCCATAGCAGAGAGCCGAATTGGAAGTGGAATCGCTGAGACTCAAACTAGTGGGATGCTGGCACTGCAGGCGGTGGCTTTACCTGTTATGCCACAGCACCAGCCCCTCTTAGTGATTTTTTTTTTCAAGTTTTTTTACTTGGGGAAATTGGCCCTTGATGTGTAACAATTTTCCCCCTAGTTTGTTATTTACCTCCTTACTTTGTTTATGGTGTTTAAAATATTTGTATAGCTCACACATCCATTTGTAATGAATTTAATTAAAAAGCCTTTCCCAATCCCAAGAGGATTTTTTTAAAGACCATTATTTTTTCCCTACTATTTTTTTTAAAGATGTATATTTATTAGAAAGTCAGAGTCACACAGAGAGAGGAGAGGCAGAGAGAGAGGTCTTCCATCCATTGATTCACTCCCCAATTGGCTGCAATGGCCGGAACTGCACCAATCCGAAGCCAGGAGCTTCTTCTGGGTCTCCTACACAGGTGCAGGGGCCCGAGGACTTGGGCCATCTTGCACTGCTTTCCCAGGTCTTAGCAGAGAGCTGGACTGTAAGTGGAGCACTCAAACTGGCACCCATATGGGATGCCGGCGCTTCAGGCCAGGGTGTTGACCCGCTGTGCCACAGTGCCGGCCCCTCCCTACTATTTTTATTTTTATGGCTGTATATTTTTTCTTGGGGAAAGATCGAGGGAATTAATGTCACAATAAAGAATGACTTAATATGGGGGGCCAGCATTGTGGTACAGCTGCTCTGCTTCCAGTCCAGCTTCCCGCTAATGAGCCTGGGAATGCCACAGAAGATGGCTGCTCCCAGGGTCTGCTCCAGCAGGAAGCTGGAGTCAGGATGTGGTAGTGGGTATCAAACCCAGATACTCTAACATGGGATACAATGATCTTAACCCCTGTCGTACCAACAGGCCGAACACCTACTGGATGCTGCAAAGCCTAACCTCCGATTGGCGGTAGGACCTTAGCAGATCATCAGATGGTGAGGACAGACTCACATCAATGGGATTAGTGTCCTTACGGGATGAGACTGGATAGCTCCTTATGAACCAGGAAGTGGGCTCTCAGCAAAACTATATCTGACAATTTACTTGATCTTGGACTTCCCAGCCAAGAGGAAGTAAGAAGTAAATGTTGTTTATAAGCCACCCTGTCTAATACAAGACATTCAGGTAAACCAGCCACTATGGCCAAGGACACTTGAGCAAGTCTGTGTTGAGAGCAACGGAGGCCTGCCACCAGTCAGCAATGCTGTCAAGCTGTGTGAACAAACCACCTTGGAAGGAGACTGCCCAGCCAAGTCAGGCTTCCACATGACTAGGATCCTAGTCAACATCCCACTGCAACCTCACGAGAGTCCCCGGGTCAGAAGCACCTGGCGACACTTCCAAATTCCTGATCCACAGAAACAGAGAATGAATCCTATTTTAAGGCACTAAATTTTGAGGTAACTTATAACATTGCAAAAGCTAACCAAAACTGTTCTTTTTTCTTCCCATAAAGCTAGACTGCATTTCCCTGCCTCCCTTCAGCTGCGTGGGGCCGTGTGTCTGTAGTCTGGTCCCTGAGATATGTGAGGAAATGATTCAGGCCATTGCCAAGCCCCTAAAAGATCTCCCTGCATTTTCCTTTCCTTGATTGGCAAGATGCAGAAGGGGTGCAGCAACGAATGAGCTGTTTGGTGGCTCAGAACTTGGAGATACTGGGATGGTAACTGGAGTGTAAGCTAGTTTCTATGGGGACTATGGTATCATAGCTTGATTGACCTGATCTGTGAGGGAAGTAACTCTTACCCTTAATATCAAATGTCAGATTGAAGATTTGGGACTTGGTTTATCACTGAATAAGCCACTCACAAAATCAAAGTGGTCATTTATCCTTATTTTCATTATTTTGTATTTTTCATTTGTGTAGGTTAGAAGTAGCCTACAAAATCCATAAAACAGTTGCAAGCCGTTGTGGCCAATGGGAGAGTGAACCAGCAGACGGAAGACCTCTCTGTCTGTCTGCCTCTCCTTCTCTCTCTGTGTAACTCCAACTTTCAAATAAATAATAAATAAATCTTTAAAAAAAAAAGCAAAGAAGAAAATGGCAAAAATCATGTCAGCATTAGACTCCCCCCTCCTTTTTTTAAGACTTATTTTTTATTTATTTGAAAGGCAAAGTTGGAGAGAAGGAGACAGAGATCTATCAGCTGGTTCACTCCCCAGATGGCTGCAATGTCCGCTGCTGGGCCAGGGCAAAACCAAGAGCCAGGGACTTCATCTGAGTCTCCATGTGCGTGCAGGGGCCCAAACACTTGGGCCATCCTCTGCTGCTTTCCCAGGTACATTATCAGGGAGCTGGATCAGAAGTGGAGCTGCTGGGTCTTGAACTGGCTTAACTCACTACACCCCAGCCCTGACCTTTGAAGATGTTTTAATATCTTGTCTTACAGTGAGAGATCAATGTTTGACTGCAGGGAAAAAAATTTATTATTTCTCCTGCTTGTGTTTAGTTCTTATTCCTGCTCATCTCCCCTGGGTTAACTCGTGCAGCCATATCCAATGGAGGGTTTGGCAGCACGATGCATTTACCGTAGATGCTTCGGCCTCTCCCTATGTTGTCTTCCACCCAAGTTTCATCACAGAATATGGTTCTCAGGAACACCATTCCAAGATGGCAAACATGCCACAGGGTCCACTGAGGCATGGTCTTCAGACCTCACATAGTGGTACTTCCAGCACATTCTGTTGGTCAAGGCTAGTTAGCAGGGTAGATTAATAGACATCACTCCTGCACAGGAGGAGAAAAGTCACATTGCAAAGGGATGTGCATACTAGGACTGCAGGAACATACAGCTAATAAAAAGTTTGTCCTACTTCTATTATGTTGTTGACTCAGCTACTTTCTTTCTGTCCTGCCATTAAGACTGTTTCTAGCATCAGTGTTACGGCATAGCTGGTTAAGCTGCTGCCTGCAATGCTGGCATCCGATATGGGTGACGGCTGGAGTCCTGACCATGCCATTTCCCATCCAGCTCCCTGCTAATGCTCCTGGAAAAGCAGCAGAAGATATCCCAAGTGCGTGGGCCCTGCAACCATGTGGGAGACCTGGAAGAAGTTCCAGGCTCCTGCCTTTGGCTTGACCCGGCCCTGGGCATTGTGCCCATTTGGGGAGTGATCCAACGGATGGAGGACCTCTTTCTCTTTCTCTCTGTAACTTTGCCTTTCAAATAAACAAAAAATAAGTTTTAACAAAGACTGTTTCTGTCTGACTTGAGTCCATGCTTCCTAAGGGAGATTACGGGGCTGCCAAGGCATGAGTCTGGGGTCAGGACATCTCCTGGGCTGCAGAACATCTTATTGACTGTCTTCCTCTGTAGTGAGGCAAGCTGGTGTGGTGGCCAGTGTGTGAACTCTCACAGAAAGGGACAGGGGGTGTGGCAGAACCTCTGATTAAAAAATTATTATTTATTTGAAACACACACAAAGACACACACACACACAGTCCTTCATTCATTAGTTCACTCTCTAATGCCCACAACAGCTGGGGCCAGGCCAGGCTGAAAACAGAAGACAAGAACCCAATCCAGGTCTCCCATGTGGTTGCCAGGGACCCAACTAGTTGAGCCATTACCTGCTGCCTTCCAGGGTGCACGTTAGCAGAGAGCTGGCATCAGGGACAGAGCCAGAACTTAAACCTAGGGATTCAGATATGGGACCTTGGTGTCTTAAGTGGCATCTTAACTGCTACACCAAACACCTGCCCCTCTCATTTGATTCTTGTTCATTGCTCTCTATAGGTTGACATTTTGTAATGATGACAGTATTATGATAGCAATTACCAAACCATTACAATAACATTAATAGCAATTGCTAATTTTTAGTGCCTGCTATGAGACAGGCACTGTGCTATAAATATTAAACGTAGTACTACATATAAACAACTTGAATATCTACTATATCATGTGGTATTTGCTCAGAGCATCTTATGCATAATGGATACTTGTAATTATTTTTTATCTCACAGAGCTCCTATATTGTGGTTCATTCCCCAAATGTCTGTAATGGCCAAGGCTGGGCCAGGAGGAAGCCAGGAGCAAAGAACTTAATCCAGGCCTTCTACATGGGTAGCAAGGCTCCAACTACTCGAGCCATCACTTGCTGTTTCCCCGGGTGCATTAGGTGGAAGCTGGAATCAGGAGGGGAGCTGGGATTTGAACCCAGGCACTCTGAAGCGGGAAGTGGGAATCCCAACTGCTATCTCAAGTGCTAGGCCAGATGCCTGCCCCACTTGTAATTATTGAAGTACAGGTTTTGAATCTCCTCTCTATTTGAGAGATTCCTTGCCTCCCCAAAGGGAAGCTGAAATGAACAGACACCTAGTATCTCAGCTTCTGTGCCAGCTGGGATGTAGGCCCTTGACTCAGGCTCTGCCGATCAGATGCACTCATCTGGGATTTTGAATCTGAAACTAATGGCACAAAGGAACAAGGACAATGGTGACTTCTTTCTGGTGTCAGTGGCAGCAGCATCAGGTTGGCAGGCACAACAGTGTCTGTGTTGCCAACCCTTGGATCCAGTGTTGAATATCTGGGATGACAACAGTGCAAGCTGTGGTTCCTGTGTGCAGTAGCAGCTGTAGAGCTTTGCAACAGACCATTACTCTGCTTTTATTTAGGGTCCTGGTATTATCTGCAGAGTTTATTTTTATTCTTTCTATTTTACTTGTCAGGAGTGTTTCAAGATGGAGAAATTCTTAACAGGAATGTGTGTAAGCAATAGATTCTCAGGAAAAGGTGGCATGGGGTGGTGGAGAGCTGGCATTTTCATGACCAGTGGCAAAGAGCAAAAACAGCTATTTAAATCAGTCCTTTAATTCCATCTTTATTGATGTACCAATTGAAGGCAAGGCTTTGGGCTTCTAAATGCTATTGCCACTGGGCCTTATAAACTGTGGGAGGAATTCAAGGACTGTGGAGATGCTGCTACTGTTTCTAGTATCACAGGACGTTTTAAAGAATGAAGCTGGGGCTGGTGCTGTAGCGCAGCGGGTAAAGCCGCCGCCTGCTGTGCCGGCATCCCATACAGGTGCCGGTTTGAGTCCTGGCTGCTCCTTTTCTGGTCCAGCTCTCTGCTGTGGCCTGGGAAAGCAGTGGAGGATGGCCCAAGTCCTTGGGCCCCTGCACCCACGTAGGAGACCTGGAAGAAGCTCCTGGCTCCTGGCTTTGGATTGGCGCAGCTCCAGCTGTTGCAGCCAATTGGGGAGTGAACCAGCAGATGGAAGACCTCTCTCTCTGCCTCTCCTCCTCTCTTTGTGCAACTCTTTCAAATAAATAAGTAAATTTAAAAAAGAAAGAATGAAACTAAGTTTTCCAAATTACTCACTCAAGTTATGAGATGAAACCCAAGAACTTTTGCCATATAAATCTGTAAGAGATTCTGCAAGATGTAAACTCTGAAAGAGATGTAAGCCAAGCAATGTTTGCTCCTCAAGGTTGCCAAATTTTATTATTTTAGTTCATAACTTTACATAGTCTCTTAAGAGGAAATTAGGATAATGCCAGCCAAGAGTAGATCCAAATATCTGGAATGCGCTACCTGGAGAACTCGGAACACTCGTATTGCCAACTTCCGAGCCTCCCACGTCTGCAGAAGCGGCCTCTCCGCAGGCGTGGAAGCTTGAAGGCCTTTCTCCATCTCTCCCTACTGCAGCTATCCCTATGCCTCTCTCTCCGGAGAGAGAAGGAATTGTCTCATGCCCGATTCACTTCTTGCACGCACCTCCTGCATTTCTCTTCTTTGTAATTATCAGAAAACCCAAGAGACCCAGGTTTTCCTATTGAGACTACCCCTAGAACTGGAGAAAGAGAAGTTGCCAGGCAACGGTAAAACCTTCTACTGATACGGATAAAGAAGTGCTGGAGACACCGAAAAGTGAGCAATCGGGAAGTACGTTACAAACATAAAAACACAGACCCTGAAGTCCAGTATGAGAACCAAGTAAAGTCAACTGTGTACAAACACTGCAGACATAAACGCACAGAGAATGTTATGCAAGAAACTTTGAACACAGCACACTGACCTTTAAGCATAACTTCTAAAGACAAGCACAAGCACAAAGAAATCTTGTACTTTACAACCTGGGCTTGTCCTAGGTGCTGTAACTTTGTGTGTGTGTGTGTGTGTGTGTTCTGTGGGACAAATAAGTAAAGATATTAGTGAGAATGGGAGAGTTATCATGGTGCAAGAAAGGAGATAAAAACCAAAATGGGGGATGGTGAGAAAGAATCCCTATGAAGTTGAGAAGATACACTGATGACTGAAAACAAAGCTACTGGAAAGGCCTAATAACAGTCACTGCTATGTGACACCCTGCTCGTGGTTTCTAAATGCCATCCTCAACCTGAAGGTACCAGGGTTCCTTGAAACACATGGCCGCCTCCAGGTGTTGTCAGGGGCAGTTCAAGGTTAACACGGGGTATCTGTGCCTGCAGCCTGGGGAGTGGAAGTGCTTGAAGAATGAGGAGATCACATCAGGAGTTCAGAGGAGATGGGCTGAAGGGGCTTCCAGTGGCCAAGTTTGAGCAATTAACAAAATTCAACATTTATTTTCAATTTATTGGAAAGGCAGTGTCGGGCGGGGAGAAGCAGAGATTTTTTATCTGCTGGTTCATTCCCCAAATGCCTTCAACAGCCAGACCAAAGCCAGGGACCCAGAACAAAACCCGGCCTCCCAGGTGACTGGCAGGAACCCAAATACCTGAGCACTGACCAGGGGCCCCTCAGGGTCTCCTTCAGTAGGAAGCTGCAATCCGCAGCGGCCACTCACCGCCAAACGCCTGTCCTCAAAGTGTGGCCAACCCGAGTCTAAGAATACATGGGAAAAATCTGTACTGCGGGACCCTTTAAAAAAAAAGTGCCGACTAGTAAATATAGAAGAAATGTTCAAATAAAAAAAAAAATCCTTTTGCAATTCACTGAAAGACAACTGATCCAAGCAAGGCTCGCCCATGCTAACGCACCACTGGATGAAAGAGCCGGGCTCAGCCTCTGCCCAATCATTTCTTAATCGCAAACGGGGAAAGAGACCTGACTGCCGTGAGGCGCCGGGCGCGCCCTGAGCACGAACACCCGCGCGGCGTGCGCGCCCTCTTCCGGTGGCGCCGAGAGCGCTCAGGCCCCGGCCGCCACGGAGCCGCGCAGGGCCTGCCCCGCGCTCTCTGCCCGGCCCCCTCGGACCTTCGTGCCCAGGCTTCTGCCCGCACGCACGCGGGTCTCTGCGACTCCCCGGAGAGCCGCTTCCCAGATGGGGTCGCCAGGAGACGGCAACCGCCTGGCTTGGCGGGGCGGGGGTCTTTGGGGAGGCTCCCCCTGAGCACCGCTGGGAGCCGCCCCAGCCCGATGGGTTGAGGGCCTCTCCCTCCAGCAACTGGGCAGCGTCTTACACCCTGGAGCCTCTCCACGGGCCGTGGCCCAAATGAAATTGAAGCCTTTCTTTTAGAAAAAACAAACCCCAAAAACAAAAACATCACTGGGACCAGCATTTGGCATTGCGCACAGCCCCGGGCTTGGGATGCCCGTACCCCATATCTGCACCCCACGACGGACTGCTGGGGTTCCGGCCCCAGCTCTGCTCCTGACTAGCTTCCTGCTAACGCACCCCTGAGGCAGCGGGGCGATGGCTCAAGTACTTGGGTCCCTGCCAACCCTGTGCGACACCCGCGGAAAGTTCCGGGCTCCAGGTCCAGCCCTGGTTCAACCCAGACTGTTGGGGGTATTTGTGGAATGACAGCAAATGGGAGACACCCCCCCCCCCATGCTATTACCAATAATAACTGAGTAAGAAGCAAATAACACCTAGCATAAGTATTGTTCTTGCCAGAAATGTTAAATCTGAATCTAACAATGAGGAAGTGATAGATAAACCCTCAAGTCCAAAATGCGGGACATTTTTAATAAGAAAATTGGGTTGAACTCTACAAAAAAAGTTCAGTGTCCAAAGCTGATTATTCTCTATTTTCCATCCCAATTTATGCCAGTCACATTATCCAATGCAGCATGTCAGAGATTCTACATAATAAAAAAACCTGAAAATCTGGAACTGTGCCAGATGTGAATATAAATTCTCTCTGAAATTCACAGGAAGAAAGTCCAGTGATTCAAATCCTCTTACAAATTTAATCCCACAGACACGTAAGGTCAAAGGAATTAAAATCCAAAATTAAATTCGCCAAAGTCTAGAATTATCTAACTACAAAATTCATTTCTTCCTAGTCTATTTTAGCCCGAGGCTGTAGGCTTTGGGGAGGACCCGGTTCCTTTCAGAGCCACAACTAGTGGGCAGTAATGGGAGGTGTAAGCTTCCTTTAGGATTTTTGAAAAGTACCCATGCAGAGCCAAGTCTCTCCTGAGCTTCCCACTTGACAGAGTTGGAAGCACACACTGGCCCTGTTTTAGACACAGACTTTCAGACCCTAGTCTGCTGTAGAGCCAGTGAGCTCAGAGGGTGGGGAGCAGCTAAGTCTCCCAGTAGAGAGACTCTACCCAGTCTCTCAAAACAACTCAGTGCAGGTCTTTCTGCTTTGCTTCTTATGGAGAAATAATGGAGGTGGACAGTCCTTACGCTCAGATTCCCTAACAAGTGCCTGTGGTGGATTCGTCTCCATGTACTTTGTACAGCGGACTGTAACCCATGTGTAAGTCTGAAACCAGGTCCCATAGATTTTGTGCCAACTTGACCCCAGTCCTTGCATCTGTCCATTCCCAGATGTAGTTGTAAACTGTCAGTATGAACACAGTTTAAAGTTGGGAATTTTACTAAGTGTGAACTATATAGGACATGTTGATCTTGAAAATGTTGCTAGGGCAATGAAGTTCAGTTTAGTGTGCCATTTTCTTTTTTTTTTCTTTTTATTTTTTTGACAGGCAGAGTGGACAGTGAGAGAGAGAGACAGAGAGAAAGGTCTTCCTTTGCCGTTGGTTCACCCTCCAATGGCCACAGTGGCCGGCGCACCGTGCTGATCCGAAGGCAGGAGCCAGGTGCTTCTCCTGGTCTCCCATGCAGGTGCAGGGCCCAAGCACTTGTGCCATCCTCCACTGCACTCCCTGGCCACAGCAGAGAGCTGGCCTGGAAGAGGGGCAACTGGGACAGAATCCGGTGCCCAAACCTGGACTAGAACCCGGTGTGCTGGCGCCGCAAGGCGGAGGATTAGCCTATTGAGCCATGGTGCGGGCCTAGTGTGCCATTTTCAAAATGAATTTGAAAACCAGACCGGAAAGTACAAACCTAACTGATGGCAAGAGCCTAGTGACCAAACAAGTCAGCCAAACCCAACCAAGCCAAAACACAAACAAAAAACTAAAGAAAGCCAAATCCAAAAGCGAGCCGGACACAGAAACCAGGCAGAAAGCAGACCGAGCCATAGGAGCTCCTTGGGAACTCTCATATGCATGGCTAGATTTTAGCAACAGGATTCAAGTAGGTCAAATCAATGAGGGGGAAATGTGTGAATTTTGGGAAAGCAGAATCTTCTCAAGTTCACTTGGGGCCTTCAAATGGGACTTGAATGCTAAATAATTTAGTTTAAACTGAGCCCGCTTAATATGTAATAGAACAATTACATCTTATTGTTTTCAGAGTTAACTCAGCTTTTTTCTTTTAATATTAAAAAAGAGATGGGGCCAGCGCTATGGCGTGGCGGGTGAGGCCGCCACCTGAAGGCGGCATCCCATATATGTGTGGGTTCGAGTCCCGGCTGCTCTACTTCCAATCTGGCTCTCTGCTGTGGCCTGGGAAAGCAGTAGAAAATGGCCCTAGTCCTTGGGCCTCTTCACCCGAGTGGGTGACCCGGAGGAAGCTCCTGGCTTCGGCCTTTGCGGCCAACTGGGCAGTGACCCAGCAGATGGAAGACCTCTCTCTCTCTGTATACCTCTCCTTTTCTCTCTGTGTAACTCTTTCAAGTAAATAAATAGGTGAATTTAAAAAAAAAAAAAAGAAAGAAAAATATGTGATTGTCAGCTGCAGTTGTAATACTCTCTATGTATTCAATTTTTTAAAAAATATATTAATTATATTATTTGAGAGGTACAGATACAGAGAGAGAGGGAGAGACAGAGAAAGGTCTTCCATCCATTGGTTCACTCTGCAAATGGCTGCAATGGCCAGAGCTGGGCCGATCCAGAGCCAGGAGCCAGAAGCTTCTTCTGGATCTCCCATGCAGGTGTAGGGGTCCAAGCACTTAGGCCATCTTCTACTGCTTTCCCAGGTCATAGCAGAGAGCTGGATTAGAAGAGGAGTAGCCGGGACATGAACTGGCGCCCATATGGGATTACCAGAGCCACAGGTGGAGGCTTAGCCCACTATGCCACAGTGCCAGCCCCTGCATATTCAATTTTTATCGGTGTTTCATTTTAAAAAAATTATACATACATATCTATCTATCTATCTATCTATCTAGAGATGGACAGAGAGCTACTGCCTGCTGGTTCATTTCCCAAAAGCCCAAAATGGGGTTGGGCTGGGGCAGTTACTGAAGCTGGGAGCCAGGAACTCAATCCAGGTCTTCTGTGTGGGTGGCAGGAACCTAATCACTAGGGCCATCACTGTGGCATCCCAGGGTCAACATTAGCAGGAAACTGGAATCAGGACGTGGAACCAGGAACTCAACCCAAACACTGAGACACGGCATGCAGGCCACATGTCTGCTTCTAAGTCGGTTCTCAATGAAGGCTGGTCTGCTAAATGGCTTCCTCTCATCTGTGTTTATCTGAGGGAAGCGGGTGCCGGACTAGGAGTCAGGATACTTGGACTGGGACTGTGTCCTTCTTGTGAAGTGGTGGGGGCCTGTTTGCTTTCTGAAGGTCTTCAAGGTGTTATGACTACTGTGAGGTTCCTCGTCTCAGAGCACCCGTGAGGAGCAAACACGTACATGAGAGCATCTTGGAAAACGTAAAAAGCTAATATCCATCTCCTAGGTCTGCTGTGAAGATGAAATGAATGAATATTTGCTTGGTACCTGACATATGCTAATTGCTCAATAAATGTTAAATTGTTACTATAACACTTGCTTTTCACATTTTAAAGGTTTCTTTTAGGGCTGATACTGTGGTGCAGCAGGTTTAAAGCCATGGCCTTCAGTGCCAGCATCCCATCTGGACACTGGTTTGAGTCCCAGCTGTTCCACTTCTGATCCAATTCCCTGCTGATGTGCCCAAGGAAATTGCCCAGGTGCTTTCAGCCCCTGCACCTGTGTGGGAGACCTGGAAGAAGCTCTTAGGTCATGGCTTCAGATCAGCTTAGACTGCGGCTGTTACAGCCATTCGGGGAGTGAACCAGAGGATGGAAGCTCTCTCTCTGTCTCTTCTTTTCTCTCTGTAACTCTGCCTTTCATATAAATAAATAAATCTTTTAAAAAAAGTTTATTTTATGGCCAGGCTGAAGCCAGGAGCCTGGAACTCCACCTCGGTCTCCCAAATGGATGGTGGGGGCTGAAGCACTTGAGTCATCACCTGTTGCCCCCTAGGATGCATTGGCAGGGAGCTGAAGTTTGCAAGTGGAGGAGCTTGGACTTGAACTGGCACTCTGATGTGGGATATGAGCATCACAAACAGTGGCTTAACACGCTGTGCCACAGTTCCTGCCCTCTTCACATTTAAACCCATAACCATGTCTTATACATCATCAAATGACATTTCACCTTGGAAAAACTGGGAAACAAATATACAGAAGAATTAAATTTAACTTTATAAGTGGGTGAACTAGAAATCATTTGACACTTGCAAATTATTTTCCTTCTAAGGTATTTATATCATCTCCTTTCACACACAGTAACATTACACTAAGAAAACATGAGTATTTTGCATACATTTCTTATCAGATGAGAAACCTCTATATTTTATTTGTACTTTGCCTGCTTCTAGCTAGACGCATTACCTGATTCTAACTTGAACCACATTTCCTGCATGTCTCAGTTTTGCCACAGGAGGGCAGAGCAGCACCATTGAATTGATACATTTTGTGGTGTTGCAGTTGGAACATCACCAGCATGGGCTGCCTTACTGGATTGTGCAGCTTAATTTGAAACCCTGTGAATGCTTTGCTTCAAGTAGTGCTAGTTTAATTTACAAGTTCTTCCTCAAGAAGTTCCACGCTCTCTGTAAAAGTGTGTGTGTGTGTCTGTGTGTGTTCAACATCATCTGAAGGATACTGAGGGTTGGCTCTGAAACACTGCTTTTAATTCTGTCTGGGTCAGCCTTGTGCTTGAGACAAACACTGGTTTTGCTCTTGTGGTTCAGGACCAGCCGTTTGAGAAGCACTGACCTGATGCTGCACCTGGTCTTTCTATGCCTTAGGCGCAGGACGTAAAGCCCATGTGTTGTCCTTTCTACAGATATATAAACACCTTGTGGAAGCTTTCCCAACATCTTGGCTTCTAGACTGGTCTATAAGTAGGTCTCTGGGAAGGTGCCAGTACGTCGAAAAATAGCAAAGATACATAGAGTGTGTGAGGACACGTGGGCAGCTTGCCCTGAGCCTGCATCACAGCTCCCAGCTGGGGGTGGGGGGGAGCCAGCATTCACCCTGCTACTTGGCTCCTTCTGGCCTAGGACTTTCGCTGACGCAAGAGACTAATGCCTCACGAAAAATGGCTTTCTGACCCCTCATTTGAGCAGGATATAGCCTGCTGATGTTTGTAAGGTTAAGGTTTTGTTTGGGACACATGCATACAAGATGACAAGTACTTATGAAACACCATGTGTTGACCACTTGGCCAAAACAAGGAATTTCAAAACAGCAAGGAAGGAAGCCTTCAGAATGCACAGTTTGGGAGTGGGAGGTAAGCTGTAGGGGTAAGACCCCTGCATGTTGAAACACTGTTGGCAACCTAAATTTGTTACCCCTGCAAACGGAAAAGAACTAAGGCTTCTCTAGTTCTAAAATCTTCACTCTGTGACTTAGAGGATAAAGGCAAAGCATACAAAGGTACTTCACAAAGTTTGTGGAAAACTGACTTAAGTTTATTTTGGTGCAAAAACATCATAAAATCAATGCATAGTTTTGTTTTATATATATGCAGTTTCCATGAACTTCGTGAAGATCTCCTTGTAGATGACCAGATGCTAAATTTTGTGGTACAAAACTAAATATTGGGGCTGGTGCTGCAGCGTAGAGGATAAAGCTGCGACCTGCAGTGCCTGTATCCCCTATGGTCCTGGTTCAAGTCCTGGCTGCTCCACTTCTGATCCAGCTCTCTGCTATGGTCTGGGAAAGCAGTAGAAGATGGGCCAAGTGCTTGGGCACCTGCACCTGTGTGGGAGACCTGGAAGAAGCTTTTGGCTTTGGATTGGCTCAGCACCGGCCAATGAAGCCATTTGGGGAGTGAACTAGCAGATGGAAGATCTGTCTCTGTAACTCTGCCTGTCTCTAACTCTGCCTTTCAAATAAATAAATAAAATCTTTAAAAAAAAAAGTACTTAAGATACAAAATGAAGGAGCCGGTGCTGTGGCGTGGTGGGTTAACTCCCTGGCCTGAAGTGCCGGCATCCCATATGGGCACCAGTTCGAGACCCTGCTGCTTCACTTCTGATCCAGCTGTCAGCTATGGCCTGGGAAAGCAGTAGAAGTTGGCCCAAATGCTTGGGCCCCTGCACCCACGTGGGAGACCTAGAAGAAGCTCCTGGTTCCTGGCTTTGGATTGGCGCAGCTCCGGCCGTTCCGGCCAGCTGGGGAGTGAATCATCGGATGGAAGACCTGTCTCTCTCTCTGCCTCTCCTCTCTCTGTAACACTGACTTTCAAATAAATAAATAAATAAATAAGTCTTTACAAAAAAAGATACAAAATGAAGAGCTTTAAAATCTTTTTCCTTCCTTTTGGAAAAAATACGGCCAGAGCTTTTTCAGCTTCTATGGGGTTTTCACTATTTTCTCATTTGGCACTGTTAACCCCCTAAGTGTGTATTTTAGATATTTTAATTACAGCCAAAGCTAGCTTTCATTTTAACTCAATCAGCAAGTATCTGGCGAGTCACCGTCTATTCACAAAGCACAGGGGATGCAAAGACAAGAAGAATAAGGCCTTCTTGTTCATCATCAGATGTGCTGACTTCATTGTATTTGTTGTGATTTTTATAGGAAACTACTGTTTGTGGAATATGCTCTGTCTACTCTTCTCTCTTGGGTAACTAAAACATAGGGAATTCTTTTTTGTGGGTCCACATGAAAGAGCCACAACATCTGTGGCTTCTCGGAAGCTGGAGGCTGTTCTCGGACCATAGTTTCAACATTGGCAGAATCCCTACACAATTCTTCCAAATCCACATCCCTAGCTTTGATCACTCCTGAATTCTGGCTATAAAACTCCAACCACTTTGTGGAAATGCATTTGGGTACCCTGCTGACCTTAGATGAACTCGACCATCCAGTGGTCATCATCTCCCAGCCCCTAAGACATCTTTAATGCTGGGCACCACTACTGTGCATTCATGTGAGGCTGAGACGTGGGCATTATCTAAGACGCGGTCACTCATCAAAGCCAATCAGTTCTTACTTCCTCCCATCTCCATCTTTAGACTCCTCCTTGTTACTTCTGAAATTATCATCTAAGGGTAATTCCCTATCAGCTGGTCTGCCCCTTCACCTCCATCTCTCTGTCCTCTACTCTGGCTAGCCCCTGTTTCCACATTAGTCTTGGGAGAGTATGTTTTAGATCTCTAAGGTCATTTCCAGTGCATAGAAATTCTTTTTTTTTTTTTATTGTGCTATACCAAATGCTTTTTTCTTCTTTAAAATTTTCAAATTGATGAATAAAAATTGTACATATTTACCATGCACAGTATGTTATTTTGAAACATGTATACGTTGTAGAATGGCTAAATTGACCTCATTAACATATTCACTATCCCAAATACTTGTCATTTTTTTTATGGTGAGAACATTTAAAATCTACTGCTCAGCAATTTTTATTTTATTTTTAAAAAATTTTATTTATTTGTTTGAGAAGTAGAGTTACAGACAGTGAGAGGTAGAGACAGAGAGAGGTCTTCCTTCCATTGGTTCACTCCCCAGATGGCCGCAATGGCTGGAGCTGTGCCAATCCGAAGCCAGGAGCCAGATGCCTCTTCCCAGTCTCCCATGCGGGTACAGGAGCCTGAGGACCTGGACCATCTTCCACTGCTTCCCCAGGCCATAGCAGAGTGCTGGATTGGAAGAGGGGCATCTGGGATTAGAACCGGCGCCCATATGGGATGCCAGTACCGCAGGCAAAGGATTAACCTGCGCCACGGCCCCGGCCCCAGCAATTTTCAAGACTACAGTATGAGCGCTGAGATTGAGATGGTAAAACTGCGCCTGTGGTGCTGGCATCCCATATGGGTGCCAGTTGGAGTCCCAGCTGCTCCACTTCTGGTCTAGCTCCCTGCTCATGTGCCTCAAAAAGCAGTGGACTATGGCCCAAGTGCTTGGACCCATGCAGCCATGTGGGAGACCAGGTGAAGCTCCTGGCCCAGCCCTGGCCATTGCAGCTATCTGGGGAGTGAACCAGCAGATGGAGAACATGTCTCTTTCTCTTTCTGTCTGTGATGCTTTCAAAATAAATTTATCTTTCAACAAAAGACTATAATACATTGTTGTTAACAGTAGTCACCAACTTGTATCAAATAGCTCTTGAACTTGGTCCTGCTATCTAACTGAAATTTTGTATCCTTTGGCCAACATCTCCTCAACACTCTCTCCCCACCTATTTGTGGTAACTGCCATCTTATTCTCTACTTCTGGGACATCAACATTTTAGATTCCACATATCAGTGAGATTGTGTGGTAAGCCTGACCTGTTTTACTTAACATAGTGTCTCCCAGTCTTACCCATGTTGCAAATGACAAGATTTCCTTTTTTTCTAGAATAGTACCGCATTGTGTATTTCTGCCACATTTTCTTTATCTGTTGAAGGAGGCTTAGGGTGGATCCAAATCTTGGCTACTGTGTATAGTGCTGCAATGACCAGGGGTGTACAGATATCTTTTTCACACACTGATTTCATTTCCTTTGGATGTATTCCCAATAATGGTATTGCTAGATCACATGGTAGCTATATTTTTAATTTTTCGAGAAACTCCAGTTCAAAGATGTTACAATTCCATTATTCTTCTACTCAAGAATGTTAGAACTTCTCTGTTATTTTGGAGATTAAGCCTAAATTGGCATTCAAAGATTCCTACATGCTGTGATCCTTTATACTGAACCAGGACCCTGCAGCAGGCTTAGCCATGTGTTTATATCTTAGCGCTTGCACCTTGTTTATCTGCTCTGTGGTTTTTTTTTTTTTGTCTTCATAATTTAACCAATTTTCTGAACTAAGATATGACAACATTATTTTTTTTTTAGTTGAATCTCCCTTGTTTGCTCCATTTGCAGTGCTCTCCCTACCGACCAAATCAATAGCAGTGCCTCTGATCAAATTTGGCCTTGTTGAGTATTTGATGTTTATAATTCCCTGACTGAAATGGAGGCTGTCTGTTACTCACCATCTCCTCTCCCTACTGAAGATACAGTAGCCCTCCGTCTGCATCAGATGACCAGCCAACTGAGTGAATGATTTAGTAAAGGGAGAATAAATGAGGAGCTGACTTGGACTTCCAAGTTCTGTGTCTGATTTTGACCAGTGAAACGTTCAAGAATGACTAATATGCTTAGACCTCCCAAATGCTTAGACTGGACTGGTATCAAGTCAGGAAGAAGTGATCATCTGTCCCTCTGGAAGAAACTGTCGGCTTGGGAAGTCAGGAAATTTCTGCTAGAATACACAAAGGGCACACATAGTCCACCATCCTTATGAATCACAAGTCCCTGGGGATCCTGAAAAGACTGTGGGACATTCACAAGGAGATAAAAGAGTGCAGGGCTTGCCTTTGCTGAGTCTGCAATGAATGTAAACCAAAAGTTAACGTCCCTGATCTTCTTCCCAGACTTCGGGGAAATGTCTGCATCTTGCAGGGAGCTCTCTGACAAATACACAGTGGCTGTTTATCGTGCGTGCTGCGAGCTGCAGTGGGGGAGGCCACGCTCCTGAAGGCGTGGAAGGCATGGCATGGTCGGACTTGCCTTGGGGTTCAGCATTGAGATTTTATCTGCCTAGCTTGCACCACCAACAAGTCCACAGAATACTTACTGAAACAGTTCCTGTGGGTAATGAGACTGAGAAGGAAACTGATGAACTTATCCTTACTGACAATATACTGCTGAGGCTAGTACCCTTGTATGGAGTAGGCATAGTAGAATATTAAAAAGTTACATTATAGCCGGCGCCGCGGCTCACTAGGCTAATCCTCCGCCTAGCGGCGCTGGCACACCAGGTTCTAGTCCCGGTCAGGGCACCGATCCTGTCCCGGTTGCCCCTCTTCCAGGCCAGCTCTCTGCTGTGGCCAGGGAGTGCAGTGGAGGATGGCCCAAGTGCTTGGGCCCTTCACCCCATGGGAGACCACGAGAAGCACCTGGCTCCTGCCATCGGATCAGCGCGGTGCGCCAGCAGCAGCGCGCCTACCGCGGCGGCCATTGGAGGGTGAAACAACGGCAAAAAGAAAGACCTTTCTATCTCTCTCTCTCTCTCACTGTCCACTCTGCCTGTCAAAAAATAAAAAAATAAAAAATAAAAAAGTTACTTTATTTTGGCCAGTGCCGCGGCTCACAAGGCTAATCCTCCGCCTGTGGTGCTGGCACCCCAGGTTCTAGTCCCGGTTGGGGTGCCAGATTCTGTCCCGGTTGCCCCTCTTCCAGGCCAGCTCTCTGCTGTGGCCAGGGAAGGCAGTGGAGGATGGCCCAAGTGCTTGGGCCCTGCACCCCATGGGAGACCAGGAGAAGCACCTTGCTCCTGCCATCGGATCAATGTGGTGTGCCGGCTGCAGCATGCCAGCCGCGGCGGCCATTGGAGGGTGAACCAACGAAAAGGAAGACCTTTCTCTCTGTCTGTCTCTCTGTCTCACTGTCCACTCTGCCTGTCAAAAAAAAAAAGTTACTTTATTTTGGCCAGCACCGCAGCTCACTAGGCTAATCCTCCGCCTGTGGCACCGGCACCCCGGGTTCTAGTCCCGGTCAGGGCACTGGATTCTGTCCTGGTTGCTCCTCTTCCAGTCCAGCTCTCTGCTGTGGCCCAGGAGGGCAGTGGAGGATGGCCCAAGTGCTTGGGCCCTGCACCCGCATGGGAGACCAGGAGGAAGCACCTGGCTCCTGGCTTCGGATTGGCACACTGCGCCAGCCATGGTGGCCATTTTGGGGGGGGGTAAACCAACTGAAGACCTTTCTCTCTGTCTCTCTCTCTCCCACTGTCTAACTCTGCCTGTCAAAAAAAAAAAGTTACTTTATTTTGAGAGTTTAGTTCAAAAAGCCAAATGAAGGATCTGTCTGAAGACCTTCGTCCTACTACTAACCAGCTGTGCCCACAGTGCAGGTACTCCCCCTGGCCCCGCTTTCATGCTCATCACTGCTTTAGTTCCATCCGGGGGACGCTGAGGAAGTTCTAACTGTGCCAGATTTCTGTGACTGGTTTTCCACACCGTTAAAAGAGGACTTTCCCTTCCCTTTCACATTTTTTTGTTTGTTTGTTTGGGAAGGATGGGAACCCTTCACCAACACTGTGCTGGTGGCTTAGTGTGAGGCTGGGATTTACAATAATCAAAGAACATGTTCACCACTTCCATGTTCTTCAGTAGGTTTCTGGAACTGGAAACAGTCCTCTACCCGTCCCTTTCTTGTTCACGGGTCACTGTATCTCAAACTATGCTCCTGCTTCTTTTTTTAAAGTCCAAGGAAAGTATCGTGTCGCGCAGTCTTCCCGTTCAGATGTCTCCAGTAGGAATGTGCTACAGTTCCTGTCTTTGAGGATTTCTAGGGGGCTATGATATATCTAGTAAGTCTTTGTTAGTTCTTCATAATTTAAAAAATGTCTGCTTTACGGGAGACAGCAAGAGAGATTCAGGCATAGGGAGAGACAGCGAGAGCGAGAGCAACAGAGAATATCTGCCAGGTCAGGGCCAGGCTGGAGCTGGGACTTGGAGACTCAATCCAGGTCTCTCATAGGCGGCAGGAACCCAACCACTTGAGTGATCACTGCTGCCTGCCAGGGTCCTGTGTTAGCAGGAAGATGGAGTCGGGTCTCAGAGGCGATCATCAACCCCAGGAACTCCTAGATGGGATACGCTTATCTCAGTCACTGGGTCAGATGTCCGCCTCTCTTTTTTAGTTTTAGATAGCTGATTAAATATCAGTACCACAACGGAGTAATGCAGGCGCCTGATTGAGAAATTAGCAACGTCAATCAGTGACCAACTGAAGGTGAAGCTAGGGTACTGCAGATGATCCTTTTCACTAGGCACCATTCATCATTCACTCACTCAGCATCTACTCAGCCACGGCTGTGCTAGTAACTGGGGATACAACGATGAACAAGGCAGCAATGTTCCTCATTTTCATGGATCTGATGTTCTAGTGGGCAAGGCAGACAAGTAAATAAATGACACACCTGCACACTGCATTATGCATTACTAAGGAAATAAGCAAGCATTGCAGCTGGAAGGTCATGGGAGGTGTGTCTGGAGAGGTGGCATTTACCCATAATTGGATTAAGTTTCCACTCTTTTAGTACCATTAACATACTTGAGGAATAAACTCCTGAGACTGGGGAGACAAAAACCCCAACCATAGCAAGCATCTGCAAAACTTATGGGACAGAAAGTACCTGTGCAGGATGCTGCTGACCTTGAGTCATCCGGGGAATTCACGAAACTTGCCAGAAAGCTGCTTGCTTGGGTGCCCTGCCAGCTGCTGCGGGTTAGCTCTACTCTGCCCCGCATGCTGTCAGACGCCGCAGGGGGAAGCAGGCAGGAGAGCACACCAGGAGCCCTAGTAAGAGGGCCCTTTCTTCCTGAAGTGGCCACTCGGCGCCCTCCACTGGCAAAGCTAAGCATTGCACTAGCTGACCAAGGAGGAATTCAGCCTGAGGTATCACAAGGTTTGTGCAGATTATACTTCTGTACAGGACACACGGGATGCTTTAGACTGCACAGCAAAGGCAACGTGTGGTTTTGGAAGTAGGTACGGACTCATTCTGAAAGAGCTGGGCCAGTGTTCACAGGACCAGTGCTGGGAGCTCAGACACCATCGTATGAGCCACCATCTCTCTTTCATGTATATCCTGCTGCTCATTTGTATCACGTGAGACGTGGGAGCCATAGAGGGAGAGTGAGGGGAAGAAAAACCATAAAAAGGCAACAGCCAGAGTGGCATGTGGAGGAGGGGCCTTGCTGCGAGGCCCTCGGCCTCCAGGTGAGGCTGAGTGGGGCCGTGTTTCCGAGCGAGGTCACTTGCCCGCTTCCTTCTCCTCTGGCATTTCAGCCCCTTTCTCGCCCAGCCCAGTGTGAGCCCTGAACTCTAGGAGTCCAGTTCTTCAGGGACTGTTGCTCCCTACTGATGATTGTGTGGATACAGCCATGCACAACTGAACTCACCATTCCACTAAGGGGGGGGGGGACCCAACTTCCACCGCAGGGTAACATAAATTTAGAGTTCCTGTACAGAAAGCAGGCATTTGGGAAGAAAAATCTCCTCGGGGGACTTAGGGCCGTGCCTCTGTACAGTTTTGTTGTCACAACGAAGAGGCGTGCTCCTGGCGTCTTGTGAGTAGAGGCCAAGGGTGCTGTGAAACTTCCTACAAAGCACAGGACAACTTCTGACAACTTAGCACCAAGGTCGATAGTGCCAACGCTTAGATAACTTGTTTGAGGGACTGATTATTTATTCTTCCTGATAGTTTACTTATTAGGCTAACTTCATTGGAATCCAACTACTGTGCATGGGAGGGGAATGAATTACAGATTTCATGTTGTCCTTGAAAATCAGTGGGAGAACAAGTTATCAATGACAGGTTTTACTGCATTAAATTTTATTACAGAGGCCGGTGCTGTGTCAAAGCAGGTAAAGCTGCCACCTGCAGTGCCAGCATCCCATAGGGGTGCCGGTTCAAGTCCCAGCTGCTCCACTTCTGATCCAGCTCTCTACTATGGGCAGAGAAAGTGGTAGAAGATGGCCCAAGTCCCACCTGGGTGGGAGACCCAGAAGAAGCTCCTGGCTCCTGGCTTCAGATCAGTTCAGCTCCAGCCATTGCGGCCATCTGGGGAGTGAACCAGCAGATAGAAGACCTCTCTCTCTGCCTCTATCTGTAACTCTGGCTTTCAAATAAATAAAATAAATCTTAAAAAAAACACCAAAAAAACACTTTGTTACAATCTATGAAGACTAACCAGTCTCCTGGTGTGAGTTTTGGGGCAAGAATGGAATAGGGCAGAAATACTACATGCAGAAGATAATTGGAATTTTAGATTTTGCAATGGGTAAGTCAAGGCTTGGATGATAAACCTAATTTTGATATTTTTGTCTTAATATTTCCTAAGAATAAAATCACTGTGGAAGTTCAAAATTAATAAAATTACCGTGGAAGTCCAAACACGTTGAATTATAGGATTTTTGGTTTTTGTCTTTCTTTTTTCTAAACGTAAGGATATAAATTTTCTTACTAAGATATAATACTTTTTCCATCATACATGATTAATTTCACCTCTTTGATGGACAATTTTCACCTCAGAAACATCAAAAGGTTTTCCTACTCCACCTAACACTAGAAAATTTGTAACTTGTGTATTTCTGTGGCTTTGAAATATAAACTCCATCCAGCCATATGAGTAACATGAAAATGGATTGATCACAGTATTAAAAATCAAGCTGGACCGACACAATTTCCACCAAGAAGTTCACTTGCTTCAAGCATCCTGTTGGTATTACAAGCTTTAAACAAAATGAAGCATCTCTCTGCATGCAGAATAAGCACACTTTCCCCCACTCCCTTCCATCTCTGGAGGCTTCTCAGATGTAAATGCACAGAGGGAGAAAACATAAGACACATGCTTCATGGTGGGAGAGAAGGGAAAGTTGGGCAGTAAATAACTCATTGAGTTCACTGTCACTTCTTAAACCTCTTTTCCATCTTCTTATTGTCTTATTATTTTTTAAAAGATTTATTTATTTATTTGAAAGGCAGAGTTACAGAGGTAGAGAAAGAGAGAGAGAGAGGTTTTCCACCTGTTGGTTCATTCCCCAGATGGCTGCAATAGCCGGAGCTGGGCCAATCTGAAGCCAGGAGCTAAGAGCTTCTTCTGGGTCTCCCATCTAGGTGAAGGGGCCCAAGGGCTTTGGCCAGTTTCCACTGCTTTCCCAGGCAATAGCAGAGAGCTGGATCAGAAGTGGAGCAGCCAGGATTTGAACCGGCACTCACATGGGATGTTGGCACTGCAGGTGGTGGCTTTACCTGCTATGCCACAATACTGGCTCCATCTTATTGTCTGAAATGCAAACTCCAACCAAAACTAAAACAGAAATCTCAGGCTTGTCTTTTATGACTGTCAGTAGTGTGGGAGCACTACCAAATGGTAGGAGATTTCCTAAAGAAAAAAGGCACTTTTCAGAGTGAATGTAAGTAATCTTCAACAGATTGAAATACCATTCTCCTCGGTGTAACTTCTGAGGCTTCTCTAAAGCGAGCAGTTACCGATTTTGTGGTAGTAAGCTCTAGTGGTCCAAGGGCTTAGCTTTCAGTGGTGACCTGCCCTGGACCCTCTCTTTCTCCATCCTCATATCCCTTAACAAGTTCTAAAATATATATAACTTTCTAACCAATTTGATACCTGAGAAGTGAAGCTGAGAGAGTTCGCTCCAAATAACCACATATATTTTCTACAGAGTTTGGAGGGAGACAGTATAGGAAATTATCTGAACCTTGGGATCTATAGTTATCTCTGAACCCTGGGACACTTGCATCAACCTTCCCATCTAAGCTTAACCTCTGTTGACCTGTTGCAGTGGATTTGTTTCTGACAGGAGCAGCGTGGTGCGGGCAAGAGGCGCAGAGTCACCACACAGACCCCAGGAATAGGGTGAAAGCAGGCTTGAGGCAAGCAGCCGGCAGACTCATTTATTTCAGTTGGTACAACAGCTTATATAGCCAAGACCAGCCAATCTGGTCAAGGGGTGGTCTATGCCCCAACCAATCACAGCCCGTTGCCAGGCAGTTTCCAAAGCCATCCAATCACAGCCTGTTGCCAGACAGTTTCAAAGTCATCCAATCACAGCCTGTTGCCAGGCAGTTTCAAAGCCATCCAATCACAGCCTGTTGCCAGGCAGTTTCTAAAGCCATCCAATCACAGCCTGTTGCCAGGCAGTTTCCAAAGCCATTCCTGAGTAACTGACGCTCGCTTGCCAGTGGCCACCTTGGCATGGCCTTCTCATTCCACCACATTGACCAATTGAATAATGTTTACTAGTTGATTCTATGTGACTTAAGCTCTTGGTCTCAGATAAAGGAATCCTGGAGCTTTGTCCCAGTGAGACCCATTTTGAACTCTTGACCGGTAAGATAGTGCACTGGTGTTGTTTTAAGCCATTAAATTTGTGGTAATTTGTTACAATGCCATAGGAAACCAATATAAATTGAGATGGATGGTAGGCAGGAAAATTATAGAAGGAGCCAGGGAGAGAGACAAAGACACAACATTAATTACTGTTTGCAGGGCTAGCCCCATTACATGATGTCCTAAAATGTGCGCTGGATTTGTCACTTCCCTTGATCTTTTTGGTCTTTGAAGAATGTTAAGAGTAGATGCATTTTCTATCATTAAATATTTGCAGATCATTTGATCAGATCTTCTGATGTGTTTCTCCTGGTTAGAGCCTAGGAATCCCACCCATGTTGATATAAATGGACTATAACTTTTACCTATCTTGAGAGTTAACTGGCTATCTCAGAAGCTATAGAGAAATGGAAATGGTTAATCAGAGAGGACAAAGAGCTACCTCCTGATGCCACCTTAGGTTAAGTTAAATGCACAAGAGAAACCCCTTGACATCAAGAAGGAATCAGATAATTAACTTGCTTATACTGCTGTGACTGTTTTACTTATCAACTATTTAAAGCTTCAAAGCCTGACAAGCTTTAAAAGCAGAAGCATTATGAATGGTAATATATTGTGCTCCTACATTTCTTTTTGAGAAATGTAAAAAGATTCTGTAAAATCTGGTGCTGGCTTTTTTTTCTAAAAAGCAAACACTGAAATTAATCCTTCACTTTTCCTTTCTAAATATGTTGAATATTTTTATTGTTATACGCTGTCTCTCTGCCAAGGATCAGCTGAGGTGTAAATTTAATGCCTTGTCAGGTCTTTTCTGAGCCTGTTCCTTTCTCTGAGTATATACAGTCACTTTCTAATTTTACCCATACATGCAATTTGAATTTTTAATCTCTGGGTTCAAGATATTTTACCTGCAAGAACTTTGTCAAAAACTGGAAATGTAACAGAAAATATAAGAAAGTTAAGGATTCTGATGATGTGAGGGTACAATACATTAGGAAGCTCTGTCTCTACCTATACCACCATACTGGAAAAATTGTCTCACGCAACTATTTCAGAACTCTGGACTCTACTGAAGACTCGCAGTAGACTTGGGGATGGTTTGTGCAGAATTGATATGAAAAATCATGGTTCATTTGGGTTAATTTCAGGTCATAGCACAGTAGCAGCTACCATTATTCATTGCTCAGCTCTGTGGCAGGCAGCCATGCACGCATTCCTGAAGCAACCTAGACACATTTTGCAGGAGGCAGAGTGGGCAAAAGAGACCTTGTGATCCAAATATCAGAACTTGTGCTCTGCTTGCTTATTGCTTCCTCTGATCACAAAAGTGCAAAGAGGCAGGTGGTCATTGTTGCTGCCCTCCCCTCCACTGTTGCAGGCTGAGGAGTTTCTAGGGGGATTTAAAAGGCTAGACCCTTTCCCCTTCACTGTGGTCTTTCTGTTTTTTTTTTTGGGGGGGCCAGACATTAAAGACTAGGACGTTCAAAAGTAATTGCATATATGGAAGAAAATAAGAAAGGGACTGTACATGCTCAGAGGAAAGGTACAGGCTCAGAAAAGACTCGAGAAGGCATTAAATGTACACCTCAGCTGATCCTTGGCAAAGAGACAGCCTACAGCAGTAAAAAGAAACACAATAAATTAAACAATAATCAAACAGCAAACACTGGGGGAAGGGAGGGCAATATGATTTAATATAATAATTTCTAATAATATATTTCTAATATATTATTAGATTCAATATTCAGTTTAAAAAAATTGATCAAACATACAAAGAAATAGGAAGTGTGTCCCATTCAAAGGCAAAATACCCAAATCAACAAAACAGACCATGAGAGAGTCCTGAAGGCAGAGCTACTAAATAAAGATTTTAAAATAGTTGTCCTGAAGATATACAAAGGACTCAAGGAAGATGTGGAGAAAGCAAAGAAAACGATGCATGAACAAAATGGAGACATCAAAAAATGGATAAAAAACTTAGAAAGAAACAAAAAAAATTTCTGGAGCTAAAAATTACCATAGCTGAAATAAAAAATTCACTTGAGAGCCATACAGACATACATTATGACCCAACTTTTCAAAAGCCAAAGCCATGGACCCTTATAGAATCTAACAGTATTGTTAATAATGTTTTGTAATTCCATTTTTAGTTTTCTCATGATTTAACAAATTAATACTCTACCAAAGTAGTCTAAAAGCTAGTAGTAATGTAACTTGGCTTTATACATAATTTAAGAGACCAATGCATTTAGAAGAATTATCAGTTTCTATTTTAGGGGCACACAATGTTTAAAGATGTAATTTTGTGACAACAACTGAAAGAGATGGGGATGGAGCTGTAGAGGAATGGTATTTTTAAAGCATTACTGAAGTAAAACTGATAGAAATTCAAATTAAAGTGTAACTCTAGTATTTTAAATGTAATTACCATGGTAACCTTAAAGAAGTAGTATAGAATATTCACAAAAGGAAATTAAAAAGTAACTTAAACATTCACTACAAAAAAAAAAAAAGCCAACTAAACTTAAAAGAAAGACTAGTCCATGGTAAGCCTGGGCTTCAGCAGAAGTCAGCTTGTGAAGAGCCCTGGCAGCTCTGCCAAGAGTTGGATCACTGGAAATGGACCTGCCCTGGAGTCGAAGGATGCCCAGGTCAGAGCCACAGATCTTATTGGCTCCAAGCTGAAAAGCCCTTCACTCAGCCCAACTTCCAAAGTGACCACTGCAGCTGAGGGGATGGTCAAGTAGGGTCAGGAACATTGCAGGCAGAACTGTAAATTTCTTGTTAGAGATGCCCCCTGCCTTTACCTGGCCAGCTCTCCTCCCAGGCCAGCCAAGTAATGAAAGTCAACAGAGTGCCTTCCCCTAGGAGGTTCACACCTCCCTTAGGATATACCCCATGTGAAGAGATAGATAGGTCTGGGCCTCTTAACTCACAAGGCCTAAAGCCCAACAGATTATTATCAAGCCCCTTCTATCAGGTTCTATTTGCCTCTCAATCAGAAAACTTAATTGTAGCTTAGACAGCACCTTTCTTAGCTCCTCTAATAATGACTCTGTCCTTTGTTCTAGGCCCTGTCTAGTGCACTTGGGCCTCATTCCTTTGTAATCATAACCTCTACTCTACCACCAATGGCTCTACTCCCAACCTGTGTGTACTGATGGTCCTCTTCCCCACTTAAAGCTGTATAATTGTTCAAACCTGGTAAATGCCACTCTTAGGACCATTGGTTACTATCCACACTCTGTCTTTTATGACCTTGTCTAAATATGATCAGAGTCGGCAAACTTGGAAGGCTGCCATAGCCTTGGCAACTCATGACGACAGCCTAGGGTGGTTACTGGCGCCATAAACTAGAATGTCAATTTGTTGGGTCAACAACAAGAGCCACTGTGCACTTGCTCCTCATGTGGGATCTCTGTCCTTAATGTACTGTACATTTTGATTTAATGCTATAACTAGTACTCAAACAGTATGTTTCACTTTCTGTTGCTATGTGGGTGCAAACTGTTAAAATCTTTATAATAAATTGATCTTCTGTATATAAAGAGAATTGAAAATGAATCTTGATGTGAATGGAAGGGGAGAGGGAGTGGGAGAGGGGAGGGTTGTGGGTGGGAGGGAAGTTTAGGGAGGGGGAAGCCATTGTAATCCATAAGCTGTACACTGGAAATTTATATTCATTAAATAAAAGTTAAAAATAAATTAAAAAAAAAAGACTAGTCCAGGAGATAGAGGACAAAAAAGTTATGAAACATATAGAAAATAAATAACAAAATGACAGAGTAAGTCCTTCCATATCAGTAATTATTTAGATGTAAATGGATTAAACTCTTCAATCAAATAACAATTACCAGAGTGGGAAAAACACATGATTTGACATAGTTTTCTACAAGAGACTCAGTTTAGATACAAGCAGATTGAAAGTGAAAGGATAAAAAATATTGTGTGAAAATAGTTATCCAAAGAGGGTTGGAGGTGGCTCTACTAATACCAGACAGAACAGACTTCAAATAAAAAGTTTACAAAGAAGGACATTATTATATATTAATAAGTGGCAAGATAGTAGGAAGACATAATAATTATAAGCTTAAAATATTTATATATTTGGGAAGGATGGGGGAGGGAGGGAGGAAAGGGGAGAGAGAGAGAGAGAGAGAGAGTGAGAGAGAGAGAGAGAGAGAGAATGAATAAATATGAATCTCCCACCTCCTGTTCTTTCCCCCAAATGCCTGCAGCCATGCACAGCCAGGCTAAAGCTGGGAGCTGGGAAGTCAATTCAAGTCTCCCACGTGGGTGTCAGGAACTCAACTACCTGAGCCACTGCTGCTGCCTTGCAAAGTACATATTAGTAGGATGCTGGAATTGGAAGTGAAGCTGGGACTTGAGTAAAGGCACTCTGATATGGAATGCTGGCATCCTAAGTGGCATCTTCTAGCCAAATGCGTGTCCCAACAATTATAAAAATTTGCACACCTAATAACTGATCATGAAAATGAAACAAAACCTGACAGAACTGAAAAAAAATACATAAAATTCTGTAATAATAGTTGGAGACTTTAATATGCCACTCTCAATAACAGGCAGACAGAGATACGTAAGGAAAGTGAGAACACAATAAATGAACTAGATGTAACAGACATATGCACAACGCTCTCCCCAACAACAACAGCATATGCATTCTTCTCAAGTGCACATGGGACATATTCCAGGATAGACCATATGTTGGGACACACACTAACTAAATCGGACCCTTTTGTACTGTTGGTAGGGATGTAAAATGGTACAGATGCTGTAGAAACAGTACAGTAGTATGGTAGTTCCTTGAGAAACTAAAAATAAAATTAACATGAGATCCAGCAATCTCACTTCTGGGTATATGTCCAAAAAGATTGAAAGCAGGGCTTCACAGATATCTGTAAACCCATGCTCCTAGCTATTTAAAATCGATAAAATGTAGAAGCCCCCTACCATCAGTAGATGAAAGTAAGAGAAATATACACTATTATTCAGCCTTAAAAGAGGAGTTCTGACACCTGCTCCACTATGGATGAACTGAGAAGACAGGTTAAGTGAAATAAGCCAGGCACAATAAACAAGAACTGTAAAATTCCACTTATTTGATGTACTTAGACTAGTCAGAATCATAGCGACGGAAGATAGAAAAATGGTTTCCCAGGAATCGGGACCTGGGGAAACAAGGAGTTACAGTTTAATGAGTATCAAGTTTAAGTTTTATCTAATGAAGAGTATTACAGAGATAGATTGTGGTAGTGGGTTATTTTACCTTTTATTTAATGAGTACAAATTTCATGCATTTCCTATGTACAATTTTAGGAACATAGTGATTCTTCCCACCATGCTAGCCCTCCCATCCCCACTCCCATCCCCTTCTTCCTCCCTCTCCTATTCCTAGTCTTATTTTATACTAAGATCTATTTTCAATCAACTTTATGCACAGAAGATTAAGTCTATAGTAAGTAACAAGTTCATCAATTTGTATGATAAAAGCAAAAAGTAAAAGAGAAATTAAAAAAACCCATGAAACTGTTTTCAACAGCTGAGACAAGTGCTGTTCAAAGTCATTACATCTTAAGTTAATTTTCACTCCTTTTTTTTTGTTTGTTTGTCTTTTAGAAACTTAATTAACTTTAAAGAACCACCCAAGAGTGATTCATCTTTTCTGAGCACTTAGACATAACTAGCTTATAAGACATAAGAGTATCCTTCACTTAAAACATTAAGAGAAAGTAAGTCTTTGGAAACAAGTTTTTTTTGTCGTTATTAAAGAAGCATCTAAGAAAATAAGCAGTGGAGTTGGATATTTTGGTCTAACTAAAATTTATGAGACCTAAGTATATCCTCCACTTAATATACTAAAATTGAATAAATCTATGAAAACAAGTTGTATTGCTAACTCTTCCTAATACAACTCTTTGACGGCAGAGGTCATGCATGAGAGATCAGTGCACAGTGGCTCCTGTCGTTAATTTAACAATTAACACTCTTATGTATGACCTCAGCGCTCTTGACATGAGCTGCCAAGGCTATGGAAGTCTTCTGAATCCACAATCTTGGTCAGTATATAGATAAGACCATCAGCAAAGTGGAAGTTCTCTCCTCCCTTTAGAGAAAAGTACATCCTTCTTTGATGACCACTTCTTTCCACTGGGGTCTCACCCACAGAGGTCCTTCATTTAGGATATTTTTTGCCACAGTGTCTTGGCTTTCCATGTCTGAAATGCTCTCATGGGCTTTTCAGCCAGACCAGAATGCCTTAAGGGCTGATTCTGAGGTCAGAGTGCTATTTAAAGCAATTGTCATTCTATGAGTCATCTGTGTGGACTGCTTCCCATATTGAAACATTCTCTCCTTTTTAATTTTATCTATTATTATTATTATCATTATCAGACATTTGATCTTATTTATATGATCCTTTTAAAATTTAAGTCTATCTATATGATAACTTCATAACTTAATATGGTCACTTTAACACTTAAGATGGCATTTTTACCACCCAGCTTAATGGGATATGGAGTCCCAAATGGGATGCTGACACCGCAGGTGGAAGCTTTACTTGCTATGCACAATGTCAGCCCTCCAAATTCTTTCCACAAAGGCAGCATCACCTTAATTCCTAAACCTGTAAAAGATACAACAGTGAAAGAGAATTATAGATCAATTTCACTGATGAACATAGATGCAAAAATCCTCAACAAAATGCTAGTTAATTGAATCCAACAACACATCAGAAAGATCATTCACCCAGACCAAGTGGGATTTATCCTTGGTATGCAGGGATGGTTCAACATTCGCAAATCAGTCAATGTGATAATCACATTAACAAACTGAAGGACAAAAACCAGGGTTTAAACCTGGGCAGCGACATGGCCACACCGGCAGGAAAGAGCCCTCAGTGATGGTGCAGACGTTAGTCAGCCCAGAGGTGATGAAGGCCTACAGGGCAAGACTCTGGCAGCAGAAGAGTGACTCTGAGATTCTGAGGAGGTTCAATCCCATGACCAAGAGTCCAATAAAAGAAAGGCGAGGCAAGGATGAACGCCCCCCCTCCCCCCCTACTCTGTCCCTAGTGTTTGGCTTGGGTGACTGGGTATAGATTAAAGCGTGAATAAAGGCTGACTTACCAAAGTAAAATATCTAAATGTGGGTTGGAAGAACAGAGTTTTAAAATAACGGACCTGGGACAAGAGTTCCAAAGAGGAGAAAATTGGCCTAAGTTTATTGCTGAGCATCCGTGAATGCTGTTGGTCCAAAGTTGAAAGTACTGGATTTTAGAAAAGCTCAGGGATGGTAGAATGCGCCCAAAGGAGAAGGAAGTGGGCTCCTGAGCCCTGCTAAATGCAGCTGGGACCGAAACTCGGGGCCCCACTTGAGTAGTTTTAGCCTCCTCTAGACATACAATATTTGTTCCACTCATCTCTCCTATGAGACCAGGAAAAGTTCCTGGTGTTTTACGAGAGACGTTATTTCTCCAAAGGAAGAATAAAATCTGACTTCATCCTGTCAGGCTTAGGGATGATTTAGTTAGCAGTCAGCAAGACAATTATACCTACAGAGTTAGTTCTACCCACACTTAGCAGGGCCACTGCCCATCCTGGCCTGGGGGCCCAGAACATATCTACATACAGAGCTGGTCTTCGAGAGAGAGGGTGGGAAAAGAACCATGGTGCCTGCAAGCTGGTTCTGCTCACGAGGAAAGCTGGGCCTGCCTCTCTTGACTCTGCCGCTCAACCTTTTCTTTTCACTGTGTTCTAGACCTTTCTCCTGTACAGTTTTCTTGTAATTGGGTAGCTCAAAAGGCTCTGTGTTGCCCAATCTTAATATACTGCCACAGTTCAGAGCTGTACAAGTAAAAACCTAAACATTCAACTAAAAAGCTGTCAGAATTGCTAAACCAATTCAGTAATGTTACAGGTTACAAAATGAACACAAAACCAGTAGGTTTTTTTTTTAAAGATTAATTTTATTTATTTGAAAGACAGAGTTACAGAGCAAGGTAGAGAGAGAGAGAGAGAGAGAGAGAGAGAGAGAGAGAGAGGCCTTTCATCTGCTGGTTAACTGCCCAAATGGCTGCAATGACTAGGGCTGGGCTGGGTCGAAGCCAGGAGCCAGGAGCTTCCTCACAGTCTCCCATGTGGGTGCAGGGGCTCAAGGACCAGGGCCATTTTCCACTGCTTTTCCCAGCTGCATTAGCAGGGAGATGGACCAGAAGTGGAGCAGCTGAGACTCAAACTGCATGCTACAAGCTGTGGTTTAAGCCACTACACCACAGCGCTGGCCCAACAGCTTTTTTTTTTTTTTTTTGAAGATTTATTTATTTATTTGAAAGGCAGAATTATAGAGAGGCAGAGAGAGAGAGAAAGAGAAAAAGGTCTTCCATCTGCTGTTTCACTCCCCAAATGGCTGCAACAGCCAGGGCTGTGCTGACCCAAAGCCAGGAGCCAGGAGCTTCTTCTGGGTCTCCCACACAGGTGCAGGTGTCCAAGCACTTGGGCCATCTTCTACTGCTTTCCCAGGCCATTAGCAGAGAGCAGGGTTGGAAGTGGAGCAGCCAGGACTTGAACCAGTGCCCATATGGGATGCCAGCACTGCAGGTGGTAGCTTTATCCTTTATACCACAGTGCTGGCTTCAACAGTAGTTTTTTTTTTTTAATGCTAATGATGATTTCACAGAAAGAGAAATTAAGAAAGAAATCCAATTCACAAAGCCACAAAAATCAAATATTTAGGAATTAACAAAAGAAATGAAAATCTCTACAATGAAAATTATTGATGAAATAAATCATCAAGAACACACACAAAAATATAAAGATATTCTTTGTTCATGGATTGGAAGAATCAACATCATTAAAATGTCCATACTACCTAAATCAATGTACAGATTCAATGCAATCCTTATCGAAATACCAATGACATTCTTCACAGAGTTAGAAAAAAAATCCTAAAATTCATATGGAATCACAAAAGACCTAGAATAGCCAATACATTCCTAAGCAAGAAAAATCAAGCAAGAGGCATCACAATACCTGATTTCAAACATACTATAAAGCTATAGTAATTCAAACAACTTGGTACTGGCATAAAAACCAATATATAGATCAGTGGAACAGAACAGAGAGCCCAGAAATCAATCCACATGCATATAGCCAACACAAATGCTCAGACCATACAGTGTACTAAGAATAATCTCTTCAACAATTGGTGCTGGCAAAAGTGGATGTGTATCTGTAGAAAAATGAAATTAGATCCATACCTCTCACTGTATACAAAAATCAACTCAAGATGGATCAAACAACTAAATTTAAGACCTGAGACTATGAAGTTGCTGGAAGAAAATGTAAGGGAACGTTCCAAGACATTGGTGTACAGATTGACTTCTTGGACAAGATCCCCAAGGCACAGGCAACAAAAACAAAATTAAACAAATGGAACTTTATCAAACTCAGAATCTTCCGCACAGCAAAGGAAATGATCAACAGAATTAAGAGGCATCCAACAGAATGGGAAACATTATTTACAAACCATATATCAAAGAATTAATATCTCAAATATATCAGAAACTTAAAAAAACTCAACATGAAAATAACCAGTCCAGTTGAGAAATGGGCAAACAACTTCCATAGACAGTTTTCAAAAGAAGAGATACAGGTGGTCAACAAATAAATGAAAACATGCTCAGCATCACTAGCCATCAGGGAAATGAAATCAAAACCACAATGAGAAATCACCTCACTCCTATCATAATGGCTGAAGTCCCAAACACAGAGACTAACAAATGCTGGTGAGAACAAAGGAGGACACTTAAACACTGTTGGTGGGAATGTAAATTAGTGCATCCACTGTGGAAAATAGTTTGAAGATTTCTTAAAGAACTAGGAATAGACTTGCTATATGATCCAGCACTCCCACTATTGGGTATTTACCCTAAAGACTTGAACAGAACGTATCAAAGAGATACCTGCACTATCATCATTACAGCAGCACTGTTCACAACAGCCACAATTTGTAACCATCCCAGGTGTCCATTATCAGATGAATGGATAAAGAAAATGTGGTATACAAATACAATGGAATATTATTGTTATAAAAATAATGAAATACTAGCATTTGCAGTAAAATGGACAAAACTGGAGGACATCATGTTGAATGAAATAAGCTGGACCCAGAAAGACAAATACTGCATGTTTTCCCTTATATGTGGGAGTTAAAATTTTAAAAAACAAAAAAGAAACGAAAAAAAAAAAGTCTGTGTACATAAGTATTGCTGCAAATACAGTCTTACATAACTTTGTTTTGTAACTCTGTAAAACTAAGAATTGTTAGACTTCTGGGGCTGCTGCTGTGGCACAGTGGGTTAAGCCACTGGCTGCAGCACTGGCATCCTATATGGGCGCTGGTTTGAGCCCTGGTTTCTCTGCTGCTGATCCAGCTCCCTGCTAAAGTGCCTAGGAAAGCAGTGGAGGATGGCTCAAGTGCTTGGGCCTCTGCACTCATACGGGAGACCCATAACAAGCTCCTGGCTCCTGGCTTCCACCTGGCCAGCCCTTGCTGTTGTGGTCATTCGGGGAGGTGAACCAGCAGGTGGATGACCTCTCTTTTTCTCTGTCTCCCCCTCTCTCTATAACTTTGCCTTTCAAACACCATAAAATAACTCTTTAAAAAAAGTGATACTACTATAGTTTTAATGATCCTTGATAACTTTAAAATTTACTATACGTAGTTGAAATGGGTATTTTTCCATTCAATTATTGTTTATAGCTGTTCTCTATTCTCACTAAGCCAGAGCCTTTTTCCTTTTCACTTTTTTTTTTGACAGGCAGAGTGGACAGTGAGAGAGAGAGAGACAGAGAGATAGGTCTTCCTTTACCGTTGGTTCACCCTCCAATGGCCACTGCGGCCGGCACTGATCCGAAGCCAGGAGCCAGGTGCTTCTCTTGGTCTCCCATGCAGGTGCAGGGCCCAAGCTCTTGGGCCATCCTCCACTGCCTTCCTGGGCCACAGCAGAGAGCTGGACTATAAGAAGAGCAACCAGGACAGAATCCAGCGCCCCAACCGGGACTAGAACATGAGGTGCCAGCGCTGCAGGGGGAGGATTAGCCTAGTGAGCTGTGGCACCGGCCTCCTTTTCACTTATTAAACTTATTTGTTGGAGTATTAAGCCTTTTTACTGTAATGTAATTTTAAAATATATTATCTCAAAAATTAAAAAAAAGAGAGGGAGAAAGAGAGAGGATAGGAGGAAAGAGCAGGAGGGAGGGATGAAGGGAATATCATTATGTTCTTAGAATTATATCTACAAATTACATTGAATCTGTTAGCAACTACTTAAAAATTAAAATTTACAAAAAGAAAAAGGAAAAAAGAAAAAAAGGAAAAAAGGAAAAAAAAAAAAAAAGAAGACAGAGCTGACCAGTCAGCAGTAATTCTAATTCATTCAAACCTTTGCTAGTGTTTTTCAAGGAACATTAAAGAAAATCCAATTCAAAATTCACAGGACCTTTTTGTAAAGGATGCCCTTCCGCACTCCTCTCTCTCGCTCTAACCCCCTCCCAGCCCCACAGTGCTTCCATGGGTTATGAACACCTATCAGATTCCTTGGTTCCCCACCCTCACTGTTTCTGCATATTAGGGTTGGGAAAGAAGGAGGGAAAAGTTTGTGCCCAAAGTTACTTAATGGGCTGGGATGGGCAGAGTCTACTGATTTTGATGACATTAACCTTGAACTTCTTTTTTCTTAGAGGCAGTTATCACTTTCTAAAGTTTTGTTTACCTATTTATTTTCACTTAAAAGGCAGAGAGACACACACTTAGAGACATATCTTTCATTTGTAAGGAGCAGAAAATTAAACAACTTTACCATAATATTAACAAAAATAAGCAAGAGTTGGCTGGCGCTGCGGCTCACTTGGCTAATCCTCCGCCTGCGGTGCCAGCACCCCAGGTTCTAGTCCTGGTTGGGGCACCAGATTCTAGTCCCGGTTGCTCCTCTTCCAGTCCAGCTCTTTGCTGTGGCCCGGGAGTGCAATGGAGGATGGCCCAAGTGCTTGGGCCCTGCACCTGCATGGGAGACCAGGAGGAAGCACCTGGCTCCTGGCTTTGGATCGGTGCAGCGTGCCAGCCATAGCGGCCATTTGGGGGTTGAACCAACGGAAAACAGGAAGACCTTTCTGTCTCTCTCTCTCTAACTCTGCCTGTCAAAAAAAAAAAAAAAAAAAAAAAAAGCAAGAGCCAAGCTGACTATAGGAGATCTGCATGGACTTGCTAAGAACTACCCATGGCATGTGCACACCCTCCTGGGGACCTTATCAAACCTACAATGATTGTCCAAAAATACATAAAATCACAAACTCAGGAGGCTAGTGGAGACTCTCTGAACAGATTCTTCTGAGCATGGCCGAGCAGAAGCTCAGGGTCAAGGCACCGCATTCAGATCTTCCTGCGAGAGAGTTCTTCCAGCCAGCTCTGTGCTCGCCAGCCTTTGAGGCTCTGCTCTCTCTGAGCCAAGACTCGCCCACTTGAAGATGAACCACCAGCCAGATGCTGAGACTCTGATCGACTGCCCTTGAAGACCTGTGCTTTCTGGCTTAGAGGCACCAGCCTGAGAACGCTGTGCAGCTCCGCCCTCTGGCTAAGACATGGTGTGAGGAGCACCTGAGGTACCATGGGAACCTCGGGTGCTTGGTTTATCCAGTGTGTTGTGTTATATAAATTAAAATGTGTGATTTCCCTACTGCATAATAAAAAAGCCTTACTGGGAACAACACTGCCTCCATGCCATTACTACGCTCAGCGACATTCATCTACTGATTTATTCCCCAAATGTCCACAACAGGCTGTGCTGGGCCAGGCCAAAACCAGGGTTGAGAAACTCCATCTGGGCCTCCCTTGTGGGTGGCAGGGGCCTTCCCCAGCGCAATGGCAGGGAATGGGATCAAGAGTGGAGCAGGAGGCACTTGAACCAGGCACTCTGATATCGGATGTGGGTGTCCCAAGGGGCAACCTAAATGTTGCACCAAACGCCCACCCTGTCCTTGAACGTTTAGTACATTACCGTAATCAATGATTTTAGGCTTGTTTCTGTCACCTAGATCCGTAGTTCCTCATAGAAGGATTCTGGTCCACTAATGCATGGGCACCAGGCAGGAGTTAGAATATTGCTTAGGGAATTCTGCACAATTCTCGGCTCATGCCAAGGCCTGGGATGGGTGACCATGGAAATCTGGATGTACCAAGACACGAAAACCCTGGACAGTACAATGTGAGAGAATGGACAGCCGTGTTGCACTCATTTCTATTCTTTAGCTGTAGAGGGAATGAGTGAGTGCAATGTCTCCATGTGCACTGGTAGTTATTTATGTCTTGAATTCCAGTGATTGCAGTAGGGATCTTAATAACAAGTTAGAACTTTGTATTTGAAGTCATTAACACAAATTTTAAGATGCACATATTTCTACAAGGAATGAATGAGGAAAGGGGAATGAGGAAGCAAGAAGGTAAAGGCCAACTCTAAACTTAGCTGATGGATGCAGCTGTGTGGGGCTTCTCATTTTTTTTTCCCCTTTAGGAAGGATAATGAGGGTCACATCATCAGTCCAGATCTCATGATGCGGGCTTTGCTTGAGAGCCAGCATGGTATTTGCTGCCAGACATTTCATATAACTCCGTATTGATTCTGTACTAACAGGCAGAGAAAACTTATTTTAGGCAAATAGTGAATGTGTTTTGGGCTATTTTTCTTCTCTCGCTCTCTTTTTAAACACTGCCTTGCTGTATATTATTGCCAATCCCCTTGGGCTCATGTGGCTTGTGCTTTCCTGGGTGGCATTCCATCTGATTGATTTACCCGACCTGTGAAGCTATCCCTTTGGTGTGGAGAAAAGAGTAGTGGTTTGGGTGCCTGCTTCTGTTAATGCACACATTCAGTGAGCAAATCACCAGGGATGTCAGTGATAGGGAATTCAAAGTCGCACTCTTAGATGGCTCACAGGAGTGGGGTTTTGCCACCCTCATGCGACACCTGGGTTGAGTTCCTGCTCCTGGCTTTAGTGTTGGGGGAATGAAGCAGCAGATGCGAGATCTCTGTCACTCTGCTGCTCAGATGAAGGAAATGGCCACTTTCCCGCTTCTGTGTGTGGGACCCCTGTGCCTCAAGCCTCCTGTGGAGTTACTCTCAAGCCATCTACACTGAGCACTCAGCAATCTGTCAGAATGTAAAGTGCTCCTACCAACACTGCCTGCAGCTGCAAACATCTGCTCCTGGAAAGCTGTGATTCTCTGTATCGACCTCCCTGGCCCTCCTGTTTTCTGAGCAGCAGTTTGCTGTAGTTGCTCAATTCTCTGATCAAAGAAGAGGTGTTGATTTTCAGTAGGTTAAGCTTTTTTCTTGTTGTGTGGGTGGGAGTAAGAACTCCCGAGTTCTTTACATGTCAGACTGGCATCTGAAATCAACCATCAGGCTCTTAAAGGAAAAGTAAAATAAAATTTTTACCATAAAAGCAATAATCTATGGGTGATTAAGAATAAGAATTTCTGGGGGTCGGCATTGTGACAGCAGATTAAGCTGCTGCTTGTGGTGCTAGCATTCTTCATCAGAGTGTGGGTTTGAGCTTCCAACCCAACTTCCTGCTAATGCACATGGAAGGGCCCTGGAAGATGGCCCAAGCAGTTGAGCCCCTGCCACCCATGGGGGAGACCAGATGAAGTTCTTAGGTCTTGGCTTCAGCCTGGCCCAGATCTGGCACTTTTGGACATTTAGAGAGTGGAACAGCAGGCAGAAGATCTCTCTCTCTCTCTGTCTCTCTGTCACTCTGCCTTTCAAATAAATAAATCCTTAAATAAACAAATATTTATTAATTTATTTGAAAGGCAGAATGACAGAGAAAGAGGGAGAAAGGGAGAGAGGGATTGATCTTCCATCTGCTGTTTCATTCCCTAAATGGCTGCAACGGCTGAGGCTGAGCCAAGCTGAAGCCAGGAGGCCAGGAGCTTCCTCTGGGTCTCCCATGGGGGTGGCAAGAATCCAAGGACTTGGGCCACCTTCCACTGCTTTCTCAAGCACATTAGCAGGGAGCTAGATAGGAAGTGGAGCAGCTGGGACTCAAACCAGCTCCCATAAGAGATGCCAGTGCTGCAGGGGGTGGCTTAACCCATGTGCCACAGCACTGGCCCCAATAAATCTTTAAAAAAGAACATGAATTCTCATATTACCAGCATTCTAGCATTTATTCATGTGCTTGTTAACGCTAGTACCCTGCAGAATATCCACATTACAGCTGCATACACACTGTTAGGAAAAAGGTGTGAAAATGTAAAAAGCGCTCTGATATTGTGACCAGTGTTACAGTCCTCAGCATGGGTCAAGCGCTCATGCCCCTCAGGCTGTCCACATGTGCCATTTCCTCGCCTAGGATACTCTTCTCCCATTATCTATGTAAGACTATGGCAGGGATGGGCAGGATAAGCAAAACTGTCATTTTGAAAGTTGATTATTGTTTATAGCCCTTGACTATACTCTTGAGGAACAGTGGATTCTCCACTTACTACTTGCTGCATTCTTTATTTAGTGGAGCATTAAATTTGGGATTATAAAACAAACTGAAAGCATATCGTAAAAATCAAAAGAAACAAGAAGAAAGGAAGGAGAAGGGAGGGTGGGAGCGTGGGCTGCAGTGAGTGTAGAGTGGGAAGTATCATTATATTCTTAAATCTGCATATACAAAATGTGTTCACCTTAAATAAATACAAAATAAAAAATAATAGTAATAAATAAGGAACCTGTATTCTCCAATTAGCTTCCTGAATGATTCTGACAGTAAACCAGGTTCTGAGACTCTTGGGTGACGCACAATCCTTTTACTCCCCCAGTCTGTAGAAGGTTCTGGGGTCCTTAGCCCTTTCTGTACAGTTCCTTGCACACCTCTAGGTTCATGCTGGGACCTGGCAGGCTTGTGTGCGTTCTTTCTCTCTTGCTACTTTCTGCCATCTGCCTTCAAACAAAAGCCTTATGCATAGATATTCTGGAAAATATGGCAAGTCCTTTCAAACATGCAAACCAGGGCAGACCTTGCAGAGATAAAGAGGGTCCACACAGGATGAAAACAGAATGCTTCATCCTGATGATGGCGCAGGTCTCAACTTAGATGTGCCTCAAAATATTATCTCAAAATACCTACGGCCAAAACAAAGAGCTACTCAGTGCCCACGTCCACAATTACTGCTCTCAGAAATGGCTTAATCAGTGTATTCACGTTAGTCAGCCGTGGCTGAGCTGTGTTACCCTGCTCACGGATAATCTGTGCCCACTTTCTGAAGTGTGACGCTGTGGCTGGGAGCCATGTTCACTTTCTCTGCGCACCTGCTCGCTTCCAGTGACTGCGTCCGCCTCCAGGACCATGAGGAGAGGGAGAGCTGGGGGAAGCATCAGGATCCTCTTCTATGCTCTTGCCAGCACAGTACCGGCCAGAGTGAAGGGCGTCTCCCGCCTCAGAAGTGTGGGTGCCTGCACAGCCACCACTGCGCCACTCTGAGTAGTTCCATGGGTGCCCCTGGGCTGTGATGGGGCAGAACCGAAACACATCCTGGGGGACTTCCCTCCCTCTCTCCGAGCCCTAGGGATGCCCCTTCCTGCTCTTTGGACCAGAATGGGAGGACTTCCTCAGATCTCTGTGTTTGGACCCATGCAGAGTTCTGGGTTTTGGGTACTTTTAAAACTAAGGCCAAAAAATAGTGGGGGGAAGAGAGCCTCGGTGGCCTGATTTTACTTGAAGTTCTACTTTTTATTCTCCAGTTAGCCTGCTATATTACTTCTGAAAGTCCCCAGATAACTGCTCCACACAGTGGGTGCATGGATTTTAGTTGAATTCAATGGATAAAACAGGGCGGAGCGTGCTTTCTCCATCTTAACTGGAACCACCCTCTGGAGTCATTATCTTTTAATTATGCCATTGTAATCCATAAGCTGTATACTGGAAATTTATATTCATTAAATAAAAGTTAAAAAAAAAAAAGAAATCAAGAGTTTTATGTTTTTGCTCTTCCAGAGGCCATTTGCTTCAGTTAACATCAAGCCCAAGGCATCTCTTCTTCCTTTGGTTTTTTTCAATCTACTCTCAGGAATAAACATGATGATTTGTAAAGATTTTACTAACTGCAAGGCGCTTTCTCTTGCATCGGGCACCAGGCACCGGGAGGACAGGGAATGGCTCTGGGAGTTTGTGCATGCACTCCCAGACTCGTGAGTGTCTTCATTCATCACACATTCAGGTTTTCAAATGGAAGGCATCAGAGCAGCGGGTCTGTTATAAAACTATTTCCTGGAAGTCCTTGTACAGTTTTTCTCTGAAACATAGTGTAGGCTCCCCAGGTTGTTAATTGGACCGGGCTCCTTATCAAAGCCCAACTGCAGTTCTAATAGCAGGCACTGTGTTTAACATCCCATGTAGTTGACCTTTGTTTTGAGAGTGTTTCTAAAGTTCAAGAATAATCTAGAGGAAGAGCTGATGCTATATTCTCCAGTTAAAAGCAGCAAAGAGAAAACTTCTATCTCATTTCCAACAGGGCATGATTCCTGTGCATTAAAAAACTGAAAAATATGGGCTGACATGATGGTATAGTAGTGGGTTAAACAGCTGCCTGTGATGCTGACATCTCATATGGGCATCGGTTCCAGCCCTAGCTGCTTCATTTCTAATCCAGCTCCCTGCTAATGCTCGTGGAGAAGCAGCAGAAGATGGTCCTAATGCTTAGGCCCCTGTCACCCAACCAGTATGAAGCTCCTGGGTCCTTGCTTCGGCCTGGCCCAGCCCCAGCCATTGCAGCCATTTGGGGAGTGAGCAAGCAAATGGACAATCTCTCTCTCTGTCTCTAACTATGTCTTTCAAATAAACACATAAATAAATAAATCTTAAAACAATAACAGCATGTGGGTGGGCATTTAACTTAAGGTTCAGATACTACATCATATACCAGAATACTTAGGTTTGACCCCAGAATCTGGATCCTGACTTCAGCTTCCTGTTAATGTAGACTCTGGGAGGCAACAGATGATGGCTCAAGTATGTGGGTTCCAGCTACCCACATGGGAGCCCTATATTGAGTTCCTGGCTCCTGACTTTGGACATATAATTAGAGGGAGTTTTTTTGGTATGTTCACAACCACAATAGAAATACTCTCTTGAATTTGGCACAGCCTAATATTTGGAAAACAGGGATTCACCACCATCTGTATCCCTACTACCAACAACAACGGAGAAACGAGAGAGGAACTGGCAGGACATTGGAAGGGAGGTGAGGGAAGATGAGAGAATACATTATCAGTTGGTTGGGCCTTTTTAGGTTTGAGAAATAATCATTCATTGCAGTTTGTTTTTGAAACAGCAGGTGGCTCCCTAGACCCGGTTGAGAATGATATTTTGTAAGGAGAGTAGAGAAATACAATTCAAGTAGGGGAAACTAGCACTGAGCCCTTTTACTAGAAAAGCAATTTAGTACTTACATTTTGAGGTCAGGCAGTCAGAAACACACGCGTATTATCTGAACTTCCCACAGCTGGTGTTGTTGTTGAGGGGAATCTACGATAAGCAGTCATAAAATCCAATTTTGTCATCCTCTTGCTAAAGGATCCGGCATGGTGCTGTTGAGATTCTTGCTGTGGGTGCAATTATCTCTTGGGTCAGGAGATGCTGCAGTGGAGCGTGAGGCTCAATAACTGTAACAGATGAACCAGAAAGAATCGCCACTGAATAAGATATTTTGAAGGAGTTGGAGTTTCTGGGGGTGGAGACAGGAAAGAAGAACTCAGAACTTAGCAATATTAAGCCAAAACCTGCTCATGACACAACAGATCTATCCCAAGTCAAAATGAAAGCAGCAGGCAGAACTTTGGGTTTTAAGTTTTACAGAATCTCTCAGAAGCAGAAGTTTGGGAAGCACTGGTTTGCTACCCTTCTGAGGAAGGAGTGGGGGTAACGTGGTGGAAGATTCCTGTACAACAGAGCTGAAGTCTGGCAGGGCCTGTGGGAGAGCAGGACGGGAGGCTGCCATGAGAGCAACAGGAGTGCTCTGCCCTCCTCGCGACCCACTGGGCCTGTGTCTGTCTGCTTCCCTCGGTCCTCAAAACAAAGAACCTCTGTTCTAGCCGCGCCCCCACCCCACCCCACCCCGCCCCCTAACTGCATCAGACCACCTCCCTTCTGCTTCATGGTGCAAACTGCTCTTTTCTCTCTCTTTTTTCTCTTGAGTAAAATTCCTAGGAAGAGAAATTGATCAGCTGATCTTGTTCTTGCTTAAGGCCACATTGTGTTTTGTTGGTAGCTTATAATTTTAATGTGTTCTTGAGTCAGGTGTCCCTTCAAGACTTGTTCAGGTGGGCTGCGTGGGTTGCTTCTGCATGAGGGACAGGGTTGAAGACTGACAACCACAGCCTGGTTTACGTAGAAGCAGGATGACCACATGTTCTGGTTTTCCGGGAGGATTCACAACTTAAATCCATTATCTTGTATCCACTGCAGTTTATCATTTGTCTCAGGCTTTTCATTTTTTTTCAAAGATGTATTTTTTTTTTTTAATTTTGAGAAACTCACAGAGAGAGAGGGAGAGACAGAGAGAGCTATCTCCCATCTGCTGGTCCACTCCCCAAATGCCTGCCAACAGCTGGGGCTGGGCCAGCCTGTAGTCAGGAGCCAGGAGCCAGGAGCCACTGCTGGGTCTTCTACCTGGGTGAAAGGTACTCAAGTACTTGGGCCATCTTCTACCCTCCTGGGTGCATCAGCAGGGAGCTGGATCAGAAGTGGAGTAGCCAGAACTTGAAGCAGACACTCCAGATATGGATGCAGGCATTCCAAGGGGCTGCTTAACTTCTGTGCCACAATGCCTGTTCCAGGCTTTTCATTTTTAAATGAAGTTTTAAAAAAATTCACACGTGTTGTGGTGGACATGGGTGAGCGGACAAGTCACAGAAGGACTCGCGTGGCAGCTGGGAGACAGCAGCCAGCAGACCCTCCACTGCAGTCTCTTCAGGTTCTGCTGGAGCTACACAGGATCATGGCAGTCAGCGTCTGAAGACTCAGCAGGTGCAGCACAGGGATCTGGCCATTTGACAGCAAGGTGTAAGGGACTACTGCATTCCGACTGGAAACATTTGTCAATCACTGATATTATTTACCATGTTGGCCAAGGCTTTGTCAGGCTTGCATCACAGTTGAATTTTTGCTCAGTTTGATTCCCCAACTTCTTATTTACAGGCATTGATCCCTAGTAAACTTCTTGCATCCCAAACTCCATCCCAGAGAACCTAACTGATGACGGTTGTCTGCACAGTAAGATGAGGTTTTGGAGATGGATGACTGACTGCCTGGTAAAGAGGACCTCACTCTAGTGGTGGGTGGAGCCTAGACAGCCCCTTGGCGCTTGCTACAACTCTAGTGGTGAACTGGGAAGGTTTTATCACAAGGTAATGCTCTAGCAGTTAAGACTTTGGTTAAGATGGCCACATCCCGTATCAGAGATTCTGGGTTTGATGCCCAGCTCTGGCTTCTAATTCCAGAGTTCTGCTAATGCAGACCTTGGGAGGCAGCAGCTGGTGGCTCACATGTCTCTTCTATCCATGTGGGTGACCCTGAATTGTGTTCCTGCCCCTCAGTTTTGACTTGGCCCAGTGCTGGCTGTTGAGCGAAATTGGGAAGTGAACCAGTGGATGAGAGTTCCTTGTCTCTTTGTCTCGCTGTCTCTCCACCTCTCAAATTAAAAAAAAAAAAAAAAAAAAGAACTGAAACTTGGAGGAGCTAGCCAGCAAGCCCCTTCCACCATGTAAGAGCAGATGGTAGGGCTTCATCAGTAAGAAGAGGAGCCCTTACCAGACGTGGAATTTCCAGGTGCCCTGGTCTTGGACTTTGCAGTCCTCAAAAGTGTGAGAAATAAGTTTGTTTAAAAAAAAAAAAAAAGCGGGGATTGGCGCTGTGGTGCAGCGGGTTAACGTCCTGGCCTGAAGTGCTGGCATCCCATATGGGCGCCGGTTCTAGTCCCAGCTGCTCCTCTTCTAATCCAGCTCTCTGCTATGGCCTGGGAAAGCAGTAGAAGATGGCCAAAGTCCTTGGGCCCCTGCACCAGCATGAAGACCCAGAAGAAGCTCCTGGCTCCTGGCTTTGGATCTGCACAGCTCCGGCCGTTGCGGCCAATTGGGGAGTGAACCATCGGATGGAAGACCCTCTCTCTCTCTCTCTCTCTCTCTCTCTCTCTCTCTCTGCCTCTCCTTCTCTCTCTGTGTAACTCTGACTTTCAAATAAATAAATCTTTAAAGAAAAAAAAAACGAAGGGAATTCTCTTACAGATACATTGTTGCAAGTGTTTGGAAATTCTGGAGAAAATAATAATAATGGGGGAGGCAATGGATTAATTGCCTGTTGCTAAAACTTACTGATGATCCACTGATCATCAAAAGGAAGTAATATCCTCTAGAAAGCATGGTGTGAAAGTCAAAATGTCACTTCATTTGCATGCACAAGGCAGTATATCCTGTAATGACAAGACAATGTTAGCTAGGACTTGCTAACAGCCTCACAGCTGAACTTCAAAGAAGGTTAAATACCCAGCGAGGCAGATATGTTATGCCAAGGTCAGGCCTCTTTTTTGGATGACCTGAAAACTGGAAACATGGGACACAGACATCTGGATGAATGCCCTCAAAGATTTTGACTCCCCAGACACTTCTGAACTATTCAGATCTATAGAAGGAGTCTGTCTCTCTGGTAGAAGCCAACAGAGCCAAGTCCATTCCTTTGAAAAGCAAAGGAGGCTTCCTAAGGCATCTGCCCACTCCTGCCTTTCTAGTCACTGGATCTTGAACTGAAGCCAAGTCTCAGAACTCAGCTAAGGGTATGCTGGGCCTCATAAGGGAGCCCTAAAGGAGCTACAAGACTTAGCTACCACATCTCAGAAGGAAGCTGGGAATATTTGGAGACTTAGGTACTAACGGCATGTCATTAAAGGGAACAAAATATACAGTTGGGTAGAGGACTATTGATTTCAATGGTTGCCAAGAAGAAACACTTGATTTTGGTATGGCCATGTAACTAAATTGTGCATGATGGATTGTAAACGGAAGTATTTTGCAGCAACTAGGGCACTTTCCTTCAGAGACACCTGTATGTGCCCTCTGCCCCTCTTCTTCCTCACTTCTCCTGTCCTGCTGTCTGAAGTGTGAGTAGTCCCTTGGGTCATAAGCATGTGGGTGACACCTCATGGACAAGCTGACTACTACCTGGATCTCCCAGGACATTCCTGGCCTGCCTATCTCCATGCCCATGTATGAGAACCAAAGAAACTTCAATATTGTTTGAACACATTCTGCTTTGTTCCCCTGTCATTAGCAGTTGATTCTAATCTTCACTAGTAGACATTTTTGAAAGTTTTGGGTTCGAAGTGAATATATTTAAATTTTGGCAGGTACTTCCAAATTTCCCTTACAAAAGTTCTTTCAATTCATACTTTGCTAAGCGGTCTATTCAACTGCTGTTCTTCCATAATCAGTAACTGGCATTTTAAATCTTTTTATGTATGGTAGGTTATTGTTATTAATGCATTATCTTTTTCAATCTCAGTTTCTTTCATCTTTTCCCTTAATTTATCCTCCTCTGTTTTTCTCTCTAGATGCTCTGATTTTATTTCTGCCTCTCCTGTGTATAGGCTTGATCACATTTTAAACCATGAACTGTAAACCACAGTGCCTGTAAACTCATAATTAAAATAAAACTGGAGAAAAAACTTGAAATTGCTCTTACATGGGCTTCTCTAACCTTGGAAAAGATAAATTAAAATTTTCTGTGAACACTAAGCTACCCTAGTAATAAGGCATATATATATATATATATATACACATATATATATATATTTAATGTTACAAGAGATAATATTAGCTTCAATTTCTTTTCTTTTTTTTTGACAGGCAGAGTTAGACAGTGAGAGAGAGAGACAGAGAGAAAGGTCTTCCTTTGCTGTTGGTTCAACCCCCAAAATGGCCATTATGGCCGGCGCGCTGTGCCGATCCGAAGCCAAGAGCCAAATGCCTCCTCCTGGTCTCCCATGGGGTGCAGGGCCCAAGCACTTGGGCCATCCTCCACTGCCTTCCCGGGCCACAGCAGAGAGCTGGACTGGAAGAGGAGCAACCAGGACTAGTACCCAGCACCCCAACCGGCGCCACAGGCAGAGGATTAGCCTAGAGAGCCCCGGCACTGGGCTTACAATAGCTTCAAATGATACATTTAAACCATTAAAATAGATTTCCGTAATGTTAATTGTATACAGTCTAATCTGAAAGTAGTGACATAATCTGTAAAATGGTGTTAAAAACACCATTTTTGCCTTAAAATTTTATCTATGAAATACATGAAATTGATTCTCTTTATTAAAAAATAAAAATAATTTGCTTCATATTGTAAATGTTGAAACAGAAGACTTAGTTTTTTTTAAGTAAACACATTAGAAGTTCTGAATGAAAAATGTGTATGTCATGCTAGCTTTTTAATTTGGCATTTCCTTATGAGTGCTAATAGACAAAATTCATGTGGAAGTAGCAGTACATTTAAGCTGGAATTGCTCACAATTTGTACTACAAACTTTATGAGATTATTTCATGTATAATCATTAGAAAAACTGAATAACTGAAAAATTGATAAGTAAACATGATCAAATATTTAATTAAACCACTACTTAACTCTTGGAAGTGGCTTTAATGTAAGTTTTATAGAAAATCCTCCAAAGCTATTTATATTATGACCTTTGGTAATGAAACTCTTCGCATGTCTAAGAAAATCACTACTGTGCACAGGAAAACACTTGAGTGTTTAATTAAAGAGTGATTATGTCTAATATTAAGTTGAATTTCCTTGTTTTTTGACACTAAGCTTACAGGAAAGAAGGACATTTCCACCCCTGTTGAGTGCATCATCTGAATCCTTTCGAAGCCTGCAGGTGTTTTTGACTTTGGATGCAGCTGGGGAATGTGTCTTACTTGTCAATAGTTTAGAAGGCTATGCTTTCCTATTTCAAGAGGAGCCCTTCGTTTCAGTAACCCATGTAATACTAATAATGATCAACATTGGTGCTGTGTTTTGAGTGTTTCTCTTTAAGTAACATAGGCGTCATCTGGGTTTATTCTTCATGAGAAAACTTGCAGCTACAACATGAAAGTTAAACCACGAGAATGTGGGAACAAAAGAAAGTATTTCTTCCTACTGTTGTTCTTTAATTTTATTTTATTGCCAGCCTTGATCTATCCGCATGTTGTGGGGCATGTCTGAGGTTTATTATAGGAGATCCATTTAGAAGCTCAGTCCTATTTTCCTGCAGTAGAATATTTTTATCTTCTCCAAAGTGTGGAAAGCTTAATGTTACAAGAAAATTAAATTGTTGACATATGTGATCACATTTGTTAATATCTGTCATTAATATTGATTTTTATATTGTCATTTTCATATATCACTATTTTAATTGATTTCCCTGGAAGTATTCAGAAAATGCTTGATAAAGGAATGAATGAAATGATGAAGGACTGAAGTTCAGAACAGCCCTGGTGTTACTGTCTCGATTTCACAGATGAATAAGCACCCATAAAGAAGATGAGAATAGAGGCATGGGTCATATATGGCATTGAGCTTAATGTCCATTGGTTTATGGTCATGTTTGGGATATGGTTTTGTTTTTGCAAGAACACTGGCACTGGGGGAGCCAACTCAGGAACTATAAATGAAAACTTACCAACTGCATACATTCCTTCACTTAATGAATATTTATTGATTACTTGCTAAATGAAAATGACTATAGTAGGCCCATGGAGGTTACAAAATTTAATACACAGCCATTCTACTTAATATATGGGAATTTATGAAAATAAACTGATAATGCAGTCATCATGTAGTTTTTATTCTAATAATATTTAATAAAAATTATTTTACAAATAAATGTATCTATGTGATGAGTAAATGCTAATCGTTGTCAGCATTATATCGGGTTATTGGAACAAAGCGCTCTTCTTGAATAAGAAAACACAACCCTCTCAATGACTAACATACAGTTTCAGTGTTAAAGTATTTTAAGACAGTATTAGAGGGATTCTTTCTAGCTGAGAGGGCAAGGAGGGCTCCATGGGGATGGAGTGCCCTCAGTGAGTGTGATGATTAAGAATATGTATGTGTGAATGACTGTGTGCGCGTGCATGTGCACACGTTAGAGTGCTGGGTTTTCTTTACAACATTAGATTTTCTGTTCAAACACAGACACAATTTCAGACATTCTTTGTTGATAGACCGTTTTTTTTTTTTCTTTTCAAACATTTATCAAGTGCACTTTATGGATGTGCAGAGGGAAAAAAAAATAAACCAAGACCCAGCCCTACCTTCTTGAGACTTGTATATTTCTTAGGAGACAAACTCTTAATTCTTTTTTTTTCTCCACAAAGAAACCGTTTATTTAAGACAGACTATTTTTAAAGATGTACCCAACACCCACCAACATTTTTTATTCCTTCTACCAACTTCCTGTGATATGTGTATAATACTTGCCATTCACCAAGGATAAACAGAAACCTTGGAAAACGCAGCAAAAATGTTATTAAAACCAAAACAATTTACATTTGAAATTAATAAACATCAAAGGTATTGGCCCTGTTCATTCATTTCAGGTCAATGGAGGGAGATTTAGTCATTCATCCTACCCTTTAGTACAAAGAAGAAACAACTGGAATATTTCCCAAAAAGCGTTTGTATTTGAAATAGCATTGAAATGCATTCTGCGGGGAAAAACAGTCTGTCAGCACACTGGCAAGGGCAAGGCCTCCATAAATGGGAACTGTCAATACTCTGCCTTCAGCATACATCACTGAGTGCGACATTCGAAATAAACTTAGTAAAAGAAAAATAATCACAGGGTGTTCAAAGATGCTTTGTACCATGTGTCTAAAAGGCTTTCAAGAACACAGAACAATTATAGTCTTTTTTCTAATGTATGTTATCAAATACACTTAAAACCATCCTAAAATATCATTAGCACATTAGTTATTGCTCCAAGCTTACAAAGGATAGCACAACAGTCCCTTTATACAGCTATTTATTCTTGTGTCCTATTTTCCATAGGTGAATCGAGAGCCAAGATGCTTTTCAAAAATTAATTTGTTTATTTGAAAGGCAGAGTTACAGAGAGAGAGAAAGAGAGAAGGAGAGATAAACAAAGAGAGGTCTTCCGCCTGGTGGTTCATTCTCCAGGTAGCCACATTAGCTATGGCTCCAGGCCAAAGCCAGGAACTTCATCTGGGTCTCCCAAATGGGCAGCAGGGACCCAAGCACATGAGCCATCCTCCACTGCTTTCCCAGGTACATTATCAGGGAGCTGGATGGGAAGTGGAGCAGCTAAGACACAAGCCAGTGCCCATATGGGATGCTGGCACTACATACAGGCTTAGGCTTAATTCACTGAGCCACAGCACCAGCCCCACCAACATGCTTTCAAGCACCATCATGTATTTTCCCCAAAAGTGGAACAAAAGTAAGAAATGATAAAGCAGTGTAAATGGCAAAATTGGAAAACAGAGACTCAAGTAGTTCATCATATGCAAGACCACCTTCATTTAACATATATATATTCTAAAATAAATACTTTTGGATAATTTTTACATTTACTAAGAGGCTGCAAAAATAATGAAGCAAGGTTCTGAATAACCTTCAGTTAATATCCATTCATGTTAGCATCTCACCTATTACAATTTTGTCCAAATTAAGAAATTAATATTAGTCCAAATTATTAACTAAAAACTTACATAGCTTTCAACAGTTTTGCCACTACCATCCTTTCCCTGTTCACAAGACCCAAGCCAGGGGACCAAAACGAACTTAACTTTGTCTTCTTTGACTTCTTTGATGAGTGATAGCTGCTCAGACCTTACTTTTTTTTTCATAGCCTTAACTGTTTTGAAAAATTAACCAAGTTTCCATGCGTTCATTAGCTTGACATTTGAAGAATGAAGTTAGTGGGGCGCTCTTTAATTTGGGATTTTCTGGTGTCTTTCTTTTGATGAGGCTGGGCCTATGAGGTTTGGGGAGGAATGCCAGAGGAATGAAGCAACCTTCCCGCATCATATTAGGGAATATATGACATCACTGATGTTATTACTTTGGTTCCTTGGTTAAGATAGTGTTCTCTGGCCGGCGCCGCGCTCACTAGGCTAATCCTCCGCCTGCGGTGCCGGCACCCCAGGTTCTAGTCCCGGTTGGGGTGCTGGATTCTGTCCTGGTTGCTCCTCTTCCAGTCTAGCTCTCTGCTGTGGCCTGGGAAGGCAGTGGAGGATGGCCCAAGTGCTTGGGCCTCCCTGCACCTGCATGGGAGACCAGGAGGAAGCACCTGGCTCCTGGCTTTGGATCGGCACAGTGCGACGGCCGTAGCGGCCATTTAGGGGGTGAACCAATGGAAGGAAGACCTTCCTTTTTGTCTCTCTCTCTCTCTAACTCTGCCTGTCAAAAAAAATAAATAAATAAAAATAAAAAAAAATTAGAAAGTTTCTGGAAGGATAGCAATCATTGGTCTCTTTGATACTTAAGATTAAAAATATTAAAATACTAGTATAATGCAATTTAGTGTTGCATTAAATGAAGTATTTGCACGCTGGACAGAGGCCAACATACTCTGCCTTATTCAGTTCTCATCTAAAATAGTTGTGTTGGCTTTAGATTATTATTAGAGGAAAAGACAAAGTGATTATCTGGGACTTCCAAGATGGCTGGACTTCAGCTGCTCTGGGATATGAAAAGAACAAAGGAAGGACCACAGTTCCAGGGGACTGAGTGATGGAAATCTTCAGTGAAGAACGGAAAACAATGAAGACCCTGTGGGACAAGAGGAGAGAAGACGGGGACACTGCTGTCGCCAGTCGCACAGTGCTGCCAGCTGCTGGCTGCGAGCCGCCATCTTGCCGCGTCAGCGTAGGAAGACGCTGCTGTGCACCCCACGGCTTGCAGTTTTAGCTGAAAGGGAACTCCAGAGTCACCGAACGACTTTCACTTCAGCCTGTGGAGCTCTTTTCTGGGGAGCTGACTGTGGTCTGAGCAACTCCTGGGCTTGGAGCAGGGAAGCTGCCTTGCCTCCTCCCCTCCTCGCCTCCCACAGGAAGCCACAGTCCTCCTCTCCTCCCACAGGAAGCCACACTCGGCAGCAACGTCGGGCAGTGAGCCTCTGGTCACTCTTTCCAGCGTCTGAATCGGCATCAGGAGGAGACGACACCCCCTTGGAGTGACGTGAGAGGAGTCTGTGGCAACCTGTGCGGCAGCAGATACTGCCCGAGGGAGAACCTTCAGTCCATACCCACGTTAAGTCTGGCCTGGACTGCTAGCGGGGGCAGGGTGCCCAGCTGACTCCTTAAAGGGAGAGCACATTGCCTACTTCTCATTGCCCCCACGAGGGCTCCCCACAACTAGCAGGGAAGAGGCGCCATCTTGATAAGGTGAGTGCAAGCAGCCAAGACCTGTGAGTGTGCAGGTGGGGGATTTTGTCTGAGGGATAAATCCAAGGTCCCCACTGACTTGAGTGCCATGGAGAGTTGGCAGTGGCGAGGCGGCCACTGAAGCCTGTGATGTGCTCCCCTTTCCTCACTATTAAGGAAACTGTACCCAAACTCTCAAGGCAGAACATCAATGGGCAGCAGGCTCTGGGGACAGCTTGGCCCTCTCCAAGGACAGGGCAGGCTCACAGGGCCGAGAGTGTGTTCCCTGCTCCCTGTGACTGTGGGAATTCTGTGACTGTATGACAGGGCACGGGGTCTAGCTGGGTCTCTGGGAAATCACTGTATCTGGCTTCAGAGTTTCCTGAGTGCTTGGGGTGGGTCATTGCGGAGGGTTCTGTGTTCACCCTGAGGACTGTGCAGATTCTCTATGCAGTTCATGCACCTTCATGGGTGGGGTATGTAGTCCCTGTGGGCTCACCCTGGGCACTGATCACCCGGGCAGAGAGAAGAGGAGGTAGTGATCACCTCCCACCCCCTGCTGACAACAGAGGGGCTCTACCACACCCAACGTGGGTGTCACCCTGGGCTCTTGCTCTGCCATTCACACTAACTGGAGCTCCCTGGCCCCACTGACCACAGGCCTTTGTTTATTCACTGAAGGAGCAGAAACCTCACTAATCCACAAGGCATATTTCAAAGAAAAAAGCCATCAGAGGAGTAAACCTAGTGGTTCCACAGATGCCTAAAATAAATGTAGAAATACAAGAAACATGAATGAGGAAAATAACATGACTCCTGCAAAGGAATACAACACTTCAATATTAGAATGTTGTGAAGATGAAGAGATTGATGAAATGCCAGAAAAGGAATTCAAAAGAATGATCATAATATTACTCAAAAAGCATGAGAAACAAATTCACGAATTAAAGAAATCCATATACAACATGGATGAAAATTTTTTTTTGTCAGTACAGAGATATGGAAGAGAAACCATTCTGAAATACTAAAAATGAAGAATTCAATGTGTCAAAAAATACAATGGAAAGACTTAACAACAGACTTGTTGAGGTAGAAGAAGGAATATCTGAGCTACAAGACAACTCTTTGGAAATTTCTCAGTCATACAGAGAAAAAAACAAGAAGAAAAAATTAGAAAAACTTGGGGCCGGTGCTGTGGCGCAGTGGGTTAACACCCTGGCCTGAAGAGCTGACATCCTGTATGGGCGCTGGTTTGAGACTCTGCTGTTCCACTTCTGATCCAGCTCTCTGCTATGGCCTGGAAAGCAGTAGAAGATGGCCCAAGTCCTTGGGTCCCTGCACCCGTGTGGGAGACCCGGAAGAAACTCCTGGCTCCTGGCTCTGGAATGGCGCAGCTCCAGCCATTGCGGCCAATTGGGGAGTGAACCATCGGATGGAAGACCTATCTCTCTCTCTCTCTCTTTCCATCTCTCTCCATCTCTCTCTGCCTCTCTTCTCTCTGTGTAACTCTGGCTTTCAAATAAATAAATCTTTAAAAAGAATTAGAAGAACTTAAAATTGTACTTGAGTTTATGGGATACTATCAAATGACTTAATATTTTCCTAAAAATACTGACCTCAAATTGTAGATGAATTTCTGCTGTCAAGTTCAGGACAATGTGACCTCAGCTAATTGAGTAAACAGGTATCAATCCAATGCGTAAGCTAGGAAAATTACTTACCTCCTTCTGGGAATTTGTACTTAGGAAGCAAAGGCTGATCTATTTAGTGGTCAGTTCAATGAGAAGATTATATAGAATCTGAGCCACTGGTCAGTGCAGTAGTTCCAGAGAAATCAGCCCCACTATAATGTAATGTAACTGAAAGCCAAGGAGCATTTGTAGATGCACTCAGGGCTGAAAGGCTTTTATCTGTTGCTCTAAGTGTGGGGAAAAATAGTTAGACAAACTCAAGCTTAACATAATGTAAAAATACACCAAAAATCAGAAGAAAACACTAATTAAAAATGAGAGGGGCTTCCTTATCGTCCTTAGATTTGTTACTTAATAGGAAAGGGCCATAAGCACATATCCTGGAGTGCTTCGTATGGAGTGAGAAACTTGTCTAGGTGCTAAATGTGCTACAATTGTTAAGTGGTAATGAAGTGATCTGTTTTGGGCATTTCTAAAGGATGCTCAATGATGCTGCATGGAAAATGTCACGTCTGTGAAAAGGAGATATCTATTTTCAGTTCAGATTCTAAGTAAGAATAGATTCTTCCCTACAAAAGCACACCTTTCTTTATAATTGTACAGAGAAAACACATTAATTATAGTGGTGAATGCTTATAATATAACACTGAGGCAATGGAATCAGAGCTGAAGCATGGTATAGTAACTTCTGGAGCAGACAAGTAAACCTTTCATTTCATAAACAAGTCCTTAAACAAAGCTCGTGACCAAAGAAATACCTATTTCAGTCAACCCTAGAGTCTATAATTTATAGTCATTGTGGAGCTCCTTTCTTTCCCCAAGATTTAGAGGCTCTTTATTTTGCTCATTCAGTTAAAGATTGTCATCAATGGGGCTGCTATCGTGGTATAATGGATTAAGATACTGCCTGCAATGCTGGTGTCCCATATAGGTGCTGATTTGTGTCCCAGCTGCTTCAACTTCAGATCTGGATCCTTGCTAATGTGCCTGGGAAAGGAACAGAAGATGGCCCAAGTCTTTGGGCCCCAGGAACCCATGTGGGAGACCTGGATAAAGCTCCTGGCTCCTGGCTTTGGCTTGCTCTGCTTTGGCTACTATGGCCATTTACAGATCGAACCAGTGGATGGAAGATGTTCCTCTCTCTGACACATCCCCTGTCTCTGTAACTCTGACTTTCAAAATAAATAAATAAATCTTTGTTTTAAAAAAAGACTGTTGCCGGCGCTGTGGATTAACAGGCTAATCCTCTGCCTTGCAGCGCCGGCACACTGGGTTCTAGTCCCGGTTGGGGCGCCGGATTCTATCCCGGTTGCCCCTCTTCCAGGCCAGCTCTCTGCTATGGCCTGGGAAGGCAGTGGAGGATGGCCCAAGTGCTTGGGCCCTGCACCCGCATGGGAGACCAGGAGAAGCACCTGGCTCCTGGCTTCGGATCAGCGAGATGTGCCGGCTGCAGCGGCCATTGGAGGGTGAACCAACGGCAAAAAGGAAGACCTTTCTCTCTGTCTCTCTCACTATCCACTCTGCCTGTCAAAAAAAAAAAACAAACCTGTTATCCTTTGTGTGGAACACCTGGATTCTGGAATCTGTGACAGCTTGATGTAATTATGATGTACTATAAAACCTATATACCTCTTCTTATGTAAAATGGGTTTTGTACATCTAATTAACTTTTCACAGAATCCTAAATCAATGAGCCATTTTGAGTGTTGTTTTAAATACTAACTGGGAGGGCCAGACCTTAACAGTCTGTTAGATTTCCAAGCGTGGACCTAATTATGTAAGGAGCATCTTTGTGAACTTTGGATCTGTCTGGCGTAGAAGTAAAAGGGAACCCTTTTTAAAAAATCTCTAAGTTAACTCAAATGCTTGTGTTAATAGGCTGCAGCAAGAGTTTAATTCACAGGCAAGAATGTGTTTTCAGCACTATTTCACTTGGATATGCTGATTTTTTCCTCAGGCAACTCTCTCACGGAAATCTTGTCCTTGCAGAAATTATATTGAGGGAAGCTCAATATTTTTTGCTTTATTTTGTTGTGTTTAAGTTCCTTGACAATAATATTGACCCCATATATTCCACCTTCCTCAGGACACATGTTACACACCTTACGGATATTTTACATCACTAAATTGTGATATATTTGACAAGACTGTTTTAATAACCTGTATTTCATGTGGACTAAAAGACAAGTATTTTGTTTAATGTTCTGAAGGAAAAAAATTCTAAGAGTCACAGAGCATCAGTGACTTCCGAACCCAGGTTTCAACAAGTCAGAGAGTAGTGGACAGTTCTATGGGAGCTATACACAGCCAGCAGGTGACTTCTACATAACAGTGGACCTAATCTGTCAGGGAGAGGGTGCTTGAGCCCAGTGGTAACTCCTGCAGACAATCACCTATTGACCCAAGACCTCCCTACCTTGCAATGTCACTACTCAGTCTTTCCTTGAACTTCAAAGTCCCTCAGCTTAATTTGTTTTCTTTTTAACCCAAGTTTCATTACCCTAGGCATTCATAACAAACAGGAAGTATGACAGGAAACAAGTTATTTGTTGAGTTCCTACTTGCTATAGACTGTAATTTAGATATGGCATCTTTGCAAGGTGATTCCAGCCTTCAACTCTCAGGATCCCATAGTGAATTAACTTAAATTATTTAACTTTAAATTGATATTGATGGACTGGTTTCCTGTTGCAGCAGGTTAAGCTGCCTCCTGCAATGCTGGTATCCCCTTTGAGTGCTGGTCTGCTTCTGAGCCAGCTTGTTGCTAATGTGCCTGGGAAGGCAGCCGAAAACACCCAAGTGCTAGGGCCACTACCACCATGTGAGAGACCAGGAAGGTTGATCTCTCTCTCGCTTCTGTTGTACTGCCTTTTTTCTTTTTTTAAAGATTTTATTTATTTATTTGACAGGCAGAGTTGCAGACAGAGTGAGAGAGAGAGACAGAGAGAAAGGTCTTCCTTCCGTTGGTTCACTCCCCAAGTGGCCGATCTGAAGCCAGGAGCCAGGTGCTTCCTCCTGGTCTCCCATGCGGGTGCAGGGGCCCAAGCACTTGGGCCATCCTTCACTGCCTTACCGGGCCACAGCAGAGAGCTGGACTGGAAGAGAAGCAACTGGGACTAGAACAGGCGCCCATATGGGATGCCAGCACCGCAACCTAGTATGCCACGGTGCCGGCCCCTGTACTGCCTTTCAAATAATAAATAAATAAATAAATAAATAAATAAACTGTTAAGAAACAGATATTGATACTGCATGTTATCAAGTTTCAATGATCTCTTCTTAAAGAAAATCACATTATTTGACATCCATTCTCAGACTTTTTTAAAGATTTATTTATTGGCCGGCGCTGTGGCTCACTTGGCTAATCCTCTGCCTGCGGCGCTGGCACACCGGGTTCAAGTCCCGGTCGGGGTGCTGGATTCTGTCCCGGTTGCTCCTCTTCCAGTCCAGCTCTCTGCTCTGGCCCAGGAGTGCAGTGGAGGATGGCCCAAGTGCTTGGGCCCTGCACCTGCATGAGAGACCAGGAGAAGCACCTGGCTCCTGGCTTCAAATTGGCGAGGTGTGCTGGCTGCAGCGCCCCAGCCGTGGCAGCCATTGGGGGGGTGAACCAACAGAAAAAAGGAAGACCTTTTTCTCTGTTTCTCTCTCTCTCACTGTCCACTCTGCCTGTCAAAAATAAAATAAAATAAAATAAAATAAAATAAAATAAAATAAAATAAAAGATTTATTTATTTGAAAGGCAGAGTTACAGAGAAAGAGGGGGGTCGAGAGAGAGCGAGAGCATGAGAGAGATCTTTCATCCCCAGGTTCATACCCCAAATGGCTGCAATGACAAAGGCTGGGCCAGGCCAGAGCCAGGAGCTTCATCTGGATCTCACATGCTGGTACAGGGGTACAAGCACTTGGGCCATCCTCTGCTGCTTTCTCGACACACTAGCAGGGAGCTGGATTGGAAGTAGAGCAGCCAAGACTCAAACCGATGCCCATGTGGGATGCCGGTGCTGCAGGTGACAGCTTTACCCACTATGCCACAATGCCAGCTCCCATTCTCAGACTTCTTAACAAGCACTTACATAAAATAAAATGTGCTTCGAGATCTCAATTTGATGTCCTATAATTTACACTATACTTACGCTCCTGTCAAAAATGCCATCTCACAACATGTTGGATTACAGGACAATATGAGAGAAACCAAGTCTGAATGTTTGTCTCCTAAACAGACTATAAGAAAAATTCTTTTTTTAAAAAAGATTTATTTATGTATTTGAAAGGCAGTTAGTGAAAGAGAGAGAAAGAGAGAGAGAAATAAGCATGAATTATTTCTTATCCTCTGGTTCATTCCCCATATGACCAGGACAAAGCTTATCTGGGTCTCCCATGTGGGTGTAGGGTCCCAAGCATTTGGGCCATTTTCCTCTAGTTTCCCAGACCCTAGCACGGAGCTGGATCCGAAGTGGAGGAGCTGGGATTCAAACCAGTGCCCTTATGGGATGCCAGCATCATAGGCAGTGGTTCAACCCACTATGCAACAACAGTGGCCCCGATAAAAATTCTTAAAGCAGAAATACATTTGTTTTCTTTTTTATTTCCTCAGAATCTGGTTGAACTTTTTAAGGATTTATTTATTTATTTGAAAGGCACAGTTACACACAGAGAAAAAAAAGGCAGAGAGAGAGAGAGAGAGAGGGAGGGATCTTCCATCCACTGGTTCACTCCCCAACTGGCCATAATGCCTGGAGCTGCGCCAATCTGAAGCCAGGAGTCAGGAGCTTCTTCTGGGTCTCCCACGTGGGTGCAGGGGCCCAAGGACTGGGACCATCTTCTACTGCCTTCCCAGGCCATAGCAGAGAGCTGGATTAGAAATGGAACAGCCAGGACTTGAACTGGCACCCAGATGGGATGCCAGCACTGCAGGCAGCAGCTTTAAATGCTTATGCTACAGCGCTGGTCCCATGGATGAATTTCTAATAAAGCCCAGGCACTTACTAAGAGTCTAATTGATGAATACAAAATTAATTATTTCTATTGGCATTTTATTTTACATTCAAATGACTGAAGATGCTGATTTGGTGGATTTTTAAATTCTCATCCCAACTCTAAATTCTTAATTGCAAGAACTGTGTCCTAAGATTTGCTTGTTCTTGCATTGTAGTAGTGAAAAAAATAGTAGCATTAAACGAGAATGGTAATACATCTTTAGCTGAGAAAATCACAGAGATATATATTTGCTGGCAAGCAAATAAATCAAAAGGAAGCTGATGAAACACACATGCAAAAGCAGAGCCTCCAGCCAAGTTTCTGTGCAGCCAGCTACTGAGTCTCCCGGCTGTGAGAACAAAAGCCAAAAGCCTCAGAGCGTGGCCTTTGGTCAGCATCCATGTTTTAGAATCACCGTGGTAGGTTCTGCTGGGTGCAGACTTCTCACCAGCAATCAAAGGTTAGTGCGTTCTATTAACATAACTATATTTTCTAATTTGGACAGAAGACATGTATTGAAAATTGACAGACTTGGGAAGAAGACACAGTGACAATTTTGGTTGTTGTGGCTCAGAAAATGATACCCCAAAGCATGGTGCTTTGACACACTGAGTGCTTTCAACTAAAGGGAACCAAGAGAGAGAAAAAGAGATAGAATTTCCCTTGAGACCAGATCCTCCAGAAATAACTCAATAATCTTTGATGCACTCACCAGGAATTTTAATATCTGGCAGAGGCTGCTTCATGTCAGGAAAAGATGGCACAAGGTGATGGGGCTAGCACAGTACCACAGTGGGTTAAGCTGTAACCTATGATGGTAGTATCCCACATGGGTGCCAGTTCAAGTCCTGATTATTCCAACTGGAATCCAGCTCCCTGCTAATGTGACTGGGAAGGCAGTGGAGGATGGACTGACCCTGCTAACCACATGTGAGAGTGGAGATGAAGCTCGTTTTCTTTCTCTCTTTCTTTTTCAGAAGTCACCACAAGGTAGATACCGCATGGACTTTGTTGTAGGCCGTATCACCTGCTCTTTGGGTCCATTAATTCTCTCTCCAAAATCATTTGCTCTCCCTTAAGTTGTCTGCATTCCCTCTTCCCCTCCTTTCTGAAAACAGTACACAAGCTTCTAAATCTCACTGGACTACTGGGTACTTATCTTTCTTCTTTATTTTATCTTTTTTAAAAAAATATTTATTTATTTATTTAAAAATGGTAGTCACAGAGAGAGAGTAGGGGAGAATGAGAGAGAGAGAGAGAGAGAGAGAGAGAGAGAGAGAGAATATCTTACATCTGCTGTTTCACTACATTGGCCAGGACTAGTCTAGGCTGAAGCCAGGAGCCAGGAACCAGGAGCTTCTTCCAGGTCTCTTGTGTGAGTGCAGGGGCCCAAGCACTTGGACCACCATCTGCTGCTTTCTCAGGCCATCAGCAGGGAGCCGGATCAGAAGTGGAGCAGTCAGGACTAGAACCAGCTCCCATACGGGATGCTGGCACTGTAGGCAGTAGCTTTACCCACTATACCATAGCACTGGCCCCTACTTTTTCTTTTGAAAATGTAGTTAATAAATTTGTAAACTTTTTATCCTATTGGTCTGTCAAGTGTCAGTTTATTTCATAGAATAAATTTATTAATTCTTCAGAAGTGTAGGGTGTAAATGTAGCCAATATTGTCTCTCCCTTCCCTTCCCTTCTGTTCACCCTCCCCCACCACTTTCTTTCTCTCTCTCCACATCAAAGCAGAGTGGCAACATCTTTTAGCTTAAACTACTGACACTTTTTCACCACTTTATTCACTCTATCTAATCCTCAGAAATAATTTCACTTGTTTGTGACTCTGATACAACTTAACTTACTTTATTAATCATCATCATTCCTTTCTTGACTTTCTAATGGTGTCTGACTGCTTTGGAGAATGTTGACTGCTTACTCTCTGAAAGTCCACCCAGAAAACCCCACTCACTATGTGAGAGTAAGTCCATTAGACTGCTGTAGTACTTACTGCACTGTCCTGACAGAAGCTTAGCAGTGTCTCCAAAAAGATACATAAGGAAGGGCAATTTGAACTTAGGGCAGATTTTGGAAGGTAGACAACTGTCCTGCTGTGCCAATGACGGGAGGTTTCCCCTGGATGTGGGACTTAAGTTGCTAACAGTTAAACAACCTCGGGGAAAGCATAGCAGTTGCTAACCCTAGGCTGGGCATGGGCAGATTATGACAAGAGCAGCATGGGTTTGTATTTATCAGCACTGTAAGGTGCTTGAAATAGTTTTTGATGCCCACACTGGTGATTATGGTAAGTAATGGGGTTAGGAGGTTTGGTTTCCTTTACAGAAGTCAGGTGTATGCCAACCAGGTAGCTGCATTGTTTGTGCTTGATCTCATCCTGATCGGCACAGGAACAGGAAAGGATGCCTGGTTCTAAAAATATCAAAGTCAGAGAAAGGAAATTACATTTATTTCTTTCTAAAGACTGAACATAATCTGTTTGAATATAACTTGACTCAGGACTTAGTTTCATTTCTTAAACTTCTTCCAGAGTGAAGATCTAACATTTAAAATTTGATTTCCAATGTCTTCACATCTGTAAGCCTAAAATAATGAATAATAATAAGTCATCCTCAAAAATGATTCTCTGTCTTAATTGTGGTAATGTTTACATAACTTAATGATTCCTATAAACTCAAACAACTGTGCACCAAAAAGAAGAAATTTTATCGTATACCAACAAAAAACTAAATATAGGGACCAGTGCTGTGGTGCAACAGGTTAAAATCCCTGTCTGCAGCTCTGGTATCCCATATGGGTGCTGGTTCGAGTCCCGGCTGCTCCACTTCTGATCCAGCTCTCTTGCTATGGCCCTGGTCCTCGGGCCCCTGAATCTCGTGGGAGACCCGGCAGAAGCTCCAGGCTCCTGGCTTCGGTTCTGCTCAGCTTCAGCTGTTGTGGCCATTTGAGGAATGAACCAGCGGGTAGAAGACCTCTTTTTCTCTCTACCTTTCTCTTTAACTGTCTTTCAAATAAATAAATCTTTAAGAAAAAGTGAATACAAATGAAACAGCCCTACTGTGGTCACAATGTGCACAATGGAAAGCCCTAATACATCCAACCATTGCCCTCAGAACACTTGCAAATTAATTTTGTAGTGTGGCACTGGCGCGGTGGCATAGTGGGTAAAGCCGCCACCTGCAGTGCGGGCATCCCAAATGGGTGCTGGTTCAAGTCCTGGCTGCTCCATTTCCAATCCAGCTCTCTGCTATGGCCTGGGAAAACAGTGGAAGATGGCTCAGGTCCTTGGGCCCCTGCACCCATGTGGGAGACCCAGAGGAAGCTCCTGGATCCTGGCTTTGGATCATTGCAGCTCTGGCCATTGCGGCCAGTTGGGGAGTGAACCAGCGGATGGAAGACCTCTCTCTCTCTACCTCTTTCTCTCTCTTTGTAACTCTGACTTTCAAATAAATAAATAAATCCTAAAAAAATTTTTTTAGGAAAGCCATTTTATGTCCATTTCAAATATGAGGAAATGATGGTTCAGAAAACTGAAATAGGCTGGCGCCGCGGCTTAACAGGCTAATCCTCTGCCTTGCGGCGCCGGAACACCGGGTTCTAGTCCCGGTTGGGGCACCGGATTCTATCCCGGTTGCCCCTCTTCCAGGCCAGCTCTCTGCTATGGCCCGGGAAGGCAGTGGAGGATGGCCCAAGTCCTTGGGCCCTGCACCCATATAGGAGACCAGGAAAAGCACCTGGCTCCTGGCTTCGGATCAGCGTGATGCGCTGGCCGCAGCAGCTATTGGAGGGTGAACCAACGGCAAAAAGGAAGACCTTTCTCCCTGTCTCTCTCTCTGACTATCCACTCTGCCTGTCAAACAAACAAACAAACAAACAAAAAAACTGAAATAAATAAATTACCAATGTCCACCCAGACAGCAAAAGGTCAGATCAAGGATTTGACTTCAGTTTTGTCTGAATCGAAGGTCATATTATTTCCAAAGTGCAGCACTGGAATAATATGCTGCTGTTTTCCCTGATATCCAACTTCCAGCTCTCTTCATTCCTCCCCCCTCCCCTAAACAAACATACAAGCTGAAAAGTTTAGTAGGAAAGTCTCTATTGGAGCAGCCTTATGCAGCTGCAGTATTTAAACCAAGTCTTCTCAAATTTGCAGATAAATCTGAACTTAAAGTCTGGCAATCAATATGAGCATAAGGTTATGAGAAATGTTGGTTGCATACTAAAATAAATATATAGCTTAAGGGTCCCCATAAAATCACATGAAGTTCCTTCACAAAGTCAAAACAGATCTAAAACACTACATAACATCAACTTTTAAGAAGGAGGGAAATGTGTAGAAAAAGTTCTATGGTTTTTCTATTATTCTGAAGGAGAATGTGGGTATAGATTTATATCAGACTCCATGAAAAAGAATGGTCAGAAGTAGAATGAAATTTAGCAGACAGTACCAGCGAAACCAAGACAGTACAGGCTGAGTACTACTGTCCTGTCGTCTATACGCAAGATTATGCCATTGTTCAGGACTTTACTTGACACTCAGATAAAACTTTGGAGAAGGCAGCTTATGAGATTGTGCCAAAGTTCTGCTGTATGGCTCTGCATAGTGTAGGAATATGCATGTGCACGATGGCAAAGAGTGCCTGGTGAAAAGATGCTGCTCTTATTGGTATCAGCAAAATAAATGCAACAGAGAATGGCTGAGAAGTTAGGAAAAAAAGAGGATGAGCATAGTTGTCCTTGTGATATAAAACTTAACAGTGGAATTTAGGTCACCAGAGTTCTGGAAGAAAAAAAGTGATCAAAGAATGAGGTATTGGACTTTAGGTTTTCTGATAGGATGTGATTATTTATTTACTTAGTAACCATTTAATTAAGCTCTTAATTTGTACTAGATACTACACTACGGTTGAAAAGAGAGTGTTTAATATTGCAGAAGCTCCCTCTGTCCTCAAGGAGCTAATTCTGTAGGGTACTCTGTGTTGTAACCAGAATGAGGAAATAACTAGAATGAGGCTGTGTGTAAGCAGCTGTAGTAAAGTGGAGGCCATTTGCGAGTCGATGTTGAATGAATCATTCCATGCGTGCAGCAGAACAACAGACAGTGAAGAGGGGCGTGAGCCACCCAAATTGTATTGTGCAAGTATATAACAAAATTCCTCGCCAGTACATTTTTTAGTAGTTATCAAATGCAGAAGAATTTAAAATGGACAGTTTTGGAGCTTATGTGGTTTTTGGAACTTTATGCTAAAGGCTGACTATTTCAAGCTTGACAAAAACTGCCTTTGACCTTTTGAATATTTTTACTATGTCCTTGTCCTTTTTGATAATGCTACATATTTTTAACTCCAAAAGTTTACTGGGACAGAGCCATATTCTTTTTTTTCTTTTTAAAAAACTTTTATTTAATAAATATAAATTTTGAAACTACAAGTTTTGGATTATAGCGGTTTTTCCTCCTACAACTACCCTCCTACCTGCAAACAATCCCATTTCCTGCTCCCTCTCCCATCCCATTCACATCAAGATTCATTTTCAATTATCTTTATATACAGAAAATCATTTTAGTATATACTAAGTAAAGATTTCAGCAGTTTGCACCCATACAGACACACAAAGTATAAAGTACTGTTTGAGTACTAGTTATACCGTTAATTCACATAGTACAACACATTAAGGACAGAGATCCTACATGGGGAGTAAGTGCACAGTGACTCCTGTTGTTGATTTAACAATTGACACTCTTATTAATGACGTCAGTAATCACCGGAGGCTCTTGTCATGAGCTGCCAAGGCTATGGAAGCCTCTTGAGTTCAAAAACTCCAACCTTATTTAGACTAGGCCATATTCAAAGTGGAAGTTCTCTCCTCCCTTCAGAGAAAGGTATCTCCTTCTTTGTTCACAGCCATATTCTTATATAATGAACCTCATTCTTGTTAGAACATTTTATATATATATATATACATACATACATATATATACATACATATATATATACATACACACACACACACACACACACACACACATATATATATATATATATATATATATATATATTATTTGACAGGTAGAGTTATAGACCGTGAGAGAGAGAGACAGAGAGAAAGGTCTTCCTTCCGTTGGTTTACTCCCCAAATGGCTGCTACGGTTGGTGCTGTGCTGATCGGAAGCCAGGAGCCAGGTGCTTCCTCCTGGTCTCCCATGCGGGTGCAGGGGCCCAAGCACATGGGCCATTCTCCACTGCACTCCCGGGCCACAGCAGAGAGCTGGACTGGAAGAGAAGCAACCGGGACTAGAACCCGGTGCCCATATGGGATGCCGGCACTGCAAGTGGAGGATAAACCAAGTGAGCCACGGCTCGGTCCCCAGAACACTATATTTTCTGAACTACAAAGTACTATACTGACCAATGAAGATGATAATACAATAATAGGGAAACAAGTAGATTAATGTAGATGTCATTTATTCTTGCAGATTTTTCCTTTAACACAAAACAATTTTGTTTGAGAGCATAGCCTCAATTTTTATGTGTCCCCTTAAATCCATTTGTCAATACATAGTCCCTAAAGTGATGGTATTAGGAGGTTGGGCATTTGGGGGATATTAGGCCATGCTTTCCTGTTTCAATGTCTCCTTCAGGGTAAAGTAGAAATACCTGCACTAAAATCACCAGTTGCTGAAGAGATCAGGCATATTCAAAGAAGTTCACTGTTTCCACTGGGAAGTGGGGACCATTTCCCCGCTTGAATCTGGGGCTAGTCACACAGCCTGTTGTGACCATACAATGTTAGTAAACAAGGCAGGCAAAGGAGTGAAAAGAACCTCTATTTTAGCACATCCTCCCTCTCTTGCTGCTGGAAACATTACTGCCATGATGTGCATCAGCTGGGCCTAGCCTTCCAGAGGATGAAAGACAACAAAGAAAGCGGCTATCCAAGCCATCACGGCTGAGATCCCATAAACCAACCAACCCTACTACTCACCAGGTCTGTAAGACCATTCTAGACCAAGCCAGCAAAGACTGAAAGAAATGCCAAGCTAAGCCACAGACTAGTGAGAAATAATAAATGTTTGTTGTTTTGGTCACTAAAATTTGAGGTAGTCTGTAACATGGCAGAGCTTTCAGGGTATAACAGACAAGTGCCAGAGGCTTTGCATGGTGTATTGGAGGATACTGACGAGTAAGTCCTTGTCATCAGCTTTAAGGAGACTGAAATTTAAAGAGGCAATCAAAACATAAACATGTCTTAAAAATATCATAAAGGCCAGTGCTGTGGCATAGTAGGCTAAACCTTGGCATGTGGCACCCCATATGGGTGCTGGTTCGAGTCTCAGCTGCTCCACTTTTGATCCAATCTCTGCTAATGGTCTGGGAAAGCAGTGAGGATGGCCCAAGCAATTGGGCCCCTGCACCCGCACAGGAGACCTGGAAGAAGCCATTCTCCACTGCACTCCCGGGCCACAGCAGAGAGCTGGCCTGGAAGAGGGGCAACCGGGACAGAATCCAGCGCCCCGACCGGGACTAGAACGCGGTGTGCTGGCGCTGCAAGGCGGAGGATTAGCCTATTGAGCCGTGGCGCCGGCCTAACTCTACCTCTCAAATAATATTTAAAAAATATATCATAAAAATGACTTAATGACATTATATGTCAATAACAGAAAAGATTGGGGGCTGGTGCTGTGGTGTAGTAGATTAAGCCTCTGCCTGTTGTGCCGGTTTGTGTCCTGGCTGCTCCTCTTCCTACCCAGCTACCAGTGGATGATGGCCCAAGTTCTTGGTCCCCTGTATCCACGTGGGACTCCTGGAAAAATCTCCTGTCTCCTGGCTTTGGATCAGCCCTGATCCAGTTGTTGTGGCCATTTGGGGAGGGAACCAGCAGATCAAGACCTTTCGCTCTGTCTCTCCCTCTCTCTGTCTTTAATTCTACCTTGTAGGCCGGCGCCGTGGCTCAACAGGCTAATCCTCCGCCTTGCGGCGCCGGCACACCGGGTTCTAGTCCCGGTCAGGGCACCGATCCTGTCCCGGTTGCCCCTCTTCCAGGCCAGCTCTCTGCTGTGGCCAGGGAGTGCAGTGGAGGATGGCCCAAGTGTTTGGGCTCTGCACCCCATGGGAGACCAGGAGAAGCACCTGGCTCCTGCCATCGGAACAGCGTGGTGCGCCGGCCGCAGCGCGCTACCGCGGCGGCCATTGGAGGGTGAACCAACGGCAAAAGGAAGACCTTTCTCTCTGTCTCTCTCTCACTGTCCACTCTGCCTGTCAAAAATAAAAAAAAAATAAATAAATAAAAAATAAAAAAAAAATTAATTCTACCTTGTAAATAAATAAATAAATAAATAAAATCTTTAAAAAAAAGACAGCACATGAAAATGAACTAAGCTTAACCTTGGAGTTGGGGAACTCTGGAAATCCTTTTTTCCCATTAATATTAAAGTCAACATAAACAAAGACAAATGTATTAGGGAATTTTGGAGTAAAATTTAGAGGCACAAAATATCTTAGACCAATTCTCACATGTGTTAGATGAGAAAATAAGAGGCAGAGAAGCTCAGTGAGGGAGACCCTAACCCACCCAACAGTTTGGATTTCTGTATGGAAAAGCATGCCACTCTTCCCAAATTAATAAGACTGCCACTAGACAACTGTCTTTGGGTAGAAAAAGAGAGCTGCCTCATTTTTTCCCACTCCTGAATTCTTGAAAGCACGACTAACTCAATCCTTTAGTCACTTATCCATTTGTTAATCCTGTTCAAATTCTTTACCATGCATTATAGATTTTTACATGATCTGGTTCCTACTGTCTTTAGCACCTTCATCTAAAGTCCCTCTCCACCCTCTCCCCCCGCCCCCTTTCTCTCTCCAAATGTTTGTCCTTGCTATTTCCTCATCTGAAACTCCTAGCCCTGATTCTTTACTTAGGTAAATCTCCGAGCTGAAGTCAATAGCTCTTAAGATTAAGGGCCTCATACATGCACAGGTTTCTTTGAAGGAACTGTGCATTATTTTTGATTTGTAGTTCTTTTTCCTAAAGAAGTCTCCAAGAACTGGCAAAGGCAGTATCTGTAAGTACTGGCCCTACTGACCACTTGGTGTGCCATCCTAAGAGAAAGAAGAAGCCACAGGGTCAGTCATGGGCAGAGTCAGGGATGAATGTGTGAACCACAGGTAGGAGTATGTCAAATAGAGATTCAGCAATCTTGCTGCATCATCTAGCTACAGCAATCTGGCCACATATTCCATGATATAAATCTACGGCTCTGTATTCTGTTGTTTTGTAATGTTTTCAATTTTGAATGAAAACATTTTGACAGTAATCTTTGAAAAAACAAAAGCACAAAATTCATAGAAAAAGGCACACAGGATTTTGTTTCTCAAGAACACTGAGATTATGGCTTAAATTATAATGTTTGTGGACATATATCAGTTACCAAGGGCACAATAGTGAAAATACCAATTATATAGAAACCTATCTTTACCATTTTGAGATTCATGGTTAATTTAAGACAGTGATAAAATATCATAATTTAATGCATGTAGTTACAAGATTCATTTATCAAACACTACAAAAACATGGTCCTCCATTTAGATGAAATACTTTGTCTTTATATTAATTTTTCTCATTATGATTTCAGATGTTCATGTGTATGTACAAAGAATGGAGTGGGAGCTATTACTGTGTTAGCAAAATGGATGTTAATCAATGATCCTAGTTTTATATGATTTTTTTCATGTAATTCATGGGGGAAAATAAAGTTTCCAGAATTAATTCTGTCAAAAGTAGCATTACTGAAAGATATTGTTAATAATTTAAAAGTTAAATGAAATTTAAAATTTTCTTTTGTGTTGATAGTATAAATACAGATTTTTTTAAAGAAAATATTTATGGTTTAGGGTGGTTCCAAGATGGCAAAGTAGGGAGGGAGCTACTCTAGTCCAGGATAAGACAGCTTAAAAAACAGAGAGAGTGTAGTCTCAGAGAAGAGTTAGGGAGAAAATGGCAGAGGAAACCACTAAAATTAGAGGGACACAGTGGAACTATGTGGAGGGTGCGGATGCCCACAACTTAGGACTCCAGCGTTGGAAAGTGAGGTGAGACCAGACAGCAGCAGCTCAAACCACTGGCAATAAAGCTGCAGGAAGAACCTAGAGGGAACCTGGCTTGGAGCCCCATGGGGGATAGTGGACCTGCCAAACTAGAGGAGAAATAAAAAAGGATGGACATATTTCTCTCTCCTTGATCACTTTACAACAGCATCCTATAACAAGCCAATAGAGAGGGTGCCATTTTGGACATACGTAACAGGTGCCTCATCCTATAGAAGTTGCTTAAGGATGTGTTGCACACAGAAACACGGTTATCACTATGAAAGAAGGTAAAGGAAGAAAATCACTCAGTAAAAGTTCAAAGAAAATTCAAAGTAAAAAATAGGAATATTTATGGAAAAATGGCAGGGCAAAGTTGTTACTTATCAACTGTCATATTGAATGTAAATGGTCTTAACTCTCCAGTTAAAAGATGCAGATTGGCTGAATGGATTAAACAACAAAACCCATCTATGTGCTGCCTACAAGAAACACATCTCACCAACAAAGATGCACGCAGACTGAAAGTGAAAGGATGGAAAAAGATATTCCAGACCAACAGAAAACAAAAAAGAGCTGGTGTAGCCATCCTAAAATCAGATAAAATAGACTTTAACACAGAAACTGTTAAAAGAGACAAAGAAAGGCAGTATGTAATGATTAAGGGATCAATTCAGCAGGAAGATGTAACCATTATAAATGTATATGAAACTAATTACAGGGAACCTGGCTATTTAAAATAAATGTTAAGGGATTTAAAGGGAGTCTTACAATAGTAATGGGGGACTTCAATACTCCATTTTCAGCAACGGACAGATTAACTAGACAGAAAATCAACAAGGAAACAGCAGATTTATTTGACACTGTAGACCAAATGGACCTAATCGATATCTGCAGCAGTTTTCATCCTACACTTAAAGAATACACATTCTTCTCAGCAGTGTATGGAACTTTCTCTAGGACTCTCCACATGTGATGCCATAAAGCAAGTCTCAGCAAATTCAAAAAAATTCAAATTTGTTGGTAGAAAGAAACTAAAAATGTTTTTACATGTTTGTGGTTGAGTTTTCTGGTCAAACAAGCTACACTGTGTCAGATATTTTAAGAGATGTTTCCAAATTCATGTATTCTTAAATCTTACAGAAGGCACTGGACTTTCCAGTAAATGTTTTCATAATTTGTTATTTAAGAGTTGAAATTGCTTGCTAAGTTTTTATTTGATATTGTTATTGTCAGTAAGCGATCTGGGAAGCCTGACTTTTCCTCTCATTTTTCTATTCTCTTCAAGATGGGAAACTGACCCTATACTGAAGGACTCTCTAGAATGTACAGTTTGATTTTTGGATCTTATAAAAGAGATGGCTAACATCTTCTGTAATGATAGCATAGTGAAAATGAAAGCTTAAATTATGATTTCATGGCTAGCTTTCCTTCGCCATGGGCACAGTAAACAGGCAAAACCTCCCTTTCAGACTAAACAAAGAGAGAGAAAGCTTTAATGTGAGGACATAGCTTTCTTCATAGGCAGTGTTGTCTACCTCACAGAAAAAACCACTATCAGAACATGCCTGTGACAACAGACTTCTAGTTTAGGCCAGCGAAGATTAGAGGTGGGACTTGAGCACTCCCCCTACCCCCCGAATTGCATCCTCTGGTCTGCTTTAACAAAAACCAATAATGACTCTGTCCTTTCTCCTAGACCCTGTCTAGCCAACTTGTTGCCTCATTCCTTTGTAATAATAGCCTCTACTCTAACATCAATGGCTCTACTCCCGAAATCATATCATGCATCTTCTCGGACCACAGTGGAATTTGTAACTGTAAAGCTGTATAGTTCTGCATACATTCCTACTGAATTACTTCTAAGGGTACAGTAAACTTGTCATGGGACTCCAAATCTCATTAAACTGGTGGTAAAAATACTATCTTAACTGTTAAAGTGATCATAATAAGTGTTAAAGTGAACATATAGATAGTATTAAGTATTAAAGAGATCATGTAAATAGGATCAAGTGCCTGGTAATAATAATAGATAGAATTAAAAAGGAGAGAATGTAAAACATGAGGAGCAGTCCACACAGCAGACTCATAGAATGACAATGGCTTTAAGTAATACTCTGACCTCAGAATTAGCCCTTAAGGATTCCTGGTCTGGCTGAAAAGCCCGTGAGAGCATTTCAGGCATGGAAAGACAAGACACTGTGGCAAAAATGTTCTACATGAAGGATCTTTGTGAGTGGGACTCCAGTGGAAAGAAGTGGCCATTGCAGAAGGATGTACTTTTCTCCAAAGGGAGGAGAGAACTTTCACTTTGCTTATGGCCTCGTTTAAATACTGATGGAGTTTGTGGACTCAGAAGGCTTCCTTAGCCTAGGCAGCTCATTTCAAGATCCTCGGGTAATCACTGATATCAAACATAAGAGTGTTAATTGATACATTAACAACAGGAGTCACGTTGCACTAACTTCCCATGCAGGACCTTTGTCCTCAATGAGTTGTATTGAGTTAACTGTAAAACCAATTCTGAAATAGTTTGTGTGTGTGTGTGTGCAAATTGTTGAAATCTTTACTTAGTATAGAGTTGGTCTTCTGCATACGAAGTTAACTGGAAATGAATCTTAATGGAGAATGGGACTGGGAAGGCGAGAGGGAGGAGGAGGAAGGGTGGGAGTGTGGGTGGAAGGGTGGTTATGGCGAAAAGAATAACTATAGTCCTAAAGCTGTACTTAAGAAATTGTATTCCTTAAAAAATGAATTAAGAAAGATATTTACTTATCTGAGAGGCAGAGCAACAGAAAGAGAAGAGACAGACAAAAAGAGATCTTTGATCTGCTTGTCCACTGACCAACAGCCAGGGTTAGGCCAGGCAAAGCTAAGAGACAAGAATTCCATCCAGGTCTCTCATGAAGTAACAGTAACCCAAAAGCTTGGGAGATCATCTTCTGCCTCCCAGGCACAGTAGCAAGAAGTTGGATTGGAAGTTTAAAGTAGCTGGATCTTAGTCCAGGCACTCTGATATGGGATGCAGGTGTTTTAAATGGCAGCCTAACCCAATGCACCAAAACGCCTATCCTAATATAGATTTTGAGAGTTCACAACACCATAGCAAAAACAAACAAAACAAAAAAGTGAGCAACTGGGGTGAGCATTTTGGCATAGTGTTTACAGTCATTGCCTGGGATGCTGACACGCTATATGTGTATCGGTTCATGTCCCAGCTGTTCCACTTCTGACCCAGCCCTCCCTCCCCTTTTTTATTTATTTTTATTTTTTATTTTTTGGTCTGGCAGAGTTAGACAGTGAGAGAGAGAGAGAGAGAGACAGACAGAGAGAAAGGTCTTCCTTCTGTTGGTTCACCGCTCAAACGGCTGCTATGGCCGGTGCACTGCGCTGATCTGAAGCCAGGAGCCAGGTGCTTCCTCCTGGTCTCCCATGCGGGTACAGGGTCCAAGCACTTGGGCCATCCTCCACTGCACTCCCGGGCCACAGCAGAGAGCTGGACTGAAAGAGGAGCAACTGGGACAGAACCGGCGCCCCAACCGGGACTAGAACCCAGGGTGCCGGTGCTGCAGGCAGAGGATTAGCCCAGTGAGCTGCGGTACTGGCCCCTCCCCCTTTTTAAAAAGATTTATTTATTTATTTGAGATGTACAGTTACAGAGAGAGAGAAAGGTCCTCCATCTGCTGGTTTACTCCCCAAATAGCCACAATAGCCAGAGCTGGGCTGATCCAAAGCCAGGAGTCAGGAGGTTCCTCCAGTTCTCCCACATGAGTGCGGGGGCCCAAGCCATCTTCGACTGTTCTCCCCAGAAACAGCAGAGAGCAATCCTGCTCCCTTTAATGGCCTTGGAAACGCAGTGAAAGATGTTCCAAGTGTTTGTGTCCCTGCCACCCAAGTGGGAGACCTGGATGAAGCTCCAGGATTCACCCTGGCCCAGGGTTGGTTATTGTGGCCATCTGGGGAGTGAACCAGTGGATGGAAGATCTCTCTCTCTCTCTCTCTCCAACTCTTTCAAAATAAATAAAAACATCTTTTTTTTTTTAAATGTTAAGAATCTATGGAACAAAAAATGTACATGAAATTGATGAGGTGCACTCACAACTCAGAGTACATCTAAACAAGCGGAAATGGCCAACCAATTTGTATAGCAGCAAAAAACTAAAATGTAAAGGTAATATTATGCATACATAATATATAAAAATGTTACACAGAAGGAAGACAGAAGTTGAGATGGGGCTAGATTTCAAATAGTCTTGTAATAAAAGTTTTTGAATAAAAGCATTTCTTCATCTTTTCATCTGTTTTTGGACACTTAGGTTGATAGCATGTTGGCTATTGTAAACAATGCTGTAATGAACATGAGAGTGCAGTTACCTTTTGACATACAGATTTCATTCTGTGTGTGTGTGTATGTGTGTGTGTGTGTGTGAGAGAGAGAGAGAGAGAGAAACAGAGACAGAGAGGGAGAGGAAGGGAGGGCGGGAGAGAGAGAAAGAGAGGTATGGCTGGAGCATGTGGTAGTTCTATTTTTAAGTTTATCTCCATACTGCTTTCCACAATGGTTACACTAATTCATATTCCTAACAACATTACTATTCATCTGTAAAATCCTGTCATTTGCAACAACACGAATGAGCCTGGAGGACATTATGTTAAGTGAAGTAAGCCAGGGAAAGAAAAATACTACATGATCTCATGCATATGTGGAATCTGAAAAAGATGATCTCAGTGAATTTGAGAGCAGAACGGTAGTTATTACAGACTAAGGCTTGGGGTTTGTGGCTGAAAAGATGTCGGTCAAAGGCTGTGAAACCTCAGTAGAAATGAGTTAAAGAGATTTATTGTACAGTATAGTGACTATAGTTAATAATATCTTGTATTCTTCAAATATACCTCAACAAGTAGGTATAAAGTGTTATCAACACAAAAATAACTGAGGCAATGCATATATTAATTGGATTTAGTCATTCTACATTATATTTATACTTCAAAAATGTTATATATACACAAAATTTGTCATTTTTTAAAAAATTTATTTGACAGGTAGAGTTATAGACAGTGAGAGAGAAACAGAAATGTTTTCCCAAATGGCCGCCATGGCCGGCACTGCGCTGATCAGAAGCCAGGAGCCAACAGCTTCTTCCTGGTCTCCCATGCGGGTGCAGGGGCCCAAGGACTTGGGCCATCCTCCACTGCCTTCCCAGCAGAGAAGCCGGACTGGAAGAGGAGCGACCGGGACTAGAACCCTGCGCCCATATGGGATGCTGGCGCCACAGGCAGATTAACCAAGTGAGCCATGGCGCCGGCCCTGTCATTTTGAAAAATAAGTTCAATAACAAATATTTTTCTTTTTTTAAAAGATTTTATTTATTTATTTGAGAGGTACAGTTACAGACAGTGAAAGGGAGAGAAAAAGAGAAAGGTCTTCCTTCCGTTGGTTCACTCCCCATATGACTGCAATGGCCGGAGCTGCGCCGATCCAAAGCCAGGAGCCAGATGCTTCCTCCTGGTCTCCCATGTGGGTGCAGGGGCCCAAGCACTTGGGCCATCTCCACTGCTTTCCCAGGCCACAGCAGAGAGCTGGACTGGAAGAGGAGCAGCTGGGACTAGAAATGGCGCCCATATGGGATGCCCGTGCCGCAGGTGGATGATTAACCTACCGCACAACAGTGCCAGCCCCCAGTAACAAATATTTCAGTATGAGAATTTGTTTTGCTTTTTTTTTTTTTTACTATCCATCATCAGAGACATTTTAGAAACACTGAGACTTTGCAGAATAATTTTAATCTAAAGATTCTTAAGTGGTATAAACAAACACTGAGATATAGTTTAGATTTCATTTCATATTTTTATTTTTGGATTTTTTTGGGATTTATTTTATTTATTTGAAAGGGCAGAGTTACAGAGAGAGAGGGAGAGAGAGAGAGAGAGAGAGAAAGAAATCTTCCATTACTGGTTCACTCCCCGAATGGCTGCAATGGCCAGGGCTGGCACAGGCCAACGTCAGGAGACTGGAACTCCATCTGGGTCTCCCACGTGGGTGGCAAGGACTGAGGTAATTGGGCTGTCTTCCAAGGCTTTTGCAGGCACATTAGCAGGGAACTGGATAAGAAGTAGAATAACCAGGACTAAACTGACGCTCATATGGGATGCTGATGTCAATTTAACCAACTATGCCACAACGATGGCCTTTGGTTTCATTTTTTAAAATCAGTTTAAAATTTTTTAATCAAAGTATTCAACAAACTGGAGCTCCCGTAAAAACCTCTCAAGGTTTATCAAATTGAATAGCTGAAAATAAAGCTTGAAAACAGAAAAATACTGAATTCATCTCTGCAAAAGTAAGGACATACTAAAGAAATTAAATGATGATAATTAAAATGATATATTGGTAGAATTTTGAAGTTCTCTAACTGTGCTTTGAATATCTCCACTTATTTGAAGAATATTCAATAGAATTTCTGTTTGTAGCTGTATAAATTGACATTCTGTTCTGGTACAGACTTAGTTTTCTAAATTCTACAATTATTTTAGCTGCCAAACCTGCTGAAACATTAAACATATATATTTAATTATATATATAAATATAAATCATATATGTTAAAATAAATTATATATAAATATAAATTATATATGAAGTTTTCCTATTCATAATTTCATAAAACTAATTTTCCTAGAAATAAAATATTTCAAAACACATGCAAAATTATTTTAGTGACCCTTTCACTATGAAACTATCCTGATATAGATGGTAAATTATATGTTTACTCCACATGTGGGCACTGGATGTGATGGTCACCCTAGTATGATGTGAGGTGATCGTCAAGGCACTGGCCTTGACACTTGGAATAGCAAAATCAATAAAAATTGTCTCTGCCCTCCAGTAGCTCATAGTCCAGTGGAACAAAAATTGCTTTGTGTTATAGATTCTATGTTGAAGACATACACAGAGTTAGTGAGAGAGAATGGGGTCTAATGGTGGAATTGGCATTAAAAATGCTTTGGTAATTTGATTAGAGAATGGAACACAGTTTTAGAAATTTGACCAAAGAGCAATATATTGCTCAAAGTTGTTCTGTGGTGTCAAAGAGAAATCACACCAGCAGAGTCAAATAAGCAAGGAAGGATTTATTCAAAACTGTTGCCTTCAAGGTCAACAGGATACAGACTGATCTCAACTCCCACTGGAGAAAGAGGAAGGAGGGTATCTGAGCGCTGCAGTGAGGCAGTGGAAAAGGAACAGAAGAGCTGGAGTGGGGCCGGGGAATGTGGTTAGGGCCTCTGTGTTTGCTGAGTGGCCCTTCCCAAAGTCAGGCCACAGAAACTTACAGAGAGACTGCCTGACTTGATGATTACATTTCTTTTTTTTTTTAATTTTTATTTTTTGACAGGCAGAGTGGACAGTGAGAGAGAAAGACAGAGAGAAAGGTCTTCCTTTTTTGCCGTTGGTTCACCCTCAGTATGTTATTACTGACATCAAAGCTGCATTTATTGTAGTTATAAGAAGTTGATGCTGTTGTTTTGAACTTGTAAGGAAAGTTTAAATATTTCCACAAATATATGACCTAGACATAGTCTATTATTTTCTCTATAGTCTCTCATACTTTCTTAGCAGAAAAGTAAGTTTTTAAAGTCACTGGTACTAAAACAGAGAGCTAAAGAAGTGATGTACTAATTTGGGGCATGCTCAATCGGACTTGCCCCAAATGGTGGAGTTAGAAACGTGCCAGGGGATTCCAATACAATCCCATCAAGGTGGCATGTACCAATGCCATCTCACTAGTCCAAGTGATCAATTTCAGTTCACAAGTGATCACACTGATAGGTCTAAGAGTCAAAGGGATCACACAAACAAGACTAGTGTCTGCTAATACTAACTGATAGAACCAAAAAGGGAGAGAATGATCCAACATGGGAAGCGGGATACACAGCAGACTCATAGAATGGCAGATGTCCTAAACAGCACTCTGGCCTCATAATCAGCCCTTAAGGCATTCGGATCTGGCTCAAGAGCCCATGAGAGTATTTTAGGCATGGAAAACCAAGACACTCTGGCAAAAAAAAAAAAAAAAAAAAAAAAAAAACAACAACAACAACAAAAAAAAACCTAAATGTAAGATCTCTGTGAGTGAGATCCCAGTGGAAAGAACGGGACCATCAAAGAAGGAGGTACCTTTCTCTGAAGGGAGGAGAGAACTTCCACTTTGACTATGACCCTGTCAGAATAAGATCGAAGTCGGCGAACCCTAAAGGCTTCCATAGCCTCGGCAACTCATGACTAGAGCCTAGGGAGATAACTGACGCCATGAACAAGAGTGTCAAATTGTTAAGTCAACAACAGGAGTCACTGTGTACTTCCTTCTCATGTGGGATCTGTCCTTAATGTGTTGTCCAATGTGAAGTAATGCTATAACTAGTACTGAAACAGTATTTCTACACCTTGTATTTCTGTGTGGGTGCAAACTGATGAAATCTTTACTTAGTATATACTGAATCGATCTTCTGTATATAAAGATAACTGAAAATAAAAAAAAACTTGGTGTTAAATTGGAAATTGCATAGAAAATTAATCAATTCTTAAAAAAAATATCATGTGGGATCTCTGTCCTTAATGTGCTGTACATTGTGATTTAATGCTATAATTAGTACTCCAACAGTATTTTTCACTTGGTGTTGCTATGTGAGGGCAAACTGTTGAAATCTTTACTTAATATATACTAAACACATCTTCTGTATATAAAGAGAATTGAAAATGAATCTTGATGTGAACGGAAGGGGAGAGGGAGCGGGAAAGGGGATGGTTGCGGGTGGGAGGGAAGTTATGGGGGCGGGGAAGCCATTGTAATCCATAAGCTGTACTTTGGAAATTTATATTCATTAAATAAAAGTTTAAAAAATAAAAAAACGATAAAAAAAAGAAGTGATGTACTGTGATGTACTGCTGTACAACTGAAGGGTTACTTTGGCTTATGAGTGTGAGATGAAGTCCCTGCTCTCCGGGCTCTAAAGCCAACACTGCTTCGTAAGTATCACAAGAGATGATGTGCATCCCCTTGATGAAGGGCTGAGACGGCACTAATCCTTAGCTAGGTCTTGGCAGGCAACATCAAAGCATGAGTAAGCTGAACGTGATAAAACCAGAGAAGGTACTGGGATAACTCTAGAAGATTTAGTCATTCATCAGTTCTCTCACGCATGCATGTGTAGACTTATTAAAATATTTATTGAGTACCTACTATCTTAGCAGCACTATGACAGGTGCCAAGAATAGATAAAAACAGTAATAGCTCATTCCTAATTAGTCCTGCTGGGACTGGGAAACAAGTTAAATACTTTGGTTTTCTTTGGCTTACTTACTTTTTGATAATTTCATGAGATAGGCAGAATTTCTATCCTTATTTTATAGATAAGAAATATGAGACCAAGAGATGATAAATAACACATACAAAGTAACATAAAGCAATGAAACTCAGGCAGTCTGGCTCGAGAACCCATATTTTTGACCATCACCAAATGCTTTTACTTCTCAAATAATAGTGTGCCAAGCAGACACAGGACTTGTCCTAGCCTGGTCATGGAGAAAGAAATGAATCAAATAACTGATATATGATTATAAACTAGAACACAGAGGCACATTCAGGGGTGGGAGCACTGTACAGAGCGATCCTGCTACATGAAGGCACATGAAAAGCATGAGAAACTGAGGAAGGGCCAGGGTAGCTGAGCCACAGCATCACCGGAGAAATGAAATGGTCCAAGAAATGGTCGGGGAGGTAAGGTTAGTTACCAGCATGGAGGCCTCAAGTGTGGACTCAGACTGAACTGGTTTCAATTCCAGCTCTGCTACTTGGCTGTGTATTTTGGGCAGGGGAATTAATAGCCTTGAGATTGACATTTTTTTTTTTTTAACAAATAAGGATAATACATAAAAGCACCTGCATCAAAAGCTGTTGAAATTGTGTGTAAGTATGTAGTGGTTCCATCAGTTAATATGCCTGTGTCTCATACTGGAACAGCGGGGTTCGATGTCTAACTCTAGCTCCTGACTCCAGCATTGAGCTGATACATACTATGGGAGGCAGCGGGGACAGTTTAATAACTGCTTTCCTGCCACCCACGTGAGAGACTTGGACTGAGTTCCCAGCTCCGGTCTTTGGCCTGGTCCAGCCCCACAGTTGTGGGTATTTGGATAGTGAACCAGTAAATGGGACATGTATCTCTCTCTGTGTCTATCTGTCTCTCTCTATGTGTATCTCTCTGCCTTGCAAGTAAGACTTTTTTTCTAAAGTTACAGAAATCAACAAATTAGATGTTTGATGTGCACTAATTAACACAGTTCCTGCTGCGTTTGAAACATAAAAATTAAATACAATTTAGTTATCATAATTATCTTAAATACTAAAAATATAATTTCAATTACCCTTACTGAATCTGATTCTTTTCCCTAGCCTGGATGTCCTATAATTTATAGTATCAGTATCTATAGAACAGGATGCGGCTTAAATCTGCTGTCTTCAGACAATAATTATTCAGAAAATAATGTTTTCAATGATAGTTTAAAATGAAAACTTTGCTACTTGGCATGCAAAACCATTGCAACCCAGCTCCTTTGCCTGCACATGTACCCCTGCACACTACAGTGCAGACAGCCTAAAGTCTACAGTCCTGGTGGTCCCAGCCAGTGACGCTGACACAGTCCACATCACCCAGGTTCTTCCTCAGGGGACAGTTACACTGAAGTCCTCCATCATTGGCTCCAGAGCTCCAGTGCTGCTAAAATAGCCCAGAGTAAATCAGACAAATGAATTAATTTCCAAAGTGAGCACCAAGCAGTTGTCCTGAGTTGTGACTGTCTTCCTACAAAACCCAGTGAGTTAGTGCTGTGGACTGCCAAAGTAGAGACACATCCTCTCTTAAGGTTGTCAGTGGGATCATAAAACCCCAGGGAAAACATAATTTTTCATTTGTTTTGCTCTCCATGAACAGAGAACAGGAGAATTTCTCTTTTCCTCTTTGCCATCAGGAGGAAGGCAGCAATTATAGTGGATGCACCTCTCAAAAAGACAAATAGACTGGGCTGATCCAGCGTCAGAGGAAACAGCAATCTATTCAGGTGGCCCCTGAGCAAGAGACTTTTGTCAGTGGACAGGAAAGCCAGATGATGGACAATTGTATGTGCTATCACCTTAATAGGTGCACTGCAATGAGCACCTTAGGAGGAATGTGCTGACAGCGAGCACGGGGCAGGAACAGGCAGAGGCTGGCAATCATTAGGTGAGGAAGAAGCTTTAGGGAATCGGAGGGAGCAGAGAGGATGCCTAGTACACAGGCTGGGAAGACGTGGAACAAGGTTTTGCCCAGGGCTCTGTCTTTCAAAACAAATTTTCAGTGCGTCCTTTTGCAAAAGGCTATTTTTTTTCTAGTCACTGCCATAAACCAGGTTGGGTCTCTGGTGAGATTGACACTATTTGGACAGTTATTTCATCCGAGGTACAAGCACAACATGATAGGAAAAAAAAAAAAACCTCACATAACAATGGTTGCTAATTGAGCATATAGTCTACTCAGAGAAGGCACGTAAATTCAAGACCTCCAGAATGCCATTGGGAAGAGCTGTGGGTGGCTCATTTGCCCAATTCCCGTCTCTACACTCTGAATTCTGAGTTCAGTTGCAGCTGTTCACCTCTGCTTGGGTCTTCACCATCAATGAAGACGTGGGAAGTAGACAGCTCAGTGGAGTACATGGTCCCAGGTCCGTTAATGATTCCTCAGATACTAGTGAGATGAAGCTCATGTTTGGAACAACTGACTGGAAACCCAGGAAAGCAACTGTGAGCAGTAAACACTATAAAGAAATGTGGTACTGTTCCAATGAAAGCGTATCTCTTAATTTGTTGTAGGAGGACATTTTTTCCCCTATGTGTTTTCAAAAACTTCTGATCACTGCATTTAGCTATTTAAATTCTGTGAAGTCAAACACATGAGTCTTTTGCTATATTTATTATCAACAGAACAGTAAAAAAAAAATGTGGATTTTAACAGCTAATTCCTTTCCAAAACTAATTTGAGAAATTTAGCCGAAATATTCTGCCATTGGGAATACCTGATGTCTCATTAAATTAAAGATAATGGATGCCCTTGTTTTTAAGGGGGGGGGGGTTCTAAGTCTAAAGAAAGTTTGAACTACATTCTTTCTGAAAAGGGTATTTGCTGATTGATTCAATTTTGAGTCAAAGCAATTTTTTACTTGTATACATTAAGTGACTTTTCCCTTCCTCTCACAGAATGAAGTTGTTAATCTAATGGAACTATAGTGTAAGGTTCTTTCTTGAAATCACACTAAAGGCAGTTTAATTCTGTCATGCTGCTAAGGCTTAGGAAATTTGATTACTTTACAGAACTTACATGTGTGATCTGTAACACTGAAGGGAAAACAAACACTCAAGTTTTCCAATGTGATTGACTTTTCTTTATTTTGTACAAAAGGTTACTGGTCTATTTGTCATAATATTATAAACGAAGTATCTTTATAAGCTGACAATTTTGCCTGTGATTATTAAAGATGCTAGTATCACAGAAAGAGAAAAAAATTACTAAAATTCATGCAGACTCACGAAATGCTGAATAGCCATAGACACCCTGAACAAAAAGAGTGAGGCTGGCAGAACCACACTATTTGATCTCAAATACATTAGAAAACTATAGTAATGAAAACTATGTGGTACTGGCATAAAAACAGACATGGAAATGAATGGAACCAATAAAAAATATTAAATCCACACATTCACAATTGACTGATCTTCAGCAAAGGACTCAAGAACACAAACTGTGGAAAGGACACTCTCTTGAGTAAATGGGGCTGGACAATTGGATATCCACATGCAGACAAGTGAAATTAGTCCCATGATGCTCGCCATATCCAAAAGCTAAAGATTTAAATAGATTAAGACTTAAATGAGAGGCCTGACAGTGGAAAACTACTACCTATGGACAAAACTCCATGAAGTTGTTCTGGGCAATGATTTTTTATATGACCCCTAAGGCACAGACAACGAAAGTAAAAGTGGACAAACAGGATTGCATCAAAATAAAAAGCTACTGCACAGCAAGGAACCAGTGACCACGGTCAACAGATAACCTACGGAATGAGAGAAAATATTTGCGAATTGTGCCTCTGAAGAGGGGTTAATGTCTAGAACACTCATTCTGACAGTGGGCGATATTTTGGACAGAGTGTTTTTATGAAACAATGAGCCATACTGTCATCAGGATGTATGCTTAACAGACTCAGGGCCTTTGCTCTATTCATAGGCTATCAATAGAGCATAATTCCTGTCCCATTTCCTTCCCATGTGATTAGTTGTTCAACAACTGTACATGGCTGAGCTGAAGATCAGAATCGTACAATGTAAAATCCTAACTATGAGAAGTCACAATGTGGCATACCACCCAAACAATGCATTTTTCACCATAGTTTTCCATTTGATTTGATAATTTCTGACTTCCATAAAGACTTTAGACTTTCACAAGTCTACTATGTATAAGCCAAACCAGGGTTATCATTAAGAAAATTATCCCAGTCTGCCACAATTTTTCTTATTACCATATCCTTTTCTTTTTCTTCTTCTGTTAGGATATTTTGGGTTTTGTCTTTAATAATATATAAACAGAATTTCTCTGAAAAGGGAATTTCCTTCCTATTTTAAAATAAATTTTAATGGGCATTGAAATATTTCTACCTTTCACAAGAATAATAAGAGGCAATCATTTGTTTTCTGTTTTAGTTTGGGTCAAATATAATTATTTTTTAAACATCATACAATACTGAAGAAAAAAATATTCTATTTCTGTAGCACCAGAAAAGATTTTATATAATGACCAACTTTAAACTTGAGACCATGACCCTGTCAACTGTCTGAAAAATGATTGCAATGCTTTTTGACCTGGCGTTGGCCAGTGAGCAAGGGACATCAAGCAGCCAGAGGGTATGGCACAATGAAAACACAGAAATAGAAGAATTAAGGAAACAGAGACATAGTTTTCATATCATCAGACTATACTAGAATTTAGGCCTCCACACATCTCAAGGAAGCACTGTGATTCTTTGCAAAAACTGTGAGGGATCCAGAACATCTGTCTGCTGCAGCTATAGACTCCGGAGGAGCCCTACGTTTTAAAGACTGGAAATGAATGGCATCACTGCTGTGTGAGTCCTTTGTTCCTCTCTCAAGGAGAGAGTCTCTATTAAAATAATTAGGTAAAAACTGAAGATGGAATACCTTGGGAAATTTAAATAGAAAGGAATAAACTGAATTCCAAGTTTGATGGGATAGAATGTTTTATGGTTGCTTCTCTTTTTGGTAGCCTAAATAAAATAGATTTGAGTGTTAATGAAGTTTTCTATGATTGACATATCAGTATCACCCTTGTTTTTATTATTATACTATAGTAGCAATATGCTTACTCTAATTGTATCTCGGTTGAAGACTACATTAAAAAAATCAAGTGTAATTATTGGGAAAGCAGTAAAACATAAATAACTCGATTAGTTTTAAAAATATAATCTACCAAATGGGAAAAGAAGCCAAGTCATTATTTTACATTGTTAATTTCTTTTTTTAAAAAGAGATTTATTTATTTTATTTGAAAGTCAGAGTTACACACAGAGAGAACGAGAAGCAGAGAGAAAGAGAGAAATGGGGATCTTCCATCGGCTGGTTCACTCTCTAGTTGGCTGCAATGGCCGAAGTTGCCCCCAGCTGAAGCCAGGAGCCAGGAGCTCCCCCAACGATACAGGGGCCCAAGCACTTGGGCCTTTCTCTACTGGTTCCCCAGGCCATAGAAGAGAGCTGGATCAGAAGTGGAGCAGCTGGGTCTTGAACAGGAGCCCATATGGGATGCTTTACCTGCTACACCACAGTGCCAGCCCCTACATTGTTTATTTCTTAACAACTGACCATGTTTCTTTGTTTGATTCATTTAAATCCAGACTAGGGGTAGGTGTTTAGCACAGGGGTTAAGAGGCCACTTGGGACGCCCACACACCATATCAGAGTGCCTGAGTTCAAGTCCTGGCTCTATCCCTTACCCAGCTTCCTATTAATGCTCACCCTGGGAGGTACAGGTGATGGATCAAGCAGCTGGATTCCTACCACCGCCATGGGAGACTGAGATTGAATTCTGAGTTACTGGCTTGTCCAATCTTGACTTTTGTGGGCATTTGGGGAGTGAACCAGTAGATGAAAGAGCTCTCTCTCTCTCTCTGTGTCTTCTCTCTGCCTATCAAATGAAACAAAACAAAACAAAACAAAAAACAAAACTATAAATGAAATTAAATACATAGGCTACAGGAGAAGCAAATCAGACAGAAGCTGAGGAATGCATTAAAAAAGAATTTCTATTTCAGTAGTAAAGGAAAACAAATGCAGTAAATTTAATAATGTCTGGAAAGGAACTGAAAGGGACAATTTTGCATAGCTTAAGAGATTTTAAAGATAACACTGCACTTTATAAAACAATGTTTACTGTAAGATTTATAATTTACAAGGTATAAGAAAATAAAAAGGAGCAATAGACATCATTAATAGTATCAGCTCCTGAAGAAAAATCTGTAAACATTTTGGTGTCTTTCTATACATACAGAATAGTATTTTTATTTAGTTTTAACAGGGGCACTGCTATTCACTGTTTCACTCTCCAGATGCTCGTAGTGGCTGAGTGGCTGGACCTGAGAGCTGGGAACTCAATTTTTATGCAAAATTTTTCTTAGTGTACCATTACAATGCTGTAAAATTTTGGCAAAACTATAAATTTAACAAATAACTTTAATCCCCAAACAATAGTTCCTTTAGGATAACCACAAGGGTAATTTAGTTAGGTCCTTATTCTTTATATTTTTTCTCAGTTCACAAAACTAATGTTATACAGATGTGTAGGGTGAAGTCACTGGGTTAAATACCACAAAGTTCTTTGTTATACTTGTTTTGATATTATTGTAAGGTGTATACTATCACCACCAGTGGAATACGGTACCTGTACCAATACAACATTTAATGTAAGTATCTATTCTCTCTTACTTGATTTGTGCAAAAAAGACAAAAATTTTGGTGATTAGCTTGATGGTTACAATATCAAGGGCATTTTACTTCCTTATATGTTCTTATTTTTCTAACTTGCATCATTCATCAACAGACTTCTGTGTTTTCTCCATCAGTCTATGCAGAAACAATCTGCATCCGTTTTTTTATACTTCCCACTCGTATTCTGAGACTTCACCTGGGAAAACTGGCTTTATGTAATTTAATTTACCTTAATTTATCAACTTTTCTCCAAGTATTAGTAGATTATAGCAGTACTGGTATTTATTGAGTCTCCAATTCTGTCCCTAGAGCCTACAAAGTACATTCAGTTAAATTCTCCTTAATCAACAGGCACTACGATTTCCACCTGTACTAATTAAGATTTGTTGCCAAATCTTCCTATTTTATTTTAGTTAGACAGCAATAAATGGCAACCAACAGTTTTGAAATTCATATCACTTTGTATTGTTTTATTGCCAACTCTTAGAGAAAGCACCTATCCTATAAGCAGTAGTAAAAACAGTACCTCAACTTAAACTTCTTTTTTTATCTTTTTTTTAAAGCTTTTATTTAATGAATATAAATTTCCAAAGTACAGCTTATGGATTACAATGGCTTCCCTGCCCCCCCCCATAACTTCCCTCCCATCCACAACCCTCCCCTTTCCCGCTCCCTCTCCCCTTCCGTTCACATCAAGATTCATTTTCAATTCTCTTTATAATTAAACTTCCTTTTAAAGTTTTAATTTCTACATCTTTAAAAAAGTTATTTGGCCATCATATATATATATATATATATATATATATATATATATACATATATATGTGTGTGTGTGTGTGTGTGTATATATATATCATTCGTATACTTCATTAGGAGATAAGAAAAAAAGTTGCTTTGCTTTTGTATAGTATCTAAATGTAGTGTGTTCTAAGAACAATTTTATGGTGCCTTTGAAATATTCTGGTGAAGTAACTTCAATAGAGAGCAGCAAACAGATCAGATCTTAGCAAATAAAACAGAATCAAAGTCTAATCACAACTGCATTGGCACATTTCTTTGGCTGTTCTGAAAGGCAGTAGGTGTGTGTTGCCGACACTGCTAGCTGTAATTTGTTCAAATGTGTTTTCATGACCAACCAGTGTAGAGGTGGCGAAAGGAAAGTTTCTGGAAGCAGAACAAGTGGAGAAAGGTGTTTTGAGTCCTGTCCAGTGGCAACCAGTTTGATCTCCCCAAGGAAATGTTTCTTGACAGTAATTTAAGGAAAATAGCAACACCTGATCTCCAGGTGTTTGACAAAATGGAAACTCTTTTCTATTTGCCAGGAAAATGGAACCAATGGACCCTTCACTCTCAGAATTTAATGGAAACTTAAGGAGATATATCCTTAAGATATATATATATATATATATATATATATATATATAGAGAGAGAGAGAGAGAGAGAGAGAGCTATAAATGACAGAAATGTGAACTGCATCCTAAATAGTCTTTGTAAAGTCAATCTAACCAACAGACACTCTGGATTTATCAACATCCACATTTTTTAAAGTATTAAGTTTTTTTTTTGCTTTATTTTTATCTTTCCACTATTTACAAACTTATTGAATTGGTTCTGTTCCTTATGTCCCAATTTGGAAAATACACACTCTAAAAACCTTCTAATGGTTACCAGAGATGAACAATTTTAAATATATTAATTTTACTATCAAGTTAGCCTAGAATTTTGAAATTTCCAAACAGTTCAATAAAACAAACTTAACATATGAAAGTAAAATTACTCTTGCCAATTCTTTGTTGGAGTCTATTTTTATGAGAAGAGTCACAGGGAGAAAAGTGACCATGATAATTGGAAATTTATTTATTTTGTTAGCTTCTAAAGTTTATTTTAAATACAAAAGGCAGACAAGCCACATCCAAGCACTAAGGTTCATTTGAAAAAGACTTTCTTTCATTATTTTTATTCATCTTTGCCTAATTTTCTTGGCTATTGTTCATAATAATGAATAAACGCATATGAAAAATGAATGTGACTCAAGGTAAAATTTTCTCCATAAATCAGAAACCACATAACATCATTCTGCAAGGCTCCTTCATCTGCTTTAGCTAATTTACATTTGGGGAATTCAATTTTTATTTCTAAATTGATAAATATTTGAGATCAACAGAAAACTCAAGTTTGAATTTTTAGTGCACCAGAAATTAAAATTAACAGCTACTCATTTATACAAATGATTCATAACTATTCAATTCACTCCACAGTCTGGATAATCATAAACCCAGGTCCAATTCCTTAACAAGACTTTGAGCTTTGTAGTGCCTGTCGCCAAGGTGATCTCACAACTCTGCTGTTTCTCCTGTCAGTGTGACATGAAATCCAGCCATGTCCTCTTTTGTTTGTAATACCACATTGGGCGATAATTCTGTGTGGTCAAGGGAGCCCATAAAAAACAAACAGAACACTTCAAGATGCCATTATTAATTCCTCACAATGAATATCTACTGCAATTGCTATTCACACGTCTCCGAGGGAATCCAAGTTCATTTGATGTAACACGGGGTGACTAGCAAACAACATAATTAAACTTGGAAAAAACACTGGTTAAAATAACAAAAATAACCATAAACCAAAAAGGGACAAGAAGGGTAACACTTTCCCAGCAACTTATTCTGGGAATTCCTATAAAAACATTCTGACCATTAGCACTGTAGTGCTTTTCAGATTTTTCCAGACCCTTGCATAGTCACCCAATAAAATCATGCTCTTATTTTTATACATTTGGTACATGATGAAAGTTTTTGCTTATGGCAGAAACAACACTTTCCTGGTGTTCATGTCCCTTTACTTTTTGTTACTATCATTTATAATTATCAGGGAGGTTTCAGCTAGATGAATGTGAAATTTTTTTAAAAAACCAGTAAGTTCTGGCTGGCGCCGTGGCTCAATAGGCTAATCCTCTGCTTGCAGTCCCGCACACCAGGTTCTAGTCCCGGTCGGGGCGCTGGATTCTGTCACGGTTGTTCCTCTTCCAGGCCAGCTCTCTGCTGTGGCCAGGGAGTGCAGTGGAGGATGGCCCAAGTGCTTGGGCCCTGCACCCTATGGGAGACCAGGAGAAGCACCTGGCTCCTGCCTTTGGATCAGCATGGTGCGCCGGCCACAGTGTGCCGGCTGCGGCGGCCATTGGAGGGTGAACCAACGGCAAAGGAAGACCTTTCTCTCTGTCTCTCTCTCTCTCTCACTGTCCATTCTGCCTGTCAAAAATAAATAAATAAATAAAAAATAAAAAAAACCCAGTAAGTTCTATGAAAAATAATTGGATGTTTGATAAAATTTATATAGCCACTAACAGATAAAAGCTTTGAGTCTATGCCAAAAATGCAAATCAAATTGTGCCCCACCAACTTAAAAGTCAGTGCAAATGTTGGATACATTTAGTAGAATTTATCTTTGTAATGATACAGCTAGTACTGAAACAGTATTTTTACACTTTGTGTTTCTGTGTGGGTGCAAACTGATGAAATCTTTACTTAGTATATACTGAATCAATCTTCTGTATATAAAGATAATTGAAAATGAAAAAAAAACACTTGGGGTTAAATTGGAAATTACATAGAAAATTAATCAATTTTTTAAAAAAAATCATGTAGGATCTCTGTCATTAATGTGCTGTACACTGTTATTTAATGCTATAACTAGTACTCCAACAGTATTTTTTATTTTGTGTTGCTATGTGAGGGCAAACTGTTGAAATCTTTACTTAATATATACTAAACTGGTTTTCTGTATATAAAGAGAATTGAAAAGGAATCTTTTTTTTTTTTTTTTTTATTATTTTTGACAGGCAGAGTGGACAGTGAGAGAGAGAGAGAGAGACAGAGAGAAAGGTCTTCCTTTGCCGTTGGTTCACCCTCTAATGGCCGCCGCGGTAGCGCGCTGCGGCCGGCGCACCGCGCTGTTTTGATGGCAGGAGCCAGGTGCTTCTCCTGGTCTCCCATGGGGTGCAGGACCCAAGCACTTGGGCCATCCTCCACTGCACTCCCTGGCCACAGCAGAGAGCTGGGCTGGAAGAGGGGCAACCGGGACAGGACCGGTGCCCCGACCGGGACTAGAACCCGGTGTGCCGGCGCCGCAAGGCGGAGGATTAGCCTGTTGAGCCACGGCGCCGGCCGAAAAGGAATCTTGATGTGAATGGAAGGGGAGAGGGAGCGGGAAAGGGGATGGTTGTGGGTGGGAGGGAAGTTATGGGGGGGGCATTGTAATCCATAAGCTGTACTTTGGAAATTTATATTCATTAAATAAAAGATAAAAAAAAGAATTTATCTTCAGTCATTCAAATATCATTCTCCAAATACACAGAAAGATCCCTGCACTGTGTATGGCTTTCAGACCAGAGGAGTGCATAAGACATGGCTTGCATTCTTGAGTAGTTCAATGCAAATGTGGGAAATACCAATCTTACTCAGTATTAGTCTGTTAGAAATCTGTTAATTCATTCATTTCTATAGTTGCTTCATTTACATGAGATCAATTTGACTTCCCAAGAGCACCACATAGTAAAACAATTTCAACAAATGTCTTTAAAGCAACTAAGTATCATGTCTGTATGTATTTAATCCCACCACCAATAGTTATTTTTAAACACACGTAGAGTGGAAATCACTCTGGATTGTATGTAATGATTCTCTGATGAAGAAGTTAAACTAAAATTGTAGCTTTACCATCTCTCTCCATCTCCTATTTCCTTTCAAAATTCGAAAGATTACTTTAAAAAATTCATATCCTACCAAAAGTGAAAGCAATAAAAGTCTTCCAAGAACTTTTCCAAAAATAGCAAAACTATGGTTTTGGATTGACAAGTACATTTAGAACAAAGTCAACCAAAACTGTATATGGAACTGCAGAAATGAAGAAGGATCTCCCTAGGGGGTCCCTAGAGAAATCTTAAATCTGGAGTCAAAAGGAGTTTGTGGGTGGATGTGATCACATGGCTTTTTTTTTTATTTTAAAGATTTATTTAATTTTTAGAGTGGCAGAGTTACAGAGAGAGAGAGAGAGAGAGAAAGGTCTTCCATCTGCTGGTTCACTCCCCACATGGGCACAATGGCCAAAGCTGAGCCGATCTGAAGCCAGGAGCCAGGGGCTACTTCTGGGTCTGCCACATGGGTGCTGGGGCCCAAGCACTTGGGTCATCTTCCACTGCTTTCCCAGGCCATAGCAGAGAACTGGATGGGAAGAGGAGCACCTGGCACTTGAATTGGCACCTATATGGGATTCCAGTGACGCAGATGGAGGCTTAACCCACTACACCACAGTGCCGGCCAATCACAGGACTTTCTGTCCTAGTAGGCCAGAGGTGTCAATCGCATTCTGAATATAGAGAGGTTCAGGGTGAGAGACTGGGCTCAGACTAAGTAAGAAAACAATAAAGCAAGGTAGGCATTTGCCACACTGGGCATTGAGACACAGAAGAAAGCTAATTGCAGCTGACGATCAGATGTGGACACCGAGCTAAAAGTAGGGGAAACAGAAAAAGCAGATGTGTTTGATGACCTTCACAAGGCTGAATCATCTCTCATTTTCCTAAAAATCTTCAAGGCTCCAGCTTAAGGGCCCACTCCTTACCTACCCACCATAAGGGCAGCCCAATTAGACAGAAGCCACAGTCATCCCTCCCTACTCATCAAGAAACCTGTTTTAAAAACTGGTTTCACAACTATTTAAGGAACTCAAGGCAGTCACCTGTACTGCTTATTATAATTCTTTTTGTAATCAATTCATTAGGCTGATGAAGATTCCTTGCTGAGTAGATACAATGGGACAAGCAGTGACTGAGACAGTAGATATACCCAGGTGAACAAAGCAAACAGTCTGACATTATAGGGCTACACTATTTACAGAGGATATAAACAATAAACAAGTCACTCAAGAAAACCACAGATTATGGTGAGTGCCAGGAAACCCTGAAAAGGATGTTAGGAGGTGGAGAATGAGAAGGGAATGACTGCATACAGTGCTTTCAAGAGGTCGCTGTGACATGTGCTTTGTGAGTTGAAGCCAGAAAAAGGAGAATGAGTCAAACGTACATGAGGTTGTAAGAAGAGCACTTCAGGCAAAGGAATAGTGATAAAGAGGGTGTGGATATGTAGTTTTTGTGTGTGTTGGCAGGGTGGCATCTTTGAAGCACCCAAAAGAAGCCAGAGTGGTGGGAATGACACAAAACACCAAGCACGTGGAGAGTGATATGAGCTGAGGTACAGTCTAGATCAAGGAGTGCCTTGTGGAACAAGCTTGTAGTGAAGTCTGACGAGTACGCTGTCATTAAAGGACAGGCATCATTTGGCTTAAGTTTTAGAAAGCTCATTCCATCAGTTCTGTGGAAAAATAAATCGAACAAGGGCAAACTAGAAAGATATCTATGGTGGCAGTCTCGGTAAGCATGACAGTGGCCCAGACAAAGTCGTGGTTTCAGGAATGATTCCTGGAGTTCTACTTGAGCAACAAAAGGATACTGGTGATATGTGTTGAGATGAGTACCAGGGAGGAAGAAATTTCAGTGGGAAGGTACTCAGGGGTTTAGTATATAATGTGCTATGCTTGGATATGTAATGTTATACTTGAAGATGTTTGTTTATTTATTTATTTTTATTTGAAAGGCAGAGAAACAGAGAGAGAAGGAGAGACAGAAAGAGATAGAGACCATCCCTTGGTTCACTCCCCAGATGGCCTTAATGTCTGGGCTGTGCCATGCCAAAGTCAGGAACTCTGAGATCCTTCTGGGTCTCCCACGTAGGTAGCAGGGGCCCAAGCACTTGGGTTGTGTTTTGCTGCTTTCACAGGGGCATTAGAGGGAGCTGGATTGTAAGAAGAGCAGCCAGGTCTCGAACTGGCACTCACATGGGATGCTGACATCGTAGGCAATGGCTTAGAATGCTATGCCAGAACACCAGCCCCTTGAAGATGTTTTAACAGCTTTTCTTTTAGGGTGAAAGGAGTATTTGACTATAGTGATAAAAATATGCTTGCATTTTAAATACATTCACTGGGGGCACGCATTGTGGCACAGTGAGTTAAGCTACCACTTGGGATGTTTGCATCCCATACCAGTACTGGGTACTCTGCTTCAGATCCAGCTTCCTGCTAATACATCCTAAAAGGCAGAAGATGGCTTAAGTGCTTGGATCCCTCTCACTCACAAGGGAGAGCTGGCTTGAGTTTCAGGTTCCTTTCTTCATGTAGGCCCATCCCTGACTGCTGATGATAGCTGGGCAGTAAAGCAGCTGATGGAAAGAATTGTTCTCTTTCTCTTTCGCTTTTAAATTAATAACAAATAACATTAAAATAAGTTTATTAAAATTCAAGGGTAGGCAACAAAGTTTTATAAATATGATTTATACATTCCAGGTAGATGGTCAGAATTAAGAAAATACCACTGGTAAACAAACAGGGAAGGAGAAAACAAGTAAAAATAAAATCCTGTTATAAACATAAGGTGGCAAACTATATGCAAACATCTCAGAAATAATGAGACTTGGTCAACTACCCACAACATCTTCTGGGAGAGTACAAAGGATAGGCCAATCTACCATGGTCTTAAATATGTTCATGGGGGCCGGTGCCGTGGCTCACTTGGCTAATCCTCTGCCTGCGGCGCCGGCACCCCAGGTTTTAGTCCTGATTGGGGCACTGGATTCTGTCCCAGTTGCTCCTCTTCCAGCTCTGTGGCCCAGGAAGGCAGTGGAGGATGGCCCAAATGCTTGGGCCCTGCACCCACATGGGAGACCAGGAGGAAGCACCTGGCTCCTGGCTTCAGATTGGTGCAGCGTGGCCATTGGGGGATGAACCAACAGAAGGAAGACCTTTCTCTCTGTCTCTCTAACTCTGCCTGTCAAAAAAAATATGTTCATGGGAAAAAAAAAACTGCTCTGTACTGGCTTCTCTTTGAAGGTCATAATGACAGGGCACTGCACTGTTATCAAAAATCAATAAAGGCATTTGGGATCCTATATATCAGAGGGCAAGTGCCAGCATGAAATGACCAAAGATGACATGTGCATGGCTCCTACAATGAGTAGCAGACTCAAAGTAATAATCAGAGATCTTTGGTATTGGCTAATTGGTCATTGAGTCCCTGTGACTAAAATAAATATGCAGTCTCCTAGTGAAGTAGTTGATTGATTTAAACAAAAAGCTCTATATCTGTTGAATAAAAGACCGACTTGAATCACCCAATACAGAGTTAAAGCCTCTCAACAAATTCCCAGGAATAGCCCAGTTTATACTTCCAGAATCCCTTTATGATGGCAATGCTTGGGTATATTTGAGGAATACACCACTGACGACTTAAGCCATGTGTTTCATCCTGCTTTCCTGAAAAGGCCCTGTGATTGTCTATAAGACTTACTGCTGATGGGAGAAGGGCATAGAACCAGATTTTTCATGGATTATTGATCACTGGTTTTAAGTAGGGGTTTATGAAGGGCAGTGAATTAACGGAATTTTACCAGGGGTCTATCTCACAGTTGGCTCAGTAATCCCCCAAATTCATGCTGTGTCTTCCCTCGATCTCGTGGTGTATAATTAGAATAGTTACAGTGGGCACCCTTACTTGTAATTTTACTCTCTGTGGTTTTGGTTACCCATGGTCGGCTGTAGTCTTAAATTAGTAAATGGAAAATTTCAGGAATAAGTAATTCATAAATTTTAAATTATGTACTGTTCTGAAGAGTGTGATGCAATCTCACACCACCCATCCTGCTCTGTCCCACCTGGAACATGATTCATCCTTTTGTCCATCAACCTGCCCATCAGTCGTTTAGTAGCTGTCTCAGTTATCAGACTGCCATGGTACCTCAGTGCTTGTGTTCCAGTTAACTCTTACCTAACAGTCTAATGTTCCATCACTTCAACTCTTCACACAGAAACTGCTTCATCTCATGTCATTCAAGAAGGGCTGGTATAACAAAATTAGATATCTCAAGAGAAAGATCATGTTCACATACTTTTTATTAAAGTCTATTATGTAAGTTATATTTTATTACTAGTTGTTTTTGTTAATCTATTATTGTGGCTGATTTGATCATAAGTATGTATGTATGGGAGGAAACATAGTGTATGTAGGAGGTTGAGCACTATTCCCAGATTCAAGTATCCACAGGCAGTTTGGGAACATATCCCCCCATGGATTACGGGGCTACTGCACACTCAAATACTGACAGAATACTTAACTTGGCTCTCTGATCTCTGGTTCTCTGAGATGAGAAGGAAGTTCCTGCGGAGACATCTAGAACTTCTTGTCAATATGGTAATTCAAATGCAATACTGTATTCCTGGAGGAATTAGAAAGCTAAGTGCCAACACAGAGAGCTTGAAACAGCAGAGTGGTGACACTATCTCATCCTGACTTAATTAGCCTGTTTCACTTCACAGAATACAGATGCGTTTTAAAGTATCAGTAGAGTATCATAAACCAAATCCAATTGCAGCTGCTTACCCAGATGCCTTTCTCTTACCAAAGGAAATCAACAAATATCTTGCCACCTGATATGTAGCATTTAATCTGTTGAGTGCTTTTTATTCCCCTCTGTATCCTTCAGTAAATACTACTTAAAGTTTTATTTAACATGGCAGATTTAGCATTAACACTTATACCTTTATTGTCTTACTTCAGGGCTATTTCAACTCTCCAACCTTATGTCACAGTTTAGTCTGTGGGAACTTTGATCACTTCTGCATTTAACAGAACATAAGCTGACTGATAATATTATACTATTGATAATATTCTGTTAGTTGCACCTGGTGACTAGCTAATGGTAACTATACTATATACCTTGGTAAGAATGTGTGAATGGGAAATAAATCCTACAAAAATGTAGGGGCCTGTCATACTGCTATTGGGGCCACAGTGGTCTGCAGCATGTTATACATTCTTTCCAAGATGAAGCATAAATTACTGGTTCTGGCCCATTCTATCACTAGGAAAAAGCATGATGCTAAGTGGTACTCTTTGAACACTAGATGTGATGCCTTTTTTTTTTTTTTTGACTAATACAAAAGAACATGATAAAGGAAGGCTTTCCAATGGTTTCAAGCTGCTGGCCTAACTGTTCTTGCTTTTGAGTCATGAGTTCCATTTGACCTGATGCTGCTGAAAGTATTTAAGGTATTAAGGATTCTGGATGGAGATTCCAGCAACCTCCTATAGCTGAACTGCAGCACGGAGGTTTACATCAATCAGACTCTTTCCTTAAGGACCAGGGCTCACGACCAGTAGTTGACTATTAGGAGAGTTGCTATTAGACAACTGAGTGCTTAAGCAATTTAAAACAACATTTTAAATCAGGAAATAAAGCAACTGTGATAGTCATGTTATTTTTTATACTGTGTTGGATATGTTGGTTTTATTTAGGATATTTGTACCACTGTTCATGAGACACAAGGTTTTTAATTTTGCCTTTTTTTATTTGACAGATAGACAGTGAGAGATAGAGAGAAAGGTCTTCCTTCCATTGGTTCACCCCGCAAATGGCCGCTATGGTTAGAAATATACCGATCTGAAGTCAGGAGCCAGGTGCTTCTTCCTGGTCTCCCACATGGGTACAGGTGCCCAAGCACTTGGGCCATCCTCCACTGCCCTCCCGGGCCACAGCAGAGAGCTGGACTGGAAAAGGAGCAACCGGGACTAGAGCCCGGTGCCCATATGGGATGCCGGCACCGCAGGCAGAGAGTTAACCAAGTGAGCCACGGCACTGGCCTTAATTTTGCCTTTTAATAACTTTTTTAAAGAAAACTTTTATTTAATAAATATAAATTTTGAAAGTATAACTTTTGGATTATAGTGATTTTCCCCCCCATAACCACCCTCCCACCTGTAAACCATCCCATCTCCTACTCCCTCTCCCATCCCATTCTTCATTAAGTTTCTTTTTTAATTATCTGTATATAAAGAAGATCAACTTAGTATATACTAAGTAAAGGTTTCAACAGATTGCACCCATACAGACACACAAAGTATAAAGTATGGTTTGAAGACTAGTTTTACCGTTAACTCACACAGTACAACACATTAAGGACAGAGATCCTACATGGGGAGTAAGTGCACAGTGACTCCTGTTGTTGATCTAACAACTGACACTCTTATTTATGATGTCAGTGATCACCTGAGGCTCTTGTTATGAGCTGCCAAGGCTATGGAAGCCTCTTGAGTTCACAAACTCCAACCTTATTTAGACAAGGCCATAGTTAAAGTGGAAGTTCTCTCCTCCCTTCAGAGAAAGGTATCTCCTCCTTTGATGGCCCATTCTCTCTGCTGCGCTCTTTCTCACAGAGATCTTTCATTTAGGTCATTTTTTGCCAGAGTGTCTTGGCTTTCCATGCCTGAGAAACTCTCATGGGCTTTTTAGCCAGATCTGAATGCCTTAAGGGCTGATTCTGAGGCCAGAGTACTATATAGGGCATTTTTCATTCTATGAGTCTGCTGTGTATCCTGCTTCCCATGTATAACATATTTTTCAAAGTTTAACTGACCTAATCATCTTTCTCAAAGTTAATCTGGTTTTAAAAAAAATAAGACAAAAAGCATCTTTTCATCTTATATTCTTTGGAAAAGTTTTTGAAAACGGGAGAATTTTCTTCCTTAATTTTAGTCAGAAACAGCATCATGTTAATCAATATTTAACAGCTATATTAAAAATATATTTTGTTATATATAATATGCAAACATTATTGTATTATATGTTTATTGCAAATTTTAGAGCTGTAAAGGATGTGCAACATGTTCCTACAAATAATAATAAAATGTACAACATCCTTTACTATAAATTTCACATACTCTGTTGATTGTCACATAACATTTTGGTTATGCTATGGTTGAACTCTTCTATCTACAGCCACCCAGGAGCAGTAATTAAGCAATTTTTTTATTTATTTGAAAGTCAGAGTTACACAGAGAGAGGAGAGGCAGAGAGAGAGAGAGGTCTTCTAATCGCTGGTTCATGCCCTCAATTGGCTGCAGCAGCCAGAGCTGTGCCTATCTGAAGCCAGGAGCCAGGAGCTTCTTCCAGGTCTCCCACATGGGTGCAGGGGCCCAAGAACCTGGGCCATCTTCTACTACTTTCCCAGGTCATAGCAGAGAGCTGGATCAGAAGTGGCGCAGCTGAATCTTGAACCAGTGCCCATATGGGATGCAGGGCGTTAACCCACTGCGCCACAGCAGCGGCCCAACAATTAAGCAAATTTAACAAAGGGATTTGTGTCCCTGAAGAGGCCAACGCAAGTTCTGCTCTTTGACAAGGTCACAGCAGGAGGTCTGTCTCTGCAGGGTGTGAACAACAAGCTGTGGTCCTCTTGGTGGTTTCAGATTTACTGATACAAAAAAGTCGGAGTTTCCTGATGATCTTGCTGATGATCGCTATATTCTTGGAAATCTGTGAGAAATGACCTCTGCTAAAATGTCCTCACTGACGGTTGAGCTGTTTGATGGACTAGATCCTCCTGGAGTAATTCAACCCCTTCTGATGCTTCAGTTACCTGCAATAAAAGCCTTGAGGGAACTCCAAACTGTAGGGTATATGGTATGCAGTTAGACCTGATTTAGGGATAAGAACCAGCTTGGGGCATGTCTTCAGTCTTCTGCTATCATCCTCTTGAGAGTACATCTTATCATTGACTAATGACTTGTAAATACCTTAGTTTGTGTGGCCTGGTGGAAAAGTAATTACCAAAATCAGTGAGCGAGTCTTAAATGAGCTATTTTTTTAAAAATAATAATTATTTTTTTTGTTTTTTGTTTTTTTTTTTCTTTTTTGACAGGCAGAGTGGACAGTGTGAGAGAGAGACAGAGAGAAAGGTCTTTCTTTTGCCTTTGGTTCACCCTCCAATGGCCGCTGTGGCCGGTGCACTGCACTGATCCGAAGCTAGGAGCCAGGTACTTCTCCTGGTCTCCCATGGGGTGCAGGGTCCAAGCACTTGGGCCATCCTCCACTGCACTCCCTGGCCACAGCAGAGAGCTGGCCTGGAAGAGGGGCAACTGGGATAGAATCCGGCGCCCCGACCGGGACTAGAACCCGGTGTGCCGGCGCCGCAAGGCGGAGGATTAGCCTATTGAGCCACGGCGCCGGCCTTAATAATTATTTTTATTATCTTCTTACATGGTGTTACCATACACTAGGACTTGGAGCCGAGTCTCTGTGGTGCAACCGGTTAAATGAGCTATTAAAACAAAATAGTAGTGAAGGGTTATGGAAAGAATATGTGTAATGAATGGGTTTGTTTGAGCACCGTGTTAATGATTACTAGTAGAGTTAAACTAAACATAAATGTTCCAGTCTTTGTAATCAATTGTTCTAAGTAGATGCTCTGATTCTTTGCAAAATGACCACTATGGCTTTTGTAGTTAATTATTGTAAATTTAGCATCACTTTAATTCTCTGTTCTATTGTATCTCAAATATCAAGTAAATCTTTGAAATCAAACAAATTGTTACATGGCTATGGAAATCAGAATTAGGGAGGGGTTACATAACATAAGGTCAATGGTTTGAAGTGGATGGGAAACAGACTTTGTTATGGTAAGGAAGAATCTTTAACTCTGTAAGGGTCAATTATGAATGGGCATTTACAAAATTTATGAGTAGTAAAGAATGTGTAACATGAACAGTGGATGTAATTTAGGGCATAAAAATAAAGTCTGGTGCTCTCTCATCAGAGCCATGCTATCAGCCTTTCTGTGAGGGTGTCTCTCATTCCTCCCTATGCCAACTCCTCCCACACCTTCAGGAACCCCTGGACCTGCATGAGCTGGACTCTGGCATGTCCCAAAATGTTCTTTACTCCTCCAATGTTTTATCATTGAATCTATATAATCTACCATAAACACTTCATAAAATCATGCAAATTATATTTATTAAGCTGAAACATCTTGAACACTTAGTGGTAAATCAAACACTGACACATACTGCTTAATTCCTATGGTGTACATTCTTTTGCCATGGCTGATTTGGTACTAAAATGTAATGTCACCGGACATGCAACTGGGAAATGGGGCAGAGCAGAAGTAGTACACCAGTATGCAGTGTTTTCACTTTCCAGATACCACAGATGTTGGTATTTTTAAGAGTAAATACAGTAACATGTAAAAAATAAGAGTTAAGAAGCGTGGGTTATTAGTTACTTTTGTTTTCAAAATAATTTAACTAATTTTAGCTGTTCTAACAGTTAATAATGTCTATGTTGAACAACTAGCTTGTAAAATTTTGGAAATTTTAACAACTGGATTTTGTGAACAGGTGCAAGCCACTTCTGATATACCACAGAGGTGAAATCATAAGTGAATTCATCCATACTAGGAGTTCTGGATTTATAGATTTGGATTATAGATTTATTGTATTTAATAGTCATAAGACAATTGGTATTTTCCATTTCTTCTTGTGTCAGTTTTGAAACTTAGATTTTTCTAAGAATTTGTACTTTCTAATTTTAATATTTATTGGAATAGAGTAGCTCATTAAATCCTCCTGTGAATTTATTACCCATAATTATATTTCCCATTTAATTCCTACTATGCTATTTTTTAGTATTCTGTTACTTGATCCAACACACTAAGAGTTTATTACTTTTATGTTTTCTCAAACAAATCTTAGATTTATTGATCATTTTATGTTTATTCCTTTCATTAACTCTTCTCTTTTGCTTTCTGCAGGTTCAATTAACTGTTGTTTTTCTAAATTCTTTAACAAGAAACTCAATGAGGGAAAAAGTGTTTCAGTATTAAAGGTCAATTAGGAAAAATGTATATGAGCTCACCATTTTAGTAAGAAATGTATTTTTCAGCAGTGCCACCAAAGAGGCACAATAGGGTGTAAACACCAGTTATACACATCGAGAAAAAATAATGTCCATATTTTATACTATCTTTCCCTCTACATTAAAATTATTATCTGAGGAGTAACTGATTTCATGTCTTTGGCCAAGGGAATATTAAAAACAAAAGGTTCTTATAGTATCTTATTGTGAGGGAGCAAAGAAGCTTTAAAAATGCCTGGGGTAGAAAGAAAGAAGTCAGCCTTGGGGCTAGTGTTGCAAGCGCAGTGGGTTAAGTCATGGCCTGAAGTGCCGGCATCCCATATGGGCGCCAGTTCAAATACTGGCTGCTCCACTTCCAATCCTGCCTCCTGCTAATGCACCTGGGAAATCAGGGGAGAGTGGTCTGAGTCTTTGGGCCTTGCACCCACATGGGAGACCTGTAGGAAGCTCCAGGCTCCTGGCTATGGCCTGGCCCAGCTCTGGAAGATCTCTCTCTCACTCTCTCTCTGTTTCTCCTTCTCTCTGTGACTCTGCCTTTCAAGTATATATATATATGTATATATATAATTATATATATGTATATTATATATAAGTATATATACTTAAAAGTATATATATGAGTATATATATATACTTAAAACATATATATGTTTTTATATATATATATATTTTAAAAAGAAGTCAGCATAAAGGCATTTCTATTAGGTTTTAGGTACGTTTTTATAACTGAGACTCAAAAAGTGAGCAATAATTAAGGTTAATGGCAACAAATAAAATCTGTAAAGATTTGCTTCTTAATGAAACTCACAAAGGGAAAAGTTAACACAAAATGAAATATGTTATTAGAATTATGTGGGCCGGCGCCGCAGCTCAATAGGCTAATCCTCTGCCTGCGGCGCCAGCACACTGGGTTCTAGTCCTGGTCGGGGCGTCGGATTCTGTCCCGGTTGCCCTTCTTCCAGGCCAGCTCTCTGCTGTGGCCCGGGAGGCCAGTGGAGGATGGCCCAAGTGCTTGGGCCCTGCACCCCATGGGAGACCAGGAGAAGCACCTGGCTCCTGCCATCGGATCAGCGCGATGAGCCGGCTGCAGCGCGCTGGCTGCTGTGGCCATTGGAGGGTGAACCAACGGCAAAGGAAGACCTTTCTCTCTGTCTCTCTCTCTCTCTCTCACTATCCACTCTGCATGTCAAAAAAAAAAAATATGTGAACAATCTTATTAAAGGAAATTTTATGTATTTATATTGTGAATTTGTCTCTCTTGTATTCCAGTCTGCTTCAGAGTAAAATTCCATTAAACGTGCACTATGAAAATTCTCAGTGTAGTAAAAAATAATGGTACATCAATAAAATAATACTCTGAGAATTCTAAAATAAATGGCTTATTCTTCAGTAAGAAAATACTGATGGGCTGGCGCTGTGGCGTAGCAGGTAAAGCCGCCACCTTCAGTGCCAACATCCCATATGGGTGCCGGTTTGAGTCCCGGCAGCTCCACTTCTGATCCAGCTCTCTGCTATGACCTGGGAAAGTAGTACAAGTCCTTGGGACCCTGCACCTGCATGGGAGACCTGGAGGAAGCTCCTGGCTCCTGGCTTCAGATAGGCACAGCTCTGGCTGTTGCAGCCAATTGGAGATGTGAATCAGTGGATGGAAGACCTCTCTCTGCCTCTTCTCTCTCTGTGTAACTCTGGTTTTCAAGAAAAATAAATAAATTAAAAAAAAAAACCAGAAAGAGAAAAAACAAGACTGTGGCAAAGCAATTAAACTCCAGTTCTGTTTTCCACACCTGTTGAATAAGAGCTTCATGCTTATCATTTATAGAGGTTCAATGTTCGCCGAGACTTGAGGATGAACACCTAACCTTATGAAAAGTTAAGGGATGCAGTTTTTCAAACAGTAATTTTTGAATTACTCAAATTATTAATTTAAGGTGAATACCTGTACAAGCATAATAGTCCATACCTTGATAAAATCATAAATGTTTTAGGGTCAAGGTCATGTCCCAGATGGTGTTCAGACACCTCCAACCAGAGGGTTTGTTAGATCCAAATTAAACACTACTACAGATTTTAAACTACAGAGTTAATTGCACAAGTTTATAAGTAAGACTGTGTAAAATGTTTCCTAATAATGGCAAATATAAACTCTTTTTTAGAGTCCATATGAAATGATGGACTCAAAGACTAACCCACAGGTCAGGCAAAATTTTACTATAGCCTCTATAGTAATAAATGGATGTTAGTAATGTGTAGGTGATTCAAACAATCTTTAACTTCTTAAAATCATATGTATAGATTCCCTCATATACTTGAAAGCAATTTAAGTGAACAGATTTTTTATCTTTATATGGATAGTTTTATTTTAACCTAAAAGTAGGTACCACCACTAAATTCTACTGAAAAATTGCCTACTGTGTTTTTCATTTTTTAATTTTAGAAATAATTTCTAAGATAATTATTTTAAAATACTTTAATAAAATCTAGGAATGCAAAACACTCTACAGTGTAATCTGGATTTTCTATTTTTAGTAACAGCTCTTTAGTATCTAGCTTTTAGAATATAAAAAGCCCATGTATGAACATTAGCACGGTATTTGAGTAAGTTAGCAATAAGATAAGTAAAAAAAGAAATGCTACTAGGTGCCTTGTGATTTTTACACTTTCCCATATGAAATGTGGCTTCCTACAGTTGGAAGGGAAAAGGACAGTGACTTTCTAATATTCTTTGTGCCTAGCTGTATTGTCTAGTAATCAATACTTCATTCTTTCAGATTCAGATGAGCATTTGATGTAATACATCCTCATCTAAACTACAAATAAAGAAGTGATAGCAGGGGCCTGTGTTGTGGTGCACTGTGGCAAGCTGCTTTTTGTGATGTCCACATCCCACATGGAGTGCCTGGGAGCAAGGCATATCACTTCTGACCCAGTGTCCTGCCAGTGCATCTCCCGGGAGGGAGCAGATGATGACTCAAGTATGTGGGTCCCTGCTGCCCGGGTGGGAGACCTCGATGGAGTTCCAAGCACCTGGCTTTGGCCTGACCCAGATCTGGCTGTTTTGGCTATTTGAGGAGTGAATAAACAGATGGAAGATTCTCTCTCCCTCTCTGTCCTTCTCTCTGCCTCTCACATAAATCAAAACTTAAACAATGATAACAACTCCTTCTTAGAGGTATATTCTTCCTTAATACTATTTGACGGTGGTAATTGAGACAATGTGGTAAAAATATAATTTTTCTTCTTCATTTAAAGATGAAAATATCACACTAAACTTGTGACTCAACTACTTGTATTCTGCAGTGCAATATAAGCAGCTCTGCCAAAGATTGTGTTAATCCTTTAAAATTTTGAGACTTTCTATAAGTCTTGTCCTTATATATCAAACGGAACCAAATGTTTTGGTGACTCTGCAAAACTGTCAAACTGTTATAATAATTAAAATGTCTGAAAGTATGGAGAATCTATGTGACAATTTCATTGAAGTTTTAAGGGCACTATTGAAAGACATTTCAACCTTAAATGGCAATCCTGGCACAGCCCTTTGAAGTAAATTGTTTACATTGATTTGCAATCCCATGAACCTTTGTAGGAAACTATTCTCTTTGAATTTACTACCTTCCTTAATTCAGCAGAAAATTGCTTTCTGTCTGTTTTACAGTCCCACTTGGAAGACCTGAACAGAAATTAAAGAATCCACCTGTGATCTGGATGAAGAAAGGACTGGGAATCCTTTTGATGACCAGATAGAAGTGACTGTGGAGAGGTGAGCCTCATACCGCTGACTAGAGGAGGTGCTGGAGGGGAAAAGGCACCTGGCACAGTGGCTCATACTGGTTAGCATGGAAATGGTTGTTCTCAAAAATCAGCAGCAAAGACTCTGATACCTCCTCCAAAACCCGAATCTCCAGCGACTGACATGGAACATGGATTCTTCCTTTGCTTAGGAGACTCTGAGGTTGCACTTCATCTGCTCTCAACATATTATATCAGAGTAGCTACGGTGTGTACAAATGAAAAAGGGATGTGAATAAGATGTTAGGAATATCTGACAAATAAGAAATATAACACTTGAGGAACCAAATATGCTAGTGGAGAGAATTTTAAAGAAATTTTTTAAAAATTAAAATCCTTCTTTCAAATCTATCAAAATATATTTTCATAGTTAAGAAAATACATAAATTCTTTTTTAAAAATTTATTAGACAAATAGAGGTATAGACAGAGAGAGAGACAGAGAGAAAGGTCTTCCTTCCACAGGTTCACTCCAAAATGGCTGCTACGGCTGGGGCTGTGCTGATCCAAAGCCAGGAACCAGGTGCTTCCTCCTGGTTTCCCATGCAGGCGCAGGGGCCCAAGCACCTGGCCTATCCTCCACTGTCCTCTGGGGCCACCGCAGAGAGCTGGACTTGAAAAGGAGCGTCCGGGACTGGAACCCAGTGCCTGTATGGGATGCTGGCACCGCAGGAGGAGGATTAACTGAGTGAGCCACGGCGCTGGCCCCCATAAATTATTTTTTAAGAAAAATTTTATTATCTGTTGATTTTAATTTTACTGTAAAGGCAGAGAAACAGAGATAGATGGACCTTCCATCTGCTGGTTCACTCCCAAATGCCCACAATAGCCTTGGCTGGGTTAGGCCAAAGCCAGGAATGTAAAACTCAATCCAGATTTCCTACATGGGTGACAGGGACCCACCTACTTGAACCATCATCTGCAGCCTCCAAGGGTACTCATTAGCAGGAAGCTACAACTGGGACCAGAGCTGGGACTCAAACCTAGGCACTTGGATATGGGATGCAGGTGTTTCAAGTGCGTTTTAACTGCTGCACCACTCGGCCCACGAGGCCCTTCTTTTGTCACAACTATATATCCTGGTGTGCTCACAATTCTGGAAAGATCAACTATAAACTGAAAGAAAGGTGGCATTCAGCGAGGTGTAGCAGTAAATAAAATGCTTTAGTCTGAGTTCCAGCTCTGCACTGTTCTAACCTGGTGACCTTAGCAAATTTTCTACTATCTGTGCCTTCTTTTTCTCATCTCTTAAATGAGGAAACTGATAAAACTTACATCGTTGTGTTGTTGTAAGGATTAAATGAGTTAACTAACATACCTTCAGTACTCAAGACTGATTCTGGAGCTGGCGCCGCGGCTCACTAGGCTAATCCTCTGCCTGTGGCGCTGGCATCCCAGGTTCTCGTCCCAGTTGGGGCGCCGGATTCTGTCCTGGTTGCTCCTCTTCCAGTCCAGCTCTCTGCTGTGGCCTGGGAGGACAGTGGAGGATGGCCCAAGTGCTTGGGCCCTGCACCCGCATGGGAGACCAGGAGGAGGCTCCTGGCTCCTGGCTTCGGATTGGCACGGCACACTGGCCGTAGGGGCCATTTGGGGGTTGTGAACCAACAGAAGGAAGACCTTTCTCTCTGTCTCTCTCTCACTGTCTAACTCTGCCTGTAAAAAAAAAAGACTGATTCTGGAAAATAATGAACACTATCTCAGTATTAACAATCATATTTTGCTATATCTTTACAAGCACTGATTTTCTGTAATCAGAGATTGTAAAACAAATCAAAGATTTGATGTTCTATGTAATTACTCAAGTTTATCCAGTAGCATTTCTGCCAAATGTGAGAGGATACGGAGTGGATGATCTTCATTTTATACTTGATGGAGTTTAGCCTCAAAGGAAGTAACTGCCTAGCTTGGGGTGGCATCAGTCATTGACTGAGTCACTTTCAGTGGTTTTCTATTTCTTTCCATCATGAGCACATACGGATTGTCTGCCACGGATCATTTCCACCTTCTCTGGAAAGTCCACACAATTTCCTTTGAAAATTGCCCCTCCCGAATAAGGATGCCAATCAAGCCCACCAAACCTCACCCGAGTAAGGGACATGGGCCAGCTGAGGCAGCTAATGCATTACTTGAAGGTCACCACAGAAGGGCTACTGATGTGTTATGTAAGAGTTCACATCCAAGGGCGCTTCAAAAATTTCATAGAAAATGGAAACTAAAAACCATTTATTTTTGCAAAAGAATTTATGAAATATATGTATATATTTTCACACTATGCATTTTTATGAACTTTTTGAGGTCAGTAAGCTGGAATCACGAAGCCTGAGGCTGTCTGCCAGTATGCCTTCCTTACCTTTGCCTTCCACGTGGGGGAACTCAGCAGCGCTGGAGGGGATGAGGCTGATGCATAGAAGTGGAGTCCAGGGATGGAGGCAGAGGTCGAATGATATCAGATCTCAGGATTCCTGAAGCCTCCTCTGCCTCCAGGGTCTTAGGTGTGTCAAACTAATAAACTGCTTGTGTTCTGCTCAACCCACTTTTACTTGCCTATTGTGATGGTCAGACGGTCAACTCATACAAAAATACCACAGATGAAATATTCCAAAAACATAAATCTTGTTTAGTGGACTAGGGGGTGAAGGAAACCATGGATCTCACATTTTACTAAGCATCTAGTAGATGTATCATTTATTGTGTCTTGTTTTGGACCACATGTCAACCAAGGTGAGAGCCTCACAGGCTTGGTAGAGAAATATCAGATTGTTAACACTTATTGTAACTGCAGTAATAGCCCAATGGAAAGAGAGACTGTTCAGTCCAAGCTGAACTATATGAGAATAGGCAGATAAAAATGTACTTATACCAGTGAGCCAAGGATTAGATAATCATAAAGTTTGCAGGGCTGCAAAAGCTGACATTTCTGTTCTTGATTAAAACAAGTAAGCCTAAAATGGAAAACGTGGCGAGAGGGAAGCTTGGCAGATGCCAGGATTTGGGGCAAAGGGGTGGGGGCTGGGAACTCTTGATCCTCCAAGCCTCTTTCCAACACCAGGTGTATGCAATCCCTTGCGCAATACAAGTATAATTTCTCACATTAAAATGTCCTTTTCACTAGAATGAAACCTGGAAGCAAAGGGCAGGTAAGTTCTCCTTCAATATCATTGATTATAACTTTCTATTGCTATTAGGCAAAAGCCAACATACCTATTTGAGTTAAAAATAACAAAACAAGGGCTAGCTTTTAAGGGACAGAAAATACTCAGATGTTGCCTCCATTCAAATTTCTGACAAGTAAATATTCTAGTTCATGGAATCCGTTATAAGGCAGCCAATTAGAGTGTTACAGGAGTTGAATTGCAGAAATGCAAGTAAGCATCCAGGAGCCTTTGAATGCTCAACATGTTAATTTTCAGGCCACGAAACTGCAAAAATAGTAACTGAACAAAAAACAGTATACTGGTAAGTGGAAGTCTTCCTGTGTACCTCTGAGTGTTGGACTGGAAACAAAAAGAACAGAGATCTCACAGCGAGCAGAGTCCCAGGAAACCAGGTATGAAGAAAAATAAAAACTTACACAAAATCAAGGGTGGCAAAACTAAACTTCTGCCCTTACGTATGTGATAAACTATAGACCAGTAACTACTATGGCCAGTAGTACCTTTTCTTCTGTTTCTAAAAGGAGGGTGTTCAGTCTTTCCTCTCATTACGTTTTTTTGAGAAGTTCATTGTCTTATACTATAGGATCCAGAGAAACATATCTGAATCTGATCAATCAAGACCTGAATCTGCAAGTGGATGAAGGAACAGAATATTATTGGGTAGCAATTAGATGTTATAGGAAAAAGATTATCTTTTGATGTAGGAATAATTGTGATTCATTAATATATTGGAGAGCTAGCCAGGATATTTTTGAAATTATAGGTATGGTGTAAGGTTCAAACACTAAATACAAGGAGAAAATGGAAAGGCCCTAATCTTAGACAATTAAACATTTCTGACACAAAGAGGAAACACACAGAAAGAACACAGAGTCGAAGTTAAAATAGTCAAGTCTTTCTTGCATTACACCATAAACCAGTGGAATTCAAATTTAAAGTCCAACAAGGACACAATAAAACATAATAAGCTATTTCTTTTTTTAAAGGAAATGGTTTATTGGGGGAAACCCGACAGACCAGAGGGAAGGGGTGAAGAAGGAAGAGAGAGAGAAGGAGAGCATAAGAGAGATACCAAGAGAGACAGAGAGAGGGAGAGAGATCAGGAGACGGAGAGAAAAAGAGCCAGGTGCTCAGGAACAGCCCCCCCCCCCCCCCGTTTTTGACAGGCAGAGTGGACAGTGAGAGAGAGAGACAGAGAGAAAGGTCTTCCTTTCTGTTGGGTCACCCCTGAATGGCGGCTGCGGTCGGCACCATGCTGATCTGAAACCAGGAGCCAGGTGCTTCCTCCTGGTCTCCCACGGGATGCAGGGCCCAAGGACCTGGGCCATCCTCCATTGCACTCCCGGGCCACAGCAGAGAAGTGGCCTGGAAGAGGGGCAACTGGGACAGAATCCGGTGCCCCAATCGGGACTAGAACCAGGGTGCCTGCGCCGCAGCCGGAGGATTAGCCTATTGAGCCACGGAGCCGGCCAGGAACAGGCCCTTTTAAAACTTTGCCGGAGGGCGGGCAGGGAAGCAGGAGCAGTGAATCCCATTAGGATGGGGGTGGAGCTGACACCGGCCACCTGGCTTCCAGCAGTGGCGGCAAGGGCTAGAGCCTAGGATGGTATTGGGGTGTAGATCGCACCATAGATAAGATTGCGCCATTTTACTAACATTCCCCTCTTTTTAACAAGCTGTTTCTAAAGGGTTTACTCAAGAAAAAACATGCAAGAGTTGCCAAAACAAAATTTTCTTTAATTAAAAAAATTAAGGGGCAGACATTTGGTACATTTGCTTTGGAAGCCCTCATACTTCCCATATGGAAATATTTCTGTTTAAATCCTGGCTCCACTTCCTAGTAATGTGCACCCTGTGAACTAGAAGTAATGATAGAAATACCTGGTCTCTGCCGCTCATGTGGAAGACCTGGATGCAATTCCAGGCTCCTGGATTCAATGTGGTCCATCTCTGCCTATTATAGCCATTTGGGGAATGAATAAGCAGATGGAAGACCTCTCTGTGTGCCTCTGTTTCTCTCTCTTTTTTTATTTCTAATAAGTAAAACTAATTTTAAAAATATATAATAGGCTGATTGAAATAAAATTGATAGGCATATTTAAGTATGTATTTTAGTACGTTTTGAACTCATCAGAATCAAGATGGTGAAGATATTCATTACACCAGAAAGTTTCTAAATGTATTTTGCAACCTCTTCTTCCCACCCTCCATGCCCCACTACTAGATATAGATTTCTGTATTAATGCTTTTTAAATTTCATCTCTTCAAAGATATCTGACTATCTTCAGGTTCACATTGTTTCTGATGAGAAATCTGATGGCATTCTTATTGTTACTACTTCATACTTTGTGATATGCCTGTTTGCCTCTGGCTGCTTTTAAGATTGTGTCTTCATCACTAGTTTTGAATAGTTAGATCATATATGGGCTGGTCAATCTTTTAAATTTTACGTTTTTTGTACATTCAGTTTGTTGAACTCCACACTGTGCACTATTGTGTTTCACAAATTTGTGGAGTTCAGTCATGATTTCTTCAAATGTTGTTGTTTCTGTACCCTACCTTTCTTCTTTTCTTCTTTTTTAAAAATTTTAATTATTTATTTATTTAACTTTTATTTAATAAATATAAATTTCCAAAGTACAGCTTTTGGATTATAGTGGCTTTTTCCCCCCAAAACCTTCCTCCCACCTGCAACCATCCCCATCTCCCACTCCCTCTCCCATCCCATTCTTCATCAAGATTCATTTTCAATTATCTTTATATACAGAAGATCAATTTAGTATATACTAAGTAAAGATTTCATCAGCTTGCACCCACACAGAAACAAAGTGTAAAGTACTGCCTGAGTATTAGTTATACCGTTAATTCATATAGTTCAACACATAAAGGACAGAGATCCAACATGGGGAGTAAGTGCACAGTGACTCCTGTTGTTGATTTAACAATTGGCACTCTTGTTTATGACGTCAGGAATCACCCTAGGCTCTTGTCATGAGCTGCCAAGGCTATGGAAGCCTCTTGAGTTCGCAAACTCTGATCTTATTTAGACAAGGCTAAAGTCAAAGTGGAAGTTCTCTCCTGCCTTCAGAGAAAGGTACCTCCTTCTTTGATGGCCTTTTCTTTCCACTAGGATCTCACTCACAACCATCTTTCATTTAGGTCATTTTTTTTTTTTTGCCAGAATGTCTTGGCTTTCCATGCCTGAGAAACTCTCATGAGCTTTTCAGCCAGATCTGAATGCCTTAAGGGCTGATTCTGAGGCCAGAGTGCTGTTTAGGACATCTGCCATTCTATGAGTCTGCTGTGTATCTCCTTCTGTGATACCAATCACACATACATTAGATTATTTGAAATTGTCCCATAGCTCTCTAATTATCCATTATTATTTTTCAGCACTTTTTTTTTTTTGCTATATGTAGTGTTCTATTATTGTCTATAAGTTCATCAATTATGTCTGTTGTACCATGTAATCAGCCATCATACCCATCCAGAGTATTTTACTAATTTTCAATTCTGGAATTTTTATTTAAATATATTTTGTAACTTCATGTCTACTTAATATGCTCAATATTTATTCTAGTATTTCAATCACATGATAAACCACCACAGAAAAATTTTAATGTCACTTATGTTAATAATAATAAATATGTGTAGTTCTGATTTGTGTTATTTGGCTGATTATTCTCCTAATTTAGGTTTTTACTTTTTTGCTTTTTACAAGTCTTACCTTAATAGGTGCTGAAAATATTTACATGGATAGGAACATCATAGAGCTTTGTTCTGAGATGCAGTTACATTGCTTGGAAAGAGGTTCTACTTTTGAGATATGTTACCTAGTAGCAGAGCCATATAGATCCTAAGCTTTGTCATCATAGCCATTTTGGATTCCTTGGATCCAGAGCTCCCTCATCACAAGTCAGAAAGTCTGGCAGGATGTGTAGGAGTTTATCTTTCTGCTCTGTTTCCTAGAACACTCAAGTCCATAGCTTCTGTAATTATAGAGTTATTGTATGTTTTCTGTTTTTCAGTGATCACTTACTTTTTTTTTTTACCCTGAAATTCAATGTATTGTCTTGAAAATTATTATCTCACACACTTCCGCCCATTTTTTCAGTCGTTTCTTCTGGGAGGATAAATTTGGCCCCTACTGCCCCATCTCAGTTACGAGTAGAATCGACAAGAGAAATCTGGAGTAAAACTGTTGAAAGTTTGCTTTATGAGAAAATAAACAACAATATTAGCTCTTTGTTATGGAATTAAAAGGATGATCTATTGGACACAAAATGACCTGCATGTATACATCAAATTACTAATTAATAGTAATATTTTCATTAGTAAATTTTTAAGGTTTCAATTAATTTAATTTGATTAGCTCAATGGATTTGTTTTAAGGATTTTTTTCATTTCTCTGAAAGGCAGAGGTAGAGAAAGAAAGAGGGAGAGACAGAGAGAGGTCTTTAATCCACTGGTTCACTCCACAAATGGCCGCAATGGCCAGAGCTGGGCTGATCCGAAGCCAGGAGCTTCTTCTGGGTCATCTATGTGGTTGCAGGGGCCCAAGCACTTTGGCCATCTCCCACCTCTTTCCCAGACCATAAGCAGGGAGCTAGATTGGAAGTGGAGCAGCTGGGACACAAACTGCTGCTCATATGGGAGGCTGGTACCATAGGTGAAGGTTTAATCTAGTCCGACAGAGTGCTGGCCCCTAGGTTAGCGGATTTAATAGATTTTTAAAATTTCAGGGGCCAGCGCTGTGGCGTAGTAGGTAAAGCTATGCCTGTAGTGTTGGCATCCCATATGGGTGCCGGTTCAAGCCCCGGCTGCTCCACTTCCAATTCAGCTCTCTGCTATGGCCTGGGAAAGCAGAGGAAGATGGCTCAAGTGCTTGGGCCCCTGCACCCACATGGGAGACCCAGAAGAAGCTCCTGGCTCCTGGCTTTGGATTGGCACATCTCTGGCCATTGTAGCCAATTGGGGAGTGAACCAGTGGATGGAAGACCTCTCTCTCTCCCTCTGCCTCTCCTCTCTCAGGGTATCTCTGACTTTCAAATAAATAAATAAATCTTAAAAAATAAAATTTTAATTAGCAGAGACCATATGTATTGTTTAAAAATGGTACTGGGGAAGCCGGCGCCGCGGCTCACTAGGCTAATCCTCCACCTTGCGGCGCCGGCACACCGGGTTCTAGTCCCGGTCGGGGCACCGATCCTGTCCCGGTTGCCCCTCTTCCAGGCCAGCTCTCTGCTGTGGCCAGGGAGTGCAGTGGAGGATGGCCCAAGGCCCAAGTGCTTGGGCCCTGCACCCCATGGGAGACCAGGAGAAGCACCTGGCTCCTGCCATCGGATCAGCGCGGTGCGCCGGCCGCAGCGTGCTACCGCGGCGGCCATTGGAGGGTGAACCAACGGCAAAAAGGAAGACCTTTCTCTCTGTCTCTCTCTCTCACTGTCCACTCTGCCTGTCAAAAAAAAAAAAATGGTACTGGGGGGCCGGCACTGTGGCGCAGTAGGTTAATCCTCCACCTGCAGTGTTGGCATCCCATATGGGCAATGGTTCTCGTCCTGGCTACTCCTCTTCTGATCCAGCTCTCTGCTAAGGCCTGGGAAAGCAGTGGAAGGTGGCCCAAGTGCTTGGGCCCCTGAACCTGTATAGGAGACCTAGAAGAAGTTCCAGGCTCCTGACTTTGGAATAGCCAAGCTCTGGCCATTGCAGCCATGTGGGGATTGAACTAATGGACAGAAGACCTTTCTCTCTGTCTCTCTCTCTCTCACTGTCTGTAACTCTACCTCTCAAATAAATAAATAAAATCCTAAAAAATATTTTAAAAATGGTATTTTACAAAATTGAACTTAAAGGTCTTTTTCACTGCAATCACATACACAATTATAATTGTATTAAAGATCTAAAATACAATAAACAAAATTAGAAAAATGATAAGCATAATGGAATCTGTCTATAAAAGCCCAGGTCCAGATGGTTTCACTGCTGAATTCTGTAGAGCTTTTAAAGAAAAATTAATTATCATTCTTTTCAAACTATTCAAAACAACTGAAAGGCAATAAATCCTCTAAAACTCCTCCCAAGAGGCCAGCATCACCTTCATTCCAAAACCAGAAAATGATACAACAAAGAGACCTATACACCAATATCCCTGATGAACATTGATGCAAGAATCCTCAACAAAATATTAGCTAACTGAATTCAAAAACACATCAGAAAGATCATTAACCTGGGGCAAGTAGGATTTATCCATAGTATGCAGGGATGGTTCAACATACACAAATCCATAAATGTGATACATCGCATAAACAAACTAAATAGTAAAAACCACACAATTATCTCAGAAAGGCAAAGAAAATATTTTATAAAATTCAAAATCCTGGGGCCGGTGCTGTGGCACAGCAGGTTAAAGCCCTGGCCTGAAGTGCCAGTTTTCCATATGGGCGCAAGTTCTAGTCTTGGTGCTCCTCTTCTGATCCAGCTCTCTGCTATGGCCTGGGAAAGTAGTACAAGATGGCCCAAGTGCTTGGGCCCCTGCACCCACACGGGAGACCCAGGAAAAGCTCCTGGCTCCTGGCTTCGGATTGGTACAGCTCCAGCCGTTGTGGCCATCTGGGGAGTGAACCAGCAGATGGAAGACCTCTCTCTCATCACTACCTCTCTCTGTAACTCTTTCAAATAAATAAAATAAATCTTTTAAAAGAATTCAAAATCCTTTCATGATAAAGTCTTTAAGTAAATTGGGAAGCAATTTAAGCAAAGAAGGAACATACCTGAATACAATCATACAATCAAGGCAATATATGAAAAACACATTGCTAGCATCTATTGAAGGTGGGAAGCTGGAAGTATTGTCACTAAGACCTGGAACCAGACAAGGATGCCTACTTTCACAATTATTATTGTGCTCTGGAAGTTTAAGGCAGATCCATTAGGCAATGGAAAATAAATCAAAGGGATACAAATGGGAAAGAAAGAACACAAATTATCACTAGTTGGGGATGATATGATCCTAAACATAGGGGATATAGAAGACTCAACTAAGAGATTATTGGCACTCATAAGAGTTTGGTAAAGTTGTAGGATATAAAATCAACACACAAAAATCAATAGCATTGTATACACAAACAATGCCATGACTGAGAAAGAACTTATCAGATCAGATCTATTAGTAATAGCTACAAAAATTTAAATACTGTGTGATGAATTTAAGAAATGATGTGAAAGATTTCTACAATGAAAATCAAAAAACATTGCAGAAAGAAATAGAAGGCACACAAAAATGGAAAAATCCTCCATATTCATAGATTGGAAGAATTAACATTACCAAAATGCCCATAAATTCAAAAAATTTATAGATTCAATGGGATCCCAATCAAAATATCAAAAATGTTTTTCTCAGATCTGGAAAAAATGACCCACAAGAGATCCAAAATAGCTAAAGCAATGCTGAACAATAAAAATAAAGTTAGAGGCATCATGATCCAAGATTTTAACACGTATTACATGGCAGTTAAAATTTTTTCCCCACCAACAAAGGTAATAATTTAAAAATTTTGATGAATGTCTCTCCAGATGTTGCAAAAAAATTGTTATATAAGTGTTTTCATATATGTTTATATAACTGTGATCATTCTGTATATGATGTGTACATTGTGTTTTTCTTTTTTTAATAGAAGGCTTTTACTTAATAAATATAAATTTCATAAGTACAACTTTTTAAATTTTTTATTTTTTATTTTTATTTTATTTTATTTTTTGACAGGCAGAGTTGACAGTGAGAGAGAGACAGAGAGAAAGTCTTCCTTTTTCTGTTGGTTTACCCCCCAGTGGCCGCTACGGCCGGCACACTCTGGCCAGTACAATGCGCTGATCCAAAGCCAGGAGCCAGGTGCTTCTCCTGATCTCCCATGCGGGTGCAGGGCCCAACCACTTGGGCCATCCTGCACTGCACTCCCAGGCCACAGCAGAGAGCTGAACTGGAAGAGGAACAACTGGGACAGAATCCAGCGCCCCGACCAGGACTAGAACCCGATGTGTTGGCGTCGCAGGTGGAGGATTAGCCTATTGAGCCGCGGCGCCAGCCATCATAAGTACAACTTTTGGATAATAGCTTTTTTCCCCCCATAGCCACTCTCCTACCCACAAGCCACCCCACCTCCTACTCCCTCTCCCATCCCATTCTTAATATTCATTTTCAATTATCTTTGTATACAGAAGATCAACACTATACTAAATAAAAATTTTAACAGTTTGCATCCACACAGACATACAAAGTATAAAGTACTGTTTGAAGACTAGTTGTACCATTAATTCTCATAGTATAACACATTAAGGACAGAGGCCTACATGGGGAAGAAGTGCACAGTGACTCCCGTTGTTGATTTAACAATTAACACTCTCATTTATGATGTCAGTGATCACCCGAGGCTCTTGTCATGAGCTGCCAAGGCTATGGAATCCTCTTCAAGGCAGTTATAATTAAAACAGACTGGTACTGGCAAAAGAATAGACATGTCAACTAATGGAACAGACTAGAGACCCCAGAAAATAATCCTTGCATCTACAATCAACTAATTTTAGACAAGCTAAAATCACTCCCTGTAGAAAGGACAGTGTCTTAAACAAATAGTTTTGGGGAAGTTGGAGCTCAAGATCAGTAAGAAACAAGTCTGAAATAAGACTCTCACCTTACACCCTATAGAAAAATCAACTGACAGTTGATCTGGGATCAAAATCTAAGACCTAAATCCATCAAATTATTAGATGAAAACATAGGAGAAACACTGTAACACACTGGCAAAGACAAAGAACTCTTGGATAAGACTTCAGAAGCAGAAGCAATAAAGGTAAAAATAGACAAATGGGATTAGGGCAAATTAAGAAGCATCTGCGCAGCATAGGAAACACTCATCAAAGTAAAGAGGTAATGATAGAATGGGAGAACATATATACAAATTATACACCTGATAAAGGACTGATATCCAAGTTATAGAAGGAACTCAACAATAATAAAACAAGCAATCCAGTTAAGAATTGGGTAAGATATATGAATAGGCTTTTTTCAAAGAACAAACTATGAATGGGCAAGAGATACATGAAAAGATGCTCAGGATCACTACCCATTAGGGAAATTCAGATAAAAACCATCATGAGGTTTCACCTGATCATAGATAGAATGGCTATCATCCAGAAATAAAAATAATAATAAATGCTGGCAAGGAGGTAGGGATAACATACTGTTTGTGTGAATGTAAACCAGTACAAATATTATGGAAAACAGAATGGAGACTCCTCAGAAATCTGAAAATAGATCTACCATATGACCCAGTCATTCTACTCTAAGGAATTTACCCCAAAGAAATGAAATCAGCATAGCAAAGAGTTATGTATATCCCCATGTTTAGAGCAGTTCATCTCACAATAGTTAAGATAGGAATCAATCCAGTTGTACATCAACTGATGAACAGATAAAGAAATTGTGGTATCTGTATATGATAGAATACTACTCAGCCATAAAAAGAATGAAATCTTGTCTTTTGCAATAAAATGGATGCTACTGGAGACCATTATTCTTAGTGAAATACACCAGTCCCAAAAAGACAAATATCATATGTTTTCTCTGATTTGTGGTAACTAATACACAGAAAATGTAATGTATATGAGTGAAATTGACATTTTGAGATTTATTATTTATAGCCCTTTATAGCTCTTAAGGAACAGTGTTTTTCTACTTACTACTTGTTGAATTTTTTATTTGCTGGAGGGTTTATCTTTTGATTATAAAGTAAATTGAAAATGTTATTATAAAATAAAAAAATAAGAACAGGAGGAGGATGGAGGGTAGGAATGAGGGAGGGCGGGACGGTAGGGTGGGAATTAGCATTATGCTTTTAAAACTACATACACAAACTGTATGAAATGTGTTCCTTTTATATAAATAAAAAAGTAAAAAATTATAATTCATAAAGCTATATTGATTAATGTGATTATATTAAAATTTAAAACATCTCTGCCAGAGCTGGCATCGTGGTGTAGGGGGTAAAACCTCTGCCTGTGATGCTGGCATCCCATATGGGAGCCAGTTTGTGTCCTGGCTGATCTACATCTGATACAGCTCCCTGTTTAAGGCCTGAGAAAGCAGTGGAAGATGGCCCAAGTGTTTGAGACCCTACAGCCACGCGGGAGAGTCAAAAACCATCTCCTGGATCCTGGTTTTGGCCTGGCCCAGCCTTGGTCACTGAGATCATTTGAGGATTGAACCAGTGAATGGAAGATTCTCTCTCTCTCTCTCTCTCTCTCTCTCTCTCTCTCTCTTTTTCTATAACTCCTTCAAATAAATAAAGGTTAAAAAAATCTCTCCCACCAAAAACTCTACTTTAAATAGTGCTAAAAGGTATTCGACAGGGGCTGGTGCTGTGGTACAGGTTAATCCTGCACCTGTGGCGCTGGCATTCCATATAGTTCTAGTCACAGCTGCTCCTCTTCTTGTCCTGCTCTCTGCTATGGCCTGGGAATAGCAGTAGAAGACGGCTCAAGTGTTTGGGCCCCTGCACCCACGTGGGAGGTCTAGAAGAAGCTCCTGGTTCTGGTTTCATATCAGCTTAGCTCCGGCCATTATGGCCATTTGGGGAGTCAACCAGTGGATGGAAAACCTTTCTCTCTGTCTCTCCCTCTTTGTCTGTAACTCTACCTCTCAAATAAATAATAAATAAAATCATAAAATGAGGTAGTTGCCAGACAGGGACAAGTACACAATAACAGACATTGGATTAATATTACATATATAAAGAATTTACCAAATAATGGAAATGGAAATGTAAACCACTGGAAAACAGAGCAGAGAAAATAAAACATGATTCACACAGCAGGAAAAGCTTATAGTTTATAGGCTGGAGACATGTAGAACAGAGACAGCCATTTTTTTCCTGACATTACATGGGAAAAGTTTGTTAACATCAAATGTTGCAGAGTTTCACGAAATAAGTAGTTCTCCAAATTTAAAAACTGCGTGTTCTATGACCAACAATTTTATTTTTATTATACTTAGGTTTAACAGAATACTTAAGGACAGAAGAAATAAACAGATTTTCATTGCAATTATATTCACTGCTATAAAATCTATGGTAATATATTTCCATTAGTAGAAAAATTATTGAACTTCAAATTAATCATAAACGCATTATAGCTTGCAAAATAGGTTTAAAAATGACATGGGAAAATCTTCCAGGTGATTCTTGTGGTAGGGAAAGAGTGTAGGAAGCAGTGTTCACCATAATACATGAAATAATTTCTTGGTCAAACGAACAAGCACACTGGATCATGGTCATTCTGCACAAGAAAATGAAACCAGAGCAATGGAGGTCCCTCTCTCATGTTACTTATCACATATAACCTGGCTACAGGACTGAGGTGTATATCTAAATGCTACTTTTTGCTGCGATCAAGAAAGGCTTAATGCAGTGGTTAGAACCCTTATCGTAATCACATATGTCTACATATAGAGTGACAATCATTCTCAGCCCTTGTTTATATTCTTGTGGGACTGTGGTCTTCCTACTATTTACTTGTTGAATACTAAGTTTAGTGGTGAATTAAGGTTATGATTACATAGTTAATTAAAATTATGTCTTTGCAACACTTAAAATAAAAGAAGGGAGGGTGTGGTGGAATGAGAAGGCCGTGCCAAGGTGGCCACTGGCAAGCGAGCATCAGTTAGTCAGGAATGGCTTTGAAACCCACCTGGCAACGGAGCCTGCCTGGCAACAGGCTGTGATTGGATGGCTTTGGAAACTGCCTGGCAATAGGCTGTGATTGGATGACTTTGAAACTGCCTGGCAACAGGCTGTGATTGGATGGCTTTGGAAACTGCCTGGCAACAGGCTGTGATTGGTTGGGGCATAGACTGCCCGTTGACCAGATTGGCTGGTCTTGGCTATATAAGCTGTTGTACCACCTGAAATAAACGAGTCTGCGGGCTGCTTGCCTCAAGCCTGCTTTCACCTGACTCCTGGGGTCTGTGTGTTGACTCTGCGCCTCTTGCCCCCACCACACTGCTCCTCTCAGAAACGAACCCACTGCAACATTGTTGAGAAATCAACGGCAACAGGAGGGCATGAAGGGAACTGAGGGAGGAAGACAAGGAGGGAGGGAAGTATGGCTATCTTCTTAGAATTTTACCTATGCAATACATGTAATCTGTTCTCTCTATATTAATAAAAAAAAAGAAATGGAAACCACAGTTGAAGCAGCTCATGTTCTCTCCCATGAGCAGCAAAGCTTATGTTCAACATTGCAATGAACTCTCTCTTGAGTATATAAAGTGCCACTGATGCTTCTTGGTGGATGAAGATTTTCTTGTCTTTTTTTTTTCATTTGTATTCCCCCTTCAAATAAACAAACACACAAAGAGTAATATATATATATATATATATATATATATATATATATATGTGTGTGTGTGTGTGTGTGTGTGTGTATGTATATATATATATATATGTGTATATATATATATATATATATATATATATCAGCTCCTTAATTGGTGGTCTATGCAGTACTAAAGTATTAATCATTATACTTTTCAAATCAGTCAGTCTATATCTTTGATTAATAAGTTGGTTGCAGAATTCCAGAAATTGTACATTTCTCCCATTCATAATGTTAAGTACCTCTCGGGAATGACACAGAAACAAAAAGCTGGGAACAGGCAGGTCTAAAAGGTACACTGTATGTACAAGAAACCTGACCTGCAGTCTAGGCAATAATTAAAAATATGTTATGAAAAGGTTGATACGTGAGCAAATGGGAAGGGAGAAGTGATCAGCAAAGCCAGTATGGACTGATCAGATAATTTTGGAACAACTACATTATTTTTCTGATAAGGTTATTAGATTGTTAGGCTACGGAATTTCTAAGGTCAACAAAAATAGAAAATTGATTGCAAGGATAACGATGACATTAATGTTCATTTTATCTACTGAACTCATATAACACTCATTAATACATCTGAAGTAACGGAAAATGATGCCTCATACATGGCAAGTGCTCAAGAAACAAAAGCCACTTTATGGTTGTTACTATTACTAATTTTCTAGAAATTTGAGGTAGATTAAAATATACTGGGTATCATTTATTTTTGGAAAATTCTTAATTGTAGCTAAATTGATAAACTGGGATAGATTGGGACAAATTTCATTGTAATTTTGTAAGATTAAAACTAGGTAATACATGGCCGGCGCCGTGGCTTAATAGGCTAATCCTCTGCCTTGTGGCGCCGGCACACCGGGTTCTAGTCCCGGTTGGGGCAAAGGATTCTATCCCGGTTGCCCCTCTTCCAGGCCAGCTCTCTGCTATGGCCCGGGAAGGCAGTAGAGGATGGCCCAAGTCCTTGGGCCCTGCACCTGCGTGGGAGACCAGGAGAAGCATCTGGCTCCTGGCTTCGGATCAGCGAGATGTGCCGGCCGCAGTGGCCATTGGAGAGTGAACCAACGGCAAAAAGGAAGACCTTTCTCTCTGTCTCTCTCGCTCACTATCCACTCTGCCTGTCAAACAAACAAACAAAAAAAAACAACTAGGTAATACAACAAAACAAAATCAGCATATGAAAGAGCAATCTGCATCCCTACATTCATTAAAGCCCAATTCACAAAATCAAAGATATGGAATCAATACAGATGTCCATCAAATGATGACTGGATAAAGAAATTATAGTATATATACATTATGAAATACTACTCAGCTGCATAAATGATTGAAATCCTTTTTGGCAACAAAATGGATTCAACTGGAATCCATTATATTAAGTGAAATAAGCCAGTCCCAAAAAGACAAACACCATGTTTTCCCTGGTCTATGGTAACTAATAGAGTATCTAAAAGGTAATGTAATGTACAGATATGAAACTGACATTTTGAGATTCTTTGAATATTTAAAGCCCTAGTGTCTACCTTGAGGAACACTATTTTTTCATACTATTCATTGAACTCTTTACTTAGTGTAGGGTTAATCTTATGAATATAAAGTAAACTGAAAATAGATCTTTGTAAAAATTATGAGAGGAATAGGAGAGGGAAACGGAAGAAAGGTGGGAGCATGGGTGCGAGGGAGGATAAGATGTGAAGTACCACCATGTTCTTAAATCTGTATGTACGAAACACATGAACCTAGTATACCTTAAATAAAATTAGAAAAAAGAAAAGAAAAAAACCTGGGTCATAATGGGGCTGGCTATGTGGCGTAGCAGGTAAAGCCACCGGCTGCAGTGCCAGCATCCCATATGGGTGCTGGTTGAGTCCCACTGTTCCATTTCCAATCCAGCTCACTGTTAATATGCCTGGAAAAGCAGAGGAAAATGGTCCAAGATTTGGGCCCCTGCCTCCACATGGGAGACCTAAGGAAGCTCCTGGCTCCAGGCTTTGGCCTTTTCCAGCCCTGGTCACTGCCGCCATTTGGGGACTGAACCAGTGGACACTAGATCTCTCTCTCTCCCTGGCTCTTCCCTGCCCAGACATCCTGTAACTCTACCTTTCAAATAAAATAAATAAATCTTTTAAAAAACTGAGTAATATGCAAAGAATTTAACATAAAGAAATATCTTCAGTGGTATAACAAAGGTCTATAAGGTCTATAATTTCAACCTTTCTCCTTTTTTTTTTTGGACAGGCAGAGTGGATAGTGCGAGAGAGAGACAGGTCTTCCTTTTTGCTGTTGGTTCACCCTCCAATGGCCACTGCAGCTGGCGCATCTCGTTGATCCGAAGCCAGGAGCCAGGTGCTTCTCCTGGTCTCCCATGTGGGTGCAGGGCCCAAGGACTTGGGCCATCCTCCACTGCCTTCCCGGGCCATAGCAGAGAGCTGGCCTGGAAGAGGGGCAACCGGGATAGAATCCGGCGCCCCAACCGGGACTAGAGCCAGGTGTGCCGGTGCCACAAGGTGGAGGATTAGCCTGTTAAGCCACGGCGCCGGCCTCAACCTTTCTCATTTAATGTTTTCATTAATGACTTTACAAAGGCAAAAGTTAAGGTGGAAAAAAATCTGTTACTGAAGTGCCATTTCACACTTTTAAAATTTATTTTATTTTTTTTTATTTGACAGAGAGAGAGAGAGAGAGAGAGAGAGAGAGAGAGAGAGAGAGAAAGGTCTTCCTTCTGTTGGTTCATCCTCCAAATGGCTGTTACGGCCGGCGCAGTGCAGCCGGCGTGCCACGCTGATCTGAAGCCAGGAGCCAGGTGCTCCCTCCTGGTCTCCCATGCAGGTGCAGGGCCCAAGCACTTGGGTCATCCTCCACTGCACTCCCGGCCACAGCAGAGAGCTGGACTAGAAGAGGAGCAACCAGGACTAGAACCCAGTGCCCATATGGGATGCCAGCACCACCGGCAGAGGATTAACCAAGTGAGCCATGGCGCCGGTCCCCCATTTCATACTTTTGACTAAAAATTAGTTTGTATAGAGTAAGTGGGAAAGCTTTCACCCTTTGACTAATAATAAAAAGATTTTGCTAAAGCATTTAAAACTTGATTGACATGTGATTAGAAGAGTGTTTCAGGAACATGGTTCAGAAATGCCAAACCTGTGTTTTAAGAAAAAATTAGAATAGAATGAATAGCTAGAGTCAGAGTGCACAAAACAGGAAACATTAAAGAGAAAATGGTGAGACAACACCACAGAACTATATAGGAGTAACACAACACACACCTTGTAGTGCACGGTCACAATTTTAATTTTTACCTAAAAGCAATGTTAAGCATCTGGGCATTACAAATTAGGAGAGTTACATGACCTTAGTACAATTTTGAAAGGATTTACCCATAAGAAATATAAAAGAATAGAAGATATTATCAGAAATTTAGATAAGGATCTGTATCAGCAGTCTAGTTAAGGGAGTAATAATAATTTAGTTTTAAAGGATGATATGGGATATGGAGGACAAATAATTCAAAATGTATTTATAAATTTATACATTAGTATTAAAAGGACTTAGTGAGTTTTAAATGGGGTTAGAGTAAAATAAAATGCCGGCCGGCGCCATGGCTTAACAGGCTAATCCTCCGCCTTGTGGCACCGGCACACCGGGTTCTAGTCCCGGTTGGGGCACCGGATTCTATCCCGGATGCCCCTCTTCCAGGCCAGCTCTCTGCTATGGCCCGGGAAGGCAGTGGAGGATGGCCCAAGTGCTTGGGCCCTGCACCCGCATGGGAGACCAGGAGAAGCACCTGGCTCCTGGCTTCGGATCAGCGAGATGCGCCGGCCGCAGCAGCCATTGGAGGGTGAACCAACGGCAAAAAGTAAGACCTTTCTCTCTCTCTCCCTCACTGTCCACTCTGCCTGTCAAAATAAATAAATAAATAAATAAATAAAATGCCAGGAATCTAGTTACTCAACGAATATTTATGTTATCAATGCCATGTGCTTCACATTGTAGTAAGAGCTAAGGATATACCAGTAAACACGATGGACAGGGCCTCTGCTCACATGAAGTTCACATACTGGTAGAAGAAAGAAATAAAGAATGAGCAAAATAGTATAAATAACATAAAAATGACAGATACTTTCAGGAAAATAAAATGAAGTGAGGTGATATAGAGTGGCCAAAGAAATAGTTTTCTTAGAAATATGTACAGAACATGTCAAAGAGTAGGTAAGAGTTAGTTGACATGTCATTGATAAGAAGCAGTCAACTGCAAAACCTAGATTTGGAATATTCCAGAGGAAACAAAAAGCCAGTGCAGCTGTCCTAAAACAAGGACAAGTCTAATGTTTTCAAGCGTAAAAAGGCAGCTATTCTGGATGGAAAGTATGAGCAAGGAGGCAGGAGGAGGAATAAAGTTGGAGAGACAGGCAGGGCCCGACTGCATGGTGTATGGTGTGCCATGTCAAAAAGCTTTAGTTTTATCCAACGCCTATGAAAAAGCACACATGGGCCTCAGAATCTTACTGCCCAAATCCAGATGGGAGGTGATGCTCATTATTGGGGCTAGTGTCTCAATGGTTAAGATAGAAAAACTGAACAGAACTTGGATTATTGCCAAGGTAAACAAGAAAGGATTTGTTGTTGGATTAGGTGTAAAGATTTGAGAAAGAGACTACATTCTTTCTAAGTTTGTAGTTGAACAAATGAGTAGATGGTAGTGTCATACATTTAGATGGAGACGACCTGGGAGGAAGAGGTTATTCAGTGAAGACAAAAGGGAAGAAAAAAAAAAGAGTTTTAGGTCATTCACACTGTTTAGATGCGTATTAAGCATTCAGGTGTACATAAAACTTCAGTGAAGACTAGATTTTATCCAGTTTGGATAGATAGTAGGGTCATTTATTGATAAAGGCAATTCCATCTAATGTGCAACTTAAGGACCAATGGGATATTAAAACTCAATGGGATATTAAAAGTAACAAAAGCAAATTAAGCCTACTGCTTAATTCATTAGTAGCAGCTTTGCAATGCTTTCATTAGCTTTCCTAGAGAACGAATCTTCGGGGGGAGTCAGCAGGTACCTGAAAGGGGAAGACCATTTGCCTTCAGTCTGTATTTTGAGAAATTACACTTGATAATTAATTGTTTCTTCCTTTCCAGTTATATGTTGGCAAAGTTTGCATCCTCACATACCAATGAGATTTTTACTAACGTCAAATAATGGAATGTTAATGCTTATTTCTTTCCAATCCTGCTTCCTGCAATCATTTTGGTCTCAATTACTGTTAATTTTTTTTTTTTTTTTTACAAGCAGAGTGGACAGTGAGAGAGAGAGAGAGACAGAGAGAAAGGTCTTCCTTTGCCGTTGGTTCACCCTCTAATGGCTGCTGCAGCCGGGGCGCTGATGCCAGCGCACCACGCTGATCCGAAGCCAGGAGCCAGGTGCTTCTCCTGGTCTCCCATGCGGGTGCAGGGCCCAAGACCTAGGCCATCCTCCACTGCACTCCCGGGCCACAGCAGAGAGCTGGCCTGGAAGAGGAGCAACCGGGACAGAAGCCGGCGCCCCGACTGGGACTAGAACCCGGTGTGCCGGCGTCGCAGGCGGAGGATTAGCCTAGTGAGCCACGGCGCCAGCCTCTTAGTTAATTTTTAAAATGTCTTAATGACATGACCTGTATAGGTAATTTAGTATTAGAAGCGACTCAGTGGAGTACAGCCATGATGCCTGGGCCTGGTCTCCCACAGCAACGGGTGCTCAGTGGAGGGGAAGAGCTCAGGGGAAAAACCCCAGAGCAGGCTAACAGCTGAGCCTGCTGCACAGGTCTTGTCCCTTTGCCTTTGTTTTTTGTAACTAACACAACTATGTCTGTTATCCACGAGGCCTCTGTCTGTGCTAGTTCCCGGCACCAGTCTGAACCAACAGCTGTCAAAAATGCCCTCCTGGATTTCACTCTTACCACATGTCCCTCCCCCGATCACTATATTGCTCCACCTCCTAACCACAGCCAATCCCCCCTTTCTCCTATCTGCCCAGCAACAGGTCTGGGTACCCACTCCTCTATTCTCTGATCCCAGCTTGTGCCGTCTAGCTTTAGACTGTAACTCCTAGCTTTATAAACCAATGAGAAACAGAGGGAAGGGACCTGTGCACAGCAGGGATTACAGGAGCTGAACACCTGAGGGTGCCCAGCCTGCTGCCAGAGGCCCAGGTCGCTGCTCCCAAGATGCATTTCAATAAACGCCTCGCTTTCCGCTTCCTCCAGGTATTTGAGCCTACCCTTTAGTGGGTAGGTGGTTCAGGTGGGTTCATTTTTCACAATTAGACAAACATCATTTACAAGCTGTGTGTCAGGGCCAGACCATCAGGTGTGGGGACAACGGAAGTAGCAACAGTGACAGCACATGCCCATTGACAGTCACTACAGATCAGTGTATCCTGGATACTTGACGTTCATGCTGCTGCCTCATCTCTCACTGACTGCTGGACAGCTCTGCCAAGTCCTTTTCCAAATGGTATCAGCATCCTCACATCATCTACTTTAGAATCAAGATGTTACAAGAGGGAATTCTGGTGGCACAGCCTACGTCATATACATGACTGACAAGGAGGCTGGGGAAGGGAGACTGTGGGTCTCATGCTGGAAGTACAGATTCAGAGACAAAAACTCTCCAAGCCTAGAAGAGATTTTACATATATTTGTGGCAGTCAATACTAACAATTCTGTGTATCCTGCGTAACACTGTCTAGCATAAATTACTCAAAATTATTTATGTTCAGGGGTGGACATTTGGTGCAGAGGTTCAGAGGCTGACTGGAATGCTCACAGTCTGGATCACAGTGCCTGGGTTCAGGTCCCCGCTCTGTTCCTGTTTCCAACTTCCTGCTAACGCACATGCCGGGGGGCAGCAGTTATGGATCAAGTGCTTAGCTCCCTGCCTCCCACAGGGGAGACCTGGATTGAGTTTCTGGATCTCGGCTTTGGCCAGGCCCAGTCTCAGCTGTTGCAAGAATCTGTTGAATGAAAATGCGGGCGGGAGATCTCTGTCTCTGACATTGAAATTAATAAAGCATGTAATTTAAAATTGCGTATTTTTATTGTAGATCCTTCACACAACTCTTCCTTTTACTCTTACTTAAAGTTTGTAGTGAGCTTTCTTTTCCTTTGATGAAAAGAATAAAAATTGTTTTCTCTCTCAGATTGTTCACCACCTGTCCTTATTCTTGGCAGTAAGAACCCTTTCTCTGTAAGAATATTCTTGAAATCCTGAAATGCCCCCGATCTGTTTTCTGACTGAGTCGATTTTCAGGTTTACTACTCAGAGGTCCTTCTCAAATGTCCTCCATTTGCTCTCGTTATTGAGTCACTCTATTTCTTGGACTCCAAGTATTTTCTTTCTTGGATTTATTTTGCTTTTGGATAGAACACTCTCAATTTTGTCAAAAAGAGTGCATGGTAGGAAACTCACTGAGTTTTTCTATTTCTGAAAATGATTTCATTATTTGTATTTACTTAAATGTTTGAGAAACTAGAAAACCTAAATATCTTGACTTGATCATTACACAGTGTATCAGGGTACTAAAACATCAGCTATAACCCATAAAGATATAACATTATTATGTGCTGCTTTAATGTTTTTAATTCTTCTTTAAATTTTTTAATTGCAGAAGTTTTAAATTTACAAAACAGCAATTGTGAAGTAATATACACAGTTCCCAAGTACTCCATATTCCCCTTCCTCTACTGTTAATATCTTATGTTAATTATTATATATTCATCACAGTTAAAAGCATACCCAGCTTCCTCCATTTTTTAATCCTTAAAAGTCCGGCTATGTATTGAATTCCAGACTCAAAACTATTCCCCTGAAAGATATGAAAACATTGATCCTTTTTCTTCTAGTACTAAATTGCTTAACTATTTAATATCATATTGATTATGATAATTCTCATTTTTTTGTGGACAACTTGCTTATGTAACAAGACAATAACAGCCTTGGCTATCAGCTATTATACTTTAACTATGGAGATGTGGTTTTTATTGGGTGTGAGAAAACAAAGTGTAGAACTCTTCTTAGCAAATTCATTGAGTCCTCTCAAGGGTGAAAAAGAAAAAAGGATACAAAGAAATGAAAATAGGAAGATATGGTATACTAATTAGACACACTTTTTATCATCTACCATCTCATAGTTCCTTGCTCTTTTTTTCTTAGATATAGTCATTCCTTTTTTGAGAAATACCATCCACAACAAATTCAGAACCCATTCTACTTTCTTCATTGGAGCCAGTGCTTGCTTAAGAATTCTGTATCACTTAGGGTTCCACCAGAAAAGAAGAACTAGTAGACATAATTTAAATACAAGCACATGCATATAGATGTATGCATACACATATTTGACACTAGGAACTGACATACACAATCATGAAGGTAGGTGACACAGTTTATTTTAAAGCTGTGTCTCCACATCTGATCTAAAACTTGAAGACCACTGGTAGGTAGGACACCAAGATCACAAACGCGAGCTGGAACCCTACAGGCACGCCTGAAACTCCCCAAGGATGCAGTGTGCTCACCTTCACTCTTATTGCCTGTGAACTCAGTAAAAAGGGTCTCCTGCAGAAAAAAATAAACACCTCGCCCAGGAGTCAAAAAGACTGAAGATGGGTCCTGAGAAGGTAAAGAAGTTGTAGATACAGATGCTGCTTCTGAAACTATATGGGTAAGCTACACAATGTCTTTCAAATGTTAAAAGAATGGCCTTTTGGTTCACACTAATTGAAAACATACAAGAAACGGGATTCTGGGTACAGCAGTTCATCCTACCCAAGCACATACTGTAAAACCATCACAATTCCTCTAAATGATAAAGGATAGTTTTATCCTAAAATTTTATTCAACAACATTTTATCCAATTTCCATATAGGATACTACAGGATGAACTGAGTTGAAGATAAACCTGGAGGTAAATGAATGACAACATTTTCCCACAGATTTGTTGAATACTGAATGTTTAAAAGTCTGCCAGAAGGAATCCTTCTTGTTTAATCTTAGTTTCACATCAACAAGTTTGGAATCAGATAGTTCACATTTCTCCATGAGCAAAATTGTGTTGATAGCACACCTTTGTTTTTGCTGTGGTCAGAAGTGTTATCTTTTGATTGATCTGAAAATGGCATCACACTATTATGAGATAATTTCAAATCACTTTAAATGATAATATGTTTGGTTAAAATACAAGTTCTGGTTTCTCTTACTCTAATGATGCTCTAAGCACCAAGACTTTATAGCAGCATTAATAATCAAACTCACAGCTGGATCTTGTCAACACAATCAAAGTGAATTAAAGCTGGAATCATTCAGCTACTGCTCATATAGCCAAGGCTATTACATGGTGCTCCAAATGTATAATCCAAAATGGAAGGGAAATGAGATTCAGCTGGTCTCCAAGAAACACAGGGGACCTAATGAAAGCAATCCAAACAATCTAGGGGACTACATCGATCACAAATGGTAAGCCATTTTTTATTGAAACAAAGGGCTTGGCAAAGATATTGCCAAAAAAATGCTGTTCTTCAATAATGAGACGGTACCCACGGTTTGTTCAATTTACACATCCATCTGTCCAGAAGCTTTTGTCAGGAAGCAAATATGTTTGAATGCTAATCACTATATACTTCAGAGGTGCCAACCAGAGTTTATTGTAGACACTCAAATGTCCTCATTTTTGTAAAGGTTGACTTACAGCAATGAAATTGGTAAACTAAATATAATCTCCATAGATAAGGCTGTCATTGAAATAGAAATGTCCTAAGCACCAATATAATCATTTGAAAGATCTGCTTTGTCACATCTTCCAAGATTTTCATGCCACAAAAAAAAAAATGGATTTTGTATTCTAATTCTGAAAGTTCTATGTTAAAAAACCTGCTTTAGGTTATTTTAATTGTATTTTAAAAAGTGTATACCTCTCAGCAAAGTTTTAATGCTCAGTCTCTCAACAGATATTATTTTAGTTGGATTCATTAAGCTAAATTTCTTGGAAAGACTTTGAATATTCTAAAAAGATAAGTAATGTATTCAGTTATAGGAAAATGTGAGATCAATGCAGCTATTGAACCTCATTTAATATATTTAGTTGAGAGTTGGGACTATTATATTCACTTTTTAAAAAAAGATTTATTTTATTTATTTGAAAGTCAGAGTTACACAGAGAGAGGGAAAGGGAGAGGGGGAGGGGGAGGAGGAGGGGGAGGGGGAGGGGGAGGGGGAGGGGGAGGGAGAGGGAGAGGGAGAGGGAGAGGGAGAGGGAGAGGGAGAGGGTCTTCCATCTGCTAGTTCACTCTCCAATTGGCCACAACTGCCGGGGCTGGGCCAATCAGAAGCCAGGAGCCTCTTCTGGGTCTCCCACACAGGTGCAGGAGCCCAAGCCCTTGGGCCGTTATCTACTGCTTTCCCAGGCCATAGCAGAGAGCAGGATTGGAAGTGGAGCAGTCGAGTCTCGAACTGGCACCCAAATGGGATGCTGGCACTGCAGGCAGTGGCTTTGCCTGCTATGCCACAGTGCCGGCTTCTATATTTACTCTTAATAGCCTAATTACAAATTACATGTATTTTCTTTTCTAAAACATTTTTAGATACCTTTCTTTATTGAATCAATAGATCTTGAATTATTAGTTCAAGATCTCACAAAATATAATTCAAATTTCAGTAATATTCTTTATACTATTAACATGTATTTTAAAATCCAATTATATGTAGCATAATTCAGCATATTAAAGAAGATATGAATGGTAATTTTATTTCATATTTCTTCATATTTATGCAGTTTTCAAGGAGAAAGTACTTTCTCACCAATTCTATTTAAGTAAAGACATTTCAAAACAAACTTAAAAACATTTTCTGGGAACAACCTACCTGTTCCTGTAAATGAGATCTGGATACATAAACGTAGTAGCTTTAACCATTGACAAACTTCCAAACTGGAGGCCTATGTTCATCAAAACCAAAATTATCACTTTAACTGATTTTCTTTTCTTTCTTTTTAAAAATTTATTTACTTACTTGAAAGTCAGAGTTAGAGAAATTGACGAGAGAGAGAAAGAGAGAGAGAGAGAGAGAGAGAGAGAGATCTTCCATCTGTTGGTTCATTCCCCAAATGGCTTCAATGGCCAAAGATGGGCTCATCCAAATCCAGGAGCCAGGAGCTCCATCTGAGTCTAAACATAGATGACAGATGTTTTTCCCAGGGCATTAGCAGAGAGTTGGGACATGAACTGGCATCCAGGTAGGATGCTGGCATCAGAGGCAGCTGCTTTACTTGCTAGGCCACAACACAGACCCCTTCATTGACTTTCTTTTTTTTTTCCTCTCTCTCTCATTCTCCCTCTCTTTTAAAGATTTATTTATATATTTGAAAGGCAGAGTTACAGAGAGGCTGAGGCAGAGAGAGAGAGAGAGGTCTTCCATCCGCTGGTTCACTCCCCAAGTACACGCAACTGCCAGAGCTGGGCCAATTGGAAGCCAGGAGCTAGCAACTTCTTCTGAGTCTCCAACGCGGGTACAGGGGCCCAGGGACTTGAGTCATCTTCTATTGATTTCCCAGGCCATAGCAGAGAGCTGGATTGGAAGTGGAGCAGCTGAGACTCGAACTGGCACCCTTATGGGATGCCAGCACTGCAGGCGGCAGCTTTACCTGCTATGCCACAGCACCGGCCCAGTCCCTTCATTGACTAATTAATAAATAAATAAATTTTTGATCCTATACAGCAAAATAATTATAATAATAAAAACTGTTTTCGCTTGATTTTTGGGATTCTGCTTAACATTTCTTATGAAAATGGGTTTATGTTGTTTTAAACTTTGAAAATTGATGACTTAAACTGTATTAATGTTGAGTGAGCCATGCATTCTTCTTTGAGCTCAAGGGCATGAGAAGCCCCAGATTCCTTATGCATTCAAAACTATCGCCTCTGCAATAGATATAATGAATTGAAGTTTTACAGCTATGCTTTAAGTAGGGCAACTAACCAGGCTAGCAGATCACCTTAGAATAACTCAAAGATTGAGTCAGAAGCTGAGGCCATGCTCACTGGACAGCTGTTTTCTGTAGGCCTCCACCTACCGTCCTCAGAGAAGGGGGTTGGAAAGGGCCCCCTCCATAATGCAGGTGCACAAATGATTATCAACTGCTATGCTATGCAGGCCAAATACAACAATGGCCTTTCTGGACCCTACTCTCATATAATATAAAAGCATGAGGATCTTGGGAAATGATTTGAATCTTCTTGAACCCAGGACCCAGAGGAAGCTCCAATGGCTCTAGAGAAGGTTAGAGACAAAATCCCTCTGCACTGGGGAGAAAGTCCATAGCCCCGGGCTGCTACATTGGCAGAAAGCAGGAGCTGGATGCAGCTGGGGTAAAGGAAAGAAATTGTCCTGCAAGATCCTACAGACACAGGCTGACTGTCAAGGGGAGGTGTAGTGGCAGGAGGAAGGGAGAGGAGTGCTTAAATCACCCCTTATCCAAGGCCCAGGGTCACAAGCTTTGCCTAACACTGAAAATGAACAAGTAGAACTTATGGCTCCACCATGAATCTAGCAGTCTATTAACGAAGGAGCTATGAGCTCCTAACAGCTGAGAATGGAATAGGAATGCCAGAGAAAATACTCTGGTGTCTCAGGACAGACACAAAGTACAAGGTAAGAGAAGCCTGTCCCTGGAGGAAGCTGAAGCCTACGGGCCACAGACAGCTTGGGGACAGTATCACTGTTTGACAAAAATGTGATCAGACTCTAAAAAAGGTCAATTCAGAGGGAAGAACAGATGGGATATCTGATGAGGTGATGGCCAAGTGTTTCCAAAAGTAGTGCAAGAAAATAAATTACACACTCAAGACACTTTGGAAACACTAGCAGAACAGATGAATTTAAAAAATTAAACTTGTAACAACTAAAAATCACCATCTAAACAAATTAAAGTAAACACCAGTAATCAAGAGAACAACTTGAAGTCATACAAAGAAAATAAGATTTATGGGATGCAGAGGATAAAAGGTCCAAATTGTGGCATACATTTCATTACAAACCATGCACGATCAGAAAAACAGAGCAACATCTTTATGTTCTGATAAAATAAACTCACTCATATTTCTTTCTATACTTAAAAAGTGTATCCTTTGATAATAAAGGCAAAATAAAGATTTTTCTCAGAAAAACAAAAGCTGGGGGGGAGGGGGAGGGAGGGATGGAGGCATCATGGCGTACCGGTTAAAGCCGCCATCTGCAGTGGCAGCATCCCATACGGGCACCAGTTTGAGTCCTGGCTGCTCCACTTCTGATCCAGCTCTGCTGTGGCCTGGGAGAGCAGTGGAAGATGACGCAAGTCTTTGGGCTCCTGCACCCGTGTGGCAGACCCGGAAGAAGCTCCTGGCTCCTGGCTTCAGATTGGTGCAATTCTGGCCATTGTGGCCATCTAGAGAGTGAACCAGTGGATGGAAGACCTCGCTCTCTCTCTCTGCCTCTCCTCTCTCTGTGTAACTCTGACTTTCAAATAAATAAATAAACCTTTAAAAAAAAGCTTAAGAGAACATAGCAAGTACACTCACAGACAAGAAATATTCTTCAGGCATAAGAAACAGTTTAACAAATGAAATATTGATCTACATAAAGAATATAAAAGCCCTAGAAATGGTAAAAATTAATAACATTTTTCTTATTTGTAATCACTCTAAAAGACAAATGAGAATTTAAAGCATAGATTTTGGGGGGTAATATCACATTAGTGGATGGGTTTCTTGTTTACTGGCAAAGTGCGTAAGAGGTAAAACGTATTTGCTGGTTGCTCCATCCTCCATAATTACTCAAAGTTTACATTATGAGTCCTTGAATTTTAGATGGCTTTATCAGCCCAGCTTCGTTTGTCCTACCAATGACTGCAGTGCTGAACTACTCTTCCCTGCCCTTCCTCCTCTAAAAATGCAATCACTATATAATATATAAATATAATATAATGTTAAATTATTCTTGATAATTATCAATTCCAAGTTGCTCCATGCTTGATTCTGACAGTGCATCTAACTTATTACTTATGCCTATCATCCAAGAGTAGGCATTTGGCACAGCAGTTAACTCACGGCTCCTAATCTTTACTCCTCACCTCCAATCCCACATCAGAGTACTTGGTTCAACTCCCTGCTCCTGTGCTCCTGTGCTCCTGAGCTAGTTTCCTAATACACACACTTGGAAGTAACAGGTGATGGCTCGAATACTCCCATCCCTGCCACCCATGGGGGAAACTTGCATTGAATTCTGGACTGCTGGCTTTGATGTGGGTCATCCTTGGTTGTTATGGATATTTAGGGAGTAAACCAACAGATGGAAGGTGTGTGTGTGTGTGTGTGTGTCTGCCTTACAAATAAAATGAAACTAAATAAAAATATTTATGACCGACCACCCAAATTACGCTGAAATCTAATAAAGTCATTAGCCATGATTCCAAAAAGATGAGAAGCCCCTTTCTCACTTGTCAGTGTGAATAATGTACATACCTGTGAATACTGTACATACATGTGAATACATGTTTTATCTTTTTTTAAAAAGATTTTATTTATTTCCTTGAGAGGCAGAGTTACAGACTAAGAGGGAGAGACAGAGACAAAGGTCTTCCATCTGCTGGTTCACTCCCCAAATTGCTACCATGGCTGGAACTGGGCCAATCCGAAGCCAGGAACCAGGAGTTTCTTCCAAGTCTCCTACGTGGTACAGGGCCTATGCCCTTGAGTAATCTTCTACTGCTTTCCCAGGCCACAGTGGAGCTGGATCAGAAGTGGAGCAGCCAGGACATGAGCTGGCACCCATACGGGATGCCGGCGCTGCAGACAGGGGCTCAGCTCACTATACCGCAGCGTTGGCCCCATGTTTTATCTTTTTGTCCTCTCTCCATCCCCACTTCCATTGCTGCCAATCTCCTCCCTTTCTATTTATCCTATTTCTTCTTTTTCATCTCTCTCTCTATCATCCTCATGGTCATCATCTAGCCCAGAGTGTATTCTTTGAGCCATCAGTCTAAAGACCCTAACTGGATGCAGGAAAATTTCATCAATTTTCTACATCCAAATGATACCTACATGTGTAGCAATGTATTTGTCCTTGACTCTCTCCTTGTACTCTGTAGGTGAAGAATTATGCATTCTTCACATAACAAGAGTATGGATTTTGTCTTTTTCTTCTTTTTTTCTGCCAAATGCACTTTCATAAATACTGGTGTAATTTCTTTGGCAAGTTTAAGCTATTCACACACTTTTTTAGGCTATGTACTCATAGAAGTCCACAGGAATGTATGCAGAACTATACAGCTTTACAAACTTCCTCATCCCTCTCTTATTCCCACTCTTATTTTTTAATGACATCTAATTTCAATTGACTTTATATACATATGATAAACTATGTTAAGTAAATAGTTCAACATATAGTATGGATTTAAATTTAGGTCTTTAATCCATGTTGAGTGGATTTTTGTGTAAGCTGTAATGTAGGAGTCTTGATTCCTACTTCTGCATGTGGAAATCCAGTTTTCCCAGCACCATTTGTTGAAGAGACTGCCCTTGCTCCAGGGATTGGTTTTAGCTGCTTTGTCAAATATAAGTTGGTTGTAGATGTCTGGATTGATTTAAATAAGAAAAAATTTTAAAATTATATAGGGGTCAGCATTGTGGTACAGCAGGTTACGCCTCCCCGTACAATGCTGGCATCTCGTATCAGAGTGCCAGTTTGAGTCTCAGATGTTCTACTTCCTACCCAGCTTCCTGCTAATATTCCTGTAAGGGCAAGGAAAGACGACAAAGATGCTTGGTCCAAGGCCACTCACGGGGGAGATGCAGATTGTATTCCTGGCTCTCTGCTGCAGCCTGGCCCAGCCCAGTCCTACCATTATGCACATTTAAGGAGTGAACCAACAAATGTAAGATCTCTCTGTCTCTCTCCCCACCCTGAAGCTTACCTTTCAAATAAATAAATCTCTAAAAATAAACAAATTAAAATAAAAATTATTTGAAAGAAGATATATTCTTTACCTATTTAGCTAGCTTAAATTGTGTTTTTTCTCATTTGTGATACAATAGTGAATCCAGGCCTTGAACCCAGTTCTGCTTGAATCCAAAGTTGAGGCTATAATCCATGCACAACAGTGCCTCTCAATGGTTATTGCACTGAGGATGTTCAAAAGATTTTTCATCAATATCTAATAACTTACAAGTCAAGATACTCTATCATTTCATTCCTCTATTAATTATAAAGGAGTTGTCTTGTACAAATGCAACCGCATCCAATGTAACAGTTTACTGAGGAAGTGTGAAAATAGTAGGTAGCTTTCTGAAAGTGGTAATCTAAATCATTAATTAGTTTTTCATTACAAATGTCACTGTAAGTTTTCTACAGATTTGAATCATATTTTACTTCAAAGTGCCTAATAAGGAGAGATCTCAGTATAATCATTTTCTTTCTTACCAAAGCAATCCTCTGATACATGACTCCTTCAACCTAGAGTTGAGTTATGTAAATGTCTATTAATAAGAATCAGACTTATGCTCATTTGCTTTATTTTTTTCCTTTCTTTATGTAAAATCCATATATTCTAGTTATGGGACAAATGATTCTTTTTTCTCCCTGTCCCCACTAATAAAGAAGTCACTTCACTGGATTTATACTCCTTAGGTCCTGACCTCACATTTAAGACCTTAGCAGAGTTGATGAAAGACTTCTTTTTCACGTGGCACATGAAGAATTTGCAACTCCTTTTGCTGCATAAAAACCCAGTGTGAGCTGACTTTTGAGTGATATTCATACTCATGCTTGCTCTGAAATGAGTCAAGTCCCTGTGACTGCCAAGTGTCTAATTAAAGACATTTATTCATTAATGTTCTTGGCACAGAAATACTTAATAGCAAACCCTGTGCCTCATATACTATACCTACCTTAGCCACATTGCTAGATAGACTCCATATACAGCTCCTTTAATACAAGTGCCAGCCACTTGCTGAGCAATGAGTAAACATGGCAGCAATTCTGTCTGAAAACAGGGCAGCAACCAAAAACAGATGTACAGAGTTCCCAGAAAAACTCCCCCAACACAGAACTGCCTGATAAAAGAGACGTAGTGACAAGCTTGGGTTTCACTTGCATTCTTCATTTCTCAGGCCCTACATTTGCTCCAATAGTACTGTGAGTGCCAGTTCTGCCTCCAGTGAGGATGAGGGGATGTCAAACAGTATTTTTCACAAAAAACTCCGTTTCACATTGAGATCCCTTAAAGTGTGATATGATTTTTCCCCTTGTACCAAACTGAGGCATAGGAGTTCAGAGAGTGGTAGAGAAAGTTACAGAAATGTTGCAGGGATGGGTTAAGGCCAAGAGACCAAGACTGTTTATGGATTTCCACATGCAGAAGTATGAAGCAGGACCCCTACCTTACATCGTACACAACAATCTATCCAAAATGGAATAAAGACACAAATCTATGACCTGATACCATCAAATTACTAGAGAGCATTGGGGAAACCCTGCAAGACATTGGCACAGGCAAAGAGTTCCTGGAAATGACCCCAGAGGCACAGGCAATCAAAGCCAAAATTAACAAACTGGGCTGCTTCAAATTGAGAAGCTTCTGTACAGCAAAAGAAACAATTAGGAAAGTAAAGAGGCAACTGACAGATTGGGAGAAATTATTTGCAAACCATGCAACTGATTAAGGATTAATAGCAGAATACATAAAGTGATCAAAAAATTCAATTGTTAGGGCCAGTGCCATGGCTCAGTAAGTTAATCCTCTGCCTGCTGTACCGGCATCCCATATAGGTGTTGGTTCTAGTCCCAGCTGCCCCTCTTCTGATCCAGCTTTCTGCTATAGCCTTAGAAAGCAGTGGAGGATGGCCCAAGTGCTTGGGCCCCTGTACCCACACAGGAGATCCAAAAGAATCTCCTGGCTCTTGGCTTTGGATTGGCGCAGCTCTGGCCATTGCAGCCATCCGGGGAGTGAACCAACAGAAGGAAAATCTTTTTCTTTGTTTCTTCCTCTCACTATCTGTAACTCTACCTCTGAAATAAATAAATAAAAACTTAAAAAAAAAAAACTCAATAGCAGCAAACAACCCAGCCAAGAAATGTGCACAAGACTTAAATAGACATTTCTCAAAATAGGAAATCCAAATGGCCAACAGACACATGAAAAAATGCTCAGGATCACTAGCCATCAGGGAAATGCAAATCAAAACCAAAATGAGGTTTCACCTCGCCCCAGTCAGAATGGCTTTCATACAGAAATCAACAAACAACAAATGCTGGCGAGGATGTGAGGAAAAACATACTCTAATCCACTGTTGGTGGGAATGCAAACTGGCAAAACCACTATGGAGGACAGTCTGGAGGTACCTCAGAAAGCTGAATATAGACCTACCATTTGACCCAGCCATCCCACTCCTGGAAATTTACCCAAGGGAAATGAAATCAGCAAATAAAAGTGTTATCTGCAGCTCCATGTTTATAGCAGCTCAATTCACAATAGCTAAGACATGGAATCAACCTAAATGCCCATCAACAGAAGACTGGATAAAGAAATTATGGGATATGTACTCTATGGAATACTGCACAATGGTAAAAACAAAACAAAACAAAAAACAAATCCTGGTCATTTGCAACAAAATGGAGAAATCTAGAAAACATCATAATTAGTGAAATAAACCAGTCCCAAAGGGACAAGTACCATATGTTCTCCCTGATCTGTGAGAACTAACAGAGCAGCTAAAAAGAAACTGTAGAAGTGAAATAGACACTATGAGAAGCAATGACATGAACATCCCTTGTCTTGACTGTCGAGGAACAGTTTATTATTTTATTTTATTTTTTCTATTTAATACCATTGGTTGAACTTTTTAACTGAACATAGAATTAATCATAGGTGTACTGTCAATTGAAAATAGTTCCCAGTAAAAAAATAAGAGTGGGAATAAGAGTGAGAGGAGTTGTACAGTACACATTCCCACAATCGTACCCCTAAAGGTAAAGCTAAAAACTTGCCATGGGACTCCAAATCCCATCAAGCTGGGTGAAACTAATGTTATATTATGTGTTAAAATGATCATATTATGGCCAATCCACAGCTCACTAGGCTAATCCTTTGCCTGTGGTGCCGGCACTCCAGGTTCTAGTCCTGGTTGAGGTGCCGGATCTGTCCCGGTTGCTCCTCTTCCAGTCCAGCTCTCTGCTGTGGCCCGGGAAGGCAGTGGAGGATGGCCAAAGTGCTTGGGCCCTGCACCCGCATGGGAGACCAGGAGGAAGCACCTGGCTCCTGGCTTCGGATCAGTGCAGCACGTTGGCTGCGGTGTGCCCGCTGTAGTGGCCATTTAGGGGGTGAACCAACGGAAGGAAGACCTTTCTCTTTGTCTCTCTCTCTCACTGTCTAACCCTGCCTGCCAAAAAAAAAAAAGATAATATTAACTGTGTAATTGATCATATAGATATGATTAAGCTTCAAAGGGATCAAATAAATAAGACCAAGTGTATGGTAATAACAATAGATAAAATGAAAAAGGGGAGAATGTTTCAATATGGGAAGCAGTCCACACAGCAGACCCATAGAATGACAAACACCCCAAACAGCATTCTGACCTCAGAATCAGCCCTTAATGCGTTCAGGTCTGGCTGAAAAGCCCATGAGTGCATTTCAGGCAGGGAAAGCCAAGACACTGTGGCAAGAAAGTGTTCTACATTAAGGATCTCTGTGAGTGAGACCCCAGTGGAAAAAAGGGGCCATCAAAGAAGGATGTACTTTTCCCCGAAGGGAGGAGAAAACTTTCACTTTGCTCACAGCCCTGTCTAAATATGATGGAGTATGTGGACTCAAAAGGCTTCCATAGCCTTGGCAGCTCATGGCAAGTTCCTTGGGTGATCACCGATGTCATAAATAAGAGTGTGAATTGTTAAATCAACAACAATAGGAGTCACTATGCACTTACTCTCAATGTAGGACCTCTGTCCTTTATGAGTTGTACTATGAGAATTAACTATAAAACTTGTTCTCAAACAGTACTTTATACATTGTGTATGTGTGTGTGTGTGTGAGAGAGAGAGAGTGCATGTGGGTGCAAACTGTTGTAATCTTTATTTAGTATAGAGTTGGTCTGTATATAAGATTAATTAAAATCAAATTAATGAAGAATGGGAGGGAGAGGGAGTAGGAGGTGGGATAGGAGTGGGGGGTGAGAAGGCAAGTATGGGTGGAAGAGCCACTATCTTCCTAATTTGTACTTATGAAATTTGTATTCATTAAATAAAAGCCTTCTTAAAAATGATAAATGAAAATAATAAAGTTAACTGAAAATAAGAAAAAGACTGTTTAAGCAAAAAGATAAATGGGTACTTAGTTGCATGGAGGCATGTGCCACATTTTTAACTTTATTCCTTTACCCATGGGAAAGGGAGAACATTCAACCTACTGAGAGTATGCTATTATCAGACACTATAACTGGTGGTAATTGAGTAGAAATATAGGGAACTAGAGTGCAAAAAAAGAACAGCATTAAAATGTCATCTCTATCCTTAAGAAAATCATGCTGAAGTGGAAAATTCAAACATGAACACATTTTAAAAGTCAATAGAGTAGCAAACATGTTCAAAGGAATTGAAAGATAAAAAGCACATTTCATCATTTCTTTCTTACCCAATCCCATCTCACACACTTTCACTCAGCAATACTTTCCCGCTGTGCCAGACCAGGGATTCATGACTGCTGTGTTTTCAGTAGGCTCCCTGGCTCAATCCCTGTACTCTTCAGACTCTGAATTTATGGCCTCCAGGAAGCCTTCTTTGAAAGGCCATTCCTCCTTGGGCTCTAATTATTTGGCTATGAGTACTTTGAAGATTATATCTTTACATTCTGTATGTGTAAAACTTGATATAGAGTGAACATTCAAAAAATGTTTGACAAGTAAAATGTTTTTTTCAACCTGTGAGCATCTAGAACAAAAATTTTTGGGATGATTCTTCTGTCAAAGAGTTACCCACTCCAGCCTGTCTGATGTCTTTATACCACTGGAAGTTAGTTACTCAAGGTGCATTCTGTTGTATATTCCTGCTAAAAACATTCACTGTGATAGGTACCTAGTCACCCATAACAGTCAAATGGCTTTGTCAGTGAAAATTGAGGGTAAGAATTTTCTCTCCAAGTATTAGAATGGCTAAATATTATAAAACATATTCCATACCTCCCTCTGGATGAATGAAAATCTCTTTAACGTCTGAGAAAACATGGCTATTCCCCCATCTGTTTAAAAATTCTAATGAAGACAACCAATACTTTAAAGACATGTTGTATGACTAACATGCTAGAATTCTTCCTTACAATTTGCTGAAATTTGACTGAAGTTTCACAAATCTAATGTATGGCCATCAGAAGGGTGAATTTTATACCAACCAATCTTACATGAGGCAGGAAAACCTGAGCAGTACATGTGTATGTTAAGGCTTTACAGTTTATTTAGAGAGAAATGAGCAACTTCTTATTTAAAAGTAAATTTAAATAGAGTGCTAACCTCTAGTATATCAAGCAAGGTCATCTTTGTTAATTTCAAACAAATAAAAGTACAAGCGTGGCCATTCAGCACATACAAAGTCCAAGCAATTTCAAATAAAATTACTACTTAGCTGAATGCTCAGGCAATTTTGGACTGCTGGAGCGAATCAAAGAACACTTCAATGTAAGCTCATTAGGTTCACAGGAGAGATACGCGGAATTAATTCAAGTGTTCTGCAGTTCATTTAAACTTCACCTTCATTTCTTTCTTTGGATTCCTAGATGCTTTTGTTAATCCATTTGGCAGGCTGAGCCTTCTAAATTTAACTTTTCTCTGAACTGCCTTTTCCATTAAAAATTTTGGAATTATATGAAGTCAAGAAAAATATCTGGTTCTTAAAAGTACACTTTCCTTCTCTTCATCTATAGTATATCACTATGCAAAAATAGAAAACTAAAAAATAATTTTAACATTTATTACAGTTTGTCAGCTCACTAATTTTTATACATAAAAATGGTTTCTAAATATGATAAAACTCATTCCAAATTTGATAGACATCTAGTTCCTATCTTGGCTTTGTATTGATTTTATAGTTTGTGTTTTTAAGTGAGATTTAGGGGAAAAAAAACCTTAATTCCTTGGCCTGCCATGTAATTTTTTTTTCTTAAGGGAAAAGATAACTTTTAAAAAATATGAGTACAGCTCTAAGAAAGAGTTCTCATGTAAAAACATGTACAGATACAAGAAGGCTCACTAGGGAGAAGTCGCACTGACTTCAACCACAGATAGATACCAGAAAAACAAAGGAAGGACTACATTCCCAGGGGACTCGCTGAGAAACTATGAGTGGAGAATGGACAGAACAGAACACACACTCCATGGAGTAATGAGGAGACAGGACATGTAAACAGCCGATGGCCATGTGCTGCCTCATTCATGACAGGGCAGCACCACGTTTCCAGGCAAGGTGAGAGAAGGCAGCCTATGCTACCAGTGGATTGAAGGAGGGAGAATCTCACGGTCCTCACCGGATCTAAGTCTGGCCTGGGGAACTTTAAAGGGGCTGAGCAACTACTTTACTCTGAGAAGGGAGATCACATTGCTTCTCTTTCCTTTGCTCACCGAAGTGCCCATCTCAATTTGCTGAGCTAGTGCTGTAGCTGATTTCTGTCCTGATTTGAGCAAGTAGCTTGAGCCAGCAACTGAAAGCTTGCAGGGCGGAGTATAGACAGACTTCTGTGACTGAGATTTTTGGGCACAGGCCACGGTGCTGAGAGGGATAAAGATTATGGCTCGGTTCCTGTGCACCTGCATGGCCCGACAGCAGAAACTGAGTTCCCTACGTGCTAGGCACAGATCTCGTGAAGGGCTCAGGCAGCATACTACAAAGTCCGCCAGTGTCCCATATTGTTCATGTGCTTGTACAGGTGGGCTGTGCCAGCATGGTGAGCTCACTCTAGACCATGAATAGGCTGCTTCACCTTGACACAGAGAAGGGATGGGACTGTAAATACACTAGCCAGCTCCAAAATCTCTCCCCATACTGACTATAGCCAGAGGTGTTCCAACATACCCAATTTGACTGGCAATCTGGACTCTTACCCTACTCATAAATGCTGGCCATAGATCCCCGGCCCCATCCAACACACAACTCTGGAATTCCTACACAAGATGAACTCGAACTCAGGTGTGCCACTGACCCAGAGAGCCACATTCCCAAGAAAAAATCCTTCAGCAGCAACAACAACAACAACAAATCCATCCCCAGAACAGACAGCAAGTGATCTTCCTGATGTGTAAAAACCTACATTGACGCCAGAGCCCGGTGTCCAGTGAGCGGCGGCCACTGCGGTGCAGCAGAGGCACCTTGGGCAGCCTCCTCAGGGTAGCCTGAGTGGGAAGATACATTTGTATTCATTGTTTCAGACAAGAAGCAAAATTATCCCAATTAATTTTTGATACAAGTTAAAAATTTCGATGACTGGGCAGAATCAACACACCAGCGCTGGAATGCAAGTGGTGAGACGAACCTCAATAGCCGGAGACACTGGTGGGCAAGTGGAAAGAGGAGACTAGAGGGAACGAGGCTTGAAACCCCGTTGGGAAAAGTTCACCAGGCTATCTAGAAGAGAGAGAGAGAGAAAAAAGTGACCAATACAGACACGAGTTTCTCTCTCTCCACTCACCTCTCAAAGGCGAGCAAGACAAAGAGCAGGTGCCATTTTGGACATACATCATAAGCAGGGTGACCTCAGGTTTGCACCCACCCTCAGCCAAGCAGAAAACCTGACTCTGGGGGTGTGTGTGTGAAATAATAGGAAATTAGGACCTAGTGAATGTGTGGTGCTAATGAACTGAGACTGTGAAAAATGAGACGGTAGGGGAGAGAACTCACAGAATTCATGTGAGTGCTCTCCAGAGACGCTACAATTTGGTAACCTTGGCAACGCAGTGGGAGACTGCAGGAGAATTGGAGCCCACACTGAGGGCAGCAGAGATTCCCTGTGTGGTCCTTGGGAAAGAGCTTCTGATCTCTGGCTCCTGTGGGTATATCATTGGCTTGCTAACCACCTCCAATTTCGTTCAGCTGTGTGGAATTACTTCCCTTTTGAATCAAAAAAAGAAAAAAAGTCAGAGAGATTTACCACGCCTAACCTTGGAGTGTCACCTTTGGCACACCCTTAACCCCGAGGAACCAAACAGAACTCTCAGGTTACACCCATCCCAAGCCTCTAAGGCTCCATCGAAAGCAGACAGTCCACTTAATCTAGAGTCATAGTATAAAAAGAAAAAAACACCATAGTGAAGAAACCAAAGAATATCTCCAATATGCCAAACAACAAATGCAGAAACTGAGGAAACAAGAACAAGGAAGAGATTATGACACCCCCAAATGAACAAGACACCACAAGCCAAGATTATGAAGATGATGAGATGGAAGAAATGCAAGAAATGGATTTCAAAAAATTTATGATAAGAACAATTAGAAGTGTTCAAAAACAAATGCTTAAGCTATGGAAATCCTTACTGGACAGGATAGAAAATCTCCTTCGAAAAAATGAAATCTTAAGGAGGAATCAAAATGAAATGAAACAACTAGTAGAACAGGAAAGTGTGATAGTGAAGAGAAATCAAAATGAAATGAAGAACTCAATAGATCAAATGACAAACACATTAGAGAGCTTTAAAAACAAGGTCAGTGTAACAGAAGAGAGAATATTGGACTTAGAAGACAGAGCACAGGAAAGTATACAGTCAAACCAAACAAAAGAAGAGGAAATTAGAAATCTAAAAAATATTGTCAGGAATCTACAGGATACCATTAAAAAACCCAACATTCGGGTTCTAGGAGTTCCTGAAGGCATGGAAAGAGAGAAAGTATTAGAAGGCCTTTTTAGTGAGATACCTGCAGAGAACTTCCCTGGTTTGGAGAAGGACAGAGACACCCAAGTGCAGGAAGCTCATAGAACCCCTAATAAACATGATCAAAAGAGATCCTCACCATGACACGTTGTAATCAAACTCACCACAGTGAAACAGAAAGAAAAGATCCTAAAATGTGCAAGAGAGAAACGCCAGATTACTCTCAGAGGATCTCCAATTAGACTCACAGCTGACTTCTCATCAGAAACCCTACAAGCCAGGAGAGAATGGGGAGATATAGCCCAGGTACTAAGAGCGAAAAACTGCCAGCCCAGAATATTATATCCTGCAAAGCTCTCATTTGTGAATGAAGGTGAAATAAAGACCTTTCATAGCAAACAGAAATTGAAAGAATTTGTCGCCACTCGTCCAACCCTGCAAAAGATGCTTAAAGATGTGTTACATACAGAAACACAGAAACACGGTCATCAACATGAAAGAAGGTAAAGGAAGGAAACCTCACAGCAAAAGATCACAGGAAGCTCAAAGCATATATTAGAAAATCTCTTTGGCAAATGGTAGGGCAAAGTTACTACTTATCGATAGTCACATTGAACGTTAATGGCCTGAACTGTCCAGTTAAAAGACAGATTGGCTGATTGGGTTAAGGAACAAAACCCATCTATTTGCTGCTTATAAGAAACACATCTTTTGAACAAAGATGCATACAGACTGAAAGTGAAAGGCTGGAAAAAGATATACCATGCCAACAGAAATGAAAAAAGAGCAGGCGTAGCCATCTTAATATTGGACAACATAAACTTTACCACAAAAACTGTTAAGAGAGACAAAGAGGGGCACTATTTAATGGTTAAGGGATCCATTCAACAGGAAGATGTAACAATTATCAATGTATATGCACCTAATTACAGGGCACCAGTTTATTTAAAAGACTTGTTAAGGGACTTAAAGGGAGACTTAGACACCAATACAATAGTACTGGGGGACTTCAATATTCCACTCTCAGAGATAGACAGATCAACAGGACAGAAGATCAACAAGGAGACAGTAGATTTAAATGACACTATATAGCCCAAATGGATCTAACAGATATCTACAGAACTTCCCATCCTACACAGAAAGCATTTACATTCTTCTCAGCAGTACATGGATCCTTCTCTAGGATTGACCACATATACTAGGCCATAAAGCAAGTCTCAGCAAATTCAAAAGAATTAGAATCATACCATGCAGCTTCTCAGACCATAAAGGAATGAAGTTGTAAATTAGCAACTTGGGAATCCCTAGAGCACGTACAAACACATGGAGATTGAACAACATGCTCCTGAATGAACAATGGGTCATAGAAGAAATTAAAAGAGAAATCAAAAATTTTCTGGAAGTAAACAAGGATAACAGCACAACATACCAAAACCTATGGGATACAGCAAAAGCAGTGTTATGAGGAAAGTTTATATCAATAGGTGCCTACATCAAGAAATTGGAAAGGCACCAAATAGATGAGCGTTCAGTTCATCTCAAGGATCTAGAAAATCAGCAGCAAACCAGACCAAAAGCTAGCAGGAGAAGAGAAATAATTAAAATCAGAGAAGAAATCAACAGGATTGAATTCAAAAAAGCATTACAAAAAATCAGCCAAATAAGGAGCTGTTTTTTTTTGAAAAAATAAACAAAATTGACACCCCATTGGCCCAACTAAGAAAGAAGAGAAAAGACCCAAATCAATAAAATCAGAGATGAAAAAGGAAACATAACAACAGACACCACAGAAATAAAAAGAATCATCAGAAATTACTACAAGGACTTGTATGCTAGCAAACAGGGAAATCTATCAGAAATGGACAGATTCTTGGACACATACAACCTACCTAAATTGAGCCAGGAAGACATAGAAAACCTAAACAGACCCATAACAGAGACAGAAATTGAAACAGTAATAAAGGCCCTCCCAACAAAGAAAAGCCCAGGACCAGATGGATTCACTGCTGAATTCTACCAGACATTTAAAGAAGAACTAACTCCAATTCTTCTCAAACTATTCAGAACAATCAAAAAAGAGGGAAACCTCCCAAATTCTTTCTATGAAGCCAGCATCACCTTAATCCCTAGGCTGGAAAAAGATGCAACATTGAAAGAGGAAGAGACAGAGAGAAAGATCCTCCATCTGCTGGTTCACTACCCAAATGGCCGCGATGGCTGGAACTGGGCTTATCTGAAGCCAGGAGCAAGAAGCTTTTTCCAAGTCAGGCCATAGCAGAGAGCTGGATGGGAAGAGGAGCAGCCAGGATACGAACTGGAGCCCATATGGGATGCTGGCACCACAGGTGGAGGCCCAGCCCACTACACCACTGCACCAGCCCCTTGACTATTTTTTTTTTAATAGCCCCTGCATATAATGCTGCTGAACTATGGTCATTTTACTTTTTACTTGAACACTTTACTTAGTGGGGTGTTAAGCCTTTCATTATAATATAAATTAAAAACACAAGGCCGGCAAGGTGGCTCAATAGGATAATCCTCTGCCTGCGGCGCTGGCACCCCAGGTTCTAGTCCCGGTCAGGGCGCCGGATTCTGTCCCGGTTGTCCCTCTTCCAGTCCAGCTCTCTGCTGTGGCCTGGGAATGCAGTGGAGGATGTCCCAAGTGCTTGGGCCCTGCACCCGCATGGGAGACCAGGAGAAACACTTGGCTTCTGGCTTCGGATCAGCGTGGTGCGCCGGCTGCAGCGGCCATTTGGGGGGTGAACCAACGGCAAAGGAAGACCTTTCTCTCTGTCTCTCTCTCTCACTGTCCACTCTGCCTGTCAAAAAAAACAAAACAAAACAAAACAAAAAACAAAACAAAACAAAAAAACCAAAAACAAAACCATATCTCCAAAAGTTAAAAAGAGGGGCCAACATTTGGTACAGAGGGGAAGTTGCTACCTGTGATGCCAGCATCCCATGTGGGCGCCAATTCAAGTCCTGGCTGCTCCACTTCAGTCCAGCTCCCTGCTAATGTGCCTGGTAAAGCAGCAGAAGATGGCCCCAGTGGTTGGGCCCTTCCCACCCACATGAGGGACCTGGATGGAATTCTAGCTTCTTGGGTTTGGCCTGGCCTAGCCCTGGCTGTTGTGGACATTTGGGGAATGAGGGAAGATCTCTCTTTCTCTGTCTCTGTCTCTCCTTTTTTCTGTAACTCTGCCCTTCAAACAAATACATCTTTAAAAATAAATTGAAAGAGAGAGGGAGGAAAGTATTAATATGAAATTCTCAGAGGTGTATCTATGAACTAACTATGTTGAATCTTTTTCTTCATATTAATACCCCATTAACATGAGAATTCATGATAAAAAAAGTAAATGGGACCTATGTATAAAAACATACAGGCTGGCACCGTGGCTCAATAGGCTAATCCAATGCCTGCGGCACCGGCACACCGGGTTCTAGTCCTGGTTGGGGTGCCGGATTCTGTCCCAGTTGCCCCTCTTCCAGGCTCGCTCTCTGCTATGGCCCGGGAGTGCAGTGGAGGATGGCCCACGTGCTTGGGCCCTGCACCCCATGGGAGACCAGGAGAAGCACCTGGCTCCTGCTTTCGGATCAGCGCGGTGCGCTGGCCACAGTGCGCCAGCCGTGGTGGCCATTGGAGAGTGAACCAACGCCAAAAGGAAGACCTTTCTCTCTCTCTCTCTCTCACTGTCCACTCTGCCTGTCAAAAAAAAAAAAAAAAACAAAAAAACAAAAAAACAAAAACAAACATACATACAAATGAAATCAAAATCTCGAAATCAACCCTGCTTATGACTTGAAAGTACTGCACTTGATAAACATCACTAGCTAGCTGTTTTAAGATGCATGCTACTCTGAAACATGGCTTTCGGGGAGGGAACTCTCATACACTAAAGATCTGTTTCCCCAGGATCCTGTTTCTGACTGCCCAGACAGCATCTTGCCAGAACCAAAATGTCTAAGTAAAGCCTTTATTTTAATCAACTGAGAGTAAGAAATAAAAGATTTTTAAAAAATTATAAAGAAATATTGACAATTTTGCATTGAGAGAGGCTGAATGTTATATATTTGTATATTCAAATTAAGTTTTTAAGTTCAGAGACCCCATGATAACTCTATCTAAATCCATTTGCAAAAACCCCATCTTATGACACTGAAGCAAACAATAGTGTGTTAGGGATGAATTTTATCATCTGCGTTAGCTCTTACTTCTGCACTCTCAGGACAGACACATTATAAAAATAGGCTATCATATTATATTCAATTGCTCAGGCAGACAAAGGCTGTGATCGACTTCTGTCCCCAACAAAACAAAAGTGCAGCAACTCAGGTCCATGGCTGCACAAACCATTAACTTTGCTACTTTGAGGCAGAGATGGTGGACACTATCATCGATAACAGCTGAATATGCTTGACACTTTTCTCTTAAGAGAGAATAAAAAGAAACATAAAAATCCCTTAGCTGTTTCCTGTTAGTGTTCTGGAATTTTACTAATTACAGTAGAAAATCACAATGAGGTTTATCCTAGAATGAGGATCTGCTTCAAAATAGAAATATTAAAACCCCAAGTGCATGTCTTTCAGAAGTGTAGTTTGGTAATAAACTTTCCTTTATCTTATACGAATATACTTTTTTGCTAAGATTCTCCAGAAGAGAGGGAAACCAAACACATCACCATTAAGATTTATCTTACTTCATACTTCATCTAACATGGTTTATTTTCAAGTTGCTACTAACATGTTTTTTTTTTTTTTTGCTGGTACTGTTTCCCAAGAAAGTGAATTTTAGCAGTAAGACTGACTGGAATGAATTTCCATTTCATACGTAAGGACAGCCTTTTGGATTGTATTATAATGGTCCAAGAGAAGCCATGTAGACATCAAAGTAAAGTTCCCAAATGCAACCTTGGGGCTCTGTGGATTTGAAAATTCTATTCAACTACCAGGACATTTGTGCCAAAAAAGAGAATTTTATTAAGATAGCTAACTCTTGGGGCTATTGCCTGCAGTGCCAGCATCCCATATGGGTGCTGGTTTGACTACCAGCTGCTCCACTTCTGATCCAGCTCTCTGCTGTGACCTGGGAAAGCAGTGGAGGAGGCCCCATGTCCTTGAGCCCCTTCACCTGCATGGGAATACCCAGAGGAGGCTCCTGGCTCCTGGCTTTGGATGGCGCAGCTCTGGCCATTGTGGTCAATTGGGGAGTGAACCATCAGATGGAAGACCCCTCTCTTTTTCTCTGCCTCTCCTTCTCACTCTAACTCTTTCAAATAAATAAAATAAATCTTAAAAAAATATAGTTAACTCTCATTTTATCTGGGCACCTATCTATACATACATGTCATTCCAAATATCTATTTTGAGAATACCAGTTTAAGTATTGTTCATATTTACATGAGAAAATTGCATATTTTTAAAATCTTAACCTGAGAGATTTTACTTCACAAAATAGTTGATTCACTATAACTGTATTAATTTAATTGAAGCCAAACCATGAAAATATGTCATTATTAAATTGTAAAGAATTGTAATATTCTTTCACACCTCAATTTGCTTTGTTCAAAAATTGAGCAATGGATATTTCAGACATGTTGCTGATAGGTAGCTCACTGACAAATTTAAGTCACTTTTAAATTATAATGTAAAATGTGAAATTTAGAAAAGTAGGTACAATTAGATATTTTAAGAGATTCATCGTCCTTAAATACAACGACACAATCAGCTTATTTTGAAAGATGGCTCCCTCTATCCTAAGGATGGATATTTTGCAGAACTCCTGATTTGTATGTCAAGGACTAGCAAAGATCATACAATAGTGGTATATGGAATTATATTTTACCTTCACCAACAGAGTTGAAAATTGTGATGGTTGATTCTTTCTTTCTTTATGCATTTATATTCTACCTTGTTTCAACAAAAAACTTACGAGGAAAACATCCATATGAGTCATATCAAGCTACTGTGGAAGTTTGCATGTTTGTAAATTAACCAAAAATCCATATATTTGTCGACAAATACTGAGCACCTAAATGCACCAGAAACCATGCTGGTAATGGAAATACAGTAGTGAATCAAGAATCCATGGTTCCTGCCCTCACAGAATAAGAGAGAGAGACATAAAAGCTATCAGATGAATAAATCTTTGTAAATGGTGATAAATGCTATGGAAGAAATGAAGAGAAATGTTGGAAAATGGGTGTGAGTGTGTGAAATGAAGTTCCACTATATGTGGGAAAGCTCCTTTGGGGAAGGGCTGTTTAAAATGCACTGAATAATTAGATGGTACTGGCCATGTGAAAACCAGAAGGACATGCATAAACAGGGAAAATGGGATCATTAATGAGCAAAGAAGGCACTATCTTATGACAAGGAGGGACGACAGGCCAGGGTGAGAGTGAGAAGGACCAGAGACGTGCAAAGGAGTTGGAGCTTTTATTACAAGCACAATGGAATACTTTTCAAGCTTTTTAAGTAGGGAAGGCATACTACCTGCTTCACATTTAAAGATGATGTCTAAGGAAGGATGACAGGTGGCAAGGAAAGATTTGGACTGCTACAGAGTGTGTGTGTGTGTTTGTGTGATGTACAGAGAAATATGACTGATGCACAGATTTCACTTAGAGGAATTCTCCGTTCTACTGATAATACGATCATACATTGAAGAATAGTCACAGCCCAGTAAAGCCTCTTGGGAATGAGGCATAAACTATTTGTTGTCTTCTTACGAGTCATATCTATAACAACTCTCCCCAGTATTATTATTAGTAGACCGTCCACTTCTCCTATATGCCACTTAAAAGCTTGCCCACACTCCTGAATCAGAGACAAAAGGCACATCCAGAGGCTTCACTGTTCAGACAGCTCCCATCAGAAAAGCAGTGTGCTGATGCACACTGATTCCTTACTGTTCTTCACGTCTTGGGTTAGGTATTTGACGCAGTAATGAATAAGTTGTCTTTTCAGAATCACTTGTTTATCTGAGGTGGCCTAACAAAGCAATTTGTTAATATTTGGTTCTAATGAGTTATAATATTGTGTTAAATCAAATATCTATTTGCTCTGGTTGCACGGCACTAGTAGTGTTTCCTCTTCCTTTAGAATGATCTTTCTCTAGTCCCTAGTACCTCTTTTAAATATTTAAATCCTAGCCATCATCCAAGACCCAGACAAGTGTTCACCTTCCATGAAACCATCTTGAAACCTTTGGCTTCAATTCATGTCCACCTACCTAGATTTCCAAGGCCTTTGCTAAATGCTTTATTTATTTTCTTTTTCCTTTTTCACTTTTCCAAATATGTTTTATCTAATTTCCTAGGAAGCCTGCATAATTAGAAGTGTGACTTACAATTCATTATTAACCTTCCAACAAAGGGTAACTGAGATATTCAGTAGAATGATATTTAGGAAGACACTCAAACATTTTAGTCATGGAAATAAATATTTAGGGATTGATAGGCACCTTGATACTTTATCAATAGAGCTGTATTTGTGGTTACTGACCTAGTGTTTTCAAATGGAAAATTTTACACAGAATTATACAAGATATAGTTTTCCAAAAAATAATTCAAGACTCACCTAAATGGAGTTTTTTTCTTTAACATGAATCATTAAGTTCTTGCCACCATGCATGAAGACTTCACGGAATAACCTAAAAGAGAAACTTAAATTACACCACTGCATTTATTTCTATTAGCAATCATTCTTTTGATTTCTAAATACTTATTAAATTCAACAATTAATGAGAACTTTTGGAAATGTATCTTATAGATATTTTTTTCCTCTCTTTTCTAGTAAAATGCCAATTTAGTAGATAGAATATCATATCAGCAAAACCACATTTGTTCCAGGACACATATTGAGAGAGGCAATTCCATGTTAGCAGGAAAATACAGAACAAATTCAGTTGAGTCACCCACTGTGCAACTGAGCAGAATCCCAGATTTTGTAAAGATATGATGTCGTTATTAATTAGCTCAAAAGAATTCACTACTATCCATGACATGATAATTCAGTCCAGGCACTAGGGAAGACATTAAGGATATAAAAATATGAATGAGAATAATTTGTCAGCATCAAAAATTCAAAGGGGGAAGAGAAATTTAGCAGTGAGCATTTAGTCTAGCAGTTAAGATGCTGCCTTGGATGTTTGCACCTCATCTGGGAGTGCTAGAGTTGAGTTTCACTTCTGCCCCTGATTCTACCTTACTTCTAATGTGCATCCTGGAAGACAACAGGTGATAGCTCAAATAGTTGGGTCCCTGCTACCCATATAACACTCCTGGATTGAGTTCTAGCTCCTGGCTTTAGTCTGACCTAGTTCCAGTTATTAAGGATATTTGGGGAGTGAACCAGTGGATGGGAGTTTGTTTTCTAGCTCAACAAATAAAACAAAGTTGTCTAATAATCTACTACATGATCCAGCCTTCCGTCTCTTGGGAATTTACCCAAAGGAAATGAAATCAGCATATGAAAGAACTATTCATACCCCCAAGTTTATTGCAGCTTAATTCACAATAGCTAAGTTATGGAATCAACCCAGATGTCTGTCAATTGATGACTGGATATAGAATACACACACAGACACACACACACGGTATAAGAATGAAACTGACATATAATGATTTTTGTTTTTGGTGCTTCTCTATATTTATGTGGAATAGTGGTCTAATTTTTATTTGTTAAATACTGTGGTTTGGCCAGCGCCATGGCTCACTAGGCTAATCTGCCTGTGGCGCCGGCACCCTGGGTTCTAGTCCTGGTTGCCTCTCTTCCAGGCCAGCTCTCTGCTGTGGCCCGGGAGGGCAGTGGAGGATGGCCCAAGTCCTTGGGCCCTGCACCCGCATGGGAGACCAGGAGGAAGCACCTGGCTCCTGCCTTTGGATTGGTGCAGCACACCGGCCATAGCGGCCATTTTGGGGGTGAACCAATGGAAGGAAGACTTTTCTCTCTGTCTCTCTCTCTCACTGTCTAACTCTGCCTGTCAAAAAATAAAAAATAAAAATAAAATAAAAAATAAAAAAATACTGTGGTTTGTGGTACATTAAGCCTGTGATTATCAAGTAAAGTGAAATTATGTTATTAAAAAAACTAAAGGAAAAAAGGAAGGAAGGAGGGGGATTCAAGGAGAATGAGGGAAGAAGGTAGGGAAGTATGGTTATCTTCTTAGAATTGTATTCATGAAATACATGAAATTATTTCTCTTCATAGTAATAAAATGTTTTAAAAACAGAAAGGTGAGTAAAAAAAACCAGAATGTTGTATGACAGTACTCCCGAAGTTTCTGGAAAAGCATAATTAAAAATTAAGTTCATTCTGGGGAAAAAAAATCTTGAAATTAGTGTAGTTTATTATTTTTTTTATGATAGTCACCTTCTAGAAATTTTTTGAAGACGCCTTGTGTGTGATATGGGAAATGGTACTAACATATATACACTCTAGGAGAGATTAGTGGTATGCCTAAGGAAGCTAGCCTGGAAGATTAAATATCTTCCAGGAGACCACGGAGAGCATCACAGGAAAAGACCAGCATGAGCAAAGGGTACAGATATGAAAGGAGGGGGAAAGCTTGTATGTGTTCCATCTGCCATCTTTTCCCTCTCCCAAAGTCAAAAAGGCTCTATATTCTCACACAACTTCTGTTCCTTGGCCACTCCTATGGCCTACGAATGATCACATGGGCTATGTAATCTCAATGTAGAAGATGAACAGGGAAGAGGGGCAGGTACAGATCTTGGATATGGTCTTCACACTATTTGGGCAGAGTATTGCAAGAGCCAGGAACACGGTTTGGCAGCAGGTGCACAGCACCCCAGTGAGCCTGTCCCTTGGCTTCCTGCCGCACAGCCCTTGAGGCCTAGTCAGAGGAAGACCAGGGCCAATTAGCAGGTGACTGTCACTCAGCAGCTCCTCCTGCCCTGGCCTAAGGGCTGCAGTGGCTGCAGCTTGCATTTGCTCTGCTTCCACACACCCCTAAGACAGTGCAGACCTCCAACCCTCCAGGCTCCTCCAGGTGGTTTTCCAGGTTCTCAAGTCGGTTGCAGCATTCTCTGTAACAATGCTCACTGAGGATGCCTCACTGAGGCAAGGAAAAATGGACAAAATCATTAAACATATAACTGCACGGAATATAGCCCTGCCAACCGTTTATCACAGTTTAAAAATACGCTTCACTTCCTCTTATAAATGAAAAAAAAAAAAAAAAACTATACTGAACAGGATGTCTTCCACAATTTTTAGCAAGAGCATGACACTTCTAAGAGTTCTGCTAGCTGATTTTGCCTATGACCTTCTCTGGGAAAAAACAGTTCAATTAACTGTTGTATTAAAGAGCCATTTGCTGTGAAGAGAGGACTCATCTTGATTCCATCTCATTTTCATAATCCTTCGAGACACCTTACACATAATGGAAAACAAATAAATATGCCAGACAATTTATTGAGTCACACAGCAGTCCGTCCCCTTTTCTCTCCTATACTTATCTTGCCATTTCTGGTTGAATGTATTATCCTCTGGGTGAACACAGTATTTTAAAATTATTTTTGAAGGAAGCTTAACAGGGATAGAAATAATCCAATTAAAAATAGTCTTGTTCCTGCAGTTTTGTCACCTATTGTAGAAATGTAATTCTTCCATAACTTTGGCAGATAAACACATTGTAAGAGACAGACTGAGAAAAACTAAAGCTTAAGACATAGTCACTAGAGACAATTGTGTCTTTCACAAATGATAATTTCTTACAATTTTTTTTCTGTGAAAATTCTAACATGTCTCCACTGATAAAACTCCATGGTCCTCTAATAAAATATCTTCTGCTTACTTTGATATGAATAACCAGCCAATCCCAGCCAGTGGACTCTCTGTAGTTTTACTCTGTCAGTTAGCATTTACTTTCCAGATGTTTATGGTTGTTGATTTTAAATATATGAACACTGTTAAACATCAGCTATTATTTAAAGAATTATTTTATACATTTGGGAAAAATTATTTTAAAACCTTATTTCTATGTGAGATAGAAATTTTTATTTTAGCTTACCCTTTTTCACCTCAGGCAAAATTTATAATTTAATTTAAGTTACAAAAATACGTTGCAGAAATATGTTGTGAAATCGGACAGATTTGGAGTATAAACAGCAAACACAGGATACACAGACACATGTGATCTTACATATACTTGCAGAAGACAAGTTGCTAAAGCCAAGAGGTTACCTGAATTTAATTCATTTTAGAAAATTTTTTGTTACTTTCTTTATACTTCAATGACTAATATGAAAGGCCCAGAACTCCTGGCAGTAATATGCTATAACCGGTTGTGATTTTTACTACAAAACTGCTGACCTACCTACTAGCTGTATCCCTGCAAGATATTCTGTGAGAAGCAACCTCATTTAAACTTCTCTGGGTTCACTCCCGCATCCTCGGTAGAGATCGCCCTGTGATTTCAGACTTCATCTGGGAAAATGGCCCCTTTTTCCAGTTCACATTGTGATGTGTTGGCAGCATGAATTCATCTTCCTACAGAATCTATTTTACATTATGAGCATGTAGCAAGGGGGAAGGTGGCAGTGAATACTGTCCTTCTGCATCACATTTACCATGCCTGCGAGAGCGAGAACAGAATGAAAGTTTATGATTTCTCAGTGATGCAAACCAAGTAGAAACCCGAGAGCTGGAAGATCCACATCACACAGAGGGCAAGCTGAGGAGCCGGAGAACTGTGTGGAGACTCAGGAAGCTGCGAAGGAGAGCAGTAGAGGAAGAAAGGAGCAATGGATGGTGTAAAAGGCCATTAAGAGACCAAAGAAAATAAAGTAGAACCTACTACTCCTTTGAGTTTATGAGTCAGAGAATTTTTGTTACTTAAAAAGTGATAAATAGTGGGGCCGGTGCTGTGGTGTAGCACGTAAAGCCACCACCTACAGCGCCGGCATCCCATAGGGGTGCCGGTTCGAGACCCGGCTGCTCCACTTCTGATCCAGCTCTTTGATGTGGCCTGGGAAAGCAGTAGAAGATGGCCCAAGTCCTTGGGCCCCTGCACCTGTGTGGGAGACTCAGAGGAGGCTCCTGGTTCCTGGCTTTGGATTGGCACAGCTCTGGCTGTTATGGCCATCTGGGGAGTGAACCAGCAGACAGATACCTCTCTTTCTTTCTCTTTCTCTCTCTCTGCCTCTCCTTCTCTCTCTGTGTAACTGTGACTTTCAAGTAAAATAAATAAATCTTTTAAAAAATGAAAGAGTGACAAACAGCAAGTATCATATAAGAGGTTCAAATGAGATAGAATTTTTATAAAAAGAATGCAGGTTAAAAGGGGTCTGTTCTGTAAGTTTGAAAGAATTAGCTCTTTGAGAGTTTTAGTTGTATCATGGCTTTTTATAAAAATGCATAATCTAATCCAGGGCTTCAAGCTTTTAATAGAAAATCTTATGTAATTTTTACATAAATATTTACAAATTTTATAAGTCATGATGTAAACAGATCACTGTATTTTCTTATTCAATTTGAATGAATTCATTACTTAGCAACACATATCTTACAGAGGTGCTTTATCCAATATAATTGGATATTTAATGAATTTTCAGTTTAAATTAAGGTATAGCTATGAGCCAATGTATTTTGTGATTTTTTTGTTTATAATGATGTTAGTATAGTAAAGATTCTGGATAATAAAACAGTTGTGTTTCTGGCCACATGTTTTATGAGTGCAGTCACATTTCTTTTCACATGTGCTTAGTGGTGCATTGTCAGTGTACACGACCTTGTTTTGGGGCATCATTTTTCTTTGCACAAATGGGTATTAGAATTTTACTCCTGCCCACAACTCCATAAGTTTCCTACAATCTAATTTTGATGATGCATTGCAATTCACACATATCCACTCTAATTTTGTTGCTTTGTCTTAATTTATGTAACTGACAAAAACATAATTCTAAAGCATAAGCTAGATGCTAAAAGTTAAAAAAGCTTCTTGGATCCCATTATGTCTTACCCATATTTCTAGATATTAAGTTTTTATTTGATAAAGGTAAGGTCCATACAGTCTCACATGAACACTGGTGATACAAACAGCCCGGGAAGGAGAGAAGGGAAACTACAAAGGCAGTCCATGAATCCACTCCATCTGTCTGTCTGTGCAAAAAGGCATGGCAAGACGTGGCTAAAGGCTACTTCTTCACAACAAAGAGTCCTATCTGATTTGACAGCACAAGTTATTCCTCATTCTCTCAATGAATAAATAGGGAAAGAAGCCAAAAATCAAGGTCTAGAAATTTCACCAGAAAATTTGGGAAAGGAAGTGGTAAAAGGGATGATTTGGAGAGAAATGCATATTTTTTTTTAATGTGGTAAATGCTCAAGTTGTTGAGGTTTTGGGAAACCAGACCAGACAAAGCTTTCTACGTACATTGAGTAAGTCATGGATGGGGAAATATGGACTAAATAGAAAGCAAAACACGTGCATTTGAACAGTATGCTACTTTAAGATATAACACACACACACACACACACACAAAACAGTCTCTATGCAAAGGCCAAGAAGACTCAGGAGCACTTCCTACGGTGTCCTGATGTTAGTTAGAGTTCAGTGTTATTTCCCATATTTTCTGATTCACACAATGTGCTCATCAAAGGACACTGATCTGTGTAGTGGAGAGAGCGGTGGGATTTTTCAGGGTGCTTCACGTTAAATTTCTAGATGGTTTAGGCTACAATTTTTCTCATGTTATTTCCTAACATTTTATATATGCAATATCAGCAGTGTACCCACTATTTGTTAGTTGTTACTGACTTTATTATTATTTCCTCTAAACTAAATGCTTTTATAGATCAGAAGAGAAGCAAATTAAGTTCCTAGAATTTGACTAGACAATATTGACACCCATAATCTTATCGCTTCCCCTTTTTTCCCTTGATTCAGCAAAGTGGCATAAAACCACAATTCAAATACCAATCTGATTTTGACTTTTCATAGTCTGGTACAAGTAAGATTTAAACACACACATACACACACACACAATGAGTGTTGGCTTTATGCTTCTCTTCTATACATCTCAATTTCCTGTGATACTTTATAATTTGGCTCCAAATTTTGGACTTTTATCATTCAGCAAAAATTTGCACATAGTACACAGACTATTTTTATCCCTACATCTCTATTTGATTGAGGTTTATGGAGAGTTTAACTGCTTTGTAATTACTGATGATAAGTCACAAAGCCTGGAAAATGTGTGCATGTGTGTGTGTGCGTGTGTGTGTTCTCCACATCCTTCATGAGAAAATGAACATTCAATGGCATTATTGCAAATGTTATAGCTTGAACATAGTCATATTTTTCTGACCTTTCAACATGACTTGTTAACTTTTAGATTTTGTTATCTCTAAAGAACCTTCACTAGAGAATACCTGAACAAAACACACTGCTTCGTAAAAACTCAGTTCTCTTAAAATTTTCTGCTCCTGTTGTTCTACTGAACAGGGCAGAGTAAGTTAAGTACAAACAAGACAGTTTTAAAATTTGAAGTAAAACGCATCAGATAATTTTTGTGCTAAATATGAATAGAAATTACTCAGCTTTAAGGATGTTTGAGGCACAGACAGCTGGTAGCAGATGTGAGAACACTGAAGAACTGGGAGTTTCTCTAGATCTTATTTTATCTGCAGATTCTGCTATAACTCTTCAAGATGCAAAAATATATTTTTACCATTCTCAAAAAATTTAATCTTCACTTTGAATTCTATCTATAGTTGAAATACTGCTTACAAATGAGGAACATAACACATAATCTAATCACTCACATAAAAATAGAGTCTACAAATATGGTCAAGCGTCTTCATTTGAAAAGATCTATAAAAGGAATCGACTGCTCAGAGAAGACTCTTTGTACTCAATTCCAAGAAAAATTATGAAATAATAAAACCATCACACAATATTAAATCTGCCAATTTAGAAAAAAAGGATGAAGAACACAGATTGATACATTTGAAAGAACATATAAAGTCTAGGGAAACATTTCTTATGTTTTGGTTATCATGCAGTGATTCCTTTAGACTCTGTCTATTAGATTTTGGGTTGTTATTTAGCAACTGTGTTCTCAGAGACCTGACAATATGTTGGCCATAGTTCAGATTTATTATCTATAGCTCAAAAATTCATACTAAAAATGTTAGTCGTTTAAATAATGTGATTCTCAGATTCACGATTCATTTTGTTACATCAAAAATATCAGAAAGATATTTCAAAACACAGTTGTGTTTACTGGTTTTCAGGGAGTAACTTTCATGTAAGTGCTTTCTTTGAACTGCCTGATACTGAAGAAAAATAACCCATAACATTTTGCAAACAGCCAGGTTTAAGCTTAAAGGTTAATTATTACTTAAAACAGTGTAACCAAAAACAGTTTTTCTGGGGGCCTGCGTTTGGTACAGGGGTTAAGTCACGTCTTGGGACACACACATCCCATTTGGGAGGGCTTGGGTTCCAGTCCCAGCTGCACTCTTAATTACAACTTCTGTTAATGTGCGCACCACCCAGGGAAGTAGCTGGTGATGGTACTTCGATCCCTGTCACCCACAAGGGAGACCCAAATGGAATTCCTGGAGCCTGGCTCTCCCTGGCCTAGATGTGGCTTTTGTTGGCAGTTTGAGAGTGAACCAGCAAACGGAAGCTCTCTGCATCTTTGTATGTGCTTGTGTGTCTGTCTTTCTCTCTCACTCTCTGCTTCTCAAATGAAATGAAAAGAAACAATTTTTTTCAAAAACAAAAGAAAACCAGCTGTGCTATTTGAAGTGTGATAAAATTAATTGCAAAGAAACAACATTATTTTCTGTAGCTGGCATTTTTTGTTCGCTTTCAGAACATTTTTAATGATGATTCTTCCAGGACATTTTAAAACATTCCATCTAAAAGAGCGTAAGTTTCTAGGACAAAGTGATAGTAGCTACTGGTGAAATCTAAAGTATCACCATCTTCCATTAAAACTTGCATGAAAATGCACGTATGTAACACTTTGCTAAAGAACTAACATTAGTTTAGATTTAATTGTCTGAGTAGTATGAAAACTTCATAAATTTTCAAGTCACAAAGGAAACTGTAAAACCAAACCCAGTAATAAACAGCAAAATATTGTCAACACCACTTGGAGATGTACCATTTTCAAAGACCAAACACTAATCATAGGGGCAGGCATAGTGGTGTAGTCGATAAAACTGCCACTTGCGATGCCAGCATCCCTTCGGGGCACCTGTTCCTATCCTGGCTGCTCCACTTCTGAGCCAGCTCCTTGCTAATGGCCTGGGAAAAGCAGCCCAAGATGGCCCAAGAACTTGGGCCCCTGCAACCCACATGGTAGCCCAGGATGAAACTCTTGTCTCCTGGCTTTGGTCTGGCCCAGTGCTGGCCATTGCAGCCATGTGGGTAGAGAAACAGTTGCTGGAAGATCTCTCTCACTCTGTCTCTCCTTCTCTCCCTATAGCTCTGACTTTCAAATAAATAAATCTATTTTAAAAAAACTAATCATAACATTCTTTCAAATGAGAACGATAACTAGGAAACAGAGTAACAAAATCTAGTATACAGGCCAGCGCCGCGGCTCAATAGGCTAATCCTCCGCCTTGCAGCGCCGGCGCACCGGAATCTAGTCCCAGTTGGGGCACCGGATTCTGTCCCGGTTGCCCCTCTTCCAGGCCAGCTCTCTGCTGTGACCAGGGAGTGCAGTGGAGGATGGCCCAAGTGCTTGGGCCCTGCTCCCCATGGGAGACCAGGAGAAGCACCTGGCTCCTGCCATCGGATCAGTGCGGTGCGCCGGCCGCAGCGCGCCTACCATGGCAGCCATTGGAGGGTGAACCAATGGCAAAAAGGAAGACCTTTCTCTCTGTCTCTCTCTCTCACTGTCCAGTCTGCCTGTCAAAAAGAAAAAAAAATCTAGTATACAAAAACTCCATCTAGGTAATTAATGCAAATGTGTCATAAAAATTAACAAAAAGACAATAATAATAAAATATGTAGTTACTGGTGTACAAAACCCAAAATCTATCAAAATGTAGAGTATAATAAGTGAGTGAGGCCAAATAAAATAACACTTGAATGTTCATTTTTTAAATATAATATAAATAGGTAAGTTTTTGTTATTGATGGGTAGAATCATTGAATTTTTTTTAAAGCCAACCACTAGGAATGAACATACAAGAATATTTTCTAAATTATGAGTGGGATCAAAGTAAAAATTGTTTATAGAGGAAAAGACTAAAAAAGTAAAATCAACAACTGAAAATCAGAGATTATCTGGGAAATATCAATTATAACCATAAAACAGATGCAGTGCCTAAATTTATATAAAATATAATTTATAGAATGTACATATGTATGTGTGTACATTTATGGATAAATGGATTTACACACACAAGCACATGCAACTTAAATTTGATGTTAAAAATGAAATCTTGGTAGATATTGTTTTCTGGGAAATATTCAATTTAAAAAAGCACAACTAAACATCAAAGTATATAGAGGAAAAGACAGATATTGGAAAGATTTGTAAAAAAATTCTTCCAGAAAAACTGTATTAATTTAGTCTTTTATATGACAATTAATCTAAAAATTAGAAAGGATTCTTTGGTAATAATATCAAAGCATTTTTATTATGATTGTTTTACTATAAAATGTAACAGCATATGGGAGCCGGTGCTGTAGCTCAGTAGGTTAATCCTCCTACTGCAGTGCTGGCATCCCATATGGGTGCCAGTTTAGTTCCCACTGCTCCTCTTCCAATTCAGCTCTCTGCTATGGCCTGGGAAAGCTGTAGAAAATGGTCGAAGTGCTTGGGCCCCTGCACCTGTGTTGGAGACATGGAAGAAGCTCCTGGCTCCAAATTGACTCGACTTTGGCCCTTGTGGGCATTTGGAGAGTAAACCACCAGATGGAAGACCTCTCTCTCTATTTCTCCCTCTTACTTCTGTAATTCTACTGCTCAAATAAATAAGTAATTTTAAAAAATGTAATAGCATAGACCATATATTCATGATTCTCTTGGCACAACAACAAATTGTAAAAGTAAAATAAGATAATAATCTCTTTAGGGGTAAAATATTCTTTTTTGTTATTTTCCTTTTTCATAAATAACTTAAAAACATCCAGTCAAAAGAAAATACTGGGCCGGCGCCATGGTTTACTTGGCTAATCCTCCGCCTGTGGCACTGGCACACCGGGTTCTAGTCCTGGTTGAGTCGCCGGCTCTATCCCGGTTGCTCCTCTTCCAGTCCAGCTCTCTGCTGTGGTCAGGGAAGGCAGTGGAGGATGGCCCAAGTGCTTGGGCCCTGCACATGCATGGGAGACTAGGAGGAAGCACCTGGCTCCTGGCTTCGGATTGGCACAGTGCCAGCCATTGCGGCCATTAGGGGAGTGAACCAATGGAAGGAAGACCTTTATCTCTGTCTCTCTCTCACTGTCTATAACTCTCTCTCTGTCTCTCTCACTGTCTATCTCTGCCTGTCCAAAAAAAAAAAAAAATGAAGCACATTAATAAGGAGAGTTCAAATTATCATAGTACAACAGGAAAAACAGTCTATAAGTTAGAGTAATTCCAGGTGGTTTTATTGCCTATTGAACACAGGACAAATTCTTTTTTCAAATTGTTACATGTTTATTTTATTTATTTGAAAGGCAAAGACAGAGAGAACTCCCATCTATTGGCTCACTCTTCAAATGTCTACAACAGTCAGGGTTGCGGCAGGCCTAAGCGAGGAGCCTGGCACTTAATCCAGATCTTTCAGATGTGTAGCAAGGATCCAAGAGCTTGAACCAAAACTTGTTGCTTCCCAGGGCACATATCAGCAAGAGGCTGTTCTTAGGAGCAGAGCCAGGAGCACTGCCAGCAGATACCACGGGGTGTCTTTACTATTCTGCCAAAGACTCACCTCAGCTGTTGCAGGCCTTTATGGACTGAATCATGGATGGAAAATAGCTTTCAATTAAATAAAATAAATAATTTTTAAATGTTTAAGCAAAATAAATGCCAAAAGAGAAAGAGATCTTAGAAATGAAAACAAAGAAACTAAACCTATGGTACTATAGCTGATTGGTTGTCTATGTGCACATGGAAAATCTAACCCCTTCTTGCTTTAGAAATAGCTTTGTGGGAACACAGAGAAACTCACTAGTTTTTATATTCTGCATGTGATTGTTTTCCCATTACAGTCATAGAATAGAGTGTGGCTAAAAATGCCTATGTTACTAACGATTTGGCCCTTTATACAAACAGTGTGTCAACATTTAGTATAGAGGAATTCCAAATGAACATGTTAACTAACAACATACTAGCTATAGAATTCAAATTAACCAATCTTTAGTTAGACAGAAGTTTTTGGGGCCAGCACCATGGCTCACTTGGCTAATCCTCTGCCTGTGGTGCTGGCACTCTGGGTTCTAGTACCGGTTGGGGTGGCGGATTCTGTCCCGGTTGTTCCTCTTCCAGTCCAGCTCTCTGCTGTGGCCTGGGAGGGCAGTGGAGGATGGCCTAGGTGCTTGGGCCCTGCACCCTCATGGGAGACCAGGAGGAAGCACCTGGCTCCTGGCTTCAGATTGGTGCAGCGAGCCGGCCATAGTGGCCATTTGAGGGGTGAACCAATGGAAGGAGGACCTTTTTCTCTGTCTCTCTCTCACTGTCTAACACTGCCTGTCAAAAAAAAAAGTTTTTGGGCTTTGTAATAAATAAATAAACAAACAAATTCATTATGACATAAAGGGTATAAGCTTCTTGACATAATTGAAGATAAAAAATTTAAATCCCTAATAATTAATTTAAAAAGCTGCCACATATATAAATACATCATTATTCCATAGTTTGAAATGATTTTTTTTTTTTTACCACTATACGTCAGAAGGTTTCACCTTATCAATGGTTAGAGGGTACTTCAAAATTTTGTGAAAAAGTGCATTTAATAAAAATCTTTTACAGATTTCCAAACTGTTTTTTGCATTAGAATAAACATCTTGCAATTGCATTTTCCATGAACTTTTTGGAGTACCCTCTTATTCACAGCTGAATATACTTGGTGCATAATGGGTACACTACTGAAATGTGTCATAATCAAATTAGAAAAAACATGCATTCTTTGAATTACAAAGTCTTCAGTGTCACTTCTCCCACAGAAAAGCCTTCCCTTCAGAGCCCTGGTCTTTTCAAGCAGTGACCTGGCAAACAGTAGGTGCTCTATAAATGTAAGTCAAATAAATCAATTTCTTCTGGAAAAAGTTTTGTAACCTATATTTCTTCTTACCCACTGCCTTGTGGAAGGAAGACTTTTGTAGTTGTTCCCTTTTCTGCAGACATTTGGCAGGCAAACAAACACAGCCCATGGACATTATATTAATCATAAGCACACAATTTCCAGAGATTGTGTTTCACTTGAAGCTAATGAAGCAGCCATGGCTGGTTAGCTTCTGATTACTTTAAGTTTCTATGGCTGATCTTTCCATTTACATAGATTGTGAATCTGTTCCTCAGACATTGAATTTATCCAGAAACAGTCTCTCTTTCCATGGCTTTAAGTGAATATTGATTTTTTTCCTTTTAGTTTTAAAAGCTATAAATTGAGTTTTTAAATGTATGCATGATCATTATGAGAAGTAAATAGTGCAAGTAAAATGACTTACTTTCATTAACCCAGTGGAGTGGCCAATGGCCAGTTCCTTTTTTTACATGAAATCTTGTTCCCTTTTTTGGTTGGTTCAATACCAATAGGAATAGTGCATGCTAGCTCTATTCAGAGTTCATCATATCATAGATGTCCTATAGCTCTCAGGGAGATTACCACTATTCTAAGGCAAAAATTTCCTGCATATTATCCAAAAACTGCCCATTGGTTCTCTCAGAAGTAGGGGATGTTTTCCAGAAGCATGCTGAATTCTCCTGATTGCTGATAGGGAATTTGACAAAAAAAAAAAAAAAAAAAAGATGTCCTATAGCTGATCAATTCAGAAGCTGAGAGAAAAAAGAAAGAATGTAGACAGCAGTCTGGTTCCTTAAAAATAATTTATAATTTTTTAAAATTTTTTATTTAATTTTTTTTGACAGGCAGAGTGGACAGTGAGAGAGAGACAGAGAGAAAGGTCTTCCTTTTCTGTTGGTTCACCCTCCAATGGCCGCCGTGGCTGGCACGCTGCGGCCGGCACATCACGCTGATCCAATGGCAGGAGCCAGGTGCTTCTCCTGGTCTCCCATGGGGTGCAGGGCCCAAGCACTTGGGCCATCCTCCACTGCACTCCCTGGCCACAGCAGAGAGCTGGCCTGGAAGAGGGGTAACCGGGACAGAATCCGGCGCCTGGACCGGGACTAGAACCCGGTGTGCCGGCGCCGCAAGGCAGAGGATTAGGCTGTTGAGCCACGGCGCTGGCCCAGTAATTTATAATTTTGGAGGTTAAGAAAAAGCCATCCTAATTCTTTGTCATCTGTTCATATTTAAAAATTAAATAAACAGGCCGGCGCCGTGGCTCAACAGGCTAATCCTCCGCCTTGCGGCGCCGGCACACCGGGTTCTAGTCCCGGTCGGGGCACCGACCCTGTCCCGGTTGCCCCTCTTCCAGGCCAGCTCTCTGCTGTGGCCAGGGAGTGCAGTGGAGGATGGCCCAAGTGTTTGGGCTCTGCACCCCATGGGAGACCAGGATAAGCACCTGGCTCCTGCCATCGGAACAGCGCGGTGCGCCGGCCGCAGCACGCTACCGCGGCGGCCATTGGAGGGTGAACCAACGGCAAAGGAAGACCTTTCTCTCTGTCTCTCTCTCTCACTGTCCACTCTGCCTGTCAAAAAAAAAAAAAAATTAAATAAACAAATCATTGGGGGAATATGTCTTAATTATTTTAAAAGGAACAATATATTATTTATTTTTTATATAGTACTCCCTGTTATTGGTATTTCCCTTACTTTTTCCTAAGAATCAGCTTTATTACCGCTTTTCTTTAACCACCAAAATTGGTTGAAGCACGAAAGTAAGTGCTGTAAAGGGCTTCTGTAACCTAAATCTACACGGTAACAGATCAGCTAAGACCCTTTGATAAGATCATGGAGAGATTTGAAGAAGCCACTCCTATAACTTCTCAGCTAGACATAAAGATTTTAAGAAGTTAAGGGCATCATATCTTAGCTCCTTGACTTTTCAAGTAAGAAGAGAGAGGAATGTAGATGGAAGACACACATAGATGTGGCTTTGTCTAATAGGGAAGATTATATTCCAGTACACAGGGAGCCCACAACTTTTCAAGGATTTGTATCTTGGACTGAAAAGAACAGATATTATTTAAAGTGAAAAGAGGCTTATTGTGCCCCAATCTTCTTTGGAGAGAAAACAATCTAAATCAACTATTCAGATGCAAATGTAGGTCACTTCTCATAACAGTGACTCACAGGATGGAACCAGAATTAATTACAGAGGGAACAGCCAAAAGCCCTGGAGAACTGCTCTTGGGGAGCCAAACTTGATTCTAGTTTATAGTTTGCCCTAGTCCCAGATCATGAGGAACTGGTCAACATAAGGGGAAAGAAAAGGTACTTGATAAAAGTCAGTACATGACTCAATTAAAAAAAGTAAATGCACAGTACATTAGAGATATATGTGAACTTTTAGAGCTTAATGAAAAAAAAGCAATTAGAAAAATAAAAAAATGAGAAGCAAAAAGGAGGAGAAGTAATTAGAAAAATAAAAAATAGTGGTGTGTTGGAGATTTATGGGATACCATCAAATGATCCAACATATGGGTCTTAGGAGTTCCTGAAGTTACAGAGACAGAATGGATCAGAAGACCCTTTTAGTGAAATAATTACAGAAAAATTCCCCAATTTGGAGAAAAAAAGGGACATCCACATATAGGAAGTACAAAGAACTCTTAATAGATATGACCAGAAAAGGTCTTCACCATGACACACTGTAGTCAAACTCTCCACAGTAAAACATAAAAAAAGATTCTAACATGTGCAAGAAAGAAATGCCAGGTTACACTCAGAGCACCTCCAATTAGACTCACAGTGGACTTCTCATCAGAAACCCTATAGGCTAGGAGAGAATGGAACCTGTCAACCCAGAATACTATACCCCGCAAAGCTCTCATTTATAAATCAAGGTTAAATAAAGACCTCGCAAAACAAACAGAAACTAAAAGAATTTGTCACCACTCGTCCAGGCTTACAAAAGATGCTTATGGATATGCTACACAGAGAAACACAGAAATATGATCATTATTATGAAAGAAGGTGAAGGTAGAAAATATCCCAGTAAAAGTACAAAGGAAATCAAAAGTGAACAATAGGAATATTTATGGAAAAATGGTAGGGCCAAATCATCACTTATCACTTTCATCTTAAATATACGTGGTCTCAATTCTCCAGTTAAACGATCCAGACTGACTGAATGGATTAAAAAACAAAACCCATCTATTTGCTGCCTATAAGGAAGCACACCTCTTGACAAGAGCTGCCAAGGTTACAGAAGGCTTTTGAATTCACAATCTCCATCAGGTTTTTCTGCTAAGCTCAGGGCCGGTGCAGACCTGAGGTCGCCCTGCTTATGACGTATGTCCAAAATGGCGCCTGCTCTTTGTCTTGCTCGCCTTTGAGGGGTGAGCGGAGAGAGAGAAACTCGTGTCCGTATCAGTCACTTTTTTTTTCTCTCTCTCTCTTTCTTCTAGTTAGCCTGGTGAACTTTTCCCCACGGAGTTTCAAGCCTCGTTCCCTCTAGTCTCCTCTTTCCGCTTGCCTGCTGGTGTCTCGGGCTATTGAGGTTCAGCTCACCTCGCGTTCCAGCGCTGGTGTGTTGAGTCTGCCACTGGTGTCCCGAACTTGGGCTCCCACACTCTCCACGCAGGTCCACTGTGAATCACTAGTTCCGGAAGAGTTTCCTCTGCTGTTTCATCCCCTACTCTTCCTTGACCCTGCAGTATCTCCACTTTTATTAACCTGTGTCTTGCCGAAAAATATCAATGTGCTCCCTTCCTATTCCGCCATCTTGCCGATCACAATCTCCATCAGTATGTAGACAACGCCATAAGTAAAGTGGAAGTTCTCTCCTCCCTTCGGAGAAAAGTACATCTTTCTTTGGTGGCCACTTCTTTCCAAAGGGGTCATACTCACAGAAATCCTTCATGTAGGATGATGACGATGATGATGATGATTTTTACCACAATGCCTTGGCTTTCCATACCTGAACTGCTCTCACGGGCTTTTCAGCCAGACCAGAATGCCTTAAGTGCTGGTTCTGGAACAGAGTGATATTTAAAGCCATTGTCATTCTATGAGTCCGTTGTGTGGACTGATTCACATGTTGGAACATTCTCTCCTTTTTAATTCTATCTATTATTATTACCAGACACTTGATCCTATTTATATGATCTCTTTAACACTTGTCCCTACCAATATGTTCATGTTAACACTTAATATGATTACTTTAACATTTAAGATGACATTTTTACCACCCAGCTTAAAGGGATTTAGAGTTACAAGACAGGTTTTTAAACTGTACACTTATAAGTAACTAAATAGGAATGTATGTAGAACTATACAGCTTTACAGTTACAAACTTTCTCCTTCCTCTCTTATTACCACTCTTTTACTGTGATCTATTTTCAATTGAGTTGATACACATATATTACTCTATGTTAAGTAAGGAATTCAACAAGTAGTGTGAAGAGGAAAAAAAATTGTCCCTTGACAGTAAAGACAAGGGCTATACAAGTCACTGCTCCTCAAAGTGTAAACTTCACTTGTACAGATTTCCTTTTAGGTGCTCTATTACTTATATCAGGGAAGACACACGATATTTGTCCCTTTGGGACAGGCTCATTTCACTAAGTATGATGTTTTCCAGATTCATCCATTTTGTTGCAAATGACCAGATTTCATTTTTTTTAACCACTGTGCAGCATTCCATAGAGTACATATTCCATAATTTCTTTACCCAGTCTTCAGTTGACAGGCATTTGATTCCATGTCTTAGCTATTGTGAACTGAGTTGCAATAAACATGGGGGATGCAGATACCTCTTTTATTTGCTGATTTCATTTCCCTTGGGTAAATTCCCAGGAATGCCATGGCTGGGTCATATGGCAGGTCTATATTCATATTTATGAGGTATCTGTCTTCCACATTCCCACCAGCAGTGGATTAGGGTGCCTTTCCCCCCACATCCTCACCAATATTTGTTGCTTGTTGATTTCTGTATGAAAGCCATTCTAACTGAGGTAAGGTGAAACCTCATGGTGGTTTTGATTTCCATTTCCCAGATGGCTTGTGATCCTGAACATTTTTTCATGTGTCTGTTGGCCATTTGGACTTCCTCTTTTGAGAAATGTATGTTTAAGTCCTTTGCCCATTTCTTAACTGGGTTGTTTGTTCTGTTACTGTGGAGTTTCTTGATCTCTTTGTAGATTCTGTTTATTAATCCTTTATCAGTTACATAGTTTGCACATAATTTCTCTCGTTCTATTGGTTGCCTCTTCACTTTCCTGTTTCTTTTGCAGTTCAGAAGCTTCTCAATTTGATGTAATCCTATTTGTTAATTTTGGCTTTGATAACCTGTGCCTCTGGAGTCTTTTCCAAGAACTCTGCCTGTGCCAATGTCTTACAGGGTTTCCCCAATATTCTCTAATAATTTGATGGTATTAGGTTAGATTTAGGTCTCCAATTCACTTTGAATGGATTTTGTGTAAGGTGTAAAGTAAGCATCCTAATTCATACTTCTGCATGTGGAAAGCCAGTTTTCCCAGCACCATTTGTTGAAGAGACTGTCCTTTCTGCAGGGATTGGTTTTAGCTCTTTGGTCAAATATAAGTTAGTTGCGGGGCCGGCACCATGGCTCACTTGGTTAATCCTCCAACTGTGGCACTGGTATCCCATATGGGTGTTGGGTTCTAGTCCCAGTTGTTCCTCTTCCAGTCCAGCTCTCTGCTGTGGCCCCGGAGGGCAGTGGAGGATGGTCTAGGTGCTCGGGCCCCTGCACCCGTATGGGAGACCAGGAAGAAGCACCTGGCTCCTGGCTTCAGATTGGCATAGCTGCATCTGTAGCAGCCATTTGAGGGGTGAACCAATGGAAGGAAGACCTTCTGTCTCTCACTAACTCTGTCAAATAAATAAATAAATAAATGTGATTACTGAGATGGCTGTTTAAAAAAATATAAGTTAGTTGTAGATGGTTGGATTGATTTCTGGTGTTTCTATTCTGTTCCACTGTTTATCCATAGGTTTTTGTACCAGTACCAGGCTTTTTTGATTATAACTGCCTTGTAGTATGTCTTGAAATCTGGTAATGTAATGTTTCCAGCTTTGTTTTTGTTGTATAAGATTGCTTAGTGATTAAGGGTCTCCTGTGTTTCCATATGAATTTGAGCATCATTCTTTGTATATCTGCAAAGAATGTCTTCGTTATTTTGATTGGTATCATATTGAATCTGTAAATTGATTTTGGAAGAATGGACATTTTATTGATATTGATTCTTCTAATTCATGAACATGGAAGATTTTTCCATTTTTTGGTATTTTCTTCTAGTTCTTTCTTTAGTGTTTTGTAATTCTCATTGTAGAGATCTTTGACATCCTTGGTTAAATTTATTCCAAGGTATTTGATTTTTTTGTAGCTATTGTGAATGCTATTGACCTTAGAAGTTCTTTCACAGCCTTGGCAGTATCTGTGTATACAAAGGCTGTTTATTTTTGTGTATTGATTTTACATCTTGCTACTTTACCAAACTCTTCTATGAGTTCCAATATTCTCTTGGTAGAGTCTTTGTATAGAACCATGTCATCTGCAAATAGGGATAGTTTGACTTCCTGCTTCCCAATTTGTATCCTTTGATTTCTTTTCCTTGCCTAATGGCTCTGGCTAAAACTTCCAGTACTATATTGAATAGCAACGGTGGGAGTTGGCATCCTTTTCTGGATCTCAGTGGGAATGCTTTCAACATTTTCCCCATTCTATAGGATGCTGGCCATGGGTTTTTCATGAACTGTTCTGACTGTATTGAGGAATGTTCCTTCTATACCCAATCTGCTTAGAGTTTTCATCATGAAAGGGTGTTGTATTTTATCAGATGCTTTCTCTGCATCTATTGAGATAATCATATGGTTTTTCTTCTGCAGTTTGTTAATGTGGTGTATCACATTGATTTGTGAATGTTGAACCATCCCTGCATACCAGGGATAAATCCCACTTGGTCTGGGTGGATGATCTTTCTGATGTATTGTTGGATTCAATTGGCCAGAATTTTGTTGAGGGTTTTGTGTCTATGTTCATCAAGAAAATCATCTGTAGTTCTTTTTCTCTGTTTTATCTTTTTCAACTTTAAGAATGAAGGTGACAGTGGCTTCATAGAAATAATTTTGGAGAATTCCCTCCATTTCAACTGTTTGAATAACTTGACAAGAATTGGAGTTATTTCTTCTTTAAATTTCTGGTAAAATTCGAGCTGAGACTCAAACCAGCAACCATATGGGATGCCAGCACTGCAGGCAGAGGCTTAACCTGCTACTCCACAGCACCAGCCCCATGGCATAGTTCTAAAAAAGATACCTTTCATAGGAGCAGCAAGATGGCGGAATAGGAAGGGAGCACACGATAAGTCCGGGTGAGAGACAGGTTAATAAAAGTGGAGATACTGCAGGGTCAAGGAAGAGTAGGGGAAAAAACAGCAGAGGAAACTCTTCCGGAACTAGTGATTCACTGTGGACCTGCGTGGAGAGTGTGGGAGCCCAAGTTCGGGACACCAGTGGCAGACTCAACACACCAGCGCTGGAACGCGAGGTGAGCCGAACCTCAATAGCCCAAAACACCAGCGGGCAAGCGGAAGGAGGAGACTAGAGTGAATGAGGCTTGAAACTCCGTGGGGAAAAGTTCACCAGGCTAACTAGAAGAGAGAGAGGAAAAAAAAAAAGTGACTGATACGGACACGAGTTTCTCTCTCTCCGCTCACCCCTCAAAGGCGAGCAAGACAAAGAGCAGGCGCCATTTTGGTCATACGTCATAAGCAAGGCGACCTCAGGTCTGCACCGGCCCTGAGCCTAGCAGAAAAACCTGACTCTGGGGGGAGGGGTGAAATAACAGGAGATTAGCATCTAACTTAGCAACCCAGTGGGAGACTGCAGGAGAATTGGAGCCCACACTGAGGGCAGCACAGATTCCCTGTGTGGTCCTTGGGAAAGAGCTTCCAATCTCTGGCTCCTGTGGGTATATCATTTGCCTGCTAACTACCTCCAATTATATTCAGCTGTGCAGAATTACTTCCCTTTTGAATCAAAAAAAGAAAGAAAGATTTACCACACCTAACCTGGGAGTGTCTTCTTTGACACACCCTCAACCCTGAGGAACCAAACACAGCTCTCAGTCCACACTCATCTCAAGCCTCTAAGGCTCCACCGAAAGCAGACAGTCCACTTAATATAGAGCCATAGTGTAACAAGAAAAAAACACCACAGTGAAGAAACCAAATATCTCCAACATGCCAAACAACAAACGCAAAAACCGAGGTAACAAGAACAAGGAAGATACTATGACGCCCCCAAATGAAAAAGACACCCCAATTCAAGATTATGAAGATGATGAGATAGAAGAAATGCAAGAAGCGGATCTCAAAAAATTGATAAGAACATTAAGAAGTTCTCAAAAACAAATTCTTGAACTACAGAAATCCTTCATGGACAAGATAGAAAATCTCTCTCGTGAAAATGAAATATTAAGGAGGAATCAAAATGAGATGAAACAACTAGTAGAACAAGAAACTGTGATAGTGATGAGAATTCATAATGAAATGAAGAACTCAATAGATCAAATGACAAACACATTAGAGAGCCTTAAAAACAGAATGGGCGAAGCAGAAGAGAGAATATCAGACTTAATAAGACAGAGAACAGGAAAGGAAACAGGCAAACCAAAGAAAAGAAGAAGAAATTAGAAATCTAAAAAATATTGTCGGGAATCTACAGGACACTATTAAAAAACCCAACATTCAGGTTCTAGGAGTTCCTGAAGGCATGGAGAGGGAGAAAGGATTAGAAGGCATTTTCAGTGAGATACTAGCAGAAAATTTCCCAGGTTTGGAGAAGGACAGAGGCATCTTAGTACAGGAAGCTTATAGAACCCCTAATAAACATGACCAAAAGAGATCCTCACCACGACATGTTGTAATCAAACTCACCACAGTGAAACATAAAGAAAAGATCCTAAAATGTGCAAGAGAGAAACGTCAGATTACTCTTAGAGGATCTCCAATTAGACTCACAGCAGACTTCTCATCAGAAACCCTATAAGCTAGAAGGGAATGGCGAGACATAGCCCAGGTACTAAGAGAGAAAAACTGCCAGCCCAGAATATTATATCCTGCAAAGCTCTCATTTGTGAATGAAGGTGAAATTAAGACTTTCCATAGCAAACAGAAACTGAAAGAATTTGTTGCCACTCATCCTGCCCTGCAAAAGATGCTTAAAGATGTGTTACATACAGAAACACAGAAACATGGTCACCAATATGAAAGAAGGTAAAGGAAGGAAACCTCACAGCAAAAGATCACAGGAAGCTCAATTTCTCTTTGACATAGAATTAAACTCTGATGCTCTGTTACAGCAATGTGTTAAAGTAATCTATTATGTTCTCTTGATGTCTGTTAAATTCCAATTGTTCAAAAACAGCTGAATTTTAATTAAGAGCTATGGGTTATTTAAATATGTGCTTATTTTCAAAGATTTGAATAATCACCTGTAACAATGATCAAATTTGGTCTATATTATGTCATGATTTTAAGGAATCTTATTTCAACCAGATATTTTGGATTTTGAGCCTTCTTGGCATTCTTGACAGGCATTCAAAAAATCAAAGTTTCAAACAATCTGGTCTCTAAAATTTCCAGTAAATCCTGGACTCTGGTTCTTCCAGTTTGGGCCCAACTGAAAAAATCGAAAGACCTATGTCTCTCATCTTATAGAGACACTAACTAATCAGGCTATTTGGATTATATTAGAAGTACTGTCAAGATGTGATGTGGTACCAAACTTTAAGTTTCTATAATGGAAAATGCTATTAATACAAATGTTTGAGAATTAAAAAGTCTAATGATCTTGTGTTACTAGACATGATAGTTATATTAATGAGAAAGTCCCAGAGGCCTAAAGGGTTAAATAATTGTAAAATCCTACAGGTGCTTTCAAAAATACTGTGAAGTAAGCAAGTGCCTCTTGTTGGTTGATGAGTTTATAATTTTAAACATGGCGACTTAAAGTCTTTTGTCATCCACAGTTATATATGATTTGCTGCTCATAAAACTAAAGCATTGTTGGTTCTGGGTTTAGCTGTCCTCCTATAGGTTCCTATGGACTTTTCCCAGCCACTTCTATTGTATTCAGTACTTTGGGATGGCTTTGTAAACAAATGAAGCCAATAATGTATTAACAGTACCAACTGAGAGAAAGTATGGTTAACTGAGGTTACTAAAAACAAAAAGGAATTCAAATCAATTGGCAATCTACAAAAAGAGTTAAAGATTTTAAAATCTATTATTAAAATTGCTATATTGGTCTACTATGCTATGTTATATGTGTGTACATACTGTATGTCCACATGGGGAAATTGTATTAAGAGTTTTATTTTAAATGGCTTATAGATAAGATTGTCCATAAATTTAAGCTGCTAAAATCAATCAAAGATACATTTTAATTTGTGTGACCTGAATCTGTGTATCATATGCTTTAAACTTGTTGGTAGATAGAAACTAAAAACATTTTATATGGTTGTGCTTAAGTTTACTGGCTAAACAAACTACACCATGTTAGATATTTAAGAGGTGTTTTCAAATACATGATTCTTAAAATTTATAGAAGGCATTGGACTTTCTGGTAAATGTTTTCTTAAGTTGTTATCTAATGGTTGAAACTGTTTGCTAAGTATTCATGTGATATTGCTATTGTCAGCAAGCGATCTAGGACTTGCTCCCTCATTTCTCTATTCTAAGCCCAACTTGTTCTTTCATTTCTCTATTCTCTTCAAGGTAGGAAACTAATTCTATTATGAAGGAATCTGTAGGATGCACAATTTAATCTTTAGACCTTATAAAAGAGATGGCTAACATTTTTCTGTAATAGCATAGCCAAAATAAGAACTTAAATAATAATCTCATAGCTAGATTCACTTCGCCATCAGCGAAGTATACAGTAAGTAAAAAAAACCTCCCTTTCAGACCAAAGGGAAAGAAAGTTTTAAAGTGAGAATATAATTTTCCTCATGGGCATTGTCTACCTTAGAAAAACTACTAGAGAACATGCCTGGGACTATAGACTTGTAGTTCAGGCCACCGAAGATTAGAGGTGGGACTTGGGCACTCCCTTGACTTGCATCCTCTGGTCTGCTTTAACACAAACCAGGAGGAAAAGAAAGCTCGGCATCAGAAGCAATGGGTGGCAGGCCTATTCATGGCTGATCTGTACAGTGATCTGCCCTCAAGGAGACCCAACAGGCCAGTCCACTGCAGTGGCTTTCAAAGTGGTAAGCCTGGGCTTCAGCAGAAGTCAGCTTGTGAAGAGCCCTGGAAGCTCTGCCAAGAGTTGGGTCACTGGAAATGGACCTGCCCTGGAGTCGAAGGATGCCCAGGTCAGAGCCACAGATCTTATTGGCTCTAAGCTGAAAAGCCCTTCACTCAGCCCAACTTCCAAAGTGACCACTGCAGCTGAGGGGACGGCCAAGTAGGGTCAGCAACATTGCAGGCAGAACTGTAAATTTCTTGTTAGAGATGCCACCTGCCTTTACCTGGCCAGCTCTCCTCCAAGGCCAGCCAAGTAATGAAAGTCAACAGAGTGCCTTCCCCTAGGAGGTTCACACCTCCTTTAGGATGTACCCCATATGAAGAGATAGATAGGTCTGGGCCTCTTAACTTACAAGGCCTAAAGCCCACCAGATTATTATCAAGCCCCTTCTATCAGGTTCTATTTGCCTCTCAGTCAGAAAACTTAATTGTAGCTTAGACAGCACCTTTCTTAGCTCCTCTAATAATGACTCTGTCCTTTGTTCTAGACCCTGCCTAGCGCCCTTGGGCCTTATTCCTTTGTAATCATAACCTCTACTCTACCACCAATGGCTCTACTCCCAACCTGTGTGTACTGATGGTCCTCTTCCCCACTTAATGCTGTATAATTGTTCAGACCTGGTCAATGCCACTCTTAGGATCATTGGTTACTATCCTCACCCTGTCTTTTATGACCTTGTCTAAATATGATCAGAGTCGGCAAACTTGGAAGGCTTCCATAGCCTTGGCAACTCATGACGACAGCCTAGGGTGGTTACTGGCGCCATAAACTAGAGTGTCAATTTGTTGGGTCAACAACAGGAGCCACTGTGCACTTGCTCCTCATGTGGGATCTCTGTCCTTAATGTGCTGTCCATTTTGATGTAATGCTATAACTAGTACTCAAACAGTATGTTTCACTTTCTGTTGCTATGTTGGTGCAAACTGTTGAAATCTTTATACTAAACTGATCTTCTGTATATAAAGAGAATTGAAAATGAATCTTGATGCAAATGGAAGGGGAGAGGGAGTGGGAGAGGGGAGGGTTGCGGGTGGGAGGGAAGTTATGGGAGGGGGAAGCCATTGTAATCCATAAGCTGTACACTGGAAATTCATATTCATTAAATAAAAGTTAAAAAAAAATTTCTGGTAAAATTCAAAAGTGAAGCCTTCCATTCCTGGACGTTTGTTGTTGTTGTTGTTGGGAGGGTTTTTATTACTGATTCAATTTCCTTCTTGGTTATTGGTCTGTTTAGGTCTTCTGTATTCATGGCTCAATTTAAGTAGGCTGTATATGTGTATGAATCTTTCCATTTCTTCTAGGTTTCCCAGCCTGTTAGCATATATCTCTTTGTAGTAATTTCTTTTTTTTTCTCTTTTTTTTTTGACAGGCAGAGTGGACAGTGAGAGAGAGAGGCAGAGAGAAAGGTCTTCCTTTTCCGTTGGTTCACCCCTCAATGGCTGCTGTGGCCGGCGCACCGCGCTGATCCAAAGCCAGGAGCCAGGTGCTTCTCCTGGTCTCCCATGGGGTGCAGGGCCCAAGCACTTGGGCCATCCTCCACTGCCCTCCTGTGCCACAGCAGAGAACTGGACTGGAAGAGGAGCTACCGGGACAGAATCCGGTGCCCCAACCAGGACTAGAACCTGGTGTTCCAGCGCTGCAGGCCGAGGATTAGTCTATTGAGCTATGGTGGTGCCAGCCTTGTAGTAATTTCTAATGATTCTTTTTATTTCTGTGGTGTCTGTTGTTATATTTCCTTTTTCATCTCTAATTTTATTGATTAGGGTCTTCTTTCTAATTTTTTGTTTAGTTGGACCAATGATGTGTCCAATTTGATTATTTTTTCAAAAAAACAGCTATTTATTTTGTGGATCTTTTGCATTGCTTTTTGGTTTCAATTTTGTTGATTTCTTCTCTAATTTTAATTAGTTCTGTTCTATTAGTTTGGGCTTGGTTTGCTGTTGCTTTTTCTAGATCCTTCAGATACAGTGATAGCTCATTTATTTGATGCCTTTCCAAATTCTTGATGTAGGCACCAATTACTGTAAGCTTTCCTCTTAACACTGCTTTTTCTGTATCCCATAAGTTTTGATATGTTGCATTGTCATTTTCATTTATTCCCAGAGATTTTTTGATTTCTCTTTTGATTTCTTCTATGACTCTCTGTTTGTTCAGGAGCATGTTGTTGTCTCCATGTATTTGCATACACTCTTGATATTTCTGAGATTCTGATTTCCAGCTGAGTAGATGCATGGTATGATTTTGATTTTTTTTTAATTTGCTGATACTTGCTTTATGGCCTTGCATTTGTTCAATCCTAGACAAAGTTCCATGCAATGTTTCAAGAATGTGTATTCTGCAACTACAGTTAAAAAGTTCTGAAGATATCTGTTAGGTCCATTCGTTCTGCTGTTTCCTTGCTGATTTTCTGTCTCGTTGATCTGTCCATTGCTGAAAGTGGGTATTGAAATCCCCCATTACTATGTCTCCCTTTAGATCCCTTAACATTTCTTTTAAATAACAAGGTATCCTGTAATTAGGTACATATATACTCATAATAGTTAAACCTTCCTGTTGAATTGTTCTTTTAATCATTACATAGTGCCATTCTTTGTTTCTTTTAACAGTTTTTGTGTTAAAGTCTATCTTATCTGATCTTAGGATGGTTACACCAACCTTTTGGTTTCTGTTAGCATGGAATATCTTTTTCCATCCTTTCACTTTCATTCTGCATACACCTTTGCTGGCAAGGCGTGTTACTTGAAGGCAGAAAATAGATGGGTCTAGTTTTTTAATCCCTTCATCCAGTCAGTATTTTTAACTGGAGAGTTGAGGCCATTTACATTCAAGATGACAACTGATAAGTAATGACTTTACCCTGCCATTTTTCCATAAATATTCCTATTGCTTACTTCGGATTTCCTTTGTACTTTTACTGGAAGGTTTCTTCTTTTACCTTCTTCTGCAGTGATGACCATGTTTCTGTGTTTCTGGGCATACCACATCCTTAACCATCTTCTGCATGGCTGGATGGGTGGTGACAAAATTCTTTCAATTTCTATTTGCCATGGAAGATCTTTATTTCACCTTCATTCATAAATGAGTTTTGCATGGTATAATATTCTGGGTTGACAGTTCTTTACTTTGAAAACCTGGAATACATCTCACAATTCTCTCTTAACCTGTAGGTTTTATGATGAGAATTCTGCTGGGAGTCTAAGTGGAGATGCTCTGAAAGTAATTGGCATTTCTCTCATGTATAATTTAGAGTTTTTTATTTTTTATTTTTAACTCTGGAGAGTTTGATTAGAGTGTCATGAAGATCTTTTCTGGTCATGTCTATTAGGAGTTCTATGTACTTCCTGTACTTGGGTGCATCTTTCTCCAAATTATGGAAATTTTATTATTTCACTAAAAAGGACTTCTAATCCTTTCTCTCTTTCCATGCCTCAAGAACTCCTAATACCTGTATGTTGGGTCATTTGGTAGTATCCTGTAGATCTTCAACAGTGTTTTTTAGTTTTCCAATTTCTTCTTCTTGTGTTTGATCTGACTGTATAATTTCCTGTGCTTAGTCTTCTAAGTCAGGTATTCTTTTTTTCTGCTTTACCAATTCTGTTGTTAAGGCTTTCTCCTGCATTTTTTATTTGTTCTATTGAACTCTTCATTTCCAAAATTTCATTTTGATTTCTCTTTAAGATCTCAATTTTCTGGGAGAGATTTTCTTTCATGTCACATACAGATTTATTAGTTTGTGCATTTGCTTCTGATTACTTCTAAGTAATCCTACGGTCAATTTTTCCAATTCCATTTCTGGCATCATATTCACGATCTAGTATTGAAGTGTTGTGTGTTCTTTTGGGGCATCATATTGCCTTATTTATTCTTGTTTCTTTAATTGGTACATTTGCTGTTCAGCATTTGTAGAGACACTTGTTGGTTTCTTCTTTGTTTTTTCCCTGTGGCAGCTTTAATCTTTGTACTGTTCCTCTGTAGATTAGTGGAATGTTTGCTTCCAGTGAATACCCAGAGGTGTGTAGTGGGTGTAGCCAGGGAGTTCTGTTCAGTTCTCCAGGATGGAGGGCATGTCTGAAGTGATACACTCAGGTTTGCAGTGGTAAATCTCTCTCTTTTTTTAATCAGAGAGGAGGTTTGTTTTTGTCTTTTGGTGTAGACTCAGCTGAGATCCTCTCCTTGAAGGAGACCAGTGCCTGCATGCTAGTCCCAGTGTGTATATTATTCGTCAGCTCTGCCACAAGGACCACACAAAGGATCTGTGCAGTCCTCAATGTAAGCTCAGATCCTCCAGTAGTGATTCTCATTAGGTAACCAGGGAGCCCTGAGTGTGTGGAACCTCCCACAGTGACCACCCAAAGTCCCAGTCACACTGTGAGTCCTCCCACACAGCCTCAATGTTTTCACAGTCCCAGCACAAAAGCTTCCCACAGAAAACATGAAAGAAGGCCGGCGCCGCGGCTCAATAGGCTAATCCTCCGCCTTGCGGCGCCAGCACACCAGGTTCTAGTCCCGGTTGGGGCACCAATTCTGTCCCGGTTGCCCCTCTTCCAGGCCAGCTCTCTGCTGTGGCCCGGGAGTTCAGTGGAGGATGGCCCACGTGCTTGGGCTCTGCACCCCATGGGAGACCAGGAGAAGCAACTGGCTCCTGCCATCAGATCAGTGTGGTGCGCCGGTCGCAGCGCACTGGCCACAGCGGCCATTGGAGTGTGAACCAACGGCAAAAAGGAAGACCTTTCTCTCTGTCTCTCTCTCTCACTGTCCACTCTGCCTGTCAAAAAAAAAAAAAAAAAAAAAAAAAGAAAAGAAAACATGAAAGAAAGAAATAGAAGAAGACCCCCAAAACGGAAAAATCTTCCATGTTCATGGACTGGAAGAATCAATATCAATAAAATGTCTATGCTATTGAAAGCAATTTACAGATCCAATGTGATACCAATCAAATATCAAAGACATTTCTCACAGATATACAAAGAATGATGCTCAAATTCATATGGAAAGACAGGCGGACCCCGAATAGCTAAAGCAATCTTATACAACAAATACAAAGCTGGAGTTACCACAATACCAGATTTCAAGACATACTATAGGGCAGTTGTAATCAAAACAGCCTGGTACTGGTACAAAAACATATGGATAGACCAAAGGAACAGAATAGAAACACTAGAAATCAATTCAAATATCTACAACCAACTTATATCTGACCAAGGAGCTAAAATCAATCCCTGGAGCAAGACCAGTCTCTTCAATTAATGGTGCTGGGATAGCTGTATCTCTGCAGGCACAAGTGTGAAGCAAGACTCCTATCTTATACCTTACACAAAAATCCATTCAAAATGGATTAAACACCTAAATTTACAACCTGATACCATCAAATTATTAGAGAACATTGGAGAAACCCTGAAAGACATTGGCATATGCAAAGAGTTCTTGGAAAAGATACCAGAGGCACAGGCAATCAAAGCCAAAATTAACAAATAGGATTACATCAAATTGAGAAACTTCTGTACTGCCAAAGAAACATTCAGGAAAGTGAAGAGGTAACTGATAGGATGGGAGAAATTATATGCAAACTATGCAACTGATAAAGGATTAATAACCAAAATATATATAAAGATCACGAACTCCACAATAACAAATCAAACAACCCAGTAAAGAAATGGGGAAAAGACTTAAGTAGACATTTTTCAAATGAGGAAATTCAAGCTGCCAACAGACACATGAAAAAATACTCATGATCACTAGCCAATAGGGAAATGGAAATCAAAACAATGAGGTTTCACTTTACCACAGTTAGAATGGCTTTCCTAAAGAATCAACAAGCAACAAATGCTAGTGAGCATGTGGTAAAAAAAGGTACCCTAATCCACTGTTGGTGGGATCATAAAACTGGTACAGCCACTGTGGACAGTCTGGAGATACCTCATAAATATGAAGATACACCTACCATATGACTCAGCTATCCCACTCCTGGGAAATTACCCAGGGGAAATGAAATCAATATATGAAAGAGTTCTCTTTACCCACATGTTTATTATGCTCAATTCACAAAACCTAAGACATGGAATCAACTTAAATGTGCATCAACTGAAGACTGGATAAGGAAATTAAGAGATATGAACAGCATTGAATACTACTCAGCAGTACAAAAAAATGAAGTCCTTTCGCTTGCAACAACATGGCTGCAACAGGAAAACATTATATTTAGTGAAATAAGCCAATCGTAATAGGACAAATACCATATATTCTCCCTGATATGTGGTAACTTATAGAGCACCTATAAGGTTATCTATAGAAGTGAAATTGACACTTTGAGATGTGATGACTTTGAAAAGCCTTTGTCTTGATGGTTGAAGAGCAGTTTTTTTTTTCATACTATTTGTTGAACTCTTTACTTAGTACAGTGTTAATCTTATGTATATAAAGTTAATTGAAAATAGGTTAAAAAAATAAGAATGGAAATAGGAGAGGGAGGAGCAAGAATGATGGGGGGGCAGGTGAGTTGGAAGAATCATTATGTTCCTAAATTTGTATTTGTGAAGTACATGACATTCGTATACCCTAAATAAAACATTTCTGGTTTAAAAAAAACAACAAAAGAACAGACAAAAATATACTTGCTCAGAGACTCCCTAGGTGCAGTAAGAGATAACAAAGGAATGACAAATATGGACTTGAGAATTTTTGTGCAGGATGAGGTAGGTAGAAAAATGGGACATACAATAGGTAAAAAACATATTTCTGAAAAGAGAAATACCCTAAATTGCCTTCCATTCCATACCATCTCTATAGTGAACAAGACATGAGAGATGCAAGATGTCTTTACAGAGCTCACAGAAAATGCCCACTATGAGAAAGCTCTACATATATTTTGAAATTTTTGTTCACCAAAAGAAACATCTTTTAATTCCGTTTCCATGAACTTTTTGAAGCTACCTTGTATAAACTTGAATGATGCCTTGAGGATATATGTTCCCAAGGCCTCCCTTGCTTAAAAACTCAGCCAAAATGAATGTAATGCCAGTGTACAAAGATATGATGTCATTATGATATGTCATCTGAACTCAAAATCCATGCTTTTCCTGTAGTTCCTCCGTATACCCAGACCTGAGAGAAAACTACAGTTATTCAGAAATAGCACCTTGGCATCCAATATGGCACTCTCCTCACATATTTGAGGGTAATTTTACTACTCTTAATTTTCATTTTATTGGATTATTAACAAGAACTACATTATATTCTAACTTCTTTGTAAAGTAACATTATTCCCTTTATTTTTCCCAGTTTTCTTAGCTAAACAGCATTAACTTGAAGTAAATTACGATCTTATTCATAATGGATTTTTGTAACTGTCTTTTTTTTTTTGGACAGGCAGAGTGGACAGTAGAGGGAGACAGAGAGAAAGGTCTTCCTTTTTGCCATTGGTTCACACTCCAATGGCCGCCGCGGTAGGCGCGCTGCGGCCGGCACACCGCGCTGATCCGATGGCAGGAGCCAGGTGCTTCTCCTGGTCTCCCATGGGGTGCAGGGCCCAAGCACTTGGGCCATCCTCCACTGCACTCCCTGGCCACAGCAGAGAGCTGGCCTGGAAGAGGGGCAACTGGGACAGAGTCGGTGCCCCGACTGGGACTAGAACCCGGTGTGCCGGCGCTGCAAGGCGGAGGATTAGCCTACTGAGCAGCGGCGCCGGCCCGTAACTGTCTTTTACATATTCGATTTGGGCCCTCCTTTGATCATCTTTGTATCCATCATCAAATACTGTACCTTTAGTACATGGTAGGCAAACACAATCTGGTTGAGAAAATCAATGAACAAATAATGGGGAGGTAAATTTACATGATAAGAATATTAACTTTGCAGTTAGAAAGAATCAAAGACCTGGGATCAAGTTCTTGCTCCTCTTTTACAAGCTATACAAATTTTTAAAGACTGGTCTCTCCTATTTTATCTGCCTGATAAAAATGTGGATACTAACAACTACCTTATGTGGCTGTTATGAGCATTAATTGAGTAGATGTATGTAAATACTCAAAAACATGCCTGCTACATATAAAACAGTGAATTCAGTTATCATTGCCATGATTCTTGCTTAACCGGACTTTCTCATTACTTGAAGATGTCAAATTGAAATATTTTATTGCAGTATCTAAAACTTATTACACTGATTATATTCATGAAGCTGTAGAGACTACAAAGTTACCTTAAATATTAGTTATACACTAAAGATTGTCAGCATACCAGTGATCTTTATGTTCTAGTAAAGGTCATGTGAAGATCTTTAATTTTTATTTTCCAAGCAGGGAATGTTGAATATAGACTAAATGCTCCTTTCTTAACAAAAAGGCTTAGACAATTTTTTTTAAGGAATTGTATAGTACCAGGTCTTTTAAAAATCCTCTCTTTACTGGAAAAATTGTTCCAAGTGTTCTTCAAAAATTTTGACTAACCTTTGAGGAAGAAAACACATCTACAGCACCTTGTATAACTGTAGCAGTTAGCAAAACTAGAAATTTCTTTGCTCCAGTTCAGTAGTAAGCAAGAGCCATTGTGTAGCATTTGATGTCAGAGGGGAGTTTTGTAGGTGGCCTGACAGCTTAGGTTCTTCCTTAGGTTCTCTTCCTTAGGTTCTGTAGATACACGACAGGCATGGCCGTCAATGAAGTGGTGATCATCTCAAGGCCTGACTGAAGGCTTTCGTCTAAAAAACCTCCCACATAGGACCAGTGTAAGACACTGATGGTCAAGAAACTATCCACTAAACAGAATTCTTATTTAAAATATTCTGTAGTTTATTTCAAATTTCAAAAGTAATGTAGAAGTTAAGCCAATTGAACTTAACCAAACAGTAAGAGTGCTAGTTAACCTAAACCTAAAATAAATAAATAAATAAAAATCAAGAAATCAAAATAAATAAATAAAGAAAGAGAGGAAATCAAAGAGATGGTCAGATAGAATAAGCTTGAGAAAAACGTTAAAAATTTTAAGCATTTTGGTACCGGCACTGTGGTGCAGCAGGTTAAAGCCATGGCCTGCAGTGTCGGCATCCCATATGGGCACTGGTTCGAGTCCCGGCTACTCTACTTCCAATCCAGCTCTCTGTTATGGCCTGGGAAAGCAGTAGAAGATGGCCTAAGTACTTGGGCTCCTGCACCCGCATGGCAGATCCGGAAGAAGCTCCTGGCTCCTGATCAGCTCAGCTCTGGCCCTTGTGGTCCTTTGGGGAGTGAACCAGCGGATGGAAGGACCCCCACCCCCCCTTTCTTTCTCTCTCTCTCTGGCTCCACCTCATTCTGTAACTCTTTCAAATAAATAAAATAAAAAAATTTAAGCATTTTTTTAAAAAGTTGAAATAAATTATACAATATGTACAGAGAAATAGACAGAAGTTAAGTATTCTGTTTGGTGAGTTTGACCTATACACCCATGTACTCATAACCCTGATGAAAACAGAACATTTTCATACCCGTGCCTTTGTCCAGACAATGCCCATCCCCTCAAAACAACTGCTTTGATTTTTTTGTGTGTCATCATTGGTTAGCTTTGCCTGGTTTTAACTTCATGCAAATGGAATCATACATTATTAATAGTTTGTACAATTTCATATTGGGTTTCTTTCTCTCAACATATTGTTTGGGAGGTTTAGGCCTATTATTGAATGCATCAGTAGCTTGTTCCCTTGTATTACTCAGTACTGTTTTCAGCGTATGAAGCTATCATGAATTATTTATAAAATCTGTTGAAGGACATTCAGCTTGTTTGCACGGTTTGGTGCTGATGTGAATAAAGCTACAAGGAATATGTCCTCTGAGAGGACATATTGTTTTCATTTCCCTTGAATAAATATCCAAGAGTAAATTTTGGGTCACAGAGTAGAGGAACAACTTTAAATTTATAAGCACTTGTCAAACAGTTTTCTAAAGTTCCAGCTCCACTTTGTATTCCCACAAAAATTTTGTGAGAGTTTCAGTCCCTACACATTCTTGTTAACATTTCATTTTGTCCATCTTTTTAATTTTAATTGATCTAGTAGGTTTGAAGTGATGTCTCACTGGGCTTTTTAACTTCCCTAACAATTAATAATGACAAACAGTTTTGAATATGTTTAATGAGCATGTAAAATGACTTCTCAGGTTTCTTTTTCACTTTTTTTGGATGACTCGTTATTTTATTCTTAATAGTAGAGGCTCTTTGTGATATACTTGTATTGGGAAAGCAGTTTATTGCATGTAATTGGTATATAAGACGTTACAAAAGTTGACAAATTGGAAGCATGTGTACACTAAAAAAATCTTGATAACAATCAGGACAGTGAATATATTCAACACCAGAAATATCACTTGTGACATTTTTTAAGCACCCAACAATACTGGTCTGCTTTCAGTCACTACAGACTAGCTTCCTTTTTTAGAACTGTATATAAAGATAATCATATTGCATGTAGTCTTTGTGTCTGCCAGGACTCTGTTACTCATTGCAATGAGATTCATATAGCAGTTGTTCATTTCCTCTTTGTGAGAATTTCATTGTGTGTGTATATATATATGTGTATATATATATATACACATCATTTATTCATGTGTTGATGGGTTTACAGGTTATTTCCTCATTTTTGTTATTATTACAGATAACATTGCTATTTTAAACAAACATATGCTTTCATTTCCTTTAGGTGAATACGAGGGTGTAAATAGCTGGATCATATAGTAGGTGTATTTTTTTTTTTTTTTAGAAAAATGCCAAACTGCTTTCCAAAGTGCTGTTACTATTTTATACTGCCAGCATTAGTCAAAGAGACTTTCAGTTCCAACACATTCTTGCTGTTAACACTCTGTATGATGAACCTTTTAAATGGGTATGTTGTGGGGCCAGTGCTGTGGTGCAACAGGTTAAGTCTCCGACTGCAGAGTGGGCATCCCATATGGGTGCTAGTTTGAGTCGCGGCTATTCCACTTCTTCTTCTTCTTCTTTTTTTTTGACAGGCAGAGTGGATAGTGAGAGAGAGAGACAGAGAGAAAGGTCTTCCTTTTTGCCATTGGTTCACCCTCCAATGGCCACTGTGGCTGGCGCATCGCGCTGATCCGAAGCCAGGAGCCAGGTGCTTCTCCTGGTCTCCCATGCGGGTGGAGGGCCCAACGACTTGGGCCATCCTCCACTGCCCTCCCGGGCCATAGCAGAGAGCTGGCCTGGAAGAGGGGCAACCGTGATAGAATCCAGCGCCCTGACCGGGACTAGAACCCGGTGTGCTGGCGCTGCAAGGCGGAGAATTAGCTTGTTGAGCCACGGTGCCGGCTTGTTCCACTTCTGATCCAGTTTCTGCTAAAATACTTGGGAAGGCAGTGGAAGATGCCCCAAGTGCTTTGGGCCCCTGCAGCCACGTAGGAAGCCTGGAAGAAGCTCTTGGCTCCTTGCTTCTGATCACGTTTCATCTGGAGTGAACCAGTGGATGGAAGAACTTTCTCTCTGTAATTTTGCCTCTCAAATGAATAAACACATCTTTTAAAAAAATGGTTATGTTGTGAAATCTGATTCTGGTTTTGTCACGGGGTAGGTAGGTTCAGGTTCTTGTCTCAAACACAAGACTTTGAACAAGAGAAAAGGGTAAAGGTCAGTGGAGAAGCAGAGTTATTTGCATGCAGAGTGAAAGTACACTGATAGACTGCAGACACGCTCAAGAGAGAGCTGCACTCTACAAGATTTGGATCATCCCTTTATATGAACTGGAGGCATAAGGGGTGGTGTCTGAGAGGTGTGCAACTGAAAATTCATAAAGAATTGTTTGGGGTGGGGTTTCAATACCACCCAGTTCCTTGCTCTTTACTGGAAATCTCAAAATGTCACAGCCTGATGGAAGTGGGAGTTATCAGCAATGGTAATTATATTATAATGCTTTTATAATTAGCTAAAGATCACTTCAAGGATACAGTCTACAGGTATGTTGGTTATTTTTAGCCCATGACAGTTCTACACTGTACGGAAAGGTGGAGGCAGGTTTGGGTGGGGATGCAGCAAGGCTGCAGGAGAGGCTGGTGCTCTCAGTTCCTCCTTGTTAGCTACATCCCTACCTACACCAGTCTGATCTAGTACTGTCTAATAATGAATGATGTTGAACACCTTTTCTTTGGCTTACTTGTCAACATATTGGCTGAATTGCCTTGATATTTTAATAGTGAGTTTTAAGAGTTCTTTAAACAATCTGTATACAAGTACTTCATCAGACAAACATGATTTGTAAATACATTTCACGATTTTGTGTGTATATTTTCATTTTCTTAATATTTTATACAGCAAATTTTCTTAATTTTATGAAAGCTGGTTAAGAATGTAATTCTTTGAGGGCCCATGTTTTTGGTATTCCACTTAAGAAATCTTTGAGCCAAAGTTACAAATATTTCCTCCACACTTTAAAAAATTTATAATTATAGTTTTGAAATTAGCTCTGCAATTCATTTTTAATTTTTGTAAATGTAGACTGAAGTTCATGGTTTGCATAAGGATACCCAAATGTTTCCATGCTATTTGTTGAAAACACAATATTTATCCAATGACTTCAGTCTTTGCACTTCTGTCAAAAGTCACTTATCCAAATACGAACAAGTCTATTTCTGGAATTTCTATTATGTTCAAATGATCTATTTATTTATGTCAAAATGGCTCTATCTTCATAACTGCAGTGTTAAAATTCTTAAATCAGGTAGTGTTATTTTCTAAATTTGGAAGACTTCTTTGAAGTCAATTTCCATATGATATTTTTGTTCATTTTTTACAATGAACCCGTGAGTATAGTATGTATATTTATGTAACTTTCCTTTTATTTCTCTAAACAATATTCTGTTTATGCAGTCATGTACTTCCTATGTCAGATTGTTTTCCTAACACTTTATAATTTTGATCCTTTGGAAAATGGTATTTTTTATTTCAACTTTTTATTGTCAATGTATAAAAATACAATTGATTTTTATTTAGGATTTATAACTGACAGCCTTGTTTAAACCACATATTAGTTAAAAGTTTATTCATTCATTTTACAGGCAGAGTAACAGGGTGAGACACACACACACACACACAGAGAGAGAGAGAGAGAGAGAGAGAGAGAGAGAGAGAGAGAATCTCTCACCCGCTGGTTGGTTCACTTCACAAATGGCTGGCTGAAACAGCTGGGCCAGGCCAAAGCGAGGACCCAAGAATTCCACTCAGGTGTCCCATGGTGGTTGGCACTGACTCAAGTATTTGAAACATCTGCTGCTTCCCAGGTGCATTAGCAAGAACCTGAATCAGAAGCAGAGAAACTGAGACTCAAAATGGCATTCAAATACAGGATGCAGGGGTTCCATCGTACCAACTGACTCTCTTGTAGATTTTTAAAAGATTCAAGGAAATCTATATGGACAACTGTCATCTGTGAATCAAGAAAGTTGAATTCTTCTTTTTCAATCTGGGTGTTTTGCTTCTGTTTCTTGTTTTACTGCATTGCATAGTTCTGTTAATATAATGTTGAACAGGAGTGGATCTCCTTTCCTTTTTTCCAGATTTTAAAGGGAAACTATAGTTTTACTAGTTTCATATCAGCTGCAGATATTTTTTGAAAATGATTAAGTATTTCCATGGTATCGGTTGTTAGCTTTCCTTTTTCATCTCTAATTTTATTGATTTGGGCTTTCTCCCTCTTTTTTTTTTTTTTTTGTTAGTTGGACCAATGGTGTGTCAATTTTGTTTATTTTTTTCAAAAAACTAGCTCTTGGTTTCATTGATTTTTTTTATTATTTTTGGCTTCAATTTTATTTCATCTCTAATTTTAATTATTTCTTTTCTTCTACTAATTTTGGTTTTCATTTGCTGTTGTTTTTCTACTTCCATGAGATGAATTGAGAACTCATTTATTTGGTGCCTTTCTTATTTCTTGATGTAGGCACCAAGTGCTTTAACTTTCCTCTTTTTTTTTTTTTTGACAGGCAGACAGTGAGAGAGAGAGAGAGAGAGAAAGAAAGGTCTTCCTTTGCCGTTGGTTCACCCCTCAATGGCCGCTGCGGCCAGTGCATCACGCTGATCTGAAGCCAGGAGCAAGGTGCTTCTCCTGGTCTCCCATGGGTGCAGGGCCCAAGGACTTGGGCCATCCTCCACTGCACTCCCTGGCCACAGCAGAGAGCTGGACAGGAAGAGGAGCAACTGGGACAGAATCCAGCGCCCCGACCGGGACTAGAACCTGGCGTGCTGGCGCCGCAGGCGGAGGATTAGCCTATTGAGCTACGGTGGCGCCGGCCTATAACTTTCCTCTTAACAGTGATTTTGCTGTATCCCTTAAGTTTTGGTATGTTGTACTGTCATCTTCATTCATTTCTTGAAATTTTTGGATTTCTCTTTTGATTTCTTCTATGACACAATGTTAATTCAGGAGCATACTGTTGTATTTAATTTTTTTGGTAGCTATTGGGAAAGAGGTTTTTTTTTTTTCATACTATATGTTGTTGAATGCTTTACTTGCTATAGGGTTAATATGTATATAAAGTTAACTGAAAATAGATCTTAGTAAAAAAAATATGAATGGGTATAGGAGAGGAATGAAGATAAATGGTGGGAGGGCTAGGGAAGGAAGAATCACTATGTTCCTAAATCTGTATTTGGGTAATGCATGTAGTTTGCATATCTTAAATAAAAGGTTTCTAGGTTACAAAAATGATTAAGTTCTCTCTTATTTACAGTTTGCTGAAAGTTATGTGTTTTGCTTTTTGTTTCAAAAAATCAGGAATGTATACTAGGGTGTATCAAATTCATCCTTGACATCTGTTGAAATGATTGTGTGCTTCTCCTTTTTTAGTTTGGTACCACGGTGAATTACACTGATAACTTTGAAGGTCACATTAACCCTGCATTCCTGAATTAAACTGTATTTGTACATGCTGCATAATTTTATATATTATATTAAAGTATGGCATTTAATTGAAATTTTAAAAAGATGTATCTTATTTATTTGAAAGGCAGTGCTACAGAGAAAGCGAGGTGTGGATACAGAGATCTTCCACATGCTGGTTTACTTCAAAAATGGCTGCAATGGCCAGGCCAGGCCAGGCCAAAGCAAGGAGCCAGGAGCTTCTTCCAGGTCTCCCATGTGGGTGACAGTGGCCCTAGCATTTAGACTATCTTCTGCTTCTTTCCCAAGTGCATTAGTGGAGAGCAGGATTGGAAGTGCATCAGCCTGGACTTGAACCAGCATCCATATGGGATGCTGGCATTGCAAGCAGCAGCATAACCCATTATGCCACAACCCTGGCCCAATTTGTCTGAATTTTTTTAAAAATTTGCTTTCTGTCTATGCGGAATATTCACCTTCAGTTTGCTTTCCTTGCTTCAGCTTCATCTGACTGATAAAGATAATTAATACTGGCCTTACAGAATAAGTTTCAAAGTCTTCCTTCCTCTTCAATTTTGTGCAGTTCTGTTGAATTCGTATTATTTCTTCTGAAATAATGCTTGGTAGAACTCCCAAGTGAAGCCATCTGGGCCTGGAAGGGCTTTTTTTTGGTGGGAAAGTTTATAAATATATATAATCTTTTTACAGCTATTTTACCACATTAATTACCTATTTCTTTTGGTTGTACAATGTCTTTTAAATGATTTGTCCATTTCATTTAAGCTATCCAATTTATTCACATGAAGTTGTTCACAATGTTTCTTTATTATACTTTTAATAACCTGAGGTCCTGTAATGATGTTCTTGCTCTTTTTCATGACATTTTTAATTACTGTCTTTTTTTCTCTGTGTTCAGATTGCTTAACAGTTAATCAACATTATTTTTTTTTCATGGAAAAACCCTCTTGTTTACTTGATTCAATAAAAATAAAATAAGCTGTACAGGAACAATTTTAAAGTTCAGAGACAAAGCAACTTTTTATTTTATAGCTTATTGATGTTTCTTAAAAATAGCATCATCTTCCTCTATTGTTTCTGCTTCCCATACCAGTGATTTACACCCCAGCCATTATTTCCTCTTTTGAGTTTACTTTAGGTTTAATTTGCTTTTCTTGCCTAGGGAAAAGCTGAGATTATTGATTTGAGATTTTTCCTTTTATCTAATAATATAGGTACTCAGTGTTATAAATCATCCCCTGGGGACTGCTCACATGACATTCTATAATTTATTCTGTCTTCTCATTTTCATCAACTTTCATAGACTTCCACAGATTGGACTTCCAGAACAGCTCAGTGAAGAGCTCAGAAATACTCACCAAAATAAACTTATCTTTTAATTCCATTTTTATCAACTTTTTATAAAGGATTATCATGTAAGATTACTTTTTCTTCCCTCTGAATAAAGACAGAACATCAAACTTAATTCTTTATATGGGATTCCATCTGCTCCTTAACTCCTATAGGCACCAGATGAGAGATTTTACCACAGCTGATACAACACCCCATTCAACCTGCTGACAGTCAGAACGTGCACTGACATAGTAAGCAACAGACTGCCTGACAGTACAAGTCCCTGGAGAGAAGTCAACCCCAACAGGGTAAACTGTGGGGAGGGTTTTGTCTCTGAGAATTTCTCCTTTCAAAGATATTTCATTTATTAATGACTACAGAAGTGGAGATTTCAAAGAAAGGCACTAAAATTGTAGAACTGGGAGATGTAAATTATCCCATATTGAGTAAGAACCAGGTCCATAAGCCAAACAACAGAAATGCAATCTTCATGACTTACAGTCCTTCAAAATTCTGGCACTGCATATGTATTAGACTGGGATATCGGAATTATAGCTTGCAATAACTTTCTAAATGATCAGAAAATCTTCATTAATTTACAGTAAAACGGACAGTTTAGGAATGAGAAGCCACAGATTGTGGTTCTGTTCCACCTGTGGCACAGATGTAACCTATGGCATGGCTGCTATCATCTCTCACCTAAATTAAAACATAGCTTATGCATCAGCAGCCAGAAAACCTGCATTTCAGAATCGTTAATTCACACGCCCATGGAGGTACCGTCAGCCTATCTATGATGCTTGTGATCATGACAATAAAATACACATATTTCAGTCTCCCCTGCAAGCCCAATTGATACTATACAAATTATCACATCTGGATTGTTACATCTGGATTGTTGTTACATTTGGTAAATTTCTCAAGATTCTGCTTGAGTGAAACTGGATGTAGAAGAAAAAAAAGCAGAGAAGAAAACCCCAATAGCAATAAAATTAGAGATCAGCAACACTTACATCAGTCTGTGAAACACGTTTGCCAAAAGGAACAAAATATGAATAAAGCACTGGAGGGAAAACATACACCTCTGTGGATAAGAACCATTACACAGAATCCTCCACAAAGTGAGGGCACAACTTCAGTATCCAAACCAGTGATTTCATCATTACAGTAGTACTTACATGTGCAGACCAACCACAGTTCATGTCATCCTTAACAGATAGACAATTCAGGCCTGAAACACACACACACACACACACGTGCGCGTGCTCTGCAATGATCAGACTGTCAGTGTAGTCAGATGGTGAGTAAATGAAAAATGCCACTGGCTGTGTAACCGAAATTGGTCAGCTTAGAAGAAGTAAAAGTAAACTCCACAAAGAACTTGTGGTGAAGCCTTCCCTGGAAACCAGGAAGCCTTCTTCCTAGACTATGGAAGATCATATCCTGAAGGGCAAGTGTTAGTGTAGTTGATTAACTTCTACCAAACCAAAATTTCTATCTCACAGAACTGAATCCACTCCCACTCCCTGGAATAGAGCTGCATGGATCCAGTCTGGTAAAGCAACACAGCCCTAAGATTAATTCTGGGCTCTCTCTTCCTGGATGCATCAGTAGGTTCTGGTTTATTGGATGTGCCATTCCCAAATCCAACTTTTTACTATATCCAAGTACTGTGCTATTTCTGGAGACTGAAGACCCTTGCACTATAGCTCATAGCTATCCTGGAGGGGAAAAGTCACAGAACATTGCCATTTTGACAACTAAAGTAAAAATGACCCATTTTAATCTCTAAACCATCCATTGAAATAATCTATTATGATAATATTTGTTTCTTCAAGACCCATACTCCCCAAATTCATTTTCTGGTCTATTGCTGCCCTCATATACTTCTATATTTTTTTTCCTTCATGATCATTTTTTTTGTTTCTTTTTTTAAACTTTTATTTAATGAATATAAATTTCCAAAGTACAGCTTATGGATTACAATGGCTTTTTCCCCCCCATAACTTCCCTCCCACCTGCAACCCTCCCCTCTCCTGCTCCCTCTCCCCTTCCACTCACATCAAGATTCATTTTCAATTCTCTTTATATACAGAAGATCAATTTAGTATATATTAAATAAAGATTTCATCAGTTTGCCTCCACACAGAACACAAAGTGAAAAATAGTGTTTGAGTACTAGTTATAGCATTAAATCACAATGTATAGCACATTAAGGATAGAGATCCTACATTAGGAGTAGGTGCACAGTGACTCCTGTTGTTGACTTAACAAATCGACACTCTTGTTTATGGTATCAGTAATCACCCTAGGCTCTTGTCATGAGTTGCCAAGGCTATGGAAGCCTTTTGAGTTCGCTGACTCTGATCATATTTAGACAAGGTCATAGTCAAAGTGGAAGTTCTCTCCTCCCTTCAGAGAAAGGTACCTCCTTCTTTGATGACCTGTTCTTTCCACTGGGATCTCACTCACGGAGATCTTTCATTTAGGTCATTTTTTTTTCCCAGAGTGTCTTGGCTTTCCATGCCTGAAATACCCTCATAGGCTTTTAAGCCGGATCCGAATGCCTTTAGGGCCGAATCTGAGGCCAGAGCACTGTTTAGGACATCCGTCATTCTATGAGTCTGCCGTGTATCCTGCTTCCCATGTTGGATCATTATCTCCCTTTTTTTTTATTCTATCGGTTAGTATTTTCAGACACTAGTCTTGTTTATGTGATCTCTTTGACTCTTAGTCCTATCATTATGGTCAATTGTGAACAGAAATTGATCACTTGACTAGTGAGATGGCATTGGTACAAGCCACCTTGATGGGACTGAATTGGAATCCCCTGGTATGTTTCTAACTCTATCATTTGGGGCAAGTCCAATTAAGGTGATGCTGGCTTCATAGAAAGAATTTGGGAGGATTCCATCTTTTTTGATTGTTCTGAATAGTTTGATTATAATTGGAGTTAATTCTTCTTTAAAAGTCTGGTAGAATTCAGCAGTGAATCCGTCTGGTCCTGGGCTTTTCTTTGTTGGGAGGGCCTTTATTACTGTTTCAATTTCTTTCTCAGTTATGGGTCTGTTTAGGTTTTCTTTTTTCTTTTTTTTTTTTACAGGCAGAGTGGACAGAGAGAAAGGTCTTCCTTTGCCATTGGTTCACTCTCCAATGGCCACTGTGGCGCACCATGCTGATCCGAAGCCAGAAGCCAAGTGTTTCTCCTGGTCTCCCATGGGTGCAGGGCCCAAGCACTTGGGCCATCCTCCACTGCATTCCCGGGCCACAGCAGAGAGCTGGCCTGGAAGAGGGTCAACCGGGACAGAATCTGGCACCCCGACCGGGACTAGAACCCGGTGTGCCGCCGCCACAAGGTGGAGGATTAGCCTATTGAGCCGTGGCGCTGGCCACTGTTTAGGTTTTCAGTGTCTTCATGGTTCAATTTAGGTAGACTGCATGTGTCCAGGAATCCATCCATTTCTGATAGATTTCCCTGTTTGATGGCATACAACTCTTTGTAGTAATTTCTGATGATTCTTTTTATTTCTGTGGTGTCTGTTGTTACATTTCCTTTTTCATCTCTGATTTTATTGATTTGTGTCTTTTCTTTTTTGGTTAGTTGAGCCAATAGTGTGTCAATTTTATTCATTTTTTCAAAAAACCAGCTATTTGCTTGGCTGATTTTTTACAATTTTTTTTTATTCAATCCTGTTGATTTCTTCTCTGATTTTAATTATTTGTCTTCTCCTACTAGATTTGGCTCTGGGTTGCTGCAGTTTTTCTAGATCCTTGAGATGCGTTGAAAGCTCATTTATTTGGTGCCTTTCAATTTCTTGATGTAGGCACCTATTGCTATAAACTTTCCTCTCAACACTGCTTTTACCATATCCCATAAGTTTTGATATATTGTGCTGTTATCCTCATTTACTTCCAGAAAGCTTTTGATTTCTCTTTTGATTTCTTCTATGACCCAGTGTTCATTCAGGAGCATGTTGTTCAGTCTCCATGTGTTTGTATACTCTCTAGGGATTCATGGTTGCTAATTTCCACCTTCATTCTGCTGTGGTCTGAGAAGCTGCATCGTATGATTCTAATTCTTTTGAATTACTGAGACTTGCTTTATGGCCTAGTACGTGGTTGATCCTAGAGAAGGTTCCATGTACTGCTGAGAAGAATGTAAATTCTTTAAATGTAGGATTTAAAGTTCTATAGATATCTGTTAGATCCATTTGGGCAATAGTGTCGATTAAATCTGCTGTTTCCTTGTTGATCTTCTGTCCGGTTGATCTATTTCTGAGAGTGGAGTACTGAAGTCCCCCAGTACTATTGTAATGTAATCTAAATCTCCCTTTAAGTCCCTTGACAAATCTTTTAAATAAACCGGTGCCCTGTAATTAGGTGCATATACATTTATAATATTTACATCTTCCTGTTGAATTGAACCCTTAACCATTATATAGTGCCCTTCTTTGTCTCTCTTAACAGTTTTTGTGTTAAAGTTTATTTTTTCTGATATTAATATGGCTACACCTGCTTTTTTTTTTTGGTTTCTGTTGGCATGGAATATCTTTTCCCAGCCTTTCACTTTCAGTCTATATGCATCTTTGTTCGAAAGATGTGTTTCTTGTAAGCAGCAAATAGATGGGTTTTGTTCCTTAATCCATGCAGCCAGTCTGTGTCTTTTAACTGGAGAGTTGAAGCCATTAACATTCAATGTGACTATTGATAAGTAGTAATTTTGCCCTTCCATTTTCCCAAAGAAATTTTCTAATATATGCTTTGAGCTTCTTGTGATCTTTTACTGAGTGATTTTCTTCCTTTACCTTCTTTTGTATTGATGGCCGTGTTTCTGTGTGTAGCACATCTTTAAGCATCTTTTGCAGGGCTGGACGAGTGGTGACAAATTCTTTCAATTTCTGTTTGCTATGAAAGGTCTTTATTTCACCTTCATTCACAAATGAGAGCTTTGCAGGATATAATATTCTGGGCTAGCAGTTTTTCTCTTTTAGTACTTGGGCTATATCTCGCCATTCCCTCCTAGCCTGTAGGGTTTCTGTGAGTCTGATTGGAGATCATCTGAGAGTAATCTGATGTTTCTCTCTTGCACATTTTAAGATATTTTCTTTATTTTTCACTGTGGTGAGTTTTATTACAACGTGTTGTGGTGAGGATCTCTTTTGGTCATGTTTACTAGGGGTTCTATGAGCTTCCTGTACTAGGATGTCTCTGTCCTCCAAACCTGGGAAATTTTGTGCTTAAGTATATCACTAAAAAGGCCTTCTAATCTTTTCTCCCTCCCCATGCCTTCAGGAACTCCTAGAACCCAAATGTTGGGTTTTTTAATAGTGTCCTGTAGATTCCCGACAATATTTTTTAGATTTCTAATTTCCTCTTCTTTTCTTTGGTTTGACTGTATACTTTCCTGTGCTGTCTTCTAAGTCCGATATTCTCTCTTCTGCTTCGCCCATTCTGTTTTTAAGGCTCTCTAATGTGTTTGTCATTTGATCTATTGAATTCCTCATTTCATTATGATTTCTCTTCACTATCACAGTTTCATGTTCTACCAGTTGTTTCATTTCATTTTGATTCCTCCTTAGTATTTCATTTTTGCGAGAGAGATTTTCTATCCTGTCCAGTAAGGATTTCTGTAGTTCAAGAATTTGTTTTTGAGAACTTCTTAATGTTCTTATCAATTTTCTGAAATCTGTTTCTTGTATTTCTTCTATCTCATCATCTTCATAATCTTGAATTAGGGTGTCTTGTTCATTTGGGGGTGTCATAATGTCTTCATTGTTCTTGTTTCCTCAGTTTCTGCATTTGTTGCTTGGCATTGTGGATATATTCTTTAGTTTCTTCGCTCTAGTGGTGGTACTATGACTCTAGATTAAGTGGACTGTCTGCTTTTGATGGATCCTTAGAGGCTGTGATGTGTGTGGCCAGAGAGCTCTACTTGGTTCTTCAGGGTTACGGGTGTGCCAAAGGTGACTCACCTAGGTTCTCTCTCTCTCTCTGACTCAGAAGGGAAGTAATTCCGCACAGCTGAGCAGAATTGAAGGTAGTCGATGTATGAAATCTGGCCCCTGTGGGTATTTGTCTACTTTACCCCAAGGACCACACAAAGGGTTTTATTCAGCCCTCAGTGTGGTCTCAAATTTCTCTACAGTTTCCCACTGGGTTGCCAAGGTTACCGAGTTTGTGTACTCCGTGAGTTCTCTTGTCCACCCTCATATTTTCGCAGTCTCAGTTCATTAGCTCCACACCTTCACTAGGTCCTAACCTCCTGTTATTTCTCCCCACCAGAGTCAGGTTTTTCTGCTTGGCTGATGGCGGGCGCCACTTTACATATGTCCAAAATGGTGCCCGCTCTTTGTCTTGCTTGGCTTTTAAGGTGAGTGGCGAGAGAGGCTTGTGTCCGTGCCGATTCCCCTTATTTATTCATTTTTTTCTCTCCTCCAGTCAGACTGGTGAACTTTCCCCAGCAGGGCTTCAAGCCTCGTTCCCTCTAGGCTGTTTCTGCCATTTCCCTGCCAATGTCTCGGGCTACTGAGGTTTTTGTCTCACCTCTTCTTCCAGTGCTGGTGCGCAGACTCCACTGTTGGGCTTCCGAGCTGTGGGCGTCCTTGCTCTCTCCGTAGGTCCTCCGTGTCACATCCACTAGATCTGGAACAGTTTCCTCTGCAATTTTTCTCCCGAGCCTTTACCTGAGACTGCATAACTCCACTTTTATTAAACTATCTTTTCCCTGACTATCAGTGTGTGCCCTCACTATTCCGCTATCTTGGTTCCGCCAACCTTCTCTACACTGTATTTTAATCTTTGCATTCTGTAACAAATGACCACATATTGTTGACAGAGAGCAACAGAAATTTATTCCTTGATAATTTTGGAAGTCAAAGGTAAAAATTAAGTTTCACTGAACTAAAATCAAGGGTCAAGAGGGCCACACTTCATCATTAATCTCCAGGGGAGAATATACTGGTTGTGTCTTATAGTTTATAATGGCTGCCAGAATTCCGTGGTTTGTAATCACAGCATTCCAACACATTCCTCTGTCTTAGCATAGCCTTCTCTGTGCCTGCGTGAAGTCTCTACCTGCCTCCTTCCCATAAGGATGGCTTGGCATTAAACGCCCAACCAAACAATCTAAGATAACTGCCCCCATTTTGGTGTCCTTAAGTTAACCACATCTGCAAAAATCCTGTTTCCAGTAAGCTAACAGTTCAAGTGCCAGCAACTGGACATGCTACCTTTGGGTCACCATTCACTCTACTACAGACTGCTTAGATCTAAATACTGTTCATGACTCAAAAGTCAGGCATAGAGCTAGCCTTTCTCTCTGCTTTAAGTCCCACATGCTTTATCAATTGGCATACTCCAGATTCAGTGCTCTGTAGTCTTTTATGTATACACAGAAGAAGACACTGCTTTAAAAACAAATCCTTCCCTCTGGCTAAAAATCCCATGAGAGCATTTCAGGCATGGAAAGCCAAGATGCTCTGGCAAAAAATGACCTAAATCAAAGATCTCTGTGAGTGAGATCTCGGTGGAAAGAATGGGCCATCAAAGAAGGAGGTACCTTTCTCTGAAGGGAGGAGAGAACTTGCACTTTGACTATGACCTTGTCTAAATAAGGTTGGAGTTTGTGAACTCAAGAGGCTTCCATAGCCTTGGCAGCTCATGATGAGAGCCTCGGTTGATCACCTATGTCATAAATAAGAGTGTCGATTTGTTAAGTCAGCAACAGGAGTCACTGTGCACTTACTCCCCATGTAGGACTTCTGTCCTTAATGTGTTGTACTATGAGAATTAACAGTAAAACTAGTCTTCAAACAGTACTTTATACTTTGTGTGTCTGTGAAACTTTTGAAATCTTTACTTAGTATAGAGTTGATCTTCTGTATCTAAAGATAATTAAAAATGAATCTTAATGAAGAATGGGAGAGGGAGGAGAAGATGGGATGGTTTGGGGATGGGAGGATGGGTATGGGGAGAAGAACTGCTATAATGCAAAAGCTGTACTTATGAAATTTATATTAAGTAAAAACTTTCTGGCCGGCGCCGCGGCTCAATAGGCTAATCCTCCGCCTTGCGGCGCCGGCACACTGGGTTCTAGTCCCAGTCGGGGCACCGACTCTGTCCCAGTTGCCCCTCTTCCAGGCCAGCTCTCTGCTGTGGCCAGGGAGTGCAGTGGAGGATGGCCCAAGTGCTTGGGCCCTGCACCCCATGGGAGACCAGGAGAAGCACCTGGCTCCTGCCATTGGATCAGCACGGTGCGCCAGCCGCAGCGCGCCTACCGCGGTGGCCATTGGAGGGTGAACCAACGGCAAAGGAAGACCTTTCTCTCTGTCTCTGTCTCTCTCTCTCACTGTCCACTCTGCCTGTCAAAAAATAAAAAATAAAAAAAAAAAACAAAAAACTTTCTATTAAAAAAATCCTTCCCATCACTAACTCCATGGGAATTTAGACACAGAGATTTAGATTTTCACCAATCTTCTGTTCTATTAAGTGAGATCACACCTGAGTCCCTATCACTTTTTCTGAAGTGCCCTAAGTTTTCACTTCAATTCTTGACTCTGAAAATGTCCTGGTCATGCCTCTGACCTAAAATCAACTAATGCAATAAAATACATTATATAAAGTACTTTATTGTACTTTATAAAAGTACTTCATTGTATATAAAGTATCCTTCATTGACCTTTGGGCCTCCCTTTTCAGCTCTGTGGAAATTGCATGGTGCCACTTATATTTTAAGTGTCTTTAAGGATATTTCCAATTATATTTCATTAATTTCATATTTGAAGCTTTAAGTGGTTGGCCAAAGTTTTATTGGACTTTATGTTATTAGGGAGAAATAATTAAATAGACTATGGGTCCAAATTTTAGATTCAGAATATATTTTTCCTGGGACTGGCATTGTAGTGTAGCAGATAAAGCCATTGCTGGTGATGCCAGCATCTGAGATGGGGATTGGTTTCTGTTCTGGCTGCTCCACTTCCAATCCAGCTCCCTGCTAATGGCCTGGGAAAAGCAGTGGAAGATGGACCAAGTCTTGGCCCTGTGCCATCCAAGTGGGACACTTGGATAAAGCTCTGGCTTTGCCCTGACCCAGCCCTGACCACTGCAAGAAGTCTGGTGATTCATCCAGCAGTTGGAAGATCTCTTTGTCTTTTCCTCTCTGTACCTCTGACTTCCAAATATATAAATAAATCAATTTTTTTTAAAAAGCATATATTTTCCTTTGTAATAATGCATGATTTTAACCTTGAAGACCTTAAATGTCTTTGTGATCATCTCTTTTTCTATTTTGTCACTCCCTAGAATCTCTCAAAACTTTATCAATTTTTTTTTTCTGACAGGCAGAATTAGACAGTGAGAGTGAGAGAGAGAGAGAGAGAGAGAGAGAAAGGTCTTCCTTTTCCATTGGTTCACCCCCCAAATGGCCGCTGTGGCCGGCGCGCTGTGCTGATCCGAAGCCAGGTGCTTCTTCCTGGTCTCCCACACGGTTGCAGGGCCCAAGGACCTGGGCCATCCTCCACTGCCCTCCTGGGCCACAACAGAGAGCTGGACCAGAAGAGGAGCAAGCAGGACACAGAATCCGGCGCCCCAACCTGGACTAGAACCCAGGGTGCTGGCGCCGCAGGTGGAGGATTAGCCTAGTGAGCTGTGGCGCCAGCCACTTTATCACTATTTCAGTAATTATGTAGGTAAAGTGTAAACACCTTTTTCATGTCAAATTCATTGCCCTTTGCAATTTATCCTTTTTTCTGTCTTAACTCTATGCTTTAGCTGAACATTTTTTTTTTTTTCTGCTTCCTCTTTCTCCCATGAAACCAGTGCTTCCCTTAAGTCCTTTTAGGTAAAGTTGGTTGAGTCTCTCCCATCCTGCCTACTTCTGCTCCTCCTAGCAGTGCCACTTTAAAGCAGAATCACCATTTCTGCATACTGAAGACAAACTGAGAGCAAATTTCTCCCTTCATTACAACTATTGCAATCATCTGAGAGGAAAAGTTACAGATGAAAAACAGGTAGTGATGGAAACTGACCTTGAAAAGTTAATTCCCCCACTTCTATCAGGAATTCCCTGAGAGATGCCTGATCACGTAGTATACTGACTGGAGTCAAAGACTTCTTATGGCATTAAATAGACAGGTGACTTTAAAGAGCAACCCTTAGAGTGACCTGGATTAGATCAATACATAAAATGCTTTGTTGAACTAAATGCTATCTAGAAAGCTCTCCAATTTTTGAAATTCTGAAATGTAACCCAAACTCAGGTTTTATTTCGACTAGACAGAGCCATTGTGGAGGATGCACTTTCACAGTATAGAAACAGTCTTGGGCTGTGATGGTTTGGGGCACACCTTGCACATGGCAGGATGTGACCACTGGGTCCCTGTGGCTTGGAGAACTTTTCACATTTATTGGCCTTTTATATGCCAGGCACTGTTCTAGGGTCTTCATTTTATTTAATGGATAGTGCTCTTTTTCATTTATGCTGTTTAAAACAATTTTAATACTTTGTCCATTTAGTTCAATTGCAAATATTACATAGACACATACATACTGTCTTTTTGAAAGCAGAGGTATTATCAGAAATGTGGGATTCTTGACAATGATCATAAAATGAGCAAAGAAGGGTATATATTATGTAAGGGGTATATTTCAGTGAAGACAACATTTACATATACCCAGATGCAAAAACGGCATCCACAGTTTTAGACTCTGCATATTAAATTCCATGTGCAAGAGAAAATATGTGGAATTCATCTTTCTGTGTCTGGATTATTTTGCTTAGGATAATGATCTTCATGTCCTTCCATTTTGTTACAAATAATAGGATTTAATTTTTCATGTCTGCATAATATTCTTGCATATATATACAGCATATTTTCCCTATCCAGTTCATCAGTTGATAAATATCTAGGTTGAATTCCTATATTGGTACTTTGAATTGCTCTGAAATAAACATGCAAATGCAGGTATCTCTTTTATATGCTGGCTCCATTCCCTTTGGCTAGGTTCCTAGAAGTTGGATAGTTGGGTCATATGTAGGTATACTTAGTTTTTGCAGCAATCTCCATACTATTTTCCATTATGGCTATCCTGATTTGCATTCCTGCCAACTGTACGTTAGGATTTTCTTTTCTTTACATCTTTGCTGCATTTGTTATTTTTGGGATATTGGATAATAAAATCATTTTAATTGGAGATGATACCTCAGAGCTTTCATTTGCATTTCCCTGATGCAAATTTAAAAAGCAGATTTTGTATTTGTTATCTTTGCTTTTTGTATCTTTTCCAAAGTCATTGTTTATGTTAATGTTTTGCAGAGTTACCCTTATGGTTTCTTCTAGTGATTTCATATCTTATATTTAGATGTTTAATCTATTGAGTTGATTATGGTGTAAGGTGGGGTCTTATTTCAAAGTTCTGCATGTGGAAACCCAAGTTTCCCAGCATTATTTACTGAAGAGATCATCCTTTCTCCAGGAAGTGATTTTTATCACATTTGTCAAAGATAAATTGTTGTTGCTATTTTCATGGGAACACTTTCGATTCCTATAGGATTAAGATAGTTTATAAACAACAGAAAATGAACAAGGACTACATTAGGCCATTTTATAGAAAGAAAGTTAAAACATAAGGCAGTTAAACTAAATTGTATATTTACATGAAGGATGCAAAGAGGATTCAGGCCCTTCGACTCCGAAAATCATATCCTAATTCTAAAGCCATTCTTTCTCACAGTGATAGTGTAGCTATTATTCACTTCTTGTCATTTTCTGTAACTTTTAATGTTATCTTGATGGAAAAGTCACAGAAAAATGTGCTACATTAGTGTTTCATGTCATCATATGCTGTGAGCTATTCCATTCTCCTAAAATCTAAAGGACATAAAATCCCACCTTCTGTTTCTATTATTTCTTACCTTTTTTATGGGGAGATAATTATATTCACTACAAATGCAGAATTAGGCACACATCCCTGTCTTCAATTATATAGGTATGTTTTCACACACAGTTTCTAGTTACATAAACACATATATTGATTTTATAAAAGTCTATTTATATACATTATACATGTGTATTTATACCTACAAATGTAAAAAAACAGAAACATCTCCCAATTGCATGAGCGAATCAGCAATCTATCACAGAGTGAACATTTTCATAAAGGATTTTAACCTGCTTGAAAATGGTGTGTGGGAAAATGGAGAAATTATTCTGCTACATTCAATTTGCCAACTGAAAATTAAAGCATCAAGGAGGTGACAGAGGCACTGGTGTCAATCTGACGTGATGGGGTCTGTCACTCAGGCAGTAAAACCGTGTTCTCATTCTCACTGACAGTCTCTTGTCTCTCCCCACTTTGACCCAGAGAAGCCCAGCTACCTCTGCTTTCTCATGATTCCAGGGTAAGCAGCAGGAAAGAGCCTCCCACCTAATTCATCCTGTCTACCCCATTTTAAGTCCAGATCCCTACAAGGCATCCTGACAGATTGTAGAGTTCCTATTCTCTTTCCAAGTTCACAGAAAATGTACACTGAAGATAAAAGAAGCAGCAAACAACAAGATTAGAAAACAAAACCACACAACGATAAAAAATGTCCTTCCTGTTATTTCAAACGTGATACCACTGAAAGATACAGGAGATCTCTAGCCAGCAGTGAGTGTAAACTTCTTACACTGAAAACCTGATTCTTGGAAATGTCTCTCCATCAAGGTAAACAGACAGTTTTAGGACGCAGTGGGAAGTGGATAGTTGTGTACTCATGATGAGGAAACTAAAATAACAAGAATCTTGGATGGATTTTCATAAGTTAATATATAACGAAATTCTAATTCAAACAACTAACAATACTGGAGATATCACGTATGCCACAAGACACAACGTGCTGGAGGAGACAGTTAAGTCCCCAGGCATAAAGTTTAAGTTTTTGAATGACATTAAGTAAGTAGGTATCACACTGGGCAGGATTTCCTGTTTTTATAACATAATTCCAAGGTGTATTAACTTCATTATGCTATTTTTCAACCAGTTTGGGCAAGCAGCCACATATAAATACTTAAGTCTTATAATCAATTATAATAAAAATTAGAGCTTTTGCTTGGTGAGTAACTACTATCTCAGTTACCAGTGGTCAGTAAACAAGGAAAATTTTATTTTTCAAGGAAAATTATATTTTTAAAGGAAAATTATATTTTTCTTGAAACGCTAGAAGTAAAGAGTTACTTTCTGGACAGGACTGATAGAGGCTTGCTTGTGAAAACCACCTCAGTCTTCTTTCTGCAGAAATTACCAGTTTCTTTTGAGATCAAAAAGTAAAGAAGAAAGTAGAATTTTTTATCCATACTGCCTTCTGAGATGTCCCTGAGCTGTGGGGCTTTATCTGATCCAAGGGAATTGGAGGCTACGATGCAAATCTTGGGTTGTATTCCTAGAGTTGAAATCTCTGTCTGGGTAACCCCCAGTCACCACGGCCTCACCTGAAGCCACTGCACCTTCCTGGTGTGGGTAAAGGCATGCACTGCAGCATGAGTGCTCACTGCAACGAATGGCGACTGTGGAGACTCGTTAGACACTTGTTTAGAAGACTCACTCTGCGCAAGGGTGTAGCGTAGAACCAGTATTACTTTGTGTGCTATAATATAGGGTAAGCTATTAGTAATTGGCAACTGTTGGATTATACAGAAGGAAGGACAATAAACCAATGATGTTAATTCTTTCCCCATTCCTACAATCATCTTCCCTAATCTCCATTTGTGTGCCACTGATTGAGACTTAGCAGAGAAAGAAAAATAGGGAAATTTTATTCTAAGCTTCCTTAAATTCGTCTTGTCCTCTACTATGTTGCTGGTTTTTCTAAATTTAGAAAATATAGATTGTATAAATGCAAATGTATTGTGTTATATTCCCAGACAGTATTGGAAAACTTTATTACTCTTTAAAATTTTATTCATTTTGTGTGTGCATGCTATTTTCTTATTTGGTTATCTATTATGTCTTTCTGTTCAGATTTTATTAATGTTTGCATTACATACATACACTTGATGCTTTAGGGTAGCTATTTTTAAAGACAAAACTAGAAGGATTAGATCTAGGCCCAAGCCAAAGGGTAATTCTGATAAAGATAAAAAGCAATTACTACCTTCTAGATCATTTCAATGAATCATTGCAACACGGTTGCAAAAGAAGGTTATTTATACAATGAAATTCACCCATCAACAGGATTTTAATGAGTTGGTTGCTTAAACATTTTTTATTGTGCATTATCCACAGCAAGTTCAAATGCAGCAACAACTCCAGCAAAATTTAAAAGACATCTTAGGCATTTGATGAAAGAAGCTGCAAGTTATTTTAAAAGGAAATTACAACTTTAAAGCAGATGGAGCAAAGCTGTCATTTTGGAGAAAAAAAAAAAGAACACTTAACAAAAGGTACAAGATCTTTAGTAGTACACCTTACTGTCCAGAAAGGAAAACTCAAAGTATAGCAAGAAACTAATCTGCTGACACAACAAACGATGGTGACTACTATGCATGAAGAAGGTACAGAAAAAAAAATAGAAAAGGCTTCTCTCTTAGGGATATAGTAAGTCCACATACTGATGACATGATGACCCACGATGCCAAAGGGCTTTAATATAAAAAGTAAAGAACACACCTCCTCTATCCAGTTATAATCAATCAGTGCATATCACTGATATGCAGTATGCTGAAAAAATGGTAAGACTGGTTAATGATGGTAAAACAGAAGCAAACTTTGTCTCCTACAAAGAGTTGCCTAATGCAAGCAAATGCCATGATCTACTAAAAGGTTTGGCTTCTACCCAGAATTGTTTGTCTTAGAGGAACTTGGTTGTCACATGATTTTATTGTGAGCCATCAGTTATTGGCTCCATGCCAGTTTTTGCCTCCCTTATAAAAAGAGAAAATAATTTTTTTTCCACAAAACACTGCTTTCGTCACAGAGGTGATTGTATCAAAATTTCTAGGAAATGACATGAAAAAAAAAAATTAGGTGATGCCACAGGAACAGCCAGTGTTATTAAACAAAGACTGTTTCATCTGAGAATGTTTTTGCTAAAGCACAAGAAAAGCTAGGTAAAGAGCACATAAATCTCCTGGTACGTTCTAAAATCAGGTGGCTTAGTAGACTGAGTTTTCAACAAGGTGTTTGAATTGAAAAGTGAATTCAAGATGGACATATGCAGCAGGCAGAAAATCAGTAAGGACACAGTTGGGCTCAACAACACTATCAGTCAACCAGATACAAGTGACAACTACAAAGTTCTTTATCTAACAGCAGCAAAATGGACAGTCTTTTCAGGCTCACTTGGAACATGACAGACCACATTCTGGGCCAGAAAACACACCTTAACAAATTAAAAATGATAAAAAATCGTGCAGTGCAATATCTGCTCTGAGACCACAATGGAATTAAAATCACAAAATTCATGCAAATTAACTAGCACACTTCTAAACACAGGTGTCAACAAATATTGAAATAAATTTTAAAATGCTTTAACTAAGTAAAATTAAAACATCAAAATTCATGGGGCGCATTAAAAACAGTGATTAGAGGGAAATGTTTGGCATCAAATGGTGTATCAGAAAAAGTAGAAAGATAAAAAAATCACATAACCTTCCACTTTAGCTAGAAAAAAGGGAGAGAGTTAAATTCAATGTGAGCAAAATAAAATATATAAAAATTAGAGTACAAATCAATTAAGTTCAAAACAGAAAATCAATAGAAAAAAAAATCAATGAAACTGAAAACCTGTTCTTTGCTAGGATCAATAAAACTGAAAACCTCCAAGTTAAAAAAAAAAACCACTACCATTACAGAAATGATCGAAGTGACATAACATAAAAATAATTATAGTGCTATGGCGCAGCGGGTTAAAGCCCTGGATTGAAGCGCTGGCATCCCACATGGGTGCTGGTTCTAGTCCCGGCTGCTCCTCTTCCAATCCAGCTCTCTGCTATGGCCTGGGAAAAATGGGCCAAATCCTTGGGCCCCTGCACCCATATGGGAGACCGGAACAAGTTCCTGGCTCCTGGCTGCGGATTGGCACAGCTCCGGTCATTGCAGCCATCTAGGGAGTAAACCAGCGGATGGAAGACTTTTCTCTCTGTCTCCACCTCTCTCTATAACTGTCTTTCAAATAAATAAAATAATTATTTAAAAAATTTTATATTACAATCCTGTGGATTGATCACAAGAATGCAAGTTTGTTCAACATATGAAAATAATCAATGTAATATATCAAATTAACAGAATAAAGGATGAAATTTCCTGATCATCTCAAAGATGCAGAGAAAGCATTTGGTAAAATTCAATGTTTTTTTCATGACTTTATAAAAAAAAAATCAACAAACTAGAAGTAGAGGGGAATTTTCTCAACTTGAGAATGAGAATTCTCAATGGAAAACATCAAAGTAACATCATACTTAGTGGTGAAAGAATGAATGACTTCCACAAAAGATCAGTAAAAGGACACGATTACTTACTTTCATTGTTTCTATTCAATTTTCTACTAGAAATTGTAGACAAAATAATTCAGTAAGAAACTGAATTAAAGGCATACAGATTACAAAGAAAGAAATAATATTATCTCCCTTGGTCTATAACATTATGTATTATAGAGAAAATTCCAAGGAATTCACAAACATAATTATTAGCACTAATAAATCAGGTCAGCAAATTTGTGTGATAAAAGATGAGTTGCCCTCCATAATCTTGGTTCTGCACCCACAATCAACAGTGAGTAAAAAATTACTTGAAAACAAATTATATTTGTACTGAGCATGTCAGACATTTTTCTTCTTAATTCATGCAATGTGAATCTTTGTAAGTTTCTTACCTTAATCCATGCAATGTGCCGACTATGTACATAGCAGTTACATTGAATTGTGTACTATAAATAATCTAGAGATGATTTAACATTCATGAGAGGATATTCATGTACAGAATCTCTGCAAATAATATACTCTATATAACAGACTTGAGCAGCATCAGATTATTTTTTCTGTGTCTGTGTATGTTTATGTTTAGGGGCAGGATGTGTTCTAGAACCACGACTTTAAGGACATTGAGGAATAACTGTATTCAAACCCTAGTTGTATTTCTATAGTACATTCACAATCAGCCATCCAAAAATAAAACTGAGAAAGATATCAATTTATAATGAAATTTAAGGGGAATAAAAGATTCAGGAATAAACAAAATAATTGTAAGATTTGTCCAATGAAAACTACAAAATATTACTGAAAGATATTAAGAAAGTCTAAATAAATGGAAATACATCCACCTTCTTTGATTGAAAGACATATTTACGATGACAATGTTTTTCAATATGATCAACAGTCCATGTAAGCTTATCAAAATTCCAACTGCTATTTTCCATCAACTGATTAGTTCATCCTGAAAGTCACATGAAAATAACAAACAACCCATTAAAGCCAAACAGTCTAGCAAAAGAATTAAGTAGAAAGATTCACATTTCCCAAATTAAAACTTACTTCAAAGCTAGACTAATCAAGGCAATGTGATGTTGGCATAAGGACAGATACCTGGGTCAACAGAATATAATTAAGAGTGCAGAAATAAACTCATACACCTGTGTTCATTCTATGTTAGACAAGACAATGAAGAAAATTTCAGAATGAAACAAGAGTTTTTTCAACAGATCGTGCAACAACAATTACATACACACAAGCAAAATTGAATGTCTATCTCAGACCATATGCTGTCAGTACAAAATGGATCAAAGACCTAAACATAAAAGCTAAAAATTCTAAAAATATAGAAAAAACACGAGGGTAAATCTTTGTGCTCTTTGATATGTGGTGAGTTTTCTTGTTTTCATTTTTACATATGATGTATAAAGTACAAGTGAAAAAGAAAAAAATAAATTGAACTTTTCAACAAATTGAATATTATCTTTTCTGCATGAGAACACAGTATTACAGTTAAAAACAACCCACATTATGCAAATCATTTTCTGAGAAGGAACTTGTATTCAATTTATAGGAATAATTCTTGCAAGTCAACAGTAAAAAAGACAAACACACTTTTAAAATGATCAAAGAACTTGAGTTGATATTCTGCCAAAAAGACATGCAAATTATCAATAAACCCAAAAAACAATGGCCAAACATAATTAGTCACTTGTAAGATATAAGAACACTGCAGTGAGGTATCACTTCACGCCCACTATGATGCCTATAATGAAAAATCCTTGCAGTGCTGTGTGTTGACAAGTATGTGGAAGAACTGAATGCCTCATGCATTGCTAGTAGGAAGGCAAAATGGTGTAACTGCTTTGGAAAACAGTCTGGCAGTCCTTCAAAAGGTAATCATAGAGTTTTAAATTGGACATTGCATAGAAAATTAATCAATTTTTTAAAAATATGTAGGATCTCTGTCCTTAATGTGCTGTACATTGTGATTTAATGCTATAACTAGTACTCAAACAGTATTTTTCACTTTGTGTTGCTATGTGGGTGCAAACTGTTGAAATCTTTATACTAAATTGATTTTGTGTATATAAAGAGAATTGAAAATGAATCGATGTGAATGGAAGGGGAGAGGGAGCGGGAAAGGGGAGGGTTGCGGGTGGGAAGGAAGTTATGGGAGGGGGGAAGCCATTGTAATCCATAAGCTGTACTTTGGAAATTTATATTCATTAAATAAAAGTTTAAAAAATAATAAAATAAAAATAATAAATAAAAAGAAAAATACACAGTACTTACATTTTTGAAAGAAAATTTTGAAACACAAATAGACCTTACGTTTTAGTCTGTGTTAAAATTTAGTTCACTGGCTGGTGCTGTGGCTCACTTGGTTAATCCTACACCTGCGGTGCCAGCACCCCATGTGGGCGCCAGGTTCTAGTCCCGGTTGCTCCTCTTCCAGTCTAGCTCTCTGCTGTGGCCTGGGAAGGCAGTGGAAGATGGCCCAAGTGCTTGGGCACCTGCATCCACATGGGAGACCAGGAGGAATCACCTGGCTCCTGGCTTCGCATCGGCGCAGCATCGGCAGTGGTGGCCATTTGGGGAGTGAACCAAAGGAAGGAAGACTTTTCTCTCTGTCTCTCTCACTGTCTAACTCTACCTGTCAAATAAAAAATAAATAAATAAATTTAAAAATATTTTAGTTCATGCGAAGTAATATTTTAGGATCTCCCCAAATTGCAAATAACCTTCAGGTTTTTTTAAATTCAGTATTCAGTTGAAAACCATAAAGGGAGGTGAAGCTCCTGTATTTAGAAGAGTAGTACAAAACAAGATGAAAGGTCATGATTCTTGTCTCTCATTGTCTACTTCCTTTAAGGCCATCAAAATGCAAAGATGTAGTGGTGTTTTCTGACAATGTCTAGCTCTTTAGCATCATAGTTATCAGTGAACTGATTTTTTAAAAAAGATTTTATTTGTTTATTTGAGAAGTAGAGTTACAGACAGAGAGAGGGAAAGACAGAGACAAAGTTCTTCCTTCCATTGGCCGCACTGGCTGGAGCTGTGCCAATCTGGAGCCAGGAGCTAGGAGCCAGGTGCTTCTTCCTGGTTTCCCATGTGGATGCAGGATCCCAAGCACTTGGGCCATCTTCTACTGCCCTCCTGGGCCACAGTAGAGAGCTGGATTGGAAGAGGAGCAACTGGGACTAGAACTGATGCCCATATGGGATGCCAGTGCTGCAGGCAGAGGATTAACCTACTGCACCATAGCGCTGGCCCCAGTAAACTGATTTTTATTTTTCCGCTGAAATCAAATTCTTTTTTGATTCTGTTGTTGCTTATTTTCTTTTTTTTGTCTTTGTTAGCTTAGTTCCTTTAACTTTTTTATATGATCAGTTTTTTGAAACACATTAAAAGCACATTAAAACTTTCTGCTATGGAAGCAACATGGCACAATCAGAGTAGAAGACCTGTAATTAATGTTTTGGGTGATGATAGAAATTGCTAACGTAACAATCAATGGAGGTTTCCAGAAACTTGAGAACTTAAATCCTTCAATCACAAGATGACAAAGGAAAGACATAAAAATTTCTTTCAAGGACTGAATAATCTGCCAAGAGTTGAATACTTCCATGCATGTCACAGACTGTATCGAAGCTCAGAACACAACAGTCAAGTTGTTAAGTCAATGTGTGTGCCCTGACTGAAGTGCCTCACACAACAACATGCTCAGTTGGTCCAGGATGCAGAAGACATTGCATGGCTTAATGTCAGGAAAGAAACATGTTCTGTCTAAACACTTAACTATTGTCTGGAAATGGATACTGCCATTCTCTTCAATCATTCAGAAGTAAGTTTCACCTAAAAAATACTGCATTGTACAAGAGAGCATTCATAAAACATATGTCAGGTGTAAAGAAGCAAAATGCAGTAACATCCATACTCCTACCACAGCTGTTTTAAGCAAACAGTGCTGCAATCTCAGAGCTCGAGTTTCTTCCAATTCTATCCTTTAGATTTTTTTCTAGTATACTTTGGATTTTTGTCTAGTTTAAAAAAATATTCCAAAAAAAGAAAAAATATTTTTCCCTTCCCCAGGTTTAAGAAGGTAATCTGCTATATGAATGTTTGAAGACTATACAAACACTCTTTCACTTTTGGTTATTTAAATTCTCAAAATATATTTCTTGTATACCCTATGTAGTATAGGACCTAATTTTACCTTTCTGTATACAACTAATCATTTTTTCATGACATTTATTGAAATTCCTATTTTCCCACTGATTTGCAACACCAGTTATTTGCTACATAGTTTCAATACCCATATTCTGCTACTTAATGTGTTTATCTCTATGCCAACATCACATGCTTCTATTTAAAATCTTTATAGACAACATTCATATCTGACAAAGCAAGTCTCCCAGTCACCCATACCTCATTATTCACCTTCAAGAATCCCTTCAAGTGGCATTTGGCACAGTGCTTGAGATCCTCCTGAGACCCCTGCATCCACAAACTAGTGGCTCTACCTCTAATGCCAGCTTCCTATCAATGCTCACCCTGGGAGTTTGAAGGCGATGATTCAAGTAGCTGGGTCCCTGACCAACACAAAAGATCCAGATGGAGTTCCAGGCTCCTGGCTGTTGCAAGCATTTGGGTAGTGACCCAGTAGATGGAAGATTTTTCTCTATCTCTGTGTGCCATTCAAATAAAATGAAAGCAAATACATGATGGCTTTAAGACACAGTGGGTTAAGCTATGGTCTACGAAGCAGCAGGCCATATGGTCATCCAGTTCCAGTCTTAATTGCTCCAATTTTGATCTAGCTACCTGCTCATGTGCCTAGGCAAGCAGTGGAGGATGGCCAAAGTAAACTTGGGTCTCTGCCACCCATGTGGGAGACCTGGATGGAGCTCCTGGCTCCCAGCTTTGGCTTGGTCCAGCCCTGGTCATTGTGGCCATTTGGGGAGTGAACGAGCAGATAAGATGACAGACCTCTCTCCTCTCTCTGTAACTATGCCTTTTAAACAAATAAACTATGTTTAAAAAAAAAAAGAATGTCTCCACTATAATTAACCTCCCCTTAATAACATACATAGGGTCTTTCTCATGAATATTAAAGTCAGCTAGTCTGGTTTCTCACACCACATGCAAACCTCAGTGAAAATATTCTCTTTGGGTTGATTGAAGTTGCTTTGCATCCGTAAAGATCAGTCTGGAGAACTGAATACCGCCAATCTCTAAATATAAAGTGGTATAGTTCCTCATTTATTTAGGACTTCTTCAGTGCTTTGTAAGAAAGGTTGCAGTTTTATCTATACAGTTCTTGAACACATTTTATGCACACATTCCAAAGAATTTTATAGTCACATTTCTATTTCAAACAGTAACCTTTTATTACCATCTTCAGAGCTTATTCAGTTTGAAATACAAGTGGTCTCTGTAAATTTTGTATGTTGAATTTATATTCTAATCTACTATAATTATCATTATAGTTAAATTTATTTCTCACAACTTAATTTGCGTTTTCTGTAGGCCCTGCAATTTCTGTGTTTAAACATTTGCCTTGTCTATTTTGCATTAACTTTCTTTAAAAAAAATCACCTTCCCTCTGCTAATCTCATAATGTACTTTCTATTTAATAATTACTATATAAATGTTAATATAAATACTATACAAATGTTAATATAAATACTATATAAATGTTAATTATAATGTTATAATTATCTAAAATTAATAACTTTATCTTCCTCTTGAAAATTATGGAGATTTTAGGACATCTTTATTCCAGAACCCTTTGCCTATTTACACGTTGTTAGCACCAACTTAGTTTTCAGCACTTAAGGCACTTCACATTTATTTTATATAAGTAACAATGTTTTTGTATATTTATCTACATATTTTCCACTGTTCTTACTATTCCCTTTGTATTGTATTTCAGATATTTCATCCAGGAATCCTTTCCTGCTGCAAGAAGTATATGCTTAAATTGGCTATTATCAGAACGACAAAAGATAAAAAACGCTGGCTAGGATGTAAAGAACAGGGTACAACTGTGCACTGTTAGTGGGGATGTGAATTAGTAGAGCCATTGTAGAAAACAGTACATAAGGGTGCTGACACTATGGCATCGCAGATTAAGTCACTCCCTGAGAGGGCTGTATCCTGTGCTCCACTTGCGATCCAGCTCTCTGCTAATTCACCTGGGAAACCGGTGGAGGCTGGACCAAGTGCTTGGGCCTCAGCACCCATGTTGGGGACCATGATGGAGTTCCAGGCTTTTTGCTTCAACCTTGTCAAGCTGTGACCATACTGGCCATTTTGGAAGTGAGCTAGTAGGTACAAGATTTTTTAATCTCTCACTGTTTGTCTCTATCCATCTCTCTCTGTAACCCTGTCTTTTAAATACATACATACATACATACATACGTACATACATACATAAGTCTTAAAAGAGAAAAAACAGTATGGAAATTCCTCAAAAAAAAAAAAAACAACACCTAAAAGATGAACTACTACATGATCTAGGAATTCTACTGGATATATATTCTACAGAAATAAAGTCATTCTGTCAAAGATACAACTGCCTTTCCCATGATTAATGCAGCACTCTTCACAATAGACCAAAATGTAAACAATTCAAATGTCCATCCACTGATGAAAGGTTGAAAAAAAAGCAGTATACTTGGGCCCTACACCCACATGGGAGACTAGGAGAAGCATCTGGCTCCTGGCTTCGGATCAGCGAGATACGCTGGCCGCAGCGGCCATTGGGGGGGTGAACCAACGGAAAAAGAAGACCTTTCTCTCTGTCTCTCTCTCTCACTGTCCACTCTGCCTGTCAAAAAAAAAAAAAAAAGCAGTATCTACACACAATGCAGTATATATAAATAACTACTACTCAAACATAAAAAGGTTGCCTTGCGGCGCTGGCATACCGGGTTCTAGTCCTGGTCGGGGCGCCGGATTCTGTCTAGGTTGCCCCTTTTCCAGGCCAGCTCTCTGCTGTGGCCTAGGAGTGCAGTGGAGGATGGCCCATGTGCTTGGGCCCTGCACCCCATGGGAGACCAGGAGAAGCACCTGGCTCCTGCCATCGGATCAGCGCGGTGCGCCGGCCGCAGAGCGCCGGCCGCGGCGGCCATTGGAGGGTGAACCAATGGCAAAAGGAGGACCTTTCTCTGTCTCTCTCACTGTCCACTCTGCCTGTCAAAAAAAAAAAAAAAAAAAAAACATAAAAAGGCTGAAATCTTGTCATGACAGCAACATGGGGTAGAATTGCAGGTCATTATGTTATGTGAAAAAAGCTAAGCATAGAAAGACAATTATCACAATAAATAAATCTTTACAAAATAAAGACAATTATCACATAATCTCACTTATATGTGGTGTCTGAAAAAAAATGCAATCTCCTGATTGGATATTATACAGTGCATTCATATACTGAAACATCCCATAGTACTCCATAAATATATATAATTTTTATGTATCAAGGTTTTTTTTTAAAGAAATTCATTAAGAGACTTTTAATAAAATTCTTTAGTAGGAAAACGAATGTTTTGTTTGTCTGCACCCATCTTTTATTCTGCTCTCAAGATGCTGCTTGGGAGGCCCATATCCTATACTAGAGTATCCAGGTTCACACCCCAGCTCTACTCCCAATTCCACTTTCCTGCTAACACAGACCCTATGAAACACAAATGGCTGGATCCCTCCCACCACATGAGAAACAAGGATTGAGTTCCTCTCTCTTGGCTTCTATGTGGTCCACCGTGAATATTGCTGGCATTTAGGCAGTGAACCAGCAGATTGGAGCTGTCTGTCCGTATCTGCCTCTCAAGTAAGTACATATTCTTTTTTTTTTTTTGACAGGCAGAGTTAGACAGTGAGAGAGAGAGAGAGAGAGAGAGAGAGAGAGAGGCAGAGAAAAAGGTCTTCCTCCTGTTGGTTCACCCCACAAATGGCTGCTACAGCCGGTGTGCCGTGCCGATCTGAAGCCAGGAGCCAGGTGCTCCCTCCTGGTCTCCCATGCGGGTGCAGGGCCCAAGCATTTGGGCCATCCTCCACTGCCTTCCTGGGCCACAGCAGAGAGCTGGACTGGAAGAGGAGCAACCAGGACTAGAACCCAGGGTGCTGGCGCCACAGGCAGAGGATTAGCCTATTGAGCTGCAGCGCCGGCCATAAGTACACATTCTTAACTAAAAAATTATCTAAATCTCTACAGTTTCTTTCTCTTCTTCTAAACCTACTACTTTGACCAGAGCACTCTCAGTCCACAATCACTTCCCATAGACTCCTCCAGGAATTCGGTCAGCTTCCTGTGAGCTCTTCTACATGGCTAGGCCTTGTCCTTGGCATGATGTCCAGGACCCATTTTTGCAAAGACCTTGCTGCACTTAATCAGTGTTCCTGACCTTTGATATCTGAACACCTTCAATATCTGACAAAGTCATCCTGTGCCATCTCCAGGGGTGTCTGACCATCCCAGCCAGCCACTGGCCAGAATCCTAACTTTATTTTTCTTTTAGTAATTTTCCAACCTCCAACCCTCGTCTAATTCTTGGCTATAAATTCCAAGTTTCCCCATTGTATTCAGAACTGAGCCCATTTTCTGTACTCAACTGTAAAATCACATTTCAGTAGTTCCTGTATTCATGACAGTCCTGAATTAAGTTGGTCTTACCATCATGACAACTGGGAGAATAATTTTTTCCTTAACAGTTCTGATGCTGTGATTCAGAATTCGACTTATCACTGGGACCAGAGACCTCTCACTCGGGACCTTTGAAGCCTTTATCTTCTCTCCTGACTGCCTGATCAGATCCATCAGGGAGTCCAATGTCTGAACCAGCATTGCAGATGTCAGGCCAAGAAACAGATTTGGTTTTACAAGATTGTAACCATGCTCCAGAGGCTGGGGTAGAGCTCCACGTTTCTCTGTTAGTAAGAAACTGGGTAAAACTCCCAAGCAAGTAGCCCTTTGTAAACAGCAGAATTTAGAAACCCTGGCCACCAGAGCTCAGGCTGACTCCGATGCTTAGAGTCCCAAGTTTCTGTGTTGCTAATGATGAAGTTTCCATTAGTTAAGAACACAGGAAACTCAGGTGTTTGGTACAGTGGTTAACCCCAGTTTCAGATGCTTGGATCCCAAATAGAGTACCTGGGTTTGAGCTCCACTTGTGATTCCTGCTTCCTGATAATGCATACATTAGGAGACAGCAGGTGATGATTTAAGTACTTGGCTCCCCGTCACCCATGTGGGAGACCCAGATTGAGATCCTAGCTCTCAGCTTTAACCTGGCCCAGCCTCAGCCATTTCAGGCATCTGGTGATTGAACCACCAGATGGGAAATTCTCTCTCTCTCTCCCTCCCTCTCTCCTAAGTAATTAAAAAAAAATGCTCTTCTTGTATCCTTCCTTTCTTCCTCCAGCTGTGTCTACTTCCTTTCCTGCTGGCATGATTTTACTAAGAATAATTCAGAACTTCAATGATCTTTCCACCTATTAATGTTTGTTCTTATTTTACTTTCAGATACAATCTTCTCATTAAATATCTGAGCGCCATCTAGCAAATATCCTCAACTATTAAGTTTTTTTTTTTTTTGACAGGCAGAGTTAGACAAGTGAGAGAGAGAGAGAGACAGAGAGAGAGAAAGGTCTTCCTACCATTGGTTCACCCCCAAATGGCCACTACAGCTGGCATGCCACGCCGATCCGAAGCCAGGAGCCAGGTGCTCCCTCCTGGTCTCCCATGCGGGTGCAGGGCCCAAGCATTTGGGCCATCCTCCACTGCCTTCCTGGGCCACAGCAGAGAGCTGGACTGGAAGAGGAGCAACCGGGACAGAATCCAGTGCCCTGACCGGGACTAGAACCCGGGGTGCCGGCGCTGCAGGTGGAGGATTAGCTTAGTGAGCCGTGGTGCCAGCCTACTATTAACTTCTAACAGATGGCTCACCTTTCACAAATAAAATGTAACTAAAAGAGAAAATATACTCACATATTTCAAAAGAAAGAATTTTTCTTGTTTTCTTTAACAAGAGGAGGGACTGAAATAATCTCTCCTTGACCAAGTCCTAGCCAGGCTCCTCTCAGCTCCTTTTTAGTCAACTCCGTGTTCACACCCTGAAGAGCTCAGTTTTCCAAGAATCCTGGTAAGTCTGTCTAGCTAGAGTACCCCATCCTTGTTATCACAGCATCTCTCAGGTATGGTCACACTGATGTTTCCTCTTGGTAAATTTTCATTCACCTATTGCCTTCTCCCCACCCTCAATCGCAGTCTACTCCTTGTGGGATGCAGAACTCAATCTTTCTCCTTTACTGAATTTCAGTAGTTCCTTTAATCATGATGGCCCTGAGTAAAGCCACCTTACCATTTTAAAAAGTGTCAGAATAAATTTTTTTTCTGTAATAATTCCTATGCAATTCAAATTTTGTTAGTAATTATGTGAGGATCAGCTGTGGTTTTGAATTTAGAAGATATTTTTTCCCTCCTATTCTCCTAAGATCAATGACAGGAAACTTTTCTTAAGGGCAAAAAAATGACATTTACATTGGAGCTGTAGCCTTAGGAGTATCATTTTAATGGTGGTAACCTGCTGTGAGACACCTCAACTTGACTCAGCGCTGGGCTAACCTCTGAATTCTAAAATGTTTTAAGATTAAATTTCCAGTTGACCCATTCTGTTGAACATCCTTTTATAAAAAAATAAGCTTTGGGGCCGGCTCCGTGGCACAGGTTAATCCTCCACTTGTTGCGCCAGCATCCCATATGGGTGCTGGTTCTAGACCCAGCTACTCCCCTTCCAGTCCAACTCTCTCTGCTGTGGCCAGGGAAAGCAGTAGAAGATGGCCTGAGTGCTAGGGCCCCTGCTCCCACATGGGAGACCGCGAAGAGGCACCTGGTTTCTGGCTTCAGATCGCTGCAGCTCCGGCCATTGTGGCCATCTCGGGAGTGAACCAACGGAAGGAAGATCTTTCTCTCTGTCTGTAACTCTACCTCTCAAGTAAAGAAATAAAAATCTTTAAAAAAAAGTAAGTTTTGTAACTTTACCTCTCAAATAAATAAATACAAATCTTTAAAAAAAAAGCTTCTATGTTCCATTCATTTTTAAAAACATATTGTTGCTTACATTTTAATAATTATTGGATGAATTTAAGATTTAACATTTTTACTTGCATGCAGAGGTGATTGATGTCCAGAGAACATACTACCACATGGTTAGACAAAGCATTATTCTAAGATGTTAACCTGGCGAATGAAAACTGTCATTCCGTGAGTGTTCGACAAAGAACATCTCTGCAGAATTGATCTGAAATGCCAGATGTGACTGTATAAGGAATATCTCATGTAAAACTGATACCTTTGGACTGACTACTCACAACACGCAGACCCGATACTATCTTTACCATTGCTACTGTGTCTCAAGCTCTATTTTACGTTAATATTTTGGGTATTTATCAAGTGCACCAAAATATGTGGGAGAGTAAAACGGCAGTAACTTATAACAGTTACCTGCCAAGACTTCAGAATTTTTTTTTAACATACTAGTTGAGACACCTTGCAAAAGTATGACATAGATACTTCATCATTTTCATTTTGAAGAAAAGAATAATAATATTACCAATAACCAATAGCCATTGGTTATTCTAAGCCAAACAATTGAGCTAAAGCTTTTAGAACAACACCTGACACAGAGTAACCGCTTTGTAAATATATACTACCATTATTTTTTAAAAAAGTATTTAAATCTCCAAAGCATGATTTTTATTTCAGTCTTAACGTATGAAAAGATGGGAAAATGCAACCTAGTAACTTAAAGGACATTTTTTGTTCGTGGAGATAGTGGAGATGTAATTGGCAATTATTCCATTATTCATCTTCCAGTTCTGGAGACTGTCTTTACAATACCCCTAACAAATATCCATTTAGTTCAGGTCAGCTGTGATACCTCAAAAAATAGGAATAACACTGCTTTTAAAACAGCCAATCCTACTGTTGCTAAAAAGCTGTAATTTTTATCAAGTTCTTTTTAATGATGTATACACAATAATTCTCTTTCTAACTTCTGTGAATTCTATTTTATTCTGTCCCATAATTAATGTATGTAATACTATGTCTGTGTCATATGAATCGAACAAGTACTCGCAGAGTAACTAGCAGAGTTCCTGGGGAAAAACAGGCATTTAAAATATCAGCTTCCCATGTGCAATCTTCCTTTGAACAAATCCCTCCACGTATCCCTTCCGTCTCTGCTCCTTCCATGAATTCACTCCTCCTCTCTCCCTTCCTCCTTTATTTCTATAAGGAAGACACCTGTCATATACCTTAAAGCCCTTCCTTGCTTACAGTTTACCTTTGACCTTCCCTTCATAATGTGGTTTCACAACTCTGCATCATTCCGTTTCTTTCATCACTTCAGTTTTCCAACTGCAACACTAAAGTGTGCTCCAAGCACTGAAGAAAGCACTAATTCAATTTCCTCCACTACTCTAGCTACCATATATGGGAAGATTATAAACCTTCACGGGGTTTTGATAGCCTCAATTTAAGTTGCTCATAATGAGCTTGAGGTCCTTCAAACCCCTCATGGGTTTTCTATATTAACTGATTTAATTTAAGGAATCCAATATTCATTAAGTGCAACTGTATAATCTGACATTAGCCTAACGTCACAGTTATATATTTATTCCTATTACATTGTATCTTATGTGGTCTGTCCTTAATTTGGACCTCTCAAGATATTTTTCATCTCATTTTGGCAATTTTTCCCATAATGTGGCAATAGCTAATCTAAAAAATCTGCTTCTATTCTTTTGTCCAAGTCAACGAGCAAGTTTTTCACATATATATTTTTTGAACATTTATTTATTTGAAAGGCAGATATATATATAGAGAGGGAGAGAGCAAGAGAGATGTTGCATCTGCTGGTTCACTCCCCAAATGGCTGCAATGCACAGGGCTGGGCCAGGCATAAGCCAGCAGCTTCTTCTGGGTCTCCAACGTGGGTGCAGGGCCCAAGCACTTGGGCCATCGTCCTCTGCTTTCCCAGGCCATTAGCAGGGAGCTGAATGGAAAATGGAGCAGCCAGAGCTGGACCAGCATCCTTACAGGATGTCAGCAATTCAGGAGATCGCTTAGCCTGCTGCACCAGAACACTGTCACCTCATGTATCCTTTTAACAACACCCCAGATCCTAATACATTGATAAGCATTATTTCAATGCATTTATTTAACCCATTATGACAATCCAATGTCTGTTTCTATGTGAACCATTTTCCGCATCTTCAATAAGAATATATTGAGAAGCTTTATCAAATACCAGATACAAGTTACATATATCATGTTGATCTGATCTGCCAATCTGGAAACCACCCTCACAAGACAAACTATTCTAATTTCCCATGACATTCTAAGCTGATTTACCCTCATTCCTAGAAAATGTATCCTTATTTAAATGTTCATAAAGCATCTGTACAAAAATAAATACTGCCAAAGTATACTCTAAATCTATTTAACAGGAGCATATGAAACTCCCCTTTCCATGTCTGAAAATCTGGAAGAACATGTGCTAGTGTTTAGTGGCTGGCAGATCTCTTGTATCCAACAGATTCCTAACACTTACCAAAAATGCTTCATCTTCATATCTGATGAGTGCTTTCTGAATACTTTTAACTTCAACTCTTTGAATACATGTGCTTTGGATTAATTTACAAAAGCACACTAGCAAATAAAAATTTAGTAAGCCATGTCTTAATTACTCTATAAAAATTTATTATCACTTCTACTTCCTCCAATTTGAAGATACTTCCAGTAGATGGAGAAGATATAAGCAAACAGAACATGCATATTATTTTTTTACATCTGTTTTCACTGACTTGATTAAACACTTGGTGTTCCCTACTACGTTACTTTGTGTATATTATTCATCTACTATGAATTTGTGGTATTCCCCTTCCTTTTTTGCCCCCAACACGATTCAATACATTGTCACTATTGGTTTAGTGAATTTCAGTCTTTAAGATTGGTAATGTTCTTGATGAAGTGCCTTCTATTTTCAGTTTTAAATATTAGCCTTTTGGTAACTTACTTATTTGCGAAAAATTTTAAAATAAGCATCTCTTGTTCTCAACTGTGTTTCATAAAACTTCATTTTACAGGCACAGCAATTAAACTACCACTTAAGCCATCTACATTCAATGTTGAAATACCTGGGATAGAGTCCTCTTTCCCATCAAGCTCCCAGTTCATGTGCATCCTAGGAGGCAGCAAGTGGTGGCTCAAATATTTGGTTTCCTGCTACCCACATGGGTGAACCGTATAGAGTTCTTGGCTTTGAAATGGCACAGCACTGGCTGTTGCAGGCATGTGGGAGTGAAGCAATAGATGGAAGATACCTCTCTTTCTCTCTTTCTGTCATTCTTTCAAATAAATTCTCTTTAAATTTCACTTTAAGACTTTCTCATCTTGAGCCACAATATACTTTAGAGTTCCTTGACATTAGAAAAGTATGACTTTCCTTACACTAAAGATCAATCTGATTTCCTAAAGGCTACCATCCACATTGCTTTTTGACTATTACTCAATTCCTTTATGGTTAGAATAATCACAATCCTGTAATTCTTTTTCTCTCAAACCTTCTACTACTTCTGCATCATAGCTATTGCTTCTTCTTCTTCTTCTTTTTTTGACAGGCAGAGTTAGACAGTGAGGAGAGAGAGAGAGAGAGAGAGAGAGAGAGAGAGAGAGAGAGAGAGAAAGGTCTTCCTTTTCCGTTGGTTCACCCCCCAAATGGCCACTACGGCTGGCGCTGCGCCAATCCGAAGCCAGGAACCAGGTGCTTCCTCCTGGTCTTCCAGGCAGGTGCAGGGCCCAAACACTTGGGCCATCCTCCACTGCCTTCCTGGGTACCAGCAGAGAGCTGGACTGGAAGAGGAGCAACCGGGACAGAATCCGGTGCCCTGACCGGGACTAGAACCTGGTGTGCCAGCGCCGCAGGCAGAAGATTGGCCTAGTGAGCCGCAGCGCCAGCCTAAAACATAATTTTTTAAAAACAAGGCTTATTTTATAATTTACACTCAACATAATGGCACACAGATAAATGGATTGTATATATTCTAAGTATATATGCTATGCTGTATATATTGTACCTATATATCAATGACATATAGCATTAGATTTTTGTAACTATTACAAAATACCTTGAATAAGTTCATGATGAAAAAAGTTTATGTCATAGTTTTTGAAGTTCAAAGTGCAGGCTCAATGAGTTATCCCTTTCACTGTATCACCTCATGGTAAATGACAGACAGTAGGACCAAGTGCTGGAGCCAGAATATGAAATGTCTGGCCAGGAAGTAGAGAGAGAGGCAGAGCCATGCTTGCTCTTTTTTAATACCTCTTTAATGAGCATTGACCTGGGTCCCATTAGAAAAATACTGTAATCACACTCAACTTTAGTAGCTCCTACCAAGATATTCCAAATCAGTTGTACTAATTAACATCTTCAACAGTAGTGTAAGAATGTTTCAATCACTTCACATTTTTACCAATTTTTTAAAAATTGTAGCCATTCTAGTGAATGTAAAGCGCTATTTCATTTGAATTCTAATCATCACTCCTGATTACATTGCTTGGATTGCTATGTTTTTCTAATACGTCTGCTCAAACACTTTCTTGTTTCCAAGGGTTGTCTCTTTTCCACATTGATCTACAGTGTTTTATAAGGTATGGAAAAATACCATTGTAGGTTATATGCTCTGCAAATACTTTCTCCCACTTTGAAGACTGATTTTTTTTCTTTTTGACAAGCAGAGTGGACAGTGAGAGAGAGAGAGAGACAGAGAGAAATGTCTTCCTTTTTGCTGTTGGTTCACCCTCCAATGGCCACTGTGGCCAGCGCATCTCTCTGATCCAAAACCAGGAGCCAGGTGCTTCTCCTGGTCTCCCATGCAGGTGCAGGACTCAAGGACTTGGGCCATCCTCCACTGCCTTCCCAGACCATAGCAGAGAGCTGGCCTGGAAGAGGGGCAACTGGGATAGAATCCAGCGCCCCAACTGGGACTAGAACCCGGTGTGCCTGCGCTGCAAGGTGGAGGATTAGCCTGTTAAGCCACGGCGCCAGCCTTGAAGACTGATTTTTTTTCTGTCTTAATGGTGAATCCTGATGAACAGCTTTCCCTAATACTAATGTAGTTCAGTTTATCCTTATCAATACTGATTGTTGTTTTCTGTTCTTTTTTTTAAAGATTTATTTATTTATTTGAAGGCAGAGTAACAGACAGAGAGAGGGAGAGACAGAGAGAGAGAGGTCTAACATTCACTGTTGTTTTATATTCTATGTGACTTTTAAAAAAAACCTGCTATTTCCAAATTAAGAAAATCCTTGTATATGTTGCTTTCTTAACTTCTATGATTAGAAAAACAAAGTCAGAGAATTCACAATACTAGATCTCAACACATAATACAGGGCTATTTTAACAAAAACAGCATGTCACAAAAATAGACACTAGGCTGATGGAATAAAATAAAACTGCAGAATAAATCTACACATCTACAATCAACTTATCTTCGACAAAAGTGGTAAAAATATTATCTAGAGAAAGGATGATCTCTTTAATAAGCAGTATTAGAGAAACTGGATTTCTATGTGCAGAGGTTGATAAAGTACCCTTACTTTACACCCTTTCTAAATCAATTCAAAATGGATCAAAAATATAAATATAAGGCCCAGAACTATAAGATTACTAGAGGAAAACATAGGTGAAATATTCCAAGATATTGGCTTAGACAAAATTTGTTGGATAATTCTCCAAAAGTGCTGGCAATGTATTAAAAACAGACAAATGGATTTGTATCAAAAACAAGAAACTTCTGTACATCAAAGCAAACAATCAAGCGCATGAAGAGACAACTGAAAGAGTTGGAAATAATATTTGAAAACCATGCAGCTGATAAAGGATTAGTCTCCAGAATACACAGGAACTCAATAAGTTCAACAAGAAAACAAATAATACAATTAAGAAATGGGCAAAGGCATATGAATAGTTTTCAGAGGAAGAAACAGAAATAGCCCACAAACACATGAAAAAAATGTTCATTATTACCAGTTATCAGGGAAATGTAAATAAAAACCACAATGAATTATCCTATCACTCCAGTTAGAATGGCTATAATCCAAAAGTTCAAAAATAATGAATCTAGTGAGGTGGCAGAGAAAAAGAATCCCTAATATTCTGTTGGTGGGAATGAAGCCATGATGGAAAACTGTATGGAGATGATTCAAAAAACTAAAGAGATTTACCAAAAAACCAGATATCCCACTTCTTGAAAAGGAAATGAAGTCAGCATGTAAAAGAAGTACCTGAACTCCCTAGTTTATTGTAGCACTATTCATAATAGCAAAGAAGATGCCCATCAGTGGATGATTAGATAAAGCAAAGAAAATGTGGTATATACACATGACACAATACTAATCAGACATAAAAAATGAAATAAAATGAATAGAATTGCAGATTATATTGAGTGAAATAAGCCAGACATACCAAAAAATACCACATTCATATGTTTTCTCTCACATGGGGAAATCTCTCTCTCTCTATATATATATATAATATAGCAAAAAAATTTGCATTCCATATCATTTGATATACAGATATTTGTGAATTTTGTCTTCACTGAATAACACCCTTTACATAATTTTCTCACTAAATGATCCTGTCATGAATTCCACATTATATGATATTAATATATTCATCCCTGGTTTCAAAAAATATATGTATGTATGTGTATGAAGGTATATATAAAGGTAATATTTATATGTGATATGAATATGGCAACATTTAAAAAATTATGAAATCTGGGGTGGGCACTGTGGTATATTGCAGATTAGGCTACCACTTGGGATACCGAAATACCCTATCAGAGGTTCAAGTCCCAGTTACTCTGGTTTTCTTCCTGATAGTGCATCCTGGGAGGCAGCAGATGACAGCTCAACTGGTTGGGTCCCTGAAACCATGTGAGAGTGCCACATGGCTGCAGCCTGGCCCAGCTCTGGCTTTTGTAGATATCTGGGGAGTGAGCCAGCAGATGGAAGTTTCTTCTCTCCCTCCCACTCTGCCTTTCAGGTAAATTAAAGTAAATAAAAATAAAACATTTAAAAGTTATAAATCTATTGGCACTCATTGAACTCTTCTTCTTCTTCTTTTTTTTTTTTTTTGACAGGCAGAGTGGACAGTGAGAGAGAGACAGAGAGAAAAGTCTTCCTTTTGCCGTTGGTTCACCCTCCAATGGCTGCCGCGGTAGGCGCGCTGTGGCTGGCGCACCGTGCTGATCCAATGGCAGGAGCCAGGTGCTTCTCTTGGTCTCCCATGGGGTGCAGGGCCCAAGGACTTGGGCCATCCTCCACTGCACTCCCTGGCCACAGCAGAGAGCTGGCCTGGAAGAGGGGCAACCGGGACAGGATCGGTGCCCCGACCAAGACTAGAACCCCGTGTGCCGGCGCCGCAAGGCGGAGGATTAGCCTAGTGAGCCGCGGCGCCGGTCACTCATTGAACTCTTCTTTATACTTATCTGTATTATATGAAACATTCTTAAATAAAAGACAAAAGCATGTATGGAATACCATTTAATACATGTACAAGTATGTAACAAACATTTATCAATTCTTTGTGGTAAAAATGTTAAAAATCCTTTTTTTTTTCCAACAGTCAGAGTTAGTGAGAGAGAGACAGAGACAGAGGGAAAGGTCTTCCTTTTTCCATTGGTTCACCCCTCAAATGGCTGCTACGGCCGGCACGCTGTGCTGATCTGAAGCCAGGAGCCAGGTGCTTCCTCCTGGTCTCCCATGTGGGTGCAGGGCCCAAGCACTTTGGACATCCTCCACTGCCTTCCCAGGCCATAGCAGAGAGCTGGACTGGAAGAGGAGCAACCGGGACAGAATCTGGTGCCCCGACCAGGACTAGAACCCGGTGTGCCGGCGCCACAGGCGGAGGATTAGCCTATTGAGCCACGGAGCCGGCCAAAAAACCTTTCTTACACATTTTTTTTTTAAAGATTTATTTCACCTGCTGGTTTATTCCTCAGATGGCTCCAACGGTCAAGGTCTGAGCCAGGCTGGAGCCAGGAGCTTCATCCTGATCTCCCATGTGGGTGGCAGGGGCCCAAGTACCTGGGGCACTTTCTGCTTGGACATGAACTGGGGCCCACATGGGATGCCAGTGCCATAGCTGGCAGCTTTACCCACTACGTTGGAATGCTGGTCCCTATTCTGTCTTTTTACAGCAAAAGTTCAGAGTAAATTATCACTAACTATGGTTGACTCTAAGATGCAACAAAACACTGAAATTTCTTATTAAATAATTGTTCCCTATTCTACTATTCACACTCACACTCTCCCTAATCTCTGGCAAATGCTACTGTACTTTCAAATCCTAAAAATTTACTTGTGCTAGTGGTTTGCAGTACCAGCTTTATCATAAATCAAGCATCCATAAAAACAGTCGTTTGGCACTAGAATCTATTTTGTTCTATTGGACAATTTGATCATCCTCACAGAAATACATGAAATGTTTTTAAAAGAGACTTTTTAACAAACAGCCATTCAGCAGTATACATCTTTAATTTTGTTCTCCTTTAAGAATGTCTTCACCACCCTTAGTTATTTGTATTTCTAGTGAAATTTTAGATATCACTTGTTAGTTTTGATGAAAAGAGCTGCTAAGAATTTGAATGAGTTTGCACTAAATTTATGGATGAATTATGAGAGATTTTAGTGTGAATCTTCTATTTCATGAACAAAGGGCTCTGCAGATAATGCCCAAGAATGCCACCTTGGCTACTTTTCTGGGCAATTACCCTCCCCCACTGAAAACTAAACATTCTGTCCCCAGAGACATCTGCTCTGATGGTCAGGACTGACAATAGGGAGGGTAAAGCCAAACATCCACAACCTCTTCTTAAGCAGACTTGCAAGGGTAGATGCTAAGTTACAAAATCTGTCTTTCTGAAGGGTTGAAGGCTAGAGGGTTTCAGACTTGCTCTAATATAGTATTTTCCCTGTACTAATTTTGAATTTTGAAGATACATATGCTTTTCAAAATGTTTAGCTATGAAAACAAGCTACTCTTAACTAATGTGTTCTATTAACACAAAGCTTCTGCTCAAGAACTATACTCTATTTTTCTAGAACCATAAGCAATAGTATTAGCACAGTGTCTCCTGTCCATTTTGTCATCCACTGAAGCACATGAACAAAACAATTCTGTTCCGAATACAACACTTTCCTTCATACTATGTTAGTTCCTGACTTAGAATTGCTACTATTGTGTTAATATATTCACTACCTATTTATTGAGTGCTTAAACCAATCCCAAGAATATGTCCTACCACTAATACCTGGTTGTTGTTTATAGTTTGGTTGAGAAAATAAAATTCATGTGCACGGACTTTATGTACTTGAGAAAATGAACAAATCATTGTTTTCTCTGATTTAGTTTCCTTACATTGGCCTTTTCCTTTTATTATTCAGAGTGCTTAGCCCACTGTCATGGAGTTATACTGCTATCACTCCTACCTCTATATAGGCACACAACGTCCCTCATTTATATTTCCAAAACTATTCTACCATCACCTTTAAAATACTGAATTCAATCAGTTCTCTTATAAGCATCCTCTTTGCTGAGCTCCATTTCCATATAGCCACATGCTTATCAGACATTTCCACATAGAAACTACGCAATGACTTTAAAGCTCAAGATGTGCCAGAATGAAATCAGTGTATTTATATTTAGTCTTGCGTGTGTCCTACAATTTCAGTGTTGTCTATGAAAATGATCCAAATAAGAAATAAAAAATAGTCCACAAATCTGGACTCTTTCAATCCTCTCATGCATTACTACCACTGTAATGGTTTACATATTCACTTTTTAAAAGATTTTATTTATTTTGAAAGAGTTACAGAGAGGGGTAGAAACAGAGAGGTCTTCCATCCACTTGTCCATGCCCCAGATGACTGCAACAGCCAGAGCTGAGCAGATCCAAAGTCAGGAGCCAGGAGCTTCTTCTGGGTCTCCCATGTGGGTGCAGGGGCCCAAGGATTTGCGCCATCTTCTATTGCTTTTCAGGCCATGCAGAGAGCTGGATCAGAAGAGGAGCAGCTGGGACCAAAACCAGTGCCCATATGGGATGCTAGTGCTATAGTCCAGGGCTTTAACCTGCTACGCCATAGTGCCAGCCCCTACATAGTCACTGTTACCACTCTTCACTGTTTAATCTTTTCTTATGTGTAAGCAGAAACTTGTACTAGAACTAGACCAAATCCTGATATCAATTCTTACTTTCTGGCTCCCATTCCTGCCCTAATCCAACATGCATTTTCACTCACAGTAACAGGAAGACATCGCTAGATCTTTTTTTTTTTTTTTTTGACAGTCAGAGTTAGTTAGACAGAGAGAGAGAGAGAGAGAGAGAGAGAGAGAGAGAGAGAGAAAGGTCTTCCTTCTGCTGGTTCACCCCCCCAAATGGTCGCTACAGCTGGCGCACTGTGCCAATCCGAAGCCAGGAACCAGGTACTTCCTCCTGGTCTCCCATGCAGGTGCAGGGCCCAAGCACTTGGGCCATCCTCCACTGCCTTCCTGGGCCACAGCAGAGAGATGGACTGGGAGAAGAGCAACTGGGACAGAACCGGTGCCCCAACCAGGACTAGAACCTGGGGTGTTGGTGCCGCAGGTGGAGGATTAGCCTAGTGAGCCGTGGCGCCGCCAAACATTGCTAGATCTTTAACAAAAATTATCTAAGAATGATTACTGTTATTTAAAATGAAATAATCCTAGTTACTCTATGTAAATGCAAATACAATGAACTATATAGTCATACAGTTCACGTAGTGATTTTTATAAACTATGACAATGGATTCCAGAAAGTTTCAGTACCTTGTCCAGGGAAACAGAGCTTATTAACAGAGCTGAATTGTGATTGGTAATCAACCAATCTCAATGAAAGCAAAATATAGGCTTTCATTATGATGTTATTTTAATATTATGACACTTTAGCTTATAAATCATGTAGGCTGTGATTGATTTGGAAATAACTGAATTAATTGAATTATTGGATTAATTGTCTTGATGGACAAGACGTTAAGATGCTGTTTTGGGGAAGGAGGATGATGGTAAATATCCAACAATCAACTGGCTCAACTAACAAATAAGATGCAGAAGAGCAGTAAAATTTATGGAGGTAGGAGATCAGAAAACCACAACATGTAAATGATTAACAAATTAAAATTAAGAAAAATGTAAATGGATTAAAAATCCCGAGTATTGTGTTTATAAGGATTAGCCCATAGAAATTCAGCAACTGTTAAATATCACTGATTATTGTTACTAGCCCTGAAGTTGCTGCTTAAAATAAATTGAAATGAATTTCCAATAAATTCTCTACAACTCAAATTAGCATAGTCCTGCAGGCTCAGAACAAGGCAACATTAAGTCAGGCATTAAAGAAATCAAATTGCAAGCTTCAACAGTTTTCAATAATAATTGAAAATACAAGTCACAAAGTTTAATAATCCTTTGGATTAATTATGCTTGTTGCCAAATTATTTGTCATTTTATATAACTGGTGGGTTTTTAAAAATATTTATTTATGCAAGAGAGAGAGACACACACAAAGAGACACACAGAGAGACAGAGAAACAGAGAGAATGAATGAATCTTCCATCTGTGGTTCACTTTCCAAGGGCCCACAATGACTAGGGCTGGGCCAGGTCAAAGCCAGGAGCTTCATCCTGGTCTCTCCTGTGGGTGGCAGGATGTCAAGCACTTGGGTCATCTTCTGCTGCTTTTCCAGAACATTATCAGAGAGCTAGATTGGAAGTGGAGCAGCTGGACATAATCAGGCAAATGTAAGGGATGCTTGCACTGCAGATGGGGGCTCTAAACGTTATGCAACAATGCCAGTCCCAAACTGGTCGTTTTTAACTTAAAGAACTTTTGGTGGTGTGTTTTACATGGTAGAAGATAATGCATGAATAAAGTTCAATATTTTAAAAATATTTTTATTTACATTTTTTAAAAAGAATTATTTATTTATTTGAAAGGAAGAGTTAAAGAGAGGCAGAGGCAGAGGCAGAGGCAGAGAGAGAGAGAGATCTTTTATCCGCTGCTTCATTCCCCAAATGGTTGCAATGGCTGGAGCTGTGCCTATCCAAAGCCAGGAGCCAGGAGCTTCTTCTGGTTCTTCCACATGAGTGCAGGAACCCAAAGACCTGGGCCATCTTCTACTGCTTTCCCAGTACATAACAGAGAGCTGGATGGGAAGTGGAGCAGCCAAGACTCAAACTGGCACTCATATGGGATGCCAGCACTGCAGGCAACAGCTTTACCTGCTATGCCACAGCATCAGCCCCCATTTACTATACATTTTAAGAACATTAAAATAGAATATGAAAATCTGGGATTATTTGTTATACAGTTATAAATGGTGTCTTCATTGAATTATGTCTATTATGTCTCCTGCCTAAGAGGAGACAGAATGTGAGTAGGCCCTGGGCAACTACAGACTGCTTCTCTACGCACCTTGACCTCCTTGGTTACCTACAGAAGCTCATGTATCAGAAGGAACCGTGCCCACAGGATAGACTCCACATGTAATATGCAGTTTATTCAGCAATGTGGACGAGTGTTGAGCATACTGGGGACTAACATCAGTGTGTCCTACAGCTGTGAAGGGAAGGGTGGGTCATACCAACAGAGGTGACCATTTCTCTCCATCCAGTTAACCAGAGGAGAGCTACCTAGTGCAATGAGGGGGCCTTACCTAAGATACTTGCCCCACCCTGGAATACTGAACAGAGCTCCCTGCCCGCAGAGAACACACACCTCTTCATGTTCACTGAAAGTACAGACATCTCACTAAGCCATAGAGACACAGACCAAAGAAAAAAGCTACCAGACAGTAAAAAAACTACACAAATGATAAAAAACAAAGGAAAAAATTTAAGAAATAAGAATAAGGAAGACACTGTATGCCCCCTCAAGGAACACTTTAACATTTCAATATCAGAAGGTGAAGATGAAGAGATTGAAGAAATGCAAGAAATAGAATTCAGAAAACTAATCATCATATTAGAAGCAAACAGAAGCAAATTCATGAACTATATATGAAATGAATGAAAAATTTTCCCTTGAAATTGAGATATTCAAGAGAAATTAAAAAATTCTAGAATTGAAGAATTCAATAGATCAATAAAAAATGCAGTGCAAAGTCTTAACAGAGTAGGTGAGGCAGAAAAAGAATATCCAGTCTAGAAGACAAAAATTTAGAAATTTTACAGTCAAACCAAAAACAAGAAGAAATTAGAAAACTAAAAAACACTGTTGGAGACCTACAAGATACTACACCAAAGGACCCAACATATTGGTCTTAAGAGTCCTTGAAGACATGGAAAGAGAGAAAGGATTAGAAGGCCTTTTCAGTGAAATAATAACAGGAAACTTTCCCAATTAGGAGAAAGAAAGGGATACCCAAGTACAGGAAGCACAGACAACACCCAAAAGACATGTCCAGAAAAGATCTTCACCATGACACATTGTAGCAAACTCTCCACAATAAAACAAAGAAAACATTCCAAAATGTGCATAAGAAAAATGCAAAATCATATTTCGAGGAACCCTAATTACACTCACAGCAGACTTGTCATCAGAAACCCTACAGGCTAGGATAGAATGACAAAATATATTTCAAGTCATAAGAGGAAAAAAAATAACTTGTCAACCTAGAATACAGCACCCTGCAAACTCTCATTTATAAATCAAGGTGAAATAAAAACCTTCCAAAACAATCAGAAATTGCAAGAATTGGTTACTACCTGTCCAGCCCTACAAAAGATGCTCAAGGAAGTACTACACACAGAAACAGGAACATCACTATGAAAGAAGGTGAAGGCAGAAAATTGCTGAGTAAAAGAACAAAGGAAATCCAAAGTAAAACAAACAGAGTATTAATGGAAAAATGGAAGGGCCAAGTCCTTACTTAACAACAGTCACCCTAAATGTAAATGGCCTCAATTCTCTAGTTAAAAGAAACAGACTGGATGAATGGATTAAAAAAGAAATCCCATCTATTCACTGCCTAAAAGAAACGCATCTCTCCAACAATGATACTCTCAGACTGAAAGTGAAAGGATGGTAAAAGATAATCCATGCTAACAGAAACAAAAAAAAGAGCTGGTGTAGGCATCCTCATATCAGACAAAATAGACTTCAAAATAAAACCTGTTAAAAGAGACAAAGAAGGGCACGATGTAAAGATTAAGGGATCAATTTAACAGGAAGATGTGACAATTATAATCCTATATGCACTTAATTACAGGCCACCTGGCTATTTAAAAGAAATGTTAATGAATTTAAACAGAGGCACAGACTCAAATACAATAGTAATGGGGGACTTGAAAACCCTACTTTCAGCAATGGACATACAAACCAGACAGAAAATCAGCAAGGAAAACGAAAGTTAATTGACACCATAGGCCAAATCAACTAACAGATATCTATAGAGCTTTCCATCTTATGGCTATAGAAAACACATTCTTCTCACCAGTGCATGGATTTTCTTTGGGATTGACCACATGCTAGACCACAAATCAAGTCTCAGCAAATTTAAAATAATTGAAATCATATCATGCATGTTCTCTGACAACAATGGAATCAAGCTGGTAATCAACAACTCAGGAATCCCCAAAACATATGCAAACACATGGAGACAGAACAACATGCTCCTGAATCAAAGTGGGTCACTGTTGAAATCAAAAGAGATGACAACACAACATATCAAAACTTATGGGATACAGCAAAAGCAGTGTTAAGAGGAATGTTTATAGCAATTGGTACTTACATCGAGAAATTGGAAAGCCATCAAATAAATAAGCTGTCAATGCATTGCAAGAATCTAGAAGCACAAAAGCAAACCAAACCCACAACTAGTAGGAAAAAAGAAATAACTAAGGTCAGAGAAGAAATCAACAAAATCCAAACAACTAAAACAACACAAAGGTTCAGTAAAATGAAGAGCTGGATTTTTGAAAAGTTAAACAAAATTAATACACCACTGACCCAACTAGCCAAGAAAAGGAGAAAGAAGGCCCAAATCAACAGAGATGAAAAAGGAAATGTAACAACAGACACCACAGAAATAAAAAGAATCATCAGAAATTACTACAAACAGATATAGATTAACAAAACAGGAAACCTAGAAGAAATGGACAGAGTCCTGGACACATACGATCTACTGAAAATGAGCCATGAAGACACAGAAAAACTAAACAGACCAACAACCAAGATGGAAATTCAACCAGTAATAATGACTTTCCCAACAAAGCAAAGCCCAGGACTGGGTGGCTTCACCACTGATTTCTACCAAACATTTACAGAAGAACTAACTCCAATTCTTCTCAAGATATTCAAAACAACTGACATATAGAGAATCCTCCCAAATTCTAAGAATCCAGCATCACCTTAATTCCTAAACCTGAAAAAGATGCAACAGACAAAGAGAACTACGGACCAATTTCCCTGATGAACATAGATGCAAAAATCCTCAACAAAATTTTGACCAACCTAATCCAACAACACACAAACACATCAGAAAGATCATCCACACAGACTAAATGGGATTTATCCCTGCTATGCAAGGGTAGATCAACATTTGCAAATCAATCAATGTAATATATCATATTAACAACCTAAAGAACAAAAACCATGTGATTCTCTCAATATATGCAAACAAAGCATTTGATAAAACACAACAATCTTTCATGATGAAAACTCTAAGCAAATTGAGTAAAGGAACATTCCTCAACACAATCAAGGCTATTTATGACCAGCCCATAGCCAGCATCCTGTTTAATAGGGAATAGTTAGAAACATTCCCACTGAGATACAGAACCAGACATGGATGCCCACTCTCACCACTGCTATTCAATATAGTCCTGGAAGTTACAGCCAGAGCCATTAGGCAAGAAAAAGAAATAAAAGGGATACAAATTGGGAAGCAGGAAGTAAAATTATCCCTATTTGCAGACGACATGATTCTAATTATAGGGGATCCAAAAAGAGTCCACTAAGAGACTATTGAAACTCATAGAAAAGTTTGGAAAATCAGCAGGATATAAAATAAACACAAAAATCAATAGCCTTTGTATACACAGACAATGCCACGCCTGAGAAAGGGCTACTCAGATCAATCCTATCCACAATGGCTATCAAAAAAGTCAAATACCTTGTTATAAATCTAACCAAGGATGTCAAAAGTCTCTATGATGAGAATCATAAAACATTAAAGAAACAGAAGATACAAAAAAAAAAAAAAAGAAAAATCTTCCATGTTCACAGACTGGAAGAATCAATATCATCAAAATGTCCATACTTCCAAAAGCAATTTACAGATTAAATGTAATAACCATCAAAATACCAAAGACATTCTTCTCAGATATAGAAAAAAATAATGCTGAAATTCATATGGAAACACAGGAGACTCTGAATAGCTAAATAAATCTTTTACAATAAAATCTTATACAACACATCAATTTTATACAACAAAAACAAAGGCTTCACAATACCAGATTTAAAGACATACTACAGGGCAGTTAAAATCAAAGCAGCCTGGGGGCCAGTGCTGTGGCACAGTAGGTTAAAGCCCTGGCCTGAAGTGCTGGCATCCCAGCCAGTTCTAGTACCAGCTGCTCCTCTTCCAATCCAGCTCTCTGCTAATGGCCTGGGAAAGCAGTAGAAGATGGCCCAAGTCCTTGGGCCCCTGCACCCACGTGGGAGACTCGGAAAAAGCTCCTGGCTCCTGGCTTTGGATAGGCACAGCTCCGTTGTTGCGGCCATCTGGGGAGTGAACCAGCAGATGGAAGACCTCTCTCTCTGTCTCTACCTCTCTCTGTAACTCTGACTTTCAAATAAATAAAATTAATCTTAAAAACCAAAGCAGCCTGGTAGAAAGACAGAGAGAGAGACCACTGTAACAGAATAGAAATACCATACATCAAACCAAGCATATACAACCAACTTATCTTTGACAAATGCTAAAATCAATCCCTTGAGCAAGGACAGTCTCTTCAACAAATGGTGCTGGGAAAACTGGATCTACACATCGGAAGTATGAAGCAAGATGCCAACCTTACACCTCACACAAAAATCCACTCAAAATGGATAAAGACCTAAATCTATGACCCAATGCCATAAAATTATTAGAGAACACTGGGAAAACACTGCAAAACACTAGCATAGGCAAAGAGTTCTTGTAAAAGATCCCAGAGGCACAGACAATTAAGCCAAAATTGACAAATGGGATTACATCAAATTGAGAAGCTTCTGCACTGTAAAAGAAACAATCAACAAAGTGAAGGGGCAACAAACAGAATGAGAGAAAATATTTGCAAACTATACAATGGGTAAACGAATAATAGAATATATAAAGAGATCAAGAAATTTCACAACAAAACAAGCAACTCAGTTAAGAAATGGGCAACGGATATAAACAGACATTTTTCCAAGGTAGAAATCCAAATGGCCAATAGACACATGAAAAAATGATCAGGATCACTAGCCATCAGAGAAACATAAATAAAAACTACAATGAGGTTCCACCTCAACCCTGTTAGAATGGCTTTCATACAAAAATCAACAAACAAATGCTGGTGATGATGTGAGGAAAAAAGGCACCCTAATCAACTCTTGGTGGGAATGTAAACTGGTAAAGCCACTATGGGAAACAGTATGGAGATACCTCAGAAATCTGAATATAGACTTACCAAATGACCCAGCCATCCCACTCCTGGAAATCTACCCAAGGGAAATGAAATCAGCATATTAAAGAGCCACCCTTTGTCATTTTCTATCTTGCTTTAATGTTCAATTTTATTTTTTTCCTAAACACTTTATGATTTATATTCATACTGCTATGGAAAAATAAATGGGAATTATCTTCTATAGTAGGTAGAAAAGCCAGTGACAAGACAAAGTTATGAACATAACCAAAATATCTTAATGAGTAAGTTTTCCCCAGAATTTTAAATCAAAATTAATGTTAATAACAGTTATCTGTGATGAACACTGATGCAAAAATCCTCCACAAAATGTTAGCAAATTTAATTTAATATACATGCACAGGAAAATCTACATATGTGTCCTGTCACATTAAAAAATCAGTATATAAAATTCAGTAACATTTATGTACAGTAATAGCAAACTACCCTATAAAGAAATAAAAAGAAATAACTGAAGCTATGTTTATGGGAAAACTTGTACCAACGAATGACAATGTTGGGATGTGCTGTCAGTGTAGGCTTTCTACAGCGCTTCTGGATGCATCTGCATACACTTGTAACCCCAGATACTGTCCCCTAAGTAACACAGAGTATCAAGGGCAACCTAATCATCATTCAGTCCCATCAGTGACAACCGCGGAAATCAACAGTGTACAGAGCTTAAGGGCAAAGGTGAGGGATTTGGAAACAGGCAGTGAGAAGCAATGATGAGAAAAAGAGGCTGAAAAAGGAGGGTAAGTTTCTCAGAACACAGAAGAGGGTGGAACACAGTGGAGGATTCTGCTAATCTGGCAGGCTACATAAATTTTGTGAGTCCAAATGCTTTTTAAAGGCTGTTTATAAAGCTGACTTTAATACACCTTAATAGGGATTCATTAAGGAAATGGCTTGTTACCATTCATGTGTTTAATGATTATGGCATATTTCCTTAACTAGACACACAATTGATTGCTTTAAATACTCAGTGCTGCAAGGCTATTTCTTTGCTGCTTAAGATAAGCTTACTTAATCGAAATGTTTCTATCAACTAGAAAACAACAAATATAAACCAGTGTAGTTTAAAAAATAGAGAACACACACTGTACACAAAAACAGTGATTTTGTTATTAATTGTGATTTTTTAGTATTTCATTTTGGTCATTTAGGTATATGTTTTTATGTTTTTATGGTAAATTAAATCAAAGTTAATTATGTCAGAGAAAAGTTCTGAATTTGTACTTTATTTATGTTGTTATTTTCTCCCTTGTCTTTATTAACATGACTATGTTAGTTTAGTTATTTCCTACATACTCCTGTGAAAAGGAGTTTAGTGATGGTTTTAGTCTTGGTGGTTTCACCAGTGAGCCTGCAAAGAGGAATAGACATCCAGCATCTTAATGCCTTCTCTGTGCTATCTAGAACCATCTTAAACAACATGTATTTCCTTATTTGACAACAAGCACATACCTGAAACAGGTCCTGTCATGAAATGAAAGAAACCTAGGCTAGGAGTCAAGGACAGCAACTTCAGTTCTGGCATGAATGAGCTTTGGACATCACTATGTTTCCTCACCTGTAATTTGTGGGTAACAGTTTCACTATCTCACAAAGTTGTTTTGGGAATCAGATATATTCATTTGCACAAACACTCATTCTTCTATGTCTACCACAAAGTCTGGCAATGAATATGCATTGAGGATACATATTATCAACAGAAAGATTTATTATGGCTCCATCTTAAGGCAGCTATTTTCATCTGGACTTCAATTATATCATCAAATGACCTAGGAATCCCATGAATTCTCTGTGGCTTAAAAGGGCACTGAGGCTTACAAATCTAAGGTTCCCATGCTGTCCCTAGAGTAAAAAGGGATTTGTACTTTCAAAGAGAGAAAGAAAACAGCATGCAAGATGGTGGAAGAGTGAGGGCGTGCACCAACAGTCCAGGAAAAGATAAGTTAACAAAAGTTGAGTTACTGTACCCTCAGGAAGAGACTCAGAAAAAAAACTGCAGAGGAAACTCTTCCGGATCTAGTGGATGTGACACAGAAGACCTACGGGGAGAGCAAGGTGGACCACTGCCGCACCGAGCCGTGACGCGAGAGCGGGGAACCGAGGGAGCCCAGCCACAGATGCCCAGCCACAGATTTTAAGCCCCAGTGCTGGAAGGAGAGGTAACACAAGACATTGGCGGGGAAGGTCAGAATGTGGTCTGAGGTCCCACTGGGGAAAGTGCACCAGGCTGACTGGAGTAGAGAAAAAAAAAAGCAAATAAATAGGGGGAACCAGCAGGGTCACTAGCCTCTCTCTCCACTCACCTTACAAAGACCAGCAAGACAAAGAGCAGGCACCATTTTACATATGTCAAACGAACTCCGTAACCTAGGCAACCCGGTGAGCTGTGTGGAATTTCTTCCCAACTGAGTCTAAAAAAAAAAAAAAAAAAAAAAGAGCAAGAGAGCAAGCCAGAGAACAATCTGAGTGAGTGAGTGAATCACCTTGGGCACACCCTTAACCCTGAAGAACCAAACAGAGCTCTCTGGCCACACTCATCATAGCCTCTAAGGATCCATCAAAAGCAGACAGTCCACATAATCTAGAGTCATACTATAATGAGAAAAAACAACACAGCGAAGGTAACAAAGAACACCTCCAAGATGCCAAACAAACATAGAAACCAAGGTAACAAGAGCAAGGAAGACATTATGACACCCCCAAATGAAAAAGACACCCCAATTCAAGATTATGAAGATGATGAGATAGAAGAAATCCAAGAAACGGATCTCAAGAAATTGGTAAGATCATTAAGAAGTTCTCAAAAACAAATTCTTGAACTACAGAAATCCTTAATGGACAAGATAGAAAATCTCTCTCACAAAAATGAAATATTAAGGAGGAATCAAAATGAAATGAAACAACTAGTAGAACAAGAAACTGTGATAGTGATGAGAAACCATAATGAAATGAAGAATTCAATAGATCAAACGACAAACACATTAGAGAGCCTTAAAAACAGAATGGGCGAAGCAGAAGAGAGAATATCAGACTTAGAAGACAGAGCACAGGAAAGTATACAGTCAAACCAAAGAAAAGAAGAGGAAATTAGAAATCTAAAAAATATTGTCAGGAATCTACAGGATACTATTAAAAAACCCAACATTCGGGTTCTAGGAGTTCCTGAAGGCATGGAGAGGGAGAAAGGATTAGAAGGCCTTTTTAGTGAGATACTAGCAGAAAATTTCCCAGGTTTGGAGAAGGACAGAGACATCCTAGTACAGGAAGCTCATAGAACCCCTAGTGAACATGACCAAAAGGGATCCTCACCACAACATGTAGTAATCAAACTCACCACAGTGAAACATAAAGAAAAGATCCTAAAATGTGCAAGAAAGAAATGTCAGACCACTCTCAGAGGTTCCCCAATGAGACTCACAGCTGACTTCTCATCAGAAACCCTACAAGCAAGGATGGAATGGTGAGACATAACCCAGGTACTAAGAGAGAAAAACTGCCAGCCCAGAATATTATATCCTGCAAAGCTCTCATTTGTGAATGAAGGTGAAAGAAAGACCTTTCACAGCAAATAGAAATTGAAAGAATTCATCACCACTCATCCTGCCCTGCAAAAGATGCTTAAAGATGTGATACATGCAGAAACACAGAAACACGGTCATCAATATGAAAGAAGGTAAAGGAAGGAAACCTCACAGCAAAAGATCACAGGAAACCCAAAAATGGTAGGGCAAAGTTACTACTTATTGATAGTCACATTGAACGTTAAAGGCCTGAACAATCCAGTTAAAAGACACCGATTGGCTGATTGGGTTAAGGAACAAAACCCATCTATTTGCTGCTTACAAGAAACACATCTTTCAGCCGGTGCCGTGGCTTAACAGGCTAGTCCTCCACCTTGCGACGCCGGCACACTGGGTTCTAGTCCTGGTAATGGCGCCGGATTCTATCCTGGTTGCCCCTCTTCCAGGCCAGCTCTCTGCTATGGCCCAGGAAGGCAGTGGAGGATGGCCCAAGTGCTTGGGCCCTGCACCCGCATGGGAGACCAGAAGAAGCACCTGGCTCCTGGCTTCAGATCAGCACAATGCACCAGCTGCAGCAGCCATTGGAGGGTGAACCAATGGCAAAAAAAGGAAGACCTTTCTCTCTGTCTCTCTCTCTCACTATCCACTCTGGCTGTCCAAAAAAAAAATCCATTAAAAAAAAAAAAGAAACACATCTTTCTAACAAAGATGCACACAGACTGAAACTGAAAGGCTGGAAAAAGTTATACCATGCCAACAGAAATGAAAAAAGAGCAGGCGTAGCCATCTTAATATCAGATAACATAAATTTTACCACAAAAACTATTAGGAGAGACAAAGAGGGGCACTACATAATGATTAAGGGATCCATTCAACAGGAAGATATAACAATTATCAATGTATATGCACCTAATTACAGGGCACCGGTTTATTTAAAAGACTTGTTAAGGGACTTAAAGGGAGACTTAGACACCAATACAATAGTACTGGGGGACTTCAATACTCCATTCTCAGAGACAGACAGATCAACAGGACAGAAGATCAACAAGGAGGCAGATTTAAACGACCCTATAGCCCAAATGGACCTAACAGATATCTACAGAAGTTTTCATCCTACACAGAAAGCATTTACATTCTTCTCAGCAGTACATGGAACCTTCTCTAGGATTGACCACATACTAGGCCATAAAGCAAGTCTCAGCAAATTCAAAAGAATTAGAATCATACCATGCAGCTTCTCAGACCATAAAGGAATGAAGTTGGAAATTAGCAACTCAGGAATCCCTATAGCACGTGCAAGCACATGGAGACTGAATAACATGCTCCTGAATGAACAATGGGTCATAGAAGAAATCAAAAGAGAAATCAAAAATTTTCTGGAAGTAAATGAGGATAAAAGCACATCATACCAAAACCTATGGGATACAACAAAAGCAGTGTTAAGAGGAAAGTTTATATCAATAGGTGCCTACATCAAGAAATTGGAAAGGCACCAAATAAATGAGCGTTGAGTTCATCTCAAGGATCTAGAAAATCAGCAGCAAACCAGACCCAAAGCTAGTAGGAGAAGAGAAATAATTGAAATCAGAGAAGAAATCAATAGGATTGAATAAAAAAAAAATTACAAAAAATGAGACAAACGAGGAGTAGGTTTTTTGAAAAAATAAACAAAATTGTCACCCCATTGGCCTAACTAACTAAAAAAAGAAGAGAAAAGACCCAAATCAATACAATCAGAGATGTAAAAGGGAACGTAACAACAGACACCACAGAAATAAAAAGAATCATCAGAAATTACTACAGGGGCTTGTATGCCAGCAAACAGGGAAATCTATCAGAAATGGATAGATTCCGGGACACATACAACCTACCTAAACTGAGCCAGGAAGACATAGAAAATGTAAACAGACCCATAATTGAGACAAAAATTGAAACAGTAATAAAGGCCCTCCCAACAAAGAAAAGCCCAGGACCAGATGGATTCACTGCTGAGTTCTACCAGACATTTAGAGAAGAACTAACTCCAATTCTCTTCAAACTATTCAGAGCAATCGAAAAAGAGGGAATCCTCCAATTCTTTCTAGGAACCCAGCTTTACCTTAATTCCTAAGCCAAAGAAGATGCAGATGCAGCATTGAAAGAGAATTACAGACCAATATCCCTGATGAACTTAGATGCAAAAAATCCTCAATAAAATTCTGGCCAATAGAAGGCAACAACACATCAGAAAGATCATCCACCCAAACCAAGTGGGATTTATCCCTGGTATGTAGGGATGGTTCAACGTTTGCAAAACAATCAACGTGATACACCACAGTAACAGACTACAGAAGAAAAACCATATGATTCTATCAATAGACGCAAAGAAAGCATTTGATAAAATACAACACCCTTTCATGATGAAAACTCTAAGCAAAATGGGTATGGAAGGAACATTCCTCAATACAATCAAAGCAATATATGAAAAACCCATGGCAAACATCCTATTGAATGGGGAAAAGTTGGAAGCATTTCTGCTGAGATCTGGTACCAGACAGGGATGCCCACTCTCACCACTGCTATTCAATATAGTTCTGGAAGTTTTAGCCAGAGCTATTAGGCAAGAAAAAGAAATTAAAGGGATACAAATTGGGAAGGAAGAACTCAAACTATCCCTCTTTGCAGATGATATGATTCTTTATTTAGGGAACCCAAAGAACTCTACTAAGAGACTACTGGAACTCATCGAAGAGTTTGGCAAAGTAGCAGGATATAAAATCAATGCACAAAACTCAACAGCCTTTGTATACACAGGCAATGCCACGGCTGAGGAAGAACTTCTAAGATCAATCCCATTCACAATAGCTACAAAAACAATCAAATACCTTGGAATAAACTTAACCAAGGACGTTAAAGATCTCTACGATGAAAACTACAAAACCTTAGAGAAACATATAGAAGAGGATACCAAAAAATGGAGAAATCTTCCATGCTATGGATTGGAAGAATCAATATCATCAAAATGTCTATTCTCCCAAAAGCAATTTATACATTAAATGCAATATCCATCAAGATACCAAAGACATTCTTCTCAGATCTGGAAAAAATGATGCTGAAATTCATATGGAGACACAGGAGACCTCGAATAGCGAAAGCAATCTTGTACAACAAAAACAAAGCCGGAGGCATCACAATACCAGATTTCCGGACATACTACAGGGCAGTTGTTATCAAAACAGCATGGTACTGGGAGAGAAACAGATGGATAAACCAATGGAACAGAATAGAAATACCAGAAATCAATCCAAACATCTACAGCCAACTTATATTTGATCAAAGATCCAAAACCAATCTCTGGAGTAAGGACAGTCTATTCAATAAATGGTGCTGGGAAAACTGGATTTCCACGTGCAGAAGCTTGAAGCAAGACCCCTTCCTTTCACCTTACAAAAAATTCACTCAACATGGATTAAAGACTTAAATCTACGACCCGACACCATCAAATTATTAGAGAGCATTGGAGAAACCCTGCAAGATATAGGTACAGGCAAAGACTTCTTGGAAAAGACCCCAGGAGCACAGGCAGTCAAAACCAAAATGAACATTTGGGATTGCATCAAATTGAGAAGTTTCTGTACTTCAAAAGAAACAGTCAGGAGAGTGAAGAGGCAACCGACAGAATGGGAAAAAATATTTGCAAACTATACTACAGATAAAGGGTTGATAACCAGAATCTACAAAGAAATCAAGAAAATCCACAACAACAGAACAAACAACCCACTTAAGAGATGGGCCAAGGACCTCAACAGACATTTTTCGAAAGAGGAAATCCAAATGGCCAACAGACACATGAAAAAATGTTCAAGATCACTAGCAATCAGAGAAATGCAAATCAAAACCACAATGAGGTTTCACCTCACCCCGGTGAGAATGGCTCACATTCAGAAATCTACCAACAACAGATGCTGGAGAGGATGTGGGGAAAAAGGGACACTAACCCACTGTTGGTGGGAATGCAAACTGGTTAAGCCACTATGGAAGTCTGTCTGGAGATTCCTCAGAAACCTGAACATAACCCTACCATACAACCCAGCCATCCCACTCCTTGGAATTTACCCAAAGGAAATTAATTTGGCAAATAAAAAAGCCATCTGCACATTAATGTTTATTGCAGCTCAATTCACAATAGCTAAGACCTGGAACCAACCCAAATGCCCATCAACAGTAGACTGGATAAAGAAATTATGGGACATGTACTCCATAGAATACTATACAGCAGTAAGAAACAATGTAACCAGGTCATTGGCAACAAGATGGAGGAATCTGGAAAACATCATGCTGAGTGAATTAAGCCAGTCCCAAAGAGACAAATATCATTTGTTTTCCCTGATCGGTGACAACTGAGCACCAAAGGGGAAACCTGTTGAAGTGAAATGGACACTATAAGAAACAATGAACTGATCAGCTCTTGTCCTGACTCTAGATGTACAATGTAATACTTTATCCTTTTTAGTATTTGTTGTTGTTGTTGTTGTTCTAGTACTAGTGGTTGAACTCTGTAATTAACACACAATTATTCTTAGGTGTTTAAATTTTAACTGAAAAGTGATCCCTGTTAAATTTAAGAGTGGAAAAAGAGAGGGAGGAGATGTACAATTTGGGACATGCTCAGTCGGACTTGCCCCAAATGGTGGTGTTAGAAATGTGCCAGGGGATTCCAATACAATCCCATCAAGGTGGCATGTACCAATACCATCTCACTAGTCCAAGTGATCAATTTCAGTTCACATTCGATGGCTCTGATAGGTCTAAGAATCAAAGGGATCACACAAACAAGACAAGTGTCTGCTAATATTAACTGATAGAATAAAAAAGGGAGACAAAGATCCAACATGGGAAGTGGGATACACAGCAGACTCATAGAATGGCAGATGTCCTAAACAACACTCTGGCCTCAGAATCAGCCCTTAAGGCATTCGGATCTGGCTGAAGAGCCCATGAGAGTATTGTAGGCATGGAAAGCCAAGATACCATGGAAAAGAAAAAAAAGAAGAAGACCTAATGAAAGATCTCTGTTAGTGAGATCCCAGAGGAAAGAACGGGGCCATCAAAGAAGGAGGTACCTTTCTCTGAAGGGAGGAGAGAACTTCCACTTTGACTATGACCCTGTCAGAATAAGATCAAAGTCAGCGAACTCTAAAGGCTTCCATAGCCCTGGCAACTCATGACTAGAGCCTAGGGAGATTACTGACGCCATGAACAGGAGTGTCAAATTGTTAAGTCAGCAACAGGAGTCACTGTGTACTTACATCCCATGTGGGATCTGTCCTTAATGTGTTGTCTAATGTGCAGTGATGCTATAACTAGTACTGAAACAGTATTTTTACACTTTGTGTCTCTGTGTGGGTACAAACTGATGAGATCTTTACTAATTATATACTGAATCGATCTTCTGTATATAAAGATAATTGGAAATGAAAAAAAAAAAAACAAAAACCTGGTGTTAAATTGGAAATGGCATAGAAAATTAATTAATTAAAAAATATTATGTAGGATCTCTGTCTTTAATGTGCTGTACACTGTTATTTAATGCTGTAACTAGTGCTCCAACAGTATTTTTTTCATTCATGTTGCTATATGGGGGCAAACTGTTGAAATCGTTACCTAATATATACTAAACTGATCTTCTGTATATAAAGAGAATTGAAAATGAATCTTGATGTGAATGGAAGGGGAGAGGGAGCGGGAAAGGGGAGGGTTGTGGGTGGGAGGGAAGTTCTGGGATGGGGGAAAATCATTGTAACCCATAAGCTGTACTTTGGAAATTTGTATTCATTAAATAAAAGTTTAATAAAAGAAAAAAAAAGTTATACAGTATTTAGAAAAAAAAAAAGAAAACACAGCACACAAATATAAACATAACCAACTGACTATATTTTTCATGCTATATATGAGAACTCTAAATTTATTCATTCTAACTGCACATTGTGTCATTTGCTCTAGTTCTGTTTTCTCTTTGAGTTCCTAGTAACCATCATTCCATTCTGTTTCCATTTACTTGATTATTATTATTATTTTTTAAGATTCCACATATAAGTGAGGCCATGCAGTATTTTTCTTTGGCAGCTCTCAGCTAATGCATTTGGGAAAGCAGCAGAGGATGGCTCAAGTCCTTGGGTCCCTGTTCCCACGTGGGAGATCTGGATGAAGCTCCTGATTCCAGGCTCCAGCCTGGCTCTGCCCTGGCTGTTGTGGCCATATGGGGAGTGAACCAGTGGATGGAAAATCTCTCTCTCTCTCGCTCTCTCTCTCTGCCTTTCAAATAAATAAATATTATATAAATACATGGGCAAAGAACATGCATTGTTAATTCACAAGCAAAGACACAGCAAATCCAATAAATACCCCACTGTTCAGAAGAAGAGACTGAGGGGTCTTTTTAGAGTGGTACTTGAATCCAGGACCAGAGCAGGAAAAGTACTCAATGAAACTGGGATATGTCTTGGCACCATAAAGTAAAGAAGAATTCAACATATCATACTGTTACTGGAGAAGCAAAGGGTCCTTGTCTTCATGCAAGAAAGAATTCAGGCGTTAGAGAGCAGGAGAAAGCAACGTAGCAAGGTTTATTAGAGTAGGGACATCCGTAAGAACAGACGGGGGCACCTCTCCAGACAGAACCTGATAGAGTGTGTAGTTCAGATTTAGGCTGAGGTTTTTAAGGGGATGGGTTTTGCCTTCCCGAATTTTCCCTCCCCCTCTCCTTCTTCTCCTCCTGAACAAAGGACTTGTTGGGTGTAAATATGAAAAATTCTTTTCTGAGTTTTTCCCATTGAAGTTATCAGACATGGGGAGCCTGGCTGGCGTCACCCAACCTTAGAGGAAGGATGTTTATCAGGCCAGGTAGAAGGGTCAGGACTCCCTGGAAGGTCATCAGGATCTGGGCAGGACTTTTGAAGTGCAGATACTGGGCTGCTCCTGGAAAGTAAAAGGGATGACTTCGAGATGCAGATGCTGAACCTGTTGTAGATGTCAGTTCCTTAGGCCTTTGTCACATACATGTAAGCTCATTTCTGACTTCCTACCTAACAATAGGAGTATATCAAAAGGATACAAAAGTCAGTTTCAAGTTATACCCAATGATAAAAAGTGGGGATATTTAAGATAAAATTGATAATTTCAGCGATGACTTACCTCCAATCAAATAAAACCAGTACTCATGAACTCATAATAATATAAATATGAAAATCTTCGAAAGGTTCATAAAAAATGAAGTTAAAATGCTTATTTTGGTTCAAAAAATTTCTGAAATCCATGCATTTTTTAGTAGCATTCACTTTCCAAGACCTTTATGAAGACCCTTCAAAAACAAATAAATGATGAAGAAGAGGCAGCTCTTCCTAACACTGCAATTCCAAGAAGTAATTTTAAGAGTGATGAGGAAAATAGAAACACTGCCATTCAGTAAATACCACATCAATTTAATTTTAGTGTTGATAAGTTACACAAGGATATATAAAATGCTAACTCTGGAAAAAGGCAAAAGTATCGGGGAACTAAAAATGCATTATTTCACAACAGTGTTATAAATCCCAAGTTATTTCAAAATAAAAAGGAAGAACACGAGGGGAAATGTAAAAATAAAACACAGCAGGTAGGATACAGCTGAGTTCTGCAGATTGTGTAGGAGTTAGTTTTGGATATGTTGAAATTTGGATCAATGGGTCACTTAAGTGGAAAAGATGTCAGGTCTGGAGATAGATAGCAGGAGTCCTTGACTCCCAGGAACACAGGGAGCCAAAAAACCAGATAAAAATCAAGAGTGTATGCAAGGAGAAGGGAGATGGAGTTCTAAAGAACAGAGAAGTAAGGTAAGACAAAGGCTTTGGAAGCCAAGAGAGGCAGGTGGCATCAAAGATCAGACAACCTAAGGAAAGATAAAGTTATCTGCTTGCCAAATGTTGGGTTGAGGAGGTAGAAGGAGGAACAAGAACAGAAAGGAGGAGGAAGGAGGGAGGGGAAAGAAGAAAGGAGGGAGGAGGGGCAGGAGACAGGAGATGTGAGCTTAGATACACTGTGGCTGAATTTCTGAATTGCATGTATAAAAGGAACATTTTATAAGCATTCAAACAAAAATACTTTTTAAAAGAAGCCATTTAAGCTACAAAAGCTGCATCTGTCACAATGGAAGCTGGAATACTGGATAATTATCTACAGATTGAGAGTGAATGATAGTGTTTCAAGGATACCATACCTAGCTAAGATAAAATTTGTTAAGGGACAAAAATATTTTGGGCATCAAAGGACTTAAAAAGTTTACCAGCCACAGTATTTAGGTAAGAAAATGATCAAGAAAACATCATACACAGTTCTTATAACTGGAGCACAGATGTAAGTATGTGCAATAGTGTTCATCTTTCTAGCAATTCAATTCTCAACAGATTATAAATTTAATGAGATTCTGTAAAACATCTTAATTATTTGTGAATTTGAAAATAATATTTGAAAAACACAATAATAGTATTGAACCATCATTTCTTTCCATCTCAGCACAGCACAAGATAAGAATAAGGAAGAGTGCAGTTTGCATGGTGAAGCGATGGTGCACATGCACAGGAAGAAAAAAACACAGTATCTTGAGGTCATTGTATTTTCATACTTATGTAATTGTAAAATATCTTTGTAATACAAAACGAATGTTCAGTTTGGATGCCAGAAATAAAAAAAAATTACCATGACTTGACCAGAAAATCGTAGTCTTAACTGCTACCAAATTAACAAGAGAAATAAGGCAAATAGTACTGTACCCAAGATGGCAATAGAAGAGAAAGGGAAAAAATAAAATGGAAGCAGAGTTTAGAAATTAGTAACTTTCCTAAGTTAATTGCAAAACCAAACAAAAAATATAGGTGCAGAAAGTGAATGGGGAGTGGTCCTTTAGCCTAGTCATTAAGACACATGCATCCTACTTGGACTACCTGGGTTCTAGTTCTAGCTCTGGCTCCTGACTGCAGATTCCTGCTTAGGCGAAATCTAGGAGACAGGAGAGATCTAGATTGTATTCTTGGTTCTAGGCTTCAGACTTGGCCCAATCCTAGATGTTGAGGACATCTGTGGAATGAACTGGCAGGTCGAAGATCCATCTCTCTCCTTCTCTCCCTCTCCTCCTCTCTTCCTCCCTCCCTCTCTCCCTCTCCCCCCCTTCCTCCTTCTTCCTATCCGTTCCTCTCTCCCTACTCCCTTTCAACTATTTTTTTTTTTTTTGGATAGGCAGAGTGGATAGTGAGAGAGAGAGACAGAGACAAAGGTCTTCCTTTTTGTCATTGGTTTACCCTCCAATGCCCGCTGCGGCCAGCGCATTGTGCCGATCCGAAGCCAGGAGCCAGGTGCTTCTCCTGGTCTCCCATAGGGTTCAGGGCCCAAGTACTTGGGCCATCCTCCACTACCTTCCTGGGCCATAGCAAAGAGCTAGCCTGGAAGAGGGGCAACCGGGATAGAATCCGGCGCCCCAACCGGGACTAGAACCCAGTGTGCTGGCACCACAAGGCGGAAGATAAGCCTGTTAAGCCTCAACTATTTTTTAAATGACTAAATGAATCTGCCATTGAACTTGCTATTCAGTTTGAAGAGTGAGATAACTTATTTTTTGGAAACAAAACTTTAGCTATCTTTGATTTCATGGATATAGCTATCTTTTCTGTATCCTCTCCCTTATTTGCATTTCCACCATTCAAAGTCATAGTATTTCAAGGGTCAGTGTTGTGGCTCAGTGGGCAAAGCTACCACCTGCAGTGCCAGCATCCCATATGGGTGCCAGTTCGAGTCCCTGCTGTTCCTCTTTCGATCCAGCTCTCTGCTATGGCCTGGGAAAGCAGTAGTAGATGGCCCAAGCCCTTGGGCCCCTGCACCTGTGTAGAAGACCTAGAAGCTCCTGGCTTCCGATCTGCACAGCTCTGGCTGTTGAGGCCAATTGGGGAGTGAACCAGTGGATGGAAGACCTCTCTTTCTCTCTCTCTCTCTCTCTGCCTCTCCTTCTCTGTTTAACTCTGACTTTAAAATAAATAAGTTTTTTTTTAAAAAAAAACAAAGTCATAGTATTTCAGATTCCAAGAAAATACATACATGCATAAATAAAATGGTTCAAAAATACCACAAGTTGTTATTTTGTCAATCTCTGCTACAAGAATAATTAGATTGGTGACTTCCTGTCCCCAAAATAGAGACTAGCTTCTTTCTATAGGGCTGCTTTGGTCCCTTCCCAATCCTGCCTCACAAAACTGCCAGTAGCTCTGGTAGCCCATTAATGGGGTAAGACTGTGAGGGCACTACTCACACCGGGAACCTGAAATAAATACAAGTCCTCATGGTTCTGCTTATTTCGGAGTTCTTTATTCTATTAGCATTATGCATAAAAGAATGCACAACATATTTACAAAATACAAACCAATGCATGCATGTAAAATAACATTCAAAGACATACAGGCATCTTAAACTAGTTATCTGTAAGTCTTCTTCTCCCCTTAAATTCAACTGCTTGGCCAGCGCCGCGGCTCACTGGCTAATCCTCCGCCTGTGGCACCAGCACCCCGGGGTTCTAGTCCCCGTCAGGGCGCTGGATTCTGTCCTGGTTACTCCTCTTCCAGTCCAGCTCTCTGCTGTGGCCCGGGAGTGCAGTGGAGGATGGCCCAAGTGCTTGGGCCCTGCACCTGGCTCTGGATCGGCGCAGTGCACCGGCCGTAGCGGCCATTTATGGGGTGAACCAACAGAAGGAAGACCTTTCTCTCTCTCTCTCTCTCTCTCTCTCTCTCTCTAACTCTGCCTGTCAATAAATAAATAAAAATAAATTTAAAAAAATTCAACTGCTCTTGTGGGCGGTTGGCACAGCTGTGAAGATAACGTTTGGGATGCCTATAACCCTCACTCCAGTGCCTGAGTTCAAGTCCCAGCTCTGTGATTTCAGCTTCCTGCCAATGCGTAGCCCTCAAAGGCAGCAGAGGGAGTCTCTTACTTGAGTCAGGCCCTGGCTTAAGCTGGCCCAGTCCTGAGCTTTACCAGCATTTGGGTAGTGAACTAGCAAATGCAAGATCTCTTTTTCTGTCTTCCATATCAATAAAAATAAATAAAAAAATTAAAATTCAACTGCTAACTGCAGTGCTCATGTAAATACTGCCTACTAGAAAATCTGACTTCTCTCAAATTGAATATCCAAATATTTCTTCATAATCTCAGTGTGGGGAGATTGTGCGACCTTCAGGGCAGGTGTTTCCACTTATAGAGAAAGAACTTTAGCAATCAATTATTTCAATGAGCCCCATTGTTCTTCAGCTGGTATCAACAGCCTTGCTCCAAACTCAGCTTTAACAAAGATACTAACTGGGAATTTCAGCCTACTCTTCCTCATTCCAGGAAATCTCCCAACAAATTTAAGGACTCTGCGAGAGAAGATATTACAAGATATTTCATTTATGCTTCTATTTCTTCCAAAGTGCTTGGCAAAGAGAGTCATAGACTAATGTTAAGTGACTGAAAAAATGAATCAAATAATAGACCAAATTCCCAGTATTGTCTTGCACCTCCTCTCTGATCTTTATTTCAGAGTGCATAAACAGAAGAAAAATAGGATTCTATTTTTAAAATACACATTGGTCAGTCTTCCCCTTAACGACAAAAATAGTTTCCTGATAATGAGTTTATGTAACCCAATTAGCTTCTTACTGAGTTCCTTGATCACTGTCCATTAATATTTTATTCATCCACTTAGTAAAACTCTGAAATGTTGATCATTGCCATAAAATAAAGTTCCTTTGTGTGTATGACCAATACTTTTTCCTGGGAACCATTAATAAGCAACAAACCATTTTAACAATGTTATAAAACAGAGTTACTGTTATAAAACAGAGTCAATATAAACATTTATTGTTACAAGCCTTTCTTATTTTGCCCTCAGCATTTGTGTGAGTTTTCCTTTAGTGCCACAACAAACTGCCACAGAACTGGTGGTTTAAAACTACCAACATATATTCCCACAGTTCAATAGCTCTGAGGTGTCGAACACGGGTTTCCATGGGCTTAGGGCAGCAACCCTTTCCGGAGGCTCAGAGGGAGTCCACTTTCTTACCTTTCCAGGCTTCTAAGGCCTCATGCCTTCTCTGGCTCCAGGTCCCCTCAACCGTCTTCAAGACCAGCACCATCACATCCCTGTGAGCCTTCTCCTGTCCCATGGATTTAGCTTCTGCCTTTTCTCTGGCCACAGCTGGGAAACATTCTTAGCTCACAAAGCCCCGTGTGACTAGATTGAGACCACCTGTATAATCTAAACCAGTTTCCCCAGTTCAAGGTTCTAATTACATTTGTGAAGTTTCTTGGCAGTGTAAGGCAGCAAACTCACAGACTGTAGGAGTTAGGATGTGGACATTCTAAGGGGGCATATTTCTGCCTATCAAAATATTTATTAGAAAAGTTAGATAAATATTGATATAGCGATGGACAGAGATCCCACAGTTAATAATTTTTTTCTAAAAAAAGATTTTAGGCATTTATTACCAACTATGAACTAATCAATTTTTATATTTTTAAAGGATTTGCATACACAATTTGCTCTATTTCTCCCATTTTCTAGAGTTCTGATTGTTGGGATGTCTTAACTCTGGGATCTCCAGTGGTTTCAGGCAGGGAAAGTCCACCAACAGTTCACTGTATTCAAGATTTATTTCAGATCAGATCTACTCATGTGTCTTGAATGGGTGCTTCTTGTTTGTTGTCTGCTCAGTGATAGCAGTAACAAGTAGATGAGAATTGATTTACAAGACTTTTTTCCCCCATCATCCTGGAGCCAGTAGTAATCTTGGCTTATATAAATATATATTATATTTATAAATATACTGAAATATATTTAATATATTTATAATATAGATTATATAAATATACTATAGATATATTTATATATAAGTATATATTATATTATATAAATATAATATTTAATATATTTATATTATATTTCAGTATATTTTTATTTCTAATTTTTTGTTTGAGCTCAGAATTTCAACTGTATCTTGAAGACTAACATAAAACCTAAATGCATTGACAACAGCAATGGCAAAAGAAAAAAAAAACAGAGAATCCAATTTAGTCTATCAATGTTTACCTCCTTTACTTTCTAAAATAAACACCTTATTTTGCTGGAAGGAAGTCATGCCTATTTATCTTGGTTTAGTAAATTATCTACATGTGTGACTCTCACTATATTTTTCTTTCAGGAATGATAGAGTGATGCTATATTCAAGAGGAATTGCTCTGTGTACCCAATTAATTACTTCAGTAAAATTTCTCCATGAGCAATATCACTCATACTGACTGCTTATGAAGCCATTAACTCCTGGCTCTGAGTCACTTTTGGATGTCAAACAGGGGTGTCATATCAATCTTCTCTTTTCATTGGCCTTGAAACAGTCCTTAGGGAACCACATGAACTCCACTTGGACATGATTAACAAAGGATATAGAATTGAAACATATTATTTGGTATTGAAAAAATATTTGTTCTATAGTACAAAATCCAAAGCTGATGTGCCACAGAATGGGCACCAAGAAGTTACTTACTGAGCAAAGACCTTGAATAATGTTTTTCTCATTTCTGTTGAGTTGAAAAATTGAAATCTGCAGACGGAATGTTTGGGAGAGCAGTCATCTGCATTTTGAGCTGGCTGCTGGGAAAGAGGTGGCTCCAAAGCACCAGCCCAGTGTTCCTTGCTTCTCCTCCATACACAGTTCTTTGCTGTTATTAACCCAGATAATAATGTTTTTGTCCCCTCTAGTAAAAATTCCAAGTCTTCTCCTATTTCTCTGTCATAAGTAACACAACTTTTCACAATGGAAATGACCCCAGGTTTGTGGCTGGTAAGGACAAACCCCTGGGCGTTGCCATGGCCTGTTAGCCAATCCCCTCTACATGAAGAATCAGCCAAACAGCAGCTCCAACTTCCCTTCTTTAGGGCCTTGAGATGTCTAGGGATGAAATCAGTGCAGTCATGACCTTCCAAGGAATAGAATTAACTCAATACTCTCTTTAAAATTCACAGAAAATTAGTGTGCATGAATTTTTAGATAGTAAGTTGCTGAAGTAAGTTGTTGAAGTATTTAGTTTCATTCTGCTTCTAAAACTTGACTACAATCTCAACAAATTATCTTGCCAAGTGTTTGGATTCAGGCCTAAAAATGTAATTGATTGAGAAACTCTCCAATTCATGTGCTTTCCAGATAAACACGGGGAATATAATCCCCAAAGAGCTATTTTCCAATTTGTCCCAGGATATGAGCAGAGTGGGTTTTCCCAAAAAAGGCAGAAGTGCTATAAAAAGATGGTGACTTTGGTAATAGAAAAAGACTTGGAAATAAAAAATGGCATGAGAATATAGTGAGTGATGAGAAGGACTTATGGAATGTACAATTTAGTAGCAATGAAGTGTTCTGCTTCTAGCAAGAGAGCAGATGGAGCTTGAGCAGGTGTCACCCTTTCTGTTACCAGCATGTGGAAACACAGACAAACTGCATTTTAAAAGAAGAGGAATTTGAGGCCCCAGATGTGGAGCATTTGTGAGCGCACATCATGCAGGTTCAGGGATCATAGATAGGGAATGTCCATAGCTCTTCCAGCGTGACCAAAACTGTGGTGTGAGCCTGTTCATGCTGACGTCTCCAAATCACAGTTCACAGATTCTGACAGAGTAGACCTCTCTTCTGGGAGAGGAGCTTACAATGAAACCATAGCAAGATAATGAAACACTGCAGAAGAAGCAACAGATGCAGAAGAAATGAAAAATCAGCATCCCAAGAGGTGAAGGTAGGAAGATCTCAAGCATGCTATGAGATTAATGTGTTTCAAATATGTAAAGAAATAAAGGAGTCAAAGCTTAATCTGTAAAAGAAATTACAAAATATGGACAAACAAGCTTGCTAAAACAACCAGAGCACTTTTAAACTGAAAGTACATTTATAGTAAAAACTAATAGAGCCAATAATCAACAAACTGAACATGGCTAAAGAAGTAATAGGGAAGTGGAAGATAATGGAAGAAAACCACACACAGAGAAAATATAATGCAAATAGGGGTTGACGCTGTGGCGCAGTGGGTTAAAGCCCCTGCCTGCAGCGCCAGCATCCCACATGAGTACTGGTTTAAGTCCCAGATGCTCCACTTCCAATCCTGCTCCTTCCTAATGAGCCTGGGAAAGCAGTGGAAGATGGCCCAAGTCCTTGGTCCCCTGCACCCATGTGGGAGACCCAGAAGAAGCTCCTAACTCCTGGCTTTGGATCTGCTCAGCTCTGACTGTTGTGGCCATTTGGGGAGTGAACCTACACATGGAAGAACTCTTTCTTTCTATACCTTTCTCTAACTCTGTCTTTCAAATAAATAAATCTTAAAAAACTATATAATGCAACTAAGCGGCATGAAAGACAAAACGAGTGATTTAACACAGCAGAAACATTCCTATTTGTCTTGGGGACAAGGGATCTGTGTCGAATGTTGACCATATGAAGATAAAGCTGATTGTATAAATACTTATCAGCAATTATCTTTTAGGGTTTACATACTAACAGCTCTCCCACATATGCAAAAAGAGACATATATGAGGATGTTTATTGTATTGCTTTAAAATTTTTAAAGCAGATTTATTTGTTTATTTGAATGTCAATTAGAGAGAGAAAAGAAGAGACAGACAGACAGAGATCTAACATCTGCAGGTTCTCTCCCCAGGTGGCCGCAATGGTCAGGGCTGGGCCAGGCTGATCCCGGGAGACAGGAGCTTCATCTGGGTTTCCCATGTGGGTGCAGGTGCTCAAGCACTTTGGGTCATCCTCTGCTTTTTTCCTAGGCCATCAGCAGGGAGCTGTATTGGAAGCAGAGTAGCCAATACTTGAACTGGAACCCAAATGGGATGCCAAAGTCACAGCAGATGGCTTTAGCTGCTATGCCACAACACTGACCCCTGCATTATATCATAATAGCAAAAAAACCAAAAAAGCAGAAACATGTATTAACCCAGAAATACACAAATATAGTGTGTTATGGTATATTACAATAACTAAAATAGGGTGCTGTGGCACAGCAGGTTAAAGCCCCAGCCTGCAGCGCCGGCATCCCATAGAGCGCCAGTTCGAGTCCTGGCTGCTTCACTTCTGATCCAGCTCTCTGCTATGGCCTGGGAAAGCAGAAGATGGCCCAAGTCCCTGGGCAGGGACTTGTGAGACCTGGAAAAGGTTCATGGCTCCTGATCAGCTCAGCTCCGGCTGTTGCAGTCATCCAGGGACTGAACCAGCAGATGGAAGACCTCTCTCTCTCTCTCTCTCTCTCTCTCTCTCTCTCTCTCTCTCTCTCTCTCTCTGGCTCTACCATTCTCTGCCTTTGTGTGTAACTCTGACTTTCTTATTTTTTTTAAATTGTTTATTTTGACAGGCAGAGTTATAGACAGTGAGAAAGAGAGAGAGAAAGGTCTTCCTTCCGTTGGTTCAGCCCCCAAATGGCCGCTACGGCCGGCGTTGTGCCGATACGAAGCCAGGAGACAGGTGCTTCTTCCTGGTCTCCCACGCGGGTGCAGGCACCCAAGAACTTAGGCCATCCTCCACTGCCCTCCCAGGTCACAGTAGAGAGCTGGACTGGAAGAGGAGCAACTGGAACTAGAACCTGGCACCCATACAGGATGCAGGCACCACAGGCGGAGGATTAACCAAGTGAGCCACAATGCTGGCCCCAACTCTGTCTTTCAAATAAATAAATCTATAAAAATAAATAAAATATTAATTTACTAATATATATTTGTGTGTATATGTACTGAAATGTGAAATCTGTAAATTTTTAATAAATCACAAAAATGACAGGAAGAAATAGTCATTGTGTAATTATTTAAAACATACAAGATATTTTATTACTACAAATATAAAATCTTATCTATCTTATATCTATCATATAAGCAATCCAGGGTACTGGTTAGCCTTAAGGGAAGAAGGCAGAGATGGAGACTATGAAGGTTCTAAACTATATATGCGAAAACTTTGATTATTTTAAAGACAAATTCGAAGCAAATGAGGCAAAATGTTAGCCACATTAAAACGCTGAGGCATAATCCGATTCTATCAGGCTTTACTCTTGACTGCTCCACTGAAAGCAACCTTGTAGATCTGTAACAAGCTCCAGGTTGCATCCAGGGCTAAATGTGGCACTCACCCTGCCTGACCTCTCTGCAGCAATGGGCACAGGGCACAGGGCACGCGTTGCTCCCTCCTGAACGCTTGACTTGCAGTGCATTATGGTCCCCACAAGCCTTTGGGTGATTCTCATTTCTGATCACTGTGTTGGAGGAACACCAGGGTGAAGGGCTAGCTGCTTTTCTCTGTGTGGAAGGGTCCTTGAGTGATCTACCCTTCTCTGTGGCTTTGAATACAACCGGTATGTGCTGACTATCCCCTCTGGTCCTGGCCTTGCTATAAAACTTCATGCAATGCAGTACTGTCCTACACGGCACATTTAACATATCTAAAATGAACTGCCACAGCATGGAGTATAGTGTAAATAACGTCTCTCCCACACAGAAAACTGTGGGTGTTCCACGACTCTCAACATCTTAGTTTCTTGCTGTAGTTTATATGGCTTCCCATGACCTGGCCTCTGACAAGTTCTGCAAACAGCTCAGCAGCTGTTCTTCAAACAAATTACTGAGCTCTTTCCTCACCACCTTTAATTTTGCTGCTGCTGCTTCTGCCACCATGATTCCTTTAGAGATATTTTTAGTATAAGGACTCCTTTCTTTTTCTTCCACTGAAATGTCACCTCCTTGGAGTTGCATTCTCAGATCATGTGTGATTCTGCATGTTCTGTCCACTTAGCTCTCATATATTTCAAAACAGCTTTAACCTGGCACTGTATAACTTCATCTATTCATATACTTTGGTGTCTTGGATGTTCTTCCTCACTAGAATATAAATTCCATGAGGCCAGGGACTTTATCAGCTCATCGACAGCTGTGTATGGTACCTGGGACAAGTTCACACAAGGTAAATGCGGGGTAAGAGCTTGCATTGATGCAATGGTTATTGTTATATAACTGCTTTCAGTTTATTTGAACTCTTTACATCACGAAAAAAAAAAATGGTAGCAGCTGCTTTGGTAGAAATAACATTTCCTAGCACTTTCCTTTTTTCAAAATAATTGTTTTCTACAGCCATTTATTGGATATGTTTGTATGTAGTATGGTAATTCCCAATTCACCTATCGCAGCCATCTATGGCAGTAAAGTGGTCGGGTGGGAGGTAAAGGAAAGATGATATTGATCTTCCCTGGAAAGACTGGGCAACACTCACTCCCTGAAGCAGTCAAGTTATTATTTAACACAGTAAACCTGGTGAATGTATCAAATAACACCTTTATATAAGATTCAATATAATGCTAAAAGGGAATTATTATAGAAACAGACAACTAATAATTTTTTTAGTCATTGATAAACTGGAAGATATTTTACTTCATAATTGGTTTAAACTTACAGGGGGCTGCTGGAAACAACCTATTTGGGAAGCAATTATTTAGCCAAAGGACAAATACAGTCAGACTCTTCAGAGTTTGGATAGTTAGGGGAAAGGGGAAGGAGAGAAAATAACCATGGAGAATGCGTGCCTGGTAAACCCATGGCTGATTCCCAGATGCCAGCACCTTGCACTCTCTTCTCGAATTAGGTGAGAAGGAATCACAAACCTGAGAGGTGCCGGGGGCATTGCTGAGTGGGGTGGGTATAAACAGAGATGAGCAGAAAGTTGCCGTGTACCCAGATAAAACAAACGAGAATAGTAAAACAGGTACTAAAGCCCAGTGCAACTGATGACCCCAAGTGCCTCATCTGGAAACAGAGCACTCACAGCAGTCACCTTCCAAAGCTGGTAGTCTCCGCCTTGGACAGGGAGGGTAGAAAGAAAGCACGCGGCTCTCAAACCATGTAATAAACTCCCCTCCCTCTGGAGATTAGTCATTGTTAGTCTTGGTTCCTCTGTTGAAGCCATGGTGCCGGTGCTTATAAAGGGAGGAACCCGCATGCCAGCACGGAAACAGACCTGTGTTTGTAGGTTTGATGTCCTGGTACTCAGTTTCTGGCAGAGAAGCTAAGAAGGACTGCAGCAGAGCACAGACTGCCGCTTGCAATTGCCAGTTGTATTCCTAAACCATGGCCCCACTGTAGGAATATAAACCCTAAATTCATGTAGTTTCCTCTATAAAACGGCAGTGTTACTCTTTAATGCTGTTTTGAAAGTTGGTCCGTATCAGCCTTATCATATCCCATTAATCTTAGATGTATCTCTTATAACAGATGCTCCATTATTTCCCAAATAAACTTCGTGTTAATGTCTAGTCTCCTTTGAGCATAGCTAAATTCTTGGTTTAATTTCAATGACAAATAAAATTTGTATCTACTTAGCTAGTACAACATGATGCTTTGAAATATGTATACATTATGGAATGGCTCAATCAAGCTAATTGGCATATTCATTACCTCACATCCTTTTTTCTTTTTTGTAATGAGAACACTTAAAACCAACTCCCAGCAATTTTCAAGAATACATTGTTGATAACTATGGTAACCATATGGTACAGAAGATCTCTTGAATTTATTCCTCCTATGTAATGGAAATTTTGTATCCTTTGATCAATACACCCCCAATCCAGCCCTGATTCTCTGCCTTCAGGCCCTAGAACACCATTCTGCTCTCTAATTATGAGTTCAGCTTCTCCAGTTTCCATAAGCAAGTGAGGTCTCTGCCAGTTTGTGCTTTCTGTGCTTGTTTCATTTCGTGTATTATAAAGTCCTCCAGGTTCAACCATGATATTGCAAATGACAGGATTTCCTTCATTTTTAAGGCTTAATAGTATTCCACTGTGTATCTATACCCCATTTTCATTGCCCATTCATCTACTGGTGCTGTTCTGGACAATGCCATGATGAACATGGAACTCCAGCTATCATTTAAACCAATGTCATTTCTTTCTAATACATACTGGAGTGGGATTGCCGGGTCACATGGGATTTCATCTTTAATTTTTTAGAGATCTTTACTGCTTTCCACAATGACTTTGCTAATTTACATTCCCTCCAGCAGGGTGAGTTTCCATTTTCTCCACATTCTTGCCAACACTTATGATCTTCTGTCTTTCTGATAATAGTCATTCCAATAGATATGAGGTAGTAACTAGTTGTGGCTTTAACTTGCACTTAACTTAAGCTGATCCTTTTTATTATACCTATTTACCATTTTATTTCTTCTTTTTAGAAATGTCTATTTTGGGGCCAGGCACTGTGGCGTAGTAGGTTACGCCTCTGCCTGAAGTGCCGATATCGCATTTGGGCACCAGTTCGGGTGCTGGCTGCTCCACTTCTGATCCAGCTCTCTGCTGGATCTTGGGATGGCCTGGTAAAGCAGCCCAACATGGCTGAAGTGCTTGGGTCCCTGCATCGATGTGGGAGACCCAGAAGAAGCTCCTGGATCCTGGCTATGGATCGGCCCAGCTTTTGGGGAGTCAATCAGCAAGTCTCAGACCTTTTTCTCTGTCTCTCCCTCTGTCTGTAATTCTCTCTCAAATAAATAATTAGAAATACATTTTAGATAATAATCCCTTATCAGATGTATGGTTTAGAAATATTTTCTGCCAGTTTCGGGTTGTCTTTTCATTCTACAGATTATTTCCTTTGCTATGTGGAAACTTTCTAGTTGAAATATTAATCCGCTCTGAGTTGATTATTTATACAGTGTGAGATAAACGTCTAATTTTATTCTTCTGCAGGTGAAAATCCAGTTTTCCCAACATCATTTATTGATGAGGCTGTCCTTTCCACATTGTAGATTTTTGACACTTTCATCAAAACTCAGTTGGCCAGGGGTGGTGCTGTAGTGTAGCAGGTAAAGCTGCTGCCTGTGGCACTGGATCCCACAGTGGCACCAGTGTAAGACCAGCCCATTCCACTTCCAATCCAGCTCCCTGCTGATGAGCTTGGGAAAGCAGTAGAAGATGGCCCAAGTCCTCAGGCCCCTGAATCCACATGGGAGACATGGAAAAAGCTCCTCGTTCCTGGGTTCGGACTGGTTTAACTCCAGCTGTTGCAGCCATTTGGGATAATGATAATATTTCAAAATGTATTTAGAAGTAGTCCTTTCTCTTCAATTTTTTTTGAAGAGTTTAAAGATTCTTATTACCTCTTCAAGAAATGTTTTGTAGAATTCTGCTGAAGGTAATCAGTTCTCAGATTTTTCTTTTTTAGAGGCTTTGTGATTTCTGATTCAATTTCTTTATCCATTACTGATCTCAGATTTTCTGTTTCTTCATAAATCAGTTTGGTAGATTGTATGTGTGGGAATGTATCCAATGATTGTATGTTATCCAATTTGTTAGCATATAATTGGTCATGTGAGTTTCTTATAGATTCTTTTTATTTCTATGCTGTTATAGTATTGAATCTCCAGTTTCTAATTTTGTGTAGTTGATTAGTATCTCCTTAATTAGCATAGCTTAAATTTGTTTGTCTTTTTAACAAATAACCCATAACAATGCAGTTTCATTGATCTATTTTTTTTAGTCTCTATTTCTATTTCTTTTATTTAGTTATTATTTTTTTTTCTACTAATTTTGGGGCAAAGTTTGTTCTTTTCCTGGTTCGTAAATGCTAGTTTTATTTTCTCCATTCTCTTACACATACACATAGAATACTGCTACCATTGTTCAACGTAAGCATTATTGCTAGAAATCATTTTTCCGGCCGGCGCCATGGCTCACTTGGTTAATTCTCCATCTGCGGCGCCAGCATCCATATGGGCACTGGATTCTGTCCCGGTTGCTTCTCTTTCAGTCCAGCTCTCTGTGTGGCCCGGGAAGGCAGTGGAGGATGCCCAAGTGCTTGGGCCCTGCACCCGCATGGGAGACCAGGAAGAAGTACCTGGCTCCTGGTTTCGGATCGGCATAGCTCTGGCCGTAGCGGCCATTTGGGGGCTGAACCAACGGAAGGAAGACCTTTCTCTCTGTCCCTCTCTCTGTCTATAATTCTGTCAAATAATTAAAAAAAAAAAGAAATCATTTTTCCTTTTCAGTACCAAATGCTAAATTATCCCTCTGCAAGTCATTTTGACTTAGAGAAAATTCTAAATGTTTTGGAAAAAAATGTTCTGAACATTTTCTAAAGGCTTTCTGATAAGTACAAATTTTCAATGAAGCAATACATCCATTTTTGTTAAATCGGTTCTGATGAACAAAATAAGAAATGTGTGTTCAGTCATCTGAATCAACAAAGGCGAAGTCCTTGGTGGTATAATTGTTTCTACCATTTCATTAAACATGCATAATTAACTGACCCATTAATTATGAGAGTGTGATTAATCCCCCATAAAGGTTGGAGCAGACGCTAAGTCCCCTTAGAGTTAACTCCACAGTCCTGGCACTGAAGCATACAAGGACATTAAGAGTATCACTTGATTGCTGGCATTTGTCATTCATCAAAAGTTTAAAATTGAATTACACTAATATTTGTATTGAAAAACACATACATTATTACACCAGTTTTCCTAAATGAGTTCCTTAAAGCACAAATAGACAACAAATTCCAAAAAGAACACCACACTTTAATTTCTCATAGCAAATCCACTGAAAGGTATAATTGTTATTTTCCCTTTACAAGTAAAGAAACTGATGCACAAAGTTAAAGTGGCTTCCTTGAGGTCACATCAATAGTAAGTGCAGCAGGCCTAATTCCAAACCAGGTTTGGCTGGCTTCCCACACTTAGACATTAGCAAGCACACCGGCGGGGCAGTGCCCTCCATGGAGCTCTGCAGTTTTTGCTACTTGGAATCTAACCTCAGCTTCCTCGTTACCTGTGCAATCTTTGGCAATTTATCCATTTCTCTAACTCCAGAGACTGCAAATGTAAATGCAACAAGAAGAGGATAATATCAATTGTCATTGTGTTGTTTCAAGGTTCTAGAAAATTCACACATGTGGGCGATCCCTTGAGGCTGCCTGCCTAGCCTGTGCAGTTAGTCTGACTGCTGGCACCCCCAGGCACATTTCCCCCACCCCCACCTTCTGCCAATCAGGTCATCTGCTCCAGGGTGTAGCCCAGGCTCACCGTGAAAGCTATCCTAGCTACGTGAGTAGGCATATTGGCACCAGTGTCAGTTCGGTCCTATAGAATTACTGTTGCCTTGAATTAGTTACACCCCTTCTGCCTTCTCTTTAGAAGTATTCATGGCTTGAGGCTGACGCTGTGGTGCAGGTTAATCCTCCACCTGTGATGCTGGCATCCCATATGGGCACCGGTTCTAGTCCTGGCTGCTCCTCTTCCCATCCAGCTCACTGCTATGGCCTGGGAAAGCAGAAGATGGCCCAACTCCTTGGGCCCCTGCACCCACGTGGGAGACCTGGAGGAGGCTCCTGGCTCCTGGCTCCTGCCTTCAGATCTGTGCAGCTCTGGCCTTTGCGGCCATTTGGGGAGTGAACCAGCAGACGGAAGACCTTTCTCTCAGTCTCTCCCTCTCAGTATCTGTAATTCCACCTCTCAAATTAAAAAAAATCTAAAAAAATAGAAGTATAGGTGGCTGTGAATAAGGATGGACATGTTCACCGAAGCCTGTCCCTGGGGCTTCTTGTGGAAGAACACTGTCATCCCGCTCTCCTCGACACTGCGGCCTCACAGGAAGATTCCACACACACGAAATACTCAGCACCAATTCTGGCACATCCAAAATGTTCAATGAATGATCTGGCTCACTGTGCACAGAATCAGACATTATCACAGGAAGGGGGATGTCCTGGAGCGGAGGAGAGACTGACAACAGAGTAATGGAAGCCACAGAAGGAAAGCTTCTCACGGAGAATTCACTCAACAATCAATCATTCTCAAATGCAACTCATATTTAAGAAATGTTTTATATTTTCCATTTTACTTACAAGAACCTGAGGATATAAAAAGGAAAAACAATGCACTGATCTTCATAAAGCTTCTCCCTATCTAGGTGGGACAGAGGAAAATAAGAAACAGAAAATTCTAAATAAAAGAAAAACGTCTGATGGAAAAAGAAATCAGAGTCCTACAAGAGCCAAGAACGGGCTTCGAAGCAAAGTGTAATCATCAGCCGTGACTTTTCAGAGATCTATTATCATTCCACGTATCTGGGAGAGAATTCAGTGTCGTGGAGACACTGAAACCTAATCACAGTTCCCATAAGAATAGTAAGGAGAGGCTGGCGCTATGGTGCAGCGGGTTAACACCCTGGCCTGAAGTGCCGGCATCCCATATGGGTGCTGGTTTGAGACCCGGCTGCTCCACTTCCTGTCCAGCTCTCTGCTACGGCCTGGAAAAGCAATAGAAGATGGCCCAAGTCCTTGGGCCCTTGCACCCATGTGGGAGACCTGGAGGAAGCTCCTGGCTCCTGGTTTTGGATTGGTGTAGCTCTGTCCATTGCAGCCAATTGGGCAGTGAATCATTGGATAGAAGACCTACCTCTCTCTCTCTCTCTGCCTCTCCTTTCTCTGTGTAACTCTGACTTTCAAATAAAATAAATAAACTTTTTTTTTTTAAAGAATAGTATGGGCTTGAAGAGTTTATCTTTTAAACAGTTAGGGTCCCACGAAGGGTTACAGCCATGAGATGGATGCAGTTACTTGTACGCATAGGAAGTCCTCCCAAGAACAAAAAATGGGTTGAAGATGGACTCTGTACGCTGGATTATGTTTTGCTGCGCTTCACTGAAATTCCAACAGTGGCTATGTGCAGCAGCAGCCAGACACGAGATGGCTTGGTGTCTTCACCATCACCACCGTCAAGGATCTGACATTGTTCTCTTTTAGTATATCAGCGCATGGCTAAAATCTTCAAGTTCTCCTACAGATGACAACTAAGGCTTATCGATGGCCCCAAGATAAAGCAAAAACTGTTATACATTGTTATATCAACAATATGGGGCTCAGTTACTATAAAGAGGAGCAAAGGAATTATTGAGTAGTATCCTAGCTGTCTGTGTGAATAACACTGCTAAACGCTATTAAAATAATGGAGAGGAGTTCTCATGAAAACTCTTATTAAGGCAGTATAAAAAAATAAAAGTGTGAATTGCAGAAATACTAAAAATGATGATAGAGATTTTATGCATTAGAAATGTAAATAATTGTGGGTTTTGCTTTGTCTTTTAAGTGGAAATTCCAAAAGTGCGTAAGAGAAGGACAACTTTCATTTTTCACATGATGAATTTAAGGTTTCTGTTTTTTTTTTTTTTTTTGACAGGCAGAGTGGACAGTGAGAGACAGAGAGAAAGGTCTTCCTTTGCCGTTGGTTCACCCTCCAATGGCCGCCGCGGTTGGCGCACTGCGGCCGGCGCACCGTGCTGATCCGATGGCAGGAGCCAGGTACTTATCCTGGTCTCCCATGGGGTGCAGGGCCCAAGGACTTGGGCCATCCTCCACTGCACTCCCTGGCCACAGCAGAGAGCTGGCCTGGAAGAGGGGCAACCGGGACAGAATCCGGTGCCCTGACCGGGACTAGAACCCGGTGTGCCGGCGCCGCAAGGCGGAGGATTAGCCTATGAATTTAAGGTTTCTATTATCTATGCCTCTTCATTTTTTTTTTTTAGCTAAACAGAACAGTAGGATATGGATAGAAAAATGTGCCAATACATGGAATAAGGAAACTATTCAGAAGTGTTACCAGAAAAAATAAGGTTCAGAGTGGATGCTCAGTGGAAGGGAGGCAGTAAAGTATCAAAAGCCCAAAAGGAAGACTCTCAACTTCTTTTCACTGAGTATAACAAAGCTAAATAGGAATGAAAAATATCAGAAAAGAAAACTTAAAAGATTCAAAGGTAATTACCAATGAAATGTGCTTGTCTGCTCTAGGGGGAAATCTGCACTTATAGAATATCAAGGATGTGCCACTTGTTATGTTAGTACCTTGTATAGATTACTATTAAATTAAAATAAAAATAACTAAGATGTACTAGGAGTTAGCACCTTCAAAGAGGTTTGTTTCTTATTTTGAATGGAGAAAAACTGCTGAATTTCACAGTGACCCATTTACATGGCCTTCTCAGCTTAGACTGAGTAAGAAGAAATACAAGTGTAAAATGTTGGGGAAAAAGAGCTCTATTTGTTTCATCTTATCCTGTAATACTCACTCTGTGTGAGTGAAATATCATCATCTATAACCACAGTTGAGAATACTGAAGTATAGAATGATTAGGTCGATTGCCCAGGTTTATATAGTTAATGGGAGAAATAACAGGAATTCAAACCTACTCAGTCTGCTTTTCCGGACATATAATTCCAGCCATACACAACACATTTGTACCGCAACTATAAAAGACATCTTATTACTTGGGAGATTTTAGATAAGCTTACTGATGTGGCTTATAGATTTAGCAACATCAGTAAGTGTGGCTTCACCGGTAAAGCAGATGGCCATATGCAATACATCAGGTCTCTTAACTCTATTTAAAATCCAGACATGGCCCTGAAATGGTTTGACAAACGTTTTGGTTCTACATCTGAATCATTCTTCAACTAAATAGGTAATATCTATTCAATGGTTTTTAATGACTCTAATCCCACCTCTTTTTAAAAACTTGTAAATTAATTTTAATTTTATTGTAACGGTAAAGGAAGAGGAAGAGAGAGGGAGAGCTAGGGAGGGAGAGAGGAAGGGGAGGGGGAGGGGGGACAGGGGGAGTGGTGGGAGAGGGGGAGGGGGAGGGGAAGGGAGAACGAAAATGAATGAATCTTCCATCCTCTGGTTTATTTCCCAAATGCCTGTGTCAGGGTTGGGCCAGGCTGAAACGAGAAGCCCAGAACTCAATCTGGTTTCCCATCTGGGTGACAGGAGTCCAAGTATTTGAGCATCATCTGCTGCATCCCAGGAAACGTATCAGCAGGTAGTTGGATCGGAAGCAGAACAGCCAGGATTCAAATTATACTCTCTGATATGGAATGCAGGCTTCCCAAGCAGCGACTTAACTGCTGTGCTGAACACCTGCCCCTGTCAGGTTAACTTTGCTTAGTTTTTGAATGCTCATTTTGTCAACATGTACACAAACCAAGTACTTTCAACTTGCATTTATTTTTCCTATTCCTAATATGTTGGTGTAGATAGGAAATGATTTAATGTCTTAAATGATTTTTTTAAAGATTAATTTTTTTTGAAAGGCAGAATGACAGAGAGAGGGAGTGACACAAACAAGAGAGAGAGAGAGAGAGAGAGAGAGAGAGAGAGAGATCTTCCATCTGCTGGTTCCATTCCTCAAATGTTTACAACATCCAGGGTTGGACCAGATTGAAGATAGGAGCCCAGATCTCCATCTGGGTCTCCCACATGGATGGCAGGGACTCAAATTCTTGGACTGTCATCTGCTGTCTTCCCTGGAACATTAGCAAGAAACTGGAATAGTATCTCCATATTTATTGCAGCTCAATTCACAACAGCTAAGATATGGAATCAACCAAGATGCCCATTAAAAAATGACTAGATAAAGAAAATGTGGTACATACACACTATGGAATACTACTCAGCTGTAAAACAGAGTGAAATCCTGTTTTTCACAACAAAATGGATGCAACTAGAAACCACTATACTTAGTGAAATAAGCCAAACCCCAAAATGATAAATACCATATGTTTTCACTGATCTGTGGTAACTAAGAGTACAAAATAATGTAATTCATATGAGTGAAATGGACATTTTGTAAATTGATTACTGTTGAGGAACAGTGTTTTTTTCTTCTTACTATTTGTTGAATTCTTTACTTAGTGGAGGATTAATCTTATGATTATAAAATATAAAAGTGAAAAGAAAGAATAAGAAAGGAAGGAGGAGGGAGAGTAGAACTATGGGTGGGAGGAAAGGTAGGGCTGGAGGTATCACTGTGCTCCTAAATCCATGTATATGAAATATGTGAAATTTGTTCACCTTATATAAATAATAAATTGTAAATAAGAAAGGAAAGCAAATAACATTAGGAAAAAAAAAGAACCAGTGCTCCAATATGGGATGCAGGCATCCCAAGTTGCAGCTTAACCCACTATTCCACAATATCTACCCCTAAATACTATCTTTTAACTCAGTAAAATGTTTTGAAATATGTTATACAGCCAAACTCTGACTCTCCCAGAGGTTGTATATCATAGTTTTCATTGCTTTTATTCTAAGTTTTAACACTGACAGTTGTACACACCAGATTTTCCTGTGTGATCTGATACTACTACTTAAACTGCCCATGAGTTTGTTGTATTTCAACAAAAAGCAGATCAGCAATGGCATTTGGAGTTTGAGAAAAAGGAGAATATTAATTGGAGAAAAATTAACTTTTTTACATTTATCCTGTATATAATTACTTTATTAAAATATATTGTCAATTCTAAGAGTGCATTACTAAAACCACCTTGGTTTCCAGACATACACAGATATTTCAGTTAAAGGAAATATTTTGGCTCTTCTTTTCCTACATTTATACTGCTATTTCTTTTAGTTTTACTGCATTCACTTTAACCTGCAATTCAATGCTGAAATCTAACAGACATGCTTGTCTTGTTTCTGCTTTTTTTTCCTTCTGTTTTTAGAACACCTTTATTAACCTTGCAGAATGCAAGGCCTCAAAAATTGGGTAATGACTCAGAATTGTTCCTCTCCACAGAAATCTTTAGTAAAAAGTGAAGGATTTATACGATCTGAAGAGAAACCAGAGTATCTTTTTTTTTTTTAAAGATTTATTTTATTTATATGAAAAAGTTAGAGAGAGAGGGTGAGACAGAGAGAAAATTCTTCCATCCGCTGGTTCACTCCCCAGATGGCCTTAACAGCCAGAGCTGTTCCGATCTGAAGCCAGGAGCCAGGAGCTTCTTCCAGGTCTCCCACGTGGGTGCAGGGGCCCAAGGAATTGGGCCATCTTCTTCTGCTTTTCCAGGCCACAGCAGACAGCTGGAATGGAAGAGGAGCAGCAGGGACTAGAACTGGCGCCCATATGGGATGCCGGCGCTTCAGGCCAGGGCTTTAACCCACTGCGCCATAGCACTGACCCCTAAAATATCTTTTTTCTGCTTTTTATTAGACTATTTCACTGTCTTATTATTCAAATATATATTGTTTTCAAATTTTAATAAATGGTAAATATTGTTTAACAAATCATACTATCTGTTCCTTAGAGGCATTATGAACAGTTGCTGGTTTTTAAAATACCTTCAGTTTTATTATTATTACAACAAGTGTCCCATTATTTAAACTAATGTTGTATTCCTGAAATAAATGCTAATAGGTTATGGATTCTTCTTTTTCTCTACATATTTGTGAACTTTATATTTATAATATATTATCATATGTGAGTTTAATCTATAGAAATTTTTACTATTTTTGTTAAATTGGGTGTTAAATTAAACTAAACTTACAAAAATAATTGAGAAAATTTCTATTATCATCCATGGCCTGGACTAGTTTAAATAATACTAAAATCCTTATAGATTAAGCTTGAAATCAAAGAAACCACATGAAATTCATGCCTTTTCTATGGGTGGATTTTAATACCTTTCCAGCACCTTGTCTGATAACTAACACATTAAAGCCAACCAAAGAGAAACTCTAAAAGTTACTGGATTCTACAGAGCATGTGGGCTTTGGTCAGTAACCACTAGAAACAGGAAGAACTTCTCAATGTCCTTGGCCAACATGTTTGTGATCATTGCACACGGTCGGGCAAGGTCAGGGGCAAGAGTCCTAACAATGGTTAAGATTATCCCATGTTTACCTGGCCAGCTCTCCTCCCAGGCCAGCCAAGTAATGAAAGTCAACAGAGTGCCTTCCCCTAGGAGGTTCACACCTCCCTTAGGATATACCCCATGCGAAGAGATAGATAGGTCTGGGCCTCTTAACTTACAAGGCCTAAAACCCAACAGATTATTATCAAGCCCCTTCTATCAGGTTCTATTTGCCTCTCAATCAGAAAAATTACTTGTAGCTTAGACAGCACCTTTCTTAGCTCCTCTAATAATGACTCTGTCCTTTGTTCTAGACCCTGTCTAGTGCACTTGAGCCTTATTTCTTTGTAATCATAACCTCTACTCTACCACCAATGGCTCTACTCCCAACCTGTGTGTACTGATGGTCCTCTTCCCCACTTAATGCTGTATAATTGTTCAGACCTGGTTAAGGCCACTCTTAGGATCATTGGTTACTATCCTCACCCTGTCTTTTATGACCTTGTCTAAATATGATCAGAGTCGGCAAACTTGGAAGGCTTCCATAGCCTTGGCAACTCATGACGACAGCCTAGGGTGGTTACTGGCACCATAAACTAGAGTATCAATTTGTTGGGTCAACAACAGGAGCCACTGTGCGCTTGCTCCTGATGTGGGATCTCTGTCCTTGATGTACTGTACATTTTGATTTAATGCTATAACTAGTACTCAAACAGTATGTTTCACTTTGTGTTTCTATGTGGGTGCAAACTGTTGAAGTATTTTATACTAAATTGATCTTCTGTATATAAATAGAATTGAAAATGAATCTTGATGTGAATGGAAGGGGAGAGGGAGCGGGAGAGGGGAGGGTTGCGGGTAGGAGGGAAGTTATGGGAAGGGGAAGCCACTGTAATCCATAAGCTGTATACTGGAAATTTATATTCATTAAATAAAAGTTAAAAAAAAAAAGATTATCCCATGTGTCTGGATGGATACGAAATCTAATTATGTCAGCCTTAAATGATAAAAAAGAAAAACGACTGTGACCTTTCTTGCATACTCAGCCTTGTGAAGTGGGAGTTACAGACCTGCCTTCACTATCAATACTACCTAAGTTAGATACCTCAACCAGCTCACAGAACACCTACTCTGTTCTGTTTGCTCAGTGAGGATTCTGTCACAGTTGATAACAACACCTGCTGCCACACACACCTTGTCACTATCCTCACATCATTCTGGAATGAAATGTGTAGTTTTTGACCCTAAAAATTACCAAATCAACAAACTAATGTTTCATAATCCCTCAAGTAGCCATTCTGATATTTGATAATTGTTTTCAAACTTAAAAATGAGAATAAGGTATGTGACAGCTCCCTTTGTTCTTTTTCGTTTCCATCTCCTCATTCTCATGCCAGTCTTACTTCCTCATGAGATCTACAGGCTCCAGCAAAGAGAAACAAAGGATGAGGTAAAGAAGCCTTGACTGTGAACAAAACTACTTTGTTACAGTTTTTACCAATTAAGGAGGTGCCTGACAGAAAAGGCAAATCAATTCTGTGAAATTGATTATATAGTCTTGAGGCTTTCTACAAAGCATCAATCCCTACTCCACTTTACCAGAAGATGAAAACATTGTCACCCTTCGCCCCCAAGCTCCACACCTCCTGGAAGGTGCAACTGGAAAGCATGCTGCTCTGTAATCTCACTAAGATTTGCAGAAACTAGGACAGTGGATATGTGATCCCTCACAGACAACAGAAGCCAAGTGTTCCAAAATTAAACCCTCTGATACAGCTGGCAATAGAGTCTTCTTTCACACAGAGCATGATAATATTTTATACCTAGAGATTTTTACACAACAAAAAATGAACAACTTTCAATACTCATATTGTAGCAAAAGTTGTTCTAAGTGCTTCATATTAACTCGGCCTTCACAGGAACCCTGTGAGGCATATCTATATCTGCCTAGATCTATACATAGGCAGGTAGGTGGGTAGGTAGATACATAACCTTTAGTACTCACACTTCATAATGAAGAGTTCATAAAATGATCATTTAGCAAATTATTTGAGAAACCTAACCCAGAGATTCTAACACGTGTGTGCTTTACCACCCAATACTATATGGCTAATGTGGACCAGAACTAAAAGATTTGCCGACATTTAAAACTTTCTGAAACTTTCCTTTGCAATAGGTTTTAAATCAGATGTAAACAAGATTTTGGTTAATTTTTCTTTTCCTTTCCATTCAATAATTTCCAAATACTCTGCTTTCATAAAAAAGAACCTCTGGAAACAGAATCTGCTGATACTAATTTCTCACTAGTCCATCTGCTTTCTCTTTTCTTCTGATTAGAATAATTTTAAAACATTTGCTAAACTGGACAATCTTAGCAATCTTTAATGCATTTCACTTCCTAGCTTGATAAAATCTTCAAACTCATATTGTGGCTGGCTTGTTAAAACTTAGAATATTTTGAATTACAGATCTTCATCTTTGAAAAAAATGTTCAAATGGAGAGAAATGCGTTGTTTCTACTTATTTGGAACCATGACATTCTTTTAAAAGGTAGAAAATGAGGCTTGTGATCATCTTCAGTTTTGATCCCGGCAGTAAATGTATGATTTGCCTGTAATCAAAAGGTCAGAGAATGCGGACCTTGTGACAGCAAAATTAAAGTGTGTGGCAGCAGGAACACGAGGCTGTTCTCAGAACGATAATGTCCTATTTCCATCTATGCCAGAGACTTGGAGCTTGACATTTTTAATTGGACAGCTTAGCTGGATGGGATGAGAGAATCTAAAAAGGATGATGGTTCAAGCATGAGGACTTCTGTAATGATTTCAGCAATCATCTCAAAGCCTAGCAGTGCTCCCAGCATCAACACAGTCACATTTTCTTGCCATGGTCAACAGTCTGCATATTCAATGGGTTTTTACTGCTCATGTCAACTCAACTAGGGATGATGTATCAGGTTGCCATTACTCAAATAAGGAATTCAGTTCAACTCTTCCTGAAACCTTTTCTCTCTGCAGGTAAACATGTTAGATTGGATTTTCTGGGAAGTAATATAGATTTTTCTTAGTGGCTTAACCCTATAGCAATAAACAAGGCTGCTGCAGCTCCACGTGGTACCTCAATACCCCTTTCTGCAGGTGAAAATTCAATTCCAAAACCAGATGAAGACTATTTACCTTAGACTCCAACTGTTTGGTCTGGAGTTGGGCCAAGGCAGTCCTCATCATGAGTTTCTCAAACTTACTACCTCATGGTAAACCTCAAGTCTTTTGGGTGTTTGTTTTACCTGCCATGTTTCCTAAATTCAATCAATATCAGTACAGTAAAAAAAAATTTGTATTTTTAAGATTAAGGCTACCAAACATGAATTTGTCCAAAAAACATGCCTCAATGAGGGCTTTCTTCTTGAAACAAAAAAATACAGTACTGTAGCTCTGGATTACTCAAGAGATAGAGCAGACAGAAACTAGAAAAATTAACAGAAGCATGAAGAAAAGTTTTTTTTTTTTTTAAAGAAAAAAAAAAAAAACAAGCACAAAGGATCAAGGTTGGGGTGGAAAAAAAGCATCCATGAGCTTAGAGTGCACAGGCATGTGGCATGGGGGCACACTAAAGAGTAGGTTATTTCTAACCCTTCATAAACATGTTTTTTTATTATTCTATATTCCTGCATGCACTAAAGTAAAAATGATTGAGAATGACTTATCTGATTAAAGATTTTTATACATATGCTTCAAAAATGTCATGGAAAATTCATATTATTTTTTATTAAGATTAATCATTCATTCACTTTCCACATGGCTGCAATGGTCATAGCTGGAGCTGAAGCAAGGAACCTGGAACTGCATCAGGGTCTCCCACCTTGGTGGCAGGGGCCCAAGTACTTGGGGCATCCTCTGCTGCTTTCCCAGGCACATTAGCAGGGAGCTGGATTGGAAGCAGAGTAGCTGGGTCTCAAACCAGCACTCCAATATGGGATGCCAGCATCACAGGCAGTAGCTTAACCTGCTGCACCACAACACTGGCCATCTTTCTATGAACTTTTTGAGCCATTTCTGTGAACCATTAAGCTATTTTTTTAATTCAATTAAAAAGTTGCATAGGATGACCTAATCGTTTGGGTCTATTTGTGCCATTATTGTCTTTAAGAGAAGAAATAAAAAAGAAATAAATGTATTTGCACAGTTTGCCATTTAATTATTTTAAACTGCTGGGAGAAGCAGGCATTTGACAAAGTACTTAAGATGCCATTTGTGACACTCACTTCCCAAATCAGACTACTTGGATTCAATTTCTGGCTACACACCCAATTCTAGTTTCCTGCCAATGGGCAACCTGGTAGGCAGCAGATGATGGCTCAAGTGGTTGGGTCTCTGCTGCCCACATGGGAGACCTGGATTGAACTCCAGGCTTCCAGCTTCAGCCTGCCCACTCCTCAATTGTTGTAGCTATTTGGCAATTGAGCGAGCAGTTTGGAAATATCTGTTTGTCCCTCTCCCTCCGCCATTTAAATAAATGAATAAAAACTAAACTGTGCTAAAATACTTTTCTTATGTGCCTCATTTTAGGGAGAATTATAAATGAACATTTGACCTTATATTTTGAAGGAAAGAAAAGTTTTGCTGATTTTTGTGAAACAATCCAATACAAACCTCCCAGGAGGTAGTAACAAATCAATCGCAGGGATCCCCATCTTCCTTGTGCATTCTATTGCAGTCTAGCAGGGCATATGCTTTACTCTGAGATGGACAATTCAGGACTATAACCCTTTTGCTTCATATTATCACACCAATATTTATATGAAGGGATTTTTCCCTTTATTTCCCTTTCTTCTCTTTTATTGCTTTCTTCCCCACCAGAGCATGCTAAGAGCTCCATCAGTAGTAGGCCTGTGTGCCATTAGAGTACAAGGGATAAAGAGACTGTTTATGAGCAGAGGACTGGGGAGGTCAATTGTGAGCTTTGTCTTAAAGTAAGATTAAGGAAGAGAAAGAAATTTCTAAGCAAAAATAACAGGTACACTAGCAGAGAAAATGCAATGGGTTGTGTTATTTGCAGGTCCTAGGAAGAGTACAGCATGTAGTTGGACTATAAGTTGCAAAGAATTGGAAGCACTTCTTTTGATGTCGTTAACAGTGCATTTGAAATTTTTCCTGATGATAATAGTTAACTGATGGAGTTCTTTTGGGCTGAAAGTTAAATAGTAGGATTTGCATTTAGGGTAGATGGGGCAGGGCCTGAGTAATATCTAGCATATTGCATACAGTTTACCAACATACATTTTTCAGATAGGTAACCGAGTATGTGTACAAGTGGATACAGTCTATTTAAAGGAAGTTGTTGGCACTCACTGAAATGCTTAGCATCTATAGAAGAAAATTCTGCCATTACAGCAAAAATATTCACTAGACTTATTACCTAGCTTGGAAACTAGTTCATATAGTCAGAACAATCTCTAACAAATATGAAAGATGGAGGTGGGAGGGAAGTTATGGGAGGGGGGAAGCCATTGTAACCCATAAGCTGTACTTTGGAAATTTATATTCATTAAATAAAAGTTTAATAAATGAAAAAAAAAGAAAAATGTAAAAAAAAAATCTTCCATCTGCTAGTTCATTCCCTAAATGGCTGCAGCAGCCAAGTCTGGATCAGGCTGAAGCCAGGAGCCAAGAATTCCATCCTGGTCACCCACATGGGTGGCAGGGGCTCAAGTACTTGGGCCATCTTTTGCTGCCTTCAAGATGCATTATCAGGGAGAAAAAAAATATGAAAGATGGCCATTTTTATATCAGTGGTTATAAGGATATAATAACAATGGATTATGAATCAAATCAAAACGTTTTCATCAAAGTCAACAAGAAAGCCTGATAACCCACATGAAAGATCTATTTATCATTTAGTCCAGCCTTGACCTGCAAAGAACTGTAAACATGGAAATGTGGAAGTCTTCTTAATGTTACTACTAAAATCTAAGGCAAAATGCAGCAACAGTATTAATTTTAAAATTCTCAAACAATTTTTCTGAAATACTAACTACACAGTATAATTCCTAAACAATTCAAGTCAGTCAACGCTGTTAGGTATTTTAGAGCTTCAGATGGGAACAGGACCTCAAGCCTCGATATCAGGAACTCTCCATCAGATGTGGGGCTGCCCCACAGTGCCATGTTGGTAGCTAATGATGGCTCGCGTATGTTTCAATTTTTATCCTGTAAGTATCCATTCACCTGTTTATTAAGTGCTTCGCTCACATATTTTTATTTGAGCTTAACAGTAATCCTGAAATATCTCTTGTTCCCATTTCGATAATGTAGTTCAAAGATGCTAAATAACTTGCCAATGATCACATAGCTAGAAGTAGGTGGAGAATTCTATATCTTTATTAAGCCAAATAAATATGCACAATTATTATCAAGATGTGCTAGCTCTGTAGATTGAAAGTGTAAACACCAAACCTCAGGAATGAAGGATGTTCGGCTCCTGGCAGAGAAGGTTAAGCTTGAACGCACGGGCTGCATCTTATCACCTGGCACCTAGGCTGTTAATAGAACTTAACAGTCCTCACTGCACTTCTACTTTATCTCTGCATCCTTCTCACAAACAACCCCAACACACACAGACACAGACACAGACACACAGACACACACACACACACACAGAGAGAGAGAGAGAGAGAGAGAGAGAATGCACTTCAAAGTGTTCATGGAAAATTAAGTTAAAAGTTAATGCTGATTTTCTAAGAACGTTTTGAAGTATTCATATATTACAATAAGGACACGATTTAAAACTGTTTTTTTTTAAACTAACCTTAAAAGAAGACCCTGTGGCTTATTCCAATATGTAAGAAGACTTTCAGAAAAGCATGCAGAAATTTATCGACCTGCTTTACCATTTCCTGTCTTCTGCAAAGGAAATAAAAAATAGTGCTTTGCTTTTTAAAAGCATGATGACAGATTAATGGTTTACCAGTGACAAGAAGGTAAATACTACTTTAAGAGTCATTTGAAGCTGAGAAGGGAGGCCATTATTTAGAAACTCAAAAGACTAGTACAAAGGTAATGTGCATGTTTGGAAAGTAAATTTGAAAACTTTATTTTTCAAGAATGCCATTTTCTTCAAAGAGAGCATCAAGATGTTACAAGTACAGTGCATAGGTTTTTGGATAAACTTAACAACTGGAAATTAGGAGAATGGAAATAAGTAGCAGGATGATTAATTGATGATAAGTAAATGGTTTTATTAATATCAGAGTAAACACACTATCAAAATATATTATGATAGTCATACTTGCTATTTGCTTTTGTTTCCCAGTCAGAGCCATTAAATAAGACTGACTCCATAATTTACTTAATTTGTATTTACTAAGTGTTTATGATGTGCCAGGCACTGTTCTGAGTCAGCACTGTGGATAGAACAAAGAACATGCATGAAGAATCCTTGCTATCTTATGGCTAACTTTCTAGCAAGAAGATAGATGCATAATATGATAGGTTAGGGTAAATGCTATGAAGTAAGGAAACAGAGGGCCAGATGACTGCCATTTTATATAAGACAGACAAGGTGAATCTCTGATAAGATGAAATCTGCAGAGACCTGAGCAGACGAGGAAGTACATACACCATGCAAACATCAGGAAAGAATGTTCAAAACAGAAAGCACAGCAGTCTCCAGAGCCCTGGGTGCTCGGTGAGTTTGGAAACGTCAAGGAAGCTAAGTCTGGCTGGAATAAAATAAGAGGACCACGGCAGGCAAAGTTAGAAAAGCAGTGGGACCCAATCATGCAGGCTCATTAGCCACAGCAGGGAGTTAGATTTTTACTGAGTGAAATGGGAAGCAAACAGAATGTAACTTATGTTGTTAAAAGATCTCTGGGGGCTGGTGCTGTGGCATAGTGGGTAAAGCTGCTGCCTGCCGTGCTTGTATCCCATATGAGCACCAGTTCAAGTCCTGGCTGCTCCACTTCTGATCCAGCTCTCCACTATGGCCTGTGAAAGCTGCAGAAGATGGCCTAAGTCCTTGGGCCCATGCACCCACATGGGAAACCTGGAATAACCTCCTGGCTCCTGGCTTCGGATTGGCCCAGCTCCAGCCATTGAGTCCATTTGGGGAATGAACCAGCAGATGGAAGACTCTCTCTCTCTCTCTTTCTCTCTGCCTCTGCCTCTCTGTAACTCTGCCTTTCAAATAAATAAATAAACCTTAAAAATATTATCTCTGGCTACTGCTATGTGGACAATAGGTTCTAGTGGAGCAGAATCTGTGGCCTTAACCTGTGATAGAGCTGGAATGTCCCAGGCTATGCTAAGATGAAAGTTGCTAAATAGTTGGATTCTGGTCCAGTAAGTTTTGCTGATAGATTCAGTGTTAGGCATTAGTAACACAGATCAAGGACTCAAGGATAACACAAATAATTTTGGTCTGAGCAACTGGTTGAATGGAGGAATTTCTATTTATCAGCATGGAGAAGACTGTGTTGAAGATGGAAATGTCTATGTGCAGTGTTAGACATTTAAAGTTGAAGTCACAGATTATCTAAATGGAGATTAACTAGTTGGATAAATGAATCTGGAGTTCAGAAGACAAGACCAATAGGAATAAGAAGTTGGAATTGACAGAAATTTAGAAATAGGAATTTGGAACTAATCAACGAAAATGGACCAGAATAATAGATGCAGTCATAAAGAGAATAAATATAATACAATCTTCTATGGGTAACTTTGTAATGTTTAGTTATCAGAAATGTGGGTTATTGTATTCAGGTACTCTGAATTTTAAAGTTACTAAAATTTACTAATTGGTTTAATAACTTGGTAAAAATTTTAATTTTATTTTAAGTGTTTCTACTTGCACTTTTCTTAGCTTGCTGAATTATTTTTAAGCTCCTTTGTGATATGGCAATCCCTTAATTAGTTTTCATTTTTCCATAATGCTTATTAACATATTTGACATGAAATTCAGTAAGTGTGTCAAATTCACTTTATGGATACGAAAAAATTTAACTAGAGAGCCTAGATCCCTTATTATGAAAGAAAACAGTTTAGTGCATTTGTTAAAATGTGAATTTAAAAATATGAGCTCATTTGCACTTGGGAGTTTCAAATATTTGTTATACTCCCTCACAGATTCTATTTAGAAACAGAAGCACTCAATTTTCTGGTAGAATCACAGCTGCTGCTGCAGCTGACACAGTGAACTTCTATCACAGTTGTCATAGTTAAAATGATTTCTTGAACATCTAATACATGTTACTTGACATGCATTGTTTTCCTGTTTAATAACCATCCTATAAGGAGTGTTGTAATCATGACCACTTTGCCACTTTAAATATGAAGACTAGTAAGAATAACAGAAAGCAAATAATGTGTGCAGAATTAACAAGTCACAGAATCAAAATTCAACCAATCTGACTTCAAAAAATGAATTTTATTTTGATTATAATATCATTATTATCTGAGTATTATTAAACATTATTTAATATTCAGCTTAAATTGATATTTGATATAAAACATTCATTTTGAGGAAATTCAAGAGAGAGAGAGAGACAGAGGGAAAGAGAGAGAGAGAGAAGAAATTCAACCATATACACTGAACAGAATATTGTCTTGATTCTAACCAACGTAAGAGAAGCTATATAGACATGCCTCAGGTTTATAATATATAGGTTTAGAAAGTAATATGGAGTCTGCTTTCAGGGCTTTCATTCCAGATACCAATGTTACATTTGCCAAGTACCTAAAATGTGCTTCTTCCAGTGCTCTAAACTAAAAGCAGAAAGATGAATAATATGTGGGCCATATATGCAAAAAGCTTATAGTTTATTAAGCAAAGCAAATGAATAAACAAGAACCATAGTCAACTGATATAAATGCTTTTATCAGAAGTATACATGATTAATTTATTACAAAGCAGTGGAAATGAACACATTTTCTTGAGAATGTGATGTCGGAACTTAATTTTTGGAGGATGAAAATGATTAACCAGGCAGGAAAGGCACAGGGACGAAACAACCACACACCTGCTAAGGGAACTGTGAGCAGACAAATGAGGGTGGTGTGGAAGAGAGCCTAATAAGGATTCAGGGATGAGACTGGACAGGTCAATGGGTAATAGATCATGAAGGCCCAGGTAATTTATGCTAAGGAATTTGGACTCTGGCCTTGAAGACTTTCTAGCTTAGAAATGGCAAATAAGATTCATAGCTTAGAAAGCCAATGGGCTACAGTACACAGAATTTATTGAAGAATGGATAAGGTCATTCATCTATAGAGAAACAAATTATAGCTTGTTGCAGTAATCCAGGTGAGCAAAGATGATGGTTGGCACCAAGAGAAATTGAGACACACATGTGCTTTATGAAGTTGAGAACTGATCAGAATTATTGACAGTGTGGACCTCAGAGCAAGGATAAGCTCCAATTTCTAGCAGATGGAAAAAGATTGCACTGTGCCCTGAACTGGCAAATCAAGAATTATTTGGGACAAAGATACTTGAATAGAAGTGAGTTTCATTTTAAGGGTGTTGATATTATGAGACCCAGGAGGCTTGGTAGCACAGGGTCAGTAGTATGTGGAAGTGTGTGTGTGTGTGTGTGTGTGTGTATATATATATATATATATGAATGATTATCTCAGAAGAGCACTCTGGACCAGTGATACAAACTTGAAAGTCACAAATATTCAGAAATATTCAGAGTTGCAATGGAAACAATGGGGATAGATGCAATCACCTTTAAGTATGATCCAAGATCATTTTTCTCTAAGAAGAAAAGAAAAACATGCTAAGAATGAGTATAAGGAGAGAAAGAGTGATGTGGGGAATGGAAATGAAAGGGAAGGGTAAGAACAGCGTGCTGAGAAATCCCACTATGGAAGTGGCACACTAGAGGACCAAAAAAGAGTTCAGAGCATCAGGTAGAAGGTTCAAAGAAAAATAGAACTCTGGAGAGCAAATGACTTAAAAAATAAGTCAAAGAATCATTCAAAGATATTAATAAATCTTCTGATGGCAGGCTACAGCTTAGTGATGACAATATGTGAAAGTAAGTCTACAATAAATTATAAGTGCAGAAGAATCCATGCGCATGTTGCCAAGTGGAGGAGTACTGACTATGCCGATAGTTAAGGCTGAATTCAGTAAGCCTTGGGAACAATCTGATAATAGTGATTTCAAGGTTTCAAATCCATTTGTATTTAGCAGGGCATGGAGGCTAGCACTTTAGCTCTGGCAGCTTTCACTTACTGTAGAATATTTTTCCATCCTGTTACTGTTTATTGCTTTCAGGTTAGCAACATCTGAAACATGTATTTTCACCTAGAAATGCCCTAAAATGTCGATGGCATTCTTAGATCAGAATTGAGTTTCTGAGTAAACTTTCAGTAAACAGGCAAACTTTTTTTCCTTTTTAAAGGCAAGCACTTGATTCCTTATTTTCACAGCCTTTCACATATTCTTTCTCTTTTTATTTGCAGGGTAACCAACTGTCCCAGACTGTCTAAAATTCAGCACTATAATCCAGTAATCTGTGGAAACTCTCAGTAGTTAGCAAACCAGGAAAGCTGGTCATCCAGCAGCACGCTGTACTTCAGAAGAAACTACCACAACTCAAAGACTTGTACTGACCACTCAACTGAGGGAGCAGAAAATTAACACACACACAAAAATAAATGTCAATAAAGAAAATCAAGTTAAACACAAATGAATGGGGGCCAGGGCTTTGGTTCAGTGGGTTAGGGCCCTGGCCTGCAGCGCTGGATTCCCTTATGGACGCCGGTTCAGGTCCAAGCTTCTCCATTTCTGATCCAGCTCCTGGCTATGGCATGGGAGGGAGATGGAAGATGGCCCAAGTCCTTGCCACCCCCCGCAATGTGGGGGACCCAGAGGAAGGTCTTGGCTCCTGGATTAGGATCGGCTTAGTTCTGACTGTTGTGACCATTTGGGGAGTGAACCAATGGATGGAAATCCTCTCACTCTATCTCTCTCTGCCTCTCCTTCTCTCTTTGTAAATCTAATTTTCAAATAAATAAAATAAATCTTAAAAAAAACCCAAATGAGGCCGGCGCCGCGGCTCAATAGGCTAATCTTCCGCCTAGCGGCACCGGCACACCAGGTTCTAGTCCCAGTCGGGGTGCCGGATTCTGTCCCGGTTGCCCCTCTTCCAGGCCAGCTCTCTGCTGTGGCCAGGGAGTGCAGTGGAGGATGGCCCAAGTCCTTGGGCCCTGCACCCAATGGGAGACCAGGAGAAGCACCTGGCTCCTGCCATCGGATCAGCGCGGTGCGCCGGCCGCAGAGCGCCGGCCGCGGCGGCCATTGGAGGGTGAACCAATGGCAAAAGGAAGACCTTTCTCTCTGTCTCTCTCTCTCTCACTGTCCACTCTGCCTGTCAAAAACAAAAAACAAAAAACAAACAACAACAAAAAAAACCCCAAATGAATGGAAAAACAAGATTTCAAAACTAAAAGGATGAGAAACAATCACACAATCAAGTTATGATCAGTCATGCCAAATACTTGTGCAAGAAGAATTAAGAAAAGCAGGACTGTTTTTTTTTTTTTTTCAGATGAGAAGAATAACAAAATAGAGGTATGACCTACCATAGTGTTTAGACAAACTGTTTGTTTTTAGTATATACTATGTTTTTGTTATTCATTTTCAGTTGTTGGTGTGTCTTATATGATTATTTTAATTCTCATGTTACATTGTTATTAAAACTTTATCATGTAAATATGTCAAGTATGCAGTATTTTTTCATTAATTTTGCCTGTTATCAACCCATCTTTTAGTCTCTCTTCATCAGAGAACACACAGTGCAATGACCTTCCTCACGTCACCAGGAATATGGTTACAAGTACTATACACAGACAGCAAAGCAACTAAAGCCACAGTGAAAAAGCCTTTTTTCTTCTAAGGCTGTGGATACTACAGTGGTGACTACTATATTTCTATTAAAGTAGTTAACAAATAAGGAACAAACAGATCTTTACAAATATTCATCACCTCTCAAGACCTCCCTATAAATTTTATACTAACATTATAAGCAGCTGAAATTTATAAAAAAGATTTACTTATTTGAAAGGTGGAGTTAGAGTGAATGAGAGAGAGAGAGAGAGAGAGAGAGAGAGAGAGAGAAAGAGATTGGTCCTCCTTCCATTGGTTCACTCTCCACACAGTTCAAGCTGAAACCAGGAGTTTGGAACTGCATCAGGGTCTCCCATATGGGGGCAGGGGTTCAAGTGCTTGGGCCATCTTCCACTGCGTTCCCAGGCACATTAGCAGAGAGCTGGATGGGAAGTGGAAGTGGAGCAGCTAGGATTTGAACCTGTGTCCAAAAGGGATGCCAACATCACACATGGCAGCTTAACACCCGCTATACCACACCAGCCCCCATCAGCCAAATATGTTGACAGAAAGATATTTAGAGCAGAAAATATCTTCTGTGGGGCAGGAATTTGGTGCAACAGTTAAGTTGCCTCTTGGGACACACATATCACATATCAAAGTGCCTGGTTGTGGTCCTGGCTCTGCTTCAGACTCCAACTTCCTGCTACTGTCTACCCTAGGAAGCAGCAGTTGATGTCTCAAGAGGTAGAGTCCCTGTCACCCATGTGGGAGACCTGTATTAAGTTCCCATCTCCCAGCTTCAGCTTGACCCAGCTCTGGCTGTTGTGAGAATTTGGGGAGGGAACTGGTGGATGGAACATTCTCTCTCTGCCTTTCAAATGGATTTTTAACTAAAAATATCAGTTACTGCATATGATTAATTATATAATTCATGGATTCTTAGCTAACCTGAAACAGAGCCCTTCCTTTGTAAAATGCCAGGCCTCCAAGTACATTCTACAAACCACAGGCCATTTTTCAGCCCTAAAACTTGCAGCTAAACAGAAAGGGAGTTCTTTTCAAAAAAATTCTTTCTGAATGCTCTTCCTTGGATCCCAACCATGGACTGAGATTATCTTCTAAAACTTGAGATCCTAAGTAATGCGCTTACAAATTGGTTTTCTCCAGTGGCTTGAATTACTGCCCAAACTTAATTTATCCCCTTCAAGTACAAATTTCTAGAACCATCATCCAAAATGTAGTCTCCTGTTGATACAACTAATTAAACAAAACTCATAAATGCTGTGGGACAAAATACATTAGAGGTGAATTGCATTTCTACCCGAGTCCTCCCAAATAAACTGAAATGTCATTATTTTCATTTCCATCTTTCCTGTGTTAAACCAAAACTAATTTGATTTCATGTGGTCTGGTTTTAACCCTTTTATTGTGTTTATTCTTCATTTACATTTTTGCTCACACTGGATTTCAGAGAAGTAGCTACACTATGAGAATGTTATATTCAGAACAACAGTTTCAAAGCCAATTTGCATGGGGGTCAGCATTGGGGTACAGAGGGTCAAGAGGTCACTTGTGAATGCAGTATTCCATATCCAGGCACCAGCTGCGGCGCTGATGGGTCCCCTTCAGATCCAGCTTCTTGTAAATGCAGCTAAAGATGGCTCAAATACTTGGGTCTTGGCTTCAGCCTGGCCTGGCTCTAGCTAGTGCAGCCACTGGGGAGTGAACAAGAGGATGGAAGATAGCCTTCTCTGTGTGTCTTTCCCCCACAACCCTGCCCCTGCTGCCCTGCCATCCCCCACTGCTCTGCCTTTCAAATAAACACATCTTGTAAAAGACAACTTCTATGTATCATTTTATTTACCATATACTGAACTGAATACATATTTGAATAATTTGGAATATGCTGTTAAAGAAAGCAAAAAGTTTACTTTACATACAATTTCATGTATTCAGAGGCTGAGGAGCAAATAGTAAAAAGGAAACAATTAAATGATTATTACTGATTGAAAATTAGTGACTCCCCAAAAATAAACAAGAATCTGTGATAAAGAGAGGGTGAAGGCCTTTGGATCTGCTGGGTAGAAGGGCTGAAGTCTGAGATGCTAGATGGAGCCACCCATGCATCAAGTTCCAGAATAGAAACAAGTGATTGGCTGTCCCTAAGTTTAGGACAGTGTTTGTGTGTTTTGGAAACAGAAAAAGAAAAAGGCAACAATAGCCGCCACATCAGTGAGGATAAGGGATGAGGTATCCAGGGATCAGATTTCCCCAGGGCTAATAACCTGTGGACGTCCAGGTGCACTGTGGTGAGCCACAAACCTCCCTTTTCTACAAAACTCTGTCTTCCGCATCTTGGGGCATGGATGTATTTGTCTTGTTGCCCAAGACTACGCTTCTGCCTATAGGTGGATTTTTTTTTTTTGTGCTATCCCCTGTCTTTGGCAGCCAGTTTTCATACCCATAGTTTTCTGAAACAACTGTCACTTGTAGTTCAGTAATAGGTTAAGATAGACAGGTCTGGTGGTATTGAAGGACAAGATGTAAAAATAGCAAGATTTAAAATTTAAATAAACAAAAAAATTTTGTAGTTTAGAGTCTTAAAAAATAAATACACCAAGTACAATCATAAAAGTGAAAGCTGGAAATTTTGATTGCAATATTTTTTAGTTGTATGTAGAACAGAAGTCACAAAAAAGATTAAGAGAAAAGAGAAATTTTTGTTTCTAGGATGAAGACCTTCTATAATAAAGTAAAAAATACATGAAATTTAATTACAAAATGGGAATAGGATATAAGTAGGCATTTCACAGAACAAGAATTCAAAAATGGTTGATAAAATGTTTAAGAGTTGGTCACCCTCCTGGTAATCATGGCAATGGAAGTTAAAAACTCTTAAGAATTTTTTAATTCTGATAAAGCAAAATTGTTAAAGATGTAGAACTACATGAAACATACATTGTTGGGGATTGTTTAAAACTTTATTACTGCAGCTTTAATTTTTTTTTTTTTTGAGAGACAGAAAGAGCTTCCATCTGCTGGCTCACTCCCCAAATGCCCTCAAACCTGCACCACCCTGAGGCAAAGAGCCAGAAACTCAAACCAAGTATCCCTTGAGGGTGACAGGAACTCTTGGGCCATCAACACATTAGCAGAAATCTGAAGCCAGAAGCCAAAGCCAGGTATCAGACACTGGCACTCTGAAACAGGACTCAGGCAACTTAACCAGCATGTTAACCACTAGGCCAAACACTCATTCTTGAACGGTCTTTTAAATGTTAAGATGTACATTCTTTATGACTCAGCAAATCCACTACTGGTTATGCACGCTAGGTAAATTCTAGCCTAAGTATACATAAGTAAACAAAATACTAAGTACAAGAGACTGATAATAAAAATATAGTTATTACATAAATTTCAAAAGCATGCAGAATGTTGCTCTTAGCAGCATTACTTGTGATACTGAAAACTGCAAACAACTTAATTATCCATCAAATGGGCAATTATAAATCATTCATATAATATGTACTATACATAAGTTTAAATCAGTGCTTCTCAGTCAGGGACAATTTTGCCCCCCAGAGATTACTTGGCAATGTTTGGGGCCATTTTTCTAAAAAAGAATTTTTAAAAGAAATTTATTTGAAACATACAGCTACAGAGAGAGGCGGGGAGAGAGAGAGAGAGAGAGAGAAAGAGAGAAAAAGAGAAAGAGAGAGAGAGAGATATCTTTGATTTGCTGGTTCACTGCTAAGATGAACCAGCAGTGGCCAGCAGTGGCCAGGGCTCGGCCATGATGACGTCAGGAGCCTGGGGCTTTATCTGGGTCCTTCACATGAGTTGCAGGGGCCTAAACACTTGGCCATCTTCTGCTGCTTTTCCCATTAGCAGACAGCTGAATCAGAAGTGGAGCAGCAGGGACATGAACCAGCGCTCGTAAGGGATGCTGCTGTTGCAGGCCTGGCCTTACTTGCTCTTCCACAATGTTGGCCTGGGGAAATTTGGCCAGATTGTTGACCTGATCATCATGACTTGGGGTAAAGGATGCTCCGTCATTCTGGTTACAAGTGAGCTAAGGGTGAGCATCTTTTCAAACATCCTTTCAGTTTGGAAAGGCTGGGGATGCTGACAAACATCCCACATGCACAAGACAACCCCTCACAATGAAGAATTATTTAGTACTAAATAGCAGTGATTTTGAAGGTGAGAAACTGGTTATATGAATAGATTATATGTATCAATATGATTTTATCACAAAAACAATATTAACTATGAGAACAAAGGTAAAAATAGAAATATTAAAATCTATGTATTTATGGTAACCTTACTTTAAGATTTATTTTTATTTATTTGAAAGGCAGAGTTATAGGGATGGTGTGGGAGATGATATACAAAGAGAGAGCTCTTCCATCCATTGTTTCACTCCCCAGATGGCTAGAACAGTGGGAGCTGGGCCAGGTTGAAGCCAGGAGCCAGGCACTTCTTCTGATGGGTGCCGGTTGCAATCCCAGCAGCTCCGCTTCTGATGCAGCTCCCTGCTAATGGCCTGGGAAGTCAGTAGAAGATGGCCCAAGTCCTTGGGCCCCTGCACCCATGTGGGAGACCCAGAAGAAGCTGCTGGCTCCTTGCTTCAGATCAGCACAGCTCTGGCCACTGGGGCCAATTGGGAAGTGAACCAGTGGATGGAAGACCTCTTTCTCTCTCTCTCTGCCTCTCCTTCTTTCTCTGTTTAACTCTTTCAAATAAATAAATCTTTAAAAAAATTTACTTATATTATCACCCTTACATATGGTACATAGTTTTACTATGACTGTTAATCTTTTAACATTAACTTTATCCTGAACTGTATAAAATCATTAAACTAAGTATAGCATATTATTTGGGAGAAAACGTGTAGGATTCAAACTCCTTAAACGTGACTCAGGTGTTCATCTGTGAAATGATGGGGAGATGGTACCCTCATGTCTTCAAATTAGCAACAAAATATATGATCTCTTCGCTGGAAGACACAAGTGTATAAGACCAGCTTTAAAACCCTGTCACTGAAATGGAGAGCCCTACAGAGGGCTCAGGAGGTGGTGATGAACTCTGTAATCACAGCTGGAGAGCGCGGTGGCAATGGCCAGCAAAGCTGCAGGAGCTATTTTGAGGCAATGCAAATTGCTGTTCTGTGAGCTTTAAGACTCAACCAGTTCCTTCATCCTGAGAAATAGAGACTTGGATAATAGAAACAAAATGCTACTTTATGGCAAATCTAGGGTGACTCACTAGAAAATATGCCATGTATTTATCATTCCTTATTCTGGAAAGGTGCCCATCACTAACAAATGAATACCATTAGAAAAGGAAGCATATCCTAATTTATGGGGACTACCACAGTTGGTCATTTGGTATGAACACGCACATCGATCCAAAACCTAATCAACCCTTTGCTCTTTCAGAAATTATCCTCCCCTTGATTTCTGCCTCTGCCTCACCTTAACCCTTTTATCTTAAACCCTATTAATACTTCACTGTTCCCTCTTCTTCTGCTATCCTAATAACATGTGTGCCCCTCCCCCAGTGAAGAGTAGGTCTCTCCTCCCCTCCTCTTGTTAGTCCCCTTTCTCTCCTCAACTATTATCTATATTTATAATATTCCAGACATTTTTCTAAGTGCTTTAAATGCACCATCAGCTTCATTCTCTGAGTTTAGCCCTCCCAACAATCTTAAGAGGTAAGTAGAATTATTTCTTCCTTTTTAAATGAAGACACAGAGGCACAGAGAGATTAACTTACTTGTCTAGGGTTACATAGGTGGTGAATGACAGAGTCGAGTTTAACCAAGATACAGAACTGTGGAAGATAAATCTGCTTGTGATGAAAATGAGGCTTTTTCCACCTGATTCCCTGAATCTGTTGTCAAAAGTTTGTGTTTAACTAAAAAAAGGGAGGGGGGGAAGCTGCAGAAGGAGGATGTCTTTGACTCCCTTGTGCCCTGTTAGAGTGTGTTTAGAAAACAGTTCTGAGGTTAAGATCCATAAGGTTGTACAACAGGGTGTCCTCTATGACTTCATCTGTTGCCTCATCTCCAAATCCTTTTTCATAGATACAATAATAATCCTCACATCCACTACAGGATTTTAGGGTTCATGGGCGTGGCCCATACTTTCCTTAGTCAAATAAGCATAGTTGCAGAGGGTGACACCAACCAATTATAAGCCATAAATCATACATTCTAACATACCCTTCCAAACTGTCAGAAGCTACCCATTTCCTAAAGTTCAACTTCCAAATACCTAATTAGCCTGGCTCTTAGGAGCAGGGTGACTGTGCTAAACATTAATACAGGGAAAGCAAGACACAGATGACACAATTCCTGTCCATAACTGATTTTTCTAAGAAGTGATGTTGTATGTCATTTTTACCTTAGCCATCTCTGCTAGGTATGCATTTGTACCGTACTGTGGTTTAGAAGCGCATTTGACCAAAACTAATGAGGTCAAATAACTTTCATATGTTTATTACTATTTGAATAAATCCTTTTATAAAATGTCTATTGGGGTTAGTGCTATGGTATAGTGGGTTAAGCCATGGCCTGCAGTGCCAACGTCCCATAAGGGTACTGGTTTGACTCCCAGCTGCTCCACTTCTGATCCACCTCCCTGCTAATATGCCTGGGAAGGCGAAGAAAAGGCTCAAATTTTTGGGCTCCTGCACCTACCTGAGAGAGAAAGATGAAGCTGTTGATTTTTGGCTTTAGCCTGGCCTACCCATGGTCATTATAGCCATCTGGGGAATGAACCAGCAGATAGAAGATCTCAGTACTTTTGTCTCTCCCTCTCTGTCTCTGGAACTCTTCCTTAAAAAAAAAAAAAATCATTAATTTTTTTTTTTTGACAGGCAGAGTTAGAGAAAGAGAGAGACAGAAAGAGAGTTATAGACAGTAAGAGAGACAGAGAGGAAGGTCCTCCTTCCATTGGTTCACTCCCCTAATGGCCGCCATGACCGGCGTTGCGCCAATCTGAAGCCAGGAGCCAGGTGCTTCCTCCCGGTCTCCCATGCAGGTGCAGGGACCCAAGCACTTGGGCCATCCTCCACTGCCCTCCCAGGCCACAGCAGAGAGCTGGACTAGAAGAGGAGCAACTGGGACTAGTACCTGCCGCCCCAACCGGAACTAGAACCAGGGGTGCTGGTGCCACAGGCAGAGGACTAGCCAAGTGAGCCAGGGCGCTGGCCCCAAAAATAAATCTTTTAAAAATGTCTGTTACTGTCTTTTAAAACTTTTACCCAATGGGTTGTTTAGCTTAGCTATTTACAGTGACTTTTACATAATCTGGATATGGTCCATGTATTCTGAGATATGATAAATCAAAAATCTTTTCCCACTCTATGGTTTGTTTTTATCTTCTTAAGAGCATCTCCATTTCTCTCTCTCTGTTTAGCTTATTGTGCTAAGTCACAACGCTGGCCCCAAGAGGATCTCTTGATATCATCAAGTTCACAATGAAGTCCAAGTTATTTTCCTTGCCTGCTTAGTCCTTTTTCTTTCCTATTTTTACAATCACGAAGTCTTCCTATGTCTCCTTCCAAATACGTTATTACTTTATCTTTTATTTTTCAGAATATAATCCACTTGAAATATTGGTGCAAGTGCTATAATGAACTGGTCAAAATTAATTTTCCTGCATGTATTTATTGAGTAGATCCATCAAAATTTATTGACAGGATTATTCTTCCCACACACACTGTAGTGTCCCCTTTGCAATATATCAAGTGACAATGGATGTAAAAATTTGTTTCAAGAACCTCACTTTCTGTAGAATTTTTGCTAAAGGTATATAATCCGAATCTAAGGATAAGAAAACCTCAATTAAAAATGAAGAGACATTCCACAAAATAACTGATCAATACTCTTCAGAGCTGTTAAGGTCATGAAAAATATGGAAACATTCAGAAACTGTCATTGATTGAACAAGAATAAGGAGAGTTAATAACTGAATACAATGTGAAATCCTAAAACAGAAAAAACTGGTATGATCTGGATTAAGTTTGTAGTTTAACTGATAATATTATACTGATGTTGATTTTTTGGTTTAGATTACTGTATCAAAGTTACTCAAGATGTTAATATTAGCTAGTCTGGATGAAGAATACACAGGAATCGCTATACTGTGTTTTTAACTTCTTAGATTAGTTTAAAATTAAAAATGACTTCAAAAGAACCCAATGGATTCTCTTTCTTTACTCTTCAACATTCCTCAGAACCATGCCCAACCTTTCTTTTCATTCTGTTTTCGAATATTAACTTCATGTTATTTTTAGTTGCTGTTGATGTTTTACTGGAACATCTGTGGTCTTTTTCTGTGACAAAAACAGTAATTCTACTGTCCCCTCATGTATTCAGAATTTCTACCTGATTGTCCAAACTTCGGAAAGCCATTTTCTTCCTTTTCAGGGAAAGCAATATGCAGATTGTAGGGTGAGGTCTAGGACTATAGCATAATTTATATCTTTTGTAGTTAATCTAATTTTTCTTCCTGGAAGATATAAACTCTGTTACTTCTGGAATTAGTATACATATCCAAAGAAGTGACATTCAAAAATTCTTACACTAACTATGCTCAGATTTTCTATTAATTCATGTTCTTATCATCAGGTTAATTTTATTTCATTTTTCAACCATGATCAGTTTCTGATAACTTTTTCTTGATTCCTTATATATCTTTGTCATTATCTATTGTCTTTTTTTATGAATACATTTTGACTCCTATTTCCTGAGTAATCTTTTCTTTTCCCTTACAAGTTATTTGTTTTAATCTGGTCTTGTCATTTCTCAGTGACTATTCTCCTCTCTGAGGATTCTTGATGGTTGGCTCACATAATCACACAATGGCAGTGTTATTCTAGAAAATGGATGCGGGTTTCCTCCCCTGCCACTGTGTGAACAGAGCTAGGTGCCCGGCAGGCCTCTCTGCTGGAAGATCACATTCAGGTGGACTTGCCTGGAGCACGAGTTAGATTGAGCACTTCCTGGACTGTACAGGAAGGAAGCATTTTTTGTTTGTTTGTTTTCTGGGAGCACCAATTAGAAGCCACTGAAGAGGAAACCTCAGGTTTTCCATGTAAGGAAACTCACCCTACAGGACAGTTTAATCCATGCTAGGGATATGGGAATGGAGCACCAGAGGGAGGAGGGCAAGAGATGGCAGGGGAGAAGGTGTGCAACCTGACTGATTTAACTGTCATTAGAAAGACATACTGGTAATGTGAGCTTTTGTTCCTTTTTTAACTTATGGAACCATATCCATAACTTTAATTCCCCTTGAGAGACCTACTGTCACGTGTTCTATGGCTCTGCCTTGGCTGCTCAGTTTTACCTGCTATCCTACTTAAATTTGCTTTTTCATCCACAAAAACTACTAAAATTGTTTCAGTGATTACTTCCCCAAAATGGCATTGCTATTTAGTCTCTCTGTGTCTCTGTCTCTCCCATATTTCTTTAAAATTTTTTTAAATTTATAAACAAGGAATAAATTTCATTTATACCATTTTAAGAGCATAATGATACTTTCCACCCTACCCTCCCTCTCTTACTCACTACTACTCTTTTCTTATATTTCTTTTAATTTTTAAAATACACTTTCAATTTTCTTTATAATCACAAGCTTAGCCCTCTACTAAAGAAAGAATTCAACAAGTAGTAAGTAGAAAAACCACTATTCCTCAAGAGAACAGGCAAGGGCTATAAATAAAGTATATTAAAGCATATTACAAAAGAGTAGTGTGTTGTCAGTCCATGTGAAGCCTTTCAAAATGCACTTTAATTCCAATTCCCCAATTTCCATAAGTATATGTAATCTACAGGGTATGGGAGGTTTAAGCCACGAATAATATAAATAAATGGATTATGGTTTATTATGAAAGCACAACACATTCAGAATTCTGATGAAAAAAATAATGTGAAATTCAAAGCACTAAGAAAACAAACCATAAAAATAAAATATGAACCATAAGCAGTAACGTATAGAAGTGGCAAGGCAGAAGATATGTTATGGATATGTGTTGGACTGGCTGCACACTGCTACCCACCTACCATAAGGCAGTTCCCATCCCTCAGGTCATCCACCAGCAGAAGTCACAACAGACAGCACTGAGCAGAAACTGGCCAGGGGCCAAGGAAGCTGACGTCTTCCATTCCTTTCCATCCTGGCTCATGCCTGCCACGCAGCTCGTGGGAGGGGGTAAATGAGAGAAAGCTGTGCCATCTGCAGCATGTCTGATACTCTTGGTGTTGCCAACATCCCACACCAACATCTTAGGTTGACCCTGCGTTATTGTTACGCATAGAAACACAACACTTACACATGGTATATTAAGAACCTTCACAATGATGAGTACCTCCCACTCAGTTATTACACAGTTAAGATGGCACAAGTGCTTCACGTAAAGATGCTTAACTGAGTGAGATAGGAAGAGATGTTTTCTAATTTTCTGAGGCATGGATTTCAGATAATAAATAATAGTTGAGTCTATCTCACAATTAAACCCACACTTAAGGAATGGAATTCAAAATACCAATTTAGAACAGATAACTTATTAAGAAAGGAAGATTTATGCTTCAACAATTCTCACTGATATTAGGCACAAAAAATCTGCACTAGTTATTGTTGTACATTTTTTCATCAGAGGTTTATAAAATTTATAATGGTTCATTAAACATTTTATTAAAAAATCAATATTTAATGGCTTTGTGAGTCTGGTTAACATTTGCAGCCTGTGATTGGTTTCTTGTATTCTCTACCAAACTAGAAGTCCCAGTGACCACTGCATACCCCAGTAAAGGTAATTTCAGACTTTTATATAACTTCTATGATCATCTGAATCACTAACAATTTTAATTTTTGCTCTGGTTTTAAATATTCATTATCATGACTCAGTTAAGCTCTAGTGGTTTGGCAGAGGAAAAAGAAGAAAAAAGCAACAAAGACAGAACTGCTGGCTCTTACTCTGAAAAAAAAAAAAACAGTAAAAATAAAAATCAACATTCCTACATCAAGACTCTGCTGATATCAAATTTTTAAGGAAAGACATAAATTTTTATATGTTAGGAACATGGCACAGTTTTATCTATGGCATGATCTACACCCTGACACCATCCTAGGCTCTAGCCCCCACCGCCATTGCTGAAAGCCAGGTGGCCACATGGCCCAACTACCAGTGTCAAGCTCCACCCCCACCCTAATGGGATTCACTACTCCTACTTCCCTGCCCGCCCTCCGGCAAAGTTTTAAAAGGACCTGTTCCTGAATGCGTGGCTCTCTTGGCTTCTCTCTCTCTCTCTCCTCTCATTCCAGTACTGGCTGCTCCACTTCTGATCCAGCTCCCTGCTTTTGTACCTGGGAAAGCAGCAGAAGATGGCCGAAGTGCTTGGGTCCCTGCACCCATATCAGAGACCCAGAGACCCAGGGAAAGATTCTGGTTCCTGGCTTCAGCCTAGCCCAGCCCTGGCCAGTGTTAATATTTGGGGAATGAACCCACAGATGGAAGATTTCCTCTCCTCTCTCTTCCCCCACGCCACTCTGCCTTTCAAAAAAAAATAAATCTTAAGAAAAAGAAAAACTCTTGCATCCATTGTACCCAACTCAAGCCATGGCTTTGACTTTTGTTCTTTGACTTCCAGATGGTGAATCCTCAACAGCTCCCTTCCACAGCTTTCCCTGGCTATCTGAGGGTGCCTCTTCTGATGTATCATTTTGCTTGTCCTATCAAAATACAGTCCTCAAAAACAAAGCAATGTATCAAAGCCACAGAAAAACCTTTTGCGGTAGAAAACTGCAACATCTGTTCTTGATTTTTTTTCCCAAGATGGATTTCTTTTATAATTTAGATTGTAGGATTCAAACCCATGTTGGAGATTTAGAAACACTAAGAAAAGTCTTCACTTTGTCTGTAGGCACTCCTGCAGTCTAGCCATATAAAGAAGTAACTCTCCAACTCCATGAGAAAAATCACTTGTTTTCATTTACCTTTTAGGAAATTTATCTTTACTCCCTAAATACCTTCGACACAGTAATAAACCATATACGATATCCAGACTTCTTCACATAGCAAAAATCTCAATGATCAATCATCTTTATTTGGCTCCTGTAGAGACAGTAGAAAATATGATCTTTTTTTTTTAAGTTCATATATTTAACCTGGAAGACACTGAGGAGGGGAACGGGAAAAGGGAAGGGAGTGGAGAAGTTAGGGGGGTGGTTCCACCACAGCCTGGTCTGGGTCAGGCCTAAGCCAGGGGCCTGAGAACTCAATCCAGGTCATCAACGTACATGACAGAGATCCTAGTCCTTGGGCCATCATCAGCTGTCTCCCAGGCACACTGGCAGGAAGCTGGATCGGAAGCTGAACAGGAGCATGAACTGGGCAATACAATATGGGATAGAGGCAACCCTAGACAGGGGTTCATTTGTTTTGCTAAACACCTGCCTTGACCATGTTTTCATCTGGGTTGTTTCCAATTACAGACAACAAAACAAACACTTGCATGGCACAGCAAGTCTTTCATACGAGACGATCTGAATTCCTCTCCAAAAACTATTCTCAGCTAAAGCAAAATTCTCAAGTCCTTTTTGCACATAATTGTATACAGAATTTTTCAGAGGTGGGATTACTGCCTTTCTTCCCCTCTTTGTGAGACTTGCTGCCAGAAATTTAGGTGCACTATTAAACCTCACCAAAGTCTCTCAAAACACCAGCAAAGATAGCACTGTATATTCCAGGAAAAACAGTCTTTTTGAGTACTCTCAAACTCCAAAAAGAAAGCCCCATTTACTCTCCCTGGCATCCACAGTAATTCCTGGACAAAAATCTCTTCAGGGTCTTACCTGGGTTGTGTCCATTTCTGTACTGAACTCATGTGATAGACTATCATTGATGTAGTGTTCTGTAATGTCGCCTGTGTGAGACCTGAGCCTGAATCAAGGTGTAACTATTTTAAATTAGGCCTCCATCTTGTAACTTGGGGCTGACCAGGCCCTGAACCCTAAGCCAAAAGTAAATAAGTGAACTCACCTTGCAACAAACTCTCCTAGCAACAGCCGGTTAACAGATAACAGAGAAATACCTAGAGTCCCTGGTGTCTTCTCAGGGCAGATAAGGTGACTGATAGCTACCCGAGACCCTGCAGTTTGGCACGTACACCCCAGCAGCTCAGACCCTATGCTTCGGCCAATCAATTCAAAAGGCATCAACCCCAAAGCCATCCAACCACCTTTAGTAGTTCCCGCCATTGGATGCACTAATCAATTCTAGGAGATGTCCTTTGAAATTCCTGCAGGATGAGATGATTTGCTAAATGACACCATGATGTATAGAATGTCTCTGAAAACCCTATAAAAACCCTGTTAACTGAAGGGTCGGGGCTCTCAATTGAGACCCGCTGCGTTGGTGTTGATTGAGAGACCAGGCCCAGACCTGTAATAAAACTCTCATGTACTTTACAGCGGTATCAGCTCCTTGGTGGTCTTTGGGGACGACTGAACTGGGCATAACAGCCTGTAGCAGGCTGGCAAGACAGTGATGTCTAAACAGCTGGAAAGGAGTTCTCCTAAGGAGCAGAGGGATTCTCTTATTGGAGGAGGGAAAGTGAAGGCTGAACACACAAAAACTTCAGTCTACTCCATGCAAGTATCTTTCAAGGGCCAATGAGTGCTGTCCTCCATATGAAGTGTTCCTTATCTCATCCTACAAGATGTGTTTAAGTACACATTTATCACAGCATAGAGTACTGCTTTATATACTGATCTTTCTCTCTAGACAGTAATTCCTTGAGGATAGAGTCTATATCTTGCTCATTTCTGTATATATATAGGATTGATGAGAGAGTAAATCCCAATATAGTTCCTTGTATCAGTAAAGTGAAAAACAAGAGTTCTTTTATCTTATTCTGTGTTTTAACATGTCTAAAAAGCACATGCATGAACAGTTACTTTAGTTCTGCAAGAAATTCTTTATTGAAATATGATTCAAATATAATGGCTTCAACTTCAAGCAATAGATGGTATGAAAAACAGTCCTTTTTCTCTAGCAGAATAGCTCCCAATGACACAGTCCATTATGTTGATCAATGTCCTTACTTAAAAACTTATTTGAAAGCAAATTTAAGATCTGATGTTGAAAATTACTCTTCAAATTCATTGTGAATACAAAACACGTCTCTCCTTACTATCTGGTGTATTTCCTTTTGCTAGTTAATAAGAATCTAGTAATGTCTGCTTCCATTTTGCCTTGATTATCAAAGAACAAACAAATAAAATTTAAACTCAACTATGTTAGCCTAATTTAGGCTTCCTGGTATAATTATTTCCTAATCAATTTCTCCAATTTATCATGTATGAAATCACCCAGGAGGCTGGAAGAGGTGCTGTGGTGTAGTGGGTTAAGCTGCCATTTGGGAAGCCTGTTTTCCTTATCAGAGTCCCAGTTCAAGTCCTGGCTACTCTAGGCTTCTGATCCAACTTCTTGTTAATGTTCCTTGGAAGAAGCAGATGAGGGTCTACGTACCTTTGTTTCTGCCACCTATGTTGGAGATCCAGAAGGAACTCCTGGTTCCTGGCTTCAGCCTGGGCCAGTCCCAGCGGTTGAGGCCATTTGGGGAGTGAATCAGTAGTTGGAAAATCTCCCCCTCTCTCTGCTTTTCAAATAAATGAGTCTGTAGGTGATCCTTTGAGACCACCTGCCCTGCCCATGGGGGAGGTTGAGAGGGCATGGGGCACCGTGCCTCCCAGGAGGGACCCCGCAGCCTGGCTGCTGGCTGGTGGTGGGGGCCCAGGGCACATTTCTCCCTACTCCAGTCAATCAGGTAAACTGCTCCCGGGTGTGGCTCAGGCCATCAGGAAAGCTGATGTGACCTTCAAGCTGATTGCAGAAGCACAGAGGCGCCAATATCAGCTCTATCCTATAGAATTACTGTTGCCCTGAATTAGCTACGCTCCTTCTGCCTGCCCTTTTAAAGCTTATGTGGGATCATTAATCAATGGACATGTTCATCAAAACTGGTCTCCGGTGCTTCAGGCCTCTCGCAGGATGAGCCTGCATGAATTTTTTTTTTTTTTTTTAAGAAAATCACATAGAGTTACTGTTCAAAATACATGTTTCTAGGCCCCAGGCACTGAGATTCTGACAATATCAGTTCTCAACTTTTCCATTTTGAACTTCTGATCAATTTAGAAGTTGGTAAGTAAATATATAGGTTTGAATTTCCAGAAATATATTAGAAGAAAGCACACTTCCAAACAAGCAGAAGGACAAAGAAGAAACAATATAGAGGCTGTTCTAAAAGAAGGCAAGGAAAGAGTTCTTTGAGTGAAAGGAAGGAGAGAACTCTGGGCATCTGGAAAGACCCCAGCGTGTTTCCTTCCCCACTTTGTTGAGATGTAGTTGGCATTCAGAAAACGTCTCTGTTAAAAGATTGTAGAGCACACATTAAGACTTCCTATGCTCTAGGGTATGCACCTGAAGATTGATCTGTGCAAATTTACAAATATACCTGAGGATAGGGAAAGAATTAATGAAAAGCAAAAGACACAATGTTCCAACCCAAAGTGTGAAAAGAAGCATTGAAATAGCAGACTACATCCAACAGTGTAGGGGAATGACACCATACTACAAAAACAACATTGCAACCAATACATAAAAATAATTTCATGCCCATTCATGATAGAAATTCCTAGCAAAATTAGTATAGAAGGGAGTCTGTTTAGTCTGAAAAAAAGGGCACTTGAGAAATATTAGCAAAAACATTCTCCTACATAGAATAATGTTAGGAACACTCCTTTAAAAGGAAGAAATGAGAAGCAAATTCATACATTCCTGCTTTTTTTCAAGTTTTGCTGTGCAGAAGTGTGTACGAATTTGTGTATTTCTTCTTTCTTTATAAAAAAACTAACATTCATTTTGTACTCAGTATTTTGCTTTTCTCATTTCACAATATATCCTGGACTTCATTTCATATTAGTTCACAGTTTTCTCATTCTTTTTTGTAGTTTCATAGTAGCTAACTTGCAGATTTACATAACCTATTCATATTCTGAGGTGATTAGGTCATTTCTATGCAATATTTTATAATTACAAATAATACAATAATACACAGTCTTAGCCTGCATATTGTCACACTGTTGGAACTATAACTTAAAAGTCAATCTGCAAAAAATTCAGTCTAAATGGGAATGCCCATTTAGGATTTTTTTTTTTTTTTTTTTAGATTTTGCCAATGTCCTATCCATGGAAGTAGAAGCTTTTACACTCCCACAGTCATTTATGAGAATAATCATTTCTTTATAAATCTGCCAAAACAGTGTTCTGTTAGATTCTTTAAATTTTCCAATTCTAATAGGTGAAAAATGGGATATATTAGATTTCATTTTCATTTTTACTGTTAACACTGCACCAGACTCACATGTTTAGGGAGCATTTTATTGTCTATGTCCTTCTTACCATTCTTAAATTGGATACTGGATAACTGATCAGGATTTTTTGAGGAGGCTGTTTTTCTATTAGCTATTCAGTCATTCTTCTTTGATTTATAACAGTCATTAATGTATTAGAGATAACAGTCATAGAACAGTGCTTCTCCCACATTTGTTATTTGATCTCTCTTTAGTGTCATCTGTTGTCATGCAGAAGTTTTTCATTTTTATTATATTAGGTTTCTCTTTGGCTTGACTGAATCTGGATTTACAAAGTGAGGTTTTCTATATCCACTCTATAGTAATTTGGTTGTATTTACTATTAATGTTGATAATTTTTGGTTTTTTGAAATTTCTAAATCTGATCTACCTGGACCTTGTTCACACACATGACATTAGGCAGGTGTCAGTTTATCTTTGAATAGATAGCTATTTAATAAAGATAAACCACAAATTAATGAAATTGCTTTATCACTGACAGTGTGAGAACACAGTAAGAAAAGGCAGAATGAGTTACATTTTTCTGAGAATATCTTTACGAATACCATTGGAGTTGTGGTAAGGCTTTATATGTTGAAGAGTATAATTATATCAAAATGAATGAGGAAAAACACAAAAAAAATTATACCAATATTAGCAAATGATCCTAAGTATGTATTAAAAGTGAAATATAAACACACAGAAGAGTAAATAGAAACTATTCCTCCATGTGAGTCTAATACTTAACCTCTGTTCTTAGATTACAAGCAAATTAAGGGTAGAGAAATCTTGAACTTGACACAGAAGACTTTTGTCGTTAGTGACATGGTATAGGTAATCAATAAATGCTATAGCATTCAGCAAATGATACCTATTTGCTCACAAATCTGGTTTTAAAATACCATTCCAATATCCTACACGGAGGATCTCTGTGAGCCCTCAGTGGGAAGAAAGGGTCATCAAAGAAAGATATACTCTTCTCTGAAGGGAGGAGAGAACATCAAGTTTGCTTATGGCCGTGTCCAAATACCAATGCAGTCTATGGTCACGAAAGGCTTCCATAGCCTTGGCAGCCCATGCCAAGAGCTTCTGGTGATCACTGACATCATAAATAAGACTATTAACTGTTAAAGGAACAACAGAAGTCACTGTGCACTTGCTCCCCATGTAGGGCCTCTGTCCCTAATGAACTGTACTATGAGAATCGACTGCAAATTTTCTTCCCAAATTGTGCTCTATATGTTGTGTGTGTGCATGGGTGCAAACTGTTGAAATCTATGCTAAACATAGTGTTGGTCCTCTGTATATAAAATCAAACTAAAATTGAACCATAATGAAGAAGGGAATGGAGAGAGAGAGGAAGGTGGGATGGGAGTTGGGTAGGGGTTATGGGGGAAAGAACCACTATATTCCTAAAGTTGTAGCTATGAAAAAATGCATTCATTGAATAAAAACTTAAAAAATACCATTCCAACCAAAAGTAACTAAAACTTATTAAAGAATTGAATGATATTAGGACTGAGGCAACACAAACTGTGAATTCTCAAAAAAATGATAGGATGACCTCAGAACAATAGAGGATCTGGCTTAAAGCATGTGCATTGGCCACATCGAGGACAGTGACATCACAGTGAGGAGTAATACACTCTACGTACATACGTTTACTGATATTGAAGTATAAGCAAGCAAATAAGTAAACAAAATGCAGTGGGAAGGGAAAAATCTTCACAGCAGACAAATAAAAGAGGTTTTTAAAATCACCATTTTGCAGTCGTCATTGCAATAACGGATTCTGGCGAGGGTCATCAATGAACATTACATAATTAAGTGAGTTTAAGGGGCAACAAGATCTCTAAAAGTCTAAAAATATCTCCAAGTTCATCATGATGTGGAAAGGTACTTTTATAATAAAAGGAGTATGGCTGATAATACTTTTACCACATGGTCCACTTAATATTACCAATAATGAGATCTATCAGCATCACTTATGGAGAATTCTTTCTAATAGTGCATGAACTAAATTTAAACATGAAGCATTAACAGAGAACACAAATTAAAGGACATCGTAAAAACAAGAGACAGCTTATAACCTTGAAAACATGTCAATTTGATAAAGACAAGGAAAGGCAGATCCAACATTCTAGATTTTGAGACTGGAGATAAAAGCTACTTGATATGCATAACCCTGGACCAGATCCTAAATCAAGAAAAATTTTATAAAGGATTGTATAATAACAATGGTGGAAATATTCAGTATGGAATGGATTTAGATAATAATGCTATATCAATACTGAATTTACTCAAATTGATCATTTTGCCATGATTATTTAAGAGAATAAAAAGGAGTTTTTTTTTTTTTGTTTTTTTTTTTTTTTTGTAGCACAAGAATGCCAATGATTTTAAGACTGAGAAATCATTATACCTGCAAGTTATTCTCAAATGGTTTGGCAAAAAGTATTTTAAGAAAGAAAATTATGTACGTATGCACACATAAACGAGACTACATATATATGAACATTTATAAGACATTATGTTATTCAACTTTTATGTTTTAATTTGTTCAAAATAAAAGTTAATTAAGTTTTAAATACCATGAACACAATGAAGGTATCCAATTTTGTCCATCTGTGTACTATTTTTCTTGCAATCTTAGCTGATACAATAAGAATATTCAAAGCATTAAGATTTTAAAAGAAGGAAATTGAAGTCCCACCCTTTATAAATGACATAATTATCCATGCAGAAAATCGAAAAAAATGCACAAAATTACTATATTTTAGCAGTCTGACCAGTTATTATATCTCTAAAAATCAGCAACACTGCAGAAATACAATTTTTCAAAGCACCATTCATAATGAAAACAAAAGGTATTTAAGATTAAATCTAACAAATATGTCCAAGACCTGCACACATAAAAGTATACAATTTTCCAGAAAGAATGAAAGAAAAGTTAGTGAACAGAGATATAACACATATTCATGGATGGGAAGACTTACAAACATATTTCCTAATTTGATTTAGAGTCAAAATAATTCTGGTTTAAAAATCTCATGACCTTTTTTTTCTTGAAATTTTTGAATAAGGGTCTAACACTTGTACTGAAGAAACTGAAACAGAAACAGCAAAGGCACTTCCAAGGAGGAAGACAAAAAGAAGCAGGAGGAGAAAAATATGAAAGAGTAGGAAGAGGAAGAACAGGTGGAAGAGTAAAAGAAGGAAATAGAGGGGGCTATGCAGGGAGGGGGACAAACAAGATCAAGAGGGCAAAGGAGGATAAGGAGTCAGGACTTAGGAAAACAGAGTGAGCTGGACATTGGACAGGGTTTGCAAGACTGATCACTGGGACTTGGAAGAAGCGTTCACTAAATGGAGCTTGGAGAAATGGTTATCCACTTGGAAAAAGAGAAAATTAGATGCATGCTTCATGTCACATACAATATCAAACCCAACTGAAATATGAAATTAAAATTAAAAAAACTTCAAAACTTTCATTAGAATATATAGTTCAGTGTCCTATCTCTAAACAAAATAATAGCATTTTAAACAGGATAAACCATAATTCTAAAAGGAAAGCTTGGTCAATTTACCCAAACTAAAGTTATAATAATGTACTTAAGAAAAACATAAAGAATGTATAAAAACAAACTTCATACTATCACAAAATATGTTTAACATAACTAATAGAGGATTCGTATAAAAAAAGTAAACACAGAGGGTGCTGGACCATGCATGACCACCAACCCCTTACCTTGGGAAGTGCCCCAAGCCAGACTCAAGTTTGAACTGGGGCTTTGTGGCCCCTGGAGGAACCTGGCATCAGAGTTGCCACAGCCTGCATACTGAACCAAGCCAACATACCTGCACAGCCTCCAGGACATCCTGAATCTCAGCAGGCAAAGTGTCCATTCGATGAGTTTGGAGAAAATGAGAAGTTGGTATAGTCAAAGCTCTCTTGATGAAACCACCTAGGAACAACCAACAAAGCAGACAATTGATACATTAGCAGAGTTGTTGTGTGTAATGTGCTTTTGTCAAGAGCTTACAAAACATTCATTGCTTAACATGCATGGCTTGAAAAAACAATCATTGCTCAAAATTCTAGAGGCCAGGAAATCTAAGATCAAAGCGCCAGGTGATTCACCTTCTAGTGAGCACTTTCTTCCTGGTTTGTAAAGGGCCGCCTTCTTGTTCACCTGACAAAGAAGCTCTTTCTATATGAAAGGGCTTCAAAAGGCATTCGCCAGGGCTCCACCCTTGTAGTCCAAACACTTTCCAAAGTATAATCTCCTAAAACCATCACATGGGGACTAGGTTTCAACACATGAATTTTGACAGGACTCAACCAATTCTACAGTAGCCTGTTATTATACCATATTGACTAATTTTAAGTTGCACTGACCTGCATTTTACGTAAGTATAGGCCAAAGCCAAAGCAAAGCCAAGGAACATTAAAACAACTTACCTACACCTTTGCTCGTCTTCTGGTATTAAATTTATTAATGAAAAGTCTATAGGAATTGATAGCAAAAGCTTTTGCAGTAAACTAAAATAACAGTCAATCACAGAACAAAAAATTAAAAAAAAATAAAGTCTGAATAGGAATTAATACTATTTCTTTTTTTAAAACTTATATGGATGTGGGAGTTCAATGTAATGTCTTGGGAGGGAAAGGTCAGTGCCAGTAAGAAAAGTAATAATATAGGCCGGTGCCGTGGCTCAATAGGCTAATCCTCCACCTTGCCGTGCCGGCACACCAGGTTCTAGTCCCGATCGGGGCACCGGCTTCTGTCCCGGTTGCCCCTCTTCCAGGCCAGCTCTCTGCTGTGGCCCGGGAGTGCAGTGGAGGATGGCCCAAGTGCTTAGGCCCTGCACCCCATGGGAGACCAGGAGAAGCACCTGGCTCCTGCCTTTGGATCAGTGCAGTGCACCGGCCACAGCGTGCTGGCCGTGGCGGCCATTGGAGGGGGAACCAACGGCAAAGGAAGACCTTTCTCTCTGTCTCTCTCTCTCTCTCACTGTCCACTCTGCCTGTCAAAAAAAAGGTAATAATATAATGTTTATTTAAAAAACAAGATTATAGAATACCTACAAAAATATTTTAATGAGTAAAAGACATAATCATTTCATGGGAGGAAAAAATATGCTCAAGAAACAGAGAAAATGTATGTCATCTCATTAGGACTCCTAGGAATGAAAAAGAAAATCACTGGTGACACAACTTCAATAAAACCAACCATGGCATTCAGCAGTCTGTATCAGAAAACAAGCATTTTTCAAAGAGACCAATGACTCATTTTGACTTTTGATTATTAAATTGTACGTTTCCTTAAGGGTGCTATTTTAACAAGGGATTCTGTATTAAATTAACTTATCTTTTGCACATTATGCCTGGCTGGGTTTTGTGGGTGAAAAAAAAGAAATCTGATCATCATAATTATAAATCCTGAAGGAATATAATCAGAGTATTTTCCATTTCAATTAATCTATTTTTAATGCATTCTGAGTGTGAATGGGGAAAATTAAAAGATGCTTTCTTGGATGAACAATCTCCCCCTTAGAGTGTTTCACAAAATTCAGTGTGTAGCAGAATGACTTGCACAGCTCATGAAAAGACAGATCACAGGCTGCCAGTCCCAGAGTTTGATTCAGCTGGTCTGGGATGGGACCTAAGATCTGGACTTTTAACAAATTCCCAGTGATATGGATACTGTTGTTCTGAGGGTCACAGTTTCAGAACCAAAGCCCATCATCAGTTTTTGGGTCCCCATACCACCTCCAGGAGACAGTGGATTAGGGATGGATGGGTTTGATTAGAAGTGATGCAATCTGAGTTGTGCCCACCTGCTGTGTTCAGGCTGGCGTGTCCAAAGTCCCATCATCTGTATGTAAAGGGCCCAGGTTCAGTGATTTCTAAACTCATTTCAATCCTGAAGTTCTTATGAGCCATTTATCCTTAAGGATTTGGTTCTAAATGTTGGTGAACTGTCTTATCCCTTGGCATTAGCTGACATATCATTTGCCAGAATGAGTTTATGGAAACATAATCATCATATAATAGGTTTATGAAAAGTCAGTATCCAGGAGGGAATGAATGTCTTTATTGTTTTCCTATGTATTTTTGATCCAAAAAAACAGTGGGTATTTGCAAGAATACACTTGGACACTTATTAAAAGCCAACTTTAAATTTTCAGAGGGCCAGGCAATACATTATTTATGTGACAGTTCACCCTGCCTAAAAATATGTCAGGTAGCTTTTACTCTGATTCTGATAGAAATTCTTAATACAGAATTTTCTCTTGGATATGGACATGAGCAATAATGAGCCCAGGCTCAAGAAGCGGACCTCAGAGAGAAGCGGCTGCCACAAGGTGAAACTCTATTCAGCTTCCACTCAATACAAGAGTGTGTATGCCCTGAAAACAGCAATCGAGTGTCAGCTTTTGATTCCTGGCCTGCCTCCCCCACCTCACGCTTGTTTCCACTGCAGAAATAACCCTAGAGGCATGAGTATCTTCCAAGTAGGATGAAGTTACTGTTGTAGAAAAAAAACCTGTGCAATTGCAGTAATGTATATGGGATGCTTTTGCAAATAGTTTATATATCCTCATAAATATAGTTTCCCTAAAAGTCTATTAACATCTTTATAGAGACTATCAAGAGAAGATGAACTGTTCGGTCTCCACACAGGTGTGATAAATGGTAGCATAGGCAATGATTAGAATGCAAGCCAGATCTTGAGCTGTGTATTTCACAGGCTTTATTGCTTGGAAGTTCCAGCCTACAATCTTACTCATATCCCTTGGTGTCTGCAGGCAACGAAAGATGATACGATGTGAAAGAATTTGCAATACTGAGTCTTCTTTAACTATATTTCATGTTCCATCCTTATTTTTGGTAATAGGTTTGATAAACTCAAAGAGCTAACATGAAATGTTGTCTATGTATAGGTAATATTTATATACATGCATATATATATAACATGTAATATATATATATATAGGTTGTTTATGAATAGAAGCATTGGAAAACTTTTTCATTTTTTATCAGTAAATTAAAACAAGGTTAAAAAAACACTATGGCTCTATGGCTGTCATACTTCTCAGGGACACAATTTCAAAATTATTAAGATGGAATATGTTTTGTCCAATTAGTGTTAAATCCATCCAGATGAGAGGTAACTTTTTTTAACAGTACGAATTTAGTAAAAAAAAAAATACTTCACTTTTTTTTTTTTTTTTTGACAGGCAGAGTGGATAGTGAAAGAGAGAGAGAGAAAAAGGTCTTCCTTTTTGCCGTTGGTTCACCCTCCAATGGCCGCTGCAGCCAGCACATCGTGCTGATCCGAAGCTAGGAGCCAGGCGCTTCTCCCGGTCTCCCATGCGGGTGCAGGGCCCAAGGTCTTGGGCCATCCTCCACTGCCTTCCCGGGTCACAGCAGAGAGCTGGCCTGGAAGAGGGGCAACCGGGATAGAATCCAGCGCCCCGACCGGGACTAGAACCTGGTGTGCCGGCGCCGAAAAATACTTCACTTTTAAAAAAAGGACATCAAATTATTTTTAACATCAAGTATACCAAAGTATAAAAGATAATATAATCCTGAGACTTGTTTCTGAATCTAGTGATTGGTTTGGGATAAGCTGTAAAACAATGAAAAATTGGTTCAATATGTGTATATCTGACTTACAGTGCGGCTCCAAATCATTTTCTCCTCAGCGGGAAGTCTGATGACTCCTGCTTATATTTATTTCCCACTTTAGACCTGCTTTAACTCAGAACCCTACCAAAAGGAAACCCATTCTTCTGCCTCCTAGCTTTATCCATGAAACTATTAAGTTTGTAATTCATGTCCTTATGAATTTAACCCTAAGTCAGTTTAAATCAAGGCAGGGAGATTTACGGACTGACCTTCTCCTGCAGTAGACTGATCCACCACCTAGGCAGCACCTGCCTTCTGTAGCTTACGTTGGATTGTCAGCTGCTGCTACTCAGTGACGGATCTGATTCAAGAGGAATTTACTGCGTATGGAAGGTGCCACACTAATTATCATTAGCCAAAATTGGTTGATGCCTGTTGTGCAAATAGAGTGCCCTATGTTTTCCAAATAAAAGCTAGTTGTCTTTTAGAATCAAGGAGAGAAGTTGAATCTATAAAAACAAAGGTTCCAGTTTTCACTGATTTCCAACAACACATTTTCCTCTATAGCCGTCTTCATTGATTATATAACCGAAGGAGACACAAGAATTTTCTGACATGCTGTGCACCACTGAGCTTGTGAACTGGTAATTCAGTTTTAGGAAATCATATCGTAGGTTCCTCATGTGAGGGCACACAGCAATCCAGCTACAGGCCTATGTTGGGACATACTTTGCACGTACTGTACAGGAAACAGTTAAGAGGTCTGGCAAAATTTTAACAGAGGGAGTCATGCTGGTGAACACACTGACCTACCACACACACACATCTGTGTGCAGGATCCTAAGGGTGGTTATTGACGGCCTATATCCTCTACCTTTAAGATGCCGGTTTCACAGATCTATATTTAAGAACATTTTCCAGGGTTTAAAGGAAACAGAAAAATAAATCTGCCCCCTAGAACAGTAGAGAAGGTCATTTCTGCTCACAGTTTATAGGGTCAGCAAGGCAGATGCTGTGTCCCACGTTTTGGGATTGCTCAGCAATCTGAGTCACAAAGACTTGTATGATTTGTTCAAGGTGCTAAAGCTAGAGGTAAGACCCAACAGTGACCTTTTGAGGCCAGCTCCTGTGTTCAGTGTTCACCACACCTGCCCAACTCTGGCATCCGCTCGCCAGTTTCCAGCGGTGCTTTTTTCCAGGTGTGCCATCTGTGCCAATCTCCAAGAACCCCAGCATTTTCCTCACGGCCATCACAGTGACTTCGCTGGAGGAAGCCCCCGTACAAGATTTTTCCTACTGACTGCCTCAGGTTGTTAACTTTCCATCATCAATAAAAAAATAAATAAAGATTCATTCTTTTACTTCACAAACCTTGATTCACGGGAGTTTCTCATTGATTCCTCCAGAAAAGCCATTGCTTTTATTTTGGAAGTCAAGCTTTACCAAAATATTTGTCTTTAATTTGCAGGCACAACAAGTAAACATCATGTAATCTACTGCTTCTATGTAGCTGAATTACTTACACTGCGATACTGTCACAGTTAGTAAAGCTTTCAACGTTTCTCTTCTGAGTGCTCTAACAGTTTGGTCTTTCTGGGTTTGTAAAATTCCTCTACTGCTCCCAGCCTCCGGGACTACAGTTCTTCTTTTCCTCACATCTGTCTGCCTTACAATGGGTTAGTGCTGTCTACACTCCTAAGCTCCTGGGTAATTAGGAAATTTAGGTCTGAATCCCAGATTGCCTCCATCTGCATCTGAGATCTGTTGCAGCACTTGCTTTAAGCAGTGTAAATAGTTAATAGCTGCCTTTGAAATTTTTTTTCACATTCATTTTTTGGGTCACTGTTAACCACATATAGCAGTGCTGTTTGTTCTCACCACGAGACTGGCGTTTTCTACACAGAACCATTTACTGATGGGTGAAGAGCATTTGGAAATCTGTTTTACAACTAGGAGATAAGCTCTTTAAAAATGGACACCAGGAAAAGGTTACTTAGAGTCTTTCTCAGTCACAGTTACTCTTAGTAGTTGAGAAAATGGGAAGAAGAGGCAAAGGAGGACGGAAAAGAGGGAGGAATGGAAAGAGCAAAACAGAGGGAGACAAGCTCTTGCACGATAAATTTCATTCTGGAAAAACAGAACACCTGGCTCAGCTCTTTCTGTACTTAGGGCCGAGCACTTCCTGCTGAGTCACTTCTCCCCCCTATAGAAAGCACAGGCGCTTGTCAATCAAGAGCTGATTTGAGCCGACTTGTCTCAGCCAATGAGACCTGAGGTCCTCTGAAGTCAAAGACAGGTGACAGTCTTGAATAAATATAGATTCACCAGCAGCATATAAGCTTCCTCAAGAGCCTCATCTCGCATGGTGGATGGGCAGCACTGATGTCATTACTTTTTAATTACTTCCCCTGTTAGACAGGTGTCACCTCTTGGCAGGGAAAGACTACAGATTCCATAGTCTCTCTCCTGACAGTCTGTTCTTGCAAAAGCGTTCTTGTAGTTTAATGGATTTTTGATATTTCAACTCTGTTTTCTTTGCTTCACTTTAAATTAATTAGTTATCACTGCCTACTAATTAGCACTTGTGCTCTTAAACACATTCTCTAGGTGCTTGCCACTTCATTTCAGATCACCATCTGTATGTATAATTTTTAGATGGCCAATATACTCTCTGATTACATGCTGATCATAGATTATTGGGGACTTGGGTAAGACTCAGAGTGAGGATAATCCATGAAAATTATGACTGAAAATAGATGAACTTTTCCTGCCCATAATATGAAGGAAATATTACAAGTAATAGGAAACCCATCTGCACTGTTTTCATATTAAAGTTTGGGGGCAGAAATCCAAGAAATTAACAATGGAATAATGTTATAACAATCCACATCTAATGATCTCTCAGTTATGATGTCTTTGGACTGGCATCCTCACTAAATTTCCAAAGTGTCAGTTGCTGCGGGCGGGAGGGAAATTATGGGAGGGGGGAAGCCATTGTAACCCATAAGCTATACTTTGGAAATTTATATTCATTAAATAAAAGTTAAAAAAAAAAGTGTCAGTTGCATTTCATTTAATCTGGACATTCAAAGGACCATACTTATATGTACTGTCTTCTGAATACATAACTGTTACTAAAGTTGTAACCATTCAACCACAAAGGAACAGAGAAGCATCACTAGATGAGTGACATCAACAAATATTTGATTGATGTTACAAATGCATGAGGCTATCTTCTAGAATATTCTTGAAGGGGACTTCAGACTGGCAGGAGGCAGCTTGTCCAGTGGAATTCTGAAAAGGTTCAGTAAGAAAAAGGCAAGTAGGTATGAATGTTAGTTATACAAAGTGTGGCTGAAAACATGACTATAACTGACTTAAATCTGTATACACAAAAGTCACTCAGACCTGTCTCCATGAACAATGACAGCTTCTCCAAATATGTGCACAATGCTCACTACCTGGGAGTTTTATTTCAGCTATTTGAGAGGGAGAGTTGAAGGGGGACAATAAGGGGAAAGGAAGAGAGACAGAGAGGGAGACACACACACACATACAGAGGGAGAGGGAGAGGGGGAGGGGGAGGGGAAGGGGGAGGGGGAGGGAGAGAGGGAGGGAGAGAAGAAGGGATAGGAGGAGGGAGAGAGGGAGAGAGGGAGGGAGAGAATGCCCACAAGGACCAGGATTGAGTCAGGCCTAAAATGGGAGCCAGAAGTCCGGAACTCAATCCAGGTCTCCCACATGGGTGGCTGGAACACAAATATTTGCACTGTCATTGTTGCCTACCAGGGTCTGCATTGGCAAGAGGTTAGAGTGAGAAGCCAGAGCTATGGTATTGAACCTAGACCCTTCAATACGGGACAGGAGCATCACTGTTATGCTAAATGCTCATGCCTACTAGCAATACCTTGACTACCCAAGTAAATAATGGAAACATAACAATGCAGAGAACGGTTCTCTTTATGTATTGGAATACACGGAGGACAACCACAAAAATATGACTGGTGTTAATCCAGAGCAAAACTCCCCCTTACGTACCCAATCAGATAACACCTGGCTCTTAAATATGACTGGAAGATTGATAATTATATGTTTGAGGAAAGCCGACAGTTAAAAAATCATTATAAACACTAAAAAATGCTAACCCCAGAAGAAGCAATGATGTTTAACACATAAAGCTATAATTTTAATATATTTGACCACTACCCTCATGATGTTTCCAGAAAATTTTGTATTTGCTCAAAGACCAGAATTGTTTTTAAAGAAACACTTTAGAAAAATAACAAGCAATTATTGGAAATACAAAACAGGTAATAAATTTAAAAATATATCAATATAAGCATGAAAAGCAAACTCAGAAACGTGGTAGAACAAAAAGCAAAAAAGAATAAGAAATATGAAACACATTTTTTTCAACTCATAGACTGTAATTATTTAATCACTCCAAAAAGTTGATACAGTAGATAAAACTGAATGAATAAAATTACTAAAGTTATGCTTTTCAGGAGTTGGAGAGTTAAACTAGTCAAACCAGTCATCAAACTTCCTACATTCTACTGAATTTTGCTTGTTCTATCAATGATTAAGAGTGATTGCCTTCTGTCATGATTAATCGTAAGTCTGTTTCTCTTAAAAGGTTTATAATTTCCAGATTAAATAAATGTGAGCTTAAGTTTTTTTTTAATTTCTGAAAGAAGAACTTTATTATGAAGGTTATCTATTTTTTCTCTGGTATTGCTTTTGTGTTTAAAGCTGACTTACTGATAGAAAAATGACTACACAACTTTCTTTTGGTTGTTACTTATAAGGTGTATTTCCTATCCTTTCTCAACTTCAAATCTTCTGTATATGTTTTGCACTTCTTCTGTAAACAGTATATAGTTGGGATATCTTGGATTCTGACAATATTCGTCATGTTTGCCTTCACAACTTTATTGAGATATAACTACACAACATACCACAGATATTTAAAGTGTATAACCCTATAAATTCAGACATTTATACAGCCTGGAAATCCAATGCAATCAAGACAATGATCACTGGGGCCAGTGCTGTGGTGTAGCAGGTAAAGAAGGCTACTGCCTGCAGCACCAGCATCCCATATGGGGACCGGTACAAAAACCAGTTGTTCCATTTCCAATCCAGCTCTCTGCTATGGCCTGGGAAAGCAGTGGAAGATGGCCCAAGTCCTTGGACCCCTGCACCCATGTGGGAGACCTGGAAGAAGCTCCTGGCTCCTGGCTCTTGGCTCTGGATCGGCCCAGCTCTAGCTGTTGCAGCCATCTGGGGAGTGAACCAGCAGGTGGAAGATGTCTTTCTCTCTGCCTCTGCCTCTCTGTAACTCTGCCTTTCAAATTAATTTTTTAAAAAAGAGATAATGATCATTTCTAACACACCTAACATTTTCTTTTTTATTTTTTTAGTTAAGACTTTTTATTTATTTTGAAAGTCAGAGTTAGGGAGAAATTTCATCCACTGGTACACTCCCCAGGTGATTGCAATGGCCATTGCTGGGCTAGGCTGGAGCCAGAAGCCAGGAGCTTCTTCTGGGTCTCCCAGGTGGGTGACAGGGGCCCAAACACTTGTGCCATTCTGCTGCTTTTCCTGGGCCATTAGCTGAGAGAGAGATCAGAAATGGAGCAGCGGGGACATGAACCAGCACCTATATGGGATGCCAGCATCACAGCCAGCGGCATTACCCACTTTTCCACAATGCTGGCCCCTCCTTGTTTCCTTTTATAATCCTTTCTTCCTGTAGCTTGATCCTCAGACAACTGCTGATATGTTTTGACTATAAATTATATATCACTATAAATCACTTTGAATTTTCTAGAAGTTCATATACAAATCATATACTATGTACTTTCTTCCATGTGGCTTCTTTCACTCAGCATAATTATGCTGAAATTCCTACAAGTTGTTGCATGCAGCTTTCTTTTTGAGAGACACTGATTGTACAGTAGTAACTACGTGTTTACCCACTCACCTACTGAGAGACATTTGAGTCGCTTCCAGTTTGGAGCTATAAAAAACACAGTTCCTATGAATATATGTATATTTTGCTTGAGAAGTTAACAAATATTAGAATAGCTAGGTCCTGTGAAATTTATATATTTAACTTTTTAAGAGATTTATTTAATATCAGAATTACAGAGAGAGAGAGAGAGAGAGAAAGAGGGAGAGACAGAGAGATTGTCTATCTGCTGGTTCACTCCCAAATGGCCCCAACAGCCAGAGCTGGGCCAGCCCAAAGCTGGTAGCCAGGAGCTCTTTTGGGGCTCTCGTGTGGGTGCAGGGGCCTAAGCACTCGGGTCATCCTCCACAGCTTTCCAGGTCATTAGCAGGGAGCTGGACTGGAAATGGAGTAACTGGACTGAAACTGGCTCCCATATGGGATGCTAGCATCACAGGTACTGTGAAGCCAGCCTCCAGCTCGATTTTTTTTTTTTTTTTTTTTTACTATTCTGGGTGTTTTGTGATTCCATGTAAATTTTAGGATTATTTTTCCTATTCTGTAAAGAATATCACTGGTATTTTATAAAGCTTGCACTAAATCTGCAGATTGCTTTAGGTACTTCAGAAATTTTAATGATATTAATTCTTCCAATCCATGAGCAAGGAATGTCTGTTTTTTTGTGTGTGTGTCCTTTATGATTTCTTTCATCAATTATTTTCTAATTGTCATTGTAGCAGAAATCTCTTACTTCTCTGGTAAAATTTATTTTTAAATATTGGATTTCTGTATGGCTATTGTGAATGGGATTTCTGTTTTTATTCCTTTTTTGGCAAGTTCATGTTAGCATTAAAACTCTACTTTTTTTGTATGTTTATTTTGTAATCTACAACTTTACTGAATTGGTTTATCATTTCTAACAGTTTTTTTGCGGAGTGTTTAGGCTTTTCCATGCATATCATGTCACATGCAAATATAGATATTTTTACTTCCTCATTTCTAATTCTGATATCCTTTATTTCTTTGTCCTCCATAATTGCTCTTCCTCATATTTCCAATACTATATAGAATAAGAAGGATGAATATGGACATCCTTGTTTTGTTCCAGATCTGAGGGGAATTGGATGATTATATAAATAAAATGGAATATTATTCAGCTATAAAAAGAATGAAATTCTACCATTTACATCAAAATGGATGCAACTGGAGGTCATCATGTTGAGTGAAAAAAGCCAGGACACAGAAAGACAAATGCAAAAACAAACAAACAAAAAACCCGGAATATAAAAAAGACAAACATGTGGAACTAAAATTGAAAAACAACAAAAAAAGGAAATGCTTGTATGTATCAGTATTGTTGCAAATACAGTTTTATCCGTTTTATATCTGTCCAATGACGAAGAACTATATACTTCTATAGTTTTAACGGTCTGTGAGTTTTTTAACATTTAGTATAAAAGTGACATCCTATCATTTGATTATGGTTTATAGTCTTTGCCTATATTCCTGCTGAACTATGGTCTTTTTAGTCTTACTTGTTGAACTTGTTATTGAATGTAGCATTAAGCTTTTGACTATAATATACATTAAAAATGTGTTATCTCAGAAATAGGGAGAGGAAGGAAGAAAAGATGAAGGTGGGAGAGAGGAATGAATGGAAGTATTATTATATTATTATAATTTTATCCATATACTACATTAAATTTGTTTTCTTTATATTGAAAAGTAAAATAATGAGATAGATTTCAAGTTTTAAATAGGTTTTTTATTGTTGAGTTTTGCAAGCTTTTTTCATACATCTTTTTCATACATCTGACTCGAAAACTTTCTCATACATCTGACTTGAAAATATTCTCAAGTTAATCTTTGACTTGATTTTAATTTCCTTGACAGTATTTTTTTTTTTTTTGGACAGGCAGAGTGGACAGTGAGAGAGAGAGACAGAGAGAAAGGTCTTCCTTTTTCCATTGGTTCACCCTCCCCTATCCCGCAACGGACGCTGTGGCCGGTGCACAGCGCTGATCCGAAGCCAGGAGCCAGGTGCTTCTTCTGGTCTCCCATGCGGGTGCAGGGCCCAAGGACTTGGGTCATCCTCCACTACCTTCCCAGGCCACAGCAGAGAGCTGGCCTGGAAGAGGAGCAACTGGGACAGAATCCAGTGCCCCAACCGGGACTAGAACCCGGGGTGCCAGCGCCACAGGCAGAGGATTAGCCTATTGAGCTGCGGCGCCGGCTTCCTTGACAGTATTAACAGCAGATGTCTTTAATTTTGATAAAGTCCACTTTTTTTTTTCTTATATGGATCATGTTTTTGGTGTCATGTCTAAGAAAATCTTTGCCAGACCTGGTCATAAGAAGTTTTGGCTGTTTTCTTCTATGTTTTACAATTAGATCAATCATCTTTTATATATATATATATATATATATATATATATATATATATATATATATACTACAAGGCATGGGTTAGAGTTCACTGCAGGAGATTTGCTAGATCCAGCACCATATGTTAAAATGCAATCCTTTCTCCACTAACTTTCCTTTATACTTCTTTAGGAAATCAGTTGCTATTTATATGTGGATCTATTTTTGGAGACTCTGTTCAGATCTGTTGATATATTACTCTATTTTGACACAAATACCGCATTGTCTACATTACTATAACTTTGTAATATGTTTTGGAATCAGTTAAAGGTAGTCCTCAAATTGTGTTCTTTTGGAATTTGTCTTGACTAATTATAGGTCTCTTTAATTTCTAGATAAATTTTAGAACCAGCCTGTCTAATTCTACAAAGTGTTTTGCTCAGATTTTTACTGGGACTACATTGAATTTCTGGATAAATTTTAAAATAATTTATATTTAGCAAAACTTTGTCTTCCAAACCAAGATGTGGTATGTAAATTTTTATAGTGTTTACTATGTGCTTATATATGTCTTAAACATATTTTGTCAGATTTATCCTGCAGTGTTTCATATTGCTATAATTTCAATTTGGGATTGTTGTTTAAATATATAAATTCAATTGGCTTTGTATATTAAACTTGTACCCTAGAAACTTCATCAAATCACTCATTAGTTCCACTATATTTGTTTGTCAGTTCTAATGGATTTTCTGCATCCGTTAGGTTTTAAATGCGTTATGGAAATTCAAAGATCTTAAAATACTGGTTGTCTTTAAATACACACAGCAAGAATGAAGGGGCTCAAGTCGGATGGAGCAGTGCTTTAAGGACAAACAGTATACAACCTCAATGAAAGAATGCTTAAAGAGGAGTGGTAGTAAGAATGTCAGAAAATACAGCTAGAAACCAGTTTTAAAAGGATTCTGAGGCCGGCGCCGGGGCTCACTAGGCTAATCCTCTGCCTTGCGGCGCCGGCACACCGGGTTCTAGTCCCGGTTGGGGCACCGGATTCTGTCCCGGTTGCCCCTCTTCCAGGCCAGCTCTCTGCTGTGGCCAGGGAGTGCAGTGGAGGATGGCCCAAGTGCTTGGGTCCTGCACCCCATGGGAGACCAGGATAAGCACCTGGCTCCTGGCATCGGATCAGCGCGGTGCGCCGGCCGGCGGCCATTGGAGGGTGAACCAACGGCAAAAAGGAAGACCTTTCTCTCTGTCTCTCTCTCTCACTGTCCACTCTGCCTGTCAAAAAAAAAAAAAGGGATTCTGAGTGCTAGTCTGTTGCTGTTCAAGTCATTTGTCATTTTTAAAATGGATTTCAAATTTTTAAAAAAGTTGTTTCAGCTTTGATTCATCACAGATATTTCTTTCAAAACATAAATAACTATCAAGGATTACAATATTTAGGCAGTTCAAATTTATGATTTGTTGAATATTGTTTCAGGCTACTGAAGATGATCAGTGAGTTAAATAACTTCTAAAATGAATAAATATGGAGAAAAAGGTGGTTACTACTCTGAGACCTATGAACAGGCAAAGGTGCATTTCATTCATAATTAAACTGCAAATTTTTAATATTGATGATGTATTGAAAGGCTAGGGTCCACTGTGAAATAAAGTGACATAGGTACAAGTATTGCTCATATATCCTAGCAACTTTTACTGACACAGATCCCTAGCCGGATAGTTCTCTCTTTGATGACGACAACCTCTATAAAGAAATGTCATAGGTTTGTGCATTATCATTTACAAACTGGCCTCTCTCCACCATCCCCTTTATTGTCCTATATGTAGATGGAAATACAAACTTAACAGCTCATAAAAGACAATTTGAACTTCTTAAGTCACAACATTAGGACACAGATTCTTCTCCGTACCAATCTGGCAGGCACCATATACCTGTGATACATTATTGTTGTTTTTATCAGTCACAGAAAAAAGAGTTCCAGTTTTTACCCCTTGATCTTATTCCCTCCCCTAGGACTGATGAGCTCTCTTTCTCTAGCCACAAGCATGTGTGTGTGTCTCAACCAAGAGTACTTGAGAGAAGAGATACTTTTAGCGTGTGAAGTGAGAGTTCGGCCATTCTTCTTGTCTTTGAGCATGGGAAACACTCCCAGTAGCTCTGTGTTTACAGAGCTGTCTTACTGCAGTGCTATGCAGGTTGGCTTTGGCCTCTATAGAGTTGCCATATAAACATTCCTCTTCTTTTCTGCATTCATGAGCACCTTACTATGTAATCCATTCTCTTCCCTAAAGGCACTGCTGGTGCTATTGGCCAGAAATTATTGGTATATATGCCAAGCAACATGAAAACTATTCAACAAATAATATCTGTATGACTTATTTATAACTGTGTAACAAGAGACTTCAAAATTTTATCAGCCTAAAACAACAAACTTATCTCTTACAGTTTCTGAGTTTCAGAGATTTGGGAAGCATTTGGCTGGGTAGGTCTGGTTTTGGTCCTCTCTTAAGGTTAGGATCAAACTCGTGCAAGGCTTCTGGCATTTGGGAAGAGGGTGATCTGCTCACTCACACTGCTGGCAGTATCTGATTTAATCTTCCAATGACTCCATCACATGTACACTGCTAGACTTCCCATATTACAAATACACCACAATGAGTTACTCAACCCAAGTCTAACACCATAGCTCATGAAAAGAGAATTTGGGAGCATTTAAAACAATTGTATATCTAGAAAAACTAAAATCTAAAATTTATTTTACATGGGACCCAGTTCCTTCATTCATCTGAAAAAAAATGAAAACTGTTGGGTTTTTAATAGTTATATTCTTTAATTTTATCCTGAATGCATACATTAAGTATAAGCATCAGAGCAGGATTCCTTACTGAATATTTCATAATACATAATAAATGGTCCAGTCTCTCTGCCTTAGTCCTCAGCCCTAGACTGTCAGGATGAGCTCCATGTTAACTGTCTTATACAAGTAGTGAGACCCATCTACAAGTGAGGAAGAAGAAAATATTATTTTTCTATGCTCATTAGGGGCACAAGGTAGCTGTCCTCTCGCTTCCTAAAAGGATTTCCTTCTTACTGCAGCCTTTTAATTTTTAAATAAAATCTTTCCAGAAGCATTATATTATCTTCAAGTTCCTAGGCCTCTTTTTTTTTAATTGCAATACCAAGAACCATAACAATTCCAGTCTTCCTGATACCTTGGGGGATAATATACAGAGGTGGTTTGGGCTATAGCCACTGGCCCTGTCATCAAGGTAGGAGATATGGGATTACCCTTAGACACAGTGCAATAGACTAGACAAATGCCTCTAGCTCTGATTCTCATGGTGTATGAAGTGACTCACAGGGGTAGAGCTTTTTACTAGAATACTGATATATCAAGAACAATTTTATTTCTCTCTTCTGAACAACTTTGCTTCTCCTACATATTTTACCAAGGGAACAGAATTCTTTCTGAAGGGGATTATAAATTTTTACATTTCTATCACTTTCCGTATCAGAACTACTGGTCTGTGCCAAGTGCATTTTTTTTTTTACCATAAAAACACTCTACAGAAGTTTTGTATGTTAGTCACTTAGATATGTGGGTTATAATTGATGAATATGACTGGTCTTGGTATCTCTAAAATGGCTTTCAGCTCTCCAATTGTATCTTTATCCCACTTCATAAATAATTGTAATAATGGTCGAAAATGTTTATATACTACATACTGTGTGCCAGGTGCTATTCTGTTTTACATAATTAATTCATTTTAATGCCCAACACTCTCACCATAACTAATAATCAGTGTCTTATTATCCACAGTGAGTAAGCTGAAGTACCGAGAGCTAAATACAACTTGCTCAGGATGAGAGCCCTGGGAAGCTAAAAGCTGAGATTTGAATGCATGATGTCAGGCTCCAGCTGTCCTGCTCTTCAGTGTTGTATTAGTTACACGTGATTCATTACTTTACAAGTGTCTCTCTCCGCACTCTGTGTCAAGCACTGTTTTAGGTACTTCGGATACATCACTGATCAAAATTTGCAATGTTCCTACTTTTGTGGAGCTTATTTCCTGGTAAATGTTAGGGTAGCTCAGGTAAGGAACAAAAATTAAGCAAAAAAAAAAAAAAAAAAAAAGAAAGAAAGAAAATAAACATTTGCCTAACACAATGTCAGGCTGTTAAGTACTATGAAAGAAAATTAGAGTAGGAAAATTCAGGCTGGCAGAAGCTGTGCAAGTATCTCGAGTTGTCAGTTCAGTCTTTAAGATGCTGTTTTTGAAAAATGAGTTGCCACCCATGCTGTGGATAAATGACAAATTTAGACCATCAAGAGCAAGGTTTCTTAAACCAAGCACAAAATGCAATGAAACCAATCTATAAAGAAGACATCAGTTCATCGTGTGAGGTAAACGCTTCCTTTCTTACGTTTGTATGTATTGAGTCACAAAGTCAACAAGATTTCTTTCCAAATGTTATAACCAAATAACAAAGGGGGAAAGTCAGTTCTACCAGGAGAAATCATTCAAGCAGAGACGAGGATGTCCTGATGGAAGAAGGCATACTGCTCCCTGGCAAAGAGGGGAGAGCAAGTGACAAGTCGCTGGGAGTAAGATTAACATGATGGGCAGGTGCTTGGGGGAACCAGCATGGAGGCGGAGAGGCTGGTACTCATGGAGCATGAGAAGGAGCAGCTGGGAATGGAATCAGAGAGGTGGGCACGCACTGCACCAGAGCTTTTCTACTAGAGCACCTGCAGAGACTGAGAAGCCTTGGTAAAAAACTCTTGGCTTCATCACAAGTGTGGCGAGAAGCCATCTGAGACTTCTGAAGCAGAGGTGACAGAATCTAATTGACATTTAAGAAGGATCATTTTGGACGCTGCATGGAACATGGATTATCTAGAAGCAACTGGAAATGGAGCAGAGTTTTATGTAGTTTGATCAATTCGAATGGGAACGTGATAGAAAATTCTTGACACTAGGGATCACAGAAGAAGAATTTTAGACTTAAGGTAACCTACAAAGGATTTATCTAATCTCCAATTCTTCTAGCCAAATGCTTGTCCTTAAAGCAACTCTAATTGTTCCTACACTGCTTTACTGATGAGGAAGCTCTTCCATTTCATCAACTGAAAAGGAAACTTGAAGTAGTGATAAAGCTGTATGCCCAGAAGGTAAGAGTCCATTTGACCGGACTTTAGGATCTGTTAGAGAAGGAATCCAAAATGGTTTCAACTTTCAAAAATAGGAATTGCAAATAAGCTAGGTTTGTGTGAGGAATCATTTAAAATCCCTGACTCCTAGCTATGGAATTTCAAGAGAGGGTAAGCTAGGCAGGCCAAGAAGGAAGAACAGGGGGGTGGCATGGTGGTGTAGTAGGCTAAGCCTCTGCCTGCTGCATCCCATATGGACACTGCTTCTAGTTCTGGCTGCTCCTCTTCCAATCCAGCTCTCTGCTATGGCCTGGGAAAGCAGCAGAAGATGGCCCAAGTCCTTGGGCCCCTGCACCTGTGTGGGAGACCCAGAAGAAGCTCCTGGCTTCACACTGGCTCAGCTCTGGCTTTTGAGGACATTTGGGCAATGCACTAGCAGATGGAAGACCTTTCTCTCTGTCTCTCCCTCTATCTGGTTATAACCCTACCTCTCAAATAAATAAAATCTTAAAAATTTAAAAAAAATAAGAAAGGAGGGGCCATTGTTTGATTGTGGTAAGAAAAAGAAACAAACAAAGGGAAAATCCTGTGTTTTGATGCAGCAGTTAAGGCCCTGCTTTGGAATGGCTGCATCCCATATAGTGTCTGGGTTCAAGTCACGGCTCTGCTTCCAATTCTAGCTTCCTGCTAATGTACATCCTGGGAGACAAGAGCTGGTGGATCAAGCAGTTGGGTCTCTTACACTCGTGGGAGACCAGGATTAGACTAGGATTCATTTTCTGGCCTCTGCAAAGCCCAGGCCTTGGAAGCTGTTAGCAAGTTGGTAGCGAGCAGGCAGATGAAAATGCACGTGCTCTTTTTCTCCCTCTCCTCCCCTCTGGCTCCCAAATAAATAAACAAGTAAAATTTCATAAAAAAGGACAAAGAAAGTAGCAGAGAAAATGGGTTCATATGTTAAATTTCCTTGAGCTAGATTCTGGCACAGAGGGAAGACATATCAGGTGAAGGTAACACAAAGGTAGGGAACTTCTTGCCTCTCTAATACACACACACACACCCTACTCTTTAGGACCCTGGCAACAAGAAGTCCGTCACAGTGTAAGACCACTGCTAAAAGTAAATATTAAAATAATATTATAGTAAAAGGTTAAAAGGTTTAGCTGCTGACAGTAGACATCCCTTAAAATAACTGTCTCCGCCTGCCTGCAGAATAACCTTGGGAAACTGCCTTGTGAAACTGCTCTGTGTAATTGTCTCACGCGATAACACTTGGAGAAGTCCGGAAAAGAGTTGCAATAAGGTTCTGTGACCATTGTATAAACTTACCCCTTCCCTCACTAAAATCTCAACAAGAGTTTGCCCTTCAAAATAGCTAATCACCAAACGACCCCCCGCATACATATGTTAATCAGGTGGCTATTGTCTTTAAAAACTGCTGTAACCCCTGCTCGGTCTCTCTCGCTCTCTTGACTGCCTGTGGTGCTGGGGAGCCCGTTTGGGCAAACGTTTTATTAAATATCAGCTTGCTTTTGCATCTACTGGGCTGGAGTTTTGGGTCTTTGGGCGACCACCCGAGCGCGCTGGATTCCCAGATTTGGGGTCCTTCAACAGGATCCGTGGTCCTCACTAGCACAAAAGGTCTTCAAGTTGGCAGACAGGGAGGTGAGGCAGAGGCCGACCCCGACCGCACCTGTCTCCCAGGCACCAGAGGCCGCTGAGATTCCGGCCGAGGCACTTACCACACGGAGGCTGCACAGACGCTGTGGCAAGATGGCGCCCTCCACAGGCCGCGCCACACCGTGTACGTGGCCGCAGCTCGGATGGAAACCGAAGAGGACTGGCTTCCGGCCCCAGACGGAGAGCAAGGCCGCTGTTCCGCTGCAGGGCCAGCCCAGCCCAGGGGCAGCCTCCTCCTCCGCAGGGCCACAGAGCGCGGAGGGCGGCACAGCAGGGCCTCGGCCTCGCCTCTCGGAAATGACCCTGCTCCGGCTGTGGACGGCGGCTCTCAGTTCAACAACTTTCCGCTCCAGGTGTCTGCACACAGCTACCTAGAAGGTCTTTTAAATCTGTGAAATCAGACTAAGCTCGGACCAGCTCCCGGGCTACTGTCTCCTCACTATCGGGAAGGTGGCTGTGTTGAAGAAATGGCCAGGTTTGCTGACCAAGTAGCCGATGGATGTCCTCGCCGTAGAGCCACGCCGAACTGTCGTAAAAGTACGGCCCTCGCTGGCCAGGGCTGTCGGCCACCATGGACCCGGCCTGCCTGATGTCAAGTCTGCACCCCGCAGCACTGCACGGCCTCTCCAGCAGCAAACAAGCCAACCAGGGAGCTGCTTGAGTCGCTCCGGGTCATGGAAGTACTTTAAATTAGACAGAGGCTTAGGTACGGGATGGGTGGGAGCTGAGGGAGAACGGGGTCTGAGGTAGGAGTTTTGTAGACACAAAAATCTGGAAATGTATCTAATATGCACTTGAGTCTGCAGGAGGTGGAGTGGAGACAGTGGAAATCTTCCACGTGCCGGGTCTTGCGGAAGTCAACATAAACAACCCTGGGGCCCTTGAGTACCAAACCCCTGAGTGGGGGCATCACAGTGCTGGGAGAGCCCAGTCCTCCCAAAAGCACGTGGTAGGAAATCACTTCTTTTGCCCCTGCAGATAGCCAGAAGCAGCTTCTAGTGCCATCGCCTGAGACCGGGCCTGCAGATCATGCAAACAATGGATCCACCCTGAGAAACAAGGTTATTCCTACCCGCAGGAGAACACAGATGAGCAAGCCAAATATGGTTTTAGAGTTGCTACCCCCCTCACTCTACAAAATAACTCCTTGTCTACTAATTTAAATTATTAGTAGATGGATAACATGTTTCATTCTATAAATAGGGATAAAATACTAATATGCAAATTCCAGACTCACTGACAAAGCTGTGTAACATGGAAAAGTCATGCTAAAATACAATCAGTAGACAAATGATTATATATAAATGGATTAATCAGATTATATTTGTATTCATCATAATAGAGTGCAGATAGCAAGGTAAGAGTGGAACTCCTACAGAAGAAAGGGTGCTAGCATCGAGAAAATAAGTATTTATACTTTATTTTCTCCCAGGACTAGTCCCGATTTAGATCTAATTGAACCAATCCAGAAAGAAGCTGCCACAATCCTATTCATACAGTGTTATTTCACTTGATTTGCTAGTTAAGTTTTAACACCACATCTCATTGTGCAAAGAAACCTTCAATTCAAGGAAATTAATTCCTTCGAGTATCACTGTATTTAAAAACAAAACACCAACTTTCTCTTTACTTTTTCTGTAACTCCCCTTAACATCAAGTTTCTTGTTGAATTTTGCAAGGTCCCACAAGGATTTTCAAAGCATCTTACTGAAACAGAGTACCCAGTGTGTCTCCATAAATATGAAAGACTGTATAAGGGGACTTTAAAAAGTTCATGGAAGATGGAATTAAATGGTAAGTTCACTTTGGTACAAAAAACATTTTGAAATCCATACAATTTTTTTTCCCCCACGGAATTTGTAGCTCCCTCAATTTGTGCACCAAGGAATCTTGAGAGAAATGCCCATGGGATTCGAGTCCTCTTACTGCAGAAAGAATCAAGAAATCCAAAACCATTTGGAGAAAAGCACATCTTTCCAGTTTAGCTATGATGCGTTTTCAGACTGGAAGGAAGCATGGAATTTTCCTTTTGATGTTGCCACCTCCATCTGTAACCAGTTTCATACTGGGTCACATGTTTTCCGAGGGACTGGGCTTCTCTGTTGCTCTGCCAGCTTCTCCTGTTCACCTGGGATAATACTCAGGAGACAGGGAGAGCAGCCTGGCATTAAAATGCTGCAGCTACAAAGCAGTGACCTTTAAACAAGGATCTCTAGTAAACAAAAATTTCATACTCTCTCTGTATTAAAGGGTGATGATTGGCTATATTAACTAATTTAATTCATATCCTTTAATTGCATATGTCATTAACACATTATTAGCATATAATGTGTTGCATTATTTATAGTTTCCTTTAATTTAATTTCCAAGTTTTCTTATAACATGTATTTATGGGACAATAAGAAAAACAATTACAGCACATAAAGGGTCCCGAAAGAGAAAAGAAAGATCTAAGAAGCAGGTTTATAAGATGGTTTTCAAATTTCTAAATAGCTAATATTTTTACTACCAAATAAAGAATACTTTTTAAAATAAAATTATGCCTAGTTATGGTGTACTAAGTAATGTTTCATTATGTCTATTCATTGTGCTATATCCAATCATGGTAAGCAAATGTATCTTTTCAAATATTTGAACGTTTCATATAGTGAAAGCATCCAAAATCCTATCTCCTAGAGTTTTCTCTTAAATAGAGAAATATACAGTACGTTGAAATTATCTATGGTCTCTGTTCCATGCAATATAACCCAAAAACCTCTTGCTTCTATCTGGCGATTAGCTAGTACCCATCACTCAACATTTCCCCAACCATTGTATTTTTTAACCTCTAAGAGATCACCTAGTTTTTAGCCTGCTCATATGAGTGTGATCATGTGATGTTTGCCCTTCCATGCTTGGTTTATTACAAGTAACATAATGGTCTCCAATTCCACTCATGTTGTGGCAATGACAAAATTTCACCTTTTTTATGGTTGAGCAGTATTCCATTGTATAGTGTACTACATTTCTTTTTTATCCATTCATAGGTGGATAGACACTTGGTTTGTTTCCATTTCTTGCTTTAAATAGCTGATCTTTCTTTTCCACCCAATGATTTCAAAATGATACACACGTGATCTGGTAGTAAGCTAGGAAATGATCACTGAATCACCGTGCAGGAAGACTGGAATGTATTCTTTATAATCTATGTGCATGTGTTGCTCTTTCCCAAGGGGTTGCTTAACAGCATTAACAAAGCTACCTAAGAATTATTAAAATGTAGACTAGTATTCTACGAGAACCTTGTCAGTGGCTTGTTCCAATATGAGTAGAATGCAGTGCTCTGAACTATAACATGTTTAACAAATGCCTCAAAATTCACACATTGCAAATAAAATCATAAATAACAATTCTACAATACTTTTGTTTGTGCTATTTTTTTAAACATCCTAGAGGCCCTCTGAATCTGGTATCTACCATGCTGCTTACCAAAACCGGAGTGCTGTCTTTCTGAAACTAGAATGTACCTTGGACAGCTTTTAAGTTTTGGTTTCTAAATTTAAAGAATTATTTTTCTGAAAATTGCTTTGCTATCAGTGTTTTATGAGTACTATGCCAGGTGATATAGTTTTAAAGGAAAGACTGTTAAATCTGAGATGTGCTTCACTTTTTATGGATAAAGTTATCTGCAATACTTTCTGCCAAAAAGTTCAACGTATTAGTCTAAAATAGAAATTCTTAGAATTAAGTCTATGTACCCTATTCTTTATTGAGGTGAACTACAGAAAAATTTTTTAATAATTATATTGTAGTTACAGAATGACATTTACTTTTTTTTTTTTTTAAAGATTGATTTATTTACTTGAAAGTCAAAGTTTCACAGAGAGGTGAGGCAGAGAGAAAGAAAGATCTTCCATCCGCTGGTTCACTCCCCAGTTGGCTGCAACGGCCAGAGCTGAGCCAATTCGAAGCCAGGAGCTTCCTCCAGGTCTCCTATGTGGGTAGGAGCCCAAGCACTTGGGCCATCTTCTACTGCTTTCCCAGGCCACACCAGAGAGCTGGATTGGAAGAGGAACAGCCGGGACTCGAACCGGCACCCATGTGGGATGCTGGCACTTCAGGCCAGGACATTAACCCGCTGCGCCACAGTGCTGTCCCCCTGAACTACAGAAATTTAAAAATGTGATACAAGTGCACAAGCTAAATAATTCAGAAAATGCTTTCTTAATTTAAACCCCATATCTTAAATGTCAGAGCAAAATCCAGCCATATTTCACTTTCTAAGTTTAACATACATGTTTCTTTGGCATAACTTAAAAAATGTCTTTACATTAGAATTAATTCATATATATATCTGCATAATAGTTTCTTTACAGTGATTCCCAGAACATTGAAGCACTTTTCTAAATAAAGAATCTACTTACAAAAAAAAAAAGTCTGTTTATAAAGGAAGGAATTCAAATCTACTTCTTCATTAAATAATGAACTTCAAAATTTTAACATTTTAATGTTACAAGTTTAAGATAATATTTTGCAATCTTAGATATATTTATAATAGAAAAAAATTAGAATCACAAAATTATACTTTTCCTCTATTTAAATAATCATCCAGGAAGATTATTTTTTATAACTATCTTTAAAATATCATATCTCCTTCTTTTTGCTTTACTTTCATGCATAAACTTTAGGAGGGTATATCAAGGACAGCTAATAAAACAGAACACATATCTGTTTATTGATTGTATGAACTACCCCAAAAAAGATCAAATGTCAACAGAAAGTTAATTTTTAAGTCTTCTTGAATGTCTTGGCATCGGAAGCATACATTTACCACAGTGATGGACACTTGAGACACCAACTGTCAAAGCTGGTGATGTGACTAGAATTGCACATTATAATGTAAAACCAAATATAGCTAGATTTTGACTCCTACGGTAGCTACCGCAATTCCACTGCAAAAGGAAAGCATTCTTGAGAATGGGAAACAGCATGATACATGGTTAGCATGGAAGATCATTTCTTTTAAGCATAGCCTGAACCTAAAGTGCTTCTAAATAAGGCAAACAGCGTGGTTTCTGGAGGAAATGTTCGCATTATTGATTTTGATCCTGAATTCTATTGTGAAATCATTCATAAAATTCTGGTCATATCTGGTACTAATACTAATTCAGTGAGTGTGACATCTTTTACAATAAAAATTGACAAAAAAGATGATTTCCCCAAGTTGGGGGTTGTATTTATTCTGCGACTGAGTTGTGCTGGATAAGTGAAGGATTCCTGAGAGACTTTGTGGCACCTGCCTGCCTTTTGTTCTGTAATTTTAACAGGCTCCTTCAGAATATTTGGGCTTTATCTGTAAAATGGGAATGTATAATAATATTTACTCATAAAGTAAATCTTAAAGGAGATGGGTGCGTGGCATAAAAATCCTGTAACTGTTATCTGTTGTCTTTTTTCTCCTTTGCAAAGAATTTAAGCACATGAAGAAGATACTGTGGTATCTCAGTGCCTAGTACAGTACTTGTATTAACAGGCATTTGATTAATATTTTGCATTCCTTAATAATACAGGAAAATACTATAGAGAAAACAACTCTCAATAAGGCAGTATATTTTCACTTTTAGTTACTAATAGCACTCAATAAACATTCCTGGTTAAATTAACAAGAATCTAAGAAAGTGAATTGAGGAATAGATTACTCTGTTACTCTACCTAATAAATATATGAATAGTAATCATTCATAAGGCTGACCTAGTATTTTACAAGTTTCTAATATTCTAAGTGAATGTATAGATTCCTATACATTTGTATATATGTATATTTGTGTTTACAAATTCTGCATCTGTTTTTGAAGAACAAAAATGTTCCTGTAAAACAAATGGCATGCCTATTCGGAGTTATGGACCCTCGAATCTAAGACAAATTATTGCCCGAGTAAACATAACCATAACCCTTGATTTATTCTGGGGAAATGTCTCCTAGTGCACCTTTATGTACAGCCAGAAAATTTGCTGCTCCCTAACCTAGAGATAAGTCTTCACCATTGGTTTTTATGGCTTCTCAAACAAAAAAAATGTGCACATAATAAAAGCATGCACACAGAGAACAGTCTCCTCGATCAATTTTTCCCAGTATGCCTTGGGATTTCTAGTGATCTGTTTCAAGCCATCTTCCCCTCCAATGAAATGCATTGATCTCTGTGTGCTCTCCAGGAGGCTAATTTATACCACGTGGGAATAAAGCATAGAGAAAAACAGACAGAAAATATTTTAAAAAGGGAATCTAAATATAGTAGTTCTATGGAAGACAAATTCCTAGGTACAATCCCAAATAAATGTGTAATCTATACTGCATTCAATATACTTGATGCCTTGGTGTTTTTTTCTCCCTGTAATGAATTCTTCAATCCTGAGTTTTATCCAGATGATTTTCCACAATCTCTACTTCAACCCACCATGAAACCCCCTTTCACATCATATGGAGAACTCACGGTATCAAGTCAAAAATTTCAGGTTGCCAAGCAGTACCCAGACAAATTTTCATCCTTGCATAATTCTGCACAGCTCTCATCATCAGCAATTTCTAACTTCCCATCTTCCTACCTCTGTCATTGTGCAAGCCAGAGTGTATCCTTCTGGGACTCCGTGTGATCTCCACCTCTCCTAATGGCACATTCATTATCTCAAACTACCTGTAATTAGAGTGTTTCCTGAGATCATGACTTGCCTCTCACCTCTCAAGTGGGGACTTCATTCCCACAGACCTTACAGTCTCAAGGGTGTGAAGTGAAGGTGGCTGGATGCCTTGGTCTACTTATTATGTCCAAACCATTTCTCCTCATACACACTTTGAGAGTATCATTTCATTTGAAGCTTATAGCATAAGTCTTTGCCAGCAGCTAATGCTGTTTACTGCTATGATCTCTTGATATTCAACTCATCCTCCTCAATCAGTGATGACTTGAATCTCTGGCTCATTCTCTCTCTTCCCCCTTATCCTGCTTCCTACCTGGAAAATTCAGTATTAACACACATGGCCCTTCCAACATCTAATTCTTCTGTTTTTTATTTTCCTCTCAGTCAATGATATTTTCCTTCTTACCTCACATTTCAAATTCCCATACCCGTGGTCACCTCTTTGCATTATCAACAACCACTTGTTGATTTTTTTTTAAAGATTAATTTATTTTATTTGAAAGTCAGAGTTACACAGAGAGAGAAGGAGAGGCAGAGACAGAGAGGTCTTCCATCTGCTGGTCACTCCCCAGTTGGCTTCAACAGCCAGAGCTGCAACGATCCGAAGCCAGGAGCCTCTTCCGGGTCTCCCACACGGGTGCAGGGACCCAAGAACTTGGGCCATCTTCTACCGCTTTCCCAGGCCATAGCAGAGCTGGATTGGAAGTGGAGCAGCCGGGACTTGAATCAGTGCCCATATGTGATACTGGCACTTCAGGCCTTACCCGCTATGCCACAGCGCCACCCCCCTCCTCTTTTTTTCCATCTATTGATTTCAACCAGTCTCATTTTCTATTTTTCATCCTTCCAGTCCTTTGATTTAATTAACTCAAACACAACTATTTTTTTTTTCTCATCAAGACTTAAATTGATTCTGTCATTTTTTCACTATCTGTTAACTTCCTAATGTCTTTATCTTTCTACTTAAACAACCTAGATTTCAAAGTAACCCATTTTAATGGATATTTGCAAGCACTTTAAGCTTACCTCCATATCTTTTTTCCAACCCTCCTGACCTTGCACTATCTCAATCCTGGTTGAATCCAAAAATAAGTTTTCTCTATTTCTACATTTTATTAATGATTAATGTGGAGAAATTTGTACAAACCTACTAACTGGTTTCACTCTACATTTAGGACAAATAATTAGTCAATATTATGAAGTATTTCTACCATATTCTCTCCCTTCACCTTATAAGACCCACTCTTCAATCACTCCAGCTAATAACCTAATTTTGGTACTACCACAGAAAATACAACTAATTGGGAGTGCCCTCATCTTGGAGTCAACAGGTTTTTCAACCTTTCTGCATCTGTACATACACTCTCTCCACTTCCACTGCTTGATCATGCCACACACAGTTTGAATCCCTTCCTTCTACTTTCTCAAGAACTTAGTTTCCACAATTGTTCCTTCTAATCCTGACTCATAAATGTTTCCACTCCAACTATTGCCATTCCCAGCACATATATCTAATGTTTCTCCCCTATTAGTAGATCACTTTTTCTGTCTTTTGTAAAAAGCAAAATTTCTTATAAGTCTATGGTCACTTTCTTTAAATCTTCTCCCATTTTTTCCCTTAACCCAGTTCAGCTGGATTTTCATCCTCCTTATTCCATGATCATCAAAGTCCTCCTTGCTGCTAAACTCACATTGATTAGTTTTCTGCTCTCATCTGACTTGAATTTATAAGCAACACTCAGCACAGATAATTGCTTCTTTTGCTTGAATACACTTTTAGGGTAACTGAGATTCTTAGAAACTATTCCCTTCCAATTTTTTCCCTAATGTTCTCTTCCTTAGTCTACTTTACTGGTTCTTCTGTCTCACACTGTTTTGTAGTTGTTGCAGTGTCTGAAGTTGTTGCTTTTGTTGGTCAGTCTCAGGGATCTTATCCCAGCCAATAGCAATAAATCATCTCATAGATTGATAGATACATACATACATAGATACATAGATGATACATATATTATTACTTATAGAAGTCTGGTTCACATTTATGGATGTCACATTTCTGGGAAAACTGACTCTGAGATGGAGACTTGTGTGCACAAACTGTATTAAGAGTACCAGTCGCTATGGAGGGAGTAAAAGTAGTATCAGACAGTGGGAGAAGTTAAACTACAACGGAGTTGCAAAAATGTCCTCAGCCACACTGGAGTGAGGAAGACCTTGAATTGGGACAAAGGGCTTAGTCTCCATACTCTCATATCAACCAGTTCTTACATACACGGTGACCTGGGATGAGGATATAATTTGAGGGCAGAGAGTCCTTCTCAGCTGTGGACATTCCCTGAGGGCTGTCAGCAAATGAGACACCCAGAAGCTGGAGGATGAATGCTTCATTCCTGATAGAAAACAAGAAGAGATAGACGATCCCCATGGCAACCAGAACACCACTCAAGCCTTCCCTCCTATCCTCAGACAAGGCATCACAAAACCTTAAAGTTGACAGCCCCATATCTTTTCTTTATCTCAAAAAACCCTACTCATTTGTTACTTACATGCTTTATCAGTATAGAAGTAGCACGCGCAGTGAAGTGAGGGTCTTGGCTATCTTGTCCATTGCTATTGCCACAGTAACTAGGAAAGTGTCTGGCAGGCAAATAGTTGATGTGAATGGTTTCTTTACTGAATAAGTTCAGTCTGTCATTTCACTATGCTGCCCACATTGTTACTCATAGAGAAAGGAACGCAAAATTTAGTGCACAAACTCTCATGAGACTGACCAAGAAGATATGGTTTTGGTACAATGAAAAGAAGTCCTAAAATGGGACAGAAAATTCAAGGTCCCTGATACTCAGCAAGTAATCAGCTCACCTGGTTCTAGTCATACCACTTGTTTAGACCTCTATCATTTTTTCACGATTCTGATCTTTGGAGATTCTAAAGAGATGAGCAGCATGAACAAAATGGACAGAGAACTATTGATTAAAAGTTGAGAAAATCTTACTTATATAAATACTCATACAATAGCAATTTTTTAATTAAAAATACACTATAAAATATGACAATATCACTATAAGAACAACTATACCTCAATGATATAATTTTTGTTGAGTATAAACAATGTAATTACAAGATTTTGATCAATAGCTTATTTGCTTCAAAAATAATGCTACCAGTTTTTAATACTATTGAAACTGACCTCTGAAATGATTTTCTACCTAATCCCAGACAATGGTAATATCAAAAATAAAAACTAACGATGCAGTCAGTGTGTGTGCATGTTTCAGTGGGAAATATAAGATCTAATGATATATCTAGATTTTTAGAAAAACCTTAGTAATTTCCCCTTTTAATGTATCATAAGAACCATAATATGGATGGTGCACAACATGCTTTTAAAACATAGCTAGGTTCAGTGTCCATTTATAAGCATGATGCTGGTGTAAGTAAGGTGTTAAATATACCTCAGTGAGGAGCCGTAAGACCATTTCTGAAAATGGAGATACCACATTCCAAATTAAGATGGGTGGTTGAACACAGGCATGGAATTTCTTGAACAAAGACATGAAATTTCATTCCTGCCCCAAATCAACCAAAATCACATTAAAGGATCTTAAATAGGACTTTGAAAACTTATTTACAAAGAAAGTGAGAACAGAAGGAAACAGCATATACAAAATTTGGGTAGCTGGAAAGGAGGTGGATAAATGGTAAGCAATTCAGCACAGCACAAAGCAGAACACCAAATCAATAAGGGTGAAAATTAAAAAAATTCTGATTTTCAGTGTAGGTACTCAAACGTTTGGAAACTTTCAGGACCAAATAGCACTGGAATGGAGCTGGAAGAGAATAATGAATACTGACTTGATGAGAAGTATATAAAAAAGATATTTCTTTTTTTAAAGATTTATTTCATTTATTTATGAGAAAGGCAGAGAGAGAGAGAGAGAGAAAGAAAGAAAGAAAGAAAGAAAGAAAGAAAGAAAGAGAGAAAGAGAGAAAGAGAGAGGTCTTCCACCTGCTGATTCACTCCCCAAATGAAAGCAACAGCTAGAGCTGAGTCAGTTTGAAGCCAGGAGATAAGAGCTTCTTCTGGGTCTCGCTCATGACTTTACAGGCCTAAGCACTTGGGTCATCTTCTCCTGCTTTCCTAGTTGCATCAGCAGGGGGCTGGATTGGAAGTAGAGCAACGGGCACTTGAAGCAGCGTACATATGAGATGCTGGCACTGCAAGCTGGGGCTTTAACCCACTGTGCCACAGTGGCTGCCCCTGAAAAGGGTATTTCTAAACTGCCTCATGATATATGTGTGTGGGAAACTGATTTTTTTTTTTACCCTATTCATGAACATTCAGGACTGGAGATAGTAAAGTAACTGTCTAGCCTGGGTAATACAGAGTATTAAGGGCATTTGTACAGTGACAAAACTAAGGTGACTGCAGATTGTGTACTAATATCCCCATCTTCCATCTCTCTTTCCCTCCTCAGAACTTGGACAGAGAGAACTTTGCCTCCAATGAGAAGACAAAATCCTTTTATTAGGAAAACTGATCGTGTAATAATCCAGAATACAAAGGTAGTGGTATTGGAGTCTCTCAACAAAAAACTACCTGATCAGTCTACCACAAAAAGTGAAAATCAGCAAGTCAACCCATTTTTCAGAAATTTGATCAGATGTTTAAATGCTCATAGAAGAAAGATGTTGTTATTGGCATTGCATTGAATCTGTAAACTGTTTTCGGTAGTATGGGCATTTTAAAGATATTAATTCTTCCAATCCAAGAACTGGAAGATTTTTCCAATTTTTGTATCTTCTATATCTTCCTTTAATGTTTCATAATTTTCATCCCAGAGATCCTTCACCTCCTTGGTTAAATGTATCCCAAGGTATTTAGTTTTTTATGTAGTTATTGTGAATGGAATTGATCTTAGAGGTTCATTCTCATCCATGGCATCGTTTGTGCATACAAACACTACTGATTTTTGTGTGTTAACTTTATATCCTGCTACTTTACCAAACTCTTTTATGAATTCCAATAGTCTCTTAGTGGGCATTTTTCTTGCATCCAGGAAAAAATATGCTAAAATTCATATGGAAACACACAAGACCCCAAATGAACCCTGATGTATATCAACTGATGACTGAATAAAGAAATTATTATACATATACACTGTGGACTACTACTCAGCCATAAAAGAGAATGAAATCCTGTCTTTTGCAGTGAAATGGATGAAACTGGATCATTATACTTAGTGAATAAGCCAGCCCCAAAGGCAAATACCATATGCTTTCCCTGATCTGTTTCATCTCATAGAGTATCAAAAGTGTAATGTATAGGAGTGAAATTGACATTTTGAGCTTCAGTGATTGTTTATAGCCCTTGTCTCCACCGTTGAGGAACAGTGTGCTTTTCTTCATACTATTTGTTGAACTGTTTACTTTGTGTAGAGTTAATCTGATGAGTATAAAGTAAACTGAAAGTAGATCATTGTAAAAACTGAGTGAACAGGAGAGGAAGGAGGAGGAAGGCTGTCAGCTTGGGTGAGAGGGAGGGTTGAGAGAGACTATCACTATGTTCCTAAATCTGTATACATGAAGTACAAGAAATTTGTATACCTTAAACAAAATTTTAAAAAGGAGAAAAGTATAACAATTAGTCAATATAAAGAAAACTATGGGAAACTTATTGGAGACAGAAGCTACACAGTGAATTTCAGAAGACTTAAATGAACAGCATGAATTGAGAGATTAAAAAATGGAAAGGGATAGATTTTTGGCACAGTGGTTATATTGCTGTCTCTGATATGACATCCAATATCCTAGAGCCTGGCTCGAGTTCCACCTTTTCTACTTCTATTTTTAATTTAAAAATATTTTTAATTTATTATTTTTTCCTATTCTGCTTCTGTTTCAACTTCCTGCTAGCAGGCACCTTTGGAGGTAGCAAATGATGGCTCTAGAAGTTAGGTCCCTGCCATGCATGAGACAGAACCAAATTCAGTTCCAAGATAGTGGCTTCAGCCTGACCCAGGCCAGCTGTTGTGGGCATTTGGGGAGTGAACTAGAAGATAAAAGGTCCCTCTCTGTCTGACTCTGTGTATGTTCCTTGCCTTTCACATAAAATTTTCATTTAAATAAAATGTTTAAAAATAATGAAAACATTCCAGTAATTCCCAAACTGACCTACAGATTTGTTATAACCCCAATCAAAATGGAGTAGAATTTTTTTTTGGTTGATATTGACTGGCTCTTTCTAAAAATGGTAGAGAAATACAGAGGCAAAAAATAGTAAGCATAACCCCTAAAGAAGGAGACTATATTTTGAGATATGAAGACTTCAAGACATCAAGACTTATAAAACATAGTGCTCATGACAGTGTGGAACCAATGACCAATGGAACGGGCCAATGGAACAGAATTAAGAGTTGAATAAAGAACTATGATATGCCAGCTCTCTGCTATGGACTGGGAAAGCAGTAGAAGATGGCTCAAGTCTTTGGGCCCCTGCACCCATGTGGGAGACCCGGAGGAAGCTCCTGGCTCCTGGCTTCAGATCAGCACAGCTCCAGCCATTGCGGCCATCTGGGGAGTGAACCAGCAGATGGAAGACCTCTCTCTCTGCCTCCCCTCTCTCTCTGTGCAACTCTTTCAAATAAATAAGTAAATCTTAAAAAAAAAAAAGAACTATGATATGGAGACATACATGGATCACTTCCACATGCAGTGTCATTCTGACACAGTGAAGAATGAAGGGTTTTTCTCCAAATTTTAAATATATAATTGACGGCTGGCGCTGCAGCTCACTTGGCTAATCCTCCGCCTGCGGTGCCGACACCCCGGGTTTTAGTCCCAGTTGGGGTGCCGGTTCTGTCCCAGTTGCTCCTCTTCTAGTCCAGCTCTCTGCTATGGCCCGGGAGTGCTATGGAGGATGGCCCAGGTCCTTGGGCCCTGCACCCATGTAGGAGACCAGGAGGAAGCACCTGGCTCCTGGCTTCAGATCGGCGCAGTGTGCCGGCTGTAGCGGCCAATTGGGGGGTGAACCAACGGAAGGAAGATCTTTCTCTCTGTCTCTCTCTCTCTCTCTCTCTCACTGTCTAACTCTGCCTGTCATATATTTGACAGGCAGAGTTAGACAGTGACATATATATATATATATATATATATATACACATATAATTGACAACAATAGGGAAAATAATGAATCTATAAACACACACCCCAATCCATATCATGCTTATCTATTCCAGGAATTTCTCTCTTTGGTATGGCAGAGTATACTCCTAACAGCCTGACCCTCACAGATTATATGAAAAAAATTCTTGCAAAAAAAAAAAAATAAAAAGCAAGTACTAGAAACATCTGGAGAGTGAATAAAAGCCACTACATTTTGTGGAGACTTGACTCATGGAAGAAGAGAGTAACTGTGGTAAATTTCTCATTTTTGTAGTAATGCTGGAGAGCAGGGCACAGTTCCAGCACGGCACAGAACAACCAACAACCTAACAGGGGATACAGTGGCTTCTTGCTATGAACATCTAAAGGAGAGTATTGAGGGTAACCACAGCCTGCCGTGAGACGGGAAATCCCAAAAAGGAGACACTGTGAGAAGGCGAGCCTTAGTGCCGCATTTAAACAATGCCTGACTCCTAGTTGATCCTTGAGCCATGAACACACAAGGCAGAATACAAAACATTCAGCCAAGGATTGAAGAACGGAACTGAGATGCAAGCTGGAAGCCTCTAGAGGAGAAAAGCTGTTTGCAGTTTGAGGCTACTCAAGTTGGTTGGCTGCTGCACCATCACTTGAGGGGCAGCCCATTGTCTCAGAATTCAGCGCACTGTGGGTTTTGCTTGGCTTTTTGTTGTTACATTACCATAGAAATCACTGATGAGGCAGTGTCTTCACAGAAGCACTTATGGCTCTCAGTGCTATGACACACAAGCATTATGACCTCTCTGACAAAAACATGAGGGATTAACAATCCTTGTAAGACACTTTAGAACTAGAAAATCCCATTGTCCAACTTAGGCCAAGAGAACAAATCCCATTAGCCACAAGGATGAACCTTAAAGATTCAAGCAGCTTTTTCCCTGAGGTGATGTTTCACTTATCATACGTTGTCTAGTTCATTGATCCAAATACCACAAGAAGTGTTAGCAATAGTACAGATGCCACCACGAGCAGGTAACAGGAAATCCAGAGCTAATCATGCCTACATGGTGAGGATAATCTGTCATCCAATTAAGAGGTGGTATGATTAACAACTGCCACATGTAGTGATAAATTTCTTTCAGTCTTCTCCATTTAAGATCCCCACCACTGGGAACACTGCTCTGCTTGTATGAATATTGAAGTCAGTCATGCTTCCAGATGAGCTGCCTGAATAATCAAGGTGCAGGTGCACATGGAACGTCACTGACTATAATTCCATGTGATTGAGACCAGGTTTCCCAGGGAGTTTTATCACAGTCTGGTGATGGGAGACATATCCAGCACAGCTAAAAGCAATGGCTACTGTTTGGGATAATTTAACAATGGTATTAGAACAAATCTGTTCTGCTCTAACAATTATCATCAAAAGGAAAGAAAGAAGAAGTAGGGACATTATGGATAGACAACAAGTAAGGGCCAAATACCAGAGTAGGCACAGGTACTTATCTATCCAGAGCAGACATACTTGAGTATGAATAAAGGTGTCCTTTGGAACCTTTAGAAAGAGACTCTCTGGAGTGAATTTAATGATATAAACCCCTTTGCAAAGTGTGCCTCTCCTTATTAAATTTATAAGACTTGTGTCACAAAGCAGAAGAAAAGTTTTTCCATCAAGAACCAAAGATGTGGGGCCTGCACAGTGGCCTAGTAGGTAAAGCCGCCACCTGCAGTGCTGGCATCCCATACGGGTGCTGCTCCTCTTCCAATCCAGCTCTCTGCTATGGCCTGGGAAAGCAATAGAAGATGGCCCAAGTCCTTGAGCCCCTGCACCCGCATGTGATACCCGAAAGAAGCTCCTGGCTCCTGTCTTCAGATCAGCTCAGCTCTGGCCATTGCAGCCATCCGGGGTGTCCTTCAGCGGACAGAAGACCTCTCTCTCTCTCTCTGTAACTCTGCCTTTCAAACAAATAAGTAAATCTTAAAAAAAAATGAACCCAAGGATTTGGAGCAAGGAAAAGTCTGTGGGTTATATGAAAGACCTATCCTCTGCATACTATGTTTACTCCAAGGAAGAAATGAAGCAGACACCCGATTTCATGCAGAAAGAGTAGCTCCGGCCTCCACCAGGAGTTAATGAGGAGAAGCATCTATATTTATAATGAATGCATCATAAATGGTTAAGTATTTTTTTCCCAACTCAGAGCATTCTTGCTGATCTGCATTGAGAGATGTGTTTTCTTTGTCTTGGTTTTATCAGAAGGACTGATCCTTTTTTCTCATGTTGTTTTATTTGTAATGTCTACAAGTGCCTTTGTGAATAGAAGATTTGCTGGAAAGTAGACCACCTAACTTTTTTATCTGAAGAACAATAAGTTTATTTGGAGCCTTCCTTTTTTTTTTTTGTTGTTGTTGTTGTAGAGACTTTTGAAAGTGTTCTGCAGGGTTCACACTGTCAGGAAAAGGATAATTTCCTATCCTAATTGCTATTTTCTAATTAAGTCTCTGATTTCAGGTTTAATGCCATCAACAGATTAGTGCCTTAAGCAGCTTCCAAATATTGTTGGATGCATTTTTCAGTCTATCTCCCCACAATTCCAAATTTCACCTTTGTTTTGTTTTACCATAGAGTATCAGGCCAGTTGCTGTAGTGGCTGTGGTTTATCTCCCCAAGCTAGTTGCAGTGGAAGTTGTGGGTTATAGTCCATTTTGGTATTCAGTCTCTCAAGTTGTATGCTCTATGTTCCTCCTGGGAAATCACAATAGAGTTAATGAAGCAAAATCTCTTACAAGTCCTTCAGTTAAGAAACTCTTTTATAACAGATAAAAGAAAAAATGTCGGAATGTGTTTCATTATGAGTATAAAAACCTTTGGTTAACTATAAAGAGACATTAATTATGAATTAATAAATCATTTTGTGAATCAAGGTGGCAACAGTTTGGTGATAGGACTCATTTTTTTATAATAAGATTTATTTACTTATTATTTGAAAGGCAGAGTTACAGAGAGACAGAGGCAGAGAGGAAGAGAGAAAGAGACATGGAGAGAGAGAGAGACAGAGAGGTCTTCCATTCGCCAGTTCACTACTCAAATGGCCGCAATGGCCAGAGCTGGGCCAATCTGATGCCAGGATCCAGAAGCTTCCTCAGGTCTTCCACATGGGTGCTGGGGCTCAAGCACTTGGCCCATCTTCTATTGTTTTCCCAGGTCATAGCAGAGAGCTGGATCAGAATGAGAGCAGCCGGGACTTGAACCAGCACCCATATGGAATGCCGGCACTGCAGGTGGTGGCTTTACCAGCTATGTCACAGCACCAGCCCCCACAAGAGAGTTTTAATGAGAAAAAATGGTACCTGGGTATATTCTGTATTTTGACGGAGTCTATCTACTGCAAAGTTTCTTTAGAATATTATCACTTAAGGGTATAAATACATGCTGTAAGAAGATAAAAAAGAGTAAGGAGAGATTGAGATAAAAATGTTTGTAGAAAATGATTTGTTTATCAATGAAAAAATCATTGGTTTTGCTGTTTCTTTTATATGTTTGCAAAACAGGTCTGTTATTTCAGAGTGGAAAGATGTGGTTTTTTTAGTGTCAGCCATTAAAAAGCCATTATAATCCAATGACGAATGAAATGATCAAACAGGTCAATTGTTAATAAAGGAGGAAATGCTTGCAAAGAAGCACTAAATAATGGCTTAAAGACTTTATGTGGCTTAAGAAATAAAGCCACAAAGAAGACAAAACCAGAGCTTCCAGAATTTCTCCCTGCAATCTTTGAATTCTGTGAAGGCTTCCAGCCTCGGGGGGATGAGTCTCGACAGCTAAGTTTCTGTCTAGTCAGACTGGCATTTATAGTCCAATTATGCTGAAGTTCACCCATAAGCACTGATCACGTGGTCTTTCCTTTGAAAACCTGTGAGAATATTAAACTTGCAGTTATACTAGATATTATTCAAAAGTACATTCTGAATTTCAGAATTCAATTAATGTAATCAGAGAAAAAAATGGAAAATCTTGCAGTCAGGAAGTGGTCTAGAACAAGTTAAAAAACACAAGAGGTTGTAAGTGAGGGAAGACAAAGAGTGAAGGAGAATATAAAACACTAAAAAGAGGTGTTATTAAGAAATGTTAGAAGAAGTTCCTCACAGAAAACTGTTCAGCTTTTACCCCTGACACATTCTATATAGTCAAGGCTTTCTCCCCAAGGAAAAGCAAGCATGTTTAGGTGTTAAGAGAAGGGGGCATACAACTCTTAATGGTGAGTGGGAAAAAATTATTATTTAAACGGAGCTACACCAAGACACTGTTCTCTAGGGTACCTCCTGCTCTTCTCTTGTACCATTCCACCTGCCCTGTCCCTTATCCCTTAAATATTTTGAGTGCTAACCCAGGAAGCCAGCTCTATGAGTTCGCCCTCAGGTTAAGCATTGAAGTAAACAGTAAAAGCAAATCATGGGGCTTACATGCAAGCCTTTGCAGCTAGCACGGCAGAAGTCCAGGTTTACCAACAAAGCCCTAGCTTAACAAGACTTCTAAGAACTCCAGTATGTATGTGCTCATGTCAGGGAGAAAGCAGTGTCCACGTTTTCAGAAATCCTGGCCTTATCACCTCACCGAACACAGTGACAGTACAAATCAATTGCCACTATTTCTGGCCGAATCACAATGACTCTGGCTTGGATTGAGAAAGAGCAATCCATCTGGTAATATGGAGCCCCACATAAATGAAAACATATTTGCCTGTAATATGAGACATATTTTGAATTTGGGTTCAAAATGGTTATTACCTACAGTATGCTTAATTTTAAACTTTGGATTAGTAGAGTTAAAATTATGTAATTCATATGAAACATAAGGATATGTGAGGACAGTTAAAAAGCTTTGTGGGTTTTGTATTGTTAAAGCAAGAATTGGCAATGTTAAACAAAGAAATTTTGACCTAAGGTTATGGTCTATACAAGGCAGACCAGGGAGAGATTCCACTCCACCGAAACAAACAGCAGGAGGGATTTAAATGTTAGATGTTAGGGTTAGGGGGCACACAAGCCACTTGGGTTTCCCAACTGGCTTTACACAAAGGAAAAGTACCTTTCTTCCTAACATTTTGCCTGGAGATAGTCTCACAAACTTGGATGTGGGCACCCACTGCAGTTAGGCTGCTACCCTTCCGCAGAAGCTAGAAGGCAGGGTTCCATCTTCATCCGTGATGACACTTCAGAGGGACAGCTCCCAGGGTTTTGTTTTTTGTTTTTAAGATTTATTTATTTATTTGAAAGTCAGAGTTACACAGAGAGAAAAAGAGAGAGGGGAGGGGGGGGAGAGAGAGAGAGGTCTTCCATCCAATGGTTCACTCCCCACATGGCTGCAACGGCCTGGAGCTGTGCCGATCCAAAGCCAGGAGCCAGGAGCTTTTTCAGGGTCTCCCATGCAGGTGCAGGGGCCCAAGGACTTGGGCCATCTTCTACTGCTTTCCCAGGCTACAGCAGAGAGCTGGATCAAAGAGGAGCAGCCGGGTCTAGAACTGGTGCCCATATGGGATGCCCGTGCTTCAGGCCAGGGCTTTAACCTGCTGCACCACAGCGCCAGCCCCAGAAGATTATTATACAAGTTGTCTAAGGTAAGTGATCTAAGGAAGGGCAGGCAGGAGCAAGCCTATCTAAAGTAGAGTTGAGCCCAAGGAGAATGTTCAGGCCGTCCTAGTCACCCTTTGTTTCAAGTTTGCCCTTGAACTACTTTGCAATCTAGTCCATTTCCACAGATTTCTATTGTGGAAGGATGAGCTGAATCATCTGCTGAGATAGTTGTCAAAGATATCCAAGCACGCTGGCCTTCAGGGAGGGGAATTATTTCTGATGGAAATAAACAGGACCCAATGGTCGGAGCAGACTTTTAGGTCAGTTCTGAGATCCGAGAGCAGCCAGAGGAGAAAATTCCTAGACATTGAACTTGAAGCCCAGTTCAGTGGTGGGGTGCTGATGAGAGTGGCAAGCTGATGGATTTCCCAATTTGCAGTCTGAGTGTTTTTGATGATGACGCGGAAGCAGTGAGGCCTCAGCAAGATGGTCCAGTCGTGGTTATTTCGAGCAGCAGAGGATGAAGGATACAGGAGTTTCAGTGAGCTTCCCTGTGGCCCAGCCTCAGCAGTTCTAGGCAGTGTGCTTGACTCTGCACAATCTACTGTGATATAAACTCAAGTCTCTCAGCTTTCAGACCCGGAGTGGAAGAGGAGAGGCCAGCTCTGAAATGACCTGGATTCCCCATAAGGATCTGAGCAGTCAGGTAGTAGTTCTGAGTGACACCAAGGCTGCAAGCAGATACTGAAGGAAGCTTGATAAATTTTAAAGTTGTTGCAGGTCGATAATTTGTGCAAGAAGATAGGGTCGAGTATAACTTACAAGTAACAAACCATGGAGGTTATGCAGAGGTGAGAAAATAGTTCAAAGAGAGTAGGCAGAATCATGATCTGGTCACTCATAATGTTACAGTTTTCTATTGTATAAGCATTGGCTCCATAAAGGCCACCTCAGTTCTTTAAAACTTTCAAGTCTTATCTGATTTTATGAGTTATTCTCAAATATGACACTCCAGTTGAAGCCTGGTTATATAGCCAAGTTTCCAATTATGTCATATTACAAAGAGGATAGATTCTTACTGAACCTTAGCAAACAATTATATTACCAACAAAATAAGAATATTCAGTAAGAGTTTCTGGATTCTCGAGGACCAGACAAGCAGGATAAGATAAATGTTTCCCTTCTGTTTACAAAATTATAATCTGCCAACTTGTTGTGATTTGTACACAGCTTAAGAGAAAAGAGAAAGAGATTCTTTATATCCAGAAAATAGAACATTAAATCATCAGCAATATTCCAAACAAAACCCATAATCATCCTTGATCACTTCATTCAGTCCTTTGTAATTAATTCTTTTTTGCTCGATCATGGGTTGGCTGTCTCATGAACCCATCAGCTTCTCGAATGGAGTTACAAAAACTGACTCAGGCCAGTGCTACGCTCTCAAAATACTTAAGTGATTCCAAGTAAGGCTTGTGCCTCCCAGTACCTGGTATATACCCATGAATCTCATAAGTAAACATTTTGGTTGAAGAGGAAGTGTTCAGGCCTGTAACTTATTCCAAGTGCTTTAAGGAACCCAGCAAATTTTTACAAAAATTTGTGAATGATAAGAGACTAAAGATTCCCTAAAATTCTAATAAGAGTTTATTCAAAAAACTGCAATTGATGAGCAAATTTGTTTTAATATTTTATCATTTTAAAAACAAATGCTTGGTTGTTTTTATAGTATTTTTTAATTATTGGAATTATGACTGATACTGCTATACTGTTGCTTAATTTCAGGCAAAGCAATACTACAGCATGTGAACAGTGAGAATATTGACAAATTTCTAGGAACTTCATGTTTCTGAGATATCTATAAAAACACCTTCTTCATACAAATATAACTCTGGAAAGGTGAAGCATCTCTTCTTATGAGACAATGTTTCTCATTCAACTCACCATATCAAATAAGTGTAATTGTATTTGCACTTCTCTTTTAACCAGGTGGAAGATCTTTTGTGATTTTCCAAGGTCTTCAAGGTCATTTTAAGACCAAAAGACTTCATTTAGGATTTGATTGGGGAAAGATAAAAATATCAGAAGTCATCAGGAGATGCAAACATTTCATGTAAAAAGATTTAAAGAAAAAGTAAATAACTGAGATATAATACCTGGCTAACTAGGAAATCAAAGTGATAGTAAAAGATTTCAAAAGTAAATATAGGAGGTATAATTGTAAAAAAAAAATTAGCTCTTTCCAAAGTGAAAAGTCCTGATATTCTTCGATAATAAAAAACAACAATGTCAACATAAAGCACGGGAAATCATTGTGATAAAACACAGAAGCTGTGCTTTCCAGGTAGAAGATTCAAAAGGTGAAGAAAAACATTTCACAAATTCTGATTAAGAGCAGACAAGTAATCAAAGAAAAGCTTGGTGTTTTAACAGAAAGGAGAGCAAACTGCCTTCTATTGGAACTAAAGGTCACTTTTTAAACCTTATATACAAATACTTTAGACCCATGTAGGCCAATATTTGTCTCAGGTCCACTCAATGATCAAGGAGTAACAGGAGCATGGTAACCTGTTGGGCTTCTACTTACAAATGCAGAAGCACAGAATTAGGATCACAGAGTTGTAAAACAGGAGCTTTCATCCCAAAGCAAAATTTCTCTTCTGTATCAAGAAGGGCTGTTAACAACCTATTCCATTTGTCATTGGGATCACAATGCTCATTCCATTTACTGGGAAAGAATTCCCTTCTTCCCTGACCAAAACCGCACTCTGCCAAGACATTTTAACTTCCGAGTTACATGAGTATGATTCTTCAATCAAGGCTACTCACTTCTGCCAACTATTGTCCTTGGAAATCCAATTGCTTACAATAATTGAGCTTGCCAGAGGCCACCAAATATGACACTGTTAATCATTTTCTTCTTTCAGAAGGTTTTCTCTGTTCTCTTCTCTCCTCTGAGTAGCTGCCCAAAAAGAAACTTCAAAGCAACTCTACACAATTCCCTTTTCCTTTATTCTTTATATTTTATTGTGTTATCCCTTTACTTCTCATTCTGACATGTCCTTCTCTGTACAGAGAATTCAAGAGTGTGGGCTTCTAGGTCAGCCAACTAAAATTTCAATTCTAGCTCAATTGTGCTCAGTAGTTATATAATATTGGAAAATAATGATTATAATAATAAGAATAGAGGGGCCGGTGCCATGGCACAGTAGGTTAATCCTCTGCCTGCGGCTCCAGCATCCCATATGGATGCTGATTCTCTCAGGTGCTCCTCTTCCAATCCAGCTCTCTGCTATGGCCGGGGAAAGCAGCAGAGGATGGCCCAAGTGCTTGGGCTCCTGCAACTGCATGGGAGACTGGGAAGAAGCACCTGGCTCCTGGCTTCTGATCAGCTCAGCTCAGGCCATTGTGCCATTTGGGGAGTGAACCAGCAGACAGAAGACTTCTCTCTCTGTCTCTCTCTCTCACCGTCTGTAACTCTACCTCTCAAAAAAAAAAAAAAAATTAAAAAAAATAGTAAGAATAGAAATCAAGATAACGTTAGAGCCAGGTATTACTCTAAGTACTTTATATTTATCAACTCATTTAATTCCCACATCAAACTGTTAGATAAATCCTATTACTAATCTCACTTTACATGTGAGAAAACCAAACAGAGAGATTAAGGAACTCTTTCAAGGCCACACAGATTGTAAATTCTCAGCTAAAACTCAAACTCAGACAGACATTCTGGTGAGGAGTTCATGCTTTTAATCACATTTCATTCTTTTTGGCCTTTCTAGGTTTCAGTTTGGTAGCTGACAACATAATACGTAACAAATACTAGCATTCTTGGTAACACAGATGTGTGCCTTTTATCATGTTTTCATAATTTCTTATTTGGACTATTGAATTAATTTGCATTAGTCTTATTGCATGTGTCTAGGTTAATCCTCCTTGCATTGCTTTCAAGTATATGTTTTAAAAGGAAAAGAGCCAACCATGTCATCTACTTATAATAAAAAATTAATAACTTCATTTACCAAAAATGGGAATGCATAGCATAATATTCAAGGGCTTAGTTATCTGGGTCCAGAATCATTCATTTTCTTGCTCCATATTTGTCATTCCACATTCCTCACTCATTCTACCCTTGCCTGGTTCCTAACTATGCCCAAAACTTACTGATTCAAATGACTCCATAGATTTTACATTTTAGTATAAGCTTAGCAGAATTACCTCATTGTGCTGGAATGATCGGCAGGTAGGACCAGACCAACTTGATTTGTAAATAATCAAGAGGTAAGAGAGCCTCTGGGTAAAACCTTTTATTCGTGTGTGGATTCCAGGTAAGACATGGGAAGTCAGGAACGTGGAGAGTGCAATGGGGGTTCAGGTACCAGGTACTGGGACTGAAGCCCAGAGATGGCAGTCAGCGGAAGCTCAAGGGACTTCCTCATGGGAGGCTTAGGGCCTCTGCCCTGCACCCTGCAACCTGCTAATACCAGGTTAACCAACACTGGGAGCAGGCACTGTCCTAGTTCAGAATCAATTGCAAGGCAGCTCCAGAAGCAGAGATAAGGCAACAGGATAACGCTTCATTGGGTACCTGAGGAGTGGGAGCACTAGGAGAGAGTCTCTTAGGGGACAGAGGGAATTCAAGAGGAATTCAGGAGGTGGCTGCTGCTTTCCTACAGTGTGACACACTGCAGGGGTCCAGACCTTGTGGCTCTCTGGCCAAGAGATAAACACTCTGCAGCTGGATGTGGAGGGTGGGATTAGAGGCCAGGACACAGACCAGTGAAATATGAATAATTATGCTCCATGTGCACACATGCATAGCACTAATGGGACAAGTATATTATTTACAGTTTACTGTGTGATGCATTCTACCACTGATCTGGCCACACATTACATTTAAGAATTTTTGTATCTGAGCCAGTGCTCTGGCACAGTAGGCTAAGCCTCAACCTGCAGTGCTGGCATCCCGTATGAGTACCAGTTCATGTCCCTGCTGCTCCTCTTCTGATCCAGCTCTCTGCTATGGCCTGGGAAAGCAGTGGAGGATGGCCCAAGTCCTTGGGCCCCTGCACCCACATGGGAGACCGAGAAGAAGTTCCTGGCTCCTGGCTTCTGGCTTCTGATCAGCTCAGCTCCGGCCATTGCGGCCTTTTGGGAAGTTAATCAGCAGATTGAAGACCTTCCTCTTTCTTTGTCTCTCTGTAACTCTACCTCTCAAATAAATAAATAAAATCTTTAAAAATTGTTGTAACTTTACACTTAAGAACTGTTGATCTCCAAAATTTGCTGTCACCTTCTGGGAAGTATCCCAACATATCCCAGGTTTTCCTCTGTGCTTTCTGGAAGTAGAAAGAAGAGGGGACCCAATGCCAGCAGGAGACCAAGCTTAAGTTCTGTATGCCAGAGTGTGAGTCTCAGGACTGAAAAGTGATTGATCTTGACTTATGGCAGCCTCCAGCGGTACATTGTGAAGGCTGAAAGACACCAACATCTGCGGTGATACAATTCCCAGGTCTGAAAATTAGAGCCTTATAGAAAGTGTTTTGTCTTTTCCAAGACACCCACGGACGATTCACCCTTCCACTCCACCTCTCAATGGCCCTGCAGTTCCACGTCATCCAGTGGTGACTCACTGTGCCCCATTTCTGCTTGAGCACATCACCAGCAACTATCAGTGAATGTGTCATGATTTCCTGCATGATATCTCTTCTGCAGCAATGCTAAAACATGCGCCTGTGCAAAACTTCTCAATTGCAAGCAGCCACGTAGGGCACCAGCCAGGGGTCTGGCATTTGACCTTTGAGTCCATCCCTAGGCAGCAAAGTGTCTTTAATAGAGATTGTAGAAAACCTTCTATTTATTTTATGGCTTTGTTTCATGTAAAGAAACATTGGAATTTAACAGATATGAGCTCTTATCAGTGTGCAGTATGGGAGAAGGTCCGATAAGCGACTATCTTAAGATTCTAACCAACCTACTCCCTTAACCTCAGTGTAGACCTCTGTTCCACAATTCCCTTACTTCAGACATCATAAAACTTGAATTTACTTAATTATCAATGAAAAATAAGGTTATTTCTGCTTACTTATGACATTTAATCTCGTATCATACAGTTGTGAAAGTAAGCCATTAGCAGACTATCAACCAATACTGTAATGGTTCATCTGAACTGTCACCAAAGATGTCACCATTCTAGCAATGTAGCCATGCCTTTTGATACAAACCCTAGATATCTGTGAATACGCTTTGAGGAGATTCTAACCAGAATCTGTGGCATATGCTCTAATAAGAAAATGAGGCTAGCAAGTATGCTATCTACAAGACACTTTGAAATTTATCTATTGTTTATACCCCTTGTCTATACTCTTGAAAAACATTGCTTTTTCTACTTACCACTTACTGAATTTTTTATTTAGTGGAGGACTGAGCTTATGATTATAAAGTAAACTTAAAGTATGTCATTGTAAAAATTACAAGAAAAGGGGCCGGCGCCACGGTTCAATAGGCTAATCCTCCACCTTGCGGCGCTGGCACACCAGGTTCTAGTCTCAGTCGGGGAGCCGGATTCTGTCCCGGTTGCCCCTCTTCCAGGCCAGCTCTCTGCTGTGGCCAGGGAGTGCAGTGGAGGATGGCCCAAGTACTTGGGCCCTGCACCCCATGGGAGACCAGGAGAAGCACCTGGCTCCTGCCATCGGATCAGCGCGGTGTGCCGGCCGCAGCGCGCCAGCCGCGGCGGCCATTGGAGGGTGAACCAACGGCAAAAAGGAAGACCTTTCTCTCTGTCTCTCTCTCTTTCACTGTCCACTCAGCCTGTCCAAAAAAAAAAAAAAAAAAAATTACAAGAAAGGAAGCAGGAGAAAGGTGGGAGTGGGGGAGGGTAGAGTGGGAATTATCATTGTCCTCTTAAAACTGTATTAGGAATAATAAGAAATTTGTTTCCTTTATATAAATACAATCTAAAATAAAAAAGGAAAACTATAGAGAACCAAATAAATAATTTCCCTGCCTTAAAAATTATTTTTAAATATTAAAAACACATGTAAACCACATGGGCAAATTAAAAGTTCTCTGCATTCTAGAATTTCATTTATATGTGATTCGAAAAAAAAAAAACCCTAAATTTACTGCTTCAAACTAAGCAATGTGCACAAAAGGAAAAATATGATACATACATACATGTAAAGCAATTGCCAAATTGTGTGTGTGTGTGTATATATATATATATATATAATACATGTATATATAGCCCCAGATTTATTTCATCGAGAGATAATGAAATAAAATTCAGAAATCTAAGAGATTCCATTGAGCTAGGAAAAATAATACTCTATTTTCTGAAAAGATGTCAATCTTCCCTTTAATATCCCAATTTTGGTCTCATGATGGGCTTTTTATTTTATTTTATTTTTACTTTTAAAAATTTTTTTGACAGGCAGAGTGGACAGTGAGATAGAGAGAGACAGAGAGAAAGGTCTTCCTTTTCCGTTGGTTCACCCTCCAATGGCCACTGCGGCCGGTGCGCTGTGGCCTGTGCACCGCGCTGATCTGAAGGCAGGAGCCAGGTGCTTCTCCTGGTCTCCCATGCGGGGCGGGTGCAGGGCCCAAGGACTTGGGCCATCCTCCACTGCACTCCCGGGCCACAGCAGAGAGCTGGACAGGAAGAGGAGCGACCAGGACAGAACCCAGTGTGCTGGCACTTGCAGGCGGAGGATTAGCCTATTGAGCCACGGCGCCAGCCTCATGATGGGCCTCACAAGGTCACATCACTTCTCTGTGGGGACAACTATTCTTTATACTGGCTAGGAGGAGCCAAAGCATATAACGGCAACCAGAATAATTAATTATGGCTCCATGAATCGAAACAGTAACCCAAGCATTCAAGATACCTCCTCAAGTACACTCTTGCATTCAAGAAGAGCAACACAAGGCCGGCGCCGTGGCTCAACAGGCTAATCCTCCGCCTTGCGGCGCCGGCACACCGGGTTCTAGTCCCTGTCGGGGCACCGATCCTGTCCCGGTTGCCCCTCTTCCAGGCCAGCTCTCTGCTGTGGCCAGGGAGTGCAGTGGAGGATGGCCCAAGTGCTTGGGCCCTGCACCCCATGGGAGACCAGGAGAAGCACCTGGCTCCTGCCTTCAGATCAGCGTGGTGCGCCGGCCGCAGCACGCCGGCCGCGGCGGCCATTGGAGGGTGAACCAACGGCAAAGGAAGACCTTTCTCTCTGTCTCTCTCTCACTGTCCACTCTGCCTGTCCAAAAAAAAAAAAAAAAAAAAAAAAAAAAAAAGAAGAGCAACACAGTCTAAAAAATACTCACAGGAAAGATACATTTTAGGAACAGAGGGAAATTTAACTTGCAAGTTTCTAGAATGCTGATTTACTCCAACATAGGAGCAAATCACTTTATCTAATATGTAAATCAGGTGAAATGTCATTTTCTCTGTGAGTGAAGAGACAAAGAAAACTGAAGGGGAAAGATGGCCGTGGCTTCCACGTCAGTCAGCAAGGGTAGGGCTGAGAGACCAATGGGAGCTTCTGGTTAGGCCAAGGGTCTGAGCCAGGCCGGTCATGGAAGTGAGTCCTCAGTGAGCCTGAGAAAGACCCAACCTCACCCCTGTCCTGGCCACTTGCAGTCTAAAACTTTCAAGTGAGGAAACAGACCCCCTTGCAGGCCTAGAGGCAGGTTAGACAACCACCCCAAGGCATGGTCCAAACCCCAGCTGCCCAAGCCCACATGCCGTATCAGCGACAGTTTGGGTCCCAGCTGCTCCACTTCTGGTCCAGCTCCCTGCTAATGCACTCCCTGGGAGGCAGCAGATGATGGGTCAAGTACTTGAGATTCTGCCACTCTCATGGGACACTCAAGTGGAACACCGGGAATTTGGCATGGCCCAGCTCTAAGTATGTTCTCTCTCTTTCCAAATACGTTAACATTTTTTAAATGTCCGCCTAATGAATTCCGGCACATGCAGGTGTACCTGTACCTGTACATTATTACTACAGCCAATGTATCAAACATTTCCATCACTTCTAAAAATTTCCTTGTCATCACATGTTGCATGTATGTGTGTGTGTGTGTGTGTGTGATGTGGGATTTTACTGGTTTTGGGGGTTTTCCTTTAATAACAAGATATTAAATGTGTGCAATTTTTCACATGTCAATCGCAACTCAACAAAGCTAAAAAATGACAATAAACATAGACTATCAGCTGAACTCTGCAGTGGACATATAAAGTGACATGGTTCATTTTCATTCTGATGTCAACCTTATGTCAGCAGGGACTTCTGGCAAACAGTTCATGTTCAAGCAAGAGTCTCCAATGCCCCATTTGAGTAGCACTCTGCCAGATATATGGTATTTAAAATAAAACCTAAAACATCAGTCTAGGAAGATCCAAAACTGGACTAAAGAATACGAGTGTTTGTGCAAAATGTTCAGAGTATCTTTAATTCCTTAGATGTTTTTCAATCAATACAAAAGCTAGTATCTATTCATTATATGTAATATCTAAGACATTATAATAGAAGCAAGGAAGGGGATTTAAAATTTCAGGTCTCTATGGACTTTGGTAAGTTTATTATCTGAGTGGAGAGAGAAACTCCCGCAGATGTAACCCACAATACATGGGCACTGATGGTAGAAGTGAAATAAGTCATGTAGGTGAATCGTGTCGCTGAGGGAGGAATCTGTGGGGTGACGTGCAAAGGCATCATGGTACAGGCAAAGCACCAGCAGATCCTGGGGTTACAAAATGCTCCAATGGTCTGAGAAGATGTAGGGGCAGACAACAACGAGCACATTCCTGAGGCAATGAGGGAAAGTGATGCAATGGGCCGCAGAATTGGAAAGGAAGACCAGGAAGACTAGGAGAGTGGATGCTCCCTCAGGGGAATGAGGCACAGATGCTTACCAAGCATCCTGGCTTTCTTGAAGGAATGCTTTTCATTGCTGAAGGCAGGATGTCTAAAAAAGGAAGCCAAGGCTTGATTGGGAACGCGGCTTTCCATTTTTAGTATGCAGGAGCGCACGCTTCTGCATAATGCTGACTTTGCACGAATTGTTCTGACACCCTGCAGAGTTCGTTTTAATTTATGTATGAAGGGTGCGATAGCTTATGTATGAACACCTTCTTACAAGTCCTATACTAGTATAGAATGTGTCTAATAGCCTCTAGAAGTATCTGGTCTTGAGTTTAGACATTAGTCAAAATGATTTTTCTTGAGAAAGTTTTCCATGGAGTATCCAGGAAGATATTCCAGAAAAATTCAGTTTCCATTATATTTTCCAAACTTTATGTGGCAGATTTAAGTTGAAAAACTCCAACCACATACATCTGTTACCGGAGGGCAAATACCTCTTTAAGACTGACTTTACTGTTTCTTCTCCTTGGAGCTCATTTTTCATACTTTAATTTTCTTTAATTTTTCTTTTAAGATTTATTTTATTTATTTGAAAGTCAGAGTTACACAGAAAGAGGAGAGGCAGTGTGGGGCATGAGCGCGGCCAGGCCAGGCCAGGCCCGGGGGCTTCGCATGCGCAGCTGCTCCAGCGTGCCCCCGCCCGAGCTGCGTGGAACGAAGCCACGCGGAGCCAAGTAAGATGGCGCCCAGAGGAAGTAAGATGGGCGGAATCCAAAGTTGTTTACCACTAAAACTAACTGGCTGCGCAACATCAGGGGAGGTAACAAAACTAGTAGCAAGTGTATAGACATAGGGCTAGTCCTATAGAAATCCCCCTGTAAGGTGATTTTTTAAGTGATTGGTTGGTCCTTAGCCCTGCCCCAATGACTCTGCAGTTTTGTGTTATAAAAGGTACTATTATACAGAAGGTGACTGAGTCCTTGCTAGACTTGGCTCCCCGCTGCGTCTGATTGTCTCCGGGACCAGGAGGCTGGGGAACGGGCGAGCGGCGCGCTTACCTTTCCTCGGACCCAGTCCATCCTTGTACGGGTGGACTAAGACCCAACATCTGGCGCCCAACGTGGGGCATGAACAGTTACTTTTCGGCCGAGGCTAAGCGGTCTCTCAGGGTAAGTGAAAACCTTAGTATGGTTTATGCAGTTTCGTCCCAAAAGGACCTGGCCTTAAAGGCCTTAGGCTATATGTTAAAAAGTGTCTGGGTAGCTGTCATAACCTTGGCCCTTTGGATTCAGATGGCCAATCTCTTTTCTTGGAACACTTGGTCATGGGTGGAAAAACTCACCCTTAAGAGGGAGAGACACTTTGATATCGCCCTTAAAGCATCCTTCCACCCAGACGCTATAACCCTAGCTTCGGAGGGTGAGAGGGAGAAAGAGGAAGTGGAGGACTTGGGAGAGCCTAAAGCCTCAGAGGAAGATGACGGGGAGAGAAAATGGGCTAAGTTTGATCAGGAATGCAGAGAGCCTGTGGAGGCACGAACTGTTGAGGTAAAAACAAAAGTAAAAATCGTCCCGCCTAGCCCATCCACCCTAGAAGGGCCGGGACCACCCCCATACCTCCCCGGGGCAGAGGCAGCCTCCCCCTATGTAGAGCCATGGAGGGAGCTTTGTGATCGGGGCACTTATGATTGCCCAGGAGGGGAGAGGAGAAATGAGGCGACCTTTGCGGAAGCTTATCCGGTGGACATAAAGCAGCATAGGGAAGTGAACTCTGGGCCAGGGAACCTGCTGCCTCAGGCCTACCCTGTTAATTTAGCTCCAGGCGGCAACAGAGCTCTGGAGTGGTATCTCTGGGAAGCGAAGGACTTAAAAGGAGCTTCTCAAGGCAGTGGTGGAAGACGGGCCAAATTCCCCCTGGGCACAAACCCTGCTGCAAGATATAGCCTATCACCCATGCGTCCCCAAGGACTGGTTGGACATGGCCAAGGCAGTCCTCACAAGTTCACAGTTCATAAAGTGGTGCGCCTTCTTTAAGGAGGAGTGCTGGGTGAGAGCCAAGCTAACCCAGCAGCCCAGCCAGCTATCCCTATTACATATGCTATGCTGGCTGGGATGGGGGAAGGGTTCTCTACGGGGATCCAGCAAGCTGTGCTGCCTGCTCCGTACTGTGAACAAGTGAGGCAGGCAGGACTTAATGCTTGGTACAAGCTGGATGAGGGGCCCACTGAATCTCCCATCGCGGGGGTGCGACAAAAGCTGGGAGAGTCATTGCCAAATTTTGTAGTTAGGGTCGAACACAGTCTCCGTTGTAAGTTGCTGGCTGGGGACCTTCGGGATCAGTTTGTTAAAATGCTTGTTTGGGAAGAAATGAATGCTAATCATCTGAAGGCCTGCGCTGGCCTGAGGGCGGCTCATAAATCCCCAGAGGCAGTTAAAACTAAGGTGGAACTTTCAGATGTGGTGGCAACCCCTAAAAGCCCAACACTGCCTCAACGCACTGCGCCTCCAATTCCGCCCATGTGGCCTCCCCTTTATGGTTATTCCCCTCCCTTAAATCGCCCGCCGCCATCTTGTAAACAGCGTGCCTACCCAACCCCACAGCCAGTCCTATTAGGCCCCGACGTGCACAGTCTTCCCTGTAAATGGGGGACCACGGCTTTTCTCTGCACTCTCTTCCAGTCAGTGTAGCCTGTTGCACCCGTGCAGGCCACAGCCAGATACTCTAGGGAGACTAGTCCTTGGGCTGCTTTTTTCCTCTCCATTTACAATTCAATACTGTCCTCACTAGGAGGGGGAAAAAAAAAATGCCTTTGGCTACCACTGGCCTTACCTAAAAGAACAAAAACCTCAATCCATTAACCCTTTCCAACCTAATGAGTCTTTATTTGCAGTTAATAAGACTTTTTCTCCAGCACTACGGAAGTCTCTCATTCTCTGCCGCTTTGTTTCAGATATGTTTCCCTGTCCTAAGCAATGGGCTCCCATGCTGATGACCAGCTCTTTTCTGTGCTGCTGTAACTTATCTGAGAGTTTGTGTCTTGAAGGTTTCGTGTTTTATTGGATTTGTCTGTCTTTAATGTTTGAGTGATTACCTAACTCTGATCAGATCTACCCCACAGCTTTGATTAAAATACTCAGGTTATACGTGCTAGTTTTTGGCTGAGTGGTTTGACTCTCTAACAGTTTAAATTCTCAAATGGAGTCTAACAACTTTGGGACTTCCAGTAGGATCCCTGGAACTCTCAAAGGATGGGGCTCTAAATTTGTTAAAGTAACAACTGTTTGAGTCAATTCAAATTATGCAAAGTATATTAACATGTTGTGAATAATGTCAGACCTGTGCTGTATTCATGTTTTTGCTTTCCAGCTAGAGTGGTCTTATAAAAGTGAGAGTAAATTCTGTGTATACAAGCCCTTCTGTATTCATGTTTTTGCTTTCCAGCTAGAGTGGTCTTATAAAAGTGAGAGTAAATTCTGTGTATACAAGCCCTTATATTGTTAACTAAAGTAAGCCAATACAGATTGGTTCAGAAAATTAAGTTAATGCCAAAGCCCTTCGGTTTGCTTGGTAGCTCACTTGCTCGGTTTTATGCTTTAAATTTGTTTCTCTTAACGATAAAGATCTTTTCAAAGTTGTAAACATGTACTAGTGTCCATGTTTGCTGTCCAGGATGAGTTAATGGTGTGGTATTCATTAATAACTCAGTGTCTTATGTATGGTGTACTTTTCACATCTTAAATTCGATAAGAGAGTTAGCATGTATTCTCATAGATTGTCCATACATGACAATTCAAAACTATGTAAAAGTAACTACAGGTATAAAGTTTCAAAAGGTGTGAGCAAGTCATAAAAGGTTTTAAAAGGTTTACAACTTTAAAATTGTTTACAGAGTTTTCTTTAAGTTGAGTGCTAATGCCAAAATTACATTGACCTAAAGTTGAAGTAAAAAAATGTGCACTAATGTTAGTAAATATCTGGAACTGGTCTAAGTCGTAAATCTTGAAATCTGTTTTTGGAAAAACTGTAACGTCTCTTTTTAACAGTGTCTGCTTAATGGGTTACTCTGCCATTTCTAAAGTTAGGTCCTTTTTAGCTCTGTTAAATAGTTCTGAGTTATGTGCGAATTTTGTGTGCTAACTCTTATGTTCAAGGTGTTTATTTCTGGTTTCCAAGGTAATCTAGTGTATACTGTCTCTGTTAAGTTCAAATTAATAAAAAACATTGTTAAATATCGTTATAATTAGATCTACTCTAAAAGTGTTAAGATCACCCTGTCTAATGAAGGGTTATCATTTCAGGATGTTAAAAAATTCTACTCTAAGTTCTGTTGGCACCTTTAACAAACTTTCTAAAAATCAAAGTTCTAAATTCTCTAAACTTTTGGTATCTTCAAAAGGGCCCCTGGAGATATCAAAAGATATATCTCTCATCTTACAGAGATAATAACCAATTGAAATGTTTAAAAGTGCTGCCAAGACGTAAAATGATTCAACACTCTACTAAAATTCCTTACAACCCACAGAAACAGGCTATGGTGAAAAAAAAACCATCAATGCCTCAAAAAACAGTTATTAAAACAAAAAGGGGGAGTGGCTACCCCCCATCTACAGTTACATAAGGCCTTGTTTACCATCAATATTTTAAATTTTTCAAAAGGGTCAAGGGAGTCAAGGTTCCAAAAACATTGGGGACATTTAAGCCCTAAACCACAGATGCTCGTTAGATGGAGAGACCCTCTCACTCGACTCTGGAGAGGGCCTGACCCGCTGATTCAGTTGGGAAGAGGATTTGACTGTGTGTTCCCCATAGGGGAGTTGACTCCAATTTGAATACCGGCCAGAAATATCAGGCCTATGCCCGATGCAAGTAACAACCCACCCAGGGAGCATTTTGCCCCTGAGGGAGATCCCCTTGTCTTTCCTCTTCCAGAAACGGATGGAGATCGAAATCAAAAGGCAGGCGATGATGTGGACATTACTCTTCGCTGTGATCCTGACAAGAAGTGCCCAGCCCAGTGACGGGGGATTCGATGACCCAAACGAGATCATCAAAACACTTCAGGAGGACCTAAAAAAGATGAAGAGAACTCCAAGAAAGCCTCTTTTGGACGAGCCTTAATGGACTCTTGCCCTACCTCTTCTCTCTTCTTGGACTGCTTCTTGCCCTGCTTTTAATCCTTGCTATTGGCCCATGCATAACGAATAGGCTTATACAGTTTATACAACAGCGCATAGAGGCAACAAGGGTAAGACAGGTTGAGGTTCATTACCAGAGCCTGCTAGCCACAGAGGGCTACGATCCCCTGAACTGGGGAAGTGCCCCCGGTGCTCTCCACATTGCCAATGACGGGTAAGATTCCGGATACACCGGAACAACCTAAGACAGGTGGTGGAGAAAGCTCACCCCACTCCCATAATTACAAGTCACGCGACACCCCAAGACGGGTAAAGCACCCAGCGTCCTGCACCAACCTAAGACAGGGCTCATGGCCAAGCTGCCTGGGTTACCAATGACGGGTAAGGGCAAGGACGGCTGGGGGCAACCTAAGACAGGGATCGCGTGCTAAAACAAAAAGGGGGAATCTGTGGGGCATGAGCGCGGCCAGGCCAGGCCAGGCCCGGGGGCTCCGCATGCGCAGCTGCTCCAGGGTGCCCCCGCCCGAGCTGCGTGGAACGAAGCCACGCGGAGCCAAGTAAGATGGCGCCCAGAGGAAGTAAGATGGGCGGAATCCAAAGTTGTTTACCACTAAAACTAACTGGCTGCGCAACATCAGGGGAGGTAACAAAACTAGTAGCAAGTGTATAGACATAGGGCTAGTCCTATAGAAATCCCCCTGTAAGGTGATTTTTTAAGTGATTGGTTGGTCCTTAGCCCTGCCCCAATGACTCTGCAGTTTTGTGTTATAAAAGGTACTATTATACAGAAGGTGACTGAGTCCTTGCTAGACTTGGCTCCCCGCTGCGTCTGATTGTCTCCGGGACCAGGAGGCTGGGGAACGGGCGAGCGGCGCGCTTACCTTTCCTCGGACCCAGTCCATCCTTGTACGGGTGGACTAAGACCCAACAAGGCAGAGAGAGAGAGAGAGAGAGAGAGAGAGAGAAAGGTCTTCCATCCAATGGTTCGCTCCCCAATTGGCCACAATGGCCAGAATTGTGCTGATCTGAAGCCAGGAGCCAGGAGCCAGGAGCTTCTTGTGGGTCTCCCAAGTGGGCGCAGGGGCCCAAGGACTTGGGCCATCTTCTATTGCTTTCCCAGGCCATAGCAGAACTGGATCAGAAGTGGAGCAGCTAGGTCTCAAACTGGCGCCCATATGGGATGCTGGCACTTCAGGCCAGGGCGTTAAGCCACTGCGCCACAGTGCCGGCTCCTCTCATACTTTATTTTTTACAAATTTTTTTGTTTTTATTTACTTCTACAAAATGCTAAACACATGAATCTATATATCTGAACTAAGAAAAGGCAATAGTAGAAGATGAGACTTGCTTTATCTTTGCATGTTGAAGTTCCAATGCCTTAATTGTCTTAACTGAGAAGGGGCCCGTTCAGGGAATATATATACCTTTATCTTTTTGCAACTCATGTAGTGTAAGAAAAATGTATTATTCTCCACAGACAAATCTCTGTGAGTGACTCATAATAATTGATTGAAAGATTTAATAACCTGGACTATTTCATGGGGGGAGCGACACCTGCCAGAAAACCCATTAACACAGCAATAATTCACCAAATTTTAGAAAATGGTTAAGGTGAAATCAAGATGGGACATATTTGAATAAACAGATATTTCTCTAAAGTTCCCAAGTGCATTTGCACCTAATTCTTACCAGTACTTATTTTTCTATTAGTCGTCTACCATTCTTGCATAATTGGGGTAAACTGAAAACTAAACCTGAAGAATTTGTTCAAGAGAGCAACAAACATAAAATCACATGTAGTGGATAGAGACACCTGGGCAGAGTTGCAGGCAGTGTGATAATGAGGAGTCTGAAGGCATGCGCTTGCAGCAGTTTGAGGAGAGAAAATATTTTCAGGACAAAACACAGAGAGGAAAAAGAGAAGAGGATGGCAGTCAGAATCCTGGTATCTGAGCACAGAGAGGCATGATGGCTTGCTAGTGTTTTACCAGATTTAAGGAGCTGATGGGTTCAGATGAAGTCAGAACTGCTGGGGTACAGAGGTGACTTTGCTCCTTAGGGGGAGGCCTAGCCTTCCTGGGAGCACTGACAGCCAGGAGCTCTCGTAATGGCCTAAGTAAAAGCACTTGTTCATTTAAAGGTATGGCGTGTACTGTCTGCATGTGTGCATTTCCCCTGAAGAAATAGCTTACTGCCTCAATTTCCAGCACTTTTAGTATCATCTTATTGTTTAACTCCAGGCACAAATTTTTTTGATTCAGAGTTCTGGGTGCAACCTTCCACCAAATTATGACATGGCCTTCTTTCCTACATTTTTGTTGTCAATGATGAGTTTCCCTTTGCCTGCAAAGAAATTTCTTCTACAAGCAATTGCCTTCCCGTAAGATGGAATAACGCATGTGACAGCTTCTCGTTGCCCTATCTTTAATTTATTTTATTCACTGAAGTTGCAGAGATTAAAATCAACTCCCCTGATGCATCTGTAGACTTTCATAGAATTGTTTGAATTCAGTATTAATTAATATGCCACTAACTAGGTTCCTTTTTTTTTTACCCTGACACTGTATGATATTAAATACTTTTAAAATTTTAGTTGTTCTTAGCAATTTACACTGTTTGAAAAGAATATATAGTGACATGGAAAGCAGATGTCAAATCCACAGCTGATTTAACTCAATGCATTCCAAATCACAATTAAGTTTCCATGAATAGATCAGAATTGTCAACTAGAAGATTTCTGTCATCATTATTATAGTAACAGAAGTTCTATCACAGTGTTTGTCAAAAAATTTCATAGAAAATACTATTTGACATGCTCAAGTCCCATTCCTGTGGGAGAGATCTTACTGTGTGTGGAAACGAAGCTAGATACCCTATAAAACCTGTTGCAGAGAAGCTGGGGTAAGATTATGATACTGTGTGATCTGTTCTTGGGACAGGAAAGAAAAATAAGCATAATAAAGCTAAGAAATGGATTTCCAATGTTTAAACCATACTCAGTGTTTTTTGTATTCTATAGATCACTCAATCTTTTCCTTTTTTTTTTTTTTTAATTTTTGACAGGCAGAGTTAGACAGTAAGAGAGAGAGACAGAGAAAGGTCTTCCTTCCATTAGTTCACCCCTGAAATGGCTGCTATGGCCGGCACACTGCGCCGATCCGAAGCCAGAGCCAGGTGCTTCCTCCTGGTCTCCCATGTGGGTGCAGGGCCCAAGCACTTGGGCCATCTTCCACTGCCCTCCCGGGCCACAGCAGAGAGCTGGACTGGAAGAAGAGCAACTGGGACAGAATCTGGTGTCCCAATAGGGATTAGAACCTGGGGTGCCACAGGTAGAGGATTAGCCTAGTGAGCCGTGGCGCTGGCCAGCTAGATCACCCAATCTTTACATTCAGAATGTCTATACTAGCCATTAATTCAGGTAAATTTCTTGTGAACGCCAATTTTGACTATTTAAGGCATGTGTTTACGGTTTTGTCTAGGAAAGCAGTAATGAAGACAAGTCATTTTATCTCTGTATTTTGGGAAAAGCAGCACTCAATTAGGTGATACTGGCTCTTTTATTTAAAGCATATGTGCATGTCTACTCCTGAGTGTGAGAGCAAGAACTCACGGCAGCACAGTGGGAACAGCACCTGCTTAGGTGACTTCTTTTTCACGCTCAAAAAGAAAAAGAAGAAAAAGAAGACCTTACAAAAATATTTGTTCTTCCTCAAATGGAGTAACGAATATTTCTTTTTTCCCAATAGCCTTCCATTTTATAGGTGCATAACCATAACTGTCACAGCTGAAATTTGCCAAACAGGTTAAGTACAGGGTGAGAGCATTGAGTGTTCCACAGATGAGGCTTACACAGATGTCTCAGGCACACTGAATTCTTTCTCCAGCAAATATGAAAGAATCATTCCTCATAATGTGCTACCTGAGCCCTATGTGCTAAATACAAACTATACTACTCCAGAAATTTTTGTAGTTATTAACCAAATAGTGTATTTCATTATAAACACAATTGATAACAAAATTTCTTCAAGGTACCATATTCGTGTTCAGTGATGAATATTTTGAAATAATTTCATATAATTTTCCATCATTAAAACAAATTAGAGGTTGGGATTTTATCAAAATGTTCAATTCTTATACATGTATAATTCCTATAATTTAAGCACCAACAAGTTTAAAAGAATGATAGCCATGTGTAGAACTTCAAAAATTGATTTGAAAATATCAAGTAAATACTCTGAACAGGAAGCTCATCAGTACCTCCCAGAGTCCTGGAAGCAGCTGCTTTTCTAAGAGAAAGGAAAACAGAGAGAAGCAGGTGTTGTTCTTTGTGTGATCCCTGGATGCTTTTGTATTCATAGCCTGGAGAAATTAAACGAGGAGCACTTTGTTCTAACTACTGGAAGACGGAAGACAGCTTGATGGAAATTTTGAGCAGACTCATCCCTAACTTCTTTCCCAACATCAGGGCAGTGGGATCCATTGGAAGTGGTCAGTGGGATGAAGGATACACACAGACATTACAGTATTCCAGTAGGTGTAACTGGTGAGTTAGACTTGGCCGGGTGTCCAGATGGGTCATTTCTATCCATTAGGTGAGATAGAAATGTACTGTGTCTCTACTGAAAATCCATCAGGTCATCAGTATGAATAATCGCTGCCCAGGTTTTCACACCGTCATTGAGGCACTGGGTAGCCAGTGGCTGAAGTTTATCTGTAAGTTGCGACCAGCAAAATCTTGGGGAGAAATCTCCATGCTTGGACTGTGAACAATTAATTTTAAAAGTGAATAAATCACAGGGTAACCATTCCTCACCAGAGCATATCCCTGGATGCTCAACTCCATGAACACAAGGTTCAACGTGTCATCACGCTGACTCAGCACTGCAATTACTGTGAACCCCGAGGAAGAGGCGGGGAGGAGCAGCAGCAATCTACTCTCTAACCTTATCGCCTAATGAAGATCATGCCATGTGGTTTTGAAAGTTACAAAACAGACATTGATTCTTGCCAGGTTTTTCTTCTTACAACAGAGCAAAGGGAGCTATGCCTTTGGCACAACTCTACACTGAATTTCAAAGACCTTGAGGGTGAAAGGAGTTTCTGTCCCTTCCGAGATGTGGATGACTGGTCCATCAGAGGATGCTGGGATTCGGGAGTATAGCTATCAACTGGTCACAGAATTCAGGGTTTCAAGGAGCATAGTGTTATCTTTTTCAGAGAGAGAGTATCACCCTGGTGGAGGAATAATCACACACACGGCCTCATTTTAAACTTGTCCTGGCATTCGGCTTCACAAACTATTCCTCTTCACTCAGTCCCAAGTGACAAATTGACTGGGGGGAATACAAGGGAGCACTGAAGAAATTTATCTCGAATTACTTTGGGGAATTGAATTTGTGGCTCAAGTGAGATAGGTAACCACTTCCATTTAACTGGCCATAAAGTGATACCAGATGGCATTGTGATACAAGTTCTTTACGATGACCTTTGGCAGGCTGCATAGGCTCCTGAGACATTCGAATTCACAATTAATGGCATTGCTTTCTTGTGAATTTTCCTGCAAACATTCTTTGTGAATTGGAGGACTCAAGAGGTCAGTTTCTTATCTAATAGTTTTTGTGTTTGTGTGTACACTTATTTCATCTGTTGGAGCAGGAACACCCAATGAATGATGACTTTGGGAAGGGGAGAGGAAATATTTATTACTTAATATTTAATAATAATAGTATATAGAAAGAATCTCATCTTTAGCTAGGCTTGCTGTGGTATCTGCATTTTCTAGTTAGGTGCAATATTTGAAAATTTAAGCAATTTCAGTAAACTTATTTTAAAAGGCTGTTTCCTCCCAAAGTGATTCTCTGATCCTATCGTATTGTGAAATAATGAAACAGATCGATGTAAATAAAACTGGATAGGGGCCAGCACTGTGGCATAGAGGGTAAGGCCTTCATCTCCAGTGCTAGCACCCCATAAGGGCACCAGTTAGAGTCCTGGCTGCTCCATTTCTGGTCCAGCTCTCTGCTAATGAGCCTGGGAAAGCAGTGGAAGATGGGTCAAGCCCTTGGGCTCCTGCACTCACAAGGGAGACCAGGAAGAAACTCTTGACTCCTAGCTTTGGCCTGACTCAACCCTAACCATTAGGCCATTTGGGTAGTGAACCAGCAGATGGGAGATTTCTCTCTTTGTATCTCTGCCTTTCAAACATATGGGACAAAAAAATCTTAGGTACAGATAAACTACTGTCAATTAAAGATAATATTTTTAAGAGAGCCTTTTTTAAGAATTGTTTCCAAATGGCTTTTCCAGAATTATAAAAAAATTACATGTAGATTTATTAAATTCAATTTACTGGAGTTGCTTCCAACATCTTTTCAGAGATACTATGTTAGAATTAAAAGTCTCCAACTTCTGAAATAAAGGTATTATCTTGGCCCATAATTAATTTAAAATCAGCCATATTTAATTTTTATTGCTTCCAAGTTTCGGTGAGGTGACCTATATTGTGCATTTATGTTTTGTAAGTATGACCATCTTTACTCCAGTCATCTTTTACAATAACTTTGCGAAGCATTTTTGCAAAACAACACAACTCCTGCCACTCAGGAAGACCCTGAAAGCCTAAAATCCCACAAAGATGAATCCACATTCAAAGTAAAAGGAAGAAGACGTAAGAAGGAAGAGATTGTATTGCTGTTTCAGAAAATAAAAGGCAAAAGATATGATTACTTTAAGAAAGCCACCGCTCAAGTTTCCGCAATGCAGACGTCAAAGAAACCGAGACAGCAAAGGAAGTCCTCTACAAGACAGAAAAAAAAAAAAAGACCCCAAAACTAACAAGCTTAGATGAAGGCTGAAACAGAAATTTACAAGGAATAGAAACAACCAACTAAATCAAGGCAATTAGCATGCAGTGCCACATATACATACTTTTTGTGGTGAGAACACTTTAAAATTCGACTTTGTTGGCAATTTTCAAGAATACAAGGCTTTGCTATTAACAAAGTATTGTGCTGCTGCTTTTACATATGGGAAATACAAAGCTAGACTACAGAACTCTAAGTTTGATCTTCATTTTCATTTTGTGAAATCAGAGTGGCCGCTGTGAAGTCACCACTTGTACATGCCTGGCATGATATTTTGCAACTCTACCATCTGAATTTCATAGTTGTGGGTGTATCTCAGAGTTCTGTGGAAAACCAGCTACTGCTGTGATCTTCGTAGAAACATTTTGTAAAAAGCTGTATTTTATATGGAAGTGAATATACAAATGATGCCTATTTCACTGGGAGATTTATTAAAGAGGAGTCTTTTACTTTATTTTTATCAAACAATGAGTGGACATGATTTAAAAAACTGAACACTACAGAGAAGCTTGCCATGGTAAGCCTCCTGTGCTGTCCTGATGACCCCAGCCTACGGCTGCTCTCAACAGGCAGCCATTTTATTGACTTTCTCTTTTTAATTCTTTTAGTGTGGCTGCCTACATGTTTGTAAATAATATTGCTGCGCTTCTTTTCTATTCATCACTGTTATATACACCTGAAGACCCTCTGCTCTGAAACGTAAAGGAAAGGTTAGTTGTTACAGCTGGGGAACAGGTAGTGAAAGATTTTATAAGACTCCAGGATTTATCAGAGACAGACTTTGTTCCCTCTCCAGGGCGTGAGGGGGCCAGATACCGTAGGCAGAATCAGCACGGAATGGTGATGGGGCAGGGTTTACGAGCAGTTTATAAAGGGGCAGCAATGAACAGGGGTTTTGTGTGTGTGGTCAGAGCAGAGCAGAGTGTTGCTGTCTTCGGGGCTTTCTGAGCCAGCACGCAGGTTGGGGCCAAGCTGGCTGCAGGTGTGGTTAACAGGCACTCAGGTGTTATTCTAGTAACTTTGTGGTTATTCTAGGAATTGACTGTGCCACTGTAGGTCGAGCTTCTGACCTAGGAAACAGCACAGTGTGGGAGGACCATGCAGTAACTTAGAAAACAGTTCTGGAGCTTACAATCAGATTATATTCACTTTCCCTTCTTCCTTTCTGCTTCGTTGCATCACTTTTTAAATCTCTTCAAATGTTTGCTGATTTATCTCTAAACTATGTGGCTGAAACTCTACTTCTCCCATTAACTGTATACAGTACCTCCTGTTTTCTATTTACTGGATTGTATAACGTGGTATCCTTGACATCCTAATAACTGGGAGGTACTTGGGAGCAGGATCCAAGATGGCTGAACAGTGAGAAGCCACAGTGTTCTCAGCCACAGGGAAGTACCAAACACACAACCCAAGGGTCACATCCCAGGGCAATGGCAGAACTTTTCCATGGAGAATGGAGAGAATAGAACAAAAACTCCATGAGGCAGTGAGGAGAGGACAGATCATGTGCCCCAGCCACTACAGTATCTACACAGCCAGGGGAGGGTGCCATCTTCCCAGGGTAAGCTGAGAGGATGCTGCCTCAGACTCTGCCACTGGCAGCTTTTGGGGAAAATTCCATCATCCCCATGGGCTCTGACTATGGCCTGGGGAGTTTGCAGGGGTCTGAACAGCTACTGTGCTCCATGAAAGGAAATGAAACTTAAGAATGTACTACACGTACAGCACAGAAAGACATTCTGACATCACAAAAATAGTAAGTCAGAAAACCACCTGGTAAAAGAACAAAGGAGATTCAAAACAAACAATAGGAATGGTCATGGAAAAACGGCAGAACCAACTCATTACTTATCAATAACCGTGTATGTAAATGGACCATATTCTCCAATTAAAAGATACAGACTGTCTGAATGGATTGGAAAAAAAGATCCCACTAGATGCTGTCTGTAAGAAATACATTTCACTAAAGATACACACATACTGAAAGTGAAAAGATGAAAAAACATATTTCATACATATGCAAATAAAAAAGGAGCAGGAATAGCTCTAGTCATATCAGACAAAATGATTTTAAAAGCTGTTAAAAGAGACAAAGGTCATGATGTAATGATTAAGATGTGACTACAGTCAATGTATATGCACCCAACACCAGGGTACCCAGTTTTGTAAAACAAATGTTAATGGATATAGAAGTAGAAATAAACTCCAATACAAGTTTGTGAACTCAAGAGGCTTCCATAGCCTTGGCAGCTCATAAGAGCCTCAAGTGATTACTAACATCATAAATAAGAGTGTCAATCGTTAAGTCAACCACAGGAGTCACTGTGCACCTACTCCCCATGTAGGATCTCTGCCCTTAATGTGTTGTACTATGCGAATTAATGGTAAAGCTACTACTCAAACAGTACTCTATACTTTGTGTGTCTGTGTGGGTGCAAACTGTTGAAATCTTTACTTACTATATACTAAATTGATCTTCTGATATAAAGAAAATTGAAAATGAATCTTGATGAAGAATGGGATGGGAGAGGGAGTGGGAGATGGGATGGTTGCAGGTGGGAGGGAGGTTATGGGGAGAAAAGCTGTATAATCCAAAAATTGTACTTTGGAAATTTATATTTATTAAATAAAAGTTGAAAAAAAGAAATATATCAGGAAAATAAAAATGCATTTCTCAGATCCAACCACCTGTTACAGAATTGGTGAGACCAGAGAAACTGGTAAGAATGGCCTGAGTCAAAAGAGCTAAAGCAAAGACGATGATGACTGTAACACTTCCTGAACATCATTTGGGTTTGGGTTAAAGTCATTTTACATTTTCTTATCATTTAGTGGGCGACTTGAGCATGAAGACTGCCTGTTGCCAAGACAAAAACAAAGCAAAGGAGAAGCTGGGTTAAGTCATCCAAGTGCCAGTAGGTCAGTATGCACCATTAAGCACAGGGGACTCCAAGTCCTTCCCATGGCTTGTAACTTCTTCCAATGCCTCAAGTCCCTCTCCTCCCCTTGCTCACTATCAGTTGCCATATTGGCATTCCTCTGGTATTTTGAACACTCAAAACTCTTTCTCACCTCATGGCCTCAGTGCCTGATTGCTCTCTTGTAGGGAACTCTCTTTCCCTACTCTACTTACACCTGACTAGTTTCTACTTACTCTTCAATAAGATCTTTCCAGACCCTACAATACAAACCACATCACTTCATTATTTTACAATACCCTGATATGTACATTTATAGCACTTGGCATACTTTGTAATTTTAAATTGGGTTGTATAACTACTATTTAAAGTTTATATTCTACTTAGATTGTCAGTTTCATGTCAGTTTCCATGCCTTGTTAAGAATATTAGTTATTTTGACCTATTGTTATTGATTAATTGCACAGATAATCAGTATGCATGTTCACAAGTCCATGTCAACTCTGGCGTCCTTAGCGCCTCCCCAACTGACTAAATGATCTGTGAGCAGCCTAATAATAAAATCTGTGTATTCTGGTAAAAAAAAAAAAGAATGGCCTGAGTAATTATAGTATAGTTGAGAAATGGGAGACACACTATATTCTTGAGATACTTGGATACTTGGTAGAAAAACGCTGTAACAGGAAATTCTTTTGCCAATAAATGGAGATAGTGATTCAAAAAAAGAAGAAAAAAAAAAGAAATAAATTTCAATACAAAGATAATGAGGGACTTCAAAATCCTACTTTCACCAGTGGACAGATTAACCAGGCAAAAAAAATGAGAAAAGAAACAATAGAACTAATCTACATTAAAGACTAAATGGACATACTAGATAGCTACAGAACATTTCATTTCACAGCTGCAGAATACACATTCTTTTTTTTTTTTTTGACAGGTAGAGTTATAGACAGTGAGAGAGAGACAGAGAGAGAGACAGAGAGAAAGGTCTTCCTTCCGTTGGTTCACTCCCCTAATGGCCGCTATGGCTAGTGCTGTGCCGATCCGAAGCCAGGAGCCAGGTGCTTCCTCCTGGTCTCCCATGCAGGTGCAGGGCCCAAGCACTTAGGCCATCCTCCACTGCACTCCTGGGCCACAGCAGAGAGCTGGACTGGAAGAGGAGCAACTGAGACTAGAACCTGGTACCCATATGGGATGCCGGTGCCACAGGCGGAGGATTAACCAAGGAGCCACGGCACCGGCCCCCAGAATACACATTCTTTTCATCAATGTATGAAACATTTTCTAGGATAGATGATGCAATAAGCCATAAAACAGTCAAAAAATTTTTAAAAGTGAAATCATATCATGTATCTTTTCTGACCACACTGTAAGAAAGCTATAAATTGACAACCAAAGAAACCCTAGAAAATATACAAATACATGGAGGTTGAACAACATGCTCATGAACGGAACACTGAGTCACAGAAGAAATCAAAATGGAAATAAAAAAATTCCTTGAAATGAATGAAAAAGAAAACACAGCAGTGTTAAGAGGAAAATTTATAGCAATAAGTGCCTATGTCAAAAAAAATTGGAAAATTATCAACAATCTAATGATGCATTTTAAAGACCCAGAAATATAGGAACAAACCAAAGCCCAAAGTAGTATAAGGAAAAAAAACCAAAATTACTGAAGAAATAAATAAGATCGAAATTAAAACTATTATACAAAGATCTGTGAAATGAAGAGCTTTTTTAAAAAAATTAAAATGACAAATCATTGGCCCAACAAACCAAAAAACAAAAAAAAAGGGTGAAGACACAAATTGATAAAATCAGTGATGGAGAGAGGGGATCTAAGATGACTGAACAGGGTATACCACACTGACTTCACCCCCTCTAGGATATGGAGAAAAAAAATAAGCAAAGAAAGGACAATATTTCCAGGGGGTGACTGACAGAAATTTTCAGTGGAGAAATGACAAAACAATGACCTCTGTGGGACAAAGGGGGAAGAGGACAGAGGCGTTGCTGCAGCCAGCCACGCAGCACATTCACATCCCGCGGCCTGCTGGGAGTCACAATCTTCTCAAGTCAAAGTAGGAAGAAGCTGCTGAATGTCTTGCCACCTGCAGCTTTAACTCACAGAGAATTCCACAGTCGCTTATTGACTTTACTCCAGCCTGTGGAGCGGACTGGGGTGGGAGCCAGGATTAGCCCTGCAAAGGGAAACCTCGCTGCCTCCCTCACCCCAGCAGTGTGCTGGACTGGGCTGTGAACAGTCATGCAGTAAATCTCTAGAGCTGCTACAGAAGCGATTACAGCCTGTGTCTGGCAACTTGCAGTGCAGAGAAAAGATGCCCTCAATCCTGAAACTGTGGGACTTTCTAGGCATTAGCCCCAGAGCCATGTTCACATATTCCACGTGATCCCTTAACTCCTGGAGGCCAAAACCAATAGCAGCCCATAAAAAATTCTACTCCTGCCCTGGGAGATGTGGATAATGACCCCACTAAACCCTGTAACATCAGCACTGTAACAATCAGTTCTAATTTATTCAATTCCACTGGAATCTGCAAGCTGGACCTCAGGAAGAACCTATCTGCATTCCACCTCTCTGGACTCAGATGTGCCAGATCAACATCTCTGGTACACCTTATAGTCACCGTGTATTATTAGAGCAGGGTTCAGTTCATATCTCCCAGTTCTAGGACTAGGGCTGTTGATGTTATAAGCCAGAATAACACTTATGCTGTCACAGCAGGACCTAGGGAAGCGCCCATCAATATCACACAGTCCTAGGGCCACATCAGTTTGGGCCACAAGCCCTATCACCACTCAGATGTTCAGCAGAACAACGGTACAGAACCCTTTGTCTCACTCAGCACCAAGAACCAGGTCCTGACTATCACAATTCCCAGGGTAACTGACACCAAACTTTCTGTGGACCAAAGATACACACTCTAGGAAACCCACATTCATCTCAAAATTGCACTTGTATCTCTATGAACTACAGCAGTCCAGATCTCTGTGCCACTTGCAGACACAACTGAAATTGATTAAAGCAAAAGAAATCACTAAGAAACTGTATGTCTGGGTTCACCTAGAACCAAAGCCAAAGCAACAAACCAAGTGATACCTTGCATAAACTCTTTTCCAACAAAATGTACTTCTGTACCAGATGCACAGACATCAATGTAGGGACACAGGAAAAACCTCCAAAAGAACACAACACTTCTCCAGAATTAGATCCTGAAATGAAGGAAATCTATGAAATGGAAGAAATGGAATTCAAAGTAATGACTATAAGGATGCAAGACAATACAGACAGATTAGAGAAATGAAGAAATCAATGGAGGGGAAGGAGGACAAGATGGCGGAATAGGAAGGGAGCACATTGACAATCCAGGAAAAGACAGTTTAATAAAAGTGGAGATACTGCAGTTTCATGGAAGAGTTAGGGAAGTAACAGCAGAGGAAACTTCCGGAACTTCTGGTTCATGGTGGACCTACATGGAGGGCACGGGTGCCTATGGCTTGGGACCCCAGCCATGGAATTTACGCACCAGTGCTGGAAAGGGAGGAGCCAGAGATCAGAAACTGTCTTCAATTCCGCTCAGCTGTGTGGAATTACTTCCCTTCTGAATTAAAAGAGAGAGAGAGAGAGAGAGAGAGAGAGAGAGAGACTGATTTACCATGCCTAACCTGGGTGTGTCACCTTTGGCATACCCTTAGCCCTGAAGAACCAAACAGAGCTCTCTGGCCACACCCATCATAAGCCTCTAAGGATCCAACAAAAGCAGACAGTCCAATTAATACAGTCATAGTTTAACGAGAAAAAACACCACAGTAAGGGAAGAAGAAAATGAAGAATATCTCCACAATGCCAAGCAAAAAACACAGAAACCGAGGAAACAAGAACAAGGAAGACATTATGACAACTCCAAATGAACAAGACACCCCAAGCCAAGATTATGAATATGATGAGTTAGAAGAAATGCAAGATACGGATTTCAAAAAATTTATGATAAGAACATTTTTAGTTTTCAAAAACAAATTCTTGAACTATAGAAATCCTTACTGGAAAAGATAGAAAATCTCTCTCATGAAAATGAAATCTTGAGGAATCAAAATGAAATGCAGAAACTGGTAGAACATGAAAGTGTGATTGTGAAGAAAAATAAAAATGATATGAAGAATTCAAAAGATCAAATGACAAACACATTAGAGAGCCTTAAAAACAGAGTCAGTGAAGCAGAAGAAAGAATACTGGACTTAGAAGACAGAGAACAGGAAAGGAAACAGTCAAACCAAAGAAAAGAAGAGGAAATTAGAAATAAAAAAATTATTGGGAATCTACAGGATAATATTTAAAAAACAAACATTTGAGTTCTAGGAGTTCCTGAAGGCATGGAGAGAGAGAAAGGATTAGAAGGCTTTTTTAGTGAGATACTTGCAGAGAACTTTCTGGGTTTGGAGGACAGAGACATCCTAATTCAGGAAGCTCATAGAACCCCTAATAAACATGACCAAAAGAGATCCTCATCAGGACACGTCGTAATAACTCGCCACAGTGAAACATAAAGAAATAATTATAAAATGTGCAAGAGAGAAACGTCAGATTACTCTCAGAGGATCTCTAATTAGACTCACAGCAGACTTCTCATCAGGAACCCTATAGGATAGGAGGGAATGGCGAGATATAGCCCAAGTACTAAAAAAGAAAAACTGCCAGCCCAGAATATTATATCCTGCAAAGCTCTCATTTGATAAATGAAGGTGGAATAAAGACCTTTCATAGCAAACAGAAATTGAAAGAATTTGTCACCATTCGTCCAGCCCTGCAAAAGATGCTTAAAGATGTGTTACACACAGAAACACAAAAACACGGTCATCATATCAAAGAAGGTAAAGGAAGAAAATCTCGCAGTAAAAAATCACTTGAAGTTCAAAGCATATATTAGAAAATATCTTTGGAAAAATGGCAGGGCAAAGTCACTACTTATCAATAATCACATTGAATATAAATGGCCTCAACTCTCCAGTTAAAAGACACAGATTGGCAGATTGGTTTAAGGAACAAAACCTATCTATTTGCTGCCTACAAGAAACACATCTTTCCAACAAAGATGCATGCAGACTGAAAGTGAAAGGTTGGAAAAAGATATTCCATGCCAACAGAAATGAAAAAAAAAAAAGCAGATGTAGCCATATTAATATCAGGCAAAATAAACTTTAACACAAAAACTGTTAGGAGAGATAAAGAGGGGCACTATATAAAGATTAAGGGATCAATTAAACAGGAAGATATAACGATTATCAATATTATGCACCTAATTACAGGGCACCGGCTTATTTAAAAGAAATGTTAAGGGACTTAAAGGGAGACTTAGACTCCAATACAGTAGTACTGGGGGACTTCAATACTCCACTCTCAGAAATAGATCAACTGGAAAGATCAACAAGGAAATAGTAGATATAAATGACATGATAGCCCAAATGGATCTAACAGATATCTACAGAACTTTCAGTCCTACATCTAAAGAATTTACATTATTCTCAGCAGTACATGGAACCTACTCTAGGATTGACCACATACTAGGCCATAAAGCAAGTCTCAGCAAATTCAAAAGAATTAGAATCATACGATGCAACTTCTCAGACCACAGCAGAATGAAGTTGGAAATTAGCAATTCAGGAATCCCTAGAGCACGTGCAAACACATGGAGATTGAACAACATGCTCCTGAATGAACACTGGGTCATAGAAGAAATCAAAAGAGAAATCAAAAGCTTTCTGAAAGTAAATGAGGATAAAAGCACAACATATCAAAACTTATGGGATATGGCAAAAGCAGTGTGAAGAGGAAACTTTATAGCAATAAGTGCCTACATCAAGAAATTGGAAAGGCACCAAATAAATAGCTTTCAATGCATCTCAAGCATCTGGAAAAACTGCAGCAAACCAGACCCATATCTAGTAGGAGAAGAGAAATAATAAAAACAGAGGAGAAATCAACAGGATTGAATAAAAAAAATTACAAAAAATCAGCCAAACAAGGAGTAGGTTTTTTGAAAAAATAAACAAAATTGACACCCCATTGGCCCAACTAACTAAAAAAAGAAGAAAAAAGACCCAAATCAATAAAATCAGAGATGAAAAAGGAAACGTAACAACAGACACCACAGAAATAAAAAGAATCATCAGAAATTACTGCAAAGAGTTGTATGCCAGTAAACAGGGAAATCTATCAGAAATGGATAGATTCCGGGACACATGCAATCTACCTAAATTGAACCAGGAAGACATTGAAAACCTAAACAGACCCATAACTGACACAGAAATTGAAACAGTAATAAAGGCCCTCACAACAAAGAAAAGCCCAGGACCAGATGCATTCACTGCTGAGTTCTACCAGACATTTAAAGAAGAACTAACTCCAATTCTTCTCAAACTATTCAGAACAATCAAAAAAGAGGGAAACCTCCCAAATGCTTTCTATGAAGCCAGCATCACCTTAATCCCTAAGCCAATATCCCTGATGAACAATATCCCTGATGAACATAGATGCAAAAGTCCTCAATAAAATTCTGGCCAATAGAATGCAACAACACATCAGAAAGATCATCTACCCAGACCAAGTGGGATTTATCCCTGGTATGCAGGGATGGTTCAACGTTCGCAAAACAATCAATGTAATACACTACATTAACAGACTGCAGAAGAAAAACCATATGATTCTATCAATAGATGCAGAGAAAGCATTTGATAAAATACAACACCCTTTAATGATGAAAACTCTAAGCAAACTGGGTATGGAAGGAACAGTCCTCAATACAATCAAAGCAATTTATGAAAAACCCACGGCCAGCATCCTATTGAATGGGGAAGAGTTGGAAGCATTTCCGCTGAGATCTGGTACCAGACAGCGATGCCCACTCTCACCACTGCTATTCAATATATTTCTGGAAGTTTTAGCAAGAGCTATTAGGCAAGAAAAAGAAATTAAAGGGATACAAATTGGGAAGGAAGAACTCAAACTATCCCTCTTTGCAGATGATATGATTCTTTATTTAGGGGATCCAAAGGACTCTACTAAGAGACTATTGGAACTCGTAGAAGAGCTTGGCAAAGTAGCAGGGTATAAAATCAGTGCACAAAAATCAACAGCCATTGTATACACAGGCAATTCCACGGCTGAAGAAGAACTTCTAAGATCAATCCCTTTCACAATAGCTACAAAAACAATCAAATACCTTGGTATAAACTTAACCAAGGATGTTAAAGATATCTACGATCAGAATTACAAAATGTTAAAGAAAGAAATAGAAGAGAATATCAAAAAAATGGAAAAAATCTTCCATGCTCATGGATTGGAAGAATCAATATCATCAAAATGTCCATTCTTCCAAAAGCAATTTATAGATTCAATGCGATACCACTCAAAATACCAAAGGCATTCTTCTCCGATCTATAAAAAAATGATTCTGAAATTCATATGGGGACAAAGGAGACCTCGAATAGCTAAAGCAATCTTGTACAACAAAAACAAAGCCGGAGGCATCACAATACCAGATTTCCGGACATACTACAGGGCAGTTGTAATCAAAACAGCATGGTACTGGTACAGAAACAGATGGATAGACCAATGGGACAGAATAGAAACACCAGAAATCAACCCAAACATCTACAGCCAACTTATATTTGATCAAGGATCCAAAACCAATCCCTGGAGTAAGGGCAGTCTATTCAACAAATGGTGCTGGGAAAATTGGATTTCCATGTGCAGAAGCTTGAAGCAAGACCCCTACTTTTCACCTTACACAAAAATCCACTCAACATGGATTAAGGACTTAAATCTACGACCCGACACCATCAAATTATTAGAGAACATTGGAGAAACCCTGCAAGATATAGGTACAGGCAAAGACTTCTTGGAAAAGACCCCAGAAGCACAGGTAGTCAAAGCCAAAATTAACTATTGGGATTGCATCAAATTGAGAAGTTTCTGTACTTCAAAAGAAACAGTCAGGAGAGTGAAGAGGCAACTGACAGAATGGGAATAAATATTTGCAAACTATGCAACAGATAAAGGGTTAATAACCAGAATGTATAAAAGATCAAGAAACTCCAAAACAACAGAACAAACAACCCACTTAAGAGATTGGCCAAAGACCTCAATAGACATCTTTCCAAAGAGGAAATCCAAATGGCCAACAGGCACATGGAAAAATGTTCAGGATCACTAGCAATCAGGGAAATGTAAATCAAAACCACAATGAGGTTTCACCTCATCCTGGTGAGAATGGCTCACATACAGAAATCTACCAACAGCAGATGCTGGTGAGGATGTGGGGAAAAAGGGACACTAACCCACTGTTGGTGAGAATGCAAACTGGTAAAGCCACTATGGAAGTCATTCTGCAGATTCCTCAGAAACCTGAATATAACCCTACTATACAAGTCAGCCATCCCACTCCTTGGAATTTACCCAAAGGAAACTGAATTGGCAAACAAAAAAGCTGTCTGCACCTTAATGTTTATTGCAGCTCAATTCACAATAACTAAGGCCTGGAATCAACCTAAATGCCCACCAACAGTAGACTGGATAAAGAAATTATGGGACATGTACTCTATAGAATACTATATAGCAGCGAAAAACAATGAAATCTGGTCATTTACAATAAAATGGAGGAATCTGGAACACATCATACTGAGTGGAATATGCCAGTCCCAAAGGGACAAATATCATATGTTCTCCCTGATCGGTGACAACTAACTGAGCACCAAAGGGGAAACCTGTGGAAGTGAAATGGACACTATGAGAAACAGTGACTTGATCAGCCCTTGCCCTGACTATTGAGGAACAACTTATTATTTTCTTCCTTTTAGTATTTTTGTTGTTGTTCTACTTAATACTATTGGTTGAACTCTGTAATTTATACACAATTATTCTTAGGTGTTCAAATGTAACTGAAAAGTGATCTCTGTTAAATATAAGAGTGGGAATAAGAGAGGGAGGAGATGTACAATTTGGGACATGCTCAAGCTGACTTGCCCCAAATGGTAGAGTTAGAAGTGTGCCAGGGAATTCTAATTTAATCCCATCAAGATTGCATGTACCAATGCCATCTCACTAGTCAAAGTGGTCAATTTCAGTTCACAATTGATGGCTCTGATAGGTCTAAGAGTCAAAGGGGTAACATAAACAAGACTAGTGTCTGCTAATACTAATTGATAGAATAAAAAAAGGGAGAGAATGATCCAACATGGGAAGCGGGATACACAGCAGACTCATAGAATGGCAGATGTCCTAAAAAGCACTCTGGCCTCAGAATCAGCCCTTAAGGCATTTGGATCTCTCTGAAGGGTCTATGAGAGTATTTTAGGCATAGAAAGCCAAGACACTTTGGCAAACAACAACAACAAAAACAAACAACTAAATGAAAGATCTCTGTGAGTGAGATCCTAGTAGAAAGAATGTACCATCAAAGAAGGAGGTACCTTTCTCTGAAGGGAGGAGTGAACCTTCACTTTGACTATGAGCTTGTCTAAATAAATGGAAGTCGGCAAACTCAAAAGGCCTCCATTGCCTTGGCAACTCATGACAAGAGCCTCGGCGGATTACTGACGCCGTAAGCAAGAGTGTCAATTTGTTAAGTCAACAACAGGAGTTACTGTGCACATACTCCTCATGTAGGATCTCTGTCCTTAATGTGTTGTTCAATGTGAATTAATGCTATAACTAATACTCAAACAGTATTTTACACTTTATGTTCTGTGTGGGTGCAAACTGTTGAAATCTTTACTTAATATATGCTAAATTGATCTTCTGTATATAAAGATAATTGAAAATGAATCTTGATGTGAATAGAATGGGAGAGGGAGCGGGAATTGGGAGGGTTGTGGGCAGGAGGGAAGTTATGTGTGTGAAAAAGCCATTGTAATCCATATACTGTACTTTGGAAATTTATATTTGCTAAATAAATGTTAAAAAAAAATCAATGGGTGACATGAATGAAAATATTACCAAGTAGATGGAACTCATTATGGAGGGCCTTATAGGAACTCTGGAGAACTCTTCAATCAATGAAATAAAAAATGCAACTCAGAGCTTTAAATGAAGATTAGACCAACTGGTGGAAAAAATTTCTGATTGTTAGGAGAAGACTTTTTAAACAACCCAATCAGACAAAAATAAAGAGAAAAGAAAAAAGAATTAAACAGAATGGATAAAGTCTACCCCAAATATGGTATACCATTAAATGACTCCAAGGCATACTGTAGTCAAATGCTAAGGAGAGACAAGCTTAAAGACAGTAAGAGAAAAGCATCAAGTTATACACAAAAGACAACAAATTAGTCTAACAGCAGACTTCCCAGCAGAAATGTTACAGGCCAGGAGACAGTGGGATGATATATTCAAGCTCTTAAAAGAAGCAAAAAACAGAAACTTCAAACCAACAATATTATATCCAGCAAAGCTTGTCCTATCCTCCTTTGGAACAATGAACTATCTACCTTTTACTTGTCGAGCTCTTCGCTCAGAGAAGTGTGAGGAATCAGATGAGTTAATTGGTAGTCAGGGGATCCCAATGGAATTTGGGGTGTAAAATATTTGCTTCCTTCCCCAAAACTTTATCCTTAGCAAGAACAAACAGGCTGCCCTCCTTCCTTCGGAATCTCCAAATTTACCAGGAAAATAGAAAGGGAGCTCAAAGCTTATTGTGAAAACCAGTTACCTATCCCACCCTTCCGGATGGTTTTTGGTTTTATCATGGGGAAGCCAGACAGGATGGAGAATTGTACATCAGGCCTTTTGATGGGTTTTGTCCCCTCCTGGTAACTGAATGCCAATCTGATTGTCAAAGTTTTTTTTTTTTTTTCCTTTGAAATTGTACTTAAAAACTCCACTACCACCAGCCCCTTTGGGTTCTTTCCTCTCTTGGAAGCCCCACTCCATGCTGCTCCAGCTGGAGGTCTTTGACTCTAATAAATCCTTTTAAATCTCTCTGCTGTCTGCTTGGGAATTCCTCTTCCATGTGAGACAAAGAACCGAGGTAACAATAATTTCTCCACCACTGTTTTCCCATAATAGAAACATTGAACCTGTGATTATAAAGTAAACTGCAAGTGTTTTAATCACAAAAAATTAAAAGAAAAAAAAGAAAGGATTGAGGAGGGAGGAAAGGAAAATATCATTGTATTCTTGGACTCATATGTATGAAATTTGTGAAATCTGTTCTCTGTATATTAATTAATAAAAATATAATAATCAAAAAGTGGAGAAGTATTTTCCATAAAAGCAAAAACTGACAGAATTCAGTAACATCAGAAATTCTGAAGGGAGTCTTTGATTAGAAGTAAACATCATCAGGGGTTAGCAATGTGGTATAGCAGTACTGCTGCCTACAATGCCTCATCCTATGTGAATGCTGGTTTATGTCCCAGCTGGTTTATGTCCCAGAAGCTCCACTTCTGATGTAGCTCCTTACTAATTGCCTGAAAAAAGCAGTAGAAGATGGCTCAAGTGTCTGGGCCCCTGCTACCCAGGTAGGAGACCCAAATGAAGCTCCTGGCTTTGTCCTGGACCAGTGCTGGGGCTTCTCGGCATCTAGGAGGCGAACCAGTGGATGGAAGATTTCTCTATCTTTGTAATCCTGACATTCAAATAAATAAAGAAATTTTTTTAAAAAGAATAAGCATCATGAAAACACATGATACCACCAAATTCACTAATGGAGCAAGCAGAATCAGTACCTAACAAACAAAATGACAGGTGTTAGTTCTTACCTACCAATAGTTCTTATCTATCAATACTAACCTTGCATGTAAGTGGATTAAATTCTCCAGACAAAAGATTAAGGTTGGCAAAATGGATTAAAAAATAACACCCACAACAGATTCTGCCTACAAGAAACTCACTTCACAAATAAAGATACACATAAACTTAAAGTGAAGGGCTAGGAAAAGATACATCAGACAGGTTGAAACCAAAAACGTGTAGTAGTTGCTATCCTCATATTAGATAAAACAGACTTGAAAGCAAAAACTGTAGAAAGAGACAAGGAAGGACATGATGTTTTGGTAAAAGGTTCTATTCAGCAAGAAGATGTAAAAATCCTAAATATATACACATCCAACCAAAGACCACCCAGATACATACAGCAAATACTATTAGACCAAAAGGGAGAGATAGACTCCAATACAGTAATAGTGGATGACTTCAACACCCTACTCTCATCAATGGACATATCATATAGATAGAAAATAAATAAGGACACATACTATTGAGCATGCCTAACAGACGTGTACAGGACACTTCATGCGACAGCTGTACAGCATGCATTCTTCTCATCAGCACATGGAACATTTTCTGTCATGGACCACACGTTAGGCCACAAACCAAGTTTTGGTAAATTTAAGAAGACTAAAACCATACCGTATACCTTCTCAGACCACCAAGGAATAAAACTAGAAATAAACAATAACAACAATAGAATACTCATAAAAACATGGGAATTAAACAACATTCTAATGAATGATCAGTGGGTTACTAAAGAAATTAAAAAGGACAGGAAAAAATTTCTTGAAATAAATGAAAACACAACACATAAAAATCTGTGGGATACAGCAAACCAGTATTAAGGGAAGTTTGTAGCATTCAGTTTATACGTTAATAAAAGAAAAATGTGTTAAAAAATTATCCAATGATCATTAGACTTAGAAGAAAAAAGAATAAACAAAAACCAAAATGCTGAAATCATTTCCCTTCAGATTTGGACCAAGACAAGGAGGTCCCTCTTTCACCACTCTTACTCAAGCAGTGTTGGAAATATTGGCAAGAGCAGTTAAGGAGGAGAAAGAAAGCTAGGGCATAAAAATTAGAAAGGGGGGACAAAATTATCCATGTTGGTAGATGACATGACTTTGTAAATGGCAAATCCTCAACACTCCACCAAAAAGCTGTTAGAAATGATAAATCAACTCAGTAAAGTTGCAGGTTACGAAACATACCTACAGAAACTGAGGCTTTTTTATATACTAATGATGAACTCACAGAAAGAGAAATCAAGAAAAAACTCTCATTCACAATAACAACAAAAATTAAAAATATTTAGGAATAAATTTAATGAAAAGCGAAATATTGCTATGGTGAAAATTATAAAAGATTGATAAAATAAATCAACAAGGATACAGAAAAATGGAAAGATGTTCTTTGCTCATGGATTGGAAGAATCAATATCATTAAAATGTCTATACCACCTCTGAGATCAGACGAGATCGGGCGTGTTCAGGGTGGTATGGCCGTAGATAGAATGTCTATACTACCTAAAATGATCTACAGATACAATGCATTCCCTATCAAAATACCAACAATCATTCTTTTTTTTTTAAAGATTTATTTATTTATTTGAAAGAGTTACACAGAGAGAGGAGAGGCAGAGGCAGAGAGAGAGAGAGAGAGACAGACAGACATCTTCCATCCAATAGTTCACTCCCCAGATGGCCACAATGGCTAGAGCTGTGCTGATTCAAAGCCAGGAGCCAGGAGCTTCTTCCAGGCCTCCCACACGAGTGCAGGAGCCCAAGGACTTGGACCATCTTCTACTGCTTTGCCGGGTCATAGCAGAGAGCTGGATCGGAACTGGAGCAGCCAGGACTTGAACCGGCGCCCATGTGGGATGCCGGCACTTCAGGCCAGGGCGTTAATCCGCTGCGCCACAGTGCTGGCCCCACCAACATCATTCTTTACAGAATTAATAAAACAATCTAAAATTCATGTGGAGTCACAAAAGACCCCAAGAAGCGAAAGCAGTCCTGAGTGACTTACTGAAGTGTGCAGAGGGAATTCTAGAAGAGGATTTCAACGTAGTGGAAAGCGCTGCCTTGGAAGAGGCATACACACGTTATCTTCCAAGAACAATCTTGATGTGGAGGAACACATACAAAATAAACTCTGTCGCCCAGGTTGCTTTAGGCTGCTAAAGCAACAGACAAAATTGGCAGCAGAGATAATTATTGTTGAAATGCTTTTGAAGCAAAAGTAATCAAGCAATAATATAACAACCAGGGAATTGAAAATTTCAAAGAGTTTATATTGATGCAGCATAAAAATTTAATGAAGAACTAAAGCTACTTTTAAAAGCTAAAGCCCAAATGAATATGTTTCTGTTCTTCAGTTGAGAGAAGACATTTTAAATATATCAAACACAAATACAAAAGTTTTTTAAAAACCTCATCTGCAACAGTATATTTTGTCTTCATACTATATGTGGAACTCTTTACTTAGTGTAGGGTTAATCTGATGAGTATAGAAAAAACTGAAAATAGATCTTTGTAAAAATTAAAATTGGGGAGTAGGAGAGGGAGGAGGAAGAAGGGTATGAATGTGGGTGGGAGGGAAGATAGGGTGAAAAATATCACTTTGTTTCTGAATCTGTATATATGAAATATAAGAAATTTGTATATCTTAAATAAAATTAAAAAAAAAACTTCATGAGCATTATAATTAAAACACTTATATCGTTGGAAAGATAAACAAATGTAAAAAATGTTGAAGAAATATTCACAATAAATAATGAAGCAAGAATTAATAATCTTAACATATAGGAAAGTATTAAAATTAACAAGAATCATCTTAGAGTTCCCACACTAACAAGCAGGTGGCAAAATATAAAAACTGAGTGAGAATAAATATATGAAAATTTTCCAAATATCTGACAATAAGAGTTATAGCATAATCAGTAAGATAACATTTCTTAATTTGTCAAATTGGCATAATGTTTTAATATGGTAAGATTCAGAGTTAGTGAAAGTATGATGGAGTGAGCCTAGTAAAAATATTAATTGGTACACAGTTCCTAGGGAAAACGTGGAAATATGAATTCAGAATCTTAAGATTTTTTTAAATGATCTATTTATCTGAACATCAGAGAGGGAGAAACAGAGACAGAGAGAACTTCCATCCACCAATTCCCTCCCCAGATGGCTGCAATGACCTGGTTTGGGCTAGGCCAAAGCCAGAAGCCGAGAGCTTCATCCTTGACTCCCATGTGGGTGGCAGGGGCCCAAACACTTGGGCCATCTTCTGCTGCTTTTCCCAGGCCATTAGCAGTGAACTGGATCGGAAGTGGAGCAGCTGGGACACCAACTGTCACCCAAATGTGATGCTGGCATCACAGGCAACAGTTTTACTTCCTATACCACAATATTTTCCCAAAATCTTAAAAATTTTTATACTTTTAAAATCATATATATAAATTAAATGTTGAAATATTAATTACATCACCATTTTTGTAACAGGAAAACATGAATGTGAGAAACAACCTAAGTGTGAAACAGTGTGAGAATTCTCAAATTTAAAATTGATAAGCCATGCATCAATATATTACGAAGCTGTTAAAATAATTTTTCAGAGGTTTGTGTGATGATACATGGGAATCTTTATGTCATAACACAGACTATAAAGCCAAATATTGTAGGGGCATTGAAATAGTATATGCAGTTATTCCAATAACAAGAATAAAGTCTGTGTGCAAAAAGTGTCCAATGACCTTAAAGCATGAGTAAGATTTCAAGAAGTAAGGAATGAGAAGAGAACAAATCAAGACAAACAAGTGCATAAACAAAGATAGGACAAGTGCAGAAAGAGAACAGTGAGGAGACTGCTGTCACTCAAAGACAGAAGATGCAAAAATGCACCAGGAAGTGAAGCTGATATAAGTTACCTCGAGCGCTTTGACAACAAAAGAAGGCATTTGGGACGCAGTCTATGAGCAACTGGGGCCAACTGGGGGCTGGCATTGAGATGTAGTCATCCTGTACTGGTTCCAGTTTGTGTCCCGGTTGCTCCACTTCTGGTCCAGCTCCCTGCTAATGGCCCGAGAAAGCAGCGGGAGATTGTCTAAGTATCTAGGCCACTGCCATCCACGTGGGAGACACGGATGATTCTCCTGCTGCTGGCTTCAGCCTGGCCCAGCGCTGGCCATTGCAGCCATTCAGAGAGTAAACCAGTGGATGGAGGATCTCTGCCTCTGCTTCTCTTTGTGCAACTCCGATTTTAAAAATAAATGAATAAATTCTTAATAAATAAAAAAAGATAGCCAACTGAACATACACTTTAATCTCTACTCTCCTGAGATCCCACTAAACAGAGTGATTTTAAAGGTAAACAGGGGGAGCTTATCACTGAGTTAGAGCTAACACATCTGTAGGACCCTTGAAAGCAAAAGCAAAAGCAGCTGATTTTGGAGAGGAGAGGAATGTGCAGTTTAGAGCAAATCTAAGCGTAATTGTAGGGAAGTTTATGGACTTGGGGGTTGCGTTTAGAGGTATAGGAAAAGAGAGAAGTAAAGCTGTAAACAGAGGCACTCCATCCACTGACCAGTTTACAGGCCACACCCTGTATTTACTTTTTAGTATTTGTATTTGTCCCCACAAAATGACAAACTAGCCATCTAGGGAAATGATCATAACAATAAATATAACAACTAAACCAATAATGGTAGATGATAGGTGGATGAATGGATAGATGATAGGGAAAATCAAAGCAATAAAAAGTTGGGTTGTTTTCTAAAGAACGTACAGTGAGTTATGCCAAGAGGGGCAGGACATCAAGTATGGGAAGTTATGCACACATTCAGGCATGTGCATCCTGAACCAGCTCAGAGCAAAGCCCATAGACAAGACCTTGCCCATTTTCCCAGACGGCCCAGACAACCTTTCAACTCCCTCATTCAAGGAGTACCAGCCATCTCAGAAAAGCCTGCAAAATGAGAGGAAACAACAAAAATAAATTATACTGAGAAAACAAAAATCCAGGCATGTGTTTGTATGTGTTATTTGTAACACTGGAGTAGGTTAAGATAAAAAAAGGGAACAGCGGGCGCTGCAGCTCACTTAGCTAATCCTCTGCCTGCGCCGCTGGCACCCTGGGTTCTAGTCCCAGTTGGGGCACCGGATTCTGTCCCGGTTGCTCCTCTTCCAGTCTAGCTCTCTGTGTGGCCCAGGTAGGCAGTGGAGGATGGCTCAAGTGTTTGGGCCTCGCACCCGCATGGGAGATCGGCACAGCGCACTGGCCCTAGCAGCCATTTAGCGGGTGAACCAACAGAAAAGGAAGAGCTTTCTCTCTGTCTCTCTCTCTCACTGTCTAACTCTGCCTGTCAAAAAATAAAAAAATAAAATAAAAAAAGGAAACAATGAAAAGACAATTCTTATTTCCAGAAGTCATTACATCCATCCAAAATGAAAAATTGAGGAGGAAACAGTGGTGAGTAAGGAGAGAATATCTCTTTCTTTGTCAGAATGTGAAGGAAAAATCTGGAATAAAACTGATAACACAGAGACATATAGCACCAAGAAACAGAGAAGCATTACAACATTCAGCTGGTAGGAGGTTTAAAAGCAAAAACAACAACAACAAAACAGAACAAAAAAATATGGGGAGCAAGTTGTCAGAAAAGTAATGTAAGAAAATATTGAGTTAAATATTTACATTGAAAAGGCCCATTGAACAAGTCCATTAATAGAATGTCCAGTACCAGATAAGCATGAACACCTACAATTCAGTAAGTACACAACTGGTGTCTGTTAAATGGATCAGCAACATGCAAGTCTTAAAAATTCGTGGAGTGAGGCCTTCAAAGGCTGAGACAAAATCTGTAATTCCATACCCAGTTGAATTATCAATTAAGTTTGAGCGTTCAATAAGTTGATTTTAAGAAAAGCAAAGATGCATAGATGTTGTTGTCCATGTATTTTTATGAAGAAGAGATTTGAGGGATGTGTACTCCACGAAAATGATAGGAAAATCCTACTGTGAAATGAAATAGTGTCACTAACAAAAAAGGTTGATTTTAACATTTCTTTGTAATTCTTAATTTTCAAACATCAAAATAATTCACTAGTAACCTTGTGCAAGAGCTACTGTATAATAGCAGAAAATATGAATTATTTGGAGTGTACAAATGAAATTATCACCTTAAATGACAATGGGTATTGTAAAATATTATAGTGCCTGGCAGATTACATCTCACATGTTGTTATGACAGGAGGAAGGACCTTTATCCGTGGTTCTCACAATGCCCTGTAGACAATCTTTGAATTAATGTTTGTATTTAAACTTACATTTCTAATTAATTTTACCACCCATTACAGATGCTACTAAAATATTTTCCTTCTGGCATAGAAATACTTAATTGTTTCAAAGACAAGTACAGCTGCACTGGTATGTATGTACTAGTCTAGTATCAACCTTGAATGGGTCCAGGTTAAAAGAGGAAATGAAATTCCTTTAAATATCTCCAATAAGAATAAAATGATGTTTATTAGTTGATAACTAAAAAGAAGATGGATGATATTTGGTAGATAATAAACTTTCTTATCTTAATAAGAAAATAGACAGGGGCCGGCTCTGTGGCACAGTAGGTTAATCCTCCGCCTGCGGTGCTGGCATCCCATATGGAGCTAGTTCTAATCCTGGCCACCCCTTTTCCAATCCAGCTCTCTGCTGTGGCCTGGGAAAGCAGTAGAAGATGGCCCAAGTGCTTGGGCTCCTGTACCCAAGTGGGAGACCTGGAGGAAGCTCCTGGCTCCTGGCTCCTGGCTTGGGATCAGTGCAGCTCTGGCTGTTGTGGCCATCTGGGGAGTGAACCAATGGATGGAAGACCTCTCTCGCTGTCTCTCCCTCTCACTGTCTGTAACTCTACCTGTTAAATAAATGAATAAAATCTTTAAAAAAGAAAACAGAAATGAAAGAAACTTATATGAATTCAATAAGCTTCAAAGGTGGATTTTGAATGAAAAGAGTGTTTTTAACCTGATGCCAGGAACATGTAACTCTGAGGAGTACAGGATGATATCAGAACCCAGAGAGTAGAATGCAATTGGAACATACTACCAATATAAAAATGAGGCTATATTATGATCAAATATTATTTATTTGATATCTTCTTTTTTGACAGGCAGAGTGGATAGTGAGAGAGAGAGACAGAGAGAAAGGTCTTCCTTTTTGCCGTTGGTTCACCCTCCAATGGCCGCTGCGGCTGGCGCATCTCGCTGATTCGAAGCCAGGAGCCAGGTGCTTCTCCTGGTCTCCCATGCGGGTGCAGGGCCCAAGCACTTGGGCCATCCTCCACTGCCTTCCCGGGCCATAGCAGAGAGCTGGCCTGGAAGAGAGGCAACCGGGATAGAATCCGGTGCCCCAACTGGGACTAGAACCTGGTGTGCTGGCGCCGCAAGGCGGAGGATTAGCCTGTTAAGCAATGGCGCCGGCTCTATTTGATATCTTCTAAAATAAATTTTTGACTTTTCTATGAATGAATGATTATGGTTACAGAAGACAATGTGAAATGTGTCAACCATAACCATATAAATGCTGGGTGGAGCTGGCAGGATCATAAAATGTGGAAAGAAAGGAAATATCAGAGGAAATGATGAGTATGAAGAATAAAACCAACAAAACAATAAAGGAAAGGGTAAACATTTAAAATTACAAGTTGGAAGAACCAAAAATAATATCTGAGCTATTAAATGTTAGAAAGAAGGCAAGATGATGTTTAATTTGAGTTAACCCTGATTTTTCACAGTGGATAAGCATTAGAAACCAACCCAAAATAAAACACCAAAAAAATTAACAACACAATTTTATTAGTTAGAGATAACAAGGCAATATATGTACACAAATACAAACACAGTGGGGGAAAAACTCAAAAAACAGAAAAATGAGAATAATTACCTTTACAGGAGTGAAATTCAGAATAGAACAATAGAATAGAATAGAATATTGCAAGTGTAAGACATGTGGATCTATTATTTTAAAAATCTTTTTGATTATTTAAATATAAGAAGACAAAGGAAACCCATTTTAGGAGATTTATGAGACAAGTAGCATACCAAATCTTTGCTGGGGAATGAGGCATTATGAAAGATGGGCTATGGAGATGAACCATTTTATGGGTACAAAAATTTTGTAAGGGAGGTAGCAGAGTTAATTTTATATCAGGTTCCTTAATGAGGCAATTGAAATGTGGAGTGCTTGGGCAACTACCCAAAGGGCCGCTGGTAGGAAACAGGTAACATGGAAGTAGCATCAGGTTTTAGATTCTTTACACCCTTTGAGATTTGCTCTTATTTTAAGCTGCTGATATGTTTATATAAACGATTCCAAATCCTTTTTTTTTATATTCTTGGTATTTATTTTCCTCCAAAATGAAAGCTTATAAAAAATTCATTCTGCCCTTCAAGTGATTCAATTAAAGCCAACTACATAACATCTATCTGGGGACAGAAACAGTGCAACATGGCAGGAGAAAATGTTTTTGTACTGCACATAATTGATAATCCCTGGGCTCCTGCAGATTCTTGCATACCACTACCTTAAGATAAAATAAAGATAGCACAGCTATCTTTTTAATAAAACATGAAATTTTCCTGAAGTAAAACCTAATTCTATGTTGTGTGCAAAAAATATCAGCTCAAATAAAATAATTCAGAGAGCCTAAAAATAAAAGGAATGGGCAAAGATATACCAGGCAGATGAAAACAACAGGAAATCAAAGGTAATTTTCCTGACTTCAGACTACAATTCAGGCAAAAGCCATTAAATATTAAAAAATACAGTTTGTAGTGCTAAAAGCCCCAATATACAATAAATATACAATATTTATGATAATCTATGCACCAGAAAGACAATAATCACTTTAATGAAATGAAAGTTATAGGGAAGGAGAAGGGAAAACATAGAGAAACCAACTAAAGGAAGGACATATTGTCATGACAACCTCAGTCCAAAACAGACTAAGTGAATACAAATTAGGCAAGGATATAGAAGATCTAATAAGCAACACACCAGTATCAGTATTATGATGTACATTGTATTCTATGACCCCAAAATAGACAACACTCTTCCGCCACACAAATGAAATGGTCACAAATATTGACCAAATATCAAGTCATAAGCTTATTTCTATGAAATAGAAAAAAAAACCCACTTGTCTGACATTGCAATGACAAAAATTATAAAAGCAACATTAAAATTCCTAGATATTTGTTAACAGAAACTGTGAAAAAGCTCTTAAGTTAAAGGAGAAATACTAACCTGAGAGTCCTGTTTCTTAAAAAAGGATAATGTATACAGAGTATTGCAGAATCTGTGTGGTGATATTAATAGGGATGGAAGTAGGGGTGTAAAATGGAATGGAAATGAGAGGTGGAGGTGAGATATGGAGATGGAGATAAGAGATGGGAATGGGATGCGATGGAATGGGAATGGAGATGGAGATTAGAGGGGGAGATGCAGATGAGTGATGAGGGTGGGGATGAGAGAGATGAGAGATGGAGATGAGAGATGGGGATGGAGATGAGAGGTGGAGATAGAGATGGATATGGAAGTGGGGATGAGGATGGAGATGAGGGTAGAGGGGGAAATGGAGATGAAGATGAAGACGCAGATGGAAACGAGAAATAGGCATGGGGATAGAGATGGAGATGGAGGTACTGACCTAACGCCACCACTTAATGCCATCTATTTTTCCTGGAGCTAGACATGTTTATTGTTATTTTATGGGTAAAAGTAAATAGATGAGGGGCCGGCCCTGTGGCGTAGTAGGCTAAGCCTTGACCTGTGACTCTGGCATCCCATATGGGCTCAGGTTCATATCCTGGCTGCTCCTCTTCTGATCCAGCTCTCTGCTGTGGCCTGGGAAAGCAGCAGAAGATGGCTCAAGTGCTTGGGCCCCTGCACTTGTGTGGGTACCTGGAAGAAGCTCCTAGCTCCTGCCTTCGGGTTGGCTCAGCTCCGGTTGTTGGGGCCATTTAGGGAGTGAACAAGCAGATGGAAGACCTTTCTCTCTGTCTCTCCCTCTCTCTGTCTGTAACTCTACCTCTCAAATAAATAAATAAAAATCTTTTTTATAAAAGTAAATAGATGAGACTAACAAGGCAAACTCTAGCACTAACCTGATGATGTATTAAAACACACTAGAGATTATTTATAATTAAAACAGTGTGCTACCCATGCGTGCAAAGACTAACAGAGCAAAGGAAAATGCAGACTTTTGAATAAATGATGTGAGCAACACTGGATAACCCTTTGGAAAAGATAAAATTGGATGCATACATCACTGCCAACTTCAGAATAGACTTCAAATGGATCTGAGCTCTAACTGTGAAAAACGGAAAACATGCAAATTTTGAAAGAAAACATATGTGATTTTACTTATAACTTGGGAGTGGGACAACCCAGATGCAATTTTAGAATGATTAATATAGCTTTTAAAATAAAAGCTTTCATAAGAAAAGAAAAAATAAAGTAAAAAATGTCAAGCTGATAGAAAATATTTTAAAGTAGATCATATGTATAGGACTAACATATCTAATACACAGAAAACTCTTAAAAATAGAGGAGGAAGGCCGGCGCCACGGCTCACATGGCTAACAATCCTCCGCCTGCGGCGCCGGCACCCTGGGTTCTAGTTCCAGTCGGGGCGCCAGATTCTGTCCCGGTTGCCCCTCTTCCAGGCCAGCTCTCTGCTGTGGCCCAGGAAGGCAGTGGAGGATGGCCCAAGTGCTTGGGCCCTGCACCCACATGGGAGACTAGGAGGAAGCACCTGGCTCCTACCTTCGGATCAGCGCAGTGCTGGCCGTAGCGGCCATTTTGGGGATGAACCAGCAGACGGAAGACCTTTCTCTCTGTCTCTCTCTCCCCACTGGCTAACTCTGCCTGTCAAAAAAAAAAAAAAAAAAAAAAAAAAAAAAAAAAAAAAAAAAAGAGGAGGCAAGAGAAAAGCTTCACAGGAAAATAGCATGAATGGTTAATTATAAACACACACTAAGAGATCATAAATATATGAAAAATTAGTCATTTTTTTTTTGACAGGCAGAGTGGACAGTGAGAGAGAGAGACAGAGAGAAAGGTCTTCCTTTTTCCGTTAGTTCACCCTCCAATGGCTGCTGCAGCCAGTGCACCATGCTGATCTGAAGCCAGGAGCCAGGTGCTTCCTCCTGGTCTCCCATGTGAGTGCAGGGCCCAAGCACTTGGGCCATCCTCCACTGCACTCCTGGGTCACAGCAAAGAGCTGGACTGGAAAAGGAGCAACCGGGACAGAATCCGGTGCCCCAACTGGGACTAGAACCCGGTGTGCCGGCACCGCAGGCAGAGGATTAGCCTAGTGAGCCATGACGCTGGCCAGTCATCTATTATAAAAAGTTCACATTTAAACCATATTGTGGTCATTTCTCACCTATCAAATTATAAGCATTTAAGATGAAACATTTGTTGGTGAAATTGTGAAGAATATTATTTGTTTACATTGCTAAGGAAGTACAGAATTGCTCAGTCCTTGGAGACAAACTTGCCAATATCCAGCAAATCACATATGTATTTATCTTTTGGCTTAGAATTATGATTATCCTGAATCAGTATCTCTAATGCCATATGGACATATCTGTTCTTTTTAGCATTATTTCTTAGAAAATGCTGGAATCAATGTAAATGCCTAAACATAGGAGATTGGCTGAAAAACTGTGGTACATGGAATGCTACTCATTTAAAGAAAAGAGTAAGATGCATCATGGCAACTGCAGTTAATAATAATACATTGTATGCCTGAAAATTGTTAAGAATAAATTTAAGTGTTCCCACCACAAAAAAGTAAGTTTATAGACTAATAAACTTGATAAATAGCTTGATTTCCAGATTTCACAATGTATACTTATAACATCATGTCATGCACTACAAATATATGCAATTTTCACTTGTCAATTAAAAATAAATACCAAAAATAGAGTATGAGAGATGAGCAAGCACATATACAAAATAATTTCTAGGATATATTTTAATTCAAAATTTAAGATAAAATCAGATTTTGTATTCAACCTCCTGTGTAAGGCAGATGTGAGAGATATAGACATATATGAATACATATATGAGATACATACATGAATCTACATATGAATATATACAAGTTATGTGTGTTTATCTTTATGTGTAAATACATACTTCTGAAACAGAGATACAGATATGATAGACCAGAAACTAGTGAAATTAATGGCCAACTGTGCAGGTATAATAATGGTAAGAACATAGTACAAAATATATGAAGGGAGTAGCAGTTCTTGGAGTATATTTTTTAAAATTTTTATTACTAAACACATTAATATTTTATATCTTTCAATATAAGATTAAACCAATAATGATGGAAAAGAATTTAAAACCAAATACAAAAAATGAACTTAGCCACATATCAAATTATTAATATAGCCATAAAGGGAAAAAGTATTCATCCAAGTTCATTTCAATCCTGCATACTGTACATGGTCCTTGTATAATCAGTAGAGAAAACTTGAATATAGTAGGAGCTACAGTCTGAATGTTTGTGATTCATTCCGCAATCTGTATGTTGAGGTCCAACCCTGAGGGTGATAGTGGTAGAAAGGGGGTGGGGATTTCTGGAATGTGATTAGATCATGAGGGTGGAGCCCTGGAGCCTGGGATTAGTGCCCTTATAAAACAGCATTAGTTCCTCCCTTCCTCATGTGAGAACAAATGAGAGGACACCACGTATGAGGTGGACACAGACACTTACCTGCATCTAATCATGAGAAGACAATTGGACAATTCAAGTTACGGCAAATTTTGGAAAAAGAGAAGAGAAGAAGAAACACTAGTCTGGCCACTTTACAATAGTGTCACAAAACACACACAAAAGCTGGAGAGCCTAGATTGATTTTAGTGTAGACTATATGTTAATAGATATTACTGTATCTATGCATAATTCCTTTGGTGTATTTTGATTATATAAAAACATTTTGCTGATAGAATTTACAACTAAATGTCATGATGTGTGCAATACTCAAATATTTCTATAATTCACATATCCATATGTACAGCAAAAGCAGACATGACAAAAGTTAACAATCAGTAAACCTAGATCAACAGTATGTTGATGTTTTCATACTATTCCTTCAACCCTTCCACAGGCTTTTTGATTATTCAAGATAAAAAGTTTGAGGACATAGAATTTTCCAACATTTTAGTGTTGTGAATCTTCACGATCCACCTAATTAATGCTTCCAACTTTCCATGTCTCTTTTGTTGTGAAACTTATTACTTGACTCACATTAAACCTACTAGAAATGTGTTTAGACGAACTAAAAGAAAGTAGAACACAATATAATGAAAAGAACACTGACAAAAAGACAATTTGACTCAAGCACTGCTGCTAATATATTTTATGAGTTTAGATAAATTATTTCCCATTTCTGAGACTCAATGACTCTATCTGTATAAAGCAAGGTTTCTCATTTTCTATTCTTAAGGATTGGGTTAAGGAACAAAACCCATCTATTTGCTGCTTACAAGAAACACATCTTTCCAGCAAAGATGCATACAGACTGAAAGTGAGAGGCTGGACAAAGATAAACCATGCCAACAGAAATGAAAAAAACAAAAAAAAACAAAAAAAACAAAAACAACAGGTGTAGCCATCTTAATATCAGACAAAATAAACTTTAACACAAAAACTGTTAAGAGAGACAAAGAGGGGCACTATATAATGATTAAGGGATCAATTCAACAGGAAGATATAATGATTATCAATGTATATGTACCTAATTATAGGGCACCGGTTTATTTAAAAGATTTGTTAAAGGACTTAAAGGGAGACTTAGTCTCCAATACAATAGTACTGGGGGACTTCAATACTCCACTCTCAGAAATAGACAGATCAACCAGACAGAAGATCAACAAGGATACAGTAGATTTAAACGACACAATAGCCCAAATGGATCTAACAGGTATCTACAGAACTTTTTATACTACACATAAAGAATTTACATTCTTCTCAGCAGTACATAGAACCTTCTCTAGGATTGACCACATACTAGGCCATAAAGCAAGTCTCAGCAAATTCAAAAGGATTTTCAAACTTTTATTTTCTATTACTGTAATGAAAGATCTTCAAAGCCCAACAACGCACACACTTTACAGGAAAGCAGTTCACATGGGCTAACTTTCCATAAATAGGTGCCTAATGAATGACATTTTGTCCATATAATGTTAGTTTCTAGCAATTGTGAAATGATTAATGTAGAGGGAGAAAAGATTTGAGTACTGGGGAAAAGCACAATATATTAACATCATTTTCATTTAATTTGAAATGAAGTTGCCTGGCTCACTTTTTTTACTGTCAATATAATTTATTCTGAAAAATCTGGAGCTGTTCTTCAAGGCAGAAAGTGCTAAGAGAAAAATGTCACATTTAGACACTGATGAAGTCACTGTCTTTTCTTATGCTCGTTTATCAGGAGCCTCAACAGATAGGTCTGATTCTATGGGGAGTAGCGTGCACACATAACTTCAAGAGGACAAGGGATATCCTCTGCCCACCCCACTCACTTGTCTTCAAATTACTCTTCCAACTTTTGCTGAAATTCCACCCCAAGAGAAACATTCCTTTGGGTTCAACTGCTTTGGCACTTTACTCTTTCTCACAAAGTCTATATTAAGAAATAAAACTCCTCATCAATGTAATCACAAGTGATAATTTAACATGCCATTTCTCAAGGAAGCTAGGAGTTGACAATGAGAAAGACTCAGGGGTTTGTTTGGGAGAAGGGAAAGAAGGGGGAAAGGGCCCAGAAAGAAGATGGAGAAGGCAGTGTAGACAAATCAGTTGTTCTCAGCTCTGCTACCCCAAGGCCGTTCCGTGTGCATGAAAACCCAAGGAGAGGCCAGAAGAAAAACCAATGTGAGCAAGAAGAAATAGGTTTCTTTAATCCAAATTAGAAAAGCAAATTCCCGAGATGAAACGCACAGGTTATTTTTGTTTCATTTTTGATGGTGCCCACTGAGGACCAGTCAGAACTGTTTTAAGACTTTTAGAAATTAGCTAACTGTATTACAAAGAACTCTGAAGCACTTAAAAGCATGAAGTACTATGGCAGATTCAGGTTAAAAATGTCTCCAAGTGGCAAAATTCATCTCTGTGTTCCAAACAGCCCATCAAATGTTTTGGATTCTGAAGACAATTTTCAGAAGTATCCTTTATTTCCCTCCAGTGGCCAAACAGCCAGGTCTTCCAGAGCAATGGTGACAGGAAGGGGGAATGGATAGGACAGAGTCGGGGTTCGGGTGGGTCCTGTTCAGCGACCGTGTGCATCACGGTGCAGCTTTATGAAGAGTCCCGTCATGCTGAAGCATGCTTTACAGCCATGGACTGCAACAATGGATGAATCCCATGTGAAGTTCCTCTGTGCAGAGAAGCGCTCCAGAGCCCACTTCAAATACACCAGCAGCTCATGTCAACTGCAATGTCAATATGCCAACTGCAAATGTCAGAACCCTACAGCGCAGCTGTTAGAAATTATCTTGTTTCGTGTGGGAAGGCTTGCAAACTGGAATCTAGTTCACTCCATCTCCCTCTGACACGGCAGATGTGACTGATCCCCGGAGAGGCATCTCAGCAACAGGGAGGCAGCAGACTAAAGCTGCTATTGGAAGAGATGAGCAGTTGGACAGCTGCTGATAATGGATCTGAATGATAACAATTATAGCCTCTCTTCCTCCCATTTCTTTAATGGGTTTCAGAAAGTCAGATACTGTGGAATGCTGGGAAGCCTCTCATCTTAAAGCTGTGTGAGGTTATGGAAAGTTTATTCATCAGTGGTGAACTTGACGTGGCATTAAATGAGAGAAGTGAGAGAGATTCCAAGATGGCTGAATAGGGCAAAGATGTATTGAATTTAACCAGGGGAACACAGCAGAAGAGAAGCAGATGAGGCGTAGTCCCAGGGGAGAGTTGGAGATACGTTGCAGTGGAAATTCTACTCAAAGAAGAGGGACACTGTGGAGCAGTGTGGCAAGGGTGGACACACAGCAGTGAGCAGGAACACCACATACAACTCCCACAGCCAGGGGTTAGAGGAGACGCCAGCTTCTGAGAGCCAGGTGAGGGCAGACTGTAGCAGCCAGAGCCACTGGTGATGTTGCATGAGCGAGATCCTTGTGGACCACACTGACTTAGCCTTAGCGAGGGGCATGGTACCCACCTAATCCAATCAAAGAAAAGCACATTTCTTCCTCCCCATTCCCCTACAAGGGTTCCCAGCATTGGCAGGGAGAAGGTGCCGTCTTGTCAAAACTAGAGACTGCGGGGCTCTTGTATGCATGCATTCAGAGGATTTTACCAGAGGGAAAACCCCGTTTCCCGCTGACTTGGAGTCAGGACAGAAGGGTTGACAGTGGGCTGGGCAGCAACTGAGGACTCTGAGGTGCCCCCATCCTCTCAATCAATCATAGGCTCTGGGGCTCAAACTGCAGGCAAAGCACAAACAGGCAGCTGAATCTAGAATCGACTCTGCTGTCTCCGTGGACAGAGCGGGCTCACGGGGTGGAGAGGAAAGCCTCTGAGCCTCATGGCTGTGGGGGCCTTTCGCGCTGTGACTTTGGGATTTCTGTGACTGCACAATAGGGTGTGTAGAGTGTAGCTGGGGCTCTGAGCAATCACTGTATCTGGCGGCAAAGGCTCAGAGCTCTCGGAGGGTCACTGCAGAGGGTTTTGTGCATGATCATGCCCCAGCTACTGCTGACGGTAAAGGAGATCTACCATAACCAAACTGAGGTTACCCTGGATTCTCACCCTGCCCTGGAGCACCCACTCTGGCCAGTGCTGAACACCACTCCCCCCTCCCAGCACAAGCCTCTGCTGGGGATTCACTGAAGGAGCAGACCCTTCTCTAAGCCACAGAGGCATAGTTCAAAGATCAAAGCCATCAGTGGAGAAAACCAACAGGTGTTTCCAAAAATGCTTAAAAATAAACCCTGAAATACAAGAAATGAGAATAAGGAGAGCAATAGGACTCCCTCAAAGGAGTGAATGTGAAGACAAAGAGATTGATGAAATGCCAAAAAAAAAAAAAAAAAAAAGGAATTCCAAAGAATGATCATAGGATCATTCAGAAGCAATGAGAAGCAAGTTCAAGAGTTAAAGAAATGCATACGTGACATGGATGAAAAATTTTCCTGTGAGATAGAGATTATGAGGTGAAATCAAGATGAAATATTAGAAATGAAGAGTTCAATATGCCAAATGAAACATACAGTGGAAAGCCTAAGCAACAGACTTAGTGAGACAGAAGAAAGAACATCCAACCTAGGAGACAAATCTTAGGGAATATCTCCAGTAGACCAAAAAAAAAAAAAAAGAAGAAAATAGAAATATTAAAAAAAATAGTGAGGATCACTAGCCATCAGAGAAATGTAAATCAAAACCACAATGAGGTTTCACCTCTCCAAAGAATGGCTCTCATACAGAAATCAATAAATAATATATGCTGGTGAGGATGTGGATAAAATGTACCCTAATCTGCTGTTGGTGAGAATGCAAATTAGACAGCCATTGTGGAAGATAGTATGGAGATTACTCAGCTGAAAATAGATCTCCCGTATGACTCAGCTATCCTGCTCCTGGGAATTTACCCAAATGAAATAAAATCAGCAGGTGAAACAGTGATCTGTACCCACATGTCTACTGCAGCTCAATTCACAATAGCTAAGATAAGGAATCAACCCAGATGCTCATCAATTGATGAATGGAATAAAGAAAATGTGGTATAAATACACTATGGAATATTATTCAGCCATAAAAAGAATGAAATCCTGTCTTTCACAACAAAATGGATGCAACTGGAAACCACTGTGCTTAGTGAGATAAGCCAACCCCAAAAAGACAAATATCATGTTTTCCCTGATCTGTGGTAACTAAGAGAGTACAAAAAGTGTAATGTATATTAGTGAAATTGACATTTTGAAAATTGATTAGTGTTTGTAGTCCTTGTCTCTACTGTTGTGTAACAGTGTTTTTTTCTACTTTGTGGAGGATTAATTTTATCATTATAAAATAAATTGAATGTATGGCATTGTCAAAAGAAAGAATAGGCCGGCGCCATGGCTCAACAGGCTAATCCTCCGCCTTGCGGCGCCGGCACACCGGGTTCTAGTCCCGGTCGGGGCACAGATCCTGTCCCAGTTGCCCCTCTTCCAGGCCAGCTCTCTGCTGTGGCCAGGGAGTGCAGTGGAGGATGGCCCAAGTGTTTGGGCTCTGCACCCCATGGGAGACCAGGATAAGCACCTGGCTCCTGCCATCGGAACAGCGCGGTGCGCCGGCCGCAGCGCGCTACCGCGGCGGCCATTGGAGGGTGAACCAACGGCAAAGGAAGACCTTTCTCTCTGTCTCTCTCTCTCTCTCTCACTGTCCACTCTGCCTGTCAAAAAAATAAAAAAAATAAAAAAATAAAAAAAATAAAAAAAAGAAAGAATAAGCAACATAGGAGGTTGGGAGTGGGGGCAGGAGGGTAGGTATGGTGGGAAGTATCACTGTACTCATAAATCTATATTTTTAAATACATGAAATTTGTTGACCTCATATAAATAAAAGTTGTTAAAAATAGTAAAAAATGAGAGAAGCAGTTGTGTACTAACACTAAAGCACGTGCAAAATTTAGTTGAAAGTAGGAGAAGAAATACTCACAGCTCAGATTTCCCTTTATTTGGGAATGTACTAGCGGACTCCTGCCAGAAGACCAGTCAGTAATGAACCGAGCAAGAGTTCTTAGTGTCTAGGATTTACGACCTTGTCACCTATAGAACTGCTGCCTGAAGACAAACCTATCTTCTAAGTCTTGATCCATTTGCTTCACTTCTTTTGTGTCAGCTTTCTGTAAATGACCTACCATGTTTTACCAGGTTACTTTCATCTTAAAGCATTTTTTAATTCCAAGTACATGTTTGGCACAAGCTCTGTTGTTTTTAAATGAATGATATATTAAATAATAGATCCTAAGACTTGTTGGATATTTATTAAGATCTTAATATCCCCATTCACACCATTCTTCTAAATTCATTCCCTGTCAGGAAAACACAATTATTTCTTAATTCTCTACATCAACTTTCATCATAAAATTGTACTTTCTTCTTCACAGAAGACTATATAGGGAAATGGAAATCATTTAAATCTTTGCTACTCAAAGAGAACAATAAAAGACCAGTTAAAATGATTGCTAGAGCGCTTCATTGAAATAGGAGATTGAAAAACCACGTCTAAATTTACTTCTTCCAAAAGAACCAGATAATGTCCTGAAAATACAGATACACACACACACATGGACTGTCAAAAATGTAAGATAAGCAGCTACTAATTTTTTGAAACTAAAAAATGGAAGTGCGAGTGGCACTGAGTGGATTTAATTCAGCCAACCCCCTAAGCCTGTGTAGGGAAAAGTAGGAGATTTCATATGCACTGAAGAATCTTTAAGGGGCTCGGGAGTTCACAGCACCAAGGACTTCCAGTATTTCTGCGAATACCAGAGAGAGAAGAGAACACCAGATGGGAAAAGGAATTAAGTAAAGAAAATGTGATAAAAGTTGCTCAAGAATCATTTAAAACCTCAGATGCCCTCCAAGATCCCACTTTACAAGGACTAATTCACCCCTAACCCAAGAGAAAGAGGAAAGATTCTTCTTTAGGAAAGTTTATTTTTAATTTTTTAAAAAATATTAATTTACTTGGAAGTCAGAGAGAGACGGGGTGGTGGTGGTGCGGTGGGAGTTGGAGAGAGAGATCTTCCATCTATTGTTTCACTCCCCAAATGGCTACAACAGCCAGGGCTGGGCCAGGCCAACACCAGAAGCCAGGAGCTTCATCTGGGTCTCCCACATGGGTGGCAGGGGTCCAAACACTTGGGCCATCCTCCATTGATTTTCCCAGGCCATTAGTGGGGAGCTGGATTGGAAGTAGAGCAGCCAGGACGTGAAATGGCGCCAACATGGGATGCCAGCATCTTTGGTGGTGGCTTTACCTGCTACACCACAATGCTGGTCCCTAGAAAAGTTTAAAACAGGGCTCCCTGGACTGGAGATGTCAGCCCTGGAAACTTAGAAAAACAGAGGCACTAGTAATGAATAAATACTGAGTTCTGGGCCCAGGCACTTCATGTAGCAGCTCACACATCACTGGAGAAGCCTACATCACACATGGAGAGCCTGGGTACAGTTCCAGCTTAGCTCCTGATTCTGGCTTCCTGTTAACGTGGATGGCTATAGTAGCCAGGTCCCTGCCGCCCATGTGGGAGACATGGATTGAGTTCCTGATTTCCAGATTATGCCCTGCCCATCATCCTGGCTACCATGGTACTGTGGTCACTTTAGAGAGTGAAACAAGCAATTAGAAACTTTCTCTTTCTTTCTCCCTCTCCCCTTCTCCTTCCCTAATAAATTAATTAAAATTCTAAATTCTGAATACTGGGGACATCAACCCTCTCCTGGAAGCTCACTTCATAGAACTCTGGGATCTCAGTCTCCACTCTTTGGGCTGAGGACTGGCGAGTCTTCTCTGGCATACCTGTTCAACTCAAGAGGAATCCCATCAAGACACCAACATCTGGAGTTGGCAGCTAACGGTCTGCCTAGCACTCCCTGCTGTAAAATTCAACAACTGCAAGCCCTATTCCCATACACTGATATTCGATCAATTTTTTAAGCTTTCACTCTAAGAGCAGTCAAACAATGACAGGAGAAAGGCCATTTGGAGGACAGAGACTGCTCAGAGCTATCTTCCTAAAATTTTCTTCTATTATTTTGATATCATCTCAGAAATAAAAAAAAAAGTGTGGAATCCATTACCAGGTCAGAGAATGAAAAAGCAGTACTCAAAAAAAAAAAAGATTTTTGGAAACTAAAAAAAAAAGGGGGGAGGGAGAAATGAAAAACCTCAACAGATTTAAGGAAGTTTTGTAGAAAATAGGGAAAAACACCTTAAAATGAAGGGAAAAATTTAGAAATTTTAGGAGCAATCCAGGAAGTATAATATCCAAAAAACATTTCAAAAGGAAAGAACAGAGAAAACAAGAGAAGATTATCCACCAAATAATTCAAAGGAATTTCCCAGGATTAAAAGATAAATAGAATACAATAGAAATTCAGTATCTGGCATCATTAGTTTTCTTGGCTTTGTGCATGTTAAACCTGGTATTTCTATTGATACAGTATTTGTTCTTTTTATTTATTTTTCATTTTTTAAAGATTTATTTATTTGAAAGTCAGAGTTACACAGAGAGAGGAGACGCAGAGAGAGGAGAGGCTGAGAGAGAGAGACAGAGAGAGACACAGAGAGAGAGAAAGAGAGAGGTCTTCCATCTGCTGGTTCACTCCCCAGATGGCTGCAATGGCCGGAGCTGCGCCGATCTGAAGCCAGGAGCCAGGACCTTCTTCTGGGTCTCCTACGTGGGTGCAGGGGCTCAAGGACTTGGGCCATCTTACACTGCTATCTTAGACCATAGCAGAGAGCTGGATCAGAAGTGGAGCAGCCAGGACTAGAACCCGCGCCCATATGGGATGCTGGCACTGCAGGTGGAGGATTTACCTACCGCGCCACTACGCCAGCCCCAGTATTTGTTCTTTTCATACAGTTCAGTTTGATGTAATCTTTCATGTTTATTTTTTCTAGTGTGTCAGGAATCAGAACTCTAGAGTAAATTGCTTGAAAAAATTATATTCCAGGCTGGCGCCGCAGCTCAATAGGCTAATCCTCCGCCTGTGGCGCCGGCACACCAGGTTCTAGTCCCAGTCGGGGCGCCAGATTCTGTCCCAGTCACTCCTCTTACTGTCCAGCTCTCTGTTGTGGCCTGGGAGTGCAGTGGAGGATGGCCCAAGTGCTTGGGTCCTGCACCCCATGGGAGACCAGGAGAAGCACCTGGCTCCTGGCTTCGGATCTGGTGCGGTGTGCTGGCTGCAGTGGCCATTGAGGGGTGAACCAATGGAAAAAGGAAGACCTTTCTCTCTGTCTCTCTCTCTTACTAGCCACTCTGCCTGTCAAAAAAAAACAAAAAAAAAAAACAAAAAAGAAATTATATTCCAAAGATTTTAGGTGGAATTTTGAAGTTATTATGTAATTCAAATGAGGATTAACAGACTAGAAATTGTGGGTTGATATGACATTGTGAATTATGCATCAGTTTGTTCAAAAGGGCTAGAAGATTTAAAAGAGCTAGCTAGATGACTTTGGACAGTGGAAGGAAATGCAACATTTATTCCTTAAAAAAAGTTATTCACTTTAAATAATTTTTCCTTATGTTATACAGTATAAAAAATAAACTTTACACTGGTTTGTAGGAAAAAATAATTGAAAGAAAGGATTCGGGGTGGGGGGAACATGATGGATGAAAATGTATCTATACTGGGTATTTTATGTGGCACTAACATTTCAGAACCAAACTGAGAAACAGAAGATTCTAGAACCAGAGAGAGAGACAGAGAAAGTTCCTAAATCAGACCAAACCATTTTCTATAATAATAAAAATGGAGCAGTAACTTCAAAACTCTCAAGGAAAATTATTTCTCAACTATAGTTCCATGCTTAATTAACCAGTCATGCAGAGGAGTCAAAGCTTCCTATTTTCAAACACGTGCAAAAACAAGAAGGCTATCTCCCATACCATTTTCTGTGCTCCACCAAGCTAAGAAAATAGATAAAGAAAGAGTTTTCATGGGCCACACAAGAAAACAAAGGGATCCAAGTTGTCCACTGAGACCATAGCAGGAAGGTATGCTTGTTGAACTACAAGGATAGCTCTGTAACAAACTGGTCTCCTGAACATAGCAGCTTCAAAAAGGCAGCACTTCCATTCTCTCTCATTTCACATCCTCAGGTTGGTCAATCCAGGCTGGTGGGAAGTTTCTGTTTCACAAAACTATTCAGGAATCTGAGCTCTTTCTGTCTTACTCTTCACCCAGACACCTGTACTGTGCTACATATTCAAAGCCTGCCATTATCACGTATTTAAAGCAGAGGTTAACACGCTTCACATCTACTCCACCATCAGAGGTAAGTCAGTCTCCTGGTCACTTGTGCAAGCAGAGAAGCTATGGAACACAGTGCTTAGCTATTCACACTTCTGTCCGGATTAGACTCTTTTATCACATTAAAAGAAAGAGTGGACTTCATAATATTTTCTGTAGAGAGCAATAAATCCAGATTAGATCATGCTTTTAAGACTTGTGATTAATAATTGCACAGATTTTTGTATCCATGGATGTCCCTTCCCTTATGGTGAATAGAAATGCATAGTGAAAATTAGCAGAATGTAGTTTTATGAGATAAGCAGTAATTTCAATGTACATCAGATACTCGCTGATGAAACAATATAGAAATGTGTTTCTAACATAAATGGTGGTACAGTAGTTTGAATATCTCTCCCTCAACCAATGTATATATAGGAAAAGCTTTTGGATTGTCATAAATTCAATGAAAACACACACATACATTCTCAAACAAGAGAAATTTTCCAGATATGCAGACATTTTCATTTGCAGGGCATATCTCTGTAAAGACAAATGATAAAAGATGCTGGTAACAGAGGTTGCTTAACTAATGTAGAACCAGTCACTATTCACCTTTTTGTTTTCTCTTTGAATTCTATTTGTATGCATTTATACTCTATCATGAAAAATATAAATTGCCTCCCCTTAAAACAAATACAAATGCATATAACCTCTGCACTAGCAATTCTGGGTCTAGTAATTCATACTGCATATATATATATATATATATATATATATATGTATGTGTGTGTGTATGTTTTTATAGCTAAAAAAGAAGGAAAATATCTAAATATTCAACAATAGGAAGCTAATGGATTTAATTCTGCATATATAAACTACAAAATACAATGCAGCCTCAAAAAAAGGGAAATTTAGGAAACTGACTCAAACCCAAAAGATTAATCGTAGTTGGTAACTATAGGAATGATCAAATAAAATGCATTCTTTGGCTAAGATCACAACTTGATTTCAAAACAGATTAAAATATTATTTTGAGGAAGAAAAAGACTGTAAGACTGAAAATGCAGTAGCATGACATTAAACTTAAGTGACATATGAATGCATAATTGTTTGCCTTTATCTGTGAATCAAATCTGCTCAAAATCACACTTTTGTTTAAAATAGTAACGGCAATCATGCTGTTGACTCAGAGAAGTTTTACAGTAAGTCAGAATGAACACCGGATTTGGTGTTAAGGACTTGGATACCACTTGGCTCTCTGACTCATCATCTTGGCAGCCAGTATTGTAACAGACCCAAAAGGTCCAATCATGGTACTTGCTGAGTGTGGACAGAGGAGCAGGATGAGGAAGGTGTAGACCATGGTCTGTGAGGCAATGGGCCAAGTCATCGTGGAAATGTAATATAGAAAACCAGAAATAACAGAGATAATCAATAACCGGGACCCAGAGTGAGAAAAGAGAGCATTACAGACATACCCGAGTCCTACGAGAGTTTGAGCCTCTGGAACAGGCTCTCTGCACGTAGGAGCTGGCTTTTTTTTTTCTGGCAAGATGTCTCCAAGGTATTGGTTGGTGGTTCTATGAGCCTGGAAAAGACATTTAATTTCTAGGAGCTTAAGTGTCCTTACCTGTAAACTATAAATACTAATACCCAGCCAGAAATGGTATATGTGAAAGGATTCTTACAGATAAGATAGTATTATTTTATTTGCTGCCAATGTTCAGAACAACTGCACTGGAGGAGAATGAGAGCCCTATTCCTGCTAACAGGACCCAATCTGTCTCCATGTGCACACAGCAGCTGTGAAGTGCACTCTACAGCTCATTTTCAGCATTATGTGGTGGGGCTGTATGTTCTAAGGCCAAGCGTCATGGTGTCTTGAAATTTTTTCTTTTTGTCTTGTGTTGAGTCTCCTGGAATGTAATCCTACAATAACTTTGTTGCTTGTAATTTGATTTATATGTCTTTTATTTTTTGAACAATTTATTTATTTATTTGAAAATCAGAGTTACAGAGAGAGAGAAGGGGAGGCAAAGAGAGAGAGGTCTTCCATTCGCTGGTTCACTCCCCAGTTGGCTGCAATGGCCGGAGCTGCACCGATCCAGAGTCAGGAGCCAGGAGTTTCTTCCTAGTCTCCCTCGTGGGTGCAGGGGCCCAAGCACTTGCACCATCCTCCACTGCTTTCCCAGGCCACAGCAGAGAGCTGGATCGGAAGTGGAGGAGCCGGGACTGGAACCAGCACCCTTATGGGATGCCAGCACTGCAAGCGGCAGCTTTACCCGCTACACCACAGCACCGGCCCTGACTTCTCTGTCTTAATCCAATTACTTCAAAACATTAATCCAGAGAGTGTGTGATGGGTGAGGCATTCTAGAACTCTCTTGCAGAAATCTCTGCAATGAGAGGTAAAGGAGGATTCTCCAAAACTTTCTGTGATAAGCCCAATTACGAAAATCCACAGTGTCGGGGTTGCCACTGTGGTGTGATAGGTTAAACCTGTGTCTGCAGTGCTAGTATCCCATATGGAGTCCGGTTTGAATCTTGCTGCTTCACTTCTGATCCAGCTCCCTGCTAATGGCCTGGGAAAGCAGTGGAAGATGGCCCAAGTCCTTGGGTCCCTACATCCATGTGGGAGAACAGGAAGAAACTCCTGGCTTCAGATCAGCCTGGTTCTGGCCATGGCGGCCATTTGGGGAGTGAGCCAGCAGAATGAAGACCTCTCTCCCTCTCTGTGTGTGAGTCTGTTTCTAAAATGAATAAATCTTTGAAAAAAATTCCACATTTTAGTTAGAAAATCACCATTCACTGGTTCATGTTCTCCTGAATTATACCAAGGTATAAGATAGACTTCAGAATTTGTAATGTCTATTTATTAAATGATCCTAGGTCATTTATTATTGTTTCGAGTAGTATGCAGATGATCATAAATGAGGTCATATATGTAAATGTGTATGGGTGTGCTACAAATAGATTTCTTACATCAGAAGTCTAACTCACTGTATTTTGATTTGGCACCTCTTACATATGTCTAACGTGGCAAGAAATGCCTATACTGTAGAAATATAGAAGATCTGAGAGTATGCACCCATATGAATTTCTGCTACAATCGGAAAGAATGAACATGTTAAATTCATAGAAATTTTGGTCAATAAAAAGAAAGCACTTTAAAATGCCATCAGTTCAGGAGCAGAAAAGAGAGAGTTATCATTGTAGCAGAGACGGTTAATTGCTTCCCAATTCCCATTTGCCCTCTGCCTGTTTTTATCTGGGCAGTTTGCCACCTAGCTGAAAGCCTGTATTCCCCAATCTCCCTGACTGTGGAAATTCCTTGCCTTCCATCCTCTATAAATGCAATGGAGGATGAATAAGTACATATGAAAACAATTATTAGTAAACTTACTCTCTGTTGTACCAACCTGGAAGATGATGACCCTTGCCTCTCAGCCAACAGTCTCCCTTACATGACTTGGGGAATGAGGGATTAGGGGAATTGGAAGTGACTTATATTTGTTTAACATGAACTCATATGAAGAGGCTTCAAAAGGGTCATAGGAAATGCCTATTATGAAATAATTATGTGTGTACTTCAAAAATTTTAAAGCCAAAATGAACTTTTTTTTGTTCCATTTTTCTGTGCACTTTTAGAAGCCGTTTCATATGTATCTGCCTGTTTCTTATCACTGACCACAGCAAAAAGATGATAACAGCAAACAAGTCTAGACCCATCTGTCACTCTGCTGAAGGTCTTTTGCTGCTACGACACTTATGACAAGAGACCCTGCTTTTCTGACCCTAGAGAGGAGTGAAGGGAGCGTGTTGATGGAGAGAAGGGTCAGACTCAGGGTCAAAAACCTCTACCTCCTCTTGCCAATTCTGACCCCAGATCTTATTAGAGTATTTAAATGCTTTTGCTCAACTTGGTACCCCAAATCTGAGTTTTGTGTCTGCCCTGTGCCCCATCCTCCTGTACACATCTCCCAGCTCTTGCAAGCTTTAGCATCCTGTAATCGCTGAAGACGCGAACTTACAGTGCAGCTCTACAACGTGAGGCAGCTGGCGTTGGTCCCTGATTAAGTGGCTTTGCTTTATTTCATAAAACTGAACATACTAGTCATAAAATCTGGATCTAGACACCAAGCGCAGACCCTAGCCTTAAGGTTATTAAAACATTCTCCTCATTTTTATAAACAAATATGCAGCTGAAGCACAGAAAGCTTACGGGGCTTGTCAAAGATCGCTTTCCTTGTTGGCCAAGAAGATTGGAACCCATGTTTCCTGCCTCCTAAAAAGAATTCTATTCTATGCTTCATAAAATGGTGTCTCTTAGAACTCTTACCAAAGAAAAAAAAATGGCGCGTAAACGTCCTTTATATTACTTGTCCGTAACAACGCTGTGTAACAAACTGTCCAACATTCCATGGTTTAAAGCCAGCCATTTATTCCTATCTGCAGATCAACTGGACAGGCCCAGCTTCAGACCCTGGCGCCTGGGCAAGGCTGGCCACCTCTCTCTCAGTGGACTAACTGGAAAATGAATTTCTCACTGTGAAGACAGACGCACAACAGGCACAACACCTGATGTCTTTGTGATGTATCCCACTGGCTGAAACAGGTTGCACCATCAATCCCCTCTCTGTCACCAGGATAGGAAAATACACTCCACGCCGCCCACCATGAAAGGGGGCCCAGCAAATGATGGAGCAGGGTGTGGGGTTGGGTAATCCTTTCCATAATCAACAGCAGGTGCAGAACTAGCGTAATAATCCATTCTTCCATAATGTATTTCAAGAAATAGAGTTTTTACAGACACATATTTCATGCAGTCAATGAGTATCATGGATAAAGCTCACAACAAAATGTTTCACAATCTTTAAAATTCTTTCAGGCGATAACATTTCCTAGAAGAGCCAGGTGTAATCCAAACTATGAACGTCTTTTAGCAGAGAAGTGATAAAGAAGGCAATAGCTGAAAAATGAAAATCAACTACCTGCCATGTTTTTAAAAGCATCTTAGTTAAAGAAGCAGATAATGTATGCTTTAAAAAAAGATAAAATTGGTGAAGGTAGATGAATAACAAGCAATTTAAAAATGTCAGTGAAGCAGAACTTCGAATAATAAAACATGTTCATAACTAAGCTAAACATTTTCCTTTTTTTAAAAAAAGATTTATTTATTTATTGAAAGGCAGAGTTACAAAGAGGCAGAGGCAGAGAGAGAGGTCTTCCATCTGCTGGTTCACTCCCCAAACAGCTGCAATGCCCGGAGCTGGGCCCATCTGAAGTCAGGAGACAGACGCCTCTTCCAGGTGTCCCACAAGGACTTGAGCCATCTTCCACTGCTTTCCCAGGCCATAGCAGAGAGCTGGATTGGAAGTGGAGCAGCTGGGACTAGAACCAGTGCCCATAGAGGATGCCGGCCCTGCAGGTGGCAGCTTTGCCCACTAGGCCACAGTGCTGGCCCCAGCTAAATATTTTCAGGAGCAGGTCCATAAGGTATATTTTTCATGCAATGACATCTGTTTGTTAATAAAGTATTATTGTGACATTTTATCATATAATTGTCAGAACATACGAGAGATAAAAGCTTTCTTTTATGACAAGTTAAGGATTCAATTTGACAGGAAAAAGGTTTTTAAATTTTTTAATTTTTTGCTTGTACTTTTTTGTCAATATCATGTGGGTAAGCTTGCAGGAACTCTCTAATTCTGAGGCTTACTTTTATTTCAAAATAAACTGTTCTGTGTTGTGACACTCCTGAAATTTTATAATGTGCAAGTCCTTTTAAAAACATCTGGGCCATCACTGTGGCGCAGTGAACTAACCTGCCCCTGGTAACTCCATCATCCCATATCAGAGCACAGGTTCAAGTTTTAGCTACTGACTAATGTGCCTGGAAAAGCAGAGAATAGCCCAACTACTTGGAACCCTGCCATCTACATGGGAGACCAGGATGGAGTTCCTGACTCCTGGCTTCAGCCTGGCCCAGTCCCTGCCCTTGTGGCCATTTGGGGAGTGAACCAGCGGATAGAAGATCTGTTTCTGTACATTCCCCTCTCTGTCATCCTGCCTTTCAAATAAATAAATCTTTAAAAAATTTATTTTTTGAGTGATTTCATCCAAGCAGCATTTTAAAAACTTTTTTAACTGATACATTAAAAGTGCACATTTGTGGGGTGCTAGGTAATGTTTCTTAAATGCACACCCTGTATAGTATACATTCAAGGTAAACACATCCATCTCCTCGAATATTTAACATTTCTTTATGGTTAAAAAATAATTAAAACTTCTTTCTTCAAGCTTCTTAAAGAGAAATATATAGTACATTTTCATAACCTATAGTCACCCTACTGTACAGAACTTCTACTCCCCTCTAACTATAACTCAGGACCTATTAATCAACCTTTCTCCATTTCTCCATCCTACTCTCCCCAGCCTCTGGAAACCCCCATTCTATCCTCAAGTTCTATGAAATGAACTGTTTGAAATTCCACATAGGAGAGAAGTCATGTGGTACTTGTCTTTTTGTGCCTGACTTATTTCACTTAATACAATGACCTCCAGACCCATCCAGGTTGTTGCAAATGACAAGATTTCACCCTTTTTATGGCTTAGTAGTATTCCATGGTGTGCATGTACATTTTCTTTATCCATTCATTAGTAAATAAACACTTGGGTTTTTCTTGGCTATTGTGAACGGCGCTGCAATAAAACTGGGATTGAAAATGTCTTTCCGACACGTAGATTTCATCTCTCTTGGATATACACCCAAGTGTGGGACTGCTGGACCATGATGAGGTAAAGCTGTTTTGTGTGTGTGTTTTGAGAAACTTCCACAATGGCTGTACTAATCCACATTCTGAATAACAGAGTACAAGGTTTCCCTTTTCTTCACATCCTTGCAAATACTTGTTATCAGTGTCTTTAATAACAGCCAATCTAGGGGCCTGTGCCGTGGCATAGTGGGTAAAGCCACCATCTGCCATGCCAGCATTCCCATACAGGCTCTGGTTAGAGTCCCAGCTGTTCCACTTCTGATCCAGCTCTCTGCTGTGGCCTGGGAAAGCAGTAGAAGATGGCCCAGGTCCTTGGGTCCCTGCACCCATGTGGGAGACCCAGAAGAAGTACCTGGCTCCTGGCTTCAGATCAGCGTAGCTCTGGCCGTTGAGGCCATCTGGGGAGTGAACCAGTGGATGGAAGACCGCACCCCCTCTGCCTCTCCTTCTCTCTCTTTGTAAATGTGACATCCAAGTAAAATAAATAATAAATCTTTAAAAAAAAAAATAACAGCCAGTCTAACTGGAGGGAGGTGCTACCTCACTGTCCTTTTGATTGGCATTTCCCTAATTAGTGATGCTCAGCATTCTTCATGCACCTGCTGGCCATGTGTACATTCTCCTTTGGAAAAGGTCTGTTTAGAGCTGCAGCCCGTTTTTAATTAGATTGTTTGAAAGTGTGTTTTTTTTTTTGTTTTTTTTTTTTTTTTTTTGGCTACTGAGTTCTGTTCCTTATATATTCTGGTTATTAACCTCTTGTCAGATGTATAACTTGAAATATATTTTCTCCCACTCTGTAGTGTGCATTTACACTCTGTTGATCATTTCCTTTGCTGTGCAAAAGCTCTTTAGTTTGAGGAAATCCCATTTCTCTACTTTTGCTTTTTTTTCTGAGCTTTGTGAACCTGGGCCAAAAAATCTGCGTCTGTTCCAATATCCTGAAGACTCTCTCCTATGTATCTTCTACTAATTTCAAAGTTGATGATGTCTAAAATTTAGGTCTGAGTTAATGTGGGATACACGTTTTCATTTTATTTTCATTAGTTATAATTCCCTTTTTCTAGAGGAAAATAATTTCTATGAAGATATTTAATGACACTTCACACTTATCTTGCCTCATTTCCTAAATTTGTTTCTCAAAAGTGCAGTTAATGTGGGTCTTTGTGTGATAAACCTTCTGAGTTTTTTTTTTATGCCTGAGAGTATTTTTATTATATGTCTTCATCTGAATGGTAATTTGACTGGACATAAAATTGGATAGAGATCATTTACTCTTATACTTGCAAAACATTAATCCTTTATCTTCTTAGCCATAGTATTTCTAGGAAAAAATTCAAAGTTAATCTAAAGCTTTTTCCTTTTTGTAGGTAATACTTTTCTGAAATTAAATGTCTTTGTTTTTGAAATTCTTAAATTTATCTCAGTAATTCTATGTGTGGATTTTTTCTTTGTATTTTCTCTAGTCCATTATTAGTAAAATTCTCCTTTTAATTCTAGGTAATATATTTCCATCATTTCTTTAAATATTTCCTGCTCTCCTTTTTTTTTTTTTTTTTTTGGTTTTACATTTTTCTCATTGGGGACTCCATTATATCTTTTTTTTAAAAAGATTTATTTATGTATTTGAAAGGCAGAGTTACAGAAAGGCAGAGGCAGAGAGAGAAGGATCTTCCATCTGCTGGTTCACTCCCTAGATGGCCTCAACGGCTGGAGCTGAGCCAATCAGAAGCCAGGAGGCAGGAACTTCTGGGTATCTCACATGGTGCAGGGGCCCAAGGACTTGGACCATCTTCTACTGCTTTCTCAAGTCATAGCAGAGAGAGCTGGATTGGAAGTGGAGCAGCCAGGATTCGAACTGGCACCCATAAGGGATGCCCGCACTGCAGGCGGGCAGCTTTACTTGCTGCACCACAGCACTGGCCCCCCCCCCCATTTAAAAGATTTATTTTATTTATTTGAAAGACCGAGTTAGAGAGAAAAGTAGAGCCAGAGAGAGTGAGGTCTTCCGACCCCTGGTTCACTCCCTAGATGACTGCAATGGCCAGAGCTGAGCTGATCCGAAGCCAGGAGCCAAGAGCCTCTTCCGGGTCTCCCACGCAGGTGCAGGGGCCCGTGGACTTGGGCCATCTTCTACTGCTTTCCTAGGCTATAGCAGAGAGCTGGATCAATAATGGAGCAGCCAAGACTCAAACCAGAGCCCATATGGGGTGCTGGCGGGCGTTAACCCGCTGCACCACAGTGCCTGCCCCCCATTTTACCTTTTATTGCTATCCTTCATACTTTTTTAGCCTTTCCTTTTATAATTTTAATTTTTTATTATTTCCTGCTGACTTCTGTAGGATCTCCAAATCCAAGTTTATAAATCTACTACATTGGTCTTCAGTTATAGCTATCACATTTTTCATCCTGTATATTGTTCCATACTTCAAATAATAAATTTTTCATGCCAAATATTTTTATCTGATTATTCTTTATGATTCTAGTAATGCTTCATACTGTTGATATTATCTCTTACTTCATTAAATTTACTATGCATATTTTAATTGGTTCATATAATAAGATGATGATGCAGTAACAGAAAATGGCTTAATGAGTACAAAGACTGCAATAGGTCCAGATAAGGCTGCAGGGCGATGCCAGGTGTTATGGGATATAAGCAGTCTATAGAGTCAGAGGTGCCACCATCACATAAATGAACCATCTGGAATATGGAAACCCAGCCGGCCAAGACAACAGGCAACGAGCTCTGGAGACTACTTTACTGGCAATGACAAGCCTCACCCAGCACTGAAAAAACCATTCCTTTCACTCCTACTAGCAAGAAGATCCTGCCTAACAGCCACGTGGTAAAGAGTTACTCCCCTGGTTGTCTGGACGGAGAGAACATGTGATGTGAATGTGGACGAACGTTGCAAAGCCCTGGCCTCCCAGGAATGCCAGTATCTCTGCCTTAGGAATAAAAGCTGTTTCTTCTATTGTGCTTTTGTTTTTTTAAGTACTTGAATGCCTCAGGTCACTGTAAAGCTAATTATAATGGTTGATTTTTTCTATCAACGCAGCTCTGCCACGGGACAGAGAGTCGGTCAAAAATGATTCTGGATGTTTCTGTGAAGATATTGTCACACGAGGTCAACAGTGAAGTCAGTTAACATTGAGTAGACTGCCCTAGTGGAAAAAAGTCCGATGTCTCCGGAGGAAGAGGAAGTTCTGCCCGTAGATTGCTGCGGGTCCGAATGGCGACAACTCACCCGTGTGTCTCTGAACTCCCCTGTGGATTTTGGACTTGAAACCACAATTCGGAGAGCTAGTTCCTTTAAATTCTCTCTTGGTTTCTCTTTCTCTCTTTCTCTGTCTCTTTCTCTCTCTACACGCACACACCCACAAATACAAAAAGTTTTTAAAATGTCCATAGAAATGCATGTTATGGAAAAATTGTGTAGTTTTCCATTTTTTGGCACCAAAATAATTTCACCTTGCAATTTCATTTTTCCACGAGCTTCTTGCTGCTGCCTCATCTGAGTGGCATGTGTGTGTGTTTACACCCCACTGGGTTTGTTTCTCCAGAGAAGACCGCCTAATACACAAAAGTTTGAGTCATGGGCCTCAGAAGTAGATGCTCATGGATTGTAAATAGGCAAGAAACGCTTAGATATCATCAATCAGTTGAGACTGCTGAAGCTTTCCACTCCATTTCTATGCCAATATACATGGCCGACAGTAACTTCTGAGTACAGTTAGTGCTGGCTGCACCTGGGTAGGAATGGTGGCCAGGAATGCTCCTCCAATACATTCTACCAACCCCATCCTGTATCAGGACACAGGGAGGCCACATTGCAACATGGACATGCCTTACAGTGTCCAGTGCTGACAAGTCAGGGGGAGGGGCTGGAAATGTACCAATCTAGAAAGTGACATGGAAAAAGTTACCAATCATCAGATGTGTAAAGCTGTAAGAAGAGAATTTATTTTTCCTCAACCCTTCATCAAAGTTCCCTGCTTCTAGAAATATACTCAAAATTCAAAATACACAATTTCAAATGAAACAAAGTTTTTCTCTTTGTTGATACAAATTATACAGAATAGGACTTACCAGATGTCCTGTGATTTATAAAACAGAAAAATAACAGTTTTAGGACTATGTCTGACATAGTAGGTTGAATCCCACTTGGGATGCCTGCATCCCATCTCAGATGGTTGATGTCATGGCTGCTCTGCTTCTGATCCAGCTTCCTGCTAATGAGCCTGGGAGACAGCACATGAGCTTGGACCCCTGCCACCCACATGAGAGACGCAGATGCAGTTCCTGGCTCCTGGCTTGGCCTGGCCTGGCCCTTGCTGTTGCAGACATTTCGGGAGTGAACTGGTGTTAGAGGTTATCTCCCTCTCTTCTCTTTCTTTCTTTCTCTCTCTCCCCATTACTCAGCCTTTCCAGTAGATGAAAATAATACAGAGCTTTTAAAAATAAGAACATGTCAGTGTATAAAGTTGAATGTTTTATGCATTTAGCTACCAATAATAAAAAAATTTTGAACAATCACATGATAAGAAAGATGAAAATATCTTTCTTAAATTGTGGTTTTGTATATATTTGATTATACAAGAGTTGAGCAGAGAATGATGCTACAGAAACAAGAAAATAGTTTAGTAGGGGGATGTCAACTGCTAATTAATAAAAATATTTTTTCTCAATTTAAGGATGTTTATGACACCAGTCAGCTTTTTAAAATATATACTTTGTTGTGATTTCTTGTGTCCTCCTAAACCAATATTCACTTTCACACTGGATTTTGTACTTTTAATTTCATTTTTCTTTGTTAAAATGGGATCTGAAATTGAATGACCTTCTGGTCTCAGTGATGGATCCTGCTCTGCTCACAAACTCTTCTTGTGCCGGTGAACCTGCGTTGACCTGGGAGCATGTGCGTCTGTGTGGTCAGTGGGGAATGGCACACTGATTGAAGTGGCGCAGGTGCGTTGGCGAGGCAGACCTGAGCACACAGGCACAATGTCTTTGGGACTTTCTGACTGTCATGGCAGGAAGCAGCTACTCTATCAAGATTCCTTTAAAGTCTCAGGTGAATCCATAAAGGCAAGTGCACCCTGCTTCACAGGCTGTAACCTGTGGGCTTTAGTGGAAGAACAAATACTTGAGACCAGCTGGTTAGTCTGTGCCAGTTCCTCAAGCACCACATGGAAAATGGAAGTAAAAGGTAAGCTTATTTTGGGGCAAAATATTTTGAAATTCGTGAACTTTTGTTTATCCTTCGCTTTTCCAAGAACTTTTTGAAGATCCCCTTGTCTGCATGGATTTCAATGTGACTTCTCAGCATAGTAAGCTTATTTTTGGTTCTATTTTACAGCAACTATGTGAAGTACCCTTGTGCACCTGTTAGACTCCTGACTGCAGACCACTTTTTGCACTTCCTTGGGTAGTACTCTCCACACTGGCAATGGTGTTTCCTCTAGTCTGCTGGCAAATGTGCTGGGCCATAAGAAAAAGGCAAGTGGAGCTTAAAACCCTTTCTTGGCTCAAACTTTAGCAGAGAAACCTGGGGTGGGAGTGGGATTATTAAACATACATCGCTGGGCTGCGTTTTTTACTCAGTAGCTTTAGGATGAGTCAGTAGTCTGCCTTGCTATTAAGTTCCCAGCAGATGCTGATGCTGTGGGTGTGAGGATCACACATACAACCGTCTTGCACCCATTCTCCCATCCACCTCCTGGCTTTCCTGTGCCCCAGATGACTACTAACCAAACTATCCTATGCAATTCAATGCTCAGACAGGCCTCTGTCTCATAGGGGATTTTTTTTTGTTCCTCCAAGCTTTTTTTTTTTTTAATGTTTTCACTGATTTTTAAAAAAGATTTATTCATTTATTTCAAAGGCAAAGTTATAGAGAAAAGAAGAAGAAAGAGAGAGGAGAGACAGAGAGATAGAGACCGATTGCCTGCCCATGAGTTTTCTCCCTAAATGATCACAATGACTGGAGCTGGGCCAGGCTAAAGCCAGAAGCCAGGAGCTTCTTCAAGGTCTCCATGTGGGTGCAAGGGCCTGCGCCCTTGAACCATCTACTGCTGCTTTCCAGGCACATGAGCAGGGAGCTGGATCAGCAATGGAGCTGAGACTCAAACTGGCGCTGATATGGGATGCCGCGCATCACAGGTGGGAGCTTAGGTGACACCAAGATGCTGGTGCCTTCTCAATGCCTCTATCTTTCCTTCATGGCTAATTTTGGGGCATGGAGTCTAAACTGTGTTATTTCACCATCTTGGCAAAACACAGATGGTGAAATCCACACCTCCTTAAACTTACTCCTGTCTCCTTAGTTTAATATTTACCTAGAATCTGGGTGATGAGTCATCCTGGTATTGCCAGATTCAAATGAAATAACACAGAAATTACCTCGTCAGACTCACTGACTAATTGTGTTCAGTTAAGTAACAGCATAAAGCAGCACCAGTACTGTGAAGTTGTCATCTGAAGTCACGGCCAGCCTTGGACCGCCTCTGTGACCGCAGGTTCCTTCTGGAAAATCCATTAAAATAAAAGGTCAGCTGACGTAGCAGGAAGTGGTAAATATTGTGAAGAGAGGGCAGAACAGCACAATAAGTTTCTAAAACCAAATGCCATGAGTCCAAAGCTATGGGTCTATGATTTTTCGACGAAGATTTTTCCAACAATTCAATGTTTGCTTTATGTTGGAAAAAATCTTCAGAGTCTTGTCTGTACAGCACTGTTTTAATTATATGTGTAAGGTTTTTAAATCTACTGTCATTTATATAAATGACATGCATAATAATCGATAACAAAATAATAGTTTACGGGCAATGACTCATCTTAAAGGGAGAAATTGAAATTTTTTTTTTACAGAGAAGGAAAATGTCAGCGAACAATAAAAGAAAAATTACATATTTAGTGAACTCTACAGTGAGACACGAATCTTGTCAAAGGAAAATTACTTCTTTACCTCAATCATACATTTCTGGTCGTGTTATATTTGTACTCTGTGCTTTCATGTAGGGCCCTTTGATTGCCCTAAGCTTGTCCACAAAAGTAAGAGGACAAAATTATATCTAAAAAAAAAGCTTAAGTAAGAAGTGATCATAAACTGCAAGGAAAAAATATAAAACATAGACTCATACAACATGCAAGGAATTTCTTGTGGAATTTCTCTCCTAGGACCCTGTCTCCTTCTACCCTACCCCAACACAGCGATTCCTGCAGCGCATCTATAAAACCCTGCCCTGGTCCATGTAAAAGACTTGAAATCAACAACAGGGCTTTCTCTCCTGAAATTAGGAAGAGCTGAGGATAATTTCACAGCTCCTCAAGGGCAGCTGCCAAGAGGGCCACAGCAAAGAGCTCCGTCCCTGAGCCTCACCGCCTGTAATGGAAGCTCAGGCCCCTTACTCCTGGACCTGTCCTCCCAGAAGAGTGGCTATGCAAGACAAGTGCCAAATTACGGTAATTTGGACTATTTAACAATATCCTGGGCACAGAAGATAATTCACAGGCATCTGTTGGGCAGAGCGAGGTTAATGATTCAATCACCCGTTGATTATGAAGGAATCTTCCCCTGCTAAAATCTGGGAAAGAGTAAGGCAGGGTGTGCTGTTGTCACAGTGTTGTTAGACTCACGGTTCCCCCGGGGGTACGTTGTTTAAGCTAGTCTTGTACTCATCACAAATTATCACACTGTGGTGGTGCAAGGGAAATGCGCATGGGATGCTAAATTCACAATTCCTGGAAGCAGATTTAGTTAAAGGGATATCTCCCCGCTGTGGTCTTACAGATCCAAGTTCCCTTTGTACTTGTCAGAACTGTTTGTCAAGACATTTCATTGATCAGAATATGACTTTGCCTATCTAAAAAACCTCATGAAAGAGCCCCAAAACCCCAGTGAGCAATCCTCCCTCTGATAGTATCTGTCTTTATTAGCTAAATGGCTGCAATTCTCAGTGACATTAGACAAAAGAAAAAAAAAAAAAAGACAACTGTTTTGGAGGCTCAGCAAACTTTGGAAAGCATAAGGGGGGTGGAGGAAATCACTGTTGCATGTCTCGTTTGCTTCCCAACTTTCCGTAGCCACTATCAAATGACACAGCTCTGGGTTCTTAGAGAAAAGTCGTCTTTATGGATACCTTTCAGAGCTTCCCTGAGTGTGAATTCTCCGGCTCTCTATGCTGTCACAAACAGAAGCAGAGCAGGGTGGACCTTCCCCCGTGTAGGTGCTGCAGGCAACAGCAACTAAAACGTCTTCCATATACACAACACCAAATGGTACAACTCCTGCACTTTAGATGCACCATGTTCTGAAGGCTCAAGATCAAGTTTGTAACACACATCACCTGCTCACTGAGAGAATGGCCATAGATTTTTTTTTTTTTAAGAAAATCTGTTAGTAAAGGATTCAGAGTTGGACCAGAATATTCCCCTACTCCTTCCTGGACCACAGAAAAGCCTTCCCCAAAACATTCAAGTCCAGAGAAAAACCACTGCAATCATGTCATTCCCTCTGGGCTCCATATTCCTGAGTCAGTGGAGGATTTATGAAAACACAGTACCTTGGTCTGAGTTCAAAAGAATTCTCAGTGTAGAGTCTTTTGATGTTGTGAGAAATCAGCGGAGAAGATCATTTGTGAGATAGAAACCAGAAAAGGACTTAGAAGAGTTGCGGTTTCGCCATTAGAGTGATTGGGTCTAAATCCCACCAAAGGCCAATGGCACCCTTGAGTTGGTTCCTTCCAGCTTCTGGGAATTACAATCCTGGTCTAAGAAAAGACAAACTTTTTCCAAGGTCCCTTTAAGTTGAAAGATGGTATCTAAGCGCTTTTCCTTTTAAAACCTTAAAAGAAAGATCACAGCCATCAACTATGATGGCATTTTCTTTTCTACCTTTGGCTTACAGAGATAACATTGAAGTAGTAGTTCTGCTTTTTGTTTTTGTTTTTAACTTGAAGACTAATCTCTTAGAGGCCTAAGAAACACTGAAAGATTGATGCAATATGCAACATCTCCTTTTTCTCGTTCAAAATGGAACAAGTAACTACACTCCATTTTGATCTGTAGAACCTAAGAGTTGCATCTTCCCAGGCACCCCCTGTACATTTTACTATTCCTATATGCAAAGCATTTCAACAGGAGTGGGTAGAGGAAAGATGACAAAGCACCCTCTTTGCCGTGTGAGGTTTTAGGTTGTAATCAAATCACCAGCTAGAGAGTATCCCCAATGTTCAGGAGCCCTGTGCCTGTCATCTAGGAAGGTAGGTAATGATATCCTCATTTTATAATGAGAAGAGCTTGGGTAACTTGTCCAAGGTCACATTGCTAATGAGTGCTAAATCCGGAATTTAACTCCAAAAGCATCACGTTAAGCCACCTGCCCACCAGTCAAAATTGAGTCATCTTCCAAGAACACCACTTACTGCCACCTCTTCCAGGTGCTCTTCTGTTGCAGCTAGTGGAATTCTTTTCCTTCCAATTGTTTGTATGACTGCCCTTATCATATATGCCTTATGAATTTTCATGAATTTCCCTTGAAAGTATTAAGTTCACCAAGGGTAAAGATCTTCCACAAAGGATTATCAGATTTAACAAATAAAAATACAGGTCACTCTGTATTACTTGAATTTCAGATAAACAATGTTCAGTGTACAAATATTTGAGACACACTAAAGATTTGTGTCTGAAACGCTCACTGAGCATCTTGTGTAAGAGTACTTCTAAAGTTTTCAGAAAATGAGACTGAAAGGTAAGTTTATTTCGGTACCAAGAATTTTTAAATCCCATGTAGGTTTTTTCATAATATGCCTTTCCATAAACTTTCTGAAGATCACTTGCATGTATAAATTTTAAAGTCTTTTGCAACAAAATAAACTTATCTTTTAATTCCATTTCCATGAAAGTTTAAAGTCCCCTTGTATTTTACCTAATAATCTACTACTCTGTGTAGCAGTTTGGTTAAAAATCAGATCAGAGGGTCAGATATATTTGTATTTAAATACTGATGCATTCACCTACCAGCCCCACGATGCAGGAAAAGTTGTCAACAAGTTAGAGCTTCAGTTTCCTCACCTGAAAAGTAAAGAGGAAAATAATCTGTAGAGTGTTTGTGGAGATTAAATGGGTTAATCCACATAATGATCTGTCAAGTATCAACAACATGCAAGTGTCCACACAGAACATTCCACAAGACCATTGCAGCTTTTTATCACTACATTTTGCTCTTGGAAATGTTCTTACTCTTATGGGGACCATGTTCGTTTGGCTCTCAGCATGGGTCCAACCTTTGACGTCCTTTCAGAAGCCCATGAAACACCCATTTTTTTTACACAATTTTTTTGGGATACAATTGATTTGGTTCCATGAACTTTTTCCTCCTACTGTTGCTTCCATTCCCTTCACATTGAGATAACATGATCAATACTATTGGCCGCACCCACTTTGGTCAAACCAGACAATCTGCTTTGTCGGGCATTCTCCACTTTAAAAATAATATTTGACAAGCTTTTCATCACTATTTTTCCCCCAGATTTCCAAGATTCTTCATCTGGTGACTGTTAAAAAAAACAATTGACAAGAAAAAGGAGAAACATTTCTATGAAAATCGCTTTTTTCATCAAGAAATGGAGTAGAAGAAATACGCTGGAGATGGGGAGTGAGAAAATGAAAAGTCTGTGAGCAAGCTGTCTCATGTGTCTGTGAGTGAGAGAGAGGAAATTGGAAAGAAAACTACAGGGAAAGAGAAGGAAACAGATTGAAAGACTAATTTAAAGCCGAATCAACTAAAGTAGAAGATCTGAAAAAAAAAAAAACAAGAGTGGGCCCTAAAAAGAGAAAGCCTGTGAAGAATGAGGAGAGATAAGAAAGACTTAGTAATTCATGTATTTGACAAATTCAACTGACATTTCAAGGAAAATTCAGATTGTAAAACACCAAAGAAGGGTCTCTTCACCCAGAAAAAATGCGGATTCTTTTCCCCAGCCTTTATTCAATTAATTTCTTGACAAATCTGTAAACATTATTTGCATCTTATATCACATTTCCTCATTCCTTTTACAGTCATCCTAAAGGATAAATAATTCATTGGAATACAAACGTATGTTCTGTTCTTGAGTATTTTTCCTTCCTCCATCCCAAGAAGGTAGTTCAACTGCAATTCAAATCATCTATAGAAACTATCTAAAATAGTGCTCAAAGGAAATACACTTAGGCTCCTTCAGCTATCATCATGCCATTCTAGATCCCCCAGATATCATGTTCATGGAAAACAAATCTCTAGAAAATGAATAGATAGTAGTCCATACAAATTCTTCCCTGACAGGGCCAGTGCTATGGCGCAGCAGGTTAATGCCTGGCCTGGGGTGCCAGCATCCCATGTGGGCACTGGTTCTAGTTGCAGCTGCTCCTCTTCTGATCCAGCTTTCTACGACCTGGGAAAACGGTGGAGGAGCCCAACTGCTTGGGCCCCTGCACCCGCGTGGGAGATCCGGAGGAAGCTCCTGGCTTCGGATTGGTGCAGCTCTGGCCATTGTGGCCATCTGGGGAGTGAACCAGCGGATTGAAGACCTCTCTCTCTCTTTCTCTACCTCTCTCTGTAACTCTATCTTTCAAATAAATAAATAAATAAATCTTTAAAAAAAAAAAACAACAAATTCTTCCCTGAGATAGCCAGAGACCAAGCAATAAGCACAAACCAAAAAGTGAATTGAAAGAAGGAATTCACAGGGATGAGTTTTCATCGGCAGGTTGTCTCCTGATGACCGTGAGTGAGTTTCTGTCTTGCTGTCATGGTGGGAACAGTGTGCCAAAGCCTCTTTCCTACAGGATAGACAAAGAACAGACCCTGGCTGAAGCTGGGACTCCAGAGGTCGACACCCTCAGGGCAAGGATGAACCGACATAAAAGCACATCATAGAGGAAATTGGCTTGCCTTGATAATGATACTCCCCCCCCCCCCCGCCCCCGGGGCAGGCATTTAGCTTAGCAGTTAAGACATCTGCATGCCATACTAGAGAGCCTGGACTCCACACCCAGCTCTGCCTCATCACTCCAGCTTCCTGCTATTCAGGCCATGGGAGGCAACAAGGGGCTCAAGAAATTGTGTACCTGCCACCATGCGGGAGACCCAGAACGAGTGCCCGGCTCCTGACTTCAGCTTGACCAAGTCTGGACATTGGGGATTGAACCCACACATGTGAAGTCTCTGCTCTCAGAGGGCTGACAGTTTAGATAGATAGATAAAAGAAATTCCCCCCTGAGAATTTGAATTAAATAAACTAACTCTACAAAGGTTTATAACTGAAATGCTAAGGAAAATATCAGTAATGAACTATTATTTATAGCAGTATTTTTAATACCCTTTATGTAGACAAAATAAAGGAACCTATGTCAAGATTGCAGAAAAGGCAGGAATATTGAAAGAAAATGTTCTCTTTTATTGAAATTGGAGGACCAAATTCAGTAGCATGCTAGTGACTGCTCGTGGTTGTATATGAATAAAACAAAAGGACACAATCATAAAATGTGCATTTTTGAGGCACCAAAGTAATTTAATTATAGCCTCCCAAAGGCAAGGATTACTCTTGGTTGTTCAGGGCCCAGTAGAAGCAGAGTTCACTGGAGGAGCAGCCCCTCCACTTTGGAGAGGAAAAAAATCCTGTCCTTGTCCTTTCACGATGTCTCCGTGGGATGCAGGGCACCGGAGCACCTGGGGTCCCGACTCTCCTAATCTCACTTCCCTGAGTCTGATTTCAGGAGCATCTGTGGAATCTCCGCTTATCTCAGTGCTGGCTTCCGAGCAAAGGCGACACAGCCGCTAATGAGAAATGGCCTGAGCCCAGGAGGAGGAAGAAGGCAGTAGCGCACAGCAGGGCGGAGTGGAACGGGGGAGTGTGGTGGGGAAAGGGGCGTTTGATGGAGAGAGGCAGTGTGTGCTTCTCAGCCGAGTCCCAGGAAGGAAGCCTCAGGAAAGCGAGTCCAAGACTCTGTGTGGTGAGACGAAGAGCATGGGTGCTGCGGACCGGAAACATCGCATGGGAAAAAGTACAAAGATGTGAAAGGAGTCTGCAGGGTCACAGGAGGGCAAAACGTGTTACAGGGCAAATCCTTCACCAGCCAGATAACAGCAGAAGCAGCCGCTTCCCCAAGCGATATGAGGCTGGGCCAGGCAGAGTGCCCGCTTTTGGTCCAGTTCTCCTCCACGGCGACACAGGAGATCAACCACAGCTGATTCAGGAATACCAATGGATGCCTGGGGCTTTCTATGCACGTACTCTGGGGGAAAATACATTATAGCTGTTAATTTGGAAAGGTAGGAAGTGGTACTTGAGGTTACAGTGTAAGAGTGCTAAGAAATTCAATTGCTCTTAACGCAAACATAGGCAGAGAGGACACAAGAGGATTTTTATATACATACATACACAACGAGTTCTTTCACAGCCCAAGAATCTGCTGGAGGTCATGGAATAGAAGACATGGCCCTTGTTTTTATTTGAGTCCATCTACATAGGAAGCCAAGATACTCATTTTTTCAAGCAGACTTTCTGATTACGTGCTGTGTATCTACTATCAGGCGTGGTGTGGCAGACCTAACAGTGCAGAAGACAAGATCCATGTTCACTGACACTTAGATTCTACTAGAATCGCCAAAAACTTAAAATAGTCTCAAGGTAATTAGCTGAAGCAATTAAGCAAACCTGGTTTAACTGACATTCCGAACATGGCATGCATCAAGATAAGCTGGAGCGGGTTTTTGTTGTTGTTTTAATACAGAACTCAGGATTCCAATCACTAAGCATCTGTGCTTTTTCAGTAGTCTCCCTGAGGATCCTGCACACACAGCTCAGTTTAGAAACAGTAGCATAGATCAGTGCTTCTCAAAACACCTATGCCATGGTGAAGGTCCACGTGTTTGTTCATGGTGCTCTGGTGTAGCAGGTAAAGCCATCACCTACAGTGCCGGCATCCGATATGGGCGTTGATTGGATACCTGGCTGCTCCACTTCCCATCCAGCTCTCTGCTATGCCTGGGAAAGCAGTAGAAGATGGCCCAAGTCCTTGAGCCCCTGTACCTGCGTGGGAGACCTGGAAGAAGCTCCTGGCTCCTGGCAACGCTCTGGCCATTGCGGCCAACTGGGGAGTGAACAAGTGGATGGAAGACATGAATCTCTCTTTTTAAAATGTAATTAATTAATTTATAGAAAGCTTTTTAAAATATAAATTTCATAGGTACGACTTTTAGATTATAGCGGTTCTTCCTCCCATACCTGCCCTCTAACCCCCAAACCATCCCACCTCCTACTCCCTCTCCCATCCCATTCTTTATTTGCAGGGCATGAGCGCAGCCATGGTGCGGCCAGGCCAAGCCCGGGGGCTTCGCATACGCAGCTGCCCCCGGGTGCCCCCGCCCGAGCTGCGCGGAACGGAGCTGTGCGGAGCAGAGTAAGATGGCGCCCAGAGGAAGTAAGATGGATGGAATCCAAAGTTGTTTACCACTAAAACTAATTGGCTGCGCAACATCAGGGGAGGTAACAAAACTAGTAACAAGTGTATAGACATATGGCTAGTCCTATAGAAATGCCCCCGTAAGGTGATTTTTTAAGTGATTGGTTGGTCCTTAGCCCTGCCCCAATGACTCTGCAGTTTTATGCTATAAAAGGTACTGTTACGCACAAAGTAAATGAGATCTTGCTACTAGACTTGGCTCCCCGCTGCGTCTGACTGTCTCCGGGATCGGGAGGCTGGGGAACGGGCGAGCGGTGCACTCACCTTTCCTCGGACCCAGTCCATCCTGTACGGGTGGACTAAGACCCTGCATTTATTAAGATTCATTTTTAATTATCTTTAGATACAGAAGATCAACTCTATATTAAGTAAAGATTTCAACAGATTGCACCCACAGAGACACACAAAGTATAAAGTACTGTTTGAAGACTAGTTTTACCGTTAATTCTCATGATACAACACATTAAATCTCTGTCTTTCCTTCTCTCTCTGGCTTTAAAATAAATAAATAAATCCTTAAAAAAATTTCTAATCCACGATAGATTAATACTTTTATAAAAATACAAATAAATGTAAATTGCCAGGCATGGGCATTGTGGCACAGCAGCTTAAGCTGTTGCTGCGATACCCACAGCCCATCATGGAGTGCCTGGTTCACATCTGGCTACTTTGAGTTTCTGATCCAGCTTCTTGCTAATGCACACTCTGGGATGCAGTGAGTGATGTCCCAAGTACTTGATTTCCTGCCACTCACGCAGGAGACCTGGACAGAATTCCAGCTTCCTGGCTTTGAGCCTGTGATAGGCATTTGGGAATTAAACAAGTGGACTGAAGATATCTCCCTCCCTCCCTCCCAACCTTCCCCTCTCTCTCTCTCTACCCCACCCTCCCTCCCTCCCTCTCTCTCCTCTCTTCCTCCCCTCATCTCCCTTGTCTACCCCTCTTTCCTCCCTCCTTTTATAAGTTATTTGGTATTATGTAAACATCTCAATGGCCTATATAACAGAACAACACATCAATGAGATAGTTCATTGGTTCATTCAGCAAGCATTTTGGAGGTTTTTTGTTTACAATAGGAAGTGTAAAACAATTCAACCACAGCAAAGATCACAGTAACAGCTGGTGAGAGATAGGGTGAAGAGCTTACCCCCCCTCTCCGACTCCATCTCCTAGACATGCTGCAGCTATCCTGAAAGATGACTGGCCTAATTAAGAATAAAATGCAGCTGTGAGTCACCTGACGCCAGCCTTGAAAAAGCTCCAACTCACACTCCATGGAGAACGCTCCAGATGGAGAGATTTAAGCAAGAAAGATTAGTTTAATGCTTTCATGAAGCAAAATACCTTCTTCAAAATTTTTGCATTTACTTTATGAAATTTCTATTTACTTTGTCCTGTTGCTAAAGGCCCTATTTCTTGCATGCCAAAGAAAAGGGATCTGAATTTTCTGATACTAGGATAGATATGGAATACAGCTTAAATGTTTTCCTATTGGCTTTAGGAAGATGTATCCAAAATCTTCCAGTATCTTGATTTATCTGTAAATAACTTACCGTATTCAAACAGAGATCCATGTGCTTAGCATAACGTAACAGAAAGCAGTGGTAACTTTCCTCAGGGACAAGTTTTTAGAACATCGTGGGACATTTGTAACCACTGTTAAGAAGCTGGGGTACATAGTTCTCATGCAAATGCAAGTGGTGTGGAGAGGCAAAGGCTATGTGAATGCTTTGGTAATGACGTGTGTCTGCAGTAATCTAAGCATTGCTTGCAGGATGGGAACAGCAGGCTTGACAGAGATATTCCAGCTGCCTGAACATCGTTACACCTACGTCCTTCACCACCTTTGCAGGAAACATAGTGTAAAAATAATTTTTATCAGAAAGGTGATAAAATACTGAAAGTGTCACATTCGGAACATCTCCAGCTGAGACAAAGAACCCTCCCTACTTTTTATTGTGTTATGAATCTTTTTATTTCAGAAGCATTTCCTCATCTGTAACAAACAACTTGAACATTTGTACACAGGTGTCAAGGAAGCTTCTTGCCTTCATTACTAAAACGAGTGCACTCTTTCTACTCCCGTATGGCTTCACTACTTTAAAAAGACTGAAATTTCATTCACTCTTTTACTATTCTAAGTATTTCTTGGGTGGAGATTCATTTCTGAAAGCAAAAACAGTTTATTCCGTTTATAACAGAAGGGGTTGTGAATTACATTATCAGAACTATTTTTGATGTCTGTCCATTCTAAGAGAATAGTTGGCAAACTCCCATTAAATCATAAAATGAATATTTTAAACTTACCAGTTTGAAAGACTGACTTTATTATTGTATTATTCAATAAGCCTAATCAACAGGTCCACTTTTCTGAGTCCTGAAAAAATATTCCATTGAAAGATCATGGTAAGGGCTGGCATGTGGCATAGCAGGTAAAGCTGCCACCTGCATGGTAGGCATCCCTTATGGGCACCAGTTTGTATCCCAGCAGCTCCACTTTAGATCCAGCTCTTTGCTATGGGCCTGGGAAAAGCAGGCAAGGACAGCCCAAGTGTTTGGCCCCTGTCACCCATGTGGGAGACCCAGAGGAAACTCCTGGTTTGTGGCTTCAGACCAATCTAACTCTGGCCATTGCAGCCATTTGGGGAGTGCACCATTGGATGGATCTTTCCCTCTCTCTCTCCCTCTCTTTATCTCTCCAACTCTGTAATTGCCTTTCAAATAAATCTTAAAAAAAGATAAAAAATGTATGTTCATTTCAAAGATGAGGGAATGCATGATGGGAAAAAGGAGAGGTGTTGAAGACAGAGGCCTTGGTACCCACAATCAGGAGAACATAGAGGATATGTAAGGAGTAGGGAAAGAAGACAGAAGGAGAAGTAACCATGGTCTTTGCACACTTCCACTTTCATTCTACATGAACTATGTGGAGTTATGTTTTCAGCTTTAATCATTCAGATAAAACTAGTCCATCTAATAAGGGTCCTAACAAAATTAAAATTGTTATTAAATCTCTTTATAATTACAACCTCTGACCTATAGAAAGGAAATCTTAAGACATCAGTTAAAAAAAAAATTGGGGGCCAGCACTGCGGCGTAATAGGTAAAGCCACCGCCTGTAGTGCCCACATCTCATATGGGCGCCGGTTCAAGTCTTGGCTGCTCCACTTCTGATCCAGCTCTCTGCAATGGCCTGGGAAAGCAGTGGAGGATGGCCCAAATCCTTGGGCCCCTGCACCCTCAAGGGAGACCTGGGGGGAGCTCCTGATTCCTGGTTTCGGATCAGCACAGCTCTGGCCATTGCAGCCAACTGGGGAGTGAACCAGTGGATGGAAGACCTCACTGTTTATCACTGCCTCTCCTCCTCTCTCTGTGTAACTCTCAAATTCAAATAAATAAATAAATAAATAAATCTTTTAAAAAAACTGCTCTGGTTTGATTTCTATTTACTCATTCATTAGTTGTACAACTTTGAGGAAAGAGATTTAGTCTCTCACAAATTTATTTTCCTCATCTTTAAATTGGAGATATTAACAATCAGCCCCTAGACTGGTACCTGGTACATGCTAAACACTTTGAACGCTTACTTGACATGGGCTCCAAAACAGCGAAGTAAGAGAGTATGCAAAATTTCTGACAATTAGTCGGGTTATAACCAAGACTAATTTTCACATTCTGCGCCTCCTAACATCACAACCTTCCTCTACTCTTTGATGGATCCAAGTAAAAGGAGTCAGTTGTTTAAAGGGAACCTCTGCCTCTTCCAGTTCTTCACCAGCATCCAGACAGCAGGCAGTGACGCAGGTGAGCGGAGACAGTGAATGGAAATCAGGAGATCCCGCCCTTTCCTCCTCAAGGATTTTCTACACGGAAGTGAACAACACAGCTCGGACACAGCTGCCAACAGCAGATTCTTCAAAGCCTTGCCTGGCTCCATCTCTGGTGACCTCTCTTGACCAACACTGACCAGAGTAAGGATCCGGGCTCCAGCCACAGCAAGGCACAATCAGGCTAGAGCAGTAACCAGCAGAGAGGCTATGACCTTACTGGTAGGGTCTGGGAATTGAGTAGCAGCTGTCAACTCCTAGCTCCAGCCTTCCCTTCTCCAGCCTTTCTCCAGGCTGGGGCCTCTCAGGAACTTGCAGCCCTAAAAAATGCATTCCCAAGTGACTCACGGCTCACCACAGCACTTAAAATCGCAGGGATATTCCTGGCCCCACGTGACACTGCACATGGGTAGACAGAGTCAGAGTCAGCTGGGAATGAGTAGCTGGATCCTGACACGACTGCCGGGCTCCTGACACATCTTGGGCTTGCTGAAGTCATGGAAATGCATCATCACACAATGCAGTGTCTGCCGTTATCACCGGCTTGACCCTTTCCATTGCAACAGCACTGAGTGAGCCCAGACAAAAGAATACATTCACACATTGGTAAGGCTTGTGCTTCTTGACAACAGGGTTACAAACTCAGGTCAAAGGTATTCTCACCTAAATGTGATACAGAGCAGTGACACAAGGGCTGTGTTCTTTCTTTTCATGAAAATGGATAACAAAACAGAACCTAACCAACTCCTCTGTACTGTTAAATGTACCTCTTGTGTAAGTTAGGTTCTAATGCTAGCTCCTACCCTTGAGTCAGATCTCACAATGAGCAGCATTCTATAACAGATATTTATTTACTAAAAAAACAGCACATAGGATTTTGTATGCTTTCACTATTAAGAAATGTTAAAAGTTTAAGGCGATCAATCTGTTTATCTTGATTGGACATTACACATTGTATGCATGCACTGAAACGTCACATGGTAAGTATGGATGTTTTATATGCTTGTTAAAATTTGTAAAGTAGGGGACAACACTGTGGAGTAGTGGTTAAAGCTGCCTCCTGTGACACTGAAATACAATATGGGTGCTGGTTCCACTTCCAGTCCAGCTCCCTACTAAGGCACCTGGGAAAAGCAGCAGCAGCAGATGGCCCAAGTACATGGGTGCCTCCCACCCACGTGAGTGACCTGATGAAGCTCCTGGCTCTTAGCTTTAGATTGGCTTAGCTCTGCCTGTTGTGGTCACGTGGGGATGAAGCAGCAGATGCAAGACCCTTCTCCCTTTCCATCCATTATTCTGATTTTCAAATAAATGAATCTTTAAATTTTTTCTAAAGAAAAAAAATGACAATCAATAAATTCTTTGTGTCTTTTTAACACTCATGAACCGCCTATTGTACCATATTGGCTATAACCTCATTTTAAGCATCTATGAAGATAACATAAACAAAGGAAAAATGCAGCCACTTCAAAATAATCAAAATATTCATGGGAGAAAGTCATTAAAAGACTTTTTCTTTTTGACAGGCAGAGTTAGACAGTGAGAGAGAGAGAGAAAGGTCTTCCATCCGTTGGTTCACCCCCCTAATGGCCACTACAGCTGGTGCGCCGCGCTGATCCGAAGCCAGGAGCCAGGCACTTCCTCCTGGTCTCACATGCTTGGGTGCAGGGCCCAACACTTGGGCCATCCTCCACTGCCCTCCTGGGCCACAGCAGAGAGCTGGAATGGAAGAGAAGCAACTAGGACAGAATCCGACGTCCCAACTGGGACTAGAACCCCGGGGTGCTGGCGCCACAGGTGGAGGATTAGCCTAGTGAGCCACGGCGCCAGCCAAAAGACATTTTTAATTTGGGGTAGAAGTCTTTGAAATCCATAAGTAGTTGTTTCAGAACATAAATTTTCCATTAACTTTTGAACGTCCCTCACGTGAACAGATTTCAAAAAGTTTTTGTGCTAAAATAAACTTTTTTATTTTCATTCCATTTTCCACACACTTTTTGAAGGTCCTCCATATTTCTTGACTGGAATGGGAGAGGGCAAGTCCCCTGGAGAGACAACAGGTCTCTCCACCTGTGAGGCACCTTTTACCAATCAATCAATAGGATGGGACATTGAAAAATGAATGCCAAAATCTCCTCGATTCCAATCCTGCTGTTCTGTTCTAGTCATACTGTTTTCCTCTTACTCTTCCATGATGTCTGTAAAGCTGGACAGCATTGCCTTCTTTCTCTCCTGGAGAGAATCGTTTAGGTTCCAAAGGATTAGAGTAAGAACTTAGAATTTTTCCCAATGTGTTTCCATGGAGACTGGGAGAGGGGCAGCAGGGGGCAGCAGGGCAAAGGATCTCCATTCACTTTTTAAAGAATCATTCACCAAAAATACAGACTCATGGGTGCAAAGTTTTCTTCTATATGGCTCTCTCTGGCCACTGAAAATAAACAATAATTATGTGTTCAGCTTCAGCAATTTCATGCATGAGCTCAGAATCCTATCAAACTTAGCAAAATACAAACTATCTAGAAGAGTATCTATGATACTTAATAAATCATAGTTGTTTTGCAAACTGACTTTTTAAACATTTTCACCCATAGAAACTCATCCTGATATGTGCAGTTAGCTTGCTTTCCCAGTTAAGGTTGCAACATTAGATTTACCGGTGAGTCTTATGTTAATAACTCTGGAACACAGGTGAATTAGGAGCAATTTTCCTATTATAAACACACTGTTCACTCCTTAATAGGAACTTGGCATGAATGGAGCTCACTCTTGAAAGTTTGTAAAGTTTTAGTTTTTATTTAAAATGCTCAACATCTAAATATTCTGGTTTAACAGCCATATTTGTAATGTTTTTGGCAATTGTTAACCATAGAATCTCTAAGGAACTACAGGAACTATAATGGCTGTGTGTACTGACTGTTATACTAACCATGATGACAGTGGAAATAATCTAGTACTAGTAATAATAACTATAGCGAAACCAGTAATTAACATTTATTATGCACTAATGCATGCCAGACACTGTGCTAGTTAACCTGCTTTGTCTTATTTCATTCTCAGAATCAGCTTCTCAGTTATATATCCTCTATTTTGCAAATGAGCAAAATGAATTTGAATGAGACCAAGTAATCTGTCCAAAATTACACAAGTCTGGACATTCAGTGGCAGCAACTCTAACAGAGACCTCTGAGACACAGCCCATCTACATGACTATGCAACCTCCGCAAGGAAACACCCACGTGCAAAGTGCAGCGAGAGAGGCTGCTGGAGCCGTAACAGTTCAGGGCTTTGGTTTCCACCATGACCCTGATATCACCTTTGTAACTAAAGGAAACAACCACGGAAAGACTTGTAATTGTTTCAGATTATCTCAAAGGGGAAAGAATCACTCAGTCATAGATTCATTGCTTATGATACTTCTGAGACAAAATAAACTCTACAGAAAACGGATTAGCTATATGGGCACACCCACCCACACACACACACACAGGACTCAGCGGCCTAACATTTGGATCTCCAAGGAAAACATTTTCACCTTCCCAAACAAAAGCCAGGTTAGCATATCTCAGTATCTTCTTGACTCTTTTTTGTGTTTATATTCCCAAGCATGTGGTCTATAAACACCTATCCTCAACCCTGGAATTCATCATCTACGTGAATATCTTCAGCTGCCAAGAGGAAACTTCTGATTTCAGCTGACAGGTCAACTCATGTGATGCTTTCAAATGGTGTGTGAGCTCCTCTGTCTTCCTTAGCTAGAGGTGGGGCAACCTGGAGCAATAGATGGGGGTCTGATGGGGCTAATTCCTCTCAAGACAGACTCAAAATGACTTGATCAGGTAGTTTTCCAAGTGAAAAGGTAAGGAAGCATAAAACATTTAAATAATTATATTCAAAGAAAGGAGCCATAATTATATTCAAAGAAAGGAGTGGATGCTAAGTTCAGAAGATGGGGGAACCAAAAGAAGATGATGAAAGAAGTTAGAAGACAATTTAGCCTACCTGCATATCTTATCTAGAATCATACATGTCAGACTCCACCTCATCAATTACAGCACATTCAAATCAAAGGCGGCAGAAAAATAACCAGAAAAGAGTTAAAAGCCATCTAAGTAGAGTCATAAATTACTGCTTTCAGAGTGAAGACTACAAAGTTAGGGAAATATGCAGAAGCTCAATTTGGGCACTAATCTGTTAGCACAGGGGTTTATAATTTATAATCCAACACATAACAGGAGAAGCCATCTGAACATCTGCCCTGTGTTTGTAAAATACATCTGTGAAGAGAATCTTCGTACTAGTAAGTGGGAGAGCTGGAGAGAAAGAACTCAAGAACTCGTTATCCTCCCATACCCGCTCCTCTGGGAAAATGCAGTTCCCTGGGCCATCTTGACACCTGCTTGTCTTTCCTTCAACTTTGCCTGAGCACTATCTCGTACAATTATCTCTGCTCTCTGGAAAAAAATAAATATCAGTGAGAGAGGACTGTCCACGTACATGGCTGACATCTGAACCACAGCTCAGTCCTATAATTAAAATTCCAGGAGTGCAGAGCAAGTTTCTCATCTCAGCAGATTTTCAAAAGATTTGCTCGAAGAGACCAACCACAGATGAAATGCCCAACGTAGCCGGGCCCCACGTACATTCCTTCCAAGCCCTGCCATACCTGCTGAGATATGGGCTCTGCTCCAACATCACATGCAGCGAAGTGAGGCCACGTTCGCCACCTAAGTGACACATGAAAGGTAGGCTCTGCTTAAAGCAACGCCTTCTGTTCTATGCACACCTCTTGGAAACTTGTAATTTTAAATGCGGCAAAAATGTTCATCTCAGTAATAAACAGCGTCTAAAGCCTCTGGGTTTTCTCAAATGAGTTCCCTTCTCAGAACAGAAAACCCCAGGCACCTGGGAGAGGAAAACATTCCAAAATAACCTCAAGGGCTTGACGCTTATTGAAATAGCAAGATGCTCCAGCGCAAGAACCTAAGGCTGCCAAGGGGAGTCAGATGGTCTCCACAGCTTCAAGGTGAAGGCAAATAGAGCACTCTGCAGCCTTCCGGGGAATGAAAATCATCAGCAATATCCTGCCTCCGCCGTCTTGCTAATCCTCTGTCACGCAGATTGCCCTAATTTGATTTCAGGATTTCTCTTTCTGTTGTTGCCAAGAACTATAAACACAATGAGATATAATAAAGTGGTGTTCTGTGCCTTTTATGATCATTATTATTCTCATTTAGTTTGGGAAATTAGATTCCACTTTACTGGCTCAGAGCGGAACTCTCCGTCTTCCCACAGAAGGTGTGCCAGCCAGAAACCCCTCGCCCTGTCACCACGTTATTCACCAGCTTCGCAAAGCTGCCCTGGAGGAAGAGCCATGGCGAGCAGAGAAACACCTGTAAAATTCATCACAACCCCTCCGTGAATGACGTTTCTCTGGGAGGGAAACACATCCATTAAGCGACAAGCTCACCCTCCTGGACATTCCGTGTGTCATATGCTGGATCACTCAACATCTCTGCACCACCCTCATGAGCTGCTGTCTCACATATATGTAGCTTCATATTGTCAATAGGCAACATCATAATTCCTTGATCAGTCTGTGTCCCTGCTGGGTACCCGCAAAGCAGCAAGGAGTTCTCCCAAAGATGTGTAACCTGTGTATGAGCTCTGGCCCCCATTAGCTAAATATTCTTAGGTAGGCTACTAAGCCTCTACTTAATTCCCACCAATCAAATGGAGCTTACAGGGAAGTTGTGAGTGCAAAATGACATAGTGGTTCTTAAAGTACTTACACAGGGCTTGGCACTTAGTGTAAATTTAGAATAAATGGAAATGTGTACCTGTGCTTTAAAATTCAGAATCTCTGGCAAAATGAGAAAATCAAAGTCTGTGCCAAAACTAGGAATTTTATAGACAGGTTAAGTTAGAGAAATAAAGGTTTAGGCAATGTGAAACAGATTTCTTTACTAAGGAATTCCTAAAAAATTATATTATACTCATATGCATTAGAAACCTGCTCAAGGGAGTTGCAATAAAAAAAAAAAAAAAGTCACAAGTGCCAACCAGTCAACTAAGCAGAGATACATGGATGTTAAACAAGCATTCAGAACAACTGTCATAGACAGGATTTTAACCGGGGCTAGGTCAACTTCCACTTCCATCTGAAACCAGAAAGTGCTACACCATACACACCCACACCTCCCCCTCCTCACTCCCACCCCAGGAAAACAGCTGGGACCATTCTGTTGAAGACTAACAGGTGTCTGGGGGTTGGCACTGTACCCTGCTGGGTTCCTATTTCTCAATGATGAGAACAACTTGGCAAATCTGACCGTGATGCTGTGCGCATTAGATGTTTTTGTAAAATTAGATGCATTTTGTAAACATACCAAACCACTTGTCTTTCCCATCTTGCAAGATGGGGAAGGTGCGTGAATAAGCCCCCGCTCCAAAGCCGGACACTGAGGAGAAATCTCCAGCCAAGAAGGCAGAGAAGGCCAGTGGCAAAGTTAAAAAGAAGAGGCCCCAGGACAAAAAAAAGCCCAAGAAAGGGAAGCCCCGCTGCTGAAGCTCCGTGCTCCAGAGAGCGCTGGCACATACTCCCCACCCGCCACGTGTTCCTGTACAACAGGAGCTACTCGGCTCGCAGATGCAGGACTGGAAAGGAGAAGCTTCTTGCTACGGTCACAAAACCAGCTGTTGCTGAGAGCAATGGTGGCAGCTTCGCAGAATGCCTCCATGGCCCAGGAGAGCTGCTGAGCCGCGGCCTAACGCCCTTCCTCCAGCCCGGGAGCATGCCGGCCAGTGTCACCGCGGCCCCTTCTGATCACCGCCACCGCCAGGGCAGAGGCCACAGGGAGTTTTGCAGCCGCAGCTGAGCCAGTGGTTTGCTGCTGGTGACTGGACATCTTTCCTTAACCGGGTGCCTCTGCGAAGCACACACCCAAATTTTGTCATCACCACCGCCGCGAGAATTGACATCATCAGCGTGAAAATCCCAAAGCCTCTCACTAATGCTTGTTTCAAGAAGCAGCAGCTCTGGAAGCCCAAACACCAGGAAGCCAGAAACAGGTGAAGATAAAATAAATGTTTACTCCAAGAGTGATTGAACTGATGGCCTGGGTCCTGATGACTTCAAGTGTGGCCCATGGATGAAAGATATCCACATGACATGAGAATCTGCCAGAAATTCATCCCGGACTCCCTCAAACAGAATCTGCATGGTCATGAGCTACCTAGCTGACACAGACAAAATAAAGTTTGATGAGTATTGGAATAGCTTTATAGACAGACACGATGTAAACCGGGAAGTGACTGACCATAAGAAAATAAAGTTAGAAATAAAATAAAACTCACATGCATAAAATTTTTTGAATACACTCTTTTTACTGACTCTTGCAATTAAAGAGATGAAAATATAAATTTCAGAATATTTTGAAAATCATGATCAAGCACCATATAGATCCTCAGAAAAATACAAAGTACTCAAAGGAAAACCCAACATGTTTAGGACTATTAAGAACTAATATAAAATAATGAAAAACTAAGCATTTCCCTACTTCTATAGACGTTCAGATTCTATTTGATCATCAGCTATAACCATAGAGATATGATAAAGCCAAAGATTTTTTTCAAGTGTTTATACTGAGTGCTCACCAGGTGCCTCCGGAATTCAGGGATCTATTCCTTCTGTATGGTGTTGAATGAAAATACAAGTTATCTTCAAACAGTTCATGGAAAATGTGTATTATGAAAAAAACTAAGTATGGATTTTAATTTTTTTCCCACCATACTTATCTTCTAATTCCAGTTTCCACAGACTTTGTCCAGAGACAAAATGGAAAATTCCTGGATCAACCTTAGTAGTCAGTGAAACAAGTTATAACAAAAATACAAAACAAATACAAACAGAAAACTCTCTAAATATATCAATAATCACTAAGAATATGACTGGAATACCTGTCTACCTAAAATACAAAGTTCGTAACTGCATTGTTTATGGGATTTCCAATTATATGCCTGCTGTGAAAAAAAAATCTAAAACATTAAGACCACAAAGGATAAAAATAAGGATACTGATGACAGGAAGTAGTTTTACAACTGACAGCAGGATGCCCAAGGAGTATAGCCTCTTACCCTTCCAAAGGGAGTAGGAGACAGGGGTGCTAACCCTTTGATGGTTCCATTTCAAAAGGATGACTTCCAGGTGCTTGAGAAAGGTATTGCTGGGTTGCAAATATGCAAATAGGCTTTTAAAAATTTTTATATCTCATAGGGGCCTACAAAAGAATTCACAAGTGCCCCAGAGTAAATGTTCTAGGAAAAGGGAGACACAGGCTCTGGAAAAAGCCCATTTAAAGATTATTCAAGCAGAGGGGAACATTAAGGCCATCTTGGGTCAATGGGAAGAAAGTGATAGCCAGTGGAAACAAAAAGCTGTCATTTAAGATGTAGAATTTTTAAAGAACAAAGTTGACAAGTTTAATTTAATTCACATACACAAAATATAGTAAAGGTCAATTGAAAAATAAACTTTTTCAAGCATTTTCATAATAAAATTTAATTTTTTATAGACCATAATGTAACTATCAAAATATATCAAAGGAGTGACATAACGGAACAGATGCTCTGGTCACATATAATTAACTCAGTAACAACTGACAACTAGAAAACAAACAATAAACATTTAAAAATACACTTCTAAATGGCTCATTTTTTTTTTTTTACGGATTTATGTATTTGAAACTCAGAGTTACACAGAGAGTGGAAGAGATAAGAGAGGTCTTCATCTGCTATTTCACTTCCTAAATGGCCACAATGGCCAGGGATGGGCCAGGCCAAAGCCAGGAGCTTCTTCCAGGTGTCTACAAGTGTATCAGGGGCCCAAGCACTTGGGCTATCTTCCACTGCTTTTCCCAGGCCATTAGTGGGGAGCTGAATTGGAGGTGGAGCAGCCAGGACAGGAACTGGAACCCATCTGGGATGCTGGCATTGCAGGAGATGGCTTTACCTGCTATGCCACAGTGTCAGCTAGCTCAAGTGTTTTAAAAGCCTTACAAAAACTAAACAGAATTTAAAATTGACAAGTTTTTTTTTAATGAAAAGATGAACGACACTGCTATAGATGTCAAACAGATATTAAGACAATACTATGGCCAACTTTATTACAATCCACACACATTAGACAAAAGTTAAAATATTATACAATATTAAGTGTGAAGCAATAAAAAATACCAATATTTGTAGAAACATAAATTTGTTTAGCCACTTTGTCAAATAATCTGGTCGTAGATAGTAAAATTGAGTGTGTATTTTAACAACCAATTGCTCTTGTACTTTTGCAAAGAGGCATCTCCAAGAATGTTTAAGAAGTTGACAATGCTAATGGGACTGCCGCTGTGACAAAGCAGGTGACGCTGCCGCCTTCAGTGCCAACACCCCATATGGGTGCCAGTTCAAGTTCCAGCTGCTCCTCTTCTGATCCAGCTCTCTGCTATGGCCTGGGAAAGCAGTGGAAGATGGCCCAAGTATTGAGCCCCTGCATCCATGTGGGAAGACCCAGAGGTCTTTCTCATTGGCTTTGGAACAAAACAGCTCTGGCTCTCTCTCCTCCTCTCTCTCTCTCTCTCTGCCTCTCCTTATTTCTCTGTATAACTCTTTCAAATAAATAAATCTTTAAAAAAAGGAAGAAGTTGGAAATGCTAAGTAACCTAATTTGATTATCACCTACCGAATACATGCATCGAATGACCTTACTGTACCCTACAAATAAGCACAATTATAATACAAAAGAAAGAAGTAGATAGATTCTATTAGCAATGTTGTTTCTAATAGTCAAAAAAGAGAAACAATCTATATCCCCAGGTAAATGAATAATTTCTGGAATAGTCATCCCTCAGAATAATATATAGCTGTGAGTGCAAATGGCTCTCAAATATAGAATGCTGGGTAGACAAATCAAATCCCAGAAAGCAAAATTCTGCTCACATCACAATTAAAAGCAGGCAAGCTTACAAATTAAAGTATGGTTTAGTACGGTTGACAAAACTATTGGGAAAGCTAATGAATGAGTCAAGATCTTCAAGTCTGTGACTATCACCAGCCGAGAGGAAGGACAAGAGGATCAGGGAAGTTATTTGGTGCATTGTTAAGACATTAATATAATTCTATTTGTTAAACTATGCCATCAATACATGTGTGTATTATTTGTATTTAAAATTTACACATACATTTATGTATACTCTTGTATGTATTCTCTGCTAAAAGAAAACAAAAACATTTTACAAATAAAAAGAATATAAGTATATAAATCTTTTTAAAGAATAAGATACAGGAATCTAAAAAAGCAGAAGAAAGGAATAGAGAGAGAAGCAGAAAACAATGAGAAAACCTTTACACATTGAACCTTTGAAATCGACAAATCAAGGAGGAAATGAATCACGGGGGGGGGGGGAGAGGTCGGAAGAAAAAGCACACTAATTTTCACAAAGAAAGCAGGAAAAGTACAGGAGTTCAGCTGAGGGCTTTTCAGGCAGGTATCAAAGAGGCAGCAACCCCGCCATCACCCTCCTTGGGTATGAGATTGGAAGAAGAGACACTGGATGCAATGCAGTATTCACAACTGGTGAATGAAAGACTTCATGTAGGAGTTCATCTTCATTCTCATTTCTAGCTGCCCACCAAAAAGACTCATTCATCTCCAGGGGGTGAACCCTTGGCTTGGCAGTTAAAACAGCAGTTGACACACCCTCAGAGTGCCTGAGTTTCATCCCCAGCTGCAGCTCCTGGCTCCAGCTTCCGGAGAATACAGGCGCTGGGAGGCAACAGTGATGCCTTAATTAATCAAGTGAGTTTCTATCGCCTATGTGTGAGACCTATATGGAGTTCCAGGCTCCTCACTTTGGCCCAGCCCAAACTTGGCCATTGACATTTAGGGAATGCACCAGCAGATGGAAGCTAGCTCTCCCCTTTTTCTCTTTCTCCCCTCCCTTTCTCTCTCTCTCTCCCTTCCCACACTCCATCTTGAATAAAACTTTTAAAAAGGAAAGAAGTACCAGGAGAGCATCCCATTCCTGTGACTGCTGATTACAACACAAACAGTATGCAGGGCTGGGTCAGCTGGAGAGAACTTGAGGATGAACTGGAGCTTTCTGATCTCAGCAAATGCAATTTTTCTTCTTGTTCGGTTCCATGGTGTCTATGGGATCAGGAAATTGAGCCTCTTTACCAAGACAGGACTCGGATGTGGGATAGTGGGGACTGAAGAAACAGGCATCAGAAACATAGGATGAAATTGTCACTTGCTACTAAAAATCTGAAATAAAGTATTTTGGTGAGCTTTCTCTTTCCTAACTGATTGGAATCTCATTATCTCTGCTATGATCTATGAATGTAGCACATGTTATTTTTAGGTATTTAGATTCACCTACAGAAATCTTGGTCAAAGAGTACAAATTTTCACTTATGCATAATGTGTAAATTGTCACTAGTCAGAAATACTGCACAGTATAACTTGAAATTTGCTAAGGTAGATCTTAAATGTTCTCACCGCTCCCCACCCCCCTCCACACACAAAAAAAAACCAAGAAAGAAAATGATAACTACATGAAGTGATGGACATCTCAGTGACATGTTTTTGGTGATCATTTCACAATATAAACCTGAATAAAAAGGATGTATCTAGTTGTTAACAAGCAACTTATCCATGGTTTTAATTTCCATGGTTTCAGTTACTTGCAGCCAACCATGGTCTGAAGTAAACAATGGTCTAGAAGTAAACAATTCATAAGTTTTTTAAAAAGATTTATTTATTTATCTGAAAGTTAGAATTACAGACACACACACACACACACAAAGAGAAGAGATTCTTCCATCCACTGGTTCATTCTCCAAATGGCTGCAATGGCGGGGGCGGGGGCTGGAATAGGCCAAAGCCAGGAGCCAGAAGCTTCATCTGGGTCTCCCATGTGGGTGGAGGGGCCCAAGCAGTGCTGCTTCCCCAGGTCATTTGCAAGGAGCTGGATTCGAAGTGGAGCATCTGGGATTTGAAGAACATCCATATGGGTTGCTGGCACTGCAGACAACAGCTTAACCGGCTACACCACAGTGCCAGCCCCAATTCATAAATTTCTTTTTTTTTCAACTTTTATTTAATTAATATAAATTTCGAAAGTACAACTTTTGGATTATAGTAGCTTTTCCCCCTCATAACCTCCCTCTCATTCATAGCCATCCCATCTCCCACTCCCTCTCCCATCCCATTCTTGATCAAGACTCATTTTCGGTTATCTTCATATACAGAAGATCAACTTAGTATATACTAAGTAAAGATTTCAACAGACTGCACCCACACAGACACACAAAGTATAGAGTACTGTTTGAGTAGTAGCTTTACCATTAATTCGCATAGTATAACACATTAAGAACAGAGATCCTACATGGGGAGTAGGTGCACAGTGACTCCTGTTGTTGATTTAACAATTGAAACTCTTCATTTATGACATCAGTAATCACTCGAGGCTCTTATCAAGAGCTGCCAAGGACATGGAAGCCTCTTGAGTTCGCCAACTCTGATCTTATTTAGACAAGCCCATATTCAAAGTGAAAGTTCTCTCCTCCCTTCAGAGAAAGGTACCTCCTTATTTAATGGCCCGTTCTCTCCACTGGGATCTCACTCACAGAGATCTTTCATTTATGTCACTTTTTTTTTTTGCCACAGTGTCTTGGCTTTCCATGCCATCAAAACTCTCGTGGGTTTTTTAGTCCAGATCTGAATGCCTTAAGGGCTGATTCTTAGGCCAGAGTGCTGTTTAGTGCATTTGCTATTCTATGAGTCTGCTGGGTATGCTGCTTCCCATGTAGGATTATTCTCTCCTTTTTAATTCTATCAGTTAGTATTAGCAGACACTAGTCTTGTTTATGTGACCCCTTTGACTCTGATTCCTATGTTTATGATCAATTATGAACTTAAATTGATCACTTTAACAAGTAAGATGGCATTGGTACATGCCACCTTGATGGGACTGAATTGGAATCCCCTGGCACATTTCTAGTTCTACCATTAGGGGTAAGTCGGATTGAGCATGTGCTGAACTGTACATCTCCTCCCTCTCTTATTCACACTCTTATATTTAACAGGAACTTAACTTTTCAGTTAAATTTAAATGCCTAAGAATAATTGTGTGTTAATTACAGAGTTCAACCAATAGTATTAAGTAGAACAACAACAAAAATACTAAAAGGAAGAAAATATTAAGTTGTTCCTCAACAGTCAGGACAAGGGCTGATCAAGTCTTTGTTTCCATAGTGTCCCATTTCACTTCTACAGGTTTCCTTTTTGGTGCTCAGTTAGTTGTCACTAATCAGGGAAAGCATATGATATTTGTCCCTTTGGGACTGGTTTATTTCCTCAGCATGATGTTTTCCAGATTCCTCCATTTTGTTGCAAATGACCAGATTTCATTGTTTTTGAGTGCTGTATAGTATTCTATAGAGTACATGTCCCATAATTTCTTTATCCAGTCTACTGTTGGTGGGTATTTAGGTTGATTCCAGGCCTTAGCTATTGTGAATTGAGCTGCAATAAATATTGAGGTGCAGATAGCTCTTTTGTTTGCCAATTTAATTTCCTTTGGGTAAATTCCAAGGAGTGGGATGGCTGGGTCATATGGTAGGGCTATATTCAGATTTCTAGGAATCTCCAAACTGTCTTCCATAGTGGCTTTACCAGGTTTGCATTCCCACCAACAGAAGTTAGTGTCCCTTTTTCCCCACATCCTCGCCAGCATCTGTTGTTGGTAGATTTCTGAATGTGAGCCGTTCTAACTGGGGTGAGTGAAACCTCATTGTGGTTTTGATTTACATTTCCCTGATTGCTAGTGATCCCGAACATTTTTCCATGTGCCTGTTGGCCATTTGGATTTCCTCTGTTGAAAATGCCTATTGAGGTCCTTGGCCCATCTCTTAAGTGGGTTGTTTGTTTTCATATGGAGTTTCTTGATCTCTTTGTAGATACTGGTTATTAATCCTTTATCTGTAGCATAATTTGCAAATATTTTTTCCCATTCTGTGAGTTGCCTATTCACTTTCCTGACTGTTTCTTTTGAAGTACAGAAACTTCTCAATTTGATGCAATCCCAAATGTTAATTTTGGTTTTGACTGCTTGTGCTCCTGGGGTCTTTTCCAAGAAGTCTTTGCCAGTACCTATATCTTGCAGGGTTTCTCCAATGTTCTCTAATAATTTGATGGTGTCGGGTCGTAGATTTAAGTCTTTAATCATGTTGAGTGAATTTTTGTGTAAAGTGAAAGGTAGGGGTCTTGCTTCATGCTTCTGCACATGGAAATCCAGTTTTCCCAGCACCATTTGTTGAATAGATGGTCCTTACTCCTGGAATTGGTTTTGGATCCTTGATCAAATATAAGTTGGCTGTAGATGTTTGGGTTGATTTCTGGTGTTTCTATTCTGTTCCATTGGTCTATCCATCTGTTTCTGTACCAGTACCATGCTGTTTTGATAACAACTGCCCTGTAGTATGTCCTGAAATCTGGTACTGTGATGCCTCTGGCTTTGTTTTTGTTGTACAAGATTGCTTTGGGTATTCGAGGTCTCCTTTGTCCCCATATGAATTTCAGCATCATTTTTTCCAGAAATGAGAAGAATGTATTCAGTATTTTGATTGGTATTGCATTGAATCTATAAATTGCTTTTGGGAGAATGGGCATTTTGATGATGTTGATTCTTCCAATCCATGAGCATGGAAGATTTTTCCATTTTTTTGTATTCTCTTCTATATCTTTAAGATTTTGTAATTCTCATCGTAGAGATCTTCAATGTCCTTGGTTAAGTTTATTCCAAGGTATTTGATTGTTTTTGTAGCTATTGTGAATGGGATTGATCTTAGAAGTTCATTCTCAGCTGTGGTATTGCCTGTGTATACAAAGGCTGTTGAGTTTTGTGCACTGATTTTATATCCTGCTGTTTTGCCAAGCTCTTCTATGAGTTCCAATAGTCTCTTAGTAGAGTTTTTTGCATCCCCTAAATAAAGAATCATATCATCTGCAAAGAGGGATAGTTTGACTTCTTCCTTCCCAATTTGTATCCCTTTAATTTCTTTTTTTTTGCCTGATGGCTCTGGCTAAAACTTCCATCACTATATTGAATAGTAATGGTGAGAACGGGCATCTCTGCCTGGTACCAGATCTTAGTGAAAATGCTTCCAACTTTTCCCCCATTCAATAGGATATTAACTGTGGGTTTTTCATAAATTTGTTTGATTGTATTGAGGAATGTTCCTTCTATACCCAGTTTGCTTAGGGTTTTCATCATGAAAGGGTGTTGCATTTTATTGAATGCTTTCCCTGCATGTACTGAGATAATCATATGGTTTTTCTTCTGCAGTCTATAATGTGGTGTATCACATGATTGTTTTGTGAGCACTGAACCATCCCTGCATGCCAGGGATAAATCCCACTTGGTCTGGGTGGATGATCTTTCTGATGTGTTGTTGCCTTCTATTGACCAGAATTTTATTGAGGATTTTTGCATCTATGTTCATCAGGGAAATTGGTCTTTTTCTCTGCTACAGCTGTTTCAGGTTTAGGGATTAAGGTGATGCTGGCTTCATAGAAAGCATTTGGGAGGATTCCCTCTTTTTTGATTGTTCTGAATAGCTTGAGAAGAATTGGAGTTAGTTCTTCTTTAAATGACTGGTAGAATTCAGCAGTGATTCCATCTGGTGGGATTTCATTTTTTGGGAGGGTCTTTATTACTGATTCAACTTCTGACTCGGTTATGGGTCTGTTTAGGTTTTCTTTGTCTTCATAGTTTAATTTAGATAGGTTATATGTGTCCAGGAATTTATCCATTTCTCATAGATTTCCCTGTTTGCTGGCATATGGCATACAACTCTTTGTAGTAATTTGTGATGACTCTTTTTATTTCTGTGGTGTCTGTTGTTACATTTCCTTTTTCACCTCTGATATTATTGATTTGGGTCTTTTCTCTCCTTTTTAAGTCAGTTGGCCCAGTGTTGTGTCAATTTTGTTCATTTTTTTAAAAAACCAGCTGTTTGTATTGTTGATCTTTTGTAATGTTTTTTTGGATTCAGTTCTGTTGTTTCATTCTCTAATTTTAATTTTTTCTTTTCTCCTACTAGTTTTGAGTCTGTTTTGCTTCAGTTTTTCTACATCCTTGAGATGCTTTGATAGCTCATTTATTTGGTGCCTTTCCAATTTCTTGATGTAGGCACCTATTGCCATAAACTTTCCTCTTAACACTGCTTTTGCTGTATCCCATAAGATTTGATATGTTGTGTTGTTATCTTCATTTAGTTCCAGAAAGTTTTTATTTCTCTTTTGATTTTTTCTATGACCCATTGTTCATTCAGGAGCATGTTGTTCAATCTCCATGTGTTTGCATATGCTCTAGGGATTCCTGAGTTGCTAATTTCCAGCTTCATTCCACTGTGATCTGAGAAGTTGCATGGTATGATTTTGATTCTTTGGCATTTGCTGAGACTTGCTTTATGGCTTAGTATGTGGTCAATACTACAGTAGGTTCCAGCACTGCTGAGAAAGATGTAAATTCTTTAAATGTAGGATTGAATGTTCTGTAGATATGTTAGATCCATTTGGGCTATAGTGTCAATTAAATCTACTGTTTCCTTGTTGATCTTCTGTCTGGTTGATCTATTTCTGAGAGTGGAGTATTGAAGTCCCCCAGTATTATTGTATTGGAGTCTAAGTCTCCCTTTAAGTCCCTTATCATATCTTTTAAATAAACCTGTACCATGTAATTAGGGGCATATATGTTTATAATAGTTACATCTTCCTGTTGAATTGATCCCTTAATCATTATATAGTGCCCCTCTTTATCTCTCTTAACAGTTTTTGTGTTAAAGTTTATTTTGTCTGATATTAATATGGCTACACCTGCTTTTTGTTTGTTTTTTTTGTTTCTGTTGGCATGGAATATCTTTTTCCAACCTTTCACTTTCAGTCTGCATGCATCTTTGTTGGAAAGATGTATTTCTTGTAAGCAGCAAATAGATGGGTTTTGTTCCTTAATCCATTCAGCCATGTTTTTTTATCTGGAGAGGCCATTTATATTCAGTGTGACTATTGATAAGTAGTGACTTTGCCCTGCCATTTTTCCAAAGATATTGCTAAAATATGCTTTAAATTTCCTGTGATCTTTTACTGAGAGGTTTTCTTCCTTTACCTTCTTTTGTATTGATGGCTGTGTTTCTGTGTTTCTGTGTGTATCACATCTTTAATCATCTTTTGCAGGGCTGGACGAGTGATGACAAATTCTTTCAATTTCTGTTTGCTGTAAAAGGTCTTTATTTCACCTTCATTCACAAATGAGAGCTCTGTAGGATATAATATTCTGGGCTGGCAGCTTTTCTCTCTTAGTACCTGGGCTATATCTTGCCATTTCCTTTTAGCCTGTAGGGTTTCTGATGAGAAGTCTGCTGTGAGTCTAATTAGAGATCCTCTGAGAGCAATCTGGCATTTCTCTCTTGCACATTTTAGAATCTTTTCTTTATGTTTTTCACTGTGGTGAGTTTGATTACAATGTGTCGTGATGAGGATCTCTTTCGGTTATGTTTATTAGGGATTCTATGAGCTTCCTGTAGTAGGATGTCTCTGTCCTTCTCCAAACCCAGGAAGTTCTCTGCTAGTATCTCACTAAAAAGGCCTTCTAATACTTTCTCTCTCTCTATGCCTTCAGGAACTCCTAGAACCCGAATATTAGGTTTTTTAATAGTATCCTATAGATTCCCGACAATATTTTTTAGATTTCTAATTTCCTCTTCTTTTCTTTGGTTTGACTATACACTTTCCTGTGCTCTGTCTTCTAAGTCTGAAATTCTCTCTCTGCCTCACTGCTTCTGTTTTTAAGGCTCTCAAATGTGTTTTTTATTTGTTCTGTTGAATTCTTCATTTCATTTTGATTTCTCTTCAATATCTCAATTTCATGTCCAACTAAATTCCTCATTTCCTTTTGATTCTTCCTTAAGATTTCATTTCACAATAGAGATTTTCTGTCATGTCCTTCATGGATATAGTAGTTCATATGTTTTTTGATTACTTCTCAATACTTTTATCATAAATTTTTAGTTCCGTTCTTACATTTCTTCTATCTCATCATCCATCTTCATAATCTTGTATTGGAGTGTCATGTTCTTTTGGGAGCATCACCATGTCTTCCCTGTTCTTGTTTCCTTGGTTTTTGTGTTTGTTGTTTGGCATTGTGGAGATATTCTTTGATTTCTTCTTTCTCCCCCCCCCCCCCCCCGTGGTGGCTTTTCTTGTTTTACTATGACTCTAGTTTAATTGGACTGTCTGCTTTTAGTGAATCTTTAGAGACTTGTGGTGGGCATGGCCAGAGAACTCTGTTCAGTTCTTCATGGTTAAGGGTGTGCCAAAGGTGACACACCCAGGTTTGGCATGGTAAATCTCTCTCTTTTTTTATTCAGAAGTGAAGTAATTCCACCCAGCTGAGCTCTTCTCCTTGAAGGTGATCAGTGCCTGAGCACTAGCCCCAGTGGGTTTAATATTTGCTCTGTCCCAAGGACCACACAAAGGATCTGTGCAGTCCTCAGTGTAAGCTCAGATTCCCCTGCAAAGTCTCTCATCGGGTAGCCAAGGCCACCTGAGCTTGTGGCGTCCTCCACTGAGACTATTCACATCTCAGCCACACCATGAGTTCTCCCACACACCTTCATCTTTTTTTTCCCCCCACAGTCCCAGTTCATAAGCTCCACACATTCACTAGGTCTTAGTATCCTGTTATTACTCCCCACCAGAGTAAGGTTTTTCTGTTTGGTTGAGGGTGGGTGCAGCCCCAAGCTGGCACAGCTGCTACGTATGTCCAAAATGGCTCCTGCTCTATTGTCTCGCATGCCTTTGTAAGGTGAGTGGAGAGAGAGAATTGTGTCCATACTGTCCCTTTTATTTTTTTTTCTCCTCTAGTTAGGCTGGTGTACTTTCCCCCACAGGGCTTCAAGCCTCGTTCCCTCTATGCTCTTCCTGCCTCTTTTACACCGGTGTCTCAGGCTACCGCAGTTTCCCCTCACCTCTCTTTCCAGCACTGGCATGGAGGAGACTCTCGGAAGCTGGGGTCCTAAGCCATGGGCGCCCGTGCCCTCCATGTAGGTCCACCACGTCCCTTTAATTCCGGAGGAGTTTCCTCTGCAGTTTTTTTTCCCTAACTCTTCCCTGAGACTACACTATCTCCACTTTTATTAAACTATCATTTCCTGGACTATTGGTGAGCTCCCTCTCTATTCTGCCATCTTGGAATCTCCCCAGGTTATCTCTTTCCCCAGTTCATAAGTTTCTAACTATGCATCATTCCAAGTAGCATGATGAAATGTCCCCACTTGCTGCTCTGTTTGCCCATGGCAGGAATCATCCCTTTTCCTAGGATTCCCATGCTGTACACACGGCATGCTTGTTACTCATTTACTGACTACCTCAGTTACTAACCAAGAAGAACTAGGAATAGGTAATTAGCATACAGCTTGTTATTGGCTAGCACAGTATCACACTGTGTGTTCAAATTACCCCTTGCAGTAGCCCAACACTACATCACAATGTCTACCTCATTCACACCTTATCTCATCACAAGGGCATTTTATCATTCCAAAATAGTATGGTATGATAGAGAGAGAGAAGGGGGGGAGGGAAAGGAGAGGGAGAGTGGGAGAGAGAGGGAGAGGGAGGGAGGGAGAGGAAATAGTTATCTATTTTTATTATAGTATACTGTTAAAATTGTCCAATTTAGTACAGTAGTTAGTGTTAATCTCCTATTGTGCCTAATTTATAGGTTACACTTTGCCATAGTAATATAAACACAGTAATAAACAGTAATAATAAATGTAATAATATAGTAAACAGTAATAATAATAATAAACCTAATAATATAGTAACATAGTAATAATAAATATAGTAATATAAACACAATCTGGTAGTGTCCACGATTTCGATCATCTATGGGAGATCCTGAAACTTATCTGTGGGGACTGTTTTCCCAGATATTCCACCACCAGGAAAACTATTTTTTCCAATTATTCTATCAGTTGACTCATCAATCTGGCTTCACTATCTTGCCGGGCATGAAAAACTGATTGGATGAAAATTTTCTCTTGCTTTGTGTAGATTTATTACCCAGGGATAAGTGGAAGGGACACTACTGCACCTTCCATATGCAATTCCTACCTCAACTATACCTCAAGAAGATGAAAAATTAATCCACATAATTTAATTTTGCCCATATTAGAACACTATTGCTTTCCAAATAATATAATATGCGATCTGCTACTGCATCATTACCAATTCCTCCTGGGGAAACCTGTGCTGATTTAGCTTGGTAACACACTTTACCTGCCACAGTGACATTGAATTTAGTCCAGAATGAATGACTTATTTATTTCATAGTGTACACAGAGACATGGTTCTTTAATGAACCGCAAACTAGGAAGGAAGCAGCACAGGACCAAAGCAGGTTTGCTTCTGAAACATCTGTTCTGCCCCATTAGCTCTCTCTGTCGCAGCATCGTGTCTGACTCAGGGTAGAATGTATGATAAGGTGCCACTCTTGGAGAGTGCCGTGTCTTTTTCCTGTCAGAGAGAAAGGCTGTGACACAGTATCACTTGGGTTGCCACTTTTCTAATGAGAAGGTTATGGGTACCGAGGCCAGCAATTTCTTTCAAGATCTTAACAGAGTGTGAAACATGCCTTCCAAGTGTCTTTACATCTTTTCACACATATAATCACTGTTCAAGCCTCCTTATAGCCTTAGAAACGAATTCTCAAAAAGCATACTGCTTGCCCTTCAATTAAATGATTCCCTTCAATTCTTATACTGACAACTTGGTGCCATTCTTGTCATTATTTTCTATTTCTCAAAGATTTTTCTGAGCAGCTGCCACCATGCTGTACTGCATTCTAAATTTTAGATTTTTTTTTTATGATCATTGCCACAAATCCCACATTATATGAATTTAATATCCTTGTTTTAGAGAAGAAATACTATGTATGCATATGTATAAAATGTCTACATATGAAGTCAACTTGGCAAATGATTAAAAAACTGTTAAATCTGGCTGGCACCGCGGCTCAATAGGCTAATCCTCCGCCTTGCGGCGCTGGCACCCCGGGTTCTAGTCCCAGTCAGAGTGCTGGATTCTGTCCCGGTTGCCCCTCTTCCAGGCCAGCTCTCTGCTGTGGCCCGGGAGTGCAGTGGAGGATGGCCCAAGTACTTGGGCCCTGCACCCGCATGGGACACCAGGAGAAGCACCTGGCTCCTGGCTTCGGATCAGCGTGGTGCACCGGCCGTGGCAGCCATTGGAGGGTGAACCAACAGCAAAGGAAGACCTTTCTCTGTCTCTCTCTCTCTCTCTCACTGTCCACTCTGCCTGTAAAAAAAAAAAAAACCTGTTAAATCTTAAAAAATAAATAACTGGACAGCACTGTGGCTCAACAGGCTAATCTTCCACCTGCAGCGCTGGCACCATGGGTTCTAGTCCCAGTCGGGGCGCTGGATTCTGTCCCAGTTGCTCCTCTTCCAGTCCAGCTCTTTGCTGTGTCCTGGGAAGGCAGTGGAGGATGGCCCAAGTGCTTGGGCCCTGCACCTGCATGGGAGACCAGGAGAAGCACCTGGCTCCTGGCTTCGGATCAGCGCGGTGCGCCGGCTACAGTGTGCTGGCTGCGGCGGCCATTAGAGGGTGAACCAACAGCAAAAGGAAGACCTTCCTCTCTGTCTCTCTCACTGTCAAACTCTGCCTGTCAAAAAAAAAAAATTAAATAAATAAATAAATCAAGATTTGTGTATCTTAAGCCCTACACTTAAAAATAAGAAAATACCTCAATAAAATGTGGTGGGAAATCATTAAAGAAATGAAAAAATGTTGCATTAGAAAATATTCACTTAAGCCGGCGCCACGGCTCAGTAGGTTATCCTCCGCCTTGCGGCGCCGGCACACCGGGTTCTAGTCCCAGTCGGGGCACCGATCCTGTCCCGGTTGCCCCTCTTCCAGGCCAGCTCTCTGCTGTGGCCAGGGAGTGCAGTGGAGGATGGCCCAAGTGCTTGGGCCCTGCACCCCATGGGAGACCAGGAGAAGCACCTGGCTCCTGCCATCGGATCAGCGCGGTGCGCAGGCTGCAGCGCGCTACCGCGGCGGCCATTGGAGGGTGAACCAACGGCAAAAGGAAGACCTTTCTCTCTGTCTCTCTCTCTCTCACTGTCCACTCTGCCTGTCAAAAAAAAAAAAAAAAAAAAAAAAAGAAAAGAAAATATTCACTTAGGTGCTGGCGCTGTGGTGTAGTGGGTTAACTCCTTGGCCTGAAGCACTGGCATTCCATATGTGCGCTGGTTCTAGTCCTGGCTGTTCCATTTCGGATTCAGCTCTCTGCTATGGCCTGGGAAAGCAGTAGAAGATGGCCCAAGTCCTTGGGTCCCTGCACCCATATGGGAGGCCTGAGGAAGCTCCTGGCTCCTGATTGGCACAGCTCTGGCTGTTGCAGCTAATTGGGGAGTGAACCATTGGGTGGAAGACCTCTCTCCCTCTCTCTCTCTTCCTCCCTTCCTCCCTCCCTCTCCCTCTCCTCTCTCTGTGTAACTCTTTCAAATAAATAAATCTTTAAAAAAAATCCACTTAATTCAAAAGGAAATACTAAAGGAGGAATAGAGAAACAAAAAATAACATGAGAAAAAACAGAAGGCCTAACTGCATGTGTGACCCAACCATCTTTAACAGCAGTAGTGGGTATGCATTAAGCAGTTGAATCAACAGCCAGAGATTATCAAATGAAATGGGATCCAATTGTGTGGTACAGCAAAGAGAAACCTTCATATTCAAAGGTACAAACAGATTCAAAATGGAAAGAGATATGTCATCCAAACAGCAACCCCAGTAAAGCCATACTAAGACTGAACAGAATAGACTTTAAAACAAAAAATGGTACCTGATATAAAAACAAGATATTTTGTAATGATTACAGTAGGGACTGGTGTTGTGGCATGGTAGGTTAAGCCTCTGCCTGCAGTGTTGGCATCCATATGGGTGATGGTTTGAGTCCTGGCTGCTCCACTTCCTATCCAGCTCCCTGCTGATTAGCAGGGCGCCTTCCCCACGTGGCAGACCTGGAAGAAGCACCTGACTTTGGATTGGCCCAGCTCTGGCCTTTGCAGCCATTCAGTAAATGAACCAAATGGCTCTCTTTCCTTCTCTCTCTGTATCTCTGCCTTTCAAATAAATAAATAAATCTTTAAAAAATGATGACAATAAACCCATAAGAAAGATATAATAATTATAAACAGCTATTGCACCTAATAGCTTATCACTAAATATAGGAAGTAAAACTTATAGAAATGAAAGAAGATACAGCAATTCTAATGGGAGATTTAAATATTTCGCTTTTTTATATTTTTATTTATTTGAAAGGCAGAGCTACAGAGAGAGGTAGAGACAGACATAGAGATCTTTGATCTGTCAATTCACTTCTCAAATGGTTGCAATGACAGGCTGCATCAGATGGAAGCCAGGAGCCAGGAGCTTCTTCTGGGTCTCCCAGGTGGGTGACAGGGGACCAAGCACTTGGGCCGAGTTCTGCTGCTTTTCCCAGGCCATTATCAGGAAGTTGGACAGGAAGTGGAGCAGCCGGGACTTGAACTGGCACCCATATGGGATGCCAGTACTGCAGCCAGCAGCTTTATCCACTAGGCCACAGCACTAGACCCTAAATACCTCACTTTTAAAAATGGATAGAAATATTGACAGAAGGTAAACAAAAAAAATGAGTAATTCAGCAACACCATGTATTAACCAGACCTAACAGATTTCTGTAAAACATTCCACCCAACAACGGCAGTTTTGGGTTGTTTGGAAAGGTCAATAAAACGTACAAACCTTTAGCTAGTGACCAAAAAAGAGAAATTACTCAAATTATTGAAATAATGAATTAAAGATGGAACATTAACTCCTAGCTTACAGAGATAAATATTATAAATTAACACAATAAATAATGTATGTGAGTAAATTAATTAGCTTAGACAAAATGGACAAATTCATAGAAACACAAAACTACCACAAGTGACTCAAGAAGAAATAGAGGGGGCCCAGCACTGTGGCCTAGGAGGCTAAGTTTCCGCTTGCAGCACCGGCATCCCATGTGGGTGCTGGTTTGTGACCTGGCTGTTCTACTTCCGATTCAGCTCTCTGCTATGGCCTGGGAAAGCAGCAGAAAATGGCCCAAGTGCTTTGGCCCCTGCACCCATGTGAGAGACCCAGAAGAAGGTCCTGGCTCCTGCCTTCGGATTGGCACAGCTCTGGCCATTGGAACCATCTGGGGAGTGAACCAGTGGTTGGACGACCTTTCTCTCTGTATTTCCCTCTCACTGTCTGTTAACTCTAACTCTAACTCTCAAATAAATAAATAAAATCTTTAAAAAAGGGAAGAAATAGACAACCTTAACATATAACAAGAAATTTAATTAGTAATCAAAAACTCTCCACCCAGAAAAACTTAAGTCCAAGTAGCTTCACTGTTAAATTCTATCAAATATCTAAAGAATTAAAGCCAATTTTTCACAAAACTAAAAAGAAGGGAATACTTTCAATCTGTTCCACAATACTCTAATAACTGAAACCAGAGAAGGGAATCACAAAGAAAAAAAAAAAAAACAAAACCATAGACCACTATGTCTTGGGAATACTGGTGCAAAACTCCTCAACAAAATAGCACATTGAGTCCGGTAATGTGTAAAAAAAAATTAGATACTATGAACAAGATGGATTTACCCAAGCTAGTATCAATCTTATTGAATGTTTCTCTTCTAAAATCAGGAATATTACAAGTATGTTCATTTTCTCCCCTTGAATTCAATATTTTCCTGGAGGTTCTAGCCAGTGCAATCAGGTAGGAAAGTGAAATCAATGGCATCCATATTGGAAAGCAAGAAGTAAAATTCTAGTTGCAGATGACATGATCTTAACTGATAGAAAATTGTAAGGAATCCTCTAAGAATTATTAAAACTAATAAACAAGTTCAATAAAGTTGCAAGATAGTAGATCAACAAACAAAAGTCTATTGAAATACTGTACACCTGGAATTTACAATCCAAAATGTAAGTAATCTCATCACAATAGCATCAAAAAGAATAAAATAGTAAAAAAAAATAACAAAACTAGTGTAAAACATACACTCTGAAGAGCAGAAATCATTGTTGAAATAAGTTAGAGATTTAAATGAATGGGAAAAGATCACATGTTCATGAAACAGGAGACTTAATAGTATCAGGATGGCTATAAAACACCTACCTTGCCCTAACTCTATAGATTCAGTGTAATCCTGGTCAGATTCTTAAAATTTTATCCATAGCAAACATGTGTATCACAGTAATCTGCCAAACATTCAGCAGAAACAAAACAAACTTATCTGGTCAAAATGACTTCAAAAGGTAAGATAAACAGAAGCAACTTTACTTAATGCATGATCTCCAGCAACTTTAATACGTTCCTGAGCACTGTGAGTTTGCATTTTCCCAAGCATAGAAGCATTTATTGGACCATGCATTAACATATCAAGAGCCATTAGTGTTCTTCAACACGTATTTTGAAAAATCTTGTCCTTAGGGATATTAGTTCACTCTGTCAGTCCACCTCCCGTGAGCTCCCTAGCTAATACAGTGAGGAAATCAGTGAGAGGGACAGTAAATCAAGCCCTCGTATATGAGCACATACATCTCAGCCTTTTATAAATCAAAAAGTTCACTAAATATATTCATTATGATTATGAACTGGATTATTGAAAAGCTTCATATAAACTCTTTGACACACATACGTGCGTGTGCACATTTTAAGTGATGATGCAAAAAGGCTTCACTGGCTTGGAAAGTTCAAGTGCAGATACCATTGAATAATAGATAGCTTCTCTTATTAGTCCAAGGTTCAGAGCACTTTCAAATCGCCTAACAGCTCCCAGGAAGGTAATTAACCCAGCAAAACAGGATGCATCAATGTAATCAGCAAAATACACAGCATAGAATCTCTACGAGTCAAACAACCTGAGTGGTTCAATGACTAAACAGAAAGGACACAAAGAAAGAAGTGAGAGAATATTTAGATTATGAAATACTTCTGAAATACCTATTGTAAATGGGTTTTAGAGACACATCAAATATCCACACATGGTTGAAAATGTTCAAAGAAATGCATGAAAACTTTACCATGAAAATCCGGGCAGTCGTCACTTTTACCAAAGAAATAAAGAGTTAAAATTAGAATAGGGAATGTGCTGAACTCCTGGCTGGCAAACCTCTATTTCTGGATTTTCATGATAGTTTACTGAATGATAATTCATTATGAAATATTCACCCTTTATGATGTATATAATTCAGGTGCTGTGTCCATTTACTGAGAAGTAGTTCTCAGAATCTCTTTTGTAATTTTAAAAGATTTTTATTAAAAAGTACACATCAAAGGGTTTGTCTCCCCTTTCACTCCTGCAGAGAATCAGTCTTCAAGAAAGCAGAGCAGATCCCAGCAGTTTTTCTCCTGGTAGTCACTCTTCCTGTGCTGCACTACAGACCACTGCTAGATTCACCAGCAGGCAGGTGCCTCTACTCTTCTGACGACACTGTTTTCTCTCCTTTGTCCTTCACAGAAAAAGTCAGATAAAGTATGCAGACAGTGCGCAACTCGTGTTTGTGTTTTTAAATAATCATTCTAAATATTTCTTTACATAAGCATCAAAATTTATTACAACATTATTCATTTTCTCAATATAATAAGACATTCATAATTTGCTCCTTATGAGGTATGCAATTCAATTTTAGCTTATACAGTAATTACATTGAATTTCTGACACTGAATAATTAAATAGTGGAGTATGGAAGGACAAGAGATTCAAAAGTTGACTGGAAATGATTGAAAAATCACTAATATTAAAAAGTGAGTTACAAAATATTCACAAAGGCTTTTTTCATATTCAGTATATAATAAATGCAACGTAATCTAAACCATAGTATATAATTTGATAATGTCTAACTTTAAATACAGCTGAATGCAGGACTGGATAAGAGCTGAAAAGAAAAATAAAACAAGCTGAATAGGAAATGCACAACTGTCCCTCTTCTTGCTAATTTTTGGACTTAAGCGATGTGATTGATTGCCAACATGATCAGGAATTCACCTGGCAGGGGCAGTCATTCGGCCTAGTGGTTAAGATGCCCACATCTCATACTGATGTACCTGGGTTTGAGTCCTGCTCCACTTTCGAGTCCAGTCTCCTGCTAATGAGCATTCTGGCAGGCAGCAGGTAATGACTCAAGTATCTGGGGCCCTGTCACCTGCATGGGAAAATGGATTGAGTCTCCACCTCCCAACCTCAGCCACAGCCGGCAATGTGTCTCTCACAGATATTAAAAAACAAATTTGCCCTCCAAATTCAACCCAACTCATGCATTTTTCCCACCACATTGCAAAAAAAAATTCTGAAAATGTCATTTTTTTCTACTGGAAACTTGTCAGTAATCAGGGGGGAACTCTTTAAAACTTAAAGCTAAAAGAGAAGAGTAACACACTCAATTATTGAGTGTGTTATTGATTAGCTATTTCACCTTCCTATCACCTGCAAATAAGATGCAAAGGACATAGAGGAGCTAGGCAGAGGGAAGTGAGAGCTGTACGAGCTTGAAGGAGCACAGCTGGGGACACACAACACGGTGCTGGTAGACTGAACTCTACAAGAGACCTTGCCTTGGAAGAGAACCACACCACATAACTGCAGGGGTTGCCAGTCCACTCTAATCCATGTCGATATTCTATCCAAATCAATAGGCTAACCTGTGTCCTGAGATCCAAACTGTGTCCACGTCCTTCCTGGAAGATAAATACAGGGATGATGACACTATGCTCATTAGTTTGAGAAAGAGAATTATAGAGAGCTAGGAGCTTGCAGATGCAAATCTCCCTCCCTGCCTATGTTGAAAGGTGACACTGGCCTCTCTTCTGCCCCTTGTCAATGGCAGGAATTTGCATCTGTGGATCTAGTGCCTTAAAGGATTATTGTCTTATTTCAGGAAGAACGTTTAGGAGTCTTGAGGCTTAGAGTGCTGAAACTACACATAAATCTTCTCATCTCAACTTTAAGCTGAAACGTGTATAAAGAAGATCGTGCAGCTGCAGAGACATCTGCTTTTGGCTGGCTAGAGTGCCTGGCAGAAGACCAATGCTTCCACTGAGAGTAACTGGGAAAAATCATCAAAATAAAAAAGAAAGTCTGCTTGAACCAATCAGGGAGAAAATGGATCAGCCAGGACATCAGGGTGTACACTACAGAAAGACATGAAGTAAATCGCTCCAACCACAATCTCCTTCATGCCAGGCTTCTTCTCAGGGACTTACCAGTTCTCAGAAACACGCACCAAGCGTAGAAAACAAAGAGTGGCAGAGAAGTCACGGGAGAGTTAAGCAAACACAGAGGTATACAGACACAGGATTTGAGGCTTACATTGGCTAAGGAGGCCAGGATGTATGCAAACAATATTCCAGAAAGAAGGAACACATAGGAAAGTGTAGCCAAGACTGAATGCTAGTTACTCCCTCAAGATGTTTGCTGATTAAGCTAGGTAAGATAAAAAGCTAACAGGCAGAGCCAAAAACAGCTAAAAATTACAGGGGGCTAGGAGTAGGGTGCATTGACAAGCTCAGGGTACTGGGGCCATCCAGTGGGGCTGGAGGTCTGTGGGCCCCTAGGAGGTAGGCAAAATGTCCTCAAAAGCAGGCTGCCAGCCGTGGCTAGAAAGCTTGTTTCCAGACCGGCCAGCATCTCCCTCACTAATAGCTTCTTGTGCTGCCTGTGTGACCTTGCGGCTTTAAATCACACCTTCAAGCTAGTTGTGGTCTTCCATCCAGAGCTGGCAGCGCAGGGGACTGAGTCCCTGGGGAGAGTCGGACTGTCTCCAGGAGATCCCAACTATCTTGTGTGAATTTATAGTTTGAAAACACAGCTTTAGGTAGGTTGCAATCTTCTGCACATTACTGGCAGAGGTGGGGGCTGAGCCACTAGGGAGAGTTGGGCAGTCCCCCGCTATCTCCATGAGCCCCAAGCCAATCAACATAACATATGTGAAACTCCCGTCCAATGGGCACCCACAATAGAATGACCCAATGAACAGACAGTAATGCCTTACAAACCCTGGGCACTTCCTGAAAGCCCATGTCCCTTTCAGGCGCTCTGCCTGGTAAACTTGCTCCTGCAATCACCTTACCCTCCGTGACCAGTAACATCTTGGAGAAAAAAAATTGAAGTTCAAGGTTTGCTGAGGAAAAGTAGGTCCCTGGGAAACATTCTAAACTTAGTTGAGCTCTTGAAGTGCTTCATCCTAGCAGTCATGGAAGAAACAGAGAGACTGCACAGACTGCAGAAGAGATTCGAGTCAGCTCAGGTTCTCTTCGGGTATAGACCATCTGTCAGTCAGAATTCTCTTAGGGACACAAACTTATTCAGAATTTTCAAATTCTTAAGTGTTGCAAGAGGTAGGGACAAGGGGAAAAACAGGTAACAGATCCAGAAAAAATGGTGACCTAAAATTGGAGTTCTCTGTCATTGTCCTTTTTATTTTTTAAGATTTACTTATTTTTTTTAACTTTTATTTAATGAATATAAATTTCCAGTATACAGCTTATGGATTACAATGGTTTCCCCTTCCCATAATTTCCCTCCCACCCGCAACCCTCCCCTCTCCCGCTCCCTCTCCCTTTCCATTCACATCAAGATTCATTTTCAATTCTATTTATATACAGAAGATCAATTTAGTATAAATACTTCAACAGTTTGCACCCACATAGAAACACAAAGTGAAACATACTGTTTGAGTACTAGTTATAGCATTAAATAAAAATGTACAGTACATTAAGGACAGAGATCCCACATGAGGAGCAAGCGCACAGTGGCTCCTGTTGTTGACCCAACAAATTGACACTCTAGTTTATGGCGCCAGTAACCACCCTAGGCTGTCGTCATGAGTTGCCAAGGCTATGGAAGCCTTCCAAGTTCCCCGACTCTGATCATATTTAGACAAGGTCATAAAAGACAGGGTGAGGATAGTAACCAATGATCCTAAGAGTGGCGTTAACCAGGTCTGAACAATTATACAGCATTAAGTGGGGAAGAGGACCATCAGTACACACAGGTTGGGAGTAGAGCCATTGGTGGTAGAGTAGAGGTTATGATTACAAAGGAATGAGGCCCAAGTGCACTAGACAGGGCCTAGAACAAAGGACAGAGTCATTATTAGAGGAGCTAAGAAAGGTGCTGTCTAAGCTGCAATGATGCAGGATACAAGATCAACACACACAAAAATAGATACACTAACAACAAACTATCCAAAACAATCAAGAGAATAATGCCATTTACAATTACCACAAAAACAATTAGGGATAAATTTAATCAATGAGATGAAAGACCTAGCCACTGAAAATTATAAAATCTTAATGAAAGAAACTGAAAAATACAAAAATCCACAGAAAGCTATCCAATGTCATGGATTGGAACAATCAATACTGTTAAAATGTCCATACTCCCCAAAGTGATCTGTAAGTTCAATGCAATCCCTATCAAAAATAATGTCATTTTTTCACAGAAAAAGCAATACTGATATTCATATGGAAATATCTCCAAGGGTCAAGACAATGATGAGTAAAAGAACAAAACAGAAGTCAGTTTCCTACCCACCTTCAAAATATACTATAAGCTGTAATAATTAAAAAAGAAGTTGCTTGTATAAAAATAGACACATAGGTCAATGGAACAGAAAAGATAGCTCAGATAGGAACCCACATGTGGACAGTGTCAACTGACTTTGAATATAAGTGCCAAGAATACATAATGGGAAAAGACAGTCTCTCTAATAATAAATAGTATTGGGAAAACTAATATCAACATGCATTAGAATGAAATTCAACTCATCTCATCCCATATAAAAAAATCATTTCAGGGGCTAGGTTTGTGGCTCAGATGTACAAGCCCTATCAGAATGCCAGTTCAACAGTGGCTGCTCTGCTTCTGATCCAGTTTCCTGCTAATGGGCCTGGGGAGGCACACAGGATGACCCAAATACTTGGACCCGTCCCACCCATGTGGAAGACCAGAATGGTGTTTCTGGCTCCTGGTTTCAGCCTGGACCAGCCCTGGATGTTACAGCCATATGGGAAGTAAACCAGCAGATGAAAAATCTTTCAGTCTCTCTCTCTCTTTCTCTCTCCTCTGTCAGTCTTTCAAATAAAATTTTTTTCAGATCATATTAAAATGGATTAGAGACTTAAATGCAAAATCAGAAGCCATAAAGCTACTAGAAAAAAACATAGGGGAAGATTACATGACACTGGCAATGATGATTTTATTTAACCCCAAAAGCATAGTCAACAAAATGGATAAATGGGATTACTTGAAACTAAAAGAATTTACATAGCAGAGGAAACAACAGTAAGAAGAGACCTCTTACAGATTGGGAGGAGTTATTTACAGGCCATATATCTGATAATACATATATTCAAAATATATGAGGGTATTTCAAAGAGTGTGTGAAATAGAATTAAGAGATAAGCTTATTCTGGTGGAAATAAATTTCTGAAATCCATACATAAGAGAGGTCTTCAAAAAAGTCATGAAGTTTTGTATTATAAGAAAACTATGTGTGGATTTCAAAATGTTGCACTAAAATAAACTTCCTTTTTAATTGTATTTTCCACAAACTTTTCCAAGTACCCTCATTTAAGGAACTCAAACAATTCAATAGCAAGAAAAGAAATAAGAAGATGTATAAATGGTTAATAGGTATGTGAAAAATTGTTCAAGATCATCAATCTTTAGGAAAATGCAAATTCAAATGACAATGTATCTCACATCTATCAGAATGGTTCTTATCAAAACCATGAAAGGTAAGTATTGGACAGGATGTGGAGAAATGCTAACCTTGTACTTTGTTGATAGGAATGTCAATTAGTACAGCCGTATGGAAAACCATATGGGAGAGTTTTCTCAAGAAACTAAAAATAGAACTACCATATGATCTAGAAATGCCACTACTGGTTATTTACCCTAAAAAGTTGAAATCAGTATGTTGAAGAAACATCTGTACTCTCATGTTCAGGGCAGCAGTATTTACAATACTGAAGTTATAGAATCAACCACAATGTCTATCAACAGATTAAGGCAAAAAGTGTACTCTGTGTGTGTGTGTGTGTTCTTCAGCTTTGCTTTACCTAAGAAAAGCTACCTGTGAAGGAAGAAGATTTATTTCAGCTCACGGTTTTGTGAGTTCACAGCCCCATTTGTCTGGTATCTGATGAGGGTGGGGGATGGCAGTGGCAGAACAATGCGGAAGAATGATGATGCAGTGAGCCAGGAAGCAGAGAGAGAGCAGGCAGGACCAACTCTGCTTTTATACCCAGCCCTCTTACAAATACGTGTATCTTCCACAGGCATGCCCCCAGATACCTAATGACTTTCCACTAGTCCCATCTCCCTAGTCTCCTTTACCCTCAGTCCACCTACTATTAACAATAACCCACTAGACATTAACGTGAGAAAAACCAATGAAGACCAAATTAAATAGAGGGCTATGTATGACCACGTATCAAACTTCATTACAGTAAATAAGACAACTCCCCCAGAAGGTGATTTTTTACATACTGATAAAATAGTTATAACTGAGCATAGAGATAAATAGGAATTAGGTAGATAGTAGTGCAGAAGACAAAAATATCTAAACAATTTTTGAAAAGGAAATGCTCCATGTGAACATTATTACTTTTCCTGATATTATAGTTACATGCCTTATTTATTTATTTATTTTACAATGGGGGATTAACTCCTTGTCTTCTGACTGTAACCCAGGAAAACTGGCATAACTAAGATCCCAAGGAGCTGATGCAACCAATCCAGAGGTCATAATCTATGGATGCCCTCACTCAGAATGTAGTTAACATTCAGAGTACCAGGAAATGGACAAATGAAACCTTTAAGGGTTTATAAAACAACCACAGTCCTTGGAGGCTACTGTACATTTCTTTGGATTTTGGCTCTGCCTTAATGGCTGCATGGCTTGAGCAAGTAATTTTATCTTCCAGGTCTCAACTCTCAACTGTCTTAACAGTAAAGATGAGATCTACTATTCCTCCCTAGAAAAGTGGTTGTGAGGAAAAATTTGACAAAGCAATTCCCTGACAACAGGAGATATTCAATATCACTTTCTGCCTGCTTCAGGTCAACCTGCAGATCTTGTTGCAATTGCTGAAAATGATCAGCCAAATATCTATTAGTTATTCAGGTTGCATGGCAATTAAATTCATGATCACAAACTCAACAGAAAAAAAAAGTGCAAACATCCCAAATTAGTTTCCCTTTATTATAAATTCTGCCAAGTCATTTTTTTAATTAAAAAAATTCAAAAGCAAAGCTGCTTTAAAAATGTATTGATTTTACTTTGGGGTCTGACTTTGTAGGTACATCTCTGGATTTCAGATGCTATGTTTGATCCTGAAGAGATAATGAATCCTTGATCCAGCATGCAAAATGTTTGGATCTCAGTGCCACAATCAATCATATGATGGTGGTGCCTGAAGTATGTAGGGAAAAGGATTCAGACTGTCTCAGCTCACCAGAAGCAGCAGTAGCATTAGAAGCAGGTGTAGAAGCTTGGGAAGGGTAGCAAGCACCCCATGTCTCTGACAATCCCACCTTACTCTGTGGTCCAGGGCATCTCAGAGTACCAAGAGCCCCCTTAAGGTAATAAATGGTCTTCATATAGAAAAGGGGTGCCCTGAATGCGTGTTAAATAACAAAACAAATGATGACCAGAAGTTATGTTTCAAATTATTTCCTCATGAAATAAATTCACAAACAGGAGCTGGGAACTCAATCCCAATCTTCCATGTTTATCTAGGCTATCATTAATCGGCATTCACAAAGATTTGAGGTGAACTGAAAAACTGCAACCATACAGGTACACCCTAGGGATTTCTATACTCTACAGGTTGTACAAACTGTTTTGTACAAATGTTTCTCATAAGTTATGGATTTTTTAATTGTATAAAAAATGGCTCTTTCCCATTTGTTCCAGGATATTCACACCTGAAGGCACTAATAATGTGACACCTGATTTTCAGCAATTTAATGGGGCATATTGTATAAAATTACAGAATCAGTGGCACAGATCAAAAGATTCCAAATGCCAACCTATAGAATCATGCCGTGTTACCAATCCATCTGTCTCTCCACGAGGACATTCCAGGAAACACAACAAATTAAATCAACATGGACAACTAATTCTTCTTCCAATGTCATAATTTATAAATGCCAAATTTTATATGATCTTAGCCCAATAATCAGATGGAAAATGCAACACATTTCTTGAACTTTCAGGGTTTTGGTGTTAGCACATCAACACACTGTTACTTAGTTGTATTTATGAAATACGTTTTTCCCCTGTTCGTTGGGAATTGGAGACAGAATTTTTAAGCATTCCTTCATATCATCACTCCTTGCACAGTAGCCTTTCCTGAACTTAAGCAGAGAAGGGAAGGCTGCCAAAGCTAATGAACTACAAATGTAGGGAATAATCCTCCTAAGGACATAATAGTTCTTTGTTAGGCATCTACAAATCCTCAGGTTTTTGGAGGAGAGGAGGAATGGGAATAACTCCCTGTCTTTGCTCTTACTTCCTTCTAATCATTCTATTTCTTGCCTGCGTAGGGAGGACTGGTTTTTCTTTTTTTTTTTTTTTTTTTAGTGAAGGACTAAATTTAGCACCATGGCTCAGTAGGCTCATGGGATCATTTTACTAGCAAAAGTAGCCATAATTCACAGGTACAGTATTTGACCTGATAGAATTATAAGGACACCAGAATTCTATCTTAACACATCCTATGTTACTACCAATTTGGATTGTAATCTCCCTATTTAGTTTCTTTCTGTTGTTGTCACTATTGTTTTAAATACACTATTGGAGTTTCAAGACGTCAGTGCAGAGCTTTTAATAATTTTCTATTTTATTTATTTATTTCAATTTATTTGAAAGGCACAAAATGAGAGAGAGAGAGAGAGAGAGAGAGAGAGAGAGAGAGAGATCTGGCATCAGCTGACTCCCTTCTAAAATGCCCAGAACCAATCTGATTGAGGTGAAAACTCAATCAGATCTCTCATGTGGATGGCAGGAACACAACCAAATGAGTCATCATCTGCTGTCTCCTGTGATACATGTTAGGTAGGAAGCTATCAGAAGTGGAGTCAGTACTGAAACCCAGGAACTCTGATATAGGATCAGGGCACCCTAAGCAGCATCCTAAGCACCGTGCCAAATGCCCTCTTCACTCAGTTTCTTTGAACTAAATTGTGTTTTTCTATAACCACAATGATGATCATTTGTTTCAAAACTATAGAAAGCATAAAGTGATCCATGGAATCAACGTGGTCTCCTGGAGACATTATTTTGAAATAGAACCTGAAGAATTTTGTGTTGATGGAATTTCTTTAATCAGAAATGCTTGAATAATTCTAATGAGTCATAATTGGAACCAACTGAGAGTGACAGTGGAGAGTGGGTTTCTTAGTAAATACATAAAATCTACTATGTGCCCAGCATTCTAGCAGATTTTTGTGAAAAATGGAGAACAAAACATTGGTTCTGGTTTAAAGGAGCTCAGGACACACTCACACTTGAATGAACAGAGAAGGAACAACTCTAAGATCTGAGGCATTTTTACTTTGTCCTCATGCAACTACTCCATTCTTAACTTTAGACCACTGGTTTCCATTGATGCTGGACCAGCAGCATCAATGCCACCTTGAAACTAGTTCAAAAGCAAATTCTCAGAGCCTAACCTGGACTTGCTGGGACATAAACTTTGGAAATGAGTCCTAGTTCTGTGTTTTTTCAAGTCCTTTATATGACACTAATACATACAAAAGTTTGCAAACCATGACCCAGGTGACTCCAGTGCAGTCTGTGTCCTCTCTTTCAGATACCAATACTATAACAGTAGCTAAAATGATGCCTTCCCATTCATTGTTTCAAAAAAATTAAGGGAGTGATGAAATTAAAGTTGAGAACAAATTATGCAAATTATACAGATATACATACATATATATAATCTTTTACAAGTTTATGTTATACTTTTATTTAAGTCATACAAGTTTCATGTATTTCACATATACAGATTTAGGAACATAGTGACACTTTGCCTCCTACCCTCCCTCCTGCCCATGCTCCAACCCTTCCTCTTCCTCCCTCATGCATTCCTATTCATAATTTGTACAAAGATCTATTTTCAGTTCACTTAATAATCATATAGTTAACCCTACTCTAATTAAAAGAGCTCAAAAAATAGATGAAGAGAAAAAAAAAAAAACCACTGTTCCTCAATAGAAGGGCTGTAAATCACTGAATCTCAAAATTTATCTAATTATAACACATTATATTACAATTTAACACATTATATTTCAGGTACTTTATGAGTTACCTCAGGTCAGAGAAAACATATAATATCTGACTTTTTGAGAATGCCTTATTTCACTAAGTATAATGGTTCTCAGTTGCGACCATCTTGTTGCAAAAGACAGGATTTTTTTTAACTTTTATTTAATAAATGCAAATTTCCAAAGTACAGATTTTGGATTACAGTGGCTTTTTCTCCCCCATAACTTCCCTCCCAACCACAACCCTCCCATCTCCCCCTCCCTCTCCCATCCCATTCACATCAAGATAGATTTTCAATTATCTTTATATACAAATCAATTTAGTATATATTAAGTAAAGATTTCAACAGTTTGCACTCACACAGAAACACAAAGCATAAAGTACTGTTTGAGTACTAGTTATACCATTATTTCAAATAGTACAACACATGAAGGACAGAGATCCTACATGCAGAGTAAGTGCACAGTGACTCCTGTTATTGATTTAACAACTGACACTCTTGTTTATGGCATTAGTAATCACCCTAGGCTCTTGTCATGAGTTGCCAAGGCTATGAAAGCCTTTTGAGTTTGCCAACTCCAGTCTTATTTAGACAAGGTCATAGTCAAAGTGGAAGTTCTCTCCTCCCTTCAGAGAAAGGTACCTCCTTCTTTGATAGCCCGTTTTTTTCCACTGGGATCTCACTCACAGAGATGTTTCATTTAGATCTCTTTTTTTTTTGCCACAGTGTCTTGGCTTTCCATGCCTGAAATTCAGATCTGGCCTTTTTAGCCAGATCTGAATGCCTTAAGTGCTGGTTCTGAGGCCAGAGTGTTGTTTAGGACATCTGCTATTTATGAGTCTGCTGTCTATCCTGCTTCCCATGTTGGATTGTTCTCTCCTTTTTAATTCTATCGGTTAGTATTAGCAGACACTAGTCTTGTTTATGTGATCCCTTAGACTCTTAATCCTATCATTATGATCAATTATCAGTTGAAACTGATCACTTTGACTAGTAGATGGCATTGGTACATGCCACCTTGATGGGATTGAATCGGAATCCCCTGGAACATTTCTAACTCTACCATTAGGGGTAGTAGTACTCCATAGTGTATATATACCATAATTTCTTTATCTAGTCAACAGTATATGGATAGCTAGATTGATTCCATATTTTAGCTATTGTGAATTGTGCTGCAATGAATATAGGGGTATAGATAACTCTTTCATATACTGATTTCTGCAGAGACTTTTGGAAAAGACCCCAGACGCACAGGCAATCAAAGCCAAAATTGACCAATGGGATTACATCAAGCAGAGAAGCTTCTGCACTGCAAAAGAAACACTCAGCAAAGTTAAGAAGTAACAGACAGAATGGGAGAAAATATTTGCATGCTGCACAACTGATAAAGGGTTAATATGCAGAATCTATAAAGAGCTCAGGAAATTCAACAACAACAAAACAAACAACCCAGTTAAGAAATGGGCAAAGGAACTGAACAGGCATTTTTAAAGAGATTAAAGTCAAATGGGCAACAGACACTTGAGAAACTGCTCAGGCTCACTAGCCACCAGGGATATGCAAATCAAAACCATAGTGAGGTTTCACCTCACTCTGGTTAGAAGGCTCTTATACAAAAATTAACAAATGACAAATGCTGGTGAGGATGTGGGGAAAAAGGTGCCCTGATCTACTGTAGAGAATGTAAAATGTTCCAGCTACTGTGGAAGACAGTATGGAGATAGCTCAGAAATGTGAACATAGACCTGCCATATGATCCAGCCATCCCACTCCTGGGAATTTACTCAAACCAAATTTCATATATATATATATATATATATATATATATATTAAACTGGAGTACAAAATTTAACATTTATTGTTTACTTGAACGCCGATATTTATTCCCACCAGCATATGCTCCTGGTAATGTTCCTGTGGAAGCCTTTGTTTTTTGCTCACTTTGTATAATATTAGTACAAGGATTTAATAATAGGTTAAAATATAACAGAATGCATCTTTAAATGCCTCAGAGAACTCATTCTTGCTTAGAAATTTAATTTTAGTATAAAATTATGATGACCATATTGCAACATGTAGGTTTCCTGCAGCTTGATAAATGTCAATGAGAAGAGGAGATAGACACACAGTGTAGAATAAATTTAAGACTTTGTTGCATCCAAAGGAAAGAATATCCAGTGAGGCCATTCTACTCTCTAAGCAGCAGCAGCCATGGCATCTCTAATCACTCAGATAACTTCAAAGAAGAAAAGTGGCCCTCCATGATGGCACATCAGAATTCAGTTTAGGTTTTGCAATGTTTTAGGGTCTTTCATGAAATCGATGTACATCATGTCATTAGGTCAATCCCATGCCTCTGTCTGGCATAAATGCCTGTATGAGAGGAGAACAGAAAGAGGAAGAAAAGCTTCTGTACATTTGCTGATTTCTCAGTCACAGTCACATTGATTAAGCTAGCAGGATAACCTCCACTCTGATTCCTTTGAGGAAGAAGTGAGGGAGATGCTGGAGAAATATTTATCAGGCGATTCCCTGGTGGATTCTCACCAACTCTACCCTGGAGTTCAGAAGTGGGCAGCCTGCCTTGTCTCTCTCACTCCTTCTGCTTCTGACCTATTTATCTCTCCAATGTTCTATATTGTAGGTAGACTCATGCTTTCTCCAAATGCTCCTAGCATGCTATAGGCTGGGAATCCATCTCTATATTTCATTGGTCAGCAGGAATCTCCCATCACTTAACACATTCTAGAGGTTTATGCAAATCTCTTGGCTTCTGCTTCACTACCCCTCCATTTCTCTTTACTGTAAGTTTACTCTTTCTTTTGCTTCCAACTTTTTTTTCAGGGAAGCCCGAGGAAATACAAAATTCATATCTATGATCAGTTCACCTATAAGTCCATTAAAATTCATTCCCTGGAACTCCCTCCCAAATCTTTTGTATTTGTGGTCTGTGAACACCTGTGTACCCATGTGCTGCTGTATTCTCCTGATTCTTTTTTAAATTTTTTTTTGACAGGCAGAGTAGACAGTGAGAGAGAGAGAGAGAGAGAGAAAGGTCTTCCTTTACCGTTGGTTCACCCTCCAATGGCCACCGTGGCCAGCGCGCTACTGCTGGTGCACCGTGCTGATCTGAAGGCAGGAGCCAGGTGCTTCTCCTGGTCTCCCATGGGGTGCAGGGCCCAAGGACTTGGGCCATCCTCCACTGCACTCCCGGGCCACAGCAGAGAGCTGGCCTGGAAGAGGGGCAACTGGGACAGAATTTGGCACCCCGACAGGGACTAGAACCCAGTGTGCCGGCACCGCTAGGCGGAAGATTAGCCTGTTGAGCCACGGCGCTGGCCGCTCCTGATTCTTTATTTCAGAAGCTCAAATAATATTAAATATTTAAATATTACAATATTAAAGCCTTCCACTGAGGGTAAGTAAAGGGATTCAAAGGAAGAAACTAAGAACTCAGCACCAAAGCCAGAAGACTCTTCAGCATGCAAGTGGAAGAAAAATGCTGATAGCACTCCAGTGATGATTCTTCATTTTCACTCTGTCATGTCTAGTTTCTGCCTTCCTTCAAGCTTATTGGGCCTTTGAAAAGAGTACTATACTTTGTACAATATTGTGAACTTGGAACATTTGAGGCACTCACTGCATGCTGAAAGAGAAAATGAAGTACGGCAGTATTATCTACTAGACATGATTAGAAAATTAAGTATTTGAGAGGTAAAGCAACCGGAAAGAAGTCACATAGATTGCAGATGGCAGATCCATGGCATTGGTGAGGTGACAGAGGCATACAAGGTTCTCACGACACACACTATTTGTAGTTTTTCAGTGCATAGAGCAGATTACTACTGGTGGAATGCAAAGATTTCAAGACATGAATGTATTCTGTCAAACTCCTATCTGTTAGCTTTTCAGACAAGAGAACAGAAGGGTCAAACATACAGTGTGTCACACTAGAAAGCCTAGTAGTCAGAGAGCTGGAGGGATATGCAGCCTTTACTCTGAAGGTCGAAAGCAATCCAGGTTCTAAGAGCATCAAGCCACACTGAGGCTGGAAAGTAACACGGCAGAACCCTGAACGAAGTCTTCAGCATCAGCCTCTGGCTGAAGAGAAGCAGTCTTGTCCCTTCTGTTGAGTCTGTGACAGATAACTCTGGTTTCCACCTGCCCTGAGCACTCGAGATGCTCCAAATTGGACTGAGGCTTTCTGGAGGGAACCCTCCTACGGAGATCATCACCACCAGGTTGTGGGTAGAATGAGGAGGCAGGCAATAAAATCAAAGTCACAAATCCAGTATTGCCAAAGCATTTCATTAGCATTTGCAGTCACACACACGCACACACACACACACAGCATGAATTTTAGGGAGCAAAGAACCTTCTCCAACACTGATAAACAATCTGATGTCCTTGTTTTGCAGAGAAGTCACAACTATGGCAAATGTAACACAGATGAGATACAAATCACCGATTTACGAAGAGCAACACAGATGGGTAATCCTATTAGATATGTCTATATTGGAAAACTTTAGGAATTCCATCTAAAAAGGTTATTTTTGAAAACAAGTTAATTTCTCTTTCAGTACAATGATTAGTTGATCACATTTAATTTTTGCTTTGGTTTTAATTTTGGCTACAATTAACCACAGCATATGGTGAAGCACTTATTTGAAAAATATTTCTGAACAACTGCTTTGTGGATATAAACATAAATATAGGAGCTCTATGATCTAGTGACATAGTAACTGTTTTCTCTAGCAACGAAAAAAGATTAATACAGAATATCTCCTTTAGCTAAAAAAGGAATGTTTTTGGTTGGATTGCCCTGGAAATTTAGATTTAAGGATGTCTGCAATTGTCACAGAATTTTGCATACAGCTAATTTGTCCTTCTGCTTCCTAGTCTTTTCTTGTCTCCTCTCAGACACCTCCCCAAATCTTTGCAAATGATGTAACTACATTTCATTCTCCATTTCCTATCATTAGATTACTTGCAAATAACTTCCCATTTTAACGTTATCCCATCTACCCACGAGGAGTGCTACTCCTCAGCTTCAGCCTGAATTTTCCATGACTAAATTTTGATTGTGGCCTTGTATGACCTCAGTTTTGTGACTCCAATAAAGCAAAGCAATCTACCAACCTGTCTATATTCCTTGTATTTTTCCCTATCCCTTTCCCACCCCCCCACCCCCTGCCAAACCCCCTCCTCGCTTTCCCTCTCTCTGTTTGTATGTGTGTAAGGGTTAATCGACCTACATATTTTCCCTTAAGTTTAACAACTAACTAACCTTCAACTCCCTGCCTTCAAGAAAACTGCTTGGGTAAGAAAAGCAAAAAATATTCTTTTTCTAGTATATTTTATACTGGCATGACAAATTTTATGAACAGTGGGTGAGACAGAAATAATATTTAAACAAAATAACTAGATACAGAGAATGGTGTCCTGGTTTTTGGTAATGACACAATACACCCTAAGTCCGGGATTCAATTTAGAGCATAATTGAACCTGAAGAATGATTCCCTATGAACTTCGCCCGCAGGCACAACAACAGAAATGCAGAAGTTCAATATGAAAAAGAGGGAAACAGTTGGAGATGTGGTCCTTGCTTCTGCTGAGGTGGGTGGATTTGCGGTCAGGAAAACATCATTTAAGGCTATGAGAGTGAAGCTGATGAAGCATTGGAAAAGAAAGCAAGCAAGCTTACCATCAGTCCCTGAAGGAGAGGGGCAGAGCTCTGGGCTTTCTGTAGGCAGGAGCTAGCTAGCTTTGCAACGCTGCCCGTAACACTGAATAAATGCATTGCAGGCATGCTTATGAATAAAACCCATTCTTTAGAGAATAACGTGGAGAAGCTAAATGGCCATATTTATACTCTTCCAGGGTGGGACATTGTGTGATGTTTATTGGGCTGTTTACCGTGCATAGATCAAAGAAATTAAGTCACCAGGGGATTGGAAATTTTCCTGGCAAAGAGAGGACTCAGCATGAGTGAATTTTTTCATTCTATTAAGTTTTTCTTTTTTCAATATATGTATTATTAAGAAACACTGCTGATCCCGAGTAATATGCCATTGAAGGCAAATACAGACTCAGTGAAATTCAATCAAATACAACCATCTCTTATCTGTTAAAATGAGGTCCTCTCCATCAGATAGTCAATCATTTCTTCCGCTCTGGCTCTCTGACAGGCTCGTCTGAATATGTAAATTATCGATTCCATCTGGTTTATTGCCATCGGGAATGCTTAGAGTTTAGTTTTTGAAGTCAGGTATAAATACAGCTAAGTTACTAGAAAAGCTGCAAAGCGAGGTTATAAAGTTGAATGCCAGATGCTACCCCAGACGTCGATGTGGAGACAGGAAAGCACACTACCTTCAGGGACTTCTAGCACCATCAGCTGATGGGGAACGCCACCTAGTCACAGGTGTCGTTGACTACTCTCAAATTGTCTTTTTATTTTTGTGTAGCGTATAAGGCCTGAGACCTAGACCCACCTGGATGTGGGTCCCATGCTCAGTCTCTGCCAGTTCCCACTGATGCGGTACAGAGAAATTCTATTAATTCCTGCAAGTGTCACTCCCCACATCTTCCAGAGGAGACTGATGTGGAACTGCTTTGATAGATGGTGCCTAGCACCCGTGTAGCAGAGCTTCAGGAAGTGATAGCTCTCCTCCTCCCATTCCATTTACGTTTTCAACTGCTTGGTTAAAAAAACACTTGGTCTTTATGGATATGGAGATGTTTCTCTCCCTTCTCTGAAAGCTTCCGGCAGAGTGGAGGTGCTCCGTAGGTGTGAGCTCCTGGTCAAACCTCCCTGTGCCTCACCAGGCTGAAGGTATTCCCCAAGGCATAACCCCTCCCATGTATTACGTGACCCTGTCCACACAGCAACCTCCTCATTCCTCACCCTGGGAGCAGTAAGGCAGAGGTAACAAGTGGAGAGCAAAGGTGTCTACAAAGCTGGTTTAAACAGCATCCATTTCCAGGGTAGATGAACATGAAAGTGCTGCAGTGTAGGTATACATTTACACTAGGGAAATTAAAAATGAGAATTTGCACATTCTTGCCTTTTGGTTGTTGAGTCCGAATTCCCCAAACAATGCACAAGGCACAGTCACCGATGCAAAAGCAGAGGTTTATTTGTTACCAGCTGGGACCCCCTACCCACACACAGCCCTATAGCAGTGCACAGGCAAAAGGCCCCCTCGTTTGCATAAGAGAGGTTTTTATAGCCTCGCACTTACCAGGGTGCAGGTCATCTCCTACATAGGTTACCTTCTCACTCTCTATATGGCAAGGTATTGGGACCTAACATGTTCATTGGTTCATTTAAACATAAAGGCTATACAGGTTATGTGGTGGGAAGGCCACACAAAGGAGATGGCAGGGGGCAGGGGGGGCACTGGCAGGAAGCATTGGGCCATAAATTCCAGGGGAGCTGGTGGAGGGCAGGAGGTCATAAATCCCAGGGGAGCATACTTTCTTTGTTCTCAAGGACCTGGCCTGCCTCCTTGCCTATCATGGCATTATAGCAGGCCTGTAAGCAAGCCAGAGTGCAGAAACTGAACCAGCATTTAGCAAGCTAGGAACTCCAACTCCTACATGGTCAAACTCCTTGTTTTGAACCAAAGTAGAATGTCACTGTTATAAATATGGGTGAGGTAAAGACTCATTAAAAGGTGATATTATTTTAATTTTCCAAGGCCAAACATGAGTGAGTTTGTGAGTTACACTTTCAGCAATAAGGTAAAAGGAACAGAAAGGAAAATAATTTTGCATCTCATATTCACCAAATTTATCTGCTGTGTAACCCTATAAAGTTAAATATCACCAACTTCACATGTTGTGCTTTATTTGGGTTATTCATTAGTGGATATGTGAATGAGCCTATTTTAAGATCTACTGTTGTAAAAACATTTAAAAAGGAACTACCTCTTTGTGAATGGTCAGCACTCTGAGAAACATTTATTATTTTAAGCAGTTGGATATTTCCTATGATAAGTAAGTCATTCTTTATCTTTGGGCTTTGAACTTAAATTATTTCTGACTTTACAGCTAGATGATAGTCTTGAGAACCGAAGTTTTCTGGGAGGAATATGTTTTCCAAATTCCAGAATCTTTTTATATTGCAAATGCCAAATGTGAATGTCAGAGCTTCATTTTTACTCTCAGGGAAGACTCCGACAGGGACAGGAAGGAAACTCTTCCATGCAAGAAAGACTTTAAGAGCTTTGAGGAGATGATATTAGGGTAACACTGCCTGGTTCTCCGAGATGGAGACAGGTGTTCCCACCACTCGAGGCCAAAGAGGGAAAGACAAGCGAGATGGGAGTGACTAGCAACAGGAGAACGTATCCTTTTCCCATTTGGAATCATAGCTGGAGAACCTCAGAGGTCAGTCCTTGGCTGAGCACAGTAGAGCAGATCCAGGAATACAGCCTGCTAGGCAGAAGTAGCATCTACTGCCCTGTCTACATGTGGCTTGGCAGAGATTCAGCCATAAAGGGTTCTCTGAGAGGGGATTTGACAACTATCTAAGAATTAAGAAACAGTTTGTTGTGGACAGGCTATTTTGCCTAGTAGTTACCATGCCCACATACCATTTGGAGTGCCTGGGTTCAATACCCTACTCCAGCTCCTGACTCCATCTTCCTCCTAATGCATACTCTGGTAGGTGGCAGTGATGGCTCGAGTAGTTGGGTTCTTGCCATTTAAGTAGGGGACCTGGATTGAGTTCTCTTCTCCTGATTTTGGCCCCAGCCATTGCCGGCATTTGGAGAGTTAATAAGCAGCAGGAGGCTCCCTCTACCTGCCTCTCTGCCTTTCAAGTAAGTACAATTTAAGAAATCTTATAGGAAAAAACAATTTATCTTCTAATCAGTGGATTGAGAAGTGGAAAGTGGTTGGACAGGCAGATGGGAAGACACTGAGTCTAGAAATTCAGCTACTCAAAAAACCAATAAACCACCACACTCCAATCCACTTAGCGACAGCCAGCATGAAGCCCAGATACTTCTCCTTTACCATCAAATGTTACCTGAGCTTGGGTTAATAAGTTACGCTGGAGAAAGGGAACAAACACAATGAAAGGAAAGATGCTCTGAGTGTCAAAGCACCTATACTCACCAAAAAATTTCACACTGAAAAACACTGAATAATCTCAAATGTTCTGTGGTGGATGCTCAGAAGTGCCTGCTGCAGAATGGAAATGGAGCCCATTGAACATGATGAAATAAGTCATATAAATAAACATCCTAAGAAACGCTAGAAAATATGTGAACACATGGAGACCGAACAGCATGCTCCTCAATGAACAGTGGGTCACAGCAGAAGTCAAAAGGGAAATCAAAAAATTATTAGAAATGAATTAAGATGACAATAGATACCACAAATAAAAATAATCATCAGGAATTACCACAAACAGCTAAATACCAACAAATGGGAAAATCTACAAGAAATGGATAGATTCCTGGATCCACACAATCTAAAAAAATTGAGTAATGAAAACATAGAAAACCTAAATAGACCAATAACCAAGACAGAATCAGTAATGAAAACCCTCTCAAAAAAGAAAAGCCCAAAACCAGATGGCTTCACTGCTGAATTCTATCAGACCTTTAAAGAACTAATTCCAATTCTTCTCAAACTATTCATGACAAATGGAAGGGAGAGAATACTCTGAAACTCCTTCTGTGAGGCCAGCATCACCTTAATTCCAAAACCAGGCGAAGATACAACCAAGAAAGAGATATCCCTAATGAACATAGATGCAAAAATCCTCAACAAAATACTAGCTAACCGAATCTACCAGTAACATCATAAGGATCATCCACCAGGAAAATCTGTGGTATGAAGGGATGGTTCAACAGACATAAATCAATAAATATGATACATCACATTAACAAACTGAAGAACAAAAAACATACCATTAATTCGACAAGTGCAGAGAAAGCATCTGATAAAATACAACATCCTAGGCCGGCGCCGCGGCTCACTAGGCTAATCCTCCGCCTTGCGGCGCCAGCACACCGGGTTCTAGTCCCGGTCAGGGCACCGATCCTGTCCTGGTTGCCCCTCTTCCAGGCCAGCTCTCTGCTGTGGCCAGGGAGTGCAGTGGAGGATGGCCCAAGTCCTTGGGCCCTGCACCCCATGGGAGACCAGGAGAAGCACCTGGCTCCTGCCATCGGAACAGCGCGGTGCGCCGGCCGCAGCGCGCTACCGCGGCGGCCATTGGAGGGTGAACCAACGGCAAAAGGAAGACCTTTCTCTCTGTCTCTCTCTCTCACTGTCCACTCTGCCTGTCAAAAAAAAAAAAAATACAACATCCTTTCATGATAACAATTGGGTATAGAAGGAACACAACCAAAGCATTACATGACAAACTGATAGCCAGCACCATATTGAATGGGGAAGAAGTGGAAGCATTCCCACTTAAATTCAGAATCAGACAAGAATGTCCACTTTCACCATTGCCATTCAATATAATCTTTGAAGTTTTAGCCAGAACCATCAGGCAAGAAAAAGAAATCAAAGGGATACAAATTGGAAAGGAGGAAGTCAAAATAAACCTCTTGCAGATGATACGATCCTTTAGGAGGATCAAAAGACTCCACTATTGGAGTCTATTGGATTATTGGAACTCATAAAAGAGGTTGGTAATGTTGCAGGATATAAAATCAACACAGAAAAATTAGCAATTTATTTACAAAAACAATGCTGTGGCTGCGAAAGAACTTGTAAGATCACTCCCATTCACAATAGCTACAAAAATTTTAAATACCTTAAAAAAAATAACCAAGGATGTGAAAGATCTCTGCTATGAAAATCCCAAAGTATTATGGAAAAAAATGGAAGACACACAAAATAATGGAAAAATCTTTCATGTTTCTGTATTGGAAGAATTAATATCAGCAAAATGTGAATACTATAAAAAGAAATTCAAAGGTTTAATGTGATCCCAATCAAAATACTAAGTACAATCTTCTCAGATCTAGAAAATAATGATGCTAAAATTCCTATGGAAACACAAGAGACCCATATAGGTAAAGTAATCTTGAACAACAAAACCAAAGCCAGAGGCATCACAGTATCAGACTTGAAGACATACTATAGAGCCGTTACAATCAAAAAAGCCTGGTATTGGCACAAAAATAGGCATGCAGACCAATGGAACAGAAAAGAAACCCCAGAAGTCAATGCATGCATCTGTAACCAACTGATCTTTGACAAATGAGCTAAAATCAATCCCTGGAGAAAGGACAGTCTCTTCAATAACTAGTACTGGGAAAATCTGATCCACACATGCAGAGGTATGAATCAAGAAGCCTACCTTACACCTCATACAAAAATCAACACAAAATGGATCAAGGATCTAAATCTATGAGCTGATACCATCAGATTACTAGATGAAAACCTTGGGAAAACTACAAGACAGTGGCATAGGCAAAGACTTCTTGGAAAAGCCTCCAGAAGCATGGGAAATCAAAGCCAAAGTAGACAAATGGTATTAGCTTAAGCAAACAAGCTTCTGCACTGTAAAGCAAACACCCAGCAAAATGAAGAGGCAACCAAAAGAATTGGAGAAAATATTTTCAAATTATGTATCTGATAAAGGATTAATATCCAAGCTATATAAAGAACTCAAAAAAAAATCAACAACAAAACAAGTCAACCAGTTAAGAAATGGGTTAAAGACTTGAAAAGAACTTTTTTCAAAGAACAAAAAATACAAATGGTCAAGAGACACATGATGCTCATGATCACTATCCACCATGGAAATGTTAATGAAAACCACAATGAGGTTTCACCTCATCCCAGTTAGAATGACTCTCATACAGAAATCGAAAACATTAAATGCTGGCAAGGACTGTTGGTGGGAATGTAAACAAGTAAAACCACTCTGGAAGACAGAATAGAGACTCCTCAGAAATCTGAAAGTAGATCTACCATATGATCCAACCACCCTACTCCTGGCAATTTACCCATATGAATGAAATCAGCATACCAAAGAGCTATCTGTATCTCCATGTTTATTGCAGCTCAATTCACAATAGCTAAGAAATGGAATAAGCCCAGATGTCCATTAACTGATGATAGGATAAAGAAAATGTGTGAAAGAATCACTATATTCCTAAAATTATATTTATGTAATGCATGAAGTTTGTCTACTTTAAATAAAAGGTTTCTGCAGGGAAAAAAGGAAATGTGGTCTATATACATCATGGAATACTACTCATCTATAAAAAAGAATGAAATCCTGGGATTGTTGCTGTGGCGTAGCAGGTAACGATGCTGTCTTCAGGACCAGTAACACATATGGGCACCAGTTCTGCTCCTGGCTGCTCCACTTCTGTTCCAGCTCTCTGCGGTGGCCTGGGAAAGCAGTAGAAGATGGCCCAAGTCTTTGGGCCCCTGCACCAATGTGGGAGACCCAAAAAGAAGCTCCTGGTTCCTGGCTTTGGATCGGTGCAGCTCCAACTGTTGTGGCCGTCTGGGGAGTGAACCAGTGGATAGAAGACCTCTTTCTGCCCCCCCAACTCTCTGCCTTTCAAATAAATAAATCTTTAAAAAAATGAAATATTGTCTTCTGTAACAAAATGGATACAACTGGAAACCATTATACTTAGTGCAATAAGCCAGTCTCAAAAAGACATATGTCGTATGCTTTCTGATATGTACCAATTGCTATAGAATACAAAAAAATAAAAATGCACAAGAATGAAATGGACATATTATGATATGATTATCATTTTTAGCACTTGTTTACACCCTTGTGGAACTGTGGTCTTCCAAAGTTTTACTTGCTGAATATTATGGTTGGTGGTAACTTAAGCCTGTGATTATAGAGTGGATTAAAATTATGTCTTTGAAAAATTAATGAAAAGAAATGAAAGCAGGAAGAAGGAGGATTGGTGGAAGAAGAGGATGATGGTGGGAAGTATGGTTATAGTCTTAGAATTGTACCTATGAAATACATGCTATTTCTTTTCTTTATATTAATAAAAATTAAAAAATAAAGCCTCTATTTTAAGGTGGAAACAAATAAGTCATATAAATCAATGTTGTCTATCTGAACTTTACTAACCTTGGCAGGGCACTCAACAGACTGTTTGCTCCAAGGTCAGTGATTGAAGCACATGAATTAGGAACTAAAAAGATCATTTGTCCACTCATTTTACAAGATGATACGTAATGTCAGAACTTTCAATTTTGAAATAGTTTTCAATTATTTCTAGAAAATGCTATGTAGTAATGTGCTGTATGTTCACTGTTAAGTATGAACAGGTTATGTTTTGGGGTTTTGAAAGCATAAGAATCAAATCAAATGTATCACTTGCTTTGTCCAAGAGACTTAAGACATGACTATGCAGAGACTCCCATCAGAGTAACATCTGGAGCTGAAAAGGAGCAAGGCAAGCTAGGATTCATTTCTCATGAAAAGCAGAACTTTAGGGACCAGCGCTGAGGTGCAATGGGTTAAAGCTCAGGCCTGAAGTGCCAGCATCCTGTATAGCCACCAGTTCTAGTCCTGGCTGCTCCTCTTCCGATCCAGCTCTCTGCTATGATCTGGGAAAGCAGTGGAGGATGGCCCAAGTCCTTGGGCCCCTGCACCCATGTGGGAAACCCGGAAGAAAATCCTGGCTTTGGATCGGTGCAGCTCTGGCCGTTGCAGCCATCTGGGGAGTGAACCAATGGATGGAAGACCTCTCTCTGTCTCTACATCTCTCTGTAACTCTTTCAAATAAATAAAATAAATCTTTAAAAAAAGAAAATAGAACTTCAAAAACAGAACCCTTAAAATAAATCAGTCTGGTGAATGATAACCTTGAGTATTTCAAATCAATCTAAAATGAGGATTTGATTTTAATTAGGTAGATCTTCACTATATTCTACTCAGCATTCTTGAACATAACCCATTACAAACCAGTGACAATTAAATTGAATTGTCCCAGAAGCAAACCTTAAGATAACGATTTGAGTAAGAGGGTTTTTTCAGGGAGCTAATCCCAACAGGATCAGTAGTGGGGTGATAACAGGAGACAGAAAATGGAAGAAATTAAAAGTAAGAAAATGTGCAGATGATCAGCAGGGGGGAACCCCTGAGTGAAGAAATCACTCATGAGAGCTTTGCCACCACAGGCTGAGTGTGCTGGCGTTTGTTCTTTAGCATCTATTCCTCACTGGCTGCAGGATGCTTCTGGGAGCTTCAGCTCCTCTGTGCATTGGGCACGACCCTTGCAGGGTGATGTGAGGCAAGCAGAAAGACAAACAGAGATGAGCAAAAAACTCATTCATTCCACAGAAGGCCATCAGTGTGCACAAGGACAGCAGGGTCAACAATGTTGACCAGGGATTTGAACAACTTCAGAGTAGAAAAGGGGGATTCGCAATTTCCAGAAGCAACAACAAAGGTGTCTGTTACTGGATGAAGATAAACACTAGAAGGCAGTATTGCTCTGGCAGAGTTTACAAAATGGAAGCCTCTCTCCTATAACCTTATTGGAGTTGAATATTTAGCTTGTAGTTTTGCAGTACTATTTTGTCTAATTACAGTTTGACATTCCACTCAGTTAGGTTGATCCAAGAGAAAGTTGAATAATTTTTAGGAAATGGACTGCCGGAATCCAAAGCAAAGTGTGAAAGCTAAAATCCTTCTCTGTAAGCGAGCAATAAGATGACATCTGTGATAGACCCATTGTATTCCAGAAATGAGAAGAAAGCAGATTTTAAAATTCTTTGGTCTCTTGGGCACTTGAGGTTTACGGTAGTTGTTGGGGGAACAATGGCTTACATATATTTAGAAGTGAAATTCAAGCTGTTGTTATTAGTGATTTCAGAAGCATACTCTGCCCTCAAGTCATTTAAATTAAATACATTGCTATGGCTGGACATCACTTGCAGAAGTTAGCTTAATTTATCTGCGAATAGAGTGCTCTATTTGGAACAAAGGGGTTGTGGAAAAGTCTTGGGAAAGTGTGTGTGTGTGTGTGTGTCTGTAAAAGAGAGACAGATTCTATTGTTTTTCTTTTTTTAAAATTTAACCCAAAAGAAAAATCAGCTTCAGCACTGAGCTCTTATTATTACATTAGCTCTGGTGTCAGGAAAGGGCTCTTAATTTATTTCAAACCTAGAGTAAACTAATCTCTGAACAGATTGCAAGATGCCCAAGTCACCTTCTTGGATATGCAGGAGACAATGGCTCCCAAAACAAAGAGAGTAAGCATGATTATGGTCTTAGGTACGAGGCCAGTTCTCATCCATCTCCTAAAATCACATGTACAATTGTGTACATGGAAAAACAGTACTTGTTTCCTGGATAAGGAAAATTCACAGAAAACTTTAATCAATAAAGTGCTTTCTTAATATGTTGGCCGTAACATTTCCTAAGGATATCCTGCTTTAAGACTTTAAAATGGCTAGGAAGTATCTGCAACATTCTATACTTGCTTAAATGCAGATGTTCTAACGTGCTTGCACATTTTTTTTGTAAGCTACCATTGTTTAGAAAAATCATTGTACAAAAGAAAACTTACTTGCATATTGCTCTCTCTCTCCTATGTAGGGTAACAGGCATATCCGACGACCCAGCACATAAAACAATGAATGAGGCCCATGGACATTATCATGCAGAACAGGGGAATAAGGGAAGAGAAGAGCCTATGGTTGACAAAGATTCTCTCACTGAAAGAAGCTTGTAGGTGAACTTTATGGTAGAGAGAGTGTGATTACGGAACTCCTCCTGTGCCCTCAAGCACAAGATTTGGTTGCTTCACATTTATAATAAAAACATTCAAAATTCATAGAAGCTATTTTTAAAGTAACAAATTTAATGCTTGAATTAGCAAAATTTTCAGGCTACTTAAAAAGAGATCTGTTTACTATTTATTAATCATTAAAATAAAACAATGCCAATAACATATGAGAATCAATATTCATCTGAAGGGAATTTGAGGAAAAATCCCTGGTAACTTGTAAAATAGTATTAAAAAGGGGCATTTGTCAAATTTTAATGTTTAACTTAATTTGTTTTTATTTGAAAAGCAGAGAGAGAGAACTCATTTTCACCCAAATTTCCTAAATAGTCAGGGGCAGGCATGGTCAGAGCTGGGAGTCAAGAATTCAATCTGGGTCTCCCACGTGGGTGGCAGGGACTTGAACACTTGAGCCATCACCTGCTGCCCATAAGGTGCGCATTAGCAGGAATCTAGAATCAAGAGCAGAGCTGGAAGGCAAACACAGGCACTCCAGTATGGGATACTGGTGTCCTAAATGCTTTCTCGGGTGCTAACCAAACATGTGCTCCCCTAAATTTTAATTTAACTGTACCTAAATCCCATATGACAATATACTAATTAACTACTTGCCAACTGGAAAGCAATCAATTTAACCTAATTTGTAGGTTTCTAGTAAATAATTCCTATGCCGTCAGACTAAACCATTCTATTCTTAAAGGGGACAGGGTAGGTGGAGAATGTGTAAGTAGTTATCATAGTATTTGACAGCAATTAATGCCCAAAATGTTATTCTCTCTTAAACAAGCCCTGCTGACATTGCTGTTTAAAAAATGGTCCAAAGAAAGATGTACATATATAACATTGGGATCCATTTTTCATGGAGTGAAGGAAGCTGCTGTTAGGTCTTGAGTTGAGTGAGGGGAATTCAGCTGTTTTCAGGGTTTTAACTCTGGGCGCCTCTTGGGGATATGAGCACTGCCTGGAGCCACATGAACTGGGCTTCTGTGCAAGGGTTTTGTTCTTTCCTCTTACTGCAATGCTTTGATTCTCACTGAAACCTTGATTAGCACTTGCAAAGCATCTAGCTCTGGAAATAGACAACTAATAATACTTCTCAGTTTATGGGTTATTTGATATTCTTCAAATATATAGCAATGGTTTGGAAGATATTATCAATCTTCCACCAAAATGAGCCTCTATAAACAAGAGATTTATTGAGAAGATAACCATTCATTCATTGTCTCATATGCACTAGTCTAAATTAAAATTTTTAATTAGTATACAATAAACTTGATAGATAGTTCAGTTAAAATGACAGAACTGATACAATGACATAGGACACCAAACAGAGGACCTTAATCAGCATTCTAAACTTTAATCAAAAACTTAGGGAAAATTTATGTTTCAAAGAGTAAGCCATTACATTCTGCTACTGAATTCACAACTTTGAAAGCTGGTTTACAGAAAAGAAGTAAAGTTTCTACAAATCTGATTATGCAAATGTTCCTGCCACGGTGTCAGATACTGAGCTGCTTAATGTAATTTCTCCTATATGAATATAAGCTAATCCTCACAAGCAGCTGCAAAATTAAGAGTCATTAAAATATGAAGGGAATTCCATAGAAAATAAAAAAGATAAGTTTACTTTGGAGCAACAAAGTTTTGAAATGCACACATAATACAAATTTTCCATGAAGTTTTTGAAGTCCCCTTTTAGTCTTAAGGATAAGCAAATTTGGGAGATTTCAGTTATTTTATTGCATGCTCACTTTGGCAGCACATATACTAAAATTATCTTCTTGAGGTCGAACAGTTGTAGATGATCAGACTGAGGACTCAAACCCTAGGTATGTGTGAATTCAATATCTTCATATTTTTAAACTTTGCCCTATAATCCTTCAGCATGGACACACGCATTGTTCCTGACAAAAAATTAACACATCAGTTACGGCTGATAGGACTACAACTTTCTGAGGTTCTATTGCACAGTAGAGTGACTCTGGATAATGTTAATGTACTGTATATTTCTCTATTTTAAAAAATTAGATGATAACATTTTTAATGTTTCTACCATAAACAAATGTTTGAGATTGCTGTATTCACTCTGATCGAACATTGCATAATGTATATATGTATCAAAACATCAGCTACCATCCCCTAAATATGTATGATTTTATATGCTTACTAAAAACCTTCATAAAGATTAATACATCAGTGGCATATTGGTTAAAAAGAGCTGAAACTCAGGAGGGGCTGGGGAGGTGGAAAGAGCAATCCTGCATCCTTCAAATGACTACCTAGGCACGCAGAATTCTGGTCCCAGGAAGGAGTTAAAATATATCATCATGATAAAGTAAACTGAAGGGGTTGTATGAATCAAGTGCAGTTAGATTTGGAGAGCGGTACATTTATTATTCCGTACACCCTGGCATGTGTGATTGATGCCAGTTTGAGGCTTTACAGAGTAAAAAGTGCTGACAAACAAGTGAATCACTTTATTAATGGGCTATAAAAGGATAAATGAAGCTTAAGAAACTTTGCTTGCCCTAGACTCAGCATTGGGAAGGCTGGCAAAGGCAAACACCTCCTCGGGATGATCCATCGCATCGCCTGCTGTTTTTCGTATGCAATCCTGAGATGTATTAATTCTTTATATCCACAATTTCAAAATACTTGGTCTTTGGATCATTTCAAGATTCTTGGCTAAGCTAAGCTATTTCACGTATCTTATTCCACAAACCTTCCACCAATTCTTTATCCAATATCTTCTGTCCTGAGAAAGGATCTCATCAGGTGCCATTCTCAAGACTTCTAGCTCTTCAAATGCATGAAAACTGTGTATAACTTAGGAGGAGCAAATCAATTCTGTGACCATCGGTCTCATGGGCCACCCTGTTCTCTAATACCACACTGCTATGAAGCTTCTCAAAACACTACAAATCCATTACTGTTTGTCCAAGTTTTTTTTTTTTTTTATTCTTTAATAGTTCCTTCTCAAAATGCACATATCCCAAATTATTATGAAATAAAACCTATCTGGGGGAAAAAAGCAAAGAATAGATAGGAATTTCGATGGAATCCAAAGTCAACCCACCCATTTTCCTTGACCAAGGGTAACCGTCTTCTTAAGCTTCCGAAACCCTCATCAGTAAACATCTCCAACTTTCTAGGGTACTGGGTCAGCCTCTCCTTCTCATGATGATAAACTCGTTCCTCCATACCAGAAGAAATGGTATGCGAGGACAGAACCTAAACCAGAGAGAGAGGAGCGCCCTGGTGACACAGTAACTGGAGTACACTCACCTTGGAGTGTCATTTAGGACTTGCAGGCATCGTTGTTAAATTGGAGAAGGGTGCCCTCCTGGATGGAGGGTTCAGCAAATAGAGACACAGGAACCTCAGTCTACTTCCCACGTTGCCAGGATAACTGGTCAGGACACAGAAATTGCCCAGCTGGGTTTGCTAGAGACTTCATGGGCTCTGCCTAGACTTCTTTGAGCTGTATGAATTTAGTCAAAGAAGATGCCAATCCTTCAGGTTAAATTTTAAGTGAAAGTTTCTGCAGTTAATATTTGTTAGCTATTTCCCCACAATGTGTCATGAAATTCATCGAGGAAACAGAGGTTCTTTGTCACTCTGCAAGCATTCTTGGCTTGGTCTGCCTTTTGCTGTGTTCTTCATATCCCTCACCCCCAGTATACACATAAGCACATGCCCAGACTCAGCCACACTCAGACACACCGAAACATACCCTCAGCAACACACCTAGACACACTGACTCAGCCACACACAAGCACTTGCTGCATCCATACAGTCATTTACACTCTCACTCACATATGTACACTCATCAACATAGATTTTGCGTAGCTGTCTGATTTAGAGCATCCTTTATGCATGAGCTCCTAAGCATTCAACCAGGGAATGTAGAATGCCTTTGGAACCCTGGTAAATAATAAGCAGTGTCTGAAAATGCTCCAAAAATCAAACATTCACCGATCAATTTCACCTAAGCATTCATAGCATTGACCAACCAATTTGTTTACAAATTGTGTCAGTGTTGAGAATAACATGGAGATTGCTCAGGTTTGAAGGAGGCCAATAAATAGGAGAAATAAAAATATCAGGTTTATTATAGATGAAATGGCATTGGAAGGGATGGCTTTAGAGAACAAAGATCTTCCTAAAACTCCCTTGCTCAGAATTTGCTCCCTATCTACTGCTCACTAGCAGCACAGGACTATGACAGTCCAATCTCCGTGTAACCAAGAGCACATCAGAACTCTCTATAGTCTATTCCTTCTACATGGCAAGAGAATCAGGAGTGTGGAAAGAATATTTCCCCCACACTTTCCAGATTTTCTTTTATCTTTGCCTTTTTGGCCTAACAAGTGATCTCGTGCATAACCAAGTGTGGGACATGCCCCCTCCAGCACAGAAACCTGGAGTTTGTCAAAATGGTGCCCAACTTTCAAGGATCCATTTGCTCATCATCCGCTGACTACTGCTGAGCCATATAAAGCTGGCTCCCAGAAGACACTGAAGTACATTAGAAGCATACTAACTAGGGGCCGGCACCATGGCTCACTTGGCTAATCTTCTGCCTGCGGCACCAGCATCCCATATGGTTGCTGGGTTCTAGTCCCGGTTGCTCCTCTTCCAGTCCAGCTCTCTGCTGTGGCCCGGGAAGGCAGTGGAGGATGGCCCAAGTGCTTGGGCACCTGAACCCGCGTGGGAAACCAGTAAGAAGCACTTGGCTCCTGGCTTTGGATCAGCACAGTGCTGGCTGTAGCGGCCATTTGGGGAGTGAACCAACAGAAGGAAGATGTGTCTAACTCTGCCTGTCAAAAAAAAGCATACTAACTAAAACAGTCTCACAGATGCTTAGGAGGTAATCATAACATTTATTCTCTATTTATCATCCCAAATTATTTCTAGTCCTCTTATCCAACCCAGCTTATCAGATGTTTGACAGTAAAATCAAAAGGCATCATATAGATGTGTAACTAATAAATGAAATGTCCCAAAAGAAATATAAACCCCTCCCTGATAGAAATGATTATATTAGCATCCAACACACCACTCTAAATCCAGAGGAATTAAAGACCCACCCAAATTCTTAACCTGTTCAGGCTCCACCAGGAGAGTTCTTGATGACTGGATAGAATCAGACATTCTTCTAACAGTTCATTCCTCAAGTGTTGTCTCCTGGAGTGGATTATGGTTCTTTCCATGCCCAAGAACTTGAATTAGATTGCATCAAAACTCTAATGTCTTCAACCCTTTGAGGAATCCACTGAGTTAAAAGATTACCAGGGGTGGATCCAAGATGGCTGATGAGGATGTAGCCACACTGACTTCAGTTACCTTAGAATATCAAACAAACAAGCAAACAAACAAACAAACAAAAAAACCAAACCAAACCAAAAGGACCACATTTCAAGGGTCCTGACTGAGAAATTTTCAGTGGAGAAGTGACAAAACAACAAAGACTCCACGGGACAGCAAGAAAAGAGGACAGAGATCCCGCTGTTGCTGTGCCCTCTGTATGGTGCATGCAGGCACCCACTGGGACTCATCATCTTCTCAAGACGATGCAGGGAGAAATCGCTGTGCACCCTGCCACGCACAGATTTAGCTGGGAGAGAACTCCGGAGTCACCCCCTCACTTTACACTGCAGCCTGGGGAACTGACTGGGATCTGAGAGGCAGCTTGGCTCCAAGAAGGGAAGCCACAGTGCCTCCTTCTTCTTCTCAATCCCAGCTGAATGCATAGGATCTGCTCTGAAAAGCCCAACAGCAGGTCTCCATACAGCTGCTACCAGAAGTGATCAAGCCAGGGTAGAGAAAAGGTCCACTACATCCTGAAACTGAGTTTTGGGGCATTAGCCCTGGGCGGCTCTTACTCATGCTATGTGATCCAGGGGAGAACCCTGGGGACTTGCAGCAGCAGCAGCAACCCATAAAAAATCCACTCCCACCCTGGGATATAGGGATAACGACCGCATTGTACTCTATAACACCAGGACTGGAACAACCAGTTCTCTGGAATCTACCCGGTGGACTTAGGGAAGAACCAGCTCTCTGGACTCAGACCTGCCAGAGCAAAGCCTCTAGTATACTTTATTGTCATCGTGTACAACCGGAACAGGTTCAGTTCACAGTCCCCAGCCCTAGGACGAGATGTTGGTATTATAAGGCACAGTACCAGATGCACTCTCTTAACAGGACTTGAGGAAGGGCTCAGCCACATCCCACAGGCTTAGAGACACAGCAAGTGGCACCACAAGCCCCAGAACCACTCAGGCTTGCCAGTGGGACAAGGGACAGCCACCTTTGTCTCCCTCAGCACCAAGAGCCAGGCCCTGGCTATCACAATACTCAAGGTGACTCTCACTGTACATCCTGCTGTCTGAAGATAAACACCCTAGGAAACCTGTATTTTATCTCAAAATCACACTTGCGTCCCTACAAACTGCAGCGGACTAGACTTCTCTAAACAAAATGAAAATAAAAAAATAAACTGTAAAACACAATGAGATACCTCATACTGATTAGAATAACTTCTTTCAGGGGTCAGCTTTGTTGTGTGGTAGGTTAAACCACCACCTGTAATGCTGACATCCCACAACGGAGCTCCAGTTCCAGTGCCAGCTGTTCTACTTCTGAACCAGCCCCCTGATAATGCACCTGGGAGAGTATTTAAGCACATGTGTTAGAGTCCGAGATGGAATTTCTGGCTCCTGGCTTCAGCCAACTTGGCCATTAAAGCTAGTTGGGGAGCGAACCAACAGATGCAAGGTATCTCTGTCTCTGTCTCTCGCTCGCTCTCCTTTCCTCCTTCTTTCTCTCCCCCTATGTCTTTCTACCTTAAAGACAAATAAATAAAAAACAAAGAATGACTACTATCAAAAAGACAAAGGATGTAGAGAAAATGGAACCCTGGCTCCATGTTTTTGGAAATGTAAATTAGAGTAGAGATTATGGAAAACACTGTGAAGTTTCCTCAAAAAATTAAAAGGAGAATTACCATATGATCCAGCAATCCAACTACTGAGTATGTATCCAAAACAAATTTACTTCCCAATGCCTCAATCCATCAGAACTTTGGACTGGACCAAAGGTGGAAGCCAAGAACTTCATCCAGGTCTCATATGTGTGACAGAGACCCAGATACTTAAACCATCATCTGCTGCCTCCCAGGGAGCGCACCAGCAGGAAGATGGAATTGGAGTGGAGCTGAGAATTAAACCCAGAAACCCAACATGGGATGTGTGTATCCTAACCGGCTTGTCAAGCACTAGACCAAGCACCCACCCCAAAATAAATTTCTAATTTCATTTTCCACGGATATTTTGAAGAACTGTTGTCTATTCTTATCTAGCCTCTGACCTTTCAATCAGTTATTTATACATGTGTATTATCCATCTTACTTCAACACAGCAGACATTAAGTCATTCAACCACTTAGAACTTGCAGTGTTTTGTTGCTGCTGCTAGTTGAAAATTCAAATTTCTTAGTGAATTATTAAAGGTTTCTCATACTATACTCCAGCACTTACTTTTCAGTCATATTCAGTCATCAAATATATGTCTTTTACATTTCCAGAAGATTCTCAATGAATAGTTCCAGGCTTATAAAAAACTGAATATTATCATAATCTCATCTTTTTAAACTCTCTATCAATTCTGAGATATAGAAACTGTCCTATACACTGGGTGAAACTGATAGGACCCAGACGTCCATGGAGAAGCCTTCAAGTTTTCAGATTTTAACAAATAGTATAAATGAGAAGATGAATTCACTTGCCAAAAGATGACATAAAGCAGTTACAAGGAAGTTCAAAATCAGCAACTTCAGGCTCTTCTAACTTGACATCTCCCCACCTCAACGATTTTCTTCACAAGAGCTCAGTGTTTTAGAATATTCTGTTTTTCAGATTTTCCAGAACCATGTGCTATTTAAGATAATGGCAACTTGTTATCAGAGGCAGACAATGAAGACCCTTAACTGTCATTCGGTCAACTCAATATATATTTAATAAGTATATAATGCACACAAGGAAATACATCTCTTTTCATATCTATATCCTAAGCAAATATCCTCCTGTACAGAATGGCAAAGAAATAAAGGGTAGTTAGGAGTAAGCTTTAGGTACACATGAGGAATCAGTTCACAGTCCTTACCCTCAAAAGCCTTCAAGTTTTGGAGGGAACAATGCAACTATCTCCAATGTAAGTCAAAATGAAAAATCTACCAAATGGAAATGCAAGTATCGTGTTGTGAAAGCCTGGAGCAAGAGAAATACATTCTAATGGTGAGAATTAGAATTAAAGGAGAATTTTCCAATTGAGCAATGCTTTCATTTTTATTATTATTATTATTTTTTACTGTAAGGGGATATAGACAAAGCACTGCAGAGTAAAAGACCATAATGACTACTGTAAGGAGGTAGAAAACTAACTGACATGATTGGGAAACGGAAAACAGGCCAGAACGTTAGATCCAAATAGGCAAGGTGAAACACAGGGAAACTTGCCTGCAAAGGTAACCTGAGGTCATAAAAGAGTGCCAAAGTAAACGCTTAACCAATGACTTTCAAACTATTTCTAAAGCAAAACTGAACAAAGGCTGCAGAAGAGTAGAAAAAGTAGAACCCAACACATGTCAGAAAGATAATTCTGATGACAATACCAGGACTGGTAATTTAAAAAAAAATTATCTCACAGGAGGTTCAATCACCCTAGTGACAATATGTCCATTCTTCATTCCTTTCAGAGCACCTGAAGAGTACACTGTGTTTTCCCAGAGGGTCTGAATGGCATTACGAGAGTGAGGTAGTAATTGTATTCTTATCCAGTGGTCCTAATTGGCATGCAATCTGGTTGCCTTTGAGTAAAATATTTTTATTGAGTTGATCATAGCCAGACAAGCGCATTTCCATTCAACAGGTCTGAGTCGTTTAAAGTGATTAAGGAATTTGCAGCCATAAAATTGTTCCAGTGGGTTAAATCGTTCAAGGATGATGGTTATTGCTTTATCAACAGTTTCCCCTTGATCTGTCATTCCCATGCTCAGCAATCCTCCCTCAAGGCCAAAGCCATCCCTTTGCGGTGGGCGAGTCCCTGTGTCCTCCTTTCTTGGCAGCCCGGCCTCTTGCTTCCCTGTGAGAAGCCCAGCTGTTCACAAGGCTATTTTCATGCTTTCCAGATGAACATCCTCTGAAAGCACAGCGAACAAGAGCCCCGTTTCATAACAGGTATGCAACAACAGTTAATTATTAAAATTGCTTTCTAATCATAATTAATTGAAAGACAACAAAAATTCTTAAAATAGGCAAAAACTACCTTTCTTGTTCAAACCATCTACAGACAGAAAACAAAGTGCTAGCAGGGAAGAGCAATTTCTCATCGTTTCCTAGTGCTGGAAATCATAAATCACAGGCAACATTAATTATCCTCTAACTCCATAAGCGTATGGGTCAAGACTCCACAAAGATACCATGAACCAAGAGCCTCAAGCCCCATCAGTCTTTTCCACCTTTAAGGCCTTTCTAAAAAAGCAAGCAGGGTGACAGAAAGGACGTACCATTTTAAAAGAACCACACAGGATCTGATTGTGAAAGCAGTGTGAACCAATTCAGAGCCTCTCCATCAATGTGACATGTAGCTTAGCAGAGAGGCCAGGGAAGAGTAATTAATTGCTGAATCATTTGCTAAAGGATGCTTACTGGGATGGAAGGATTTTTTTTTTTTGGCAACATTTTAGTGTAAGACACATTAATAATAGCTCTTTTTAGAAGACAGATTTTTATTTACTTATTTATTTGAAAAGCAGAGTTACTGAAAGAGAGGTGAGAGCCAAGAGGCAAGACAGAGTAAGAGAGAGAGAGGGAGATCTTTCAACCCCTGGTTTACTCTGCAAATGGCCACAACAGCTGTGTCTGTGTATGGCCAAAGCCAGGAGCCTAGATCTCCAGCTGGGTCTCTCATGTGGGAGCAGGGGCCCAGGCATGTAGCCATCTTGGGCTGCTTTCCCCAGTGCGTTAGTAGGGAGCTTGATCTTAAGTGGAGCAGCAGGGATTCAAATGGGCACTCGTATGGGATGTCAGCATCCCAAGTAGCAGGCTTAATATGCTGTGCCACAACACAGGCCCCTAATAATGGCTCTTTTAATGGCTTTTCCTATAAAGGAGCAAGGCTGCCATTATAACAGAACGTAACTTTACTATGATCACACTCAATTCTGTACTTTTACATTTAAACAAAATCATCCCTTGGCTCCGTCATTTTGGTATTCATGGAAATTCCTTGAAAAGGATATTTTCAAATAACTTTCAAAATTTATTGTCATAAATATATCATCTGATCATAAATTTGTGTTAAACTTACCTATCACCTCATAGTCACACTTAGTTTTCTTTATTATTATTATTTTATTTGACAGGTAGAGTTATAGACAGTGATAGAGAGAGAGACAGAGAAAGGTCTTCCTTCCATTGGTTCACCCCTCAAACGGCAGCCATGGCTGGCGCTGCGCTGATCCAAAGCCAGGAGCCAGGTGCTTCCTCCTGGTCTCCCATGTGGGTGCAGGGACCCAAGCACTTGGGGCCATCTTCCACTGCCCTCCTGGGCCACAGCAGAGAGCTGGACTGGAAGAAGAGCAACCGGGATTAGAATCCGGCGCCCATATGGGATGCCAGTGTTGCAGGCAGAGGATTAAGCAAGTGAGCCACAGCTCCGGCCCCAACAGTCACACTTTGTATCATAGTCACACATAGCACAGCCACATATAGCATCATAGTCACATTTTGATCAATATTTCATTTAAATGAAAGTAATACAAGCATTTGACTACTATACACATGGACACACATACATTTTATTCATAACTATGGAGTATCTGAAAAAATTTCCTACCAAGAAAATGATCACATTGACTCAATATCTTGTGTTACTATTGCTGCATTTCCTTATTTGTGTCTTAATTATGCTAAAGCCTTTAAAAATCTCATTTCAGCATATAAATCTAAAGGCTAACCTAATATGATACCACAGTTTGAGACAAAAACACAAACCAAATAATCACCCTTCTTTGAAAATTCTCAGAGATACTGTACATCAGAAGCCCAGGCACAACATGGCTGGATTCTCTACTCAGATTGCACGGAGCTGAGGTCAACATATTGACCAGGTGAGTTATTATCTGGAAGCTGGAAAAAGAAGACACCCCAAAACTCAGTATAATTATTATTAGTAATGTCATGAGAACTTAGTTCCTTGTCAGTGTGAGACTGAAGTCCCTTTAGCCAGAAACCACTCCTAGCCCCCACAAACTGTCCACATTCCTCACCCCAGAGCTGCAAAGTCAGCAAGGGTATGTTGAATTCTTACGTTTCAAATACCTGACAAACCCGTCCCTGACCTCTGGATCCACATTTTGAGGCTTCACAAGATTAAGTCAAGCCCACCCAACCTCCCTTAAAGTTAACAGTGCGCTACAGCATTACCTAATCCCAGGAGTAAAACTTCCCATATACGCAGCCCCAAGGATCACACAGAGCACACACACCAGGCAGGGCGTGGAAATCTTTGGAACATTCTTAGAATTCCACCTGCTATAGATACCAACAGATATAAGATTCCTTATAAAGAAAACTAGAGACCCACATCTCTCAAAAACATAAATGTAAATTTTAAAACAAATTTTGGCAAATCAAATTCAACAATATGTAAGAAAGAACATTACACAATGACAATGTAAACACAGCTCATGTGTTTTACAAGTATTTTTATAGGAATAAAAACTATTTTTAAAAGTAACCGTTGAGGCCTGCACTGTGGCTTAGTGGGTAAGGCCGCCACCTGCTGTGCTGGCATCCCATATACACACTGGTTCAAGTCCTGGCTGCTCCACTTCTGATCCAGCTCTCTGCTATGGCCTGGGAAAGCAGTGGAAGTTGGCCCAAGGCCTTGGGCCCCTGCACCCATGTGGGAGACCCTGAAGAAGCTCCTGGCTCTTGGCTTTGGATCCGTACAGCTCTGTCCATTGCAGCCATCTGGGGAATGAACCAATGGATGGAAGATGTCTATCTCTCTGCCTCTCCTTCTCTCTTTGTGTAATCCTGACTTTGAAATAAATAAATAATAAATCTTTTTATGAAAAAATTGACTGTTAAACAGTAACTCCTCATAACATTCATGCCTGTGAAGAGTGTGGAGAAGGTATGGGATAGAAGAAGAGTTCATACTGCAGTGTTAGTTTTATCATTGTGCTAATGCCAGATGGCGCTCACATAAATATACGGTGGTTTTGCACATACACATAAATCATCTGTATAAGCAATAACTCCATGAATTTATGGGATACAATGATATACTTTTATGTATGTTTACAAAGTAGAATAATTAAATCACACTAATTATCAAATCCATCACTTCACTTGCTTGTAATTTTGTGGTGAATATATCTAAAATTGACTCTTTAGCTGACGTGGTTCAAAGGGGACAAACTTTCAGTTTGGATAAACAAGCGTTAGTGATCAAGTGTATGTAATGGTGCCGTAATAAACAATAATGTATTGTATATTTCAAAGTCATCTATATGCGTACTTTTTGGATTAGTCATGAGACGCGTATAACATAGTCCTCCTGCATGACTGCATAACTGCAGCCTCATTTGCATAACTGATGCAAAGCCCCACTTGTGCCCTTCCAAATGGGTGCCACGTTCCCACCATGTTTCCAGTAGCTGCTCCCAGCCAGTGACAGGGCCTGGTGAGGGTACCATGCACACCTATTCCTGGAAGGGACAGAACTACTTTGCCGAGTGATCTGGACTCAAGGATTTGCATCACCCTGGTAGCTCTCTTAGGACTCTGCTCCTAAGAACTCTCCCTACCTCGTCCTCCTGTCACTCTTCGTTGGCTGTACCAAGCCTGCACTGTGGTCTGAAGTCTCCGTCCCGGTTCCCTACCGTCTCCGCTCCTCCCCGGTCTGTTTCCATAGTCTGCACGGTAAATCTTTTGCACAGTTAATCTCATTTTGGCCCCTGTTCTTTAGAGGGCCCAAACTAACGGAATTACTTTCAATGTTACATTAGAAAAATTAATAGCAAAAGATAAACGAAAGAGAGGAAACGGATATTAACCACAGCAAATTGTCAACAGAAATAAAACTGCATAAATACTAAGTAACAGAATTTCCAATAACAAAAGTAGACCAGCACATCTATGAAAAAGGTATTTTCACACTGTTTAAGTCAGTATCAACCTCAATCTGTGCTGTTTTCGAAACAAAAACAAAACCCAGCAGGAAAGATGGAAACAGAGAATCAGGAAGCGACAGTTAGCCTAGCAGCTGAGATGCTGGGTAAACACCTGCAGCCCATATCAGAGCACCTGTGTTTGGTATCTGTCTGTAGCTCTCAATTCCAGCTTCCTGCTAGTGGAGACCTTGGGCGGCTACAGTGATGGTGCAAGTAATTGGGTTTCTGCCACCAATGTGGAAGACCAAGATTGAGTTCCCTACTATTGGCTTCAGCCTCAGCCCAGCTCTGACCACTCCAGGTATTTGAGGGGTGAACCAGTGGATGGGAGCCCTCTCGTGTCTATGTATCCATAAGTCTCTCAAATAAATAAATAAAAATAGTAAAATGATACAAGATGAATTAACCAAGTGAGAAAGCAATACTAAGAAGTATGTATTTATATTTAAAAATGAATAGCATATATTAACATATATGTATGTATACAAATCTGTTTGATATCTTAATATCAAACAAGACAGACTTCAAAATCAAAATGGTTAGATGAAGCAATATTTTATAAAGGAAGACAGAACAATTTGAAAATTTTAAGTATTTAATAATATAATTTACAGAAGTCTGAAGCATAAACTAATAGGAAAAAATAAGAAAATGACAAATTCAAAAGTATATTGAGACTTCGCCCTCTTGACCCAAGAAAATTAAATTATAAAATTAAATATAAAAAGAGCATTAATGATTTGAATATATTAGACAATCTTGAGCTAATAAACTTGGAGAGGATGTTTTATATAAAAATGGAACCAAATATTCTTTTCACATATTATGGTATGTTAGCTAAAATAAAAAAATATTAGCAATTCAAAACTGACATCAAAGAGTTCAAGTTATCTACTCATTTTTCAAAATAAAAAATTTCTAGAAATTAACCAATACTTATTACAGAACTGGTAAAACAGAAAATGCCCAGTTCTTGAAAAGATGTTGTCTTACTCTGAGCTCCTGACTCCCTATTCCAAGAAGGATTGTGGCAACCAGTGAAAAGAAGAGGCGTTGCAGTGGGGAGAGAAGGATGAGCTACTGTCTGTTTACCTTTCCTTCTACAACATCGTCAGCTCTACTCACCACAGCATGGTAGCTAAGATCACCAGTGGGAAAAGATATCACAGACAAAAGTGTAACTTCAGGCCAGCGTCGCGGCTCAATAGGCTAATCCTCCGCCTTGCAGCGCCGGCACACCGGGTTCTAGTCCCGGTCGGGGCACCGATTCTGTCCCGGTTGCCCTTCTTCCAGGCCAGCTCTCTGCTGTGGCCAGGAGTGCAGTGGAGGATGGCCCAAGTGCTTGGGCCCTGCACCCCATGGGAGACCAGGAGGAAGCACCTGGCTCCTGCCATCGGATCAGCGTGGTACGCCAGCCGCAGCACGCCAGCCGCTGCAGCCATTGGAGGGTGAACCAACAGCAAAAGGAAAACCTTTCTCTCTGTCTCTCTCTCACTGTCCACTCTGCCTGTCCAAAAAAAAAAAAAAAAAAAAAAAGTATAACTTCAAAATAAAGACTTGAGAGGGGCAAAAACCTCTGATAAAGTCAAAAAACAAACAAACCCTGAACAAGAAAACTCATTCCATATTAACAGAAGTTCCAAACAAATAATTTTTTATTTATTTAAAAAAGAGACAATGAGAAAGAAACATAGAGGGAAGGAGGGAGGGAGAGAGAGAGAGAGAGAGAAGAGAGAGTAGAGAGAGAGAGAATTTCTCACCTACTAGTGCACTCACCAAATGCCTGCAATAGGGCTAGGCCAAGCCAAATCCAGGAACCAGAAACTCAATCTGAGTCTCACAATTTGGTGGCAGAGACCCAGCTACTGGAGTTATCACTGCTGCCTCCCAAGATATGCATTAACACGAACCTGGAATCCTCAGTGGAGTCAGGGCTCAAACCCAGGCATTCTAATACGGAATGCAAATATCCCAACTGGTGTCTTAACCACTGCACAAAGGGTCCATCTCAAACCAGTAACTTTAAATAAGCATAATTTATTCTTACAAAGTGATGGAAGAATATCAATAAAATGAGCAGAAATAGCATGAAAAAACACAATATAAAGAAGCTAGCTACATGACTCAATAGCTAAAACGTATAACAGAATGAATGGGTTATAAAAACAATTAAAGGACTATACATCACCAACAACTAAAGAAAAAAATGGAGTGTTCATAAAATCATGAAGTAAAAGTAAACCCCTACTCAATATAATATACAGAGGTTATCGCTATTTTAAAACCTAGAGAATTTTGTTTAAGAAATGCTATACATACCAGGTCATAAGGTACATCTCAACAAATTCTCAATCACTAACATCATACAAATTTTATATGCATGTTCTCAAACATGCAATTGAGCAAGGAATACTAAAAAAAAAAAAAAAGAACAAAAAGAGAGAAAGGAAGGGAAAGAAAGGGAAGGGGAGGGGACAGAAATGGAGGGAAGGAAGGAAAGGAAATATAGGGAAGGCAAGGGAAGGCAAAGCAATATTTAGAAATGAAGAAACAGGCTTCTAATAAAACATGAGACAAAATAAGGAAATGAGAGCTTATTTTGATATATAAGATACAATTAAAATAAATACATTAAAATGTAGAGACTATGGATAAATACAAAATTTCCATTCTTACATGCTTATTAGAAAAAAAGGAAACTTTAGTCAGCAAACTAAGCCTCTATTTCAACACAGTGGAAAAGGAACAGAAAATTAAATCCAGATAAAGTACTAAGAAGAAAATAACATGAGTAAAGATTAATGAGACCAAAAAATGAATAAAAATTTGAGTTAGCTAAGGAAAAATGTTATTCATTGAGAAGACTTAAACAAAGATAAATCCTAGTTTAGACAAATATGGAAAATAATTAGAAGAGAAAAATAACCCATATTAGATATTTCTACTAGTAAATACTAACAAACATTTAAGGTAGAAGTAGTATTAATTTTAAAAACACTTTTTCAGAGAATTTTTAAAACACTAAAAACAAACCTCAGCCGTAGAATTGTTTGTCTATACAAAGGCTATTTATTTTTTTCCAGAAATCTTTTTAGTTAAGGAATACAAACTTCATACATTCATAATTACAACTTTAAGAATCTGGTGATTCTTCCCATTGAACCACCTTCTCACTCACTCTCCCACCCCTCCTCTTCTTCCCTCTCCTATTCCCATTCTTATTTTTTTACTAAGATCTATTTTCAATCAACTTTTGTGTGTTGATTTTATATACCACAACTCTACCAAATTCTTGTGAGTTTCAGTAGTCTCTTTTTTTAATTGTTATTTTTTTTTTTTGACAGGCAGAGTGGACAGTGAGAGAGTGAGAGACAGAGAGAAAGGTCTTCCTTTGCTGTTGGTTCACCCTCCAATGGCTGCTGCGGCCAGTGCACCACGCTGATCCGAAGCCAGGAGCCAGGTGCTTCTCCTGGTCTCCCATGGGGTGCAGGGCCCAAGGACTTGGGCCATCCTCCACTGCAGTCCTGGGCCATAGCAGAGAGCTGGCCTGGAAGAGGGGCAACCCGGGACAGAATCTGACGCCCCGACCAGGACTAGAACCCAGTGTGCTGGCACCACAGGCGGAGGATTAGCCTATTGAGCTGCAGCACCAGCCTCAGTAGTCTCTTAATAGAGTCTTGGATACATTATATATAGGATCATGTCATCAGCAAACAGGTATATTTTGACTCCCTTCTTTCCAATTTACATACCTTTGATTTAATTTTCTTGAACTCATGGATCTGCCTAAAATTTCTAGAACTATATTGAACAACAATGGTGAAAGTGGACATCCTTGTCTCGTTCTGGACCTTAGTGGAAATGCTTACAACTTTGCCCCATTTGGCATGACACTGGCTGTCAGTTTGTCATCTAATGCCTTGATTGTGTTAAGTAATGTCCCTTCTATAGCCAATTTGCTTAAGGTTTTTATCATGAAGGGAAGCCATATTTTGTCAAATGCTTTCTCTCCAGTTATTGAGCTAATCATATTGATTTTATTCTTCAATTTGTTAATGTGAGGTATCACATTTATTGACTGGCATATGTTCAACCATCCCTACATACCAGGGATAAGTCCCACTTGGTCCAGGTGAATGGCCTTTTTGAAGTATTGTTGGATTTGATTAGCTAGTATTTTTTCAAGATTTTTGATTCTAAGTTCATCAGGGGTACTGGTCTATAGTTCTCTTTCTTTGTAACTTTTGAATACACAATGATGTCACAGCTGAGAAAAAACTTTTTAAGATCAATACCATCCACAATAGTTACAAAAACTTTAAATACAATGGAATAAACTTAATTAAAATCTACAACCTGAAACAATCAAATTACTAGAGGAGGACACAGGGAAACTCTTCACTCTGCAAGACACTGGCATAGGCAAATATTTCTTGGCAAAGAACCCAAAAGTACAGGCAATCAAAGCCAAGATAGACAAATGGGATTATATTATACCGAGAAGCTTCTGTACTGCAGAAGAAACACTCTGCAAAGAGACAATGAAGAGAATGGTAGAAAATATTTGCCAAGTATACATCTTATAATATTTAATATCTAGTAAATATAAGGAGCACAAGATGATCAACAAACAATCAAGTTAAGAAATGGGCTAAGGAGGTGATCAGGATTTTTCAAAGAACAAACTACAAGTAGCCAACAAACATATGAAAAGATGCTTTGGATCACTAGCTACTAGAGAAATGTAAATAAGAATCACTGGAGCTTTCACTTCACTCCAGTTTGAATGGCTAGTTAGCTCCTTTGTCAAAGATCAGTTGGTTTTAGATTTATGGATTGATTTCTGGGGATTCTATTCTGCTTCATTGGTTTACATGTCTATTTTTGTGCCAGTACCAGGCTATTTTGATTGTAACTGCCCTGCAGCATGTCTTGAAGTCTGGTATCATGATGCCTCCAGCTTTACTTTTGATGTTTAAGATTGCTTTAGTTATTCATGGTCTGTTGTGTTTCCATAGGAATTTCAGCATCATTATTTTCTAGATCTGAGAAGAATATCATTGGTATTTTAACTGAGATCACTTGTATTGAATCTGTAAATTTCTTTGGGTAGCATGGACATTTTGATGATAGTGATTTCTCCAATCCATGAACACTGAAGATTTTTCCATTTTTTTGTGTGTCTTCTTCTTCAGTGTTTTATAATTTTCATTATAGAGATCTTTCACTTCCTTGGTTAGTATATTCTAAGGTATTTAATTTTTTTCTATAGCTGTTGTGAAGCAACTGATCTTACAAATTCTTTCTCAGCCATAGTATTGTCTCTGCATACAATGCCTATTGATTTTTGTGTGTTAATTTTATATCTTATCATTTTACCAAACTCTTTTATGAGTTCCAGTAATCTCTTAGTGGAGTCTTTTGGATTCCCTATAGAATCATGTCATCTACAATTAGTGAAAATTTGACTTCCTCCTTCCCAATTTGTATCCCTTTGTTTTCTTTTTCTTGCCTAATGGCTCTGGCTAACATTTTGAGAACTATATTGAATAGCAATAGTGAGAGTGGTCATTCTTGTCTGGTTCCAGATCTTAGTGGGAATGCTTCCAAGTTTTCCCCATTCAGTAGGATGCTTGCTGTGGGTTTGTCATAAATTGCCTAGATTATGTTGAGCAATATTCCTTCTGTACCCAATTTGCTTAAGGTTATCATCATGAAAGGATCTTGTATTTTACTGAATGCTTTCTCTGTATCCCTTGAGATAATCATATTGATTTTATTCTTCAATGTGTTCATGTGATATATCACATTTATTGATTTCCATATGTTCAACCATCCTTGCATACCAGGGATAAAACCCATGTGGTATGGGTAAATGAGCTTTCTGATATGTTGTTGGATTTGATTAGCTAATATAGCTAATATTTTGTTGAGGATTTTTGCATTTATGTTCATCAGGGATATTGGTCTGTAGTTCTCTTTCTCTGTTGTATATTTTATAGGCTTTGGCATTCAGGAGACGCTGGCCTCATAGAAGCAGTTTTAAAAGATTCTTTCTCTTTCAATTGCCTTAAATAGTTTGAGAAGAATTGGAATTAGTTCTTTTTTGAAGGTTTGATAGAATTTAGCAGTGAAGCCATCTGATCTTGGGATTTTCTTTATTGAGAGGGTCTTTATTATCGATTCAATCTTCCCTGTTTGTAGATTGGTAGAATTAATTTCATAAAAACTTCCATACTACTCAACACAACTTATAGATTCAATGCAATATCAATGCCATTCTTCTCAGAACTCTAGAAAAATGAATGCTAAAATTCATATGAAAACACAGGCCGGTGCCGCGTCTCAATAGGCTAATCCTCTGCCTTGCGGCGCTGGCACACAGGGTTCTAGTCCTGGTCGGGGTGCTGGATTCTGTCCCGGTTGCCACTGTTCCAGGCCAGCTCTCTGCTATGGCCAGGGAGTGCAGTGGAGGATGGCCCAAATGCTTGGGCCCTGCACCCCATGGGGGACCAGGAGAAGCACCTGGCTCCTGGCTTTGGATCAGCGCGGTGTGCCAGCCACAGCGCACCAGCCACGGTGGCCATTGGAGGGTGAACCAACAGCAAAAGAAGACCTTTCTCTCTGTCTCTCTCTCACTGTCCACTCTGCCTGCCAAAAAAAAAAAAAAAAAAATTCATATGAAAACACAAGAGATCCCAAATAGTGAAAGCTATTTTAAACTATAAGAAACAAAGTCAGCAGCATCACAATACCAGATTTCTAGATACACTAAAGGGCAGTTATGAGCAAAACAGCCTGGTTGTTGCACAAAAATAGACATGTTGACCAACGGAACAGAACAGAAACCCTGTAATTGATTAACTCATCCACAACCAAGTAATCCTTGAAAAGGGAGTTAAAATCAATCCCTGGAGAAAGGGCAGTTTCTTCAACAAATGGTGCTGGGAAAATTGGCGTTTCCCATGCAGAAGTGTGAAACAAGACTCATACTTTACATCTTATACAAAAATAAACTCAAAAGGGATCAATGATCTAAATCTACAAAATGATTCCCTCAAATTACCAGAGGAGAACATTGGGGATATGCTGCAAAACATTGGTGTAGGCTAAGACTTCTTGAAAAAGACCCCAGATGCACAGGCGATCAAACCTAAAATAGACAAATGGGATTACATCAAGCTAAGAAGATTCTGTACCGCAAAGGAAACAATAAAGTGAAGAGGCAACTGACTAAATAGGAAAAAATATTTGCAAACTGTTCAACTGATAAAGGATTAACATCCAGGATCTACAAGGAGCTCAAGAAACATGCCAACAACAAAATAAACAATTCAGTTAAGAAACAGACAAAAGGACATGGACAGGCATTTTTCAATGGATGAAATTCAAATGGCCAATACACACATGAAAAATTGCTCAAGATCATTAGGCATCAGAGAAAGGAAAATAAAAATCACCTTGAAGTTTCTTTTTACCCCAGCTAGGAGAGCTATCATCCAAAAAATAAAATAATAATAATAAATGCTATTGAGTATGCGGGGGAAAAGGCATACTAATACACTTTGTAAGAATGTAAACTACTTCCAACCATTATGGAAGACAGTATGGAGATTTCTCAGAAATCTGAAAATAGATCTACCATATGATCCAGCAATCCCACTCCTGGCAATTTCCCCCAAAGGAAATGAAATTAGCGAATGAAAGATTTATTTATATCCCCATGTTTACTGCAGCTCAATTCACAATAGCTAAGATATGGAATCATTCGAGATGCTTATCAATTAATTATTGGATAAAGAAAATGTGGTATATATACACCATGGAATATTACCCAGTTATAAAAAATGATGAAATCCTAACAAAATGGATGCAACTGGAAACCATTAGGATTGGTGTAATAAACAAGCCCCCAAATGACAAATATCACATGCTTTCTCTGATATATGGTAGTTACTACAGAATACAAAAATGCATAGGAATGATAACAGACATATTGTGATTTGATTGGTGTTTTTAACCCTTGTTGTACTCCTTTGGGACTATGGTCTTTACATTTTTTACTTTTTGAATATATGGTTAGTGATGCATTAAGTCTGCAATTATAGAGTGGACTGAAATTACGTATTTGTAAAAAGTAAAGAATAAAGAAATGAAGGAAGGAAACAGCATTTTTTTTTTTTCCAGATTTACCCTGCCTGATCAATGGGAGAAAAACCTACAAAGACTGCATCAGTTTACCAGAGGAGAACATTAGGGATATCCTGCCAAACATTGGTGTAGGCTAGGACTTCTTATAAAAGACCCCAGGAGCACAGGCGATCAAACCTAAGCTTTCCTCTGTGTTTGGCAAAGAGTATGCACTAGCCAGAGAATGGAAGAAATAAAGAGACTGAATCCCAATTACTAATTTCTCCAGATCCTATCAGATTTCCCTCTCAACTATGGGGAAAAAATAAAAGATTATCTTGCAAAGTTTCAAACCTGGTTACAAATGAGTAATGAGAACATGGATTGTCTTCAATTTTTCATGGTGCTTTTGCAAATTTTTTCCATTTTTTCCTATATTGAACATGTTTATTTTGGTAATCACGATAAAAGCAGCAAGTTGATATGTATAAAAATATGCCCTTAGCCAACAGAAATTTTATATGTCTTGGATAGGTAGACAGCCAGAATAATTTCAGAGGACAAAATAATTTCTGGTAGAAAATCTGATTATTTCTTTCAGGATTTTTGCATTTGTTTGTCCAGAGTTTCATTTATTTGAGTCTTTACTGACTTTCAACATCCAAATTCATAGCCAGATATTAGTGAAAGCATTTATAAATAAATGTAGAAATTCAAAAGATACCTGTTTATTTTCTGTGCTTTTATTTTATTGTTTTTAATAAATTCCCAGTGATTGTCAGTGTGCTGGCTTGAATACCATCTCCCCAGACACAGGAATTCTACATTCTTCTCTGGAGAAAGCCATAAGATTATCTAAGGTCGTAGTTACCACTGTTTTAAATGAATATTTCAAGTCGCAGATACCAGTCTGAACTTTTATCATGAGGATGTTTTCCTTTTTTCATCCTACAGTTTAATTACCAAAGAAGCAGAGGCAAGTCCTGATTTAGAAGATGAAATTTAATCAATCCACTTCCACCCCAGGCTCTCCATCTAAGAAGTATCATTTCTCCTGGCCCTTTCATTTTTTGTGCTGCTGAGTTGATCTTTAGCTTACTGATAATTCATTCTTCAATAAATCAGAGTTGAGAAAGTACAAGGACTGAGGCCATGGGGAGTGTATCAAACACTGGATGCCCTGCAGCGGCTGTTTAATTCTTACCATCTAATTGAGATGATTTGTCTCAAAGCAATAAATTATGAAAGAATTTGATTTCTTCATCTGTGACAATGTCAATTCATACCTACCTCACTGGACAACTATGAAAAAATAAATGAAATGCATAAGTTGGAAGAATTTTGGAACATTAAACAGTATGAGCCAAAGCAAAAACAGTGTCTTCTTTCCTATTACTTGTCTATAACAAACAGGAGTCAAATCCTTCTTGTAGAACATACAAGAATTTCTAGATAATATTTTTAATTCTCTTCGGCTATGTCACCTTTTTAGATTTCCTATCTTCTACGTCATCAACTTTCATAATGGAAAAGACCATCAGTTAAACACTGCTTTAATTACTATTACCTTGTAGTAAGATTTAAAACTGATCATTCTGAGCCTCTGTATTTGTTTTCTCTTTCTCAGAATTGTTTTGACATTTTCGGGTCCTTTGATATTCCATATGGATGCTAGAATCAGCTTGTCCATTTCTGCCAAAAGGCTGTGAGATTATCATAGTGATCTCATTGAATTGTAGATAGCTTTGTGTGTTTCTAACACTGTCATAAAAAACATGAAGAGTCCTAGCCTGTGAATATAGGGTATATTTGCATACTTAGGTTTTAATTGTCAGCAATGTTTTATAATTTTCCATGAACAAGTCTTGCATTTTGGTTAAATTTATGCTTAATTATATTATTTAAAATAGACTTGTTTTCTTAATTTTATTTTCAGGCTGTTGATCAGGGTGCACAAATATAACTGACTTCTGTGTATTGATAAATATACTACAGATTCAGGAGAATTACTTTGATTACCAAAGCGAAAAAGCTTCTTTCTGTCGGCTAAGATCTTGTCTACATTTCAACTCTCAAAATTAACTTTAAGCAGAAAATTGCAGAGTCAAGAATATTGGTAGAAAATAGAAGTAGAATTGTTACTTTTTAAACATCCAACTTTTAAAAATACCCATTCTCAGGGCATGCACTATGGCGCAGTGGGTTAACGTCCTGGCCTGAAGCGCTGGCATCCCCTATGGCCACCGGTTCTAGTCCCGGCTGCTCCTCTTCCGGTCCAGCTCTCTGCTGTGGCCTGGGAAGGCAGTGGAGGATGGCCCAAGTCATTGGGTCCCTGCACCCACATGGGAGACCAGGAGGAAGCACCTGGCTCCTGGCTTCGGATCGGCATAGCACCGGCTGTAGTGGCCACTTGGGGGATGAACCAATGGAATGAAGACCTTTCTCTCTCTCACTGTCTAACTCTGTCAAAAATAAACAAACAAAAAAACTGTCCTTATTATCAAAGTAAAATTTAATCAAGATGTGGCTAACTCCACTCAAAGAAAAATAATTTCTGTTGCAGAATCAGGAAGCTGTATCTTCAGATGCAGCAGAAACTCTTTTTTTTTTTTTTTTTTAATTAAATCACAGGGTTGGTGTTTAGTCTAGGGCAGCATAGCTCCCAGGCAGGGCCAATGTACCAAGAAGAAGATTTAAGGAAGCCAGGTTGGCAGTTTGACCTCTGGCCAATCATCGCATCTTACGTCCTTTCCCTGAGCTGCATGGCCATGTTCACTCAATTCTCTTCCCCCCAAAAAGTTGACCTTAAAATCAGGTAATATGTGAATCATCATGACAATTTCAGGAGGAATTTAACAGGTTAACTTCATCTAGTCACATGGCATTTTATTTTTGTTTAACATTTTTTGCCCATTGTAGGTATAAATTGCAGAGATTGGCTTTAGCCCATAGTAACCCTTCAAACCCAACACTTCCTGAATCAAGGTAAGTAAGAAGAATGTCAAGAAAAAAAAAGAGACATAATTTTTAGGTGCTATGCATTATCAATATGCTATTTATTCCAAAACAAACTATAAATATTTTTTATATTTCACTTTCATGTCCATAAAAATCAGATAACTTAGGCCTCATTCACAGAATTGTCTAATAAATTATGTTAGGAAATTCAGGAACCACAGAAACTCTTGTTAGTTTTCTTTCTGTATCCATCCCAAGTCAATGGATTCAATGCTTTTATTATTATAATCATTTTGCCTTTATCTTCTATAGCTAGGTATCTTTTCTCCAGTCTTAAGCTGTCTTTCAAGAATGTCGATCAGACTCTTGCATCCAAATTGAAGACAGTACTCCAACACAAAGAAAACAAGAGAAACAAATAGGATTCACATATAACACAACCACATTATTCCAACATCTCTCGCTTCTTTTAAATATAACTCTTCATTAGCTCAGTGCAAAGACAGCATCTTTTTGTTCTTCTCTGTTTTATATAGATGCTCTATCAAATATCTGAATTCTTATTTTTGTCTGATTTGAAAAGAAAAGCTAGAGACCATCATGTAGGAAAAGTAACATGTTCATGACAGCAAATGTTAACATCAGATTAAGAGGAATAATTATTCCAGAAGATGCACAACCCCTACTCCACATTACGGCATAGTATCAAGTTTCTACTTACTGTACCACTGCTTGATTAGTAGATATTTAAAATAGAAACTCTCAATATGCATGCAAAGTACTAAGATGAGAACATTCGGTTTTATTTCTTTTCTTGGTTTTCATAATGTACAACTGAGGTGTTCATTTTACTGAGACTCAAAAGAGAAAAAACAGTGGGGGGGGGGTTTTGAGACACATAAGGGAAATAATGAGAGAAACATTTGTGCCACTATCACTTCACTACGTACACATGTACATGTAATTTAAGCTCTTTAAGGAGTAGAGGCAATATTGTGTAGTGATTGAGAACACAGGCTCCAGACACACAGGTTAGACTGAAATCCGTTTCTCCCACTTCACAGCTGCCTCACACTGAGAAAATGATCTAACATCTGTAGGCTTCAAGTTTTTAATCTGTGAAGTGGATATAATAATAGGTACTAATTCAAACAGTAATGTGTCAGTTGGCATTTAGTGTTGATTTATACTTTCAATAATGACTTTCTAGGAGATGAATCCTGAAATATAAAATAACCATTTAAACATATAAGTAAAAAGGGGAAGATGTGGAGTTCTGAACACCAGTGAAAAGGTCTCTAATACCTTTATCTCCAACCTCACAAACCAATTGTCCCTCTGCAGTCTGATGATTTTCCTTCAAATTTCATAGGGTAAAGAGAAGCCATCAGAAATAAATTTCATTTTTCCACCATTAAATTTTAAAACCTTTCTACAGTAACACCCATATTCCCAAAAGACTGCTTCCACAAAAGACTGACCCCTGTTTCTATCTGTGGTCGTTCTCTCTCCATTTGTTCTCCAAAGTAAATCTCTCTAGCCCTTTCTCTCTCTCTTTTTTTTTTTTTTAAAAAAAGTATTTATTTATTTATTTTTACCTAAAAGGCAGAGTTACTGAGAGGCAGAGGCAGAAAGAGAGAGAGAGAAGTCTTCCATTTGCTGGTTCACTCCCTAGATGGCTGCTTCACTCCTCAAATAGTCACAGCAGCCAGAGCTGGGCTGATCTGAAGCTAGGAGCCAGGAGCCAAGAGCCAGGAGCTTCCTCTACATCTCCCTCATGGGTGCAGGGGCCCAAGGACTTGGGTCATCTTCTATTGCTTTCCCAGGCCGTAGCAGAGAGCTGGGTAGGAAGTGGAACAGCTGGGGCTAAAACCGGTACCCATATGGGATGCTGGCCCTGTGGGTGGCAGCTTTACCCCTCACCCTTTTTCAAGATCCATGCAATGTAAATAATTTATCTCTCCTGTATGATTAATCTCTTCCCTTCTATATATCACATCTATCATTATACAAACATGCACTACTATTATTCATATTAAAATTCAAAGAAGCAAAAATTGCTAATGTAGCCTTACCACCTGTTCCTTAGCTACTACTCACATGTAAACCTCTCAAAAATGTAGTGTTCTACAACGGAACATAACAGGAACTCCAGAAGTAAGTCCACATATCTACAGCCAACTTATCTTTGACAATTGGGCCAGAGACATTTCTTGGAGAAAAATCAGTCTCTTCAATAAATGGTGTCGGGAAAACTGGATTTCCATATGTGAAACTGTGAAACAAGACCCCCTTACCTTATATCCTTTAGAAAAAGCAACTCAAAATGAATCAAGGGTCTAAATTTAAGACCGAAACCATGAAACTACTGGAACAAAACACTACAAGACACTGGCCTAAGTAATAATTTTTTTTTTTTTTTGGTTAGACCCCAAAAGCACAGGCAATAAAATTAAAAAATAATCAAATGGGATTATATGAAACTTAGACACCAAGAAAACCACCAAGGCTAAAGAAACAACTGACAAAATGGGAGGAAATACTTGCAAACCACGCCTGTGATAAAGGATCACTATCAGAAATACAAGGATCTAGAGAATCTCAATAACAAAACAAAGCAAAACAATCTGGTTAAGATAAGGGCAAAGGATATAAACGGAATTTTTTCAAAACAAATAAAATTCCTGTGTGTGTTGTCTAATTTTGTTTTGTCAACTTGATAGGAATTATACACTATGATAGTTTTCATGACTTTGCAAGTGTTTTAAAAATTTATTTTATTTGAGTGAAGTTGAACATCCCTTTCTCTGCTTCATGTTTATAGCTTGCTTGCTTTCCTCCTGGACTGTGGCCTTTCTGCTCTTTATTTGTTGATTTTTATTTTGTGGAGCCAGTAAGATTTTGACTACAATGTGAATTAAAAATATCATTTCAAAAAACAAAATAAACAAAAAAAAAAAACCCACAGAAATGAAAATGGCCAACAACAACATGAAAATGCTGAGCCGCACCAGCCACCAGGGAAATGCATATAAACAACACAACAAGGGATCCTCGCACTCCAATTAGAATGTCATTCACAAGTCAAAAAACAACAAATGCTGCTGAAGATACTGAGGAGAAGGAACCACAGAGTGCTGCTGGTGAGAACTGAAATTAGTACCATCATCCTAGAAAAACAGTATAGAGATTCCTCAAACAAATTAAAAATAGATCTACCATATGACTCAATTATCTGACTTCTAGGAATGTATCCAAAAGAAATAAAAGTCAGCATATGAAAGAAAGCCCTTCACTCCCCTTGTTATTGCAGCCACGCTAGCAACAGCAAAGATAAAGAATGAACCTAGATGTCCATCAACGGACCAGCTCTCTATACACGATGGAATATTACTCAGTCATCAGAAAGAATGAAACCCTGACATTTGCAACAAATGAATAAAAAATGCTAAATGAAATCAGCCAGACACAGAAAGAACGATTCCAAATGTTTTCTCTCATATGTATGAGTTAATATATAAACTAAAAATTGTTGGATATTACACTATTTTGTATATTTCTAAAATGTCTCCACTTCACTTGTACCCCCTACATAACATACCTTTCTTTCCTCATTTTATGTTCTTTGTCATGAACCCTATGTTATGTGATATTAATATATCCATCCCTGCTTTTAAGAAAAAAACATTTTTTTAAAAAATATATGTATGTATGTGCAAAATATTCACACACAGCAAAATGTTAAAAAATATTGAACTTACATGTGGTCATTGCACTCTTCTTTATATTTTTCTGTATTATTTGAGATATTTCAAAATAAAAATTAAAAAGGGAAACACAAATGTGTTCTTCCCTTTTACTTCCTTGCTTCCATGTTACTGATATAAGTTACTGCCATCTGGCCTCCTAGGCCACCAGTGCACTGAAACTGTGATTTTCAAGATCACTGGTGAGTGTCAGGTTGTCCAATCCATGCCTCCCCCCAGCCCCCTGTAATCCATCTACTCCACATTTCAGCTTCCTTTAATACCACTGGCTATTATCCCTTTCTTAAAACCCTCTTACCTCCTACCTTTAGAGTCACTGTACTCTGTTTTCCTCCAACCTCAGCACCATTCACTCTTCTCTGATAACTGACCAATAATGGCAAGGTCATCTCAGAACTTGCCTTTGACAACTTAAGTAAAAATAAACAAAAGACAGAGACTTCCCAAGGAATAATGAAATTTATCTGGGAACAACAGAGCACTACAGTGGGAATGACAGTGCATTAGAATGGGAATACACATGCTATAGTAACGCAGATTCAAAGAGGTTGAGACAAGGTTAAGCATTTTTAGACAAATGGTAGAGAAACAGAGAAAGAAATAAAAGGGGAGGTCTTCCATCCACTACTTTACTCCTTGAAATGCCAGCAACAGCCAGAGCTGAACCAGGCTAAAGCCAGGAGCCTGAAACACAGCCCAGGATAATGGAGAAACAGGATAATGGAGAAAGAACTCTTTCTATTTTACTCCAACACAGTGGCAGGGACCCAAGTACCTGAGTCAGATCTGTTATATTCTCAGAATATTATGAGGAAGCTGGATAGGAAGCAGAGGTGGGACTCAATCTTGGTACTTTGACACAGAATATGGGGGTCTCTCATAGAATGGTAGATGCCATAAACAGCACTCTGGCCTCAGAATCAGCCCTTAAGGCATTCAGATCAGGCTAAAAAGCCCATGAAAGTTTCTCAAGCATGGAAAGCCAAGACACTGTGGCAAGAAAAAAATGACCTAAATGAAAGATCTCTATGAGTGAGATCCCAGCGGAAAGAACCAGCCATCAAAAAAGGAGGTACCTTTCTCTGAAGGGAGAACTTTCACTTTGATTATGGCCTTGTCTAAATAAGGTCAGAGTTTGTGAACTCAAGAGGCTTCCATAAAATGTTTTCTTAAGTTGTTATCTAATGGTTGAAATGGTTTGCTAAGTATTCATGTGATATTGCTATTGTCAGCAAGCGATCTAGGACTTGCTCCCTCATTTCTCTATTCTAAGCCCAATTTGTTCTCTCATTTCTCTATTCTCTTCAAGGTAGGAAACTAATTCTATTATGAAGGAATCTGTAGGACGCACAATTTAATCTTTAGACCTTATAAAAGAGATGGCTAACATTTTTCTGTAATAGCATAGCCAAAATAAGAACTTAAATAATAATCTCATAGCTAGATTCACATCGCCATCAGCCAAGTATACAGTAAGTAGAAAAAACCTCCCTTTCAGACCAAAGGGAAAGAAAGTTTTAAAGTGAGAATATAATTTTCCTCATGGGCATTGTCTACCTTAGAAAAACTACTACAGAACGTGCCTGTGACTATAGACTTGTAGTTCAGGCCACCGAAGATTAGAGATGGGACACGGGCACTCCCTTAACTTGCATCCTCTGGTCTGCTTTAACACAAACCAGGAGGAAAAGAAAGCTAGGTATCAGAAGCAATGGGTGGCAGGCCTATTACTGGCTGATCTGTACAGTGATCTGCCCTCAAGGAGACCCAACAGGCCAGTCCACTGCAGTGGCTTTCAATGTGGTAAGCCTGGGCTTCAGCAGAAGTCAGCTTGTGAAGAGCCCTGGCAGCTCTGCCAAGAGTTGGATCACTGGAAATGGACCTGCCCTGGAGTCGAAGGATGCCCAGGTCAGAGCCACAGACCTTATTGGCTCTAAGCTGAAAAGCCCTTCACTCAGCCCAACTTCCAAAGTGACCACTGCAGCTGAGGGGATGGTCAAGTAGGGTCAGCAACATTGCAGGCAGAACTGTAAATTTCTTGTTAGTGATGCCACCTGCCTTTACCTGGCCAGCTCTCCTCCCAGGCCAGCCAAGTAATGAAAGTCAACAGAGTGCCTTCCCCTAGGAGGTTCACACCTCCCTTAGGATATACCCCATGTGAAGAGATAGATAGGTCTGGGCCTCTGAACTTACAAGGCCTAAAGCCCACCAGATTATTATCAAGCCCCTTCTATCAGGTTCTATTTGCCTCTCAATCAGAAAACTTAATTGTAGCTTAGACAGCACCTTTCTTAGCTCCTCTAATAATGACTCTGTCCTTTGTTCTAGACCCTGTCTAGCGTACTTGGGCCTCATTCCTTTGTAATCATAACCTCTACTCTACCACCAATGGCTCTACTCCCAACCTGTGTGTACTGATGGTCCTCTTCCCCACTTAATGCTGTATAATTGTTCAAACCTGGTAAATGCCACTCTTAGGATCATTGGTTACTATCCTCACTCTGTCTTTTATGACCTTGTCTAAATATGATCAGAGTCAGCAAACTTGGAAGGCTTCCATAGCCTTGGCAACTCATGACGACAGCCTAGGGTGGTTACTGGCGCCATAAACTAGGGTGTCAATTTGTTGGGTCAACAACAGGAGCCACTGTGCACTTGCTCCTCATGTGGGATCTCTGTCCTTAATGTGCTGTACATTTTGATTTAATGCTATAACTAGTACTCAAACAGTATGTTTCACTTTGTGTTTCTATGTGGGTGCAAACTGTTGTAATCTTTATACTAAATTGATCTTCTGTATATAAAGAGAATTGAAAATGAATCTTGATGCAAATGGAAGGGGAGAGGGAGCGCGGGAGAGGGGAGGGTTGCGGGTGGGAGGGAAGTTATGGGAGGGGGAAGCCATTGTAATCCATAAGGTGTACACTGGAAATTTATATTCATTAAATAAAAGTTAAAAAAAAAAAAGAGGCTTCCATAACCTTGGAAACTCATGACAAGAGCCTTGGGTGATTACTGACATCATAAATAAGAGTGTCAGTTATTAAAACAACAACAGGAGTCACTGTGCACTCCCCATGTAGGATCTCTGCCCTTAATGTGTAGTATTATGCAAATTAATGGTAACACTAGTGCTCAATCAGTACTTTATACTCTGTGTGTCTGTGTGGGTTCAATCTGTTGCAATCTTTACTTAGTATATAGTAAGTTGATCTTCTGTATATAAAGAAAATTAAAAATGAATCTTAATAAAGAATGGAATGGGAGAGGGAGTAGGAGATGGGATGGTTTGCGGGTGTGAGGGAGGTTTTGGGGGGAAAATCACTATAAATCAGAAGTTATACTTTTGAAATTAATATTTATTAAATAAAGTAGAAAAAATATGGGTATCTCTAGGTGCAGTTTAACCTACTGTGCCTCAAAACATTCCACAGTGCCAAGTTTTTCAAGGCAAAATGAGGATTATGCCACATATTTTAAAACATGTCCTTTGGTCATAATAACTGATGGCTAGAGTGGAGTTAGTCCAAGGCTGAGTTGCTGCAAAGGTATCTTTGATTTGGTCATTTTTGCATATGCTGTGGTGACCTTTGTGTAATGCCATAGTTCAGGCAAAGTCTTTTATGGTAGTTACTGTCAGGAAACTATGCATAAGAACACTTTCTCAAACCATCCAGCTTTATTTTTCTTTTTTTAGAGTCGAAACCAGTGACTGAATCTTAATTCCTGACAATTTTCACGTCTTTCACATCTTTCACTCTGTCTATAAACATCCAAAGTCAGTTTAGCCACAAGAATCTAATTACCATACATGAATTAAGATATCCATCCCAAATCCTTATTAAGCCTCTGCCTCTGCCCTAAGCTCCAGATTTACATCCAAAAGTATATGTGAAATCTCCAGTAGGATCTCAGAGATTTCTAAACTTTGAAAATCTGAAAAAGAACCCATAATACACACTCCCATGGCAACCTGGTCTTCCAGTGTTCTCCATCAAATGATTGACACTTTAATCATCCTTGCATCTCAAACTAAGAAAAAATAACGATTGTCCTTGATCGCTCTCTTTCCTTGGATCTTATTTTCTATGCATCAGCAAGTTCTCTTGATTCTGTCACTTAAATATCTCTGTAATTCATATCAATGACACTTACCAGGAGAGAATTTTCACCATCTCAATTCAATTTTTTATGAGCTGTTTTGATGTTTCAGTTAATGATAATGGAGAAAGAACTCTTTCTATTGTACTCCAAACCCAAGAAATCCAGTAAAAACAACCCAAAAAATGCAAAGAGAAAAATATTCATTTTCAATTAAATTGTAAAGTTGAGGTATCTTGCAATTCTGGGAAATCTAAACCAGAAAAGAGGTAGGACATTAAGAACAGGCACACATAGGCTTAAGCCTTGAATAAGAAACACTTGTCAAATTCTTTCCTAAATTAGTAACAAGATCTAGAAACATTAGTAGGCCCCCCAAAAAAGTAGCAGGGATAATAAACAAGGCCCCAGGGAACAGAATGGATAACCATGCGGAGGTGCTATATATCTGATCTGCAACCCAGGCTGCTCGCGGATGGTTAAAACGAGGTCACAATAAGAGGAGAGAGAGTCAACAGTGAGCCGCAGGTCTCAGTAACAGAGCTCAATCATAAAGGCATTTTGATGTATTACAGACTGCAGGACACCGAGAGCTGAGTCGCCAAGTGTCCAGTGGCAAAATGAGTACAGGATTCATTAGAGTGTTTTTAAGATAAGAATCTAAATTTAACATACAGTGTTCCACATCACATTACCCCCACCTCTACCCAGTTGTCCAACTACATTCTTCAAATAATTATAGGCATTAAAAATCAGAACAAAAAATGTACTGTCTATAGACACTTCAAGAAAAATAGGAGATGTCTTAGTCCATTCGTGCTGCTGTAACAAAAACCCTTAGACTGAGTCACTTATAAACAACAGAAATTTATTTTCCACAGTTCTGGAGGCTTGGAAGTCTAAGATCAAGTTACCAAAAGGTTCAGCGTCTGGTGGCTCACTGCTCAACAGCTGGCGTCTTCTTGCTGTGTCCTCACGTGACAGAAGGAGCAGACAAGATTCCATGGGCCTGGTTCTTCAGGCACTACTCCCCTTCATGATGGTGCCACCATCACAACCTAGTCACCTATTGAAGCCCTCACTCTTAATACCTCTGCATTGGGAATTAAATTTCAGTGTGTGAACTTGGATGGGGGCAAATGTTGATATCACAGTAGGAATAGAGGCCGGTGAGGAAAATACCTAAGATGATTGCCAATAGATTAAGGGTTCAGGCAAATAGTTCTCAATGGCCTCAGATCAATGTCAGAGAATACTACTTGTCCATAAAAGCAGAGCTCAGCAAAGAGACCAACGGCTCACAAAAGAGGCAATAGAACAGCAGAAGATGAAAAGAGAGCTGTTTGATTTCAAGAACAAGATGAATAACAAAAAAATGCATAAAGAAAATGTGTATTAAAAACAAGTAAAAATATTTGCAGCAATATGCCTAGAGTTAACAACACTGCACTGTATAGTAGAATGTTGCTAAGAGAGTAAATCAAATGTGTTCTCCATAAAAAATTGAACAGTAAAGTAGTACTACTTAAATCATGCTCAAGTACATGTTGACAGCCTAGACAAAATTATAAAGAGAAACAGATATAAATACATAGAAATGAATATGGTGAAGATGATAGAACAGAAACTACACAAAGAGATCTATCATATGGATATGAAGTTAATACTTAAGAAATAGAATTTCTCATTAACGGAACTGAAAAAACATGCACAGATGCATGTATTTTTTGTTTCAAAATACAGAAAAAATGGAATCTGAGTATGTAGAGAACGCTGTATTCCCAGATTTTCCCCAGGAAAAATTATTTTAAAAATGATAAGCACCAAGATACAACATGGTAGTGAATGTAAGTGAAGAAAAAAATTTTGCTGAAGACAGAACTGTGTAGCCACTCAAACAATAAAAAGAAAATGTATATATAGAGAAAAAGCAGCTGCTGCATATGTCTCTGTAGCTACTCCCCATGCCAAGAGTTATGGAAAACATTTCAACAAGATTACAAGAAAATGCATGTCCCCCAATCATTTAATCTTTCATGTTTATTAACAATAGACAAGTGTTGACAAACATACAAGAACATAACACATCTATGATCCACAAAAGAATAACCAACTACTTAACGTTCTATTTAAATAAATATTAAATCAAAATACAAGGATAAAATAATGCATGAGAACAAGATTGACATCGGGTTTTTTTTCATTGTGAATGCTGAATCCAGGAAGACAAATAGTAGCTCAAAAGCTCTGAGGAGCAGCCACTCTGAAAGCAGACACTTGTGCTCAAGCTATAATGTTGTGAGGGCAAAATCTCAGCAATTTAAGAAAAATAGGAACTGAAAAAAAAATCACCTTATAATGCATTTCAGCAAAAGTCAAAGAAAGATGTGTACATTTGGGGAGTGGTTAAGAGTCTGCTGGGATGAACCAGAGCACCCGAGTTTGAGTCCTCATCCCAGCTTCCTGCTAATGCCCACTCTGGGAGACAGCAGGTGCAGGATCAAGTACTTGAGTTCCTGCCAACTACACAGGAGACTCAAACTGAATTCTTGCCCTCTGGCTTAGCCCAGCTCCAGCTTGTGCAAGCATCTGGGGAGTGAGCCAGTGGATACAGATCATTCTCTCTCTCCTCTTCTCTCTCTCTGTCTCTCCCAAACAAACGCAAAAATAAATATTAAAAGAAGCAGTTACTCATATAACAACTTGGTAAATGTTTGTTTCCTTCTTCATGCACACTGAACCCCCAGAAATAAGGTGTTATACTTCTTTGAGTTTCTGACTTCTAGTCTTTCATTGTGTGTGTGTGTGTGTGACCTCTATTGTTAAATGGGAGATGGGTTCTTTGCTAACAACCTCAGTGGGCTATTCAGAAGAGGAGGTGGCTCTATTTCAAGAAGGTGAGGACACTGTGCAGTGTCTGAGGAAGGACAAGGCTTCATCCCAGATTGTGGCAAAAACCCTCCCCCCCTTACCTGGGAGAAGAGGAGATGGAGATAGCAACTTGAGTCTCCCTGCTCAGAGCAGCTTTGGGGTGGCAGGAACTTAGATAGGGGGCAGATCCATGAACCTGTGTGGGCTACAGATTATGAACCTTGGTCTGTGCACTCCAAGGACAACACCATGGCTGAAGTTGAGAACGAGGCCTCCCTGCAGCCTCGCCTGTGCCAGCTCTTGCAGGTGGACGAGGACATTTCTAACACAGGCCATTGTGGCCAGTGCAAACAGAAGACCACATTCCTGCCCCTTAGCCTTTATTTTCCAACTGGGCAAACCCTGAAACTTCTTTGTCTATCATGAAGGAGTGATGCCTCAAATTTTACTGACATTGGAACTTGAGCCAAACAGGATATATAAGTGTTAAACTGAGATTTAATTTCATTTAGACAGACAGAAAATGTGACATATCTTGTACTGTCAGTGTCATGGGAAGATTGCAATTACTTTCTATTTGTTAGACATAATGCTCAGTAAATCAACTGATTTAATCCTCAAGAATTAAGAGGTGAGCATCAGTATCCCCACATCATAAATGAGCAAACTGAGGCTTGAGTTACTTAAAAATTTATAGACAGATTCTGGCAGTTAGAAATCTATCGGTAATTTTTGGAAAACTCGTAGTGCTAGTGAGGTGAATAAAATTCACGGTGAAGGGTCAGCAAGTGGGTTTTAGATGTTAGACCCTGCTGTTGCCCCAAATATTTAGTAAATGGGAAACATCTAAAATGTTAGTTTCCATTCTCCTTACCACTTCTCCTTTTTTTTCCTTAATGGATAAACCAAGAGAAGAGTAATAAAAATTCACATTTTTTTGTGAATAAAAACTCAACATACAGGCCGGCACCACTGCTCAATAGACTAATCCTCCGCCTTGCGGCGCCGGCACACCAGGTTCTAGTCCCAGTCGGGGCACCGATCCTGTCCCGGTTGCCCCTCTTCCAGGCCAGCTCTCTGCTGTGGCCAGGAGTGCAGTGGAGGATGGCCCAAGTGCTTGGGCCCTGCACCCCATGGGAGACCAGGAGAAGCACCTGGCTCCTGGCTTTGGATCAGCGCGGTGCGCCGGCCGCAGCGCGCCTACCGCGGCGGCCATTGGAGGGTGAACCAACGGCAAAGGAAGACCTTTCTCTCTGTCTCTCTCTCACTGTCCACTCTGCCTGTCAAAAAAAAACAAAAAACAAAAAACAAAAAACAAAAAACCTCAACATACATTTTTGCCAGAACATATACTGCAAAGGGGATTTGGGAAAAATGTCTTGGGTATGAGCTTCCAGCCATGGGAGGCACATCTTCCAGGGACTGCAGGTAATTTTCTCGTGCTGCAGAAAGAGTGCACTCAGTGGCAATAACCTGGCGTGTGCCCCGGCCTTGGCAGCTACCTAACTCCGAAGTGTTCACCTGTCTCCGCCTCACTTGCCTCATTGTGTCTGTACAGAATCACGTGAGAATCAAGTGAGACAGAACAGGTAAAGCACCCCGCAGAATGCCTACAACAGTGCAAAAGGGTTCAATAGCTCAGTAAGTGGTTTTGATGTTTATTTTAGTTTCCTTTACTCTTCTCTCACCTCAAAATGGCGCTTCCCAAAGGAAAAGAATTGAGGGATTCTTTTAAAGAATGACTAGTGCTACAAAGATTTCTTATTAATATGAGTTTTCTTATGGACCACTTATGTATTAAGTAACTCACATTTTTATTCCCATAAGAATTCTGTGTACTTCTGTTCAACTACTGTTTCTTAGGCACTGACTGGCCCTACCTAGCTTGTAGACTTGAAATAGCTAAAATTCAGGCTCTGCTCTCACGGAGAGACTTCCTGAGTATAAAGAACTCAGCTTGATCATAAATCCCTAAGCTCACCCAGGGTCTTATCTTTGTACCTCCTATGGCACTTAAACTAAGCTCACATTTAATGCAAGCTTGCTGCATGCAACAGAATGTCTCCCACAGTCCCACTTCCCTTAAGTCCAAATTTCTCCTATAGTACCACCATATGTTTGCATATGGTCTATGCAAACAAGTTTGGAATAGTTCCAGAGATCTTTGTTTTTCTTATTTATGCTTACACCATTTTTGTAAACTTAAATGTAACAATGGTGTCTCCAATAATCCTAACTCCATTCATTTCTTTTAGATTCCACAGAGTCCATCTTTGGTTGAAATGATATTAAAAAAACAAAAAGTAAGTTTAGAAACAGTAGGGGGTAGAAGACAAGGAAGATAATTATGATAAGCAAGTACCAACAACAAGTGTTTGGCAGAATTACCAGTGAAGATATAATTATTATGCATTAACAGCTGACAGCTAGCATTAGTCCAAGGAAGCTGTCTGTATTCTCAAAGCTCTTCAGACAATGTGGTATTCATTTATAAATTCCTGACAGCTCTTTAGATAAAGAGAGTATAATAATTTTGCAGCAATCCATTATCTGACGTAATGTGCTTTAACTTTAGTTTCAAAATGTTTGAAATGATTCCCCCAAGTCCTAAACTTGCTTCCATTCAAATACATGACCTATCTTTAAAGGCTCACTAAAATTACTAAAAATCAGCCCTTTCCTCCTTTGGTTCTTCTCTGTTTGGGCTATTAAACAGTGTTTCTAGATTGTTCAACTGAATCTACCCAGAATTGTTTTTGAACAATACATTCAGTGTTCAGGCAGAAACATCTACCATTACCCTGCCCAAGCCAAGGCCACAGTACCAAGAAATTCTGATTAGGAAAAGCTGATCTTCATCAGTGTTTTTCCAAGAATCCATACTGGTTTGGGAGGTTTTTCAGGATGAATCGAGTCAGCCTGGTCAAGGACAGGTTGCCAGTGGGATCCCTTCGCCAGCTGCCCATAACGAGCCTCCCTGTCCCTGTCTGCCCACAGCCTCTTCAACCCCCCCCCCCCCCCCAAACAAGCAAGCAAACAAACAAAATGCCCTCATGGATCCCAGGATGCCTGATGTTGTTTTGGGTTTTTTTCCTCCAGCTTTCTTTCTTATAAATCCTATTCTCTGATTACAGTACACCCCGGATCTCCATTACAGTGAATGAGCTATTTTGCTTGGAGCTAACTAAAATAACAGAGTTGTTAACAGTCCCAACACACGTCAGTAGTTCCACCATAAGGATAAGTTCAGTAGGATTTTCTCAAAAGCTATTAAAATCGTAATTCAGAAACATGTCATGACAAAAAGAGTGGGCTGCTGAATACTGTGGTGCAAGTTAGTAAGAGTTCATCCTTTCACTTCCTGGTTCTACTTGAACTTCTGGTTAAAAGATAACTCTACCGGCCGGCGCCGTGGCTCAACAGGCTAATCCTCCGCCTTGCGGCGCCGGCACACCGGGTTCTAGTCCCGGTCGGGGCACCGATCCTGTCCCGGTTGCCCCTCTTCCAGGCCAGCTCTCTGCTGTGGCCAGGGAGTGCAGTGGAGGATGGCCCAAGTGTTTGGGCCCTGCACCCCAGGGGAGACCAGGATAAGCACCTGGCTCCTGCCATCGGAACAGCGCGGTGCGCCGGCCGCAGCGCGCTACCGCGGCGGCCATTGGAGGGTGAACCAACGGCAAAAGGAAGACCTTTCTCTCTGTCTCTCTCTCTCACTGTCCACTCTGCCTGTCAAAAATAAAAAAAAAAAAAAAAAAAAAAAAAGATAACTCTACCAGAAAGGAAAATGAAAAAAAACCAGGAGCAAGGCAGTAGACTGAGACCATCATAAGAGGGCATCCACCAGGGAGATCTTACATCCATGTCCAGACTCTCCAGCCTACGGTTCGGCCCACTTGGCTTTATCCAACTCTGCATGACACAGGACAGGAGCCACGGGGTGCCAGCGTGGAGAGGTGGCGTGGGGCTACTTCTGGTGAGTCCTTGCAGCTGTTCATGCTGCAGACCACAGAGCCACCCAGCAGCTGTTCTCCTGGGTCCCTCACCTCACCTTTGTGAAAGCAAAATTGCACTGGACACTTATCACAATACAAAAGGAGACGATTTAAGGACATCGCAATGGGGAAGAAAGAATAAACGCAACCCCTCAGAAACAAAAGGTGGGAGGATTTATAAACACTGGAGTGAGCTAATGGAAAAGTACTGGAGGACTTCCATGGGGGAGCTTGGCAGCCTGATTAGACCTTCTCGTGTTTGCTAATTGGCTCTTAGCAGAGTTAGACTCCCACCCTCCTATAGAGGCTGGAAGACAGGGGGCCTATCTTTCTTGATGATTATATTTCCAAGGGATGGCTCCCAGGCACTTACCAGAGACATTCTTGAGATGTAGCAGATTTACATCTCAGAGGGACAGAAAAAAAGAAGTTCTATCATAAACACTCTAGGAAAAGGGAGTTGGGTGCGGGAACAGGGGCAACAGGAAGAAAGCTGTCGAAGGTTTAGGCAGATGGAGAGGTATGTCAAAACCACCTTGGTCACCCCAGGTAACAGTCCAGGTACCAGGGAGTACACCCAGGAGGGAGCACGAGCAACACTTAGAAATCTCTTGCCACTCAAGGACCTGTTCTTCCAGGCACAGTCCCACAGGTTCCACCGGGGACAGCAGGGAGGTCCCAAGGCCAGGCTTCCCATCAGCTCTATTTCTCCCTGTCCAGACCATTTACCAACTGAGGGTCACGTACCAGCAATACCTCCTAATCACATGGTTGACCTTTGATCTTTGCCTGGTTTCCAGAAGAATAACAGAATTTTAACTGGAAATCAAATTCTTACACAGAAGGAAAATGTTTTTGATCTTTTTCCTTAATAGATTGGATCAAAATGTAGTATTTTGCCTCTATTTGCTTTTTCTCCAAAACCTTCTGCTCTAATCTTCCAAAAACAGGCCCATGCCTGAGCACACACACACACACACACATACACACATCTACACACCCAGGCTTCTCCTGTCCTCCCCCTTAAAAGTGCCCACAAGCCCTCAGTTGAAGCTTCCTTCCATTTCTCCATTTTGAAATTCTACTAAGTTAAATGAGTGTATAATGAATATTTCTCATTTTTCTCAAGGGTTTTAATTTTCGGTCTCCTGCCTTTTGTTTCTAATTCATTTCTGCCACTCTGAAAAGCAATCGATACACACCTGAATGTGGTATCGGTCATATACATTGTCCACTCACAGTCTGTTCATTCAGTTAATGCTCACATGGGCACTAACAATGTGGCCCATACGTCATGCAGGTCGACAGCTGGAGTGAAATAGACCTAATTTCTTTTGAAATCAGTTTGACAAACATTCTTATAAAAGGCAGATGTATGGGGAGTAAAATAGAAAAGGAAAAAATTAAAGCCAAGGAAAAATGGATTTAAATGTGTTAAACTTAAGGATTACTATAATTGCTCTTTGGATTTAATTCTGAGCCTCCTAGAGGACAGCTAAAAACAGCAAATACACTGTCATGATAGATATTAAAGAAGGAAGCACAGCAGTTTTATTTTGGGAAACAAAGTTTTGGTATTATCTGTTTCGTTTTGAGACGATGTTTTCACCTTTTTAAAGGTTTATTTTATTTGAAAAGAAGAATGGCATAGAGGAAGGCAGAGACAGACAAAGAGATTTTTTTCCTCTACTGGTTCACTCTCCAAATGGCCACAAAGGCTGATGCTTGGCCAGACTGAAACCAGAAGCCTGGAAGTCCATCCTGGTCTCTCTACCAGGTACATGCCAGGGGCCCATATCCTTAAGCCAGCCTCTACTGCTTTCCCAGGGAGCTGGATCAGAAACACAGCAGCTGGGACTTGAACAGGTGCTCTGATTTGGGATGCCAGTGTTACAGGCAGCCACATATCTGCTATGTTACAGTGCTGGCCTCTTGAGGGCTTTTTTTGGTTTCTAAGTCCTAAAATAAGTTTTTCCCTAGAAGAGAATGCTGTTGCAAAAAATGAACATATTTTCTAAAATACAGAAGAAGTAGTAGAAATAAGTATTATTCAATTATTCCTCAAAAATGAATAACAACTCAAGCAATATATGAATGTACAAGTTGGTGGAAGTGTTTCAATAAAGGGCTAAGTGAAGATGGCCCTCATAAGTGCTCTTCTCATTTAAAAATCAGCCTAGAACAGGACCAAGTGCAGATGAATGTATCTTGCCTTCAACTACTTCCCCAAATGGAACTTATCTTAGCTGCACCAAGAGTAGATGATGCTACGTTGGGTATAGGCTTCAGTAATGTGAAGGGCACAGTGAAGCCGCTTATTGCTGCTTGCACGGAGACCTGTATATTCTGGGGGCTGACAGCAAGTGGTAGGGTTCCTATGGTTTTGCTGATTTTTTGTTTTGTTTTGTTTTAATGCTGGTGTTCTCCTACCAGGGAATATCTGTATGAAGGCACAATTCCTACATGACCAAGACTTTCTTTTGGAAAAATCATTGGCCATAATTCAGCACTTGATAAAAGAGTTCAAATGAGTTTCCACATTCCAGTCTCATGGAACATGGGAGATGATTTAACCAAGAAAGCCTTTGATGCTGGAGAGCTATGAGTGAGAACCCATGGGTGGGGTTTCAACTGCTCCCCTTTGGAACCTGCTTCTTTTTATTTTATTTTTATTTTTAGTTTTATTTATTCAAAAGAATATATATGTATATATATGTGTGTGTGTGTGTGTGTGTGTGTGTATATATATATATATATATATATATATATATATATATATATATATATGGAGAGAGAGAGAGAGAGAGAGAGACACAGACAGACAGACAGACTCAATCTGCCATCTGCTGGTTTACTCCCCAAATGGCCACGATGGCCACAGCCAGGCCAGGCCAAAGCATGAGCCAGGAGTTTCATCCTAGTCTCCCACATGGGTCTAAAAATAATGATAGTTTCCCTCTTTAATGTTCCTTGTGTTTTGCACTCTTTATTTTGCTATAAATGATTTACTTATTTATTTGAAAGGCCAAGTTACAGAGAGAGAGGGACAGATGGAGAGAGTTTTTCCACCCACTGGTTCACTCCCCAGCAATCTGCCATATCCAGGACTGGGCTAAGTCAAAACCAGGAGCCAGAGGAGCTTCCTCTGGGTCTCCCACATGGGTGCAGAGACACAAGCATTTGGGCCATCTTCCACTGCTTTCCCAGGCACATTAGCAGGGAGCTGGATTGGAAGCGGAGCAGTCCAGACTCCAACTGGCTCCCATACAGAATGCCGGCATTGCAGGTTAACTGGTGACACGACAGCTCCAGACCCTGGCACCTATTTCTATTCTCCATGGTTTCTGATCATGCATGTTGGAAATAATTAACTACAAAATGTGCTCTCTGACCAGAAAACTAGTTTCTGTGCAAGACAGAGATCTTCATTACTGAGTTTTCATATTTTGAATAATACTTACCACAGGACTTGTTGTTTGTTCTTTAAATTCATGTTTGGAATGTTGTATGATGAAACTTTGATGGTGAGACCAAGTTTGCCTTTACCTTGTCTTTACCCTTGATTGTGATAATAAACATCCCTGCCAGTACAGAGAAGTATGTGTCTCTGTATATTGGGATTGAGGGTATAAGTTCAGGTCATCAAAAAGTAGTATTGAACAATACAGTTATAAAATAAAAGAGTGAGGATAATGCTGAGGGTCACTCGTCCTTGCCCTAATTCCTGTGGTGTTACAAAAATATATGCTTTACAACATGCAACAATGATCACAAGAACATATACTAAGGCTTCAAATCTTATCTCTTTTATAGTTAATGCCAGCAGTGTGAAACTGAGTGAAAAAAAAAATCCTATTCCTATAACTTGAGCTCTTCATTTGAAATACAAAGAAATTATTTTATGGTAGAGGCCAGCATTGTGGCTTAGCAGATAAATTCAACACCTGTGATGCCAGCATCCCACATGTGCACCACTTCTCCTCGTCGCTCCACTTTCAATCCAACTCCCTGCTAATAGCCTGGGAAAGCAGCAGAGAGTGGCTCAAGTGTTTGACTCCTGACACTCATGTTGGAGACCCAGAAGAAGCTCCTGGCTCCTGACTTCGCCTTGGCTGTTGCAATCATCTGGGGGAGCTAACCAAAGGATGAAAGAGTTCTCACTGTTTCTCTGTCTTGCTTGCTCTCTCTGTAAATCTTTCAAATATGATAATCTTTTATTTTAAAAAAATTTGTTTTAAAACACAGATCACACTCAGGCAGAAGCTTATTTCATCTGATGGACTTGGGTAAAAAATCAACTGAGGAATAATGTGTGTGTGTGGGGGAACTTTAGTGTGTTATACCTCACCTCCCTCCCTACTGAACTGAATTGAATTTATGAACAATGGGACTCTCAGAAACACTTTGAAAACAGTTATTTCATCAACATGCAGTCCTGCACTTTATAGGTTTAGTTACCTAACTTGAAAAGGACAGCAAACATGTATCACCTCTGGGGAAGAACTGAAGAAAACACACCATGTAAGAGGTTGCCCCTGCAATCAAACAGGCACTGTCACTGTCATTTTTGCCAAGGCTCCCGTCACTAAAGCTGCATTTGTTTGAAATGTTGATATCCCAACTGCTATTTTTTTTGAAAGCAGTAATCACAGCATTAAGTCCATGTTCTGAGTGAGTCTGGGCTCCTACACGGTCTAAACAAGAGAAGGCCATCCATTCCCTTCCCCATGCCTCTTTCCATCACAATGAACTTTAATAAACAGGAGAGAGGGGTTTAGGAAAGCATTTGGGAACTTCCTCAGTTGTCTGATCCACAAAGTTTGTGGAATCTTACCATGAAGCAGACACTGTATGATCTGATAATAATGCAATAATAAAACAAATAAATAAGATAGTGTAATAAATAAGACAGATATGTACTGTGGCACGCACAGAGTTTAAAACCTAGTGAGGGGCTGGCACTGTGGTGCAGTGGGCTAAGCCTCCAGCTATGGCACCAGGATCCTGTATGGGCACAGGTTTATGTTCCGGATGTTTCTCTTCAATCCAGTTCTCTCCCTTACCCTGGAAATGCAGTAGAGGATGGCCCAGTGCTTGGGTCCCTGCACCCACATGGGAGACCCAGAAGAAGTTCCTGACTCCTGGCTTCAGAGTAGCCCAGTTCCAGGCACTCTGGCCATCTGGGGAGTGAATCAGCAGATGGAAGACCTTTCTCTCCGCCTCTCCCTGTCTCTGTCTGTAGCTCTACCTCTCAAATAAATAAGGCCAAGAAAAAAAAAACTGAAAGGAAAGAGCAAAACCTAAACCGAAAACCAACAGAATGGTGAGTGCTAAACACAGGAGGGTTACAAGGGCTTTGGAAATAGGAAACAGGAGACCATGGAAGGACCCCGGGAGGAAGGTGATGTTGAGGCTGATCTGACGGGGGAACAGCAGTTGTTAAATCATTTTATTCTGCAGTTCATCTTTAAGTGAAGAGATGCTAATTCAGAAACAATTTCAGTACTTGTGTTTCTCAGTGTATGCTGCCAAGCTCAGAGATACCTTGCTAAAACAATTAAGAAACATGGTCAAAGGCTTCTTTGTTGTGAGGGCTGCAAACACTTGAAACATCTGCTTTCCCTTTAATCTCAACCCCAGCTCTTGACTTTGTCTTTAAAGCCTGACTCACCATGTAATTATTGAAAACTTCTTGTATCACCTTTTTCCTACAACTTTTTTCCTTCAGAATGAAAATCGACAGGGAGAGGTTGGCATTGTGCTGGAGTGGGTAAAGCTGCCGCCTACAACATGGGTAACCCACTTGGGCACTAATTCCAGTCCCAGCTGCTCCACTTCTGATCCAGCTTCCTGCTAATGTGCCTGGGAAAGCATCGGAGGATGGCTCAGGTGCTTGGGCCCCTGCATGCACATGGGAGACCTGGAAGAGGTTCATGGCTCCTGCCTTTGGCCTGGCCCAATTAAGGAGTGAAGCAGCAGATGGAATAAACTTTCTCTTGTCTATCCCAGCCCCATAACTCTGCCTTTCAAATAAATTAATTAATTACAAAAATTTTGCCAGGGAAATTCATACCTTCATGTTACAGCATCAGTTCCTAACCCAAGAAACAATTCAGGGAACTTGGAAGAGAAAAAAAACCCACATATTTGCCAACATCTTCATCTTCCCTATCTTATAAATTTTATTTAGAAATAGAATGTAGCATTTCTCTCATTATAAATAATCAACAAACTACAGAAGTTGTTATCAGTGCTTATGATTTATCTATAGATAGAAACCAAAGACATTTTCATATCAGTGTTATTACAGTGTATAATTCAAATATTTTTTTTAACTGAAAGCAAAGTTCATTGCTTATTTCTAGCCCAAAAGAAGAGAAGGTGACAGGAAAGAAAGCCAATGCACACATACAAATATGTGTGTGTATAGATGTACATACACATATGCATATATAATAGGCACCACTAGTTAACCACAGTGGCTACTAGACCTGCCACTCGATCACTCGCCTTTCTTCTTGCAGCCACTCGTCCTACATGGCTGGCCAACTGCTTGGCACCTGCTGGTCACTCCCTCACCAGATGGTGGCAAGTGTCTTCATCTGGTGACCCAGGCATCTGCAATGATTTCTGGTACTGCGTAATACAATTGTTCATTCATCAGGACATGGACTGAGACAGAAAATCTTACTCATTGGTTCAACTTTCCCAAATTTAAATTTCTTTTAAACATAAATTTCAGCTTTCACTTACCTACGTTTTGAATTATCTTAATGAACGCACACTGCTCTAACAAAAATACCATAAATTAGGTGTCTTATAGACAACACAAAGTTCCTGCTCGGTCAGGGAGGCTGGCACATCAGTGCCTTGTGTGAGCTTGCTCTTTGGTCCACAGTGACAGCTTCTCTCTGCACCTTCAAATGATGGAAAGTGCTAGGACAGCTTTTGGGGGTCTCATTTTAGAAGGGCACAAATCCTACCCATGAGGGTGCCCTCCTGACCCAATCAATTTCCAAATGCCTCATCGTCTAATGCTGTCATGTTGGGGATTAAGTGAATTTGGGAGAGACATAAACATATAACATAAATATGCTGTCTTGTTATTTCATGTGGTATTTGAAAATTTATTAATGAGTTTCCTTTTTAATACTACTCATTTCATATGAAATCTTTGTATTTTTAAATTTTATATACTTAAAAAATTTTGACAGTTAAGAATGTTTTTCAGAAAAGGAGTTTAGAGAACACATCAAATTGCTAAGGGGAGAAAAGACATCTTGTTTTTGAGTTATGCTTTCCTGCAAATACAGTGCTATAAGGCATCCTTCTGGAACTCCCAGCTCAGAGTGTTGGCCTTGTGCTGGTAATGTGTGTATGCTTATGTAAAGAATGCAGCAATGGGGACCTCCTCTAACTCCCATGCAGCCATGTGTGCTCTGCCTCACTGATGTCATCACCAGTTTGATTCCTTTTTTCATTTTTTCTGAAGTGTAACACACAGAAATGTGCACTAATCATAAAATAATTATCCCAAAGCGATATTCCATATCACCAGCATCCATGTCAAGGAATCAAACATTGAAGTACCCAAATTCTATTTCAAGCCCATCCCAAGCACTACTCCTCCTTACTGCTCCTCCCTAAAGTTACCACTCAACTGGTTTCTACAAATTAGTTTTATGTAGTAATGAGTTCATGAAAACAGCTACAGTCACATTTATGATTGTATCCATAGTCCTCTCATTCTTGTCATAGTATAACGATTCTATTATATAAATATACAACACCTTATTTACCCATTCTAATGTGGACAAATTGTGTCCAGTGTGGACCATTACTAATGACACTTCTATGAATGTTATCACTCATGTCTTTTGAAACGTGCAAAGACTGACAATTAAGTATTATGTAAATTCTCCATGTTAGTTGATAAGTCAAATAATTTTCTAAAGAAATTATTATGACTGTAAGCACTATGTGGAAGTTTCGATAGTTCCACATCTGTGTCAATACATGGTACTTTCAATCTTCTTTTTAACTGTTGTAAGATGCAGTGTTATCTCACTAATACTTAAAGAATATTTTATATAAAAATTTTATGACTGAAATTAACAGACCTATGTTTCTGAAAAACATATTTCAATTGCAAATAACCCTCCGACATAAAACAACCCTCATTAGTGTATGGGTGCTTGTGTGAAAATTAAGACCATTTTATTGGACATTTTGTGTAAGTGAGAAAAAGTAAAGGCTAGATTCCTGAGTTTATAGCTGACTCCCAGGATGTCACACTCAGGAAGGAGGAGCAGAGAAATGAACAGGTGTTAATACGCCACCTGAGACGAGCTTGCGGAAGCACAGAAAGTGCAGCATGGCTGGAAATACAGCCCCAAGGTTAAGCATCATGGGTAAGTAAGCAAGAGGTCAGAACTGTTTTGATGCCTGCATCCCATTTCAAAATGCACTTAGGAGGGCAGAGGAAGATGGCCTGGGTGTCTGGGCTCCTGATACCCAAGTGGGTGGATGGAGTTCTTGGCTCCTGACTTTGCCTTGGCCCAGCCCTGGCCTTTATGGCCATTTGGGAAGTAAACTAGCAGACAGATTGATCCCTCTCTTTCCTTCTCCCTCCCTTTCTAACTGCCTTTCAACTGGATAGATCATAATAAAAAAACAAAGAATAAATTTGCTCTAGATTGGTAAACAAGTGGGAATTAGGGAATTAGCAACAAAAAACAGCCTAGGAAAAGGACTAAATAGACAGGTGGAGCCCCAGGTGAATGACAGTAAGGAGTGTCTGAAGTTGAGACTAGAGAGCTTAGCAAGCCCCTTATAAGTCCCTTAAGAAGTATGAACTTTATCATTTGGGTGCTACAGAAATATTTCTTGAAAGGAAATTATGCGATCAAATTTGCACCTGACAAGGAGTGCTTGAGCTGAATGCAGAGCATAATTTGCTGTTGCGGAGGGGACGGACCCCGAGGCAGGGGAGCAAATTAGGAGGCTGACACAAGACTTGGGGGGAGACATGATGCAGTTTTCAGACCTATCTATGAGTACAGCGGCACAATGGGCAACATTAAGAGATGAATTCAAGATAAAAATCAGTGAAATTGGTGCTGGAATCCAAACTCAATGGAGAACAGGGAAAATCAAAGAGCAAAGAATGATCTCTTTTTTATCTTCTGCTCTTTCAACTATCAACACCAGACCACAACCCTCAGGGACTGATGTAATGAGATAAACAAGATTCAGCCAAGAGAGATTTCAGGTACATCTGAGGTCATGGCGGGTATTTCTGGCAGCACAATGGGAGGGTTTTCTGAAACCTCATTAAGTTTATGTACATACACAGACCACTGGTCATTAACTTCACAGTGATGTCACATTGCATATTGCTGGATCTCCCATGCCACAATCTAGCATGGATAAAATGGCCCAGAGAGTGACAGACTTGAAGGTGCATTGGAGTGGGCAATGAGGTAGGCATCCGTTAGTACCTCCCCAGTGTTCCAGAAGTCAACCTGAATGAGGATATCTCAGTGGTAACTGTGGTTTTCGGACAGTTCTAAGGAAAGGTCTCCTCCTCCCACCCTTGTTAAATTTCATCTTAGCACATCTAAATCCACTGAAACTTGGGCTCAACTGCAGTAAAAGGGAATGTATCTCTTAGTTGACTGGCATATAGGTTCTGTCACCCAGTGACCTGGGAGTTTACATAAACACTATGGCAGAAGGAAGAGTTACTTTGCTGCACACTAAATTAGGGGAGTGAGACTCCCATTTCCTACAGCTAGTGACATTCTTCTCCAAAATGCTTGGCAGCTTATTTTAGAGTGGGTCAGATAGTCTCCAGGCAGGTGTGAGTTAAGGACAACAGGAAAGAAAGGGAGAGCCCTGTAAGAGAATAGAGTCCAGGGATGTTCCTGGGATTAGACTTGGTAGGAAACAAATTGAAAATGCAAAGACGTTAACACTTGTGAAAGGAGCCGCAGATCAGGCAGTTTCAAGGGTTCCTAACCATCAGGAGCAACGGCACTGCCCGCCAGCAGAAGACTCGGAGGCAAGGTCAGAGAGCGGCGTGCAGAATTCTATTGCGGGAGCTGAAAACTTGACCTTGGGACAGATGGCATTATTTTTAATTCAAGCTCTGTCACGTTCTTACTGTATGACCTTAAGTAATTTCCTTAATAAATCTAAGCCTCAGTTTCCCTCTCATTAATATGGTAGTCATAACAGCATCTACTTCATGGAACCGATTTCAGAATTAAATGAGACTGCCGATTTAAAAATGACAGTTCAGTGTCCAGGAGTATGGTACATGCTTAACCTGTTGTGAGACTATTACTTTTTCCCATTTAATCATTAATTTTAAATTTACAGAACAAAAATTGTGAGGTAGTACCATAACAAGCTCCCACATACCTTCCCCTGTTAACACGTCATAGTAATCATTTATATATTAAATGAGTCCCACCCAACTTCCCCTACTTTACTAACATCCTAACTGCTTTCATCCCTCCCACTCTGTGAGATTCTTCTTGTTAGGAGATTCAGAGGGTCCCAGCTTCCCTGATGCGGGTAAACGAATGTGCAACTGACAGACAAGAACAGCTTAAGCTTTTGGAATTGAGGAGGTCAAGAGGATAGTGTTGGGGCTGGGGCCACGGCTCACTAGGCTAATCCTCCACCTGCGGCACCGGCACCCCGGGTTCTAGTCCTGGCTGGGGCACCGGAGTCTGTCCCGGTTGCTCCTCTTCCAGTCCAGCTCTCTGCTGTGGCCCGGGAGTGCAGTAGAGGATGGCCTAGGTCCTTGGGCCCTGCACCCGCATGGGAGACCAGGAGGAAGCACCTGGCTCCTGGCTTTGGATCGGCGCAGTGCACCAGCCGCAATGTGCCAGCCTTAGCAGCCACTTGGAGGGTGAACCAACAGAAGGAATTCCTTTCTCTCTGTCTCTCTCTCTCACTGTCTAACTCTGCTTGTCAAAAAATAAAAAATAAAAAAAAAAAAGAAGGTAGTGTTGGATGGCAATCCCTGTAAATCCTGAAATCATGCAACACTGGTGTGATGTGGGGTAGACAGGAATTCCGTGAGCAGGATGTTTTATGTGCATTAGCCAACAGGGAGTGAGCAGATGCTCAGAATACTCACATGGAAGAATATGCCCAACAAGGAGCAGACCCTCATAGAGTACCAGGTTTCAGTTAAAGCAGTAATGAGGTAGGGCAGTATTCCAAAAAGCTGGGAGAAGGGGTAGTAGAATTTGCATGCTGTGGGGGCAACAACAACCTCAAAGGGCACCGAGAAAGCTTTGGAAGGAAAAGAAGCAATGGAGAGACATTGAAGGAGGCTGTAAAGCGGCATCAGCCAGCAGAGCTCTGCAGGACCTTAAGGGACCTGCACCTCCCGCCACGTGACATTAAGTCCATTAAAAGCTCTATTTATACGACTACTCTGTGCTGTCAGTGGAAAAGCCAAAATGCATTAATCAGAAACATTTGCAGTGATTACAGAAAAATTTGGAGGAAATTTCCAATGCTAATAAGTAAATCTATTTGATAACACTTGTCCACGACTCCTGTTCTACACCATTCCAATAAAACCCCAGTAACTTTCCTGATGAAATAACTGCACTGCCCTATCTCAAAATTACCAGAAATTGCCTAGGCATGTCCAGTGCAGGACAAGCACTTAATGCTTTGCTTGGCATTTTCTTCAGAAGCTATGAAGCAACGGTGGGTTTTTAGCAAACCACTCTAGATACCACACTTTGTTCAGTTTAAGCAATGTGGTGTTTAGATTGCCTACGAATATACTTCACATCTGTTGAAAGGGCCTCGTGTTATTCATGACATGGTCTCATCTCAGTGCCTCAGACATCTTTTGGGCAAACGGGAGAGACCTGCCTGTCTGAAGAGCACAGTGGCCAAAGTCAGTTTCAACCACAGCATTGCTTCAAACGCCAAGAACTCTTCTAACAGTAGGGTTCATGCTGCCAAGGCTAGACGCTGTGTGTGAAATCAAAGCAACATCCGTGATGAAGAACACAAGTGAAGGTAAAATCCTTGTGTCAGGAAAAATACATCGAAGAGTTATGGAAGGGAGCTGTGATAGGATTTGCTTTCTCTCTAAGTTCACTATTTTGCTGACTCTAGGTAAAGGACACAGAGGGACGAAATCCTGAAGCCTTAGGTAACGGAGACAAACTTCGTGAAGAAGCACGAAGCCGTGCGTGCATCTGTCTGCCAGGACAAGCAACTTCAGACGAGAGGAAACTCTCTTCAGTTCATTCAGACATTTGGAATAAATCACTGGCTGCTGGCTGGAAATAGCTTCTTGGGAAGGATTTCCTGAGGCATTAATATTATGCCCGGCAATTCAACACGGACGGATAAGGAGAACACTGTTGTGGAGTCCTGCCACAAATCCACAGCACCTGGGCGTGACGCTGGGCTCCCAGGGCCCTTCCAATCACTATTGGGAGTTGCAAGTCTACCTCAGTGAGTACCATGAACTACTGTGTTTGCAATTGGCTTAATTATTTAGCTTTTTTTTTTTTTTTTGTATTGAAAGGCAAAACAACAGAGACAGACACAGAGGGAGATACTCTATCCACTGCTTGACTCGCCCCAAATGCCTGTAATAGCAAGGCTAGGGCAGGCCAAAGCCAAGAACCCAGACCTCTCTCTGTGTCACCAACATGGATGGCAGGGCCCCAAGTATATAACCCATCATCTGCTGCCTCCCAGAATACATTAGCATAAAGTTGGATTGAAAACAGTGGAGCTGGAACATAAACCATCACTTCACTGTCGGAAACAGGTGTCGCAGGTGGCAGCTTAGCATACTGCACTGCGACGCCCACCACTGTACTGGGTTTAGAAGAGAGGAGAGATGGTCTATTATTACACAACCTTATCATTAACTTATTCTGATTCACAATAGATCCTGGAGAGTTTCCAACAAACATTTCTCTAATTCAGGTTCTAGCCTATCTTCCAATTTTTTTTTTCCAATGATCATCTGGGTATGGCTGCTCCGGAGTGGGGAGCCTTCATGCTGTTTAACCATGCATCCCATGCTGTGCTCATGTATCCCACAGGTTCGACTCTGAACCTCTCACCTGAACATTTCCTCCAAGTCTTGGGAAACACACACTTCTCAAGGAGTAGTTCTCCCTGTCTCCCCCCGACCTTACTCTCCTGCAGACATTGGCAGTGAAGTGAATCTGGTTGATCGCTGACATGCCTAAGCCACAATGGCAAAGAGGGTTCAGGGTTCCTGGAGTTTAAGGCAATCATGAGATTTTCAGATAATTACGATGCCTGCATAATGGAAAGTCATGCGAATCTCAGTCACAGAAAGATACCAGAGAAACAAAGGAAGGACCACTTTCCCGGGGGACTGGCTGAGAGAAATAGTCAGTGGAGAATCAGAACATAGACTCTGCGGAGCTGCAAGGAGAAAGGACAGACACACAACCACGACCACGTGCCACCCGTGACTCCTGCACACACACAAGCACCAGGCTGGAAGCATCATCTTCCCAGGGCAAGGCGAGAGGACCCTGCCACGGCCCCAGCCACTGGTGACTGGGACAGAGGGAGAAGCCACCGTCCTCACTGGCTTTCAGTGCAGCCTGGGAAGCTGCTGGGGGCCAGATGACTATTTTGCTTTTTGAAGAAGGGTGGGGGGCACATTGCTTCCCTTCCCTGTCCACATCAAAGGACCAGATTCAATTTCCTGAAATGGAGCCGCACCAGATCTGTTCTGACTCAGGGAGTGGACTCTCACGCTGGAGAAGGGGCAGCAGTGACTGTGGGAGCTCTGAACGTAGGCCATGGAGCCAAGCACGTGGCTGGGTTGCTGTGCGCCCGCCCAGGCTGACCGTGGAAAGTCACAGCTCCCTGCATACTGAGGAAAGATCTCACAGAGGGCTCAGGGACACACTCTGTAATGGGTGGGTGCTCTGTACAGTACGTGCACCTGGGTGGGTGGGGTGCACAGGCACCATGAGCTCACCCTAGGCTCTGAATCAGCTGATTCACCCTGGCACCCAGAAGAGCTGAGACTTGGAAGACACTAGCCAGAGCCAACATCCCTTCCCCCTACTGTCTGTAGCCGGAGGTGCTATACTACGCCCAAAGTGCGTGTCACTCTGGACTTCAGCCCCATGAAAAAACAGTGGCCAAAGCTCCCTGGCCCTACCCAGTACACACCCTTGGAACTCCAGCATCAGCCTCAAGCACTCCACCTAGCCACAGAGACATATTTCCAAGAATAAAGCCACCAATCAAAACCAAACCAAACAAACAAAAAAATCCTCCAGAGGAAAGAGTAACAAGTCATCCCCAGATGCAAAAATATCGCTGTAGAAGAACAAGACAGGAAGAAAGAAGGCAGTATGACTACCCAAAGGAAACATAATAATACACTAATACTGGACTGTGGAGAAGGGGAGATCGATGAAATGCCTTAAAAGGAATTCAAAAGAATGAGAGTAAAAGTACCCAAAAATACAGCAAAAAAGGTAAATGACATATAGAAATCAACACATGACACAGAAGAAAAATCCTGCAAAGAGACAGAGATATTGAGGAAAAACCACACAGAAGTACTAGAAATGAAGTATTCAGTAAGAAACAGTAGAAAGCTTTAACAACATGCGTGGTGAGGAAGAAACAAGAATATCTGGTGTCTTTTGAAATGTCTCTGTCAGACTCCTCCCCAACTCAAAAAAAAAAAAAAAAAAAGGAAAAAACCTAGAAAGACTGAAAACAGTGTTCAGGATCAATGGCATACCATCAAACAACCAAATATCTAAGTCTGAGGAGTTCCTGAAGACAAGGGAAAAAGGAATGGCCTAGAAAATTTCTTCAGTGAAATGACAGCAGAAAATATCCCCCGTGTCAAGAAAGATATGGACATCAAACACAGGAAGTACACAGAACCCCAAGTAGGCAATCTCAGAAAAGATCCTCATCATGACACATTGCAGTCAAACTTTCAAAAGCAAAAGGCAAACACAGAAATGCCAGATCCTCCCATCAGATTCACAGATTTCTCAGTAGAAACCCTCCAGGCCAGAAAAGAATGGAGAGATGAAATGCAAATACAAAAACAAAACAAAACAAAAACACAGAATACTTCATCTAGCAAAACTCTGATTCATAAATGAAGGTGAAATAAGTAAATTCTAATAGAAAAATTAAAAGAATTTGTCACCATCTTGACAGCTTTACAAATGGTACTTAAGGATGTTTAACACAGAGAAACAAAGAAAGACAATCAGCATCCCAAAACAACGTGAAGGTAGAAAACTTCCTATTAAGAGACAAGGGAGATTCAAAACAAACAATAGAAATATTTATATAAAAATGGCAAATCCAGGGCATTACTTATCATTAATAACCTTGAATGTACATGGAATAAATTCTCCAATTAAAATACACAGATTGATTGGGTGATAAAAAAACAAGACCTGGGGCCGGTGCTGTGGCATACTAGGTTAACCATCCCTTGTGGCACTGGCATCCCAATGGGTACCCGATTGAGTCTTGGCCACTTCACTTCTGATCCAGCTTCCTGTTGATGCTTTGGCCCCTGCACACATGTGGGAGCCCCAGAAGAAGCTCCTGGCTTCTGGTTTTGGATTGGTTCAGCTCTGGCCATTATGGCTATTTAGGGACAGAACCAGCGGATGCAAGACCTCTTTGTCTCTGTCTCTCCCTCTGTCTGTCTATAACCTTGCCTCTCAAGTAAATAAATAAATCTTAAAAAAAAAGACCCATCTATATGCTGCCTGCAATAAAAAAAAAAACACTACCACAGACTGAAAGTGAAAAGATAGAAAACATATTTCATGCAAGTGGAAATCAAAAAATGAACAGGAGTAGCTATGCCCTTATCAAAGAAAATACATGTTCAGTCACAAACTTTTAAAACAGAAAAATAAGGCCATTATGCAAAAAAAATAAAGGATCAATTCCACATAGAACATGTAACTAGAGTGAATGTATATGCACTCAATGCCAGGGCACCCAGTTTTATAAAATATAAGTTACTGGATCTAAAGGAACATAAACTCCAATACAGTAATGAGATACTTCAACACCCTACTTTGATCCATGGACAGACCAATCATACAAAAACAGTCAATGAATGAACAACAGAACTCATCTACACTATAGAACAAATGGACTAAATAGATATCTTCAGAATATTTTATCCCACAGCCGCAGAATACATTCTTTTAATCATTCTCTTGGATAGACCACATGTTAAGCCTTAAAACAAGTATCAACAAATTCAAAAACACTGAAATCATATCATGTATCTTTTCTGACCACAATGGAATGAAGCTATAAATCAACAAAATAAACTTCACAAACTGAAGAAACACATGGAGACAGCACAACATACTCTGGAATGTACAGTAGGTCACAGAAGAAATCAAAAGGGAAATTAAAAAATTCCTTAAAACAAATGAAAATGAAAACACAACATATCAAAACTTATGGGATACAGCAAAAGCAGTGTAATAAGGAAAGTTTGCATCCATAAGTGCCTATATAAAAAAATTGGAAAGCAATCAAATAAATGATCTAATAATCCATCTCAAAGACCTAGAAAAACAAGAACAAAGCAAACCCAAACTTTGTTATAGAAATAAAAATTAAAGAAATAAACAAAATAGAAACCAAAAATAGTATACAAAATATCAGTTACATGAAGAGCTTGTTTTTGAAAAACATAAACAAAATTGATAAATCATTGCCCCAAGCAAAAAAAAAAAAAGAGAGAGAGAGAGATCTAAATTAATAAAATCAGTGATGAAAAAGGAGATGTTACAACTGACCACAGAAACACAAAGAATAATTAGTAATTATTACAAGCAGCTAAAACTGGAAAATCTAGAAGAAATGGATAGATTTCTGGACACACATAATTTACCAAAATTGAGGCACAAAGATAGAAAACTGGAAAATACCAATATCCGAGACTGAAATTGAATCAGTAATAAAGCGCCTCCCAACAAAAGAAAGCCCAGGAGTGGAGGGTTTCACTGCTGAATTCTACCAAACTTTTAAAGAAGAACTAATCCCAATTATTAAGCTACTCAAAACAACTGAAAGGGACTCTTTCCAATCTCATTCTATGAAGCCAGCGTTACCTTAATTCCAAAACCAGAAGACACAACCAAAAAAGAGAACTAGACCAATATCCCTGATATTAGGGATGAACATAAATGCAAAAATCCTCAGCAAAATACTTGCAAATATAATCCAACAACACATCAAAATTAACCTATCTGGATCAAGTGGGATTTATCCCAGGGATTCAGGGAGGGCATATGCAAATCAATAAACTTGATATATCAATCAACATGAAGGATAAAAATCATATGATTATCTCATCAGATACAGGAAAGCGTTTGAAAAAATATAAAATCCTTTTATGATTATTTAAAACTTATTTTCAAGTGTTTTTTTAAAGAATAGAAGTTACATACTTCAATACAATCAAGGCAACATAAGGCAAACCCACAGCTGACATCATGTAGAAAGTGAAGACCTGGAGGAATTTCCACTAAGATCCAGAAACTAGGTAGAGACGTCCATTCTCACCATTATTATTTTATACAGTTCAGGAAGTTTTAGCCAGAGTCATTAGGTAAGAAAGACAAATCAACAGGATACAAATTGGAAAAGAAGAATTAAAATGATCAGTGTTTGCAGATGATTCAGTCCATTACATAGAGGAACCAAAAGACTCCACTAAGACACTAATGGAACTCAAGAAAATTCAACAAAGTGCCAGGACAAAAACCAATGCACAAAAATCAATTGCATTAATATATATCAACAATGTCTGGCTGATGAAGAACAAGATCAGCACCATTCACAATAGTTATCCAAAAATCTAAATATCTTGGAATAAATTTAACCATTGATGCGAAAGAACTCTACTATAAAAATTGTAAAACATTAATGAGGGGAACAGAAGACAGCAAAACCAACAAAAAAATTTGTAGATTGGAATGAATTCCAAGTTCATTAGACTGTCCATACTACCCAAAACAATTTACAGATTCAATATGATCCCAGTCAGAATACCAAGGGCATTCTTCACAGATCTAGAAAAAAAGTCTTGAAATTCATATGGAAACACAAAACATCCCAAATAACCAAAGCAATCTTAAAGACTATACACTATTGTGGATGAGGGCAAGAGGGTCTTCTGGAAGTGGGCTTGTTTCTCCATGAAAAATGTCTGTGTTCCATGCACACCTACCAGAACTTCCTCTCAAAGCACACTGGTGCCTGGAGGAGTTTTTCTCCCAGGACTCCTTCATAGTCTTCCAAACACAAACATGTCATTTAATTACATCAGCACCTTAAATAATGTTTAGATCCCAACCAATGAGATACAACTGAACTTTAGCAAAGCTCTGTATGGGCCAGACCAAAAGGCAAGTTGCCTTACCTTCCTCATCCCACTGTAACTGGTAGCACCCACTCCCCAAAACCAACAATTAAAGCTACCATCCTCCGCTCATTTGTAAAGGTTTTCCTGAACTCAAACCATGGGACCGTCTTATTTCTTTAACTCAGCATAGAATTACTCACATTTACCATGTGCACTTAAGGATTTTAAAATATGACTGCATCATGAGTTCTTAGCTCACCATCTAGCAAATGCTCTGAAAAATTATATAGCATTACAATTCTGTTGAATACTTCTTATCTTTTGCACAATCCATGTCCATTTATGGGGCTAGGAGGTCTTTCTCCTCATGTTTGAACTCATTTCTCTTTTTTTTAAGATTTATTTATTTTTATTTGAAAGAGTTACAGAGAGGTAGAGGTAGAGACACAGAGAGAGGTCTTCCATCCGCTGATTCACTCCCCAGATGGCTGCAATGGCCGGAGCTGCACCGATCCGAAGCCAGGAACTAGGAGCTTCCTCCAGGTCTCCCACACAGGTGCAGGGGCCCAAAGGCTTGGGCCATCTTCTACTGCTTTCCCAGGCCATAGCAGAGAGCTGGATCGGAAGAGCAGCAGCCGAGACTAGAATTGGCGCCCATATGGGATGCGGGCACTTCAGGCTAGGGCTTTAACCTGCTGCACCACAGCCCCTGAACTCATTTCTTAACCCCATTTCCATTGCTCACTTCTGGACTGGGAACATGAAAATCTTCCACATTTTCCTCATTATTGTAGCTGCATCTTCATGCTAGTCCATAGATAACATATTCGGAAAGTAGCTACACACCTCTCCTCAATCTGCTGATAATAAATGGGTGAACTGCCTAGGAGCGGCTTCGGTTAACACAAATGAGATTATTATCTTGACTAGTCTGTGAAAATTTGAGCACATTCTCTCAGATGTATGTCTAATTATCTCACAGCCGCAATGTCCTCTGAAAATAATTCTAGTTCAACATATGCTCAAGATACAGATTGATCCCTGACTTAAAGAAAATGATGCTAAATCCAATACTGCTTAGCACAACTCTTCATGAAATTTCTGGGCCATAATTCTAAGCCAAAGATGCATAACAGCGGTTGGTGTAGTAATGCAACTACTGGGGTACACCGTGGCTTGCAGTGCTGGCATACCATGTTGAAGTGCCTGTTGAGTCATGGCTGCTCTGCGTCAGATCCAACTCCCCACTAACGCATCCAGAAAACAGAGGAAGATGGCCCAATTATTTGGGCCCCTACCACTCATGGGAGAGACCCTGATGGAGTTTTTGGCTCATGGTTTGGCCTGGCCTAGTATAATCTCAGCCATTGCAGCCATTTGGAGCATAACGCAGCATATGGAAGACAGGTGGATCTCTGTTTCTGCCTCTCTTTCTCTCCCTCCCCCCCTTATCCATCACTCTGCCTTCCAAATGAATGAATGAATGAATGATGGAGTGAACCAGCGGATGGAAGACCTGTCTCTCTGCCTTTCCTTCTCTAACTTTGCCTTTCAAATAGTCTTTAAAAAAATACATGTGAGTATTGTCATAATTAGAAAAAAGGAAAAAAGATGGCTGACAATTTTATAAGGTTTAATCTAATACCGCAGTGCCCTTAAACACTGTCTTTAGGCCCAAGTTCACCCCAAATGCTCCTAGCACTTTTGCAATCTTTTCAACATTGAACGATGATTCTTCCAGGCAGGTACCTGCAGAACTCCATTAAATGTGTATCCTTCTTACATTGATTGCAAAAATGAGCTCTTACTCTGAGGGAGCCCTGTGAACACACTCAGGAAAACTTATCTCCCTAGCTCTCAGAAAACCCCAGAAGTTTCTCAATCCCCAATTGTCCTATGGGATGGCAATATTTTAACCTTCCCCTCTGATACCTACACTGTCCAGTTTTGCATCGTTATTACAGAAAACTGAGTGGGTAATTCATAAAGAAGTGAAATAGAATTTCCAACAGTTCCGGAAGCGTGGAAGGCCAACATCACTGTTGCAGTATCTGGTGAGGGCTTTCCTGCGGTAGCATCCCGTGGCAGCAGGCAGAAGGGCAAAAGAGTATGGGAGAATTAGACAAAAGGGGTCCAACTTGTCACTTTTATCAGGAAGAAATTCTCACAGTACCAGCATTAATCCATTCATCAGGGCAGAGCTCACACTCAGTCATCTCTTTAAAGTGTCACCGCTCAAGACCCTTGCACTGGGGAGCACGTACCCAGCCCAAATTTTGGATCACACAGTCAAACCATAATGACAACTATGACCCGAGTTCTGGCGAGTAGTTTAATTTAGTCTACTCAGTTCTGCTGAACTTCGTTGTTTGCTTGTTTGGAGTTTGGGATCTGGGTGTTTTTTGAGGGGGTAGGGAGGGGTTTTTTTTTTTCTGTTTTTGTTTTGGCAGTTCTTAGTAGCCTCAGCTTTTTCTGCTTTTATTCTAACTGTAAAGGAAAATGTGGGAAGGCCCTTCTGCCTGTGGTCTATTGACAAAACTTGGCTGTACTTGGCTTCTAACCACATTGACTGATCTTTATTCACTTCTCTGTACAAGTTCCATCTGCCATTTTTTAAAATAATTTTCAGTGCTTTTTAGAAAAATCTTTGTAATTTTTATCATTTGTTATCTTACTTGGCTGGATAGTAAAGATATTGGCAAACATTTTCTAAAATCCTAAGCACTTTTTTAACTTCTGCCAAATAGATGGTTGAGAGAAAGAGTACACTACCATTGTTATACTTTGTATTTTCATGATTATGACCAACAACAACAACAATAATTCATATGTTTACTGGCCAGTAGGTTTATTTTCCTGTAAATAATTGTTCACAGCCTTTGCCCATATTTCTATTTAGATGTCATGGTTCTTATTTTGAAGCACCAAATAAATTATTGGCTATGGTGTAAAAAAAAAACTAACAGACATATACTGATTGTCAGTATATAAATGGCCACAGGCACTCCGGAAAGCAATTCCAATATACCTTCTAACTTAAACAGGAGTTCATGCCACCAACCAGCAGTTCCATTTTTGAAAATTCTGCCCCCATGTTCTTAAGGCATTATCTAAAAGCATTTCAAGAGTCTTTGGATAGTAAAACTTTGGAAATTAACTATAAATGAACTGTAATACAGCTTAGCTGAATTATTTATTCAACATATGAATGCAAAAATTAACATGTAAGGGTGGACATTTCAAATAGCAATTAAAACATCATTTGAGATAACTGCACCCCATCCCTGAGTGCCTGGGTTTGAGTCCTCCCTCCACTTCTGATCCACGTTCCTGCAAGTGTGCAATCACTAAGGCATCGGGTAATTGTTCAAGTGGTTGGGTCCCTGCCACCCACGTGGGAGACCTGAATTTACTTTTGGGTTCCTAAATTTTGGTCTGGTCCAGACTTAACCTGTTATGGGCATTTGTGGAGTTAATCTTATGCCTAATCTGTCTCCCTGTCTCTATCTGCCTGGGTTTTAGTCCTGGTCAGGGTGCCGGATCTGCCCTGGTTGCCCCTCTTCCAGGCCAGCTCTCTGCTGTGGCCCAGGAGTGCAGTGAAGGATGGCCCAAGTGCTTGGGCCCTGCACCCCATGGGAGACCAGGAGAAGCGCCTGGCTCCTGGCTTCGGATCAGCGAGGTGCGCCGGCCACAGCAGCCATTGGGGGGTGAACCAATGGAAAAGTTAGACCTTTCTCTCTGTCTCTCTCACTGTCCAGTCTGCCTGTCAAATAAATAAATAAATAAATAAATAAATAAATAAATATATACACACACACACACATGAAGGAGGGAAGGAGGAAGGGAGTAGAATTATATTCTTAAAACTGGATCTGTGAACTACATTGAATCTGTCCTCTTTGTGTTAATATCACAGTAACTTGAAAAAAATAAAGTTAATGCACTTGGGAAAATAGAGAAAGATGGCCCAAGTGCCTGGATCCCTGCAACCATGTGGAAGAACTGGATAGATTCCAGGATCTTGGCTTCAGTCTGGCCCAACTCTGGCTACTGGAGCCATTTGGGGAGTGAAACAGTGGATAGAAGATCTCTCTCTCTCTCTCTCTCCTTCCCCTATTCCCCTCCCACCACGTAGCTCTGCCTCTCAAATAAATAAAGAAATCTTTGTATAAAAATATTTATTTATTTATTTGAAAGGCAGAGTTACAGAGAGGCAGAGGCAGAGAAAGAAAGAGACAGAGACAGAGAGACAGACAGACAGACAGAGAGAGAGAGAAGAGAGGTCTTTCATCTGCTGGTTCACTTCCCAATTGGCCGCAACCACTGGAGCTGTGCTGATCCGAAGCCAGGAGCCAGGAGCTTCTTCCAGGTCTCCCACACGGGTGCAGGGGCCCAAGGACTTGGGCCATCTTTTACTGCTTTCCGAGGTCATAGCAGAGAGCTGGATTGGAAGTGGAGTGGCTGGGTTTTGAACCAGTGCCCATATGGGACGCTAGCCCTGCAGGCAGCAGTTTTACCCACTATGTCACAGCATTGGCCCCAATATATAAATTTTTAAAAAAGCTTAATGTTTTGACAACAAATTTAACTCTCTTGTTCTTCGTGTCTTCTTTAATAAGATTTGTGCTATCACAAGTCATAAATACAGTAATATGTCTTCTATTAGTATTTTTATCATTTAGGTTTCTGATATAAGGTTTATATCAAAATAGGATTTATTTTTGTGAATTGCATATAAATGAATATAATCTTATTCCTTTCCTAATAAATAACCAATTTCATCAGAACTATTTATTGAATAATTTGTTTTCTTCACTGATTTGAAATGCCAACAAATGGGCCTCCAATATTCCTGACATTTTATCTCATCACCCTAAGCTAGGGAATTCATAGAAACAAAATTAACTTCTCAAGAAAGCAGAAAAGAATTGGCTAAAATTCAAAAGCCATTCACGTAGAAAACAATCTTAAATGTTATTAGAATAACCTCTCACTCCATATCATTCGTAGCAGTCCCAATTTTCCAATTAAACTCAAACTTATATAATAATTTTAATTATGGTCTATTCCTTGGGATTTGCCAGTTATATAAACATTGCATAGTAGACCTGATCATGAGAGACGTAAGAGCCAATAAAACTGGAGTATATATTAAAAATGGAAGTAAAATAAGGGAGAATAATTAAGAAGAGGCTATTATATTTATTCTACAGCTGAGAAAAACTGAAATAAAGGAAGTCATGTAATTTTCCTGAAGCCATGTATCAAGAAAGTGGCAGAACATGAATTCAGACATAAGCTGTTAGAGTCCAGATTCTGTGTACCTCGCCAGTACCCAAAGTGACTTCCAACTGGAATGAGATTAATCATTCATGAATTCAGAACAGTGCTTAAAATGTGCCTATAGTGTTTACTCAAGCCATGTGTTTACCAACATTTCCCTACTTAGCACTACAAGAGCCATCAGGCAATTTTTGCATGACTACATTTTTGAAATGTCACAGAATTTTGTTGCCAAGAATTAAGACTGTGCTGAGATGTAACAGAATAATCCTTTCTTGATAATGCATGCTTATACACCACCCCAAATTATTCTAAGACCTAGACTACAGAATAACACAGTAATTGTAGAAATTTATTTCATTTTCATTATCAAAGAGATGCTCCATTGACAATAGTAGCATGATTATAAAGTAATATTTTATATGATGGTTAGCACATACCTAAGACTTAGGAAAAGTAACCCTACTCTGTTTTTTGACAACTGAGGTTCTCACACTACCCATTAGAAACTACATATGAAGTAGTTGCAATAGTGCTTATGAAATTCTTGGCAATCAGGATATCAAATATTTATCAAATATAAAAATCACTCTAAAATGTAATCATTGTATATACTGTTATATGTCACTCTAAAATACAACATAGCACATCCTGCTTTTAAAAATGGAAACTGGAAAAGAAAATCATGAAAATGAAAAGCATTAGTCTTTACTGAGCCATGCTTAGTTTGGGAGTAGTTTCAAGGTTCTATAATATCTACAGTGAAATAGAACAGTAGCAACAACAATGGTGGATAATCACATTATGTGTGATTTGACAGAAGAAAAGATAAAAATTTCATTCAACTGTAAAGTCCAAAAAGGCAAAAAAAAAAAAAAAATGCAGCTGAAGCAAATTCCAGAGAAATAGTTTCAGCATCATTTATTGTCTCTTGTAACAGGATTATAGGAAAATTTAAAATAAAATCAGTAGAAGTAGGCTGATTGGGTTCTGGAAGAACTAAAGTGTGTTTGTGATATAAGAAGCCATTTTAGTGTGTCAAGTAAATCCATAGATTTACACAGATCAAAATCAGCCTACACACTCTGTCCTAGGCAGACAGCAGTGACTACTCATAAAGGAGTCCTGAGGTGTCAACCAGACAACTGCTTTCTATACCACGTTGAGCACCATGGTGACCTGAACTATCTTCCTTGACAGAAAAACATATTGTGAAATATACAAAACTTCAAATAATTTGACAACCTAGGGAAAACGGGAGTACTCTGAGTGGTGAGAGCAACCAACACAGCCTCAACTGTGTTGACCACGCTTCATACAAAAATTCTGTCGGTTTTCAGGAAAAATATAGACATCAGTATCCCCACTACTGGAGTGCTCAGAAGCTGAAACGACCTACTTAAGGTCACTCAACGAGTTGGAAGCAGAAACAGATAAATGGTGTCGGCTGGCACCATTCTGAAAAGGAAAAGCCAAAAATGTCATTCGGAGTTCCTTAAATCTGAGGGCTGTAAAACTGAATGAAATCATCAAGTGCCTGACTCTGAAAAAGGCAATATATGTTTTATAATATATCGAAATTTATCTTTTGGCTTTTTAACCTCAGGAATATGGCCTTAATTTAGGTTGGAAAGGATTTCTGAAAGCAGCAGCAACAATTTTCCACCTGGGCAACTAAATATGACAGGGAGTCCCCATTCATCTTAGTCCAGGTTTCCTTCGTAAGTAGATATGAAAGAGCTGAATGAACAGTAAAACCAAGTCTGCCACACTCAGTCAATCCCCACAGGGCCTTGAGGATAGGTTAAAATAACGCTCTGTCCAAACTCATCTGGTGCATTAGGCAACAGGAAATAATTAAATAGCAAAAGCTCCAGGAGGCTAACAGCCCATCATGAACAGAGCTGAAGAGGCTGAGGGGAAGATATTTGAGAGTGGAGACAAGAATGAGCATCCAAGTAAATGACTCTGGGGGAGAATCCTTCAGACCTCTCTCTCAGCTCAGCAGTGATTTCTCCTCTGCCAAAGACCAGACCAGGTGCGCTGATCCCGTCTGAAAGCACAGAGGGGAGCAGAGGGCACGGCCACAGCACTGCACAATCTGAGCGAGAACAAACAGAAGCGGGTAGATTTGTGGACATGAACTTGATCACCGTTCTATGCTCAGCCACCACGTTTTTCGGAATTACAGGCATAAAGGGAAGGAAATCTTCCAGGGATCGCATCAGCCCTGATGAGAGTGACCGACTGTGACAAATACGGATTTAAGGAGCACAACGATGAACGCAATGCCAGCACCGTGCTACTGGTGCCACTCGTTACCCTCCGGCCAGAGCTGGTAAATCCGGAGGAGGGGACAGTGGAAATAAAGCTCAGTGATTCTGCGTCTTTTCTCCCAAGAATCTGGAACTTACAAAGGCGTGGGGCCTCATGGTGAGTCAAGGCCCTTCCTGAACACTAGTCCTGAACTCCCAGATCCATCCTTTATCCTAGCCTCTCAGGAGCGTTATTGCCTAGCTGTTTGTATGTAGCTACCGCCAATAACTCCATTTTCTGCTCCAGTTACCCAGCATCATTTTCCTTCCGTTGGCTGCAATAAAATGAACCTTGCCTAATATATCTGTCCAGTATAAAATATCACAGAATGACACACGATATGAATGGATAGGAATGAGCAATGATGCTAAACAAAATGCACCCCTCCAACAAGGTCCCAAGTGGAACTAGGGAATGGACAAGCATGGCTTAGTGAATGTCACTCTATAGCAGCATATAAAGTTTACAAAAGTAAATGAGTATAATCTATAAATTTATTAAAGTATATAAATGCTTATTCATCAAAAAGGAGTAAAATAAAAACAACTTTCAATTTTTTTTTTTTGACAGGTAGACATGTAGACAGTGAGAGAGAGACAGAGAGAAAGGTCTTCCTTCCATTGGTTCACCTCCCAAATGGCCACTACGGCCGGCACTATGCCGACCTGAAGCCAGGAGCCAGGTGCTTCTTCCTGGTCTCCCATGTGGGTACAGGTGCCCAAGCATCTGGGCCATCCTCCACTGCCCTCCCAGGCCACAGCAGAGAACTGGACTGGAAGAGGAGCAACCGGGACTAGAACCCGGTGCCTATATGGGATGCCAGTGCTGCTGTAGGAGGAAGATTAACCTAGTGAGCCACAGTGCTGGCCCCTCAAATTTCTCTTGGTTTGAACAAGTAAAACTTGAGTAATAAACAAAACATATCTTTATTTTGATAGAGTTAAATAATTATATATCTTTTCTAATTCTTTTCTGGTCTCATCAATGTTATGAAAATCACCACGTACTAAGGTTTTATTATAATGAAACATAATTAACTTCCAATGAACAATAAGTACAGTTCAAAAATGTCAATAATTCAGAATGAGTGTTAAGCAAACTTAGGGTTCAAGACAATTATGTTTAATTAGGTTACAGAGTTGAAACAACGAAGTGGTGAGGCTCTATAGCTCACCTGCAGTTATATGGGAAAGGTCACTTAAAAATAATATAACAAAGATTCAATAAAAAAGCCCCAAGTTTCTTAAATATTAATTTTTACGTTTCAATTTCACCGCGCTAATACTGTGTTTTCAATAGATTCCAAGAATAGGATTCCACTTTTATCCATATATTACAGAGAAAACACAGATGGGACATTTTGGTACACTTGTGTACCAAAAGATGACATGGCTATTATTTATGACATTTTAACAAATTAGAAATTTACTAAATTATATAACAATATGTAAGGATTTTTCAGTTTTCCATACCAATTTTACATTAGATAACAATAAATAAATCATGAATTGAAGTATTGTCCTCAATATAAGGCAAGGAATTTGGCACGTCAGTTGTCTACTGTTCTTATCCAACAGAGTTCACAGCTGGGGTTCATATTTTACTTTCTGGTTCTAAAATTCTGTTTTTTTCCATTATGTTACATACAGTGTTAACCACTGCTAAAAACATTGTTTAAAGCATCCTTTGGAAATTTCCTTTAGAATCAATTTATGGACCACAAACAAAAGCTAACTCATAACAATCTAAAACCAGAGGTTTTAGATTTTTGTGACAAGTAACTGCTTTTCATTTCCAAAAAGCTGAGATTGTAAAGATGGGTACACTCTTAATAAGAGAAAAATTCCACAGTTGAGGCAAAAAGTAGCTTTTCATTTAGTCATTCAGTCGTTAATTCAATGAGTTTTCTGTTTTGGTTTTTCCTAAGTACACAACACTACATATAATGATGAGAATTTAGCAATGAACAAGCCAAAGTTATCTCACTGATACACTGCATGCAGGAACAGATAGGGACAAACACAAGCAATCAAAAATAAAGGATAGCAAGTAATCTGATATGGATAATATTGTTTCTAGAAGATAACACTGTAGATGCTTTCAAACTACGGCAGAGAAGTACTGCACCATCTTCCAAGTTATACAAGGTTCAACAACAGACAGGCCTAGGTCATAGACCTGGAAATTGTACTCTTCGCATTTCCTGATTCTTTCCTGGGTGACTTTGTTGAAGTAGCTTAATTTTACAGAGCCTCAGTGTCTTCTCCTCCAAAGGTTGACCAGGTGGCAAATGCATTCAGAGGACTCTACAAAATTCCCTCTGTGAGTAGAGAGGAGAAAAACAGTGAGGATGAAGCTGCCTGACCCTCCAGCCATCCTAGAGTGTCACTGCTGAGCCAACAGCCATTGGGAGTTAGAGCTGTGTCCTTTCTCCCAGGCAGGTGATGTGACGTGTTACAGAGGAATGAGGAAAAGAAAAGGGGGAAACACTGGCTGGTCAGAGACCATTCTGGAATGGTCAGAGACCATTCTGGAAATCTGGCAACTGCTGGGTGGTGAAGGAAGCAAGTGACCCGAGGAGAAAGCTGTCAGTCTAATTAGCTGTCACCCTGTTAATATTCATCTCCGAGAGGTCTTAAGTAAAGGTTGGGTCTTGTGCTTAATTACATTTGTTGGCTGGATTCTGGTTCTTGGAAAGTCACACTAGGCAGAAACTGTACCACTTGGGACTTACAATTTATTTGGATTACATGGGTTGCTGATGCAATAAAATGCTTGGCATAGTGCCTTTGCTAGAGTAAGCACCCAAAATTCATATCTTATTGTCATTCATCATCATGAACTCTAAATTGGCAAACTGTAGAAATTCCTATTTTATTTTCATCTCTGGTCTAAATACAATGTTAATTTGAGGAAAACTGCAAATGAGACATGGCAAAGGAAACATCAAAACCCTTTAACACTAGATACATTTAAGAGAAAGAGAGGACAAAGGAAATATCTGCACAACTTTGAAGAAAAACTGCAACACCTAAACATCAAAAGAGCTCTTTGCTTTCTACAGCTAGGGCAAAAAGAAAAATTCAGTGTATTATAACATGGACCCAATTGTCTAGTAAAGCAAAATAAATTTTGAGGAGAGTAAAACGTAGACACATCTTCCTGGCTCTGAGTTCTGAAAGAAATTTGTCTCAAGCCCCTCTTTATACCAGAAAGACTAAACAACAGAATACATACTATCTTTCACAGAAGTTCTACACACATACAAGTGTACAAATTCCTCACAACTAGCTGTTGATTTGAAAGGTGAGAACTGAATAGTTTTCCTGCAAAGGCAATTCTACTGGAACATAACTTTCTGGTGATTTACCTTATCACTAAGATGCAACTTGGGAGTAATTTGGCCAATGAGCCTGCACTAGACATTAGTAAGAATCTCTAGGGATAAAACCCAAGATTATATATTTGTAAAGTTCCCAAGTGACTCTAAATAGCAAATTGCACCAGGGAGTCGGCTAGTTGCTCCCCCCAGATCCATTTCTTTTTTTTTTTCCTTCTAGAAAGAAAGCTCTTGATTTCTGAGGCACACCTGGATGCTAGAATAAGCACTAAATCTCTCACCTCCTATTCTGCTGGGTGTTGCTATGTGACCAAGTATTATGTGATGTACTATAATAAACAGTGGTGCTTACTCCTCTGGACTTGTTCTTAAAGAGAAGCCCTTTCACTTCTAGATACCTCCTGACAAATGCTTTGAAGCCTGGCGCTCCATCATGTATCATGAGGACAGGAACCACAAGCAGAGAAAACAAAGGGAGAATAATGTATGGAGCTTGGCTTTTGGATGAGATCATCCAGATTCCCATGGTTATTCCTAGGATGGAAAAGCGGGATCATTTTCTACATCATGAACATGCTTCTCCACTGGTCTACCACAGCACATAGGACAGGTTTTTTTTTGTAGTCTATATCAAAGATTGGAAAGAGTTAGGATTTATCCCTGATTTTGTCTTTCACATACATGAGTATCCTCTACAAAAATGTTCTGTCTATTTGCACTCTTGTGGTGTATTTTTATGAATGTTGTGAAAGTGTATTCAAAGGTTCATACTAAAGTTAAGATGAGGTGACTTGACCCCATACTATTTATTTCTCTTGAACCAAATTGAATTGAAAAACAAAATGCAATAAATGCCAAGAGAAATTTTAAAGCATATCTCAGTAGTTTATTATTCAGTAGAGAGTAGATTAAAATTTCTCTTTCCACCTTATCTCATGGTTTATTTAAAGTGCCCTTCCTATAATTTAAATAGAAACCATTGGAGTAGGCATTTAGCCTAGCAGTTAAGAGGTTAGCATCCCATATCAGAGTGACTGCATTCAGTTCCAGGTTCTGGCTACTGACTCCAATTTCTTGCCATTGCAGACCTTGGGAGGCTGTGGTGACAGCACAAGTCAGTGGGTTACTGCCTCCCACATAGGAAACCTGGATTGCCTTCCAGGCTCCTGGATCCAGTCTCAGCCCGGCCCCGGCCATTCCAAGTATTTGGGGAAAGACTCAGTGGATGGGATGTCTCATTCTCTCTCTCCTTCCCTTGCTCCCCTCCCTCCCGCAAAGAAACTGAATAAAGTCAACACTTGTGGAATATGTATAAAATGAAATGGAAAATCCTACTCACCAGCATAGGAAACCTGACTATTTTCCATCCAACAACATTGCCTTCATCTGGGAAGTGGGTGGAGCTAACAAAACAACATGATGCCTCCAAATGTGGCCATTTTTTTCCCAAGCAGTAATTTGTATTACTGACATGCAGAGTGGGAAAATTTAGGTTATTCTTAAATATCCTTCAAGTCTTGAGAAAAATTATAATCTTGCTACTTTCTGGTATTTGTATTAATAAAAGAGACACTCCATGTAAGAAATGAAACGTTGTTATCGGATGTCACCACTGTCAATTGTTTTAGGTATGTATGACAGAAAACAGGCAGCAGTCGACCGATGAGGGATTTAAGTTGGGTGACCTCATGGCCTTCCTAACACTCGAGATTCTATGGTTTATCTGAATGTATAAATTCTCATATAGTTTTTGTGAACCAAAGAAAAGAAACAAAAGTGGTTTCTGATGCCACACCTGCCACCATTCAGCTAATCCCGCACGTGGGGAGAACCAGCAGTTGCTAAGCTTCTGGGCAAGTTTTCACAAGGCAGAAAGTGAATACACGTGTAGGCTTGTGTGCAGTTCCCACATGTGGAAAAAAAGAAAGCAAACTGGCCTCTCCAGCCAGTGGGAGACCAGGAAGACAGCACACAACATCAAACACAGGAAGACATCCGACATTCACCATGAAATCCAAGTTAGTGTCCACCCAGCATCACCTGTGGTCAGATGTCCTCTAACACAGAACTCCCGAACATGTTAGAAATTGCTTTTTTCCTGAACTTGTGCAGAAATAATATCATCCTAGATATCAAAGATTTAGCTTACGTATCTGAGGAAAGTACAGTCACTCCCTCTCAGGGGTCTTTCCTTCCTCTTGTACACTGAAATTTTACCTTTACTTACGGACTCTCAAATGCCTCCTGTAACTTTTGTTTGTTTCACTTTGTTTTTGGGGATTTGGTTTGGTTTGTTTGCTTTCATTCGGGCAGCCCAAGTTTCTCTTCAGAGTTAGAAACCAAAGAATCTATGTTCTGAATGCCTATTAAATGCTTAAGCAGCTGACAAGTCTTGGAGAGGGGTGAAATAGAAAAGAGGGCCCAGTTCCAGGGAATCTGACAAAAATTGCCTCCATCCAAAATAAGGACAAAATAGGAAATGTGTCTAAAATGGACTCTGGAGTTTCGGGAAGTATAGAGAGAAATGCAGTATTACTCATTTAACAGTTACTCAACAGGACAAGTCAAATAATGATTTTCTGTTTCAACTATACCTTGAAAAATCATGAACGATAATTTACCACTAATCCCACTACAGAATGCTTTAATTCTTTCCACAAAACACTGTCAATAGCTTTGGCATTGGCAGTTAAAACTGTAAAAGAAAAAAAAATACAATTTTGTGAACAGAGCTTCTCTAAAGGCAGTCCTAAGGCTGCTGGAAATAACTGGAGGTTCACAGGACAATATGCCCACCAAACTTGATTCTAACAACTCGTAGAGTTGTTATTTGATGTCCTTCCCTGTCTATTCCTATTTTCTCAGGGCATCCAAATTCAGCATTTTCTGACTTCAAGCATGGTTATGGCCTCTTGTAAAAAGTGAAGCTAATCCAGATGGTCTAGCAACCCTAATTCCTTTGAACAACTAGGAGAAAACAGAAGAATGAATTTACTGTGCTGGCTCTGAATGCCTAGAGAAGATAACTAAATCAGAGCTTGGCATTTTGTTAGCAAAGTTGTCACTTTAAAGCATAATTACACACAGCCCTTGCACCGCTGAACAAAGACCAAGGGAAATGGACTTCTAGCCTGTTTCTGTCTCTCCAGTATTCCTCAGGAAAAATCACTTAATCTATTCATTAAGTGTAAGTCCCTTCATCTTGGAAAGAAATACTTTACTAGATAGAACAAATATATTTCAAATTGCCTCCGTTATAAAATTCTGCAAAACAGTAGTAATTCATCAGTAACTGAAAGCTCTTCTGTTTAATAAATAGCTTTATTCTGACAGCTTACTAACAAAGACATCCTAAGGATTTGCACCAAAAACAGCCTTTGGGTGTGCATTTGCTGTGGTGTGGACTTGCTGTGCCACCTGCTACGTGGGACTGACATCTTTACCCTGACCTTCACCAACATTCTAATGCCTATGTGTTCCTGCAAACCTCTTCCTAAGGAGAAACACCTGCATGATCGCGCTTGATCACTACAGATACTAGCAGACTTCATGTTTTCATAATAAATAGTGAGCATCAAAATATTTTCTCATGATGAAAGTAAGATTTCCTCAGGCAAATTTTGAATAACAGAAAACTGGAAAGTGAGAATAAGTTTTCACAATTTTTTGATCCAGAAATCTTACTTGTTATTGATTATCCCCCTCACAACCAAGTGGAAGTAAAAACATCTGGTTGGGATTATCCGGTACATTCAAAATCGTATAATCCTGCTTAACAAATGTTAGGTTTTCTTACCCTAAGTACAGCGTAGACATAGTGCATATGGTTTGGAGAATTGGGGGAAGTGCAAAGTGAATTAAAAATTCCAAAATCTTGTTCACGAAGATAAACAATTGTCTACAGAGACATAGGGTAGCTTGAAGCTCTAGAAAAGAGATTCGTTATGATCACGTTCAGCCATCTCTGATTCCATCTGGTGATTATTGTGGGAGAGGGAATCACGACCATCAAGGTGGGACCGGAGGGAAGGTGGCTCAACTGACACCCACACAAGAGCTGCAACTCCCATCCTACTAACACACACCACCTTCAGACTTCCGAAAGATAATTCAAAGGATGTCTGTTGGCTGACACCTGCGTAGTTGCCTCCATGCCTGTGTAGCCACTGCAGACACCACTTGTGTCAGCACTCTCATGACCATTCATACACTCAGTATTTCTCTGCAAGGACTCATGGATCTCTGCCCTCATGGGTAAGATCCATTACAGTAAGACAACAAGGCTGCATGGCTCGATGAGTAAGCCCAAGAACATGGCGGGCACATCCAGGCAGCGTCCACACATAAGCTTCCTGCACGATCCCAGAAGGGGCTGCCGAAAGCTCACTCTCTCCCAGCACTGTCTACACAGCAGCAAGTGTGCAGTGGATCTGCCCATGAAAGCCTGTGTGAGACTCAGATCCCAACCCATGGTTTCCACGGAGGACTACATGCTAGCAGTCCCTGCTTAGCCACAAATACCAACATTCTACACATGCACACTGAAAGCAAGTGTTCACGAGAGACCACGTTATCTAGGCAGACTTACAGTGGGCTCATTAGCACTGTGAACATTTAAGACCAAGATCCCACTTGCTGGCTGTGTTGCTTAACCTCCTTTAGATTCAGTTTTCTCACCCACTAACTGCGTGGTATAATAAGGATTACAGCTGTGAGACCCCACGCCTGTGAAGCATTTAGCCCAATGCTTGAAATGTAGCATGTTATTATGTGTTGAACAAAATTATGTTAAATAGATTTGTAATAAACCAATGTTGCAGGACATTTAATATGAGTTTTAAAGGTACTAAAATGTATTATGCAAGATCCTTAACAATAAAAATTGCTAATGCACTGATTTACGCAACTCTGTCTGTAGCTGTGTTTTGCTTTGTTTCTTGAAAGGGGTCACCTCATTTAATAAAGGTCCCATAATTGTATCTCCACTGCTTGAAGAATATAAATATGATGAGCAATTGTTCAAAAAGAATAACATAGGTCAGTAATTTAAGTGATCCTTAAACTTCCAAGAGACTTCATTTAAATTGTGCTGTAAAGGTCTGCGTTTCCTAGAACTGGGAAAGGAAAAGCAGTAGAATAAAAATGAGCTGAGAATCCTGCAAGGTCAGACTGCCCCCGTGCTCATTAGTGTTATAAAGAGAAAACACGCCTTCCGTTCATTTTATTCTTTAATGTGCCAGGGGCTGGGCTTCACACCTTTCTTTAACCCTCACGGCAACTAGGTGAGTTTGATACCATTTTTTTGCAGTTGCACAGATGAGAAACCTAGGAGAACTAGGTAACATACCCAACCTAGCCTCGGACAGGCAGACCTGGGAATGCAAAGTCAGGAGCATCCATCTCAGAGTCAGGGCTCTGTACCACTGGGTCATCCAGTTTCTCTGGGCCTAAAAGAGCTTTGAGTGTCCCAAAGTCCACCCATGCTAATCACTCATCTGTGTTTTTACTTGAAGCACTGAAATTTTGGGTGCAGACAAAAAAGCAGAGTTATATTAACCCAGGGTTTAAGAGTTATTCTATTGTCATTAAATAGGCTGCTTTGTAACAGGCTTCTTCCCAAAATAACTCCACACAGACACCTTTTTTTAAAAAAAAAAATGCCCTTGCTGCAACTAGTTTCATAAAAGGTTTTATTAGAAGTAATCTATCAGAAAGAAAATTTTTTCAGCAAACAAAAGGAGCAAAACACAAAGCATTTGGAAAACCAGAGATACCATTTTATCCAAACTTATTTTCTTCAAAGAGGAACATTTTTTGCATTTGCTCTGGGCAAAAAACTTGTCTTGATGCTATATTCAAAGTGCAAGAAAAATGCACACACAGTTTAAAAGGAAAGAATACAGGAAATTCAAAGTAGCAGGATCCAAAGCCCCAGGGAAGCTTCAGGGAGCGGATGCATTCCATGCCTAGATTTCTTGGTCTAACCAGGAGGAAATGCAAAGGACCTAAACCTCCAGGGATCCATGCCTCCTCTCAAGGTCACTTGTGTAACAAAGAAAAATACCAACCTGTATGAAGTAATAAAAAGTAAAAATCAGGATTCAGCAGCAGGGTATGGAATAGCTAATCTTCCACCCAAGAATTAAAAGCAGGAACATAAAACATGCAGTGCAGTTGCCACCTTATCCAACTTGCACAGTGCAACAGATCAGTGACCTCAAGAAGCTGAAATCGTTTCTAAATAAAGGGAAATTATGACATCTCTCTTGAACTCGGCAATACTCAGGGGAGCCCATGGGAGCCAAGCTGTGTTAAACGTCCCAGAATTTACTTGTTTTAAACAGAAGTATCTAAGAAGAATCCAGGAAGAATGTGGAACAGTATCTTCAAGATCATTATGCACTATCCATGTCACACCACAGAAAGTTTTAGGGGAAAAAGCTTTTGACAGGATTTTCCCTTTCCTGCGCTGCTCCCTTGGATTTTCCCTCTAGACTGTCTTGGAAGAGTGTTTCTCCTAACGAGTGAGAGAGTTCAGGCCTCAAGCAGAAACTTCAACCCATGTGAATCAAGGAGAGGAAAGAAAAATAAATGGACAGACATACAGAGATAGAGATACAGGCTAAACACAGCTACTGGTTTCTTCTTTACTGTTGAAGAGAAAGGATCTCCTGCCAATAACACTGATTTCCCTCCAGAGAAAAATATCCTTAACTTGTAACTCCGTAGAGTGGCTGTCACCTTCTACTGTTGTTAACCCATGCCCAACAGCAATAACTGCACTTATCCATGGCATTGGGCAATCAGCCACTGCCAGAGGTGTTCAGACAAATGAAAATGGAGACCCAAAACGGAGAAGCTTCCAGAGAGAGCTAGGAGAAGGATAAAGTCTCGGGCTTTGACATTGGCCTTCTATCATGAATGATTTGATGTTTCTTGGTGACTTCAGGCAGATGACTAAGTTCTAGTTGCTCTAAACCTCTTATGCCACCTTACCTATGAATAATACCCCTTAGTTCTTTCAAAAATGCAGGTGTAGTGTCTTAACCAGAGTGTTACTTTAGAAATTGCTATCATTTATGCACATATAAAACTACTACTCCCATCTAGAAACTCTCTCTAAAGGTAAATTTGAAGCCAGGTAGCACCTGTCTTACGAGAAGTCAGTCCATGGCATTTTCAGTGACTTCCATGAGAACTGGCCCTAATATAGGCTGCCTAAGGTACTGGTTTGACATTATTTATTAGTCTTTAAGTTTTGTTAGTCTAGTTCTTCCTGGATTACTGTAGCTACAGACTACAGGAAGAAAGTTATGCTGTTCAGAAACTGTTATAAAGCACCAGGGATGTTTATTTGTTGCCCATTAATGCTTCTCAGGCCAACCTCATAAAGGCCAATGATTGTACTGACGTGTCACTGTACTCACGAGTCAGAAGGAACCACTGTGGCTTAACTGTAGTTCTGTTTTTGCTTTTGAAGTTGGGATCAACATACCTCATTACACTTTCTATTTTTTATCTTTGAAGGCAAATAAGTCATGGGAAATATAAGAAGCATAGAGTATCTGCCTCTATAGCTAGGAGTTGTAGAATTTTTACTAAATGCCAGGAATGTTTCTAAGTCATTTATTCATTAACACTCATCCTTGGGATATGCAATCAGCAAGATGTCAGAATAGGTAGCCCCATACCCTCATAACCCTACAGAGACTGATTAACTCCACAATACAAATTCCCTTGGTGAGAAATCCATAAAAAAGATGAGAGACCCCTGCATCCCGAACAAGCATGAAACCAGACTCTTCAAAGCCAGCAGGAAAATTTGTGACACCTGCTCACCAAATCCCCTTCTCCTGGCATAGCCCAGGGCAGTCAGGGGATAATTCCAAATTATCAGTGTCTTGCCGAGGAAGGAAAGAGAAGACTGAAACTCAAGTCAACATTTAGACTCTCTGGGCCATGGGGAAGGGAGTGGGCAATACTCAAGAGATTGGTTTGTGACATCCCTGTGAGAAACAGGAAATAACATCAAGCTGGGGGCAGTAAGTGAGCGTATGTATTAGCTCACCGTCACTCACCATGGTCCCCATGTCCATCACAGCACAAGTGTGGGAGAAAATTCCTACCCCCCACTTCTCCCTGGAAAGAAAAACAATTGGTGCCTTTGTCCTAGCTTTTCAGGGGCTGCCTCTGAGTCTAGTGTCTGACTCATCCAATTTGGAGTGTTAATAGGGATTGAACATACTCTAGATACCAGAGAACCACTGGGAACACAACAAGATCCAAGTGGTTTGCTACTATCCCAGAAGACCGGTGCCACAGCAGGCAGCAGCCAATGCAACTTCGTGGCTGCTCTCTCAGCGGGGGAAGGGACAGTCCAGCACGTGCTCAGTGTTCAAGTTTCTTCAGGAGATTTTGTCTAATGTGACTCTGAGGGCTGTGGGAAATCCGTACCCTCTAGTTACAGCGGGCCACTAAGAATACGAGAGCTGGTTGGAGACAGCAGTTCCAGTCAACCTACAAGGATGCAAACACACACAAGATGCAACAAGGTATTAGGTGATGCAGAAAAAAAGAAACTAGAAATTAATTTATACCCATAAGTCCAGAGAAGGCTCATCTTCAGAAAATACTTGAGAGGTAACCAGAATCTATAGCTGGGCTAACTAGTGAAGGTCTCTTGCTGTATGAATCCAGGAAAGACTGGGGAAAACACTGGTTCTTTCGAATGCATTTATCCTAACACAAAATAACAAGGAATATGAAGGAATAGGAAAACATGGCTTAACCAAAGGGATAAAAGAAACCCTAGAAACGTACTCTAAAGAAATGGAAGTTCATTAATTATCTAAAAAAACTCAGAATAACCTTTATAAAAATGCTCCATTGGCTCAGAAAAACAATGCGTGGACAAAATCAGATAACAACATAGAGTAAAATATTTTAAAGTAGGAAACATAAATTTTGGACCCAAAGGATGAAATGACTGGCTTGTAAAGTTCAGAAGAGGGGTTCAAGAGCAGATTTTTTTCAAGAGGAAGACTCCGTGAACTCAAAGCTAGATCACTTTAAAACTATCCTGAGGAGTTAAAGAAAAAAGCACAAAGAGTGAAGAAAACCCAAGGGATTATGTCACACTACCAACCATACCAATACAGATGCCATGAAAACCTCAGAAGCAGAAAAGAGAAAAAAGGAGGTAGGAAACTTATTTTTGGAAAACTAATGACTGAAAGTTTCCCATATCTTGGGGAAGCAATTAGACATTCTGATTAACAAAACCCTGCAGATCCCATAAGGAATAATTCTAAAGAAAATCACATGGAAATGCATGGTAATCAAATTGTCAAAAAAGACAAATAGGGTCCAGCATTGTGGCATAGTAGGTTAAGCTGTCAACTCGGAAGCTGGCATCACATACAGGTGTGGGTTCAAGTCCTAGCTGCTCTATTTCTTATCCAGCTTCTGCTAATGTACCTGGGAAAGCAGCAGAAGATGGCTCAAGCGCTTGGACCTATATACCCACGTGGGAGACTTGGATGAAGATCCGGGCTCCTGACTTCAGCCTGGCCCAGCGCTGGCTGTTGCAGCCTTTGGGGAGTGAACCAGTGGATGGATGCTCTCTCTTTCCTCTCTCCTGTCTCTTATCTCTTTCTCTATCTCTCCTTCTCTGTAATTCTACCTTGCAAATAAATCTTTTTTAAAAAAAGGCAAACAGGAAATTTTGAAAGCAGCAAGAGACACTTGGATTCTTACGCTCACTACAGAATTATTCACAATAGGCAAGGGGTGGAAGTACCTAATTGTGCATTGACAGAGGAAGTGACAAATAAAAGTGTAAAACATCCTTAAACTATAATAGTATCTTTTTTTTTTTGACAGGCAGAGTGGACAGTGAGAGAGAGAGAGAGACAGAGAGAAAGGTCTTCCTTTGCTGTTGGTTCACCCCCCAATGGCCGCCGCGGCCGGTGCACTGCGGCTAGCACACCGCACTGATCCGAAGCCAGGAGCCAGGAGCTTCCTCTTGGTCTCCCATGTGGGTGCAGGGCCCAAGCATTTGGGCCATCCTCCACTGCACTCCCTGGCCACAGCAGAGAGCTGGCCTGGAAGAGGGGCAACCGGGACAGAATCTGGTGCCCCAACCGGGACTAGAACCCAGTGTGCCAGTGCCACAGGCGGAGGGTTAGCCTATTGAGCTGCGGCGCTGGCCCAATAGTATCTTTTTTTAAAGGAAGGAAATTCTGATAGATGCTATTGCATGGAAGACATTATGTTAAGTGAAATAATCCAGTCACATAAGGACAAATTCTGATGATTCTACTTATATGAGGAATCTAAAGCAGCCATACTCATAGAAATGGAAAGTGAAATGCTGATTGCTGGGGCCGTGGGGAAGGGGGAATGGAGAATCGCAGCGCAATGGGTGTACATTTCAACCATACAAAGATGAATAAAGTTCTCTAGATCTGCTGTAGAACAATGTGTTTATGGTCAATAAAACCGTATATTTCTACGTATTAATCAGGAAGCCTTTATGCTACAAGTTGTTTACCACAATCCTTTCTTAAAAGCTCATCCTCAGAAGAATCCTACAAGGCAAGTAAAACACTTTTCTCCATTTTACATATGGCTACGGTGCAGCAGCAAACATTCAATTCGTTTTCCCAAGGTCACACAGCTGCTGAGTGGGACAATGGATCTGCACCTGGATTTCAGTCTACAGCCTGCATGTTAATACCTTCCTCATGGCCTATCTAGACTGCTAAGAGTTGTGGTGCCAAGTCCCTAACTAATTACACATGTGAGCACTGGGGTCTCCCGGGCATCGGCCAAGCGTGGATGTTTGTAATTCACCACTCCGTAATCAAGCCTGTGCTAAGGATCATGAGACACAGAAGAGAATTTAATTTCCACCCCTATCTTCTTGGAAATTATAGTGTACATGGAGAGCAATGTTTGCAGACTTAGTTACATTGCAATCACCTGGAGAATTTCAACAAGGATGCATGTGAGTGGATATCCCCTCCAGAGATTCTTATTTAATGGATCTGGATCACAGTTTTGGTATAGGAATTTTTTTCTAAATCCCTCTTCCCTGCCCCAGGTGATTCTAATGTGCAGCCACTGTAGCAAACCACTGGTACAGAACAAATACTAACCCAGGTAGAAAAGCCCTTCCAAATACTTTTCTAAGCAACCTAACAGAAATAGACTTTGGAGTTGGACAACCAGTGTAAGCTGGAGTTGTCCAACAAGTTGCATGGGAATTTACTGTTGGGTTTGAAGGCTCAGTGAGGTTTCTTCAGATGCAGGAGAGGATACAGAACATAGAATTAGATGACAGAATCAGGCTGACCCTGGGTGGAGGAAGGAGCAGGACACATCCAATGCCTTTACCCCTGGATGCAGAGTTGCCATGGAATTTGGGCTGCAGCAGGCACTACTGATCCCATGTGGCCCACAGCTGTGTCTGGAAATTACACAGATTTATTTCTGGCCCCCAAGCAGAACTCCTGATGAGTAGTGGAGCCCACTGGCTCAGCCCCACTTCAAACGCGGAATCTGAGCTCTGCCACTGGATAGCTTTTGAACATGATGAGAACCATGGCAGTCACTTAGTGCCCACCCATCCTCCCTAACATCCGCATCTCACCCCCTAGCAAAGTTCAAGGAGAAATAAAAAGATTTGCAATCCAAAGCACTGAACAGATTCTTGGACATACCATGCCTTATATGTTCCAGTTACTTCTCATCCCCTATACAAAGCACCCCTATGTTCCTGTGGCGGTCTCATAGTTCTGCCACAACTGCTTATATCCATTACCCTAAGCACGTCACCAGAAGCCCTCTGGGTGTTAGTTTCCTCATGTATAAACTATGAAAAGCGAACTGGAAACTTCTCGGGTCATTTCCAGTTCTGCAGTGCCTGGATTCCTGGATCTGACTTCGTTGCCTGATTACACCAGGCATGGACCAACTTAGAACCCAAAATGGTTTCAGAGACTTGAGGAAATCACTGGGCAACTAGCATTATAATGCTAAATGTGCTCATTCTATCTACTTATTCATAGAGGCTTATTTTTCACCAAATCTCCATTTTAATTTGACATTAGTCTTAGGACTAAACTGCTAAATACAATGAACAATTTGGTCCAAATTTGTCCCCACTTTGGGAACCACATCTCCCATTATTCACCTCGGTGGGTGGCCCTCTCACTTCTTTCTGTGAAGGGGAACACAGCTGAGTGATGCTAAGATACATTTAAGGCCAGGCCAGAAGAACCTAGCACCTTACTCCTTAAACCACTCACTGGTGGGGAAGATGGCCACCATGTCAGAGACGACTCCCCTGAGATGAACCTGTCATGAGGAACCTGCGCTGGCCACACAGAGAGGACACATGGAAAGACAGAGTTGCCCCCAGCAGTCACGCAGGTGTGAGTAAAGGCTTCTTGGCTATTAGCCCACGAAGGCCTTCACGTAGACCTCAAATGACAGTCCTTCAGCTGAGCCTAGGCAACCCAAAGAAAACAGATCACTGAAACAATATCACAAGACCCAGAAAATCTACTTCCTTGTAAATACTCTCGGAAACCAAGTATAAAAGTAAGCTTGTAAGATGATCGTTACCGCAGCAGGAATAAAACTAGAGGGAGGGAGTCATCAGTCAGAGAATAAATAAGTACACCAACTGGAATACCAATAAGCAGAAGTTAAGAAGAATGAGGTAGGCTTCATATATACAAACCTGGACATATATCCAAGTTACATCATTTAGTGCAAAGATATACAAACGTATTTATTCTTTAAATATCATTTCCACTTAAAAATGTATTTTTAGGGCAGGCATGTGGCAAAAGCTAAGACACCCCTTGAAACATCCATAGCCCATGCCACAGTGCCTGAGTTCAAGTCCCAGGTCTGCTCCCAATTCCAGTCTCCTGCTCAGGCGCACCCTAGGAGGCAGCAGGTGAGGGCTCAAGGGCTTGGGTCCCTGCCATCAGTGTGGGACACCGGCATGATTCCCAGCCTCCTTGCTTCTGCGTGGCTCACTCTGGCTGCTGTTGCAGGCATTTAGGGAGTGAACCAGCAGATGGAAGCTCACTCTCTTTCTCTCCAGTAAGTGAAAATTTTAAAAAATAAAAATGCATTTTCATGTTCGTATTTCTGAAGAGAAAGAGAGCAGGGAGGGGAGGAGGGAAAGCTATGGTGCTTTATATGGTGCTAAGAACCAAGATGAAAAAACATCAAGGAAGGGGACAGGTTGTTCTTCTCTGGAGGTACACCTGTGAGTGCAGGTGAAGGCAGGAGCCATGAGGTATGTCCAGCAAAGGGAGCAGGTTCCACTCTTCCCATAACGGCAGCTGGGCAGTGAATAATTTAGTAAGTTTCACAAAATCATCTCCTGTAAGTTTGATATGTTGATATGTTTGAAAACCAAAATTCACACAAACTGCCATTTAAACTTTTTTTAAAATTTCTAATACTTCTGAAGACCTCAGAAGCCTTTACAGGCACTGACACAGGGATATTAAATCACTAATCTCAGAGGTGTCTCCAAAACTTACACTCTTAGAAATCTACAAACAATTTAAAGGCTTATTAACATAAATGATCTTAGTGTTTGGATTAAGTATCCAGCTAACCAAGTCCTTCCTTACAAAATTACTTAAGCATAAACGTAGTCCTCATTATCTTTCTACCATAGAAAACATCGAAGGTCCTCCCTGGCTCCAAGAGAAAGGTCTTCACCAGAATAACCACACACCAGGCTCTTGTGAGCTGGATGTTCAGTTGCATCAAGATGAGGCCATGCAGAAACCCCATTTAGACTGAAAGTTTCTCTCTCACCATCAATTCCTTCTTTTCCTTCGCAGGAAAAAAAAAATTGCCTAGTTCCTCTTTTTTGTTTGTTTAATTTTAACCTGGAGATCCAGCCAACTCATTCAGAGAATTTGGCATCAAAAACTCAGTTTGCATGTCTGAATCACCCTAAAAATGATGTGCTGGGCAATAAGCAATGTATGGAGAAAGAAATGTCCCCGTTTCACCTACCTGTGAGAGCCCTCGCAAACCCCGAGTTCTCTTACTGACTGGGATGTTAATGGGATTTCCAGCTACTTCAGAACACCAGAGGTTATTAGGGCCTCCTGAGTCACACACATGGTGCCCATTATTGGCACTAACACTGCCAAGTCACAGCCCTGACAGAGTCCCCTTCCTGCACCCCTCTGCCCTCTGGAGGAAAAGCCAGTATAGGCTCAGGGGAAGCTACGCAGCCCTGGGATCCACCCATGTACTCCTTGGAGGCCTAGAGTTAATCATTTAAAAATGACTAACATAAGCACATCGTAGCTCATCTGGAAAACCACCGCAGGATCCCGCACTGTCCCACCATTTGATGGCCTTTGTTTGCATTAATGGCCTCTGGCATCTAGTAGCAATAATATTGTCATAACTGCAGGGTAATGATAGTGGTATTTTTTTAAAGATTTATTTATCTTTTATTTATTTGGAAGGCAGAGTTACAGAGAGAGGTAGCGACAGAGAGAGAGGTCTTCCATCTGATGGCTCACTCCCCAGATGACCGCAATGGCCAGAGCTGCGCCGATCCGAAGCCAGGAGCCAGCAGCTTCTTCTGGGTCTCCCACGTGGGTGCAGGGGCCCAAGACCCTGGGCCATCTTCCACTGCTCTCCCAGGCCATAGCAGAGAGCTGGATTGGAAGAGGAGCAGCCAGGACTAGAACGGGTGCCCATGTGGGATGCGGGCGCTTCAGGCCAGGACATTAATCTCTGCGCCACAGTGCCAACCCCGATAGAGGTATATTTTCAGATTCAGGCATACCTTCTTCATAATATCCATTCTCCATGAAATTTTTGATGACTCTTATATACACAATCAATTTCTCTCTCTCTCTCTCACTCGTGTCACAGAGACAGAGAGAGAGCTTCCATCTGCTCATTCCGGCCCAGATTCCCACAACTGACAGGGCTCACAGTCAGTCCGCTGATAAAAAATACTCTGTCCGCTAACGGAAACATTACTCTCTCTCAAAAAATATCTTAACCAAAACAGCCGGAATAATGTTTGGCCACATGTCAGGGCACCATGCCTCAGCCAAGCTAACAAATAAAATTAACCATCGCAGTAAATTCAGTATTTGTTGCTGAATAGATCGTTTCAAAAATATTTACAACATTATGCTTGCCTTTTTTGAGGTAAGGAATTACTTATGACAAATAACTATAAATTGAGCTCAGCTCTGGCCAATAATGATAAATTGGATTCCACTCAAAGCTGATTTTGACGTTTTCCTATGTTTGTCAAATTAATTTGAACTCCAACAAAAATTAAAAGCACATTTAGCTTTACTTATTAGTACTTAAATTCAAAAGGAAAAGTTAAAGTATTGGATTTGGTAAGGAATGTAAGTCAGCGATTGCCCGAGCCATCTCGGCGTTTGAAGCTCTCTCACCAAAAAGGCAGCCCGGCAGTGATGCAAACACACACAGAGGCACAAGACAGGCAGACCTGACGAACCAGGCAGCCAAAGGGTCTGTCGAATGAGAAAGGAAGGTGCTGGGAGGGGCATGAGAGGATCCAGGACAGAGATCAAATTCGACTTGGAGTCAGAAATACATAGGGAAGCTCTCAGTGTGAAGGGGCCGGGAGGGGGAGGCGGCGAGCACCTGGAGGGCCTGGACAGCCTGGCACAAACGTGCTCAAGTTGAGGCCTGAAGAGGAAACAGAGGAGTTGGGAGTCGGGGAGCAGCCCCATCAGGGGCTCCATTTCCTGTGCCTTGCTCCCTGGGACCCACACCTCGGCTCCAGCCACCTGCTGTTTCCGTGAGACTTCATTTCACTGCCACGGGGAAGCCTCCGCACTGGAGCTTAAAGAGCAGCCCACTCAGGACCCAAAATAAACATCGAGGTTTTGTTTCTTGCACAAGAGGAATTTAATGTTCCTTTAACATGAGTTCATTATGATTGGTATAGGGGCATTGGTCAGTGCTCCTCCTGGCTACCCTGGCACCCCTTCTACTTGGCATGCCCTTGTTTGGGCTTTGATGGGTACCTAACTCTAAAGTCCACAGCGATTGTGTTCCACTGGGTGCCCTTGAGTGTTGGCACAGCTTGGGCCGCAGGACCAGCGAGCCAGAAACCATTTACATCTGCATCTCCCCACCTCCCGCCCCCAGCGCAACACTATGCCAGCCCATCTCCTCACTTCAGGTCAAGACCACTCGCAGCTGCTCTTCCACTCACTCAGCGATTCCCCGGCAAGAACTGTCCACAGCCTCCCCCAGAGCTTTGCCTGAGACAGCTCCTGGCTCAGCTTCTGCCCTGCTCTGCCCTGCCTCCCCTATGCCTTTACCAGTTCCTGCTGGGACCACTTTTTAGTGAATCACTGGCACAGACCATCCTCATCTCAGACAACCAGTGCAAGACAATCTTGCAGTTTACATGTTAGGGATACGGGGGTCTGTCCAAGCAACGCAGGCAAAACACAGTGAAAGCCTTTGTTGTAGGGAGCCCCTGATTCTATGAGCCAAGCCACAACAAAGTGAGTTAGGGGCACCTCCATTCCAGAAAGCCACTGGTGATGTCACATATGATGCTGCTAGTGCCCCTAGAGTTTTTGAAATGTACAGTAATAAGGTGTTCCGAGGAGACGTGTGCTTTGGAGCCAGAGTTAGGTACAACACGTGCACAACAAACTAATAATCACCTACCATCACCAGCCCTAGATTCTGAGTCTATTAAAGGGTGATGCTGACCTTAAGGGTTTTGAAAGGTGAGTGAGCAAATGTCAAAATACCTGATGCATAGTAAGTACAAATTATTATTTCATTTTGTCTGAGAAATAATTTCATCCTAACAGAAACAGAACTGATTGAAACATTTGTTCCCCTATAGCGAACAGCCCTGAGGCAGAACCTAAATTAATTCCATCATTAGCCACCAGTTCAAATTTGCTAGAGAATTACAGGAGCAATTTTTCCTGTTTACCAGTGACCAAAAAGCTTCTCTTGAATTAATGAGTCTTTTTTCACTCGTTCATTAATACATGTTTCTTGAGTGGGAGTATCGCAGGCCCTGTGATAGAATGGGTCCAATATCAAGAAAGAAGTAAAGAGGGATTACAATAATTACAGACGGTGTGAGGGGGATGCACAGGTGAGGGGATGAAGCCACCCTAGGAGAGCTGGGGAGTAACACTACACAGCACCCAGGAAGCATCTCTCGGATGGACAGAGCTAGGTCCTGCAGAAATAGGGGCTCCAGCCTTGGGAAGTGTATCACTCCACTTTCCATTACTCTAACGAAAATCCCTGAGAGCAACAGTCTGGAAGGAAAAGGCTTGTTTGGCTCACAGTTTGGAGGTTCGCAGGTCAGGATTGGGTGGCCCGGCTAGGCTGGCTTCTGGTGAAGTGTGACAGTAGCGCAACAGGTCGGGGGGAATGATCACACGGTGAGCCAGGAAGCAGAAAAGCTAGGTTGAACTTGGCTTACATGGCCAACCATCTAGCAAGAACCGCCTTCCGAGGAACTTAGACTTCCCACTGACTCCACCCCCTAGCCACCATAACTAGTTCAAGTCTCCAGCCCAATCCATCAACTGTTGGCATTGATCTATAAACTGTCGACAAGCCTGTGGGGTTCAAATGCCTACATGAGTTTGGGGAGCCAAGTCCTATTCAGTTCTAACAGGAAGATCCAGGAAGAATCAGGCAGGCAGAAGGAACAGCAAGTTCTAAGATGGGAGAGATCTTGGAGCCGTGAAACTAAATGACGCAAATGAAGAGGATGAAAACAGAGACGCGGCGAGGGATGGCGCCATGCACTTCGTCATCCCAGTATCGAATGGTCTCATTCCAAGAGGGCAAAAACACGGGAAGCTTCTTTTCTCTCCAGACTGTGCTTTAAATGAATTGTATTACACCTCCTGTGCTTTCCCTTTAAGGACACTTTCCGCAGATCTTAAAGATTTATAGTCAGTTTCAGAAATAACACAATCGAGTCCAGTAAAATCAAGTACAGTCCAAATCTAACCCTCAAATGTAGGTTAATGCTCTGTGGCTCTCCCAGCTCCGACCAGCACCTGGAGAACACCAGAGTGAGCTCCTGCATTTCTCTAGCTCCTCTGCCTCCCTCCTCTCCGTCACCCCTCCTCCTCTCCAGCTGCTGTCTGTGCCATGGCCTTGCGCTCTCACAAGGGCAGTATGAGCAGATTGTCCAGGGAGCCCTGCTGGTGATGCTCGGTTCCCTGATGTAGACAGGATGGCCTCATCCACCACGCGCTGACTTCCTGCCCCTGAGTGAAGCGTTCTGCAAGCTGTTGATGCTAGGAACCCTTTTCCCCTTAGTCTTCTACTTCTGCTAGCTGCTTTCACGTAGACACAAGGAGGGCCTAATAAGTCTACTGCATAACCGGACATCGGTCAACCTACAATCAGATGTCACTTACGCCTTCTTGAGACGTTCTCAGTCTCTGAGGCTCTCTGGAGTGACACTGCTTCCATTGGCTCATAGCAAGATAACTCCCTTTCCTTCCCCAAAAGAAAAAAAAGAATCTGCAGCATCCTCCCATAGGCTAATTCAGTTGTCCCAAAGATCCTCTTATTTTCTCGAGTATAGACGTAGATGGAGAGCTAAGGGGCAGGTGCAAAGGTGCACCAGGTGTGGGAACAAGAATGATGCCTCTTGTCAAGTCCCACGGGGATGTGTCTCATGCAGAACTACTTAGCAGCTTTGCCACTTTGAACACAATCTCTTTGTCAGATATAATACAAAGCTTTTCGCTTTGAATATAATCCGTAATATGCAAATGCTTGCTAACTCTGCAGAACTTTTCATTAAAATTCAGACACAGCAAAGCATAAACGTGCTCATTTATTCATCAGAACATATTTGTTTATTCATTAGTGTGATTTTTCTTCACTAGAATTTGAACACACTTCTACCCCTTCCTCTGATTAATCTCTTAATTACCCAGGGACAACGACCAATGATCTCTACTATAATCTCTAGCAAGAGATGGTCACACTGTCTTCAAGAACTCCACTCAATCTTCCTAAAAACGTATTTTTGTCTCTCTGCAATTCTGTTAGAAATAATCACTTCTAATAAATTCAGGCACCTGGGAAGAGGCACAGTGCATTCTTTTATGTTTCTAATTGAGCTCCTTGTTTTTGTTTATAATGAAAGAGAAAATTAGGTAAGCTGGAAGCCTTTGTTTCATACTGTGCAAGGAAAGAAAATAGTGGAGTTGGAAAGCCGTTCTTAATTATCTACAGCTAATGTGTACAAGGGCACAATAAGAAAAATTAAATGAAAGAAAAGGAAAAAATATTGTCAACTTCTAGGGGATACTGAAAAGCATGCGAGGCATTAGGAAGCCACAGAACCAGATTAAAGCTTTGCTTTTGACAGTTCATGAAGACAGATGATTAAACAAAACCATAAATCCCTAAATCAGCACACTATTCTATAGCTAATGTGCCATGTATCATGTACTCAGCACATGGAGCAAACCAGCTCTGAGGAATTTGAGGCTTCAATGAGTTCTAAAGAGAGTAAAACTCAGAAGTGGTTTGTATAGCATTGCTCGCCAGAGGATATTGATGCCCAAGTAGCCATTCCAGGCATCTATTTAAGCACAGATCCAACTAGTAAAATGCTGTAGCCGAGGTGAGGAGACCAATCTGGGAGTTCCTCCACATTCCTCAATCCTGCAGGTGCAGGTAAATGAGTAAAATACCTTTTATTATCAAGGGCTCATCCCCATACACGTTGTCTTTGATTCTGTTACAGATGAGTGGGCACTAACGGCCTTTGGAAACATGGAGTTGTGGTCACATAACTAAAACCACTTTACATTGTATAGGTGCCTAAGTTGGTTCTTCTCATGGAAAGAATGGAAATAAATAAAAACTTTTGAAATACAACACACGTTACCTTTCACATGAAATTTTATATGAAATAAACTTCTGAAAAAGGAAAACCACTTGAACCTGGTTTTCTTTGATTTGCTTTACTGTTTTATATATACATATATTTGGTGTGTATATATAGATATTAAATATAATATATAGAGAGAATGAGAACAAAGCAAAGACAAAACTACAAAGAGTAGCCAGATTATTTTAAATAATTTTTAGCTGCTAAATTTTGGAAATATAAAATATATGTAAACATAAAAATTTCTGTTATTGTAATAATATCAGGTGCACATTATCAGTTTGGATGTTAGCTCCTCATTAGGAATGTCCATTAACCAGTCTTTCTTGGTTATGTAAAGCACAGGACATAAGTTTTGTTTTCAGTTGCCTAAATCTGCCCTTTTTTCTCCTTCCTGGTCTTTGCATATGTCATTCCCTCTGGCTGATTCTTTTAGGACTACCCCTCCTATTGGCCTAACTCCTGCTCATCCTTTAGGTGGCTTGTGGGTTGGTCACATGCCTATCATCATTCAGCTACAAATCTGCTCTTCTACTGACTATTCTTTTTAGTAATGCCTAGGTTGAGACTCTACAGATGTTACTTTGGAAACTCATTTGCCAGCTGGCTCACCTGTCAGTAAGAGGCAGTACAAGGAGGTAGGTAGAAAAGCAAAGTAGTAGGGAAGGATGTTGCTTTTGTGTTCTTACTGCTCCTGTCTCTGTGACCAAAGCAGTGGGGATTCACCTCAAAATCAACAATTGGCTCTGGCAACCAGTAACTTTAAACACTCCCAAGATCAACCTCATTACAGAGACCCAACTCTGCAGAATCCCTCAGCTCAAGTCCTAGGTTATGGTAGCTTTTGTTCCCCCAGCTTTGAAGTAGTAGGTGCTTCCTGCCATTGTTTTATGTGGGTGATACCCATGTTTTGATTTTGATTGGTAGCCCTCCAATACTTACTTCTTTTCAATTCTTGGTGTAAAACTCACGGTGTATAAATTCCTAGTGTAGGTTTTTTTCTTTAGTTGACCCAACTGATATAGCATTTGGCACCATGAGTAAGATCAGGAAATAGAACCTTAAAGATAAAATTCTAGAGCTTGATTGGTTGCACCATTGATCTAACACATTGTGTTGAACTCCTTGTCAATTAAAAATGGGCTGTTGCTCTTCTTTGTCATCCAGAGTTATCCAATTTTACTGTTATCACCAGCACTAGAGTGAAATGAGATTGAAGTAAAAGTGAAAGCTCAGGACTTGTCAACTCTCAGGTCAAGAAAATGAGAACTTCTGTGATGGCTTTAAGGTAATATTTTATTTCTTGAAGCTATACAATAGACTTGCTCAAAATCAGACACAAAATTTACCTACTGGGGCCGGCACTGTGGTGTAGTGGGTAAAGCTGCCACCTGCAGTACCAGCTTCCCATATGGATGCCGATTCAAGTACCAGCTGCTTCACTTCTGATCCAGCTCTCTGCTATGGCCTGGGAAAGCAGTAGAAGATAGCCCAAGTGCTTGGGTCCCTGCACCCATATGAGAAGACCTGGAAGAAGCTCCTGGCTCCTGGCTTTGGATTGGCATAGCTCCAGCCATTTAGCCAACTGGGGAGTGAACCAGTAGATGGAAGACCTCTCTCTCTCTCTCTCTCTCTCTCTCTCTCTCTCTCTCTCTCTCTCTGCCTCTCCTTCTCTGTCTGTTTAACTCCAACTTTCAAATAAATATTTTTTAAAAACTCAATTGTGCAGGCTGAAGAATTAAAAAAGAAATTAAATGTATACTCACACAGTCTCCTTTGTGAAGGCACCATTTAGAAAAGGGTGGGACTCAAATCCTTGATATGAAGATGCTGGGTGAACTCTAATGAAAATGAGAATTTCTATCTCCAATTTACTCTGAGCCTCTCTAAAAACAATCACCTTCCCTTGTAGGAAGACACTGTAACTCATCTGAAGCAGATGCTATGTAAAAGCCATGGTATTAACAAGATGCCCTAATTGCATCTATTCCTATAATTAAAGTCTAATATTCCAAGGGAATAGTGCAATGTCTGAAAAGGTAGCAGGTCACTTATGCTTCAACAGAATTGCAAAATTTAGCTAATTATTTAAAGACCTAATCTATATATGAGAATGACTGCTAGGGGTGTTAGATCAAAGATGATGGAATATAACTGTGACTAGAGTCTAATTTATTGATATGACTATATTTACTAGATATTATAAATCTAATGTGAGATTGAGATACCAAAAAATTCCTACAAAATACTGAAAGAAAAAAAAATCCTCAGACAGGAACATTGGAGTGAATGTATTGTGTGCTGTCCATACACTTCCTAGGAAGGCGTTTGTTCTCCCAAGATGGTCCAGAGGACACTCCTTTCACCAGAGGACTGAGAAACACAATAAAGAAAGGAAGATCAGCATCTTTGAAAAGCTCAGGACAGCCATGGTGGTGGCTCTTTATTTCAGTAGGGAGAGCAGGATCCCAGAGAGGCAGAAACTAAGCATTAAATTGTCACTAAGTGGACAGTGGGAGCAGGGGAATACAATGATTTACTGAGAAGCAAGACAAAATGATAATCTGAAAATTTTAACCACATTTTTGACCACAGCTAATCACCTAAGGTACCATTAGGAATGAAATAGATGAGTAGCCAATTAAAATATCCTTTGATCTATCGACAGGGGAAGTCTCCAAATATGGGGTCCAGAAACCTGACTGGAGGCTCCAAGATGCAGGATCACAGGATCTTGACTGCACTCCTTGACTGAAGGAAAACAATTCTGCAGCACCCGACCCCGAGCAATAACTCTAACTGTTCCTCCAGGTCTTTAAACAGACCTGAAGCCACCAACAAGTCAGGGAAACTGCATTAGGGGAAAGAAACTACCAAGATTGTTTCCAGCTAGACACTAACTCTGAATTACCTCCAATGCACATCGACCAAGATCCCACTGTGGTCTCCCAGGCAAAATGAAGACGTTAGTAATCAGGTAATAAATGGACCCTTGGCAACTTGGCCTAAGGATCTCAGTGACACCACCACTAGGTCCACAGACCAACCCAGTGTTCATTTCCCAGTTCCTACATTTGGCAGTTGGCCGAATCCATTCACTCCCTAAGCACTGAATAAGAGATATTATTAGAGGTTACGAAATAGAAGTCTCCTCATCCCCTTACAGCAATGCTATATTACTGAGAGAATAACAAGTATTAGGGAAAGAACTGGCAAGTGTAAAGTGGTGAATACATCACCTCCTTATTTAACTCACTTATTTGGCCTGTGCAGAAGGCAAATATAGCTTGGACAACGAATTATTATAAAGTTAACAAGCAGATGCCAAGTGGCTGCTGGGGCTACTTAATCTAACTTTGCTCCTAGGACAACTCTTAACTCTGAGTATTCTGAAATTAGTAGCTTTCTTGCTATTCTGCAGACTCGATCTAACTTCTTCTTCTAAGTCTTCTCATCTATGTCTAAAAACTTTCTCTGGACTGTCTGTCTCTGTATGGACACCATCTCCGAGTAGCGTCACCGTCAACATTCTCCACTTTTTGTTTTCTTCAAGGTCTCAGTACATTTTGACACCTATTCCTGGAACCTCCTTAATCCCAAGTGCTAACATGAGACACGAATGTCTAAACAATTTAATTAATTTCCTTTTAAAATTTTTGCTCCTGTTTTATTTATGTGGAAAGCAAGCAGACAGAGACACAGAGAGATCTTCCATCCATTAGTTCATTCCCCACATGTCCACAACAGCCAGGGCTGGGTCACGCATGGCAGGGACACAGATACTTGAGCCATCACCCCCCATTGCCTCCCAGAGTGCGCAAAAGCAGGAAACTGGAATCATTAGTGGAACTGGGACTTGAACCCAAGCACTCTGATATTGGATATAAGCAAACCAAGCAGTGGTTTACCAGCTGTATGAAACACCTGCCCCTACACTTTCTTTTGTTATCTGAATTGGTCTGCACGTCTCCCACCTCATCCACACCCAACCTCATACTAATGATTCATACATTTCAGTTCCTAGTTGATCATAATCTATTTTTCCATGTCTGCTGTTGACTTGTGCATGTCTGGCTATGTCACATGACTGCTCCAGAAAAACCAATTAAGACTCCCATAACCATCTAGGAATATTAACAGTAATGCCCTCTGCAGCACGTACATCCCTTGTCTTGACAGTTGACGAGCAGTGTTTTTTTCCTCATACTATTTGTTGAACTCTCTACTCACTGTAGGGTTAATTTTATGAGTATAAAGTTAACTGAAACAGATCAATGTAAAAATTAAGAATGGGGATAGGAGAGGGAGGAGGAAAAAGGGAAGGACCATGTATCTGTATATAGAAAATATATGAAATTTGTATACCTGAGATAAAATTTAAAAAAATAAAAATATGAGTTGCTGATCATAAAAGCATATTACATATATTATCTCATTTAAAACTCATGTAACTACAATAAATATTATAGACACTTATGTCTCAGAATCAGAGGTGAAATAGCTCTTAGTGAGTTTGAATGTCTGGTTCCAGGCTATACTATTGACAGCTTTTCACACTATCTTCACTTCCTCACCTTCCTCACTTTTTCTCAGTTCCTTCAAGTAAGGCATCTCACACACACACGCGCACATGCACAATGGCTAATGGGGGTGTGTGTATATATATATATATGTACATAACTTGTATATATAAGGAATATATTCCTTACTCTCAGATAAGATCAGATCTCTTTGCTATTTGCTCCTATAAAACAAGTGCTTTTATCTGTTTTATTGAATGCTGTAGCTCTAGCTGTTATTACACATAGTGCATGAACAACAAATTCTTGTTGCTATGGTTTGGATATAATTTGAATGTTTTCCCTAGGGTTCATGTTTTGAAATCTTGGCCTTCAGGATGGCACTGTTGAGAAGTGGTACAGAATCTTCAGCAAGTAGACCCAGTGAAAGATAACTAGGTCAATGGAGGCACTACCCATGGAAGAAATTAATGTAGCCCTCATGTGTTTCCAGTTAGTTTTTTCCACAGAGAATTTTATTCAAGAATGAGCCTGACCCTCCTTGTTCTCTGGCTTCCTGTCTAGCCGTGTGGTATCTACCTCTGGCATGAGCTCCCACCATGACATCAACCATTATGTGTCACAGTCACTGGGCCTTCACAAGGGCTGGCACAATGTAGGTTGGACTTTCAGCCTTCAAAACTGTGAGCTAAGTAAGTCTCCTCTTGGTATATTATCTAGCATCAAACATTGTTTTATAGCAATAGAAAATGGACCAATAAATTAACATTATCCACTATGTCTTCTTAGCTGCATACAATACAGTTTCAGTGAGCTATATGAACAAGTATTTGTTTTCTTTCTATCTTTTCCATTAGTGCATAAACTCCAGGGGAGATGCTTATCCTTATTATTGTGTCTACAGGCGAACTTTTCACAATGCCTGGTATATGACAGGTACCAATTAAATATCTGATGAATGAATGAGGGAATAAAAATTAATGAATCAAAAAAACACTAATGCCATGGAAACCCATAGTCTACAAAGGATTCCAGAGAAAATATCTCAGGGAATAAGAGGAAGTATAGTATTCCAGCCTAGAGACACCTTCACAAAAGAGTCTTAGATGAGACAGTAGACAAACTCACCTCCTCCTTACCCACACTCCACACTTCATCACAACACTGCTTTTTATTTTCTCCCATTACAAATATCAGACTCATTAACAATGCCACTTTAGTGAATCCAAAACACTTCTCTTCAGTGTCCCCATGTGCTATGGTTTGAACTGGCTTTGTCTCCCTAGATCATACAGACATGCAGTCCCCAAGTCATGGACTGTTGTTAGTTACTGGGGGAAACTTGATCCAGTTACGCTGTTGGAAGTCAGAGCTTTGGGGAGTAATTAGATTGCATTAGGCTGACAGTGTAGAGTCCCATCATGGAGGCTTTGCAGGGAAAGATCACATAGATATGACCAAGTGTACTCCCTGTCTCTGCTTCCTGGCTCACTACGTGCCCCTCTGTTCCTTTCCCCATGTACTGCCCTCAGCAGGTACCAGACCAATGGGCCCTCCCCATCTTTCACTCTCAAGCTGCAAAACCATGAGCCAAAAATCAGTCTTCTGCCTTCACATGTATTTTAGTTACAGTGATTAAAAAGCTGTCAGATACCATCTATTGTGAAATACTTCCTAATTCACTTACTATTCAGCTTAAGTTAATTGCTTCTTCATCTGTGTTCCATCACACTCTGCATTCATTATCTACAGGCTCAACTGATAGGTGGTAGACTACATGTATCTGCGCCCCCAACGCCCCACTCAGAAATCTATACTGTCCCTGGAGGCAGAACTCGCTTCTTTAACCTTATACTCCCCAAACACTAGCTCAAACATTCATTTAATAAATACTTTTTATTCCACTGAATTGAAACAAAATCCAAGCACTGCCACAGTGGGAGCTATGAATTACCGCATTTTCATTTGGTTATCACTCCAAATTCAGTTCCAAAAGTCCTTTTACATCTCTGGATTATCCTTTTCCAACTGGAACCCACAATTCCTGCTAGCCACTTTACTGACAATGCAAGAATCAAGAAAGTAACACTGCCTGGCAGTTTTAAGATCGGAGTGTCTGGGATGCTCTCTGTGAAGATGCCATCATTTTCCTCCTTGTGTTTTAAGTTTCCCGTAAGAGACTGGTTATTATAACATCTGCTTCTCTCATCCGCCCTGTCTTCCCTCACTCCTCCCCCTCCTAGCCTCAGTCTCACACTCCAAAATAGAGTTTTTCTCTTGTACTTCTGAGCATAAAAGCGTAAAGATCTATAACGTAGTCAATATACTGAAGTCCTTAGTAAAGAGTATTAAACACCCAGAATACAATTAGTTTAATGAACCTGGGGAATATCATACTGTGACTAGATTTCCTGGTGTGTTCAGTACATTTTAACTTCTTTTAACTTCAACAAAAGCTGGTTTTTAAAAATATATATATATATATATATATTTTATTTACTTATTTGAGAGGTAGGGTTACAGGGAGAGAGAGAGACAGAGACAAAGGTCTTCCATCCACTGATTCACTCCCCAAATGGCCACAATGGCCAGAGAGCTGATCAGAACGGGATGGCGGTGCCACAGGAGGAGGCTTAGCCTACTGCACCACAGCGCCTGGCCCTAACAAAAGCAGCTTGAACAACAAAGGGCTGACATTTAAAAATTAAGACCCCACCAATACTCAAAGGAGCAGGTAGAGAGTGGAAGTGTTCTGGGTAGAAAGGACCAAGCTTGTTAAAGTCCTGAGGCAAGAAGAACTCGGTGTTCTCAAAGAACTGCAAGGAAGGCGGCTGTGCGAGTGCCCGAGTGAAGGGAGATCCAGGAAGCCCCTGGGCCTGTGAAGTAAGCAGGCATCGGACCACGCAGTGCTACTACGTTAAAAACTTGATTTTCATTTCAATTCATCAGAGCAATCTTTGAGCAGATACTTCTAAAATGTCACTGTGACTATCGTATGAAGAATGGATTGCTGTAATATTTGGCCTAAGGGGAAAAAGTAGATTCAGAGGTACATGTTTGGCATAGAAATGACGATGTCTCAACTGCTACTCACATCCTATATCAGAGTGCCTGGCTTCAAGTTTGAGCTGCACCCCCAATTCCAGGTTCATACTAATGTGCACCCTGGAAGGCAGCAGGTAACAGCTCAAACAATTGGGGCTCTGCCGCTATGTGGGAGATCTGAACTGGGTTCCTGGCTCCAGGCTTTGGCCCGGCTCAACCCTAGCAGATGACAGAGCATTCTTGATCGCTCTCTTTTGCTAACTCTCTTGGCTCTCTCATAAATAAAACTTAAGTCAAGTATATTCACTCTCTTATTCAACAAATATTTATAAAGCATTTAAAAGCCTTAAAGTTTATATTCATCTGATGGGTAGGAGACAAAATACACAAGGAAAAGAGTAGCATGAGTATCATGCTAAATAGGATACTTTTAAAAGAAATACATGGGAAAGAGAATGTTGGAAGGGGATAAGTCTTAAAGAATCAAGGGTGAGGGCTTTGTCAAGAAAGCAAAGCACATGTACATATCGTTGGTGGGAACACACGAAGATGCAGTAGCTATAGAAATCAGATTAACAGAGTAATTTTACTGCACATAAATTTAAACACATTTTTGAGAAAGGCTAGAATCAGGATGGCATCTAGATAAAGATCTGGAGTCAACAATTTTTTAAAAATATGTAAAATATACCCACATGCTGCAGACTAATCAGAGAAAGATACGTGAGAAGAGAAACTCATTAATGAGGAAAGAAGAGCAAAGAGTTGCTAGAGAAATTCCTCTAAGTAGGCAGGAAAAGAAAAAATGTTGGCAGAACAGAATGTTAGCATCTTGCAGAAACTTGAACGGTTTGTTAGAGTAAACAGGGGAGAAAGCAGAATATATGAGGATGGATGCACAGAGGTGAGAAGATGCTGTGGGTGGCTTCTCTAAGTTCTCTTGTGATGGCTTCTATTTTCTCCATGAAATAAAAGGCTGAGAATGGTGCTGGGGGAAAAAGATATCTATGAAATTATCATTGCTGACTGTGGGAGAGTGAACAGATTGGGGAATACACTATAAATGATTTGAGAAATATTTAGTGACTTAATAATGGCACCAACATCTAGAAACTAACGCTCATCCAGCAGAAAATGTGGTTTCAGTTCTACAAACAGACACACACAAAAATAGTATTAGGCAAGAACAAAACATGTTATTTATGATCACTAACTCTAAAAGGGAGGGAAGAGAGATGGAGGGAGGCAGAAGGTACCATTGTATTCGTGGAATCATATTTATGAAGTTCATGAAATTTGTTCTCTATATATTAACAAATAAAAAATAATGAAGAAATCTACCACCAGAAGACACAGATGTCATCTGTCCAGATGCACCTTCCTAGTTGAAAAGACAGAAATCGTAGTGCTATCAGCATGTCAGAGGCAACAGCAGTTGATTAGTACTGAGAATGGAAATCAGTCAGAGATGAAAAGCATGCCACAGGATTTCAGTGCATATGTAGTAAAGATCAAGCAATTATTTGGAGGAGCTTATTTAAAATTCAAACACAATCAGAGTTGAATTTCACTATCTTTAATTTGGCTCCTTTAATTTTAGAGGTGAGAAAAACTTAAGAAGGATGTGCAAAACTAATTAACATATGTGTAACAGGAACACAAATCCAGAAAGAAAGCAATTAAAATCACTAGGAATATCCTGGACTTGATAGAAAAGACAGTCATTCAACGTCAGTATTTTAAAGACAGTCTATTTAGAAACCACAGAGAATTGGTTGCCAAATGGCATCCAGTCCTCAACAACCAACCTCAGAAGCAAACTGTAGTTATCATATCCAGAAACCAGCACCAAAGTCAATGATTTCAAGGAAGAAAGGATTTGAAAGGTATCTGAAATGGGGTCCCTCATCTGGTGAGAGGAAAATAACCAAAGTGGCATTCAAAGTGTTCACAGTCAAATCATTCTTACAAATATAAAATCACATAAGAAAATCTGATTTGGGGCCGGCGCCGCGGCTCAATAGGCTAATCCTCTGCCTGTAGCGTCGGCACACCGGGTTCTAGTCCAGGTTGGGGTGCTGGATTCTATCCCGGTTGCCCCTCTTCCAGGCCAGTTCTCTGCTATGGCCCGGGAGTGCAGTGGAGGATGGCCCTGCACCCCATGGGAGACCAAGAAGGAAGCACCTGGCTCCTGGCTTCGGATCAGCGTGGTACGCCGGCCACAGCGGCCATGGAGGGTGAACCAATGGTAAAGGAAGACCTTTCTCTCTGTCTCTCTCTCTCACTGTCCACTCTGCCTGTAAAAAAAAAAGTCTGATTTGGGGGTGGCATTATGGCAGGGTGGGTTAAGCCTCCACTTGCAATGCTGACTTCATCCAATACGGGTGCTGGTTTGAGTCCTAGCCGTTCCACTTCTGATCCAGCTCCACACTAACACACCTGAGGAGGCAGCGAGGATGGTCCAATTACTTGGGCTTCTACACCCACATGGGAGACCTGGATGGAGTTCCAGATTTCTGGGCCTGGTCTGGTCCAACCCTGGCTCAACGCTGGCCATTGCGGTCATCTGGGAAGTGAACTAGTGGATGGAAGATTTTTGTCTCTCTCTCTCTCCCACTCTCTATAATTCTGCTTATCAAATAGAAAAAAAAAGTAAAATCTTTAAATAGAAAAAGAACAAAATCTGGCTTACCCACTTCAGTAAACATTACTGTAAACTGAAGAAGTGATCTACAGAAGCCATGCACTGAAAATCACATTAGAGTAATTTAGAAAATAAAGCAGAACTTTTTTAGTTGCCTTTCTCTGTCTATAAAAAAGTCAACCAATTAATATAAGAAAGAAAAATATGGCCGGCGCCACAGCTCACTAGGCTAATCCTCCGCCTTGCGGCGCTGGCACACTGGGTTCTAGTCCCGGTCGGGGCACCGATCCTGTCCCGGTTGCCCCCTCTTCCAGGCCAGCTCTCTGCTGTGGCCATGGAGTGCAGTGGAGGATGGCCCAAGTGCTTGGGTCCTGCACCCCATGGGAGACCAGGAGAAGCACCTGGCTCCTGCCATCGGATCAGCGCGGTGCGCCAGCCTCAGCGCGCTACCGCGGCGGCCATTGGAGGGTGAACCAACGGCAAAGGAAGACCTTTCTCTCTGTCTCTCTCTCACTGTCCACTCTGCCTGTCAAAAATTAAAAAAAAAAAATATGCAATTCCCCCTCCCAAAAGAGTCTTTGGCTGACCTCTGGACACACAGCTAAAGGGGGTATCATGTAACTTTTATCACCACAGAACATGATAGGATTTTATTGAAATTTTTATAAATGAAATCATTAATGGAATCAAATCATCTGCCACACAAGTCATTCTCGTTTGCATTTTATATATACTTAATTATCTATTTTTCTTTTCATGGTAATCAACGTGGCCTTGTATTATATGACCTCCTCTGTATTCCAACTGGTAGGCAGTGATGACCAAGTGTTTTCAGCAATAGATGATATTGCTATAACCTCCCCCCCCAAGTAATATAACATAACCCTGTGTGTTGACCTACTGATCACTGTACTTCATTGATTAAATAGCAAGCATTGAATGGCAATAGAAAAAAAGGAATATCAGGCAAGGACATAAACTGATGAAGGCATCCCACGCTAAATAATGGAGAACACCCTACCATTGTTTGGTTTTTCTGATGAATAAAACTGATGGTAAAGTTCTTGTACAAATATACCACTGCGGTTTTTTTTAATCTGTGATTGGCAGGGAAGGGAGAGGAGAGCAGTGAGTTAGCCCTGTTCCTACTCTGTAATTAAGAAAAACAACTACCTCTTTTCAGTTATTATTTTTTTGTGTGTGATTTCAAAGCCTTCTGTTTTAATTGATGTTCTCTGGATATTGCCTCAGCAATTAACAGACTGTGTTTATCTGTTTTTTCCTTATCTGACTTGAAATGCTTTACTTGTACTTCAAAGCCTACCATGGACACACACGCATGAACACACTTCCCATAAAACTCAGCTCCCTGAAAGCAGGGCTGAAGATTCAGAGACTATTGATTGATTGGACCAATTTGATTTAAAAGTGACATTTTTATCTTCTTTTTCTTTCCTGTACATTTTATGAACTTTGCAACAAACGAGATTTTTGAGTTAGTGAATTTCTTCTTTCAACAAAAACAAATACTGCAAAAACCTTTTCTCTTCCACCATTGTCCAATGCTTCTTTACAATTGCATGACAAATTTCTACCTAATATTAACTTCTGCCTCCCACAACTGACTAGAAGAGTCGGTTGCTTTCTGGGAAAACCGATTTGTTGGGACAGATAAGTAAGGAGAATTTTCAACAGGCAACCACAGCTGAGGATTCCATTCCAGGAACACATTTCTGGTCTTGCCTCCACTCCCCCAGTCTCTTATCTCATGGAGTACATCCAGCAAGGTGGCGATACAAATACAAAAAGTTGTTATAAGTTTAATTGATAACAATTAACAGCAGAAATCCCCAATACACAACTTAGGTGTTTATATAATTTACTTGTTTCTTATTTGTGCACATGGAGAGACACAGAGGGAGATCGATATGTGTGTTCATTCCTCCAAAGACTGCAATGGCAGAGAGAGACTAGAGCTGCAGCTGGGACTAGGAATGCAGTCCAGCTCTCCCACGTGGATGGCAGGAACCCAGTTACTTGAGACATCATTGCTGTCTCCCAGGCTCTGCATTGACAGGAAGAGGGGGCAGGGGCCAGAGTCTAGAATTAAATTCAGGTAGTACAATGTGAGATATAGGCGTCTGAACTGTTAGACTAAATGCCCACTGCCTAGAACTCAGGTTTTATTGCAAAGTCATTTATATGATCTGGACACACATTTTCCCCATAGAAATAATAGTATAAATGATGTTATAGATGCAACAAATAGTTCATAAAAATTATTTTCAACTATATGGAATGAGCATTCAAATAGTTTGCTAATAGTATATATTTAAATAAAATTACAAACTATAGAAGTGATCCCTGAAAGTATAGTCTTTAAATACATACTATTAGCTAAGGCAACATAAATAAACTTGCACTCTTGTAAGCAAAAAAAGGAAGTTTATTACAACATATAGAGCAATTCTGTGCAACCCTAAGACACGGGGGTAAAGCCGAGTCCTATGAAGAACCAAAGACCCACCATGGCTTTCTTTCTTAACTGCAGTCCCCGATTGTCTCAAGGATTCTGCTTTATCATTGTCTTTTTCCCTACAAATGTTTTTTCTGAAGCTCAGCCCTCATGATAATAATAGCTGCTTTATACCTCTGAAGTATACACTTTACAAGGTGAAAACCAACTGTATATGAACCCTGATTTCAAATTCTCAGATGACAACAATTAATTAGCTGACAAGGATCATGTTATAACCTCCTAACCTGAGAAAGCAGGTAATGAAGTATCACTTCATTGATGTAAAGATGCATACTGATGACTTGCACACATCAAGCACTATCTGAAACATTCAGAGAAGATATGAAAGGCTTCAGCTGTCAGCAAACTTCTATTTAGGTGAAGGGCCACTCTGTCCTCCATAGGCAGAGGAAATGCCACCGCAAGCACCCAGCAGAGGAGGTGCTCTTGGTCCTCATGGGCCAGAGATACCTTCCCCCATATACAGCTCCCTAGAAACTGACCTTGGGAATTCTCTCCACCCCATCACTGAAGCATCCAGGACTAGTAGGAGCTCCAGTAGTATGACATAAACCAAGAAAGTTAAACTATCACCATCAAGACTCTGTCGTTGGAATTACAGCCAGGAAAGTGCATAAGCCAGGACTTGTGCATTAAATGAAAACAGGAACAGTGTTGCTAAGATACAAAATACTGAGTGTCTCCTAAATAATATATAAAATGTTCAAGATATAATAGAAAATGATATATCGCAATTTGAGAAAAGATAAAAGGCACCAACACTGAGATAAATTAGATCTAAGAATTATCTGTTGGTCGGGGTGCCAGATTCTGTCCCAGTTGCCCCTCTACCAGTCCAGCTCTCTGCTGTGGCCCAGGAGTGCAGTGGAGGATGGCCCAAGTGCCATTGTGGAAATCATTCAACAAGAAATTATGAATTCTCTTGAAATAAATGGAAAATGCAAAGTATCAGCAAAGAAACAGAAGTTATGAAATAGGAAAATACAATGAAAGAAATAAAAACTTCTTGAATGGGCTCAGTAGACTATGGGTGTCTGTGAATACAATCAATTAACATAAGAACCAAAAAGAATGAAGACAGCCTGGAAAAAAAAAAAAGAGTTCTAAAAACCTATAGGAGTTTCACAAGATCCAGTATTTGTATTATCAGAGTCTCAGAAAGAAAGAGCAAGAGTGGAGTTGAAAGAGCATTCAGAGAAACAATGCCTATCAACACCCCAAATTTGGTGAAAGACAGAAAACCACAAATTCAGTAGGTTTAGTGAACCCCAAGTGGGATAAATTGAAAAAAATCCATTCTAAGATACTTCTAAAAACTGAAGACAAACTAAAAATCTTTTTTTTTTTTTTGACAGAGTGGACAGAGCGAGACAGAAAGAAAGGTCTTCCTTTTGCCGTTGGTTCACCCCTCAATGGCCACTGCGGCCAGCACACCACGCTGATCCGAAGCCAGGAGCCAGGTGCTCCTCATGGTCTCCCCCATACCGGTGCAGGGCCCAAGCACTTGGGCCATCCTCCACTGCACTCCCGGGCCACAGCAGAGAGCTGGCCTGGAAGAGGGGCAACCGGGACAGAATCTGGCGCCCCAACTGGGATTAGAACCTGGTGTGCCAGCGGCCGCAGGTGGAGAATTAGCCTATTGAGCAGTAGCACCTGCCCAAACTAAAAATCTTAAAAGGATCCAGAGAAAATGCGCATTATCTATAGGAAAACATCGGTTCAAATGACAGCAGATTTTTCATTTGGAACAATGGAGGCTGAGAAGACAGTGGCATGGCATTTTTCAACAGTTGAAATAACTCTGAACTGTTAATTCTGTATCTGGGAAGACTATCCCTTAGAAGTGAAAGGGAAACAGCAGCAAAACCAGGCAACAGCTAAAATATCCCTAGATATTGGTTAAAAGAAGTTCTTCAAACATAATGGAAATGATGACAAGAAGAATTTTGGATCATCAGGAATTTGGGAAAAAAAACAGTGGAAAGAGTAAAAACATCTATAAATATAGTAGACTATTCTCATGAATGTTTCCACATAACAACAATCAGTGATAACTGAAACAAAACTTTAACACCATTTGATAGTCACTGCTTGTTATTAAGAAAAATGTGGAAACTTACTTCCATTTAGGAGTCTGTACCTTCACAAACTAAGTTAGTTTCCACATTTTACTTGAAGTGATAAAGCCATGATACCAGCAGATTGTGATATTTAACTTATGCATACTGTAATATTCAGAGCAGCAACCACTATAAAATGATACAAAGAAATATATTCAAAATTAGTAATAATATGTTAATCCCAGAATATATTCAAGTAACCACAGGCTACCAAGAAAACAGTAATGGAGTAATGAACTGGAAGTCATTTCTTTTTTTTTTTTATCTTTTATTTAATGAATATAAATTTCCAAAGTACAGCTTATGGATTACAATGGCTTCCCCCCCCATAACTTCCCTCCCACCTGCAACCCTCCCCTTTCACACTCGCTCTCCCCTTCCATTCACATCAAGATTCATTTTCAATTCTCTTTATATACAGAAGATCAGTTTAGTTTATATAAAGATTTCAACAGTTTGCCCTCACATAGCAACACAAAGTGAAAAAATACTGTTGGAGTACTAGTTATAGCATTAAATAACAGTGTACAGTACATTAATGACAGAGATCCTACATGATATTTTTTTAAAAAATTGATTAATTTTCTATGTAATTTCCAATTTAACACCAAGGTTTTTTTTCATTCTCAATTATCTTTATATACAGGAGATCGATTCAGTATATACTAAGTAAAGATTTCATCAGTTTGCACCCACACAGAAACACAAAGTGTAAAAATACTGTTTCAGTACTAGCTATATCATTATGGAAGTCATTTCTTAGGAGACAGCATTTGAGGTTACTTCTGAGTAATATGAAGGAGGCAGTTGTGCAAAGATCCGAGGGCAGAAAGTTCCAGAAAAAAAAACTGGAAGGTATAGAGGCTTAAGGCAGTAGTAAGCTTGATGTGTTACCAAATAGCAACAAGGCCAGTGTGTGTGGAACTGCATTGAGTGAGATGAGAGGAAGTAATGCCAAGGTAGCAGGCAGAGCACAGTTATGGTAGGATACTGTCAAACTTGGGGTGACTTCAGAATACAGTGTGAAGCCACGGGAAGGTAGTAAGGTAAGAACATCATGTGATGTTTCTTTAAATACACACACACACTCAAGATACTGTAAGGAATGCAGGTGGTAGAGTGACACAGGTGAAAACAGGCATATTGGAGTCCTAGTATCTAATCCTCTCACTCTCAGAAGGCCTGTAGACACCCATAATAAGAGTACAGGACTCAGATACGGTACAGGAAAAGTGGTCGGAAGTGGGAGGAAATTACAGACCCCAGCAGGAAAGGAGGGAGAAAATTGGGGATGGTGGACATAATGGCGGTAATATTAGGGGAGGAAAGAAGAGTATGGGACAGAGTACTCTCCAAAGGCTTCTAAAACAAGGGCTTGTGTAAGTGGAGTGTGATTAGACACAATGTAGTAGGTAGCATTACACAGTGAGAAAATTCCTGCTTAGGAGTCCAGAGTCCACATACCTCAAGCAAAATACACTCTAAACACCTGTGCTGCCTTTGGGCTGTGTTCTCTCCTGTGGAATTCTGCTACACGACTTCTAAGTGTCTTCTAGTTTCTCTTTCCTTTCATTTTAAGCACAAAGGGCAGAACTAAAGCTCCCAGTTTTGTCCTGGAGGTCAATTTAGCTGTCAATGCAGGTGCTCTGAAGACTTAGGAATGAATTCCACAAGAAAAGCTCTCTGGGCATCATCAGGAAATATCCTGAGCCAAACAAGAAACAAAAACTCTAGCCTTATTAAAGTCTCATGAAGAACTCACATCAGAAGTGCCATATGATTTTTGTTTAATGAGCTTCAAAACAAACATAATGAAGCTGGAGAGGGTCCAAAGACACAAAATTAAAATGATAAAAGATATCAGTTGGAACAGACTAGAATAATTAAGGCTCTCCCTCAAGAAAAGATTATGATTGAGAAGTCAGGGAAATAAACACCTTCAAATACACGCATAAGGTAGGTATAGCTTTCTTCCAAATACTAGAACTAGCCACTATCTTGACACTTAAGACAAAAAAAAAACTAGATTTAGGAAAATACTTCACATTATTGCAGAATATGAAGTGTCTTTCCACTTAATCTGAAAATAAAAATTCAAAAGGATGTGGAATAAGAAGAGAACAAGCCAAAGATTTGGAGATTTGGATTTTCAAGAATTCCCAGCAGTAACTATTAGAAACAAAATTTTATTAAAATAGGGAGATAACAGTGGGCTGGCATCTCAACACCATGAAAACAAATTTTATCTTCTACAGTATTGCAGTACAGTACACCTTTAGGAAAAAGTCCATAAATTTTTGAAACATGACTCATTTTCCACTAATTTTCCAACAGCTGTCATATAACAGGTGGATATGGCAATGACCAGATCTCAGTGTTTCATGGTCACTCACATCATGAATTGTCAACACAGCCAGGAAATCGTAGGACTGGGTAATGTAATAGACCCATCAGTTACCTTGTCAAGTCAACTTCCAGGCTTAGAAGTTGAGCCCTAGAGCACACAAAGCATTGGTTAAAATTCAACATACGATGACAAAAAAATCTTGATAAATTCTTGAATTTCACATTAAACTTCAAGAATTAAATATATTCTCTTTCTAGTGCTCTCTACTAAACTTACCACTTTTCCATTCAATTATTATTTACAGCTGTTGTCTATATTCCCATTAAACTAAAGTGTTACTGCTTTTGACTTGTTATTTTCTTATTTGGTGAAGTATTAAGCCTTTGTCCTGTAAATTTAAAGTGTGATCTTAAAAACTAAAAAAAAAAAAAAAGAAACGTAGAAGGAAGGAGGGTGGGAGGGATGGAGGCAGAGAAGAAGGGAATATCATTAGGTTCTTAGACTTGTATCTACAAATCATATTAAATCTGTCATGAACAAAATTTTTAAAAATCACAGCAAAAAGGTTAATCAGAATAAGGCAAACTGAAGAAGGAATGACAGTCACCCAATCTTGGAAACCACAAAGAGGATTCAGGGAGAAGAAAAAGGCCTAAGTACTTAAGAGCCCAAGAAATTCTGAGAAGCTGGATTGGATAAAGGGAGACTGTTAAGGAATTTGTGGAAGATGCTGTTAAAAACAGAGTACCTTGTCACCCCCACAGAAGACCTGGAAAGAATACACCCTACAAAGGATTGAGAAAAACTGCAGATCCAAAGAGTTCAATGAATGTCTCCACACTGAACAATGAGATACAGAGGCCCTTCTCCCATTTCTCCAACAACACCAGCAAACGATTTCTATCACCCAGACAAGAAGCTAAAGGCATCATCTCTGAATAACCAATTGGCACAAGTGGGGGAAAAATAAAACCACACTAACAATCAAAATTCTATCCATGAAAGCCCCAAGTGGAACAACCATGAGGGAGACTGTCAATCATCAGGCCACGCCTCTCCTTGGGCCACACCCATGGGTGCTGCTAAGTGAAGCTTCCTCTTTGTTTTCTGAGGCCTCACTCTTAAATTTGAACAGGCAGATGAGCAGCCTCGGACACTTGAGAAGAGGCTCCCGCACAAAACAAGGACGAGATGAACTGGGAAGCCAGAAATGTATATCATAAAGGAGTTGCATATTCGAATCTCTTTCTTTAGAGAGGAAGAGAAGATATTATGAAGGATCACCAAAAAGTTCATTAAAATGTATATCATGAAAGAAAATGATGCATAAATTTCAAAAATATTTATACAAAAATAAACATCTTTAAATTCCATTTCCATGAATTTTTCAAGCACCTATTTATGAAACAAGAATGACAAATGACAACCAAAGATTAAGAAAAAGCTATTAAAAATGTAATATATGAGCGAAATTTTGAGATTTGATTGTTGTTTATAGCCCTTGGGTTAAGCTTGTGATTATAAAGTAAATTGAAAGTATGTTAGTTCAAAAAATAAAAGAAAAATTGAGGAAAAGGGGGAGAGGATTGGAGCAAGGGAGTAGGATGGGAAGTATCATTATGCTCTTAAAACCATGTATATATAATATATGAGATTTGTTCCCTTTATATAAATTTTCAAAAACATGCTTAAAGAAAAAGCTATTCAAAATTTAAAATAAAACTACAAAATTACAAAGAGTAAGAAGTTGTAGTTAAGCTAACTCCAGAGAACATGCAAAGAGAAAAGCACAAAACTGTAGAAGGAAGAAAAGAAAATTTAACGAGTCCTCTGTGTCTACCCTTTAAGCAGCAAAAGTCCCTGAAAGGTAGAGTAGAAAAGATAATGAAGAAAATTATCAAATAATTAGTACAAAAGATGTTTCAAAACTGAAAATGTTACCTTTCCATGTTGAGAGTGCTTACCACAACAGACAGAAACATACTAACAATAAAATAAAAGCATATTTTCATGAAATTTGTCAACATTGGGGAGAAAAATAATAAACTAGATGCTTTCAGTGAGAGAAATAAAAGAGGTCATAAGGAGGAATCAGGCATCAAGATGACACTAAACTTATCATTGGAAGGAAGCATACAGTGGAGAAACACCTTCAAATTCCTCAAGATAAGTTATTTCTATCCCAAAAGGACTCTGGTCTACAAAGATTTGTTTAACATATTAGACATTAAAAATGGATCTTACGTGCATTCTTTTTCAAAATAGTGGAGTGGTTGCTCTATGAAAGTTAGAGAATAGTCCAATACATTTGTTTTCTGTGGTTACTGTAACAAATTATTAAAAATGTAGTGGTTTTGGCCAAGCAGGTGAAGCCACTACCTACAGTGCCAACATCCCATCTCAGCACCTCTTCAAGTCCTGGCTGCCCTACTTCCAATTCTAATGCACCTGGGAAGGCAACAGAAAATGGCCCACAACTTGGGTCCTTGCCTCTCACATGCAAGACCTGGATGAAGCTCCTGGCTCCTGGCTTCAGTCTGGCCCAGTCCCAGCTATTGCAGCCATTTGGGGAGTGAAGCAGTGAATAGAAGATCAATCTCTATCTCCCCCACCCTTCCCCTCCATTTTTCCCTCCCTCCCTTTCTCTCTCTATAAATCTGCCCTTCAAATAAATAAATCTTTTTTAAGTAGTGGTTTCAAACAACACAGATTTGTTATGTTCCACTTCTGAAGATCTGTAGTCCTAAAAGCAAGATGTTAGCAAGGTTGTATCCCTGCTGGAGAATCCAGGGGAAAATGGGTTTCCTGGGCCTCCCAGCTTTGAGAGGGTGCTCTCACACCTGCTGTCACTATCCACTTCTCTGTCTTCAAGGCATGCAGCTTAACACCTTCAACTCTTTAACTCTGACACTGAGTCACCCCTGAAATTACACTGAGTTCCTTCAAAATATCAGTCATTTGCTCATGTCAAAGTCCTTACTCACCTCTGCAAAGTCCCTTTTGCTTATAAAGTGGCAAATAAACAGAGTCCAGTCATTTGAATAGGCATTTTTGTGAGGGCTCTTATTCTACCTCTACACCCAAGAAAAAGGAAGACATAAAACCCATGCAACAGAGCTCTCAATTTTGAGAAATATGTATAGAACAGCAGGGCCTGAGAATGACATTTGTATTGAAAAAACAACCAGGTCAGGTGACAGCCACAGGATGGAGATTCAGGGGAAAGTGTTCCTAACAGAAAGTTTGGATGGATCAGCTGTTAATGTGCTCACATTTTTTAGAGGCGATTTATAGTTCTGAAAGAGAACTTGGAATGAATTAATAAGAGGTATAAACAAAACCAAATTTTAAATGTGTAAACCATTAACACTTGGGAAGACAAAAAGTTGTGTAAGACAAAAATTCTCAACAAAATGCTAGCTAATCAAATTCAGTAACACATGAAAAAGATCATTCACCAGGACCAAGTGAGATTTATTCCAGGTATGCAGGGATGGCTCAACATATGCAAATCAATTAATGTGATATATCAGATTAACAAACTGAAAAATAAAATCACATGATTATCTCAATAGATGGAACCTGGTTGTAGTCCCAGCTGTTCCACTTCTGGTCTAGCTCCCTGCTAATGGCTTGGGAAAGCAGTACAAGATGGCCCAAGTGCTTGGGCCCATGCACCCATGTGAGAGAGCCAGAAGAAGTTCATGGCTCCTGGCTTCACACTATGGCCATATGGGGAATGAACCAGCAGATGGAAGACCTCTCTCTCTCTCTCTCTCCCTCTCTAGTCTGTAACTTTGCCTCTCAAATAAATAAATAAATCTTTTTAAAAAATAAGATTATTCAAACTTGTAAGAGAGTTTGGCTAAGTTTCAGGGTATAAATCAAAACACAAAAATACCCTGGGACACATTTAACCAAGGATGTGAAAGATCTCTACAATGCAAGTTACAAACTTAAGGGAAGAAATAGAAAAAAAAAACATGCAAAAATCTTCCATGTTCATGTATTGGAAAAATTAATATCAGCAAACTGCCCATACTATCCAAAGTATTTCACAGATTCAATGTGATCCCAATTACACACAAAGATATTTTTTATCAGATCTGGAATAAAATGACCCTAAAATTTATATTTTATCATAAGACACCTTGAATAGCTAAAGCAATCCTAGATAATAAACATAAATCTGGAGGTATCACAATACTAAGCTTCAAGGCATGCAACAGGGCAGTTATACTCAAAACAGCTTAGTACTGGCACAGGAATAGACATGCAGACCAATAGAACAGAATAGACTCTAGAAATTAACCCAAGTTACAACTAACTAATATTTGACAAATGTGTAAATCACTGCCTGGACAAAGAACAATCTCTCCAACAAATGGTTTTTGGGAAAATCAGATCTCAACATGCAGAAGTATTAAATGAGATCTTTAATTTATGCCCTATACAAAAATCAACTCACAGTAAATCAGAGATCTACATCTAAGATGCAAAACCATTGAAATTCTAGAGGAAACCATAGGAGAAACACTTCAAGACAGGGGCATAGACAAAGACTTCTTGGATAAGACTCCAGAAACACAGGCAATAAAGGCAAAAATAGATAAATGGGATTACATCAAGCTAAGGAGATTCTGCACAGCAAAGGAAACATTTCAAGAAAGTAAAGAGGCAACAGTTTGAATGGGAGAAAATATTTGCCACGTCTGATAAAGGATTACTATTCAGGATATATGAAGAGCTCAAGAAAGGCAACAACAACAAATCAAATAATCCAGTTAAGAAATGGGATAAGGATATGATCAGGATTTTGCCAAGGATGAAATATAAATGGACAATAGACACATGAAAAGATGCTTCAGATCACTAGCCACTAGGGAAATGCAAATAAAAATCACAATGAGGTTTCACCTCAAAGTTAGAATATCTATCACCCAAAAATCAAAATATAAAAAATGATAGTGAGGATATAAGTCCAGTGGTACCCTAATACACTTTTGATGGGAAAGTAAACTAGTATAACCATTATAGAAGACAGTATGTAGAGTCTTCAGAAATCTGAAAATAGTTCTAACATATTTCCCAACCATTTCACTCTTGAGAATTTATCTAAAGGAAGTGAAATCAGCATATGGAAGAGTTATCTGTATCCCCATGTTTATAGCAGCTAAGCTTATCATAACTAAGATATGGAATCAACCTAGATGTATGTAAGCTGTTGACTAGATAAAGAAACTGTGGTTTATATACATGACTACATACTTCTCAGCCATAAAAAAGAGTGAAATCCTACCTTTCCTAACAAAATGGAGATCATTACACTTAGTGAAATAAGCCAGTCTCAGAAAGACAAATATGTTTTCCCTGATTTGTGGTAACTAAAACACTGAGTACAAAAAATATAATGTATATGAACAATATCAACATTTTGAGATTTGATTATTGTTTGTAGCCCTTGTCTATACTCCTGAAGAACAGTGGTTTTTCTACTTATTATTTGTTGAATTATGTATTGAGTGTAAGGTTAAACTTGTGATAATAATTTGAAAGTATGTCACTGTAAAAAATAAAAGCAAAACAAGAAATGAAAGAGGGAGAGTGCAGGGAGAGTGGAGGGAGGAGGAGGGAGAGGGAGAGTGAAGTGAAGGAGGGAGGGAAGGAGGGTATTGTGGAAAGTATCACAAATTCTCTTAAAACTATATATAAAATACATGAAAGTTGTTCACCTTATATAAATTTTAAAAATGAAAAATACAAAAGCACACACAGTAATATGCAAGAAAGGGAATATAATGTAGTATACTCTGTAGTTCACATGTGAATAATACTTATACAATCATCATGATTTAATAATATATATTCACATAGTCATTATAATATCAACTGCACTATAATGAAAACTAATTACATAATTATTTTAAAAGTGGAAGTGATGATGGTAAGAAAGTATAAGAGAGCTAAAATATAATTTTCAACTTAAAGCAATATATATGTATATATAAAGTTAAAAATCAAGAAATGATATACTAACCCCTTTTTTTAATTAATGAAGGTTTAAAAATAGAGAAAATAAGTGGAAGACTGCAAGTGTTTCTGCGAAGTGGAAACCGCAGTTGGGAACGGGTATAGCAGAAACAGCCATCTTTCCTTTTAAGCCCTTGAGAACTGTTTAACTTTATCAACATGGTGTATCTGTAGCTTAGTGAAAAAAAATGACAAAATAAATGTCCACTCTGTGGCTTTGTTGTATTAGAATAAATTAGAATATATATATATATATATATTCCTTTGGGTTTTTATTCAGAGAAAGAGAGAAATTGCAGAGAGAAGATAGAGACATGGAAGTTGTTTTCCTCATGTTCTGGTGAAGAAAGAGTATGCTTCAGTTGGACTTTGTTTTGGTTTTGTTTCATTTTTGCTGTCCAATGAATTCCATGTTTCTAATCTTTCTAAACAATTGAAAACATTTATTTACAATTCTTAATAATAATGAATAAAATATCCAAAACTATTCACTTTCTGACCCCAGTATCACCCCCTTTGGAAGCACCTTCGCAGGCCACCCATCCTAGGTAGCATCACTCAGCAGATGCAGTCAGTTCACCTTGCCATTGCCACATGGTTCATTATCTGATAGTCTTTTGCTTGCCATTGTTTCATTATCTCTTAATACCCACCTCCTTTCTTGGGAAAGTACACGCCAATAGAACAAGGCTGCGCTTGTTCTCTGGTCTTTTTCCCAGCATTTCTAAGTATGCTAGCTCTTTATAGGACCTAATTCATATTTAATGAGATAATTCAAATATCATTTTATGAATTATTTTCCCTACCTTGTTTACAAATTATTCCTAAAAGTAGATAACTGGAAAATTGCTAAAAGATCTAAAATGGGTAGAACATGAAATTGGAACTCTGTTGTTTGGTTTGGAATCTTACTTCCTTCTGTTTTTAGTTATGCAGACTCTAAGTTACTTCCATTTCTAGGATCTGGTTAATTAGTTATTAAGGTAGTATTATTTATAACAGCTATGTCATAGGGCTGCATGACAATTATTCTCTTCATTTTCATTTTAATTACTAGGTAAGTCTTTTCATATTTTTGATGTATGAGAAAAGGTGAGTTATTTGTTCTCATCCTGCACACCATTCTGAGTAAGGCAAAGTTCACACAGAAGCAAGACGGACTGACAAATTCTGAGCATTTTTAGGGAACAGAAATAGCCATAGAAAACTTTTTTCTAAAAAAACTTAACTCAGGACACATTTTCGTACTCGTCCACATAATGCAGATGGAATGTAGTCCAGAAAAAGTATCTCTAACAAGTGCATCTTAAACAAAAGAATAGAGAGGCAAAGTGTAAATCAGAAAAAGGAAAAGTCCAGAAGTCAGGAAAGAAAAACCAATGGAGCTATGTTACGGAGGAATACCATAACAGAATAGAAACAGTGAGCTTACAGTCTATCCATCAAGACACATAAGCAAGAGATACACAGAAAGAGGTGGTCACAGCGACTTACAAGAAAGCAATAATGGCTTTATTAATGATGTGATCTGGAAGCGATCAAAACACTAAGAAAAAAATTGGCTACGTCGCACTAAATAAAGCTATGATAAGTTGAAACGCATCATCCTAGAGAGAAGAGGGTAGGATAGAAGAGTTCACCTGGATCCTAACTGTCATCCCCGTAGCGTGACTTGCTCTTGAGAGTAAAAGAGAACAGGTGGTAGCTTTGATTTTCTTAATGCCCTGGGAATTTCCATAACATCCCATGGCAAAGGCAAAGGAATGCTTTGAATTGGAAAACAAATAACTGGAGCCAATGAATTTTCTCAGAAGAAAGCTTCTAATTTCCTGCAAATATCCCCAGAGTATGCAGTCAGAGGACAACATCGCCTTCTATGCCCTTCACATGATGCATCATCGCAAATAACAAAATAATCCCCAATGGCCGAGCACAATCTACAGATGTATGTCTTACAGAGACAATGAAGTGGAGCTATTCTCAGCAATTCAAGACAGCACAGGCTCTGGGATTCCCCAAAGGTGACTGTGTAGCTGGGATAAAATTACTTTTCATTTATTTGTAGCCCACAGGCCAAAGTACATAGGAAAAAACACGGTTACTTCCGTTGCTTATTTCGCACCAGGAAAAATTACATTCATTCTGCCATCAATAGAGTGCCTGGAACTTTAATATGTTTTTTAGAGTCAGGCTCTTTCTCGATGCCTGCTGGGGTTTGCCGTTATTAAAATAATGAACATTTAGTCAGAGTAGTTGTCTCCGTAAATGAGCATGAAGCAGGCGGACACAAGATGTTTTAGGGAGTTCAGCATTTACTCATTATGCAAACATTTATGGAACATTTGTCTTTTGCTACAGTGTTACCCAACATACTGGGAAATTAAATTAGCAAAAACCTTTCCTGCATGGACCATCCGATCCAGTGGGAGAAAAGAAGACTAGGAACAATTAGAACTGATAAGTACTAAAAGGTTAGTGCTGTATCCTCAGGAGGGTTTTGTCCAACTGACCTTTGCCCCAGAGACTCCACCCAGGTCATACATCATTGAGCAGAGAGGCGATGAGGCAACTCAGCAACTTCGGGGAGACATTAGAGCATCAGCAAAAATGTAACTCAGAAGGCATCGCCCACTAACACTGGGCCACCAGCATCAGCACTGGATATTAAAAGTAACACATTACAAACTAGGTTTTGGTAAGTTGAGTCCATGGTCAAGTATTGACCCAAGAAAGAGAAAGCCAGTGATACCCAGTGATCACTGCATATGTGGGAGGAAGGAGGGTGATGATATCAGCTTCTCCTCCCACCCTAATCACCCCCACCCCCCCACCCCTCCCGTCTCCTTACATTCAGCAACAATAATTTCTTCTGGCCTAATAGAAAAAGGGAAATTTCCATTCAAAAGAAGGAAATTTTACAAAATAAGGCTCAACTGGCTCCCTGACACGCTTCTGTTGCAAACATTATAAAGTGCAGGTTGGGTCAGCTGGAAGTAAATCGTACTGCGGCATTGTTGTAGTTTTTTGGTTCGCTTATTTACTATGTCTCTCTCTCTGCTTTGTGTAGTGTTGATGTTTTGTAGATAAGTCAGACGGTCCAATGTGACAAGTTCTGAAGACCAGCTGTGATACGGGAAAAGAGGTTTCTAGATTGTCGGCTTCGGTCTCTGGGCAATTCTGATAAGGTTAATGATAAACAATTAGAGTTTTCTGAGTCCTTGTACTGCTCTACTTAAAAACAAAAGACACACAGACGAGACCATACAGCTCCTCTTTACACTGAAAACTACTTAGTATGTTTTACATGGCTGCTGATCCAAAATGCTGCTCCACTGCATGTGGCCTGGAGGGGAGGAACCGACAACTTCAGAGATGGATCCAGTGGAACTGAAAAACACTGAGCTACAAATTACAGCCACTGAACAAGGAAAAAACGATGACCACTTTAAATGCAAATTGGAATTCAAAAAACAAAATAAACTTTCAATAAAAAGGCTCAGGAAGTGAATCATTTAGTAACAGGACTTAATTTTTCCTTAAAAAAAATTGAAAAGCTACACAGTGTTGAGAAAATATTAAGATTGGTGTGTAAAATACTAAAATGACTAAGATGAGTGTGAGAAATTAAAGGTTGCCACCATCAAACAGTAAAAGTTGATGACATATTAATGACTTAATACATGGTACCAAGGACGATTTACGCTAATAAACTTTTTTAAAAAGCTACTTTTCTGTCCAGATTGACATGTCAACATCTTTCACCAATACAGGCATGCAGTAGCATTTATAATTTCAAAGATGATGGCAAAATTCAGAAAAACATTATCTGCTGCCCAAAGTTGTCCTAAGAGTAAGAAAAATATTTGGAATTAGATTGAACAACCTTGTGAATAGACTGGAAATCCTTGAATTCTACTCTTTAAAATGACAAACTCTGCTATGTGAATTATACCTCAGTGAAAACAGAAGCTTCCCAAAACAAGCAAATGCCAAGATAAATGATGCAAAGAAATTCAGACACAACTAAAATACCCTCCTCAATGCCTCACCATATACGCTTGTATTCTTGGTCTCCGTCAACAGCCCTTAGCCAGGTTATGCTGTGCTGTAGTTAGTTTTAAAATTCTCCAGTTAGATTTTAATGTGCTTAAGAACAACTATCTGCAAGACATTTTTGGCCAAGTATTCACCAGAAGTATTAACCAGTTCCTGTTTTTGCCTGGAAGACTTTGTAGTCTCCTCACTGCAGTCGAGTTGTTGAGCCTTCAGATGACCATAATTGAGTCCGGCACAATTTATGCCTTCTCAGCAGCATAATTTATGAGATGTTCTTTTCTATCAAGGTCAGCTTTTTGGCCAATGCGATATCCAGACAGAGGAAGTATACTTTGAATCACTGTGATAGTTAATGTATCAACTTGACTGGGCCACGGAATGCCCAGATATTTGGTTAAATATAATTCTGATGTTTTCTTGGGGGTGTTTGTGGGTGAGATGAACACTTTAATCAATGGGCTAAGTGTGGGTGGGCTTCATTCAATCCACTGAAGAACTGATTAGAATTAAAAAGCTGAGTAAGGAAGATTCTCTCTGTCTCCCTATCTTTGAGCTGGGACTTAGTCTTTTCTTGCCTTTGGACTCAACATTACAGCTCATAGCACTGGTCTCCTAGTGCTCAGGCCTTCAGACTTGAACTGCAATTTCACCATTAGCTCGTGTAGTCTCTGGCTTGCCAGCTGCACCCCTTGGGACTTCCAAGCTTCCCTGATAGCATGCACAAGTCTATGTACCTATCCCCACCCTGTGGATTGTGTTTCTTTGGAGAACTCTATACCGTTTCCCAGGGAGGTGGAATTGGTCTCCAGCAGAGCTGTTACATATGTGGAGCAAGTCAACCTGCGGGTCATGAATGCTGAGGGTGAGTGAAGAGATCAGGCCAGGATGGGTCCTGTTCTCCTTTTCCTCTAGGGTTAACTAAATCTGGAGAAAGCCCCAAACTGATGAAATCACACAAACAACTTAGTCTTCCAGGTCGTAGGCCTAGTCTGAGCACGTGTGCCACCTTAGTCGATTTATAGATTATTCAAATTAATGGAACTTCACACTTGGGAATCCAATGAATAGTTTTCTCTGTAAACCAAAAGAACAGTAATAACGGCCAAAGACAATTTTTTTTTTAATAGCAAGTGCATCTTTATACTCCCATACTCTTAACAGCTTTTACCTCCCAATAGAAGACTTCAGTACACCCCTCAAGTTGTTTATTTTATTTCTTTGAGAAAAAGAGAGAGAGGGAGAAATCTCCCAACTGCTGGTTCACTCTCCAGATGCTCACGATAGCCACAGCTGGCCAAGCCAGAGCCAGAAACTCATTCTGGTCCTTCCATGTGACTGGCAGGAATCCAAATACTTAGTACTTGAGCCATCACCACCGCTCCCCAGGCATCAGGAGCAGCTAGGACTTGAACCCTGGCACTCTGATAAGGGATGCAGGCAGCACAAACAGCATCTCAGGTGTTGTATCAAGTGTCCACCTTGCAGCCATGGAATTTAAACATAAAGGCCTAACATTGTCTATTCTGCCCTAAATGTCTGTTGTTTTTCAGGCAAAATCCAATTTTAAAAAGAGAAAGATTATAGCACAACATATGAGATTAGGGATTATTCCGAACATTGAGATAAGAGCCTGTCAGCTGGAAGATACACCCCAGCGTCCTGTTTGAGGGGGGACATGAAAACAACTTGTTAGGTAAATGGGGCTTTCTCGTTTCCAAGACTCCCCTCTACCTTCCCTGTGCAACTGCTACTGAACTCTGGCATTTCCCTTTCACAACCTTAAGGCTGAAGTCTGTGCTAGAGATGGGGTTGGGAGCGGGCATAGGCAAGAAAGGCACAAACCTGCGCATCTTACATAATACAGCAACAATCTTTCAAGGATGCATTTTTCTCAGTTTCTTTGAGCATGTTCTGGTGCCTTCAATGACTTATCTTTGATTGTACTGTCTGTTTTTGTTTTCAACTGTTGTTTGTGGGAAGAAATTCCCCAGGTTTCCAAGCCACCTTTACCGGCAATGCCACTTTTATTTAAGCTTGGAATTCCCTTGGGATAATTTAGCTGTTAATTGCATCCTTTAATCCTCAGCAGTGAGCACAGGCCTACACAGGTGCCTTCTCGAGAAGCTGGGGACAATGAAAGAACAGAGGAGGAGATGGGGACTGCTCAGCAACTTGTCAGAGAGACGCAAGGACCCCTGCACAAACGCGTCCTCAAAATAAATGTGTGATGGCATCAAAATTAGACAATCCATCCACAAACTTTAAACTTTTGTCAACCTTTATGCCCCTTCACATCAGCTGCCTTTTTATATGATAACTTCCACTTATCTCATTAGATAAAGTATTTATTTAAGAATCAGTGACAGAGAGAGAGAGAGACAGACAGAGCCCCCATCTGTTGGCTGACTCCCCAAAGCCTGCAACAACCAGAGCTGGGCCGAGAGTAGGGTCAAAGCCAAAACTGGGACATAAGAACAGAGTCTAGGTCTCCCCTGTGGACATCAGGAACCCAGAGACTTGCACAATTAGCACTACCTCCTATGGTCTATATTGGCAAAAGCCTAGAGGCAGGAGTCAGAGCCAGGAATTGAACCCAGGTACTCCAACGTGGGATGCAAGCATCTTACTGACTAGGCTACATGCCCACATCACAAAGAACTCTTCAACAGAGCTTTAAGGTTCTAATGGCCATTTTTAAGTTTTGTACGGAACATGTTTGCCTTTTGAAAAGGCTTCTCAGCATACTGTGTCTGATGTACACACCAAGAAAGCTTGCTCCAGACTGTCAGGCTTCTTGATAATGATACAGGAACAGTTCCCAGACCATTTTATCTGATAAAGCCCAATGATAAAAGCAAAAGGAGAAAGGGAGGAGGAAGGACTGGCAGTTTGGCATGCAAGCTGCTTGCGTTCAAAATCAATAGCTTCTCATTTTAGCTGAATGACATTATCTAGCCAAAAAAAATACGAAAACTCCCAAACCTCAGCTTCTCCACTTATGAACTGGAGAAAAAAAAAAAAAAGTGCCTATCTCATAAAATTATGCAGAGGTCTAAATGAAATTATCTGCCTAATGCATTTAGTACATTTTCTCATGGCACAAAATAATTGCCCAAGAAGCATTAGCAATAGTAAGGAAAAGAAAAAAAGTAATAAATGAAGGTCACCAGGACCCAACTGTCTTCGAGCAAAGCAGAAGATCTGAAAGGACCAAAAGAAAGCCTGTGGATGTGGAGGCTGCATGAAAGGAAGCGGAGCAACAAGGCTCCTGATCGTTTATGTAACAGCCTGCAGTGCCTCACCGCTCCCTTCCTCTGCGGGCTCTCTGCTGCTCTGATGTGCAAGAACACTGGCGCTCTCTTCAGCGTCTCACCGGCATTCAGCCTCTAGTTTGGGAAACAATGACCCAGAAAAGAAAATCAAAGACACAGCAGCTTCAATACTGGAAGCGTCTCCAGAAGTCTGAAGTTCCACTTTTTGCCCATGTCATCTCTTTCATACGAACACTGACAAACCCTTGGCAGACTGATCTTTTATCAGGGCATTTCATACTCACAGATCCTTCCTTGTGATGCTAATACAATATGACATGCCACTGTTTCGCAGGCTACTGCACCTGAACTAGAATATTTCCCAATTAAGAATTTCCAACACAAGTTTTGTGGCTGGTGCAGGCGCTGTAGTATAGCTGGTAAAGCTGAAACTTGCAGTGCCAGCATCCCATATGGGTGCCAGTTCGAGTCCCAGCTGCTCCACTTCTGACCCAGCTCCCTGCAATGGCCTGGGAAAGCAGTGGAAGATGGCACAGCTACTTGGACCCCAGCACCAGCAGGGGTGACCCAGCCAAAGCTCCTGGCTGCTGGCTCCAGGTCGGCCCAGCTCTGGCTGGTGCGGCAATCTGGGGAATGAACCAGCAGATGGAAAATCTCTCTCTCTCTCTACCTCTGCCTCTCTGTAACTCTGCTTTTCAATAAATAAATCTCTAAAAACAAAGTTTTATGGCTAACATTTAAAAGTTACATGGCCGGGACTGGCACTGTAGCACTGTGGGTAAATTCATCTCCTGCAGTGACAGCATCCCATATGGGTACTGGTTCAGGTCCTGGCTGCTCCACTTCCCATTCAGTTCCCTGTGAATGCACCTGGGAAAGCACTGGAACATGGCCCAAGTGCTTGGGCCCTTGCACCCAAGTGAGAGACCCAGAAGAAGCTCCTGGCTCCTGACTTCACACCAGCCCAGCTCAGGATGCTGCAGTCATTTTGGGAGTGAACCAGCAGATGGAAGGTCTCTCTCTCTCTCTCTCTCTCCTCTCTCTCTCCCTCTCTCTCTCTTTTTGTTCTCTGTAACTGCCTTTCAAATAAATTAAGTGAAAAAAAAAGAAAAGAAAGTTACATTGCCAGGGTTATATATTCACACCAACCTTTGAGATTCAGACCAATGCAAAGGAAATTTCATACAGTAAGTTCTGAGTGCTCACTCTCCTTTTTTTCTAAATAAGTTTGTCACTACTTCATTGCCTAGAAATTTGGCAGAATGTGAAACAAACTGAGGAAAAAAGATTATTTATAGACCACCGAGCACCTCATGATAAAGTTGATAACCTGACTCCTATTTCTCTGAAGTTTCTGAGTGTATAGAAACCCATCATTTCAGGTTAACGTGATCCCAAATCATATAAAACCAGTGAGTATTATCCAAAAACATAAGAAAATTAGTATCAAGAGCCAAACATTCTATTTGAACAATAAAAGGAGCTGTGTACATTTCACAATGTTGTTGTTTTACTAAAAAAAAAGTTCTCAGCAAAATCTCAGTTCCTATGTATTCCCCCAAAGCCACTGAAGCCACTCACTCCATCTCTGCTAGCAACTTTAAAATTTCTTAAATAAGATCAAATAGAGAAAGCACGTGAAGCTATGGGCATCTCAGACGTATTGTTTCACATTTATACAGTGTGTTCTATGTTCCATGCCAACTGAGGCCTCATGCAGCTGGCTGACACTTTTAACTCTCTGAAGGAAAAAGTATCTCGGTGATGAATATCCTCTAAGCAAAATCAAATTTCTTCATGGGTTCTTTTTTACCCCTAGGGCAGAGAATTTCCCAGAAAGTACACATTTTCATGCCCATTTGTTTTAAAAGTTGTTTTGGTACAATTTGGCCCCTTCCTCTCTGCACAAACGGTGATTTTAATTCTGCACCTCCCTTCCCCCTTGTCAGAAAATACCATGGCTCTCACCACTCCAAAGAGCATGAGAGGGTCTTTGACGGCTTTGTAGGAGGAATAGATCACTTACTAAAACCAAGAAATTGTTAAGTAAAACTTCCTGTTAACGTTACAATACAGCATGACACGAATTTTTTTTCCAGTTCATAGCGAGGGTGTATTTGACTCTCCTATAAGGACAAATAGGAATGCGGCCCTTCACCTTCAGGAAAATTCATCCAAGAATACATCTTGAAAAAATTAGGAAATTACATTCAGTAGCTGAAGAGTCAAAGATGGAATTGTCTCTTCCAGCAACATACACGTCAGGTCATGTCTGCATGCATGGGAAGCCACGGAAGCAAGGTTTCCGAGGCTGGGACAGGGAATACTTTGACCGCCACTGTGGCCTACAATGCATGTCCAGAGCACATCATGGTATCCACAATACATTTTATGAGTGAAAGGGCACAGTATCCATGAAAAGTAAAGGTATCCCTTACAAGTAGCAGTTTAAACCACTGCTTATTAACTGGAGGAGAGGCTCCTGCCCACAAGCCTGAAAGCTGGAGCTGGAAGTCCATTTTTATTGAGGTGGCAGCGGCTGAGTTTCTCCCAACAGATTCCTACGCCTTCATTTCCAACTGCATCACAGGCAGCCACAGGTGGCGTCTCTTCCTCTGATTGGACTCATCTGCTTTTCATAGAAAGCTGCAACTTCCATTCTCTCTGCCCCATGAAATAGAAAAGCCCTGCTTCATAGAGGAGGAGGAGGAGGAGGAGAAGCAGAAGGAGAAAAAAGAAAAAGTGTCACTCATAACCAAAAGTCCTCAAATCATCAAAAACAGTCTTGAGAAAGAACAAAGTTGAAGGTCCCCGACACTTCCTTGTTTCAAAACACACTACAAAGCTGTGATAATCAAAACAGTATGGTAAAGTCCAGAAATGAGCCTCACAGATATGGTAGTATGATCTTCAACAGCAATGCCAAACCACCCAAGGGTAAAGGATGGTCTCCTGACCAACTCTGCTAGAAAAACTTGCTACCCAGATGCAAAAGAATGAAGCTGGATCCTTACCTTATACCACGCAAAAGGTAATAAAAAAACAGAGACCTAAATCTAAGACCTAAAAGTGTAAGCTTCTGGAAGAAAACCGAGAGCTTCCTGACCCTGGGTTTGGTAAGGATTTGGGTATGACACCAAAAGCACAAGCCAGCTTACTTCCAAAGGCTGTATACAGGTCACATTGCTGAGATCTTCCTGAACTGCATTACTCAGCGTCCTTCCCTGCCCCCTGTAGGACAGAACAGCAGCTATCACTAACCTCATTCATGTGATGTAAACAAAGCCCAAGTGACTTACTCCAAGACACTCTCAAACAAACGGATTGGTAGGACTGCTGTAACTGACAGAAACCAAAGACAGGCGAGAGGACTTAAAACTGTCTATGCCCCAAAGAATTCCATAAACTGAATGAAAACGAACATACGGAACGGACAGCTGTATTTGCGATTCATACAGCTGATAAATGATATCCAGCATATACAAAGAACCCCAATAAATCAACATAGCAAACAAATAAAGACTGAAAAATGATCCAGGGCCTTGAATAGACAAGTTCCCTAAAGATGATAGAAAATAATCAACAAGCTTGAAAAATGTTCAACACCATTACTCATTAAATAAAAGCAAGTCAAATCACAATGTCATCTCACACCTATTAGTATCAGTACTACGAAAGAAGGAAACAGAAATTAACAACTGTGGGCAAACATTTGGAAAAATTTAAAGCCTTGGACACTGTTGTTGGGATACTAAATTAGTACTGTCATGGAGGAAGACAGTATGGTAGTGCCTCAAAAAATTAAAAACATTACTTTCATAAGATGCAGCAATTCCACTTGTGAGACTATATCCCAAAACAAACATTTGTACTCTCATGCTTCATGCAGCACTATTTACAATAGCCAAGAAGCAGAAGCAACCCAAATATTCACCAATGGATAAGAAAAGTGTGCCATATAAATTTCTTATCCATTGATGGATATTCCTATATATATGTATAGAAATATACATATATATATATATATATATAATTATTCAGCCTTAAAAAATAAAGAAATTCTGCCACATGCTATGACATGGGTGAATCTTGAGGACATTCTGGGAAGTGAGATAAGCCAGTTACAAAGAGACAGATAGGATCCCACTCACATGAAGTACCTGAAATAATACAATTCATAGGCATAGAAGGTACAATGATAGTGACCAGGGACTGTGGGGAGGTAGGAATGGCGATTTGCTGGATCAGGGAGACACAGGAGCCACTTCTCCAGTCCTGCTTCCGTTTCTCCTTGGCTCGGTGACCAGACACGAAGACTGTGTGCAAACCAACCACAGAGGGCGTGAACATGGCTGCTAAGGAAGAGAGGGGTTGGGATGTACGAGAAGACGCAAAGGTGAACGCAGACAGTGGGCCTTACAAGGAGGCCTGTCCTTCATTTGCAAGCAAATCAACTTGGAAAGGTTTTTTACCCCTGTTCTAGTACGGAAAATAACATAGGAGCCCAGTTCTTACCATCAGAAACCATTTGTCCCATTCTGTTGCTCTACCCTTGCGACATTTTTGTTGTTTAGACTCCTTTCAAAACCTAATTATGAATGCCCCTGTCCTTTGTCGTATTAGTTTTATTATTACTGTTAATGTTTGCTTTATTTTTAACTACATAAGCATTTCAATCTACAATAATGCTCAGATACTGAAAAATGCCCAGAAAATGCTCTTCAATGTTATGAGGGGTAATATTTAGTTTTTTCTAATTCTTTTTTTTAAGGGAAAGGGTTTATTGGGGGAAACCCAACAGACCAGAGGGAAGGAGCAAAGAAGGAGAAAAGGGAGAAGAGACAGAGACAGAGAGATAGAGATCAACCAGAATTTAATCGCAAAGCTAGGAAATAACTCTTACAAAAGTTGTCATTGTTATTCTCTGTACAGATGGTGAACAATGAATCTCTCTGAAAACAACAGTTCTTGTGGAAGCCTTACAAAGAGTAGTTACCACTGTCAGACATAGAGCCCAGGAAAAGAAATGGATGTTGGGAGAGCAGTAGTAATGATGTGGTGATCTAAAATATAGGGCACATTTGCCATGTGTACAAAGCGTTACTTTTAAAGGCTATATCCAAGACACATGACGGAGCTTTCCCAGAGCTCTATTGCTCAGCATGCTTTCCTAGCCTCTGTGGGAAGGAATAGCCAGCTATTATTAACCTCGCTTAGAAGTGATGTAAATAAATCCCAAAGTGACTTACTTAAAGATACTCTCAAGCAAATTTTGGTGTTTTCGTCATTTACAGCAGTCCTACTACTTGTGTTACAATACTTCATATCTGCTGTGCCGTGCTGAGGGGCTACATAAAAAGCTGTAGGATTTAGTTTTCACTTCTCAGTAAAATCTCAGAAGCTGGAACCTCTGCTAAATTCCACCCATCTATCCTGGATGTTTACAAAACCACACAGGGCAGGCACTTACTTGGTACAGCGATTAACATGTCGCTTGGGACACCCATATCCAGTATCAAGGGGTCTGGGTTTGATTCCTGGCTCTGCTTTCAGTTCCAATGTGTGACCAATGCACACCCTGGGAGATAGCAAAGAGGTGCTCGAACACTTGTGTCCTTGCTGCCCACCTGGGGGATCTGAGTTCCAGACTCCTTGTCTTAGTGTGGCCGAGCCTCAGTTGCTGCTGGCATTCAGGGACTTACCTAGTAGATGGAAGATCTGTCTCTGTGTGTCTCTGTCTCTCTCTGTATGTCTTTCAAGTAAAATGGAAATAAATAAAAATGTCTTTTTTTGAAAGATTTATTTATTTAGTTGAAAGGTAAAGTAGCAGAGAGAGAGAGAGAGAAAGAGGGAGAGAAAGATCTTCCATCTGCTGGTTCACTCCCTAAATGGCTGCAACTGCCAGAGCTAAGCCAATCCAAAGCCAGGAGCTGGGAGCTTCTTTGAGGTTTCCCAATTGGCTGCAGGGGCCAAGCACTTGGGTCAACTGCTGCTGCTTTCCCAGGTGCATTAGCAGAGCTGGACCAAAAGTGGAGTAGCTGGGGCTCAAACTGGAACCAAATGGGATGCTGGTGCCACAGGCAGTGGCTTTACCCACTACACTACAGTGTCAGCCCTAATAGAAATGTTTTTGTTTTTGTTTTTTTCTTTGACAGGCAGAGTGGACAGTGAGAGAGAGACAGGGAGAAAGGTCTTCCTTTACCGTTGGTTCACCCTCCAATGGCTGCTGCGGCTGGCACACCACGCTGATCCGAAGCCAGGAGCCAGGTGCTTCTCCTGGTCTCCCATGGGGTGCAGGGCCCAAGCACTTGGGCCATCCTCCACTGCACTCCTGGGCCATAGCAGAGAGCTGGCCTGGAAGAGGGGCAACCGGGACAGAATCTGGAGCCCCGACCGGGACTAGAACCTGGTGTGCTGGCGCCGCAAGGCGGAGGATTAGCCTATTTAGCCACGGCGCCGGCCAGAAATGTTTTAAAGACCACATCTATCACTCCAGAAATTCATATTTCTCAACAAAATCTGAGAACAAGTTTTAACGGCTTCTAATAATCCTCACATGAGGAAGGTAACACAAGTTTTAAAATGATCCTATTTCAACTGCAAATGGAAACCTATGAATTCTCCATATCCTGCGCTACAAGTGTGACTGTTTTGAATCTTTCTGCTGCTGCATAAGACAGTTATAAACACTCAGAGAATTTCTGTAATGGAAAGCAGCTATTGTTCTTCCTCTCAACTGAGATATGTACTAATGGAAATTGCTTAATGATTACAGAAGTATTCAAATTAGACTTACCAGTTCATTTTAGATTATTTGAAGCAAACTTGTTAAAGCATAGTCCAGTTGGGAAAGTTGTGCTATACAGGATCCAGTAAGGCTGATCTGGATATGCAAATGGGTACAAGGATCAGTGAGACTCGACCCTTGACATTAAAGAATAAGGATTGGGATGTGGAGAATAAATATACAAATACTTAAAATCCAAGGGCAGAAAGGGAGAAATGACTAGAGAGAACAGAAGCCTGCAAACAGAAGGTGAGATGGCATTGGTAGAGTAATTCACAAATACTGGTTGAAAATCTACTGTGTTTGGGTCACTTTGAAGACACTAGGGATACAATTCCAGTTCCCAAGGAACTAACTTGTAGACTAATGGGAAATTCGCACCTGCAAATTGGTTGTAATGAAGGAGTTATATACAGGATCTTGTGGAAGTACAAAAAGTTGAATACTTAAAAAGAAGTTGAGGGGCCAGCACTGTGGCACAGGAAGTTAATCTTCTATCTGTGGCACCGGCATCCCATATGGGCGCTTGTGCTAGTCCTGGATGCTCCTCTTCCAATCCAGCTTTCTGTTGATGGCCTGGGAAAGCAGTAGGAGATGGTCAAAGTCCTTTGGCCCTTGCACCCGCATGGGAGACCTGGAAGAAGCTCCAGGTTCTTGGCTTCAGATCAGCCCAGCTCTGGCCATTGCTGCCATTTCAGGAGTGAACCAGAAGATCAAAGAGTTTTCTGTCTGTCCCTCTTGCTGTAACTCTATCTGTCAAATAAATGTAATAAAATATTTTTTTAAAAAAGTTGAATTTTGGCCGGCACCGCAGCTCACTAGGCTAATCCTCCGCCTTGCGGCGCCGGCACACCGGGTTCTAGTCCCGGTCGGGGCACCGATCCTGTCCCAGTTGCCCCTCTTCCAGGCCAGCTCTCTGCTGTGGCCATGGAGTGCAGTGGAGGATGGCCCAAGTCCTTGGGCCCTGCACCTCATGGGAGACCAGGAGAAGCACCTGGCTCCTGCCTTCAGATCAGCGCAGTGTGCCAGTCGTGGCGGCCATTGGAGGGTGAACCAACGGCAAAAGGAAGACCTTTCTCTCTCTCTCTCACTGTCCACTCTGCCTGTCAAAAATAATAATAATAATAATAAAAACTTGAATTTTAACAAGCAGAGATCTAGGATATGAGGAAGGAGCTTGAGCTCCACGAACAACACAGCAGAAATAAAGAGAATAATAAGTCATCATAGACAGCACCTGTAGAAATATGCAAAGAAATCCCAATGGAAAGCAAAGTCAGATGTTGTTATCCTAGCATACAGGAAAGCCAAGACCTCTGTATTGTTATAAGCAGATGACAAGGGTCTGTTTATCGACAGCCATCAGAGAAGAAAAGGAAAGGCCTTAGAGAGTAATGAACAGGGTTCCAGGCCACACAAATAGAGCTGTAGAATGTCCAGTAAATTTGAATTTCAGATAAACAACAAATATATTAGGATATGTCTTATAATATTTGGGACACACTTATGCCAAAAATATTTTATCAATCTTAAAGTCAAATGTAACTGTGTTCCCTGTTGACATCAGCAATTCTAGGGAGACAGAGGAAATTCAGAGGCCAAGCGAACTCGAGGCTTGAATTGTAGATCCTGTATCTCCAGGTGAGTCTGTGGTTCTCCCCTGAAGCAGAGCCCTTGGAGCACTCATCCCATTGCAGATGCCTGGGTCCCCTGCAGTCCTGCTCAGTCATTGTGCTCAAGATAGGAAACACAGGGAACCTCCATTTTTAAGTTTTTCAAATGAACCACTGCAATAAGGAACCCTCTCTCAAATAAATAAAGAAGTAGGTGGGAGTCACCCTGAGGCCAACGAAGAATGAGCAGCAGTCGCAGGAGACGTCTCTATCCTGTCCTGGTTAGAAAGTCTCCGTTCATGTTTGGAGAATTACAGTCCATTTGATAATCTGAGAAGAGCTCAGGGGTGGGTGTTGGGAGTAGCACTTAAGACCCTGCTATGGACATGCCGTTTCAGACTGTCTGGGTTTGACTCCCAGCCCTGTTCTTGATTCTAGCTTCTTATTAATGTACACTGTAGAAGGCAGCAGGCGATGGCCCCAGTGGCTGGGTCCCTACCACCCATGTGGGGAAGCTGGATTGAGTTCTTTGCTTTGTGTTTGGCTTGGCAAAGCCCTGGCTGCTGTGGGCAGAGTGAACCAGTGGAAGGAAAGTCTCTGTCTCTCTCCCACTCTCTGTTGCTCTACCTTTCAAATACACTTAATTCCCTAAAGTCTAAAAATAATATAAAGTGACTCTCATTTTAAGAAAAAAGAAAAAAAAAAAACACAGCTTAAAAGGTTCCAGCATTCTTTGCAGATACTGATGCTAGTAGTCCTCCATAAATTATTTTATAAAAACAAATTCTTAGCAGTGGTGAGAGCCCTAAGAAGGCTGAATAGCATGGATGTTAACCAATTTGCTCTCAACAACATGATTTTATCAACTCTTGACAGTTCAGGGATATTAATACTAGAATGCGAATCAGAATCTGGAAATTAATGGAGGTTAAATCAGTTAAGTTAATAGAAGGCAGGGATGGTAGCAGTCAAAGAGATAAAGCACTCAAGTCTAGGCTGGGAAGAGAGGTCATGATATATAGGAGAGTGACAGTGGACATGGGAAATGTAGAGCTATACTAGATTAGGTGCCGTAACAGATTAAAGAACAATTTCTTTCAAAAAAAAAAAAAGATTTTGTTTATTTATTTGAAAGATAGAGTTACAGTGAGAGGAAGAGACAGAGAGAAAGGTCTTCCTTCTGTTGGTTCACCCCCAAAATGGCCGCAACAGCTGGAGCTACACTGATCTGAAGCCAGGAGCCAGGAGCTTCTTCCTGGTCTCCCATGCAGGTGCAGGGGCCCAAGTACTTGGGCCATCTTCTACTGCTTTCCCAGGCCACAGCAGAGAGCTGGATTGGAAGAGGAGCAGCTGGGACTAGAACCTGTGCCCATATGGGATGCTGGCACTGCAGGCAGATTAACCTAGTGTGCCATGGCGCCAGCCCCAGAACAATTTCTCTAGAAGAAAATGGAAGATACAAAATGATAGAAGAGAAATCTCAGTGTCTCTGATAATAGAATTGGATTAAGTCAGAGAGATGAAGCTATCAATGGAATAGCCTTTACTGGCTAAACAGATGTTCTGCAAACACAAGATTATGAATCCGGAATTTTAAATAGTCAAGATAAATAATGAACTTCCCCTTAAAACCTGAAGTCATTGAGATTTTGGTATTATTAAATATGTGCTTATTTATGTATATAAGTAAATCATAGATTCCAATGAATAATCAGTTGCTCAAAAAAAGTCCCAAGTTTTTTGTCTAAAATTTGATTTTTAATGTATTTCAGTATTTCAGATTGCTACACAGAGGAAGCTTGAAGAGAAAGAAAATCCATTATTCTCTAACTCCGCTGTCAGTGAGAGTCTTAGTTTTCTGTTGTGGAATCATCAGCTTTCTTTGGCTCAGATCCACACCTGACTCCTTGGAAACACCTTCTCTCATGGTTTTTTCTGCCACAGTAGCCCACAATAAATTTGTCAATAAGAACCTAGAGCAATATTAGTTGTGCTACACATCCCTATGATCATATCCGTCTAAGAATCCCAGAGATTTTTTTTAAAAAAAGATTTTATTTATTTATTTGAGAGCTAGAGTTACAGAGGTCTTCCATCTGCTGGTTCACTTCCCAGATGGCCACAAAGGCTGGAGCTGGGATGATCCAAGGCTATGAGCCAGGAACTTCTTCTGGGTCTCCCATGCAGGTCCAGGGGCCCAAAGCAAAGAACTGGGTGAAAAAAGGAGCAGCTGGGACACAAACCGGTGCCAATATGGAAAGCACCATAGGCGGAGGCTTAGCCCACAGTGTGGACCCAGATACCAGAGATTTGAAGTCTCTGGGTCCTACCTTCTCTGGCATGAGATAACCTGTGAAGTTGGTGCCTTCCTTGATCGGTCTTCCCAGAGGCACTGTGAGGAGTACTCCAAGATATTGCCTCGTCTGAGCTACGTGGTTTTCATTGTCTGGGCTCTATGTTCATCTATTCTCTGTGGAAAGGGCTGAGATCCTTATCTTTGGATCACCTTCCAGACCAGCCCTTTTAGACTTTGAGTCAGTCAAATCTTTTGCTGAAGTATCCAGTGCTAGATCTTGGTACAGAATGTGCCACCCTAAATTATCGCCATCTTCTACCCACTATCACGTATATACTCCTCCTTGGGATTTAATCTCTTCATGTCTAGGGTACATCAAATTGCTCCCAAAGGTCATAAAATCCTCCAAGTTCTCCAAGCCAATACCACAAACAAATCTACACATAAAAATGCAGCAACTTTCATGAAATAGACCAACAAACTCAAAAAAACGCTGTTATGATTCATCCTACATAAACAAGGTAGTTAGAAAAGCCTGTGGCTATCAAAAAATTAAGTTCATAACTTAAAACTCGACCCCCACCCCCCAAAAAAAGAGTTCTAGGTCTACATGACTTCCCTGAAAAAGTCTACCAAATATATAGAGAAGCATCAACATCTGCTATATATGACCTTGTCTAGAAAATAGAAGAGGGGAACTTTCCAATTCTTTTAGAAAATTTGATTATCCTGATACCAAAACCAGATAGTCCAAAAAAAATTATGTAACAATATTCTTCGTGAATACAGGTGTAGACATTCTTAATGAAACATTAGAAAATAGAATTCAGCAGTGTATAAAAAAATCATACACCATGACCAAATAGAGTCTATCCCAGGGCTACAAGACCGGTTCAACACTCTAAAGTTAGTCAGTGTGTGTTTGTGTGTGTGTGGAATTTCCGGAAGGATATTTAGAAATACTTTTTACCTAAGTGGTGTCTTTTATTTTGTTTGAATGCTGTACTGTGTTTAAGACCATAGATGCTATCAGCCGGAAGCTGTATTTCACAGCAATGCATGACAGCTCTGCCACCAAACAAAAAGGAAATTGAGTTTTTTAAAGAAGCTCCTTTTAGATTTATTATAACTGTGATAACAGTAAATGATTTAGAGACACCCATCAGTGAAACCAAGGAGTTTGTGAAACCATATTAAACAAATCTTATATGCTATCTGCCAAAAAGGCTGATATAAGATGAAAAGAAAAATACAAGCTCAGCATTCAATGAGGTTCTTGAGTACACTTTAGATTTTTATTCTCATGAAAAATGGGAGAGAAAAACTGTCACTCATGTACAGAAAACAAAATAAATATTATTTTGTATATTTTACTATGCTACTCCAGCCCCCAAAAAGTTATTTCCTGAAGTCCATATTGCTAGAGCCTCTGCAAACAAATGTATTATGCCAAACAATCTTAGAGTACAGTAACAGCAGGTCAAAAAGAACTGGGATCAAACTCCAAATTTCAGATAGTATTTATGATCCAGAATTATGTGGCTCAATCAGTTAAGAAACAGATGAGGGGGAAGTTTAAGATTCCATCAAGTTCAAAGGTCTTTTAAGTGGAGTCAGAAGAATACAAGAGCCACTCCAGTGATACAGACATTTGGATGGGAACTGCACAGTGCCTTAATTAGATCCAAAAATGATATGGATATTTGAATTTGGTGCACATGAGCTCTAAGATCACCCCATGTAGGGATTGGTGATTTTGCCACCATGGCACTCAGGGTTGCCAACAAGAATTCAGTGAAACTGAGCTAAAATCTATGGTTGCTACACAAACTTGAATGAGAAGGTATTTCTCACTGCTAGGGTGAAATAATTGTTTCTTTAATGAATAAGCATCTTGTAACACTGATAATATTAAAATCCAGAAAAGAAGTGTTTATAATAATCATATAAAGGGGTTGCAAAGAATTCATGGAAAATTCACATTGCATTTCAATTACATTTTTCCATGACATTTTTTAACATCCCTCATATTGGGATTCTCCATGGATCTCTCATTTATCTGTATAACTTGCTTACACAGCTTTGTGCTAGTCTATCTTCTCAAAAATGTTTGTAAAATGAACAGTGAAACAGAGGCAGTGTCCTCCTAACCAAAGGGTAGGAGGTTCATTGGCCACTATAAAAAAGAAAAACAAAACAAAACAAAAAATACACCTTGGTCTCCCTAAGCTCAGATTTCTGTTACCAAGGCCAAGCTCATCTGCCAGCCACATGAAAAAGCCAATAACTTGAAGAAGGTTGGGTGTGGAAGCAAAGAAAGGGAGTAGATGGAGAACATGTATGGATTAGGGCCCTAAAGAAACCATCTCCCTGGGCCTTGGAACAAACCATTCTTAAGTACAATAGTCAGGGAAAGGGGAGGATGAAATCAAGAGCGGATGAGTCACTGCAGACACCACGATGTTAGCAAGGTCTGGGAAGGGTCTTCAAACTCTGTCCTTGGTGAGCCGACTTTGGGCAAAGAGGTCTGGCCAACCTGTTCCTATAAATGCTTACCAAAACCATCACTACTTCTGTGCACACCTGCTTATCTCCTTGGGGAGGCAAGCTCCAGGTAAGGGCCTATCAGCAGAACCTTCCAGCCCCAAGCCAACTGTCCTAGAGTCCAATGCGTCTACATGCAGGACTGGGTCAAAGGCTAGGGTAGCAAGGGAGACAGACAGGCAGAGGTGTCAAGGATTTCCACCTGCTTCAGGGTGGACACAACCCAGTGCATGTGTGGGTGATCTGGTCCTCTTCACATCACACTGAGAATGGGGGCTCATGGAACAAGTGGCAACAGCAGTAGATTTGGGGTCCCATTGAAAAGATTTCCAAATTCCTAATAAACCAATCATGTGAAATAAATAACTGCCAATGATAATGTTTATATAGACCTTATCCCAAGCTCACATAAACTGACAACCTTGAGTTATCATATGTAATTAACAGCATAGGAATTTATATTCCTAGAAAAGAATTAAACACACACACACACACACACAATAAGGATTCTGAAACCAATTTACTTCTCTGATTGTCTTAACAAGAGTTAGTCTGAGATATCACTAGATGTCCATTAACTGATGACTGGATAACAAAAATGTGGTATATATACACAATGGAATATTAGTCATAAAAACAATGAAATTCTGACATTTGTAACAAAATGGATGCAACTGGAGATCATTATGCTAAGTGAAATAGGCCAAACCCAAGAAGAAAAATATCATCTTTTTTCTTATTTGTGGGAGTTATTATTCAGAGGATAAAAATTGTGTGGATGACAGATGATTTGATATATAATTATGAACATCGTTTCACTGAAGCATACCATATAAATGACAATATATTCTTATTTCACAGGCTTACCAAAAAATAAATGGGAGATCAGTCAGGACTGCTGGGATACTAGTACTATTTTGTTCTTAATTTGAGTGTTGTTACAGTGTGATCAAATTACAAGTTATTTACCTGTACATTCATGTGCATTTCTTGTTATACATACTATGCTTTAATAAAATGTTTTAAAAGTCCCTAAACTGTGAAATATCACCAACCAAAGACCTCTCAATGGCAATCTGGTTGATAAATTAAGTAGATGATCAGGAAAAAAATACCAATGTTACCTGTACATATATAAAAGATTCTATTCTTTGAAAAAATATTCAGATGAAGTTTTTCCTACGTGGTGAAGTATATAGTCAGCTCTGGAGTTGCCTAGCAATTAAGATCTTATACCTTGTCAAAGGAATTTCAGTTAGTAAATGAATTACACTGAGGAAATGTCTGGGTGTTACAATGCAACTCAGTCTTAAAGACACCATGGAGGATAGGAGGTGTACAGGTCATGTGGGGAACCAGCAGGGACTGTCTGAATTCTAACCTATTAGTTTGACTCCTGTAGTCTCCACCTTTGCCTTATAGCAAATGGGGGGTCCCACTGCATGTCTTGTCTTAAACTACTTGCACACCAATCACAATTGGGCTTCTGCTTCTGTATCAGTAAAGGGAAAGCTAGCTGTTTTCCTCTATGCTCACATCAGTACTTCTGGTCTTAAAATACATGGCCTTTTTCTTGTACACTATGCAGTTCTCTGACAATGGCTGAGCATCTTACAATTCAGTTCAGCGCTGACACTATCTGCCTGGTGCAGGTGAAGTAGACAGGCTAAAACTAATTAGGTTTGTGAGCTGGAAGACCACGCCTTCGCCACGCCCCTGTGTGACCTCACACCCTGATACCCTCACCACGCCCCGACGTGACATCAGGCTCTACCTGACCATACCTTAGCGCCCACCTGCCCACAAGCCACTCCCCTGCGGAAAATATATAAAAGGCAAGGAGCGTCCCAAAAGGCTCTCTGCCTCTGCTTGGCTGCCGGTGATAAGCAGTGGATAGCAGCTCAAGGAGCTTGCTGCACGTGGCTTTTGGCCCGCTCTCTGCTTGGTACTGATGCTACCCAAGTTTCCAGATTTTCCCCTCTTTGAACTAAAGCCCTCACTTTCCTATGCATCTTTTGCACTAAATAAAAGCCTAAAATGTACCATGCTGCCTCGTTTATCTGTGCCGGCATTTAGAATTCTTCTCTAAATATAAAGCAAGAATCCTCATGGGCTTATTAATATTGGAGATTTATTAATAAGCATATGGTAATATTGTATGGCCCCCCAAGTTCTGGTAGTATATGTGGCACCCCAGATGGTGCTTATGGGGAACTTTAAGGCGCCACATTTTCGTATAGATTTTAGGGGGTCATCCCCAATTTCACTGGCAAAAGGTAAAAGGAAACAGTCCCAGAAGACTGACCCACCCCCTACCACAGATGCCAGTGTCAAGTTCAAGTTGTCACCTGCCCTCTAACCAACCAGCTAGAGAGCAGAGGCTCCCAAAGTCCCCTCCATGGGTTCAGTAACCTGATAGAATGGATCACAGGTGGACTATTAAAACAAACAATTCAGTAATGGCCAGATGAAAGAGATGCACAGGGCAAGATGTAGGAAGGGTGTGGAACTTACACGCCCTCTCTAGGCACACCACCCTCTCAGCACCTCCATGGAGTCTTCATCCCTGGAGTTTTACTTTACAGACTTTACAGGGTTATTTATTTATTTGAAAGGCAGGGTTACAAAGAGGCAGAGGCAGAGAGACAAAAAAAAAGGTCTTCCGTCCACTGTTTCACTCCCCAGCTGGCCACAATGGCTAGAGATGAGCTGATCCAAAGCCAGGAGCTTCTTCCAGCTCTCCCATGCAGGTACAGGTGAAATTGGATATGACCCCCTAAAATCTACCCCAGAATTGTGGCCCTTTAAAGTTCCCCAGAATCGCTCTATGGGACGCCACATGTGCTATCGGAATTTGGGGTGCCATACGATTTCACCATATGCTTACTAATAAATCCCCAATATTAGTAAGCCCAAGAGGATTCTTGCTTTATATTTAGAGAAGAATTCTAAATGCCGGCACAGATAAACGAGGCAGCATGGTACATTTTAGGCTTTTAGTTAGTGCAAAAGATGCATAGGAAAGTGAGGGCTTTAGTTCAGTTTAAGGAGAGGGAAAATCTGGAAACTTGGGTAGCGTCTATACCAAGCAGAGAGCAGGCCAAAAGCCACGTGCAGCAAGCGCCTTGAGCTGCTATCCACTGCTTATCACCGGCAGCCAAGCAGAGGCAGAGAGCCTTTGGGGACGCTCCTTGCCTTTTATATATTTTCCGCAGGGGAGTGGCTTGTGGGCAGGTGGGCGCTAAGGTATGGTCAGGTAGAGCATGAGGTCACATGGGTCATGGGGAGGGTGTGAGATCACACAGGGGCGTGGGGAAGGCGTGGTCTTCAGCTTACAAACCTTATAAATGAGGCAGCATGGTACGTTTAAAGCTTTATTTACTGAGAAAGATGCATAGGAGAGTGAGAGCTTTATTGAGAGAGAGAGATAAATCAGGGTTCACACAGAGCACCACGAACCAGCCACGTGGATGAACATCTAGGCCAGGAAGCCTAGAGGACATGGCCTGAAGGCCATGTGCCCTGGAGGCGCAGGGCTACAGCAAGCCCCCTCCTGGCAAGAGGCCAGGGAAGAAGAGAAGGCCAGACACACTGTGTCCCGCCTTTCAACCCACTTCCAAAGGGGAGTGGTTGATTACCCTGATTGGTTGGTTGGCACCCAGGTGTGGCCAGGGAGGGGGATGAGGTCACACAGGGCCTGCCTACTTCACAGGGGCCTGAGTGATGAAACAAGGACATAAGCCTCAGCCATTCTTGCTCATTGCCCGAAAGAGATAAACCCTGGATGGATTCCTTGCCCTTGACTCTCAATGGGGTCTCACACTCTATGGCCTCATAACCCACCCTGCATTCTTTTCCAGGTCCCCAAGGTCTCGCTCAGTTCCAGGAATTCCCCTGCTGCCCCCCATTCTCACCTCCTTAACAAGGCCCAGCCCCTTCTGCCATGTGTTCCATCATGTGCATGGGGTGGGGGGGGGGGGGCTTGGTCACCTACCTCTACAAATTTATTTTCTCTGAATCAATTCGATCTGGCTGTAAATTCGTACACTGCCTCCTCTCTATTCTTTGCCTCTTTTCTTAACATTTTGGTGCCCCATGTGAGGAGGCACCAATCTGCAACCCTTTCCCAACATGGAGCATTTGGCCCATCTTGTACTGCTTTCCCAGGCCATAGCAGAGAGCTGGATTGGAATGGAGCAGCCAGGATTTGAACCCACACACATGGCATGTGGGATGCGCCACTGCAGGTGGCGGCTTTACCCACTAGGCCGCTGCACCGGCCCCCTTTACAGAATGTTATGGGGCTTCATTACATACTCATGACTGATCAACTCACTGGCTGCCAAGGATCAGCTCAGCCTGGAGCCCACTCACCCAGTCTTTGGGAGGGAAGAGACTGAAAGTTCTAACCCTTTAATTTTGTGGTTGGTTCTCATGGCAACCAGTTCCCATCCTGAGGCTAGGCAGGAGCCCCTATCCATCAGTCATCTCTTTGCTGTAGGAAATGACACTTTAGGGATGCCGGTGTGAGAAGTCAGATGGGTTAATAGGTAGTCAGGAGATCCCAGTGGAATTTGGGGTGTAAAATATTTGCTTCCTTCCTCAAACTTTATCTTTAGCAACAACAAGCAGGCCACCCTCCCTCCTATGGAATCTCCAAATTTACCATGAGAATAGCAAGGAAGCTCCTCCAGCGCTCACAGCTTATTGTGAAAGCAAGTTACGGATCCCACCCTTAGCAGGCCAGACAGGAAAGAGAATTGTACATCAGACCTTTTGATGGGTTTTTGTTCCTGCCTGGCAACTGAATGCCAATCTGATTATTTTTTTTTCCTTCCAAATTGTACTGAAAAACCCGAATGTTTTTTCAGTTTTTTTCCTCTATTGGAAGCCCCCCTTCATTACCCTCCAGCTGGAGGTCCTTGATTCTAACAAATACTTTTAAATCTCTTTGCCATCCACTTGGAAATTCTTCTTTCATGTGAGACAAAGAACCGACCTAATTCCTCCACCGCCATTTTCCCCATAACACCAGTAGTTACCATAGCTTTGTGCCAGGAAATGGGCAGAGGCCAAATGTGTATTTCCAGTCATGTGACAATGACCTTTTTAATCACTCCCTGCGGCCCAAAACTTCCAGAAGTATATCTCTGTGCCCTAACAGCACTCAGAGTATGCACTAGCTATCAGTGATTCTTCTATACCAAAACTGCAATTTTTTGCCTTGTGCAAAAGACTACAAATGAGAAAAACCATCCCTGATGTACGCTGATTCATCAGGCAAGAAGGTTCTGTGTGGGTCGCTGGCAAAGCCAAGGTCATGAAGCTCTGCTTCCTTCCCAGTGCCAGAACTCCCATGCTATCAGCTTCTCTCTAGGCTGCTTCAGTAGCTAATTCCTTATTGCCAAAATTTCGCTTTTTAAAAATTGAGACAAAGACTTCTCACCAGAAACTCTTCCCTGAAAACCTAATCATTTCTGAGAGGTCCAGAAAGCAAATTGCAACTTCACTGTTTGGGACAACAAACTTCGAGAAACCCCAGTGACCTGTGTTCTCCTGCCCTTCTTCTATAGCCAGAGACTCTAGACTTCTTATGGTCACACCTCTTTTCACAATCAGAAAGACAGAACTTTGCATCTGTAGACCAACTCCTCAGTTCAGGCAACAGCCTGCTTGGCTCCCCCTTCCCTCCTCTGCTCAGGGAGTGTTTTCATCTCCAGTCCAGGTCTCTCTGTAGAGTCCTTACCACCTTCCTCACAGCACCTGGATGCCAATGAGCCTTTGGACAGGTGTATTTCTGCCACTGTCACTGCAGCCTCAGTTGTTATGAAATCCATCCCTGCTGTCTTTTTTAGCTTTTACCCACCCCAGGTTAACCCATTTTCGGTTGTCATTTCATGAGAGTTGCTTCTAAACAAAGAAATGGTAATCACTGATCTCACAAACTCACTCTTTGACGTGACTAGTCCAAAGCCCCTTCAAAGAGCGTTCTTTGTTCCTGACATCCAATCGCAACAGAAGAATCTCTTCTGCGTGAGCTGGGAACATCCATGGTGCCCACCCCTTGCCAACATTGGATCCTCGGGGCATTCATAGCACAGCTGTAAACCTCAGCCATAATCTGCTATCTGTGAAGACAGCAGTCAAAGCACAGTGCACTGTGCCACAGTTCAGGAACTGGTACAGTTAACAGGATCCTCACCTAGAAGAGGCCTTAACTTCTTAATTTCAATTTTGTCAAAATCATATAACCAGTAAATGACAAAGCAAGTACTATACCCCAGTCTCTTGATTATTTGTACAAGCCAGGTCTGAATTATTTTATATTTTTGGTTAACTTGGAATCACACAGAAAATCATCTCTCTCAACTCCTCTAAGTGGCAATCTTTTCCAAAAGGCTCTACTTATCTTCAAATTGTTTCTCTTCACATGTCTACCTTTTTCACTTTATCATGTTTACTTTTCCAAGGGTGCTGACTCCAAGTAACACAGAACATGGAGTTGACCAGTTATCTCTTGTCCACTGTTGCTAGGCCTGCATCTTTCTAATCAAGGACTGATCTGAAAGGCATAGAAGCCCCTTCAAGCATAGCCTCTTAGTCTAAAATGAAGGCAAACAAATCATCACATCTACAGCAAGATAAGCAAGTACAAGACCGAACTGATGCAGGCAAATGAAAGCACGGAGAAGCAAGAGATGGAGGCTGTTTTATAAGATACTGCTTATGCTAAGTCTTGAAGATGCACAGGAATTTTCTGAATGGTCACAGAGAACAGAATATTCTAAATACAGGAAATAGCAAAGTCTACAAACAAAAAGGCATGAAAAAGCAAACTGTGTTTATTTTAATTCAAGTCGTTGAATGTTTGGAAAGTATAAGGTACGAAAAGATCCAAGAGTTAACAAAAATATCATTGACAAGAAATTAATGTCAGCAGACAGAGGTCGCATTTTATAGAGCTACTTGCATAAGCAGCGACAAGTAGCAAAGTAAAGGTCCTTATATTGGTACTTGATGTTCTCTTTCTCTCTTACTCTTGTAAGTATATTAAGTGTCATCACACATTCTCAGAATTGCCCTAGTTATCACAAATACAACCAACGAGGTGTAAATTAGCAGGAATTGGACAGAGTGGGGAAAAAGTAAATGCCTCTTTCTAGGAATGCAATGAAATAAACATTTTTAAAAGGTGGATGTTACAACTGCCTTAAAAGTTTTGCACCAAGGGAGTCAAAGGAATAGGCAAAGAGAGCAGAGATAAAAAGGAGATTTTAAAAAAAATTATTGGAGCTGGCACTGTGGCATAGTAGGTTGAGCCTCCACCTACGGCACTGGTGTGCCACGCGGGCACTAGTTGAAGTCCTGGCTGCTCCACTTCCAATCCACCTCCCTGCTGATGGCCTGGGAGAACAGTAGAGGACGGCCCAAGTACTTTGGATGGCTTCGGATCAGCATGGCTCTGGCTGTTGCAGCCATTTGGAGAATGAGCCAGTAAGTAGAAGACCTCTCTCTCTCTCCCCCTCTCTCTGTAACTCTGCCTCACAAATAAATAGATCTTTTCAAAAATTACTAATATATTTGAGAAGCAGAGAGACAAACAGCCCATATGAGCTCTGCTTCATGTGCCAGCTGCTCCTCTTCTGAGCCAGCTTTCCATATATGGCCTGGGAAAGCAGCGGAAGATGGGCCAAGTGCTTGGGACCCTGCAGCTGCATGGCAGACCCTAAAGAAGCTCCTGGCTTCCTATCGTTGGGGACATTTGGGAGACCTTTCTCTCTGTCTCTCCCTCTCTCTGTCTGTAGCTCTTCCTCTCAAATAAATAAAATCTTAAAGAAAAATTTTGGGGAATTTGCACAAGAGGATATTGTGATGGGAGGAGTATATGGACTATCCATGTGGGGCCAGGTCAACACAAGGGTCTGCGTCAGAGCGAGGCAGAGGTCAGCGGGTGAGGAGTTCTGATGGAAGCAGAGGTTGGAAGGATGCACCTGAACACAAGGAAAGGGTCAGGAGCCAAGGAAGGCAGGTGGCCTCCAGCAGCTAGAAAAAACCAGGAAGTCGTTCTTCCCCTAGGGTTTCCACAAGACAACGCAGCTCTGTTGACACCTTCATTTTAGCCAATAAAACCCACTTTGGACTGTGACCTTCAGAACTGTAGGGTCATACATTTGTGTAGTTTGAAGCCAGTAAAGTGTGTGGTATTTTATTACAGCAGCATCAGGAAGCTGATACATCCTCTTTTATCTTACCTAGCTACTAACAAAAGCCTTGGTGGTAACATTTCAGTATGCTTGGGGCTGGATGAAGCAGGACTGGAATATGCCTACCATAGAACTATAGGAAGGTTCACTGGAAATGGTGTGGAATTTTCTAAGAAGGCACAGAAGCTAAGGCAGCAGGAGCATTGCAAACAGCTGAGGTGGAAAGATGTGCCCGAAGAATATTCTGGAGCCCTGTAGATTAGGGTAAGTGGTTCACATTTTACTTCTTAGTTCAATAGAGGAAAAAAAAAAACATGAAAATGTGTCTTGAGCAATAAATTACATTGTGTGACTTGCAATTCGAGGTTCACTGAGGCTGCAGGTGAACAATGGCAGAGAATGGAAGCACAAAGCCATGTGGAGGCTGTGCATGAACCAGAGCTAGAGGTGGTGGCAGCATGGACTTGAGGCAACATGATGCCAGAGAATGAGAACAAATTCCGGAGGTGGAGGCTACAGGACTTGATGGGACGTGGGTTCCAAGAGAATGAAAGGAATTAAAGACATTCTGCGTATTTCTGGTGTGAGCAGCTGGGAGACTGATTAAGCCACTTCCTGGAACTGGGAAGATTTGGAAAGGACAGCTTAGGGCAGGTGGAAAGTGAAGACCCCTGTCACGACACTAAAAGTTAAGAAGGTTAGGTGGGTATTTAGCTTAACAGTTACAATGCCCATATTATGTATCAGTGCACCTGGGTTCCAAGCCCGGCCCCACCCTTGACTCCAGCTTCCTGCTAATGCTGACCCTCGGAGTTGGAAATGATGGCTCCAGCGGCTGGATCTCTGCCGCCCATGTGGGAGACTTGGACTGAGTTCCCAGCTCCCAGCTTCGGCCCCCACCATGGTGGGCATTTGGAGAGTGAACCAGCAGACAGGAGCACTTTATTTGTATATCACTCTTTGTCCCTCTGCCTCTTAAATGCAAAACAATAAAAATGAAAAATGTCATTAGAGATTCAAGTGCAGATACAAAGTAGGGAGGTAGACAAGCAAGTAAGGACATGAAAAACCAAAATTGAGAAAAACAGACAGCTTGAGTGCTAGCTTCTTTCCTATTCTGAGCATCTTTTATGTATGTCTCTAAATTTCTGCTAAATTTTAAGGGCAGAAAAAATTTGTTTCACACACTTTTGGTATTTTTCACAATGCTTCTCAAATAGTGTGAACACATCTATTTTATTTATTTATTTATTTATTTATTTATTGACAGGCAGAGTGGACAGTGAGAGACAGAGAGAAAGGTCTTCCTTTTTCCGTTGGGAACACATTTATTTAAACTACCCTAAACACAAACTATATTTTTTTGAGGACATGAATAAATTAATTTAACAATTCTAATGATATCAAAATTGGCCAGCTGAGCATTTTAATTTCACTGTATCTTTCACCTTCTTTATGGACCTTCTTAAAAGACAGTGTAAAACAACGTTGTTCCCATGCAATATCTTATAGTAAACTGAAACCAAACTCACTCATCTGGGAGTTTTTATTTTTCCTGCTTTCCTCGTGCTAAACTAGACCTCTGATAATAGCAAACTACGTATACCATGCTGAGGTCTCCTTCCAAATATCTGTGTGATCAAACTAGCACATTGATTTGTCTGTGTGTAGCATCTGCTGATGGTGCACTGTTATGGAAGGCAGCGGATTATCATCTCGTCTTTCTTTTCGAAAAGAGAGAGGTCAGCGATTTTTCAATTCTGAAGTCTCAGCCAAAGCCTAACTCGTCCCTTTAATACAAGAAGATGAAAAGGTGCAGCATTATGCTCCTAGTTACCGTTCTCATTACTTAAATGGAAGACTCTGGAGAAATACTCAAGAGCCCTGTCTTATTGACGGGGGCTCAGATGCAGTTACAAAGCCAAAATAAATCCCAGAGTTTTGAAGTAAAGAGAAATTGGTACTCTCAATGGCATGCCACTATGCTGGAAAACGCGTTTCTATTACCTACTTAGGAAAGAGTTGGTTACCAACAAAGTTTTCACTGTGTTTCAATCTGTTGAGCAAAAAATTGTTTTCTAAATACAGAAAGGCAAACAGCTGTTAGAGTGGCCTTTTTCTTTCACTCACAGGAATAATTAAAAAGTAAGGAAGAAAGCAGTCACTCTTGCAGTATTCCCCAGTCCACTTCAATCCAAAAGTCATATTTTTAAGTCTGTTTCCTAATCTCTGAACACAATTATTAACACAAAGTGGTAGTTTCTAAACAGATGTCAAGAAACAGTATTACTGGCTTCATCTGGAAGAGGAAAAAAATTCTCCAGCCCATTGGATTGATTTATCCATTGTTGTTTTATGAAAAGTGTCCCCTCTCTTCAATAATTGAATGCCTAAATGATTCAGAAAATTGTTTTAATTGCATTAACAAATGTTTAACATTGTGCATCCTCCAAGGGAGTACTTAATCAACACTACATTCAAAACATTTTTTCATTTTTTTCTGAAGAGAGAAAAGCTTCACTGGTATGCGCATCTATTGTCAGAGACATAAAACTGACACCTCAGAACGGATCTCTTTGGTTTAATTTCACATATAGAAATTTAGCCTAAGATACTTCAATATATAGTCACATGTGGCTTCCTGATCGGGATGTGGTCTGACGCCAGTGTCATGAGTCAACTTTATCATTGTGTGATAGGTCAGCCACTCCTGAGGCCCCTTGATACAAACAGGCTCAGTGAACAGATGGTGGAGGCTGCTGTCAGCATAACACAGCATACTGCTTTAGAAAAAGCATTTTTATAAGCATAAGGGCTGCATTCTAAAGTGAGGACTGAATGTATACTGTTATGTACTCCAGATGATTGTATGTGCTGTGCTTTTATACCTCTGGGAGCACAGTAGGATTTTTTACTCCAATGTCACCACAAACATGTGAGTAGCACAATGTGCTATGATATTAAGATAGCTCCAATGTCACCAGGCAATAGGAATTTTTTAAACTGCATTATAATTTTATGGGACCACCATCATTTAGTCAGTCTACCACTCATTGAGACATCATTATGCAGTGTGTGTGCATGTATGTATACTGTATACACCAAAATATGTAATGTAGTGAAATTTATGACAGAGTGGCCAAGAAAGTAGTATATCAATGGTTAGCATTGGGTGACAGGCTTAGAAACTTAACACAGTTATTTTAAAAAATAAATAAAAAAGAATGAGGTGTTGTGCAAACATATATATAAAGTGATGCTAAAGTTAAAGTATTAAAAGTTAAACAAAACATTTTATATCACAGGTTAATAAATTTTTTCCAACACATTGTGTTGGAATTTTTCCCTTCAACTTCACGGCCAACAGGATCTGACGCGGATTAAGGTGGACACTGTGTCCAACTACTGATGATGAAGCCAGAATGGCCCTGGGCCATTTATTGCTTGCTATTACTATTTTCACACCCATTGGGCCCTGTAATAGTCAATCGGGAATGATATGTCAAGGTAAGGAAGTGAATTCTTCTGTGAAAATATTTTGCTCTCTGACAAAAGGAAGTCCTCTTTGTTTAACTCATATCTTTCGCTCCTTAATGGGAATGCTAGTATTATGCTGTGATGTTTGGAACTATAGCAGCAAGTTTCCATCAGTGGAAGAATACATGGGAAAAATGTGGCATATGTGGCAATGGAATACTATTCAGTCATAAAAAGGAAATTCTGTCATTTGCAACAGGATCAATGCACCTGGAGGCCATTATAGAATGTTGGGTAAAATAAACCAGGAACACAAATTCAAACCCAGAGAAACAGAGAATAGAGCAGAAGTTATGAGAGGCCTGAGTGACTGTGGGCACCAGGGGAGGATTTGGATGAAAAGGTACAAATACTCAGTTATATAAGAACAAGTTCAGGGGCAGGTGCCATGGTGCAGTAGGTTAATCCTCCACCTGCGGAGCCGGCATCCCACATAGGCGCAGGTTCTAGTCCTGGCTGCTCCTCTTCCAATCCGGCTCTCTGCTGAGGCCTGGGAAAGCAGTAGAAGATGGCCCAAGTGCTTGGGCCCCTGCACCTGCATGGGAGACCAGGGAGAAGCACCTGGCTCCTGAGTTTGGATCGGCACAGCTCCAGCCGTTGTGGCCATTTGGGGATTGAACCAGTGGAAGGAAGACCTTTCTCTCTGTCTCTCCCTCTCACTGTCTGTAACTCTAATTCTCAAATAAATAAATAAATAAATAAAATATAAAAAAAGAACACATGTAAGGAATCCACTGTAGAACATAGTGAATGTAGTTAACAATATACTGTGTTCTTGAAAATGCTAAGAGACTGGATGTAAAGTACTCATTTCACAAATTATACATACTTCAAAACATCACATTGTATACCATGAATACATATAGTTTTATCCATTTAAAAACTTTAAAAAAGATCTCCCTTAGTTGTAACATGTTCCTTTTACTGTAGTGCCTTACTGCCCATGGCATTTAAATAATATAATACTAAAATAGGACAGAGAAAACATATTCCTATAGAAAAGCAGATAAAAGACTAAGATAATTTCCAGGAGCAAAAAGTAAACATATACACAAAAGAAAAGTAACTAGCTGTTATCACACAAAAGCTCTCTCTAACCATCCCTCTCTTTAATGCTGATCATACTGAAGAGAGTATTTGAGTAGAACTAGGTATGGGACGAAGCCAAAGACTTCCATTCACTCAGTCAACAAATACGCATTCAATAGCTGTCTACTTCGATCTACCTTCTCCTACACTGTGCTTGCTTTAGGACTAACAGTGTAAGCAAGATGGCTGCAGTGCCTACTTTCATAAAGCTTATTGTTCATGAAGAATGAAATATAATGAAAAATATAATTATATATATATTTATATATATATATATTTTATAAATATTTCTTTTGTTCATATTACCTTAATTCTATGAGAGAAAACCGTAAGGAACCCAGCATAGACTCTTAGAGCTTTGTATCTTGCAGGAGGTAACACTGAACCAGTATGATCCCCACATTAAAGTTTGAGAACCACTAATTCATACCAAAACCTGAAAGATGTATAGCAGGTGAAGAGCACAGATGAGCAATATAAAAGGATATAGAAATTTCTGTGGGATTTCAGAGGGTTAACAGATTAGTTTTTGAATGTAGAGATAAAGAGTTATGTCTGTTTTTTAAATTGTATTTCTTCCATTTGTAGACTATTAAAACCAAGTCTTCATTTATTCTTGGGCCAGGGGGTGATCTAGCACAATTGTTCTCAAATCAGAAGTGCCAATACGTCTAACTTAGACCATGGATTACTGGACTCACTTCCCAGAGTTTTTGATTCAATAGGTGTTGTTGGGGCCGGTGCCGTGGCTCACTTAGCTAATCCTCCACCTGCAGCACGGCATCCCATATGGGTGCAGGGTTCTAGTCCTGGTTGCTCCTCTTCCAGTCCAGCTCTATGCTGTGGCCCCGGAAGGCAGTGGAGGATGCCCCAGGTGATTGGGCACCTGCACCTGCGTAGGAAACCAGGAGGAAGCACCTGGCTCCTGGCTTCGGATCGCCACAGCACCAGCTGTAGCGGCCATTTGGGGGGTGAACCAATGGAAGGAAGACCTTTCTTGCTGTCTCTCTCTCTCACTGTCTAACTCTACCTGTTAAATAGGTTAAAAATAGGTTTAGTGGGGCCTGAAAATCTGCACGTTTAACAATTCCCATATGATACAATACTCATCATCGCTGTTTTAGCAAGTGTTTACAAAACTTGGCTGGTCACAAAAATCATGTAATATGACTCCCTATGCTGAGATCTCTTGGACATTCTGAGTAAGATGACTCTCACGATGTTCAAGAATCTGAACCTTCAACCAATGGCTAAGGTGACTGTCTCCAAGAAGCCAGTCTCTCAAGCTAACCTCTGGCTCTAATTGGCCTTGTGGGGCCTTTCCTGTGGAAACCCTTACTGTTTGCTATTCTTCTTTGTCTAAGTTAGTAGCTACTGGTTCATCTACCCATGATGTATTCTCTTCACAGTCAGCAGGAAGTGTAAGCCACTGAATTGAACCTTTCAGTTTCTAACTTTACATATTAAAGTTTTCATTCTTTTTCAGTTTGGTTAGGTCAGGGATCATAATTAGTAAGCCCTGCCATTGACATCTTTACATTAACTTCTCTTTGCATAATGATGCATGCTTACCTTATGTTCTATTTATAGTAAATCAACATGTGGATCTTTCAATGTTTTAATCCTGAAATGCGTGTTTCCAGTTAATCCTCACTTTCATTTGTAATTGCTGTTTCTCCAGGTGTTTGATGACTGGGGTGTGTGTGTGTGTGTGTGCATGTGTGTCTGGGATACAGACAAAGAGAGACAAAGAGAAAGAGTTTGTATTTGCAGAGACTTTTCTTGCTAGATTTGTTTGAAAGCTTAGTTGAGGTGTGATCCTCCATAGCGAATGGGTTCTTGTATAATCAGGTTACACTAAATTCATGGCTTGAGGTTACTCTGAGCTACAGATTAATTCTGGCTTCCAAGTAAGTGTGAGGACAAGTTTAGGGGGACAGGTTTTCAGGGAGGAAGCCTTCCCTCTACCAGAGCCAAGAGTGTGCTACACAAGATTCCTTATCATCTCCCTTTATGGGAATTCTGTTCTGGTTTTCTCCTTCATGAGAGGGGATTCTAATTTCTCCTGCAGTCTAATAAATCCATGGACCTTTCTGTGTGTCCCTATCCCTGACGCACTGCAACTAAATCTCCAGACCACCAGGAACTTGGAGATTTGCTCAGGATGGCTGCTGCTCCAGTCCAGTTATCTGGGCGCATTTATTATTTTGCACTCAGTTTCCTTAACAGCTTTTCCCACCCAGCTGTGTGCATAAAGAGATGTATGTGCACATGAGAGAGTATATATAAAACTTCCTCAGTATTTATGAGCTATGCAGTCTACAATATGGATGGAAATCCCTCAATTATTACTATTATTATTATTATTATTATTATTATTATTTTAGAGACAGAAAGAAAGAGCCTCGTTGTGCAAGTTCATCCCATATACCTGCAATAGCCAGGGCTAGGTTGGGGGCTGAGCCATGAGCAGGTACACAATCCAGGTCTCCCACACAGGGTAAGAACTCAGTTACTTAAGCCATCATGGTTGCCTCCTCGGCTCTGCATTGGCAGAAGCTGGAATCAAAAGCAAGAGTAAGGAACCCAGCCCAAGAACTTAATGTGGGGTGAGGGTTTGTCAGAAGCTGGGATAAAGATCAACTCCTCTTTCTACATTTTTGTCTTGTAGCTTGAGACAGAACTCCCTTGATCACCAAGCCACAGAAAGTGCAACACCCTTTCTCTATCCTGGTTGTGCTTGTACTCTAAGCCACAGAAAAAAGTGGGCTGAACGTTCTTCTTTTCTACCCTCTTACTTCCATTCTCCCCACCTCCTGATACCTTTCCTTCTCTTCTCTCCAAGCACACCGGTCCCTGTGCCGTCTCCCCTGACAGCAGCACCCAATTCAAGTTCCAGAAGCAATTATGTCGCTCCTCCCTCTCCCCCGTGGATCATCTTGAAACTTCAAATTAACACCCAACTTGGCTAATTATCAAGGTTATTAAAGAGCTTCATGCTACCAAAATATAAAAAGTGTATTTCCTGGGGTAGGCATTTAGTCCAGCATTTAAGACACATGCATCCAACACTGGAGTGCCTGGATCTGACCCTGACAATTCTCCTGTACTGTGAACCCTGGGAGGCAGTGGTTGATGTGTCAGGAACTTGGGTCCCTGCCACCTATACTGAGTTTGCGGCTTTCAGGTTCAGCCTGGTCCACAGCACCCTGGATGCTGCAGGCATCTGCGGATTGATCTAATAGATGAGAGTGTTCTCTTGCTCTCCCCCTCAAATTAGTAATTTTTAAAAACATACATTTCCTACATAACTCCAGTACCCCATATGAAATAATCCAGGTGATTATTTTTTAAATAGAGATTATGTTAAAGAAAGAGCTTCTTTGAGGGTGATGGTTTCTCTCCATGTTAATAAATATTGAGCTAGGAGTTTACCTCCCATGTAAGATCAGCCACAGACTTACAGCCAGAACAAAGGTTGAGAGAGTTTAAGAATGAATGTTGTAATTCGAGAAATTGTCAAGAAGAGTTAAATAAAAATGGAAAGCTCCAGAATAAGTTGTAACATATGGCACATTTGCTGAGTGCCTTTGTAAGTAAATCAAAAAATGTAAGCAGCAAATTCTTCTGTCCCAACGAAACAAAATTAAGAGTTGGTGCCAGTGATGTGAGGACAGAAAATGAAACAGAGGCTCTAAGCTGAAAACACAGAAACACAGGCCAAAGAATAAAATGGGCTTTGGGCCCAGTCTGAGCAAACAACCACATCATAAGAAACATAAAGACCTTCGAAAGAAAATTGGGAAAGGCTTAGAGACAGCTCACTGGTGATGGAGGGGGTAGCGGGGGAAGGGCGCGCGCGGGGGGGGGGGGGGGTGCCTGGCCATTTGTGAGTGGAAAGAAACAGTGTGTGTGACACCAAGCCACAATGGACTTTAGAATACGTGAGTAACAAAAAAAAAAAAAAAAAAAAAAAAAAAGAATACGTGAGTAACAAAAGCAAAATAACGAAGAGGAAGCGTTTCAGAGAAAACCCCGACTATACTTCGGTGATGGCTCCTCCAGAGAAGCACGCTGCCTAGCTGGTTTAATTTTGTTTCATCCTTATCTTACATGATATCCAGCATGCCTCTGAGACTCAAGCTCTTTGCTCATGGGAAAAAAAAATACTCAAACCTTGAAGCTGAAATCCAGAGTACATGCCTGAATGCCTGCTCTCGCCAGACCAACCGGGGGCAGAGTGAGACAGTGCAGAGGTAAAAGGGTGATACAAACCTCCGTGTTCATGCACAGAACTTCACCCTGTGTCTGTCTGTAACTCCCTTTCCCTGCAGGAACATCTCTCCTACTAACTCCACATTCCCAGTCTCCAGCCTTCCTCAGATACAGGGCCTCATCTGAACCACATAACACAGACAAATAATTTGAGAGACTTTTGACTCAGTTCTCCCAAGGATGGTGTAAGATATTAACGTGACACAAGCACTGGAGACAATCAGTACATATAATGAATGTCAAAGCCCATTTGATGCAATATTACTCAGCTATAGAAAACAAAAATCTACCATTTGCAGCAAAATGGAGACAACTGGAGGAAACCACGTGGAGTGAAATAAGGCAGACACAAAAAAGACAAATATTGCATGTTCTCCCTTATATGTGCAAACTAAAATTAAAAAAAAATTATCAGAGAAGAAAAACAAGGAGATTCATGATGGCTGAATAGAGTACAGCCATGCTAACTTTAACTCTGGGATATGCAGGGGTCTGATGGAGAGAAATTTCCAGGGGAGAAGTGAAAAAGTAACCAAGACTCTTTGGGACAAGGGACAAGAAGACAGAGATACCACAGCAAGCCGCACGGTGCAGCCAGCTGCTGGCTGTCCCTGCCATCTTATCAAGACTAGGTAGGAAGACACTGTTGTGTACTTGACTGCTTGCCATTTTAGCTGAGAGGGGATTCCACAGTAACTCACTGACTTTTACTTCAACCAGGGGAGCTGACTGGGGTCTGAGCAACTGCCAGGCTTGGAGCAGAGAAGCCATGGTGCGTCTCTCCCTGCCCCTCCCCTCACAGGGCACAGGACCAGCAGTGAAAGTCACTGTGTGGTCCTCTGCTCCACTCCCGCAGCATCATTCAGAGCTAGGGCACCTGGTAAGGCAAAGGATGGATCCCTATATCCTTTTGGGGCATTTGCCCCAGAACTACGCTCATCAACCCTATGTGACCCAGGGGAATTCCACTTAGCTTCTAGGGGCTAGCATCACAAGCAGGCCACCTTACCCTCAACACTCCCTACCACCCAAAACATCTGCTCCCACCTTGGGAGTTCCAAATAATGAACCTATTATACCCTGTAACACCAGAGCTTTAACAATTAATTCTAGTAAAGATCTCATCAGTTTGTACCCACGCAGAAACACAAAGTGTAAAAATACTGTTTCAGTACTAGTTATAGCATCACTGCACATTAGACAACACATTAAGGACAGATCCCACATGGGATGTAAGTACACAAAACTGATGAGATCTTTACTAATTATATACTGAATCGATCTTCTGTATATAAAGATAATTGGAAATGAAAAAAAAAAAACACCTGGTGTTAAATTGGAAATGGCATAGAAAATTAATTAATTTTTTAAAAAAATATTATGTAGGATCTCTGCCTTTAATGTGCTGTACACTCTTATTTAATGCTATAACTAGTACTCCAACAGTATTTTTTTTTCACTTTGTGTTGCTATATGGGGGCAAACTGTTGAAATCGTTACCTAATTTATACTAAACTGATCTTTTGTATATAAAGAGAATTGAAAATGAATCATGATGTGATTGGAAGGGGAGAGGGAGCGGGAAAGGGGAGGGTTGTGGGTGGGAGGGAAGTTTTGGGAGGGGGAAGCCATTGTAACCCATGAGCTGTACTTTGGAAATTTATATTCATTAAATAAAAGTTTAATAAAAAATTAATTCTAAATTTCTCAATACCACTGGAATTACCTGGTAAACCTGGGAAGAATGTCCCTGCATCCCATTTCTCTGGACTCTTACCCTGCAGAGCAAAATCTCCTATATATGCTGTAGTTAACCTGTTGGACTGAACAGGGTTCAGTTCACATGCCCTCATCCTAGGACCACGACTGTTGGTGTTGAAAGCCACAGAACCAGTTGGACTTCTTAGCAAAACCTGAGGAAGGGTCCATCCACATCACACAGTCCCAGTGTCACACTATCAGTGCCACAAGCCCCAGCATCCCTCAGGCTTGTCAATGGGACAAGAGTTCAGCCACCTTTGTGTCCCTCAGCACCAAGAACCAGGCCCTAGTTAGTACAACCACCAGGGAGACTGACATTGAACTCTCTGTGGAGCCAAGATACACACCCTAGGAAACATTCATCTTAAACCCACACTTCTATCCCTATGAACTGGAGCAGACTAGACCACTGCGTCACTTACAGACACAAATGACATTGAATAACACAAAAGAAATCATTCAAAGACTATATTTATGGACTCATCTAGAACCAAAGCAAAAGCAACAAGCCAAGTGATATTTGTATTCCCGGTGATCCAGGTGCACAAATGTTAATTTAGGGAAGCAGAAACCATGAAGAAACAAAAGAACACAATAATTCTCCAGAGTAAGATCACAAACTTAAGGAAATCTATGAAATGACAGATACTGAATTCAAAATAATGATTGTATGGATGAGATGAGATGAAAGCTCAATGAGATCAAAGAGAATACAGACAGATTAAAGAAATGAGGAGATCAATGAGTGACATGAATAATAATATTACTAAAGAGATAGAATTCATTGAGAACAACCAAATAGAAATTTCTGAGATGAAATCTTCAATCAATGAAATAAAAAAATATGATTGAGAGCTTTAAGAGCAGAAAAGACAAAGGGAAGGAAAGAATTTCTTACCTTGAGGGCAAAACTTTTGACTTAACCCAATCAAATAAAAATAAACAGAAAAGAATAAGAAAGAATGAAGAAAGTATACACAAAATATGGGATACCATTAAATAATCAAATATTCATATTATAGGTATTCCTAAAGGAGAAGAAAAGGAAGCAGGCATTGAGAACCCTAAACAAAATAACAGATGAAAATTTTCCATGTCTTGATAGAGACATGGACATCCATATACAAGAAGCTCAAAGAATTCCAAACAGACTAAACCAAAAAAGAAAAAAAAACAAAAAACAAACCAACAACAAAAAAACTCATGTCTTCTCCAAGGCATCTCATCATCGAATTGTGAAAAAGTAGACAAGGAGAAAATCCTAGAAATACTAAGGGAAAAGCATCAAATTACATATAAAGAAAAACCTATTAGATTAACATCTGACTTCTCAGTGGAAACCCTATAGGCAAGAACAGAGTGGGATGGTATATTCAAGGTTTTAAAAGAAAAACAATTTTCAACCAAAAATAGTATACCCAGTGAAGCTATCCTTTAAAAAAGCAGGTGAAATCAACATTTTCCAGGTAAACAAAAACTGAGGTAATTTGTCACAACCAGACTAGCCTTCAATGAAATCCTGAAGGGAGTTCTGCATTAGAAGCAAATAGGGGTCGGTGCCACAGCTCAACAGGCTAATCCTCCGCCTGTGGCACTGGCACACCAGGTTCTAGTCCCGGTTGGGGTGCCAGTTCTGCCCCTGTTGCTCCTCTTCCAGTCCATCTCTCTGCTGTGGCCCAGGAGTGCATTGGGCCCTGCACCAGCATGGGAGATCAGGAGAAGCACCTGGCTCCTGCCTTCGGATCAGCGCGGTGCACCGGCCATAGCACGCTGGCCACAGTGGCCACTGGGGGATAAACCAACGGAAAAAAGGAAGACCTTTCTCTCTGTCTCTCTCTCTCTCACTGTCCACTCTGCCTGTAAAAAACAACAACAACAACAACAAAAAACAAAAAAAAAAAAAACCCGCCAATAGGAAAACACAGGACACCACCAAAATCACTAACAGAGAGGTAGAGTCAGAATCCAATCAACAAAATGATGGTTGTTCTTATCTATCAATATTGATCCTGAATGTAAATGGATTAAATGCTCCAGCCAAAAGACTTAGGTTGGGGCCCGTACTGTGCTGTAGTAATAAGCCTCCACTGTGCCATATGGGCACTGGTTTGTGTCCTGGCTGTTCCACTTCTGACCCAGCTCTCTACTATGGCCTGGAAAAGCAGTGGGAGATGGCCCAAGCACTTGGGCTTCTACACCCATGTGGGAGAGCTGGAAGAAATTCCTGGCTCCTGGCTTCAGATCAGCGCAGCTCCAGCGGTTGCAGCCATTTGGGGAGTGAACCAGCAGATAGAAGGCCTTTCTCTCTGTATCTCCCTCCCTCTGTCAGTAATTTGGCCTCTCAGATAAATAAATCAATCTTTCAAAAAAAAAAAGACTTGTGAATAAAAAACCAAGATCCCAGTATATGCTGCCATTAAGAAATCCCACTTCACAAAGATACACACAGACTGAAAATGAAGGGCTGGAGAAAGATGCACCAGACAAAAGGAACCTCAAAATGAGTTGGAATATCTATCCTCATATCAGGTAAGACAGATTTTAAATTAGCAACTATAAAAAGATATATAAAGAATGAGATTATATTTTGATAAAAGGTTTGATTCAGCAATAAGAAATAACAAGCATAAATATATAAGTACCCAAAACGAGATCACACAGACACACACAGCAAACACTATTAGACTTAAAGGGAGAGATAGACACCAAAAAAATGATAGAGGGTGACTTCAACACCCCATTCTCATCAATGGATTGATAATCCAGACAAAAAATATCAATAAACATACATCTAAGTTGAAACATACTTTTAAGCAAAGGGAACTAGGAGAAATTTATAGAAAATTTCACCCAACAGCTCTCATCAGCACTTGAAAAATTTTCTAGGATAGACCATATATTAGGCCACAATCAAGTCTCAGCAAATTGAAAAGGTTGAAATCATTCCATGTATTTTCTCAGATTATCAAAGAATAAAGATAGAACTCAACAATAAGAACAAGAGAACATGCATAAATTCTTGGAAATTAAACAACATGCTACTGAATGATCAATGAGTCATTGAAGAAGTTAGAAATAAAGGCAAACACTTTCTTGGAATAAAGAAAAATGAAAACACAACACATCAAAATATGTGGTATACAACAAAAGTAGTATTAAGAAGAAAGTTTACAGCATTAAGTGCTTACATTAAAAAAGAGAGGATTCAAGATTAAAGATCTAATGGTACATCTCAAAAAGTTAGAAAAATAAGAATAAATAAAATTGAATAAAAATAAAACAAGCAAAAAGTTGGGTTTTTGAGAAGATAAATAAAATAGATAAACCTCTAGCTAGAATAACAAATTGAAGAGAAAAAAATCCCAAATAAAATTAGAGATGAGAAAGGAGACATTACAACACACACCACTGAAATACAAAAGATGATAAGAAACTACTATGAAGAACTATATGCTAATAAACTGGAAAACCTCAAAGAAATGGATAAATTCCTGGACACATATAACCTTCCAAGATTAAATCACAAAGGTTGAGATGGGCTGAACACACCCACGACAAGCAATGAGAATGAAAGAGTAATCAAAACTTGGAACAAGGAAAAGTCTAGGACGTGATGGCTTTACTATTAATTTCTACAAAACATTCAACCAGGAAGTAACTCCGATACTTTTCAAAGTATTTCAAAATATTGAACAAGATAGAACTTTGCTAGACCCTTTTTATGAGGCCAGCAATCTGGTACCAAAACTGAACAAAGACATGGCACAAAAAGTAAACTACAGATCTATATCCTTAATGAACATAGATGCAAAGATTCTCAACAAAGTACTAGCAAATCAAATCCAAAATCCCATCAAAAACATCACACATCATGATCAAGTGAGATTTATCCTAGGAATGCAAGCATAGTTCATAAGATTTAATATCTCTTCATGATAAAAATACCCTCACAAATTAGGTATAGAAGGGACATACCTCAAAACTATGGGAAAACCAAAAGCGCATATCATACTGAATGAGGGGAAGCTGAAAGTGTGTTCTCCTCAGATGTGGAGGAAGGAAGGATATCTGATTTTACCACTGTACTCAATATAGTACCGGAAATTTCAGCAAGAGCAGTGAGGGACAAGAAAGAAATACAAGGCATCAAAGTTGGAAAAGAGGAATCAAATTACCCATTTTTACAAATGACATGATGTTGTACATAGAAAAAATTTAAACACTCCACCAAAAAGTTATTAGAATTATTAAATCCAGTAAAATTAGAGATTAGAAAATAAACATGCAAAAAACGGTAGCTTTTCATATACTAATGTTGTACTCATTCAAATAGAAATCATGAAAGAAATCACATTCATAATAGCCACAAAAATCAAATATTTATGAATAAATTTAACCAGAGAAGTGAAAAAGCTCTACAATGAAAATTATCAAATATTGATCAAAGAAATCATTAAGGACACAAAAAAATGGAAAGATGTTCCTTGCTCATGGATTAAAAAATAATTTTCACTAAAATGTCTATATTATCTAAAGTAATCCATAGATTCAATGCAATCCCTATTGAATTAGCAAGGACATTCTTTACAGAGTTAGAAAAAAACAATCTTAAAATGCATGTGAAATCCCAAAAGACCTCAAAAAGCCAAGGCGATCCTGAGCTAGAAAAATCAAGCTGGAGGCATCACAATACCTGACGTCAAAGCTATAGTAATTTAAACAGCATGGTACTGGAATAAAAACCAACACATAGATCATTGGAGCAGAAAAGGGAGCCCCAAAATTAATCTATGTACCTAAAGCCAACTGATTTTTTAACAAAAGTGTTCAGACCATACAGTGGAGTAAGGATAATCTCTTAAAAATGGTGCTGGCAAAACTGGATGTGTATATGTAGAATATTGATATTAGATCCATACCTCTCACCATACACAAAAATCAATTCAAGATGGATCAAAGACCTTCATTTAAAATCTGACACTATGTAGTAGCTGGAAGAAAACATAGAGCAAACACTCCTAGATATTGGTGTAGGGGATGATTTCTTGAACAAGACCCCAAATCACAGGCAGCAAAAACAAAACTTAACAAAATTACCAAACTCAAAAGTTTTTGCACAATTATAGAAATGATTAATAGAATTAAGAGCCATTTCACAGAATCATAAAATATATTTGCAAGCTATTTATCTGACAAAGGATTAGCATCCCTAATATATCAGTAACTTAAAAAACTCAACAACAAAAAAACAACCAATCCAGTTAAAGATGGGCAAAGGACTTCAATACATGGTTTTGAAAAGAAGAAACACAAATGGCCAGCAAGTATACAAAAAAAAAAAAAAAAAAAGGTTAACATCACTAGCCTTCAGGGAAATATAAAACAAAACCATAAGGAGCTATCATCTCATTTTTTCAGAATGGCTAAAATTCAAAAGACAGAGTAACAAATGGTGGCAAGGATGTGAAGAAAGGGTGATATTTATACACTGCTGGTAGGAACGTAAATAAGCTCAGCTACTGTGGAAAAGAGTATGGAGATTTCTTCAAAAACTAGAAATAGACTTGCCATATGATCCAGCAAGCTGACTACTGGTTATATACCCAAAAGACATGCACACCTGTCAGAGATACCTGCAGCTCCATGTTTGTAGCAGCACTGTTCACAACAGCCATAATGTGGAGTCAATCAAGGTGCCCAACTTTATGAAAAGATGAAGAAAATGTGGCACACACAATGGGATATTACTCAGCTATAAAAAGAATGAAATTCTATTATCTGCATCAAAACGGATACAACTGGAGGACATCATATTGAGTGAAATAAGCCTTCCAAAGAAAGACTCCCTTATACGTGGGAGTTAAAAGGAAAAAAAGAAAAATAAAAAACAAAAACAAAGAAAACCTTGGATATATCAGTATTGCTGCGAATATGATTTTGTAAAACTATTTCATTATACCATTGTCAAATTGATTTTTTTAAACAATTCATTCATGCATTTGAAAGGCAGAGTTAGAAAAAGAAAGCAAGATCTTCCACCCACTGTTTGCTCTCCAACCGGCCACAGCAGGCGGAGCTGGGCACATCTGAACCAAGGTGCTAGGAACTTCTTCAAGGTCTACCATGTGGGTACAAGGGCCCAAGCACTTGGGCCATCTTCTACTGCTGCTTTCCCAGACACATTAACAGAGAGCTGGCCTGGAAGTGGAGCAGCAGGGATTTGAATGAGAGCCCATATAGGATGCTGGCACTGCAGGTGGTAGCTTTACCCATTGTGCCACAGTGCTACAAATGGATCTGTGATTACTTTAAAATCTACTATACACAGGTAAAATGGTCATTTTTCCATTCAATTACTGTTTGTGGCCATTGCCTCTAATCCCACTAAACTACGATCTTAAACTTTTTACTTGATGAAGCATAAAGATGGTATTTCAAAAACCAGAAGAAAGAAAGAAAGAAAGGTAGAGGCACGGAAGGTTGGAAGAAAACAGGAGGAAGGAGGGATGGTTGGAATAACATCATATTTTTAGAACTGTATATCTGCAAACTATGTTGAATCTGTTAAAAAAATAAAAACTTTAAAATTGCTAAATTACAAAAAACAAAAACGGAAATGCCATATGTGTCAGTATTGCTGCAAATATGGTTTTGTAAAACTTTGTTTTATGCCTTTGTCAAAGCACAGGTTAAGAATGTGACACTACCACAGTTTGAATGGTCTGTGACTACTTTAAAATCCACTGTATAAAGGTGAAGTGGTCATTTTTCCATTTGATTATTGTTTATAGCCTTTGCCGATATTCCTACTACACTAGGGTCTTTTTATTTTCTCCTGTTGAAGCCTTTATCTGGTGGAGCATTTACCCTTGACTGTAATGCAAATTAACAATATATTATCTCAAAAGAATGAAGAGAAACCAGAGAGAGAGAAGCAGGGAGGGAGGGAGGCAGCGAGGAAGGGAATGTCATATTTTTAGAATTTTATCTGTGAATTATACTGAATCTGTAAACTAAAAAATTAAAACAATTAATGAATTAATTAACTAAAGGGCACTGAATCTCAGTTCTCATGAATCTTGGGTCTTTTTTCCTATCCTTTATTCTTCTATGAGATTCCCAATTTCCAGGACAGTCATGAAGAAACTAGCGGAGCCTTAATCCTAGAAGTCCATGCACCATTTTCCCAGCCTTTCACACTGGCTTCTTCACCCATCGCCTGGCCTCTTCAGAATCAGAGGGACATCATGCACCTGAATTAGAAAGTTCAAGCAAATTGATTCTACCATACAGAACAGAATTGAAGTTTATTTTTCACATGTCAAGAGGAGGAGGGCATTTGGGACAGCAGTTGAGATGCCACCTAGGATACTCACAACCCATGTCTGGGTACCTGCTGTGAGCCCCAGCTCCCCCGGTTCCATTTCAGCTTCCTGCTAATGTACACCCTAGAAAGCAGGTGATGGCTCAAGTACTTGGGCCCCTCCACTCTAAGGCATCAGGAGGGTTCCTGGATGCTGGCTTCAGCCTATGCCAGCCCTGGCTCTTTCAGGCATTTGGGAAGTGAACTAGCAGATGGAAGCGCTCGCTCTCTCTCTCCCTCCACCCCCACCCTACCCCAAGTGTGTTTGCGTAGATACATGCCTTTCAAATAAAATGAAAATATTTTTTTAAATGCCAAGAAATCCTTGCGGACTCAGTGTAAGGTGCGCTGTCCCTGTGCTGGCGTGCAGCTGGCGAGGGAGCAGCACAGGGGTGCACAGTCAGCCAGAACAGCCTACATCTGCAGCTTGGCCTTTTCTTTCTGTGCGACTCTAGACACCTTCTGTAACTTACAAACTCTAGTTTCCTCATTTAAAAGTGGATTTATTAGTACTACCTCACAAGCTTGCTTCGATAAAGATGAAGTGGTTTGTCTACATATCAGAAACTGTGCCCAAAATACATAGCAGAAATAGTTGTGTACATAACAGCACAGAGTATATGAGACAACTGGCAGAAATACAAACTGTAGAATACAATAAGTGCTAGTTCCAGTCTATTTTAATACATACTTTTATTTTTTAAATGATATAAAATTGCACGTATTTATGGGATAGAGTATGAAACTGCCTTACTTGTAAATAATGTATAATGATCAGATCAGTGTGATTGGCATGTTCATCAGCCAGCTCCGTTCTTCCTAGGGAAACAAGACATGCCCACCCCAGAGAGGACAAAACAGAGCAGAGCAATCACTGATAAGTGCCCAGTGACAAACGACGTAGGCAGCAAACACTGTTATTCTAAGTACGAGCACTGATATAGGAAGTGAGTCCTATGGTTGATAAGAACCAAGTGATAAACAGTATGCTCACTAACAGCTTTTCAGAGGAAGAAGAAACAAACTCAATGTGGACTGCACAGGACTGCAAAAGTAGGTGTCTGGAAGACAGCTCAGCTTGAAGAATGGGCTCTTTTCTGTGCACAGTTTTGCAAATTTTAGCTCAGGTCTGGGTTTGTATATCCAGCACCTTAATAGGGATGCTAAATAATTCCATTACCCCAAAACACCCCCATGCTATCCTGTTCCTCCCAACCACCCCTCAACCCCGACCAGCACTGACGTGTTCTCTTTCTACTACTACTTTTCCTCTTCAAGGATGCCCCCTAAATGAAGTCATAGACCTGTAGCTTTCCCCTACTGGCTCCCCTGACTCCACAAACACCTTTGATTACTCCGTATTCTTACAGGTTCCAACACATCATTCAGCTTCAACATTGAGAAATATTGCGTTCAATGGATATACCACAATTCACTGTTTACTCCTTGAAGCCCACTGGGTCACTTTCACGTCTGGGTTATTGTGATAGCGTCACTATAAACATTTGTGCAAATGTATATTTTTCTCTCCGGCCACGGTGGCCATTGGAGGGTGAACCAACGGCAAAGGAAGACCTTTCTCTCTGTCTCTCTCTCTCACTGTCCACTCTGCCTGTCGAAAAGAAAGAAAGAAAGAGAGAAAGAAAGAAGAAAGAAAGAAAGAAAGAAAGAGAGGAAGAGAGAAAGAAAGAAAGAAAGAAAGAAAGAGAGGAAGAGAGAAAGAAAGAGAGAAAGATAGAGAGAGAGAAAGAGAGAGAAAGAGAGAAAGAAAGAAAGAGAGAGAGAAAGAGAGAAAGAAAGAGAGAGAGAAAGAAAGAAAGAGAGAGAGAGAGAAAGAGAGAAAGAGAGAAAGAGAGAAAGAGAGAAAGAGAGAGAGAGAGAAGAGAGAGAAAGAAAGAAAGAGAGAGAAAGAGAGAGAGAAAGAAAGAGAGAGAGAGAGAAAGAAAGAGAGAGAGAGAGAGAGAGAGAGAGAGAGAGAGAAAGAAAGAAAGAAAGAAAGAAAGAAAGAAAGAAAGAAAGAAAGAAAGAAAGAAAGAAAGAAAGAAAGAAAGAAAGAAATGCTATACAGCATCTCAGGGAGTCCGGAGTTGACTCCTGGGTCTGACTCTTGACTACAATGTTCTGCTAATGCAGACCCAGACACGGAGAAGAGATGGTGCTGAGTAGTTAGGTTCCTGTACAAAAGACTTGGATTGTTCTCCTGGCTCCTGCTGGCCCAATTCCAGACACTGCAGGAGTCTAGAGGCAGAACCAGCACATGGGAGTGCTCTTGCATGTGCACGTGCCCGCTCGCTCGCTCTTTCTCTCTCTCTCTCTCCATTTTCAATAAAGTTTTAAAAACTAAACTTGAAATGATCCTTTCTTGAAACTTTGTTACACTGTAAACATTCTCTTCAGCTATAAATAACCACAACTTTGCCTGTGTTGCTGCAAATTGTGGGTTCTGAAAAATGTTCAAGATGGTTAATTCAAGATGCCAATCAATCGTACCACCAAAACCAGGATTACTCTCTTCAAAAAAAGTAAGCCCAAACAGTAAATGACACTCTGTTGACTAAGACAAGCCCTAACATCAGTTTCAAATTATTGAGAACAACCTTCAAGAAGAAAAGAAATGCCCAAGTGTCAGATCACAGCCCGAAATGGGGCCATTCCACTGCTACTTCTAGATAGGCTGTTGGTTTTGGTGGCCTACTGTTCGATTATGATAGTGGCAGTGGTATTTGGGATGGGGAGGGTCAATCCTCAGTAATGAAGCATTTCCTCTTTAAGATAGACCATGTCCTGTATCTAGGGGGGCTGGAAGAGAAGGATTTAAACCCCAAAGTGATGTCAATAAGCCCAAAGTAGAGCTGACATGGCTGGAAGGTGACCAGCAGAGCAGGCACCAGCACCAGTGATCCTGGTAGATGGAAAGAACAGCCATCACTCAGTGAGCGTCACCATACACCTGCCATTAGTTGAACATTTAACATGAACTGACTTATTGAAACCTGAAAACAAGTCTACAGACTTGGACGTTATTATTAGTCCATTTTACATATGGGGAACCTTGCACACAGAAAAACGAATTGAGTGAATAGAACAGCTGGGCATAAGATGAGTTTCAAAATCATCCTGGCAGCACATTCTCCATCACGATGAGCACTCCTGTTGGCCGGCTGTGCTGTGATCCAATCACGGAGATTTAGTCTGTAACGCACCATGTACAGACTGCAGGGGAGAAGTGTAGGTTCTTTTCCTGAAGAATGTCCTACAGAGAACAAAGAGTAGAAAAAGTACCCCAGAGTCCGGAGAATCGACTGGCAGGGAATGCACACTGTCAATAACGCAGCTTATGTTGCAGTGTGCGAGTTTAATGAGGTAGGTCTTGTAAAAAATGCGCCTTATTTGCTGGAGTACATGAAAAGTTAAAACACTGACTACTATTGTCACCAAATTACCGCAAGTACCTCTCACTAGCGATTTAACCTGCCTACAACTAGGGACTTGACAAATTTTTTCTGTTCCATCTCTGTCTCCACGCCATCTCCTATTTCCTCATTGCAGATTTCTGAAAGAAGAATCTTACTTTGTCCAAGTCATCCTCTCGTCAATGATCGGAAGATACAGCACATGGCAGCCTGTGGAGGGGGCAACAACGGAGATCGTGACCCAGCCCGGGGCTGTCAGTTGCCTCCTCCATTCCAGAGCTGATCATGAACATCACAAGGACAATGGTTGGGATAGATTTTGTATTTATTTTAAATATTGTCTGCTTTTTATATACTGAGCCATTTCATTATTACACATACCTGAGAATGTTTTATGTTCCTTAGCTGTTGTAAAATGGTATACTTTAAAATTCAAATGTAATTACATTTATTTACAGCCACTAAGGATCCTTACTCATTCAGTCTGTCTTCACTTTTAATTTTACAACAGTAATAGAGTTGATTTTGTGGAATACAAAGACAGTGATGAAGCTGGTGATGATAACTAGGTTGTAGAATCTTACCGTACACAGGCACTATTCAAAGTGCTTTTATCATTTCATACATTCTCACAGCAGTGTCATGAGATTATAAATTAGTTATTATCTCTCATTTTACAAATGTGGAACAAGACACTGAAAGGTTTAGTAATCTGACCAAGATTGCACAGCTAATGAAAACGCAGCTGGGATTTCAAACAAGGCTGTCTATATCTCGAACTGGTTCTCACAATTGCTAAACAAGAAACTCACACCAACCCTCCCTGTACCCCCAAGGCACTCAGCGACCCTCTGACTACCACAGATGGCAAAGGTAGTGAATGTGGAAGGAAGAGGTGGAAAGAAAGTTTACAGGTTTTCTGATTTTGTCAAGTTACATGCTCAGGCTGCAATCTTTTCGGGACTATTACCAATGGCTCCAGAAAGCACATATTCTGATTTTATGGAGTATTCCTTTACCAAAGATACCATACAGCCAAAAGAATCTGTTACTCAAAGCTAATCATGAAAATTAGTAAAACACTTTTTTTTTTTTTTTTGACAGGCAGAGTGGACAGTGAGAGAGAGAGAGAGACAGAGAGAAAGGTCTTCCTTTTTCGTTGATTCACCCCTCAATGGCCACTGTGGCTGGCTCACGGCGCTGATCTGAAGGCAGGAGCCAGGTGCTTCTCCTGGTCTCCCATAGGGTGCAGGGCCCAAGCACTTGGGCCATCCTCCACGGCACTCCCAGGCCACAGCAGAGAGCTGGCTAGGAAGAGGGGCAACCGGGACAGAATCCGGCGTGCCGGCGCCACAGGGCGGAGGATTAGGCTATTGAGCTGCAGCGCCGGCGTAAAACACTTTCTAATTAATTCTTTTGCCTTTTGTATTTCACGAACGCCCAAGTCAGGTTTGGCACCACTCCAGAATATCTCTACTTATATATAAAACATTGTGAAATTAAGTGCTTTATTTACTTAATATCAGAAATGATTTGTATCAGTTACAAATTCCAAAATTAAATAATCTGGAGCAGGAAATTGACAGATAGTTTAATTGAATTTACCTTTTAATACACTCCATGTAGAACATTTAGGTATGGAATATATAAAATATATGAAACAATGAGGAAGAGGCATGTCTATTAAAAAATATCTGATACAGACTAGTCAAGTGTTTCCCTTTTTTCTGCTCTCAAACTAGTTTCTTTGCTAGAGGAAAAAAAATATTTCTAAGAGTTTTAAGGCTCTACTGAAAGCCTGAAGATGAGTATCTGATCTGCTTATTCAAGTAAGTTCCAGTCATTTACATGGAAAAAGACCTGTTATGTGAATTTCTTATGATGCCTCCTGCACAAGTTTTCTATCACTTTTGGATTCTATTACCAAACACATGCCGTATTTTTATCATTTTAAGACGTGCCAGATACGACTCAGATTTAGAAGCTGTCATCCAAAATCCAAGTATGATAATGTAATGAAGATATAGGCCATAATAACTTTTGTAAATAAATTGGATTTTAGATATTTTGATTGTAGCAAAGTATATTTAAAATAAAATTCCCCACTTTAACCATATTAAGTATACAGTGCAGCAGCAGCAATGAGTAGATGCACATATGTTTATGTTTACGTTGTTGTGAAATCATGACAATATCCAGGGCTGCTTCATTCTCCCAGACTGAACATTGGTCCCGTTACACACCAGCCTACAACCACTATTACCCTCCCCAGCCTGCAACCACTATTCGACCTTCTATGAATGTGACTACTTTAACTACCTCCTATAAGAATGTGAGGACAGTATTATCTTCTTGTGACTGGCTTCTCACTTAACGTAACATCCTCCCGTTTCACCCATGTCGTAGAAAGCTTCAGAATCGTATTCCTTAAAGCTGAACACTAAAAAACAAAGCAAAACAAAAAGCTGTAGACTATTCCACTGCTTGCTTACACCATGTTTTGTTTATTTAATCATCTATCAGTGAACATGTGGGTTGTTCCTATCCTTTAGCTATTTTGCATAAGACTGCTGCGAACATTGGTGTATATCTGTTATTCTGCTTGCTTCCAAGTATTTTGAGTGTATACAAAGAGGTTGAGTAACTCGATTATAGATTAACTCAGGTTTCCCGTTCTTGGATGAACCCCCATGCTATTTTCCATGGTAGAGGTTGCATTTGTGTTACCCTTCAATGTTTAGGGGCTCCAATTCCTCTGCTCCAATTCCTCAAGCTACACTTGTTAATTTCCCCATCACTTGTTTGTTTCTAAGATTTATTTATTAATTTGAAAGAGAGACAGAGAGACAGAGAGACAGACAGAGACAGAGAGAGAGAGAGAGATAAAGAGAGAAAGAGAGAGACTCTTCCATGTATTGGTTCATTCCCCAAATGGCTGCAATGGCCTGGGCTAGGACAGGCTGAAGCCATGAGCCAGGAGCTTCTTCTGGGGGCCTGTGTTCCAAAGTCAAGCATGCATACTTTTTTTTTTTTAAATTTTTGACAGGCAGAGTGGACAGTGAGAGAGAGCGAGAGACAGAGAGAAAAGTCTTCCTTTGTCGTTGGTTCACCCTCCAATGGTCACAACGGCCGGCGCACCGTGCTGATCTGAAGCCAGGAGTCAGGTACTTCCCCTGGTCTCCCATGGGCCCAAGAACTTGGGCCATCCTCCACTGCACTCCCCGGCCATAGTAGAGAGCTGGCCTGGAAGAGGGGCAACCGGGACTAGAACCCGGTGTGCCGGCGCCGCAAGGTGGAGGATTAGCCTGTTGAGCCACGGCGCTGGCCCGAGCATGCATACTTTTATTACAGATCCCAAAGCCACTGCCTACTTATCTAACACCATGATATTTTCTGTGCTGTTCCACCCTTTCCACACAGCTCCATATCAGCCATTCCTTTACTTGCCTCCTCCCTCATGTACCTGCTTGGATATATTCCTCGAGCTTATTCAAGTACACTTGCACTTCCAATATTAACAACTCGATTTAGATCAAGAGCAGTTAAGAACGGGGCAGCATTCTGCATCGTAACTGCTCCTCTGGAACTGTCACTTCTCCGGGTCACCGGCCTGCTTTGTCAGTGCTGCTTAGGGAACGGAAGTGAGTGCCCGCTTACAGGACCTCACTTAACCTCAGTAAGTGTTGTAAACGCCGGAATCATCATCATGAAATGGGAAGTCACAAAGCAATTCACTTGTGTGTTCTCAGCCTCCCTCCTATGTGAAACACCGCGAACTACAAGGCCGGGTTGCATGAGGACACGCTGTTGTTCCCTTATATCACTGAACATACCAAGGCTGCACCCCGACCACTACTGATTTTTCTTCCAGTTTTATTCTCAGCTGCAAAGCAATGCCATATCACCCAGCATAATACCTGCAGATTGTACACACTCAATCATTATTTTTGAATACTTATTTGGACTCTTGAGCCACAATTTTACTCTCTGGGTTACATTTTAAAGCCGAATTCTTTTTTTTTTTTTACGAGTTACTAGCCCTCTATTCCTTTAATGCTGAGAAACATATGTTTATTAAGGTTCCGTGGTTGCTCTGACCTAGAACAAAACGTCGGTCTGACATCTGCAACAAGGCCTCAGTCAACGCTTCCACCACAGAATTTAAATTACAGTGAACAGGAAAGCTCAGTACAGTATTTTTAATAAGTATATTTTGAACAAATTCTAGTGTAAATATTTTAATTCTACTTAGATTAAATCTAAAACCAAAAACATTAACTTGGTTTTCACTGTGTATTCACAGGTATATATTTATAGGTAATAAACACAAATTTTTGTGCACTATTTTTTACCATCTAAATTTTCTTGTATTCTTTTTAATACTCAAATATCTTCATTTGCCATATTTTTAAGCTGTTAAAAACTTGTGAATTATAATCTGTATACCTGTTTACGGAGTACAGTGTGACATTTCAATACAGAAAATCAGTCCTAACAGTCCACTCTACTTGCATTCATTTTCCTTGGTGAAAAATAAGGAAATGGTAAAATCGCTGATTTCCTTTTGAGACTAAATCTGGCAAGGTTATTTCCTTTTCAATTATCTTTTATTTTTTCTATAAACAAACTCTGATTGAGTACGGCTTTTAAAATTTGTTTTGAGCAGAGACACAGAAAGAAAAACAGACCAACAGGCAGATCTCCCATCTCACAGTTCACTCCCTATGTGCCCTTAATAGCTCGTGCTGGGCCAGGAAAAAGCCAGGAACCACAATCCAGAACTCCAATGTGTGTGGCAGGGACCCATCTCCTTAGGCCAACACCTGCGGCCCCCTGGGGTGCACATCAGCAGGAAGCTATAATTGGGAGTGGAGCTGAGGTGTCTCCAAGTGACTCATGGGCAGGGTATTTAAAATATTTTAAGAAAGTTAATGAACTATAGTATACAATGGTAACAATGGAGGAGCCTGGGTAGTTGGATCTTGGGTAGTTTGCATTTTCTCCTTTTTGCTTATTTTTTTAAAAAAATTTCTGCAGAAAAGATGACACTAATTTTTTAACTACAGAATGCATATATAGCAGAAAACTCAAAAGTCACAAAATGTGGTAATTAAATCTAACTCACACCCATAAAACCTAGCACCCAGCGTTCAACAGAACAAGCGCTATAATGCATTTCTTACGTTTCCTTAAAATAGACTTTTTCTACACAGCAGTTTTCTATGGACAGAAGGGAAGTTTTACAAAAAATGAATTGCATGTACTCCTCAGACTGGGCTGCTCACTTTATTCATAGTAGAAAATGGATTTCCGGGTTCTGATTCTTCAGTTATTATTACCTGTGCAATATTTTACATAATGATATACAGTTTTTCTAACACCATTTAATTGAATTCAGTAAAGTGCAAGACACAAAATCAACACAGAAAAATCAGTAGCTTTTGGGTATACCAATAACAAACTTGCTGAGAAAGAAACTGTTAGAGGAGTGTCATTCACAATAGCTACCAAAAAATAAAATACCTTGGAATAATTTAGTCAGATATGTAAAATATGTTTACAATAAATTTTACAAAACAGTTATAAAAGAAATTTAACAGATCTTCCTATTTTTGTGTGTGTCCTATTAAGTTCATGGTTAGAAAATTAATGTTAAAACATCCATATTTCCCAAAGCAATTTATGAATTTAATACAATCCCCATCAAAATACTAGGATATTCTTCACAGAAATAGAAAAATAATCTTAACATTTATAGGGAAACAAAAGATCCCAAATACCAAAGCCATCTTGAACAATAAGAATAAAGGGGGAATCATCACAATACCAGATTTCAAGACATACTATAGGACTATTATAAACAAAATAGCAAGGTACTAGCATAAAAATGGACACATAGGCCAGTGGAACATAATAGAAACCCAGTGAGTAAGTTCACATATCTACAGCCAACTTATCTTGGACAAAGAAGAGAAAAAACAAAATTTTTAGGGGCCAGAATTTTGACACAGCAAGTTAAGCTACCACCTTTGATATTGGCATCCTATGAAGGCACTGGTTCAAGTCCCAGTTGCTTCACTTTCCTTCCAGCTCCCTGCTAATGTGCTGAGAAAACAGGAGAAGATGGTCCAAGTGCTTGGGCACCTGCTACCCATGTGCGAGGCCCAGATGGAGTTCCTGGCTCCTGATTTCCCTTGGACCAGCCTTGAGTATCCTGCCCATTTGGGGAGTGAACCAGCAGATGGAAGACCTCTCTCCCTTCTCTCCCTCTCCCTCTCCTTCTTTCTCTCTCTCTCTCTCTCTCTCTCCTTCTTTCTCTGTAACTCTGACTCTCCAATAAAATACATTAAAAAATTTATTTAAAAAATTAGTCATTTCTAATTATGTGACTAAGTTTTAGACCTCACAGGGAATGTATAACCATATAATGACAACACTAAATTAAGTGGAACTTCACTGTTTCAGAATTAGAGTAAAGAACCCCAGGATGGCCACCAGTCATGATCACACGTTTCCCAATGTATTATTCTTAGAGAGTTTGTCCTCAGGGAGAAGGAAACACCTGCTGAAGATTCAAAATCTAAGTGGTAGGTCAATGAGGGCATTTTTTGGCCTACAACTACAGTGCTATGGGCTTCCCTTCCTCTCCCCATTGGGTAACAGCAGTGTCCATCCTCACCTACCATCAAATTCTGGGAGTTCCCAAACAAGTCTGACGACTTACAGGAAATAATGAAGATCACTCATTCCCCAGCTCAATGTTTGTCACTGCAGTTTTCTTACTCTGTTCACATTTGGATATGAGAATGAACTGAGAAGAGCCCTGGACTCTGAGAGCAAGCAGGGGTGGGGTAGCCAGTGCTCCCACAGTTTGGTGCAACACAGTACAAGTGGACACTCCAAAACAGAGCTAGGCTTTTGCAGCGCTCTGGGAGGTTATAGAGGGTACCATAAGAAATAGGAACTAAGAGGGTATTGAAGAGCTGCACAGTGCAGAGGGCCCCTGCTGTGCCTCCAGGAAAATCCGATCCTTGCTGTCTGAGACAGCTTTCGGGAGTCTGCCTCAGGTCGACTGCTACAGCAGGTACCTACCAGCAACAGGCACGCTAATGGTTAAACTTTCCAGAACTTTCCAAGTATTATTTTAAATTGTTCCATAAACTTAAATAAATTCTATTGATAGCAAAGGTAGCAAACACTCCAAACTCACCACTTACTAATTATTTTACTACATTTCTCTGTTGTTTGTTTTCTAAGGTTATATATGTCTGTTCTATCTGTTCAGTGGAAAGACTTTGTATTGCCATGCAACTGCTCATCTGTTCCCAACTCTGTGTTCAGTGACCTCCCACCAGCAGCTTGAGATCAGCCATGGTCGGAGTATTTACACCACGGAAACTGACACAGGCTACCAATCAGGTCTTCACCTACAGGTGTATTGATTGCCTATACCAGCAGTCAGGAAACTATAGTACAGTTTAACAAAATGAAGTTCGAGTGGAACACAGCTCTGCCCATTCACTTACATGTCGCCCATAGCAACTTGGATGCCTCAACGTGAGAACTGAGTGCTTGCAACTGAGCCCGTGATCAGTAAAACATTTACTCGTATTTGAAAATATTTGTCAACCCCCGTTCTAGACTTAAAGGAATGGTGGAAGAAACATTATGACACAGATTACACTTTATAATGTAGCTGTCACATTGTGATTTACACAAAAAATTCAGGAAGCAATATTTCAAAACTACTGTCCAATTCAGAAAAGAACTCATTCATGACAATGAAGAATGAGTGAAGTTCAGGCATAGGTATCTATTGTTTCACATCTGTCTTGCTTGTTAACTTATTAAAATGTCAGTCAACATCTGTATCACAATATAGTCCATTCTTCAGTTGCAGATCCAAGTTAGTCCCAGAGATGAATTTGGCATCAACTAAAATACACTGTGAGAATCAATCACCTGGATCAATAAGGAGTATTATACACACCTTACCATGTATCCTTTTGTATCATTAAAGCAATAATTATAGTGCTTCTAAAATAATATATATACAAAATATTTTTCTTTTTTGTATGTAATTTCTGTTTATTTGAGAAGCAGAGAGAGAGAGACAGAGACCTCTCACAGGCCTGCACAGACTGGGGCTGGGCCAGGCTAAAATCAGGAGTCAGAAGCCCAATCCAAGTCACCCCCAGTCATCCCAACCACCAGCCCAAGCACACATCCTACTCAGTGTCATTTAGAATCCTGGAGGCTGGACATTTATCAGCACCCCACTACATGACACCTCTCCGGCCAGGAAAGACTGGAGTATTACCAGCTACGAGAAAGGCTTTATGCCTCCCTCCTCCCGGGCTCCCACACATCAGAGAATTGGGGACAAAGGGGAAGAGAGGCTTGCTTGAGAGCACTGACAGCTTCCCAGGTTCCAACACAGGAACTATGAGGGTCTCACATGAGGAACACAGTTTCTGTGTGGATGAACTTGGCATGTGTAAAGGTTTTCAAGCCATATGTGCAATCAGATTTCTGTGAATTTTCCCGAGATATTAGAAGATACAAAAAAAAGTGAGACTAAAAAAGAATATACCAAAAGGAGAAATTACAAATATACCAGTCATTACCTGTCCTGTGCATGCACACACACACATATAGTTCAGACTGTTGAACAACAGGTTTAGCAATCTAAGAAGAAATAGCCATTTATTTGAGGAAAATTAGAAAATTAGCATTATAGTCCATCATGTAGATTTCATTGTTAGTATTTATCTTACTGGCAACTGGCTTGTGAAAGAATTTAACAAATAAGCAAATATAAGCCCTCTAATCTAGCTATGTTACCATTATCTCCACTCTGAGTTTATAGAAGCCAAATCTATCTGTCACTTTCCTGTGGACACACCTCACCTTGCGCCAGCCCCCAGCCCCTTGGGGCCCATGAATCATCTTTGGGATTCCACTTTTATATTTGCCCTCCCCAGTACATGCTAACTCCCTCTACCTTCAAATTTGCTGTCTCTCAGCAAATAAATGGGAGGAATATCCTACCCCTCAAATTCCTACTCCCCCTCCTAATATAAGCGCCTCAGAAATCTTTCTTCAAATGGAAATCTCGCAACTGCCCATTTTAACTCCTTTAAGTTTGAAATAGTCAGACTCCCAGCAAAATGCAAAAACGAATCTCTTTTTACAAGTATGTGGAGCAAATTCTCCATAAATATTTGCTTCATAAAATCATTTATTTCTTGGGAGGTGACCTTTTACCAGGGGAATGGAAGAGGCAGAAAAGCCAGCAAACGGGACCAGACACCAGGAAGTACCAAGCTAGGACTGTGTGCCAGAAACTGGAGAGCCAGCACTCACGTTGTATGAGAGCCCACAGGCAACCACACATCTTGTCATTAGGCAGGAATCAGAGAACTGGAGGTGCAGTCCTCCTTAGGGGAGGTTTCAATCTTCTTAAGGGAAGGGTTTTCAGCACAACATTGCATACTGTACCTATAGGTATTCTAAATTCCCTCTTACCATTCCCAGAAATGAGACAGAAGTGATGGGAAGACAGAGAAAGAAACCAAATTCTAAGTGCTACTATCAATTCTGTGTATGCCTTACACAATAAAAACTGTCCCTCTAACAGTCCCAATATCTGCTTGACAAATGAGTGCTTCTAAAAGGAAAGTAGTGTAAAATGTTAGAATGAACTTGCAGTGTTAGAAAGATGTGGATTCCAGGGACACTTTGCAGGCAAGATTATGATGAATATTAAATTAAATGCCTGTAAAGTGCTTGGGTCCAGGTCTGGCACTTACTAGGTTCCTAATCTGCATGATCTTGAAATGTCCTGGATGAGCCTCTGTGAGCGTCCCTCTCTGTGCCTAAGTTTTGTTAGCTATAAAATGGGTATACCAATATCCCTATTACTATGTTGTCATGGGTAATAGTGTAGACAATATGAACCCAACAGCTGGTGTGACAATGAGATTGTAAAAGTAATAAGAAAATCACATTTCCTTCCCATGACATCAACTTATCCAAAATAACATTTCACTGAAGTATAATTGGAGTTAAACAGAGAAACTAAAGCTAAATACAGGCCAAATACTGAACAGGAGACAGCAGCCAACAGCAGGAAACAAGGACTCCAACACAGCGGATATTTGATCCTTGGGACTCTACAGCTTATTCTTCATCCCAGGGAAATTCAAGTTCTCACTAATGGAGCCGTTCTCTGAATAACTGGTGCCCAACAGGAATCACGGTGCCACCACAGCAGTGCCAGGTCAGCATCTGCATACTCCCAACGTGCAGGTCATCAGTCCACTGCGAGGAAACCTAAAGTCTGTGCCTTAGTGCACAGTGATGCTCCTGACACTTCCCAAACTGGAGCCAGACAAGGGGAAAGCACCGTATGGAGAGGAGCTGCAGTTCCTCCCATGTGCCCACTCCAGGGAAGGGGGAATACAACATTTTGGTAGCAGAAGGAAGAGATGAAGAGGTCACTCCTTACCCCCCAAGGTCAATCAAAGCAAAGCTTTGAGAATTTGGTAGACTTAAAGGAGTTACAAATAACCCTGCAGCTAGCAGTTGGATGGGAGTCCAGAAAGATGAACGGAGTCACTGCCTATCTCTCTAAGCCAGGGGATTGCAAAGAGGCCTTGGCAGGGGCATAGATCAGCTCAGCTTTTCTGCGAAGGTGGCAATCAGCACCTCACAGGACAAAGTGAGAATCTTAGGTAGAGAGAGCAAATAAAAGTGTGCCAACCAAAGACACTTGTGCACCCAGAATGGGATGATCAGCCCTAAATGAGGCATCAGGAGACTTGGGCAGGGTTTGCACTCATTCCTGCTGTTCTGCTATTAGGCCATGAAAATCTGAACAAATCCCTTGCAGTTCCTTCCAATATTTTAGAAAAATTCTCTTCCTGCTCCAATATGGAATGACTGTGGGAAAGCAGGTCTGAGACACCACAGATTGTCTGGGGATTGGCGTGACGTATTCCGACTGCCCATGTATGGGAATCCCTGCCTGTCCAACAGTGGCAGTGGAGCACATCTTGAACCAGGAAAATCCACTCAAAAGTCCCTGATCGGGTGGATGTGGTCTAAACAAGACATGGAAAGTCTAACAAGAAACTCCAGGTTACACTCCACGAGAAAGCTCACACTTTTTTATATTTCTCTAGAAATGAGTGACAAAAGAATGGCCCTAAGGACAGGGTTCGTATTTGAAATAATAATGGATGACACATTTCAGACACTTTCTATGCCTCCTTTTTCTCTCTCCAAGTCCTACACCTATGAAATAGTCTAGGGGAGCACATTTGGCCTCACAGTTAATCCCCTAGCTGGGATCCAGCCACCCAAGAGGCTGAATTCAAGTCCTGGATCCAGCTCCTGATCCCAGCTTGCTGCTCTCGTGGAACTCGGGATGCAGGGTGATGGCTCCAGCAGTTGGGTTCCTGCCGTTCACATGGGAGATGCGTGTTAAATTCCCAGCTCCCATCCTCAGAGTGTCCCTTCCCTTAACCAACAGACTCAATCTCTCTCTCTCTCTAAGTTCCACACTCTTTCTTACTTCTCTGCTCCTTCTTACTTCCCTCCCTTGCAAATGAATTTTTTAATGATTTATTTGAGAGGTAGAGTTACAGACAGAGGGAGAGTCAGAGAGAAAGGTCTTCTATCTGTTGGTTCACTCCCCAAATGGCCCCAAAGGCCATTTGTGCTGGGCTCATTCAAAGCCAGGATCCAGGGCCTCATCTGGGTCCCAAGGACTTGGGCCATCTTCTACTGCTTTCCCAGGCACATCAACAGGGAGCTGGACTAGAAGAAGAACAGCCAGGACTCGAACCAGTGCCCATGTGAGAAGCTGGCACCACAGGCATATTTACTTGCTATTCCACAATGCCAGCCCCTCAAATGAAATTTTTAATTTAAAAATAAGCTAATATGGCAAAGAAAAATGTCTACTACTACAATCACATGAAAGAGAAGACTGTCATTTTTTTCAGATTCTAAAAATATTATGTATTCAAGAAATGAACCTTGGATAGGACAAAGAGATTCTGACTTATCTCCAACCCTGAACTCTCCTCTGAAGGACGTTATACCTGGCAGGACATAACATTTCAAGGGTCAGCCAAAAATGACTTTTTTTTTCTCCAGCGGTAGAAAAAAGGCTTCACATCTAATTCTCCAAATTGTGCCCTTCTGAAAACCCACCAGCAAAGCAACATTTAGAAGAAAATCGGACTCCTGTTGCACAAATCCGCAATTGCAGACTGATTCTCATTCATTCCAGCAACCAGAAGAAGGAAGACTTTTCCAGCAGGCCCCCAAGCTCTGGCCTGTTTTATCTGTACCTACGGGGAAAGTGGCCACTTCCATGGGAGCCTCATGGTGGTGGCGGCTGTTCTGCTTCCTATGAAGAACGGGATTTCTGTAGACTCTCAGAAGACCTTGGCCACATTTGATGTACTTATTGTTTAGTGGCATCTCTGTGTGTGTGTGTGTGTGTAAAAAGGAAGAAAGAAGGAATGAGACTTGGAATTCTTTTCTTTTTAAAAAAATTTTTTTTTTTGACAGGCAGAGTGGACAGTGAGAGAGAGACAGAGGGAAAGGTCTTCCTTTTGCCATTGGTTCACCCTCCAATGGCCGCCGCGGTAGCGCGCTACGGCCGGCGCACCGCGATGATCCAATGGCAGGAGCCAGGTGCTTCTCCTGGTCTCCCATGGGGTGCAGGGCCCAAGCACTTGGGTCATCATCCACTGCACTCCCTGGCCACAGCAGAGAGCTGGCCTGGAAGAAAGGCTACCGGGACAGGACCGGTGCCCCGACTGGGACTAGAACCCAGTGTGCCGGCGCCGCAAGGCGGAGGATTAGCCTATTGAGCCGCAGTGCCGGCCAAGACTTGGAATTCTTAGGACCATATCCTGGCTGCTTTGCAACTCTAGCTTACCCTGTAATTGCTCATACTTCACACAAGGGTTTGAATGGCGTTATCCTACTCTATCCAGAGTCCTACAAGACTCTGGAATTGACTAACAGTCTGCTTTGCAGACTCCTGTAGGATTTTCCAGACATCAAAGGTGCTGCTTGCTGTATTATGGTCAGGCGCACATCACATTTGTTGTTGCCTAAAACCTCTGACCTTTAGAAGTTCTCTGCCCATGCAGCCCTGGGTTCCAGTTCAGAGCCTGAGTCTGCTCTCCTGGTCTCCTGCTGCACTGTTGACCCAGACTTCACACAGCTCAGCCTCCTCGACGTGCCTGCCTGCCCCCCCAGGTCCCCACGCCCCAGGGAGAATGGATGAAGGGCTGTGCTCCCTTCCCTGTCATTTTCCTAAGTTCTGCTGTAAAATGGGTAAACTCAGGAAATCCCACTGCCTTTGCCCTCCAGAACCCTGGCATTGCCTCCTAACACTGAACTGATCCCCCTGGCTTACAGGGAGACATTTTCAAGGACAACCCTCAATTCCCACTTAAGGCAAGAGGCAAGATTACTTGAGATTATTGCCTTTGGAGATTTAATCACCAGCTCTTCCAGACACTCTCTCCGGGGTAAAAAAGTGGCAAAACACTTTATTTTGCATGAAATATCCCATCTTGACGAAAATTCTTCCTTGGTGAATGAACCACTAAAGGGAAAAGCTCAGAGGAAGCAAGGAGAAAGAATGAGGGAATCTGGGTGACCAACTGCTAAATAATTTAAGAAAGATATTACACGCTGAGAAAATGAGAAGTCTGAGCATATCATTCATTTGTCCTTTGAGAAAATTAAACTTGTGGTCTAATGATAACTCATTCAAAGTGCTTTAAAAATTGAGAATGACACATTTAATTCCAAATGCTTAAAACTTTTTAATATATAAATGGAAGAATAAAGTTAGATTTATCAAAGATATCATGCCTTCAAGTTGAATAGGCAAAGAAATTTTACACAAGTGATTATACTATAATCTTTAAAATTAAAATGGCATCTCTTTCAGAATATTAAATAATGCATGTCTGTTCCAGTGTCACTATGCTTTTCATTTAGAAGATATCTCTTTAGTCTCCAAAATATACATAAGACAAAGTATAGTTATTTCACCTGTTTGCGAGCACTTCTCAGAGCAATGGCTACATCTGGGAACGGATCCCTGTTTTGTGTACGTATGAAAATTTACGTACTCAACTCTTTGAGAAGCCCCTCTCTTCTAAGAAAGGCCACTGCACTCCGCTCCTTCACACATGCAGCCTTCAGTCCCAGTCAAAGCACTCATTTTCCTGGAATATTTGGGCACCACCTTCAAAGAATGGCAAGTTCTTGGAGCTTCTCTCCCTGTGTCTTTTTCTACAACAACCCTGCTGACAGCCCAGAACTGCAAACAGACTCTGCTTTAATCAGGAATGTGGTCAAAGTTCAGCTTTTCCCAGTCCACGATGTGCAATGGATGCCTGCCACATCCAGCTATCCCTACGCAGCCACTAGAGAAAGCACATGCAGACATGGCGCTTGCTGGCTTGCAGGGGTTTGAGAGAAGGCTGTTAGCACTTGGGATAAACACTGACACTGCCAAAGAGCCAAGCTTTATATCAAGACCTCAAACGTCTCTATGTTCAATGACCGAAAGACTCACCTAGGAGTAGTGTACTCTGTTTCAGACTCTCGAGACTCGATGAAGCCTTTCTTTCCTCTGGTTCTCGCCTTGTCTCACTTCTTGTGTCATCTCACCTCCTTCTTTGCACCATACATCCCACGGTGCGGGATGGCTCCCTGTGCCTTGGGTCCCCCTACAGCATCTAGCCCCAGATGTCAGTACCCATCACTCTACAGGTTTGCAGCACCCCCAATCCCCATTTCCACCCTCGTCCTGGCTGTCCATTCAATGCCAGAACGTGTAGGAGAAAGCTCTAGACATAGGCAGAAGAAAAAGCATATAAATGCCATCAATCAGAAACTCTCCTCTAGCCCCGTGCCAACCATTAAGATTTTGTTCCAAGAGATGGAACTAAGAAACACTAAATTTGGCCTACATTTTTTAAATTTACTTTTGACAGGCAGAGTGGACAGTGAGAGAGAGATAGAGAGAAAGGTCTTCCTTTGCCATTGGTTCACCCTCCAATGGCTGCCGTGGCTGGTGCACCACGCTGATCCGAAGGCAGGAGCCAGGTGCTTCTCCTGGTCTCCCATGGGGTACAGGGCCCAAGCACTTGGGCCATCCTCCACTGCCTTCCTGGGCCACAGCAGAGAGCTGGACCTGAAGAGGAGCGACCAGGACAGAATCCGGCGCCCCGACCAGGACTAGAACCCGGTGTGCCGGCGCCGCAAGGTGGAGGATTAGCCTAGTGAGCCGCGGCGCCGGCTCGGCCTACATTTTAAAATATGTGTATCTACAATGAGGTTGCTATGATCCATAACACACACCAAGTGCACGTCTTGTGCAGTTGTCAGGGAAGAGCCCTACCACAGCTTGCTCTCGTCTCTTGGACTCTCAGGCCATTCAAAGTAGAAAAGGGGCCAGAGAGGCTGGTGGGTTGAGGATAGGATGAAAAGGGCTCCTCGGAGAAGACTCACATCTCCTCACCCCAACACTTGGGCAAACAGGTTGAGGTGTGTTGTCTTCAACACCCAAGTCTAGCTGGGGAAGCCTTGAGCTAACTCCACAAAGCTTGGAAATGAAGATGTCTAACATTGCAGGCAAGAAAGAAGGAGGGAAGGAGGGAGGGAGGGAGGGAGGGGGAAGAGAAGGAGGAAGGGAGGAAGGTGGGAGGGAAAAAAGAGCAGAAAAAGTGGGAGCAAAGGGATATTATTATATTCTTAGAATTTTATCCATGAACTATAATGAGCCTATTAAAAATAAAAATTTTAAAAATAAATGAAAAAAAGAACTAAAAAATAAATAAGTAAATAAAAAGGGCTACCTGGAGGAGGGAGGAGCAAGACAGCCTGAAGGTTGTGGACGCCCAGGAAGCAACTCACCTGACTCAAGGGAACCGCAGGGGAGGAGGCCCAGGGGACACCCCAGGAGAGCTCCAGGAAAACCCCGGAGACAAGAGGCAGCTTCATCATCTCCAGGCCCATCCAGGGGCTTCAGCTTCAACCATCCAGAGAGTGGAGCCTCCCAGCCAAGCAGTGCCCTCCTGCAAGCCCCAGAAGTTCTAACACAGCAGTCAGCAAGAAAGGAGAGGGTGGGGTGCACGAGTCAGGAGCTCACCGGGCCCCCACATTAGACACTAGCTTAGAAAAGGTACCTGGGAAGCAGAGACGTGACCAAGGACAGATCTTAATATGCCATCGGTGGTCAGGACATTTTAAGTCCTCAAGTGTGAGTATGTTTGTGTCCCAAAGTGATAGTGGGACTGTTGCTTAAGAGGGTGCTGAGAAATGAATGGTGGGACTGTTGTAGTTTTCCTCCATGAAGAGAGGAAGTTATGTCCACAAAGTTTAAACATACAGAGGAAGTTTCATTTAAGCACGCTCCAAGCACTGTGTATAAATTATTGTATTGATTGCATGCTTTAAATCTCTTAAGTGATAAATACCACCATCTTGAAGATTTGCTATCTGCAAGACACTATATTAAGCACAAAATATAAATCAGCAACTAAAAGAAAACAGAGAACAAAGTAAAATCAGGGTTTGGCTATAGAAGTTTAAAGAAAAAGGGATTACTTGCACAAGTGTGGCACGGTACAGGCATAGCAAGGCATTTCTGAATAAATCAGAAATCACTCCCAGTCCTCCCCCTGATCTCCTGCCTGGGCCATTTTGGACAAACCAAATGGGGCAAAGAGTCTTGCAGTTCATGCACCTCGGCCTCCTGGGAGGAAGACCAAGAAGGGGAAGGGTGGGAGTGGATCTGAAGAAAAAAAGGAACATATCTGGTACACATGCATATCTCATTTAATTTACGCAAGAGCTCTTACTATTTATATTTTGCAGATGAGGAAACTGAAGTCTACAAAAACCTAGAAACTAGTTCAAGGTCAGAAAGTCAGGGGGAGGAGTCAAGACTGGCATTTACGTCTGTTCAAAGCCTATGTTCAAAGCCATAGGGTTTGCTGTCAACGTCTATCATCAAGAGAGTATTTATAAACACTGTTGTCCCTCAGTATCTGTGAGAGAACAGCTCCAGGGTCCAAGGAGGCCACAATACTTACATGTTCATGTACTTATATAAAACAGCATGATATAACCCGTGTACTTCCTCTCAAATACCTTAAATCACCTCTAGATTACTTGTAATAGCCTAATACAACATAAATGCTGTGTAAAACATTGTTATGCTGTATTGTTTAGAGAATAATGAAAAGAACAAAAGGCATGGTAACATGTTCAGCACACTACAGTTACTTTTCTAAATATTTTTGATCTGCAAGTTAGCTGAATCCACAGACTCAAAACCCATGGATTTTGTCTTCCATGGATCCAGAGGGCCAACTGGAGTGCTATATGTATTAGCCAAGAAAATGTTGACTGCAGAATGTAAGAGTTAGCAAGTCTCTGGCATAACACAGATATTTAAACATTATTTTTTAACTCAAGTGCTTTAATCTGGGGAAAATCTCATAGATGGACTAGAAAAGGAAAGTGATCATTAGAGCCTTTTTAGTAACATATCCTTGGAATCTTTCACACTTTCTTTGGAAGACATTTCTGATCACATGTGATTCCCCCATCTGACAAAGCCTTTAGGTGCAGAGAGAGTGTTATTTTTCCTTCTAGTAAGGAGCTGTTAACTTCCAGGTGTTATAATTAGGTATGCTAGTTATCATAGCAAACGAAATGGCAGCAAAAGGTGACATGATCAGCCCAAAGGTAAAACACACAGCTAATTCACACAGAAATCTTCCCTGCCAGATGACCAAACCAGCCATGATTTAAAGCTACACTGCATCATACGAACCACAGCACATTTTTTATCTAATTCTTTAATTCCTGCAGGTACCAATTGTCTTGTGTTATGAAGTAAAAATTACAGTGAAAGCCATAGGGTGATTTTCAGTAATATTTTAAAATTAAATGAATCTCAAAGAATATAAATAACCTAGATTTTAAGATCTGGAGAAAACAAGTAATTTTGTACACATATGGTTCCTTGCAAGCAAAACCTGAGACAACTGGGGAAAAAATTGAATATGAAAAAATTCTGCACAGCTATAATCTACTTTCCAACAATATACCAAAGGAAAAATTAGGACATGCTTTTTATTTTTAGACTCCTTTTAAAGGGTAGGCCCATCTGGAACCCATAAGAAAATTTTGTTAATTCTTTATGAGACAGAAATACAAACTTCTCAACACTGGAGAGTATTATGCCAAAGGCTTGCCTTCGCAGCATTAGTCAAAACGTGTGCATGCCATTCTGAACAACGAGCAAAGACACTGCACATTGCTTATATACAGTGCGTCTCTTGCAGCTGTTTAAAAGGATCCCAGTCCCTATAAAGTAGGCCTTGGAAAATGGACAAAACTGGTGCTGAGGTGCATGGTGGAGATCACAGAAGGGTAAGAAGACCTATCCTAAAGATGGATTAAGGAACCGGTGCTGTGGCATAGCAGGTAAAGCCGCTGCCTGCAGTGCCAGCATCCCATATGGGCGCCAGTTCGTGTCCCGGCTGCTCCTCTTCCGATCCAGCTCTCTGCGCTGGCCTGGGAAAGTAGTACAAGATGGCCCAAGTGCTTGGGCCCCTGCGCCCATGTGGCAGACCCAGAAGAAGCTCCTGACTCCTGGCTTTGGATCGGCACAGCTCCAGCCATTGCGGCCAATTGAGGAGTGAACCAGCAGATGGAAGACCTCTCTTTTTCTCTCTGCCTATATGTGTAACTCTGACTTTCAAATAAATAATCTTAAAAAAAAAAAGGTGGATTAAACCATGGCTCCTGATTTTCATACATTTTCCCAGTGAGACATTTTCCTGGGCAGTGGTCTCTGTCCCAGCCAAACCCGACGAGACTCAGTCTTGAGAGAAGATGATGCCTAAGACGCCGGTCCAGCTGAGCCTTCCTTCTGATGACTCTAGCCCCGCTCATGAAAACTGCCCAGGTAAACACAAAGGAACTGAGAGATGAAGTGTATGAGATGGCTGGTCATACAGTAGCACATAACCAAAATATTCTGTATAGTCCACCCATGGAAGAAAAAACTCTAATTATTCTTTGCCAAAAGCCATCAAAGATAGAGTTTGGGTAGTCTGTTTGGAAAGATTTGTGTAAAATGCCAGCTTCAGCACCTATGGTTAGAGAATATGAATGACAGCACTGGAGTCATTACACAGGTTCACTGAACATCCTCACACCCAATTCGTACCGAAGTAGCTGACTTGGTATCAGCTGGCCTGACAAGAAGCCCAAATGGATTTAATGGAGCACAAAGTCCAAATGCACAGGCTGAGATGTGGATGGGGCTTGTCCCCCAAGGGTGCGTGAGCTGGCAGCTTGGTCCCCAGAGTGGTGGCTTTAAGGTGGCAGAAGCCCAGTGGATAGTGACGGGGCCTAAGAGATCCACCCTCTCACCCTCAGGAGGCATGAACGCTACTGCAGGACTGGGCCGGGTTTCGCAGACTTGAGTAGTCCCGGAGAGAATGGGTCCATGCACGTGAACTGGACAGCTCAGCTCCCCTGGACCCCTCTTCTGCACATGCCTCTCACCAGTCTGGCTCCCATTCTTGTGATGCAACCCACCACCAAGCCCTCACCGGAGCTGAGGTCAGGCCCACGCTCCTGAGCCTCCAGAACTCAGAGCTCAATAAACCTCTTTCCCTTGTAAAGTACCCACCTCGGGAGTTTGTAATGGCAACACAAGTGTACTGAAACCGTACATTCCTCTTTCTATTTGCTATAATAAGGCAATTGAAGATGCTGCCTTAGGCAAAATCATGGAACCACCAGACCTCCAATAGAGAAATCTGTATGTGTAATTGGAGTTCAGCTCCACCAAACCGGGTATAAAAAGCATCTAAAGCCAGCTGAGTAAATTGATCCCTCCAAACCAAGGGTTGTTCAGCATGTGCGAAGAGATCCAGTTAACTACCCTATCTCCTAGCCACAGAGAGAACAGGCAGACCACTTGGCCTGGTGGTCTGTTTGGGAGCTGTTGTATTTGCCAGTGAAAACGGAACTACAGCCACTCAGCAAAAACAAATTGCGACATCCCCTCACCGCAGTTCCAAGGAAGCCACTGTAAATCTCTAAGACCTGCCTCCTCCTCCTGTTTCCTCTGTGGTTTGGTTCTGGGGTTTGGGAGACGGGAGGCTGACTCTAAGTCCTCCCAAGCATGCAGTCACACAGCTATTTAAGGAGCTGTGAACCTTTAATGCCACATGGACAACTGTGTAAAAAGCACCCAGTTATTCTTAAAATTGGAGGGATGTCAGCGGGATATGTTCTACCAGTGTTTAGCATCAGGAATCTTTGTGCGGCCACCCCAGTTTTAGAAGAGCAGGCAGAAAGAACTATTTTGCATTTCTTGACCATGGCACGGGTTCTCTCAATAGATGAAACCATTAATTTGCAGAATTATAGGGATGCCTGGGGTCTGTTATATTCAGCAGGCTATTATCTGCCTTGTAGGCTAGCATGGAGTTTTAGCAATAAACTAACATTGCCAAACATGGTGAGATTTAACCAGGGAACATCAGTGCCTCCCAGCCAACTCAAATGTTATGCTATGTTATGTCAGGCTGCACTACTGCATGGACACTGGCCTGCCAGAAGTGATGGTGTGCAGAGAACTTACAAACCCTGTATCATCAAATGTAACACATTCTGATCTATTCTCAACTAATAGCTCTAGGGATCAAAGCATTTTCCATGGGTTTCAGAATGTGCCACCAAAATGATAGGCTAAAACATCTGGAAAAACAGCACAGGCTAGGCCAATTCATCTCATCATTTAGGCTCCACTACATTTATTTGATATAAAAATATTGATGTATTTTCCCTTTTCAATGCAGCTGTATTTTACAAGATTGGGAATATGTTATATAAAAATAGATTTAAGGATACATGAAATTTTACTATAGGATACCAATTAGCATTTCAATCTGATAGAGAAAATGAATTTTTTTTTTTTCTAATAGACAAAAATTACATGGATTTATTGCATCCAATACGATGTTTTCATGCATGATTCTACCTTGACTCACGGCCAACAGCATTAGAACTCATGCCAAAATAAAGCCTGTCTAAGTTTTCTCCAGTGACCATCTCTTTGCCAAATGTCAGCTGGGAATGAACACAGCAGCAGCTCCAAGGCTTTCCTCCTCTGCACGTGTTCATGGATGACCATGCCAGCACAGCAAATAGTGACGGTGAGGTTACAAAGAAATCATAGCCATAGACGAATCCACAAACACAGAATCTGCAAATAATGAAGACACATGTGCTCTCTAAGTCAGCAGCATCACCTATAAAAATATGGCCTACAGGGGTTGGTGCTGAGGCACTGTGGGTTAAGCTGCCTCCTACAAGGCCACTGTAGTTCCAATCCAGCTCCCGTCTAATGAGCCTAGGAAAGCACAGAGAACGGCCCTAGTGCATGGGCCCCTGCCACTCATATGAGAGACCAGGGTGCAGCTCCAGGCTCCTGGCTTCTGCCTGGCCCAGCCTGGGGCCATTTCAGCCATTTGAAGAGTGAACCAGCAGATGGAATATCTCTCTCTCCCTCTCTGCTTTCAAAAAATAAGTAAATTCCTTTTTTTGGGGGGGAGGGGAACAAATCCGACTAAACAGGAAATAAAGGAAGGCAAATAGCTGTTTGCAGAAGACAAGTGAACAACGAGTGTCAAAGAGACGAGTGATCAGCTGTGTCACGTGCTGCTGCTAGATAATTAAGATAAAAACCGAACATAGTCACTGGGTTAATGAGCGGGATGTTTTTGGTGCTCTTACTTAGAGCTCTTTCACTAGAGTTGTGGGGACAAGAAAATCTAATTTGGAGTGAGTCCAATGTAAAAGAGAATGGATGGGCAACGGGACACAATCAATGTCCACAGTGCATTCCATGTGCTAACAGAAGAGCAGAAACAGGGTGGCAGCAGCAGGAGAAGTGGGGTACAGAGAAGGATTTCTTCAGATGGGAGGGGTACGGCGTTCAGAGGCTGCTACGAATGATCCACAGAGAGAAGTAAAAATCATGCAGGAGAGAGAGGGGAGACCAGTGACAAAATAAGAAACTACAAGCCTTCCTACAGTTTACAGTCTAATTTCTGCTTGTTTTTCTCCACAGCCCCGTAGAAAGACCACAGATCTGAGGGGTACAGGATTACTGCCCAGAGTCTGAGGAGTAGGAAACAAGTTGCTCATGGACCAATAGAGTTAATCCAATGGAGAGGATTACAAACAAATTCTATACCAAGAATAATCAGATGCAAATGGGGATACACAAGGTGTGTAAGGCATTCAGAAATTATAATGGAATTTTAATGGAAAAGACATGTCAATTCACCTTGAGCAGCAGGATTTATTTTAAGGACAAAAGGAGAAAGATAAACAGGAAGCAAGAATTTTCAAAGGGTGCACAGCTGGACTCTCCGGTGGGTTGATAGGTATTTAAGGCCACAGAAGTGTTGATGTCCTACCCCTATTCATTGTCATTTATTGCTTAGTGTGTCCACTGGGTACACCCAGGACAGCTTACCTGAGGACTGCTTCCCCTGCAGTCCTGCCCTACCATGCTCAAGGTCCTGCTATCACCCTGCATCCACACCCCTTCGCTTCTGTGAATGGCCTTCACCCACCCTGCGACAGTAGTTCTGTGTGTCTGTGCATGTAGGGGTACCATTCAGACTTCCAAGAAGAAAACGCAATTGGGCAATCTTTTCATGATCCTCAGTAGGCCCTCAAACCCATCACCACAGTTGTCCCCGCAAGTCCATGGATGGCTGCCTTCAGGTTAAGCGAAAACCTCCGGGAAACCAGCTATGGCCAGAGCACCAAGGGTAAGTGGACAAAAGAAGGTGACCTATGGTAAAGAAAATGTATATGGACTGTTCCTTAAGATCAATCTGTGGTTGACCAGCTGGAGATTACTGGAGAAGTTAGGCATTAACAGCATCGCACGAAGACTTGCAGTTAGGAAGAGCAAGGCAAAGGAATCAGCCCCAATCTCACCTCCTTCGCTACAGAGAAGAGGAGACTCACCACTGTCAATACAGTGAAGAGCGTATGTAAGGCTCCCTCGAAAACTCGCACTATTCCCCCTGCCTCAGGAAGGCCCTGATGATCAAATTTGCAGCAACAAACTCCAGGCAACCACTTTCTTTATTGTTTTCTGTGTATCTATTTCTCATCAGCAATTGGCTTCGGAAATTGGGAGGATGTACACGACTAATAGTAGTACTTCAGTGTTACAGTACACAACTACTGAAAACACTTGCATCCCTTTCAGATCCCAAGACCCCTGGAACCTGCCCAGCAAAGCACATCCGAATGGAGTATCCTCAGAAGAAAAATAATGCTCCAATCTGCTCTCTGGGAACCAGAAGGTCACGGAGTGTGATGTACATTGCAAACCCTGTTCTAACTATACAAAGACGTAAATAGGTGACACAGTGTGTTCATATGTTGATGGCTCATTATTGTCAAGATGGCAATTTCTCCCTGTAATTCACCTACAGATGAAATGCACTCTAATAAAAAAAAAATCCCAGCAAGATCTTAGGGTAGAAGTTAAGATGATGATAAAATTTATACCAAAAAGGTTATATACAATTGCCAAAACAATTTTGAAAATAAGGCAAAGTGGATAAACGGCATTATCAAATGCCAGTGTTTTATACTTAAGTAATCAAGACAGCATGATGTTGGCAAAAGGGTGGACATATAGATCAGTAAAAAAGAACAAGGAGTTCCAAGAAGCAAATCCCACACAAAGGAAAATTTTTCACAAAGGACAAAGTCAATGCAATGGATAAAAAATAGATCTTATGAGATGTTGCTGGCCATTGAATATTTGTGTGCAAAAATATTGGACCTGTACCAATGGGTCATGCATTTCTATTTAAAACTAAACTCTATTAGCTCTAGAGGAAAATGGCCAGTGCTGTGGCTCACTTGGCTAAATCTCCGCCTGAGGCGCTGGCACCCCGGGTTCTAGACCTGGTTGGGGCACCGGGTTCTGTCCTGGTTGCTTCTCTTCCAGTCCAGCTCTCTGCTGTGGCCCAGAAGTGCAGTAGAAGATGGCCCAGATCCTTGGACCTTGCACCCACATGGGAAACCAGGAGGAAGCACCTGGCTCCTGGCTTTGGATCGGCGCAGCTCTGGCCTTAGTGGCCATTTGGGGGGTGAACCAACAGAAAGGAAGACCTTTTCTCCGTCTTTCTAACTCTGCCTGTCAAAAAAAAAAAAAAAAAAAAAAAAAAAAGAGAGAGAGAGAGAAAAAAAAATGGAGGAAAACTTTCTTACATATAATATGAAATGCATAACCCATAAAAAACATGATAAATTTACAAATAGGACCTCATAAAAGCATTAAAACTGCTCTTGAAAAACTATTTGATAAATGAATATATAAGCCACCTTTCTCTCTCTCTCACTGTCCACTCTGCCTGTCAAAAAAAAATATATATATATATAAGCCACAGAAAGTGAGCAACTATTTAAAAATATCTCTTGTGAAAGTGTACGTATATCAAGACTATATAAATAATTCTCAAAATTTCTTAATAAGAAAACTCAATCCAAAAATTGCCAAGAGTTGTGAATAGACTATATGTATACACATATAAATTATAAAAATCTATCTTAAAAGCAAAATACATTGTTGGAAGCCACTGAAAGAGATGAACAGTAGCTTTATCACTTATTATATATTTAAGACATTATGGTAGCTCATATATGAATGTATGTGAATTAAAAATGAGCATTAGAAAAGTTATCCCATATCATTAAACATTAAGGAAATTAAAAAATAACTATATTCAATACCATTACTCAATTTTGAGAGTACTTCAAAAAATTAATGGAAAGAAGAGTTACTAGATACATTTATTTTGATACAAAGCTCACAAAAATGTGTTATGAAAAAATAATTTCAGGTTTCAAAGTTCACACACCAAGATAAACTTACAATTTCATTCCAATTTCTGTGAACATTTTAAAGTAAGCACCAAGTGTTTATGAGACTGATTTGTGCAACTGACTTCTCAAACTAAGCAATTAGAATTCCCCAACATGGCTGATGGGAAGGCAGACAGAAAGCAGCCTGGCAGTTTCTTACACTTACAAAAAGCATGCATCCCACTCCTAGGGATGGATCCAAGGGAAAGGAAACTTAAGTTCACAGAAAAATTCATGAGTGAATATTTATAACAGCCGTATTCTCAACTGCCAAAAACTGTAAGTAATCCCAACTTCCTTTGATGGGCAAATTGACAAACTAAACTGGTGTACCCACACAATGCAATGCCAATCAGCGGAAGAAGGGTACAACTGCTGAGAGAGGACACAAGCTGAAGGAATTTCAAGTGCATTGGGTTAAGAATGAAGCCAGGCTCAAAAGCCTAATTGCTGTGTTTTCTTTTCATACCTTTCTGGATAAGCAAAACTCTAGGAACAGAAAACTGATCGCGAGTCACCAGGGCTTGTGGATCAGACAACGCTTCAGCTCAAAAAAGTCACTGACATTTTAATTACACATCATTTTCACTATAGGTCACGTGGACAGAGTAATAGCCACGTTAACTGCAGCTGTTCTGGGGATACTGAAAGAACAAAGGAAGGACCACTGGTCTGACTGGTGGAAATTTTTAGTGAAGAAGTCAAACAACGATGAAGACTCCTAGGGACAAGAGGGGAGACGACAGAGACATGGCTGCAGCCTGTGGCTGTGTGCGGCCATCTCACCAAGGCAATGTAGGAAGAAACTGTCGCAGTTTTACCTGGCAGGGAATTCCAGTCATTCACTGACTTCTTCTTCAGCCTGGAGGACTGACTAGGGTCTGACCAACTCCCAGGCTTGGAGCAGGGAAGCCACATTGCTTCCCTACCCTCTGCCCCCACTGTATAACACAGGACTCATCAGCAAATAGCCACCCAGCGGCCTCTGCTCCAACTCCTACCAGAATCAAGCAGAGTCAGCGCAAGCTGTGGGGCAAAGGGCGGACTCCCTGTATTCAGCAGCTGTAGAAGTTCTGGGGCCTTAGCCCCAGAGCCACGTTCATGCACGCTACCTTAGCCAGGGAATTCCCCTTAGCTTCTGAGGACCAGCACCCGAAGCAGCCTCCATCCCCCTCAAACTGCTTCTACCCTGGGAGATCTGGATAATTACCCCATGTACACTGCAATACCAGGACTGTACAATCAGTTCTCAATTTCCCAGTGCCACTGGAATCTACCCGGTGGACCTAGGGCAGAAGCTACCTGCATCCCATTACTCTGGACTCACACCCTCCAGAGTAAGATCCCCTGTACATCTTGTAGTCACCCTGTAGGACTCTAGCAGGTTTCCATTCACATCCCGTAGTCCCAGAACTAGGGCTGTTGAGTGTTGTAAGCCACAGCACCGGTGGGGCTCTCCTAGCAGGACCTGAAGAAGGGCCCATTCATATCACACAGCCCTAGAGCCACAGCTCTGTCATCATTCAGGCTTTCCAGTGGCACAAGGGGACAGCCACCCTTGTCTCAATACCAAGAACCAGGCCCTGGCTATCACAGTCACCAGGGAGACTGACACCAAAGCCTCTGTGGACCAAAGAGTCACACCGTAGGAAACCCATATTCATCTCAAAGCCACACTTCTATCCCTAGGAACTGCTGCAGCGTAGACCAGTGTGTCACTAAGACACCACTGACACTGAGTATGACAAAAGAAATCGCTCAGAGACTATACTTCTTGGCTCACCTGGAACCAAAGCCAAAGCAACAAGCCAAATGATACCCTGAATTCCAGCTAAACCATAAACTCTTTTCCAATAAAACCCACTCTGTAAAGAAGGGGTAAACGCACCAGATGTGTCAGAATGTCTAAAACCCAAAACACGGGGAGTAACAAACACTGGCAAGGATGTGGAGAAAGGGGAACACTTACTTACTGTTGGCAGAACGTAAGTTAGTGCAGCCAATGTGGAAAATAGTACAGGGATTTCTTTACAAAATAGAAATAGACTTGCCACACGATCCAGCAATCCTGCTTCTGGATATACACCCAAGACATGAACACACTGCACTGAAGAAACCCCCAGGCCTACCATGTTCATAGCCGCACTGTTTACAAGAGCCAAATTTGGAATCCACCCAGGTGTCCATCATCAGATGGGTGGATAAAGAAATTGTGGCATATACACACAATGGATTATTACTCAACTATAAAGGCAAATGAAATTCTGCCATTTACATCAAAATGGATCCAACTGGAAGACATCATACTGAGTGAAAAAGCAATACATAGGAAGACAAATACCACATGTTCTTCCTTATATGTGGTAGATAAAATTTTTTAAAGGGGGGGGGGAGGAAGAAAGGCCTGTGTCTATCAATATTGCTGCAAATATACTTTTGTAAAATTTTATTCTCTACCTTTGTCAAACCAATGGTTAAGAATGTTATACTACTATAGTTTTAATCATCTGCGATTACCTTAAAATCTACTGTACATACATGAGTGAAATGGTCATTTCAATTATTGTTTTCAGTCGTCGCCCTGTCATTTATATTCCCACTAAACTTGGGCCTTTTTGCTTTATAATCAGTTAAACTTCTTATTTGGTGACGCATTGGGCATTTTCACTGTAATGTGAATGTAATGTGAATGTAATGTAAAAGAAAAAAGGGAGGGGGGAGGGTAGAAGGGAGAGAAGGGCAAGGAGAGAGGGATGGAGGAAGGAGATATCATTATATTCTTAGAATTTTACCTATGAATTATATTAAATCTGTTAAAAAACTAATTAAAATTTTTTAAAAAGGAAAGTGAAAGTATCTTCATTTTTTAAAAGCAACATGCAGTCCATAAAACCTTAAAGTTATGGAGTAAAACTGACAAGACAATAGTGTTTAACTAAAAGTTGTTAAAAGCATTTCTTTTGAATTTGATCAACTCTTTCAAGTTAGGGAAGATTTAACAAGCCAAAAATTAGCCATTTCTGTAATTTCAATTTCTAAGGTAACTGCCTAGACATTACTCTGTTTTGAGTACAGGTACAAGAAATTTCTTATTTTAAAAAAATAGTAATTTAACCTACTATGTGGGAAGAAATATAGCTTAATAGTGTCAACTCATAAAATTAATGCATAAAACTATTTTTAAATTCTAATAAGTCAAAGTTGTAATTCAAAGTTTTAGATAGGTGGTCACTTGCCAAACCCTTTAACGGAAGGAAGGTATGGATCTTATTATTTTAAAAGAGTTTATCTTAATGTTTTCGCCACAAACTTTTAAAAGACAGCTACCACGTGAGGTGATGGATATGTTAAATCATTTGTGGCAATCATTTTGTAATATGTATTTATGCCATATCAAAACATTATGTTGTACTTCTTATATACAAATTTGTCAAATATTTTTCTCAATAAAGTTGGGAAAAGGTATAAAAATTTTTCTTGAGAACGAACTATCAGGGATGTGTTATCCTTTGAGAAGTCATAAAATATAATTTTCTTATAAATTGAAAAAGGCATTTCAGACTTCTTGCAGACCACTGACGGATGATTGCTGGGTCATTTTGCTTCCACCCTGGCGGAGAGCTGAAAGGGGAAAAGCATGTCCTGGAAACGCCACGAAGGGCTCGTCAGCGTGCACAGGTGCACACAGGCGGTCATCAGTTCTCTCCTGACGGAATGCAGGCGAGAAGCGTTAGGGCTGTTGCTGTTTTGCTTTTTGCCGTGAGAATGAACGATCAACAGTTTTAAAAAGTTCAGGGAAATGAGTGCTCCAAAATATTAAATAGGATTTATTTTAAATTAAGATGGACTAGAATGGCAGAAGAGAGTTTTCTCAGGGCTACCGCGATCAGTGACCTCTAAAATTGCAAATTACTGAGAAATGTGCTTAATTGGGTCATATGTTAGTATTTTTTGAAATCAAATCCAACTATTACATTACCTTTAAATGAAGGGTTTTTATAAAAAGTTAGGAAAATAATTTTAATGTTCACTATAAAGAAATGATGCATATTTGAGGAGATAACATGTTTATCCTGATTGGGATATTATTGAAATACCACATGATTCCTCATACATACATACAATTTTTGTGTCAGTTAAACATAAAAGTAAACAGGAAAATGTACAAAACTACAATCAGGAACAAACAATGGATTTTTACAATCCTTTCTTTTTCTCAAAACGTATTAAAGTGCACAGTTCTTTAGGGTTAACATAGGCACGTGGATGTGGCCAGTGCTCTGCTAAGTGCTTGACATACCTTGTTCCACGTAGTGCTCCGTAGGCTCTGGGCAAGGAGGTTCTCTTCTTCTCTCCGGTTCCAGGGAGGGAAAGCTGGGACCTCGAGAGCTGAAGTGAGGAGCTCCCAGGCTGCAGCAGGCGGCCCTAACCTCATGCAAACTGGCCAACTCCAGAGCCACACTGAACTCAAAATCCCTGCCTGTCAATCAGCTTCACCTGGGGAAACACAAGCTGTTAATCTGCAGATCCCCAGGGTCCTGCCTGAGTCAAAGCAGGGAGTCCGAGGGGGTTTGCGAACTTGCCTTTTTAGCAAGTATAATAAAGATGTTTTGTTTTTCATTTTTAAATGTTGTCTTGACCCAGTTTTGAGGCCCTTTCTAATCAGCTCCCTTGGTGAGCAGCTGATCAAGCTGCCTGTCACCCCCTGGCCCAGTCCATCCTGACCCTAACTGCCCCAGGGCCAGGCACCAGGCAGCTAGAGAAATCCCAAACCCCAGAGCCTGCAAAATATTTGCATTCGCAAATCCACAGGAGTCCTCAAAAGCTCCTACTCCCTACACCCCCAGCATTTGCCATACACACACTGCCCCTAGAGCTGCAGCTTGCTGTTCCCTTGTCCCCACTGCCACTGCCTCGTGGGCCCTGCCTGGCAGCTTTTCCTGGTTAGGAGTGTCACTGTGTTGTGTTGCTCCATCGCAAGGGTCTTTTATAAAACACAAGAGTGCAGAACAGGATGGCCTGGCCGTGCTGGGTCTTGAACAGCCTCTTGGGGGTCTGCTCCTAGTTTGCTTGGGGTTCAAAGCCACTCTTAAAGCAGATCTGGTAGACACTGAGTTTGGTTTAAGCTTTGTTAGCCAGCACGGCCTGCATTTGGCAGAAGTCTCTCCCAAGGATACCACTTCTTCAGCGCCACTGTTGACTAGTGCTGGGAGTAGAACCTGGGCTTTCTGTTTCAGGTGACTCCTGTGGAGGAAGGTGTTGGTTGAGCCCCCCACACTACAGCAGTAGCACCTGGAGGCCCTTGGTGCTCAGATGAAGGCGCAGCCTACTGTCTGCTTCTGCAGGCCTGGGGGCTTTCCCCAGCAAACTTGAGGCTCCCCAGATTGTCCGGTATCCAGGAGCCCAGTGTTAAGTCCAAGGGCAGTGGGGGAGGGAAGTGTTCTCTGGGGCAAAGGAAAGAACACTGTCTGCACACATTCCCCCAGTATCTGCAATTGCTTCAACAATACACAAACCCCAGCGGGTGTGCTCAGTGCTTATGAAGAGCTGCCCAGAATCAGCAGGCAAAGGGACCGGTGCGGGTTTGGCAGATCAGGGGACTGGCTGCACTGCCACAAGAAGGGGCTGGTGTGACTCTTAAGTGTGAGCCTTGTCCCTCAGAGGCACACTGGAAAGCCTTGAGGCTAAGGAAGGGCCTACAGAGCAGGTCCCCAGGTCCCACTTCTTCCCCTTGTCCCCTTCTTTATCTGTTATCTTCTAGAAGGTCTGCACAGTGCATTGTCAGAAAGATAGGGAAACTAACCGTTTACACACAAGCACACATCCACGTCTGTGTCTTTTGATCAGTATAATTAATTTTTAAAAGTCCATAATTTGACCCAATTCAAATTCAACATTTACTCCCCTGAAATTATATAACAAAAACATAGATTTTTTTTTATATAACAAGAACATAGGTTCTTTTTTTTTTTTTTTTTTTTTGACAGGCAGAGTGGAGTGCAGGGGAGGATGGCCCAAGTCCTTGGGTCCTGCATCGGCATGGGAGACCAGGAGAAGCACCTGGCTTCTGGCTTCGGATCAGCGCTGTGTGCTGGCCGCAGCGCGCCGGCTGTAGTGGCCATTGGAAGGTGAACCAATGGAAAAGGAAGACCTTTCTCTGTCTCTCTCTCTCTCACTGTCCACTCTGCCTGTCAATTAATTAATTAATTAATTAATTTAAGAAAAGAGGTTATGAAGGGCTAAATTGAGAAAGCAACAGCAGATATACGTTTTGGGTGGACTCTTACCAATCCAAAATGAAACTTAAGCAGAAACACCTGTGCAGTATCAGGTGCGTAACAGGAGAAGCTTCACGGTGCTGAGAATTGTCAGTCACAGTAGAAGAACAAAAGCCCTATCCTAATCCTTGAATTGTTTCAGCTCCGAGTTTCTGTGCTGTCCAAAAAGAGGGGAAATGTTCCTTACATGTACTCAGTCTGTTCACCAAACGTGGCTTGCAGTGGCCAAATGGAATTGCCTTACATTTAGAGAAGGAAGGAGGGATGATGGTTTGGATAACTCCCATTGTTTTTGAAAGGAACTCACAGGAAACCACTGAGTTTATCAATTAGAAGATCTTTGCCAACCTTGCAAAAGTAGTTTCAATAAAATGTGCATCTGCAGTTATGGGTGGAGGACGCTCCCACTTGGAATTTTAGAATGATGAGCAGTATCTGGACAAGCAGGCACCAGGAATAGAGGGGAGATTGCACTTTAATAAAGTTTGGCAACATGGAAGGCAGGATAAGAGAACTATGGTTTTGCTGTTTGCTCAGTATTGATTTGCAAATGGGAAGAAGGAAGGCATAAGAGAGGTAAGCACTTTAAATATGGAGGAAAATTGCAGGAGCCAGGAGAAAGGATCTGGTTCACAGGATTTTTAAATCAATTTATCACCTTTTAATCTTCTGCACAGAATCCCATTATAAATGCAAAAAACAACTTCAGAACGAAGTCCAGACAGTCATGTTTTGTCCTCACGTGCAATTTCAGAAAGTACAATACATATAGAATGATATATCGACGAAAGTATTGTGGTGAATAATCATTTTGATTGACTGCCCTGAAGCAATGCAGGTAAGCAATGTATGACTTTACTGGTGTCCGTACAAATGATTAGCAAAACAACAATCATCAGGTATTTTTTAAAAGGCAAACACAGTGGCAGCAGCTGAATCATTGACCTGACTTATTAAATGAAGAGAGATTTATTGAAGCTGGTAAAGCAAACGGACCTATTTTAAAATGCATCGATCCCTTGCTGCTCATAAAAAACTACATTTGTAAATAATATCCATGAAATATTATTTTGAAATCATTGATACCATTTAATCAGAAGAAAATAAAAGATGAATAGCTTTTATTCATGTGTGAAAAGAAAAGAACTTTCTGAGATGAAGAAAGGATAGCATTTTTGGAAAGCTGGAATGGATATAGCCTATTAATAGAAAAGTAAAGAGGACGCCAATGAGACACTGCATTAACCAAGTGGGACCAGATAAGTGGTCTTGAACAAAGGGAGATTTAGCTCCCCAGGGACATGTGGCAAGGTCTGGAGATATTTTTGGCGTCACGACTGGCAGCTACTGCTGGAATCTACTGGGCAGAGGTCAGGAACTCGAGTGGCCCTTCTGCAGGCCACACCACAAGCAGGAATTATCTTGTCCCAAATGCCCAGGGCGACAGAGTTGAGAAGCAAAGAACCACCTGTGGTTTTTGATCAGCTGGTGCAATGGAAATCATCATTCTCTGCAGCGGTGCTTGAGATTACAAAGCTCTCTTGAAATATTAATTAAGTTAAACTACGGATAAACTAGACTAAGTTTAAAATCTGAAATGCATGGTTAAGAATTTGTGTCAGGATCATGTGTACATAATTACTAAAATCAAAATATGTTAGCTACATCATGAAGACTCACAGGTAAGGGCAATAATATTGAACTACTGAAAATGACAGTACGAACTCCAAATTTCTTCTCAATAAAGAGCTAAGTAGAAAGCTGGCACCGTGGCTTAACATGCTAATCCTCCACCTTGCGGCGCCGGCACACCGGGTTCTAGTCCCGGTCAGGGCGCTAGATTCTGTCCCAGTTGCCCCTCTTCCAGGCCAGCTCTCTGCTGTGGCCAGGGAGTGCAGTGGAGGATGGCCCAAGTGCTTGGGCCCTGCACCCCATGGGAGACCAGGAGAAGCACCTGGCTCCTGCCTTTGGATCAGCGCAGTGCGCCGGCTGCAGCGGCCATTGGGGGGTGAACCAACGGAAAAGGAAGACCTTTCTCTCTGTCTCTCTCTCTCACTGTCCACTCTACCTGTCAAAAAAAAAGAAATATAAAACTGGGGAGGGGGAGGGGGAAGGAGAGGAGTGATGCTGTGGCATAGCAGTTTATGCCTCTGCCTGCAGCGCTGGCATCTCATATGGTTTGTGGCCCAGCTGCTCCACTTCCAGTCTGGCTGCCTGCTAATGTGCCTGGGAAAGAAGTAGTGGATGGGATGGCCCAAGTCCTTGGGCCCCTGCATCCACGTGGGAGATCCTGAGAAAGCTTCTGGCTCCTGGCTGCAGATCTTCCCAGCCCCAGCCTTTGCAGCTATTTGGGGAGTGACCAATGGATGGAAGACCTCTCTCTCTCTCTCTCTCCCCCCCTCTCTCTGTCTCTCTCTCTCTGTCTCTCTGCATCTCCAATAAATAAATATTTTTTAAAAGAACTAAAAATGGGATAAACTGGTTCTAAAACTTTCTGAACCAATTTGATCAATGTATGCCACCATGTATTCACCAAGACCACAGCATCTAAGTTAGGAGGAATTTTTAAAATATTTTATCTTGGCTTATCAAAGCATGACAAATGTTTCACCTGAGAATTTTGCACAACAGAAAAATGTAGCTTATTGAAGTACCCAAAGGTTCAACTAGAGTAACAAGTCAGAACTAATAGCATAACATTTTGTAGCAAAACATACAAAATTTGGCATCAAAACAAAACTGTTATATGTGTTTGTGTACACACAAACATTTCTTCACATGTCTGCTACTATTGAGAAGAAAAATTATCAAATAATACATAGTCTGAAGGAAGTTTATAATAGCATTAGTGACATAATCTTGCAAAAAAGAAAATGAAAGATAAGCAGAAAAAAAAAGAAAAAGCAAACCAAAAATAATTTCTAACTTAAAACTTATATAAATTTAATTTTTAATTAAAAGTCATTTTAAAAAATGCTAACAGAGTTGCATTCCAGCTAGTTTTTATGAAAACTAGTATTTATTACTTAGTCAGCAGAGACCAGATGAGCAGGCCGAGTGGACAGCCGGTTAGGAAATTGCTCCTGGGAACGTGCCCATTAGCCATCTGCACAGCTTCAGAAACATCTGGGAAGACAGCATGAGAGGAGTTGACTTCTGGAAATAAAATGGGTGAGGATGTGTTTTAGAAATACTTGGTCTGCAGTAGTGGTCGTGAGAAGAGTTCACAATTCACAGTTTCACCACAGCTCAGATTTTCCCAGCATTCCACCGACACTGTTTAATGCCGCTTCACCAATGGCCTCTGACAGTCAATTCTCTTCCTTTACTTTTTTTACTTTTTATTTTTTTTAAAAAAAATGAAGAAAAAGAGTGAGACAGAGTGCAAGCAGTCCACTTTTTAACTTTGCAAATGCCCATGATAGCTATGAAGAAGCCAGACTAAATCTTAGCTGGGAACTCATTCCCAGTCTCCCATGTGAGTAGCAGGGACCCCACTACTGGAGACATCACCTGCTGTCTCCCAAAGTCTGCTCTAGCAGGAAGCTGGAATCTGGAGCCGAGTTGGGAGTAAAACCCAGGCACTGTGATATGGGATGTGCGTGGTATCGTAACCACTAGGCCATCCATGCCTATAAGTAGTGTTTGCCAATTTGGCTCTTCTTTTTCTCCTCCTCCTCCTCTTCCTCCTCCTCCTCCTCCTCTTCTCCCTCCTTCCCTCTCTCTCTCTCCCCCACCCCGACTCACAAGCCACTTCTTAATACTGTTTATGATGTCCTTTTTTGCTTCTGAACCTCTAAGTATCAGAGCATTTTATGGCTCAGAGACTCACTCCCTTAACATTCAGTCCATTAGCAAATCTTGAAGGCTTCGAGCCACATTTGGATCCCAGCTGTTACCACTTACACGGTTCTGGCTACCCCATTGGCCTGTGTTCTGTTATCTCTCACCTTTGCCATTGGAATGGCTCTGAAGTGCCTCAGCTTTTCCTATTATTCTCTAACCATCTACTCTAAACAATGAAGGAAAAATTGTTATATGATGTTTGAAACCCTCCAACTAAATTCACACCTAGGGGTAAAATCGACCCTGACTCCTAGCTGCACATCCCACGTCCCTCGCTGCCCTATTTCATGTCACTCCTCCTTCAGGTCCTCCAGCCATCCTGGCCTCCTTGCCGTCCCTTAAATTCATTGTGAACACTTCTACCTCCGAGCCTTCTTCGTTGCCCTCTCAGAGAGAAGCCTTTCTCAAATGACTCCCACCCTCAGTTCTTGTCGATTGCTCCGCTATTTATTTCCTGATGGCATTCCCAGGTTGTTGGAACGTCAGCCAGTCTACGTGCTTATGGCTTACCTGCCTCAGTGAGCTTGGAAGCGCCATGAAGATAGCAACTTTGTTTTCCAGGGCAACACAGGGCTGAAAACCATGCATAGAATAGAAGTTCAAAAAAACGCTTGTTGGATAAATGAAATAAGAGGGTGAAGAGCAGAAGAAATAATCCCGTTATGTTTTGTTCTGATCAAATCTTAATCAGATTATTATGTTCAATACTAAGCCTCACACTTTAAAGACATTAGCAAGGCAGAAGCAGAGGAGACTGACCATTACGCATTTATGGGTTGAACTGTGGCTGCTCCTCCCTCCACAGAAGTCTTGATCCCCAGAACCTCAGCATGTGATCTTAATTGGAAGCAAGAGAGTGGTAGATGTTCTTAGTTAACAGAAGGTCATACTGGAGAAGAGTCAGCCCCTCAGTCAACTCACATGCACACACATCATATGATGACCAGTGCAGAGACTGGAGTTATGCACCTGCAAGCCAAGGCACATCAAAGACGGCTGGCGAATCACTGAGAGCTGGGAAGAGGCAGGGAAGCCTCTGTTTTAGAGGGAACACAGCTCTGATAACACCTTGGTTTTGAAATTAGAGTTTCGAGACCAGCCAGACAAAAATTTTCTATTGTTTTCAGGCACTGAGCTTGCATCACTTTGTTTTTACCAGTCCTAGAAAAGTTAATACAGGTGGTAAGTCTAAAAAAGTACGTAATTTTTTAGGCTAGCTGTTCACACACACACACACACACACATACAAACCACAATTGCCTTTCTGAGAAGGATGACTGTAAGTAAACACTAAAAATAAAGTTTCACCTCCTTGGTCAGGCAATACATATTACAGGATATATACTTATTACAATACTCTATCTTAGGCTATACTTTAATTGAGGTCATATTTCAAAGGCTTATAAAATGCCAGGAATACTGGGGTTTTTGTTGGAGGAAGGCAAAGTCAGATATATCTGGTCACATCTGGTGCCCAGCCTGGGAGGATCTCCAGATGCTTAGGTAAACAGGAGCAGAGAATTCTCCTGGCAAAGACTCAAGCAGTATCTGCCGCTGAAGTTCCAAACTTCTGCACATTTCTGGCAGGGTAGCAGGGTGGGACCAAAAATGGTTCTGTGTTCAGGAAGACTGAAGTACATCCAAGAGAAATAGCTGAAGAAGAAAACAGCCAGGCACTCGAGGGTGCATCAGTTAGGGTAAGCGAAGAGATGAATATGGGGTTTTGCTGCAGAGCTGAAGTCCCCGACTGTGGGACCTGCTGAAGTCTAGAAAAAGCTGTGGCTCCTGCAGCCGGTGATGGGGGCCTGAAGTTACTGTCGGTCCGCAAGGCCACAGCTGGACTGAAAAGCAGGAGAGGGGTAGGGCAAATCAGAACCTGGACCCCAAAGTAATCGGAATTGCAAGGTCAAAATTTAACCTGAACCTGTGTCTCACAAACCTCCATCTCAACCACGCGGGAGACCTTCCCAAAAAAGGGCATCCTTCATCGCTAAGCTGCACTTGAGTCTGCCCTAGAACTCAGAGAAGCCAGAAGAAATTTGGCAGGTGCTGTACACAGGGCTGAGAACTGAGGATAGTTTCTCCTGACACAGAACTTTCTAGAGTATCAAGAACTTGCTAACAAAATCAAATGGCATTTTAGTGTACTGTATTTTTAAATTTCCATTTTGTGTAGGGGGCACAGAGAGGGGAGGGGGAGAAATCTATCTCCTATCCTCTGGTTCACGCCACAGACGCCTGTAGAATTCTTGGACTAGGCTGCATTCAAGATCTCAGAACCCAGTTCAGGTCTCCCACATGGCTAGCAGGGGTCTAACTACTTCAGCCATCATCTGCAGCCTCCCAGGGTGAGCCTTAGTAGGAAGCTGGAATTGGAAGGAGGCAGGACTTGAGCCAAGCACCCTGATATAGGATGTTGGTGTTCTAAGTTATGTCTTAACCACTGCCCCAAGTACTTGCCCCAGTGTACTACATTAAAAGTAAAAATCCACAATGAACAAATTGTGAAAATTTTAAATAAAGGTAGAATACAACAAGGATTAGAGTAAGGCTAGGGCAATGTGCAAGTGCAGAGGCCAATGTTTGCAGTGTGCATTTTTGGCTCTATACAGGGTCCTTCTTCAGAGGATCTCAGCCTACCTTTCATTTACTGGTCTCCGGGTAGATGAATTAGCATAAGTTTGAGGATTAATTGAAGGGATTCAATTCAGATTTCTTTTGCCAAACTAGAGGCTGTCTTTCATTCAAGTCAAGTAATACTTTCATTAATGATCCCACATATTTCAGTTCTAAGGATAACTAGAGGAGTTAGCCGACACCAACAATCTGGGTCGAGCCATTGTACTTCTTGTCTTCTGCTGCCTTTAACAAGAATCGTGCCCAACTTGTGCCTGGCAATTTTGTACTACCACATGGCTGCTGGTACCCTGTAATCCTGTCTTTATCACTGGCATTCGGGATCTATTTTGATGACAACAAAATGACAAGTGTCCTTTATCAGTTATTGGGAATTGCCATGACAATGGCCATCTTGGGTACTACAGTTTATTTATAAATCATGGGAAGGAACTCTTCTCTGGATCCTCTACAACACATGGTAAGAGGTGAGTACATGATTTACAAAGTAATCCATTTTAGAATATTGATATCCTTAAACTTCTAGACACCTACCTCTATGCAATATGTCAATGGAGTCTTGGCAACTCAATTGTTTTCAGTGAGGTTCAACTTTGGGTCCAAGTTTCAGTTAACCAACTGAGTACATTATCAGAGTCACTTTGAGCTGCCAGTTTACAGACTGGACCCTGCAAATCTACTTAGTGAGCCCACAGTAACACGTTCAACCTAGTCAAAGTTTATGTTACTGGAATCCAAAACTGCAGATACTCCTGAGGTTTGTGTTAACATGAATTGGCAACATCTTAGAGTTCTTTATGTGATTGCAATTCCTCAAAGCCCATGCCTTTCACTTTATCTCTCATGGCCTTCTGAGACTCGATTCTGGCTATAGGTTTAGGAGGAATGCAAGATGGTGGAGTTAGGTCCTTAGGAGGATTTTCAGTCCCTGGCAAGGAAGCAATCAGCAGCGAAGGGGGTAAAGAGAATCCAGCCTTCTCAGACAAAGCAGAACCATCTATTGGCAAAGGAGTTTGGCAAAACCTGGTGTTCAAAGTCATCAGCCTCACTGGAGTCTGGCTGTGGAGCCAGCATCAGAGGTGATGTGTGTGGCGGCATGTGGAACTTTACAATGACCTTTGGAGCTAATCACTGCTAATCTACTTCCATTCTCCAAACCTCACAATTTCTCCTGAAGCCAACTCTTATCCAGAACCATAAGTGGAAGGGGATTTCAAGAAAAGTAGGTTTTCGCTTGGCTAATTTTCCACGGTAAGAAAACCACCAGGGTGGATAACTCAATAATTGATAGTCCAAATATTGTGTAGTGCTTATTAAATGGATCTGCCAACTCCAGTTCCCTGGACTCTTCTCTAGTGCCTAGAGGACATAAATGATTGCCAAGTGAATAAATGATCCTGTATTATCCACTGGGGAGCAAGAAACATTGCTTAGGGCCCTTGAATAGTATATAACTCAAAGTGTAGGGACCATTTTCCCCTCTGGTACAAGCTATCACATGGCCTTGAAAACACAGAAATAATATGGAGATTAACATACAGTTGATAAGCAAATAAATAAACTTTATAACAGCTAGAGGGTTTTGTTTTGTTTTGTTTTGGATGGAAAAAGCTCATCAGATCTTATGTACCTCTTTTTTCTTGATATTATTTATTTGTATTTATTAATATCAAGAGAACAGATTTCATGTATTTCATAAATACAATTCTACAGTTTTTTTTTTAAACTGGCATACTCTTATTTTAAATTTTCATTTACTATTTTTATTTATCTTAAAGGCATGGAGACAGACAGGCAGATAGTCTATCTAGTAGCTTACTTCTTAAATGTCTAGAACAGCAGGGTCTGGGCCAGGCCAGGACCCAGGAACGCAATCCAGATCTCCTACCTGGGCTACACAGACCCAAATACTTGAGCTGTCACTTGCTCCCTCCCATATTAAATCAGACTAGTTAGCAATTCCAACTCCTTAAACATTTTTGTAAAAATTTTGATTAAAACTTCATAAATACACAGACTTCTGTAGCACAATGAGAGATTTCAGTAAATGTTGGCAGTATGTACTGCTCACATCACGGTCATTAACACTTTGCACTCTTTGTCGTTACTTTGTGATTGGAGACTGAGCTCCTTCCTCTCTTCTGTTTGCTCAGAAAATGTGTAATGGGCTCTTTTACATGATTTTCACGTTTATTTATGATTTTGCTTACTGTTTCCTTGTGACATAGAAACATGTTTTTATAAATGTGCGTGTTTTTGAGATACATGTGCTAGAATGAAATAAAACTATTTATGTCATTTATTTGTCCAGTTAGGCTCACAATGTTTGACCATTTTCACAGTAACATAATCCTTGCATATACTTCAATTCTAATTCCTTAAAACTAACACATTTTGCTTTTTTATCTGTCACTGAATAGTAGAAATTGGTAGTTCTACCCTACCATCTCCTGGAAACCACATAATAAAAGAATAGGAAACGAGAAGTCCTGAGACAATTCAATTTTCCATGCTACACTTTAGGCTATTGTCAGAGCTATTTTCCAACGTATCAATCACTGTTTCCTGAGACAAGACAGTGAGTGCCAAGAATATCTTCCTACCCCGCACAAAATAAGGACAGGAGACTGCTAACTTTTAGAGAAATGTATCAATTTCTACCTGTTTACAAGAAACAGTAGCATTTGCCAAAAAACACTTGGTTGTTCACTCTGCGAAGTCAAAATAAAAGCCACTGTGCAGCAAGAGAAACACAGTAAAATAAACTCTGAAATGTAAATTAAGAAAGCAGCTCTCGTAAGTCACTACTGCTATTTACCAAGCGCCAGGGCTGAAGCTTGTCCAGCTGCATCTAGGCGCAATTATCGTCGATCGATCGTTGCGTTTCTCCCCTGAGAGGAGGCCTGTGTCCCAGCCCCTCCCATTGAGAGTGCTGCACTGATTGCCACATGCTGGTGAATGTTCCCTTGGACGCAGGAAGTCAGCTTCCCTTCCTCTGGCTCCTGCCCATGGCAAAGGTTTTGACAGTAAGAGCTTCGGATCTATCCTATCAGACGGCCTAGGTAGGACTCTCTTTCTCTACCTTCTCTCCCTGTTGCATCAAGGGAGAAAAACACAAGGCCAAAATGTTTATATAAAGTGATGCCTCACCTTTCCCTTAAAGCTCCCTTCTTACAACCCATTTGTGCACGTGCTTGGTATTTCCAAGCCTCTGTGTCAATACCTGAGATTACTGTGATCCCTTCACCGGCACACAGTCTTGACCTTTTGGCTGGACTTCCCTTAATAAGATTTTTCTAAGCTCACAGCACTGCTAAACATGAGGATGATCCTCAAAAATCCACTAAAATAGTTGATCATTAAAATTGCTATTCCCCTAGTCATACCTGTGCTTCTCTTGAATATATTACTTTATAACTTAAAGTATTTTTTAATTTGTATTTAAAAATTTTTTTAAAAATTTCATGTATTTCATATAAACAGATTTAACTCTCCCTTCCACTCATGCTCCCATCCATCCTCCTTCCTCTCCTATTCACTCTAATTTTTACAATGACCTACTTTTTTTTTTTTTTGACAGGCAGAGTGGACAGTGTGAGAGAGAGACAGAGAGAAAGGTATTCCTTTGCTGTTGGTACACCCTCCAATGGCCGCCATGGCCGGTGCACCGCGCTGATCCGAAGCCAGGAGCCAGGTGCTTCTCCTCGTCTCCCATGGGGTGCAGGGCCCAAGCACTTGGGCCACCCTCCACTGCCTTCCTGGGCCACAGCAGAGAGCTGGCCTGGAAGAGGGGCAACCAGGACAGAATCCGGCACCCCGACCGGGACTAGAACCTGGTGTGCCAGCGCCGCTAGGCGGAGGATTAGCCTGTTGAGCCGTGGCGCCGGCCACAATGACCTACTTTCAATTTACTTTATTCCCATGACATCAACGCTACACTAAGAGTTCAACAAATAGTAAGAAGAAAAAAACACTGTTCCTCAACAGTAGCGACAAGCGCTGTAAACAATCACTTAGGTTTAAGTGTATACGTGAAACTTTAGTCTGCTTACAGTTGTGTTCATCATAAAATATGAATTAGTGGGCTCTCAATGAATAATTATCATCACGCCTAATCTTTTTCTGTCTAGAAGCTGAAATACAATGGGATTGACATCTGGGTTGATTCCATATCTTAGCTATTGTGAATTGAGCAACTTACAGATAACTCTCTCATATACTGATTGCACTTTGTGGTAACTAACAGAGTACCTAAAATGTAATGCATTGGAGTGAAATCCATATTTTGAGATCTGATGATTATAGCCCCTGTCTCCACTGTTAAGGAACATTTTTTTTTATATACTACTTGTTGAACTCTTTACTTAGTATAGGGTTAATTTTATGAGCATAAAGGAAACTGAAAACGGATCTCTGTAAAAATTAAGAATGGTAATAGAAGAGGAAGGATGAAGAAGGGTGGGAGTGTGGGTGGGAGAGAGGGAACCCTGGAAAGTACCACTATGGGCCTAAATCTGTATACATGAATACATGAAATTTCTATGCCTTAGATAAAATTTTAAATAAAGAAGTACAATGGGATTTACATATGTAATTTTTCTTGCTCTTATGGTGAATTTTCCATTTTATTTCCCACAAGTTCCTTACAGTTCAGATTTTCCCGTTCCAGGAAATATATTGTTCTGTTGAATGAGCTTCCTCATACAACCAGGTCTGCCATCCTGTCCCAAGAGGAAGAGCACCTGCTTAGTTTTAACAATTCCCTGACAGAACAAAGCTCACATGTTTGGTCTGCTCACAATAAACACTAGTTCAGATGGTTGTGATCTCTTTCACTACAGTCAGAATTATTCATTTTTAAACAAATTCCAAAATTGACAGCCATATTCTTCCAAGCAATATTTATGACATTACTATCAGCAATTCTAATTCTATGTAGTTTATTTCTTAGAGATTTGTGTCTCTATGTCACACATTTTTCAGAAAGTTCTGATTAGTTCTTGACAATACTCCTTTCTGTAATCAGGTAATAGATGCTTATTGTCTGTTTCACCGCATTGGATTGTTTACTTTAGTTTTCAGAGATCTCTAGTGGACCATGATCGCTGAAATATTACAGACGCACACTGAATATCCAACACTGAATTCTGCACTTTACTTCAAAATCACAAACAAATGTTCCTATAAAACTGTGAGGCTGGTTCATTGAGAACCCATAGAGTATTCAAAAATGATGCTCAGCCAAACGTCTTACAGATCTTAAAGCGGCACAGGTTTGAGAGAGTTTGCAAGCATTATTAGTGTGGTCCTTCCTGCCACCCAGCCTCAAGGTCAGCGTCTGTGTTCTACTCTAGCTACAACGACGTACAAACTTCTGCAAGTATCTCCTTAGCAGACAAGGAGCTCTGTAATTAAAAGGACTCTCATAACTTCATGTAAAGAATTCAGGAACTACTTTTAACTGCCCTATAGTGCTAACCAAAAGTGTATTTACACACATCTCTGCAAAATCACATTTTAAGCAAAATTACACCCCAGAAACCTTACAAGTAATCCGTGAAAGCATTTGTGCCAATAAAAATATTTCCTTCAAGGCTGGATAAGCAAATATTATTAAGATTTGTTATTAAAAGTCTGGTTTTTAAGTAATACTGGATAAGTTACTACACGTATTGCTGTGCAAAACAGCTTATAATACGTGACTATTTTAATATGAAGTTTTTGATAGGTTTCCTCCAAGCGCCTCCTCTCTTTGTCTTCCTGCCCTGCACTCCCCAGCCCCCGCCTTGGTTTTCCACGTGGACTTGCTGTTTGCAGACTGGCACTAAGCAGCACACCGCAGGGTATGGGGCCTTGTTTCAGGAGTGGCTACTGAGGGGCCAGGCTATACAATCCAGAATTCTCAGTCCTTTCTTTGGGTAAATCTTACCAATGGGAAATGGGAAACAGAAAGAAGCTGGATGGAAAAAGGACCCTTCAAGTTCAGTTTCTTGGTGTTCCTTCCAGAGAGCCCTGCGGACAAGTACACAAGTCTGTCCGCTGACCTGCGCTAGGGATCAGCTTACACCTCTTGCCTTCTTTCTACTTTCCCTCACTCTCAATGCCTTAGTCCCGTTCTCCTCACTCCAAGTGCCCCCAGGTACTGTCAGTGCAATCTCTATCTCCAGCTCTACATTCCAGAAGACTCGGACAAAAGTAGGCTTTCTAACAAAGACTTTACACAAACTCTACATACAATAGACAAAAATTACACATACAGTTGAAAGTTGGTAGGGAGAGGGAAAATACACTGTGTCTTTGTATATCCTTAATCCTCTCTCCTTAAAAATAAAATATTCTCATAACCTTAAAATTCAAAGAGATCACTATTGATTTAAATAATATTCATTAAAGTGTAAAATTGAAATAGATTTCTGGGATTCAAATTAATCATCGAGATGTCCAACAACTGAGAATTCTTTAAAGTTTAGGTACACAAAATTTATGGCTCTATAAAAAATAATAAATTTCTGTGATCGCAACAAGGATCAGACATAACAGGAGTTCCCAGTGAAAAGTACAAAGAACGATAAATCTTCCGATGAGGTTTCTGCTGCCTTACTTATGTTCCTATGTTCCCCTAGTGTGCATGGGGTGAATTGCAGCATGAAAGGAGGGTGAAAGACTACCGCAGTAAACAATCTCTGTTCAGACTCCATCTCTCAGGCCAGGCTTGGTCTGTGATAATTTCTGACTTCCACAGATTTGCGAATGCCATGATGAGATGAAAACATCCAAAGTTTTCTACAACCTTTTGAGTGCTTTGCAGTTGCGAATTGTTAGCAGGGTCTTCCCATGGAAGAGAAACCTTGTGCAACTGTGAGGATTGTGTTTCAGTTGAGAGAGAAGTGAAAGTTCAGAGACGTGAGATTATTTCCTTGAATAATAATGAATTGATAAATAATTTATCTAACTTCAAAGACTGTTCATTTCATAACATCCAAAGTAGTGAATAAAAGTAATATAAGGAATAAAATGGAAAAAAAGTGTAATTTCTAACAATTCTATAGAAGAAGTCACAAATGGTTATTGGAACTTTTAGAAATCCATTCCAATAATTTTCTTTAAAAATGTAATACAGTTATTCTATGCGTGTAGAGGGCTTTGCTAATTATAGTTAGATGGCAGGTAGCTATGAAAAATACAGTCTTATTCAAGGTAACTCTCATGTTGTGATGCCTGCCCAGGTGCAGTTCTGTAGACAATGAGTAGAGAGGGGGATCCTTAATACACTGTCAAAGCTCAGAGGTAAAGCAAACGTTCCTGAAAATGCACCTCACACTTCCTGCTGTTCTCAGGTGACAGCAACATTGTGCCTGAAACGCAGGGGCTGATGCTCTGTTCCATACTCATTACAGCAGAGCTGGACCCCAACAATGGGTCCAAAGTCTGGAAACTAATTCTCTAAAAGACTGTACAGAAACATTGAGCCCAGCCAAAGTCAGGAGAAAAAGCTTTAAACCAATTACCTGCCTAGTTACCTAATTTAATTTATGCTGAAAGCAAAAGGGTAAGAAAAATCCATTTTTAGTGTATTCAGCAGTTGGGATTTCTAGAGATGCAGAACCAGTAGGATGTGTATATGCATGTGTATATGTATAGTGCAATAAAATGTGGGAAATATTGAATACTGTGGGTTTTTTTTTTCCTGTAACTTTATTTATTTATCTTATTTTAAGGGTGAGAGACAGACAGATAGATACGGCAGGTCACGGCCCAAGAAGCCAATCAGCACCCAGGCATCCAGAATCTCAAATCTAGGTCTCAAGTTTCTTTGCCCATTTAAACAGTTTGGGTGTCTTGCCTCAGTTTCTGTCGTTAGTGTCACCTTTTGGTTCATTTCCCAAATGCCTGCCACAGCTGGAGTGAGGGCAAGCCAAAGTCAGGATCTGAGAACTCAGTCCAGTTCTCCTAGGTGGGTGGCAGGGAGCCAAGTACTTAAACCATCACCTATTGCCTCCCTGGGCGTGCTTAAGCAGGAAGGTGGCACGGAGAACCAAGCCTGGACGCGAACCAAGGCACGTCAATGTAGGAGGGTATTGTGTTGTCACTATAATATTTATTTCTTACAATTTTCTTTAGTGACACACTATTGCTTTGATTCATAATCTGAAATCTAATATATTTCCATGTCACCAGAATATGAAAATCAGAAATTATTTTAGTTTTTGAAGCTTTATTTTAGAACAATAAGAAGGATCTTCGGGAAGTTCATGGAAAATGTGTATTGTGAAAAAAGGATTCATGTATTTCAAAACTTTTTTGCATCAAAATAAATATATTCTTTAATTCTATTTTCCATGAACTTTTTGAAGTACCCTTGTATTGTAGCATTCTGGCTCGTGTTGTCTTATTTAGTTTCAGCAATGTGCATTTCTAGAATTAAATAACATCCATTAGTAATCTTTTCATTCATTGACAAATTTTTGACAGAAAAATGAACTGCGAATTTTTAGTTTAGTTTCATAAAATTTGAAATCAAAGAAACTCTTTTTTCACACTGGTCTTTTGCTCTAACATCAAGGAGGTTTGGCTCATGCCACTGCTTTCATTTTGAAAACTAACTTCAGCTCAGGAAAGCAGACCCGTTTATGGTCTGTCAAATGAATTTCTCAGCTTCACGTTTTCACTAGGAACATGCAAATTAAAGCTACATTGGTGTAAACTCTTTGAGGGTCTTGCAGAGAAATGTTCAAAGCATTTCAAAGGTTGTAATAATGTACATCCAACAATATTTGATACTCTTCATCTGCTAGCTGATTTGCATGGTATAAAAATTTCCATAAAAAGATTCAGCACCAGTTCATAACAAAACCACCCAACCTCAGTGTAGCAGTGCCAGCCAGCAAATGGTGTTTGCAGTTCATCAATCAAGACAGAACTGTGTCAGGTTCAAGCCAGGAGAACGACTCTGGGATAACAGAATCTACCCTCATCGAGCATTGGTTTCATTTTTCTCCATCTCAATGGAACCATGTGGTTTTGTTTCCATCCTTTTCTAGGTGTTCATGTGTCTCAGAGGAAGATGACCCAAGTTCCAGCTTCCAGGACAAGATTCATTGGTCTAAACATAATTCCTTTTTTCCAGGGACTGGTTTCAGGAAAAGGCTCTCCTCTTCCCTGGATATTAAAGTGTTTTGAAAAATGTGTTCGGCAGCTCCTCAATCTGGAAAGTAGTGAGAGACAGTGAATAAAACCAACATCGAGGATCGTCGTGGTGTTCAATGAGACCCATCTATCAAACTCTCTCCTGGACTTTGTGCATTTGATGTTACTGTTTTTGCTATTTTGAAGGCAATATGCATTGGAGTCTGCTGCTCCTTGCAGCTGCCAGGATCCTATGTAACATGGGAAGCATTCCACTTCAACCTTATGAACGCATCTCCATGCTGTAGAATAAAGCAACGAACTGGGCCCATTCAGTACACACAGTATCGTCCTTGGCATTTAAGTGTTAGAGGAGTCACATCTCGGCCACATTATCTGTAGACACTCTTAGCAATTTCGGCCAGTTTATGTTACAATTTATAAGATGCTTTCCAAAACAAAGATTTAATCAGTTCTGAATGCTGTGCTTGACATGAGCCCCACATCCAGATTTTTTTAATTATGCAAGAATTCTGTCAGAATAAATACAGTTATCTAGATGGAAGTATTTATGCCTGAACTCTCAATACACACGATACAAAAAGACCAAGAATGATTGAACTTTCCCATTTGATTTGCTTTGGAAATTCTTATAAAACCTTCAACGTGCTAATAAGTGGTGTTTCCAATGAGATTAAATTAGAAAGCACTATTTGTGATTCCCATTCACGATTTCTGCTGTATTCAACAGACACTCTCATCCACCAGAAGTTTTAAATACCAACACAATAATGTTACTTAAGACATAACTGCTTTCCACGGCAGTAACACTTTGTTTTTTGCCACACATAGCAAAACACTTATCAAAATTGTTGTCTTTTGTTTTAAACCCTGGACCTGATATTTTTGTCATGAATCATTTCAAATTCTTATCACAATTCTGACCAGAATTGTTGTGTTCCCTAATTAAGTCCTAATCTGTATTTTGCTGACACAGACACGTTTGGCTGCACATTGAATAAATAGCACTCTCCTTGGTAGAAAGAAGAAAAGCATGCCCTTCCATTTTTCTTTTAAAGTTACTGTCCTCGATATACAATTCATCAGTGACGCAATAAAAGCAATGTTTTTTTTTTATTTTTTTCAACTTTCATTTAATAAATATAAATTTCCAAAGTACAACTTTTGGATTATAGTGGCTTTTCCCCCCATAACTTCCCTCCCACCCACAACCATCCCATCTCCCACTCCCTCTCCCATCCCATTCTTCATCAAGATTCATTTTCAATTATCTTTATATACAGAAGATCAACTCAGTATATACTAAGTAAAGATTTCAACAGACTGCACCCACACAGGCACACAAAGTATAAAGTACCGTTAATTCGCATAGTACAACACATTAAGGACAGAGATCCTACATGGGAGTAGGTGCACAGTGACTCCCATTGTTGATTTAACAATTGACACTCTTATTTATGGCATCAGTAGTCACCTGAGGCTTTTGTCATGAGATGCCAAGGCTATAGAAGCCTCTTGAGTTCGCCAACTCCAATCCTATTTAGACAAGGCCATAGTCAAAGTTCTCTCCTCTTTTCAGAGAAAGGTACCTCCTTCTTTGATGGTCCTTTCTTTCCACTGAGATGTCACTCTCAGAGATCTTTCATTTAGGTGGTTTTTTTTTTGTTGTTGTTGTTGTTGTTTTTTTTTTTTTTTTTTTTTGGCCACAGTGTCATCACATTGCATGCCTGCGAAACTCTCATGGGCTCTTCAGCCAGATCGGAAAGCCTTAAGGGCTGATTCTGAGGCCAAAGTGCTATTTAGGACATCTGCCATCTATGAGTCTGCTATGTATTCCACTTCCCATGTTGGATCATTCTCTTCCTTTTTTTTTATTCTATCCGTTAGTATTAGCAGACACTAGTCTTGTTTATGTGATCCCTTTGACACTTAATCCTATAATTATGATCAATTGTGAACTGAAACTGATCACCTTGGCTAGTGAGATAACATTGGTACATGCAACCTTGATGGGATTGAATTGGAATCCCCTGGCACATTTCTAGCTCTACCATCAAGGGTAAGTCCAAGTGAGCATGTGCCAAACTGTACATCTCCTCCCTCTCTTACTCCCACTCTTATATTTAACAGGGATCACTTTTCAGTTAAAAATTTAAATGCCTAAGAATAATTGTGTGTTAATTAAATAGTTCAACCAATGGTATTAAGTAGAACAAAAAATACAAAAAGGGATAAAGTATTAAGTTGTTCATCAACATTCAGGGCAAGGGCCGATCAAGTCACTGTTTCTCAAAGTGTCCATTTCACTTCTACAGGTTTCCTTTTAGGTGCTTGGTTAGTTGTCACTGATCAGGGAGAACATATGATATTTGTCCCTTAGGGACTGGCTTATTTCACTCAGCATGATGTTTTCCAGATTCTTCCATTTTGTTGCAAATGACCGGATTTCATTTTTTACTGCTGCATAGTATTCCATGAAGTACATGTCCCGTAATTTCTTCATCCAGTCTTCTGTCAATGGGCATTTAGGTTGCTTCCATGTCTTAGCTACTGTGAATTGAGCTGCAATAAACACTGAGGTGCCGACAGCTCTTTTATTTGCCAATTTAATTTCCTTTGGGTAAATTCCAAGGAGCGGGATGGCTGGGACTTGTGGTAGGGCTATATTCATATATAGATTCTGAGGAATCTCCAAACTGTCTTCCATAGTGGCTTAACCAGTTTGCATTCCCACCAGCAGTGGGTTAGTGTCCCTTTTTCCCCACATCCTCACCAGCATCTGTAATTGGTAGATTTCTGTATGTAAGCCATTCAAACCAGGGTGTGGTGAAATCTCACTGTGGTTTTGATTTGCATTTTCCTGATAGCTAGTTATCCTGAACATTTTTTCATTTGTTTGTTGGCAGTTTGGATGTTCTCTTTTGAAAAAATGTCTATTGAAGTCCTTGGCCCATCTCTTAAGTGGGTTATTTGTTTTGTTATTGAGGAGTTTCTTGATCTCTTTGTAGATTCTGGTTATTAAACCTTTATCGGTTGCATAATTTGCAAATATTTTTTCCCATTCTGTGAGTTGCCTCTTCACTTTCCTGACTGTTTCTTTTGCAGTACAAAAACTTCTCAGTTTGATGTAATCCCAATTGTTAATTCTGGCTTTGACTGGGTGTGCCTCCAGGATCTTTTCCAAGAAGTCTTTGCCTGTGCCTATATCTTGCAGGGTTTCTTCAATGTTCTCTAATAATCTGATGGTGTCAGGTCATAGATTTAAATCTTTAACCAAGTTGAGTGGATTTTTGTGTAAGGTGTAAGGTAGGGGTCTTGCTTCATGCTTCTGCACATGGAAATCCAGTTTTCCCGACAGCATTTGTTGAACAGACTGTCCTTGCTCCAGGAATTGGTTTTAGACCCGTGATCAAAAATAAGTTGGCTGTAGATGTTTGGATTGATTTCTGGTGCTTCTATTCTGTTCCATTGGTCTATCCATCTGTTTCTGTACCAGTACCATGCTGTTTTGATTGTAACTGCCCTGTAATATGTCTTGAAATCTGGTATTGGGATGCCTCTGGCTTTGTTTTTGTTGTACAAGATTGCTTTAGCTATTCAAGGTCTCCTGTGCCTCCATATGAATTTCAGCATCGTTTTTTTATAGATCTGAGAAGAATGTCTTTGGTATTTTGATTGGTATCACATTGAATCCATAAATTGCTTTTGGGAGAATGGACATTTTGATGATGTTGATTCTTCCAATCCATGAGCATGGAAGATTCCTCCATTTTTTGGTATCCTCTTCTATTTCTTTCTTTAAGTTTTTGTAATTCTCATCTTAGAGATCTTTAATGTCCTTGGTTAAGTTTATTCCAAGGTATTTGATTGTTTTTGTAGCTATTGTGAATGGGATTGATCTTAGAAGTTCTTTCTCAGCCGTGGCATTGTCTGTGTATACAAAGGCTGTTGATTTTTGTGCATTGATTTTATATCCTGCTACTTTGCCAAACTCTTCTATGAGTTCCAATAGTCTCTTAGTAGAGTTCTTTGGATTCCCTAAATAAAGAATCTTATCATCTGCAAAGAGGGATAGTTTGAATTCTTCCTTCCCAATTTGTATCCCTTTAATTTCTTTTTCTTGCCTGATGGCTCTGGCTAAAACTTCCAGTATTATATTGAATAGCAATGGTGAGAGCACACATCCCTGTCTGGTACCAGATCTCAGTGGAAATGCTTCCAACTTTTCCCCACTCAATAGAATGCTGGCTGTGGGTTTTTCATAAATTGCTTTGATTGTTTTGAGGAATGTTCCTTCCATACCCAATTTTCTTAGAGTTTTCATCATGAAAGGGTGTTGTATTTAATCAAATGCTTTCTCTGCATCTATGGTTTTTCTTCTGCAGTTTGTTAATGTGATGTATCACACTGATTGATTTGCAAACGTTGAACCATCCCTGCATACCTGGAATAAATCCCACTTGGTCTGGGTGGATGATCTTTCTGACGTGTTGTTGCATTCTATTGGCCAGAATTTTATTGAGGAATTTTGCGTCTATGTTCATCAGAGAAATTGGTCTGTAATTCTCTTTCTCTGCTGAATCTTTTTCAGGCTTAGGAATTAAGGTGATGCTGGCTTCATAGAAACAATTTGGGAGGATTCCCTCTCTTTCAATTGTTCTGAATAGTTTGAGAAGAATTTGTGTTAGTTCTTCTTTACATGTCTGGTAGAATTCAGTGGTGAATCCATCTGGTCCTGGGCTTTTCTTTGTTGGGAGGGCCTTTGTTACTGATTCAATTTCTAACTCGGTTATGGGTCTGTTTAGGTTTTCTGTGTCTTCATGGTTCAATTTTGGTAGGTTGTAGGTGTCCAGTAATCTATCCATTTCTCATAAATTTCCCTGTTTGCTGGCATACAACTCTTTGTAGTAATTTCTGATGACTCTCTTTATTTCTGTGGTATCTGTTGTTACATTCCCTTTTTCATCTCTGATTTTTTTGATTTGGGTCTTTTCTCTGCTTTTTTTAGTTAGTTGGGCCAATGCTGTGTCAATTTTGCTTATTTTTTCAAAAATCCAGCTCTTCATTTGGCTGATCTTTTGTAATTATTTTTGGATTCAGTTCTGTTTATTTCTTTTCTGATTTTAATTATTTCTCTTCTCCTACTAGTTTTGGGTCTGGTTTGCTGCAGTTTTTCTAGATCCTTGAGATGCATTGATAGCTCATTTGTTTGGTGCCTTTCCAATTTCTTGATGTAGGCACCTAATGTTATAAACTTTCCTCTTCACACTGCTTTTGCTGTATCCCATAAGTTTTGATGTGTTGTGTTGTTACCTTCATTTGCTTCCAGAAAGTTTTTGATTTCTCTTTTGATTTCTTCTATGACCCAGTGTTCATTCAGGAGCATGTTGTTCAGTCTCCATGTGTTTGCATATGCTCTAGGGATTCCTGATTCAAATCAATGTTTTTTAAAGACAGGGGCAAAGGGAGGCATTTTAGTTCATCCGCGCTACATGAAGAGAAACATAACTCCAAGGTCATCCAGGCACTGGTAGTGACTTGTGGTCATAAGCAGTAATTAGCCCTCAACAAAGTAGGTAAACTCATCAGGACAATAGGAAATGCATATAAAATATATATTTCCCTCTCTTTCATGCCTCAGTTTTCATAGAGGAATATGTCTCAATTCAACGATAAGAAAATGAGAGGTACATGGCAATTTACACAGTGATAAATCAAAAATAACACTGTTTCATCCTAAAAAAAAAAAAAAGGAACTGGCAAGGTCTACAGACAACCAGTAAGGCAGAACTCAGCTGAAATGGGCCATGGCGATTGGGACAGCTCTGGAATGTGACCCAGGTATTGCCAGAGTTCCTGATTTTTTTTCCAATGTAAACTGGAAATCAGGTTTTTAGAGCAACCCTCAGTTTTATATGATGACCATCAGTTCAAATGTGAAAAGCCTTCTCTGAACCAGTCCTGTACAATCATTGCAAACACATCTTTGGAGCAGGTGAACATGTTGGGCTCCTAGTGTAAACCCACAGGAGTAGAAGGGTAGAAAGGGTAGAAAAATTCAGCAAGGAGATATCACAGGGAACCATCAAGAGACTGTGAGCTGGGAGTCTTCAACACCGATATCTCTTCTCAAAATTCAGACATAGAGGTTGGCATTTGGCACAGCACTTAATAACCTGCTTGGGTACCTGCATAACATGTCAGAGTGCCTGGGTTGGAGTGCTGGCACTGCTGCAGACTCCAGCTTCCTGATAATGCACACTATGGGAGACAGCAGGTGATGGTTCAAGTATTTGGGTCCCTGACAGCCATGTGGGAAACCCAAATTGAGTTCCATGCTCCTGGCTTCGGCCCTGGGGCTGTTAGCTATTAGAAATGGATGGGTTTGAAAATCAGAGTAACATATAGAGATCTTCCACCCACTGGTTTACAATAAAGAAATAAATCTTAACAAGAAGGAGGAGGGGGGAGGAGGAGGGGAATGCTCTCTGTTTCCGCATCTCTATTTCTCTGCCTTTCAACTAAATTTAAAAAAAAAAATTAAATGTGTTTTAAAAATTTCTTTATAGAAGACATTCTTGCACATAAGGAGTAAAATATTAATAAAAGGTTTCTTGTACTATGAACAACAGCCATCATCTCTCCAACTCCACCCTCAATTTCTTTTTTTTTTTTTTTTTTTTTTTGACAGGCAGAGTGGACAGTGAGAGAGAGAGACAGAGAGAAAGGTCTTCTTTTTCTGTTGGTTCACCCCTCAATGGCCACTGCGGCTGGTGCACCACGCTGATCCAAAGCCAGGAGCCAGGTGCTTCTCCTGGTCTCCCATGTAGGTGCAGGGCCCAAGGACTTGGGCCATCCTCCACTGCCTTCCCAGGCCACAGCAGAGAGCTGAACTGGAAGAGGAGCAACCGGGACAGAATCCAGTGCCCCAACTGGGACTAGAACCCGGTGTGCCGGCGCCACAGGTGGAGGATTAGCCTATTAAGCCGAGGCGCCGGCCACCACCCTCAATTTCTTTCCCAGCACAGGAAACTATTTTCAACTAGTTAAGTCAATTTTTTTCACACTTGGCTTTTGAATTATACTCAGACATCTATACGATGGCTGTTAAAATTTTTTTTTCATATTTATTTACTTCTGTGAAATACAGAGTTAAAGAGAGAGTGAAAGAGAAGAAGAGAGGGCTGTGCCAGACCAAAGCCAGGAGCCAACAGCTTCATCCGAGTCTCCCAGGTGGCACTTGGGCCATCTTCCACTGCTTTCCCAGTTGCATTAGCAGGGAGCTGGATCAGAAATGGAGCATTGAACTTGAACCAGCACCCATATGGGATGTCAGCACTGCAGGTGGCTTAACATGCTGTACCACAATGCCAGCCCCTGAGGTTATTTCTTAAGTTTTCAGTTTCAGGCATTTTCTGTTGACTTTCCACTGTGGAAGACACTATCCCCTACACCCAACACATTCTTGCAAATATACTAGCAACATTCACGTTTTTTCTTCCTTGCATCCTTCCATTATATTTAGAACATCAGAATATATTAAAATATTAAGAATATTTTATAAGCGTTATTCAGTTGAGTCATTCAGTATTCTAGAATTCCTTCCCCTTTCTAATAAAACTTTTTGTTTTACCCAGAATTCATAATTTTTTATATTTGCAGTTTGCTTCATTTTTCAATGTCTTAGCACCAACACAGCCTCCGAACCTCCTCCAGTTTTGTCACTGTCTCAAAGGATTCCAAGTCATCATTCTTGAAGGCCTCTCACCTTTCCCAGAGCTTTCTCATCTGTATTTCAGTGAGTTGCTCTCATGGCCCTCCCACGATTAATTCTGAAATAGTAAGCCACTACCAAGCTGCTGGAGAAGAAAACTGTTTGTCCTTGTCTAGGGTGGTGTCCTCTTTGGCCTCAATTTCCGGTCTTCCTGTTTCTCCAAGTATATCCTTTTCCTGTGGAATGCTCTTCTGGCATGTGTGCCATGGGACATGCTTGTGGAGTCCTTCTGTGTATGGAATTGTCTGTACCACATCTTTACACTGCCTAACTTGCCTAAGTATAGGACTGTTTGGGTAAAATTCACTTCTTGCCTTAAGTGGGTATTGTTTCATTCTTCTGTCTTCCAGCATTCAAAATTCTGAAGCCATTTTTTGGTTGTTGGTGTTGTTCCTTTGGAACATAACCCCGTCTGGAAGTTTATAGAATCATCTCACTTTTGTCTTTTTTTTTTTTTTGGAAAAACCCTTCTTAAGATTTTTTTTCTAATACTTCTATTGTGTTATTTTAGCGCTTCTATATTTTGAATTTCTGAGACTTTAATTTTTAAACATTCTTTTTTCAAATAATTTTCTACTGTTTAATGGTTACAGTTTTTGTTGTTAATGACTTCCTTTGGTTTTGTTGTATGTGGTTTTCTTTTCTATAGTCCTCAAGTTCCAATTGATTTCTTATTATTTTTTCTGCCTCTCCTTTATCTTTAAGGTTAGACGCTCTCCTTAGATGATTGATGTTCTTGGTTATCTGCTCTTACTTATGAGCATGGCCTAAAATGAGGTTGGAAGTTCTGACCACATGAATGGAACTGGTCAGCTATGACCAAGGTGATCTGATTGAACTGCTTAATTTGGGGAAACTTGTGCTGTCAGTTTCTTTAGATCTTTCCTAAGGATTTCCCGCAGAAAATCCTGGAGGATAAAGACCTGGGTTCCAGTTGAAGGAGACAATAGGATTTATGATCTGCACACACATTGAGTTAATCCTTCAGGTTTTAGACATCTGCTCGAATCTCAAGGGTACCTGCCAAGTAAATTACTCCCACAAGGAAAGAATATTCAGCACCTTGTGGTAGAGAAGGGCTATGGGCACAGGGGATGGAGGCAAATGTTTCAATACATGGTATAAGGCAGAGTACTTAGAAATCTTAAAGACAGCTTACGCGGGTCTCCTTACCTGAGTCCCTCACCTCACCTATGTCAGTCTAGACATTCCTAAGGCCAATGCTTTCTGAGTTAGGCGAGGTGGGGGAAGATTATATTCTTAAGTGTATATGGTTTTTACAAGTCATTTTTAACTTCCAATTTTTTAATATTTGTTTCCTCTACCATTTTCCATGCCCTTGTGAGTTTATGGTTACTAAAGATGCATTTGTTCAATCTACACCTGTAATCAGAGCTGCAGATCAGTCTTGTTAAATATATTGAAATAACTGTGGCAGGCCCAGAAGTAAATAGTGATAATAATGATGATGATGATGGTGACGATAGGTAATTCGATCTCATTCTGTGTAAAATCCAGCTCAATACTTTACAGGAAAAATATTATCAAGTACACTAATTTTTTAAGGTTTATTTATTTATTGGAAAGGCAGAGTGACAGAGTTGGTTCACTTCCCCAGTGACTGCAATAGCTGCGTCTGGGTCAAGCGAAAGCCAGGTGCCAGGAACTCCATTCAAGTCTCCCATGTGGGTGGCAGGGATCCAAGCACTCAGACCATCATACACTCTCTCTCATGTGCATAAACTGGAAGCTGGATTGGAAGCAGAGATATCGGAACTGGAACCCACACGTCCATAGAGGACGTGGGCATCTCAAGCAGCACCTAACCCATCACACCACAGTGCCCACTCCTTCAAGTGTATTTGAAAACTAAGACTGACATAATCATCCATGCTTTCATTTTTCACCTGTGGGGGGACTGTAGATTCAATAATAACTTTAAAACTTTGAGCAGTGAAACATTTTCTTACCAATATGTTTATTTCACTTTTTCTATTGTCTTGCTTTAGCGGCTACAATGTAATATGATATTGCACAACAGTAGTGCTCATTGCTTATAACTAGCTTTGATGGGGCTGTTTCTAATGTTTACTTCTACTTACATTTGTCATAAAGTTCTGATAAAACACCACCTATGCAGAGAATTTATTCCTGCTTTTAGCATGCTAAGTATTTTGTCTATTCACTCATCAAAGACCTTGTATATTTTATGTTTTTTTACTAATCTTTCAAAATAATTACAATTTTACATCATAATAGTCAATTATATTACTATTATCTTTGGATTTCTGTAATTAAACATTCTTGCTCTTAATATGTTATGGATTTCACTTGCATGAATTAAGGATATTTATAACTGTTTCCATGCTTAAAATTAAAGGACAGTTTTCATTTTATGTGACTGGACCTGTTTAATAAAATGATTTGGAAAAAAATCTAGTGGTTTATCAGAACAGCATGAATGAGGGAAATTCAGAAAATCTAGAAATTTCAATGTTGATTTTAGCACAAAATCTTCTGTTTCTTCTATATTTCCAAATTAAGGGGCACATTGAATTTAAAATACTATTGTGGGCCGGCGCCGCGGCTCAGTAGGCTAATCCTCCGCCTTGCGGCGCCGGCACACTGGGTTCTAGTCCCGGTTGGGGCACCGATCCTGTCCCGGTTGCCCCTCTTCCAGGCCAGCTCTCTGCTGTGGCCAGGGAGTGCAGTGGAGGATGGCCCAAGTGCTTGGGCCCTGCACCCCATGGGAGACCAGGATAAGCACCTGGCTCCTGCCATCAGATCAGTGCAGTGCGCCGGCCACAGCGCGCCTACCGCGGCGGCCATTGGAGGGTGAACCAACAGCAAAAAGGAAGACCTTTCTCTCTGTCTCCTTCTACTGTCCACTCTGCCTGTCAAAAAAATAAAAAAAAAAAAATACTATTGTGAAGATGTTGATTTACACTATTATTTTTTTTAAAGTTTAATTCTTTGAAATGCTGAAAGAGAGACAGAGAGAAAGAGAGAGAGAGAGAGAGAGAGAGAGAGAGAGAGAGAGACATCTCCCACCCACTGGACCATTCCCCACATACCCACAACTGCTGGACCTGGATCAGCCCAAAGCCAGAAGCCCAGAACTTAGTCCAGGTCTCCCATGTGGGTAGAAGGGGCCCAAACACTTGAGCCATTACCCCCTGACTCTTAAGGTAAACACTACCAGAAAAGCGGGATCAGAAGCAGAGCTGGGACTCAAATTCAGGCATTCAATATGGGATGGAGATATCCCAGCCGGAGTCTTAACTGCTCTGCCGAATCTCTGCCCCAGGAAGAGGTTTAGAAAGACACAGTGTATAAAGAACTTAGGAGGGCTTTGTATGGAATATTGTTGTGGAACAAAAATTAATTATTAATTTGATGTGCTATAGATTGATTTTAATGTTTTATTCAATATAAGTACATATAAATATCTACACATTTTTAATTATTTAATTTATTGATTGACGTTTTAAATATCTTTTTTTTTCTGCTTTAAAGGCAGAGTTATGAAGAGGCAGGGAGAGAGGGAGAGAAAGAGAGAGACATTTTCCATCTGCTGATTCACTTCCCAAATGGCTGCTATGGCAACGGCTGGGCCAGGCCAAAGCTAGGAGTCTGGAGCTTCTTCTGGGTCTCCCACATGGGTGTGGGGGGACAAGTGTTTGAGCTATCTTCTGCTGCTTTCCCAGGCTATAGCAGAGAGCTGGACTGGAAGTGGGACAGCCAGCACTCGAATCGGTGTCCACACGGGATGCTGGCTCTACAGGCGGCAGCTCAAACTGCTGCACCACAACACCGGTACCTGAGGTTATTTCTCAAGTTTTCAGTTTCAGGCATTTTAATGTCATGCAGGGGCCAGCATTGGTGTGGTGGGTAAAGCCGCCACCTGCAGTGTCGGCATCCCGCATGGACTCTGGTTTGAATCCTGGCTGGTCCACTTCTGACTCCGCTCCCTTCTAATGTGCCTGGAAAGCAGCGAAGAAGGACCTAAGTCCTTGGGCCCCTGCATCCATGTGGAAGACCCAAAAGAAGCTCCTGGATCCTGGCCTCAGAGCGGCCCAGCTCCAGCTGTTTGTGGTCACTAGGGGAGTGAACCAGCAGATGGAAGACTCTCTCGCTTTCTCTCTCTTTCTCTCTGTAACTCTTCTTTCAAAGAAATAAATAAATCTTTTTTAAAAAGTCATGCAGACTAAGAGGACTTTTTGACTTTACCTCCTTAAAGCAGTTCTGCTTCTTCCCTAATTGAAAGTTTACTTCTCAATGGAAAACTCCTAGTTTTTCCAATAAAAAATTTTGGGAAAATCAAATCTAGAAATTCTCCATAATAACAGCAATAAAGTTCATTATAGTTTTTCCCCCAATTAAGGGTGAATGACTAACTTAAGAGGAATATATTTGTTGATTAGAGCTATATTAGGAGTTATAAACACTTGCTTCCTTGTTTCTGGAATATAAATTTCTACTTATTTGGTAAATCCTACATATCAAATGCTGTCCTACTGACTGAGACTCAAAGATAAATAAGACATACTTCCCACTGTCTGCTCAAAATTCAGGGAGGAGGAGAGAAACAGCAATAAATAACCATAATGCAATAAGACAAAATATGTAGAATACCATCCAAGAGACAAAAATATATAAATGAAGGGCCGGCGCTGTGGCAGAGCAGGCTAAGCCCCTGCCTGTGGCATCAGCATCCCCTATGAGCGAAGTTCGAGTCCCCTCTGCTACTCTTCTAATCCAGCTCTCTGCTGTGGCCTGGGAAAGCAGTAGAAGATGGCCCAAGTCCTTGGGCCCCTGCACCCACATGAAGGACCAGTAGGAAGCTCCTGGCTCCTGGCTTCCGATAGGTTCAGCTGCAGCCACTGTGGCATTTTGGGGAGTGAACCAGTGGATGGCAGACCTTTTTCTCTGTCTCTCTCTCTCTGTAGCTCTACCTCTCAAATAAATAAATAAATGTATTTTTTAAAGAAATGTAGAAATGAACAGTTAGAGCAAAACTATTGTACATGTTGTATACATAGTATGGGGACACTGGAGAAAGTTACACAGAGGCGTGCCCCGGCTGGACACTGAATAGCAGTTTCAAGAAGATGAGACCCCTTTGTTTTCCTGAATCTGATCAGCCACAGACCATAATCTCACTGACATGTGGCTCCAGTCCCTGTTCGGTTTTGTTGTGGAAATCAGTCCTCCACCTGCCCATGCATGTTGGTGAGTGGTCAGAGGTACCTTTACCACAGGAGTGAGGAAGGGGAGCCCCTGACTGCCCGCCTGGTGAGCTCACCCTGACCCTGCCCGCAGCACAGCGCTCATCGAGTGCTCCACTCCAGCAGTTCCGATCCTCAGCCCCAGAAGGAGGGCTTTGATCACTGCCCCCACTTTTCAGTCTGTCTTACTGGTCCCGTACAACAGATGCCCGACCCATGTTGTTTCCTAAAGCCCTTGTTTTTTCTGTCGTCTGTAGATTTTTCATTCAATATGCCAGCTTGCCGGAAGTGGGATGCCTGTTCACCCTCCCTGCAGTGGGAGTAACTCTGCCACCTGAACCACTTCACATTACTGCTCCACACATGATCAAAGGCTCCCCATGCCACTAACACTTGAAGCCAAGCCATTATGTTTTACAGTGTCCTGTGTGACCTGGCTCCTCGCTGTGTGTGATGCCTCTCTCTCATCACTTCCCACCCCACTGCTGCTTCACACCATCCACACCTCTTTGCTGATCCTCCAACCTCAAGGACATTCATTCCCACTGCAACACCATTTACTTGCTTTCCTCTTTGCCAGGGGACCCTTACCCACTTATCAGCAAGAATCTACACTTCCTGGATTCAAGTCTTGGCTCTAGTGTCCCCCTCTTAGAGACATTTTCCCAGGTTGCTGTGTATGGTACGGCTAGCTCTGCTCATCTGACACTAGCTCTCTTCTCTCCTTAGGCTGCTTCACTTCACAGCACTTACGGCACTCTGATGTATTTTATATTTGCACGCTTTCCTTTCTGTTTCTTCCACCTGCATGTAAGTCAGTATTGTACTTTGTTTTGTCCACTGCTTTATCACCAACACCTGGAAGGGTACCTGACACCAAGGAGGTCCTCAGCAACTATGTACGAAAGACGGACGTGCTAAGGCATTTGGACCTATCCCTGCTCTGCTCCTCACCCTCTGACTTGTACTGGAGTTAACATTCACACCGGAATCTGTTCTGTAGATTGCATTGCCATATTGTTGAGTAATGAGGATATGAAAAACCCCAATACGAGTATATATATATATATATATATATATACATATATATATATATGTATTGAATGGAGAAACAGATGTATATTGCTGTATAGAAATAGGTTACATTCTAGAAAAGAAAGAGTATGCCCAGAGGAATAAAGAATAAGTATTCTGTGCAGAAATCAAATATGTACAGAGATACAATCTGTCCAGTTGGATAATCAGAATGTTGGTAATAATCCATAGCTTCTAAAATATATTGAGATTTTGAGGCGTTGAGGAAAATCGATGCTCCATCTTCGTATTTGAGGCCTGTTTAATTTAATCTAGGATTTTCTGAAACCTAGTTAATAACAAGTAAAAAAATTTAAAAGTAAAACAGGGTGAAGTAATAATTTCTCCAAATACCTTTCCCCAGGGAAAGTTCTCCTTGTTAGTACCACACTGAGCTGATGTGAAAGCTTATTAAGAGAAAATGGAAGATTTGCGAATGGTTCTGTTTGTTTTAAGTAAGAATAGCAATGCATTATTTTTATTCCCTGGAGGGAAAATATGCAGCAATTTGATTCTACTCTTTCCACTGTAGAAGCCAGAAGCAATTTCCTCATAAGCATTTCCATTCTTTTTTCTCCAAGTCCTCTATTAAGTATTTTAACAGGGGAGTTACATGAATGTGAAACAAAAGTGAATATTTTGATTATTTAAGTGGAAAAGCAGATCAATGTGATTTACATAACTTCTGCTTTTTTGAATTTGTTGAGAGTATCTTGGTGGTCTATTAAGTAGTCAGTTGTGAAAGTTTCATCGGAATCTAGAAAGAAAAAGTGTTTTTGTTGTCAGGATGTTGTGGTTTAGATATGCTGATTAGATCAGCCATATGATTTATTGTGATGCATGTGCTTCTACAGATTTTGGTTTACTTCATCAATCATGAACTGACAGAGTTTATTTCAATTTGCCTGCAACTATTCTGACTTTCTACGAGCATTTTTGCTTTATATATTTTTGCAATGTGATGGTTGGAAAATAAAGATGTTGGGAAAATATATCCTTATTGAAGATTGCTTGCTTCATCATTAAATGGCCATTTTTTAAAAAAATATTTATTTGAGAGGGAAGGAAAGGAGAGAGAGGGAGAATAGGAGAGAGAGGGAAGGGAACACAGGATGCTCAAGTCTTAACTTCTAATCGAAATGCCCTCCTCCACCTTTCGTTTTTTATTTAACATTTTTGTCTCAAATAAAATTCGTCCACTAGGTTTGCCACTTTGCTTTTTTAAAAAAATGTTTAATAAGTGAATGAGAGAAGAAATTAATAAATGTGTAATAGGGATGCTAGAAGATCCCTAACAAGGTAAACCTATGTACACAAACAGTAAACAGTAAGAGAATAACTGTGATACTTGTGCATCATTTTTTAAAATTAAAAACTTACTTATTTGAAAGACAGATCTTCCATCCATCCGCTACTTTGCTAAATATTGAGATACATCCTGGGCTGGTGCTGTGCCATTTAAAATCCTGGCCTAAAGTGCAGGCATCCCATGTGAGTGCTAGTTCTAGTCCTGGCTGCTCCTCTTTGATCCAGCTCTCTGCTATGGCCTGGGATAACAGCAGAAGATGGCCCAGATCCTTGGGTCCCTGTACCCGTGTGGAAGACTGGGAAGAAGCTCCTGGCTCCTGGCTTTGGATTGGCGCAGCTCTGGCCGTTGTGGCCATCTCGGGAGTGAACCAGCAGATGGAAGACCTCTCTCTCTGTCTCTACCTCTCTGTAATTCTGTCTTTCAAATACATAAAATAACTCTTAAAGAAAAAAAAAAAGAGAGATAGCTAGATCCTTCATTCCATTGGTAACTACATTTTAATCACAGTCCTATTCAAATATACTGAACTCGAAGGACTAAATTACTGCCTGCTCCCCATTTTGGGTGGAATAGCAAAGGCAAAGAAAGTGGAAGTTATTAGGTATAGATGTGCAAATAACAGAAACGAGCACAAACACAACAACCATGAGTGTTTGCTGTAGGTGTTTGTACAATTGGTCAGGATGCTGGAATAGGCCTTTATCATTTCCATCTTCCTCAGTTGGTTGGTTTAGGTGACACAAAATTTTCTCCTTAGCAGTTTTCTTGTATTCGTGTGTTTGCAGTGTCTGGGGGAACACTTCTGTCTGGAAGTGCGAATGTTACAAGTTATCACAGGGAGACTCCTGAGTTTCGGAGACCCTCTGTGCCGTCCCTTTCTGTGGGATGGCATCAGCTGTCCTCAGTCTGGTGTCTGTCACCACAGAGAGCCCACGAAGCCCTTCTTTGCTTCCTCAGTCACAGGCCTGAGGAGCTCGGGCTGTCTGCTGGCATCAGCAGCCTCCCTGTCAGTGCAATCATTCTTCGTGCCTCTGGAAAACATTCCTCCCTTGCAGACCAAGAATTCTCAGCCCATTCAGCGCACAGCCAGAGAATGAAAACAAAATCTTTACAAGAGGGTTTTTAAGGGAAATAATGCATCATGCCACACCCTCAGGTGATGTGTTCTAACTACAGGAAAAAATGTGGTACAAGTTATTCGTTCAGATTTTCAAGTTTTGGGGACACAGCTGGTCTCATAGCTAAGCCATCTATTGATAACAGCACTATTTTGCAATGAATTCATATAAGTCTGCTTCCTCTTTGGCCACAAAGTGTGTCAAAGGCCATGTACAGGGATACAATGACGGGAAATAAGGCATTCAGGGTTCTCTCAGATACGTTAGAAAAGATAAATCCACAGCTAGATTAAATATTTATTTTGGGGTGGGGAAATTTCTGGCCCATCCATGGTGAAATGTCTCACTGTCAACCATTTCCTGCTAACCTGTTGAAACAGGGTCAGGTTGCGACTTTCCTGTTAACATACTAGGCACTCAGCAGTGAGGTTAGCCAGATCAGCTTTGGTTGGGAAAACCAAGGTTCTTGAGCATACATATGTCTTCTAGCCTTTTTTCTCCATAGCTCATTGAGTAAACAAGCAGTGAACCAATGGGAGACAGGTTCACAGACATCCTTAGAATGTGTCATGCTGTTCATCTGTTTACTAAAAGTCTTCAGTGTGTGTCCTTGATAAATATTCATATAGGACACACATATTCTTATTCTCTAAAACACAATCACATCTTGTTTCAAGTCCTGAAATGCTGTTCACTGAGGATAGCTAATGTTGTATGGTTATTTCGTATCCTGATCTGGCATTCTGTCACTACTAAAGCCCAATAGCACATTGGGAGGTATTTCTCAAAAATATAAGTTACATTCCTAAGACCCTGTAGCTACACTCACAAATTCAGGGGACTAATGACTTAATTCTGTCTAAGGAGCTACACCATCCTTAACTGATACAAACATTTTAGGCCACGTTATATCATTTTGGTAATAAATATAAAGGTCACTGTCATTAATTCTGAGTTACTCACTTATTATTAGTATACTAACTACAGCTGATTATATTTCCAAAACCCCAAAAAGCCCACCAAACAATGTGCCTATTGTAGAGGGTGCAAACTTCAGCAACTCGTCTTCTGTTATGGATAGAATCCCATTATGCATCAGATTATCACATCCCCCAACAACTAATGATTTAGCACATATCAAGTGAAAAACTGAGGATTCCTTTAACATCTGGCCCTATTTGATGTCTCATAATATCAATGGAAAACAGAGGGAAAGAGCTAATGTGTGTGCTGTCCACAGCTGGGTAAACCATCATGATTTAATATTCTGAATAAGATTTGATGAAGAATTATGAATTATTTATTATATGTATATATTATTTTACATATTATATTATATTTTCATCAATATATCCCTTAAAATACTCAAATGTGGGCCGGCGCCGTGGCTCACTTGGCTAATCCTCCCCTGGGTTCTAGTCCTGCTTAGGGCGCTGGGTACTAGTCCCGGTTGCTCCTCTTCCAGTCCAGCTCTCTGCTGTGGCCCAGGAGGCAGTGGAGGATGGCCCAAGTGCTTGGGCCCTGCACCCGCATGGGAGACCAGGAAGAAGCACCTGGCTCCTGGGGGTGAACCAACGGAAGAAAGACCTTTCTCTCTGTCTCTCTCTCACTGTCTATAACTCTCTCTCTCTCTCTCAGTCTAACTCTGCCTGTCCAAAAAAGAAAAAATACTCAAATGTGGAAAATGATCTAATTAATCATTAGACTTTTGAAATTAACAACTGACATTAGGTAATGAAAGCATAATGCTATAATTATTCCATTTATTTTACATTTCCTATTGCTATTTACTTTACCCATTATGTTGTTATTTTAGGTTTGAAGTTGCAATCTTCTCACTTAACTTTAACCTAATCAGTTCTCTATTTCCTGACTTAATCTTTGTAAGAGTATGAATGTGACTGTATGTTGAGTATTTCAAACAAGTTGCAACCTTCTTTCTCAATTAAATCTCCATTTGTTCAGTTATCATCTTGAGTGTGCGTGTGTGTGTGTGTATATAAGTGTATATTGAGTGCTCCATTCATGTTTCTCAGTCCCTACTCTTTCAACCTCATTTCCAACAACCATGGTCTGTTCTAGTTACCCAAACATAAGTGGTTGAATATCACAGGCTTTATATGTCTGTTTTTTCTTCCTGTATTGCTTTCCATTTTCATTTATTTCTCAAAAAAAAAAAAAACACTTAAAGTGAAATTTCGATCTCCTAAATATTTCTGGGGAATCCAAACAGCTGAGCCTAAAAGTTCTTAAGTCACAGTTACATAAGTTGATGAGGCTCAGCACATTCAGTGTGTTATCTCTGATGTGGAGAGGTCTCCACCCATAACTGTCAATTCTGATAGTTATAAAGCCTTCAAGTCCTGCTTATCTTGCTCCTAGAATCTTCCCAATAGTTCTCTAGTGATAAGTGAAAAAATGATAAAATATAAAGGAAAGGAAAACAAGGGGAGTTTCAAGATGAATCTATTTTTAAGTATGTGAGATTGCTAGACCTCAGCCTAGATCCTAAACCTGAGATAATGGGTCACATAGGAAGATGAGCTTAAACAACGATTTAGGGCCCAATATTTGCACCTTGGATGAGGCAACAACAGGTTCAGCTATTGCTGTTAGGTGACTTGCTAGAACTTAACCAAAATGAGTATTTCACCCTTCAGGTTAGAATTTTTCATGCATCCTTTTGTACATAGTAGAAGCAGAATGAAGGAATCATTGAACTGAAAGTCATAATGACTTTAGTGTAGGAAAGCTAAAACTAGGTGGTGAGATCACTGCTTGCATTAGAGAAGCACTCACCTATTAACATTCTATCTGTATAGCAAGACATTCTACATTTTAGTTGCTCATATAATTCATATGGGATAGTAATAAAACAAGTAATTTCTTCGCCAAATATTTGAATTACATATCATTTGGTTTTGATATTTGAATAGCGTAGACTCCTTTACTACAGATATTTCAAATTTCTCATACATGTAGCTCAATATTAATAATTCTGCCTATCATTTTATTTTGTTTATTTATTTGTTTTAAAGCTGAAAGGCAAAGTGAGAGAGAGAGAGATCTTCCATCTGCTGGTTCACTACCCAGTTGCCCTCATGAGCTGGGGCTGGGGCAGGTCAAAGTCAGGAGACTAGTGCTCAGCCTCGTCTCTCACACTGATTGCAGGGACCCAACTACTGCTGCCTCCCACTGTGTCCAGTAGTGAGAAACTGGGTCAGAAGTGAACACAAACCCAGGCACTCAGATACGGGACGCAAGCGTTTTGAGCAGCAACTTAACCCATTACACTAAAACAACCATCCCAACTATGTCAATCATTTTAGAGATTAGAACAAATCCCTTTCAGTGATATTGTGACAGGTCAGAAGATACTATGATGCTTGAAGCACTTAAATAAAATAAGAAAATTGTAGAAGCTTAAAATGATACTACTTATAAAAGTAAATATTCTAAGAGAAGTATTTATTTTAATTTAGGAGACGATAGAAATGATCTTTTATTATAATACACAAGAAACAGTAAATATTTGCATGGTGGAACCTTGTACTTGCAATATGAGAAAATCTCAGACAAGAAAATCAAAGCACTCCAGTGCTTTTCAGAAGGTTCATACATACCAGTTCTTGTGGGAAGTGAAACCTTTGTGCAAACTACACAAAAAGATACAGACCAAGACAGACAGATGTGGTAAGGTTTTACAAAACAGGAGAAGTATGTGGGCTGGAATCATTTCTTCATCTAACCACAGGAAATCACCTGAGGTAGGGAGACCACACGGGAGGTGGCGCCACAGAGTGGTCAAGAAGTGAACTGCAGAAACAGATTGACCCAGCTCAGGTGCTGGAGAAGGCGTCTAACTCTCTGGGCCTCATACTTGCTAAGTACAAACATGGGACTGGTCATAGTCTTTACTTTGCAGAGTTGTGTTGAGGATTACATAATAGTGTGTGTGTGTGTGTGTACATTTACACTTAGAGACAACCACCATGAGGACGTGGACCCTGACTATACACAGAATCAGCCAATGCTTTGCTTATGGATGCCGGAACCCATGAGAAATAAACCCTGCTGTTTATAAGCCACTGAGTTTCTGTGCTGTGCTTCAACAGCTGGACAGACTAAGAGAGCATTTACAGAGAGAAAAACGGGGCCCTTTATGAGAGCAGAGGCAGACACACAGGAAAGAGGCTTGCTAGACTAGAAAGGTTGGGAATAGGAGTAGCCTTCAGAAAGTTCAAGGAAAATGCATGTTACGAAAGCCCTGTGGATGATTTCAGAAAGCTTTGTGCCAAAATCAACTTATCTTTTATTCCACTTTTACGGAAACTTTGATATACCCTTACAGCTTCTAAGAGGCTCCCTCCCTCTCCCACGGATACATGGCTTCCACCTTGAGGTCTTAAAAGAAGGCCATTTCTGAGCACATCAGCTTTACAAAAACAAATTTAAAGAACTGGAGGATCTTTAAATAAACCCTTACTATTTACCTTGAGCTCATATTCTTTCAAAGCCTTGATATGATGCCAGCAGCTCATACACTCCACGTGAAGACTGCTTTCTAGCAACAATGAACTCTTGTGGTTTACCAACATCCCTACAGCTATATCAAGAGCATAACTGTTCTCTGCTTCAAGAACTGATTCTTCGTGCTTAACTAGAGATGATAATTCCCCCTAGATTCCTAATCTCTGCTGGGCTTCCCTTGGTGCTGGCATTGCGGTACAACAGGCTAAGCCGCCACCTGCCATGCTGGCATCCCACGTGAGCACCTGTTCAAGTTCCAGCTGCTCCATTTCCAGTCCAGAGCTCCCTGTTCATGTGCAGTGGAAGATGAATCCAGAGATTGTGTCCCTGCCACTGACCTGGGAGGCCCGACTCCTGACTTGGGCCTGGCCCAGCCCCGACTATTTCGGCCATTTGGGAAGTAAACCAGCAGATGGAAGATCGCTGTCTCTCTCTCTCTCTCTCTGTTTCTCTCTGAGCTCTGTCTCTCAAATGAATCAATAAATCTTTTTAAAAAATGGGCTTTGCTTAATCATAGAAACATTTAGGAAAGAGTACCTTCCTTAAAGTTTCTTCATTCTTTGAGTGTTCTACCTCTTTGCTGTTAGAAACTTGACCAGTGAAGGCAAGAGCATGAGATTTCTGAATTGTGCTATCATGCATATTTGCACTGTTACCCTATTCAGGTAGCAGAATAGTTTGGTATATATACTGTTTCATGTGCAAGGTAAATCTAGCTAGGATCAAGAAGCTCATCAAGCTATTAAAATAAACAGCAATATTTAAAAAAAAAACCCACAATGCTCAGTATAAATAGCCAGATAAACAGGTTTCTGGAATTTCAAATGACTGATGCTTCATTCCACAGACCAAAGCCATGGAGTGGCTGTCAACATTGGGTTATTAACTTAAGCCTTAAAATAGGAAACTATCCCCTCTGGTAATGTAAGAACAGTTTTGTTATCAGTGGAGGGGGAGACTTGTGTTGAATTACTGGGGAAAGAGGTGGTGTTTTGGACACAGAGCTGCTAGACAAGGAAAAGCGCACAGATCCAAGTGTGCAGTTCCTGTGTTAGGTGCTTCACTGGGCTGAGATCCTAGAATCAAGTTGAAAGAAATTCCACTTAGGTTTGGGTGAATCTGAGAACAGTTACACCTCATTCTGTGTAGTCTTAGGAGGTTTCCGTGCCTTAGGGGCCTGCACATCTAAACAGTGTCATGCAAAGGCTGAGGTTACTGTCTAGGCAAATGGTTGGGAGGGCAGAGTCCTGTCGTCCTTATGACAGCAGTGCAGGAAAGCATCAGACTGATGTCCCAAGAAACAGATGTGAGCAAGAGAGAGCAAAGAGAATGGAAGTGACAAGGGGCTGACGTCTACAGATTGTTACTGCTACTTGCTGGTTTAGGATAGCATGGATGGGTAAGATGCTTTCCTGAAGAGAAACCAAAAAACAAGATCAGAGTGTGGCAAGATGATGGTAACCCTCTCCCAGTTCTAGTGTGGTGATTGGCACATTATTTTGAAGTACCTAACCACAGAGATGGGATGAGGAGGGGACGAGCACCTGAATCGGAATGGATAGTATCTAAAACAGTTAAACGCTAAAGTAAACTTGACTGAGTGACATCAATTGATACGCTTGTTTTCTATCATTAGGAGAAATTTTTATATGATTTATATAATTGACCTATATGGAAATAAACTTCATCTTTGCATTTATGAATAATACTGCAGATGCTTATAACTGGCAAGGAAGCAGTGAGAGACTGAATTCCAGGGTAAATCCAGCCCCTCATAAGTGAGCAGCGCCAGACCAGCATTCACACTTGGAGAAGGACTCCTGGTTCAGATCCGGGTCAGGATGCACTGGGCTTTGGAGAAACCTGGCACTCAGAAGGAGAACGAACTCACGTGGGCTTTTGCCAGCAGCACGGATTAGCAAGATGGAGTGCATCCGGGTGAGAGCCGAATGCGAGGACAAATGGCTGAGTCACTGATTCCCCTCCATCCTTTAGTTTTGCTCAGACAACGTTAGTGGAGGGGCTGAGGAGCAGAAAGCAATCACACAGCGCGTCATCAAGGTGTCTGCGTTCTGAAGCCCAGTGGAAAGCGAGCGTACGTCATGCATACACATGTGAGCACAGATAGATGAGTTTGTAAACAACTTGAGAAAACTCTCACAAAATTGAAGCTAAAGATCACAGACTTTAAAATTTGATCGTGAGAAAAAAATCTCAGGGCATTTGTCGTATGTCATATTTTCATGTTGCTTGCCATCTATCCCTGTTTAGCAAATACATCCCAAAGTATTCATCATGCTAAGTCTTTCTTTTTTGTCCATGTTTGCTCTAGTACTTCATGTGTTTTGCAGCCAATTTTCGCTCTTCCTCTCCGCTAGACTAGGAATTACTTCAGGGTAACTGCCCTATTTTAATACAATTTTCTGCTATAAACACATCAGTATAATGGGCACATTGTACACACAGTGGGCACACTAAGACCACTCACACAACAATATTTTAGAGTTGAGAGTTAATAAAAGATAGTAGGGAAAATCACAACAAGCTAAAATTATTTTTTAAAAATTCTTCTGTCTTTAATGTGCTGTACACCGTTATTTAATGCTATAACTAGTACTCCAACAGTATTTTTTCAATTTGTGTTGCTATGTGGGGGCAAACTGTTGAAATCTTTACTTAATATATACTAAACTGATCTTCTGTATATAAAGAGAATTGAAAATGAATCTTGATGTGAATGGAAGGGGAGAGGGAGCGGGAAAGGGGAGGGTTGCGGGTGGGAGGGAAGTTATGGGGGGGGGGGAAGCCATTGTAACCCATAAGCTGTACTTTGGGAATTTATATTCATTAAATAAAAGTTTAAAAAAATTATTCTTCAAATCAATACGATTGTATAATACAAACAGCAACAGAGTCAGCATCTACCTAAGGGAAGAATGTTGGGAGTCCCAGATACAGCAACCGGTTTTCATCTGTCATTTACAGAGAATTAAGCAACTGTTTAGAACCCTTTGTCAAAGACTACCGAGGAGAGGATAAGACCATGATTATGCTAAAGTGTGAAGCACTTCAAGTAAAAAGTGTATTACTATTATTACTTTACTACAATCTAAAGAAGAAAGGAAAATAATTGTAAAATTCCATTCCCGGGACAGGCATTGTGATGTAGTGGGTTCAGCCACCACTTTGGGATGCCCATATCCTGTGTTTGAGCAATTGCTTTGGAGTACCACCTCCACTTCCAGTCTTAGGAGGCAGTGCATGATGGCTCAAGTACTTGGGTTCCTGGCACCTACACAGGGGACTTGGATGGGGCTCTTGGCTCTTGGTTTCAACTTGACCCAGCCCAGTTGTCACTGGTTTTTGGAGAGTAAAACACTGCATGAATGATCTCTCTTTCTTTCTCAAACAATGGATGGATGCTCTCTCTCTCTCTCTCTCTCTCCTTCTCTCTTGCTTTCCTTCTCTCTGCCTTTCAAATAAATCTTAAAACCATTTTAAAAACATAAAGAAAAAAATTCCATTCCTGAAAACTTAAAATTCTTGGACACCAAAAACATTGAAATGTATGTAAATTAGAACTGTTCTAAATTATGAAAAACAATAAAAGAAAGATGATGACATAGATAAAAAGAAAATAATGCTAAGATAAAAGTGCTAGATTTATAAAAAGCATGAATAAATTATTTACTGGAGTGTCAAGGATTTTTGTTTGTAAAAAATTCTAGATATGTATTATAGCTATTATTCTTTTAATACAAATAACATTTTCTTTTTTATTGTTAGGCTATTGTATGATGAGTAATAAACAGCAACGCTGATGTTCCCCTTGTTAAATAGCTGTTCTTTAGAGTGTTTCAGAAATTGCTGGAGTCGGTAGCAAACTCAGCACATTCTTTGAGATTTAAGTTTTCTGTCAATTGAATACTTCTGTTAACCCACGGATTGATTGACAGGTCCCCATGTCAAGGCATTTGCAGCGTGCCAGGAATTCTTTGTTTCTGTACGGGATTGACAGGCACTTTATAATAAGTGTTTTGTGAAGTGCTCTTTAAAACTCCTTTCCACAAGTTTACCTAACTTCTTGAGGGGAAAAAAAAGAGGGCAACTCTGGATCCTTTTCTTTAACGTTAAGTACATCATCTGTGTGCTTCAGTTTGGAATAAAGGTGGGACTGAAGTTTCAAGGCTTGGAGGCAGTGATGTTTTTGCCTTCTCTAATTCCCTGTTTTTAGGAGAGAAAGCTGAAGCAATATTTTACGCATACTGGATGTTGGATTGATAAGAAAGGACCACAAATTCTTGGCGATGATTCTCGTGGATAGTCAAGCTGCCCCTCCTTGGGGACTCGCTGCGCTGAACGTGTCAGACTTCTGAACGAGGTTCTGGGAAGGCTCCAGGGGCCTGCTTGGTCTCTCGGAACAGGTGCTGTGCAGTGCAGGGCTGCTGCGTGAGCTACCTGCAAGAGGCAGCCAGGCTCTGGAAGCAGAGGCACAGGAGGAGGTCCTGGAGGTGTGGTTCCGCGTGAAGAGCACCTGACAGCACAGGGAGAGGCAGGACTAAGCCCAGACCTGTGCATGCAGGTGGCATCTTCAAGACGGATCAGCCAGCCCCAGTGAACCCAGCAGATGCCGTGGGGATCAGCTGAGCTCTTCCCATACTCCGACCCATAAATTCAGGAGATGGACAGAGAGACAGATTCCTCTGTGCAGATTCACTCTCGAAATGCCCTCAAAGGCTGAGGCTGAGCCAGACCAAAGCTGGCAGCTGGGAACTCATTTCAGGTGTTCCAAATGAGTGGCAGGAACCAACTAGCTGAGCCACCCCCTACTACTGACTCCCAGGGTGCATATTCGCAGGAACCTGGGATTGGGAGCAGGGCCAGGACTCAAACCCGCATACCCTGACACAGGACACAGGCACCCTAGTCCGTGTCTTCACCACCAGGCCAAACTGCTGTCCCTCAGCTACTAAGTGTTGAGGGTAGGAGGTTACAAAGCGACAGTTAAACAGAACAAATGGGAGTTTAGGGAAAACTTTCTAAAAAATATTTATTTATTTGTTTGAAAGGTAGAATGGGAGAGGGAGAGGGAGATAAGGAGAGAGAGAATGGGGAAGAGAGGGAGAGAGAAGAGGGAGAGGGAGAGAGAAGGGGGGAGGGAGAGATCGAGAGATCTCTTCCAAATGGCTGAAGTGGCCAGGGCTGGGCCAGGCTGAAGCCATGAGCCTAGAACTCCATCTGGGTCTCCCACGTGAGTGACAAGGGCCCAAGCACTCTGGTCATCTTCTGCTGCTTTCCTAGGCATATTAGCAGGGAGATGGATAGGAAGTAGAGCAGCTGAGACATGAACCAGCACTCCTATTGTTACAGACCCTCTCCTGCTGGACATGAAAGGAGCTAGTTCCAGGGAATGCCACAGACTCCCTCCCAGTTGTTATCCAAGGGCCAGTTGGGTCTCAGCAAACCAGGACTGATTTTAGAAACCAGTTCTTCACCTGCCGCAGTCACATACCTACGATAAGATAGTTGTGTGCCTCCTGAAATCATACTGGTTCCTGTATGTAAAATTATCTCACCTTGCAATTGTGATGTTAAACCCTGAGGGCCTAAGATAACAGTATACTCCCCAACACTGCCTGAGTGTTTTGCTAAATTTAAGGCATAAAAGTAGGGAAAGACAAAGGATTGGGGCTTGACTCTTGAGACAGGAGTCTAGTCGAGCCCATATGTGTAAATAAACTGTGTGCCTTTTCCTCCCCAAAGCTTCAAGTGCCTGCGTGCCCTTAAGTTTCTGTGGTTTTTGTCCAATAACTGTAGAATCAGAATCAAAATGGAGTGAGTGTGGCTAAAAGCTAATTGCAGACCTCTTGCTTCTGTACACATTAGCTTTGCTTGCTAAGGGTGTACCTTGTGAAACTGTGTGGGCCCAAATTCCCAGGAACCAGGTTGACAGAATGTGTCTTTCACTGCTATCTTACACCCATATCTTGGATCTGTTATTGGGTTTGTTATTGCTAACTGTTATCTTACAACCATATTCTGGTTTTCCTTTTTATTGTTCACTGCATACCAGGGGTCCGGTTCGAAATTGTGAGCCCTTAGTGGACAGAATTCTATAAAAAGCTGTGTAACCTGCTGTTGGGGGCCACACTCTGGTAAGAAGTGTTGGTCCCGATCGCTGGCCGGTCCTGATCGGTTACCTTGCCTCTCAATTGTCTCTCATTTGTCTCTCATTTTCAATAAAATTCATGTGTGACTGTTACTGGTTTTGTAATACTCTATTTTAGCTGACGAGTGGATGCAACATAATACAGGAAGCCAGTGTTTCGGGCGTTGGCTTAGCCTGCTATGCCACCACGCTGGCCCCTAAGGAAAACTTCTGAACATGTAGTTAAAGATCAACTTTGCTTCCTACTTTAGCATTTTTACCAGGCAAATACTTCAATTGGTCATTAGATAATCAAATAAATAAAGGCAAGAAGGCTGATTCTATCTATCTATCTATCTAATGACCTATTCTATCAGGTCATTCAGAGAGTATTCAACCAAAATAGAACTCTTGAGTACAAAAATAATAATAACACCAAAAAATGATGGTTTTCATATCCATCCCTAATTTTTCCCCAAGCAATGATAAAATATCTGCATTTCCAATGACATAAAACTCTCTGCTGAACAGTCTGTGCCTCTTTGACCTGCTTGAGAAGTGATGAGAAGAGGATGTCAAGTTCACAGAAATGACAAAGGTTTCTGTCTTAAGAGGACACATTAATTTCTCTGGCAGAAGAAAACATTTGACTTGAGATTTAATCAGATAAAACCCTAATGCTGAACTTCCATTTCACATGAAAATAAGTCCTTAGTAACTCAACTTTCATCTGGTATAGGGTAATTTCTTTTAACTTGTACATAAGGACATTTAATATAAAAGTCACATCTCTGTGTAAACAGTAACATTCCAACGAATGGCAATGGACTGCCAAGTGAAACACAAGGAGAAGAATTATCGATACATACAGGTGAGAATTATTATTTTTTCTCAGACTTTTCTAGACAAAAACATTGACTCAGACTTGATTTGTGCTTTTAAAATAAGTATTATATTGCTTCTTTTAGTTGTCTGACTCGATATAAAAGTGGGCCTTCACAAATCTGGTGTTATGAGTTATCGACAGGCAAGAGAACTGTAAAGAAAGGAAAACACACGCACTCTCATGAGCAAAGAATACAGAAAAAAGCATTTTGAAACAGGAACTGAAAGAGACTGGTTAATCTTCAGCCTGCATAGCAAACCAGGTTCGTGCTCTAGATGCTGCCAAACCACCCACAGTGATGTAAGAGGGACAAGAACGGAAGGTCAGGATGTTACGGAAGCACATAAACCAAACTTTAATATTTTGGGTTCTTGCCATTTACTTGGATAAGAACTGTAAGCACCTGCCCATAGGAGACAGACAACACGGTAAAGTTCAGGATTAATATTTGGAAAGTGAGAGAAACGCACAGGAACGTGAGGGCTTTATAAAAGGAAAGCGGCTCAGAAAGGGTAAACGGGGAGTTCCATACCAGGCTTTTCCAGGGAGCAGACCACAGACTGCGAGCGAGAGAGAGCAGACGGGGCAAGCGTGGGAGGGCAGGCAGGAGACGCAGCAACGAGGGTGCTGGCTCAGCGCGCGCTCCACGCTCTTATCCACTTCCAAAAGGAGAGTGGTTACCAAGTCTGAGTGACAGGTGGGCGGATACAGGCACGATCACGTAGAGGGCAGGGTAGGTGTGGCGTCCAGCTCATGGGCCTAATCCTGTCTCCCCGATTGGGCCCGTATCAAGGAGATAGCTTTCTCTAAATATTTTCTCATTTCTTCTTGGCCTGAGCTTTCTGACCAGAGCACCAGAGGCCTGTAAGATGAGTGTGGGGCAAGTACACCTCAAGTTCAGTTACTCTGGGGACAGGTTTACAGGTCTGTCTTCCTTGAAACCAGTTATTTAGATTCAAAAGGGGCTGGTGCTGTGGCATAGCAGGTAAAGCTGCTGCCTGCAGTGCCGACATCCCGTATGGACACCAGTTTGAACCTCAGCGGCTCCACTTACTATTCAGATCCCTGTTAAGGAACCTGGGAAAGCAGCCAAAGATGGCCCAAGTGCTTGGGCCCCTGCACCCATGTGGGAGACTTGGAAGAAGCTCCTGGCTCCTGGCTTCAGCCTGGCCCAGCCCTGGCTATTGCAACCATTTGGGGGGTGAACCAATAGATGGAAGACCTCTCTCTTTTCTCGTTCTCTGTCTCTCCTTTTAATGTTTTCTTTCAAATAAATAAATAAATCTTTAAAACAAACAAACAAAAAGAATAGATTAAAAAGGTTCTAGAAACCTTCCTCCTGTCTTCCCAGAGAGAATTTGTTCATTTTAGAATAGAAAGATCTCTCCTTCTCCTAGGAGAAGGATGGGGAACTATGTCAGTTATTCTGTGAAAGCTTCGTATACTGAGTTTAATCACATCACCTGTAGGGTCCAGGGTGAGTGAAATCAATACAAGATGTTCTGTAGGTAAATAATCAGTCTTTTCTCTGTACCAGAAACCTAACATTTTCTGTCAGGACAAATAAATACAAACACAAAAGCTTAGGAAAGTGCTCCAAGGGAGTGACATCTCCCTTCTAGGTAGTGAATGTGCTGTTGTCTGGGGCTTGGAGTTCCTTGTCTGCTGAAATATTTTATCTTTCTTATTTTTTCATAACACTCAAAATTTCAAGAAAGCAATACATTTTTGCTATTTGCTAGGAAATATCATTCAAGATACAAATTAAGCATTCATGTAAAAAACAGAATTACATAGAATTTTAGCTAAACTCTCTGCATCACCAGAGTTTGGGAACAAGGACTAAGTGGTTACCAGAGAAGCAGAAAATTATTTCTCTTATTTACACGAAATGCATTAGGGTGCTAGGGACGAGGTGCAGGTTTTGCAGCTCCACAAGTCCTGGAACACAGCCTTGGATAAGCTGGTTCTCAGTGAACTTTAATGGAGATAAATCATAGCAGTAGTTTGCTCGAAGACATAATTCACAAGTATGTGGCTTCTGACACCAGAGAGCTTTTATCAAATCTCCTTATAGATTTCACATAATGATGGAAATACTACAAAAGTGATCTATAATCCACCCATACTGACACATCCACCAGGAATGCATGCTATCATGATGGAAGAATCATAGCGTGCATGGAGGCTGAAAGAGGAGCAAGAGAAACAAGCATTCCCAGCATCCTTTAGGAGACCGGCTGCTGCCTGGCAGTTACAAGCTTAGTGCAGAGAAGAGAAGCCTGACCGGGAGCGAGCAAAGGTAAAAGGGAAAAGTCATACATCAAACAATCTGCTTCTTATGTAGCCCATTTTTTTATTTATACATTTGTGATGAACTTAACATACTGATTAATCATTAATGATTAGCTGTGTGGCTATCACTTTTTCAATTGATTTCTTACAATATGCAGCCTTCAGGTACTATTTTTCCAGTTTAGTTTCAAGGTACAAGAGCAGTTGCACAACCCAAAAAATTGATTTTCAAAACAAACGAACCACGTAACTGGAATGAGATGAAGACATCACAGACTCCTGATAATTTTCATTCTCTTTTGTCTTTTAGCCTGATCCCCGGTCACTGATTCACATTCATATGAATACAGGTTTTCATAATTGCTCTTGTCTAGAATTCAAGTTTTTAAAATTTCCCTAGCTTACATCTTATAAAATAAAATTTAATAAGTTCTTAGGAGAAAGAGGCCAGAATATTTTGCCTCCCACAAAATGACTGATATGTCCTCATTAACACTATTATTGCAATACCACTTGCAGCTGACACAAGGATATGGTACAGACACTGGGTGAGTGGCCAACATTTTCCTGCAGCAATGGAAGCATGAGCATTGTCATCCAGCACAAAGGCTCATGGTCTAGGAAGGCCATTACCCTGGGGTGACGCTCATCTAGTTTCCTGATTGGTAGAGGCTCTCCAGACTATTAGGCTCACATATTTTGATGCCAATATTGCTCAAATCTACCCATTGTGATTAATTCTAAACCTGTGCTTACTGGACAATCCTTCCGTCTCTCCCTATGTTTTGCTTCCAAGAAGGCTTTCCATGTTGGAAAGATGGTACCATGTGCCCAACCAGCGTATCCTTGTAGAATTAATCAGCAGTTGGTATCTGTGTTTTAAGGATCCAGTTGATATTCTGGACCTAGTAATATTTGCTAATGTAGATCAGTGAATCTCAAAATTTACTCCAAATCTCTGTCAAGGTGGAATCCTATGCCTGTTAAGGGTCTCTGACAGACCCCAAGCTCTCCAGGGTCCAGAGAAACACAGAGCATCCTAAGTCACCAACATGGAACTGCAAACAGGAGAGATTGGAAAGTATGGATTAAGTGACAGTCAAATGGCTCCCAGAGACATGGTTTATCTTCAAATTCTGGTAGAAATAAATGACTTTTAAAAGGAGTCTTTGCCATCACTGTATAAAGAGAAGAAACAAGCAAGGGTATTCTTACTGATGTCTTGAAGGACATTTTAAATGTGTGTGTGTGTGTTTGATTACTATTATAGGTGAGCAATATGTTTTTGGCTCTGGATTGCCAGAGCTTATTAAACAAAGATGAAAAATTTGCTGATGCATGGGATAAATGATGAATTTCACAATGTGATGATCCTCCAAAATAAAATAAATTCCAGAGGGTGGCGGGTAAAGACAAAAATAGAGAGGAGGAAAAAATGAGCTGAGACGGATTTTCCCTCTGTGCTCAGGCTCATGCTCTGGGCAGTAAGATCCCGACTCAAACGTGTGCATTTAGCCAGCCCTCTTCCAGCTCAGGAGGGCACACGACTGAGCAAGAAGAGTGAATGTCCCTGTTTGTATCTATGATTCGAGGGAGAAAGGATCCAGAGAATCACATGGACAAAAACGTCAGCAATTAATATACCAGCTTCACTGTAACCAAAATTCACCAGATGGAGCTCTATGAGATGCTGTGTCACAGTGGTAATGATTATCTGATGGCGATAAACTGAGTAAATGGAAATAAGTTGGAGAGTAGTTCAGGAAGCTGCTTAAAATGAACGCTCACAAAAGCCTCTCTGACAGACCAATAACCAAGACGGAGACGGAATCAGTAAGAAAGACCCTCCCAACAAAGAAGAGCACCGGACCGATGCTTCACTGATGAATGCTAGCTCACATTTAAAGAAGAACTAATTCCAACTCTTCTCAAGCTATTCAAAACAACTGAAACAGATCAAGTGAGATTTATCCCTGATATGCAGGGATGGTTGAACATATGGAAATCAATAAATGCGATACATCACATTAACAAATTGAAGAACAAAAACCATATGATTATCTCAATAGACTCAGAGAAAGTATTTGAAAAAATACAACATCCTTTCATGATGAAAACCCTAAGCAAGGGGCCGGCATTGTGGCGTAGTGGGAAAAGCTGCTGCTTGCAGTGCCAGCGTCCCATGGGGCACCAGCTCATGTTCTGGCTACTCCACTTTTGATCCAGCTCTCTGCTATGGCCTGGAAAAGCAGTGGAAGATGGCCCAAGTCCGTGGGCCCTTACACCATCATGGGAGAGACCCAGAAGAATCTCCAGGCTCCTGGCTTCGGATCGTGAAGTTCCAGCTGTTGTGGCCATTTGGGGAAAGAACCAGTGGATGGAAAATCTCTCTCTCACTGCCTCTGCCTCTCTCTAACTCTGCCTTTCAAATAAAATAAATAAATCTTAAAAAAATGAGTTATCCATTAAAAAAAAAGCTGATGGATAATGAAATTCCACAGATATGTGTGAGACAAAGTCTTTTTATTTTTTTTTAAAAAAGCCCTAAGCAAATTGGTTATAGAAGGAATATTCCTCAAGAAAAACAAGACAGCCTAAGAAAAACTCACAGCCAGCATCTTACTGAGTGGGGAAAATTTGGAAGCATTCCCACTAAGATCTGGAACCAGACAAGGATGCCTACTCTCGCTATTACTATTCAATACAGTCCTGGGAGTTTTAACCAGAGCCATTAAGCAAGAAAAAGAAATCAGAGGGATACAAATTGGGAAGGAGGAAATTAAACTATCTGTATTTGCAAATGATATGATTTTATATATAGGAGATACAAAAGACTCCATTAAGAGATTATCGGAACTCATAAAAGACTTTGGTAAAATGGCAGGATTTAAAATCAATATGCACAAATCAATAGCCTGTGTATATACAGACAATCCCATGGCTGAGAAAGAACTTCTAACATCAATCCCATTCACAATAGCTACAAAAATAATTAATGCCCTGGAATAAATTTAACCAAGGATGTCAAAAAACTCTATGATGAAAATTACAAAACATTAAGAAAGAAATAGAAGAAGACACAAAAATATGGGAAAAATCTTCCACGTTCATGGATCAGAAGAATCACTATCATCAAAATGTCCATACTACTGAAAGCAATTCATAGTCAATGTGATTCCAGTCAAAATACCAATGACATTCTTCTCAGAGCTAGAAAAAACAATGCTACAATTCATATGGAAACACAAGAGACCCCAAATAGCTAAAGCAATCTTAAACAACAACAACAAAAGCCAGAGGCATCACAATACCAGATTTCAAGACATACTATAGGGTAGTTATAACCAAAACAGCCTGGTATTGGTGTAAAAACAGACATGTAGACCAGTGGAACAGAACAGAAACTCCAGAAACAATCCACACATCTACAACCAACTTATTTTTTACAAAGGAGCTAAAATCAACCCTGGCAGCAAGGACAGTCTCTTCAACAAATGGTGCTGGAAATACTGGGGCTCCATGTGCAAAAATATGAAACAAGACCCCTATCTTCTAATCCTCTGCCTGTGGCACCAGCACACCGGGTTCTAGTCCCAGTCAGGGCGCCAGATTCTGTCCCGGTTGCCCCTCTTCCAGGCCAGCTTTCTGCTATGGCCTGGGAGTGCAGTGGAGGATGGCCCAAGTACTTGGGCCCTGCAGCCCATGGGAGACCAGGATGAGCACATGGCTCCTGCCTTTGGATCAGCGCAGTGCGCCAGCTGCAGCGCGCCATCCGTGGCGGCCACTGGAGGGTGAACCAATGGCAAAGGAAGACCTTTCTCTCTGTCTCTCTCTCTCTCACTGTCCACTCTGCCTGTCAAAATAAATAAATAAATAATTTAAAAAAGACCCCTATCTTATACCTTACACAAAAATCCACTCAAAATGTGCATCAGAGACCTAAATCTATGACCTGATACCATCAAATTTCTAGAGAATATTAGGGAAACCTTACAAGACATTGGCATAGGCAAAGTATTCTTGATAAAGATCCCAGAGCACAGGAAATTAAAAACAAAATTAACAAATGATATTACATCAAGTTGAAAAGCTTCTGCACTGCAAAAGAAACACTCAGCAAACTGAAGTGGCAACTGACAGAATGGGATAAATACTTTCAAACTATGCAAATGATAAAGGATTAACTTCGTGAAAATATAATGAGTTGAAAAAACTCCAAAACAAAACAATCTAGTTAAGTAATGGGCAAAGGAGTTGAACAGGCATTTTTCAGGAGAGGAAATTCAAATGGCCAACAGACACATGGAAAAATGATCTACCCATCAGGAAAAGGCAAATCAAAACCACAATGAAGTTTCACCTCATCCCTGTTAGAATGGCTCTCATACAGATACCAACAAACAACAAATGCTGGCGAGGATGTGAAGAAAAAAGTACCCTAATCCAGCATTGGGGGAATGTAGACTGGGCCAGCCACCGAGGAAGACAGTATGGAGATATCTCAGAAATCCGAATATAGACCTACCATATGACCCAGCTACCCCACTCCTGGGAATTTACCCAAGGGAAATGAAATCAGCATATGAAAGAGTTATCTGTACCCCCATGTTTACTGTAGCTCAATTCATAATAGCTAATTTATGGAATCAACCCAGATGTCCATCAACTGAAGACTGGATAAAGAAATTATAGTATATATACACTATAGAATACTACATGGTGGTGACAAAAAAAAAATGAAATCCTGTCATTTGCAAAAAACAATGGATACAACTGCAAACCATTATACTATAGTGAAATAAACCAGTCCCTCAAAGACAAATACCATATGTTCTCTCAGATCTGTGGTAACGAAGAGAGTACCTAAAAGGTAATGTATAAGAGCGAAATCAACACTTTGAGATGCAATCATTTTGAATAGCCTTTGTCTCAACTGATGAGGAACAGTTTTTTTTTTTTCTTCATACTATTTGTTGAACTCTTTATTTACTGTAGGCTTAATTATATGAGTATAAAGTTAACTGAAAATAGATCTTTGTAAAAAACAGAAAAGGGAATAGGATAGGGAGGAGGAAGAAGGGTGGGAATGTGGGAGGGAGAATCATTATGTTCTTAAATTTGTATATATGAAATGCACTAAGTTTGTATACCTTAAATTTTTTTTAAAAAGCCTCTCTGATGAGGTGATGTATTAGTCTGAATTGTAACAGAGAGCCAACCCCTGAAACATTAAGAGCACTGTTTTAACACTTAATAAATCTTCGTACATTGAATATGTGTATTATCATGCTGTACACCATAAGTATGTGCAATTTAAATAAATGATAGATAGAAAGTAGTCAGATGTTAGATAGCCAGATAGATGAGAGAGAGCGAGAGCGAGAGCGAGAGAGAGAGAGAGCACTGTGAGAAGATCTCAAGGTTCAACTTTCCAAACTCAGGGAATACCCAGAGCAGACTCACAGGTGGAAGTGAACTTGTACTACTTAAAAGCCCAAGCAGAGCCTGGGGTGATGGCAGTTGAGTGAAGAAAGGTATGACTGGGGAGAAGGGAGGACAGATGAAGAGGCACAGGAAGTTCAGAAGCAGCAGGTTTTTCATGCCATGGTAAGGAGTTTAGGTTTTACTCTAGTTAATTCCATAAATCTTGAGAGTTTTAGTAAGACAAGCAACAGGAGCAAGTGTTGTGGTACAGTGGGTTAAGCTGCCTCTTCTGATACCAGCATCCTATATTGCTTTGCCAATTTGAGTTCTAGGTGCCTTTCTCATGATTCAGCTTCCTGCTAATGTGCTTGGGAGACCTGGATGGAGTTCCTTGCTCCTGGTTTCACCCTGGCTCAGCCCTGGCTGTTGCAGCCATTTGAGGAGTGAACTGGTATAAGGAAGACCTCTCTCCATCTCTATCTTCTTGCCTTTCAAATAAATAAGTAAATAAATAAACTAATAAATAAATCTTAAGAGAAAGCAACAAGTTATTTGTGATCCAAATGCTGCTTATAACTGAAGTTTTTATAACATGCAAATTCAAACAGGAGTCTTTAAAAGTAAACTAGATTCTTACGGAAGCTGAGACTGAACATCCTGATGAACACCCTGAACATCAAAGATGAACCCAGTAATTTCTAAGGCAATTTCTGATTTCCCAAAAATCCTTAGATTTTTAAACTGCATCTGGCTGCATGTAGAAAGCACAAGGAAACTGGTACCATCCATCCATTTTACCTTTGGCAATGAAATATTGTTTTTTTAAAAAGTCACTCATATTTACAAGTGTTTTATCAAATATCCATGGAAAAAAGTTAAGAATACGTAGTGAGTGATAAACTATAATATCTTCAATTTCTGAACCGTCCTGAGGAAACCAATTAAAATCAGCAATGAATTCAGATGTCCTGCCCACATGCAGGGGAGACAGTCATCTAGAACAGCAGAAATCAGAGTCACAGGTTAGATCCCTGGTTTAGGAACAAGTTTCCACCTAACAAAAGAGGTAAACCAGTATCAAAAGGGCTGACAAACAAAGAGAATACAGGAAAATATATCATAGCACAGAAGGAGTGGCAAGAGACTGATTTTCTCCTTAGGAATTTTTCTTAAATTCTTCCATTACCATGCAGGTATTTTTGTGAAGGAGCTTAATGCTCAAATTCCTTTTCTGAGTAGAGAATGCTCAGAAAATTATATCTCCAAATGACTTGTAACAGGACTTTTTTTCTTACCAAAAATGTCGTTATGAATTGTCCCAGAATGTGTTACTTCAAAAATGAACTTGATATTTTATCATTATTACTAAGAATGGAAAGTTATTTCATTAAACAATAACAATAAAAAATAATAATAGATTGAAAATATCTCGAAACTGTCAGGATGGAAACAATGTCATGAATATTAGAAGCATAAATAATCACCTGTATATTTGATAAACTCAGTTATCCTCATATATACTTAAGAAGTAAGCGCAGTGAGCTACACATTTTAAAAAAAATGAGCATGTGACTTCATTCCATAATCCATGCATTCTGTGGAGCTGGAGTCCTAAAGTCTTTCTCGTAGAAATATATCAAACTGGGAGTCTGTTTTTTCGTTTACCAATTCTTTTAGGATGTTTTGTTGTGGTCAAATTTCAGATTGTGGCAATCTGGACAAGCCAGTCATGTACTACAGATTGTTGCAATCAGGGCGGTTACAAGTACAGCAAAATGAGAAACTGCCTTGGCACATTGTCTCAAGTAAGGAATTAGAGTATTTTTTTCAATAAAATACATAAGGAAGATAGGAGGGAGGGAAGGAGGGAAGGGAGGGCAGGAAGAAAACTTTTCCAGCGGGAACCATTCTGTCATGCCGTACATGCTGCCAAGTATGAGTATAAATGCATTCCAATCTTGCTGAAGAAGCCTGGGGAATCTCCGTGGGTAGAAAGATGGGCACTCAGTCCTGCCTATGTTGCTTCGCACTGGGTTAAGTGTGTGCTCTGGACTCAGATGGATTGTAAACCCATTTGAGTTGGGTTGAGCCCCAATTACTAACCCAGACATTTTCATTTTGGAGAAATCCATTTTGCTCATCTGTTACATGGGGATAGTGATACATATTTTGGTGCTGACAAAGCTCAAAGGAGATGATCCTTCCCAAGTTACTCTGCAGAGTAAATCAGCCCTGAATGAATAGTAGCGGTTACAACAGTAGTGTCAAACAGCAAAAATACATCTTTCTGCTCCCCCACCACATTCTTTATTAAAGCAATTTCTTCTATGAAGGGACAGATTGGAAAATGTTTGGAGACAAAGTGGTCTATCCCTTAATTAACTGCATATTGGCTAACAGGCAGGTGTAAAAGAAAAGAATGGTAATTATGAATGATTAAGTGTCCTCCCCATTTTTATACAAGCCTTTACTGAACTCTTGGGCTCATTTTTTAAAAAGTCTATTTTTATTACATAGAATATAAAAAATATGAACAGTATTGATACTGGAAAAAACAGTGATAACCATTTAAAACATAATTATTTGATATTCTTAGGTACAATAAAAAGTATTACAAAATATGTATCATATGATAGCTTTTATTATGAATTATTTCGTTTGCAAAAGCAAAACAGTTTCTAAAAATCCACATTAATATTTATGACTTTTCTTCCTTTAAATGAATGATTAATTTCTTCAGTAAATATTTGGATGCACGGCTTTTTCCATTAAAGTACAAACCTGAACTTAGTGTTGAACATATTAACTGAGAAATGTGAAGCATTTGGAGGGTGTCAAAGTTTCAATGACCTCTGCCTTCAGTTTCTAGTTTAAATTCTCAAGAGGCTGTGTGGGAGCCTTTGTAATTCCAGTTGACTAACAAGGAAGAGAAATAAATTCCAACACACTTCAAATGTACCACATTGCTAATGAAGAGTTGAAGAACTTGTGTTAACTTTGCCATTCAACCTCATGAATTATATAATAGTACCTTCTCAAAGCCAATACTAAACTGTGTTCTAAACATATAATTTGATTTATGTCAACTAGTTCCTAAGTGCTGAATGTATAGAAGACCCAATGGCAGAGAAAAGGAAGTCATCAACATCTTGGAAGGCTATGAAAACCAAGAGATGCAAAAAAGAAGAAAATAATGTATTTTCTTGGTCCCATATCTTTAACATTTTAAACTCCAATTAAAGACTTTCTTTTTAGAAATATGTATTGGAGCCAATTTAGTAGATATGAAAGCAAAGGGAAAAAGAACTTGAGGGTGATTGTGGAGACAGAATATTCAGCTACTAGTTATAGAAAGTTATTTGGGTGGTGGTAAACCCTACAGTTGGGGATATTGATTTTCTTATTTCTATGAATTTTTGGTCCTGATATTTTTAATCATGTCAGGTTGAACCTTTGATGTAAGAATCACAACACAAGAATCGAGGTAGATTTACATTCTTATATCAGAAATTCAGCTATAGATCTCAGATGTCACATGGCATGCACACACATACTTCTTCCCACTTGGGTAAAATAAGAAAATGAGGTGTTTATGGGAGTTCTGGGGGTGGGAGCTGGGAGGAACTGAGAATGACGTGGAGAACAGCTCCCTGGGAAAGGCCCTTGATGGCACTAAGATGCTTGGTTTCAGGTGATGTTTGCAGTCTTTGAGTTTCAATTTGAGCGTATTGTTCCCAATCAAGTTCTCAATAAACATTTGCTAGGTGACTAACATTAGAGAAAAGAGAAAACTGTAGCTTCCTTGGTGTTGTGTTGTCTTTTCTGTTGGAAAACTCTTTTATAATAAGACCATTTCACATAAAATGAATAATGCTAATCTTACGATCTAAAAATCCCTTCATAACTGCTACTATAAAGTCTGGGACTGGATGGAAATGGAAAAACAGAACAAAATACTCATTATCCAAATGAGAACCAAATCAGAATTAGATTGAAGGAATAAATTCGCAGTGTTAGAAAGCACAACAGAGTGATTGTAATTCATAATAATCTAGTATATAGTTTATTTATTCAACAGGCAGATAAAGCAGAAGGAGGAGCAGCAGGAGAAGGATGGAGAGACGTAGAGAAAGAAATAAAGATAGTGATAGGGGCAGAATGAGACATGTATTCTCCATCCACTGGTTCACTACTCAAATGGCTGCAACAGACGGTTCTGGGCCAAGCTGAATCCAGGAGCTAGGAACTCCATCCTCATCTCACACAACAGTGCTAGGGGCAAAAGCACTTGGGCCATCCTCTGCAGCCTTCCCAGGAGTGTTAGCAGAAAGCCGGATCAGAAGAACAGCCAGGACTTGAGCCTGGACTATGATATGGGACGCTGGCATTGCAAATAGCAGCTTAACCCACTATGCTACAACATTGTCCCATCAACCTAGTGTTTATCTTATGAGCAAATAAAAGAAAGGAGCTCCAAGCCCCCAAACACAAATGAAACTCAAAGATGAGGAAATGTTGATTACTTTGATCATTACATACTGTATACATGTATTGAAATGTCACACTGTAGCTCCTAAAATGTACATTAATAAAAATGTTTTGAAGTATGTGTATATACATTCATAATCAAATTCAATAATTTCAGTTTTAATGCCAACCTATTGACATAATAGATATTGATTGAAATAGAACCTTTGATGGAGTAGAATCGCAAATATGACTCAGACTTGGGAGCTTCTGAGACCAGGAGGGAAAATGGACAACTGGATGGAAAACTAAAGTTGACATTAGAATATCCTGGCATCCTTGTACCACTGCCAGGTGGCCTGCTGCCTGCTGCAGATCCTGTGAGTACAGCCACCTGGGGACATGAATCATTGCTGGGGTCGCACATCATCCCCACCATCTGTCATGGAAAACTTGGAGTACAGCTACAGTTTGAATGAGGCCATGAGGCAGACAGAGGCAGGATCCCACTGGTATATTCGGAAGCTCCAACCTGGCTTCCCTTCCGCCTCTGCTGGAACACTGAAGGTTAGGAGGCTTCCTGTTTCAACACAGTCAGAATACTGTGACACTGTATCATGACTGAAAGTGCCTGGGATGCTGGTAGAGGCGGGATGGGAAGGCAGAGAAGACGGTAGTCCTAGGAACTTAGGGCATCGTTTTGCTCACTCATCCTGCAATATTCATGATCACAGGCTGTTTCAGGAAGAGAAATGAGTTCAATTACTAAGCACATGTGAGATATTAAATAGACAATTCTCCAGATTACTGCTAACACTAGGGTGGGCACATTAATTTCCTAGAAATGCAGGGTCACAGGGGCAGAGACTCCACAGGAGGTGGCCGGGAAATAAAGGCAGTTTGGCCACATATTGCAAAACATGCTGCAGCCTCCATCTCCTTACCTAAATCTCATCGTTGAGGCCAGCATGGATCTAAAAATATCTTGCTGCCTATTTGAGACTCATTTTGGTCTATTTTGCCTACATAAACATATATTCTGCTGGGCGGGGAGAGAAAAAGTGACAGCAAATATCTTCCTACATCTAGGTCTACCTTAGGATATCCCTCCAGGGTGCAGAAACTCTATCCGAGGGCTCCCTAGGTTGGCAGCACTATACCCACCTATCTGGCAAAAAGGACTGTTTGGGATGAGCCTGATCTTCTAAGATCCACTCCTGGAAGAAGGAACTGCTCAGGGGTAACCTGCAAATGAAACCAGAGTGGCCTTGCCATGGGCTGTCATCTAGAAGTGGCCTGCAGCTTTCTTATACTAAAAACAGAGGGACTTTCTAATGTACCTTTTCTATGAGCATTCATTTTCTTGGTTAGACTACAGAAGATTTCATTCCTATATAACTAGTCACAACGTCTCAACTCTTAAATTACAAAATATCCCAGCACAAACAATGAAGTATGTATGGATAAAATGACACAACTAGTCAGTTTTATGTGGTGGAGTACATCAGTGGGTAGATGCTGCACTCAGTGGGCTGAGATGACAGAAAAGGGCTGCTACTGGCATCAGAAATTCTAAGATTTTCATGGCCGATGTCCAGTGACTTGTGAGTGGCAGACAGGAAAGACCCTTTCCTTTCCTAACACAGTGCTTTACAGAAAGATCAAGAAAAGTGATAGAAGAGTGAGATCAAAGCCTGAGGATGCTCTGAGAACAAATCATGACATTGCGCTCCGTGCAGAGTGAGCACCCAGCAGAAGCTGAACGGCAGATCAAACGTGCCCATGGACTCAGCTCCCTACCGTTCTGCTCCCCATTGCTGTCTACATCATCTCAGCATCTGAGAAACCCTGGGTTAGAGCACGGACAGGTGTTTCTGAATCAGACAGCCTTTAGCTTAAGTCTCTACAGCATGCCACTGTATGAAATTGGGACAAGTTACTTAAGCAATCACGGCCTCAGTTTCCATGTATGTTGAATGAAGGAAATAGTAACAATATCCTGATCATTGTCGCGAGGGTTACATTTAAAAGTAAAATACACAGAGTGATGTGGAGTGGACAGTAAATGATCAATAAGACGACACTGAAGGTTGATGGAATTGTTATCCAGGGACCTTTAAAAAGAACACCCACAGCTACCCAAATCAAGTAACACCATCAACAACATACAGATGGCTGTGCCTACATTTAGTGTTTCCTCCTGCATCCACAGTGCCTTGTCCTTCAACCTCAAGAGCACTTAAGTAACTAAAACTACACAGAGGGAAAAACAAAACTTAGCAGCATCATTCCCTTATATCATAAGTCTGGGAATACTGCATTGAAAAATATTGCTTGAAAAAACCACAGGAAAGCTTAATGCAAAATTATATAATAGATTTTAAATGCACCTATATTAACATTTCACTATGGTGTGTACATGTATAAGTTCAAATGAGATATCTGCATTACCTTAGTATAGTTTTATCAACACAACAGAGAGTGCCACTTTGTGTAGCTGCCTCATAACTAAGTTGCTGAATGCTTTAAACCAGGCCTTTATGTTTAGCCCTTAGTAAAACTCTCTCTTATTTGCCTAAGTTACAGAAAAGAGAAGCCCATGATTTCTTCATTAACAAAGTAATTAACAATTATCATTTGATAGCTGATCATCATCTCAAATGACTGTCATTACTGCATGTTAATATATTTACTGTTTTGAAAATAAAGCCAGAAAAAGAGCCAAGTCATGTAAGACAGGAAAATAGGCTATGGAAACAAGGGTTTGTTTAGGCCATCAAAGGAGACATCAAAGAAAAGATCAACTCTGAATTGTTGGCCTTGTCAAGATGAGCATTTCAACATCTAAAAATGCCATTTATTTCTTTCTAATGAATTTGACATTAGGATTATATGTTATAGTCAAGGAGACTTCCATCATGTTTGTCCCAACACTAAGCATCGCTATTTTTGAACCCCTCGGAATGTCATCATTAAAAGGGGTTGTTACCATGGGAGGAACTCATTACTAAGGCAAAGATTATGGGTCTGCCTGACAATCAGAAATAATGGCAACAATTTAGAGCAGTAACTTTCCAGCCGATTTTGATGCAAATTATTTTTTTCATTAGGTGAAAAAGGGAAATCAGAGTACATTTTGTCTGCAACAGGTAAAACTCTATCTTTTTTACTCTAGAAACTGAAAGGCCATGCCACACACACACACACATACTCAAATAGTGGTCTTACGTGGTTGGGGCAGATCTGGGTGGACAGAGTGGGACAGATGACACACGTATTCCTTTCCTCTTATATTTCTTGAATGTGATTATGCCTTTCAAGCAGACTGTGCACCATCACCTCAGTTCTAAAAGAGAACGACCGATGTAGTGAAATGATTTAGTTCTCTCTGTGTGTTTATAACACTGATTTTATATTCACAACTTTCACAGTGATAGCTGTATCTTCAGAATACCTACCAACCTACATTAAAGGCAGTTTCTGAACTACTAAAGGCAGTTTTTGAACTTCTCTTGGGTCAGCTTAACCTGAAAACTGAAAAGATAGAGGAGGAACGCTTCTTCCAGAATGTAAATTATTCAATAAAGAATTGCTCACTTTAATTACTTATGAAGGCTGTGTTTTAAAGCATAATAATAAATCCACATATTTGTAATCCCTTGTGAAATTTTCCAGTCTCTGCTGCAGACATGTTCTGGTGAATACAGCCATTAAGAAGTGCATCAAACATGACCAAAAGAAAACAACAAAACTTTTTCAGTGTTTTTGAAAAAGGATACTGTTATACCTGTGTTTTATTATAAATAAACAGGTTCTGTCATATTTTATCTTCTTGCCAGCAAATGAAGGACATTGTTTCATAAAGCTTCTAAAATGTACATGAATATTTAATTAAATCATATTTCCTTGAGAAAATAAAGTTCATTCGCATTTATAGCAGACACCTGTGAGGAGCTCATAATTATCATAAGACCAGGGTAGCCAGTACCGGTTGGTTGTAGAACAAAACTCCTCAATTTTTAAAACATTTTTTTAAAAAATAAACATACAATCATAGGTGTTCATTTACTTTAAAAATTCTAAAGATGAAGAAAATTATTGTCTATATATTTAAGTCCTTGTATAAATTACAAAACTCAAGTTTATGTCACAGAGTCCCTTCCCCATAGGAAGCATAAAGCACTTTTGTGGTACCTTTCACCAGTAAATATTTGTATCACATTGACTTTGACAAACAAAATAAAAGTCGATATTGCATCTGTAAGCCCCAAGAGAACACTCTTCTAAGCTGTCTCTCATGATGAATGAGCTTCAAAAGTCATTTGATTGCCATGATTTAACTCAATTTCAAATAAAGATATATAAAAGTAATACACATATTGACTTCAGTAGAAATCTGGAATATCAGTGAACTGTAGACTCTTCTTGCTTCAGGTCAACAAACACCCTTTGGAAGACAACCAAGAGTAGTTTAAGACCATGACGACAAAATAAAATTATAACAATAAAAATAATAACAATAATAAAATTAAAATAACAACAACCAACAATGAGGTAAACTCCCCTTTAAAAAGGCAATATGTGTTGCCTGGACTGTCAGGAGAGAGTTCGATTGTACCTGACACCCAAATGTTTTTCTAACCAGAGTTCAGCCAGTTGCATGGTTGAGGCAAAAGTACTTGCCTTGGATCCTAAGCACATTTTATATTGCTTAGGGTCCAAGTTAGGATCACAATGAACTGGATGGAAAATATGCACCACTCCTACTTCTTGACTTCTGAAGGGCCTCAAGCCAGATAGAATAACTTTATTATAGAGATCTACATCTTCCAGTCCCCAGCCTTGTATTGAGGTATCAAATCCACCGGCACCCAGAAGATCACTTTTGTAGATACAGGTGATTCCATAGCCATAGTCTCTCCAAAATCCTGTCTTTTTTGAGAAAACAAAGTCATCATCAGCAGGAGGATTTCCTCCGTTGGTTACTTTTGGGTCATACTGGCTAAAGATGATGGGGTAGTACACCTGTTGTCCCTGAATTGTATTGTCTCTGCATCGCTGGAGAAAGTCTCCCCTGAAGATCAAGTCCACGTCACAGAATAGCAGCAAAGTGTCATTGTCAAACTGGGAAGAAGCCATCTCAAGACCGAGGCCCCTGGAAAACGCTCCCTTCATGGGAATCAGGGTCATCTCTGCTTTAGGGTGCTTGTTCTGATACTCGTTTATCAGCTCAATATGACTGCTGGACTCTTGGCCAGAGTCTCTACTGAAGAGGATGACGACCAGCTTCACGTTCTGCTTGGGGATAAGACACGTGTTTTCAAAGTTCTCCATGAATCTCCTGAAAATGTCATACCTTCCGATGAGCGGAACGAGAATGTGTATTTTCTTCTCACTGCGCCCTCCCAATTCTTTGGCACCTTGGAAAGAAGATAATATCTTCAAAGAGTTAGATATGAAGGAGAACGACTGAGTGTCACTGTTGATGCTCTCCACCAGACTGTTGACATCCAGCTCTTCCATTTCTCGGAAGAAAGGCTTGCTGAACAACTGCTGGAGATATGCGTGCCGCCTCACCGGCACGGTCAGCTTTCTTCCCTTGTGTCTCTTGTATAACAGGAGCAGATCCAAGATGTATTCCACTCCGTGCATGGGATCGACTCTGCGGTAGCCGTACTGAATTTCCTTGAAGTCAATGAGCCGTCCTCTGCTCTTGGCGTTCTCGTTGATCATCTCCATCACCTGGAGGACAGTGTCGTCCAGGGCTGTCCTGAGAATGCTGCTGATGCTCTGGCGAGGAGGCTGGGTCTCGGCCGCTGAGTAGAGGAGCTTCCCCGTCAGGAACTCCCACTCGATCACTTCATCTCTCTCCCGAGGCTGGAAGTGGTTGAAGGAAGGCATCACTCCCAGCTGCTGGTCCTCCTTGCTGAGTTCGCTGTTACTCAGCTTGCTCATCAGAGCACTCTCCCGGTGGAGCTGGAGGGTGCGATGCCGGAGTTCGGAAATTTTGCGGCTGAGCATGTAATTGTGCAGCCGGTATTGGTACGCAGGCCTTTTGTTGGGGTGAAGGGTTATGGCTGCATGGATTTTGCTATTATGGAGGTCTTGGATGTAACCCTTTCGATTGTGTTCGTAATTTTCATGGAATAGTTGTTGCATCTGGAAACAAAAAAAGGAAATGAGGATGTTAGACTAGTTGAAAAAAAAATCCAGAAATAAAGCTTTTAAATTAAAAAGTGATTATTTGGAATTTATTGATAAAATTGGTTTGTAAAATTTGTATTAAGGAGAAATGAAAAGTTTTAATACTTTTTAAATTGCAGATAAAATTGAATGCATGTTTTCAACACAGTGTTTGAAGTCTATATATACACATACACACATATATGCATACATGTATATAGACATACATGTATATATAATACACACACATACATACTTGGGATGATGAACTCTAGCTAATTTACACATTCACTACTTTATATGGTTATCATATTGTTGGTAAGGTCACTTAACAACTCCACTGTTAATATTTTTCAAGAATACAATATATTCTTACTATAGTTGCCATGTTGTACAATAGATCTCTTGAACTTATTCCCTCCTTCAAACTATAATTTTGTATCCTTGGACCAAAGTCTCCCCAGCCTGCTTCAAATCCCATCTTCTCCAGATGGGATTTGAAACCCTCATTTTACTTTCTGTTTTTATTTGGTGAACTTTTAAATATGCCATATCATGAGGAAAGCAAATATCATATTTATAGGCTCTAATACTGTACACCAACCTCCAGCTATGTATTTTTAAAAATATAGTTATTTATTTATCTAAATGGCAGGGAGAAAGAGAGAGAGACAGAAAAAGAGAGAGAGAGAAACAGAGACAGAGAGCCAAATACACACCACAGCTGGGGCTGGGTCATGAGGATCTACAGGAATTGTAAGCTTGGCCTAACCTGCTGTACAACACACAGCCCCAAGACACTAATGTATGCTATTGGTGCAAGGATAAATCAAAGGACAAAGGACCAAAATAGAGCATCCATACACAAGCCTATATATGACTTATGACTTCCCTCTTGACTTGTGACAAATTTGACTCTGGAGAATAGAGAAACGATAGTATTTTAAATAACCAGTGCCAGCTCACTAAGATATTCATTTGGGACAAAATAAGGAAAAGCTGACCTCCTACACCCCAGGATAGATTGTTGATATAAATATTAAAAATGAATAATAAGTTTCTCCAAGTTAACGTATAAAAATGCCTGCATGAGTTTAGGATAGGTGAAAACATGACTCAGGGAGGCCAAATTAAAAACTTTGATGACCTGCATTACATTAAGATCAAGATCTCTTCAATAAAATTACCATATAGAGATGAAAAAGGCCAACTACACAGTATGAGAATAAATACAGATCTTAAGAAAAAAAGACTAATAGCCAGAATATATAATGACTTCCACAAATCAGTAAATGAAAAAACACAAACCCAGCTTAAAAGCTGGAAGAAAAAAAAAAAAACCTTCCCAAAAGAAGGTATCTAGATACTTGAACAGGAGTAAAAACATATCGTGCATCATCAACATAAAACTGCAGAAAGTTTGGAACTCTCAATCACTACTGGTGAGACTCTAACTGGGAAAAACTTTTAACCAAAATGAACATGCATATTCTCTGGGACCTGTTTTTTTTACCCTGAGATACATGTTTTAAAAAGCCATATTTATATACACCTAAAAGCATATATAAGAATTTCTAAGGAGGGCATTATGACATAGTGGTGAGGCCATGACATCAGCACCCCATATGGGTAGCAGTTTCAGACCCAGCTGCTCTACTTCCAATTCAGTTCCCTAAGGGCCTGGGAAAAAACAGTGGAAGAAGGCCTAGGGCTTGGGCCCCTGCATCCATAAGGGAGATCTGGAGGAAACTCCTGGCTCTTGGATTCAGCCTGGCCCACCATGGCTGCTGCGGCCATCTGGGGAGTGGGCCAGCAGATACAAGCTCTCTCTCTCTCTCTCTCTATCACTCTCCCTCCCTCCTTCCCTAACTCTTTCAAAAAAATAAATAAATAAATAAATATTTCAAAATAAATAAATCTTTATTTTTAAAAAGAATTTCTATAGTTGCATTACATCTAATACCCTCAAACTGAAAGTCACCCAAATACATGTCCAAAATAGACCAGATGTATAAATGTAGTATATTAATATAATGAAAAATAATGTAGCAATTAATACTACTATTTACATCAACATGAATAAATCTTACAAACAAGTGAAATAATCCTGATAACAGTACATTTTTAAATTTTTGATTAGTTTTTTCATACACAATACAGTTCACAGTACAATTTTAAGAATATAATGATATTCCCTCCCTCCCTCTCCTTCCATCTCCCTTTAAGTTTTTGACATAACATTTTAAATATCCATTACAGTAAAAATGTTAAATACTTCACTGAATTAGAAGTTTAACAAGTAAAATGTAAAAAGACCCTAGTTTAGTGAGAGTATATACAACAATTATAAACAATAATTGAATGGGAAAGTGACCATTTCACCCACATACAGTGAATTTTGAAGTAATCACAAGATGATTGAAATTTTAGTAGTATAATATTCTTAATGAATGGCTTGCAAAGGTATAAAACAAAGGTTGACAAACGGTATTTGCAACAATACTGATACACATGAGAATTTCATTCTTTTTTTTTTTAATTTTTGCTTCCACATAGGAGGGAGAACATGTGGTATTTTGTCTTTCTGTGTCCGTTTTATTTCACTCAATATGATGTCCTTCAGTGGCATCCATTTTGCTGCAAATGTTGGAATTTCATTCTTTATTTTAGCTGGATCTTCCATTGTGTATACGTACCACATTTTCTTGATCCATTCATCTAATGATGGAAAACTTGGTTAATTCCAAACTTTGGTTAATTCCAAATTTTGACTATTGTAAACAGTGCTGTTATAAACATGGTGGTACATTTATCTCTTTGATTCAACATGTTCATGTCTTTTGGGTATATACCCTCTAGAGGATTGATGGATCATATGGCAATTCTGTTCTTTTAAGAAATTTCCACACATTTTTTTTCACAGTAGCTGCACTAATTTACATTCCCACCAACACTGTATAAGTGTTCCTCTCTCTCCACAGCTATGCCAGTGTTTTTTTGCTCTCTGTCTTTTGGACTTCAGCCATTCTGATAAGGGTGAGGAATATCTCATTGTGGTTTTGATTTGTGTTTTCCTGATGGTAAGTGATGTTGAGCATTTTTTCATATATTTGTTGGGCATCTGAATTTCTTCTTTTGAAACTGTGCAGGTTTCAAAACTGTGAGGTCCTTTTTCATTTTTGTTTGTTTGTTTGTTTATTTTTTTACTGGATCCGTTGTTTGCAAGTATTTTTTTTTCTCATTCTATTGATGTCTCTTCACTCTATTGATAATTTCCTTTAGTGTGCAAAAGCGTCTGAGTTTAATATAGTCCCATTTGTTTAATTTTGCTTCTGTTACCTGTGCTTTGTGGGTTCTGACCAAGAAGTTGTCCCATATACCAATGTCTTGAAGTATTTTCCCTGTGTTTTCTTCCAACAAGTTAATCGTCTCAAGTCTTAAATTTAGGTTGTTGATCCATCTTGAGTTCATTTTGGTGTATGGTAAGAGGTATGGATCTAGTTTCATTCTTCTACATATTTACATTCAGTTTTGTAAGCACCATTTATTGAAGACATTACTCTTACTCCACTGTATGTATGATTTTTGTCAAAAATCAGTATGTGGATTGATTTGTGGGTTCTCTATTCTGTTCCATTGATCAATATAAGAGTTTTTGTTTCAGTACCATGTTGTTTTAACTACTACAGCTTTGTAGCATGCTTTGCAGTCAGATACTGCCATACTTCCAGGTTGATTTTTCTTGCTCAGGATAGCTTTGGCTACTCTGGGTCTTTTTTTATTACAAATGAATTTTGGGATTTTTTTGGTCTGATTCTATAAAGAATGTCATTGTAATTCTGATAGGGACTGCACTAAATCTGTAGATTGCTTCAAGTAGTATAGGCATTTTAATGATATGTATTCTTCCAGTCTATGAGCAAGGACTACCTTACCATTTTTTTGTGCCCTTGATGATTTCTTTCATCAGCTTTTGATAATTTTCATTATAGAGATCTTTCACTTGTTTGGTTAAATTTATTCCTAATTATTTAGGAATTTAGTTGTTCAAAAGGTATCCAAAAAGCAAGGAAGATGGCTGTGAAGTCCTGGTAATATATTCTATGTGTTTATCTAGGTTACATGTGCACATGCATCTATGAACACTCATTAAACTGTTAAGATATGTTTGTTATACTATAATTAATAAAGAATTTTAAAGATATTTATATGTGTATATATAAGTATGCATGTGGAATTAGGTTTCTCTCATATGTATGTACAGAAAGGTGTGCACTTACCCCTAAAACGGGATGAATTAATACTGTAGATTATTTACCTTCAATATTTCAGCTGGTTCTCTTTATATACTCAAACTCTTTTTTCTTTTAAAGATTTTATTTATTGATTTATTTGAGAGGTAGAGTTTCAGAAATAGAGAGGGAGAGACAGAGAGAAAAGTCTTCCATCCGCTGTTCACTCCCCAAATGGCTGCAATGATCAGAAGTGGTCAGATCTGAAGCCAGGAGGCAGAGGCTTCCTTCTGGGGCTCCCACATGGATGCAGAGGCCAAAGCTTGGGCCATCTCCCATTTCTTTTCTAGGCCATAGCAGAGAGCTGGCTCAGAAGAGAAGCAGCCAGGAAATGAACTGGTGCTCATATGGATGTTGGCACCATAGGCAGAGGCTTAGCCTACTATGCCACAGCACCAGCCCCAGACAAACTCTTAAATCATCACCATTGGACATCAAAGAATATAATGGGTATATATTTCAAGAAAGATTTTGAACTTCATTCAAGGTTTAGAAGTTTATGTGCATTCAAAATTTTTTCTCTGAAAATACATGCTAATATTAATTTGAAACAGTGATCAACATTAAATAGATATGTAATTTTCAGTGGCCTCAAATATCTCCATTTGTGTAGTACTAATTTTTTAACCTAGAAATGCCTCAATACTTCATTTTCCATGACTTTTTTTCTTATATACAGGAAGGTATAAAAAGCTTGACTGCATTTAGACTACTAATTAAACTATCTTTAAAAAAAAGCATTGGCTATTTGAAATTATTCTTTCTTACATCATGGCTGAAGAACATTGAATATGCTAAAATAAATAAGAAACATTGCTCAGAGATAGCCTGTTAAAGCTGCAGACTTATCTGTCCCTTTTAGTGACACTGAAGTGATTTAAGATGCAGAATCTGGTAATGCAGACATATCTTAATTCTGAAATGTGTAAGTTACTCATTTCAGTCTAATCTGTCTATGTGATGTTAATGTTTCAAATATAGTTCTTCATAGGAAAGCAGAGAAAGGACACTGGTGGAAAAAATTATTAAAAGTAGTACATTCATATGTACCACTGTTTGGAGACCAATGATGAGAGAATCTTGACTTATATAACAGTTTCCAGTAAGAATAACACAGCAAATACAAATTTTCTACTTCTATAAATATGTATATTGAGTCTATTCAGTATAGACAGAAATGGTTTAAGACCCTTAATCACCCTGATTTGGATTTGAATACTGGCTGTGCAATTTCTAACATATTTCTTAGGCTATCTGTCTAAATCTCAGTCTCTTTATTCACCAAAGGGGAAAATGTCGACTAACAATGCACATTAAGAATGTTATTAAGTGCAAAAACGTATATAATGGGCTTAGCATTGTTTCCAGTGCACAGAAAGCACTCAGTTAATCACAGCTGTTACACCTCAGTTCACTGTGCCAATCTCCTTGTGAGATCGTTCCTTTTGGCTAAAAGCCTTTATGGAAGGAGAGCTGTACCCTTCAGTTAAATTCCTTTATCTTTGGAAACACTTCAGAACAGGATCACAAATCTGGCCACATAGGCTCAGCACTTCAACGTATGTAACATGACACAGAGTTAGCTTACTTCAAGAGAGACAAATTATCGCGGGAATTTCAGAAAACCAGCACTCATAGGGATTATGCTGTTTAAGAATCTACCAACGGCAGTGAGATTACAACTAGGAGTTAAGCAAATGTGACTGTCAGTTTTTACCTACTTGCCGCAATACATTTTGAATACAAAGCAAATGTTCTAAGGAAAAGGGTAAAGTTTACTTTTAATACCATATGGTCTAGTTTGAAATAACTCAGAACCTCTAATTTAATTTGGTTTTCTCTCATTTAGAAAACTGTCAGTTTGCTTCAGACTTCCGGAGTATTAATTACACTGAAATTGAGAATAATTCACAATAACAGAACTGTATCAGGTATTAATAATTACGTCTTAACAGACCATCAGGCTTTAAATGTATCACTCATAATCTCACCCTCTGACAAAGAAACTGTCTGACAGGCTATGGAAAAATACATGTGAAAATGCAGACAAAGGAAGAACAGATGTCAAGATAGTTGGTGCCTACGTTGTGGCGTAGCAGTTAAGCCTCCACTTATAATACCATTCTTAATGGGTACCTGTTCTTGTGCCGGTTGCTCCACCTCCCATCCAGCCCCCTGTGAATGGCTTGGGGAAAGCAGCGAATAATGGCCCAAGTGATTCAGTCCCTCCACCCGTGTGTGAAACCTGGATGAAGCTCCTGGCTCCTGGCTTTGGTCTTGCCCAGCCCTAGCTGTTGTGATCATCTAGGGAGTGAACAAGCAGATGGAAGATCTCTCTTTTTCTCTCCTTCTCTCTAACTCTGCTTTCCAAATAAATAAATAAATCTTAAAAAAAGAGTAAAACTTACTGATTTCCTTAAAAAAGACAGTTATATTTTAAATTATTTTACCCTTCTACCACATTGAATTTTCATTATTTCCTGAGATTTATTAACAATGAAGACATACCACAGGCAATTTCTGGAATGATCATAGATATACACATGGAAAAAAATTAAGATTTTTGTTTGTTTGTTTGTTTGTTTGTTTGACAGGCAGAGTGGACAGTGAGAGAGAAAGAGACAGAGAGAAAGGTCTTCCTTTGCCGTTGGTTCACCCTCCAATGGCCGCCGCGGGTGGCGTGCTGCGGCCAGCGCACCACGCTGATCAGAAGGCAGGAGCCGGGTGCTTCTCCAGGTCTCCCATGGGGTGCAGGACCCAAGCACTTGGGCCATCCTCCACTGCACTCCCGGGCCATAGCTGAGAGCTGGCCTGGAAGAGGGGCAACCAGGACAGTATCCGGCAACCTGACCGAGACAAGAACCCAGTGTGCCAGCACTGCTAGGTGGAGGATTAGCCTATTGAGCCGCGGCACCGGCTAAAATTAAGATCTTTTTAAGACAGCAAGGGGTTGTGGGGAATCCCACAGGAGTCCCAAAAGAGTTACAGAGCACCGCTAACCCAAAAAGAAAGAGGAAAAAGCAAAACCAAAATGGAGTTACTTAAGCTAAGGCCACTAAGCACCAGGAACTGCCAATACCATCTGTCAGAACAGACACAAGTGGTGAGGCCTGATAAGGACTGGGGGCATTACATCATAGGAGGAAGCCAACCAGGTGGCTACTGCATTACTTCACCCACACTACTGCACCACAATTGACCACGCCCAGAAGACCCCCAATACAACACGGGTTACACCCAAACACCAACATCTGGTTAATGACACCCCAAAAGATGACCTTGTGATTGGTGACACAGCAGGGCACATTCACTGCCCACCGACTCCAGAGAGGGGATAAAAAGGCAAGCCTCACCCCTGCTCTGCAGCCCCTCGGGGACCATGGCTCAGCGCAAGTGAAACTCTGCCCGAGTCCTCACCGACTGAAGCTCTGCTCGCCACTCTGCTGGAGCCCACGTCGCCTGGGCGTCCCAGAGGCTGCCAGAGCTGACATCGGAGACGCACCGGCCCTCTCATTAGGTGACCTCTCCAACCCTTCACCTCGCCATCCATCTTGGAATTTTGAGCCTACTGCCTAGATTGACAGTCATCCCCACCATGCTTGCCTGTAAGTGACTGTTCTGAGATCTGCCGCCCCGAGTGGTAACGGAGACTTTGGACTTTTCATGACCGTGATATGAACCTTGAGAACGTAGCATTCATATTACATCCTTAGCCATGAGTGTTTAGATTGGTTATGCTTTTATACTTTGTATGCATTATACTTATTACTATTGCTGGATATTTCTGGAAGTTATCTTACTCCTAGAGGTGTGTTATGATCTGTGGGCTAATGACATATTGAGAGGTACTGACCTTTAGATGTGTGCACTGAATATATATATTGAGTAGTTTGAATATTGAATAATAAATTATAATGAAAAGACTATCGTGATTCTGCGTGACTCTTCCCCATGCTACGACACGTCGCACTAGCCTTGTGGAGCTGTGTGACAAGTGGCGCTCACAACAGGGGTTGACTGAAATAAGCCACAAGTAACTTCCGGAGCACTGAGAATTCTGTAAAATCAGACTGTGGTAATGATTAAACAACTATATGAATGTACTAGGTATTAATAAAATGTATACTTTCAAGAATTTTGTGGATGTAAATTACACTTCAATAAGACTATTTATAAAACAACAGGGAGTACTCAAAGTAAAATACAGCCAACTCTGAGTTTCAAAATGAAGAGACTGGAAAAACACACAGTTACCAAAATACATGCAGGGTTCCCCAAAGATGATGAGGTCCAGTGGGATCATCTGTAGGCACGTGGAGACTGCAATGTCAAGGACAGGCGATCTCAGAAAAGCAGCAGGAGAATATCCTGTCTGAAAACCCAGGGCAAAAAACATAACCCAGGTGTACAACTCTGGGCACATGGACCCAAGGGGAGCCTGGCTGCTTCCATAAGCCCTAGCAGCAACACTTTTTTTTAAAAGATTTTAAAAATTAATTAATTAACTAATTAACCATTCTCTGGTTCACTTCCCAAATGCCACAATAGCCAGAGCTGTGCTGATCTGAAGCCAGGAACCAGGAGCTTCTTCCAGGTCTCCCACATGGGTGCAGGGGCCAAAGGACTTGGGCTATCTTCCACTGCTTCCAGAGCTGGATTGGAAGTGGAGCAGCCAGGACTTGAACTGGCGCCCATATGGGATTCCGGCACTGCAGGCGGAGGCTTTACCTGCTATACTACAGAGCTGGCCCTAGTAGCAACATTTTGTTTGAGCAAAGCAGAATAGAGAGAGCTAAAGAAAGAACTGAACACTTAAACTGCATTTTCATGGGGCAGGTTTAATGTGAGGCAGCAGAGAAAACGAATGCCTTTCGCTGTGGACATCAGCCAACCAGAACTATTAGAAACATCATCTCCAAAAGAAATCTCCTGGTATAAAGCCTGTGTGGGAAAAAAGCAATTTTTTGGAGATAAATCATTTTTCTAAAAAAGAAAAACAGCCTAGTAGACACAAAGTCTCAACACAAACAAGCAAGCAATAAGATCAGATTAAAAATTCTTCCCTCCCAAAGAGAAGCTTTGGCACTGAGGAAAACAGTGAAAACTAAACACACAAGAAGTGTTTGTCTTTATATTAAAAGCAACAAAGCAGAAATGTAAGATCTCAAGATGAGATGGTAAGATAGAATGTCAGCCCACAGGACCAAGAAATAAAAATTAAATTATTACAGACTTGGAAATAAAATCACGAGAAAAACAAGTACTGTGGGGGACTATCAATAAGGGAAAGAAATGATAGAAAAAAATTAAATAGAAATAAAGAGTTATACTGGATTAGAGAGAGATTGTAATTAAGGAAGGGGAAAAACACCTAGAGTAACTAAAATAAATAATATAACAGGAGACATGTTTAACAATATGATTCAAGAAAATGTTCTGAAAGAAAAAGGAGTTGAGGAGCTAGGTCATGAAAGCATTAATCAGGCCCAGTATCTAGCCTTGTGGTAAGGATGGCACCTGAGATGCCCGTTTCCCATACTGCAGTGCCTGGGTTTGAGCCGCAGCTCCACTCCAGATTCTAGCTACTGCTAATGTACACCTCAGGAGGCAACAGGTGCTGGCTCAAGTACTTGGGTCCCTACTACCTGTGGGAGACTTGAAGTGAGGTCTGGATCCAAGAGTCAGCATCTGTGCAGTAAGCCAGCAAACAGGAAAACTCTCCCTCTCTATCTCTGCCTCTCAAAAATAAATACGTCAATACGTGGAAAGATAAATGCACTTACTCAGTGCTAGCTGAAATTGATCCAGGATGTTCCATTAAAGAACAAAACCCCTTGGAAGGAAGACGAAAAGTTCAAGTCAACTTCTAAGTAAAAATGGCAGAACTAACTACTGTACTATATTAGTGTAGCCATCATTTAACTTTAGATCATCATCTGGAAACTAAGGAACTGGATTGTCATTTTGAGATCTTTGCTGAAATGCAGGGCAAACAAGAGACCATGCTTCTATTGAGAAAGCTCTGAACATTTGTGGTGCACTCTACTAAGGAAAATAATTGAGTGCTTTCTCTATTAAGGAAAACTTTTGAATTTATATGTTAAGAGGCTATTTCAGTCTGGTATACATTCTTTTGTTCTCATTAGCTCACATATTTTTCCTAAAGTAAAAGGATCTTGTAACTTGGAGAGCTGTATCTGAATCTTATATAGAATATTAAGGAGGATTTGGGAAATGGAAGCACTCTTATTTAGCAAGCAAAAAGTCTTCAGAGTAATTATGAAGCAGCACAGGACAACAAGAAATCAACAGCATGCTATAGAAAACAATGGTAAATATGTAACTAAGGGTTCTGTGATTTGCTTTGCAAATATTTAAGCTCATTTTATTTATGTATGTAATACTACATAACTAAATAGGGAGTCTTATTGCCCTTAATGCAAATACCTAATGATCTTCTTTTATTTTTTAAGAGCAGTTAGTATAAAAGTTCTAATCTAATGGTGAATCTTTAAATATTAATGGTGAGTTTCTTAGAGTATGTCCTACTTCTCCTGGTAATAGTGACACAATCAAACAGAACCTGTTTCTAAATATTAAGAAAAATAAATAATTTTATGAAAAATATATACATATCACTATATAATTATAAAAGAATGAAAACATTAAAGGCTATAGCTCGAATAAACTGCTGAGTGCAATGAATTAATAATGAGAAAGATATGGCCTCATTTGCTACATACATAAATATTTTTCACATAAAATTAAGAGACTAATTTTTCTATTCATTTCTTTAAGATTTTTAAAACACCATCACCTAGAAAACAGACCCATCTAATTGCCAAACTGTACTTTTAAAATTCACTGTACAACTTGTGATAGAACTAATTATACATGCGTGAACACACACACACATATACACACACCCACACATGTGTGAACAAAACTAAGATTAGTGGATTATAACAGTATCCTGGTTGTGAACTAAAATTCTTCCAAATATTAGCTTTGGGAAAAATTGGAAGAGAAGTACATGGAATCTCTTTGTATTATTTTTTACAATTCTTTCTGAATTGATAATTACCTCAAAATAATAAGTTAAATTTTAAAAAAAGACTCAAAAATGTTGAAAATACATTATTTTGCCTCTTGCTTCTCTGGTTAAAGGAAATAACCCCAAAATATTGTAAGATTAAGTATTAAAAACTTGTAGCACAATCTTCTTGGTGCCTTTTTTTTTCTTTTATTAAAAACAATTTATTTATTTGAAAAGCAAGGGGACAGAGAGAGAAAGAAAGAAAAAGATCTTCCATCTGCTACTTCCTTACCCAAAGGGCCACAGCAATCAGGGCTTAGCCACGCTGAAGTCAGGAGCCAGGAACTCCATCAGAGTTTCCCACCTGAATCCACCGTCTTCCAAGGCACATGAGCAGGGAACCACACTGGAAGTCGAACAGCTGGGACTCAAACTGGAGTTCTGGGGTGGGCACTGTGGCATAGCAGGTAAAGCTGCCGCCTGCAGTGCTGGCATCCCATATGGGCGCAGGCTCGAGTTCTGGCTGCTCCACTTCTGATCCAGCTCTCTGCTATGGCCTAGGAAAGCAGTAGAGGATGGCCCAAGTCCTTGGGCCCCTGCACCCACATGGGAGACCTGGAAGAAGCTCCTGGCTCCTGGCTTCGGATTGGCGCAGCTCAAGCCGTTGCAGTCAGTTTGGGGAGTGAAAGCAGATGGAAGACCTCTCTCTCTCTCTCTCTCTCTCTCTCTGCCTCTCCTTCTCTCTGTGTGTATCTCTGACTTTCAAATAAATAAACAAATCTCAAAAACAACAACAACAACCTGGAGTTCTGATATAGGATATCAGCACCACAAGTACCAGCTGGGACCACTGTGCCACAACCCTGATGATTCTTGACAAACCTAATGTTCTGAATGTCTGAATCTGAAAAAAGGTAAGTAAGGACTCTATTTCTTAGTTATTTTCAGTTGCATTAACTTTTTCTGTTTGCTTAATAAACTGAAGTTGTTGGAGAGAATTTGTGTTTGCAGATATTATTTTAAAGTAATTTAAAATTACCTTAATATGTATTTTCCATTTGAAATTCCATCACTTTCTACAACATGGATGTGCCTTGAAGATGTTATACCAAGTGACATATGCCAGGCGATAAAGACAAACACTGCGTGGCTCTGCTAACATGCGATGCTAAAGCAGCCAAACTCACAGGAACTGGAGCAGAAAGATGGCTGCCAGGAGTTGCAGGAGCAGGAAACAGGGAGTCAGGGTTCCCTGGAGCTGAAGTTTCAGTTTTGCAATATGAACAAGGTCCAGAGAAGTGAGGTACAACGATGTCAACATAGTTGACGCTGCTCAAACGCACACTTAATAAATGGTGAAAGCAAGCATACATTTTTCTTTTCCTTTTATTGCATATAACCTTCACTTTTCCTGAAAAGAAATGCCTGCCATACTCTGGCCAAGCAGTATACTTTTTTATGAGTATTTCCCTTTGGGCTTGCTTCATTTGTGGGTGAGATCTCTCATGGTAGGGAAAAAAAAAAAAAAGAATTCTCAAGATCCCAGAAAAAGAAAAGCAGACCTTCTCACCCATTCAGGGCAGAAATGTCACATGAGAAACACTGACTGCTCCCTAGAGTACTGAACAGAGCATTGAGCTATGGCTCATATCAAACACACACAGACATTCTAGTTTCCAAGAACTATGGTTTTGCCTGTGTTGAAACTAGTTTAGTTGTGGTCTGTCACTTACATTCAAAAGAGTGCTGTATAAAGTGATCTAAGCTGATTAATGTTAATTTCAGCTCCGTAGTAACACAGTTTGATTGCAGTCTTCTGTTTAGATAGCTCAATCTTGGTTGAAATCCAAACAATCTCATCTGATTCCATATTTGTTTTCCCGTTCCATCTGGTTAACTATTTTAGCTTTTTTTAAAAAAATCCATCAGACAGGAGGACCAGTGCTGTGACACATCAGGTTAAGCCACCCTCTACTGGTTGGAACCCCAGCTGCTCCACTTCTGATCCAGCTCCCTGCTAAAGCACCTGGGAAATCAGCAGAAGGTGGTCCAAGTGCTTGTACCCCTGCACCCATGTGAGAGTCCAGGAAGAAGCTCCTGTCTCCTGGTTTCTGCCTGGCCCAGCCCCGAGGTCATTGCAGCCTTTTGGGGAATGAACCAGCAGGTGAAAGATCTCTGTCTTTCCTCTCTCTTTCTCTCTCTGCCTTTCAAATAAATTAGTAAACCTCTTGAAAAAGAAAACTGGTGGGCACCGTGGCTCACTTGGCTGATCCTCCACCTGCGGTGCCGGCACCCCGGGTTCCAGTCCCGGTTGGGGCGCCGGATTCTGTCCCAGTTGCTCCTCTTCCAGTCCAGCTCTCTGCTGTGGCCTGGGAGAGCCGTGGAGGATGGCCCAAGTGCTTGCGTCCCTGCACCCGTATGGGAGACCAGGAGGAAGTAGCCAGCTCCTGGCTTCGGACAGGCGCAGTGCACCGGCCGTGGCAGCCATTAGGGGAGTGAACCAATGGAAGGAAGACCTTTCTCTCTGTCTCTCTCTCACTTTCTATAACTCTCTCTGTCTCTCTCTCTCACTGTCTAACTCTGCCTGGCAAAGAGAAAACTGTCAGAAAGTAGCTAGTAGATACTAACTCTAGTATGTGGTGAATATTACTCATATATTCGTAACAGTTTAAAAATACTTTCAGATATTAACTTTTTTCATTTATAAAGGTTTACTTATTTTAAGAGAAAGATATATTTATCTGAAAGAGAATGAGAGAGAGAGGGAGGGAGGGAGGGAGGGAGGGAGGGAGGGAGGGGAGAGGGAGAGGGAGAGGGAGAGGGAGAGGAGTCTCCTATCCACTGGTTCACTCACCAAATGGTCCTAATGGCCAGGGCTGGCCAAGGCCAAAACAAGGAGCCAGCAACTCCATTTGGGTCTCCCATGATGGTGGAGTGGCCTAAGCACCTTGGCCATCATCTACTGTATTCCCAAGAGTATTAACAGGGAGGTGGTTAAGAAAGGTCTAGAACTGGCACTTCAATACAGTATTGCAAGTGGTGGCTTAATCCACTATGCCAAAACACCAGCCCCCAGATACAAACTTTTCAAAAAGTGTTTATTAATTTATTTTAAAGGCAGAGAAACAGACATAGTGAGAGATACACACATATAAAGAGGTCTTCCATCCACTACTTCACTCCTCAAATGCCTGCAACAGCTAGGGCTGGGCCAGGCTGAAGCCAAGAGGCTGGAACACAATCTGTATCCACCAAGTGAGTGGCTGGGACCCAAGGACCCAAGCCATTACCTACTTCCCCCCAGGGTATGCATTAGCAGGAACTGGAAGCAAAGCTGGAAGACAAACCCACGGCACTCAGAAAGGGAATGCAGGTGTCCGAAGTGGAGTCTTAACTGCTGAGCCAAATGCCTATTCCTAACTCTTAACCTCTGATACAGATGTAGCAGCAACGTATAGGGTATACATTTGATACCATAGAAAACACACAGAATTAAAATCAGAAAGATACACTAAGCTCATCAGACTTCGGTTTAGAAAGTACACTGCAATCACGGCTGTCTCCCCCAGCTGTGGTTTTATAGTGTATAGTTTTGGTCAGCTGAAGTACACACAACATTAAGTGAAAAATTCCAGAAGTAAATGGTTCATCATTTTAAGTTGCACATTGTTCTGACATGCTAAAAACTCATGCTGTCCCACTCAATCTTGTCCGAATGAGAATCATCTCTGTCCCATGCTGTATATACCACCTATTCACTAGTCCTGCAGGAGCTGTCTTGGTTATCACATCAACTGTTGCAGTATCGTGGTGCTTGTGCTCAAGAAACCTGTATTTTACCTAGCAATTACCCCAAAGCACAAAGGTAGTGATGCTGGCAATTAAGATTTGCCCAAGAGAAACTGTAAAGCACTGTCTTTCAGTGAAATGGTGGAAGTTTTTGAGTTCATCAAGAAAGAAAACAAATAATATGCTGATGTTGCTAAGATCACAGTTACTGTAAAAACAAATGTCCTGTCCCTGAAATTGTGGAGAAAGTAAAAGAAATTTGTGCTGGCTTTGCAGTTGTACCTCATACTGAAAAAGTTACAGTCAACAGTGTGTGCTAAGTGCTTAAGAGGCATTAAATGACAGGCTTTGGTACCACACATGATTTTAGGTACATCTGGCATCTTAGTCTACTGTTAATCATTTGTTAGTTTAAATAATAAGGCCTTAATAAAATTATTCCATGATAGTGAAATGTTCCTCTAATAATGGAAAAAAAAAAAAAAAACCTCTAGGGATAATAGACCTCTTTTTTTTTTCTCTTTTTTTAATTTTTGACAGGCAGAGTGGACAGTGAGAGAGAGAGAGACAGAGAGAAAGGTCTTCCTTTTGCCGTTGGTTCACCCTCCAATGGCCGCCGCGGTAGCACGCTACGGCCGGCGCACCGCGCTGATCCGATGGCAGGAGCCAGGTGCTTCTCCTGGTCTCCCATGGGGTGCAGGGCCCAAAGACTTGGGCCATCCTCCACTGCACTCCCTGGCCACAGCAGAGAGCTGGCCTGGAAGAGGAGCAACCGGGACAGGATCAGTGCCCCGACTGGGACTAGAACCCGGTGTGCCAGCGCCGCAAGGCGGAGGATTAGCCTAGTGAGCCACGGCGCCGGCCCATGACCTCCTTGACTGCTCATCTATTTGTCTGTTCTAGCCTGACATATGTACACTCAGGCAGTAACCATATTCTTCTAATACAGTTGAAATGACACAGGATGATTGTTGAAACCTACACAATTCACTTCCCTTGCACACCTTAAAAATATTTTGACAACCTGTCAAGCAAAGCCTTGCATGCACCATTTCCTTAAACCATTTATCTACTTAGGCTTATTACAAGGAAGAAGCAAAGACTAGTGGCTTTCAAGTAGCCTTTCAGAGACTTGCAAACAGTCTTCATTCATGTAATCCCAACATGATATTGCTACTGTCTTCACTGGTGCTTTCATTCCCTTTCAAGTGGCTGGGTCACACCATAACTAATAGTAGACAGTGGAAAGAGGAAAGGTGTTCAGTCCAAACTAGGCTGTGAAGACTTGGAAAAACCAAAATGTAAAGATAGCAGTTGCCACAAAGTTTCAGAAGACATTAACACCATTAATACATTGCAACCATTGAGAAAATGCAGTGACTATAGGAGGCCACCAATAATGGAGAAAACTGCATGTTGGTTTTCAGAGGAAAAAGAAAAAAAAGAGATACTTCTAATTTTGTGGGCTTTATCCCATTATGAAAGCTTTCATATCCCAAGGAGATTCTTATTTAACTAAGATGCTAAAGCTGAAGCCAAATGTTTTCTTTGAGATTGTTTTCTTTTCAATATTTGCTTTCTTTACAAAGTCAAGTAATTAGCCATTTGGCCTCATTAAGCTTACTACTGCTTATTTATTCTGTGTGGCTATTTTGTCATTGGCTAATCTCATAAAAATAGAAGAATCAGTCAGATAAGGACTAGAAGAAATACAAATTTTGTTTAAAGAATAGGTGTCTATATAATTAGGAACTCTGGCTATACAACAATGTTTGGTTATCATCATTAATGATCTAATAGAAACCGTCAGAGAAATTTGGACTGCTCTATACGGAGTCAAATGAAATTTGATCACCTTCCAAATAACAGAGGAGGGCCATCATGCAGCATTTAATGATGACTGGTTTACGTCAAGTTTCTTGGGTCAGAAGGTCTACACTAAGAAACACTTTGAAATGGAAATAAGAGACCATGATATTTCAAAAACGTCATGCAAAGTTGAATTAAAAGATAAGCTTATTTAGATGCAAAGAATTTTCATGACTAATTTCTGTATAATATGCATTTTCACCAACTTTTTGAAATACCTCTCATATTCTCAAGATTTAAGAATGACTAGTTCATATTCATCATACAGGAAATGTGTGTGAGCTTTAAGTGCCTTACAAGGTCCAGTCACGTTAGGTAGTAGGGTACATAATGCAGAGCCGCACAGATAGTAGACGCTCACCAAGCCTCCTGGGATCTCATACCATATACATTGGAAACATGAGAAAGAACACAGAGCAGGTTTCCTAACAAGGGTACAGTTCATTTCAGTAACTTCGCCTAAGCAAACCCTTGTCTCCAACATGGTTGCTGCTCCCTAACTTGCAGTTACGCTCACTCCTTCATCTTTTAATATTTTTGCAGTTTCTAGTATGAGCCAATCGCTTGGGAAAGGGCAACAACAATAACAAACATAGTCCCTGCCTCACAGAGTGTATGGGAGCCATGTACTGAATATATAAATTCACAAACAGTTGTACACTTTTGACAAGTAATCATTACACTAATTAAAATTACTAGCTGCTTCACCTGACTACATGCCTTTCTGGATAACCATCTCTCAGAGGGCACTGAAGGCCTGATACATAAAAAATATAGTTATAAGGAACTTTTAACAGATTAACATATGCCCCCCTCAAGTAGCTGATGACCAAAACAGTCATCAAAATACATACTGTGACAGCTGTAATCCTCTAAAAGACAATTCTCAGCATTCTACATTATTTCTTGGACTTCTCAATGTTGCATTCAGTTTTAAAAATGTAGCTGAAGACTTCATGCATGTGTGTTATAAAACATCTGGCACATATCTTAAAGCTTTTCTATCTTTCTCAAGTAGTGACTCTCAGTCCAGCACTATTGTACCATGACTGATGGGAGTCATTCGTCTCCTCTGGATTTTTGTAACTGATGTAGTCATCCAACCAGGGAGAAAGGTTGAGGACAGCCATCATCATTCCTGTTTTGTGTCACTGGAATGTGAAATGACTGCTGGAGTCCACGCTGATTCTAAGGCAGGTTGGGCTTCATCATATGAATACTTTCTGCACAAATAAAGAAAGTTCTGCTGAGACAGAAAGGGAAGGAGAAGGGAAGCGAAGCCTGGAGAAGGTCTTTGCCACCTGCCTAAAGACAAACGGGGGCTGCGTGGGCATTGTTACAGCAATTTGGGGTTAGGTCTGGCTTTTTGGGGACATTTCAATTTTTTTAAGGAAAGAAAAATTAATTTCTCCTGCATACTTCACTGTTATTTCATCAACTTGTGCTCACGCATGTGTATCTGGGGTCAAGATACAGTCTGTGAATTCACAGGCCTCTTCTTGAGGCCTGCTCTCCCAGTCGGACCTTGGATGAACCACAGAAGGAGAGCTCCTGGGTTGTTCTCTGTATGCTACACGAAACAGGCTTAGAACACTGCTCATGATGCCACTGTAATTCTTCAGTGAATTCTACATGGTGGGATTTCCTACACGCTAAAGCACATTTCAAAGATACCCTTGCTATACCCTAAATACCCTAATTTAGTGGTTTCCTCATGAGTAATCTCTGTTTACAGAAAATTTCTGGATTTTAAGATTGTATATTATTCATCTATAAGACAGGACTTATAGATTTAGAGCAGGTATCAGATCATCAGGTAAAATCTATTCATCAGCTAATAGGTGGGCTTTTTTTTTTTTTTTGATTTATGTATTTATTTGAAAGTCAGAGTTACAGAGGGAGAGGAGAGGCAGAGAGAGAGAGAGGTCTTCTGTCTGATGGTTCACTCCCCAGATGGCCACTCTGGCCGGAGCTGCGCTGATCCGAAGCCAGGAGCTTCCTCCAGGTCTCCCATGCAGGTGCAGGGCCCCAAGGACTTGGGCCACCTTCTACTTCTTTCCCAGGCCATAGCAGATTGGAAGAGGAGCAGCCATGACTAGGACCGGCACCCATATGGGATGCTGGCGCTTCAGGCCAGGGCGTTAACCTGCTGAGCCACAGAGCCGGTCCCAACAGGTGGCCTCTTAGGATGGTTTTAACATTCCCCTCAGCTTGAATAAACTTTCCACAGATTTCTTCCTGACTACAGGCCCTTGACCTCAATTTTCTTAAAACATTACATTACAAAATGTACAACTGCAAAATCTTTCTCTGTCCTTTTGAGATGTAAATCTTCCAGCCTCTTGGCAGTCTGACAGCTCAGATATCTCTTTTTCTCTAGGACCTAGGAGCTATCCATTTAAAATGTGGTAGTCAAGGAAGTCAGTACCCTCTCATTCTCTGTAGCAGTCTAACACTGAAAAGCACCAGTTGGCAAACACAATTGGCCTACTCACATTAATCAACCTCCCTTCTTATGGCTTCCAGTACTTTGCCATCAAGTCATATCACTTCACTGAGTAAATGTTTATCAAAGCATCACAGGGCATAACTTAATTTTACATTATAAAAAAGATAAAGACACACAAAAATGAAAAAAAAAAAACAACAAAGAAAAACATAAAAACCTTCCTGCCTTTAGTTTGGGTGTGGGTGAAAGTTCAAAATTGCTCCTCTAGGGGCCAGCTCTGTGGTTTAGTAAGTTAAGCCTCTGCCTGAAGCACTAGCATCCCAAATGGGTACTGGTTCATTCCCTGGCTGCTCCACTTCCCATCCATCTCCCTGCTATGGCTTGGGAAAGCAGTGGAAAATGGCCCTAGTGCTTGGGGCCCTGAACCCATGTGGGACACCTGGAAGAAGCTCCTGGCTCCTGGCCTTGGATCTACCTAGCTTTGGCTAGTGCAGCCATAAGGGGAGTGAACCAGCGGATGGAAGACCTCTCTCTGTCTCTCCCTTTCTCTATCTGTAAAACTGCCTCTCAAATAAATAAATAAATAAATCTTTAAAAATGCTCCTCTATTGCAATAGTCTTTTTATTTTTATTTTGTAAAGATTTTTATTTATTTATTTGACAAGTACAGTTACAGACAGTGAGAGAGATAGAGAGATAGAAAAGGTCTTCCTTCCTCTGGTTCACTCGCCAAATGGCCACAATGGCCAGAGCTTGTGCCAATCCAAAGCCAGGAGCAGTGTGCTTCTTCCCTGCACCATGTGGGTGCAGGGGCCCAAGCACTTGGGCCATGTTCTACTGCTTTCCTGGGCCACAGCAGAGAGCTGGAGTGGAAGAGGAGCAACCGGGACTAGAACTGCTGCCCATAGGAGATGCAGGCAACGCAGGCAGAGGATTAACCTAGTGTGCCACGACGCCGGTCCCACAATAGTCTTGAATGAAGTCATCCTGCCCAGTCCCACTCAGTCCCCTGTAATTTTTCTTTCATATGGATCATGTGCAACACTTGGAGAAGCATTGTGTTACATGCTTAGATCCCTGGATCCATTTAAACTCGCTGTTCTCATTAACTTAAAAAAGTAAGAAGGGAATGGCTCAGATTAAGATCCTCCGCCTTGTGGTGTAATCAGGGAGATAAATCATGCTTCCTTCCAGCTGATTTTACTAACATTAAAGTTTTATGATAAATTATGAAGCTCTCTAGATTTTACCAACCAATTAAAACAACATCAGCATGGCAGGATGTCTATTGTAATGTTTTCTTAGAAGAAACGTCCTAATTATAGTGCTGTAGACGTCTATATGGGTAGAGCACTGCTGTGGAATGGGTGGGAATCCCAGTTCTAATTAACAGGGAGGTGTTTCCAAGATGCTGCTAAACAAAAAATAATTGAAGCCTAATGCTGTAAAAGTCAAGTTTTTTGGAAGTAAAAATACACGATGCCTTAAGTTTCTTCAACCTTTTTAATTTCACTGACACATCCTTATTGGAGTCTGAGTATAGACTATCTTTCTCATGCATAAAGTTGTAAAAGGGTAAATTTTTATCCCCAATGAAGATCCAGTAAATTTCACAGTGCACTTACTGTCTCCACAACAGCTGCATCAAAAAGTAATGGATAATTTGAGTCTTGATTGTATATTTGCTTACTCATCTGTACAGATTTGCCTTCCCCTAAAATCTGGGAGTTTTCTGAAGTTTAGGATTGCATCTTCTTCGTACCCTTCTATCACTAGTATATGTTGTAAATATTCAGGGCTGTTTGCAGAGGGAGCCCCAGTGCACAGCACAAGTCTGTGAGGAGACTTTAAGATCCAACCAGAATAGTTCCAGTCCTAAAGTCCCTGCATTAAAGCCCTTCTCAGCACAGCGGGTGATATATTGAAAGTGAGGAAAACCTGAATAGAACATATACACACTAAACCAAAGAAACGACTATAGCTCCTTCTCAGGACTTCCCAATTCTCTACCTCATCCAATTATTTTTCTTCCTGACATCATCTCAGGTTTCTCCTTTCCTTCTCTTCCCAGTCAATCAATTTTATTTCTTTTTTACAGCTGCTCCCTAATTATCCCTTTGTTTCTTCCCCTCCTATTACCTGAACCCTGGTTCAAGTCTGAATGATTGCAAAGGTTTCTACTGTGAAATTCGGATATTAAGGTTCAAAGATTCCACAGAAGATATAGATACAAATGACTCATAAATGAGTATTGTGAACGCAGTAAATCAGAAGCCCAGTAAAAACCAGGAGGACATATTAAAGAGGCTTAGGAGTCTGCAACCCTCTTCCCTTCAGTTAGGGTAGCTCTGCTCTAAGCTGTTGTATTGTGTTTCCAAATAACAGCTCACTTTATGCAGCAGTTCCAAGAGAGGGAAACAAACCTTTGGAAATTGTTGTTACCAATCATCCGAAGTTTCTCTGTCTTGCACAGTCCTGCTAATTCAAGTGTTACCATCTTTTTAAATTTGGCTAAATGTGCCTTCTAGCAATCTCGGGACGCTCTGTTATTTACAAAGTATTGAGAGTTCACTATATTACATAATTTGGTGTTTACTATAATGCTTGGCTTTCTAATTGATTTTTATATTGGTTAACTAGCTAATTAATTATTAGTTTTATTCCAACCTCCCCTATCCACAGTAAAATTGTAGGTTTATTTTGGCAGAAATATTGACAGGGTTTTCAGTTAGCTCACTATGATCAGTTTGGGGATAATTAAGTATGACAGAATTTGATTGCATGATCATGATTTGAACGAGGAATGAAAAGAAATACTTAGTTTTAGGAAAACCAAATACTTTCTTCTTGCAGAAGAATTTAGAACACACGAGAGCAGTTCATTGGAACCCCATGTTGAGAAAGACCCAGAAGTTGAGGGGAAAGAGCTCCATGAGGTGGTGAGAGTGAATCCCAGGGGTCTGGCACTCTCATCTGGATAAGGCAGTGAAATGTGAGGCCACTATTTTTCTGCTTAAACGTCGTCTTTGCTAAACTAAGTTCTCTTAAAAACAAGGACAAAATAACCAAGAATAAAGTATACTTCATGTTCTTATTTGACTAATATTTGTTTCTCCATTAAATAAAACCATGAATCTCATTAACAGTTTATTCACCTTTACCTGTTTTTTAGGCTGACAACCAAAGTCAGACACTACTCTTGTCTTCTGCAAGCCTACATTCCAATTTTTAAATTTATCATTCATTCGTTCATTCATTACAGGTGGGATGTGGATGGGCATTAAGACATACGTAATAAGGGAATTAAATAATTCATATCCCAGAGTGCTGATCTGAACAAGTTGCACTGATTGAAAAATTGCTTGTTTGATGACAAAATAAACTTGAAGGTAATTGCAATTATATAGAGAAGGCACAATATTGCTACGTTCACATAACCCAAGTTTACATCGGAGTTGATTGCAGAGATGTAATCTATTCTTCTGCATGTGAGGTCCACACTACAGTTTATGCTTTTCTGTCGCATCTCAAGTTCTCCTTTTTAGGGTGTCCCCCTAACTCTGCTCCAAAGCTACCACTTAGACAATGGAGAATAACACACAAAGTCCACACACAAAGACAGGAAAAAGGAAAAAGCAGATGTTACAGTTATGTAACAGTGGACAAAGCACCTTTTTTGTATCCATCCTCTAACTTATTACACAAAAAGAATAAACAGAATAAAATAAAAATATTTTACATGTGATACGTAGGATTTAAATAAGCAGTTAAAAGAGATGAAGAAAAAAATCTACCTCTGTTTAAATGTTAAATGTATACAAATGTCTCAACAAATAGGAATGATATTACATCATACAAATATTTATAGATAAAAGATGTATTGAGGGGTAGGATCAATGGACAAAATAATATTAACTAAATAAAAAACCCTTTCTGATACAAATGTGAAGCATTAAGGATACTTTCAATGTCTCAACTAATTTTAAAGTGAAAACAAAGTTCAAAGTGGTGAGAAGATGGAAAAATTGCTCTTTCATTGTAACTAGTAATGGCAGTATGAATGATACATCTCACAAAATATGCATGCCAATGCAATAATAAATAAATTGCAAAAGTTAGAACACTTAAAAAAGTTTATTCATTTGAATTTATTTGTAAGGACATATTGAAGAGGCTTAGGAGTCTGCAACCTTCGTCCCTTCAGTTAGGGTAGCTCTGCTCTAAGCTGTTGTACTGTGTTTCCAAATAACAGCTCACTTTATGCAGCAGTTCCAAGAGAGGGAAACAAACGTTTGGAAATCGTTGTTACCAATCATCCGAAGTTTCTCTGTCTTGCACAGTCCTGCTAATTCAAGTGTTGCCATCTTTTTAAATTTGGCTAAATGTGCAGCATGCCTGAGATTAGAGCGAGAGAAAGAGTGAAAGAGATCACCCATTCACTGATTTACTCCACAAATGCTCACACGCTGCGGCTGGGCCAACTGGAAGCCAGGAACCAGGAACCCCATTTGGATCTTCCAGGTGGGTAGCAGGGTCTCAGTCCTTGAACTTTACCTGCTTCCTCCTGGTGCATGAGCAGGTAGACCTGATGCAAAGGAGGAGGTGCTACTCTGTATTAGGCACTGCAATAGGTGCTGTGAGTATTTCAAGTGGTGGCTTAACCCACTGTACCACAGTGCCCATCCCCAGTGGCCCTGAATAGGGAAGCAGTTTTCTTTTAAAATATTTTTTTCATTTTATTTGAATAACAGAGAATGAGAGAGAGAGGGAGAGAGAGAGAGAGAGAGACCTTTCATGGAACCTAACTCACTGTCCAAATGCTGCAATGATGAAGGCTATACTGGGCCAAATCCAAGAGCTCAGGACTCCATCTAGGTCTCCCTCCTGTGTGACAAGGATCTAAGAAACTGAGCCATCACCTGCTGCCTTCTGAGGTGCACATTAGCAGGAAACTGGATCTCAAATGGAAGAGCGTGGACTCAAACCAGGCAATGAAACATGAGATGTGGGCGTCAAAGTAGTGTCTTAACTGCTACATGAAATCCCACTCCAATGTAATGATTTAAATGTTAATTTCTGCATTCATTAAATAAAATACTTATTTTAAATACAAAGCAATTCTGTAAATGAAATGAAACTTGATAGACTTGATAGATTTTTAAAATATTTACGGATTGTCCAAAATTATGCAAACAATCCTGAAAAGGAAGACATCTGATTTATCTGAGTAAGTTAAATAGCATGAAAATAGTACAGTAGTAGACAAATAGATCAACAGAACAAAATGGGTAATCCATAATTCACACATAAACAGAAATGTTTTAAAAAATCTAAAATCTATTAAATAGCATTTGATTCCTGATCTAGAATATACATACAAATGTAAATTTCAGTTAATTGTGTGTAAAAAAAAAGTAGAGAAGTATTAACAAAAGATTATCTTTCTGTTTTTGAAGATGGAACATGCCAGAGCCTACTATGAATGAGAGAAAAGATTTTCATACAGGAAAGGAGACATATTTTATAGGGGACAATCCTCAGACTGACCCCAAGAATACTCTATCTTTGTCGGGACTTCTTTTTCACAAAAAGAATCCTATTTTTACCTTTTTGCTCTCTTTGTTCTTTAAGACAACTGGACCAACGTTACCGAGTATATCTGCCTATGAAAATGCAGGAAACTTTCTGCTTTGGCTTTCACATTGTCATCTTAAGTACTTTGGGGAGAATCTTTTCTATGTCTTGAAAATAAGGCCCATCGGTACTGGCACTGTGTCTTAGCCAGTAAAATCGCCGCCTACACTGCCAGCATCCCATAAGGGTGCCGGTTCAAGTCCCAGCTGCTCCACTTCAAATCTAGCTCTCTGTTATGGCCTGGGAAGACAGTAGAAGGCAACCCAAGTCCTTGGACCCCTGCACCCACATGGGAGACCCAGAAGAAGCTCTTGGCTCATGGCTCTGGAATGGCTCAGCTCTGGCTGTTGTGGCCATTTGGGGAGTTAACCAGTGGGTGGAAGATCTCCTTCCCTCCCTTCCTCTCTCTCTCTCTCTCTCTCTCTGTGTATGTATGTGTGTATATATATATTTAATATATATATATAATATATATATTATATATATATATAATATGCCTTTCTATAACTCTTTCAAATAAATAAATAGTAAAAAAAAAGGAAAGAAAAAGAAAATAAGGCCCAAGTATAAAACGATACCTCATTATGGCAGTGGGTGAAAAGACTAGCTCTGATGTCAGACTATATTGCATTTTGCTCTACCTAACCTGATCTTGCACAAATAACATTTCTGAATCCATCTTCCCTCACCAGAAAACTCTGGAAAATATAAAAATTATGCTAAAGATCAAGTCAGTTAGTAGACACAAAGTGTTCTGAAGAGTGTCTGGCACACATTAATGACTCAATACCACGAACAGAAGTAGTATGGAATGTCACCGAGTGTCCATACATACCGAGAACCTGGGTTTTGCTCCCTTTCTGGAGCAGTTCATTGGTATGCCCTGCAAAGGGTTAGCTGTAGCTGTACTGAATCCCACCTACTGGCTATTTTCCCACCATACACCCCAACCCTCCTGGCCAAGTGAGATTAGAACCATTTTGACAACTAGATTAGATTAGAACCATTTTGACAACTGAAGACTCCTTTGTAAACAGCATAGGTGCCTATGGTTACTGACAGGACATCACATCTAAGCTGGGAGACAGGAACAGAAGAATAAATGCTCTCCTTGGCTCAGAGGTTGGAAGCATCTCCAAATGCAGGAGACACCAGGAATGCATGGGTGCTCAGCAAACTGATGAGGGAAGAATGAAACAATCAATAGTCCAAGGGAGACACTTATAAAAGGAAGGAGATTAGGCCTCTGAGGAAGACAGGAGGCTCAGAGCATCAGAAGCTGGACGGGCCTTTGGTAGGAGAAGGCGCACCGCTGTGTCACACTGGGGAGGAGTGAGGAGAGAGCGCAGACACAAGCAGCCCCTCTCAGTGCTGGAACTTCCAGGAACTAATTCTAAGTAAGATCAATATTGGGGATCAGCTGGACAAGCTGCTTGCTTGTTCTCAACTCTGGTTGAAACAAATAAATCTATGGTTTCAATTTACATAATCTTGCCATGAATAAAAATAGGATGCAAATACTTAATCAGCTCCAGATTTAGACTCAGATTTGAACAGAAAATCTGACAAAAGGCATCTTCCAGGATGGAATAATCTTTAAATAGGGCTAACGAGTCTCACAACAAAGCCTCTCTGATAACAGGAATGCTTCCTTTGTCCTCAAACCACTGTGCTGCTGTTGATTTTCTTTGGAAAAAAATGCTACTAGCATTTTGGAAATCTTCTGTACATTAGGTAGGCATTTCTACCAAGAAGCTGTTCCCCAGTAAGTCCTGTCGGTGACCGGTCTCCTTGGGTGCAGTCCTCGGCCAAGTCCCAGCAACCTCTGAAGCTCAATCCCCGCTCTTGCCCTAAGTCTCTGGCCGCTCCCACCACGATCAGAAAAACCGACATGTGCTAATTCGACTGCTTAAACTTGCTAGATTTAATTCAGTCTTACAAAGAAAAACGTATAATTGCACATGAGATGCTGCAGTCAAGCTCTCATTTCACTTCTTTGTGATTCCTCAATTGGAAAGACTGAAAAGGACCACAGGAGGGGCGTAAAACAAGTACAGGAAAAGTGCTTGTAACTAAAGTGGTTTCAAGTGCAGGTTCTGTGTGAAATGTGCTTTTAAATACTGTAGTACAGAATTGAGGAATACTTTTTTTTATTATATTGACAAATCTTTTGGACCTTAAGCCTCTCCAGTGTTCACATTTCAGCAGGACTTTTCAGAGAACTGCCAAAACCTGGGGCGGACTTTCAGCTCTCATGCATTCCCCTCTTTATAGCAACACATCCCCACGTACACATTCACTCCTCACTAAGGGTTGCCCCCAATTCAGAATTCAGTGTTGCCCTCGGGATAATGTCGGGCACTTTGCAGCACACCTTGTCTATGTCTCCATTTGGTGTTAAACTCATTTGTGTTGGGGCCCTCTGCACCCGACACTTGATATTTAGTATTTTCTGCATGCCTCCTGTACTCTTGGAAACGTAATGCCGAATCATGAGCTGATGTTACTGGATTGTTTGGCATTCAGAGTGCGGCCGGTCACACTCTACAATCACGCTCCTGACACTCACCACGCCAAACAACCTGGAACACTGACATGTGCTCAGCTGAGTATTTTTCTTGGACAGATGTATCACTTAGAACACTTGTTCTCTACTAAACTAAAATTGTTGGTTCTTTAATAGCCATTGGTGTTAGTTGTAACATCTAGTGCTTTAGTACCAAATTCAAGATTTTTTTAAATAAAATAATTATCTATTTGAAAAGGACCTACACACACACACACACACACAGAGCGAGAGAGAGCATCCTTCTGCTGGTTCACTCACCAGTACCTGCTATCCTGCTGGGCCAGGCCAAAGGGGCTAGGAACTCAATCCGGGTCTCCCATGTATATGGCACGGAGTACTTGAGCTATCACCTGCTGCCTCCCAGGGTGTTCATTAACAGGAGTGGATCAGGATCAGGAGTGGAGGAGTCAGGACTCGAATCCGGTGACTACAATGTGAGATGTGGGCATCCCAAGTGCTATCCTAATGGCCCTGTGAAATGCCTGCCTCCAAACTCAAAATTTGATACTTTGTCCCAAATGATATCCCTTCATGTATGGTCACTTAGATCTGCTGCTATGTGTCAAAATAATTCCTTTTTTTTTTTGACAGGCAGAGTTAGACAGTGAGAGAGAGAGAGAGACAGAAAGGTCTTCCTTTTTCCGTTGGTTCACCCCCCAAGTGGCCACTTCGGCCGGTGCGCAGCGCCAATCTGAAGCCAGGAGCCAGGCGCCTCCTTTTGTTTGTTATTTATTTGAGACAGTTAGAGAGAGAGAGAGAGAGAGAGAGAGAGAGAGAGAGATCTTCCAACTGTGGGTTCACTCTGCAAATGGCCAACATCCAGGGCTGAGCTAGGCAGGTGATGAAGTAGGCAGGTATACAGGTTAAAAACGATTAGGTTTGTGAGGTGGAAGACCACGCCTTTGCCACGCCCCTGTGTGACCTCACGCCCTACCTGATACCTTTGCCACGCCCCTGTGTGACCTCATGCCCCTACCTGGCCACACCTGCATGTCCACTGGCCAATCAGGTTAATTAACACTCCCCTTTGGAAGTGGGTTAAAAGCCTGGGACACGGTGTGCCCCTCTCTCTTCTTTGCCAGGAGGGGGCTTGTGGTAGCCCTGCACCTCCAGGGTGCATGGCCTTCCGGCCACCCGCCCTAGGCTTCCTGGCCCAGATGCTCCTCCATGTGGCTGGTTCCTGGTGCTTGGTGTGAACCCAGATTTCCCTCTCCCTCTTAGATAAAGCTCTCAATCTTCTATGCATCTTTCTCACTAAATAAAAGCTTAAAATGTACCATGCTGCCTCGTTCATTTCTGCCGATATTTAGAATTCTTCCCTAAATATTAGGCAAGAACCCTCTCGGGCTTATTAATATTGGGGACTTATTAATAAGCAGATAGTGATATTGTATGGCACCCCAAATTCTGGTAACATATGTGGCACCCCAGACTTGACTTCTGGGGAACTTTAAGGGGCCACATTTTGCATATATTTTAGGGGGTCATTTCCGATATCAATGTCAGGAGCCAGGAATTCCATCTGGGTTTCCCACATAGGTAAGCGGTGCCCAAGCACTTGGGCCAACCTCCACTGTTTTCCCAGGGCATTAGCTGGGGATTGGATTGGAGGTGGAACAGTCGGGACATCAACCAACTGTACATAGCGGATGCAGGTGACGAAAGTGACAGCTTTACCAGGTACCCCACAACATGGCCCCCCAAATTGCACCGGTTGACATACAAATGTCTCTCCTGTAAGTATGTTCCTGTCACATTTTAGTGCTCTTAGTATATAATAACCAACAGTGAACTGTCAACAGCACTCCATGCATGCCCTGATTAGCCCAGCAGCAGACTGAGCTCACTGTTTAGGGCTTTTGAAAATACCAAAGAAATCCTTGTTCTCTCAACTAATGGTTCTGCTACTGATTTCACTGGGCTTTTAGGCATGAGGTGCTTGCTCTCTACAACCTTCTTCTTCTTCTTCTTCTTTTTTTTTTTTTTTTTTTTTTGACAGGCAGAGTTAGAGAGAGAGAGAGAGACAGAGAGAAAGGTCTTCCTTTGCCGTTGGTTCTCCCCACAAATGGCCACTACGGCTGGTGTGCTGCGGCCGGTGAGCAGCGCTGATCCAAAGCCAGGAGCCAGGTGCAGGGCCCAAGCACTTGGGCCATCCTCCACTGCACTCCTGGGCCACAGCAGAGAGCTGGATTGGAAGAGGAGCAACCAAGACAGAATCCGGCGCCCCGACTGGGACTAGAACCCGGGGTACCTGTGCCACAGGCGGAGGATTAGCCAAGTGAGCCGCGGTGCCGGCCAACAAACTTCTTTGAGTTGTTGATGAAATGAAAGAGAGAGAGAGAGAGAGAGAGAGAAGTAGATGCTAGGTGGTTCGTTGACCCATACTGAATCTGAACTTCACCATCTGCATATCTGGGAACAACTGTAGGTCATTGATGAACTTGTATTTGAATCTTAATCACATCTCACATTACCTCACACCAGTCAAGTGATTTGGATAAGGACTTTAATCTGTACATCTCACTTTCTTAATCTGAAAATCAGGGCTGCTGATATATCCTTAGAGCTAGCACAATAATGACTTTGCTAGATTGCAAGATAGTCTTCAGACAGAATACTCTATAAAAAGTATAAGTTTTCTGTTAAAAAATGTTTCCACACTACTGTCTTACAGGTGAGTGTCAAAAACCCTGATCCTACAGTTTCAGCCAGTAGCTATTTATGGGGTGCAGCTTGTTTATTACATAGTCAGTAAAATTTAAATGACCGTCAATTACACTCTTAATAATTTATCTCTCTGTTGTTTAAGCAAATCTACTTCTGCATTTACCAATATGAAGCCCTCTCTGAGCACCAACTAGAGGGGCACAGATTCTCGCAGAGTATAATACGTTTGATCTCTCTGGTTGGTGCCAAAAATGGAGACTTGGCCATCTTTGATTTTTTATATTTCTTCATTCAAAAATTTAGCTTCTGTCATCCCACTTTATTGATCTGTAAAATGGTGATAATAATACTGACCCTCTCACAGGCATGCTGTGAAGAAATGATAATTAATGTTAAAAATCACTTTAAAAACACAAATTGCTATTTAAATGCTAACTATGTGCATTCAACAGAGGTCTTGTGTACTGTGGGATTAATGTGTCCTACAGGCAGGAATGCCTTGCACAAAGCAAGGAAACCAAATAAACAGCCTGACACCTGCTCCCAACCCACATTCTTTCTCTCTATTTTGAAGCAACACACTTTTCATGGATTTTGGGACTGAAGGCTAGAAATAAGTAACATGAATGTCTCTCTTTTAAAAAGGCAGAGGTTATACTTTAAGTAATTGTCAGAAAGAGAAGTGACTAGATTGCTCAGGGGAAAGAAAATGACTCCAGGTAGTGTAAGCTATGGTAAGAAATCTGACAGTTATTTTCGGTAAAAACTCAATATTCCTAATAAAAGAAACATTGTATTCTTCTCATACAGTAAGATCCATTGATTCGGATTAGTAGATACAGCTGCTCTCCCACTCTAAAATGTCAGGTGAAGAAAACGTTCTGAGATTGCAGACATAGATTAGAAGTATAAAGTAACTCAAAGACAAGGGACCACACGACCCAACCAGTCCTTCTGCTACGGCAATGCATATGAGAGCTGAACAGTTGCTTGGCAGATTCTCACTGAAACAAGCTACCCCAGGAACTGTACAGCCTCCGGGGCCCAGCTTCTGGAAAGGAAACTGCAACACATTCCTCCACAGGACTTCTTACCTACAGATACTGCTTAGGGTCCCTGGCTCACTTTAAGGACATAAATAACACATTGCCTGAATCTTCTGGAAACATCTTAAGCTGCCTTTTTATTCCCACTAGGGGCTGTGGTATGTAGGATTTTGCATTTTCAAGGCTTTTCGATTTTAACAGTTAGAGGGTAGGGATATGTAAAGCTGGCAGAGTTTCTTGGGAGACTAGATAAAATTCAGCAGAGAGAAGGAAAAAAAAAAAAACCCACATTTCCAGTTTGAAGTGGAAGGTTGCATTAAACATGAAATAAACACTCCATTCCAGTGCTGCCAGGTCTAAAAATAGCCCCTGAACAGATTCTGAAGAGCCATTCTATGCTTTCTCCAGTGAAGCCACTGGCACGATTAGGCTGATTACTACACAAGCACAGGACCAGATGGCTTGTCCTTGAACTGAAATCAAAGGGTCTTCTTTTATGTGCATGTTCTTTTTTTTTTTTTTCCTCTCTCTTCTAAAGTGAGATCTTTCTAAAGATGTAAAAAGGTCCCATGTTTACCACACAAAGGAAACTTGCTGGCCTGTCATAAAGCCTGTATCCAGAGTCCAGTACTCAGTTTTCTTGGCACAATGAATAATGAAAAGCTAAGCTAAGTCATGGAAATGCATCCTACAGACCTGCTTTCATATTAGAGGGAACCTCAGGAAAAGGCAGTCCATCACTCAACCTACACCAAAATGTCTATGGAAGAACCAGCTTCTTTGCATTTGTTATCCAAGTTGTCAGTTTGGGCATAGCCTTGGAGCTTATCAGAAACACAAGCTCATAGACCCTACCCAAGATCTACTCAGTCAGAAGCTGTGGTTTAACAAGATCAGTGGTGATCTGAATTCAAGTCAAAGTTTTAGCAGCACAGGATCAGACAGTTTCTATCTAATCAATTCTGTCTCTAAATAGTTCTATTGTATCATTTCACACTCCTAACAATAACTTTAATTTCTTTCATTATAACATGGAATTGGATAAAAGAGAATTTAATCTGATTCACAGAATACTATATATGTATACCTCTATGCCAAAAAGTGAACCCACACTCTGCTCCAAAGGTCTGATAAAGCCAAGACACATATAAATAATCATAAGCTTGATAAACACAGAGAAGCATGGCATTCATGAAAGCACTAAGAATTTCTGAATCGCCAAACCAAAAGTATGAGAAGGTTCACTGAGATAAACCTTAAGATAATCTTTGATTACATATGATGATGTTTGTACTTCCTTCTATTTTCAATTTTTTTTTTATTTGACAGATAGAGTTAGACAATGAGAGAGAGAGAGACAGAGAGAAAGGTCCTCCCTCCGTTGGTTCATCCCCAAATGGCCGCCAGAGCTATGCCAATCCGAAGCCAGGAGCCAGGTGCCTCCTCCTGATTTCCCATTAGGATGCAGGAGCCCAAGCACTTGGGCCATCCTCCACTGTCCTCCCGGGCCACAGCAGAGAGCAGGACCATTAGAGGAGTAACCGGGACCAGAACCCTGTGCCCATATGGGATGCCAGCAGCAGAGGGATTTAAACCAGCAGAAGAACCCACAAATTCTAATGCCTACAGAGACCCAGAGCAAATGAATGCAGGGATTAAGTCCATAGGTGTTGGTCCTTTTGTTTAGGTCTGATATTATCATAGCTCCTGATTCTTCAAAACAGACAGAAATCCAGATTTTTATGGACATACTATTTCCTCTGGTTCAAACACTGGTTACAAATGACAAAAACCAAAGAATGAAAGAGGCCTCCTCAAAACAACAACAACAACAACAACAAAACCCAAACCTCAGCGGGCTGCAGTCTGCCAATAACCAGGGGTTTGCAACCTCTACTTTGCACTTTAAGATATTTTGACCCACCAAGGGCACGGCAGTGGCTTTCACAATGGTGGCCCTCTGGTGACCAGGGCCAGCAGCAGCACCTGCTAAGACTAACAGCTCAAAGAAGCACAGGGCAATGTGTGCTGAAGTGGAATCCTATGTTCAGGGAGATGCGAGTGGGAGAGGGAAGAGCTGCTGGAGGCAGTGTGGTCAGGATGCCTGTTCTACAGATCAGGATCTGCGATTTTAAAGCTCACAAGGTCGAAAAGGAATAGAGATAACAGGAGAAACTATTCTAGGTGAGAAAACTCTACTGGAAAAACTTAAGGGCTTGAAAGAGAATTTAAATGAAACTTTTAATGAAAGATGAGATTTTGGAATGGCAAGGAGGACAGTATACAAAGGAAACAAATTTACTTAGTTCTGAACAGCTGGTGAATGCTATCATATTGCCTTCTCCTGAGTGGCCATTTTCTAGGTTGGAGTAAGAGAAATAAGGAACTTCCTTTTGTCAGTAGTTGCTTTTCTGTGATGCGTCTTTTTTAAAAAAAAAAAAAACAAAGTTTTATTTCTTTGAGAGGCATTGTGACAGAAAGGATGGAGGGAGGGAGGGGGGTAGAAAAAGAGAAACAGATTTTCCACCTGTTAGTTCCCTCCCCACATGGCTTCAATGGCTACGGCTATCATTCAGGGATGGTACAGGCCCAAGCCAGGAGCCCGAACTCCATTTCAGCCTTCCAGTTGGGTAACAGGGACCCCAGTACTTAGACCATCTTCCACTGCTTTCCCAGGCATATTTGCAGGGAGCTAGATCAGATGTGGAGCAACTGGGACTTGAAACCGCCTATGTTCCGATACAGGATGCTGGTAATACAAGATGTAGCTTAATCTGCTGCAACATGGGTCCCTGTGTTGTGCCATTTTGACTTTTTAGGGCTGTGCACCTAAAACTAAGAATTTTATATTTCACCAGACATACAACTAGTATTGCTTAGGCTAGCAAGTAGTTTGTAGTAATTTCTTTAGTTTCCAGAAATTATCAAAAAAAAAATCAAAGAAGGCCTTTTAACAGATGTTCAAAGGGCATTAAACATGATCAATCAAGCCAACTTCATATTTCTTTGCAACACAGCTCTTAACAACAGCTGTGATCTTTTTATCTGTTGCGTTTGAAGGAAACTTTCATGTCTATTGCTATATCTATAGTTTTAATTATAAGTATTCCATCTGTGATATTTTAATTATTTATTTACCTCCAATTTTAGGAAAAGAGCATTGATTAGGAAATTAACCCCCCCCCTTACCATCACAGAACTTACAGGAAATATTTTAAGTGCTCTTTGGTGAGGAAAAAAGTCAACACAAAAATATCTACAAAAATTACAGGAAGGGAAATGATGAGACATAGAACAGTATTAAAAACATGCTGTTAAGCACATTTTTGCCCAATTTTTCAATCTGAGTTCTGGAAATTATTAATGCAGACAGTTTGCAGCTGTTTCTTCCCCGATACCGAGTGTCAAAATGAGAAGACCACGGCTTTCATGGCAAGTCAATAATTTTGGCTATGGACACAGGTTTACAAATTATTCTGGTTTCAAATAGTTTTCTCTATATTATTTCATCATAACAACTAATAGACACAAATGCCTCAACCACGGTTCTTAACTTCTGAGTAAAGAGACAGCAGGGGTGTTTGTGAAAACGCATATTTACAGGGTTTTTCTTAAGGGGGTCCATTTCTGATGTGTTTTAAACTATATATTGTAAACTTTTATTTATTTATTTGAGAGAGAGGGTAAGCAGAGAGCAAGCAGAGCCATTCCCTGGTTCACCTTGGGCCAAGATGCAATGAGGAGCCAGGAAGTCAGTCCACATCTCTCAGGTGGATAACAAGAAACCAATAACTTGAACTATCATCATTGCCTCACAGGGTCCACATTAGCAGGAAGCTGGAATGAGGAGCTGGAGCCAGAGCCAGGTACTGCTCCTAGGAACTCATGATACGGGATGCAGGCCTACTAACTGGCATGTTAACTATGGGCCAAATGCTCACCCTGACTTGGATTTTTAAAGATGTCTCAAGAGAGTAGGAGCAGATAACCTCAGAATTATATTTTGAATGGTTCCAGGCCGGCCGAAGAGCACCTAGCACCTGGCATAGCCAAATTTTCAGGGATATTAAACCCCCCTGACATGTATCCAGCGAGAATGCCAGAGTATGCGACTCCATGAGCCATGAACGTTGCCTGTTTTGTCCACAGCCATGTATCCAGTGCTGAGGTCAGCACTGATAAGCATTTATCCAATGAATATAGAAAAACAACGAATGGAGTATGTCAGCACTTCACTTTCTGAGGTTTGTGCCACACTAAAGGTCATAAAGGTGGGCCTGTACTAAGCTTGACAAAACTCATCAAAAGGGCTACCTTGGGACTCAGCATGAGGAGCTTCTGCATAGTTACTAGCAGTGCTTTAACTTTGGTGTTGGTCACAGCTTCTCTGACCTCCTACAGAGCTGAGACTATACCTGTAGGAGCTGCAACACCTCAGTGGCTTGTGACTAGTTAGCAACCACATCCCAAATGTATTCTCTACCAGATCACAGGATAAATGATACCCAAAGTCCCTGCAAGGCACAGTTCGTGCTTGATCATGCCGAAGTACACAGTTCTTTTGTTGCCAATGCTTGTGAGCCTGACAAATGTTTCTGTGTCAGTTGTCAGGATCTGAAGCCAATCCAGTGCTTCACTTGGATCTAAGGGTGATGGACAGGCAGACTCACATCAACAGAAAGTTCCTTTTAAGAAACCTTTTATTATTTCTTTAAGGTGCATGGGAATGTTTTATGAAACAAAGTTACAAAACACTCAGAGGGAGGCTAGCTTGTGGTACAGCAGCTAAAGCAACCACCTGCAAATCTGGCATCCCATATGGGCACCAGTTCATGTTCCAGCTGCTCCACATCTGATCCAGCTCATTGCTAAAGCCTGGGAAAAGCAGCAGAAGATGGCCCAAGTGCTTGGCCCCCTGCTACCCACATGGGAGACCTGGAAGAAACTCCTAGCTCCTGGGTTTGGCCTGTTACCGTCACCTAAGGAGTGTACCAGTGGATGTAAGACCTCTCTTTCTTTCCTTCTCTTTCTCTCTCTCTCGCTCCCTCTCACTATCTTTGTAACTCTGACTCTCAAATAAATAAATCTTAAAAAAAACCCAACATATAACTGCAGGTTTTATCTCTCTGTAGAGAATCAGACAGGATGGAAAACCCATGGCATTAACCACTGGAGCAGAGCAGATCCAATACTCCTTTAAATGTGTCTTTCATTAGTAATGATATATGTACTAATGCAGATTGTAGTTCCGATTAAGTTCTAATTCATCTTGTAAGTTAGCACACTTAGCAAGAAAGTTCACAGTACTCCTAGCATCACCACTAAATATAAATGTTAGGAGATGGCTTTGGCCCTAAATACCATATAATCACTACGATACGATATATTCAAGTGTACTCACATAGTTATTAGTTAATACTAGTTGATTGAACACTTATTTGTTATCAACAATATTCTCAACAATTTCCTTAGCATAACATTTTACTATTAACATTTCTTCATCTTAAAGTAACAAACAAAAAACTGTTGTTAAAACAAACTCCTATGGTTGTCAAAACATACCAATTATTGTTATTAATATTTTATATATTTACTTTCAATCTCTATATAGTTGTATCCAGCTGTGTGAACACAAGGTCATTTACTATAAACTAATTTTAAAGCTACTATTTCAAATAGTTCATAAACATCATTTAAATGGTCACAGAAAAACTCCAAGAATAATTTATATTTTTAAAATCACTATAATTTTACATCTCATTAAAGAGACATGGGAACTGGTATTTTTATCAATAAATGCATAGTGATCGGCCATTGGAGGGTGAACCAACGGCAAAAAGGAAGACCTTTCTCTCGGTCTCTCTCTCACTATCCACTCTGCCTGTCAAAAATAAATAAATAAATAAAATCAATGCATAGTGACAACATAGCCCAATTCTGGGAAACAAATCTGACCCTTGTCCTACCAGACTTGTTGTCCATAAGACAAGTCTTTCTTTTTTTTATTTTTATTTTTTGACAGGCAGAGGTAGACAGTGAGAGAAGGAGACAGAGAGAAAGGTCTTCCTTCCGTTGGTTCACCCCCCAAATGGCTGCTATGGCCGGAGCTGCGCCAATCCGAAGCCAGGAGCCAGGTGCTTCCTCCTGGTCTCCCATGCGGGTGCAGGGCCCAAGCACCTGGGCCATCCTCCACTGCCTTCCTGGGCCACAGCAGAGAGCTGGACTGGAACAGAACCGACGCCCCAACTGGGACTGAAACCTGGGGTGCCAGCGCAGGAGGAGAATTAGCCTAGTGAGCTGCAGCGCCGGCCAACTCTCACTCTTTAAAAAAATATTTTAAGTTAAAAATAATTTAACAGCCATAAAACTGTACATATTTATGTAGTATTATTGCTATTTCATTATATGTATACCTCGTGTGATATCTGATCAGGGTAAATATATTTATCCTTTCAAGAATTTAACATTTCTTTATAGTAAAAAACGTTTAAAAATCCTATCTTGTAGTATTTTTGTAGAGAAATATACTGTAAATTAACATTATCTACCTTCACCCCACTGTGTAATACAATCCCAGAACATCTTATTCCTATCTAGCTGTAACCTATAACCCATCAGCCAACCCTCGCCAATCCTTCCCTCACCCACTTCTTCCCTAGCCTCAAGAACCACAGTCGTGTTTTTAACTTCTATGAGATCACTTATTTTTTTAGACTCCATAAATGAATGAGATCAAGTGCAGTTAGTCTTTCTGAGCTTGACTTTTTCTACTTAACATAGTGGCCTCCAGTTCCATATATGTTGTTACAAATGACATTTCATCCTTTCATGGCTCAGTAATAGTCCCCTGTGTATATACCACATTTTCTTTATCCATTCACCAGTTGATGGACATTTAGTCTGTTTCCATTTCCTCGCTATTGTGAGTAGTGTTACAGTTAACATGTGAGTACAGATATCTCTTTGATAGATGAACTTGATTTCCCTTGAACAGACATCCAGAAGTGAGATTGCGGGATGATATGGTAGGTCTATTTTTAATTTTTGAGGAAACTCCACACCATTTTTCACAATATCTATACTAATTTACATTCCTACCAACACTGTCTAAACTTCCCTGTTTTCCAGATCTTTGCCAACTCTTGTTATCTTTTGTCTTTTTGATAGTAAATTTGATTGCAGTGAGGTGATTTTTCATTGTGCTTTTGATCTTTATTTCCCTGATTACTAGTGATGCTGAGCACTGCTTCATATATCTGTTGGCTATTTGTATGTCTTCCTATGAGAAATGTATATTTATACCCATTGCCCATTTTTAAAATGATTACTTGTTTTCATATTTACTATTGCATTGAGTCTTTATATATTCTTGATATTAACCCCTTGTCAGTTGCATAGCTTGCACATTTTTCTCCCATTCTGCAGGCTGTCTCTTCACTCTCTTGTTTCCTTTGCTGTGGAACAGCTCTTTAGTTTTAAGAGGTAACAGGCAAATTGGGATCCCATTATGTATTACTTGCTTCTTGTCCTTTGAAGCTTTGATAATCCTTTCTTTATCCTTATCTTGGAGAGATTGAATATACTGTCTTGGGGTAGACTTGATTGGATTGTCTCTGAATGGTGACCTTTGACCTTCCTGGATTTGAACAGTTATATCTTTCTCTAGGTTTGGAAAATTTTCTGTCATTACTACTTTGAATATGCTTTCTACAGTTCTGGAATTCTCAAGTCTCTGAAATCCCAATAACTTGAATATTTTCTCTGCTCATGCTGTCCTATATTGTCCATACACTGTCTTCATTCCTTTAATTCTTTTTCCTTTGTTCCCCTCCAACTTTGTAGTTTCAAATAGCTTATATTCAAACTCACTGATTCTTCTATTTGACTTGTTCTGCTACTGACACTTTCTATTATTTTAAATTTCACTTAGTGCATCGTTTGGCTGAAGGATTTTTGTTTGTGTATGTCCATGTCTCATCTTTTTGTTACATTACTTAAGCATTTCTCTATGTTCTCTTGATTTGTGTTGAGTTTTCTTAAAGTAGTTACTTTGAAATTTTCATCTGAGCATTTGGAAATTTTAATTCCTAGAAAGTTGGTTTCAGGCACCTTAATCTGCTCTTTAGGTGAGGTCATGCGTCCCTGGAAGTTCCTGATGCTTTCTGGGTTATGACACCGTCTGTATATTCAAGAGTTAGTTTGAGTAACTGGCTTCATTTTTGGCTATCCTAGAAATTTTAAGCAGTCCATTCTGCTAAGGCAGACTGGCCCGTCTGTGGCTGACATGGGTTTTCTGCCTGAAGTCGCACCTACTAGCTGCTTGATTCTGGGTAGGGTATAAGAATGCTCAACCAAGACGCAGAATTCCATTCCGCACTAAAGCAGGTCTAGAGGCTTTGTTTCCAGGCTCTGGCCTGGGGATAGAGACCATGAGAATCTGCACAAGGCTGGGTTTTATCAGCCTGGCACTTAGTTCCAAAGCAGTTCTGTGACTTGTTGTCTGCCCAAGGTTGTAGAAGGGGTGAAGAGGAAGTTTCTCAGCTACTCAGGCAGGTCCTAGGCAGATCACACAGTCATCTGGCCTGTGTAATCTTGGCGGTGAACACCAGGCCCGTGGCCTGTGACAGGCTGGTGGTGCCATATGCCAAAACAAGTCTGTCTCACCAGGGCATAGGTTTCTGCCTGATGTTGGGACAAAGACTGTGTCCATAGGCACTGTCCTGCGGATGGAAACCATCAGAATCCTCCCAGTGTTGTGCATTAACAGCCCAGTACTGATTTCTGAGACAAAGTCCTTGGCCCCTTGCTGTCCAACCAAGGTTGGAGAAGAGCAATAAACGCAGGCCCCTTGTTCCCATAATGACCCCAGGCTGCTCACATCTAGGCCCCCCAAATCTTAGGGGTACCTTTCAGGCCTACCCTGACACTGACAATGACAGACATCAAAATGAGTCTGACCCATTAGAGCACAGGTGGGAGTTTGACGCTGGTTAAGACTATGGACTCAATTTATAAGTACCTGCCGGGTGTAGAGACCTTTGGGCTTCATTAGGTGCCACATCTTGGCACAGCAGGCCCAGCTTTGAGCTCCAGGGTATGGTCCTAGTCTGTGCATGACTAGAGTTTCTGTGGTTGGGGAAGAGGTGGCAGAGGGAATTTGGTGGCTGAAGCTCTAACCATTCTCTCTATAGGTAAGGGCCTGGGGGCAGGGGCCTAGGGGCAGGGCATTGGCATTCACTATGAGAAGCAAAGTTAAACAAGGACTTCATCATCTCACTGACATGTTGTATCTAAAAACGTTGATCTCACAGAAGCTGAGAGTGGAATGGTGTTTTCCAGAGGCTGGGAAGAATAGCAAGAAAGGCTGAATGACAGCTACTTAGCTGTAGTTAGGAGAAAGCAGTCTTGGAGTTCTACTGCACAGCAGGATGATTACAGATAAGGATAATCTACTGCATATTTCTGTACTAAAAAAAAAAAAAACAAACTAGAGGAAAGGATCTTGAATATTTTCACCATAAAGAAATGATGTGTTTAATGAAATAGGTAGGTTTACTCTGACTTGAACCTTACACAAAGTAGCCATGGTACCCTATAAATATGTACAATTTCATGTCTCAAAAATAAAGTATCCAGAAATACATCAAAATTTTTTGTGAAAGAAAAACATTCTCATTATATAGAGATTTACAATTGCACCTTCAAAAATCAGCAAAAATATCTGATTTCTGACATTACAGAAATCATTTATAAGTAAATTAATACACCATAATACAAACAGAAAGAAATGGCCCAAATATCTATTTAACAGTAGAGTGAATGGATATGTCATGAGAATGAACAAACCACAATTCCATGCCATCACACAGGTGACTTGGACAAACACAATATTGAGGGCAAAAAGACAGCTGTGAAGAAACATATATGACATGAAGTAATAAATTTAAAGTGCAAACAGCATCGATTAATTTGACCTGTCTTAGAATTCTGGTATCTGGGTAGGCGGGTGGGAGTTTAAAATCCATTTGTATCACATACTGTTTATACAGTATCATTGGAATTGAAAACAACAACAGCTTCAAAATTCCATCATGACACCTGACCTGACAGACAAATTTAGTGGCAATTAAGAAGTAGATACAATTTCGAAGTGACAGCTATCGTTAACAAAATCACTGGTTAAAATTTTGTTTTAAAGTCACACTGTTAAGCAATCTAATGGCATGGAAGACTTAACGTGTTAGTTTTTGCTTACAGTTTCTCTGGTTATAGCTAATCATTCGTTGCCGTATTTCAAATGCAGAATTTCAGATCCAACTGCTGGGTCTTGATATTGTTGTAAAAGCTCTGGGGCAGATTAGCACGGAGGACAAGCTCATGAACTTAAAGTAGATTCTATTCTAAAGTGAAAAAAAGGTTTGTTTGTTTGATCTGCTCAAAGTGGTGCTGCTGCCTATTATAACTGATAGCTTTCTGCCTCACCAGCTACCTAGACCGCAGTTTCAGGAGGTAAGGTTATCACCTACAGTCTAACCTGGAGCTCACGCTGAGAATGCAGGTCCTTCTAAGCAATGACACAGCCTGCACAGCTCCCTTTGAGCTCTGGAGCTTCCTTACAATGGGGGAAAATCATCCCCTGCTATTATCTCTACTTCTCTCCTCAAGGTTGTTTCTAGCATGAAACTCTGTGGACCAATTTCTTGCCTCGCCAAATCAAGGTTCTGGATTTTTTTTTTTAAATAGTGTCATCATTTTCCCACTTTAATCAAAGGGAACTGATTTCAATCTATTAGAATTGTATCTGACCTTAGGCTAAAATATTCTTATCTCATAATTCATCATCATTTTAGCAATCTCTTGCTGATTGCTAAATCAGATTAAGGGTTTATTCTCCATGCGGCCTCTATTATCTCTATATTATCACTGCCAACGGTTGTGAGATAGAGCCAAATTGGATACAATGATCCATTTTATATATATATATATATATATACACACATATATGTATATATATATTTCTTATGAAGAAAGGTTATATTTCTTTGAAGAAGAAACAAAATACATTGTCTTTGAAGAAATAATCATTACATATATTTTACATATTTTTAACAAGTTATTATTTATGACTACCAATTCACAGCATGTATTCATTCATTTGTTTATTTAATTAAAAGCCAGACGGAAAAACAAGGGTGACAGACAGAAAGAGAAAGAAATCTTCCAACTGCTGGTTCACTTCCCAAATGGCTGCAGCAGCCAGGACAGATGCAGGCCAAAGCCAGGAGCCCAGAACTCCATCCAGGTCTCCCATGTGCGTGGCAGAGGCCCAACTACATGGGCCATCTTCCACTGTTTTGCCACACACATCAGCAAGGAGCTGGATCAGAAGAAAAGGCAGGACTTGAATGGGAGCTCCAATATGGGATGCTGGCACTACAAGTGACAGGTTAACCTGCTGTGCCACAATGCTGGCCCCGCTTTATATTTTTAAATGGGTTAGTCTAGCTTTTAGGATTTGAAAGTATGCTTAACAAACCCTTACCTTGGGAAGCAATTCCCCTGTACAACAAAATCTTCTAAACCTGCTCATCATTCTCACATGTACCCTCCACAAGCCAAATTCAGTGTAGACTTTCATATAAAACATTTGCTGAAAGACCTTAAATTGCTTTGAATGTTGTGAAACATTCATTCATTCAACAAACACAAATGAAACACCAATATGCCCCAGGCACGACACTGGAGTAGGGATACAGACGCAAATGTAATGATGTAGTACCTGCCCTCCAAATTTCCACTAGGCTATTTTCTTTTTCTTTTCATACAGTTGATTTCAGAATCTCCTGAGGGTTATCAATATTGTAATTATAAAATCCATTAACTTTGTTTGCTGCTGTAGTTTGGATTTTAACTGTTTAGGTGGATGAAACTGATCACTACATGCTGTAAAATCCTCAGGACCACTTCATTGTCTTTATCTCTGGAAAAGAGATAACTGAACATAATCAACCCTGTATAACTTTTGAACCCTTTTCCATTTAAAAATGGCTATAAGGGGGCTGGCGTCATGGCTCACTTGGCTAATCCTCCGCCTGTGGCGTCGGCACCCCAGGTTCTAGTCCTGGTTGGGGTGCCAGATTTTGTCCTGGTTGCTCCTCTTCCAGTCTAGCTCTCTGCTGTGGCCCAGGAAGGTAGTGGAGGATGACCCAAGTGCTTGGGCCCTGCACCCACATGGGAGACCAGGAGGAAGCACCTGGCTCCTAGCTCCTGGCTTTGGATCGGCGCAGCTCTGGCTGTAGCGGCCATTTGGGGGGTGAACCAAGGGAAGGAAGACCTTTCTCTCTCTCTCTCTCTCACTGTCTAACTCTGCCTGTCAAAAAAAAGAATGGCTATAGGACCATTATATTCTTAAAAATGTATGTATGAACTACATTGCATTCGTTCTCTTTGTATCATATTAACATGATAATTGATGAGCATTGTTATACTAACCAGTATGCATTTGCTGTGACCCCAAGAATCTATTGTACTCATAAATTCTTTTTTTTTTTTTAAGGAAGGAATATACAATGTCTATAGGGATAGTCCAGCCAAACTGACTTCCCATGGAAATAATTAATAACTGCTTGAAAAAAATTTTGGAATTGTATAGCTGCAAAAGAGGTTTTGTTCTAGATTTTCTTTCTCTAAATGTCCACCCCTTTAAGTCCTACTTTAATTTTTTAAAGAATGGTCAAGAGAGAAAGAACCTGAGGAGGCATAGAAAACTTAGCACAGGAAGGTTCTTCACTATAAATGCCATTCTAGAAATATTACATGGGTATCTGTGATATGAGATCTGATTCTAAACATTACACATGATCAATGGATGAAAGGTGTCAAAATGTCCATAAAATGCACTTTAAAAATAAAATTATGCATGGACTTCAAAATTTTCACACACAAAAAAACTTATCTCTGAATTTTCTATAAACTTTGTAAAAGACCTTTATATATTCCTATTTGTACGTTTCAAATAATCTTTATATCCTAGGATTTTTAGGGGAAAATGCCTTTATGATAATATGTCTTTTTTTTTTTTTTTTTTTTTTTTACAGGAAGTGTGGATAGTGAGAGAGAGAGAGAGAGAGAAAGGTCTTCCTTTGCCGTTGGTTCACCCTCCAATGGCCGCTGCGGCCAGCGCATCTCGCTGATCCGAAGCCAGGAGCCAGGTGCTTCTCCTGGTCTCCCATGCGGGTGCAGGGCCCAAGGACTTGGGCCATCCTCCACTGCCTTCCCGGGCCATAGCAGAGAGCTGGCCTGGAAGAGGGGCAACCGGGATAGAATCCAGCGCCCCAACCGGGACTAGAACCTGGTGTGCCGGTGCCGCAAGGCGGAGGATTAGCCTGTTAAGCCACAGCGCCGGCCTGATAATATGTCTTTCAGTCACTGCACTCCTGCTTCCTCACTCATCCCTCTCACCACTTTCTCCACCCCACAGCTCCCACCTCTCACAGCCTCTGCCTCCTTTCAGTTCTGAAGCCAATCCTACTTTTGGGCAGAAAGGATATGAGGGACTTCCAGCTAATAATTTAGCGTAAGTCAGCCTTGTTGCCTGTCCTTACTGGCTTCCAGTCTCTTCTAGGCTACTGCTCACCTTCTGCCATGTGCCTGGTTCTGGTTTCAGATTTGCAATCTACCTGGTTGCCTCTGAATTCTGTGTCTCTGAGCTATGCTACTGCCAGTGTCTTTGCGATCCCAAGAACATACTGGGTTTGCTCCATCCTTCTTTGGGTTGAAGCTTTCCTACCTGTGCGAGATCTCCCTTGCTGAGCCCTGTGCCTACTTTTGGCCAAAACAGCCCCAGAGCCCTGAAAAGATGCTCTTGGGAGCTGGCTGGATATTACCCCAGCATCTGGTGCAGGCCCAGCCCGTGCACAGCCTCTTGGCCCAGCTGTGCCTCTTGTGCTCAACTCTTCTGCCAAAGGGGCTTCAACTTAGAAAACAACATCTGCAGCAGTGACCGCTAAGCAGGGGTGACAAGTCTGCTAGGTCTGGCCTCCAGATGTATTTCTGTATTTTGATTGGCTGGCACGTTGTTGACACGGTTTATTTTCCCCTCCCGCCTCCCTTCCTCCAATTGGTTACCAAGTTGAAAAATCAGAAAATTTCACATTAGAAAGCCAAAAAAAACTGAAAAGGCTTTCCAGGCTGGCCGGAAGGTGGAAGCTGTAACAACCTTGGGCTCATGTTGCCACATGCAACATTCCTGGCTTCAGATTCTGCACCAGTCCTCTGTGCAGAGGTTACAGTTGCTACCAGAAGCTACTGTCTCGCCAACTGTGGCCAAATAATAGTGACTGATCATCATGCTCCTACTGCTGTTTTTTTTCATATGGAACACTTAAACAGATAAGACTTAAATCATTTCTTTTTTTATTTGACAGCGTGAGACAGTGAGAGACAGACAGAGAGAAAGGTCTTCCTTCTGTTGGTTCACCCCCCAAATGGCCACTATGGTTGGCGCACTGAACTGATCTGAAGCCAGGAGCCAGGTGCTTCCTCCTGGTCTCCCATGCGGGTGCAGAAGCCCAAGCACTTGGGCCATCCTCCACTGCCTTCCTGGGCCACAGCAGAGAGCTGGAGTGGAAGAGGAGCAACCGGGACTGGAACCCGGCGCCAAGACTTAAATCTTATATGCAAGATTTAATATAACATTTTATCTCTCTACTAAAAGTGGGAAAAATGATTGATCTAGGTATGTTAAGAGAAAGAGAAAGCATTTCTTAAATGTTTATTTATTTATGTAATTATTTCCATTTATTTGAAAGGCAAAGAGAGAGATAGGCAGATAGAGACACAGAAAGAAAGATATTCCATTCACCAGTTCACTACATAAGTTCCTTCAACAACTAGGCCTATGCCAGGTCAAAAGGTAGGAGGATGGAACTCCATCTGGGTCCCCCACGTGGGCTCCATTGGTCCAAGTAATTGAGCCATTATCCATGTCTCCCAAGATGTATTATCAGAAGGCTGGATCAAAAGCTAAGTAGCTAAGACAGAACCAACACTTTGATATGGGATGTTTATGTCCGAAGTGGTGACTTAACCTACTGTGCTACAATACCCGCCCAAAGAGAAAGTTTATTTCTTAATGTAAAGGAAGGCTATTCATGGATGTATACTGTACATCATTTCTGATATACCCCCAAATTCACAAATTCATGTTACACGACTGATGCCTGTTAGCATTTATGTTTTTAACCCAAATATAGAATGCTTTTGGGGAAAGGATCTGGGTGGCAAAGGATTTAAAACAAATAAAAAATATATTGAATTGGGATTTTCAGTTGGAAAAGAGAGCACTTAACAGGGTCATAATAATCTTAATGTATCTAATAAGCTATTAGAGAAGGAATGAACTTCTCTACGTGGTTCCACAGGACTGATGAAAGATATTGTGGATGTATTAAATGGCATGGAAAACCACAGAACACAATTTCTGCATCCCTGGAGATGTAGAAGCAAAACTTGCAAGAATTGTAGACAGTGATTTTCTTGTCAATTCTACATGTCTACAGTTTTTCAACAGAAGGAGACATAATATATTGAGAAGAACCATTTTTTTCCAGTTCTCCCTGGAGAGTAGAGAACACACAAGGGGTATACAAACAAAATGAAGGGAAGCAACCGTTTAGAGCACTGGATGTTATTTGGGGTAATGGGAGGCAAGAAAACCCTAACAATGTTGAAGGCACACTAGGCTTTTTAATTCTTACTAAGTTTTGGGTGCTGGGGATCAGAAAAGGTGAGAAATAAATAGATTCCAGTTATTGGTGATGATCTGAGTCTTGAGTTCGGTGGTGCGTGTAAGAATGTTTAGTTTCTAATTATGTTTTACATAAAATAGCATATAAAGAGAAAACATTTGAAACAAGCTTATTACCATGTAGAAGAAAAGTACTAATATTTTTCTGGCTCAAAATAATATTAGTCTGAAATATTCTGTTGCAAATCATGAGATTCTGACTCATAAATAAAGGTAATTAAAACATCTACCTGGACTATGAAATTTACTTACAGAAACATTTGAAATTAGATACTGAAGTACTATATGCTACCGAATCAAGAACAAATGAGATACATGAATGTCAAGTATGTGTTTTGGTCTTTTGAACACTGCCTATATAATTACAAAAAGGAATAAAGCAAAAATTATGGATCATATATACATATATATATATATACATATATATATATACACACACACACACACACACACACACACATATATATATATATACAGAATCACCACTGGAATGTGGAATCTGGCATTCTATCATACTTTCAATATTTCTCAAGCACACATCTAGTCCATCTCAGGCACAAATTAGGTGGAAATATGGCGGTAAAATAGGCAAGAATCTATTTCATGGAGCTTCAAGATGGAATCAGGAGAGGCAGTAGGACACTAAATAAGTGATCAATTAAATGAATCCACTGGGATATGTATGAAGGAGATAGCAAAATGTGGGAGAGTGACAGAGATGACAGGGATGTGAGGGAAGAGGTGTATAACCCAGGTGGTCAGAGATGTCCCTTCTGAGAAAAGCGACCAACAAACAATCCCAGTGCAACAGCCCTAAATGGGAACAAGGCTGGAGTATGAGAAAAACACAGAAAGATTTTTAAGACCAAAGGCTTGAGAGTAGAGAATTTCTCAGGACACCAAGTGGCTTTCTTCGTCCATCACAGGGAACAGTTTCCCAGAATTCTCTTCATCTACTACTTTCACGCTCCATCAAATACACGTGTCCTGCACAGTCTGACATGTCATAGAAACAACTGCCTTCAAATGCACACACCAACAATTCTCAGATCTTTTTTGTATTTTCTGCCAGATAGCACTGTTGACAATTTTTCATATCAGGCACCAACTGGACTTCTCTATGTGATGTTTCCATAGGTTCCTAACTCAGTGGAACCAAAGCCTAGCACATTGTGTTTCCCATTAATGAAGCTGCAGTGTTCAGAATCTGTGAGTTATCCTCAGCTCTGCCATTCCTCTCATCCCTATAATTCAGGATCATTATTGATTTTAATGCCCACCACCAGTCTTATTTATGTCTTCCATTTCTTTTGTACAATCATGTGGTCATCTTGATCTCACCGATATCATTTCCTTCTTCCTTCTTCAGGTAATGCTCCACGCCCCAATCGCTCTTCCACATGATTCCCACAGGAAACTGTAAAAAGCCACCTCTGACTCACAACTTGCATCTGCTTTCCTCTTCTAGTGTGCATGAGGCACGTGAGGCCTCTGGGACGTGTCCTCTGACTCCTCTTCGTGCCATTCACGAGCAGGGTTCCAGCAGGATTGATCCTGGAGGCTTCCTATTAGAAGGGATGACTCTCCTCTGGTCCTCACCGAACAGCATAACCTTCAATTGCAGCATGGAGAGACTGCACTGCATTAATTTGCCCATTGTCTTCATACGTATCATGTATCCAAAGTATTTAGGGCCGAGGCTACTTGCTGGTCGGCAGGTCCTGAATACCTTCTTGATGAATGACTCCAGATTTAATGGAGTCTTGTTTGTTTAATTTCCAGGTAAATCTCAAAGTATTCTTTTGCTTTCCATCACTCCTGCCAGCACTCAGGTCTAAGTCTCATAAGCTTTTGCATGGATTATTTTAGTAGTTTCTAAGATAGTTCACTCTCATCTTCATTGAACTGCCATAGAGCTGCCAGGGTTAAAATCCATTCATATCTTTCCCTGCCTCAAGATGTCAGTTGTTCAAAGTTCCTCGGGGTCAGGCTTTCTGAGCCTCCCTTGGATTTCTTTTCTGCCATCACATGGGAAGTACACGCCAGCTACTTGCCAGACAACTTAGAATTTCCAAATATAAGGGATCTTCAAAAGGCTCATGGAAAATATCTACTTTTTAAAAAAATCTATGCATGTCTTTAAATTTTTTTTTCTGCATTAAAACATTATTTGACAGAAAGAAAGAGAGTTCCCATTTGTTAGTTCACTTCCCAGATACCTGCAATGGCTATGGTGTGCCAGGGCCAGCCAGCAGTGGAGAACATTATCTACTTCACACAATGGGTAGCAGGAACCCAAGTACTTGAGCCATCATCACTGCTTCTCAGGTCTGCATTGGTAGCAAGCTTGAATCAGGAGTTGCAACTGGCAATTAACCAAAAGAGCTCTTATATGGGGTGTGGGTATCTTAACTGCTACAATGAACACCTGCTCCAAACTTATCTGCTAATTCACTGCAGTTCCTTAGTACATTAGCTTGCTTCTCACCTGGGTTTGACTTATTCGTTTGGCCTGGACCCTTCCCCACTTTTCTACCTCCTGCACAACCATCACCTGACCCCTTCTTCTATCTGGCCTAATCAAGCATCACTTCCCTAGAGAACTCTCCTTGACCTGATCCCTACTTGGCCACGGTAGATAACCCCTTCTGGATTCCCTTAGTATCCAGTGTACATCTTGATTATCCAACACAGGGTCCCATTGTATTTCATCCTTTTCTTGTCTTCTTGAATAGATTTAATGAAGGCAAGGATCTGCGACTGTTCTTAATGGATCCTAAGCACCTAGCATGAAGTCTCAACAGAGGACCTTCAGTAAGTATTCAGAAGGACAAAGGAAAAACAAACGTTCTTAGTGTTGGTCTATTGGTTATATCTAAATTACCGCATAAGCAAAATAACTATGGATTTTTCTAATTTCTGAGTCGAAAGATTAATGATTGCAAAACATTCTTTGTATCTTTCACCTTTATTAGGAAATATATAACCAAGACATGGTCTCTCTTGAGAAACGCCAGCTCACTTCCAGAGAAATGAGTAATGAGTTCAACACTACTTGCAAAGCCTGAGAGCTTTCTGAACAGTATTTCAGTGACAGTTTGACGTGTGATATGGAGAGGTGGATAAAAATGATAACAAACAAGAAATAAAATTGAATTTGAAAGTGTGAAGTCATGAAAGAACATGACTGGAGTGGCCCAAAGTTAAATTACACAAATGAAAATATATGAACAAAGAATTAAACTTTATTTCAGAGGGCTAAAAGACTTCCTGGTCTGATTTTACAGACACAAACCTCAATACCGATTCAGCAATTCACTTTTGCAGTCCTAAGAAGGATGATGTAAATCTGTATTTGGTAGTGTACAGTAAGTTTAAAGAGAATTGATAGAGTGAAAGAAAATAAATTATAGAATAGTATATTTGTAGCCCCTCTCCCCCAAAAAAGAGAGAAAGACCAGGAATGAAATTTATGGGTATAAATTTTCAGCTAAATTTGGCAGACTGTGAGAAAGAACAAAATGTGAAAGAAAACAATAAAATCAGAGGTGATTGTGAAATCTGATTAGTCACTTTATTTTAAGGAAATTCTATGGTGCAGTTACCCCAGTCATTCTAGTATCATGTGTGCTGACAAATAATACAAACCAAAAACAGGACTCCATTTTTAAAAATTAAAATGTCCAATCACAAGATCTTAACTAAATCAGTGTAATTGTAATGAAGTAAGAAGACTGGTTTTTAGGGACAGGATTTTTAAATAGAGCTACATTTCTTCTCTCCTCAAGTCCCTGTTCAAGTGACTAAATGTAGTCTTTAACATATGTAAGCTGGATATTGCATAATCTCATGATAATAGACTACAACTGGTGAATATCAACAGGATTCAGAACAGTGCTACATGTTCTTGTGTAATACCTGCCATTGTCAAAAGAATGATCCTAAACTTCTTTGTGCCAGACATAAATATAGGACTTGTATACTACATGTATACTACATTTTTATTTCTAGGAGTCCCCTTTTGAAGTTGTAAAATTTATGACTTTCCAACCACAAACAAAAAATAAATTAGCTAAATATTACAATAAATTACCAAAAAAAAACTACTGTAGTAATATCTTGGAGATTACAAACATAGATGTATAAAATCAAATAAAGTAGATTTGACTCCATCTGTCAAGTACAAGGTCTGTGACCCTAAGAAAGCAATATCACTTCTGTAACGACATGGTTTCCTTGAATAACCAGGCAAACATCAAATATCACCAGGCTTCTTAATGGATGAGTGGAAGAAGGTAATACACTTAGTAGAGAAAATGACACAGGTTACTCAAAGGTTATTAATATAGTAACACTAACATATAATAGTGGTCATTGATCAGAAATATAGTTACTATAAAATAACTGGAAGTCAAGAATTAGAATCAAGCAACTAGGGGATTGTAATTAACGCAAACACAGGGAGTATGTGTATGGGAGCAAACCCAACTCAGCATTCTCTTGGGCTACTCTCCCTCCCAGCTCGACAACCCAAGCTAAGAACCTTGCTCACTATCTTCTTACCCATAAACTTATCTCTGTGCTTAACCTCTTCTGAAAACCTATCTTTGGGGATATGGGAAAATCATAATATTCCATTAATTTCAAGATCCTGACAGCTAAAGTATAAATTATGTGTTCCAGATGATCTCCTAGGCTACCCAGCAGTCATGCCTGTACATGAACAACAAGGGGTCAATTCCAAGTCTGTCTAGGAGAAGGAAAACACAGATTACAAGTAATTTGCACAATTATCTCACAGATGACTGAAAGTTTAATGGAGGCAAAATTATTAAAATTTTCTGACCCTTGTCATAGTGTTGAGACTGTGAGTTCTTATGTCTACTTCTGGTAAATTTGTAAATGGCTATAAAACCTTTTACAAAAAATCCCAGAACACATCTCTCCTGCATGTTACATATTATACAAAGAGCCAACAATAGGCAGTAATGTACCTTTCCTTACACTTTGACAGTACAGTGTAGTATCATAAATATTTTCTAAGTGAATTATACCTAGTAAAGAAGCTTACAAAATATTAACTGTGGCTTTTATGGTACCTTTGGGGAAAGACTATGGAAGTCTGATTCTGTGACAAGTATTGGGCTGTTTTAGGGTTTCTCAGCAATGGTACTACTGACATTTGGAGCAGGGAAATTGCTGTGTGCTAGAGGGAAGGGCATCCCATTCATAGTAGGACATTTGCCTGTATGATGGCTTCTAGTGACTAGATGTCCCCTAGCTGTGACAATCATGTTTCCAGACATTGCCAGATGTCTCCTGTGGTGGCAAGAAAACTGCCCCTGGCTGAGAACCACTGGGATAGCTGTATGACAAAGGCATTTCTTGTTAACCTAAGCATATTTAGTTTCCAAAATTTTATCTCTCTCTGATGGAAAATAAAAGATACAAACATGTATATCAACTGAGTTTTTAACCACTGTGGCTTAATATAACAAGAATAATGTGCTGCAAATAATGGGGTATTCTATAGTAATTTATCACACCATATATTATAATCATGTGTTCATGCTATTGTTGTTATTAGCTCTTCTTGTTCTAGACTGTGTGCTCTCTAAGGTTCAGGATATGTTTAATGTGTGCACTGTGGGATCTCCAGTTTCCAGCATAGAATTAGCCTTGTGATAAATGACTTAATCTTTATTGAATTTATAGGTGCAGCTAGAATAACCACGCTTTTTCAGAGATTGTCTCTGAGCTTAAGGAAAGCTTAGAGTTGGAAATGAAAATATGTAGAAAATGCAAACATTTCTTAATAGAAATATGAAGAAAATAAATACTTATCAAATGCCTGTCTAGGGAGATTCTGGGCTTACAACACTAAGTGTGTCCACACCCCTGTCAAGCTTCCATTCTGGTAGGTTTGTCTGAAGGGAAGGGAATAAATTGGTTAATACATTCAAACTGAGATGAGTGATAAGAAGGAAATTAACTAGATGATGAGTTAAGAATATTCATATAGGCTGGCACCGTGGCTCACTTGGCTAATCCTCCACCTGCGGCGCCGGCACCCCAGGTTCTAGTCCCGGTTGGGGCGCCAGATACTAGTCCCGGTTACTCCTCTTCCAGTCCAGCTCTCTGTTGTGACCTGGGAGGGCAGCAGAGGATGGCCCAAGTTCTTGGGTCCCCGCACCCACATGGGAGATTGGGAAGAAGCACCTGGCTCCTGGCTTCAGATCAGTGCAGCGCCGGCCATGGTGGCCATTTGGGAAGTGAACCAATGGAAGGAAGACATTTCTCTCTGTCTCTCTCTCACTGTCTATAACTCTCTCTCTGTCTCTCTCTCTGTCTGACTCTGCCTGGCAATAATAAAAAAATAAAAAAGAATATTCACATAGTACTACTTGCTTTAAGTAGGGTATACAGGAAGGATTTTCATTGGTGGCACAGTCGGGAGTACAAAGCACAGCTTAGGTAAGACTTTAGGATGAGGATGACCAAAAGATGAGACCAGAGTGGTAAGATTTGTCAGTGTGCTCCATGTCGAGAGACAAGCATTTGTAAAGCACACAAGTAGAAGAAAGCCAGATTCTGGGGACAGGGCAGTGAAACAAGCAACTAACACCTCTGCCATAACAGAGCCTGCATTCTCATGGATATAATGAGGCTGAATGGGTAGGCAAAGGCCAACCCTGTAGGACATCTCAGCAGCAACCTGCACTGGTTCACAGCACAGGCTCTGCAGGCAACTGTCTAGGTTTTAATTCTAGACTCAGCAATTATTACCTGGTTGACTTTGCATGGGCTTTCTGTCTTCTCTGTGTCTCAGCTCCATGGACTTGCAAGGAGGACATCAATCATACCCACTTCTGAGTGGACTCATGGTGATTAAATTAAACGACAAATTGAAATACTGGTTATTAACTTTGGGCTTGCTAAATATATTAGATGTTAAGACCAAAGTTAATCCATTTCAGGGTCTTAAGTAGGCAAAATGGAATGATTTATAATTTTAGAAGAGCTCTTTCATTGCTCTATAGAAAGCTGAGTGGAAACAGCAGAAGCAGGTTCAAGGCTTCTGCAAAATGACCAAGGCATGCGTGGCAAGGAGACGTGGAGAATTTCATCAGCCAGGATCTGTTAGGGGCACTAAGCACAGAAAAATGAGAGCACTCCTAGAACTTCCTGACTTGATCCAATCAGTGATTTCCTAAGGTGGAGAGGATTGTGAGGAAACAGATGTGGGGGACATACTATAGACTGTAATCTTAATTGTGTTGGTTTGGTAGTGCCTGAGGATATCTGTGTAGATGGTAGGTGGGCAGTAGGCTCTATAGCCAACGGGAATAAATGATATTCCAGAAGTCTGGGTGGAGACAGCAAGGAAGAGAGCTGCAGAACAAGCTCTCAGAGACACCCATGGTGAGCAGTCAGGTGGTTCACACACAGGCAGAATCGTGAACACAGAAACTGTGAGATTGGCTTGGAAGAAACAAGACACACAACCTTTCGTAGAAACCATTTCTGGTGGAAAGGGGTCAGAGAAGTACTTTTTGAAATAAACACACCTGTGTGGAGGCTCCTGGACGTGGGGAAGTAAAGGAACCAGGAACATGCAATTCAAGACAACATCAAGGAGAGGACTATGATCATACTGGAGCCTGTGTGGTGGTGCGATGGATTAAACTGGCTCCTGTGATGCTGGCATCCAACAATGGATGCTGGTTTGAGTCCTGCATGCTCCATTTCACATCCAGCTCCCAGCTAATGTGCTCAGGGAGGCACTGGATAATGATGGCTTAGGTCTCTGACCTCCATGGAGGAAACCCAGATGGAGTTTTTGGCTCCTGGCTTTGACCTTCCTGGCTCATGCTGTTGTAGTCATTTGACGGGTGAACCAGGGGATGGAAGACAGATCTCTATCTCCAGAACTTACTCATCTTGCACAGCTAAATCTTTGTACCATCTGATCATTAACCCCAACTCCCCAACACTAAGTCCTCAAAAAACTGCCATTCTTCTCCCTGCCTGTGAGTCTGAGGATTGGTATTCTACAGAGGACTTAGATTATACAGTATTTGTCTTTCTTTGCCTTGCTTGTTTTACTTAGCATAATGTCCTCCGGGTTTATCCACATTGTCTCAAATAGCAGGAATTCTTTTTCAAATAAAATTCTTGTATTTATCTATCACAATATATCACAATTCCTTTAACCATTTAATTGTGAATGGGTATTTTAGCTGTATCCATATCTTGGCTATTAAAAATTTCTTTTTATCTTGTTCATCTCTGGAGAGCAGAATTTTTTTTAAGGAGATATATCTTTTTTTTTTCCTCTCTGTGGGAGTTTGCTATTTTCATTCTTCAGATGTGTACTTTGTTACAAGTACAAAGATTTCCTTGGAATAAGCTAAAACATACTTTTGTATTCAAATCTCCACAAATAAAAACTTGGATATGTTTCTTTCAGCAATTTAAAGTTACCAATTGTCTGTTAGGTGATAATAATTCAGGTACATACTTCCTTACTTGGTGATAAGGTGCTGAAATTGTACCTCACAGCAATATTTTAGAACATATATTTATGGAAGTGAGAACACTAATAGTACATAATCATAATAATGCATCCCACGCTCTGAAATAATCTTCTTTAGAATAGAACAAAACCACCATGGAAAAACAAACACAGGAAACAGGTTAACTCTTAAGCAGTTGGTGCTATGTTAACAGTTTCAACAATAGCAATTTCTTATTTACCTACATTTGAGTACATATTAATTTAGATGATGTATCTTTCTCAATTTATGACTTAGCAATGGTCTAAGAAACAAGCAAATAAAACAGTGATTTTATTCATATATGTCTAAACTAAAGACTGCTATAAGATAATAACTGAGGACAAGATGTAATTATGTTCTGGAGAACTGGATTTGGTAGAAAAAACAGAGATGTAGGATGCAATGTAGGATGCAACTCAGAATCTACAGCTTACTGATGAGGTATCTTTCTTAAACCTCTCTGCTTGAAATTTCCTCCACGTTTTACATGAGGAAATGATCCTAAGCATTTGGAATTGTTTTACCAAGTGGAGATAATGAAGGGAAGAAGCTGCCACAGGTTAGCCTGGAATAGCTGTTTAATTTACAAGTATTTATATTATTGACATAACTACCACAGGCTAATACGTAGAGGGGGAAGGGTAAGGTTATTTTGACTGGCTCAACAGAAAACCATAGCATGAGTTACAGACTTGTATCATAGCTTCTTTGACTACTGGAGTGTGCTGATGACAAATACTTGGGAAACAAAGCTGCTGCTAGATTCAGATTAGATTCCCTAATAGTGTCTGCATAGGCATCAAAGAAAGGTAGCTACAGCCTTTTCTGGAACATGCCAACATCTTTTTGAAAGAGGCTGCCCTTGGGGCAAAGCCAAAATTCATTAGCAGAGCAACCAAGGGCAAGAGCAACAGAACCACCGCAAGTCCTTCCCTGCATCTGCTTCCGTCAGACAGGGCTGGCTCACTGGCAGGGAAGCACTCTAGGGAAAAAGAAGTGACACGTGATCCCATAGTCTGGGTCTATATTTTCCATCCCTGGATAATTACGAAAGTGCCCCTTTTATTGTCAGTGTCCTCGTTTGTGTGATATATCGTATAGTGAAGGTACCACAAAATTATACTACAAAAAAAGGCATGAAGTGAAATGACAAGGATCTGACTATACAAATTTTGGCCTACTGGAAAATCTGGCCTACCAGAGAAAAATACAAAATCACAAAAACCTGAGATCAACGTGCACTCCTTAGTTGACAGTGGGACCTCTCTCCATCCCCCTTTCCTCCTTCTTATTTTCTCCCATAACAAAATTACAAGCAGAAAAAAAAAATGGATAGATGGACATCATTCTTAACAGGCAGTTCTGCCTAATATCACGATATAATTGTGCTATTATTGATTCAAAGTTGGTACCCTAATAATGATAAACACAAGTCTAATATGTTGCACGAAGATCTGGAAGCAGAGCACAGCAAGATTTGCTAATGCTACAGCTCAAACCCAGCCTATCTAACCAATAATTGCTGGTCTTTCTTCCTCAGGTGAGGTTAATGAGCCCAGCAGAGGCCATGCAGCAGGAAATCAATACACACTTATTTATCAAGTACTTACAATGTGTTAGAGACTCTGTATTGATAAGCAAACTATACCAGAGGCAGATATGAAATCAGTTCTCGTACAACTAAAAAATGTAACAAATTAAAATAGCATTAATCAAAAGACAAGGATAAAACATACACAGTATGGCAAAATCTAAATCTGTGGCATATTACAATGCCTAATTTATGATATGTCAAAAAAATATGTCAGGGAGGCACTCTGAGAGCTGGGAAGCCATCTGCAGTTTAAAAGTTGTAATTAATTGTGCCCATTTTATTAGCTATACAGAGGGAGTGATGACATTCCTGGAATTGGTTTGCACAATCTTGAGTTGGATTTATGAAACATAAACTGCAGTCTTGCAAGACAGGAGATATTACACAGTAGTACACTCTTCCAAGAGCAACTCTCTGGGATCACTTATCTCTCTTGCTTTTGGTTTTGCCACTATCAGTTCAGCAGAGCTAAAGGGAAGCAATCCTATGTCCATGCGCCCATCCCTGTTGTGTCTAACTTTGGCATCCAATTGGGATTAAAGAACAAATTTCCAATTCATTATTCTTATCTTCATTTAGATACTTACATGGAGTCCACTGGAGCCTCTATATTGAAATTTTACTATTTGTAGCGTTTTATTTCTAACTCTATCTTTTGTTCTGAGATGAAATGATAAAAAAGAAAACCACAGCATGACTGATACCCAATATGTTTATTTATTTATTTTAAAGATTTTATTTATTTTATTTGAGAGGTAGAGTTACAGACAGTGAGAGGGAGAGACAGAGAGAAAGGTCTTCCTTTCTTTGGTTCACTCCCCAAATGGCCGCAACGGCCGGAGCTGTGCCGATCCGAAGCCAGGAGCCAGGAGCTTCTTCCCGGTATCTCAAGCAGGTGCAGGAGCCCAAGGACTCAGGCCATCTTTTATTGCTTTCCCAGGGTAAGCAAAGAGCTGGACTGGAAGAGGAGCAGCCAGGACTAGAACTGGTGCCTATATGGGATGCCAGTGCCGCAGGTGGAGGATTAACCTACTGCGTCATGGCGCCGGCCCCTCAATATGTTTATTTTTAACTATCATTTTCTCTACCACAATTTTTATTGGTATTAAGAATAAAAATGTAAAAGGTGCTTTAAGACTATGGAGACAAATACCACTTACATTCAATTTTAAAGAGCTAAATTAAAAAATTTTATTTAAAATTCTTATTGAGATATCAGTAAGAAAGTATCATGTTTCTTGAGTCTGGACATATTCACAGACCCGTGTTGACACCACTGCAATCAAGGTATGCAACATATGCATCGTATTTATTGGTTTCAGTATAATTTTTTAAAATATTTATTTATTTATTTGAAAGTCAGAGTTACACAGAGGGAAGGAGAGGCAGAGAGACAGAGATCTTCCATTGCTGGTCCACTCCCCAGTTGGCTGCAATGGCCAGAGCTGTGCCGATCAGAAGCCAGGAGCTAGGAGCCAGGAACCAGGAGCTTCTTCTGGGTCTCCTATGGGGGTGCAGGGGCCCAAGGACTTTGGCCATCTTCTGCTATTTTCCCAGGCCATAGCAGAGAGCTGGATCAGAAGTGGAGCAGCTGGGACTTGAATCGGCACCCATATGGGATGCTGGCACTGCAGGTGGCGGCTTTACCTGCTACGCCACAGCACCGGCCCCTCAGTATAGTATTTCAATACATGTATACAATATGAAATGCCCAACTGAGGGTAATTGGCACTTCTATCTCCTTAAAATATGTTTATCTGGGGAGACTTCAATAACTTCTCCTCAAGAAGCTCTTAAGTATATAATAACTTTTTGTAAACTACAGTCAGCCTACTATGCTGTGGAACACCAGAAGTTATTACTCCTTTCTAACTGTATTTTGGTGGCTGTTATCCAACCTCCTCCATCCCTTCCTCCCTACCCTTCCCAGCCTCTCAGTGATCACTTGTACTCGCTTCCATTTTGAGACCAAGTGTTTTAGTTTCCACATGAGACAGATTATGTGGGATTTTTCCTTTGGTGTCTGGCTTATCTCATTTAACTAATTTCTCTGATTCCATTCATTTTTCCACACAGGACAGGATTTCACTGTTTTTTATGGCTGAAAAATCTTCCTTAGGGTAAATACCATTTCTCTGCTGATAAACACCTTGGTTGAGTCTCTATCTTAGCTATTGTGAACAGTGCTAAAATAGACATGGGAGGTTAGTATCTCTATATGGTGATTTCACTTCCTTTGAAAATCTACTCAGAAGTGGGATACCTGGATCTGGTGGTAGAACTGTTTTTAGTTTTTTTGAAGAACCTCTCTGCTGTTCTCTGTAATGGCTGCACTAATTCACATTCCCATCAGCAGCGTATTGGTTTCCTTTCCTTGCATCCTCATCAGCATTTGTTACTTTTTGCTGTCTTAAAAAACTTACTGATTCATTTGAAGGTCAGAGTTACAAAGACGGAGAAGGAGAGACAGAAAGAGATCTTCCATCTGCTGGTTCACTCCCCAGATGGCTCCAATAGCTGGGGCTGTGTGAGGCTGAAACCAGAGGCCAGGAGCCAGGAGCTTTATTTCAGTCTCCTATGTGAGTGCAAAGGCATAAGCATTTGGGCCATCTTGTGCTGCTTTCCCAGAAATAGCAACAGGGATCTAGATTGGAAGTGGAGCAGCAGGGACTCCAACCACAGCCCATATGGGATGCTTGCATTGCAGATGGCGGCTTAATTTAACCCACAGTGCCACAGTGCCGGACCCATCTTTTTTCTTTATTTTTTTTTTTAAGAGTTATTTATTTATTTGAAAGGCAGAGTTTCAGAGAGGCAGAGGGAGAGCCAGAAAGAGAGAAGGGGGGGGGGAGAGAAAGGTCTTCCATCTGCTGGTTCACTCCCCAAATGGCCACAGTGGTCAGAGCTGTGCCAGTCCAAAACCAGGAGCCAGGAGCTTCTTCCAGATATTCCATGCGGGTGCAGGGGCCCAAGGACTTGGGCCATTTCCACTGCCTTTCCAGGCCATAGCAGAGAGCTGGATCAGAAGTAGAAGTAGAGCAGCCAGGACTCCAATCAGAGCCCATATGGGATGCCGGCACAGCAGGCAGCTGCTTTACCCCCTATGCCACAGCACTGGCCCTCAGCCCCTTCTTTTGCTTTCTTCACAATAGCTGCTTTAACAGTCATGAAAGGGTATCTCATTGTAGTTCTGATTAGCATCTCCCTGCTGATTAGTGGTGTTCAGCACTTTTCCCCATTTACTTGCTGGCCATTTGCATTTTTTTGTTGTTGAAAAAAAAATCTATTCTGATCAACTGCTTATTTTTTAATTTTATTACTAGTTTTGCTGCTGAGTTTTTTAGCTCCCATTTGTCTATTTTTTTGTCATTGCTTCTAGGATCACATCCAAAAAGTCAATACCTTATATGTATCTTGAAGTGTTTCCTCTATGCTTTCTTTTATAAGTTTCATAGTTTCAGTTCTTACAATCAGGTCTCTGATCCATTTTGAATTGATTTTTGTATGGGACGAAAGATCAAGGACTATTTTAGCTTATCTTTAGCATTTGGAGGTTCACTTTTCCCATCTTTATTGCTGAAGAGGCTGTCCTTTCTCCAATGTACATTTAGGACACCTATGTTGAATATTAGTTGGCTATAGACACATGGATTCATTATTTCAGAGTCTCTTTTCTATCTCATTGGACTATGTTTCTGCTAGGACCATGCTGTTTGGGTTACTATAGCTCTGATGTATGCTGACATCTTGTTTTGTGATATCTCCAGCTTTGTTCTTTTTGCTCAAGATTACAGTGGCTATTTGGGGCAGGGGGGATCTTCTGTGCTTCCATAAGAATTTTAGCTTTTTTTTTCTCTATTTCTATGATGATTCATATTGGTATTTTGAAGAAGATTGCACTGAATCCATAATTGCTTTGTACAATATGGGACATTTTAGCAATATGAATTCTGCCAATCCATGAACATGGAAGGTCTTCCCAATTTTGTGTCTTCTTCAATCTTACATTACTGTATTGAAATTTTCATTGTACAGACCACTCAATTCCTTGGTTAGCTTTATTCCTAGATATTTATCTTTGTCACTATTGTGAATGGAATTTTGCTATCTCAATTTCTTTTCCTCTGGTGAATATAAATGCTACTGATGTTTGTATGCTGATTTTGTATCCAACAACTTTACTAACTTTTAAATGTTTTAAGTCTTTCGATCCAGTCTTTGTTTTCATATATATATATATACACACATTATATATATACAATCATGTAGTCCACAAACATGACTAACTTGAGTTACCTCCTTCTTATCTGTATGCCTTTTATTGCTTTGTCATGCCTATGTGCTTTGTCAAAGGTTTCCAGTATTATGTTAAATGAGAGTGATGAAAGTAGACTTTTTTTATCTTGTGTCAGTTCTTACAGGAAACACTTCCAGCATTTCTCCACTCAGTATTACGTAGGCTGTGAGTCTGCCAAATGTAGACTTTATTAGGTTGAGCTGTGCTCCTTCTATAATTTGTTGACTGTTTCCTCATAAAGGGAACTTTATCAAATACTTTTTTCTGCATCAACATAGATGATCATGATTTTTTTTTCCTTCATTCTGTTGATGTGATGTATTATATTAGAATATATTGAGCCATTCTTGCATCTCTAAAACAAATCTTACTTGATCTTGGGTAATTATGTTTATCATATATTGCTGGATTTGATTTGCTACTATCTATTGAGAGTTTTTGCATCTATATTTCATCAAGGGCATTAAAATGCAGTTTTAAAATATTTATTTATTTATTTGAAGGTCAGGGGGAGAGAGAGAGAGACTCACAAGAGAGAAAACTTCATCTGTGAGTTCACTCTCCAAAGGTACACAACAGCTGGGGATGGCGTAGGCTCTAGCTGGGAGCCAGGAACACAATACAGGTCTCCCATGTGCATGATAGGAACCCAATACTTGAGCCATTACCTGCTGTGTGCCAGGGATCACATGAGCAGGATGCTGGAATCAGAACTCAGTTCTTCCCATATGGGATGTGGGTGTCATAATCACAAGGTCAAACACCTGCTCCAGTTTTCATTTTTGTTTCCCTCCCCTCCCCTCTCCTTTCCTCCTCTCCTTTCTGTTTTCTTGTATCTTTGTCTGGATTGGGTATCAGATTCATTCTGGCCTCTTAGAATGAGTTTGTAAGAGCAGCCCCTAACCTTGCTTTCAATTGGGGGGGGGGGGCAGTTTAAAAATAACCGATATTGTTTAAAAGTTTCACAGCATCCAGCAGTGAAGCCTTCCATTCTTGGGTTTTTCTTCGTGTTACTAATCCACTCTCATTATTCATTATTGGTCTGTTCAAATTTTCAGTGTCTCCCTGGTGCAATTTTGGTATGTTATACATATATAGAAATTTGTCTTTTTCTTATAGATTTTCAATTTTCTGGCACAAAGTTGTTCATAATCCTTGTATTTCTGTGGCATTAGCTGCATGCCCCCACTTTTATCTCCGATTATATTTACTTAGTTCTTCTCTTGTTTCTTGTGTTAGTCTAATTAAAGGCCTGCCAATTTTTATCTTCTCAAAAAAATCTACTTTTTTTTTTCTCATAGATTTTTACCTTAGTTCACAACAGGGTGGGTGGCACATGACTGGATTTGGTCTTAAAACAGCAGCTGGAGCAGCAGCATGGGTGGGAAGGCCCAAGGTGAACTGCAGCAGTGCAGAGGTAAGCATTCCCCAAATCTCTCCGCAGGATTCTTCGAGGGCAAGAACTTCAGGCGTCCGTGGCGTCCATGGGGGCTACTGGAGGACAGCTGTTTATCTTTCCCCACCATGAAAGGACCTCGCCAGGCTCACACAGGCCAGGGCTGGTGTGACAGGGCAGCCCGCAGGCCCAGTCTTCCCTTCTCTTCCAGGCCATCGAGAGCTTCCACGTCCCACAGTTTCTCGGTTTCATCCATGTGTACCCAAGGGCTCCTCCCTAAACATTCCAGCAGAAAAGCAACTGTTAACGCTGGTTTTTATTTTATTTACTGTTTTTGATCTTTAGTTGTTGGGGAAATTGTGTCTGGGGCCTCTAGTCAGTTATCTTGCTGGAACCCCGTGCTGATTCTTATTGCAAGGGATTAACCAGGGATGTATTTCCTGCTGTTTGACCACAAAGTGTTAGTGGTACCGATTTTAGAGACTTAAAAACAGATTCCAGGAAGAGGGAGCACATGGTGCTGAAGGGGGGAAGCTCAGGCTCAGTCAGGATGCAGAAGAAAGAAGTTAAGAGGAAAAATGGAGAAGACTTCACTGTGATTTTTCTGGACACAAATTAGTAAGGCAGAGTAGCTATGTTTAAGATTGGACCATTTTCAAGAGCTGCATTTTTGATGAATACAGCTCAATGTGCATGTTTTTGGTGCTCCTCCTGGAGCATTGATAAATTTGCTAGATGCACAAACAGCTTTCTCTGCCCACATGCATGATTATAAAGATTACTATCATTAGCCCATTCTCAGTAAGGCAGAGGACACAAAAGGAAGATGGGAGGTGTAAGGTGAGCACCACAGGATGGGGTTGGCCCACAGAGTATGGAGCTGTTTCAGCCACAGGGTGCTGTCTTGGCACCAGGGCACTCATCCTGCTGACACTGAAGAACTATCCAGAAAACTCTGTCTCCAATTTGATCATGTGACTTTTTGGAATCTTACATAATCTGTTCCATGCTTTTCCCTCCATTTCTCTTAAAACTGTTCATCTTTACTTCTTTGTATTTTGTCATCACCTTGTACGTCTGTAGTATTAGTGATGAAACTGTGGAGCATGGAAGCTGTAGATGGCCTGGAACAGAAGGGAGGGCTGTGTGTGTGTATGTACACATGTGTGTGAATGAGCAGGAGCAGAAACCGAGGTGCCTCAACAGGCTTATCTGAAAAAGCAGTATATTTATTAGATGGAAAATGGTAAATTTTAAACCTGCTGGTTTTTCCGAAAGTTTCCCTATTTGGGCCTATATAGAATAGTTTAAATTTACCATAAATTTATTTTTAACATAGCAGTTACTGTATAAAATCAGTCTCTTATATCTGACAGAAATATTCTTAGTCAACTGCTTTCTTTGCTATTAGCCCTTTAGCCTTTTTATCTCTGCACTTTAAAGGGGTAGGGGCCATGCCTATCAATGAGGCAAGCTTAACATGATGGATTCCAAAGTACTTGCTTCAGAAATATGAATTCTAAAGGTGAGACAGCAGCTAATTCACAGAACTACTGCCACGTGGTCAGGCATCACCACCTCTGTGGATCACCAAGGAGAGGGCAGACAGACCCCAGAAATGTACTTCCTCACACAGCATCTAGCATGTGTTAGTATGATAGAACATTTATAAATGACCACACGTCAACAAACTCTTTCTTGGCTATCAATAAAATTTTCTTAAATTGTTAAATACGGAGGGAGACCAAAACATTTATCAGTAGCCTCAGAAGCAGCTCCTTCAGTTCTGTATGTGACATAAACAGCACCGCCGTCATCCTGCCAGCCCCCACGGGCTGTAGTTGCATATCCAAGGCTGTGCCACTGTCTGAGTGCCTGTCTTTGAAAAGCGACACGTAGGCTTTCTTCAGGATGGCGCTGTTAGAAAGCTGAGTACTGCCTTTGTGCTACTTGCTGCTTCCCAGACAAAAATGTTTACTTCTTTTGCTTTCTGTCCAGAAAGGCTTTAAGAGAAAGTGTAAGTGTGGAATGATATTCATCAATAAGAAGTAAAATGTCAGGGCACAGGAATTTGGCCTAGCAGTGAAGGTTGCCTTCACGCCACATCCGAGTACCTGAGTTCAACTCCTGGCTCCTGACTCAGTTTCCTGTTAATGTAGACCCTAGCAGGCAGCAGCTGATGACTCACGTAGTTGGATTCCTGCCATCCACATGGGAGACCTCCATACGATTCCTGGCTCCTGGCCTCCCACTGACTTCCTGAGCCCCAGTTGTTGCAAGCATTTCTGGAGAGACATGGAGGAAAGGATCTCTCTCCCTTTCTCTTTCCATCCCTCCATATGCCTGCCTTCCTCCTTTTCTGTCTCACTCTCAATATTTCTTAGAAAGAAAGATAGAAAATGCTTACATTTTTGCTTTGCTCAAATACTATCTTAAAATCTGAAAAACGAATCTAATTTAACTGCATGAAAAAATAATATATAATAATCAGAGAGAAAGTGACAAGTGTGACAACAGAATGCCTAAGCCCACGGTTATCAGACTGCTTTTCCGCATGTGTACATGTATGTATGTATGCACTCATTCATCCATTCATTGCCTTAGTTGTTTACTTACTCATTCACATATCTGTGCATGTTCTGACAAGCCACAAACTGTCAGACTAAAAGAAGGTACTCGAGTTACTGAATCCAATGTACTCCTTTCTATTTCCTCAGGTGGGCCTTGTGCACTAAGGAAGCACTGAACTAAACACGTGCAGGTTGCTGGCCAGTACGCAGGACACTGAGCTACACAGACTTGCCCAGGATCACTGAGCCACACGGTGGCAGGGCCAGTCTCAGTGTCAGCCCTCCTTGGAGGGCCCAGCCTCCTGTTCCCAGCAGCCTCCTTTTCTCCACTGCAGAGCAAGACAAGCAGTGTGAAAGTGTGGACACAGGCGTGGCCTATGAAAGCAACAATATGCTGGCCCTTTGTGTTTGTCCATCACTCCTTTTTATTTCTTGGGAGAAAACCCATGCTGAAATGTATGATTTGAAGTCTGTTCAACAAGATTGCTGCCATAAATTCTTCAAAAATTGCATAAACTTCAGAATACCCAAACATCGCCCAGCTGTTTTTAATAAGCAATGTTTCCTGGATGCCTGTGTCCGTGCTGCCATGAAGGTCACACCTCATTAGTGGGGAGACAGAAAAGAAGCTCTGGGAGGAAGTGCATGGAACTCCACCGAAGATTTATAGTCTGGCCCTAAATTGTCACAAACGCTTACCTATGGAAAGAGGTTTTCACAACTCCTCTTCATCATTTTCCCTCTCCTTGGCATGTTTCCTCTAAATACGTTAGCAAAATGGATCTCTGGCCCCTTGCTATGTTTGAAATACGGTCCCGTCCTTCCTCCCTTGCTTCCATTTACAAACTCAGTCCACAGTTATTTATGCAGTCCCGCTGTATGCTAAGAACACTACTGCAGTATAGGGCCCTGCTCTTCAGAGTGTGAGTCACCAACACTGGCACTCAAACTATGGAATCAGAAGCTGCATTTTAACAAGGCTCCCCCAACCGAGTTCCATGCACATGAACATTCGGAAATGCTGTGACAACACAACTTGCCTCTCTGAGGAAACAGCCAGGCACCCACTGCCCAAACAGAACAGTTGGGCACAGTTTGGAAAGATGCTGATCCTGGGTGGATGAAGCCCTGTGGGTATAAGACCCAGCAAGCAGTAGCTTTTGAGTATGTGTGTGTGTGTGTGTGTAAGTAAATTAGAAAAAGAAGCTTCTTATTCCAGGAGTCCCACCAGATGCCAGGATTGAGTCTAACACTTGGTTGCTGTGTGCAACAACGGCTTTGTATGGCGGGTCCCTGAAATAGTCATATGTTCTTCCTTCCTTACTTCTGCTCTTTTTCTCTCTCCCTCCCTCCCTCCTTCCTCTTCTCAGCAGAGAGATGTGTACTGATTTTTTTCTCCCCCAGGGAACAGATTGCATATTATTCTGAGAGTTCTTAGTGTTACTCTGTAGCCCCAGAGAATACCACAGGAACAAGTCCAAACTGTGCTATGATGGGGTACATTCTCAGGAACAGGAGCCTGGAAGTAACGTAATATATTTTTAAAAAGGAATGGGAGGAATATTTGAGGAACGATGCTAAAATTACAACACCTAGAGGTAAAGAGGCCTGGGAGGAGGTGGTGGGCAACACAGGGCACGGCTGGAAGAAACTCCATGGAACTAGAGAGGTTGGGGAAGGAAAGGCAGGAGTGGTGGTTTCCACTCTAGGAACCAACATGGATATTGAGTCAAGAATGGAGAGAATGAGCTCCTACAAGGGGAAGATGATCACTTAAGTTAAGCTGACAGTTCGCATTGACCATGTCAAGCAGAAGCCTGGGAAAATGGTGGGAAAATGCAGCCAGCACTGCTGCAGGCCAGGCACAGATGGCCATGGGGGCTCCTCCCTCAGCTCTGAGGCCCCACTCAAAGGCTTTTCACACACTAAACACCCCTGCAATGCATCAACTGCATAAAGAAATGGAGTGGTTAGCTCTGTTTTCTATCATTCACGTTTACTCCTGGAACCATGACCACAAATTGCCATTTTTTTGTAGAATGAGTATTGCTAAGCTGCAAAAAAAGAGAGAGAAGGGGGTGGGGGAGAACCTGATTTGGAATCAGACAGTCCTGAGTTGGAGTCCTGGGTGCCTACTTTCTAAAAACAACCCTGGGCAATTTATTTAGCCTTGCAAAGCCTGAGTTTTCCTACTAGTACAGTAAGAGGGTCCAATGCTCTTGTCTAGGGATCCAAAATAGCATGTTCCCATTTTCCAGCCCTCCCATGACAGTCTCTGTTTAAGCCTATTTTTTCTGTATAATTATCACATGCCCCTTCCCTTCTAAGATAGTCTCAGCTTGATAAATGTTGCATACTCCCTACTTTTCATAGGAATATTAAATATCTGGTGATAAAATCAGCACTGGTCTTCTAGTTGTCATTGTCCCTCTCTCTACATGCACATGAAAGAAGGGAAACGTGGCAGGACCACTGCACCCCAGATTTGCCCAACAACACACCTGAAACAGAAAAGCATCACGGCACTCCTATTTCATGGACACTTAGCTATAGAACCACTTTGGCAAATTGCTTTATCCAGGGTGATTTAGAGAAGAAAATGTTACCTCCACTAAAAGAAAAGGCACAATTCTTCATTTCAAAGTTACATGTGGAGAGAGGAAATTGATGGTAATTTCAAACACTACTACCATATCAGTCATACTGCATGCCACATATTCTAGTTTATCCTCTATGCATCCAGTGAGTAAGTTAAGGTCAAGGTGGATCACTTTCATTATTTTGTGTAGTGATCCTAGGTATGCAGTCAGAGTCTACCTGGAGTAATCTGGTTCACTGACAAAACAACATAGCAAATTCCAGTTGTTTTGGTAACCCATCTACATTTAAGACACTATAAATGTTCTGGTTTACATTTATTTTCATATTTATATTTATTTTTATGTTTATATTAATATTATTTATGTTTGTCTTGTGTTGAAAACAGCTAAAATATTAGCTCCCAGTGCTGAGAATTTTATGGAAATCTAGCAACATTTCTCTAAGCACCAAGAAAACTGATCAGGAAGCATCAATTGTCAACAGATAAATGGCAAGTTTGATTCTAGGCAAGATGCTAGACATCTGTATTTTTCAAGAGACTTTAAGTGGCAAAATTTAGAAAATCATCTCTCTTTACAAACTTGCAGTCATACAGAGAATGCAAAGGAAAAATTAAAATTTTGTTAAATATATGCTACAATTTCTTGCTTATGAAAGAAAGGAGCAAACAGCCACTTAGAGAATAGACTTGGTGCAACTACTGACACAAGGTTTAGGATGAAAGCTGAAAAGGGTTTAAAGGGATGGGCAATGGACTTAAAATCAGAAGATCTGGATTTTATCCTTAGCTTTACCACTATCTGGCCGGGAGACATTAAGAGGACTTCTTTGGGCTTTAGGTTTATCGGCTATAAACCACATGGTCTGGGATCCTCTATTTTCAATATTTCTTCCATCACCGACATTGCATCATCCCATGGTTTCTTAGTATAGATGATAAATATGTGACACATCTTCTGGACTCCTATACATTCAGACACATATCAACACCATTATTTTTCCATTCCTGCCAATTCTTTGTGCTCCATTACGCTAGGGCCCCTGGACACCAGAAGGTGCAAATACAGGCATCACATTGCTTCTCCATCACACACCTGTGGGGGGTTTCTGTTGCTCCTACCCAACTACACTTAAGCAACAAGAGGAAGACAGGCATTACAAGGACACTTTTACTGCAAGTGTTAGCTCACTCCTCATTCTCTTTACAAATCCCTGCCCTAAAAAATTGCCCAGCTCCCCCTGAATTGATGCTGATGTTCTATATTTCTCCTTGCAAAGCCTCAGTTTTCCCACTGGTACAGTAAGACGGTCTAATGCCCTTGTCTAGGGATCCAAAAGAGCATGACCCCATTTCCAAGCCCTCCCATAAGTAACAACAATTAAACATGGAGTATTTCACAACAAATGTGGTTCTTACTACAACAATTTCATTAAAAAAATGGTTTGGGCTAACATTAAAAGGTGATTTTTTTTCACGTGGAGCAAATTAGTCAGGACTTGGTAGATTGCTGACTGACCTTTCAGAAGAACAAATTTTCTGCTTGGAAAGCCACGACCTACCTACCATCTGACCTTCACTTGCTGGTGTGCCTCAGACTCACCTTCCTATGATGGGCTCCAAACAAGTAGCAAGATGTCCATTTCAGAAAGAGCAGTGAACTAATGCAATGAGAATCACTCCACTTGGCACCAGACAACTTCCCACAGAGGTGGAACAAATCATCACAGCCAACTACACTAACTATTTCATCAGGAAGCAAGAAAGGCATGCGCCAAGTAAGCTTCTTGCTCAGGCTGTTAAAACTCGGCAGAGCAGTCCCTGCAAGTCTTCCTGGTATTTGCTTCATAGGAACTCTGTGTAGTCCTTAGAGACAAACTTGGCAGAAGAATTAAATATTGGATACAAAAAGAGACAAGCTTACTTCAATAACATAAAAGTACAGTACTTCCGCTAAGATAATTAGTGAGACTGCTTAAGGCTGTAGGAGCATAACCCCCTCTTTTTGCTGTTGGAAATGTTACTGCTATTTGGGTCAAGTATCTTCAAACTTCCCAGAAAAGATTTTCAGAAATAATTCCAGGAGGCAAATAAAGGAACCATCAGAGAGATTTTAGAAAAGACAGAAGCACTGCTGTACTTTAGGGAGTCACTTAGGGATGGATAATGAACTGAGGATTAAAGCCTTCCCTAGACAAGAAATTAGAACTTCTTGTGTGGTCAGGGAGAAATTCAGAAAATGGAAAGGAGTCTTTGAGCCATTAAAGAACAAGGCTGACCTGTGGCTCAGACAAACTTCAGGGAAGCTGGGCCCTATTGGGCTTCCTCGGGCAGCTAGCCTGGAAGAATGCAGGTCATCGCCATTTTACAGAGTGGCCCTGTCACAGGGACCATCACGGCCCACGCCTGAGTTCAGACTGAATGTGATTCAGTGCCAGTGACTACGTGAACTTGTGTTTGGTGATCTGAATTGCACTAGCTTAGCTGGGCACAGATGAGGACGCAGGTGGAAGTGGATAATTGGTCTCTAAATCAGTAAAAATGTCAACAGATCCAGACAGATCTTGAAGGAGTAAAGGATGCTGCAGGAACAAGAAAATGTCAAATGTTTGGTTTAATGCAGACGATGGAAAAAAAGGACAGGAAAACATCAAATTCTGGCTCTGGGAGAATGGTCGGAGCATTCATCTTTGGGAGGCATCCCAAGCAGGGAGGAATCTGTGGTTAGTTGTCATCTGAAGATCAAGTAAAACGTCAGGAAATGCAGACAGCAGGAGGACGAGTATGAAAATGAGAGATTCACGTATTATTTTCCACTGATTTTTTTTCAGGCCCAGTATTAGAGTTTAAAAATATATTTCCCATAGGAGTTATGATTTGCTCACAAGATTATTATGCTCTCTGCATTTATGGAGACAAACACATGGGAGAAAAAAGAAAGCCCCAATCTTTTCATTTTGAATGGAGAAGATGAAATTTGAAGACAAAAACATTTCCATAATAATTTATATTGTAATTTTTCAATTTCATTGTGGAAGATTTGATAAAAGTTAAGATAAGAAACAAAAATCATCTAAAGTTCAAGAAACCACCTTTAAATATTAGCTAGAGTGTTTTTTCTTTGTATAGTTGTGATCATTCTTGACACAGAATATTGTTTTCTTTGTCTGGATTATAACATCTCAGTTGCACATTCTAAAGTAATGTCGAGAGATCCGGGTGATAATTAATAAGTCTAGGACTGACCTAAGAAGGACATTTCATAGCACAGGGACATCTTTAAGATTCAGCTGAAGACAGATGTTCCTGTGGGCAACAGGCAGAAACAGAGCAGGAACCAGGAAAGGGAGGAGCGGAGGGTGTCATGCAATCCGAAATGGGGCTGATAGATGACACCTTAAAGGGTCAGACACAAAAGGACACAATCCAAAGAGCAAATGCAGATACTTTCAAAGTGGCAAGGGCAATTTAGAGCATGACATTTTTTGCTTCAGGAGCATCACATGTTGAAGCATTAAATGATTCTACCTGGGGTTAATTCATTACTGCACTGGTCAGAGACTTCCGTAGTGGAAGATGCTAGACACTGTCAACACTTTACAAATACTAATGCATTCATCTCATAATCCATCTGTGAGGTGGGTGCTTTTACTATTATTAGTAGTATGCAGAGATTTAAAAAGTGTTATATTGGGGCCGGTATTGTCATGCAGCTGGTAAATCTGCAACACTTGCATCTCATATGGGTGCAGCTTCAGGACCCAGTTGCTTCACTTTTGATCCAGCTCCCTGCTAATGTGCCTGGGAAAACATCAGAAGATGGCCCGAATGCTTGGTCCCCTTCACATGCTTGGAAGACCTGGGTGAAGCTCCTGGCTCCTGGCTTTGGCCTGGCCCAGCCTTGGCTGTTGTAGCCTTTTGGAGAGTGAACCAGTGGATGGAAGATCTCTCTTTCTCTAGCTCTATGTCTCTTCCTCTCTGTGCAACTCTGACTTTTTAAAATATAAATAAATCTTAAAAAAAAGAAATCAGCAAATAAATTAATAAATAAATGAAAGGCATTATACTTTCCCACTTTTCTAATTTCACTTAATTTGCTTGGGCTCTGAAGAAGTCAGAACAATAACGTCCAACAAGCCCTCACTACCTATCCATAACAGTAGACTTCCCAGGCCTTCTCTTCTGTATCAACCATCATCCCATGAACAAATGAATTCATCACCCTCTATTTGAAAAATATTCTAGCCTTCTAGCTATTCTGATACTCGTATCAACTAATACCAAGAACCCCAACTAAAACAACAGAAACAAGGTTCAATAGAAACCACTTAGATAAACCATCATCTGAAATTTTCAAACTTCAAACAATAACATGTTTGTTTAGTTTGCTTCACACAAATCATGAATGGCAACAAGAGTGAAGAACACAGAGAAATCTGAGTCTCCAAACATGATTCAGTACAACACAGAGGGATAATATCATTTCCCTACATCTAAAAATCTGCAGTTCAAATGGTGGTAACAACAAAAGTGGCGTGTAATTTCAGGAATTATGGATCTACTTTGCATTGGTTCTACTAATAGAATTTTTAGTATTTTTCTGCTCTGTGGCAACATTTCCGGTTGGAGCATATTTTTATAGAAAATAGCTTATTTTTATGTACCTGTGAAGAAGCATTACAAAACTGATTCCCTTTGGTGATGAATGTGGATGGTAAAACAACCCTGGAGGTGAACATCTCCCACCACTTCTGAAAAGCAAGAGACTACAAATTAACCAGAGAGGCACGACCATGCACCAAACCCAGAAATCATCCAGTAGAAGCAGTCTCCATCAGACATAAGATGTCTCATCCATGCCTGGTCACCAAAAAAAAAGTGTTATCTACTTCCCTAATTGCTAGATCTATACTGGTTAAAATTTTTGGATTACCATTTATAATGGACAACACAAATTTGTTGAATCTTTTAAAAATACTTTTTGTTCCTGAGTTTTAACGTACATTGTGATATTTACTGACTGAGAGATCACAAGCTACACAGAACTAAGATCCAAGTTCTGATAAAAAATATATAGGGATGTTATGCTTAATTTACATAAACACTGAGAGACAATACACAGATTCATCATTGATCTCCCTGTCATAAACATTAGCTGATATTCTGTAGCAAAAATCTTCCATCTCATATAGACACATACAGATATACTTCTAAACAGTCATTACATCATTTATTTTATCACTTTTGCAGCATGACTCATGATGGCAGAATTCCAAATATAATACATCTCATTCCAACATAGTGACACAAAACAAAAGGTTAATACTACTTCCTAAAAATGACTTCTAAATGCCTCTAGATATCGACTACAAATGCTCAGCACCTAATTTGCTGAAGGAAAATGAAGTAATGACTACCCGAAGGAAAAGACCTTACAGGGAAAATGGGTTAGGTCGTGGTCAAAGGAACAGCAGCACGAGGATACTCTATATCTGCAATACCACCTCTCTTTCATCCCCTTTGTGTTTAATCTCATCTTCGCAGTCTCTAATCAATAACTCCATGGTAGTTTGTGTGACTGACACATGGCTAAATTCTGACCCGTGTTAGCCAATAAACAAAGGCAGTTCTGCATACTAAGAGTGGTTTATGTCTACTGAGACTTGGGCACTGACACTTACCTGCTGCTCATGATTAAGAAGCCGATGCTACAGAGGGGCATAACTGGCCAGTGGAGCAACACGTGTTGAGTAACTTAGGCAGTGTAGTGGCAACTCCATGTGTGCTCCAAGATCAGCAGCAGTACCAAGGTAGCCTTGAAACTTAGAAATGCAAATTCAAGGCCACATGCCAGGTTTACTGAATATTAAGCTCTAGGAGTCAAGTGGATCTGAGATTTGCATTTCTAACAATTTCCCAGTTGAGAACATAGTAAATCCCACCAGAAGCCAAAGCTCATTTTTGAAGTCATTACAGACACAACTCTCTTGAGCACTTCTTTCAGGTAAACCCCAGGAACTATTCAGAAGCTGCCAGGTTTGCTACTGATATCCATGATCTCCCAATGTTCTCTTTATCAGGCAGGCACGAGCTGTTTGGAATCTCTAATTCCAGTGCTTACAAGTCTTTTTCTCTAGTGATTTGTAAGCCATGGATTTATAGGCAGTCAGGAGCAGTTGATTCAGGGACTGCACTTTAGGAACCCGCGGATTGGAACAGATTCTCAAGTGAGGCCCAGCCCCTAACCTGTCAGAATGGGTGTGAGGGAATTGTCAAACTCAAGTTTATCTTCTGTAAACAGGGATGAGCTAGGGCATACCTCATAAAATTACTACATGGGTTACATGAGTCAACCACTTAAAACTCTTCCTGACATCTAGTAAGTCCTGTAAAACGTGTTTGTCAAAATAAAACATGTAAAACCAACTGCATGCTATATTCTACCCACAGTCATCTCATTGCACCTGTGTGCATCTGCCTTCATTTTATTTTCAGATGGCTGAAAAAAACACACACTTAAATCCATTGATTCCCAATCCTAGCAGAATATTAGTATTATCTGGGAAGCTTTTAAAAAATTAATTATTTTGTTTGCCCACATATTAGAATACTTTAAATTCTCTCCAGGCAATTCTAATTTCAGCTGGGAATGGTATTATTCTCCTAACCTGGAAATAAATAGTTATGTTACTAGAATATAGTGGCCATATTTAGCATCTTTTGTTGGACAACATAAAAAGACCACACTGAGTAGAACAAGTTCTACTGTCATACACAGAGCTTTTTTTTGTTGTTGCTGCTGTTAAAAAACAAACTTAGGCTGCTTGTATAGAGTTCTCACAAGCTTAATAGCATGTGGATCCTGACACCATGGAGGCCATGTGATAAAATAAGCCAGATATATGCAGGGCTTATGTATACTTTCAGGCAATCCACTATCAGTGGTGTGTGCAGAATTTTTTAAAAAAAAGTGATTGAAGACGTGATATCTCATTCTAGCAAGACCATTAACAAAATTCTTGGCATTTGGGGATTTAATGTTACTACTTTCATCCCAAAGGTTCATGGCTATGGGGATGCGAACCCCACTAAAACATAGATTTGGGCTGGTACCGCGACTCACTTGGCTAATCCTCTGCTTGCGGCGCCAGCACCCTGGGTTCTAGTCCCGGTTGGGGCACTGGATTCTGTCCCGGTTGCTCCTCTTCCAGTCCAGCTTTCTGCTGTGGCCCAGGAGTGCAGTGGAGGATGGCCCAAGTGCATGGGCCCTGCACCCGCACGGGAGACCAGGGGGAAAGCACCTGGCTCCTGGCTTTGGATCGGGGCAGTATGCCGGCCTTAGCAGCCATTTGGGGGGTGAACCAACAGAAAAAGGAAGACCTTTCTCTCTGTCTCTCTCTCTCACTGTCTAACTCTGCCTGTCAAAAGAAAAAAATTTGGATTCACCCTGAAGCTAGTGAATTAGATTCGAGCCACTGGGATCCTGAGCCTAGCCCACCAGGCTGCAGGCTTTTATACTGTTACACATTACTTTCTCAATAATAACACTGTGTTAGTTTGTGTATGAAATCCAGAAAACAGGTAAGAAATACAATGTCAGTGAAAGTTGAAAAGGTAGTAACAAAAAAAATCCCAGCAAAATTCAATTTCTATGAAAATTAATATAAAGACAGGGCAAACATTTTGAAGTTCTCAAACCTGGAGATTTCTAAAGATCTTACCAACATTTCTCTTGAAGACATCAAAGACATACTGTACACAATGTTTAAACTTCTCTCATCATGCTACATATTTTGATTTAATAAATCTCTAAGCAAAATGTACATAAATATTTATTACACCATCATTAGTATTCTATGTACTTCTTAGATGAAATACAAAATAAATCAGATGCTTTTTGCATCAAAGTAGGAACAAACTGCATGGGAATGTCTATCTACTATGGAGAAGATCTCCCTACGGCTCAGGGTAGATCTTGCGGGTATGGGCCTCACATCAGCATCAAAACTTCTGGGCTGAGTTAAAACCACGGATTACACTGTGGTTTATCTGGGCCTCCCTCAAAAAATGTTAGAGCATATTTCTTATGAATTACAAGTATTAAAAAGCAACAGTTTTCAATACTCTCTCTCTCTCTCTTTCGTTATGCACACAGCAACAAGATGAACAAAATCTGATGGGGACATAATTTTTTCTTAATACATTTAGGTATCAACTACACTGAAAACAGAGCTCTTTACAATTCCAAGTTTTGACTAAAGGCAAATGTGATTCAAATTTTTGCTATAAAATTAAATTAAACGAGAAGCATTTTTGACAACACAAATCTCGAGTCCACCAGAAGCCAGAGCCCATTTCTGAAGTCACTAGAAGGTTCTAGAGCATACTTTTTTAGAGAAACGCAGGAAAAAATTCAAGAGCAGTTAATGCTACTATTGATACCCATTTTTCCACATTTCTTTTTATCTGACTAGTTACAAGTTGGTATCTCCAATTCCAGCTCTTATGAGCCTTTCCCTTTAGTAAAGTAGAAGTGAGAGTTTTCCAAACAATTTTGAAATTCCCATTCTTGATTTAATGTCTTTCCACTGCCTAGTGCCCAACCTGCAACCCTCCTCTCCTTTTGGAGTCTGTAGAGTTTTCAAGTCATTCATCATTTAAAGAGCACTGTGAATACAGGAGATGAGGTATAGGGCCATGTTGTGGCACAGCAGGTAAAGCTGCCACTTGTGAGCCGGCATTCCATACTAGGAGCTGTCCTTGTTCCTGCACTTCTCATTCAGTTCCCTGCTAATTCAGCTGAGAAAACAGTGAAGGGTGATCCAAGTACTTGAGTCCCTGCACCACGTTGGGGAGACTCAAAAGAAGCTTCTGGCTCCTGGTTTCAGCCTTGTACAGTTCTGACCGTTGCCAGGGAGTGAACCAGTGAACCAACAGATAGAAGATTCTCTCTCACACTCTCTCTCCCTCCTTCCCTCTCCCTTTCCATAACTCTTTCAAAAAAGTGAAATAATTTTTAAAGGGCATGATCTATGAAACCTACCTAGGACAGTGTCTAGCTCTGAGTGGGTTTCAACAAGCTCTGGGTAAGCTCTTGATACTTATCAAATTCCAACTCCTTCTCAAATCCTCACCTAATATTTTCCAATGTTCATCTGCAAACTGTTTTACACAGTATTATTATATGTATTTTTTTAAAGATTTATTTATTTGAAAAACAGAGTTACAGAGAGAGGTAGAGCCACAGAGAGAAAGGTCTTCCATCTATTGGTTCACTCCCTAAATGGTGGAAATGGTCAGAGCTGAGCTGATCTGAAGCCAGGAGCCAGGAGCTTCTTCTGGGTCTCCCACATGACTGTAGGGGCCCAAGGACTTGGGCCATCTTCTACTGCTTTCCAAGGCCATAGCAGAGAGCTGGATAGGAAGTGGAGCAGCAGGGACTCAAACTGGCACCCAGTCCAGGGCTTTAATCTGCTGTGCCACAACGCCGGCCCCTCTATGTATTTTTGATAATTAGTCCCTGTAGAATAGGAAACTTTGTTCTTTAAGGAAGAAGGCAAAGTTCTTGCTCATAGATATCATTATACTATACACTGATGAGAAGAAAGCTAGAACTGCAGAAATTTGGAAATGTAGGAAAAATATTAGACCCATGTATTTACCTTTAAGTATCTCAAATATGTATTTCATAAACAAGTAATAAAGATTGTGGAGTTCTCCATGCTGGAACCAGCTTCAAAGACATAGTTTCAAAGATATATATTCAAAGATACAGTTTTCTCCTAGTTTTACTTAAAACATTTTAGTTGAGAACTCGAGCTGTCCAACCTTCTAAGACTCTCCACTTTGCAGTGGTAGGGACACAAGATGTTTTCAAAACTCCTTTATTACTTTCAATGGGAGATCACCCCCTAGTGGAAATGAGGTAAATAATTTGGTATTTCTGAGCTTCCCTGATGAAAACCAAGAGGAAATCTATGATCCTTAAAATAATGATTACTCTTAGGCAATTACTTAAAAGACAATTTCTAAGTATTGCAGATTGCTAAGTTACAGTGAGTCCTGATTCAGATAACAATACATTAATAGTTTTAAGATTTCTTGTACTTAATTCACATATTAATGACTATTTCCATTAGGACTTTATTTTCTCATTTTATTTCCTGGGAATGAAGTGTCAGTTGAGGTAAATTATAGATTATGATGGCAGTTGGTTGGCATCTTCTTCCTACTCAAGAAGCCCAAGGCTTAATACACAGTCAGATGAATAATACCCATGCTCCAGGTTACTTGGAACCATGTGCTGAAGAAAATGATCACAAAATGTGAGATTTATTATTTGCCTTATACGTAATAGATGCTATATATCACTAGTCTAGGTACTTGACATGTTATTCTATTAATAAACCTTTAACGATATTCTGGATAAAAATGGTTAATTATTGCCTCTGAGAATCCACTTTGAAGATGATAACTTGTCACACAACTTAATGAAAAGCTTCAGTACCAAGGAAGTCATATTTTAAGAAGGTTAATCACATTTACAATGCAAAAACAGTAAATTTAATCTCACCTTCAGTCAAGCCTCCCTTTAACACATCACAGCCTCACATATGTTATCAAATTTTTATGACAATATAATTTTAACAATGTCTTTATAACTAGATTGTTAGTTTTATTGCCCCATGGAATATTGATAATTAGTCTTGAAATGATAAAACTTTAATATTTGGTAAATAAGAAATTACCACCTGAAATAAATAGCCAAAAAAAGTTAGTTCCTTGTTTTAAGCTTCCTTATATAGCATATATAATATATAAAACAATTCCATATTATATAAAAAACTAAGGATGGTAATTTTTCAAACGCATTTGCTGGAGTTATGCACAGAGGTTCTAATAAAACATGAGGTTTACAGATAATTTCAAATACAATGCTAATGCATTAAAGGATATGTATATTTGCATGTATTTTCATATGGAAAATATTTTTGCAGCCATTTTAAAATCAAAGTGTCATCAACTAGGTTTCATAAATTGCAATATTAGGTAGGACTATTATTAATTCTTACCCTGCTTACCCTCCAAGGCTGTTAGGAGCACCACAATTAAAACAAAAAGTATCTGAAACTCTTTTATGAATGGTAATTATAAAATCATCAGGTGTTTGTGAAGCTTATAGTCAGATGATGAATTGTTTGGAAAATAAAAACATATGTAATGTTCTGGAGGATTCTACTCATCTTATGTAAAAGCATGCTAAACACTGAAATAAACAATTCCTTGGCTATTCTGGCCCTGGCAAAAAGAAGTCAGTTGGAAGAGAGGAGCGTGAAGTAGTTAACTGATTTGTGTGACTGTGGGAAGAAATGGACAGGACTGAGGTTGGTCTGCAGGCACAGTACCAATGGTTAGAATTAACTATTAAAGGCAACCGGCTCGGTTAATCAAATATCACTACATTTTACATGGTATCTATATCAGTATAGTCTTTGACTTCCGGATCCTGCCAGAGTCTGTTGTACATGTTGGCAAAATGGATTTTGGAAATAAATATGAGATAATATAACAGAGTGAAGTCAAGGCTAAGGATGCTGACAGCACACCTGCAAAATACAAAACTACATATGTACACAGAAAAGAGCAGGAAACCAATTCGTTTTGAATTCATTTTACTATCACTATCACTTCCTTTATAAGGATATGTAGTAACACTCTGAGGAATGGTTAATTATTCAGTAACGGAACTCAGAGCAAGCAAGTCACCTTCACTTTTAAATATATATGAGTGCTCCTCATTTTGCTGAGCTCGTGAGAACTCTACATTACTATTATTAACATTAGCTATCGTAACACTGTGAAGAAGGTCAGGAGAATGTACCTTTACATAATGCTTGGGTGGCAAAACTGCAATTCGGATCCGTTTTCTCTTTATTTTTACAGATGAAGTTTAAAGAATCAAGGTTGTGATCCAAATAATACACGGTATATAAGTCAAATCATTTTGCCTCCAAAACTGCAATTTAACTGAAGAAATCATTATAACATAATGTTACATAATCATATTAATAATTTATTTAAATAAACAACCTAACATCTTTCAATGAATTAGGTAGAAGCAAGGAAATGGATCCTAATGGGAAAAAAGTGACAAATATTAAATGTTACTGATCTGAACTCTTGGAAGCATAATCAAACCATAAACAAAAAGGTCACTGACATTGTAAAACACACGTCACGTAAAAACAGCTTGAACCAAACCACCTCATGCCGAGTTGGGTTGATCTTAACGTAATTTTTCTATCTAGGCTAATTTCCAGGTTTCCTTGCTTATACAAGTAATAAACAAATACTGTAAGTAATGCAGTTAGATGTCATGAGTCATAGAGAGTAAAAGCTGAGATTATAAATCTATATTTAGAAAACAAGCAAAGACAACAATTACAACAAGTCATGAAAACATGAAGTTTGCACAGGTTAAACTACGTTCAATACCTTTCTACCAATGATCCCTTCTCACTGTCACTTCACTTTATTTCCTCCACAGAACTTTATCTCCACCTGAAATAAATGTATTTGTTTATGGGCTCACTGGTTGTAACCCAGCAGCGGAATAAGAGATGCTTGAAGACAGGCACTTGGTCTGTTTTGGTCTCTGCTATATCCTTGGTGCTTTGCACAGTGCCTGACACCTAAGAGTGTTCTAGGCTTCTCTGCCTGTACAGCGTAGATGCTGTTGCTGTACTGCTGGAGGTGACATGCCACCAAACAGAGATGAAACGATTTAGCGATCAGGATGACCATTTCCACTATTCACCAGCACTAACACTATGTGAATTAACAAACAACGCCTAAGTGCACACATGGCAGAGTATAATACACTGACTTAAGCCACTGCTGAGCTCAGCATTATCACCTCATACCACTAACAAAATTAAATTCTCCTGCAATTTATATGGCTGATTAGATGCACCATGTGGTGCTGTAAAATAATATAATTGGCAGCTATTTTCTGAAAGGAGCCGGAGACATGTATTTTCAAATCTAAATCCACTTGGGTTTTTTTTTTTTGCCTTGAGAGGCTAAACATGAATCCCAATCAGAGTGAAATATGCCCACACATTCACAGTGAAAAAATACCAGAAAAATTTAAAAAGCCCTGTTTACTAGGAAAAATACAGCATCTTAGTTCTCTGGGGAATGTTAGAGCAAAATAGTCTTGACACAAATGTCACTGGGCATGTGTAGAGCAATTATTAGGACTTTGAGAACAGAAAAACCTGACTTGTTAGCTGCCACTCTGTCCAGAGCAATCTAATGTTCACCTCTATTTTAATAATATTTTCCTACATTTGATCTTTCCAGAATATAATTTGGAGACCACTCAATAATCATGACAATGGAAATAATATAACTGAAAAAGTAGTGATCAAGGGTGAGATACTGGAGTGAATTTTGCCAGAATTACAACTAGAGTCAACCTGCTATAAATATAGCTTTAAAGTATCCAGTTAGTAGCTGCTGTATACAAATATGCATATAATGACAGCATAACCACAAACTATTTTCAGAATGAAACAGGGCATATGACGCAGAGCCACGCTGAATTCCAGGCCACTTCCTTCTGAGAGAGTGTTACTTCCTGCAGGACTTTCCCAAGGTGAGTAATAAGTTTCCAAGTCATCACTGTATACAGCTAGACTTGGAGTGACTTGGAATTACAAAACACGCCATAGTGCAAATGTCAATGTGCAGCATTAAATGAATAACAAAGTCTGTTTGCCCAGAAGCCATTTCTGTCTCAGTGAACTGCTCTGATAATGAGACTGAATTATTTGTCTAACTACTGCACATTTGAATTAAAACAGCACCTTGAACTCTGAAATTCTTGTGTTCAAATAATTCTAAGGGATTTGAGAAAGAAGGAGAAAACACAGTAATAAAGAAAAGAAGCATACGCACAGGGCTATATTGTGGAGAGAATTCACATTCTGTCTTCCTTAATATCATACTCACACCTTTTATCTCCAATTCATTACCACATTGTTGTCACATTAAGGAATGGTTTCCTTGACCTGATGAATCAAATTCAAACTCCCTTCCCTTCCACTGAGGTCCTGGACAGCCTAGACCCACCCTATTTCTTTCCCACTAGTGTCTATCACAGCATCTTTAAAAAACAGTCCCCATGCCTTTGGTTATAGCACTGTTCTTCTATCTAAAAAAAATCTGGGCCGGTGTCGTGGCTCAATAGGCTAATCCTCTGCTTGCGGCGCTGGCACACCGGGTTCTAGTCCCAGTCGGGGCACCGGAGTCTGTCCCGGTTACTCCTCTTCCTCTCCAGGTCGCTGCTGTGGCCCGGGAAGGCAGTGGAGGATGGCCCAGGTGCTTGGGCCCTGTACCCGCATGGGAGACCAGGAGGAGGCACCTGGCTCCTGGCTTCAGATCAGCACGGTGCACCGGCCGCAGTGCACTGGCTGCAGCAGCCACTGAGGGGTGAACCAACAGAAAAGGAAGACCTTTCTCTCTGTCTCTCTCACTGTCCACTCTGCCTGTCAAAAAAAAAAAAAAAATCTGTTGTTCTCTCTTACGGGATGTGTCGTGCTATGAGGCCAGGGCCCCTGCATCTCCGGTTTTTGGTGTGAGGTCATCTCTGCCCTCAAGTCCTGGACTCCCCAGTGTTTCTTCCTGAACCTCATTAGGTTTCAATAACAAAAGCATGCTACTATGATGGAAGTAGGTATCTGAAAACACAGTTAATTTGATCAAGAGTGTTAATTCATTCCTGAAGCCACATGTATTTGAGTGAGAAAGCTGTTCAGTGAGAAAGGATTCCCATAAGAAAACACTGCAATTGGGATGTGCTAAAATACGTGTTTAATCAACAGCTTAGATTTCAATCCTCTGGCAAATATCACAGAAGCATTTTTTATTAATGTGATAATCAAATTATCAATGTTTCTGCTGAGTTGTATGGCAATTGATATAAAGAGCAAGAGGAAAGCCTCCCAAAACAAAAACCAACTTAAAAACAAAAGAACAAAACTCTACACTCACAGTAACATGAAAATGGGCTTTCAAGGTTAGCAATCAAAATAGCAGATGCATTCAACTATTAAAAGGAATGCTTAAACTCCATCAACTTATATTTACTGTTGCCAAGAACAAGCTGCTGCTTCTAGAACATAAAACATTTTTAAGATAAAAGATACCAGAAGACAACCTATTATTAGTGAATTATCACAGAGCACGTGATATATCTTCACCAGCTCAAGAAATGTGCAGCAAGGCATGGATAAAGCAAGGGACAGCCAGGAATATGATAGCATTTTATACACAGAATGAAATGCAGATAGAAAAGGCCTGCCTATGTGTAAGAAGCCAATGCCCTCAGATAAACTAGTGTATAATATTAAGATTTCCCTATTTGCAGTAGTAAAATGTTTAAGCACTACTAAAAATAGTTCACAATGAACTTTCATGTTCAGTAAAAAAATTCACATCCATCTACATGTACATACATAATTCTGTTTTTTTTTTTATCTATCAACAGTGAGAATTTTCTAGGTCTATATTAAACAAGGATGGAAGGTGAAAGAGCCAAAATATAAAATGAAGATAATTATAATAATAATGAGCCTGCATCTCATAAGGAGTCTACTTCACAAGCCTTACAGTCATTAAGTCACGCATAGTAGTCATACATTTATCTTACTTTCTGCTCACAATGCAGTACAATGCCAGACAAGTAAAAAACAAAACACTCCACTGGAATAATTCTTAAAAGAGCTTTATAATATAGTAATTCTAGAATTTCACAGATTATTTCACTTCTAGATTGTGTGCAACCCATCTCCTATAGAAGTAGATTTGACATGCAACTAGTGAATTCGGTCACAAGGCTAAACAAGACCACAGAGTATGCTTTTGCTAGAAATTTTCAACAATCCAAAAACGGCTTTTGAAAGTGCATGGCCTGTTCCCAGTAGGAATCTTTTAATTAGTCTCTGCCATATGTTCATCTGGCGGAATCCATAGATGCATCCCAGGAAGCACCAAGGCCTCTAGGCACAAGGAGAAGTAGTCCTAGTTTTCTACACAGGCATGTGATTCATTTTGTTATTGTTAGGCAAATAAATAACACTTTTCTTGTCCTTTGAATTTTTGGTAAACACTTTCTCAAGTGGGACACTCTACTAGACTCACTATTTAGTCTTTTTTTCTGGGAATAAACAGATAGGAAAGCATGCAGTAAAGAAGGTACAAAGTGGCAGAATAAAGTTCTGAAATATCGTGGGCCCGAAGATTCCTGCCAGCCCATTCCCACATTCTTCTCCACAATCAGACCAATATGCAGGAGCTGGAATTCCATGTGAGCCATATTCGTAACTTGTGCTTTGAGTTTAGGTTCCAGGATTATTTATGGTCCCCAACACTGTCCCATCCTGTCAACCATGCTCTTGTATCCAGCACATGAAACATCAGGTATGTGCTTAAAGAGAAGCAAAGTCACCATCCCCACTCAAAGCAAACTGTCAGTCCTGTGCCTGCTCTAGACCAGAAAGCAAAACGAGTTACTCCTAAATATGACTGAAAGCACTGTTGCTCACAAAATAGAATTTCTTTCTTGTAAGAGGCCAGTGGTCAAAAGCCCAAAAGAACATCTTCCTCAATCGTTGAATCACAGTAACGTTTTCAAAGTGTACTGAGTTGTTAAATAATAAACATTTTAATGTTTAGTTACAGAAGCATTTAATATTATGAACAAAGAAAGACAATTAATAAAGCAAATCAAAAGTATACCCTCAAGATATCTTGTTTGTCCTATGGCTACATGGTTCTTATTAGTGGAACTTAATAGCTATACCACTGTTGTATTGCCAGAATGATTATTTACTTTACCTTTGAAAGATTTTACATCTGATAATAAGTACACAACTACAATGTATTGAGATTAAATGTGTGATAGTTATACAGCTCAATTCTTAGTGGAAAAAAACATAACTAACATCTTCAAAAAAAAAAAAAAAAGCACCCTGGTGACTGGCACTGTAGTGTAGCAGGTTTGCCTACCACTTGCCACACTGGCATCCTATAGGCTACCAGTTCGAGTCCTAATACTGCATTTCCAATCCAGCTCCCTGCTAATGAACCTGGGAAAGCTCCTGCACCCACAAAGGGGACCCAGAAGAAGTTCCTGGCTCATGGATTTGGACTGGCCCAAAGTCCAAAAGCTCTGGCCGTTGCAGCCATCTGGGGAGTGAATCGGTGGATGAAAGATTTCTCTCTTTCTCTACCTTTATGTGAATTTCTACATATGACTGTCCACTGTCCACTGGAGCATGAAACTAGTATCTTATTTAAGAACAATCTGTTATTGGTATAATAGAGTTTCTATACATTAACAACAAGCTAGAAGAAAAAGAAATTAAGAAAATAATTCCACTCACAGTAGCTACACGAAACTCAAAAAAAAAAAAAAGTAAATTTAACCAAGGAAATGAAAGATTTGTACACTGAAAATATAAAACATTCATGACAGAAATTCAAGAAGACACAAATAAATGGAAAGAAATCCCAGAGTTACAGAATGGAAGAATACTGTAAAACTGCCCATTATACCCAAAGCTACCTAAAGGGCTTCAATGCAATCCCTATAAAAATTTCAATGTCATTTTCTCAGAAAGAGGAAAAAAGGTCTAAAATCCTTATGACCAGGAAAAATCTTTAAAACACAAAGCAATCTTGATGGGGGGAGCACTGGGAGCATTATAGTACTTTCAAAATCTACTACTATTCACTAATAATCAAAACAGCATGGTTCTGGTATTAAAAACAGACACACAAACAATGGAAGAGAATAAAGTGTCCAGAAGTTAATCTATGCACTATGGTCAGTGGATTTTTTTTCACCAAGATGCCAGGAGCACACAAGGGCAAAAGAACAATCTCTTCAATAACTTGTATTAGACACAATGAAATCCACATGTGGAAGAATGAAAATGGATCTGTATCTTGTATCATATATAAAAACCAACTCAAGAGGGAGGTGTTTTTGGGTGGCAGCCCGGCTCTTGCTCGGGACGCCCACATCCTGTATTGGAGTGCCTACTTCAGACCCTGGCTGCTGTGTACTTTTTTTTTTTTTTTTTTTTTAACTTTGACAGGCAGAGTGGACAGTGAGAGAGAGAGAGACAGAGAGAAAGGTCTTCCTTTGCCGTTGGTTCACCCTCCAATGGCCGCCGCGGCAGGCGCGCTGCGGCTGGCGCACCGCACTGTTCCGATGGCAGGAGCCAGGTGCTTATCCTGGTCTCCCATGGGGTGCAGGGCCCAAGCACTTGAGCCATCCTCCACTGCACTCCCTGGCCACAGCAGAGAGCTGGCCTGGAAGAGGGGCAACCGGGACAGGATCGGTGCCCCGACCGGGACTAGAACCCTGTGTGCCGGCGCCGCAAGGCAGAGGATTAGCCTAGTGAGCCGCGGCGCCGGCCTGCTGTGCACTTCTGATGCAGCTTCCTACTAATGCACTTGACAGGCAGTAGATGATAATCCAAGTATCTAGATTCCTGCAACCTAGGTGGGAAACCTACGTGGAATTCCTTGACTGTGGCTTCAGCCTGGCCTAGCCCTGGCAGTTGCAGACATTTGGGGAGTGAACTACAATAGAGAATATTTCTCTCCCTCTCCTCTCTCCTCTCTCCTCTCTCTCTCTCTCCTCCTTCTCTCCCCTTCTCTCCCACTCATTCTCTCATCACTCTGTCTTTCAAAAAAACAAAACTAAAAGACCAGTAAAAACAATTCAAAATGGATGAAAACCTTAGGTATAAGGCCTGATATGCTACCACAAATGGAAGAAAACATGGGGGAAAGCTCCATCACATACGTCTGGGAAATGATATTTTGGACATGAGCCCAAAAGCACAGGCAAAAAAAGCAAAAATGGACAAATGGAATTGCATCAAACTGTAAAGTTTTTCATAACAAAGGAATCAACAGAGTAAAAAGGCCACATACAGAATGGGAGAACACATGTGTACAACAACAACCTGATAAGGAGTTAATATCCAAAATATTTAAACAACCCAAGATTAAGAAAACAAATAAGCTAATTTAAAAATGGGCAAGCATTTGAATAGGCGTTTCTCAGAAGCAGACGTGCAAATAATGTAAATGTATATGGAGAAGGCTCAATGTCACTAATTATCAAAGAAAGACAAATGGAAACCTCTGAGCTACCACCTCATACCTGCTATAATGACTATTACCAACAAGTCAAAAGTAAAGAGTTGACAAGTATGTAAAGAAGAGAGACCCTTTATTCTGTTGGCAGGAATATAAATTAGTATAAGTCATTATGGAAAGCAGTATTAAGATACCTCTAAAATATATCAATAATTTCAACCATATGATCCAGCAATTCCACTACTAGGTATATATCCAATTTAAATTAGTTTATCAAAGACATTTTGCACCTCTGTACTCAATGCAGCATTATCTATAACAGACAAGGTATGGAATTAAAATATCCATTAATAAATGAATGGATAAACAAAATGTGTTATACATTTTTTTTTTTGCCTACAAAAAGAAGGAAATTCCTGTATGACAAGATTTAGTATTATGTTAAGTGAAATAAACCAGGCACATAAAAACAAACATCACATAATCTCACTTACATGCAGAATCTGAAAAGTTGAAATTGAGGTAACCAGAGTAAAATAGTGGTTACCAGAGGGAGGTGCAGGGTGTGGAAGTGGGAATTAGAAGATTTTAGGAAATTAGGAAATTTTAGTTAGGAGGAATAAGTTCAAGAGGTCTACTGCACAACATGGTGGCAGTAGTTAATGCTAGTACACTGTATACTTTAAGATGGATAAAGAGCAGATTTTTAAGTGTTCACACCACCAAAAACGACAGTATGTGAGATAATGAATAAATTAATTAGCTTCATTTAGCCAATTAATATGTGCTATGGTATACCACAACACATTTGCTTTTTAGCTGTCAATTTTTTAAAAGGAGTCTTGTGTCTCAAAAATATCTTACAGACTCGAATGACATGGGTGTATCCTTTGGTGATCTTTTATGCTTTGTGGTATTTCTCAGAAATACTTGCTGAATCAGTGGTAACAATGAATAATATATGTTATATTATTCTATGGGGAAATGATACAGTAAATGACAGCATTAATTTAGTCATTAAATTGAAGGGGATTGCACTTTTTCAATATTAAATAGACAGAAAACCAAAATGCATATAAATCATGGATATATTCATTGAGACTTTGTAGCAGAATGATCCCTGTTGTGAAAATGGGAGTATGGAGAAATAGTCCACGGATGCAGCTCTTGGAATACGCCCGCTGCAGGAGAGTGCCAGCAATCTCAGTTTTAAATTGAACAGCACTTTAGGGATTTTTTCTGATATAATTAAATTCAAACAGATAAGTTTATGCTTCTGAGGCAATCCACTTGGAGAAATTCAGTTCAGATAAGTAAAATTTCTAGGCAAATGTTTGTCTTTGAACAAAATTTTTAGAAGTCAGTAAGTTTTTATTTTTTATTTTTTTAAAGAATTTTCATCTATTTATTTGAGAGGTAGAGTTAGAGAGAGAGAGAGACAGTGAGAGACAGAGAGAAAGATCTTCCATCTGCTGGTTCACTCCCCAAATGGCCATAACAGCCAGGGCTGAGCTGACTGAAGCCAGAAGCCAGGAGCTTCTTCCAGGTCTCCCACAAAGGTGCAGGGACCCAAGCACTTGGGCCATCCATCTTGCTCTGCTTTTCCAGGCCATAAGCAGAGAGCTGGATCAGAAGAGGAGCAGCTGAGACATGAAATGGCGCCCATGTGGGATGGCTGCACTATAGGCGGAGGCTTAGCCTACTATGCCACAGTGCTGGCCCCATCTATCAAGGTTTATGAAAGAGATTTAGCACAGTAATTACAAATTTACAGGGTAAACATTGCTTGAGCATTTATAAGTTAGGTAGGTTACTTAACTTCTCTAGGCCTTGGTTTCTTTTACAGTAATATTTAAAATGAAATGTGAATGTTGTATGGTTAGTTTAAGGGTTAAATGATGCAATGCATATGAATCACTTTTCTGAGTACTTGGAACATAATACACACTCCATTAGAGATAACCACATTATTTAACTATTATCACTAAAAGACAATTTTAAAGAATTTTCATCTATTTATTTGAGAGGTAGAGTTACAGAGAGAGAAAGATCTTTCATCCGCTGGTTCACTCCCCAAATTTAAATTTAACTTTAAATTTTAACTTTAGGTGACATCTGCAGAAAGACCAACGTCAACTGACTATCAGATTTTTTGATAAATAGGTATATAAATGCATCAAAATATAAATATATTACAAGTCTAAATCTGTAAATACAGTATATTGAAAGGCTTCTTTGTGATGTCTTCCCTTCTGTAAATATTCCTATTTCTTGTCCTTGTGCTCATAAAAGTATTTTCCCACAAGTCCTTTTTATTTTTTTTAAAGATTTATTTATTTATTTGAAAGTCAGAGTTACACAGAGAGAGGAGAGGCAGAGAGAGAGAGAGAGAGACAGAGAGGTCTTCCATCTGCTGGTTCACTTCCCAGATGGCCACAACGGCCGGAGCTGCACTGATCCGAAGCCAGGAGCCAGGAGCTTCTTCTGGGTCTCCCACGTGGGTGCAGGGGCCCAAGGACTTGGGCCATCTTCCACTGCTTTCCCAGCCATAGCAGAGAGCTGGATAGGAAGAGGAGCAGCTGGGACTAGAACCGGCGCCTGTATGGGATGCTAGCACTTCAGGCCAGGGTGTTAACCCACTGTGCCACAGCGCCGGCACCTTCCCACCAATCCTTGATGCTTTCCCAAATATAGCATATATTTTCTAAATTTTTCCCTTTAACACTTTGTCAACTTTTGCTATCACCACAACTCAAATAAAGTGAAGAACACATGGCAGACGCCAAAGAGACTTACAAGAAGTGAGGCCCACCCTCACTGTAGGCTCTGTTATATGACAGAATGACTGAGAACCAACTGTGTGGGAGATTCTGCTCCATTTACTGGCCAGCTCTGAAAGCGTGGCAAGGACTGGCTGAAGCAGACTGACATGACCTTACATGTCATGCTAACTTTACAATTTTAGCCTGAAACACAAGAGAGAATTTACCATGGTAATGTTTCATTACTTGATTCTGCCCCATTTCTAGGTTCACAAATGCAGTGGTAACAGCTATCTCTCATATAGGTATAGAAGATACGAAAAGATGGAATTCACAACATAAATGTTATAGATAATGGCTTATATATAAAAAGAATAAAATGCCTTCAAATAGAATCATTCTCACACAATCACATAGGAACCAATGTGCTAGTTCATTTATGAAGGCAGTGGAAATTCCTGTTTCATTGTTAAAACACCTGATTTTTAAGAATTGTGTAACTTCATGCAGCCATGACATCCCTGGAGTCCGTTAGAACATGGTCTTTCTCTGGTAAAAGAAAACACCACCAACCATGAACACATCTACCTGCCCCTATCATGCTCACGGCATCAAAGTGGGCATGGGAAAAATGGAAAGTCTCACCTTCGATGCATTCTCTCAGAGAGACCTGACTGGAAAGGGACATTGGAAATGCCAGAAGGAAAAAAACAAACTCAACATAATTATTCCATTTTTATCAACCACCACACAAGCATTAGCAGACAGTCCTCAAACCAGTTTGTGGGAGGCAGAATTACTGTTTATTTTAGATGTATACAGCTGCATGACTCACCAGGGGAAAAATAAATGTGTTGATTCACCAATATGTTATAACAATTGCAGGCACCGCTCTGCCCAGCTGCTCTCGGGATCTGCACGCTTAGTAGAGAACAAATTTACATCTGTCCAGGTACGTATGTAGGGTCATGCTGCAATTCAGGCACACAGAGTGAAATAAAGGTACTTTTTAGGGGAAAATTCTAATGCACTTAAAAATAAAAAAAAAACCACTAATAATGATAAGCACATGTCAATACTCACTTTTATCTGAAGTTAAAGTACTGATTGAGGATATTTTCTGACTATCTTAATAATTATGAGTGATTTCTTTTGGTGCAGAATCTTGGATAAATTTGATTTTTCTTGAGAAGGTAGAGTTACAAATTTGGGTCTCAGATAATGGTTGCTTTTACCTCACATTCTAAATTCTGCCAGAACCACTATCCTCAAGTGACAGTTCCAGAAAGACTAATACCACATTACTTTAAAATGATAGTGAAAAAGTAGGATTAACATGAGTTTACTTTTAAACTTAACTTTTAAATCAATGCAGTTTTTTCATAATAAAATTTCCATGAGGTTTCTGAAGATTTCTAGCATACATGAATCTCAAAAATTTTGGCACTAAAATAAACTTAGCTTTTAATTCCATGTTTCATGAGATTTTTGAAGTTCCCTCCTGTATATCAGCTGCTATGCAGAGCAATTAAATCACCTCATTTAGTTCTTCCCTAAGCGCTTTGAAAGGAATGCCATTACTTTCCCTGTGCTTTTTTTTTTTTTCTTGATAAGGATACTTGTTTCAGAGAAGTCTCTTAATTTTTCCAAGATCACACAGCCAATATGAGACAAAGAAGGTGGGTACTGGATCCTCAGTAGTTTGGTACCGAGGTTGTGAATTAACCACTGAACCAACAGTGCACCAACTATCAGAAACACTCACCTGGACAGGTGAGGGTCTACAAATATGATGGCATCTGCCTTCCAAGTCACAGAAGACTGCCTATCACTGGGAAGACAAATTGATTTCTCTTTACGAAGTGTTTTCTTTCCACTAGTGCATATAGGGCCAGCATTGTGTTGCAGAGGGCTAAGCCACTACGTGGGATGCTGGCATCCCATAACTGGCATACCACATTGGGGTGCCAGTGTCAACTTCCAGCTGCTCCTTTCTATCCTTTCTCAGACTAATGTGCCTGGAAAGCAGGGAATGATGGCCTAAGCACTTGGATCTCATCCTCTCACATGGGAGAGGTGAATAGAATTCCTGGCTCCTGACTTGCACCTCTAGCCCTGGAATATGACAAGTCATTTATTTTATACACTGTTCCACAATTCCACATAGTCTGATGCTTTCTCATGTTTACATTGAGACTATGTGTTCTCTGGAGCCATAACACAACAGTGGTGCATCCTTTTTTGTGCATGGTATTGGAGGTCATTATGATGACATGGATTCATGGTGACATTAACTATGAGACTGTGTCTACCAAGACTATTGCAAAGTTACTATTTTTCCCTTTGTAATAATTAAGTACTTTGGAGGAGAAACTTTGAGACTGCAAAAACATCCTTGTTTTGCTTACGCCTTTGCCCACTAATTTTAGCAGCTATTGGTGGCATTTTGCCTTACAGCTATTATTCCTGTGGTATTCTAACAGTGATTTTTTTATTTGGCGTTTTCTACTTCTAATGCAGTCCTTCCTTTTAAACTTACAATCAAATTTCTCCTGCAACAAAGAGACTTTCTTTCACATCCTTATTTATAACCATAAAGGCTCATGCAAACTTATTTTTTAGAACAGAATTTTGTTTTTCAAGCTTTCAGGTGGTCTCCTGTGCACCCTTTGGTATGTACATCCCTTGTCCCTTTATTTTTATCACCCTTGGCATTATTATTTTTAGCACTTTCTGGTACTACAGGATGCTCTAGACTCAACTAGTAATTTCTTTGCCCTACCCCTAGAATCAAACAGTTCTCCAAGGAACCCTAGTTCTTTTATTGCAGAATGGTATTTAGAAACTATGATATAAACACTAAATGTGCTTATTGCTATGGTGAAAATCACTGCTTCGAGACTTCTCTGTAAAAAGAACTAGGGAATATGAAGTTGTTTCAGAAAGTTTGTGGAAAAATTCAAGTGTAAGTTTAATTTGGTGCAAAAAATTTTGAAAACCATGCATGCTTTTCATGATGTACATGAACTTTCTGAAGATTCCCTTGTATAGGTATGTACATTAACTCATGCATACAAAGCATCTCTATTTCTGTATTTATTTGTGTACACACACACAAAGACACACAAAGACACAGTTTTTATGCACACACACTGATATTTCTGTCCCACAGGGCTCATTCTAGTCCTCCCTGTGTGAGAATCTTAGTTCTCATGATCTATTATATATTAACTATTTGTTCAACCCTAGGATAAAAATAAATTAGTTTCAGAAGTCCTTGCTGAGGGGGAGTGGTCTGGCATAGCATTTAAGATGCTGGCTGAGATGCTACATCCCATACTGCAGTGTGCCTGCGTTTGAATCCCGGCTCCACTTCCTGCTATGGTACACTCTGGGAGTCAAGGCATTAATGGCTCATGTAGTTGGGTTTCTGTCTCCCACATAGATAGACCCAGGAATAGTTCCCAGATCTTGCCTCTGGCCTGGACTACTTCCTGCAGTTATAGGCATCTGGGGAGTAAACCAGTGGGTGGAAGATTTCTCTCTAATAAGTAAAATAAATAAAAAAACTTAAAGAATTCCTTATTAAGGCCTATGAGAAACAAATCCAATAATTTCATTACAGTGTTCATGTACAGTTCTTTTATTTTTAGCTTAGAGTATCTAGTCAAAGTACTATTTTTCAAAGTTACTTAGGTCAGCTCCTTTCTTCCTCAGTCTCTTCAATGTGGTTATGTGGTTCATATGTAATACATTTAGATTCATTTGTCAAAGTCCATCTTTCCCACTACCTTATAATTGATGGTTTTTAGAATTACAGAGTAAAATTGACATTTTGGGGGGCACAGTTCCATGAATTCTGACAATTGCATAGAACTGTGTATCCACCTCCATCCACAGTTTCACACTTTTTGTCAACCACAACATTTCTCTGTGCTACACCCATACAGAAAATCTTTCTATATTCAACTCCTCTGTGCTACTCCTATACAGAAAAGCCTTCTATATTCAATTCAGACCTATGCAAGCTTTTGCTTCAATTATCCTGTATAAGCTTTTGGATGAACTAGAATTAAAGAGAACATTTTAACCACGTTATAATGCATCTGAAAGTCAGTAGAGTGAAAAAAAAAAAAAACAGGTAAAGCTGTGAACTACCATTGTTTTCAACTACATTAGTGTTGCGATTCATTTTTAAAACTAATTAGGTCTAAACAGCTAAAAATTACATTTTCTTTTTTTTTTTTTGTCTTTTCTTTCTTTTTACTTTTCTTTCAGAGAGTGCCCATACATTTTTATACATATTATTGTAATATTACTATGGGGATAATAAAGGTAGATAATGGTAAGTAGGGATGGAAGGCAGGTGATTGGCAGGATATTAAGAGAAGGAGATAAAAGAGATGTGAACATTTTACTTAGTAGGAACAAGTTAAAAATTATTTCTGAAGATTATCATAGTATACAGAATTTTGCTAGGCAGAAATAGAAATTTCATAATGTGAACAAGCTAGAATTTACCACCAGTGATTACAAGAAATACACAAGGCTGAAAATAAACTCACTACTTGAAGATGCTATATTTCTGAAGTATAATCAAGCAAAGAAGGCAATGGCCAAAGACTCTACAGTTGCCCTGGGCCAGCTGATTCTGCGCATCTACTCCGTGTCTCAGGTTCCTTTCTCTGTAAAATAGGTCACAGATAACATCAAGGTGGTTATAATAATCAAGTTCAAGCATTTGAGGCACCTGGTACCAGTAGGTACTAGGTATGCAGTAATAATAATGACTGGTAACAATATTATTTGTGTGTATTTTCTTCGGTGATAGGAGAATCTAATTATATGGGAGTAGCAGTGTTAATATTTATAACCAAAACATATAAAAAACAGAATTCCAAAAAACGTTAGTGTTGTGAGATAAATAAACCAAATAGTGCTTGGGTTTCAAAAACAAGATAATATGCACTGCTAGGTCTCAGTGTCTCTTTGTGACTGATTCTCTGTCTGGCTGCTGAAGCTCCTGGAAGACTGATCCGTCATTTTCATCTAAGGCTTTCCCACAGAAGTTATAAGAAAACCCTAAATTCAACTGAGTATGAATAGATTACAGAGAAGGTCAACATTAAAGTGAAAGATGGTTAGGAAATGTCCTGGATACATTAACAGTATCAACCAGGAACCAGACCACTCCATTTTACAGTGGAATATGTGATTCCCTGAGTTCATATCCTACAGCAAACAGCATACTGGGTGCTTTCTATAGAGGTACAAACTTAAACATCAAGACTATGATGAATTCACGTGGGCACTGGCCACTTTTTTGCAAGTCTGACTTATTGGGAGTACAGGCCTGCCAACACATTATAGATTTTGGCACTTCAGCTCACATTCGTCCCCTAAACCTCTCCTCTGCAGTGTGATAAAACATGGCAGGATGGGGGAGGGAGAAATGCCTTCTCTCGTACCACATGTACGGATTCAAGAGTGGGCTCAGCATGTTGAGGGTTTCAGGACTGTAGCCTCTCTCTGGTGTCTTACCTCCCCAGGTGCCCGCAGCAGGGCATCAGTGGAGCCCAGCAGCAGAGTGGCCCGAGGGAGTCGGCGGGGGGGGGGGGGGGGGGGGGGGGCAGAGAGGAAGAAACTCAAAGACCGCAAACAGTCACAAAGTGGGTTTGTTCCTGTGAAAAAGTGAGACCGACTCCCTCTTCCGGTACCCCTCAGTACACCTGCTGGTGATCCAAGATGAACAGGAGTTGGCAAAGAAGGGTCTTCACCACTAAGGGAATTCACTGGTCTAGTTCATTTTATGAAGCTTGGGATACTCAGAAATATTCATGAAAATTAACTCTGCAAGGAGGTTAGTAATACTGGAAACTTAGAAAATTTCCTGGTGTCCCTTCTTTTTAAGAAAAAAAAATATTGAAATACATTATACATACCAAGAAATGCACAGAAGCATAAAAATTAATGAGTTTTTGGTCCTCTGAGCACATTTATAATCAACATCCAAACTAAAATCATGTACCCTGAGTTCTCACTATTCCCAGCCTCTTCATTTCTTTCTTTTCTTCCTCCCTCCCTCCCTCCCTCCCTCCCTCTCTCTTTCTCTCTCTCTCTTCCCCCCCTCCCTCCCCACCCTTCCCCTCCTTCCTTCCTTCCAATATGGGAGAGAAGAATATATTGTCATTTACATAGTATAATTCAGTGAAGCAATATTTATAACTATGTTCCAAATAATATGATCTCAAAACAATTTTATATTCTACATATTAACAACTACAAATAGGAGATAATTACTACTAAAAATTATGTCACTTAGAATAATAATCTCAAGTTATATCTGTTTTGTCACAAATAACAGGATTTTATTCTCTTTTATGGCTGAGTAACATATCATATTTTCTTTATCCAGTTATCAGTTGATGGACTTCTTGGTTGATTCTATATCCTACCTCTTGTGAGTTGAGCTGCTATTAACATAGGAGTGCCGGTAACACATATGTTGATTTCATTTCCTTTGGATATATCCCCAAGAGTGGGACAGCTGGGTCATGTGGTAGATTTATTTTTAGTTTTCTGAGGCACCTCTGTACTGTTCTCCATAATGGTTGTACCAATTTGCATTGCCAGCAGCAGTGGTGGGACCCGCCAGCAGTCCCAGCTACTCAGGAGGCTGAGCTTGGAGGATGGCTTGAGCCCAGGAGTCCTAGACTATCCTGTGCTGTGATGATCAGATGTCTGCACTAAGTTCATCATCAATACAATGACCTCCCAAGAGTGGGGCACCAGTAGCTGGGCTAAGGAGGGGTGAATGGGACCAGAAATGAAACATATCAAACTCTCATGCTGATCACTGGTGTCTTTTCTTAAAGTGCAATTTTCCCCAACCAAGCATAGACTACTTTTGGAACAAACATTTGTGTCATATCTCCTGTCTCAAGTACTTCTGTATCTTATCATGCTCCTATGAACTTTATGAAGTGCAATTAAATTAATCTACAGATGAAGAAGCTGCAAAGGAAAGAAGCAACTTTTCTGAGCAGTTCATTTACTTGTGCTCCATTACATTCTCAGTCCAAAAGATCCTTGCCCTCACGCTGCCCTCCTACCCTGAGCATTCCCAGCTGTTCCGCAGGTAAGGCAATGGATGCTGACCATTTTCCTCCACTTTCTTTGTTGCTGTTGTTGTTAGTGTATTTCAGTAGGAATTCTCTTTGCCAAGCAGGAATTCAAATGCATGTGCTTACACTCAGGATCACAAAGGCACAATTCCAAAGCTGAATAACACTCCTGTTTCTTGACAAAAATATTGAGAGCCTCACTTTTCCAAAGTGAGGACACTTGTGATAACTACAAATTAAAAGAACTGAATCATGGTCTTGATAAGAAGAAAGCAAAAAGCCACATAATTAAAATAGCAAAAGAAAAGACACTTTTTTAAGTTGAGTCAGAAAGAGCAGACCTGATGCTTTTGGCACTGGTTCAGATTCACTTGTGGTAAACAGGACTTCTATAAACTTTACAAACAGAACATATCAAAAAAAAAAAAAAAAAAAAACCTGAAAGGGAAGAAACCATGCATATGTCAGACAGTTTCTAATAGGCCACAGTAACAGCATGCTTTCATTAGCAAATTCATTTACTTGTTTCACAGGCAAAAGCAAAATGAGTTTGCCCTTTATCCTAATTTATGAAAAATGATTTACAGCACTCCCATGTTGGGAGGTATTAATCTGAGAAGAGGAGGCACTTCTCATCAAGTAGTTGCTTCTTCTCTCCTACTGGTGCCATCACATGAGATGAACAGAACACTCTTACACAGAAACAAGTCAGCATCACCTGTGTATATCCTTAATAAATAAAATATGCATATTAAACTCCTTGGCATTGACTGTAACCACTGGGAGAGAAACGCATGAGTATACCATGTGACACCTGAGCAGCATTTGCTATCTGCTCGCAGTGGACAACAATGATATGTTCAGGAGCCCATTTGGCTGCACAGTGAGGGGAGAGCAACAGCGGTGACAGGAGAGAGGCCTAAAATCAGAGGGGCATCCTTGGAGTTTGAAGCCAGCCTTGTTTTCCAGAAAGTGATTCCATCCAAGTGGACCCTGTGGATAGAGAAGCCACCCATGGTAGCACTGGCACCAGGCTGTCAGGGAATCTGTTGTAGATCAATGGAGAATGCTTCAGCATGCCAGGGAATTGGAAGACTGCAGTAGAGCACTCTCCCAGGAGTCACAAAAACACCTCACAAGAAATCAAACCTGGATTGGATGGCCAACGCACTCCCATGGCGCCAGCTCCACCTGAGACCTGTTCTGCCTTTATGTCTCTCCATGTCCCCTCTCCCAGCTCTCCAAATCAGAGACAGCCAGGCGAGTGGAACAGGAGAGCAGAATAAAGAAGCCAAGGCAGATCTGATCAGGGAAGATGGGAGCATTGGATTCTGTGACTGAAGTTTCCATATTAGCACCTGGAGTGAAGACAAAGACCATGAGAGTTAAGCCAGGAGCATGGAGATGGTGAGAAGGAACAGAGCTGTGTATCCCCTGCTATGCCCAGCAAGCTCAAGAAATCAGCTGCAATTGCATTTTCACACTGAAATGTAAATACTGGATGAACAAGCTTTGTCAGCCCTTGGTTGTCACCTGGACACATGCTGACAGTAACACAGTTCCATTTCTCTTGTCATTGGGACATCATGGATGCCAATTTACAGAGCTCTGCATTTGCCTTGCCTACCTACCTATCTGTATCCACACAGAGAGAAACGAATACAACACACAGAGAAATAAATAAGAGGAACAAAGTCTTACATATATATTAAAGAAAACAGGCACAGTCAAATCCAGCAATGTCTGTTCCTCTAAGTTCAGCAAATATTTCTCAACCAATACTTGTGTCTCCACTGTCACAAATAGATCAGATGCTGAAAATGTAAGTCCAGGGTATTGAAATGAATAAATTTTGTACCAGCGGCAAATTGAAATTATCAATAAGTAAAATTTTAATACCTATTTGAGGGCAGCATTTCTTATTTTGGGCACCCAATGCTTAATGAACATACTAAAAATGAGTTTTCTGAGCTGAATAAAATAACTCCGTATCACCCAAGACAGAAAATAGTCTGATTTAAAATCATCATAATTATAGATGAGGTTTTTTCTGACACTGAGCTGATTCATTTTCATCTGTTTATGATATTTTCAAGGCTGCTTTTCATATCCCATATCCATAGCACCATGTGACTAACAACATGTACTACATTTTTCAAACTTTTTATTTATTTATTTATTTAATTTGAAAGTGGAGGGATATTTTCCATCCGTTGTTTACTTGCCAGAGGCTAGCAACAACTGGGGGTGAGTCAGATCCAAGCCAAGAGCCTGGAACTCAGTCTGGTTTCCCGTGTTGGTGGCAGGGATACAGCTATTTGAGACATCATTCCCGCTTCCCATGCTGTGCATTAGTAGGAAGAAGGAATTGCGAGCAGAACCGGGACTGTAACCCCAGGCACTTTCAGATATGTGATTAGGACAAGTGCTTGCACTTTATTTTAAATTGACAATCAGTAATTGTACATATTTATGGCCTCCAATGTGATGGTTTCAATGCATATGTGCATTGTAAAATGAATCAAAGTGGGGCCAGTGCTGGGGCGCAGTGGTTAACGCCCTGGCCTGCAGTGCCGGCATCCCACATGTGCACCGGTGTGAGTCCTGGCTGCTCCACTTCAATCCAGCTCTCTGCTATGGCCTGAGAAAGCAGTAGAAGATGGCCCAAGACCTTGGGCCCCTGCACCCACATGGGAAACCCAGAAGCAGCTCCTGACTCCTGGCTTCAGATCGGTGCAGCTACGGCCATTGTGGCCAATTGGGGAGTGAACCAACAGATGGAAGACCTCTCTCTCTCTCTGCCTCTCCTCTCTCTGTGTAACTCTGACTTTCAAATTAATAAATAAAATCTTTAAAAAAAATTATTCAAAGTAATTAGCAGACCCATCACCTCAAATATTATTTCCACGTGATAAGAGTATTTAAAATCTTCTCTTATTGTTACTTTGAAATATACATTAACTCTAGTCATAAGCTAAAAGTTCGATATCAAAATTACCTACTTGTCAGACAGTATATTTTTAGCAATTTCAGATATTTGAAACATAAAACCCAAAAGTACATGGAGAAAGCTCCTTTTTATGGTTTCATAAAGCTAACATAAATTACTTAAAGGAGATAGTAAAACATCCCTCAGACTCCAGAAACTTCTGGTGGTGGGTAAATTACATTAATTGCTTTGACATGATTAGTTATTTGGTTAGACTGCAAGGGAGAGAAATTTAAGGGGTAGGCACTAGAGCTACATGATTGACAAAAATGCACATTTCATATTTAGAAGGAGGAAAATATTGGCATAAATCTCTAACTTACTTAAAAAAGAAAACAGAAAAACTAGCATAAATCTATTTATAAAAAGGTCAGAAAACGTATACTCCTCAAAGGCTTCAGAGATATTTCAATATAGAAAAAAACCCAAAAGCCATAAAACAGAACTTATTTATGATAATGACCCTTGAGTCACCATGGAAATGCTTGCTGGTATTTAGAATAGTATATTTCAAGAATTCATTGAAACACAAATGCACTTTAGAAAAATGCATTGGAGAAAACTCATTGAAATGAAAAAAAAATTACATAAGTAAATCTTTTATTACAACATTCATTTATATTTATCATCTAATTAGTTAATAACCTCAGATGTATTATACATTACCACAGCAATGATTCCAATTGGTTTTAGTATTTTTCTTGTCATATTTATGACTAAGTAATGAAACCTGTTTATAAAATGGGATTTTTAGCCATAGGGCAGGAGAAATGAGTTTTGAGAAGAGAAAAAGATGGGAAGCATTTTCCTATGCATACATTTTCATAAAATTCTAAGAAAACAGAGTCACATTTAAGAAATAACAGGAGAGAATCTGGTCAAAGAAGAAACTTTACCTGTTCAGAGCTTGCTCTGTTTTCACATAGGTATCCAGGTAGGAATAAAAGGAACTGAGAAATGAACTGTTTTACTAATGATCAAATATACAGCCTTCAACTGTAAAATAAAATTACTGAAAAGAGACCAAATAGTGCTTTTGAATCATGGCAGTCGCTTGTTATATCAAGAACCAAGGAGAAAAATGTTCAGGTCTTGGGGAAGGTTATGTTCCTGTGCTGCCTTCAATGAGAACTGACAGCACTGAAAATTATTAAAGCTACTTATAACTGTCACTTCTATTTCTATTGCTAACATATTTCCTTTTAAAAGGGTACCACAGTGTCTTTGAAGAGCTCCTGTCACATAAAGTATTTTCGAGTAATTAAATATACTCCACTTCTGCATTTGGGAAACCAGTTAGTTATTGAAGACACTTTTACAAGCACAGTCAAGCACATGTCAACATGCCTATTAGACTGCTGGTTCCAGTCCCAGCTACCCTGCTTCCAATCCAGCTCCCTGATAACACGCCTGGGAAAGCAGTAGAGATGACCCAAGTACTTGGGCCCCTGCACCCATGTTGGAGACCTAGATGGAGTTTCTGGCCCCTGGATTCACCTTTCTCATAGCTGGCATTTGCCAACATTTGAGGTATGAACCAACATAGGGAGATTCTCTCTCCCTCCCTCCCTCTCTCTCCCTCTCTCTCTGCCATTCTTTCAAATAAAAAGTTTTAAAAGTTACTAGACAAGGAGTTTGCCAGGATCTTTAATCCCAGGATTAGCACTAATGAGATTTATTCAGATAAGCTCTCAGAACAGAACAGGAGAGCATTCAGTGCTGAAGAAAAAACATTAAGGCAGGAAGAGAAATGTTTTATTGGATTATACACATCATTTGAAACAATTATATTGTGATTTGGATGTCTTACCTTTGAACAAAATATCCTAGTAGCTGCTTCTCAAGTTTGTCATATCCAGAATCCTTTGTATTAATTTTTGCACAGAAAACTCATGCTTGAAAATGTTATTAGTCATACTGCAACTGTCAATAATTTTACTCATTTAAATCTAAGCTCTTTTTTAGGTAAGTGAAAATTCAGTAATATACTCAAAATATCTGTTCTGTTGGGCTTTTAAATTAAGGGCCATATGAAAATAATTCCATGAACCTCTAGCGGAAGTGATAAATGCTTACATCTGAGGTTATCCTGAACTCAGGTGGGAAGTATGATTTTTCTATTGCATTCTTTAATCATATGCACACCAGTTTGTGGGTATTAGCAGGAGAAAGATTATGGTGCATGCACAGTGTTTCTAGGACTTACTACGACTAGACACATGAGTAGAGAAAAACTCAGTGAAGCACCGACACGGGAAAATTTTCCTGAGTTCCTCTGTTACATCTTTGTGACAAATACTTAAAAAGGGAGGAGGGGTCAGAGTTGTGGTGCAGTGGTTAAGCCACCACTTATAACGCCAGTATCCCATATGAGCGCATGTTCAAGTCCTGGCTGCGCTACTTCGGATTCGGCTCCCTGTTGATGCATCTTTAGAGAGCAGCAGATGATGACCCAAGTACTTGGGGCCCTGAAACCCATGGGAGTGATTCGGCTGGAGGTTTCTGGGTCCTAGCTTTGGCCTGGCCATGCCCCTGTTCTGAGGCAATTTGGGGAGGGAACCAAAGGATGAGAGGTCTCTTTCTGTGTCTCCCTCTCTTTGTCACTCTGCCTTTCAAATAAATAAATTTGTGAAAAATAAAATAACTGAAGGACAAGATATGCTGGGTGCCAGGTGATGTTCTCAGGTATTATAAAATATAGCTAATGTAATTGTCACACCATGCTCATGGCATGTAATCGTCAGTTCAAAAACAGGGGTCTGGGGAGTCCAAAAGACTGACCAAGATGGCACAGGTGGCCGGCGCTGTGGCTCAATAGGTTAATCCTACGCTGCGGCGCCAGCAGACCGGATTCTAGTCCCGGTCGGGGCGCTGGATTCTGTCCCAGTTGCTCCTCTTCCAGGCCAGCTCTCTGCTGTGGCCTGGGAAGGCAGTGGAGGATGGCCCAAGTGCCTGGGCCCTGCACCTGCATGGGAGACCATGAGAAACACCCAGCTCCTGGCTTCGGATCAGCACAGTGCGCCGGCCCAGCGGCCATTGCGGGGTGAACCAACGGAAAAAGGAAGACCTTTCTCTCTCTCTCTCTCACTGTCCACTCTGCCTGTCAAAAAAAAAAAAAAAAAAAAAAAAAAAAAAAAAAAAAAAGATGGCATAGTTAAGTGAAGCATGTGGGACCCATAGAGCTCTTTCTTCCATGAGTGCTATCCATCATTTTTAGGTATTAATGTAATGAAAGACTACAGATGGTATTTCGAAAGGAGAAGCCAATGTGTGCATTTCAGGACACCCTGACTTCTAGTCTTGACTATTTTCCAAGGATCACATTAAATAATTACTAAAACTTTGTTTACAGTCCCAGGTTTTACTTAATATTCAAAGAAGAGGGCCAATACATTATAAACAAAACAATAAGCTTATTACAAAATATTCTGTTTGCAGAAACAGACTGCGAGAAGTAAGAGACTCCACTGGGTTTCATCTGACAACTCATAGTATCAGCCCTCAGCCTTAAAACAGCCCAGCAGACAGCATGGAGACAGTACCTCCTATGCAGAGGTGCTGCACTGATGACAGGCAGAGCAAGCATCATGGCAATTAGGGACCTGTGGAAACGCTCTGGTCACAGGAAGGAAGGAGTACATGGTGCAATTAAAGTGTGTATCACAAGTCTGACCTAGATGGGGGAAGAAAAGGCTGCCTTGGTGATGTGCTTTCTATTATATAACTACATTATTTATTACATAACTATATGTGGAGATAAAAAGAAAGGATTTTTTTTAATTTCAAAGATTTAAAAATGGATATTTACTTAATTCAAACTCTTTGTTTTATAGACAAATAAACAGAATCAAATCAACTCATCCCAGCACTGGAGCCAGTTAACAGACTAAATTCTGTATGGCTTGTAAAAACAGCTGAGACAAAGAGAGAGAGAGAGAAAAGAAACCTTTAAGTATATGTTTAGACTTATATGCATGTACATGTTCACAAATGCTCAGATGTGTTTCAGAAAGGTAGGAAACATTTTCCTAGTAATAAACTTGCCAGAAAAAAAACAATAATTGCATGACTTCAGGAGGCTGCTTGGATCATTATGGGTAGGCCAGAGAGAGAAACAATGGCCTGTTACTTCTCATACTAATATTGTGCTCACAAACCTCTTAGCTTCTGACATGCATTTTAAAAGAATATGCACAGGGCGAAGGGTTGGGGGCATGTGACGCTGTGGCATAGCAGGTTAAAGCCACTGTCTGCAATGCCTTCATTCCATATGGCCACCAGTTTGCGTTCTGGCTGCTCCACTTTCCATCCAGCTCCTTTCTAATGAGCAGCAGTTGGTCCAAGTACTTGGGTCCCTATACCCACGTGAGACACCCTGATGGATGCTCCTGGATTCAGCTTGGCCCAGCCCTGGCCATTGGGGCTATCTGGGGAAAGAACAACGGGATAGAAGACTTCTCTCTCTGCTTTTGCCTCTCCCTCTCTGTAACTCCACTTTTCAAATAAATACATAAATAAGTAAATCTTAAAAAAATAGAATATGAACACTGTTCATTTAAAAGTTGTACCCCAGAACTCTACACAAATATTTAGTTTCTTTATAACATCAATATGTGACAAAATAATAACTACTCTATTTTTATAGAATAAAAACAGAAACATTGGCCATTTGCTTATAGCCAAGCAGCAAGTGTTATAACCAGTATTTGAATTCAAGTCTGTGAAATTTATATCTGTTCTAAACTATGATCTTATGCCACTTCCCTCCAAAATGATTTTCAGGAACAACTAGAAAAGGATTCCATCCTGCCATCTGAGAACAACAACTAAAATCCCCAATGAAACAAGCAAAGATAGTTGCTTAAAAACCAAACACAACAACATTCTTTTTTCTATGTAATAAAATTTATCTGAATGTTAAATTTCAAAAATACCATAGCAATGGGGTAGGCATTTGGCACATCAATTCAGATGCAAATTGGGACAACTGGCTCCGGATCCCATGTTTGAATTAAGGTCTTGGCTCCAATTCTGATTCCAGCTTCCTGCTAATGTGCAGCTTGGGAAGCAGCGGATATCCCTGTCCCCATCACCCACAAGGTAGATCTGGATAGAGCTCTGGGCTCCCAGCTTTGGCCACGCCCAGCTCTGGCTACTGCAGGCATCTGGGGGCGTAAACCAGGAGATGGAAGATCTCTGCCTGTCTCTGTCTATCTCCCCCTGCCTCCCTCCCACGCTACGTCCAGTTCAAATAAAATGAAAATAAACAACAACTCCACAGCAAGGGAAATATTTCCCTTCTAACACTTGGCTTCAAGACTTTGGACAAAGAAGCTTCCTCGTGTTTAAACAACCTAAGGGTGCATAAAGTATGTGAAGGGAAGAGCCGTTCTCAGCAGAGGTCACAGCAATGCAAGTCAGACACACACATCTAAGGAAAGCAGCTCCGACCTCTGCTTTGAGCTGTGGCCTCCTTACAGTCACCATACAGGCTGGGAAAGTGGAAGCATGACTGTTGTCCTGGGTCTCTGAGGCAGATGAGAGAACAAACCAGGGCTGAATGCTGGGCTTCCAGCAAAGCAGCTCTTGATATGCAGGCAGTGTCTTTCATTTGAAGTTTGCTAGAATCGTTCACAAACGTAATCTCATCTATCCTCATAATAACCTTTGAAGGAAAAAAAATCTCAGTATTTAATGTCCTGCTTTGATGACTAGAGCATATTGGACAAGTGAGCACAGAGTGGATGGGTGATTAAAGAGAGGCTGCTAATAGGAGCCAGGGTTGAGGAAACGTGCTGGGGATGCTGCTTTAACCTCCACTGCTTTGTGTGGCTTCCCACCAGGAACAGCTCTTTTCTAGAGAATTCTCTGTCAGTCCTACAGTGATCATATCGTTGAGATGAGGGCAGCTTTCCAGGGATGACATGTACTTCTTTTTATTTGATATTTTTAGCGAACATAAAAATGATACATATTTATGAGGTACTATGTGATATTTTGATACATGTGCACATTGCATAATGTTCAAATCAGGGGAAAAAAACCTATCTATCTCCTCAAACACTTCATTTCTCTGTGAAAAGCACACTGAAATTTCTTTCTTGCATTTTTTAAAGAAAACTACAACATACGTTTAACTATGCTTATCTAACTGCAACTCAGAACTATTAATCAACTTTTCCCCCTCCATTCCTCCCAGCCACTGGAACGCTCAACTTTATTGAGATCAATATTTTTAGATTTTACATGTGAGTGACATCATCAGGTAGTTGTCTTTGTATGCCTGGCTTAGTTCACACAATGACCTTCATTTCCATCCATGTTTTTGCAAATGACAATTCTATTTTCCAACTGATGAGTAGTATTCCATTGTGTGTGTGTGTGTGTGTATTCCATATTTTCTTTATCCATTCAGATGGATACTTATGCTGTTTTCATTTTTTGGCTGTTGCGAATAGAGCTGTGATAAATATGGGCGTGCAGATGTCTCTTCCACACACTGATTTAATTTTCAAGTGGGGAGACTTTAGGTACAGTGAATACAAGTGCACTAACTGAAGTTATCAGAGTATATAACATAAGAATATATCAACTTTTCAATTTTATATTGCTCTACTGTATTATCTATATTTCATTAGTTTAAAGACATTGTGAGCAGAATATTCTAAAAAGCATGATTTCAAGATGTCTTTCTCTTCTTAAAATTTTAGCTTCAACATTATAAAAAACAAAGTGATTTATGATTTCCTATAAAGGAAGGAAAAAATAATGAGTTGGAGGTATTACTAAGTTTGTGGCTCACAACATTTTTTTTCTGTCCTTGAAGAGAAAGGAACAGCAGTTTTGAAACAAATGGTATGGAACACTAAAATGTAATTGTATAGTCTCTACACCCTTTACTCCATTTGATCTTGACAACATCCCAGTAAGAGAGAAATTCTTATTTACAAATAATTGAACTAAAGCTTAGTGGTAACTTGTCCAAAACCAAGTAAAAAAGTTTAATTCAATAAAAAAAAGCTTAATTATCATGATGTATTTGTTTACTTAACACCACTTCTTCAAAAACTCAATTTTCCTGTATTTGATATAAAAGGAAGCATTCTAATTGCAGTCAGTAAATACAGAAACCTAAACATGGCAATGATATCTACACATAGAAACACTGAACATTTTGTCAACATTAGCTTAAGGTAACATTTGAAGGAATGAACCATCTTATAATGTTTAGTAAATTATTTCTTCTCCCAAGACTATTCACTAAAGAAAACTGTTCCCTATTTTCAGAACCCACAAATAAGAGTATTAAAGATAATTTCCATGTATAGATGACAGGTAGACCCTTTTCACTTACCTACTGTGTAAGTTACATAGAAATACCATATTACTTAAAGTTTTATTTTCAGTAGTTTCTAGACATTAAGAGAGCTATACTTTATTTTATCCTCTCTTGTCCCTTTATTGTAACAGTTTTATCATACTGTACTAACTGTTTTTAGGAGTGTACTATATCTTCTAGAAGGCAGCATGCTGTTAAAAAACAGCTCTGAACCTGATATCACAGAAAGTTGATTTTTATAGATTTTGATTTTGATAGATTTTTGATAGTTGATAGCTGAAAGAAAACTGTTCAACTGATGATGACTATGCCATCATTTTCCTGTGGAAGAGGCAAGGAAACAAAAAATCAGATGAACTAAAAATGTCTGATCCTCATTTGGAAGAATACTGTTCTTTCCTTAATAGTTCAGTTGACTTTGAGTTGTCACTTAAAACTTGTTATCTTATTTGTCTGCTTCTGGAAATCATGTAACACAGGATGACAGTTTCTATTTTACCCATCACTGTCATGAGAAACAGATAACAAACACACATGAATATACTTTGCAAACTACAGATCATATATTCTCCAAAATGACAGTTTTAAAGAACATTATTAGAGTAGATTTCAATAAAGTTTTGTCAATGATGACCTTCTACTTTTTAAAAATTATTGGTAATTGACAAATTTTGTGTTTGTCTATCGGGTACATGGTAGTATTCACATCTGTACCAACATTGTAGGGTCAATCAAGTTAATGAAAACATTGAAAATCAACTCTTTGAGCTATCCTGAAATACATAATACATTTTTATTAACTGTGGTAACCATGCAGTGCAACAGACCACTAAACTGTATTACTCTAGGCTGAGACTTTTTTATTTAATGTCTACACTTTCTCTATCTTTTCCTCCTCCTTAAAGCCTTTGATAATCATGTCTTTACTCTGTTTTTATGAGGACAACTATTTTAGATTCCATATTTAAGTGAATTCATATGATATTTATCTTTCTGTGTCTGGCCTATTTCACTTAACTAAATATTCTCCAATTCCATTTATGTTGTCAAAAATAACAGAATTGCCATATTTTTCAAGTTGTATAGTACTTATGTTTATTGATTTAAAGAACTAATATTGTTAAAATTTATATACTACTCAAATGACCTACCTATTCAATGCAATTGCTATCAAAATTCCAAATTCTCTTCATAATGCAAACACAAAAAAACTCTTAATAGCCAAAGCAATACCGAGCCAAAAGAAAATGCTGGAAGGAGCTCATTTCCTGGTCACACAATATCTTATGGGGATAAGCATTGGTACAGCAGTTAAGCTGTGGCTTGGAAAGCCTGAATCCTGTATCAGAGTCCCAGGGTTTAAGTCCCCGCTCTGCTTCCAATTCCAGCTTTCTGCTGATGTGCACCCTGGAAGCCCGATGGTAGCAGGGGAAAGCTCAAATACTGGGTCTTTGCCATCCACCTGGGAAACCCAGATTGAGTCCTAGGCTCCTGGCTTTGGCCTGGCCATACCCTAACCACTGCAGGAATTGTGGAACTGAGCTAAGATATTGAAGATCTCTCTCACTCTCTCTCTTTTTGTTACAGTCTATCACTCTGCCTTTCAAACAAATAGAAATAAGTAAATTATATGATTACAATATATATTAATGTTATTACAATGAAATCACATGGCACAGGCATAAAAAGATGTAGCAATCAATAAAACAAGGTAGAATGCCAGAAATAAATCCACACATCTATGATCAACAAAGTTGCTGAGAACATTCATTGGGGAAATGACAGTATCTTCAATAAATGGAATGAAGAAAACTGGATATTCACATGCAGAAAAATGAAATTGGAACCTTATCTCACATTATTCAGAAAAACCAACTCAAAATAGAGAGTAGAATTAAATGTAATAAATGAAATTTTAGAAGAAAACAAGAGGAAACACAGTGGGGAAAGTGCTACGATTTTAATATGGGTAATGATTTCTTGGATAGAACCCAAAAGCACAGGCAACAAAAGCAAAAATAGACAAACGATACTATGCAAAACTAAAAAGCTCCTGCAAAGCAAAGGAAACAATCAACATAGTGAGGAGATAACCTACAGAATGGAAGACAATATTTACAAATCATACATCTAATAAGGGCTTAATATTCAAAAGACGTAAGGTATTCAAAGTCAATAGCAAGAAACCAAACCACATGATTAAAAAAACAGGTGGAGGATCTGAACAAAGATTTTTCTCCAAAGAAGACACACATTTGGCCAAAAGTTACATGAAAAAATGCTCAACATCTCTAATTATTAGGGAAATGCAAATTAAAGCCAGGACAAGAGATATACTCACAGCAGTTAGAATGCCTATAACAAGAAGCTGGATGATAATAAGGGTAGGCAGGAACGTTGAGAAGTGGATCTTTGAACACTCATGGTGGGAATGTGATTAGTACAGCCATTGTGGAAAATATACAGGGGTTTCTCTACAGAACGGAAAACAGAACTTCCATGTGACTAGTAAAACCAACTCTGGCTATCACTCATGCATCCAAAGGACATGACATTGATATTTTGAAGACATAATTGCACTTTCACTTTAATTTCTGCATTATGCACAATAGCTAAGATATGGAGGCAACCTAAATGTCCATCAATGGATGCACAGATAAAGAAACTGTGAGATACCTACATATTTACAAATGGGTAGCTATGCTTTATCCTATTCTAGGAGCTGAGATAAGATGGCTTTGTGTTTTCAAACTCATTTAGATATTTTCACTCATTCATTCATACTGTCCAAACTATTTAGAAGATGGGCTCAATGCCCCGACTGCAAATGTCAGGTTTGAAAATGTATTTTGGATTGAAATCTCCATTTCTATACAGACATCTAAATTTAAAAGTTCATTAATGGGGCCGCTGTTGTGGCACAGCAGGTTAAACCCTGGCCTGAAGCACCAACATCCCACACGGGCGCAGGTTCTAGTCGTGGCTGCTTCTCTTCTAATCCAGCTCTCTGCGATGGCCTGGGAAAGCAGCAGAAGATGGCCCACGTCCTTGGGCCCCTGCACCCACATAGGAGACCCTGAAGAAGCTCCTGGCTCCTGGCTTCGGATCGGCATAGCTCCAGCCATTGCGGCTATCTGGGGAGTGAACCAGCGCTTGCAAGACCTCTCTCTCTCTCTGACTCTCTCTCTGTAACTATCTTTTAAATAAATAAAATAAATCTTTAAGAAAAAAGTTCATCAGGGGGCTAGTGCCAGGGCGTAGCTGGTAAAGCCACCTTCTGCAGTGCCAGCATCCCAAATGGGTGCCAATTCGAATCCCAGATGCTCCACTTCCAATCCAGCTCTCTACTATGGCCTGGGAAAGAAGCGGAAGATGGCCCAAGCCCTTGGGCCCCTGCACCTGCATGAGAGACCTGGAAAAAGCTCCTGGCTCCCAGTTTCAGATTGGTGCAGTTCTGACCATTGTAGCTATCTGGGGAGTGAACCATTGGATGGAAGACATCTCTCTCTGCCTCTGTCTCTCTGTAACTCTGCCTTTCAAATAAATAAATCTTTAAAAAAAAAAAAAAAAGGTCCATTAGTGGTGTGCACTGTTTACTGTTCACTGGTTTCAGCTGATGCTTGGGGCATCTGCATCTTACATTCAGTCCCTGGGATAGAGTCCTGTCTTTATTTCCTATGCAGCTTCATGCTATTTCGCATCCTGGGAGGAATCAGATGATGGCTCAAATTCTTTGGTCCCTGTCACCCACATGAGAGATCCAGATGGAGTTTTTGGCTCCTGGCATCCACCTGACCCAACTCCTCAGTTGCAGACATTTGAGGAGTAAACTGGCAGATGGAAGACAATTTTTCTCTGTCTCTTTGAATTAAATAAATAAAAATAAACATTTTTAGCAAAAATGTTACCTCTGGCATGCAGTTAAAAATACTATGCCTTTACTAATTTCTCGATTACATAAACAAATAAAGTGCTTATAAATCTCTGTATCTCAGTGGTACTGTTACAGAGAAAGCAGTACATTTATTTACTGTCAATGTTGCCCACTAGTTTGGATACCATATTACTAAGTTGATGCCTACCTATCTATCTATCCATCTATCCAAATGGAATGTACATATGGGTAAATCAACACAATGACACAGTTTGTGTCTAAAACCTTCCCTGTACAAATAAAAAAAGGAATCAAAGAAAAACAACTTCTAATCTTTCTGAAAACCAAGAAAAAAATTTGGGTTTTAAAGCACTCAAAATGCCTTTTTGCTATGTTTATTTCTATCTAGTTTTGGCTGCTGAAAACAGTTTTGACAAAATTAAGATTTATCTTACTTTTATTTAAACTGCAATAAGACTGAATATCTGTGTATCTTATCAAAGTACTAAAAGTTGAATTTGTTTTATATAAATATAATAACTGCACAACGAGTAAGGCCTTTATTCAAATAGCCAAGTACTGACCTTTAAATTATTTTCCAGTTTCAACTTCTAATAAAATCAACTGTATTTAATCATTTCAATATTTCAATATTGTCCTATGAATTCCATAGTTATCTGCACATTTGTACTTAGGAAGCTTTTTTATTTGGCTATTTTAAGATGCAAAGTCCAGGGAAGGTTTATTCTGATGCACCAGGGAAATCAGGACTTGGGTAAGTCAGTTATTCAAGGACATTGCCTTTCAATCATTGTGTCCTAATTTTGGCTTATTTTAGGCTGAAAGATCATATAGCCTAGCCTTCACCTATAACCAAACATCATCAATTCTAGGAACAACTCAAATTGCTTAATTCAGTTTAAGATATAATGATTTCTTTTAACATTAATGAACAATAAATAAATACTAACAATCTAAATGCAGTAACAAAAATATATTTTGTTATTTATTTAGAATTTTCATGAAGGAAAACATTTTTACAGGTAGGACTCCAATAAGCTGATACTGAATGAAAAGATACTGCTGAAGTTCTAAAGAATGCAGTTGGCTCATATGATGTGAACTAATTCTATTAATGATATGACTTAATTTTCCATTATTTTAATTATTGGTATATTTTCCTTGAACCAGTGATCTTCCCTGTTTCTCATTCTATAATGATCAAATATAATGTACTACATGCATATATATACATACTAAATTTCATTATCCAAAATGCTAACGCTTCTATAAATGTTTGAAATAAATACCAAATGCTAATCACAAATATAGTATAAATAATAAAGTATCTCTGAGTTATGAAGATATTAAAACTATTTAGTATTTTATTATGACAGAAGGTTGTCCACCACAATTTAATTTAGAAGAAAAAACTAGTGGGAAGACGGGAATATATAAACGTTAAGTGGTAGATTTTTCTCCACATTATGAGATTCTGATCTGTTAGCCCTATCTACAGTAGTCTAGAAAGTGCTGCATTTGCTAGAACCTCCATCCAATAACAGTAAAAATTCAGAGGACATATGATATAATATGCAAATAAATGGTAAACTTATGCAAATTGTAAGTACTAAAGTCAGCGAAGACTCCTAAGTATACACTTGCCAAACAGGCATTGGCACATTAAAAGTAGCAGTATGAGAAAAGTGTTTCATCTAAGCACTTCTTACACCTTGATTTATTCCAACTATGAAAACTGAAGTGTGTATTTTTGTTTCTGCTTTTCTTTTTGGTCATAGTTCAGTATGAATGGTACTTTACTGCTAATATAGTCTCATAGCTCCAAATACATTTACATTCCATAACTGGGAAGATGATATGCATGCTAGATATTGGTGTTTCAACACAGCCTATTCGATAATGGTCTTGACTTGATATTTGATAATGGTCTTGGACTTTTGTTGCCTCTTTAGAAACATTCTTCATTCAATGAGTTCACCAGAACTTATATTTTCTACCTCAGCAAATCTGAGTTAGAATACGGTAAACCTGGACAGCCTAACAGAACACACACACACACACACACATTTTGGGTATTTGTCCATTTATGAATTCAAAAAATACTGAGTCCTCAATTAGTAATAGACTCTGACATTAGATTATGTAGATGCCAAAATGAACAAAACCAAATCCTTTTCTTCAACAAGTTTGCTTTTTTTTTTTTTTTAATTTTATTTTGACAGGCAGAGTTAGACAGTGAGAGAAAGAGACAGAGAGAAAGGTCTTCCTTCTGTTGGTTCACCCCCCAAATGGCCACTATGGTTGGCGCACTGAACTGATCTGAAGCCAGGAGCCAGGTGCTTCCTCCTGGTCTCCCATGCGGGTGCAGGGCCCAAGGACTTGGGACATTCTCCACTGCCTTCCCGGGCCACAGCAGAGATCTGGACTGGAAGAGGAGACTAGAATCTGGTGCCCATACGGGATGCAGGTGCTGCAGGTGGAGGATTAACCAAGTGAGCCATGGCGCCGGCCAACAAGTTTGCTTTATGGTAGTTTCTGAACTAGCTTACCAGTTGGAGAAAAATAAAGGATCAGTTCTTCAGGCCTGAATCTGATCATGGCAAACTTTAAATAAACTAACCATAAGCATCATGTGCTGCTAAAACTGGTGAACACTTTCAGAAAATATCCATAGAGATTCACACAATAATTCAAAGCTGTTTATTCACAAGGAAAACAAACAGGGTACTTATTTTATGGGGAGGGTTAAAAATTCTATGGAAATGGAATTAAAAGAATACAAATTATGAAGAGTCCTCTTTTGAAGTTGCTTTGTTTTTTCTACCTGGATGTTTGTACAGTGGTACCCCCTTTTCCTGCTCTAATCCTCCCCACACACTCAGGGAAGCTATGTGAATGGTTCACATATGGTTTTTGTATCAGCAGAGGGAGTAGAAAATTTTTATACAATGTTTTTGTACTTTCTCCTCTAAAGCACAAAAAAAACGTGTAACAAAATTACATATACTTGTAGCATTTTTCTAGAGACTATCAACAAATAGGAAGTAAGTGGGACTGAAGACAGCCCATCCTGTGAGCCCCTGGACAGAACTGTGCAGTCAGAGGCATTCATTCAAAGTGGCACAGAGACACTTAAGTAATTAAGGAATCGTCTGAAAGTGTAATAGGCAATTAGTGGCTTTTCCATCTTATTTTAAAATTTCCATGAGAAACTCAAGTGTATTCATTTATTTCGATTGCAATTATAGAGCTAATTAACAGGAATTGGTGGTACTCTGTGTATGATAATGATCCTTAGTTGTTTACTAGCATACCGATAAAGAATTACAAATGAAATTAAATTCAATATTAACATAGGTCATGTTGAAGAAGAGGCGAGTTGTTTTTTGTGCTGGCAGTGCAAATGTTTCATAGTTACACACAATATATATTTACAGCTGTCTGGGTATTTAGGATATGAGGACTCAGTTATTCATTGTGGCAGTTTTTACAGACTGACAAACTTTAAACTTACATGTACCAAAACTACGGCTGAGATTTATTTTCTGAAACAGTTCTGGAGTATTTGGGGGGAATGTATACATTAAATCACTCAACCATACATTACTGAGATGGATGTGTGCAACCTAAACATGAATAAAATGCGGTCTGTCTCCTACATCACAACTGAGTTTTAAAAAGGCAGATACACAAACTTCCAAAATCACTCATACTACAAACCTCTACCTTGCACTTTCCTTTCACCTTCTTGCCCTATCCTATCCTCACCTTCTTGCTCTAACCCCTTTCTTCTGAGAGCACTGATTTCCCGGGAACCTTCTCTGCAGGTTGCTATCTACTCTCCTAAAATACCACAGAGTAAAGAAGCTGAATGCATATGATATCTTTACACCTATTTCCGGATATTCTCTTGCACTCCTCCACAAAAACATCCCATTTTAATTTCATGACCTCAGATTATACCTAACGTCCCTCCTTGTCACAGTCAATGGTGACAAGTCTGGACCATTCTCCCTCTGTTTGTGAAATTTAAGAACCTGGTTTTTTTTTTTTTTTTTTTTTTTTTTTTTTAAGTATCTTCAATGTTGTTACAATTTTTTGGAGTATCCAATCTCCAAAACCACCATTTCCTCAATATCTGGCCTCTGAAATCTGTAACCTTTCCATGTCTCATGATGTAAAGGTCCTGGCCACTACTCTATCTCCACCCTTCATTGGCAAGCATAATCTCTGGTTTATCACCCATAAGTATAACCCAGCCATAATCCCAATTTCCAGCATTCCTTCCTAGGATATTATCTCTGTCATTCCAACTCACTCTATTAGGATCACAACAATTACTCAGGTCCTAAAAAACTAACAATAGACTGATCCAACAATTGCTTTGCTTATATCCTCACTTCTTACATACTTAGAATCCATAGTCCATTTTTCTAATCTTTCTCTTGAATACCACCTTCACTACTTCAACTCTCTTGAGTCATTTCTTCACTTTATGTATCTGTGAATATACGCAGCTTTCTATTTACTCTCTTACTACACAGCTAAGCAAAAAGGAAAGAAGGAAGGAAGGAATGAAGGAAGGAAGGAAGGAAGGAAGGAAGGAAGGAACCCCTGTTTTACACAATCTTCCTTATTATCTCAATGTTAACCTTTCCTTTCCAAAATATCTGGTGTCATCTTAAACTCCTATCTTTCTCTCACATCCCTCACCCAACTCAGCAGCAAATCCTAGACTCTCCCACTTCAACCACTTGTATTGTAGCCACAAAACTCAAGCCATCATCTTCCCTCTCACGAATTAGTGGATGGATATTCCCTGCCTCCTCCTTAATCTCACTGTCATCTATTTTCAATATATCAGCTCTTACTACTCTCTTTCTTGCACATGGCCTGGCTATCCTAACTGTTTTTGTTATGCTCATAACAATTCGGGAGCTTTGCTCTGACTTTTTCCTCTGCAAGGAATAGCCTTCCTTCAGACAGGCACATGGCTCATTCTCCCAGAATGGATGCTGTTTACAAGATCAACATGTACAAAACAAGGTCCAATAAACTGTTTAGAGAAAAGATGACAGGAGTATGGGGATGTTCCACTTAAATGGAAAGTAAAGCCAAAAGAATCAAACATGGGGTGGGTAGCTATGTCCAAAAGCAAACAGACAAAAAAAAAAAAACCAAAACAAAACATTAAAACAACTCAGGGAAAAAAGTCCTACCACACCCCTGTAAGAATCTTTCTAATTGAAACACATGGCCTTAAAACATATATAGAAACTGTAGGGATTCACAGATAGATCTAGATGGTACAAAACACTTGAATCAGAGTTTTTCACCTTGCTATTGTGTGTTCTCCATAAAAGTACGTAAGAGTGTGGATTTCCAAGTTTTCCTAGTCACATAAATGTCAATGTTTTTCTACTACATGCTATTCTTACTTATATTTTGATAAGTTACCATTATTGTTATACTTCATCATCTCAGGCATTTGCTTATAGGCAAAAAAATTTAAGTACTGAGCATTTACATAAATATGTTGAGCTTGACACGGTACATATTATCTTTCATTGATAAGCTGACATTTTGGCATTAGCTGAAGTTATTTTGTTTCAAGAAACTGTCCTTCGTCAGTATACTGACTTAACACTGATGTCATCTGGCATAACATGGTCACCCATGGTGCTCCTGAAGCAAAAGCCCCATTGTAGGTTCCTGAGTATGCAGTCTTCCTTACCATTTTCCACGATGTGTTCCCACTTCAAAAGTACAATGCATGTGAGAAAAATCTCAAAGAGTTTCTACCTTCATCATGGAATGTCAGATGGCACATACTCTACTGAATTCATGATCAACAGCAAGATGGTATTGTACAAAAATACATTTGGTCTTACAAACAGTGCCACAACATTTTGCTTTGAAAATGACAAGGCTGAAGAGGAGTTCAAATCTAAATCATTTCAAATTTTGCACCTAAATATAACAATTACTCCATCTAGTTACTCAAGCACAGATTTCCTTCCCATTTCCCTCTTAGTTGTATTATACAAACAGCTTTAACTAATTTAAGTGAACATTTACACTATTAAGAAAGTCTGCTTTATATAAATACTTGAGAGCCATGCCTTTAGAACAACAGCTATTTGAGAAGCTGGGAGAGGGAAGAGTCATTCCACTAAAAAATATATATTTGAGTGCCTACTGTGTACACAGTATTTTAACAGCTTGTAAAGGATATGACAACTTTTCAAATGGTCTCTGCAATCAAATCACATTACAAAAGACAACTATAGTGACATATCTAATAAAAATGAAAGTTGGCAAACTCAAAAGACATTTCCAGGACATAAAATGATTATAATACATAAGAGGAAGAGAACTGTTTGGACAGTGGAGTGGGAGAAGGTTTCATGAAGGTGGATACTTGGCTGTCACTGCAAAATCCCACTTACGAATTTTTGCAAACTGTGATGTGAAAACTTTAGTAAAAAACCATTTCCCATCTAAAGTTGTTGTAAAAAGTATATTTGAGGATATACATAAAATGAAATGTGGGCAGGAAGAGACGCTGAGGAGTGAATTCACAAAATTTTATTTTTTTAAAGATTTATTTATTTATTTGAAAGTCAGAATTACACACAGAGAGAAGGAGAGGCAGAGAGAGAGAAGTCTTCCATCCGATGGTTCACTCCCCAGATAGACGCAACGGCCAGAGCTGCACCCATCTGAAGCCAGGAGCCAGGAGCTTCTTCTGGGTCTCCCACGCAGGTGCAGGGCCCAGGTAAGTGGGCCATCTTCTACTGCTTTCCCAGGCCATTGCAGACAGCAGGATTGGAAGAGGAGCAGCCAGGACTAGAATCGGTGCCCATATGGGATGCCGGCGCTTCAGGCTAGGGCGTTAACCCACTGCGCCACACAGCGCCGGCCCCAGTTCACAAAATTTAACACATTATTATTGGGACACTAAAAATGAATCTTGAACCCTGGTATAAAAAATACCCCTGGGCGCGGCTCACTAGGCTAATCCTCCGCCTGTGGTGCTGGCATCCCCGGTTCTAGTCCTGGTCAGGGTACCAGATTCTGTCCTGGTTGCTCCTCTTCCAGTCCAGCTCTCTGCTGTGGCCCGGGAGTTCAGTGGAGGATAGCCCAAGTCCTTGGGCCCTGTACCTGCATGGGAGACCAGGAGAAGCACCTGGCTCTTGGCTTCGGATTGGGGCAGTGTGCTGGCCGCAGCGCACTGCCAGAGCAGCCATTGGGGGGTGAACCATGGAAAAGAAAGACCTTTCTCTCTGTCTCTCTCTCTCACTGTCTAACTCTGCCTGTCAAAAAAACAAACAAACAAACAAACAAACAAAACAAAACGAAACAAAACAAAAACACCCCTGATGAATTCAGTAGGTATAAGGTTCCCCAGATCCCATATCCTAAACAGTGAGGCTTGTTCCTGAGTTTGCTGGTTAGCCGTATATTTTAGTTCTTTTTCTGGCCTGAAGGTGAGTCTGAAAACTCAGATTATGATTACTCATTTTCTCAAAAGAAAAGTTAGATTATGCAACGAAAATCATTTCATGTCAAAGTGCCATGCAAGTTAAACGCAAATAAGAAGAAAGAGACAGGACTAAGTAAAGCTTTACTAACAAGAAGATTTGGTGGAATTCTCAGAATTTAGAATGCTATGCTTTGATTTTTATCTTCTTTTTGGAGGAGCAACTCCTGTTGTATTATACACCTCAGTTTTATTTGGTTTTGAGGATGACACAATCTAGAAAGAATTCCAGATTTACAGTATGAGGTCCTAATTCAAATTTCATCTCTATCACTAATTAATTTCAGCTTCTGAACAAGTCATTTAACTTTTATGCTCTGTAGTTCTATTAGTATTCAAATGGCGGTGGCTGACTAGGCTAGAACTTTTCTGGTTCTGCATCGTGTACTTTATCAGGTGCAACAAAAATATGCTCAGAGCATTGTGGGATAATCATCAGCATCACTACCTGTGAAATTGACAGGAATAGGAGAAACGGTTAGGAACTCAGTAATCCTCCATATTTCCTTCAAAACATGACAAAAGAAAGAGAAACATGAATAGGGATATTTAAAAACAAATAAAAATTAGAAATGTTTGACAGAGTGGAAAAGGCTGGTTTGCAGAAGCATGGGAGATTGGTGCAGTCTCAGGACACAGAGGGTCCAGTGTTAGGTTTTGTTCCCTATGTAAGAGAACTGAAAGAACACTGAGGAGATCTTCACATAGTGTACAGCAGTATCAAGAAGGGCACTGTTTCAAACCAGGAAAGTTGTGACCCCTTAACTAACATGACCAGGGAGGAGACTTCTGCAAAGCAGATATCTCAGTAAGTAAGCTGGAATTTCACCAAACTGGAAAAGTCAGTGAATGGCTGTGACCAGACACTGATGCTATACAGTACAGTCAGGAACACAGTAACACACTGGAGCAAATGCCAGGCCAGAAACACATCTTTCTCTGATTATCTCACACTGGTTAACAGTATTGGTATCTTAAATACTGTGTAGTTAAGCAGTTTTCCTCCATATGAAATTAGTAATGATGTCAGGACACTTTTTGGGAGATCGCCACCAGTTTCTCAGATGCATGTGAGAACAGGCAGCTGCTTCTCAGAACAGAGTCACAAGGAGAAGAGAACTTAGTGGACTCCACAGAAACATCCACCAGAAACTTCATTTTACATGAAGCATCTTAAAACCTCCACAATCAGAATTTTCGAAGGAAAGGAAGAGATGAAGGGCCATGGGCCCACACCAATTTCCCTTTCTGCTAAGTTTTTAAATGCATTTATTCTTTGAGAAAGACAGGGAGAAAGAGAGAAAGAGAGAAAGAGAAAGAGAGAGAGAACAATTTTCACAATAGCTGGGCCTGGGCCAGGCTGAAGCCAGGCCCCAGGAAATGCACCCATTCTCCCACCTGAGTGGCAGGGACCCAGGCATTTGGACATCACCTGCTGCCCTCCCCAGGTGCCTTAGCAGAAAGCTGGTTTGGAAGTGGAGAAACTGGAACCCAAAACCAGACACTCTGACAGGGGATGCAGGCACATGCCATAACACCTACTCCCCTCCCCTCTCCTTCCTTCCTTCTTTGCAAAATATAGAGACTGAGGGTGACCACTAATGAATATTCGAACATTATGAAGAGTGGACTTCTCCAGGCTACTTTTAAATGTCAAAGCTGTTATTAGTCAGCAACAGTGTTCTTGTGGTAAGTGAATTCTGTCTTTCAAAATAATAAATACTAAGTTCATTTTTGAAAGGCGAAATCCAAACAACCACCACAAAAAGCAACAGATTTTTAAACAAATTCAATTGTTCTGAGGCATTTGCATGTGTTGACTCAATAGTAGCAAAATCGTGGATTTCTTCCAAATGAAGTTACGGAAAGCAAGTTCTATTCACAGCATATGCAGGAAATCACAGCACACAGAGTAAAAAGAAGAAGCTGCTCTTGCAAACTGATATATGCAAAGTAGAAACTATACATGGATCCTTGACTGTTCCCAGGAAAAATATTTCCCCGGGCAGTTATTCAGTGAGGCACTTCCTTAAACTTAACACGAAAGCATGACTGTAGAAGGGAAAAGCGTGATTCCTGGGCAACCTATCTGGTTTTTTTCCTTCCTTGCGGTAAGTGACTTTGTTTGGACTCCCTGGAGCCTGCACAGCACTTGGAAGAACTCTGGAGCAGCCCTTCTCCCAGAACTGCCTCAGATTTGGCTTTAGATTCAGGCATATGCAGATTTAAACATCCTATATTCATTATGCAAAACGTGAAGTCAATGACCAGCACACAAGACTTTCATCTGTGTCCCAAATTAAGCAAAATTATTTGAACCATTTTCTGAATTCTTAACATGTGCCACAGAAGTAAGTTTGCTTCTGAAACTTGCCTAGAGCATGTAAAAATTATTTCAAAACCACCTTCCTTATCCCAAACATAAAACAGCTGGTCAATGAAAAATTGGAGCCATAAACAGACCCTTTTTCCTAGTCCTGCGTTAATTACTGCACAACCATCTAAAAATTCCTTAATCTTAATCTCTCCATGGACGTACCCTAACATGACAGGCTCCTGGGGAACAGAAGGGAATATATGCATAACACCTGTCATGTTTCTGAATCAGAGTGCATGCTTAAAAGGATTGTTTACAATAGGAATGTATATGATTCTATGGGTTAATGATTAAAAAGCTTCTAAATGTCAAACTGTCGATGGCTCGAATGCCAAGTCGGAGGCTGGTGTTGTGGCACTGTGAGTAAAGCCTCCATCTGATGCGCTGACATCCCATAGAGGTGTCGGTTCCTGTCCGAGCTGCTCCTCTTCCCATCCAGCTCTCTACTTATGACCTGGGAAAGCAGTCGAAGATTGCCCAAGTGCTTGGGCCCCTGGGCCCATGTGGGAGACCCATTTCAAGTCTTGGTTCCTGGCTCCAGGCTTTGGCCTAGCCCAGCACTTGCAGTTGTAGCCATCTGGAGAGTGAACCAGCATATGGAAGCTGTCTCTCTTTCTCTCTCTGCCCTCCTCCCATCTCTGTAACTCTTTCAAATAAATACATCTTTTTAAAAAATGCCAAATCAGCTGTTTTTAATTCTCACTTAGTGTATCTGCCAAGATCCTGACTCCTCTTCATTAAAGCCTGACCAATGAGGTAAACTTAGTCAATACAATTGAATTCTCCTATAGCTACTGCCAAGGACTTATCTGTTAGAAACACTCCTCATCAGGACTCTCTTTGCTAATTATCACATGCTACGGTTTACCTGGGTCCACACCAAAGTGCAGGTGTGGCTACTATGATAGAATTCAGAGACATGAGCTTTAAGAGGTGATAAGGCCATTCACCCAGTGAATGGGCTTAAGACCTAGATAAAATTCATTGCACACAGTGGACATCTGGCTCAGTGTCAAAGCAGACACTTCAGACACATGCATCCCATGTTTGAGTGTCTAGGTCTAAGTTCTGGTTCTGCTTCTGATTACAGCTTCCCGCTAATGCACACTGAGGGAGTCAGCAAATGATGGCTCATAGTACCTGGGTCCCTGACACACATGAGGGAGACCTGGATTGAATTCTGGGCTCTTGGCTCCAACCTGGCTTAGCCTCAGCTGTTGTAGGCATTTGGAAAGCAAACCAGAAGATGGAAGATCTCCATATGTTTCTGTCTCTCTGTCAGTCAAATAAATTATAAAAAAAAAAAAAGAGCTTTCACACAGCAGCACTGGGCTAGTCTGTTCTGCCTTTCCAATTTCTGGCACGTGAGCACTTGCGACACTAAATGCTGGTGCTCTGGTCTTGGATTTCCCAGCCTTCAGAACTGTGCAAAATACATTTCTGCTGTTGATCAGTGACTCAGTCTGTGAAAATCTGTGGTGGTAGCAGCACAAAGGGACGAAGACATCACGGGACCCCTGGGAAATGAAGATATTAATTTTACAAAAAGACTGCATATCCTCTTCGGCTATTTAATACCAACACTAATGATGAAAGGATCTCAAGATGAAAGAAGATGAAAGTTGATGGGGGAAAATGAGGCGAGAGAACTAAAAAACAAAAAAAAAAACAAAAAAAAAAACAAAAACTAAAAAACCCTGACATACAAATATATATCTGAGACATCACAGAAATAAAAAATCCGATGAACATCTTAACACACTGGAAACTACATGAGTCAAACACACCCACATTGGAGGAACTTGTGACAATGACAAGTTGGGCTCCCGAACCTGTTTTAAAAGATGTGTGGCTTATTTGTTGGTACTGGCCATCTTTCTTCTCCACTTTCAACTCTTCTCTCCACATCCAAACCAAATCCATGGTGAGCTTCAGAACAGCATATATGGAATCACAATAGTAATGATCAGATTACTTGCAGATAGTAAGAAAATCTTCAAAAGTTATGCTCAGTTTCCCAAAAAAAGTAAGAAATACATTTAAAAATAAAAACATAGATGCAGCATTTAATCGAGAGGAGCAAATTCTGCTGAATTTTAAAATAAGACATTTTGAAATACAAGAAAGAAAAGAATACTAAAAGAAGGCACACTCAACAAAATCCAGGACCTATTTATTATCCACTGAATGCAAAATTATTTTTTTAAATAGAAGTCTGTTTTTCATTTGAGCACTGAATCTTTTCTGGAAAAAAGCCTGTATTTTCTCAACATGCTTTAAAAAACTGGACATCTACAGAAGAGTTAATACATACTATAAAGATATGGTCTCTTTTTCAGTCCAATATGCAGAGAGTTTGAATAAGTTATTAATTGGGGAAAACTCCTCAAACTCTGGCAAACGCCCCGAACTCTGGCAAATCAATAAAACAAATACAATGTGTGCTAACCTCTAGGCCTAATTAAATTTCCAGTTTGTGGAGAGATGGATTTCTTTTAGACTACTTTCATTCCATTTAATTTTTTAAACATGTGGCTCAGACTCTAGATTTCATTTAACAAATACAGCTGCATGCAAAGATTTTAGTTACAATTAACTATACTATTTGTAGTATTAAGATATTCTTCTCTCATAAATTCCATCCAACATAATACTCATTCTCTGAAGTGAATAAAATCAATCTTGTGTGGATAACTGTGTTAAGGATTTTGTGATACCTCTTTAGAACTTGGTGATATGCGGTGGTATGCCTAAAATGCAATAAACAATTCATACTTGACACAACTAATGTGGTAGGTAGAAAAATGGCCACTGACACCAAAAGATTTTCACATTCAACCTCTATTGTAACTTGTGAACGTTCCTATCTTGCATAAAAGGTTTTTGGGAATGTAAATAAGTTAAGTAGTTTGAGATGAGATCACCCTGGAACATCCAGGTTGGGTCTTGTATTAGGATTCTCTAGAGTCACTGGAGGGAGGGAATGAAAAAGGCAAGGGCAGAGACAGGAAGAGGGAGGGCACACAGCAGGTTGGTAGGCTGAAAATTCAGATAGAAATGGACGTCACAACTGGGAGTCTGAAATTTGCAAGCAGGGTAGCTGTCTGGAAACTCAGCCAGATTTTTATATTACAGTCTTGAGGCAGGCCTTTGGCTTCCAGGAAACCTCAGCTTTTGCTCTTCATGCTCTTAATTAAGTTGATTGTATGAGGTCTGTCCATGTTTTTGGAAGGGGGGCAGTCTGTTTTATGATAAATATTAATCACACCTAAAACATAACTTCACCTAAACACCAAGGCTAGCGTTTGATCAAACTACTGAGTAGGACACCAAAATTCACCTCCACAGGTCCTAAATCCAAAGATGAGGGTCTTGTAAGAGATAGAAAAAAAAGACATAAGGAAAAGGTGCAAACAAAGACTCAACAAGATGTGATCCCAAGTGAAGGAAGCTGGCAACCCCGGAGCTCCCTGGGGGTGCAGTCCTGCTGACACCTTCCTTTCAGACATCTGGTTTCCAGAGCTGCCGGAGAACAAGCCTCCATTGTTTTAAGGCAGCCAGTCTGTGGTAATGCATTACCGCAGCCACAGGAAACCAATACGATAGCTGTAAACAGAAAAATCTACCTCATCTCATACAGTCAGCTTTAACTGACCGATCTAAACTTATTCTCTATTATATTATGCTATAATGGTTGCCATTCTGTGTCCATTTTGCAGCTATCCACACCTAATAATCAAAGCAACAAACCGAAATCACCAAGCACTTTGCATTTAGAATTGCTCATAAAAAGTAAGCTGATCAATAAAAACAGATTGTTAAGGAAGGTGCTGAGAAGGGAAGACGGAAACTGGAAGCTGAATCATGATAGTGAATGCTCTGAAGAGAAAAGACAGAAGCAAGAGCTATTTCAAAGGCAGACAATTTCCAACTCATGACAGTTTAGGTGTCTGCTGAAGGAAAAGATGGGAGGGGACGGATGAATCAAATATAATGAAATCTTTGGGATGCAGTGGTTAGGGAAGCAGGATTTGACCAGAGGCACTGTATGCTTCTGGATGCTGATGTAGGTACAGTAAGGAGAGGTTTAAGAGCAGGCGGGGAAACAAGAATAGAGAGAAGAAAGCATGAAAAGATAAGTTTGGAGTACGTCGAACTTGAGGAGTTGAATAAACATCTTTGTATGAATGTTTGTTCAAGACAGTTATTGCTAAAGAGGACAGTCAATTCCACCATCAGTCTTTTTCATTTACAAATAAAAAAGTTGAAGGTACTTTTTACTACTACCTCTAAAAATGAATAAAATACTATAAACAGTAATGATATAATGAGCTACAGTATTCATAACAAATAGTAATCTTATGGGATCATTGATAACATTTTCACTCTAAAAGCAGCATCTCATGTTTTCTATATATTTTATACTAAGTCATCCAAAGGCAAAAAAAAATGTATTTCAGAAAATAATGATTCCAGTAAGAACAATTACTGTTCTTAATAGTGACTAGGGAAAATATTTTGTAATAATTACTACCTAGGGTATGAGAATCATAAAGTACTTTTAGAAAGAGCTTTAGCAATAATTTTGTTTTACATACTTTAAGAACTTAAGCTTCCCCATAATTTAAAGTGGTCTCCTCTAAAGAAAACATTGATTAAACTAAAACCCCACATACATAGTTCTTCCAGGTAGTAGGCATTCTTCAATGTACTTTCTGACTATTGACTTATATAAAGAAGATTCCATTACCCCCACTCCCTCTATGAGGATATTGGGTGAAAATGTAGCAGGGATCTTGCCCAAGATCATACAGTTACTAAGGGCTAAATCAAGATGCTACCCATTATTCAAGCTACAGTACCCTAAATACTGCAAACAAAGTCTATATTTATTATGATTATGTGCAGGGACGTTGACTTAGTATCTTTTTTTAAAAAATGTACACAGGCTGCAAATAAAAAGATCAACTATGAAATTCAAGTCTTCCTTTATCTGATGCTTTTCTAGTTCATTGAAGATTCATCTTTGGTTCATTTTACAATTTTTTTCTTACAGATCTCAGTTATATTTAGCAGTCCACAGTGCTATAACAGAATTCTACCAAAGCTCTTTAAACAAAAGAAAGCAGAAAATTCTAAAGACCGGAAGATAATAAATACAATGCCATTTTAACAAAAGGGCAGCACAGGGGCTGGTGCTGTGGTGTAGCAGGTAAAGCCGCTACAGTGCCGGCATTCTAACGTAGGCGCCAGTTTGAGTCCTGGCTGCTCCATTTTCGATCCGGCTCTCTGCTACGGCCTGGGAATGTAGTAGAAGATGGCCCAAGTTCTTGGGCTCCTGTATCCACATGGGATACCCAGAAGAAGATCCTGGCTCCTGGCTTTGGATCGGCTCAGCTCCGGCTGTTGCAGCTATCTGGGGAGTGAAGCAGAGGATGGAAAATCTCTCTTTCTCCCTCTCACTCACTCACTCTCTCTGCCTCTCCTCTTTCTGTGTAACTGGCCTTAAATAAATAAGTAAATCTTTTTTTTTTTTAAAAAAAAGGTAGCACATTTTAGATGGAAATGAACAGTGAACCATCAGAAAAAATTTCTTAGTTTTTCTAAAACTTTTATTTCTGATGAACCACAACTTTCTTTAACCAGGTGAGTCAGAGCTTGTTTAAGGGCCAAATCCATGTTGTGCCACCAGACACTTTCTGGGTCCATGAATCGCATCCAACTCACAGAAGTCAGGATACACAAAAGAAAGAAATTGTAGTGTGATATTTTCAAGGCATGTCACACAGACTTCCTTTCAACCTCTTCCAACACAGACAAATTGAACAACAGAAAAGTCTAGGCAACATTAAGACTAACGGTGAAAACGGAAAGAGAATCGGCATCCATTCTCCTCCTCCTGCCGAATCTTTCTGCCACTATTGGTTTATATCTAACACTTGTCCTTGGTGTCGGCGACCAGTCGCCACAATGACAGCTCTGCAGGGGGAGGGATGAAGACGCCACTGCCATAGCCCTGCATGAGATCGGACACTGAACACATCACCTTGTCAAACCGCCCAGACTTCACTGGCACTCTGCCTGGAAAATCGAGTCCTCTCCCACCACAGCAATTCTGGCTACTGCTGCTGTGCTCCTGGTTTCCTATTCAAAACATGCTTTAGGATGCAGAGAGGATACACACACAGCTGTCCCACAGTATCCCTGGGGGACAGGTTTCAGGACCCCCGTGGATACTAAGCTCTGTGGATGCTCAAGTTACTTTATAAAGTGGCACTGTGTGTGCACACAACTTATGTAGATTTTCCTGTATGCTTTAAGTCATCTCTAGAATACAGTGACTAAACCTCTGTGAAAATAAGGTAATAATCGTGGCACTGTTTTATTTGGGAATAATGACAAGCCAGTCTCGGGGCTGGCGCTACGGCATAGTAGGCTAAGTCTCTTGCAGTGCCATTATCCCATATGGCCCTCAGTTCATGGCCCAGCTGCTCCTCTTCCAATCAAGCTCTCTGCTACAGTTTGTGAAAGCAGTGGAAAATGGCCCATGTGCTTGGGCCCCTACACCTACATGAGAAACCCAGAGGAGGCTCCTGGCTCCTGGTTTTGGACAAACCCAGGTTCATTTGTGGCGGACATTTGGGGAGTGAACCAATAGATGGAAGACCCTTCTCTCCTTCTCTCTAACTCCACCTCTCAAATAAATAAATAAATAAAATACTTTTTTAAAAAAGAAAGTCTGCATGTGGTCAGTTCAAATGCAAATTCTCCCCAACTATTTTTTTTTTTTTTGGACAGGCAGAGTGGATAGTGAGAGAGAGAGACAGAGAGAAAGGTCCCCAACTATTTTTGATCTGTAGTTTGTTGAATCCATGGGCATGAAACCCATGGTTATAAAACACTGACTGTGTACTGCAAGAGTATCTGTCTTCACTTTGTGCCCTGAGATACATCATTTGGTTAATACTCAAGACAGCTCATCTAAGTAACAGATGAACACACACTCATATCTGTTCTAATATCTCATCAGCACCAAATAGCCAAGGACTTAAGATGTTTTCTTGTTTCTAAAGTCACCAAAATCTCAGCTTGCCAGGGAAAATGTACACTTAGTTATTAATGGACATATTTAGACATTGATAGCTATACATCATGAACTACCATGTGATGAAACAAAGATCTACCCTTATAACATGGCTATGGGTGTAGCTGACCATCCTTATAAGAATATGGTATGACCCAGTAGTGGAGTAGATAGCATGTCAAAAATACAGAGCTCTCTGACAAATCATTTCATGTAAGTCACATTCTAAACAGTCACTGAGGGGTGTGCTTTGGCATAGTGATTAAGGCACCGTGATACACACTCAAGTGTGTAAGTTTGATTCTCACCTTTGGCTCCTGACTCAATATTTCCACCAATGTATACCCTAGAGATGGAGGTGATGGCTCAGTGACTGGGTTCTTACCAGTGACCTAGGAGATAAGGATTTTATTTCCAGATTCCAGGTTCAGCCCTGGATCAGCCTCAATCCAGTGCTGACTGTTGCAAGCATTTAGGGAGTCAGACACTCATGGAGGCTGTCTCTCTGCCTCTTTCTTTCTGCCTTTATGAACAAATAGACCAGTTTTTATTTTATGAATCACAGAGAAGTGGTTCAAAGTCGGTGCTGGAGCACAGGTTATACTTTATTTTCCCACTAAAAATTCCTGTAGATTCCAGCTTCCTGCTATTGTACACTTTGGGAGGTAGCAGATGATAGCTTAAGTAGTTGGGTCCCTGCCACACATGTGAGAGAACTGGATTAAGTTTATAAATCTTCACTTTGGTGCCTGGTCTTAGGTTGGTTCAAGCATTTGAGGATTGAACTAGCAGATGGTACTTCTCTTCTGTCTCTCTAATAAGTAAATGTCTAAAACCTGAAATAAAATTCCTACAAATATCAGAATCTAGAAAGCACTCCCAGTAGCATGAAGAACAGCAACGTCTGAATGGAGCAGCCAAGGAGTCCTCCACTTTCACACTCACACACAGGGACCAGGGAGTAAGTAAGACACTTTGTGATCTCCCACAGCCTTCTGGGACCTTCACCTGGTGCTTCTGGAGCACTTAATATCCAAGGTGCTTGACTATATTCAGTAATATCAGAAAACCTCCATGCCTGAGAGACAAACTACCAGTACACTCCCCTTAGCTGTACAGCTTGACCTCCCACATACCATGAATCTGAATGTAGTAAACCACTTCAGTAGACCCACAGTATCAAAAGCTACTATTTATTAATAACAAACACTTTTTTTTATTCTCATAACATTGAAAGCTAAAACCTACTGAATAGTAGGTTTCCTTACAAAACCTTTGCATGCCTGGCTTTAATAAGCTGATTCACACAAAAACCCTGAGTTAAGTGCTATTATTGTCTTCATTTTGCAAGTAAGGACTAAGGCACAGAAATGTGAAGTCATTCATCATAAGGTAAGATAGATACTGATAACATTACATGGCCAGCTCATGGTATAGCAGGGATCTTATCACAGACCCTGGGGTACTGGACCTCAGGTTCTTAACCATTCCCCTAGCTCTTGTCTTCAGTCAACAAGGAATTGCAATTACAAAAGTGAACACACAGACATCTGAGAAAAACTGATGCCATGAAAGTCAGGTAATACTGCATCTTCCTGCCACATCCATGGTTTTCCTTTCCATATGTTGTTATCCATAAACAACCACAGTCCAAAAATAGTAAATGAAAAATTCCAGGAATAAACAACTTGTAAGGTTGAAAACATGAGCCATTCTGAATAGCATGATGAAATCTGGTGCCAGCCTGCTCCAACCCATTAGGGGTGTGAATCACCCCTTTATTCAGCATATCCAAGTAGTATATGCTACCCACACATTAATTACTTAGTAGCCATCTCGGGCATCAGATTGACTGCTCGAGTATTATAGGGCTTGTGTTTAAGTAACCCATATTTTACTTAATAAAGGCACCAAAGACAAGAATACTGATGCTGGCAATTGGAATGTGCCAAGGAGAAGATGGTAACTGCTTCCTTTCAATGAAAAGGTCAAAGTTCTTAATAAGGAAAGAAAAATCATTAAGATCAAATCTTCTATTAAATTATAAAGAAAAAAGAACTCTGTGCTAGTTTTTGCTGTCACAGTTCAAACTTCAAGTTATGGCACATGCATAACTTGAAATAAAAAGGTATAAACTGTATATGAATGTATAGCAAAAACATAATATACTTAAGGTTGGTATTAGTTCTGATTTCAAGCATCTACTGGTGGTCTTATATTCTATCGCCAGCAGATAATGGGGGGACTATGGTAAACACTAACACATAAGGAACAAAGTTCACAGAAGGGACTTCTCATTAATTTAGAAATATATAATGAAAACAATAGGGGAAATAAGAGGTCATAATATTCATAGAAAAGAATTATTGAGTTTTCAGAGGAATTATAAACATGGCTATTGACATTTAAATCTCTCTAGATGAGCTGAGTAAGAATGTGTGTGCAGCTGAAAATGAATACAAGAAGGAGCCAAGAAATTCTTCCAGATGCAGTAAAAATACAAAGACATGCAAAGAATGGAAGGACAGCCAAAGGATATGGGGGCCCGATTCCAAAACTGAACAACAGGCTTTCTGGAAAGGGGGAGTTAGGGGAAGAGCAACAGAACATGTAAATCAATAATAGAACAAAATGTCCCAAATTTTAAGTTCTCAGATTGAGAAGTCCCAATTATTCCTCAACACATGAATAAAACATACATATTTTTCAATGTTTAGTGGCTATTTTCATTTACTTACAAGGAGGCAGCTGGGGAAGAGAATGAATGAATGAATATCTTCTGTTGGACTAACCCATGGCTAATTGGTAGGTAGGTGCCCAAGAACTTGAGCCATCACCTTCTGCCTCCTAGGATACATTACAAGCAGGGTGGATAGGAAGCATGGCAGGCTTAGATATGGGATGCAGGGGCTGGTGCTGTGCTGTGCTGTGTTGAGGAACTACCATCTGCTAGTGCAATCCACTTCTGTCCAGCTCCCTGCTAATGCACCTAGGTAGGCAGCAGAGGATGGCCCAAGTGCTTGGGCCCCTGTGCCTATGTGGGAGACCTGAATGAGACTCCTGGATCCTGGCTTCAGCTAGCCCTACTCCTGTTGTTGCAGCCATTTAGGGGGTGAACCGGCAGATGAAAGATTCTCTCTCTCTGCTTTTATCTGTAACTCTGACTTTCACAGAACTATATAAATCCTTAAAAAGAACTATATAAATCCTTAAAAAGGGGTGGGGGCATCAGTGCTTCCCACTGTGTTCCCCGCCCCATCCCTGCTCTAACCAGAGGGCTCTTGAACTTACCCTGTACAAATAATAATAATAATAATAATAATAACAACAACAATAATAAATAAAGATAGATATGGGATGCAGGGCTTCGAAAGTGGCAGCTTAATTTGTTGCACTGAAACACCTGCCTACAGCAGATACATGCTAATGATGAATTTTTCAGATTTCTTTTTTCTTTAAATTTATCTGACAGGTAGAGTTATATATCATGAGAGAGACAGACAGAGAAAAAGGTCTTCCTTCTGTTGGTTCACTCCCCAAATGGCCACTACAGATCCGAAGCCAGGAGCCGGGTATTTCCTCCCGGTCTCCCATGCGGGTGCAGGGGTCTAAGGACTTGGACCATCCTCCACTGCCCTCCCGGGCCACAGCAGAGAGCTGACTGGAAGTGGGGCAGCCAGGACTAGAACCGGGAGCCCATATGGGATGCCAGTGCTGCAGGCGGAGGATTAACCAAGTGAGCCACAGCGCTGGCCCCAATTTTTCAGATTTCTAAAACATTCATAATTCATTCTTGATTACCGCAAAAACAATGTAACTAAAACTTAATACATTTTAAAACTGAACTTACCCAGCTGGTGCTGCGGCTCACTTGGCTAATCCTCCACCTGCGGTACCGGCACCCTGGGTTCTAGTCCCAGTTGGGGCGCCGGGAGACCAGGAGGAAGCACCTGGCTCCTGGCTTTGTATAGGTGCAATGTGCTGGCCATAGTGGCCATTTGTGGGGTGAACCAACGGAAAAGGAAGACCTTTCTCTCTGTCTCTCTCTTTCACTGTCTAACTCTACCTGTCAAAAAACAACAAAAACAACAACAATAAAAAAAACACTGAACTTACCCAATCCTACATTCTTTTATTTTTATTTCCTAATTTTTATCCTTGATATTAATGTTATTCCAGGAACTTACTCTCCAAATGTAAAGCCCGTAAGTTTTCACTTTTCTGGTTACACTTATTCTTGTTTTACCTTTTGGCTCTCCCTATTATAAAGAGCAGAGGCTTCCTCATGTTAGCACAGCAGGCACTGTTCAGACACATGTGATAAAGGTGATGTAATCAGGTGAAACTTAAAATCAAGATGTCATAAAGTTATCCTGCCAATTAGGCACTGGGGGATAGTTCTGGAATGAGAGCAATATCTATTGATCTGAGCATCAGAAATGAGAAGAATGACCATAATTTCTTAAGGATTCAGTTCAACTCTATGAATTCTTTCTCTATATCTGTCTACTTGGGCTTCCCACTTCCAATTCATTGTTTCATTTTTCAACTTTCATTTTAAATAGTTGCTGCTTGAATATAATTTCCTTACTATTTTGAGTTACTATGATTAATTTTCACCCTGACACTGAGTTTGTACTCACTGCCTATAATGTTACTTAGAATCTATTACATTCTAGTTTTGGTTTTATTTACTTAGTTTTCTTGTGACATTTCTTCTTTATAAGGACCTAAGTCTATAAAGAATAGTTATCTTTCTTGTTACAATGAACTCTTTTTTAACTGCTCAATTTAGTAGGAATATTCTCTTTATGGGGATTCATAAATTGTTGAGCTGTGTCTAATCTTTAGGGTATTGCTTTCCTCTGAATTTATAATTATATAACTGACCCAACATTTAATTATGTACTGGCTTACAAATTTACTCTTTGCTGCCTTTCACAATTTTTTAAATTTTATACAATTTAGTTATCATGGATAGCTTTCTGTCACATCGAGGCATTCTTTTCAGTACTCAAAGTTACACGTTTAAACATTTGATCCAATTTTTCTCAATCTTATGTAGCATTAATGCTTTAGCACTTCCATTTTTAATAGGAACAGAAAGGAGAACCCAAAGCCTGTGGCTCTTAACTGATTTCAACACTGAAATTGTACTGAGATACAGACAGGGGTAGGGGCCAGCACTGTGGCACAGCAGGCTAAGCCACTGCCTTTGAAGTACCTATCCTCTATCAGAACTCAGGTTATCATGGCACCATTCCCTCCACTTTCCAACAAGTTCTTTGTTAATGCTCATGGGGGAAGCAGGGAGGGAAAGCCCACGACCTGTGCCTCAGCCGCCTACATGAGGAAGCTGAATGGAGTTCTGGGGCATGGCCATTTGGGGATCCAACCAGCGGACAGAACATTTCCTCTTTCTCTGCCTCTCCCTATCTCTCTGTCATTCTGCTTTTCAAACCAACCAATCACCCAACCTTTTTTACAAAATAGAAAGATGGGAAAGAGACAAGCTCCCTTAGTAGGCTAGGGTTTTTTATTTTTATTTTATTTTTATATTCTTAAGATTGGTTTCAGCATTTCTTAATTAGACACAGATGTGTCTGTCTTATTTTTGAATACTGTCCTGACTTATTTTCCTGACAGTAGAGTGGAAGTCCATTATGCTAAACACTATTATTACTGAGGATAAACTGGTATGACCAGAGCCACGATCACTAACTCCTTAGTAATGCTTGTATTGATGATCTTTCCAAAAGGATAATCTCCACAATGGTCATTATATAGTTAACAGTCACAACGCACGCCTCAACTTGCTCTGGGAACTTCATTTCTGTGAGGTAAACCCACAAGTCATGACTGCACCATAAACTGCTTATGGCTTCTCACTGATCAGTTACTAGATGGGTTCTTTTTTTGTTAAGATTTATTTACTTCTATTTGAAAGTCAGAATCCCAGAGGCAGAGAAAGAGAGAGGGAAAGAGAGAAAAAGAGGGAGAGGAGAAGAGAGAGAAAGAGGGAGAGGGGATCTTCCATCCACTGGTTCACTCCCCAGATGGCCACAAGGCTAGTATTGAGTCAGGGTGAAGTCAGGAGCTAGGAGCTTCTTCCAGGTCTCCCACATGGGGAGCTGGGGTCCAGGTATTTAGGTCATTTTTCACTGCTTTTCCTGGCCATCAGCAGGGAGCTGGATCTGCACCACAGCGCCAATCCCAGAAAGGTTCTAGAATCAAACCTGGAATCAAGTTTCTCTCTCCAAAATGAGAGATCTGGGTGAGAGGGAGTCCAAAAACGTCTGTGTATGAGGCTACGTTGTGCAAGGCAAGAACTGTGGAAGTCACTATCTATAACAGTGTGGACTGAGAGTTCATAAATGCTCTTCTGCAGAGAGAGAAAAAAAACAATAATGCAGATACACCTAGAGAAGCACAAAGTGGTGTACTCTGCTCTCATCCTTTAAAAACAGGCCCCTTACCATTAAACAATTGAACATTCGTATTATAGGCATTCCTGAAGGGGAACAAAAGGAAAAGAGTGTTGAGAACCTGCTAAATGAAATAGCTGAAAATTTCCCAGGTCTTGAAAGAGACAAGGACATTCAGATACAAGAAGATCAAAGAACCCCAAGCAGACTCAACCAAAAAAAATGGCCTTTTCCAAAACATATTGTGGTCAAGTTGTCAAAAGTTAAAGACTAGGAAAGAATTCTAGAGATGGTAGGAGAAAAGCATCAAGTTACTGATAAAGCAAAACCAATTACACTAACATTAGAATTCCCAGTGGAATTCTTACAAGCCAAAAGAATGTTGGATGATATATTCAAGGTCTTAAAAGGAAAAAATTTCCAACCAAGAAAATTATATTAAGCAAAGCTATCTTTTAAAAGTGAAAGAGAAAGTATTTTCCAGATAAGCAAACACAGAGAGAATTCACCACAATACCAGCCTTGCAAGAAGTTCTAAAGGCTGGTCTACATTAGAGGTAAACATGAGACATGTGTCACCCACAAATTCACTGACAAAGCAAATGAATCAATATCTAATCAACAAAATGACAGGTCTTAGTTCTTATCTATCAATTCTAACCTTGAATGTAAATGGATTAAATACACCAACCAAAAGACTTAAGTTGGCTGAATAAATAAAAAGCCATGAAGCCACTATATGTTGCCTACAAGAAATCCATTTCAACTCACAAAGATATACAGACACTGAAAGTGAAGGGTTGGAAAAAGATATACCAGGCAAATGGAAACAAAAAGTGAGCAGGCATAGTTATCCTAATATCAGATAAAACAAACTTTAAATCAAAAACTGTAAAAAGAGATAAAAGACACTATATTTTGATAAAAGGTTCTATTCATCACAAAGACATAACAACCATAAGTATATATGCACCCAACATAAGACCATCCAGATATATACAGCAAATACTATTAGAACTAAAGGGAGATAAAGACTCCAGTACAAAAACAGATGTGAGGCTGGTGCTGAGGCATAGTGGGTTAAAGCCCTGGTATGAAGTGCCAGCATCCCATATAGGCACCGGTTCTAGTCCCAGCTGCTCCTCTTCCGATCCAACTCTCTGCTATGGCCTGGAATAGCAGTAGAAGATGGCCCAAGTCCTTGGGTTCCTGCACCCACGTGGGAGACCAGGAAGAATCTCCTGGCTCCTGACTTTGGACCAGTTCAACTCCGGCCACTGCAGCCATCTAGGGAGTGAACGAGTTGATGGAAAACCTCTCTCTCTGTCTCTACCTCTCTCTAACTCTGTCTTCAAAAAAAAAAAAAAAACAAAAACAAAAACCTTTAAAAAAAAAAGTTGGTCGGCAAAGAAAGACCTTCTGTCTCTCTCTCTCTCTCTCTCACTGTCCACTCTGCCTGTCAAAAAAAAAAAAAAAAACAGTTGGTGACTTCATACCCCACTCTCATCAATGAACAGATCATCCAGACAGAAAATCAAGAAATATAGAACGCAGTTAAAACATACTATCCAGTAAATGGACCTAAAAGACATCTGCAGGAAATTTCACCCAAGGGCTACAGAATATACATTCTTCTCCTCAGCACAAGGAACATTCTCTAGCATAGGCGACATATTAGACCAGAAATTAAGTCTCAGCAAATTTAAAAAGAATGAAATCATACCATGTATCTTCTCAGACCATGAAGGAATAAAACTAGAATTCAACAAGAAAAACAACAGAACACTCATAAATACTTGGAAAGTAAACAACATGCTACTGAATGATCAATGGGTCATTGAAGAAATTAAAAGGAAATTAAAAACTTTCTTGAAACAAATGAAAATGAAAACAACGTATCAAAAGCTGTGGGATACAGAAAAGCAGTATTAAGAGGGGAGTTTAAAGCATGATGTGCTTGCATTTAAAGAACTAATGATGCATCTAGAAGACAGACAACAAGAACAAACTAAACACAAAATCAACAGGAGGTGAGAAATGAAAGTGATCAGAGCAGAAATAAATGAAATTGAAACTAAATAATACAAAAGATCAGCAAAACAAAAAGTTGATTTTTTTAGATCAACAGGTAAACCTCTAGCCAAAGTAACAAAGAAAAAAAAAAAGAGGAAACATACAAATAAATAAAATGAGATGAAAAAAGGAGACATTACAGCTGACACCACAGAAATACAAAGGATCATATGGAACTATTATGAAGAACCATATGCTAATAAACTGGAAAACCTGGAAGAAATGGACAAATTCCTGGATTCACAATTCCTACCAAGATTAAATTAAGAAGATATAGACAAAATAAACAGACTCATGTAAAGAAAAAACACTCCTCAAAATTATAAAGGCTGTATATCACAAACCAACAGGCAATACCATAGTGAATGGGGAAAATCCCCTCAGATCTGGACCAAGACAAGGATACCCACTTTCTCTACTCCTATTCAATATAGTACTGGAAGTTTTAGCAAGAGCATTAGGGAGGAGAAAGAAACACAGGGCATCAAAATTGGAAAAGAGGAATCAAATTATCCACATTTGCATATGACATGATGGTGTACATGAAATTCAGTAAAACTGCAAGTTACAAAATACATCCGCCAGCACCGTGGCTTAACAGACTAATCCTCCTCCTTGCGGCGCCAGCACACCGGGTTCTAGTCCCAGTTGGGGTGCCGGATTCTATCCCGGTTGCCCCTCTTCCAGGCCTGCTCTCTGCTATGGCCCGGGGAAGGCAGTGGAGGATGGCCCAAGTGCTTGGGCCCTGCACCCCATGGGAGACCACGAGAAGCACCTGGCTCCTGGCTTCGGATCAGCACAATGCGCCAGCTGCAGCGGCCATTGGAGGGTGAACCAACAGCAAAAAGGAAGACCTTTCTCTCTGTCTCTCTCTCTCTCACTGTCCACTCTGCCTGTCAAAAAAAAAAAAAAAAAAAAAGAAAGAAAGAAAATACATACTGGGGCTGGCACTGCAGTGCAGCAGGTAAAGCCATCGCCTGTGACACTGGCATCCCGTACAGTGTGCATATTCCCACTAAACTATTGCTTTTGTCTTGTTAAACTTCATATCTGGCAAAATATTAAATTTTTTTACTATAATGAAAATTCAAATGTTATATATATATATATATATATCAATAACTTAAAAAAAAGAAACAAAGGGAGAAACAAGGAGGGTGGGAAGGAGGGAGAAGGGAGCATCATTATGTTCTTGGAAATGCATCTACAAAGCACACTGAATCTGTTAAAAACTAATTACAGTTCTTTAAAAAATTTAAAAATTAAAAGTTATATTTTGTTTTCAAGATTTTTTTTTTAAAGAATCTTAATCTACACATTCTCAATTCTACCCTTGACCTTGTTCTGTCTTCACTGTGTTGCACCTATTTTTATAATGCCTGTCAGCCACTTTTGGCAACTCTAGTTCTACATTTTGGCAACTCTAATTCTACAATCCATTCAGAATTTACTGCAGTTTGCTTTTCTACCCTTATTTTTCCCAGAATATTTCATCAGCTTTGCATTTCATCTGTCCTGGTCTCCCTCCCCTGAACAAGACTTAATGTTATCTCTATCATTGGTTCAAACTGCATTCCTTGTATCAAATGTTTGCTTCTTTTTTTTTAAGATTCATTTTATTTATTTGAGTTACAGAGAGAGGTAGAGATAGAGAGAGAGGTCTTCCATCTGCTGGTTCACTCCCCAGATGGCCACAACCGCTGGAGCTGTGCTGATCCAAAGCCAGGAACCAGGAGCTTCTTATGGGTCTCCCACGTGGGTGCGGGGGCCCAACGACTTGGGCCATCTTCTACTGCTTTCCCAGGCCATAGCAGAGAGCTGGATCAGAAGTGGAGCAGCTGGGACTAGAACCAGTGCCCATATGGGATGCTGGCGCTTCAGGCCGGGGCTTTAACCCGCTGCACCACAGCACTGGCCCCAAATGTTTGCTTCTTGCTTCGCATTCCAGGTAGTCAAAAAAGTGTTCCTATCTAAATCCTTGGGTACTTATGAAATCCTAGAATAGCTTTCTAGATCATTCTTTTGGGCTCTATTATATGCATCCAAATGGTGTCTGTTTCCTGCACTGGCATGTAATAATTTGACTGCTTTGTGAGCATTGCAGGCTCATCACAGGCTCAAAAATGAGTAGGTTCAGGTAAATATGTTCCTTTACTTCTCAAAAACATGTATTCCTGGTATAAGGAAACTAAATGAGCCTATAGAGAATAAGAATTTAGTAGGATATCACAGATTGATATTTGATCTCTTAAGAACTTTAGTTCCTTTAAAAAAAATTCTGCTCTACTGATTCTATAATTAAACAATGTGTTTTGGTGATTTTCAATCATATTTTATATTTACTTACAGAAGCAACTGAAGCAACCCTAGAAACAAATCCAAACAATCTGGATTTACACAGACTGTAACATGAAATCTCCCATTATGCACCACCCCGCCACCATCCTCATCTCCATCTATTACTGTCCACAAAGGCAACTATGTGAAAAATTTGTTATACATTTCTCATATCTTTTATTAAGGATATGTTTGTATATATTAATTTTTATGTTGTTAACAAAAATAGAATTTTATAGTATCTATTTTTTATTCAAATTTGCCTTGCTATAATAATGTGCCATATTCTACATATTCTACAAATAAATATGCCATGCTTTTGTAATAGCTGTATTAACAGTCTAAATGGATATATATATATATATATATATATATATATAAATTACTACAATCATTAACTTACTGATGGACAATAGCAATAGTGCTACTGTTGAATAAGCCACAGTGGTCTATTCACTTGCTGAATTTTGGTGACAATGTTGCCAGGTGGTTTTCCTCACACCCTGATGAGTCTCTTGCTTTCCAATGTCTTTCTATAGGTGAATATCTATGACAAAGGTGAATTCATATATGTAGGTCAAGTGCAAATTCTCCTTCCCTAGACAGAGTTTCTTGTCAAGAATGTGAACCAAATATTAATGATTCCAGTGCCCATGATCCTTTCATTTTGTCGGATTTCAGGTTTTACAGCATAATTTATTACTGTTATTTTATAATACTACATAAGATATCAAAATTATTGTTTCTTTAGAAATAGCCAACATTTTAAAGAAACAATGGATCAAATCAAGATTTCACAATGCAACAGTAAGTTTGAGTTCTTGGGTAGACACAGAACTATGCTCTTCTCAAGTTAGCAGAAGAAGTCATTTATAAATGTCCCCTTTTAATAAGCCAGACTACACTGTTTTGAAGACACCATAAGTCACATTTAAATTATTTCTTAAATAGGAAAGAAAGTAAGTGAAAGCTAATTCAAATTATTCTCCCCAAGTCTTATTTACCAGGACAGAGTTTAAGAGAGCTGACTTACAGATGCCAGGACTTTTATGTAACTAGAAGGAATATACAAGTCCAAAGTGCAACACTTAAATCCAATCCTATCAAAGTTTCTTGTGAATTCACCTACACGGAATAGCTAAACAAAGCCCTAAGACACTAAATGGCTTAGTAGTAATATTTCGGCTCTTCCTGCTCAAATATCAAGGAGATACAGTTTAAAAACTGTACATATAAAAGTCTGTCCAAAGTGACTTTAAAAGGGGTGAAGAAACAGTCTTCAAAATTAAAGTTCTACTTTAAAACTGCTTGGGAAGGTATTTAAATAAATGCAAACCATAAATAACTGTTGCTGTTCAACCTAGAGAGCAAAACAACCCCCAGCTTATGCCCTTACCATGCTAACTTCATGGAGCAGAGCAGCTTTACTTCCTCCCATCCATAAATTGATAAGGAAGAGATGTGATTATTGATAGACTCAGCTAAGGGCATGGAAATATATGTATGAAGTGCTCCACTGTTAACTGCTGGTTATTGAAAAGAATCACCCAATTATGCACTAATGAATGAATGCATCAAATAGCATTTTATCCTGACATTTATAGAGGACATCCTACTGGAGGAAGATTTTTTCCTCCTACTTCACCAAGTAAGCAAGTCCATTCAGCTTCTGGAGTACTTGGACACTCCATCTTCCAAATAAAAAAAATATACCCAGTGTCAACTAAAACACAGCTAAAGGTATTTTTTTTTTCCCCGCTGAAGTCTGGTTTGGGGCCAGGGTTGTGGTGCAACAAATTAAACCTCTGCTTGCAATTCTAGTATTTTCTTCCACACCCAATTCAGCTCTCTGATGGGAAGGCAGCAGATGGTCCAAGTTCTTGGACCACTCCCAGCAGTGTGGGAGACCCAGGTGAAGTGAAATGCTTCTGGTTCCAGCCTAGTCCAGACCCAACCATTGCAGCCATTTGAGGAGTGAACCAATGGATAGAAGATTGCTGTCTGTCTCTCTCATTCTCACTGTTGCTCTCTCTCTCTTTTCTTTATCTTTATGCCTTTCAACTAAATAATTTTTTTTTAAAAAAAAAAGGGTTAGATGCCCTAATTTAGAGGAGCAGCTGGATGGTGGCCTTTGTCTTTGGGCAAGATATAAAGGAACATCTGAGAATGAACTCTTGTTCTTTTTCAAGGCATATGCCAGCTATTTGTAGTCAAAAATGTAAGGAGGGCCGGTACTGCGGCTCACTAGGCTAATCCTCCGCCTGTGGTGAAGGCACCCGGGGTTCTAGTCCTGGTTGGGGCTCCGGATTCTGTCCTGGTTGCTCCTCTTCCAGTCCAGCTCTCTGCTGTGGCCTGGGAAGGCAGTGGAGGATGGCCCTGTACCCCACAGGAGACCAGGAGAAAGCACCTGGCTCCTGGCTTCAGATCAGCGCAGCGCGCTGGCCTCAATGCACCGACCATAGTGGCCATTTGGGGGGGTGAACCAATGGAAAAGAAAGACCTTTCTCTCTCACTGTCTAACTCTGCCTGTCAAAAAAAAAAAAAAAAAAAAAAAAGTAAGGAGGAAGGAGGAACAGCTTTAATGAACTATTTTCCTCCATGAAAGAAGTGCTATATTATATAAGCATGTCCTCAAATGACATAAAAATAAGTCTCATTGTATCAATGTAAATCATATTTTAAAATATCTTCTTGGTGTGATAGCTTCTTGGCATGATAGCATCAACCACAAAAGCAAAATTCTCAACTCTTGTCAAATAAATATCAGATTTTATCTTTTATTTACAGCAAGTTCTAAAGTGAGAGTATTGGCTGGCACAGCGGCTCACTAGGCTAATCCTCTGCCTGTGGTGCCAGCACCCCGGGTTCTAGTCCCAGTCAGGGCGCCGGTTCTGTCCCAGTTGCTCCTCTTCCAGTCCAGCTCTCTGTTGTGGCCCAGGAAGGCAGTGGAGGATGGCCCAAGTGCTTGGGCCTTGCACCCACATGGGAGATCGGGAGGAGGCACCCGGCTCCTGGCTTCTGATCAGTGCAGTGTGCCGGCCGTAGCGGCCATTTGGAGGGTGAACCAATGGAAAGGAAGATCTTTCTCTCTCTCTCTGTCTCTGTCTCTCTCTCACTGTCTAACTCTGCCTGTCAAAAAAAAAAAAAAATTAAAAATTTAAAGTGAGAGTTTGGAGATGTATGAGAGTTCTTCAAAAAGTCTGTGGAAATCTGAATTAAAATATAAGTATTTTACTGCAAATGTTTTTTGAAATCCATGCATAATTTTTAAAAATATATATTTTCCATGAACCTTTTGAAGACTCCATGCATTAACAAGCTCATTGATTTAGGGATAAATTAAAAACACTGTGAATTATGTAGCTACTATACCACCTGCAACGTTGTTGAAGGAGATCAACTACAGATGAAAAGTGGGTTTCACACATCATCCAAACCTCAAATGCTAATCGCCTCCTCCGTGTAAGTATGTACGTTACAAACATTTGGCATTTACTCTTAGAAATTTTGAATTAGATAATACATTATTATTAACTATTGTTACCGTGCAAGAGATCTCAAAAATCTTATTCTTCTTGTCTAACTGAAACTTTGGGTCCTCATCTCTAACTGAAACTTTGGGTCCTTATCCCTGAACCAGAAAATGACAGCTCTCCCCCAGCTCTGGGTGTGTATATATGCCTCTGTCTCTCTCTGGCTTTGAAGTAAACAAATAAATAGCACAAGAAATTACAAAATCTTATCATGGAACAGAAGTAACTGAAGATGCTTCCAAAAGTTTATGCGAAATGATTATTTGAAAAAACTATCCATGGATTTCAATTCTTTTCTCAAAAAAATAAACCTACCTTCTAATTTCATTTTTCCACAAATGTTTTGAAATAGCCTCATATTTCAGGAAAAAAACTACATAGTGTCCTTTTGTATTTAAAAATGCAGACACACACAAAAACCATTACTTTTTGGCTTGGATGTGGGGGTTTATTGGATGATGGTACAATTAAAAATATCAACTACATGAATAGTCCTGCATCGACTGATGATCATGATAAGGGTTGGACTAAAGATCCAATGCTTGGGGGTAGTGCTGTGGCATACGGGTAAAGCTGCCTCCAGTAGTGCTGGCATCCCATATGGCTGCTCCAATCCAATCCAATCCAATCCAACTCTCTGCTATGGCCTGGGAAGGCAGTAGAAGATGGTTTAAGTCCTTGGGCTCCTGCAGCCGCGTTGGAGACCTGGAAGAAGCTTCTTTGTCCTGGCTTCAGATCTGCCCAGCTCCTGCCACTGGGGCCATTTGGGGAGTGAACCAGTGGATTGAAGACCTCTCTCTGTCTCTGCCTCTCCCTAACTCTGACTTTCAAATAAATAAATAAATCTTAGGGAAAAAAAAAAAGATCTAATGCTGGAGAAAAGTAAACCTCAGAAGAGCCCATCTCTACATGTGTACCAAGTTAACATTTTGTTTATATAACTTCTTCAGTTTTCTCTTCTTTTTTAAAAAATAATTTTCTCTTTTTCCCTTCAATATTTTCTTTAATTCCTGTTTTATAGTCATCCAAGTGCAAAGGAGGTTATAGGGCCTTACTTTAAACAAAAGAAAATAAGACTCATCTAAGATTTACAAGTTACAACAAATAAAAATATAATAATGTATTCTGTTTAGTAATTTTAAAAAAGTATAATGTTACAAAACTGAAGGAACAAAGTAGCTTAAACATATATTCACATACATAACAGTAGCATTATTTTAATTTGATCAGACACTGATCAAACAGAAAAGTGACTAAAATGTAAAGTACTGATCTTTACTTCCTAGTGCCTACAGTTCAGAAGAAATCAAATAGTATTCATTGCATTGGAATCAGTGAGAGTTCAATATGTTATGATTGAGGCTTTTTAGAATATATGATGTAGGAATAATCCTTTTTTGAACCTTACCCATCTCAAGTAGTAAATTGCACCCAACAGAACTTTTTGTGGAGAGGTAGGATCTGACTCAGGAAAATCTGGATGATAAACAATGGATCATGATGGTCTCAGGTTGCCAATGAACTATTTATCTAAAACGTTTTGGAAAATGATTCGTTCCTATAAGGTTGTGTTGAACTTGTAATTGGTTAGGGTGCTTTTTTAAGATATTTGAGGCTTAGGGTCCCTGTGTGGTTTTTTCTTGATATCATACTGAGAGTGCAAACGGTACTGCATATACACAGTAGGTAAAAAATAATTGTGCTGTGCATTAATGGTTCATTATGATTCCCAAAAGCAGTTAAAGTCTCAAGAGAGAAACATGAGATTGAAAGCGAAATGAGTCAAAAGTTATTTTAACACATTCTTGAATATGAGAACAGTTTATATTGGTCAAAGAAAAAGCTGAAAATATTTCCTCTGTTATTTTTGTTATACTAAGGACTTCACAGGATCAGATCTTGCAAATTGTCAAATTTACATTTAAATTTGACTTATTTCTCTTGCATTTACAGAAGACACGAGAATAAATGCATCCAGTGAAACAGGATAGGAGAAATAATACCATATTTAGAATTTTAGATTAATTTAACAATTAAATTTAGGAAAATTTGTAATTTATTAATTAGCAAAAGATACAATCTCTTCCATAGAAGTGAATGCACTGAATTTAATTGTAAATAACTTTCTGACACTTAAGAGGTCAAAAAAAATCTGATTTCCTATGCAAACACTGTTAATAGTAATTGAGAAACTAAAGTTTTGATTTCATTTAGAAGTGTTTGTGAAAATTATGTACAGTGCTTAAGTATCGTTTTTGAAAGGTCTGCTCTGACATCCTGCCCCCAACTTTAGTTTCACTGTTCTTCCAAGTAGATAATTAGGGTCTTGTAATTGCTAATTAGTTATATATTTTACTAAAGCGTAAGCTCATTCAAGTCAAGAAGCATATAATACTAATATTGCATCTGTTGGTAAAATTTCCTACAAAACAAATGTTCAACAGATTTTTGAGATAATAGCAACATAAAATCTATTAGCCCACAAGTTCAATATTAAATCTAAACGATGATAAAAATATCAAGGTTTTTTAATTTAATTTTTTTTTTTTATTGGAAAAGCAGAGTTACAGGAAGCAGAGGCAGAGAAGGAGAGAGAGGTCTTCTATTTGCTGGTTCACTCCCCAAATGGCTGAAATGGCCTGAGTTAAGCTGATCTGAAGCCAAGAGCAAAAAGCTTTTTCTGGGTCTCCCACATGGGTGCAGGGGCCCAAGCACTTGGGCCATCTTCTACTGCTTTCTCAGGCACATTAACAGGGAGTTGGATTGAAAGTGGAGCAGCTGGGACTCAAACTGGAGCCCATACGGGATGCTGGCACTGCAGGCGGAAGCTTAGCTCACTAAGCCACAGTGTCAGTCCCAAAATATCAAGTTTTGAAACACCTTAACAACTACCCAGGTTTGTTTTTTTTTTTTTTTTCATGATGACATTTATTTCATCATCTTCTCAAACTTCAACCCTATACTTTAGCATATATTAAAAGAATAACATCATATACACAGCATTTGTTTATAAATCAGTCTAATTTTTGTCATGGGATAATATAGTTTATTTTCATTTTTAAGCTGTATTGCTTTCTAGCCTTTGAAAAGGTTAAGATTCAAGGAACCTAAGTTCCAAAAGCATTATTATTTGTATTTAAATGCAATGGTGATATTACTAAAGTGGCCTCCTTAGGCCATTATTTCTACTTTAATACTGTAATTTTAAATACATGGATATAATGAAATGGGTTATAATGTTTATTTCCTAATTTCTTATTTCTGTACAGTAGAGGTTCTTCCTTATAAAATGAATAGAAAGTAGACAGACACCACAAGAAATCTGAGAAGGTTGTGAAGAGTTCAGCACACCCAGTTATTCAAGGAAAATCCATTCTCTTTACTCTCTGTCCTGCCATCCAGTGCAGGGAACTAAACAGAACAATCAGATCTGAAGCCCAACTTGGCAGGGCTGAGAGGGTCTTACCCTCTGAGCAAGCACTAGGAATCAGGTTTGTTTATATACATATTTATTTTTCTATCTCAGACAACGCACTGATTTGCTAAGACCCATTACAGCAAATGTAAGGGAGGATGTGAAAACCTGGGTATCCTTTGCCAGAAACTGTAAGTCCTAGGTCATGGCAACGCTTTGTACTACTAACTGTGTCGGCACTGCATCTTCCATACCAGATACATTTTCATGTGAAGAGTGACTAGTCTTCCTTCTGCTCTGAGGCTCAAAGGACTAATTTCATTTCACCCCACACCGCTGGCCACCAGCAGAAACCAAACCTCCAGGTCTTCTGTGGCATCACCAATTCCTTCTTTCTGTTATGTCATTCTAATCACTTGCTGCTCTCAGAATATCACTGCCAGTGTGTTCTACGTACATTTTCTAATTCTTCACATCATTACTCCATTCTAAACACTTCAATATTTCTTCTAAAACACTGTGTTTATGGCCAGTAAACGATCCTCTACTCTCACCAATCTTTTTAAATAGTTCTTTTGTCATAAGTCAAACTTGGATGTGCCCGTAACACAGCCCATTTTTTAATTTAATTACCTCTTCCTACTGTGTGTTTTCTTTTGCACTCTGTGTGCCTCAAATCTGTGAGGTGGGGTTATGTGTTCTTGACCTACTTTTCCCACTTGTAATTCATTTAGCCTATTACAAAACCAAACTATTGATGCCACCTAACTATGCAATCCATCAAACATTCTCAGATGGCCATTTACCAAATTTTGAAGAAGCTTTTATCTTCCCTGTTGTTCTTCTGGATGATGTCAATATCTTGTGAATGTCCACCCAATTAGCAGATGTATTAATTCTTTGACTTGGTCAGCTTGTATGACTTTTTCTTATTTCTTATTCTCATTTTCAGCCTTCCACTCGCATAATAATAATCTTGATACAGTTTCCACCTGGAATTATTCATCTTCTTCATCATTTTATAAATCTTACTATATCATCCTATCTTACTCATTTACTCAAATACTGAATTCACAACTTCTACTAATTCCTAATGGCTTCACTGACACACCCATTTTTTCACTACCCATCACCATCTTTTCAGCTTCATTTATTTCTTTATATGGCTTTGATTCTATACCCTGCCATTATAATCACTGCATTATACATGTTCCCACAACTCCTTGGGAACCCAAGAAATATCCCAACCCAGTTTTAAAACAATTTCTGCCATCCTCTACAACTTGTCAGAGCATCTAACGTTGCTGGAAGAAAGCACACAATGGGCTGACTGGTTCCACATTGGATTCCAAACAACAAACATCTCATGACACACAAAACGGCCAGGAAACTCCTTCGTATTTTCTAATAAACTCAACTCGCTACTCTCCATCACGGTTATTTAACACATCATCTTCTCCCAATTTAGCTGGGATAATTTAATCCCAATGTCTTCCCCTACTTACTTACTTACTGACTACTACGTTTAGTTTGTTGAGAAAATAGACGCTGTCAGGTGAGGTTGCCCTAACTTTCCTATCCTATTTCTATAAATCTGTCTGCATCTGTGCCCATCCTCCTGGCCCTTTCTCCTGTCACATTGCAGGAAGCCTCCCTTCTTTCACAGAAGATCAAATGCTATACCTGGGCTGTGCATCTCACCTTCCCTTCTGTGTTTCAGACTTTTGCTCTTGGAAGTATATCTTTGCCTGTATCACAAGTTATTTATTTCTGTTAGGTCATTTGAATCAGTATTCAAAATCACGGTTAAGGGTTTCATTTTGTCAAATAATGTCTATCTCTTCTGACCTCTTATTCACTCCTGAAATTTTATTTCTTTCCCTATTTCAAGGCACAAGTCCTTATATGGTTTGATATACTTTGCTCTCCTCTTTTTCTACCATTTATGCTTCAGTACACATTGATCTGATATCTGTCAACCACACTTTTCAAACTTTTCAAGGTCACCTACAAAACTCCACGTTGCCACATTCATCGCTGACATCTTTGCCTTCGTTTTCTAGCTACAGCTGACCTCCTCTCCCCTTCTTGAAATGCTCTCCTTGTGCTCTCCATGACTCTGATAGCTGTTATATGATTTATGTAGTGGTTTTTTTGGAGTTCTTTCTTTTTTCTTTCCCCTCTATTTGACCTCCAAATAATGAAGTTCCCTAACAATCAATCCCAAATCATGTAGATTTCCTCAATGTACACTGTCTTGTAAAAGTAAATTTACCTGATCCCTGACCTTTAAATACCATGTATATTTGCTGAGGATTTATATATGTCAGCACACGTATTCCAACTCTAATTCCTCTCTGAGCTCCAGACTCAATTCAGTTGTGTACCTGACATTTTCATACTGATGTGTAATATGCATAAAGCATGACCAAATATAAGTCCTGATTTCCACCTTGACACCGTCTTCCCAGTTTCCCTCTAGTATCAACCATCTCAATAAATGACGCCATGATCTACCCAGTGTACTCGATAAACATGAGAAAATTCTTGATTATTCCTTTCTTCTTCCTTTCAAATCAGCAAGTCCTACTTATTCTATGTACAAATGTTATCAATAAGTCACCCCTTTTCCTTTAATTTCCCAACAACTACATTTGCTTATTCATAATTCTTCTCTATAGAGATCTTTTTAAAGCTAATAATTATATCTATTACATTCCTGATTTTAAAACTATGAGTATCTTTCCACTATTCTTAGAACGGAATTCTCAGGTTTGCCTATGAAGCCTTCAGAGATGTAGCACTGCAAATATCCTGGTCTTGTGTTCTAACATTCTGTCATGTAGTGTGCACCATGGATCCTGACCTTGCTTTCTCCAAATACAACTACCACCACTGCCAGCCATGGCTGGGTCTTTACTAACCAAATTACTATCCATGGCATTCTGCATAACTTTCTAGCCTTTCACCTCATTTATGTCACTTAATGCATTTATCAAGATTTACAATTATCTTGCTTATTTGTTTTCTTTTTTGTTAAACTCTGCCAACAGAACATAGGTTTCCCAAGGGCAGAAACCTTGCACTCTTGTTCCCCTCTATGTTCCCTGTGCCTAGCACATTGAAGAATACAGAATTGGTGTTCAATAAATATTACCTTAGTGAACAAGACAAGTGGAGAAATGTAAGAGCTCACCCAATTCTGGTTCAAAGTCCTCATTTATAGTATACTCCTTTGTTTAAGAATCACAAAACTGTCACTGGAGGCCTTGCATGGTGAAAGGTATTTCTCAACATAAAAATAATCAGATTTTGAACTCAGAACTAAACTGTAATTAAACTTGGCAGCTACTATTTTTCTTCAAAGAAGCTAAAGATTTTTTTCTCACAGTCTAATTAAGCACAACATGAATATAATAAAATGTGTGCGTATTTCAGGTACTTTGCCAATGACTTTTTAAACCATTTCTGCCACATGACATCAAATCCAATAAATGAATAATCATTAAATGTGACTTATATTAGAAGGCAAACAGTGGGCAGTGGTACCACCAAGGATAACTATACTGTCAGTGCTCTTCATTTAGGCTTGTAGATTGCTAATATCCTAACATTTGCTTCAGAGATGATGTTACATGATTCCTGTTCCCCAAAACAGAAAATGCAAATACACCTATGGAAGCAAGACTATGAAACAGGACAACTAGGAAACAGGACAACTATCTCTACCACCCATCTGAGATTTCTAAGTCCTCCACTCTCCAAATATGCAAATGAATGCAAATCCCTCATTTTTGATCCCTTATCCCTCTATTAAACTCTACTCTCAGGAAAAGATCTGAGAGTTAATCCACTTGACATTATAAATGATAGTAAAGGCAAATAGATGACTTCACAATAATCACAATAAAGTTACAACTCAGAACACCAAAGAAAGTAAAGACAAAAACAAACAACAAAAACATATCTCTGACTTGGGAAATTCTTGTATTTCTTATCTAGTTTATAGAGACAATCATGAAAGCAAAGGACTTCCTGTTAACAATGAATTTGTATTACAACAAAAGAAAACAACTCAGTTTTCTGACTGGGCCAAAATAACTCCACTTAAGTCTCAGTATTTAATTATCTGAATCCAGATATATACCTCCTATAATCACAGTTGGCTATGCCAGCTCTTGGGAGCTGAATTCTTTGAACTACTACCATGGCCCCAACAACAAACCAGAACATCAAACAACTCTGGTAAATACATTTTTGTGTTTCAACTAATGAGGGTTGGATATTATATGCCATGATAACAGAAATTCCTCTAGGGTACCCCTAGGTATTTTAGAGACAAAATAGTGAATTATTGCTTATTTGTTAGATTTACAGAGAAAAAGAATAAGAGTAATACATCACTTTGCCAGATAGTACCCTTCTCCTCTGAACTTTAACTGCTATATATTTCTCTACATTATAGGAAACTGATTGATTTCATTTCTAATACACCATCATTTAAAAATCAAAAACAAAATCTTAAAATATACTTTTATCAATCTAGGAGCACAAAAAGAAATAAAAACTGAAATTCTGTTTCATATGCATAGGAAGTAATCAAACGAAACAATGAGTGTGGCTTTTTAAAATCAGTAGACAAAAGGAACTGATATTATAACGGGAACTTGTCATTTTAAAATTGTAATAGAAGGTGCAAATACTTCAAAACTAGAGTATATGAATATTTATTTTATGTTGTTCTAATTAAAGTTTTGCCTGGATAATTATTGTCTAGGGGGAAATGCATATTAGTGGAATGTTATGCTACAATAAATTTATATGCAAATTAAGACCTAGAAGATAGTAATGATATCTGTTAACAAAGGAGATTCCTGAATCTTAATTTCAAAATTCCTTAGAAATTTATCATTTATTCTTATCCTTTCTCTATACACCTAATTAATAATATATAAAAACATAGATACTACTGACAGATACATTAAATTACTTTTGCATTTCTTCTATAATAGATCTCCTATAAATAGATCTATATATAGTTTGTTTGAGTTTATTTGTAGATCTATATATAGCTTATTTGAGAGAGAGAGCTTTCTCATCTGCTGGTCCACTCTCCAAATGCTTGTAACAGCTGGGGCTGGGCAGACTGCAGCCAGGACAAAGGAATTCAATTTGGGTCTCACATGGGTGGCAGGGACCCAAGCACTTTAGCTATCAACTGCTGCCACTCAAGGTTCACACCAGCAGGAATCTGCAGTCAGGAGAGGAGCCGGGACTCAAAGTCAAGCACTCCATGGGATGTGGGATGTTACAAGTAATGCCTTATCCACAATGCCAAAACCCATCTCCCTTGCTCTCTTTCAACGTTTACCTTGACAAAATCAAGATAGCTGTTTTGAGAAAACATCCTTTCTCTTATTATTCTTTCAGTTCACTATGATGACTACAGGTAAGTAACAAAAGGCTTTCTGTGACTTTCGGGGTCTCAGACATCTGATTTCAGTAATAGTAAAGCATCATTCCCCATGTGTCTTTGTTTTGGACTGCGCTGTAGAGGCAGCCTCAAGTACACACGTCCATACTCCCAGGGAAACAAGTCCAGGGAAGCAGAGCAGAAGGAGCTAGGCTTCAATGTAGTTTCAGCTTGTCTAGCTTCAGTCTAATTGCTCTGGGAGCAATGGATTCAATTGCACAGCACAGTTTATTCCATCTTAAGGCAAAAGGGTCACCTTCTATAGACGCTGGCATGAATCGGTCATTGTGCGGGATAGGAGAATGTGGGTCACACACTTCCTATTGGAGCGAGGGTGATACTCTGCAGAAGCATCAAGCTCTGGGTTGCTGGCAGCCATCACATGATGCTTGCTGCTGGGGATCTGATCTAAGCTGCACTCAAGAGCAGAGACAGCGAGGGTCTTTCTTTGTCATAGTATGTGTTCATCAATACTAATTTGTCTTTGTTAAAGAAAAAGCTTAGCAACTTTCCTGCCAGAGCTAACGAAGTCACTTACTAAAGTAATAACTTTGCATTTAATCAAAGAGAGGGCCACTGAAGTTACCTCTATGGAATACACTGAAGAAATTCAGGAAAAATCTTCAAAGGATCCTCTTCTTTTTTCCTCAACAAAGACCATCAAGACAGATTAAGCTGCCAGTTGTTCGTCTATGTGTCTGACATAAAATCAGCAGTCTCTCTGAAACTCAACCATTCATACATTTTGAAAGCCCATGAACTTTCAAACTGTTTACCTGACTTCTACCACCAGAGTGGCAGGTTATGATTTACAGCTTCACATGACATAAAATTGAAAACATTAGGCCACAGTAGATTTATCATAGACCATTAAGTGAGTAAATTCTTGGGCAGGCTGTGGTGTCTCCATCTTCTCAAAATTAAATATGGGCAAAGAAACGCAGTTTTGACAGTTCAAACATTTTCGCAGTCTTCAATACTTATTATTACACGACAGAGCAATTTGGGAAGCAAATTTCAGAATGAATGCTTTGTCATACAATACAGAAATTGGCACTATGGAAGCCGATGGGCTAAAAACAAGATTTTCCCATGCCTTGACTTCAGTCTGTGTATAAGACAATTACTGCTGCCATGAAAGTGGCCACTGATTAGTGGCTGAAAACTGAACTCTTTTTGAAAGCAGCAGCTCACCTCACGTTTCATGGAAGGACTCCCAGAGACCTCACTGAGAGTTCTTGCTCAACAACTCCCGAGTTCTTACATCTTACTCATGGCAATGCAGCACACAGCACAAACCCCTGGACTCCAGTTCAAAATGTTACAGACACACCATTCAGCCTGTGCAAAGAGGAAACAGATTAATTCTAACTACCCGATGTCCTTAAGATTAATGTCCAGAAACTTTCAAAGAAGAACCCTAGAAAAGCAACTATCATGAAGAGATTAGGGAAATAATTCTTTGAAAAGAAAAATCATTTTGCTATAACTGCTGTTTGGAGGGGTGGGAAATGTTCATGTTAAAAGGGAAAATTCTTTGGCATTCAATAAAATAACTTCAAAAATATTATCTAAGAATTACAGGCCAGCGCCGCGGCTCACTAGGCTAATCCTCCGCCTGCAGCGCCGGCACCCCGGGTTCTGGTCCCGGTCAGGGCGCTGGATTCTGTCCCGGTTGCCCCTCTTCCAGGCCAGCTCTCTGCTGTGGCCCAGGAGTGCAGTGGAGGATGGCCCAAGTGCTTGGGCCCTGCACCCCATGGGAGACCAGGAGAAGCACCTGGCTCCTGCCTTCAGATCAGTGTGGTGCGCTGGCCGCAGTGGCCATTGGGGGGTGAACCAACGGGAAAGGAAGACCTTTCTTTTTTTTTTTTTTTTTTTTTTTTTTTGACAGGCAGAGTGGACAGTGAGAGAGATACAGAGAGAAAGGTCTTCCTTGGCCGTTGGTTCACCCTCCAATGGCCGCCGCGGTAGGCGCGCTCCGGCCTGCGCACCACGCTGATCCGATGGCAGGAGACAGGTGCTTCTCCAGGTCTCCCTTGGGGTGCAGGGCCCAAAGACTTGGGCCATCCTCCACTGCACTCCCTGGCCACAGCAGAGGGCTGGCCTGGAAGAGGGGCAACCGGGACAGGATCGGTGCCCCGACCGGGACTAGAACCCGGTGTGCTGGCGCCGCAAGGTGGAGGATTAGCCTAGTGAGCCGTGGCGCCGGCGGAAGACCTTTCTCTCTGTATCTCTCTCTCACTGTCCACTCTGCCTGTCAAAAAAAAAAAAAAAAAAAAGGAAGAAAATTCTTGATACAATTTCTTGAAAGAAAAGAAAAGAATTACAAAGCTCTGATCTACTCTGCAGTTAGGTCTGGACCTGGAAACCTATCTTGGTAGATGCCATGAATAACTGCAATGTCCTTCAAAGGGGACCTGCCACCTGCTCTGCATGTAACCTCAATCAGAGATAATTCATAATCAGAAAGGTGTTTTAAAGATATTATAACCCTCTTCTCTTAATGTTTCAAAATTTTTTATACCTATAATAATTTTTAGGAACCACTATGTTACATTTTTTTTTCTAGTGGTGCTTCTGTTACTTTTTCATCTGAAAATTTTAAGTAACTCTAAACAAACAAGGAAGCAAAGATAATATAGTGGGTATGCTCGTGTTTTTTTTCTGATGACTTCTGCTATAATTCCGGTGAAAATCAGGCACTCGCTCTTGTCAAAAGTAACTGTCTGACCTGCAGCACATTAATTGCCTATTGTTGCAGAGATAAAAGAGAGAAGGAATCATCTGGCAAAGGAATAAAAGAATGGAATGATTACACAACACACTATGGAGAGGAAGGTAAAGGATTCGCAAAAAAAGTACTAGCCACTTCAACGGCATGAATATGAAAGTCCCCAGAACTCATGCATGAGTTCAGTCCTTCAAGTCTTTTACTAATGGTTCTAGGAGGGTGGGGACTTCATCTTATTATGGTGTTTAGTGGTGGGGCTTTGGAGGGTGATTAGCTCAGGGCATTAGAATGCAGTGCCTATGCCTGAATCTTAGTGGCTTTAGTAAGGAGGGAGAGAGAGATCACAAACACACATATTCTCTGTCTTGCCATGTGAGCCTCCACTCCACCTCAAGACTGCCAGTAAGAAAGTCAGCACCAGGTGAGGCCTCTGGAGCATCTACCTCCAAAACTCTGAGCCAAAATGAACCCTTTCTCTCTATAAAGTGGGCTTGCTCCAGGTATTTCACTAGAGCGATGAGAAGCTGACCCACATCGCCACCTCACATCATCTATACACTGCAGTCCTTCTCAGTCTCTGTACACAGGATATGAATGTATACATGCAAAATATCTACATTACTTGATCTTTTTGGTTAAATACAAAATCATGACTACATATTAGAAAGTCAAGCCCTTTTTAGAAAGTTGCAGCTACGGAGGCTGTAGTTGTGGAATAATGGGTAAAGCTGCCACCTGCAACGCTGGCATCCCATATGGGCACCGGTTCACGTCCCCACTACTTCTGATTCAGCTCCTTGCTTATGCACCTGGGAAAGCATCAGAAAATGGCCCAAGAGTTAGGGCCCCTGCACCCATGCGGGAGACCTGGATGAAGTTCCTGCCTCCTGCCTCCAGCTTGATCCAGTCTATTGTGGCCATTTGGGGAGTGAAACAGTGGATGGAAGCGCGCTCGCTCTCTCTCTCTCTCTCTCTCTCCCTTTCTCTTTAACTCTGCCTTTCAAATAAATAAAATGTCTCTAAAAAAATGTCACAACTATGACCAAGATTAAAGGGACAGTCTTCCTATAAATTAAGAAGTCTATTATCAAGTATAAAAAAGTTAGTGGTATTATTTCTTCAATAATAAACATGAAGAGGGCTTTTTCTCTGTCCCTGAATCTTTTTCAGGGACAAACACTCTGAGAAACTAAAGGAAAGCATAATTACACAACATTAATACTCTGCCCTTTTCCTAGGCAGAGGTATCTAAAGTCATTTTCTGCAGATAGTTAAAGACAAAGCAAATGTAAATTTCAGCAAATCCCTTTGTGAGAGAAATTAAGCTGCTAAACAGGTATCTTTTGAGTTCAGTAGCAATCCATACCAGAGGAGCTAATGAAAGATCAAGGTCAGGTTAATATTATTTATCTAACTTACCATCCTTTCATAGCCAATTGTTAATGGTCAAATAGCACCACAAATAGAGGCCTAGAAAGATAAGCGATTCTAAAAATACATACTTTTTTTCAATGCTAATGATTTTTGGGTTTCATAAAAACTGGCATTCTTTTCTCCATGATCAAATGCTTGCTTTTAAGTGAAGGAAGGATTTGAACAACTGAATTGCCCAAAACTAAGGGGGCTGTTTCTACTTGGGCTCTGAGCTCTACCCAACTACCTGCCATCCACTGTTCACCCAGCACTGTGCTGTGAACTTTGGCAAAGAGTCCCTCCTTCCTTTTTAACAACAATTTACAATAATCAAGGAGAATATATCACATCCTCCAGACTAGCAGGAGTTTATGCAATGAAAGGTCTTCTCTCTATCTCATTCCTGAGAAGAAGTCACTAATAGGGTTTTATATACGTAATACCTAGCATAAAAAATGGAACTGCCATGCCATAGAACATGCAAATTATTTCTGACTCCCGTCATGCTCCACTCTTTCTTGATGATTTAAAATTTTTCACTTTTTTTCTTTTGAAGAAATCGAGCCTTTGGGGGCAGCCTTGAAGCCTAATTTTTATAACAGCCAAGGTGCTTCCATCCTATGTCTGAGTATGAGTATTGAGTGCCTGGCTTTGATTCCCAGCTCTGGCTCCTGACCAAATCCAGCTTCCTGGTAATGTGAACCCAGGGAGGAGCAGTGATGGCTCAACTAGTTGGGCCCCTGCCACCCCACAGGAGACTGGTTGAGTTCCCAGCCCTAGCTGAAGGAAGGCGTCTGGAGAGAGAACCAGCAGATGGGAGCTCCCTATGTCTGTCTCTGTCTCTCTGCCTTTAAAATAAATGTTTTTAAAACAAATTAACAAAAAAAAAAAACAGGGAAATGTGCCTTCTGCTGACATGTTTATAAAATAATTTCACCATTTGTGATTTTCTGCTCATCTGACTCAATCTAGCAGCCTCAGTCCCGCTAACACCTCATGATGCAACTCTCTGCACCTCCGCCTGCTGGAAGGGGGTGAGCTCTGCGAGGAAAGCACTCTGGCCCTGCATTTTGGGGTGTGGCATTGCTCAAGAAAGTACTCAGGGATATCTTCGGTGAGGCTCACCGTGCTGAGCATCTCATCTCCTTTGTCAGTGCTAAGCTTCAGAAATCAAATGTGCTCCTTTGAGCTTGCTCCTCTGCTGTGTCAGAGTCAAACAGTCTCTCATTTGTGCATCTTTCCTTAATATCCTCTACTCCTACATATCCCACTTTCAATGAGCAACTTTGGGCCTTTTGGGAAACATCCAAATCTTAGAGAAATTTTCACCTTGTTGAGTTAGGATTAGAGCTATGTTTGTTCCTTTGGCATTTCTCCTCAACCGACTTAGATTTCAGTTGGTTTAGCAGGAAATCTACAGTTTGTGGTTTGGGCTGTGGCTCTTTACCAGTCTCAGACTATGGAGTTGTGCAGATTTCTTGTTTTTTGTTTTGTTTTGCTTTTTGTAAATCTGTATATATTTATTTTCATTTTATTTTAAAGGTAGAAAGAGTAAGAGAGAAGCAGACACAGTGAGATCTTCTAAGTGTTGGTTCACTACTCAAATGACCACAAAAACCAAGACTGGGCCAGGTCAAAGTTGAAACCTAGACCTGGATCCAGGTCTCCCCCATGAGTGGCAGGTGCACAACTACTTGAACAATCACCTGATGCCTCCCAGAGTACACATTACCAGGAAGCTGCAATTGGAAGAACAGCCACGACTCAAAACCAGGCACTCCAATATGGGATTGAGGCATCTTCACTATGGGGCCAAATGTGACACACCTGAGTTGTGGCCTTTTCCCACACTGTTCAATCTTCACAGCATGCTGATATCAGTACCACAGACACTAACACACTGACACACACAGATACACAAACACGGTGGGATTCAAAATGAGAAAGATGTAAAACCTCATTTAAGATTCTATGTCTAGGTCGGCGCCGCAGCTCAATAGGCTAATCCTCCGCCTGAGGCGCCGGCACCCTGGGTTCTAGTCCTGGTCGGGGTGCCGGATTCTGTCCTGGTTGCTTCTCTTCCAGGCCAGCTCACTGCTGTGGCCTGGGAAGGCAGTGGAGGATGGCCCAAGTGCTTGGGCCCTGCACCCATGGGAGACCAGGAGGAAGCACCTGGCTCCTGGCTTCGGATCAGCGCAGTGCGCCGGCCGCAGTGGCCAGTGGGGGGTGAACCAATGGAAAAGGAAGACCTTTCTCTCTGTCTCTTTCTCTCACTGTCCACTCTGCCTGTCAAAAAGAAAAAAAAAAAAGATTCTATGTCCATTAACCCACATGAGAAAGCAGGGCCTACGGAGGGGAAGGAAATGTTCACAGCAACCGCATGGGAGGACTAGGACACCGCCCACACCTTCAGGCCTCAAGAATCTTTCCTCGACAGCCTGCTCTCGTTGTTTTTCCAGATTCCCTACAATCATGGGCAGCTGAACAGGAGCAGGACTTTTAAAGGAATGAACAATGGGCCTCATGTATCAGAGGGAGTGCATGTATATAGTACAGCAGCCTATTGTGTTTGTGAGCAATGCCCACTTCAAAACCAATTTTGTGCAGGTTAGATACTTTTTAAATGTGGTGCTCAATATGAGATTATACACACACAGAGAGAGAGACAGAAAAAAATGGAAGATATATGCTAGAAAATATTTAGAGAGTTTAAGGATGCACACGAATTTTAAATGTGATTATCTTCTCCAACAAGCAAATGAAAAGAAACAATTCACAGAGGCTTTGGGAGAGTGGTTGCTATTTTTTAACTCAGTATATTCTCTAAGGAGGGCATGCTTCATGCACATTACTTAGTCAATTCTACATCACGTCCCAGAGCAACTGTGTACGTCAGTGTGCACCAACTGTTGTCATGTTACATTAAAGTGTGCAGCAACTCAGAGATGCTAATCCTTCGTCCTACTTGTTTTTAAGACAGCCAGTGCATCTGGAATGAACACTATTCTTTTCACTGCCCGAGATCGAACAGAATGCCTTGTAACATTTTTAGCGTGTACAGATTTTTGATTCAGGAGTTTGGAAACCATGCCTGACACAGTGATGTTCATCAACTACTTGCTAAAGCAGCACTAAGTGACTTAAATGAACGATCAGACTTGGGAATGTTGATCCTGATATACCCTGAGAATGTGAATATTCTGACCAACTACATACCATATTCTCTCTTGTTATTTTATTTTTTCCTTTTAATTAACACTAAGAGTTGTGCTTATTGATGAGTGATCAGCCAAGTGTGATATTCCAACACATGAAAACAGATCAAACCAGAGTAATTAGCATTGCCATCTCCTTATCATATATATCTACAGGTCTGAAACCTTCAAGTGTCCGTCCTGCAGTTCCTCCTAAAATATTTAATACGTCTTTGTAAACTATAGTCACTCTAGGGTGCTGTATGATGTAGGACACTGGAACTTATGGTTCCTCTCTACCTGTACTTTGCAGTCTGTGATCCAGCTTTTCTCTCCCCTCTCCCCCACCCTCCCCGCCTCTGGATTTACCCTTCCACTTTCAGATGGGCTTTTTTGCTTCCACAGAAGAGAACATGTGGTGTCTTTCTGTGCAGGGCTTATTTCACTTAATGAACCCTGAGGTCAACCATGCTGTTGCCAATTACAGAATTTCCTTTTTATATCTGAATATTGTGTATATTCACTCCATTTTTTTTATCCATTTCTCTATTAATCAACACCTAAATAGATTCCATATCTTGGCTATTGCGAATAATGTCATAGTACCACAATAATCATAGGAGTGCAGGTACCTCTTTCATATACTGATTTCATTTGCATACACATACCAACATACTCCCAGAAGTAAGATAGCTCAATCATATGGTAGCTCTATTTCTTTTTTTAAATATTCATTTCATTTATTTGAGAGAGAGACAGAGAGAGAATATTCTATATGCTGGTTCACTTCCCATATGACCACAACAGACAGGGACTGGGCCAGGCCAAAGCTAGGAACCCAGGAGCTTCATGCAGGTCTCCCATGTGGTGCAGGGGTCCAAATATTTGGGCCATCTTCTGTTGCTTTCCCAGGTGCATTAGCAGGGAGCTGGATGGGAAGTGGAACAGCTGGTGCCAATATTGGATGCTGGCACTGCAGGCAGCAGCTTAACCCCTCACGCTACAACATGAACAGGTAGTTCTATTTCTGGTTTCAGAAACTTCTATACTCTTTTCCTTAATGGTTGTACTAATTTACATTCCCACTAACAGTGATACATACTCTGCTCTTTATTTCAGTGTGATAAGACTTGTCTACATGGATCTTCAGTTGTCATTTAAATTTGCAAAATAAAGGAATTTAGCTAGAAGCATTTGTTTTCAAAGTGATTAAACATCTGATCTAACTACCAGCATTTTCATGGACAGAATTGATTGCCTCCCTTCATACAGTAAACTCCACCTGCTACTACTCATCTTCACTGATTTCTGCCTCCTGTATATTGATGCACTGAGTCTTATCATTCATTCCTACTTATTTTATCAGTGCTACATACAAAGTCACTCATAGGACTCACATTGCTTTACTACAACTTTGGCCCATTTACTTGGTTTTTCTATCTCTTCTCTAGCAACACCTTGTACTAAGAACAAGTGAACACCAAAGTCACATAGAATTTTTTATCAGACTATAGATATTCACATATTATTGCAGCTCCATCTTTTTGGTTGCTGAATTCTTTTCTCATTTCCATTGCCAATCCACTGGCAAACCTATCTTCAAAATACATTAGAGGGGCTGGTACTTGGGGTAGTGGTTAAGCCGATTCCCGCAGTGCTGGCATCCCAAATGGGCACTGGTAGGAGTCCTGGCTGCTTCTGATCCAGCTCCCTGCTAAAGACCTGTGAAAGCAGTGGAAGATGGCCAAAGTACTTGGGCCCCTGCACCAATGTGGGAGACCTGGAACATACTTCTGGCTCCTGACTTTGGATCATCGGCCCACCCCCAGCCATTGCGGCCATTTGGGGAGTGAACCAGCAGGTGGAAGATTCTTTTTCTCCCTCTCTCTCTGTCTCTGTCTCTTCCTCTCTGTAACTCTGCCATTCAAATAAATAAATAAATCTTCAAAAAATATGCTAAAAACTGAAACCCTTTTCTACCTCCACCACAACTTTTGTCCAGGCCACCACCATCTCTCACATGAATTATTAAACCATGGCCTAGCAAACCCCTCTGCTTCTTATCTCAACAATGTATTTTCAGTATATGTTGAAATGAAAGTCAGATGGTTGTCTCTCCTGAGATCAAAACACCTGTACACATTCTCACCTGACCAGCACGGAAGTCCTACTTCTTGCGCTGACTTACACAACCCTACCTACTGAGTTCCCTTTGCTTCTTTCCGCTTACCTTCTCTGCTCACCCCCCGCCCATTCTGCACTAGTCACATTAACCTCTCTGCTCCTTGGCTAACATGTCAAGCAAATTCCTGTCTCAGAACTTTGTACTGACTGTTCTCTGCCTGGCATGCTCATCCTCTAAGCATTTTTTGCGTCATTTCCCAACTCCACTGGGTCTTTATTCAAATCTATTTTCTCAGTGACAACTTCCTGATTCAGATTGCAACACACTGTCCATCTCCTCGCCAGCAACAGTCCCTGTCCTGACATCCTGCTTCATGTTTTTCACAGTAGCATTCCTTACCACTGGGCATGCTAAATATTTTCTTGCTTTTTTTGTTTATGTCACCTCTCTAGAATATGACTGCTGTGAAGCAAAGGGTTTTGTCTGTTTCATTCACTATTTTATCCACAGCCCCTAGACCTGTGCCTGTACTATAAATATCTACTGAACATCCTTTCTTGGTTTTGAAAGGAAACCAATTAAATGTCAATGATGAAAATGGTGACAATTGCTCATAATAAAATGCTGCTAAAATTGGCAGTGCTCAGATTTCTATTTCTGGAAATCAACCATTCTTTTAACTGTGAAGTTGTACCTCTTTTAAATATGGAAAACCTGAATTCTGAATAATGGAGGAAGTTTATAATGATATAGTCATCCTCAGGACAATGATCCAAGATTAAAAGCTAACAGCCTATGACAGTATTCATTGTAAAATTTGCTTTCATTTCATTTTTACTCTTTGTAAAAAGCTTCAAGAAAATTAAAAAAACACAACATTTTGTATCATCTTCATATAACAAGTAGAACTAGCCACAATTAGAGTATATTCTATTTCAGGTGATAAGAACAAAACAATGTGCAAGCAAACATCTGGGGAACTTTACTGTGTAGGCACTCTTGAGCAACAACCAAAAACAAGATTTAGCTGAATTAGATGTTATTCTCAGCTTCTCATTATTCCCTAACAAGTTCATTCTTTTTGCAACTTTCTTTATAAAATATATTTTCCTAAAGCAACAAACCATACAGTTTAGATGTAAAACAATTACTTTCCAAAAAGCAAATAATTTTAAGTTGAATTTCTTTTTTTTATGATAGTTAACTCGATCTACTCATTGATCTGTACCAACAGTAAGACTAGTCACTGTATAAAGTACAAAATGTAGGAAATGTTTTAAAAAAAACACACTTGCCCACTCTTGCTGGCCTAGCACAAGAACTCTAATATCCCCAGACTCCCAGATTCCAAGTCCTCCATTTATCAGTGGGGTTTGTGTCTTATATGTAGGAGTAGTGGAAAAATGGAAATTAGTTAGCAAATAAAGTGGGTGACAGAGTATCAAATCAGTGGTAGTTGTTGCTAGTTGAAATACATGGAAAACATCTAATAATTTTATCGTCCTATGAAGTTCCATTTATCATATGCGAGTTTCATGACAGAAAATCAGTAACTGCTCATGTAAGTCAGGGGACTCAGTAGTATGGATCTCTCTACTTTCCACTAATGCCTCTTCTCTGGGTTTGGACTGGGAGGGCTAAAGGTACCCTGAGCAGCAGGTGAGAGCAAAGTTAAAAGACAAAAGAAGGAAAAGGAATAGTGAGATACAAGTGTGCTAAGATTATAAGGAGAAGGAAAAGAAAATTCAGAATTTTGATTATAGATTTTTTTTTCATTAATTAACTGTTTGATAACTACAGTACATAAAAGAATTTTATTAGATGGGTATCAACAGATATGCTAGGTGGGGGGTTACAAATGGAGATGCCCTGCCAGCATTCTCCTTCCAGGTAGCACTGGATGCCCACTTATCTGGGAGGAGTGTGGCTGACTGTCAGCTCCATCCAGGCTTGCCACAGCTCTGAAGTCAATGGCATGAAGACTGGTCCCCAGCCCAAGAATGAGCAGGGTTCAGTACAAGAGCTTGGTCACTTTCTTCCAACATGGGAGTTCCTAAAGAGCACTATGCTCAGAGCTTCAGACTGGGCTGGTGGAAATTCTGTTAGCTCTGCAAGGCTGTCTGATAGCTTCCCTGGCCCAAACAGTTCTGCCTTCCTCCTTTTCCTGCTCTAGGTGTCAAAGGTATAAATCTCATAAGAATTTTCTGAGACTGATAGTGGGGAACTCCAACAAACATTAAAAGTGCAGATTTACCCAAAAGCACCCACATCTCTCTTTTATTTGAAAGTATCTTTGATTTTTCAGGCATATACCTAAGCTTTGGAGAGCTGATTTTATGCTCTTGGAGTGGTCTCCATGAGGAAAGGTAAATATTCCTGCGAAGGAAGGGAATATGAGATGTAAAGCAGAGTTCTCTCCATTCAGTCTCTCTCCAGACTCCCTAGGTATCGGGTAGGTGATAGTAACATGCACCATATTCATTTTGAAAATAGGAGATGTTCAGTAAGGCTTCTCTATAAAACTGAGGGTCAGATTTGGCCTTTACAATGTGTCTGAGCCAAATTTCAAACTACAATGCCCCCACTATTCTGGTAAACACAAACAAAATATTATTACATGAGTAGAAATGATAATACACATGACAAAAGTGCTATGAATATTATATAATGTTCTAAACAACCAATCGGAAAGGGAAAGAATTATCATTCAAGGTGTTCTCATGTCTAATATAGTTGGGGTGGATGACTTGGTAACATGGATGGCTTTGATAGCAAATCTAAGTACAGGGACTAGAAATACAACAAAGGCTCAACAGATCTAATCCAAATCCCTACACCAATAACTATAGAGTTGGGTTTATAGATAATAAATAGTAGAGGATTAGAGATCAACCATAACTGAACTAAAAGTCCTTCTCAACTTTGCATTTGCTATTTTTTCACTGGATGCCTACACTCCTATTGTCAAATTGCAAATTTACCAAGGTACGATGGAGCTGAAGGTAACTTCTCCCTCCTAAGATGCTCTAGCATTGCTCTGTGAAATAGCAAAATGTGTGGCTTGGGACAATAGAGGTTTTTTACTTTTAAAACAAAAAATAGTGGAATATTTCGGATTCATCCAATTATCAGTTTGTGACAACACCTTGTATCCCTCATGAGGGAGCACTCTAAACCAATCTAGTCTATTTTTGTGCCCTCATGCAACACAGGTAGACTTTTAAATGACTAAGTTAACACTTTCCAAACCATAAATGATCTAAAAATATTGCATAGAAATATGTACATAGTATTCACACTCTAATAGAGGTACCTCCTGAATCATGATGGCCAATGACAGCTTTACTATTCATTATTCAAGTATTCTAAACAAAATATCAAAATAACCATCTATCTTGGAATGTCCCAATTCTTCCATATGTCAAAGGCTAATGTGAAGCTCATTCTATTAAATATTCTCAGCACACAGTGAAGTAATAATATTTTATATCACGATATTTCAAATTTACATAATTTATATGTGTATACATTCCAATAAAGGATAAAAAGATGCAAATAAATGAGTAACTCTTAGTGACTAACAACAATCAGAATCCAATGACATCACTCCTCAGCCCTGTTATGTATAAGCACAGGTGGACAAACATCCATGACCCACCCAGAATCACATCCAAAGCCTCTTATCTTCAGAAAGTAATGTTCATTTTTCAAAGAAAAATAAAAACATTGTGATTTAAAAATAATTGCCAATTAATTAGGCAGAGAGCTCCCACTGGTCTGTGCAATCCTCAAATGCCCAAGGACAAGGAATTGGTCCAGGTATCCCATGTGAGTAACAGGGTCCCAACAACTTGAGCCATCACTTGTTGCTTCCCCTGGTGTGCATTAGCAGGAAGCTGGACTTGGAAGCGGAACCATATCTCAACCCTGGGCCCTATGAAATGGGATGTGTGCACCGAAGCAGCATCTTGTAAGCTACGTCAAATACGCACTCTAGGCTGGGACGTTAATTCTCTCGGAACAAGTCTGATATATTCAAGCTACTAAAGTTAAATAAATAAAAACTATTTCCCTTTTTACTTCAGTAGAGCCATAGAATTAGGCAGCACTCCCTTTTGCTATTTGTGTAGTAAAATGTTTTATAAAAAAATTAAGATGCTGACGAGTCTTCACTGCATCTTCAAACCATCTTAAAGCCTTCGGAGGAAGGTGAGGAGCCAGTGATTGGGCTCTGAAGGGCCCTGAGAAAGGAACTGCAAGGAACTAGACTGAGGCCCCAACAGCTGTGCAAAGCAACCCTGACTCAGCAGCGTTCCCCTAGAGGGCACACTGGGATAAAGATTCAGATATTAGTTTCCCAGTTTACAGAAATGTTCTTTGTAATGAAAAATGTCAAATTGCTACTCACAGAATACTTTCCAGAAACAGTATTTAAAGCCACTATTGAACTGATAGATTATTTTCAGAGAACAATTTTTTAAAGTTTTGAATATTGCCCTAAGTACTAGTATGACAGATGACCCTTTGGGGAAATTAACCATAAAATGGAGTTTTAACAATAAAAGTAACTTTCTGATAAAGGAAATATTTAGCATATGCAATTTTTTAAAATTCAAAACACTGTCTATCACGCCTGACACAGTGATGATGTTAAGGGATTTTAAGCTGCTGCATCCATTACAAGGAGATGTTTTGAAAGTTATTTAAAAAAATACTCATCTAAACCTGCATAAAATTGGCTAGCTGTCACAATGCTGGAAAACTATGACACAGTTTCCTTTTTCAATTCATTAGAACAAAATATTAGAGATGATACAAATGTTTTAAGTTAGAAAATTCAAATTTAAAATATACAAAATAATAAATCAATCTAGAGGATAAATAATACCTTGAAATCAAATTTTAAAAAATTAGAAAAAAGAAGAAAACTAATTCAGAAAAAAAAATGCAGGACAATGCAAATATCTGTGCTTACAGTACCTTTCATTTTTTAAAAAAGATTCTATTTATTTATTTGAGAGGTAGAGTTATAGACAGAGAGAGAGGGAACCATACAGAGAAAGGTCTTCCATCTGCTGGTTGACTCCCCAATGGCTGGAGCTGAGCCGAACTGAAGGCAGGGGTCAGGAGCTTCATCCGGGTCTCCCACGCGAGTGCGGGGGCCCAAGAATTTGGGCCATTTCTGCTGCTTTTCCAGGCCATTAGCAGGAAGTGGATCCGAAGAGTGGCAATAAGGACACGAACCAGTGCTCTCATGAGATGCTGGCACCGCAGGCAGAGGCCTAGCCTACTAGTCACTACTTTGCATGCTTTACAATAACATAATTTGGCATATTGTTGACTGTAAGAAGTCTTTGGACTTCAACTCCCATTTTTGAAGGAAGGACAGTGGTTAGGAGTGGGCTAGGAGGGCCAAGGCTACCTCTGTGCTCAGAGTGCACAATGGAGGTTGTCTTTCCAATGGCTAAGTTCCCAAAAGCTGCATTATCTGGCAGATACGCAATTACATGAGAGAGGAAACCCCACATATTTTTTTAAAGATGTATTTATTTATTTGAAAGGCAGATTTACATAGAGGAAGAAGCAGAGGCAGAGAGACAGAGAAAGAGAGAGGTCTTCCATCTGCTGGTTCACTCCTCAAATGGCTGCAATGGCTGGAGCTGTGCCGATCATAACCCAGAAACCAGGAGCTTCTTCTGGGTCTCTCACTTGGGTGCAGGGGCCCGAGGATTTGGGCCATCTTCTACTGCTTTCCCAGGCCACAACAAAGAGCTGGATAGGAAGTGGAGCAGCTGGGACTGGAACTGGCATCCACATGGGTTGCTGACACTGCAGGCAGTGGCTTTACCTGCTATGCCACAGCACCAGGCCCCCCACATATTTTTATATTAAGAAAAATACTGAGACAGCTGAGAGCTGTCGAAGAAGGGGCTGAGGGATTTTAAACATATTTATAATATATTACAGATCAACTGCAATATTAGTATTACAAAGACTAAATGGATGTATAAATCATACACCTTATTTGACAGATGAAGATCCAGAGAATTTAAGTTCCGTGTGAGGTAGTAGTATATTGTGGAATTAAGAATACTGGGCTGATGCTGGATAGTCAGTGTAGGGGTTAAAGATTCTGCTTAGGACACACACATTCCATATCAGAGGGTCTGAGTTTACTTCCCAGAACCGCTTCCCATTCCGGCTTCCTGTTAACACACCCCCTGGGAGGCATCAGATGATTGATGGTCACTGACTTGGGTCATTGTCACCCACAGAAGAGACACAAATTAAGTTTTATGTTCCCAGCTGTGGTCTATTGTAAGCATTTGCAGATTTCCAAAGACAGAGGATCTCAATCTCAATCTCTCTCTCTTTCTCTCTCTCTCTCTCGTGTGTGTGCACACATGCATGTATGTGTATCTATATATACACGTATCTGTGCCTTTCTCTACCTTTCAAATAATAATAATAGAAAAAAAAAAAGAATTGGGCTTGGTTCGTACACTCTACATTCTAATGCCAGCTCAGTTGCTTATATGATGTAACAATCTAGTGCATGACACTAGATTGTTAATCTCCTCATTTGCTGACGAAGGACAGTGTAATTCTTAATACTCAAATATGTTATGAAGAGTCAGTGAGATGGTAAAAATCTGGTTTAGTTCCAAGAGAATAGTGTGCAACAAACCTCCAAGCTCCAGATCAGGGCAAACACCGTATTCCACCTGCTTCTGTGGGGATTGGCGTAAATGAAACTTTGCTAGGGGAATTCTGCTGTGGAGGTGTCTTGTGGGGCTATCAGCACTGATGTCATATGTGCTGAGAATCACCCCAAAACAAAATAGGATGGATGGAGACAAACTAGAGGAGGAGATAAACATAAAAGGACGGAGAGAAGGCGTGGAAGGAAGAGACATGGGGGAAAGACAGGAGGAGTGGGAGGGAAGAGGATTTTAAAAAATGTTAAAGACTGATGAAATAATGAGAGGTAGAAAGAGTCAGACAAAAACAAAAGTAGACAAAAACAGAAAGTAATGAAGGCAGAAAGTGGAGTGAGTTTTTCCCAGCACCCTCTCCAGATCAGTACTTTCCAATCAAACGAGATAAGAGGCTGTCACTGAAGCTGCTATCATCTACCAGGCAACGTGCTGGATGTTTAGCAAAAGTAACAGCTTCTAGGGTCTGAATATGATTTATCCCCTGAACTCCTGAAGTTTAACCCCCAAGTCTGTGTTAACATACTAGGAGGGTGAAAATTTAATCCAACTATGGGGTCTAGAGATAGGGCCTTTGAACAAGATTAGATTCTATTAAGTCGTTAGGAAGGACTGAAGGCTAAGATGAGGGAAGGGGAAAGCTAGAATTAGCACATGTAATAGACGATCTAACATGCTCGGTGTCTCCTGCTATGTGCTGCTCTATATTGCTTTGGGATTCTTTCAGCAAGAAGGCCATCACCAGGTAATGCTCCTGGAGTGGGACCCCAGGGGCTGTGAACCAAAATAAATCTCTTTCTAAGTGAGCCTGCCTCATGCATTTTGTTATAGGAACAAAAGCTAACTAATATAATAGTAATAGTTCATAATTCTTGAAAATTACTATGCCTCTTGTACTGTGTTGCAAGCCTTGTTTAACTTGCCAGCACAGTAATCCAATTATCACACTTATTTTACAGATAAACATAGAGAGAAGTGGAGGCACTCTCCCGCTGCTGCCCCACTCATTTTCGAGTCCAGCTGACTGACAGCAGAACCATGGCTCCTTTTCCTCCTGTCTAGAGTGTCCCTTTACAGAGTCATCCAGGGTCTGGATAGTTCCAGATATCGACTGACAGAGTAGATCCTTTATCTGCTTTGGATTCATTAAACTCACATTACAAGACTTGCTAAATTCAATACCAAAGCAGTTTCTTAATGCCAGCATAAAAGTCCTTCCTCCTGTCTCAGGGTGCTGCACGATGTTAGAGGACTGGGAAGGCTGCATTCAGCTCTGAGCCTGGGGAACCCATTCACTCAGTGTTATCACAGGAGGCAATGACACCCTAGTATGAGGGCCATGAATACAGGACAAGAGATCTCTAGACATCCCACTCCGCGTTATTTTAAACTACGTTTACCTACCTACGTAGCTGTGAGTGCATACACACAAAGACCTTGGGGAAACAGTATTCTTCTTCTCTCAGATTACCAAAAATGTGGCCAGAATTTTTAAAAATGTGATAATAGAATAAAACATTATACACACTTCAATGCACTATATGTTATTATTTATTTCAAATTTAAGTAGATTAACCTGCCAGCTTTTCAGAAAGAATGCAGATTTTATTATAATTTGCTTAAAACAATTTAATTAAAAAAAACACAACCTAATATAAAATGCCAAAAAACATATATAAATTTCAAGGGCAGCAAAATGCCACTTTCTGAGAATTGGTTCAGGACTAGGGTTGTTAAACATGATTTCCATATAAGAATATAAATTGGCATATTAGTCTCAGAAATTACAAGACATAAATCCATTTACATCAATAACACCAAGATACATCATTGCTATTTATAGATCCCACCTGAAAGTCTGCAATAACATTTCTTGGTGTGAAACAATGAATTCTATTGAAGGAAATCCTGCTTACCAGTGTTTTCAGAAGCAGGTTTTTTTCTTTTAAAGATTAGCTTTCTTTGCTATAGTATTTAATTATAGTATATGTAGTTTACATTTTAATCACTTTATTATTCATATATTAATACTCCTCTAAGTAAAATGTGATGTTTTAAACAAATGTTAGCTTGGTAATTAAGAGAAGACACCATGGACAAGATGTGATTTCTATCTGTGGATGCTGTGAGAAACGGTAAAGGGATCCAGGGTTGGGTCGTGCAGGAATTTCAAGGAAAGGCAAGGCTGAATTGCAAGGTTGGAAATATTAGAAAGAGATGAACCAGTAACCCTCCTCGGTCGGAGGCCACAAGGCCCTGTGAGATTTCCCTCACTTCAATCACTGCTCTTCCTCACTGCCCTGATCCTCAAACTCACCAACACTGCTTACATGAAAGTCCCCAAGCTGCTACTGACCTAGTGAAACTAGTCTCTCCATGCTTCCTACTTGGCTCCCAGTTTATGGTAGCTTATTATAGTAGAAAACAAACTAAGAGAATATCACTTCTCTTCTTTGATTCTTTGGCATATTTTGCTAAAAGGCTAATCTTTTTTTTTTTTTTTTTTTGACCCAACAAGGTTCCCTCTATCTGACTGGCACTCCCAGCTCATCTGAGTACAGCTGTTTCTCATCCCTTCACACGGGGCCACACTGGCCTTCTTTCTAAAGCTGGTCCCAAATACTGTGCTTTTCACAGGTTTCAGTCTTGCCTGTAACTCCCTCTGCTGGGTTCTCTATAATGCTAAATTCAATAGGTCTCAACCTAAAGCTTACTTCTCTCAAGAGGTTGTCACTGATCCCTACACCCAATCCAAATTAGAGCTCTCTTTTATTCTTATTAATCCAAGACAAAATTAAGAGACTGACCAGCTACACAGATGCTCAGAGTACAAATGCATAAATGGCCCTAAATATAACAACAGAAATGAGTGCTATATGGTGGAGAAATTATGCATTTGTCCAAATTCTCCTCAAGGGAAGAAGTCTTGTTTTATTTTCCACTGTATAACCTGCTCTAGGCAATCAATTAATCGTTCATCAAACATTTGCTGAATCAATGAATACAGAGTAATGAAATCAGACTCAGTCCCAGTGCTGTTACTCTTAATTTTGATCCCCTGAAACTCAGGTAACTTACTTGTAGAACTGAAATTAAAAATAGCTTCCCAGCTTCTTTCATGGTGTTTTCAAAGATTAAATGAGATTCTGAATGTGAAAAGTTGTGTTAACTCTAGAGCACTTTCAAAAATTTGTCAACATCATTAACCTTCTCAGTTCATTCCTACAGAGACCTCCTACCTTTCTTGTGGTAGAGAGGATATGGGATTAGGGTTGGGAGGGCTTACTTTGTATCCAATAACACTGACCATCTTTTTGAATTGTCCTATTGCCAACTTGTGTTTATACACAGTTTATACAATTACAAAGCAACGTTCGGCATGAACCAGTATGCCTATCTCAAATCACAGATTCTTCTTGAACACTGCCTCAATGTTTTGTCTACTTTTTCCCATATCATCCAAGGTTCCAAAGAACTAATCTCTCACTATTTCTCCAGGCATACAGAAGAAAACTGACTTCCCACACTGTCAATAATAAATTAGCAAAAGACCATTTTGTAAAACCCAATTTGATGAAAACCATGTGTCCATAAAGGGGGTTAAAACCGGGATTATGTAAGAATGATTCACATTGTTAAAAACTTGTTTCAGAGTCTGCATATTGCTTTCTTCTCTGACAAGTTAAACCTGTCCCACACTCAATGTTTGCAAATTCAAAACACACAAGAAATTTCCCTTATATTAACCAAACAAAAGCTGATAAAATACAGAATGAGCTTACATATTTAAGATATATAAATCAATTAGTGCCAATTGGAAATATCAAACTTATTTAAATCAGAGTCTACCAATACTGAGTAAGTGGGAGAAAAACTTGAAGATGATTTATTTTTAAGGTAGAAAAAAATGTAGCTCCCCTTGGGGTTGGAGGGTTACAAGACAGGCAAGGACAAAGTGCTGCACAGATCAAGACAGGGGTTAGATGTCTTTAGGCCACCTATCATGGGAAGGCTGTAGACAGCACTGATCATTAATCAGGAGGCTTACATAGGACCCAGAAGAATGTCTATATTGATTGCATATTTTAAGTAAACTGTTCAAAAACTAAAAGCTGCTAGTCATACCCGGTCCCAGGAAAATATGATTCAAGATTTCATTTCAGAAAGTTTGCACTTCCTTTTAAAGAGCTATTTTGGAGAAGAAAAAAAAGTATTTTGCAGTGTTATGTTTATAGAGAATTGTCTGTCTCCTTCCTATGTGAGGCTAAATGGCTTGATACAGCAGCCACTTGTATACTTCAACATCAGACCACAGACAGACTAAGGATGCTACACATAAATTGAGGTGCTAATTTCTACAACACCATTCTCAAGAATCTTTAATATACCCTGTGACAATGGTTTCAGGCTTCGGGATCCTTTATTTATTGCTTACTTTTCCTGAAAATCTGTCAATCTGAAGACACAATGATTAGCATTACCTTAACCTTGACTGGCTCTTCTCATGTATGTGTTAAACATTGGTAAAATTCTTATGAACATTCATTATGCATTTTCAAAATTTATTTCCAACTATATTTTGCATAAATTATCACATTTTGCTTAACTTTATCATAGTTAATTTGAGAAAAATTGAAAAGTAGATCTACTTCTACAGAAGAGAAACTGTAGTATAAAGAGAATTCAGGGCTAGATTTTGGCCCTGTCAGCCCTGAGTAATTTGTTTCTTTTCTTTTCATTTTTTTTAAGATTTATTGATTTGTTTGAAAGCTAGAGGTACAGGGAGAGAAGGAGAGATAGAGAAAGAGTTCTTCCATTTGCTGTTTTACTCTCCAAATGGCCAACTTGGTTAGGAATGGGCCAGTTTGAAGCCAGGAGTTTCATCAGTCTCCCATATGGGTGGCAGGGGCCCAAATATTTGGGCCATCTTCCACTGCTTTCCCAGGCATGTTACCAGAGAACTCGGTAGGAGGTGGAGCAGCCAGGACATGAAATGGTACCCACAGAGGACATCAGCATCGGAAATGGTGGCTTTACCCACTACACCACAAAATTTGGCCCTTCCCTTGGGTAATTTCTGTACAAAAAATGTATGTACAAAAATCTCTTACTGCTCACTAGATTCTCTAGCATTGGGTTCAACAACAACTTTATCAGCCATAGCTTTTTGGCAAAGGGTGGGGGAAACCAACATTTTAAAGCAAAGCTTAAAAACTACATGCCTAATCTGTAGATAATTTGAGAGAAGATACCTAACTCCTCTTAGAGGTATAATCATTATCTTTTCTAAAAACATACCAAGAAAACAACCTTAAATACTTAGAAGGTATTTTTTAAATGTTCAGAAATTCTCAGGAATTTTTCTGTGGCTCATAAACACATGGAAAAAACAGAGTTAAATAATGGCCATGGTAAACCCAAATTACTGAGAATAACAAGCTGGTAAAGCTGGAAACACATTTTCACTAACCTCAGGGGTACAAAATAAATTATTTTCAGCATTAAAACTATAAATCAAATTGTCAAATTCATCCAGCCATGCCCCGGGAATACTCTTCAAAGGAAAATTATCCTCTCAGTGGACAGAAAAAAAATGTAATCTACTTTCTCAGGAAATGCTCTAATTCATTCATACAAATAAGGGATAATGCATTCAGTTAATTATTCTCTTGCTCTGTGTATCTGGATCTTTCCAATATATGGCACTCAATTACATATACCAGCAGGATAATCAATAAACAATAAGAGCAAGGAATATTTTCTTATTTTACTGAAACAATAGTAATTACAAAAGTAAAAATGTTCATAACCCTGATAGGAGTGGTATACTTTCCAAACTTGATGCGTTTACTCATTTCTCATTTTTAGAATATTTAACATACACATTAATTTACATAATACTTATCTCTTCCAATAAGTGACAGGGCACTATGTAAGACAAGCTGACTAAAACAGAAAGAACTACCAAAATTTAGTCTAGTTTTGACAGAATTTGACACAATAAATTTTTGTGGTGTGTATGTGTGTGTGTGAAATTTAAAAAAAAGGCTCCACCAGCATTCTTTCTTGATTAAGCAAAAAGAAGGCTTCATTACCATGGAAACAGATAGGAAAAGCATTTTTTCCCATGTATTCTATTCCCATATTTAACAGGATATGAAGAAAAGATCAGATTGCATCGAAGCAGTTAAAATAGAGATGCATTATAAATGAAAATAATAGTAATTTTAAAATCCTCTGATGGTGCTAGTTAGTTCTTACTACTACTTGAGGTACATTATTAGTGGTGGTAGTAAAACAACCACAAGCATAGGCATAAAGAAACCAAAGAATTTCTTAGTACGAAATTCACTATGACCCCTTAGCGAAGCCTAAATAGACAGTATGCTTATCGGAATTGTGAATAAAGACAGGATCCTTGTGACCAAACGCATCTCATTAAGTATATCAAAAAGAAAACATGAGAGCAGATGAAATGTAAATACTGGGAATAAGGCAACAAATAAGCAGAAGCCTGACCTAAAGATTTATCTCCTTGGAAGGTAAAATCTGAATTATTTGTTGGCCAAATACATGGGGAGAGCTGCTACTTCAAAATCTGAGGTCACAATACTGAATAAAACATGGTTCCTTCTCTTTAGCGTCTAGAGCAGAGCTGAGAAAAGAACAAAGAAAGCATGCAAATACCTGAAACAACTTTGGTGTGGGGTGCGTTAGACAAAAATGGGTACTTGTCTGAGCACAGACTGGGAGTTTCCTGGCGACTGAGTTGGGGGCAAGGAGAGACAAAATCGGTCTCCCAGAGGAATGACACACCCACTGCACTAGTCCCTGCTTAGGGGAAGGCGGCCAGGTTGAATGAATGTGAGCTGTGGTTAGGGGTAGACATTTCCAGGTTTTACCCCTGGAAGACTCTGTGTGACAGACAGTCTGGGAACCTGCCTTTCAGGCGACGCAGATTCATGACGTGCTGGATGGACAAAGATGAACTGCAGCACAGCGCAAAATGGGGGACAATGTAGTCTGAACTTGAATCAAAATGATGTGGGGAAGTGGAAAAAACATGAGAAGTAGGAGGGTCCAATCTGTATTTTAATAAAATCTCTAAGGCAACAATGTGAAGAACTGTATTATTTAATGCTTAATTTCAATAATTCATGGAAATAAAGTACCCTAATATTCTTTCCCTATCATTGCCTGAATACACAATATGATTGCTAAACCACAAAGCTCTGTGCAGCAACACAGGGCCTCTTGCAGTGCCACTGGTATCAGCAATGCAGACAATTCTCTGATGCTCAAACTGATGCAACTACGTTACATAAGATTTTGATAAAGTTTTCCTACACAAACATCAAATTAGAAACATTCTATGGTGTTTTAGTTGTAAAAACCAAGGGACAACCTCCAAGAAAAATGATCGAGGTGGTTGTTTTGTGGAGCAATACCAGGTGAGGACCAGCCAGGCTGGATACAGAAGGCTAATTACAGGGGAAGTGTAGCGATCCAGATGACAAGTGAGAAGGACTTGAACTAGGGAATAGGGGAGCCACGTTGGGAGCTGGGTGGAGAAGTGATGAAACAAAGAGACACTGAGGAGGAAACACTAACCTGATGAACGTGGGACTGAGAGATGGAGTAGTAAATGTTTTCAATCACTGACAGGAGCGATACACAAGGGATAGGAGTTTGGCACAGAGGTTAAGTCACCACTCAGGAGGCCTGCATCCCCTATCAGGGTGCCTGGGTTCCGCTTCCAATTTCAGTTTCTTGTGAATGTGCAACCTGGAAGGAAGCAGTAATGGTTCCAGTACTTGGTTCCCTGTTACCCGCATGGGAGACCTGGAATGAGATCCTGGTTCCCGGACTAATATGGGCATTTGGGGAGTCAACCAGATGACAGAAGTTCTCTCTCTGCCTTTCAAACAAAATGTAAATAAAAAAATTTGCAAAATAAATATGTAATGTATTTTTGCATGTTATCATTAATAATGCACTGACAAACTAAAACATCAGTCATCGGTTTGACAGAGTAGCCAATGCTTTGACTTGAGAAGAAAACACCAAATAAAAAGGAAGTAAATAAATGTTTTTAAAAGAATATATGGGAAAAGAAGAGAAAATAAATACAATGGAAAAATGAGTTTTTTATAATATATGGCTAATGTGTAATAACACTGCTATGCTATAAAAGCAATTATTCTTCAACAAACAAATATACAAGTAACTTTAAAATATGAATATAACCCTTCAGAAAAACATTCCATACAACCTACTGAGATGGAACCATAAAATATCATCAAGGTCAGTCAATGATTAAGATATCAAATCACTTTATAAATAGCAAAATTCCAAGAAACCTATTTGACCTAATACAATTAATGCAAAATTTTTCATGAATAGTAAATGTTCAGAGGCACAAAGCAAAAGAGAGCTAGAGTCAAAGGCTATAGAAGTACTTATTTTCTTAATTATTAGGATCATTTCATAGTTATTCCTTAATTATATTAAATAGCTGGAGATGTCGGGCTGTTTCGCATTTCAACAGTGACATTTCTGGATACTTGCTAAAATAACAGGTGATGTCCATGTGGGCGAGAAGCATAGTGATTTACTTGGCATAAAGACTTAATATCCTTCTAAGTTAACGTGACTTTTTTTGCAAATAAGAATATTAAACCAAATAAGCTCCCTTCAAAACAAAAAATAGCTGAGTATGGAGAAGCTTATCTGTCACAAAAAACAAAGGACCTGAAGGTGACCCCTGCAGTACTTTTATCTCAACAGTGGCAATTCCCACAGAATACTGCTTGGCAGTGGTCACCCATCTGAGAGCTCAGGGCACGCAACAGGAAACACAGCAGTCACTACAAAGAAACACATCTTCTTTACACACATTCTCACAAGAGCAAGCTTCCTTATTTCAAGAGGGTTATGTTGGCTTCCTCATCTCCCAGTGACATCATAAAAGCAAGTGGAAACAAAGCTGCTTTTGTTGCCTTCTAGAGCTCCTGTGTTATAGCCATTTAACACCACTGCTTAACATAGTCAGATGCTTTTATCTTCATGTGTCTGAAAGTTATGTTTTTGTGAGCTGTATAGTCTACATTAGAAGACTGTTCATAAAACATTTCTAAAATCTTAACTTTAGTATGTTAGCATTCAACTTATCTAAAGGAAAAATACATAAGAAAATGTAAACATTGCTCAAGAGGAAGAATATGAAAGTAAGATTTTTTTTCAAAAAGAGATGTTTTGAAAAGATACTTATTGATTTATTTAAAAGGCAGGGAGAGAAAAATCTTCCATCCACAGGTTCACTCCACAGATCCCAGCAACAGCCAGGCTGGGCCAGGCCAAAGCCAGGAACCAGACACTTGGTCCAGTCTGTGTGAGTGGAGGGAGTCTAACTGCTTGAGCCATTACCAGCTGCCTCCTGGAATGCTCATTACCAGGATGCTGATCAGTCCAATCAAGTAACTTTGTTCTTTCATCATTTTCCACTACCATCAGGATTATAAAATTTCCCTCTCTGGTGCCTGCAGGCTGATAAAGACCTACAGGAGAGGCACTGGAAAACTTAATGATGTGAGAAAGCCTGGGGTATTGGAGAGACTTGCTTGTTAGGGGATCTCACACTTAGAGCAGGGAAAAGCAGCAGGATTCTAAATGATCCTGCTGCCCTAAGCTGCAGACTATCTGGAGAAAGGCAGCATCCTAAACATCAACCTTAAAACTGAAACTTCTAAACTTGCAAGGCATGAATACAAAACAGGGAACAAAGGAAGACCTGCCAACACTATTCCTCCTATCAAAAGACTTCAGAGCACTAGAAAGACAAATTAAAAAATTGATAAATCTAGGTGATGTCAATGTCTTCGCATCCCTTCGCTGTTCATGTCTTCTGTGCCCTTATCTAATGGTTGGATGATTACAAGTCTCCTGAAAGATTCCACTGTCTTTAGACTCTCAGCAGTATCATCCACAGCTGTGGATGTGGGGATCCATCTTCCTGATCACCCTCTCTCTACCAGCATCTCCTTCCCTACCCCTACTGCTATCTTAGGGGCTTTGTCAGGAGGGGAACATCTGGCTTGCAGGTGATATGAGTCCCACAGGATAACCTGGTCTCATTCTGACAAGGCAACTACAGGCAAGACTTAAAATTCAATAAATCTATAGCAGGCTAATTTTTAAGCTGATAATTTTGTATGGCCTGTGAATAATGTGATAAATACCCAAACTGGCCCTTGGCAGAAAAAAGGTCCCCCAGGCCCGCGTGCAGAGTGCCCACTGCTTACTACAGAAAACGCAAGCTGAAATTCGCAGTTTAGTATGTCACTTCAGTCTCCTGTCTACTTGACAGTAAACATGATTTCTATACATCAGACAACCTATGGCCCTTCCTTTCCTTGAATATTATCATTTCAATTAATAGTACTGTTCTACATTAGTGGACTAACACAATCACCAACTGTGCAACACTGCTTTATTTCATCACTCCAGCCACAATCATACAATTTCTGCAAAGCATTACATCCTAGTTGGGTGTCTTACCTCTCCTTTTAAAAGGAACTTTCTTGAGGGAAATGGCACTATCTTTTATGATGCTGTAACCTTTACAGTCAAGACAATTAAGACAACATCAAGAAAAAGGTAAGCGAATGTTAAATCATTCACAGCATTTCAAGGTGTCGGAAAGATGTTTAGAACAGCATTTCAAATGCAAACCAACACATAAAGACATGGTGTAAGTTGTCCCTGAACAGTAAGAGGCCAATCTGCTGATAATTTCATTGCATTACACAGTGTGGCCCAAGAACATACATTATTGGTAACACTTGAGAGCTTAATAGAAATGTAAAATCTCTGGCTCCACTCCAAACCAACTGACTCCAGAATGAACATCTGACACTCAGCCAGTGTGGTGTTACTGTTTCAGAGCCACGGATCTGATGCCATCTTTCTTCAAAGCGTCCATTGGTTTTCTTGGTCAGCCAGCACAGTGCAGGCTAGTGATACTCCCCTGGACAGATGATCTCTATACAGCATCAGAGGAATTATTGAGAAGCCCCGAGCACCGAAAATATGCACTCCTCATATTTGCAACTGAAAATCAAAATATTTGAATTAGAAAATTAGAAAGTTTTTGTTTTTCCAGTATTGATTACTTCAATGTCTTTCTTAAAATTAACAAATTCTGTCACAACAAGTTGAAGAGCATTCACAGTGCCTGATGTGCTGCACCTGTGTTTTGCCTGCCTCTTGGGTAATCCAATACAACATTTAGGAAATAGAAAATTGTATTCATAGTTTAAATACTATCAGTTTTCGTAATCAAAATATGTAGCCTCAAGTGTTACTCTGTGAAGCATTTTTAAACATCGTAGCCAGCCCAGATCCTCACAGAGCCCACACCATGGAAGCCTCTGACACAGCTGGCCCCGTATCCCTTGTCACCCTGAGGAGTAAGACCTCCAGGAGCCACACAGTACAAACGCTTCCTGGATCTCCCACTGCCACACTACATGACTGTCTGCTTCCACACCAGCTTTGCCTCCTCATTCTGTCCTAACATTCCAGGCACATTCTAAACATTCCACACATACTCCTAGCTCCACAACTTTACCCAAATTTCCACTGTTTGGAGAATGTTCCTCATTCTGTTGAAATGAACTTGTGTGTCAGTAAGTTCACTAACTATTCCCAGCCTCAAATGACCCAAATGCCCTCTACACCTTAATTTCTGGGACACACTTTGACTCACATGTCGATGAGCTTCCAGGGCTTGTTTACCTTTCTATATACCAACTGCCATTAGACTAAGTCCCATGTCTTCTATCTCTGGGATTCCTATTAATCATTAGCAGTGTTTTAACCAGAAATCAAAGAAATATCAAAGAAAGAAATCAAATAAATGTAACATAAATCAAAGAAATATCAAAAAAGTAAATATTTGTAGTGGACAGCACACTGAAGATAAAATAAATTGAGTGAAGGCATAAATGAATGTTTCTTCCCCAGTGATTATGGATTTGGAGATTACATATCAACATCACCCTTGTTTAACTGAATATTTCAGAGTTCACCACATTTAAAATGTGCAATGGAAAATATCATGGTACTTAGGAAAGTAGTTTTTATTACTTTAACACACACACACACACACACAAACCACAGAGTATAATGATCCTTTTCAAGTACATTTATTTGAAATCTAACTGGAATTACTCATAAGTAAAAAATGTAATTAAAAAGAAGCAAGTGACTCCTGAAAACTTTAAAGCTTCCCCCTGTGTCTGGCATACTGAGGTAAATTAAGCTGAAATTCTGTAGTGTGTTTCACGTACAGCGATGTATACTACAGGACTGACTTAAAATTAACTTATTCTTATTAAAATATAACAAAATATAATTATTTTTTAAATCTCAGCTGATTTCTTACTAACACAAAAAAATGGCTATCCCATCAAACCAAACTGTAATTAAATGAGCATTTATGTTTTACAAAATATTTAGGAAAATTCTAACAGATATCATACAAACTGATACATAATTGCCCAAAATATAGGGCAAAACAGATTTTATGTCCATCATAATTAATATTCCAGGTGTTCAAGGTGCATAAGCCAACTTTGCAATCATACATTCATTGTCCCAATCATAGTAACTTTAGATAAAATTGGACTGCAAACTGCCTGGGGAAGAACTTTAAAATCATTCTCCTATTATTTGGTGAGATGATTTCTCTGTTCTTCGTTCCTAATTTTTTTAAATTAAGTATTGTTTTACCCTGTCTGCTTTAATTATCCCCTCTCTGCCTTGTGCGCAGGGCATATAGGCACATGACTGCCCAAAGGGCAGAAAGATAACTGAATCCACCCCAGCTACCCCTGTGCGCCAGAGGAGTACAACACTAGGAAGCCCTAAGTCTAACTTGAATCAACTCAAATCCCTACAACAAGGCTGAAATAAGTTTTCTTTACAACAGCTCTATTTTTCTAGGGATTTATTTTATTTGAAAGTCCGAATTACAGAGACACAGGGAGGGAGGGAGGAGGAAGGGAGAGAAAAAAAAAAAAAAAGAATGAACGAATCAGAGAATGAGAAAGAGATATCTTCCATCCACTGGTTCACTCTCAAAATGGCAGCAACGGCCATGGCTGAGCCAGGCCAAAGCTAAGGAGCCAAGAGCTTCATCCAGGTCTCCTATACAGGTACAGGGACCCAGGGAGTTGGGCTATCTTTCAATGCTTTCCCAGGTGCATCAGCAGGTAGCTAGATCAGAAGTGGAGCAAGCAGGACTTGAATAGGCACCCATATAAGATGCCAACACTGCAGAAGGCAGCTTATCCTTCTGTGCCACAGAACCGACCCAAATATCAGTTCACCATGAGGTTGATAATCTGAGACCCAAGGCTGAGACAATACTCTGTCAACAGTAAACACCACAGGAGCTAAAACTGTCTCTCCTTTGAAGCCATTCTATTCAAAGCAAACAAAGATGCTAAGGATCTGTTTTATGCATCAGCAAATTCCAGTACAGTATGGCAGTATACTCCTAAAAAACTCACAACCTGACCACAATACAGTTCTGAATCCAAGAACCAGAATGTCATCAATGTCCCTCCCACAGTCCTAACAATTTAATTAGCAACAACTCTATCAGCAACATCCAAAACCAGGACAACCCTCCTGACCCATAGGCACATATGATCCACAGCTGGTGAAAGACAGCTAGGAACAAATAAAGTTACCCGAGAAGTCCTGACAGCACTGATGTGCAAAGCAAGCCAAGGAAAAGCACTGGGACTGCACACAGAAAAATTTTCAAAAGAAGAAAAAACTAGGTGGCCTGCACTGTGTCACAGAAGGTTAAGCCTCAGCCCGTAGTGCTGGCATCCCATATGGGTGTCAGTTCAAGTCCTGGCTGCTCTACTTCTTATCCAGCTCCCAGCTAATGTGCCTGGGAAAGCAGCACAAGATTGCACAAGTGCTTGGGCTCCTGCATCCATATGGGAGATCTGGAAGAAGTTCCTGGCCTGGCTTCGGCCTGGGCCAGCCCTGGCTGTTTTGGATATCTGGGGAGTGAACCAGTGAATGGAAGATTGATGTCTGTCTATCTGTCTATCTCTGCCTTTCAAATAAATAAATGAAAATTTTAACTAAAAAAAAGAAAAATGGAAACAGCAATTTCAAAAGAAACGAAACATTTAGAAATCATATGAGAGTACAACTGGATTGGAAGTACAGCAGTGTGATCTAAAATAAGCAGCTCCCTACTCCCCCCACCCCCCAACAAAAGAGCAAGAAAGGCAAACTTAATGCCTTTAATCTAACCTTTAATTTTTTTTTTTTATTCTGAGGCTCTGTGGAATCTAATCTGCCCTGAGTGGCTCCTTCTTCGTAGTATGATGATGAGAAATGACTACTGCGAGGTTTTCATGGCCAAGACAATAAACCGGCTTGGATGAGGTCTCCCCTCTGGCCCCTGGCAGGAAGACCCATCCACACTCAGCTTCCTAAGCATCCTACTCACATATTACAGAGGGGACTGTATCCCAGGGGAACAAAGTCTGCAGTTGGCATTTCCAGAAAAGCCTTTTAAGCAGTTGGCATGCTTCAACCCAGGCTGCCTTGCACGGATCAGCTCATGTATTCCCCACCTAACAGCCCGCACCCAAAGCAGCCCAGCTATTTGAGTTTTTCTCTAACATGATGGGTCACACTGACTCTCTTTTCTCTTGACTATGTCTCTTTTCCAAAAAGCTAAATTCCTTCAGAAACCTTGGTGAATTTCCTAAGGGACAATGTGTAGGAACATAAAAGGAAGCCATGAGGCACTGCCTTTACGTCTAGGTAACAGAATTTGATCTTCTAGAGTTGAAGTCTTAACTCATACAGGAACCCTGGTCATGGGCATTGGGGGTTACTCAGATGAAGAAGAGTAACACCCTCATATATAAGCATCTTCAAGAAGACTGTCGCCACTAGTTTTCTGTGTACATGAAATTTTGTAAGTGGGCTAAATCTGAATGTCAATCCCAGGAATACTAACATCTGTATTCCCCTAACCTAGATATGACAGGAAACTTAGTGAACACATGTTCAGAATAAGAGAGTAATTTATATGCACATAAAGATCTTTTAGGGGGCCGGTGCCATGGCACAGTAGTAGTAGTTAATGCTCTGCCTGCAGCACCCGCATCCCATATGGGCACCGGTTCTACTCCCGGCTGCTCCTCTTCCAACACAGCTCTGTGCTGTGGCCTGGAAAAGCAGTAGAAGATGGCCCAAGTCCTTGGGCCCCTGTATCCACATGGGAGACAGGTTAGAAGCTCCTGGCTCCTGGTTTCAGATGGGTGCAGCTCGGCTGTTGCGACCAAATGGGGAGAGAACCAACAGAAGGAAGACCTTTCTCTGTCTCTCCCTCTCACTGTCTGTAACTCTACCTCTCAAAAAAATAAAATATTAAAAAAAATCTTTCAAAAGTAAAATATTATTTATTTTTATAAAATACTTCTGCAGAACAGTTCAGATAAGGACTTTAAAGTTCTCTATGCATACTATCCTATCCCCTACCTAGAGCAGCCACACACAAATGGCCATACCTCTACCACCTGGGGATTTCAATTACAAAGCACAAACCCTTTGATCTCACATTTTACTTTGAGAATTCACCCTACAGACATATTGAAATGTATGTATAAAAAGGTATTTATAGGCCAGCACCTTGGATCACTTGGTTAATCCTCTGCCTGCAGCGCCAACATCCCATATGGGTGCCAGGTTCTAGTCCCGGTCGCTCCTCTTTCAGTCCAGCTCTCTGCTGTGGCCCGGGAGGGCAGTGGAGGACAGCCCATGTGCTTGGGCCCCCACACCTGCATGGAAAACCAGGAAGATGCACCTGGCTCCTGGCTTCGGATCGACACAGCGCTGGCTGTGGCGGCCATTTGGGGAGTGAACCAACGGAAGGGAGACCTTTCTCTCTGTCTCTCTCTCTCACTGTCTATAACTCTACTTGTCAAATACATTTAAAAAAGGTATTTATAGTAATATTTAATGCTTTTAAATGTCAAAAGGCTGAAATGATGTTAAGGCTCATTGGTAGATCAATGATTAAATGTATGGAAATTTAGTGAAATGTTGTGCAACTGTTCTTAGAAATGAATCAAGTCGTCATGTACTAATATAGAAAAATCTTGAAGATACATGCTTTCAAGTGGAAAAAAATAACTGAGGGGTTGTAACAGTGAGCACTATATTTGTTAAGTATATACACGATGAATGCTGGAACAAAAGTGAAATGCTTCTAAATGTTTACTGTTGAATTACTGAAAATGAAATAATTGAAAGCTTCAAGGCATGATGCCCAGGGTCTGAGGTAGTAAGAGTTTCACATCAATGTACAGATAATTTTCTTTGATCTTCTTTAAAGATTTATTTTATTTATTTGAGAGACAGAAAGAGAAAGTGAGAGTGAGTCTTCCATCAGCTGGTTCACTCCCCAGATGGACACAACGGCTGGGGCTAGGCCAGGAGGCAGGAACTTTTTCCAGGTCTCCCGTGTGGTTACAGGGACCCAAGGACTTGGGCCATCTTCCACTGCTTTCTCAGGCACATTAGCAGGGAGCTGGATTGGAAGTGGAGCAGCCCAAACTATAACAGGCACCTTTATGGAATACCAGAGATGCAAGGGTTGATTTAACTCGCTATGCCATAAGGCCAGCTCCCTTGTCTGATTTTAAAAAACTAGACGCACAATGAACTTTTTCAATTAGAAAGCAAACTTGAAGAAAGTCAGATTTTAACATGGCTTCTTTAAGTTTACTATCTGAGGGAAAATGAGGTAGTAAGTTATGTATTAGTCATAAAAGCACTTAAAAATTTCATAGAAAATGCGATTAAGTTTATTTTGATGCAAAAAGACTTTTGAAATTCATGCATAGTTCTTCATGATACCCATTTCCATGAACTTTTTTTGAAGACCACGCATAGAAGAAGATGCATTTCATCATACATTGGTTTTGACAAAGTGTAGACCATTAATTGTTCTGGTTTTCTTCAACTTGTTTGAAAAATCCATCCCTGAGAATGAAATAGAAGATCTATAGGTTTTTTGTTTGTTTTGTTTTTAAATCTGCTTTGAATCATCAAACACACGTGCCCACTGTTAGCCTCGTGTACTCTGAAGTTCCTACAAAGATGATTCAAGAAAGACTTTTTTTTTAACAGAAGGCAAAGCTAAGAACCTACTGCTCATACTTTAAATGATTTCTCCATTAGTTTAAAAAAAAAAAACAAACAAACTTTAAAGAATCCAGAAATTGTGCTTTGCACTAGGGATTTTTAAATCAAGTCAGATAATAACTCTACTTTTATTGGATTTTGAGTATGATGGGAAGGATATATAATAAACTAGTAACAAATAAGGTTTTAATAGATATAATATGGGGCCAGCACTGTGGCACAGCAGATTAAAGCCCTGGCCTGAAGGAACGGCATCCCATATGGGTGCTGGTTCTAGTCCTGGCTGCTCCTCTTCTGATCCAGCTCTCTGCTGTGGCCTGGGAAAGCAGTAGAAGATGGCACAAGTCCTTGGGCCCCTGCACCCATGTGGGAGACCCAGAAGAAGTTCCTGGCTCCTGCCTTCAGATCAGTGCAGCTCCAGATGTTGTGGCTATCTGGGGAGTGAACTGGCAGATGGAAGACTTTTCTGTCTCTATCTCTCTAACTTTGTCTCTCAAATAAATAAAAATAAATTAAAAATATATATAATATTTGAAAATTTGAAAATATAATATAAAGAATATATAATAAAATATAATTATATAAGGAATATATAATAATATAAAGAAGTATGACAATATAAAGAATATATAATATAAAGAATATATAATAATATGAAGAATATATAATATAAAGAAAAGAAAATAAAGAAAATAAAAAAGATGTGGTGTGTGTGTGTGTATGAAAGACATGGAGAGAGAGAGAAAGAGAAAGAGAAGGAGGGAAGGAGAGAGGGAAGTGAAATAAGTAGAGAGAGAGAGAATGAAGGTAGGTACTGGGGAGAGCAGACATCAAAATCACTGTGGTTTTGCCATCAACATAGTAAGAAATTCTCCAAAGCATCCTGCCTTGTTTAAAAAGGTTAATCCTCAAAAACTGGACTACATGAAACATGCCTGTGACATTCACCAAGACAGAACTTGACTGAACAATTCTGGAAAAAAAAGTTTTTCTTCCAATAAATCAAGAAGACAAAGCATCCCTGGCATTAAGTTCTACAACATTTAAAAATATTGTAACAGAACAGAAAGACAGACACATCCACATGTGCAGACAACTCCAGGCTCCCTGTGAAAAAATGGCCCCGTGTCTCACTGGGCGTATTGTGCCCTGTTAGGTCACTGAGTTGCAGCGTGAAATAACACAGCATTTCCAATGATCTTGTCAGCAAACTATTCCATCAGGTGTAAAGGGATGACAAAGTAATCAACTGAGGTGTGCTGGCAAGATATATAAATGACAGCAGCAATGAAAGTGAGTCTCCCAGGTGACCTGAAGAAATAATATGGAAGTAACTACCAAATGCAATCATAATAACAACAGCTATTATGGTCAGGCCCTTCCCAGAAACAAAACAATTTAAACAGATATCACTCTGAGAAGGGTATCATTATTCCCTTTTTAATACGGAAAACAGTCTAAGTCAAGTTTACCAACTCTCTCAAAATAGGGTGGGTAGCCAATGACAGCATGAAGCTGTGAAGTCCTATGCTCTGTACCTCAATTTTGAAAGAGAGATAGAGGCAGAGAGCACAAACATGGAGACAGAGCATAGAGATGGGGGGTGGGCTGGAGAGTGCAGAGGGAGAAAGTAAATGGAGGGAAGCAAGAAGCTTTACACACATGCTCTGATTAAAAAAAAAATGTGCACAGATGCTTTGGATTTGGAAGCAGATCATCTTTCAGACAGACTACGGTGGACAATCTTATAGGTTCTGGAGTTAGAGTTAATGACAAGAACTAGAATCCTATCTCCAATATGTGTTCATCTGCCATACAAACTTGAGCAAGTCATTTAAACTTTCTGAATTCAATTTTCTCATCCGAAATAGCATCTTAATGGTACTCATGTCCTACAGTGAGGATGAAAATTAAGCAATAATTTTAATTATTTAGAATAGTGGTCTGAGTGCCAAACCACAGAACAACAGCTTGTTATTCAAAACAGTGAACTCAAAACACTCAAACACAAAACACTGAACAAAAGTTTGCTACTCTTTAGCTATGCTAATAATAGGTATATGAGAGAATTTAAATCAAGAACCACTATATCACAACACTATTGAATATAACGTGTCATGACTGAGGATTCACTACCCCATTGCCCTCAAATAGATAAACACATTTCAAATAGAAAGGGTTCTTTTGAAAAATCCTCTAGGCAGATCAGAGGTTAAACAGGTAAAGTCACAAAGGGTAACAGCATGACAAACAGGGGCTCCTGTCATAAAACATGGGTGACATGGATGGCGTAGGTCTACTGGTAAAGATCCTTATCTTTTACAGAACTGCTGGTGGCACACATCAAAGCTTCTTTCCTGCCTTACCAGGATGATACAAAAATAAAAAACCATGTTTGAAATACGACTGTGACACATATTCAAGGCCTTAAAATAAAATATTTAAGCACTAAAGAATGCCATTTCATTCCATTATCTTATCCTGTAGTTACAGTTTGCTTCTGCACCTTTTAGTAATTAAAACAGTAATGACATTATTTCTAGCTAGAAAATTTGTATGAAATAAAGTGTCATGCAAAAAACAAATAGGCAAGGAGATACTCATCCTCCTTCTGAAAACTGTGTTGGCTTAACTAAACAAACAGTTGGGATGTGGAAGTAATCCACCATTTGAACTCTAGTCTGATTTTAATTTGCTTTTCTTCTTGCTGTGAATGAGATGCAAAGAAAGTATGTACATGGTAAAAGAGAATTCTTGCAGGTCTTCAACTTCAGCAAGCTGAATCCCCCATTCAGGTTGCTGATATGAACTGCTGAAAGAGTTCCCAGAGAAGAAAATGGGAAAGGAAAGCTACACAGCAACTTTAATAAATGAAAAGTTCTTTCTTCATCTTTGATTGTCTCTGGTGTTCCTTGGACAGAACTGAATGGAGAAACAAAGGACAGTTTGTACTAGATGATGAGTCCATCCACATACTCTAAACAGAAGGAGGGTATTTGCCACTATGGAGCAACCTAGAGAGTTGTGAAGAAGTAACTTCACTTCTAAAATTCCTCGGTAAAGCTTCACTCCTTGTATTTAATTAAAAAAAAAATTCTTTGAGATGTAGAGGGCATGGGGGGAGTGGTGAGAGGGAGACAGAGGAAGAGAGAGAGGGAGGGAGAGAGGGAGAAGAACAGAGAGAAGGGAAAGGCAGAGGAGAGTGAGCGAGCAAGAGCACACAGGTGAACCAATGGTTCACTTCCTGAAAGCCCACAGTGCCTGCGGATGTGCTGGAGCCAGAGCTAAGGCAACCTAGGTTGCCCATATATGTGGCAGGAGTCTGATCACATGGGCCATTACCACTACCTCCCAGGGAATCTCAAGCCAGGACCCAGAGCCAGGAATAGAACCCAAGCCTGTGATATGGGATGTGGGTATCTTAACTGCTAGGCTAAACACTCACTACTGATTGCACTTTTTAAATTAATTATAAGGGCCCCAAGTATTTACTTCCCTGATTTTGAATACAGAACAAGAATATTCCTTCTCTTTATCTTTCCCCTTCTCCTCTTCTCTTTTCTCTTCTTCCAGCTTTTTCTATGCATACAGTGACAGATTTCCTACTCCGGTTTTAACATATTACCTATAGCTGCTTCCTAGTTATAGTACTTACAGAATGCTAATTTTATAACTTAACAATGGTTATGGGAAACACTGGTTAAGATTCAGCTTTTTGGGCCGGCGCCGTGGCTTAACAGGCTAATCCTCCGCCTTGCGGCACCGGCACACCGGGTTCTAGTCCCGGTCGGGGCACCGATCCTGTCCTGGTTGCCCCTCTTCCAGGCCAGCTCTCTGCTGTGGCCAGGGAGTGCAGTGGAGGATGGCCCAAGTCCTTGGGCCCTGCACCCCATGGGAGACCAGGATAAGCACCTGGCTCCTGCCATCAGAACAGAGCGGTACGCTGGCCGCAGCGCGCCTACCGCGGCGGCCATTGGAGGGTGAACCAACGGCAAAAAGGAAGACCTTTCTCTCTGTCTCCCTCTACTGTCCACTCTGCCTGTCAAAAATTTAATAATAATAAAAAAAAAAAAGATTCATCTTTTTAGCCGGCGCCACGGCTCACTTGGCTAATCCTCCACCTGCGGCACTGGCACCCCGGGTTCTAGTCCTGGTTGGGGTGCAGGATTCGGTCCCAGTTGCTCCTCTTCCAATCCAGCTCTCTGCTGTAGCCCGGGAAGGCAGTGGAGGATGGCCCAAGTGCTTGGGCCCTGCACCCACAGAGGAGACCAAGAAGAAGCACCTGGCTCCTGGCTTCGGATCCGCGCAGCGCCAGCTGTAGCCACCATTTGGGGGGTGAACCAATGGCAGGAAGACCTTTCTGTCTGTCTCTCTGTCTGTCTGTCTCACTAACTCTGCCTGTCAAAAAAAAAAAAAAAACAGATTCAGCTTTTTTAAAATTTCAGGTTTGTTGATTAGATTTCAATGCTCTACATGATGTTTATCTTTACTATTACACTTGTCATGGAACAAACTTGTTAAAAGTGCTCTTTTATTTATTTTTATCTACTTGAAAGGCAGAATGAGAGTGAGAATGACAAGAAGAGGACAGATCTTCTATTTGCTTGTTCACTTTCCAAGTGCCTGCAATAGCCATGGCTGGACCAGACTAAACAAGAGCCCAAAAGTCAATCTGGTCTCCCACTTGGGTTTCAGGGGTCCAGGCACTTGTTTTGCTCTGCCTCCCAGGAAGCTGAATAGGGAGCAGTGTCACCCAGAACTGAATTGGCATTCCAGTATAGAATGTGGGTGTTCCAAGTGGTGGCTTAACCCAGTATGCCACAATGCCCACCCCATGGAATAAACTATTAAACACACAGCTATTGACATTGCTTTATCAAAACACCACAAAGAGTAATTAATGTATTTTTTGAATACTAAACATAAAGTAGTATAAATGAGGCCAGAAATCTAGAAGTAATCTTGATTCTATCTACACTCTCATGTCCCACTGAATCAATCTTCGAATCTTTTAACTCTAACTCCCGAATTTTCTTCTCAAAGTTCAGAATGGCATCATCTCATACCTGAATTAATACTACAAAAACCTTTTTAATTTGTCTGAAACCCCAACCACATCCTCTTCTTATTCTTCTTCCCATCCCACCACAAGACTGTTCTTCCTCAAAAGTAAATTATCCATGCTGTTCAACTTTCATTCTTTAGTCAGCATTCCTGAAATTACACAAAGGATCTCTCCAGCCCCCTGTCATTTTATGAGTCACTGTGACCTACTTGCTATCCATGTACGGAGTATACTCTACATCCGAAATACTCATCCTGACATTCTTTTTTTTTTTTTTTTTTTTTTTTTTTGACAGGCAGAGTGGACAGTGAGAGAGAGAGACACAGAGAGAAAGGTCTGCCTTTTCCGTTGGTTCACCCCCCAATGGCCGCTGCGCACCGCGCTGATCCAAAGCCAGGATCCAGGTGCTTCCTCCTGGTCTCCCATGCGGGTCCAGGGCCCAAGCACTTGGGCCATTCTCCACTGCCCTCCCGGCCACAGCAGAGAGCTGGACTGGAAGAGGAGCAACCGGGACAGAATCCGGCGCCCCGACCGGGATTAGAACCTGGGGTGCTGGCACAGCAGGTGGAGGATTAGCCTATTGAGCCACAGTGCCGGCTCATCCTGACATTCTTAAGCCTGATAACAATTCATCCACTAGAACTTAGCCTGAGTGTCTGCTCTTTGGCAAGGCTGGGTTATAAGCTGTATATATTCACACCCCGAGTGTCCTTCAATGGTACTTTTGTCAAGTATGATGTTGTTAACACCTTACTGGTTCTCTACTGTTCCTACTCTATTGTAAATTTCTTGCGCCCTGAGACTAAGTAAGCTTTCTTTTCTTTCTTTTTATTTTCCTGATTTTTTGGTTGTTATTCTCAAGCACTAACCCAGAGAAGTTACTGAATTGATACTAAATGAATGAGTGAAGTGACAAATTACCCAAGAAATATATGGAGCTAAGTAAAAACCACCACTGCACAAACACGTGGAGTTTGGTTATATTCATCTAAATTTAAGATACAGGGCATATTTTTCAAATTAACTTACATATGGCCAGACAACAAAATTGAAGTTTATGAAATCAGACTTATAGATTACATTTTCACATGTGTATATTACATCATATTCAATTTCCATATTACCAATATATTTTCTGAGTTCAAACAGAAAGTATATACAATCATAATATTTGTGGAAAGATCACAGACCAGAAAGGAAGACACACACATACACACTCATCATCATCGTCATCCCTATTCATGATGTTCCCCACATACCTGATGAAACAAAAAAACTGCTTGCAAACCTATTCTACTTGTATTTTTAAAAAAGTATTTTCTAGTCATATGCCTTAATTAATTTGAGGGTTTCCTACCAGAGATTTTCAGGTATGCTTTCACATTTTCACATGTTACAGTTTTTTTTTTGATATATTGAAGACGTCTATGTGTCCTTGATGTTTTAATTAAGAAACAACTTCAAAAGGTAGAATGAAATATATAAACATTTTGAAACTAGATCATACATTAAGCAAAATTTTAAACTAGGGATGAACAAAGTCTGGCTTCTAGAATGCCTGTTTGGATAAATAAAGACACTAAAATATAACCACAGTCATTCATTTATGGGTTATCTATGCTGCCTGTGTTCCATACCAGTAAGCTGAGTAGTTGTACAGTGACTATATGGTTTGCAAAGCATGAAATACTTACTATATGTCCCCTTACAGAATACATTTGCAGACCCTTGCTCATTAAACCACAAAAATAATTCTATGAAGGAAGCACTGTAATTATCCTCATTTTATGGTGATAAACTGGGAAACCAAGAGGTTAAGTAATTTGTCCAGTATCACAAAGATAGGAAGCAGCAGAGCTGGAATACAGGCACTCTGGCTGCAAGCTGTGTGCTTAATCAACACCTGTCAAACCAATTTAGTAGAAAGGAATCGGTATGGTTTGAATGTGTCCTCAGAAGTTCATGCATTGGAAACCTGATCCTCCATGTGGCACTGGTGGGAGGTGGGGCTCAATGGGAGTTGTTTGCTCATGGAAGCACCTCCCTCACAAATGGTTTACTGCCACTGTTGCTTAAGTAGGTTTCTTATAAAAGGATGACTTCAGCCCCCTCTTGCTCTCTCACTGGTCCTCTCTTTGCTCTTCTACGATGCTAAGAAACAGCAAGAAGGCCCTTGCCAGATGTAGCCTCTGGATCTTGGACTTCCCAGCCTCCAGACCGTGAGTTAATAAATTTCTGCTCGTTACAGATTACTCTGTCTGTATTATTCTAACAGTGCACATAGACTAAGACAGGGGCTAAGCAAAGAGCACTTCTCAAAATATCTTACTCTGGAGGCAACCTTTACTGGCAACACTGTGCAAAGAACTGCGCCAGATGTAAAGTTACACAGAGAAACGTCCCACGCTGCCCTCCCAGGAGTGAATGGGACCCTCTGAGTACATCAGCACAGAGGCACAGGTTTTAAGGTCCTATTTGTACAGCTCTGAATATTAAAGCACAGATGTATATACAGGTGCTTCCAGCAGAATCACATTTTCGAAAACCTTGAATAGGAGCTAAAACAATGTAATTACTGCAAAAGATCACAACTTTCAACTGAAAGGTCAGTAGACTCCTACAGCTACATCTTTAACAGGATTAGCCCAATGATCTAAGAGAAGTTATTTAACTCACACAAATGACAGTTTTATCAGAATATTACCACCTAATGCATTTACTCTTTCAAAGATACTTAGTTAGCACCTATTATGTGCTAGGCTCTCTTCTAGGTCTGGGATACAGTCATGAGGAAAACTGCTTAGTCATGATAAAGTTTATCATAAATTATACTTCAAACTATCTACAAATAAGAGGCCTACTCTGGACTTTAAAGAAAAATTAAAAAGTGAAACCAAAGTATATTTTCTCTCTCCAAATAAATAAATGCAAAACACAGAGGGGGGTCTTATTATTCGGACTGTTAAGTGGGAAGATTTCTTCTAAAGCATAGGACTGTTCATTCTGGCTTTAAATGCTCCTATTTGCTAAAATTTTCCTTAGCAATTTTGTACATGTTCTTCAATGCTAATGTTTAATTCTTTTCCTCTCGTCAGAAAAGGACTCTCTCACATGAGAGTTATAACTTTGGAAAACAAAGGAAAACATGAGGTAATGTTTGCACAGTGCAGTGAGAGTAGAGTCATAACTTATGACCCATCTGGTAATTTTATACACACACTGTGAAGACACAGTAGGAAAAGCATGAGGCATGATGACATGGAAAAGAAGAGCCCACAATAGTCCTCACTGTCCTACAATATACATGGACTTGCATGCTAGGCATGGTAGAGGCCAATTCGGACCATTCACAAGCACAAAAAAGAGTATTTCTGGAAGATACCGTGACAGTGAGTGGGTGTTCATGGCAGCCTGATTCTTTCAGCATTCATAAATAGGTCTGATTCTGGAAAGGCATTTAATAAGGAAGGCAGGCGAGAGAATACTGATAATCTTTTAGATAAATGATCACGGCACAGTTTTCATCAATAATGTTTTCAACCTACATACTCACTACCAAAAGGAATAAATAGGATTAAAGGTACCTAAGAGAGATGTGGACTCACTTACATGCAAAATGACCTGGTACTTTCACTCATTCAGATTTAGGGAACAATATGTTTTTATACAGACAGCACATTCTATGGGAAACTGAAGTAACCTGTTTTTAACCCTGAGTCACAAGGCTATTTTGAAGCAAATGTCATTTTATGTCTATAAGCATTCTATAAATTTATTTTACTGCTATTTCTTGGTTCACTAAACAAACATATGTATAGATTATTTCTGCTACTAAATTTTTTTACTGTTTATAAATACCATGGCATAATGTAAATATAAAAGGAAAACCTGAAAATGCTATGAAATAGGCAGTCATAACATCTTCAGTTTATGCTAAATCAAAAGAAATTACTCAAAAGCCCCAATTCATCCAGACAAGTTAGCGACTTCTGCAAGATATTTAATACCAATAAAAAGAAATGGTTCAAATGGAAGATCATTCTTCCCAAGGTATGTATGCTTATTTCTCTTACCAGCTAACATTTATTTAAATAAAATTTATAGTCAAATGAAAAATAAGACAAATAAAAAATACTTAATGTGAACATAAAGATAATTTTAAAAATAGTTAGCATGATACTCTTACTTTAAAAGGAACTGAAGCCACGCTAGAGAACAGCATCAGATCTCTAGTACCTCTGAATGAGTTTCTATTACCCTTGAGAGTTCTTCCCTCAAAAACATGAGTAATGTATACCTCTGCTAGGAATCCAATACATTTTAACTGAGAGAACCCCAAAAGTATGGTCGGGAAGGAGTTGATATTATGACTTAAAAAACATCTCCTGGTATTCATACACAGAATCTGTCTTAAGATCTAATTAGTTTCTTTTGAAAATCTGTTATAATGAAAACAGTATGCCCCCACTTCACATGATGAGGACATCTGCAATTCTCTAGTGCATTAACAAGGGTGTGTGTTGAGCATTGGTTTTATATTGTGAGTCTTCTCTAATTTTATAAACAGTTCTACCAATAACATAATGTGAACTCCCTGAATTTGGTCCAGAGAAGTTTGTGCAGACACTGATGGACATATTCTTTCCAACACTAAACTGGATTCTAGGGCAGTGATGAAATCTCTATGTTTCTCATATCTTCTCTATTTAACATTCTCATTTTGTTAAATGACAAGGCCTAGAATGGTCACTAAACTTTGCAAAAAATACACTTCTAATAAAATCAAATTTTTAGGAATTTAAATAATCATAAAATAAATGAAAAATATTGCCATGATTTTTTATGTTTTCCAATTTTCTTCATTTTTTTTTGACAGGCAGAGTGGACAGTGAGAGAGAGACAGAGAGAAAGGTCTTCCTTTTGCGTTGGTTCACCTTCCAATAGCCGCCGTGGCCGGCGCGCTGTAACCAGGTCACTGCGCAGATCCGAAGGCAGGAGCCAGGTGCTTATTCTGGTTTCTCATGGGGTGCAAGGCCCAAGCACTTGGGCCATCCTCCACTGCATTCCTGGGCCACAGAAGAGAGCTGGACTGGAAGAGGGGCAACTGGGACAGAATCCGGTGCCCCAACCGGAACTAGAACCCGGTGTGCTGGCGCCGCAAGGCGGAGCATTAGCCTGTTGAGCCGCAGCGCCGGCTTCAACTTTTTAATCAAGCAAAATTTCTGAATAAGAATTTTTCTTGAAATGCAGAAAATGTCAACAAACTATTCATGCTGTTGTTTAAAATCAGTCATATATTAAGAATTACAAGGTATTTGCAAACTGTGAATCCTTGCTTAGTACCTAGGAAATGAAGTTTCTAGTTAATATATTTTCTGGTTAATCATCAAGTGGACAATCCTCCTTATCTACAACATTTAAATTTCTTAACTAAAATGTAGTAGGATGGGGCTGGCATTGTGGCATAGCAGGTTAACTCTCCACCTGGGAAGCCAGTATCCCATTTGGGCACCGGTTTGAGACCCAGCTGCTCCACTTCTGATGCAGCTCCGTGCTAATGCTCCTGGGAAAGCACTGGAAGATGGCTCAAGTATTCTGGCCCTTTCCACCCATGTGGTAGACCAGGAGCTCCTGGCTCCTGGCTCCTGGCTTCAGGCTGGCTCAGCCCTGGCCATTGTGCACATTTGGGGAGTGAACCAGTGGACAGAAGATCTCTCTATTTGTGTCTCTCCTCCTCTCTCTGTAAATCTGCCTTTCAAATGAATTTATGTTCTGTTTAATATTCATGAAATTATAATGATCATAATTGAATCTCTACTGATGACTGAGGGTTTGGTGCTGAGACAGAATTGTGAATATACTTACCTTCCTACCTTAGAAGAATCATTTGAGCTGCATCATTTCCTGAAACTGGGCTAGGTGCTCATTTGATACTCTTCTCCTCTTGCATTCTAAGCAGATGTTGGTATCAACATTCATAAAAATAAACTGAAATGGGCTTGTATTTGGGGATATAAAAGGCAGTTTTCATAGTTTCATCATTAGCATCAACCCTATATAGTCAGGGCTTAGTAAATATGTGTTGAAGAAGAATATAAAACACCTGACTTTCTTCACTTTCCTCAGACATCAAAGAATATTGGAGCTTAGCCTAAGTGTATACAGTGGGAAAATTACCACAGCTAAGCTTCTCCATATGGAGTAATGTATCATTCTGCTTACTTTTATAAGCAATATTGACAGAGATAGCTCTAGCAAAACAAAGAACGCTAAGCAAAAAACAGAGTAATTTAATCACACTGTTTCTGTGAATAAAAATTTAGAGACTAACGATTTATCACAGTACTAACAGAAACCTGAACAAGACACTGGCAGTCTAGCAATTTAATCTTCCTATTCTACAAACAGTTACTAGGTAGATAAATGAAGAAAAAATGAGGAAAAGGAACAGCTTCAAAACATAAAGAGGGGCCGGTACAGTGGATTAAGCTGCAGCCTGAGGTGCTAGGATCCAATATGGTGCTGGTTCCTGTCCCAGCTGCTCCACTTCTGATCCAGCTCCTTGCTAATGTGCCTGGAAATTCGGCAGAAGATGGCCCATTAGTTTGGGCCCCTGCCACCAGGTGGGAGACCTGAAAGAAGCTCCTGGCTCCTATCTGCTGATTGTGGCCTGGCCTAGCCCTGGCCATTGTGGCCATTTCGGGGATGAAGCAGAGGATGAAGGTATTTCTCTCTGTCTCTCCCTCTTTTTTTCTGTAACTTTGCCTTTCAAATAAATAAACATACCTTTAAAAAATACACAAAGAATGTTTATTGTATTATGCTTCAAACAGCATGCAAATTATATAGTCATTACCAAAGTATACCTTACATTTTCAATTTTTATTTAAAAATGTATTATGAGGGGCCAGAGCTGTGCCGTAGCCAATAAAGACACTGCCTGCAGGGCCGGCATCCCATTTGAGTGCTGGTTCTAGTCCTGGCTGCTCCACTTTTGATCCAGCTCTCCGCTAAGGCCTGGGAAAGCAGTAGAAGATGGCCCATGTCCTTGGGCCCCTGTACCATCACGGAAGACCCAGAAGAAACTCCTGGCTCCTGGCTTTGGATCAGTGCTGCTCTGGCCATTGAGGCCATTGAGGCCATCGAGGGAGTAAACCAGCAGATGGAATATCTCTCTCTGCCTCTCCTCTCTCTGTGCAACTCTTTTAAATAAATAAATCTTTTTAAAAAATAAAAATGTATTATGAGACACTGTAATTGGAAAGTTACCAACAGGTTAGGGTAATAACCCAAAAACAAAGCAAAAAACTGAAGTCCCAGGCAGAAAATCAGAATGAATATTAACCATTATAAAAATTAGCACATATTGCCAGGGGATTCCAATACAATCCCATCAGGGTGGCATGTACCAATGCCATCTCACTAGTCCAAGTGATCAATTTCAGTTCACAAATGATCACAGTGATAGGTCTAAGAGTCAAAGGGATCACACAAACAAGACTAGTTTCTGCTAACATTAACTGATAGAATCAAAAAGGGAGAGAAGGATCCAACATGGGAAGTGGGATACACAGCAGACTCATAGAATGGCAGATGTCCTAAACAACACTCTGGCCTCAGAATCAGCCCTTAAGGCATTCGGATCTGGCTGAAGAGCCCATGAGAGTATTGTAGGCATGGAAAGCCAAGACACTGTGGCAAAACAAAAAAAGAAGAAGAAGACGACCTAAATGAAAGATCTCTGTGAGTGAGATCCCAGGGGAAAGAACCGGGCCATCAAAGAAGGAGGTACCTTTCTCTGAAGGGAGGAGAGAACTTCCACTTTGACTATGACCCTGTCGGAATAAGATCGAAGTCGGCAAACTCAAAAGGCCCCCATAGCCTTGGCAACTCATGACTAGAGCCTAGGGGGATTACTGACGCCATAAACAAGAGTGTCAAATTGTTAAGTCAACAACAGCAGTCACTGTGTACTTATGTCTCATGTGCGATCTGTCCTTAATGTGTTGTCCAATGTGAAGTAATGCTATAACTGGTACTGAAACAGTATTCTACACTTTGTGTTTCTGTGTGGGTGCAAACTCATGAAATCTTTACTTAATATATACTAAATCAATCTTCTGTATATAAAGATAATTGAAAATGGATCTTGATGTGAATGGAATGGGAGAGGGAGCGGGAGATGGGAGGGGTGTGAGAGCGAGGGAAATTGTGGTGGGGGGGAAGCCATTGTAATCCATAAACTGTATGTTGGAAATTTATTTTTACTAAATAAAAAATTTTAAAAAAAGAAAAATAATAAAAATAAAAATAAAAATTAGCACATATTAAACATTTATTTTGTGCCAGGCACTGTGTTAAGCTCTTTATCTGTGCTGGCACATTTAACTCTCAAAATCACTCAGAGAAGAAGCTATCATTTTTTTTCCTTCTGTAGAATAAGAAATCTACAAGTAATAGAATAAATGAACTCCATTTTTAACTCAAAGGCTGAATGCTTAAACACTTCTAAACGAATTTAGCTCTACTGGTGTTTATATAATTTTTATGAGTGCTGCTTCTGACATATTATTTAATTATATTAATATAAATTTTTAAAGCCTGGAAACGGAATGCTTCATTTACATTTTTTTTAATTTTAATTTGACAGGTAGAGTTATAGACAGTGAGAGAGTGAGAGAGAGAGACAGAGAGAAAGGTCTTCCTTCCATTGGTTCACTCCCCAAATGACCGCTATGGACAGTGATGCGCTGATCTGAAGCCAGGAGCCAGGTGCTTCCTCTTGGTCTCCCATGTGGGTACAGGGCCCAAGCACATCGGCCATCCTCCACTGCCCTCCCGGCCCACAGCAGAGAGCTGGACTGGAAGAGGGGCAACCAGGACAGAACCTGTTGCCCATTTAGGATGCTGGCACCGCAAGTGCAGGTGGAGGATTAACCAAGTGAGCCACGGCACCAGCCCTCATTTACATTAGAATTTGATGAATTACTAAAATATATTAGAAAAGTTGAATGAAAGTATATTAACAACTGTTCTTAATCTTTGAAAAAAGTTGTTCTGAATGTCCAAAGGAAAGATACACATTGGCCAACAACCCTAGATAGAAATTTTGATTGACACTGTTCTGCTTTCACAAAGGGGAAAAAGGGTTAGTGGACAGGTATTCAAATTCACACGTAATAGATGGATGGCAGACATACAATCTTGTTTTTCCCATGTTTAAAAACACTTGGTGATTAAAGCAACCATTTTAGAATAAATTCATTGAAGGGCTGTGCATATTTTAAAGATTTATACTAATTATATTAATTATTTTGAGGATAGTAATATAAATAGCATTGTGCTTTAATTTCAAATTCAATTTGTTAATTGTGGGTATATAGGAAAGTGACTGAGAAACTAGCAGCTGTTTTTCTAGTGACAGTACTCAGATAACAGTGACAGACATTTCCCTGACCTCTTAGCTAAATACATATAAAAACAAATAGAGAGCGGCAAGATGGCGGAATAGGAAGGGAGCACACTGATAGTCCGGGAAGAGACAGTTTAATAAAAGTGGAGATACTGCAGGTTCAAGGAAGAGTAGGGGAAGAAACAGCAGAGGAAACTCTTCTGGAACTAGTGATTCACAGTGGACCTGCATGGAGAGCGTGGGAGCCCACAGTTTGGGACACCAGCAGCAGACTCAACATACCAGTGCTGGAACGCTAGGTGAGCTGAACCTCAATAACCCGAGACACTGGCAGGGAAGCAGAAAGAGGAGACTAGAGGGAACGAGGCTTGAAACCCCGTGGGGAAAAGTTCACCAGGCTAACTAGGAGAGAGAGAGAAAAAAAAGTGACCGACACAGACACGAGTTTCTCTCTCTCTGCTCACCTCTCAAAGGCGAGCAAGACAAAGAGCATGTGCCATTTTGGACATACGTCCTAAGCAGGGCGACCTCAGGTCTGCACCAGCCCTGAGCCTAGCAGAAAAACCTGTCTCTGGGTGTGTGTGTGTGTGTGTGTGTATATGTGTGAAATAACAGGAGACTGGGACATAGTGAATGTGTGTTGCTAAAGAACGGAGACTGTGAAAAAAGAGACGGTGGGGGAGAGAACTCATGGAATTCACGTCAGTGCTCTCCAGAGATGCTACAATTCGGTAACGTTGGCAACCCAGTGGGAGAATACAGGAGAATTGGAGCCCACACTGAGGGCAGCAGAGATTCCCTGTGTGGTCCTTGGCAAAAAGCTTCTGATCTCTGGCTCCTGTGGGTGTATCATTCGCCTGCTAACCACCTCCAATTCCGTTCAGCTGTGAGGAATTACTTCCTTTTTGAATCAAAAAAGAGAGAGAGAGAGATTTACCACACCTAACCTGGGAGTGTCACCTTTGGCACACCCTCAACCCTGAGGAACCAAACAGAGCTCTCAGGCCACACCCATCTCAAGCCTCTAGGCTCCATCGAAAGCAGACAGTCCACTTAATCTAGAGGCATAGTATAACAAGACCACAGTGAAGAAACCAAAGAATATCTCCAATATGACAAACAACAAACACAAAAACCGAGGTAACAAGAACAAGGAAGACACTATGATGCCCCCAAGTGAAAAAGACACCCCAATTCAAGATTACGAAGATGATGAGATAGAAGAAATGCAAGAAGCGGATCTCGAAAAACTGATAAGAACACTAAGAGGTTCTCAAAACCAAATTCTTGAACTACAGAAATCCTTAATGGACAAGATAGAAAATCTCTCTCCTGAAAATGAAATATTAAGGAGGAATCAAAATGAAATGAAACAACTAGTAGAACATGAAACTGTGATAGTGACGAGAAATACGAGAAATCATAATGAAATGAAGAATTCAATAGATCAAATGACAAACACATTAGAGAGCCTTAAAAACAGAATGGGTGAAGCAGAAGAGAGAATATTGGACTTAGAAGACAGAGCACAGGAGAGTATACAGTCAAACCAAAGAAAAGAAGAGGAAATCAGAAATCTAAAAAATATTGTCGGGAATCTACAGGATACTATTAAAAAACCCAACATTCGGGTTCTAGCAGTTCCTGAAGGCATGGAGAGGGAGAAAGGATTAGAAGGCCTTTTTAGTGAGATACTAGCAGAAAATTTCCTAGGTTTGGAGAAGGAGAGACATCCTAGTACAGGAAGCTCATAGAACACCTAGTAAACATGACCAAAAGAGATCCTCACCACGACACGTTGTAATTAAACTCACCACAGTGAAACAGAAAGAAAAGATCCTAAAATGTGCAAGAGAGAAATGTCAGTTTACTCTCAGAGGATCTCCAATTAGATTCATAGCACACTTCTCATCAGAAACACTACAAGCTAGGAGGAAATAGCGAGATATAGCCCAGGTACTAAGAGAGACAAACTGCCAGCCCAGAATATATCCTGCAAAGCTCTCATTTGTGAATGAAGGTGAAAGAAAGACCTTTCACAGCAAAGAGAAACTGAAAGAATTTGTCACCACTCGTCCAGCCCTGCAAAAGATGCTTAAAGATGTGATACACGCAGAAACACAGAAACACGGTCATCAACATGAAAGAAGGTAAAGGAAGGAAACCTCACAGCATATATTAGAAAATATATTTGGCAAATGGTAGGGCAAAGTTACTACTTATCGATAGTCACATTGAACGTTAATGGCCTGAACTGTCCAGTTAAAAGACACCGATTGGCTGATTGGGTTAAGGAACAAAACCCATCTTTTTGCTGCCTACAAGAAACACATCTTTCCAACAATGATGCATACAGACTGAAAGTGAAAGGCTGGAAAAAGACATACCATGCCAACAGAAATGAAAAAAGAGTGGGCGTAGCCACCTTAATATCGGATAACATAAATTTTACCACAAAAACTATTAGGAGAGACAAAGAGGGGCACTATTTAATGATTAAGGGATCCATTCAACAGGAAGATATAACGATTATCAATGTATATGCATCTAATTGCAGGGCACTGGTTTATTTAAAAGACTTGTTAAGGGACTTAAAGGGAGACTTAGACCCCAATACAATAGTACTGGGGGACTTCAATACTCCACTCTCAGAGATAGACAGATCAACAGGACAGAAGATCAACAAGGAGACAGTAGATTTAAACGACCCTATAGCCCAAATGGACCTAACAGATATCTATAGAACTTTTCATCCTACACAGAAAGCATTTACATTCTTCTCAGCAGTACATGGAACCCTCTCTAGGATTGACCACATACTAGGCCATAAAGCAAGTCTCAGCAAAATCAAAATCAAAAGAATTAGAATCACACCATGATGCTATGGGATACAGCAAAAGCAGTGTTAAGAGGAAAATTTATATCAATAGGTGCCTACATCAAGAAATTGGAAAGGCACCAAATAGATTAGCTTTCAGTCCATCTCAAGGATCTAGAAAATCAGCAGCAAACCAGACCCAAAGCTAGTAGGAGAAGAGAAATAATTAAAATCAGAGAAGAAATCAACAGGATTGAATAAAAAAAATTACTGAGATCTGGTACCAGACAGGGATGCCCACTCTCACCACTGCTATTCAATATAGTTCTGGAAGTTTTAGCCAGAGCTATTAGGCAAGAAAAAGAAATTAAAGGGATACAAATTGAAAAGGAAGAACTCAAACTATCCCTCTTTGCAGATGATATGATTATTTAGGGGACCCAAAGAACTCTACTAAGAGACTACTGGAACTCATCGAAGAGTTTGGCAAAGTAGCAGGATATAAAATCAATCCACAAAACTCAACAGCCTTTGTATACACAGGCAATGCCATGGCTGAGGAAGAACTTCTAAGATCAATCCCATTCACAATAGCTACAAAAACAATCAAATACCTTGGAATAAACTTAACCAAGGACGTTAAAGATCTCTACGATGAAAATTACAAAACCTTAAAGAAAGAAATAGAAGAGGATACCAAAAAATGGAGAAATCTTCCATGCTCATGGATTGGAAGAATCAATATCATCAAAATGTCCATTCTCCCAAAAGCAATATACAGATTCAATGCAATAACAATGAAAATACCAAAGACATTCTTCTCAGTTCTGGAAATGATGTTGAAATTCATATGGAGACACAGGAGACCTCGAATAGCTAAAGCAATCTTGTACAACAAAAACAAAGCCGGAGGCATCACAATAGCAGATTTCAGGACATACTACAGGGCAGTAATTTCAAAACAGCATGGTACTGGTACAGAAAAGATGGATAGACCAAAGCAACAGAATAGAAACACCAGAAATCAATCCAAACATCTACAGCCAAATAATATTTGATCAAGGATCCAAAACCAATCCCTGGAGTAAGGACAGTCTATTTAATAAATGGTTCTGGGAAGTGGGAAGACACAGCAGACTCATAGGATTGCAGATGTCCTAAAGAACACTCTGGCCTCAGAATCAGCCCTTAAGTCATTCGGATCTGGCTGAAGAGCCCATGAGAGTATTGTAGGCATGGAAAGCCAAGACACTCTGGGGAAAAAAAAAAAAGAAGAACTAAATGAAAGATCTCTGTGAGTGAGATCCCAGGGGAAAGAACCGGGCCATCAAAGAAGGAGGTACTTTTCTCTGAAGGGAGGAGAGAACTTCCACTTTGACTATGACCCTGTCGGAATAGGATAGAAGTTGGCGAACTCTAAAGGCTTCCATAGTCCTGGCAACTCATGACTAGAGCCTAGGGAGATTTCTGACGCCATAAACAAGAGTGTCAAATTGTTAAATCAACAACAGGAGTCACTGTGTACTTACGTCTCATGTGCGATCTGTCCTTAATGTGTTGTCCAATGTGAAGTAATGCTATAACTAGTACTGAAACAGTATTTTACACTTTGTGTTTCTGTGTGGGTGCAAACTCATGAAATCTTTACTTAGTATGTACTGAATTGATCTTCTGTATATAAAGATAATTGAAAATTAAAAAAAAACTTGGTGTTAAATTGGAAATTGCATAGAAAATTAATCAATTTTTAAAAAAATATCATGTAGGATCTCTGTCCTTGATGTGCTGTACATTGTGATTTAATGCTATAACTAGTACTCAAACAGTATTTTTCACTTGGTGTTGCTATGTGAGGGCCAACTGTTGAAATCTTTACTAAATATATACTAAACTGATCTTCTGTATATAAAGAGAATTGAAAAGGAATCTTGATGTGAATGGAAGGGGAGAGGGAGTGGGAAAGGGGAGGGTTGCGGGTGGGAGGGAAGTTATGGGGGGGAAGCCATTGTAATCCATAAGCTGTACTTTGGAAATTAATATTCATTAAATAAAAGTTTAAAAATAAATAAATAAATACAGAAGCTGGAGCTGGAAAAAAACAAATAGCTTTTGTTTTAGTTGGAAACTAGTAATTCAAGCTTACAAATTAAATTATTAAATTTAGTGATTTTATTTTACAAGTAGATTACAGTATTTTAACATACTCAGATAAACTGAGAGTATATTCTCATTACAGCAAACTCTTAAAATCATTAAAAAGAAAGACTACATAGTTATTTCCTAACACCAAATCGCATCAACATTAGCACCTGTTTTCATGATGATTTGTATATACAATATGTATGACAGATTGGAAGCTCCTTGACCTCAGGAAGCACATGTAATTCATCTCTCTACAGAGACAGACTCTGACATGTAGCAGTCTTTCAAATGTTTGAGTTATATGTTAATTGTAACAGCATTCACAAATAGCTATTTATGTTTTATAGAGTATATATGCATATATGTAAAATATAACTTTATATGCATTTAAGAAAAATACGAAGCTACTGAAATACTTAGCATAACTTTCTTCAGAAAAATAGCAATGAATAACTTAGATATGATTAATGTGAATTTTTTACATTTCACATGAAAGTACTTCAAAAACTGAAAATAAGACAGTGAGTTTATTTCAGTGCAAAAATTTTTGGTACAAATTTATTTAATACAGGGGCTGCACAGTGGTACAGTGGGTTAAAGCCCTGGCCTGTGTGCCGGCATCCCATATGGGTGCCGGTTCGAGTCTTGGCTGCTCCTCTTCCCATCCAGCTCTCTGCTACAGCCTGGGAAAGCAGGAGAAGATGGCTCAAGTCTTTGGGCCCCTGCACCCATGTGGGAGACCTGGAAGAAGCTCCTGGCTCCTGGCTTCAGATCTGCTCAGCTCTGGCCATTGTGGCCATCTGGGGAGTGAACCAGTATATGGAAGACCTCTCTCTGTCTCTACCTCTCTCTGTAACTCGTTCAAACAAATAAAATAAATCTTAAAAAAAAAAAACAAATTTAACACACTGAAAAAAAATAGCACATATTAAAGCAATTTCTGTACCAAATGTAACTCATACTTTCTATTTATTTATTTATTTATGAATAAAAGGCAATGAAACAGAGACCTTCCATCCTCTGGTTCACTCTCCAGATGCTCACCAACAACCACAGCTGGGCCAGGCTGAAGCCAGGAAATATGCAATCAATCTGAGTCTGGGTTACCCAAGGACTTGAGCCACCAAATGTTATTTTCCAGAGTATGCATAAGCACAAAGTTGGATCAGAGTTAAAGATCTAGGATTCAACCCAGGCACTTTGATATGGGATGTGAGCATCCCAAATGGCATATTAACCTCTGAACCAAATACCCACCCAAAACTAATTCTATTTTCCACAAACATTTTGAGGTACCTTCATATTTTTATAATTCAAAATTTTCTAGATCAAAGATATAGCATAAAGATTAGAGTATGTCTTTTGAGGCAGAACTGTGAGAATATTTTTTTCAAAAGCAAAATGCAATACTGAAAGACAAAGTAATTAGAACTCAGGTAATTAGGAACTAAAGAAATATCTAAAAGCAAATGACATTAACATTTAATTCACAGCACTGTCAACTCCTATATAGGTAATTAACACATTACTCTCTAGAAAGGCAGATGTTTGTGTTTGAAGTGGAAAAGCAGCACAACAGAGAAGGAGACAGAAACACGACTGAAGGGATCTACTCAAAGCTTTAGAGGCACATCTTTCAGTCCTGCCTTGTGAAATCACCACTTAGAAGGCTACCTCTAGTTTAGCTTTTAACATCCTAAAGTGAACTATTTGGTTTTTCACTTAACTTATTAGATTCGTAATTCTAAGGAGCATAATAAAAAAGCCAAAGTCAAGAATATGACTCGATTTCCATGTATGTTTGTTAAAATGACTTATTTCAAATTAAAATATAGATAATCCCACTAGTAGTCTTCTGACAGTTCTATGGTCACAGTGAAAATTAGGACTTATCAATATTATTTTCTGCCAATGTCAAAAGAATATTTAATTTACTTTGAGAGAAATAATCACTATTGATATCTGGGTTTCTTTTTAGAATTTATTTTAATGTATCCAAGGCATATTTTATCTACTGTCCATCTACATTGTTAAAACTATCATGCAGATGCTTACACTAGCTGTGGGGGGCATCGGACAGGGGTACATTTCACATATTCAATAAAGACATTTCCATGCACACAAAGCCCTACCTTGCCACTAAGGTGAGCTACACGGACTCACAAGAACACTGTTAGTCCCACCTAATTTGTGGCTAAAAAAGCACCGTCCTTCAAAACTTCATTAAACTTTGTCATTTTGCTGCTTATCAGTAGCTGAAAACAGTCTATCCTTGAAATAGTCTGGATCACTCTGCCCATAAAGGCCAGCATGGTACAATGAACAGCATGTGACTGTTGAGGCAAAGAAATCTAGGGTTGGATGACCACTGTACCATTTCTTGAAAGACCTTTGGATGCATCAATTTATCTGAGCTACAGTTTTCTTAAAAACAAGCATGCTTGATAATTCCACCTTGAAAAGTTCCTTTGACAATCAGAGTTGTTATATATAATCCACTTAGCAAGCAGTGCCTTACATGAGAGCCACTCAGTTGAATGAAATAACATCAATTAAGTGAACATTTTAGACTACGATTTGAAACAAAAAAGCAAAACTAAAATAAACAAGAAACTTATCACTAAGCCTACTGTACCTACAACCACATAAAAAGTTGCTTTCTCTTAAAAATTAAGGAATAAATTATTAGAAGTTTATTATAAATTGCTAAAGTGAACTATCCTCAGGAAGAAACTTCCTTAAGGAAAATATGTATGTTGCGTTTAACTATTTTTAACAAATTGTTTTCTAGTCACTCTGAAGTTTTCTTCATATGTAATCATGCCAGAATAGCAAGTTACTAAAAACTAACTACTACCATCTTCTCTCCATCAACCACTACAAATGCAGCCTGAAATTCCATCCTTTAAGGAAATATGTATCTTCTGTAAGAAGAACTTCTCAAATACACATAAGTCTGCTGATCAGGAAAGATCTTTATTAAATTTTTCTAAAAGAATACAATCTACCAAAGAGGAAGTTAACCTTCATTCAGACATCCCCTTTCATAATATTTGATTCTAATATCCCAAAGAACTCACTGTATTTCATGTGGACATTCTGTTACAGCAAAAAAGCTGAACACATTTACTGAGATGTTGCACAGGAAACCAGGATCGGAATGGTTAGGGAGCCCCGAGCACTATATATTTGATTATTTTATAAGTGTTATTTAATTTTTACAATTTTCTCCAATATTCCTCAAATATTTCACTGAGAAACACTATGCTCCATGTTATAGAAATGGACATCTTAAAATATTTAGAACTTTTTATTTTTGAACTATATTCCTACTACTAATAATAATGCTATTATTTAAAAAAATTTATTTATTTTTTTGAAAGTCAGAGTCACACAGAGAGGGGAGAGTGAGAGAGAGGTCTTCCATCCAATGGTTCACTCACCAGATGGCTACAGTGGCTGGAACTGCACCGATCTGAAGCAAAGAGCCAGGAGCCAGGAGCTTCTTAAAGGTCTCCCATGCAGGTACAGGGACCCAAGGACTTAGGGCATCCTCTACTGCTTTCCCAGGCCATAACAGAGAGCTGGATTGGAAATGGAGCTGCTGATCTTGAACCAGCGCCCATATGGGATGCCGGTACTACAGGTGAGGCCTAACCTGATACATCACAGTGCCAGCCCCTACTAATAATATTATATATATAGGAAAAGAGAATAATATTTCGGGAGACAATTCCAAAAGATCTTGAAAATCCTTAATCCTAGTTAATGAATAGCTGAGCAATATTTACATATGGGAATCTATAAGAGATATGGGATTAACTGGAAGTATATATGCCTTATGCCACAGAAAGTTCTTATTTCAAGTTAGGCGATAACCATATTCCTAAAATAAATGCAAAAGTTATGGTTTCTTGAATCTACCGATTTTATTGGCAAGGAGATTGACTCTAATCATGACAAAACTTGAACTTATAATGGAACAAAAGACATGATCACCTTGTTCTGCCACCCACACATACTATGTATGAATCAGGAACATTCAGTGACGATGATGTAGTTACTGAATGAAGTTGCCTTTGAGACCATAATCTGATTCCTAACTTAGGAACTAACCTAAAAAGATATCAGATCCACTGATGGTAAAAGAAAAAGGGTTCATCAATGTCTTCAAACTGCCAGAGATAGCCTATGTGATCAGGTTCCAGGCCTCCTTCTCAAGACTTTTCTATGCAGTGTGATTTCCAGTTCATGAAAGAATGACTTTAGTTCCAATGGACAGACCACATCTTGCTTCTTTGTGAGCCCTCCACTGTTCATTTCCTGTAGCTGAAGGACAGATAGGACCACTGTCAAACCCATTATCATACCCAAGAGTCCAAGTCAAACAGCCAGTCATCTTGAAACAAAGACTGGTTACATCTTTCTTCTTTCTTCTTCTTTTTTTTTTTTTTTTAAGATTTTGTTTGTTTATTTGAGAGGTAGAGGTACAGACATAGGGAGATATAGAAAGGTCTTCCATGTACTGGTTCACTCCCCAAATGGCCCCAATGGCCAGAGCTGGGCTGATCCAAAGCCAGGAGCTTCTTCCAGATCTCTCACAAGGCTGTAGGGCCCAAACACTTGGGTCATCTTCCATTGCTTAGCCAGGACATAGAGAGCCTGATCAGAAGAGGAACAGCCAGGACATGAACCAGTGCCCATATGGGATGATGCAGGTGCCACAGGCGGAGGCTTAGACTATTACACCACAGCGCTGGTCCTTCTTTTCTTTTTTTTAAATTCAGATTAAGAACAAAGAATGTAGTTATACCAGCTAGGATGTAACTCTGAACACAACTACTAATAACCTGGCAAGTTCCTTCAACTCTGCATGCATCAATCTCCTTACACACTTGAAGATAAAAAAAAAAAAAAAAAAAAAAAAAAAAAAAAAAAAAAAAGGCACCAATCTCATAAACCACCTAACTTAATCCATCCAACAATCCTACTGAAAACACTTGGAGAACTCATTTGTACATAATATGAGGTCAAATTTTGTACATAACTATCTTGCCATCAGTGTTGTTGTTATCATCTTTGTCACTAAATAGAAAGCTCATGGTAAAGATGGCATTGTGGTATAAAGGGTTAAGCTGCTGCCTCCAGTGCCAGCATCCTATATGGGTGCTGGTTCAAGTCCTAGCTGCTCCACTGCCAATCCAACTTCCTGCTAATGTGCCTTGGAAAGCAGAGGAAGATGGCCCAAGTGTTGGGCCCTGCACCCATGTGGGAGACCTGGGTGAAGCTCCTGGTTTCTAGCTTTGGCCTGGCCCAGCCCCAGCACTGGAGCGGTTGAGATTGAACCAGCAGACAGAAGATGTCTCTCACTAATTCTCTCTCTCTGTAACTCTGCCTTTCAAGAAAATAAAGTAAATCTTTTTTAAAAAAGAAAAAACAGTAATTTCTTCACTACCTTAATGCCACATGATGCAGAACACCTAGAACACTACAAAGGGGAAAATTACTCGAATATTCCACAGAATGCCAAAATGGCTTATAAAACGGAAAAAAACAAATTAGACAAAATACTTCCTACTTAAGTCTTATATTTGGTAATATAATTAAATTTCCAATAAAATAATGTTGATACATACAAAGTCACTAACAATTCACTATTATATGAAAATATGGTATTAAGATTAAAGATCATGACAATCATTTTACAGTAAATGATTTCCATTTTCAACTTGCTACTTCTCTTCAAAATTAAGGGTCAAAGTAAAGTCATTTTGTTATCACAAACTGTGAAGTAACCACTTAAATATAGCTATGGGCCAATGGCATTGCAGAACAGGTTAACTTGCCACCTGTAACACCAGCATTCCTATCAGAGTGCTGGTTCCAGTCATAGCTGCTCTACTTACAATCCAGGTTCCTGTAAAACAGTGGGAAGTGGCCCAAATACTTGGGCCTCTGCAACCAACATAGGAGACCCAGATGGAATTCCTGGTTCATGGCTTCAACCTGGCCCAGATCTGGCTGCTGTGGGCATTTGGGGAATAAAACCACTAGACAGAAGATCTCTCTGTGTCTATTTTTCTCTTCCTGTTGCTGTGCTTTTCAAATAAATAAATGGAGTAATCTTTTAAAAAATAATTATAGGTAGGGGCTAGCCCTGTGGTGTAGAAGGCTAAACCTCTGCCTGCAGCACTGATATCCCATAAAGGTGCTGGTTCTTGTCCCAGCTGCTCCTCTTCTGACCAAGCCCTCTGCTTAATGGCCAGGTAAAGCAGTAAAAGATGACCCAATTGCTTGGGCACCTGCACCCACATGGGAGACACAGAAGAAGCCCCTTGCTCCTGGCTTAGGATTGGCCCAGCTCTAGCCTTTGCAATCATTTGGGTAATGTGCCAGTGGATGGAAGACAAGATCTTTCTCTCTGACTCTCCCTCTTTCTGTTCGTAACTCTACCTCTCAAGTAAGTAAATAAAATCTTTAAAGAAATAATTATAGGTGTTTGAAAAAGAAAGTTCTCAGTAGAAATAAGTACAATTTTATCAGAAATAATGAAAGTAAGCCTTATTACATTTTAAATATCATACCGAACATCACTTCCCTATACTATACTCATCTTTTATGCCTATATGTTTCACTATAAATTATCAATTACAAATTCCAGTAAAAATTATCAATCTTTTTCCTATAGAAAACATGAAGGGCACTCTAAGGTGGCCTGAAATCTATCAAAGTGGCTGTGACTCTTTTCTGTCTGCTGTGCTGCTTACCCTGACTCCCTGTGAAAGAAACCTGCTTAACTCTCTGCTCGTGAGCCTGGTTCGCTATAACACCCCTTCATGACTCGGCCACACATCTCCTCCACAATTGTGCAGTGAACCAGCTATCTGAACACACTCCATAGGACTGAGGAACTATAACTACCTAGGAGGCCTTGCTTTTTTTTTTTCCCCCCCAAGAGACATAATTTGCGAGATTCTGGAGTGTTATGGTCCTAGTTCAAAAAATCAGCAAATCAATGGCATCCAAGGGTATGGAGGGTAGGGGTAATCACAAACACATTTTAAACATTTCAAACAGAATTACTGTTCCTCTTACGGATCCAACTCATGAAAGGTCAGAGCATCATCAAGCCGAGGTCAGTTCATGTGAGGGCCAATTTCCCCTTTCTAAGGTGATAATCTGTACAGTTAGGCCAGCAGATTTCAATCCTTGTACAAGATTCACAATGAGGCCTAGGCAGGGTATGAATAGCCTTGCCAGCTCAATCGAATTCCTTCCACCTAAGAGTTATATGTAGTAAATAATGTGCCAGGAAGTCCTATTTGCCCCCAAAACACATGGGATGTCTTCTAACTTCTCATATTCAGTCATTTGAGCTAATTAGCCATATATGCAATTACAGATAGTTTAGAGGTTGTCAATCTACTATGAATGTGAGACCCAGAGAACTTTGTCAAACAGACAAAATAAGATCATTCTAGACCAAAACAGCAGTGCATTAAAAGTCGTGGTGTTGTGGGAAAGCATTTCACTCTAGGGAAAAATACAAGTAGTCTGTGATTTATACTGCAGGGTAATTTTTATTGAGCAAGTAAGGAGGGGCACATCTTGCTATGCAGTGTGGTTTTTGTCAAGACATTGAAGGACTGTAAGCATAAAAGTGCCTCATCCAGAATGACATGTTTTAAAAAGATTACTGTGAAAGCAATCACTTGGAGAGGGGACAGGCCGTGAGGATGCAGCTCATCATTCCTCCAGGAGAGGTAATGAGGCTTTTAATCAAGACACTGCCTGTAAAAATTGAGCAAAGAACATTCTACAAAATGGCAATACAGACTACTGGAATTTCTAATGAAAATCACACAAAGCATTAATGGGCATGAGAGAGAAAGAAAATATAATCATTTTGAAATCTTGATGAAACTAAATTGCATTTAAAATCTAAAAAAAAAATTTAGCAACAATTCGGAAATAAACATTTTATATTCACCAGAATGGTATAAAAGTTTCACGTTCAGAAAATATCCAGTAATACTGCAACATGACCTGAAAACATAAAAAAATAAATTGCTCCCTTCACTTGCATATACAGTTAGATGTAGCTAAGCTAGGATTATATATGGAAATCTGCAGTTTCTAAAACTTATTAAGTATATAATTAAATTAGAAGAAATAAAATAGGAAAGAGTTCTTTTCTGGCAAACATATGATCTTGCATAGAGTAACAGGATGTGAATGAACAATCACTGTTGATGGGAATGAATTCCTGACAAGATATGATCAATGTAAACAGGATCAATGACTTAAACTTCAATAAACGCTGCAGCTCAATGACAACTTTTAAGAAACCTATTGAGTGAAAGAGCTATTCAATGGCACAGAAGAGCAAGGAGCATCCTGTGAGAAAGCTGCAGCACAACGTGATAGCAGCAGCAGGCATGAGACTCCTCATAAGATAAGAAAGCATGAATGACCCATCACAAGACCCAGCTAGTGGACCAAAGATGACGCAAGAAGGAACAGGGTAGAGCACTGGAGAAAAGGGCAGAGCAGGCAAGATAGGCCCACAAGACAGAGATGCTGGCCATGAGATGACAAAAATGGAAAATGGAAACACGGGCGGCTAACAGCAGAGAACACTCAGGATGGCAATATGGAAGAACTGACCATCTGATCACAGAGGACACAGCTGCCCTGCTCATCTCTTGCCTATCACAAGTCTGTTTTCTGACAATATGTCATAGGTGTAAGGGAGTAGGTACCCTTGACAGTTCAGTTGTCAGTCACTGACCCTTGTTCATCTAGACACACAGGCATACATACACACACACACATACAACAGAGAAGAGGCTGTTTTCATGACTCATGTCTTAGCTGACAGCTCCTAAAACAGACTTTAAGAGTTTTACTTAGTAAGAAGACCTGCTATCATCAGGAATTTTAAGTTATACAGAAGTATCAAGATGCCTCTCTCTATATACACAGGCTGGGAAGATTAAACTGGGCTTGCTTCAACCACATCCTGGAATACTGCAAACAGAAAGCATGAAGGAAAACATTCCAAGAACACAGGTGAAATGTCTTCCAATTATCTCCTTTCTCTCATGATCTTCCATCCTCTTACTTGTCTGGAATCCTGAAAACTGTTTACAAATTGGGATTTTCTAGGATATTTTGGTGTTGGTACAGTTACAACTTTTATAAAATTCTTAATTTAGGTAAAAAACATTGTTTTTCCAAAGCAAACAGGTAAAAATATTAAATGCAAAGAAAACAAACACATAGGCACAGGAGCACACCCCCCTTTAGGGAAAAAGTGTATTTTAAGAGTTTGAGTCTCTTGCTCTCTATTGGGCAATGGAATGTTGAAAGGCCTCCTCCAGCAGAAAGTGAGACCACTGGCACATGTCAAGAGAGTACCTCAGAAAATGGGAAATTGTTCTCCAACTCCCAACCACTAACTAACTTGAGTGGGAACCCTAGAGGTAAGGTTTGGATTAAATAATATGAGCACTTTGATATGATATGGATTTTGTGTCTCAGATCATAAAAAAGCTATAAAAAGATGCAAATGTATTTATGCAAATTTGCATATGGCATCTGGACAGTGAGTTATTAAGGAAAATTAGACACACTTAAGATTTATTAACTAGTTAAAGGTAAAAACAAAAACAAAACACACAGCCTACAATGACACTGTCAGAAAGACAATTAGGCTAAACAGAGTGAGATGACAGTTCACATGTTTATAGTGATGATGTTATATGGACATTTCTTGTTCAATTAAGCTTTTAATGGATTTCAACATGAGGGTTTCTTTTTAAAATGGAATAAATTAAACTTCTATGGCTTTTCAAAATTAAACTATCAACCAAATGTAACTGCAAATCATATCATTGTGGATCTTCGCAACTAAAATCTTTGTACCCTTGGCCCTCAGTATCATATGATTCACAATGGCAGCAAACAGGTATTTCTGGCCGAACTTTCTTCATTCTCAAAGGCAAAAACTCTCCCCACTGAAACAGTCAATGCTAGTGATTTAGTTTTAGTCTAATGAGGTCTCAACTTGAATGAAATCAAGTAACTATAGCTAATGGTCTCTAGAAATTGCAAGCCCTGACCTAATAACTTGGTTTATTAATTGAACATATGGAAATGTAATACCAATTGTGTTTGTAGACTCAGCTGGGTGTTAGGGGAATAAAGTGAATGCATGATAAGATCTTCGACCATTAGATGTTTACAATCTATTTTAGAACAGAATCACGTGCTGAAGACAGGGATGAAGGACCATACAAAGGATCGGGGAACAAAGAACTATGAAACAATATGGGCCAGAGGAGTTCTGGGGAGGGATGCTTATAGGGATGGGAACAGAAGAGGATCCCTTTGCCAGAGAAGGTGACTTGAATACAAGTAACATTTGCCAAAGCAGCAAAACACTCTAAACATAGAGAATCCTACAGCAATGGATATTGCCAGGAACCACTACAGTAAATTTAAGGAGAGAAATGTCTTTTGAGGGCGTTAAAGGTTCAGAGAAGTAAATCTGGAGATAATATGGGATGTTTTTAAACCACAAAACTGATTATGACATACTTGTAAGTAATCAAACATAACTTTACTGCTTTTGTGCAAATTACCTACTTTAATTCGATCAAAATTCCCATAAGATTCACAAAGGAAGACTGTCTCCTGACAGACTGAGAGTACTGTTAGTTAAACAAGGCACAGTGTGAATTGCTCTCTGGAAACAGCCTTTTCAAGGTTTTGCATTAGCTAGGCACATGGAGTCGTGTAGAACAGCTTAGCTGAGTTCCCGGTGGGACTCTCAGCATGTGCAGAAGTTTACCACCAGCAACAATCTTGAATTAAAGTCAGTTCCTTGGCAACAAGTCTTAAGTCTAATTTTAGACTATTTCTGGTTCTCAGTTTGGTGTCTGGTCACTCCCTATAAATGCCTGTTGATTGACTAAATGGAAGATACAGACTACATTAATCCTGTCTCTGGACGATATTTTAAATTACTGAAGCTACTTTCTAGAAGCTGAGTGATGCAGTGTAAAAAAGTTGGAATTTGAAAGCAGGTAAACTTGACTCAACAACTTTTTAACAATATGGGTGTAGACCAGACACTTCTTTAAGCCACACTTTTTCTCATCTGTAAAATAGAGGTAATAATACTGACTTGCAGAGTTGCTGTGAAAACAGGCATCCAAAAAAATTCAATCCAGTTTAGTGCCTTGTAATATAGTTCATTTCATCCCACAGTATATAGAACTTGGAGGTTTGGTTTTTGTTGGGATTTTATTAGTGTATCTTAAAGAAGTGACTAATCTAAAGCTATATTGTTAAAACAAAAAAAGTATGAGTTAAGTTTATCTGCTTTCAAATCCTAAATTCTTTATGATACATCACATAGCTTCTAAAAAACAGCTCAGAAATTTTAGATAATTAACTACAATTGTTAGTTAAGAATTATAAAGCTGAATGAATAGTATGTGAAAATAAAGTTGGGAATTGACCTCATAATTTGAAAAATACTGTATTTCATATCTTTCAAACAGCACCTGTCATTAAATAACTCACTATATACTGACTAATAGAGTTGAATATCCAGTATCATTCACTGTAAATTATTTAAATCTAAAATGTACACTGTTATTAAAATAAAAATGTTCGCATTTTCTGCCACCTTGTTATAGACTACAGAAAAGAATGATCCTGAAAACTTCTCACTTTCAACCTCTTTGATGAGTACATGTCCTGTGAATTCCAAATATTCCATTTTCTTCTAAATGTTTCATGTATTTTTAAATAGAACATCACAGAATGTGCAAAGCATACACTTATAAGTGTCTTCTGCAATAAAGCTTAATTTTCTAGCTTCATGAAAAAGAGCTGCTGTAACCTTATATTTGTCTGGCAGAGTAGAGAGATTTGCACTGATATTTAACTGTAATAACTTAGAGATGCATGCAGTATCTCACTTTTATATACAGTAAATTAATATTTTCTGTATCAAGTTTGAACATTTACCAAAATCACATCACGGGATGGATTCTGGTAGCATGATTTTATAGCTGAGAGAAACCAGTGACATTATTAATCAAATTATGTCATTTTTACAAAAAGGAGAAAAAGTAGACCCACAGTTTCAAAAAATGACATGTGGAGTATCAACCAAATCACATACAACAATATAAGTACACTATAGTATCTCAGAAAAACAATGCAAGCCATAAAATTCTCCAGTCTGATTAACCTTATTCTACCCAAATGGTTTATATAAATATAAAATTACTGAGGGTTTAACTATTCTTCACCAATGATCAAATGAAAGCCTTATTTCATGCTGGCATGCTATTTAAGATCTCTTACTCTGTAAACATTTTAAACCTGAGAGCATTCATTATATAGGTCTATCCATCCATCCATTTATCCCTGAAATCAAACAAATATCTATATTGAACACCTAGCACTTTGCTAGGCTCTTGTGAAGGAAATGTTTATAAGACAAATATTTGTTCTCAAGTTGCTTATAGTCTAATGGGAAAGACTGACAAGAAATGAGAACCCAGATAAATAAAATATAAGTTACAGCAAGTCTTATGAACAAGCAACCTAAAGGTCCAATTGGAGCTATACATTAAGTAGAGTAGTAAGGTAAGCCTGACTTGAGAAGATCTCCTTCAGATGGGGACCTCAAGAAGGAGAAGGTGGTACTGTTGCATATTTGGGGGAGGGTCTCTTTAATAGGCAGAGTGTCCTAAGAACCCTCAAGCAGTACGCAGTTTGGAGTATTGTAGAAACTGAAAAAAGCACAGCATTTATTTTATTTATTCAGTAAATAAATAGGTGTGCAATGCTTCAGTAGTCTTCTTTGGTAAAAAGCGTTTTTTTTTTCTTATTTAAATAGAAAGAAACTGCTCTAATGCATTAATTAAAATAGAACATTTACAAGTTTGTATTTCTGGCTGATCTTCAACTACTACAGAAATTACTCTAATGGGTCTTACCGAAATGATCTTACTGCTGAATAAAAGATAAAAATGTTTAAGATGGGGAAAGAGAATTTAGTTTCTACACATTTCTCCAAAGAATCCTACAAAACCATTTACATACATCAGGCTTGGAAATTATGTATTATTCTTATAAAAATAAACAAATTTCTTCAGGAGAAAAAGTTTCCATTTAGGCTTCATGTCAATCAAACCCAAAGAAATATAAAAGTTACTGACATATAAATGTTACTTTTTCATGAAGCTATTTACAATTAGATGTCTGTAAGAGCAAGAAAAATTTTTAGTAGGCAATCAGTTTATTTAATGACAACTATAATCAGCTAATGCTTAGCTGAGGAAAACAGGCACCCTAAAACATGATCCACTTAATTACATTAGGTAATGTTTAATAATGAAACATTAATCAGTAAATCATTATACTGATAACAGAAGTGGTATGAAACACTTAAAACACAGTGGTCTTTGTATCGATTTCAGAAATCTGGCCCCAAGCTTGTACCAACTTTTAACCTTGCCTATGCCACCTCTTGTGTGTATGTGTGTGTGTGTGTGTGTGTTTAAATATAAAAGACATTTTTTGAAATATTATCCTGAAGGAAAATACATCATTAATGTACTTCCACTGACCCCACAGATAAATCATTTCAAAGATACAGTAATGCTGTAAAATATACGACCAATATAATATATAGCAGAAATTTGACTATTCAGGTATATTTTTCAAAGAAATACACCACTCTACCTAAGATGCCAGAATAAAATTTAAATCAGTGATTAAAAATCACTACCAAAGTTAGGTTAAATGCAGATTCCCAGACACTTCTACTGATTCTGACCCAGTGGAGTCTGAAGTGGAGCTTTTGACACAGTGGTTAGGATGCTGGTTCGAATTCCTATCCCACATCACAGTGCCTGAGGTGGAGTTCCTGCTTCACATCCACGTCCAAGTTACTACTACTGTGCACTCCAAGAAGCAGAAGGTGATGGCTTAAGTACTTAGGTCCCTGCCATCCTTGTGGCAAATCTTGACTGAGGTCCAGGCTCCCAGTTTAAGTGGCCCAGCCCTGGCTGTTGCAGGCATTTGCAGAGTTAAATAGCAGATAAAAGATTTCTGCCTCTCTGTTGTTTCCATATAGATAACTATATATATATATATATTTATATATATATATATATACACACACACATATGCCTACTATATATATATAAATATATATATTTATAAACTATATGTATATATATATATATATTTTTTTTTTTAAGGAAATCTGGGTTACCAAATCCTCCCTAGCTTTCACATGCAGGTGGACTACTGGTGACCTGCACTCAGGAAACACTGCCTTTGAGGACCTGCAAAATTGTCAAAGTGTCTTTAACACACATTGTCCTTTGTTGTTGGAGATATTGTCACCAAATGCTTACTATCTGATAAAAACGTACATTCATAACTGTTGATTCCTATTTGCTTCTGTTTTATGACAGTATGAGAAACATCTGTCCCTTGCAGACACAATTCAACTACAACTCATAAGACACTACTGAGAAACCAGTCAGGTCAGATGACTCAACACTCCAAAGTGGAGTCAAAAATCCTTTACCCTGCTTTTCCCATGGTAAATGTTGGAGGACCATGTTTCAACTTCCCCATCTAAATGGCCTAATGAAGCACAATGCATTTTTCACTCTGTATTCAAAACAGGGTTGCTGAGTTGCATTAAAGAAAACAAATTTAATATTGGAAATGATATTGATTTTGCACATAATTATATGCAAGCATTTGACTTTTAACAGAGGTCAAATTTGAAAATACATGACCAACTTTTAAAAACATCTGCTATACAGATAAACCTGAAAACATTGAGCTCTCATAGAATTTGCTGCACATTTGCATTGTACTTTCCTTACGGATGGATTCATCAAAGTATATTTGGAAAGAGGAATGTAGATTTCCCTATAGTGTTTGACAGGCAGAGTGGACAGTGAGAGAGAGAGAGAGAGAAAGGTCTTCCTTTTCCATGGTTCACCACCCAATGGCCACTCCGGCAGCGCACTGCGGCCTGCACACCACCCCGATCCGAAGCCAGGAGCCAGGTGCTTCTCCTAGTCTCCCGTGTGGGTGCAGGGCCCAAGCACTTAGGCCATCCTCCACTGCACTCCCCGGGCCACAGTAGAGAGCTGGCCTGGAAGAGGAGCAACTGGGACAGGATCTGGTGCCCCGACCGGGACTAGAACCTGGTGTGCCAGCGCTGCAGGCGGAGGATTAGCCTATTGAGCTGCACGCCAGCCCCTATAGTGTTTTTATCAAGACATAATTGGCCTGCTGACATCCTAACAAAAGGTGTGAAAATTGCTTCTTCGTCTACCTATATAGTAAGTAAATATTTTAACTTGTAGTAGGGTACACTACCATTGTTTATACTGGGGAGGGGGACGAGGATTTCATTCCTAAAAACTGATTTGCACCTTCTCAAGATTCACTGCTATTACATTATATACACTCCTTTCTTGCCACTTCTACCAAGCAGTCACGCAAGCTTACTAAAAACGACTTGGCAGTAAATTAAACTTAATGAAAACAATCTAGACACTAGTTTGATTTCTAGACATGCCTTTTAGAAACCCTTACTATGGCTGATTCCAAACACTTAAGCAAAGTAACGCCTGGCAGATGAAGTGTACAGCGCTTGAGGACGTGGTCAGGTTTAAGCATGGTTTGCCTCTGAATGATCTTTTCTATTCACTCACTGTCTTCTGTATAATTAATAGCCACTCTCCCAAATCACATGCCAATTACTGAGTTGCAGATAAAGGCTTAAAGGTCTGTATTGCAATTCAGTCTTAATGAAAGTCAATATCCGTTTGCCAAGAGAGCCCAGATCACATTTGGCTTTCTCAGATAATTAGGATGGTTGTTATGGAACCAAATAGTAGCACTGACTGCTAAATGTTAGGCTTTTTAAATAAATACCATATTTAGCCACAGAAAGAACAGAAGTTACTTTTCCACTACTACAGAAATAAATTTTGTTATTTTCTGTAAAATCTTCACAGGATATTTAAAAATAAATAAGCTACACACATATATACACATTCTAGGTATTCAGTAAAATTATTTAAAAATAACCTTCATGCACATTACCCGAGTCCCTGTGGGTTAAATGTTAAAACTTAAGACTGGTGAAAAAGGAATAGATTCTATTTCATTCCCTTGAGACTCTTTCAATCCCCATGTAAATGTGGCATGCTAACATGAACCCACAGTCCATGGGCTAAGTGATTCCTTTAGTTTACAGATGAGCACACTGAAGTCAGCTGAGGAGTGAAGTCTGACCTTAGACACAAGGACCCTTGACTGAGATGAGTGCTTCTTCCATTTACAACCCTGTCCCTCTTAAATGGTTATATAAATAGTAGATGGTTAGAATCATTCGTTTATTGCCGCCTTAAATTGCTTTAGACACAAGTAACACTAGACTTGTTGAGATCCTACACAAGGAGTCCTTTCACTTTAAGTATAAAGTTACTTACAGTATCCCAGTGCCGGAGTGACAACTTGGTCATGGAGAAATAAAATAAAGTCAGGCACTGGCTCCCTTTTTATTGTTTCCTCTTAGTGCCTTTTCTTATTCTTTCTTTCTTTCTTTACATATTTACTTACTGATGTGTAAGGGAGAGTTAGAAAGAAAGAGAAGGAGAGACAGACATCTTTCACCTGCCAAATCACTCCTCAAACGCCTGCAATAGCCAGGCCAAAGCCAGGAGCCTGAAACTCTATGTCTCCTACACAGGTGGCAGGGTGAAATGGCAGGGAGCTAAATGGGAACTGGAGCAGCAAGGACTAGAACAGGTGTTCCTGCAGGATGCTGGCATAGAAAGTGGCTCTCACTCTCCTACAAGACAAGAACAAAACTCATTCAAGAAAACCCATTCTCAAGTATCAGGGCTTTTCAAAGAGTTCATGGAACAATTATCCATGGATTCCAAGGTTTTTGCACTTAAATATATTTATCATCTGATTTCTTCTTTCCATGCATTTTTATTTACTTATTTATTTACTTTTGACAGGCAGAGTGGACAGTGAGAGAGAGAGAGACAGAGAGAAAGGTCTTCCTTTGCCATTGGTTCACCCTCCAATGGCTGCCGCGACTGGCGCACTGCGCTAATCCGAAGGCAGGAGCCAGGTGCTTCTCCTGGTCTCCCATGCGGGAGCAGGGCCCAAGCACTTGGGCCATCCTCCACTGCACTCCTGGGCCACAGCAGAGAGCTGGCCTGGAAGAGGAGCAGCTGGGACAGAATCCGGCGCCCAGACTGGGACTAGAACCCGGTGTGCCAGCGCCGCAGGCGGAGGATTAGCCAAGTGAGCCGCGGTGCCGGCTCCATGCATTTTTTAACACCCTTGCAGTATGCTAGAGAATTTCTCTCAAGAAGATGCTGAATAATAATTGGAAATTTTTATGGGACTGGAGAAACCTGACCTAGTGAAGAATCTCTGCTGAGAGTGCAGTCTGCGAACTGCAAGCCGAGACTGATAGATGCATTCCGGGAATCCTTCTCCTTTTGCACTCCGTTATATGCTAAATGAAAAAGGAAACCATCACCTAGTATTAAACTTTTATTTTACTATCAGTTTATTATCCAATTTAATGTTCAAAACAGCCCCATGCCATGGGCCATATATTGACCCTGTTTTCAGCTGAGCACACGAAGTTCGGAGATGAGGGTTATCTCGTAAGCAGGCTGCAGAGCCAGGATTGAGACATGTGCATGCAGCAAGTTTCACAGAATGAATATCCGACCTGTTGAAGCGTGCACTGAGAAATGCGATACGGGTTATTTTCATTCACCAATCACTGAATGAGTTCCTGTTATGAGCAAGGCACTGGATAGTTTCCAAAGATAAATTTATTTGGATTTGCAGATTAAATATTCCACACTTCTGCTTCCACTACACAAACATGCCTTGACATTTCAGCAGCTGTTATTCTCCAGTCATTTGGTATTTCTAATAATTTAAAGAGATTTTTTTCTTCTAATAGTCTACCAGACAAATAGAAAATATCACCCAGATTATATCACATTGCGAGAACCGTTAGAAGGAAGTTTTTCAGCTTTGCCTGAGTATACAGATCTCTCCTCTCCAAAATATACTTCTGTGGGGTAGAATCCAGAACACATGAATATGAGAGGAGTTGCTCAATCAACCTACGGGATTTTTTAAAAAGAATTTGAGACTCTGGTCTTGCAAACAGCAATGTTTTCTCTACTTGTAAATCTATCAGAGGGACCAGGGATGAACAAGTACTTTATAATATAAAAATAAATCTCCGGTGATCCAAAATAAGACATTTCTAAAATACCTTTCCTTACTGCAGCAAGGAATAACCACTGAGTATTAAATGTAGAAAGGCAATTGCCTTTATCTATTAGATGCCAGAAATTAGTAACCTCCCACTATCCCAGGTGTCCTTCTGAAACCTCGCCTCAATGAAGACTGTTCTTCGGTGACTTAGAGCAGCCATGCATTAACATAGAGTGTGTCTACATGCGGTAACCTCAAGGTGCACTACAGCACCAAAAGAGCTCTGATGCCTGAAGCTGAGGAGGCCACAACACGAACCTCGTGTAGTCTTCACCTAACCAGCACTCCTGACACGACAGCAAACTTCTAATCAGCTTCACCTCCACAAACTGCACCATCACCAAGCCTAAGTCAGAAATTCTGCACTAAAATGAAAGCACACACAAAGGTGTCAACAATACTGATGGCCACGTCCCTGAAATACAGCTAGGCAAATTCTGCTGATTTCAGAGACAGGTAATCTAAGTTGTAAAGACGTAGCACAATTTGCCCAAGGTCAAATAGCAGTGTCTTCTACAAGTTGACCTGAAACTTGGATTTCTATCATCCATCTCAGAGCTCCTAAACCACTGCCCAATCCTTTGCCTCTTACTCCTGGAAGGAAAACTCTCGAGTCCAAACCTTGCTGGTGCACAAAGAAAATTCCAAGTGATGCTACAGTTTGGAATGACAGAGCATTAAAAGGAAAAGTCTTGAGAAGTAAATGTGTTCTCCAGGGACTGGAGGTGGAAGGGATGGTGAGCCGCTCTATTCTACTAACTACAGTAATACTGCAGGTGTCCACAATGGACAGAGATGGGGGTGATTCATAATCCTTAAATCCACAGAGGTTACTGGAAGGGTCCTTCTCTGTTGATGACTTTACCACCAAGTTGTTCTGAAAGCCTCCAGTGGCTTCCCAGCTCAATCAAAAGAAAAGGTAACATCCTCACGAGGGCTTCCAGGCCTACAATGATCTGCCCCACTGCAATACATCTGGATCCCACGCCACTTCTCTTGACCTTGTTGACTGTACTTGAGCCTCACTGTCTTTGTGAAACCCTGAGAAAATTTACCCTGTTGCTTCCCTAAGCCTTGGTACTCTCTGCATGGAATATTCCCTAACTTGTGCAAAGATCACCTCTGCTCTTCCTTCTGGTCACTGTTTACATGTCACCTCAGAGAAGGCTTTCTTGTCTCTCTTTGTAGCAGATGCTGGCACTTGACAGAATAATGCATTTGTTGGATGGTTGTCAGTCTTCTTGAATGAAAATGTAAATTCTCAGAGGGCTGGGATTTGGTTTTGTTCATCTTGGAACATCTATCATCTAAAATATGTACTGGCATATAATGGGCACATACATTTTTGAACAAATAACTTTAACTTACAAAGTGTTTGTTAAAGATCTTAATACAAACATGAAAATATCACAATGAAGGCCCTGCACTGTGGTGCAGTCAGTTAATCCTCCACCTGCAGTGCTGGCATCCCATATGGGTGCCTGTTCTTCTGCTGCCTGCTCCTTTTCTGATCCAGCTCTTTGCTATGGCCTGGGAAATGGTAAAAAGATGGTGCAAGTCCTTGGGCCCTTGCACTTGCATGGAAGACCCGGAAGATGCTCCTGGTTCCTGGCTTCAGATCAGCTCAGCTCCAGCCATTGTGGCTATTTGGGGAATGAGCCAGCAGATGGAAAACCTTTCTCTCTGCCTCTCCCTCTCATTGCCTGTAACTCTACCTCTCAAATAAATAAATAAATAAATATCACAATGAAATTAAATTTTAGAAGAAAATGATTTATATCCATTTGGGCTGCTGCTGCAGAGGGATTAGTTCCAAGGCACTAGTAACTGACTCCTTCCTCAAAGTCACTTAATTCACCCCTTCATTTGTTCATTCCAAAGTTATCTGAGCACCTGCTAGGAACCAAAGACAGAAATACATGTGCTAGATATATAGCTGTAAACTGTAAACAAGCCTGATGTTTAAAAATTTCTCTCACTATGAGTATATATTCCATGAAGGTGTTACAAGAAAAGTCACAATCCCAGTCACTTAAATCTTCAGCGAAATGAGAGCTATTACTTTTTTTTTTTTTTTTTTTGACAGGCAGAGTGGACAGTGAGAGAGAGAGACAGAGAGAAAGGTCTTCCTTTGCCTTTGCTTCACCCTCCAATGGCCGCTGCAGCTGGTATGCTGTGGCCGGTGCACCGCGCCGATCTGAAGCCAGGAGCCAGGTGCTTCTCCTGGTCTCCCATGCGGGTGCAGGGCCCAAGCACTTGGGCCATCCTCCACTGCACTCCTTGGCCACAGCAGAGAGCTGGCCTGGAAGAGGGGCAACCGGGACAGAATCTGGTGCCCCAACTGGGACTAGAATCGGTGTGTCGGCGCCACAAGGCGGAGGATTAGCCTAGTGAGCCTCAGCGCCGGCCTGAGAGCTATTACTTTTTAACTGAAAGACATAGTGGCAACAAAAATAGTTATCATGCAGGAATGGGTCTTAACACATGTACACCCTGGCAACCTGACGGTTTCTAAAACCTAGCACCCATCCTCTAAGCTCCCCAACACACTCATATACACACTCACAGGTTTATACTCACACACTCACATGCTTACACTTACACATATACTCCTCCAGCCACCCTGCAGCCACCAGGCAAGAAAAAAAACTCTATAGCTAGCTCTCTGAGGGTAAAGTAAAAAGGCTCTCTATCTGTTTCTCATTCCCTTTCTGTAATTCTGACTTTCAAATAAACAAATAAATCTTTAAAGAGAAACATGGAGGGTGGGGGTGGGGGAGGATAGCAGTGTGGCAGAGTGGGTTAAGGCACTGTTTATAGCGCCAGCATCTCATATGCGTGCCCATTGGAGTTCTAGTTGCTCCACTTCTGATACAGCTCTCTGCTAATGCTCCTGGGAAAGCAGCAAAAGGTGGCTGAACTCCTTGGGCCTCTGAACTCACATGGGAGACCCCAAAGAAGCTCCTGGTTTCAGCCTGGCCCAGTCCTGGACTTTGTGCCATTTGGGGAATGAAACCAGTGGATAGAAGATCAATTCTCTCTCTCTCCCTCTCCCTCCCTCCGTCTCTCACTCTCTCTTTCTTTTAAAAAAATAAATAAAAAGGCCTATGTACAGCTCCTGATGACAGGGACAGCACAACTCCAGGGGTTTAGAAAGGTAATAACATAGACGCCAACACGACATACACTTAACAATGGTTTTCCATTTTAAAAACAAAAGTTTAAATTGGTAAAAATGAAAGGCTGTGAGTCAACCTGTATTTTGCGGCAGCAAACCAAACATAATTCAAATAACATTTGTGTCTGGATGACAGAAAAGAGATGAGGAAGAAAAGGAAAGATAAAAACTATTTTTATTTTCAGTCATAGTTCTAAAAGTGAAAAAAAAAAAAAAAAGGATTTACAGTGTGAGCAGCTTCATAGTGCCAGAGCTGACTCGGAGTCACAAAGACTCTTATGTTAATTTGAATTTTAAACACATCAGAATTACTAATAACCTTTCGTATGTCAGTAATTAAGATTATTTCTAGAGTGATTAAGTTTCTGTACATACCATTTGCTATTCATATGGGAAACACATCATCCTGAATAATTGAATCCTAGAATGTTAAATAGAGGCTGTTCACATGAGGAGACATGGGACGCTGTGCTGTTTCCAGATGGGAAGCCTACACAGAAGAGAGATATAGAACGCAGAGCCGTCCCAGTCCTACGCCTGCATGCACACGTGGCCTGTGACAGCCTCAAGCTCCACGGCAAACCACATGCCCCTCTTTTCTTTCCTGGAGCACCTTCAGCATCGCCTACCTACTCCTTCCCAAGCTAGAGCTCAGCTGCTGGACAGAAGAGGCTATGGTACAGAAGTGAGAATTCCATGTTATCCAAAGATACACCTGCAGTCCTGCTACAAATGTGCGTATTCTGTACGCTAGGATCACACACCAGCAGGCACTGTACCATTTCCTGTCTGGGAAGTTTCCAGCCCACACAGAAAGCCTGGTTCCTGGGAAAGGAAATAAGCTCTTATCCCATTTCCATCCAGCACAGCCTTCACTGATGACCACGGGGTGAGCTTCTGGAAGATGTCACCTACTCTATCTGTTCCTGGCTGCCACATATCCTTCTGAGAGACAGAAAAGGAGACAGTCATGAACATGACCATGACTCAGAAATTTTTATCACAAGTGAATTACAGGACACACAGTTGTTTTTTTTTTCCCCCAAAACCCTTCACAGGAAAAAAAAAATACTGACATTATATAGAATCCAGGATCAGCTGAATCAGTACTGTGGAAGAAAATGAAAAATGTGGATTTTCTGATTCAGATAACATCAGAAACACACAAATGATGACTCAGGGCAAGTAACACCCTACAGAAGGTTAGAGACTGTCCAATCCTGTACTGGGCTTCTCTCCAAATTTAACTTAAAGAGGTCAACTGAACTGCCAAACAGAGGGTGCAGTGTGAAAAGCCGCTGAAAACTGACTCGCCAATGTCATCTGCTTGTTATTCCAAGTTCACCCCCTTTACACTACTGTGCTAACAGTGCATACTGTGGCCAGAACAGTGGTAAATGTTATACCAATCCCATGAGGGGCAGCATGGAAATGAGAACGTGTGGCTGCTCAGCCTGGCTTTGTTAATCAGACATCATGTCAATTAATAGCCTTTCTTTTAGCTTCGTTTATGTGAGAAATTGAAAGCCGGTTGTTCTACCTACCTTATGGATTAAATGCACTTCCCATCAAGGCAGTAGATGAAGATAGTTTCACAAACATTAAAAGATTATAGAGATATAAGGTATTTGTTAATACCTATTCTTCACTTCCCTAGCTTGGGACAGAAAAAGACCATATTGCTCTTGAATACTCAAAAGGATTCTAGCCCCTGGCTCAGCATAGAGGGCATCTCTCTTCATGAGACCACGATTTGTTAGGCTGATTACATGTAAAGGACAATTCTGGTCATTCTGTCCTAACTACTGGGGCTGAAACCCAGAGGATTCACTGAGGTTCCTGGCAATAACCCTGAAATTCGCAGAACTCTGGCAACAGAGTGCAGAACACAAACCCAATCTCACCACAAAACTACCTGCTTCAGAATAGAATACCAACACCCAAGGCAGGTGCATCCCATATCTCAGCTCATGAGTTCTAACCTTTTACAGAATCATTTGACCATTCTAGATAATTCCTCACTTTCTGTTGGAGTTATCATTTGAATGTAATCCTTGAAGCTAGAATTCCTGTCATCAAGTTAATATGTACAAAAAAGAGACAGAGTTCACACACTTGAGGTCATCATCTAACAGGGAAAGCAGGGTTTACACAGACATTCCTCATCTAGGAAACACTGGTGTAGCTGGAAAGCAGCAATCAAGATTACTGAGGATTGGCTGCAAATGCACACTGGGTCAGACCATGGATTTCACAGGCTGCAGAAACGAACCTGGCTTTACCTTTTGTGCTATTGGAAGCAACTAAAAAGTTTTAAGCAAAGGAGTGACAGATCATACTTATAATCAGAAAAGATAACCATAGCTGCAAATAAGAGAACAGTGTGATGGATTAGTAAGCTTTCCCATTCTCCCTCTTAACGGATGAAGCAAACTTGCATTAGGATGTTTAGAGGGGATTCAAAAAAAAAAAAAAAAACAACAGGTGGATACACTGGAGACATTCATGAGGGAATATAAACAAGAGCTGGGGAATGACTGGATTTGGAAGGCGAGAGATGAAGATATCGCATGAGTAACTCAGATTTCTGATGTGCAGTTGGTTTGGTGGTCGTGTCATTTGCTGAGATCAATGGAGCAAAGGCAAGAATGGGTGTTGAAGGTCATGTGTTCAATCATGATGATGTCGAATCCACATCTTGATTCATTTAAGATGTAATGTGTGGTATTGAAAACATAATAAATTAACTGATAATGGAAATTTTCTGAGGATTGGTAATACACAAAACCATACCCAGAATTGGAGATTGGTTTAAGGGATCTGTATTACTATATTTATGAAAACAATATTCACAATAGTCAAAATATGGAACCAACCTATGTGTCCACAACAGATGAATGGATAAAGAAAATATGGCATACACATACAACAGGACACTATACTCATAAGAATGATGAAATTCTGTCATTTGTGCCAAATGGATAGAACTGAAGGACTTTATGGTAAGTGAAATAAGGAACAGAAACAAATACTGCATGATCTCATTCATACGTGGAATTTTAAAATATTTATCTTATAGAAGTAGACAGAAGAACAATGGTTACCAGGAGGTCAAGTAGTTAAGGGGGATAAGGATGGTGGGAAGATGATCAAAGGATACATAACTCTGGTGAGACAGGAATAATAAATTTCAAGATATCTACTGCATAGCAAAGTGGCTGCAGCTAATGATGATATTCTGCATTCTTGAAAAATGGAAAGAGCAGATGTCAAGTTTTTTATCCACAAAAACATTAACTATGTTAGGTGATACATTTTTAAATTAGATTTTACAATTCCATACTCCATAATATTTCAAAACATCATGTTATGTACTCCAAACATACAATGGTATCTATTCTAAAAAATCAAAAGTAAAATAAAATAATATGAGCAGGATCCCTCTTACGTATTTATGGGGAGGAAGTTGGAAGATTGGCTATGGATATGGAAAGCTTCCTAGGTTTCACTGAGGGATGGTGAGGATTTCAAAGCAGGGTATTCTGTAGGGAATAAGGTGGGAAATAAAGTATAGTAATCGTGCCAGCTGCTATCAGCCTGTACTATCTAAGAAAGTCAGGATTTAAGTGGAGTTATGAAACACAGTAGAGTGTTATCGAAATTGTAGAACATGGGATGGAGATTGAGACACATGGGTGCTTCAGAAAGATCATGGAAACTAGAATTAAAATGTTTATTTTGGTGCAAAATATTCTTTGAAATATATGCAAACAAGGGCCAGTGTTGTGGCCTAACAGGTTAAGCTGCTGTCTGCAATGCTGGCCATCACACATGGGTGCCAATTCCAGCCCTGGCTGTTCTGCTTTTGATCCAGCTCCCTACTAACGCACTTAGAAAAGCTGCAGAAAATGCACTCACATGAGAGATCAGGAAGAAACTCCTGGCTCCTGGTTCCAGGCCATTGTAGCCATTTGGCAGTGAACCTGCAGATGAAAGAGATCTCTCTCACCTTCTCTCTCCCTCCCCAGCCCCTTTGCAGCTTTGCTTTTCAAATAAAATAAATCTTTAAAAAAAAAAAGAAATATATGCATACATGGCATCTTCAAAAGTTCATAGAAGGGGCAGGTGCTGTGACATAGTGGGTAAAGCTGCCACCTGCAGTGCTAGCATCCCATATCAGTGGCGGTTTGATAGCAGCTGCTCCGCTTCCAGTCCACCTCCCTGCTAGTACACCTGGGAAAGCAGTGGAAGACGGTCCAAGTGCTTGGGCCCCAGAACCCACATCGGAGACCCGGAAGAAGCTCCTGGCTTTAGACTGGCCTAGTCCTGATGGTCACAGCCATATTTTGAGTGAACCAGTGGGTGGAAGCTCTCTGTAACTCTGCTTTTCCAATAAAAAAATAAATTGTTTTTTTTTTAAAAAGAGTATTTTAAAAAGTTTATGGAAAATTCATATTATAAAAAATTTCATAGATTTTTAAACTTTATGCAAATCTGCCTTTTAATTCCATTTTCCACAAACTTCTGGAAGTCCCTTTGTGTATATATTTCTCAGGAAAGAAAGAAGGACAAGAAGGCTACCAGGGAGAAAAGTAGGAATAACTGAATAATTATGCCAAAAGGAAAGAATTAAGACAAGAAGGGTTATCTGAGGTGGTATTTAAAACTGGAACACTGGGCAAAGAGGAAGGCCTGCAGTAGTTTAGAGTTTTGAGGTAAAAAAAAAAAAAATTTGCAAGGTTAAGTGTACATTGTATCCTCAGATATTAGATGGAGGGATGATTACAACTGACCACTATTCTTACAAAGGGGACAACTACTGATCTGAAATTATGTTCTCAAGTGAAAGGTTGAACAGAAAATTCTGCAGAGTAATTTTCTCTGTATGGCCATGTTTCTCACAGAACTATTTTAAGAGATAATAGTTCAATGTGAACAAACAGCTTTTTTATTCTCTCAATTCGACTCTTTTACCACAATTGCATACCTTCTCTGCTTTTACTGACTATATCTAAGCATTCGGAGCAACGTCAGCAATGTGAGAAATACTGAACTTAAAGAGGGCAGGAAGGAAGCGATTACCCCTTTTGGTGTGTTCCATGAATTAGCTGTAATTTCCATTGCCCATTTTCTGAAAACTCAGGTCTGTACCATTTATGGTGAAAAGCAAGTCAGACTTGCCACAATCAACCAAACATTCCAATTCAAGTCACTCGGAAGAATTTCAACTCAGAACATACTGCGGAAATTTTCTACTGGTTTGATCATACCCACTGGTGGACACAGCATTCAGAGTAGCTTAGGAAATAAATTACATAAATTACAATTTAATAACTCAGAAGACCAGACACAAAGTAATATATTACAAGGACAATCCTTTATAACATTCATTCCTATTTATACTAAGGTTTGGAGTAAGGTGAATATAAACTGTTACATTAAAAAAAATCTCTTAAACAGATTGCAGGAAAAGTTTACTCTCTAAACAATAAAATGTTGGTTATTATTACTATTGTTATTACTATTAAAATAAAACAACTGACTCACTAAAACAATGCTGATGTAAAGTTCCTTACAAAATATCATTGAGAATCTTAAATCTTTAAAGCAAAGAAATCTAATCAAAACCTGAGTTGGAATTTCAATTACTTCTTTTATACATTCCATTTTCCCATGTATTCAAATAACATGTCCAAACCCTTGGTCATCTAACTAGAATTGTGTTTATTAAATGATGAAAAAAAATACATGAGTTAAGAAGATTTTGCCTAATAAAACATATCAATCCCTAAATTCGTAAAAATTTGTAAAAAAATGTACCAACTGACAATTCCCAACATCAATAACCATTTTAAAGAGCATCAAGAAATAAATATTTTGGAGGCAATACTTCAGCTTGTTATCTCTAGTTAAAAACCTTCAAAGGCTCTCTAAAGTTTGGGTATTATATTCAATGATTACCCGAAACATTTTTCTGTGGAAAAAATCAAATTGAAAATGTCTATAAAACCAACAAATATAGTATTAGAGCAATGTTGGGAAGGTGTGCCACATGCTTTGGGAACAAAAAGAAGTATCTCTGACTGGAACATGGGAAAATCCGACCAGTGAGGTCCCAAAAAGTCTTTTTTTTTTTTTTTTTTTTTTTTTTTTTTTTACTGGCAGAGTGGATAGTGAGAGAGAGAGACAGAGAGAAAGGTCTTCCTTTTTGCCGTTGGTTCACCCTCCAATGGCCGCTGCGGCCAGCGCAGCATGCTGATCCGAAGCCAGGAGCCAGGTGCTTCTCCTGGTCTCCCATGTGGGTGCAGGGCCCAAGCACTTGGGCCATCCTCCACTGCCTTCCCGGGCCATAGCAGAGAGCTGGCCTGGAAGAGGGGCAACCGGGATAGAATCCGGCGCCCCAACCGGGACTAGAACCTGGTGTGCTGGCGCCGAAAGGCGGAGGATTAGCCTGTTAAGTCACGGCGCCGGCCCCAAAAAGTCATTTCTAACTTTATCAAATGGTCACCTGTTATCATAAAACTGTCTCAGGATTAAATTTTACACAGTTTGTCTGAACAGAATATTTAGCACTGGAGAAGCTTACATTAAAACATTCAACATCACTTAGCTGTGGCAATGCAATAATCAAAACATAATATCAGAGAAGTTAAACAGTTGGTAAGAATCAACTACATACATCAATTACAATAGCAGAAAAAATATATTTTAAAATGCAACAAAATGTACATGTAGACACTTCAACTGAAGAAAAATTTCAAACATTATAATTCTCAGCATGTTTCCCATTCTAGTGACATAGATATCTTTATGCAAGTAAGTCTAAAAATGCTATGTATAGAAACCACTTATAATTTTTCTTTTTACCTGCATATTCAAACTGAGTAACAAGGAAGCAAACTATTCCAGATCAAAATATATTTTTATTGTTATTTCTCATGACTTAACAATATTAAAACTGACACAACTTACATCTTCACATGCAAATTAAAAATTTCTTTGCTCTACTGAGGTATAATAAAAATGCATGTGTAAAAATAGAGTACTTGTGTCAAACTTCTTTATTCATAACATCAAAATTTCAGGATGTAAGCCATGAATTCAAATACAAACTATAATCCCAGAGGTAGTTTTAGGAAATCTGGAAAGAAAGCATTGAAAGATAGCAAGGTTCTGGATATGTGAGCAATGTTTTGTGCTCAGAAAGCAAGTGAAAAATTATTATTACTGAAATATGGTGATGAGATTAGCATTTTAGTCATCTGACCAATATTATTTATATAACTACAGAGAAAAGAATTTAAGAAATGAAAAAAAGATAAACAAAAATTAACATTCTCTTCACAACCAGACTGACATCTAGAAGTAACTATAACATTAACACATAAATCAGTATAAGGAGGGAAATATGCTAATTACTATAAGAGAAAGAAAGAAACAGGAATATGCAAATGGAGAACTTATTCCGATGGAGCTTACCCAAGAACACTTAATTAGAAAGGGCAAGACTTGTTGAAACTTGGATAAAGAGTTAGACTCATGTTTAACTAACAAACTAGAGAAACAGGTCATTTAAGCTGGTAGAAAAATATCAAGTCATGCATTTTATTCTTTCAGGGATTAATTTTCATAAAATTTTGACATTCAAAATAATCTCTCTCTGAAGAAATTGCTTCTCTATCTTCAAAAAAAAAAAATAAAAGGGCAGGGAACAGTTCAACTTGGAGATTATGAGACTTCTATTCACAATACTATGGTTCCACCTCCTACTTACTTCTGATCTCCTATAGCTCATCTACTTCTAATTATACCTCTTGACTCTTCCTTTTTCCCAGTCATGCTTTATAAGTAAAGAAAGAAAAAAGCAACAAGGAAATTGAAGAATCAATAAAATCTTACATGGAGGATAACGAATGAAGTTCAAACTTTTATACTAAGATCTTTGGGACTGATACTTAGCGATCATAGTGCCTTTTTCAATTTACTTTCGATTCTGCTTTGCAGGTCGAAAAGAATTGTCTCTTGTCAATAAAGAGACTTGCCCTGAAGTAAGAACCAACATGCATGTTACTATATATTCTGGATGGCAAAAATAACTCAACAAAAGTATATAAGTTATGAAAACTTTACACTGCCCTATCAGAAGGCTTTCTGGGGCAGAGTTGGAGTGACTGACTTCATGAGGGCTTCCCTTCCTGCCTACTCTGAGCAGTATTTTTCAGTTTGCTCATTTCCCTGCTATACTTGATCTGCAGAGAAAGGCGTGGGAGGAAGAAAGGATAGTTCTGCACTTCCAGAAGAAATCACCAACAAGAGAATCATCAACCACAGCTTTCAAATATGAGCAGACGACCAAGGATCACCACATTTCCCAGGAAACATGAGCCGAAACAAGTGGTAGACAGAGAGGACAACTCACACACACAAACTAATCACACTCTGATATCCAAGAAGAGTCTCACATGCGTAAATCCCTGGATGGTCTGAGAGGTAATCAGAGAACATCAGCAATATTTTAAAAGTTTTAAAAGTTAAAAGATTGTAGAAGATATGCACACAAATTCAAAAATATCAGCCAGGGTATAAGCCTGAGAAGAAAAAATGAAAGGAGAGATAAAACACGGAGAGAATCAACACAGAAGCAAAAAGTTCCAACCAATGGGCATTTACTTCCATGTAGAAAAGTTGAAACAAAATATGGAGAGAAGCAACATATCAAGAACTAATGGGAATAAAATCCCAAATCTAAAAGGCACAGGCCGGCGCTGCGGCTCAATAGGCTAATTCTCCGCTTTGCGGCGCCGGCACACCAGGTTCTAGTCCTGGTCAGGGCTCCGGATTCTGTCCTGGTTGCCCCTCTTCCAGGCCAGCTCTCTGCTGTGGCCAGGGAGTGCAGTGGAGGATGGCCCAAGTGCTTGGGCCTTGCACCCGCATGGGAGACCAGGAGAAGCACCTGGCTCCTGGCTTTGGATCAGCGCGGTGCGCCGGCCGCAGTGTGCCGGCCGCGGCGGCCATTGGAGGGTGAACTAACGGCAAAGGAAGACGTTTCTCTCTGTCTCTCTCTCACTGTCCACTCTGCCTGTCAAAAAAATAAAAAAAAAAAAAAAATAAAAGGCACAAATGTTTACACTGAAATGGGTATGAATGCACAACACCTAGACATGAATCATGAAATTCGATACAATTTTATTTATTTTAAAATTTATTTGAGAGGCAGAGAGAAAGAGGGGTGGAGTAGGGAGTAGGAGCAGGGAGGGAGGGAAGGGAAGGGGGGGAGAAAGATCCCATCCCATCTGCTTGTGCACACCTCCAATGCCCTTTACAGCAGGGGTGGGTCAGGCCTAAGTCACAGGCCAGAAACCCAATCCAGTTCACCCATTCGCATGGCAGGAACCAATTACTTGACCATTGCCTGCTGCCTCCAAGGGAGCACATTAACAGGAAGCTGGGATTGGGAGCAGAGCTGGGTTCTGAACTCAGGCACTGTGATATGGGAGGTGGTCATCCCAAGTTCTCTTAACTGATAGGCCAAATGATGCCCCTCAAATCATGAAATCTTAAGAGTCCTCAGGGTAGGGGGCACAAGGAACTAATGATTTTCAAACAATCAGATTGTCATCAATAATAGAAAACAGAACAAATGTATCTTTAAACTCTGAAAAGCGGTTTTGAATCTAGAATTCTATGGTAAGCCAAAATATGAATTGAGTGTAGAGAAAGTATTTTCACTGCAAGGATTCATTTAGTTTATGTGTTACATACTTGTATGTATCAAATATTCGCATGCTGGGACAGGTATTGTGGAGTAGCCGGTACACCCACACTTGGGAGTCTGACATCCCACATGGGTGCCAGTTTGTTTCCCAGCTGCTCCACTTCTGATCCAGCTCCCTATTATTGGCCTAGGAAAAGCAGCAGAGGATGAGCCAAGTGCTTGAGCCATGATTCCAATGCAGAAGACACAGACGAAGCTCCTGGCTTTGGCCTGGCCCAGCACTGCAGCTGTGGCCAGCTGGGGAGTGAATCAGCTAATGGAAGGTCTCACTGTCTCTCTGCCTCTCTCTGTCACTCTTTCAAATAAAATTCTTTTAAAAAAATTTTTAAAAAGTATTTTAATGAGGTAAAGAGGGAGGGAGGAAGCAAGAGAGATAAACAAAAACAATCAAAAAGAAACAACATCCAGGAAAGAGTGAGATCAGATTCTTTGGGAAGAATGAGAAGCCAACTGAGGGCAGTGCATCTAGACCTAAACAAGGCATGGTAGGCAAACAGATGTTCAAGAAAAATTGGGTTAATTCTGATAAAATTTGAGTAAAACCTGTGTAAAGAATTATGTGAAAATTAGGATGCCTACAACCGATGGCAGTGTCTGGGTTTGAGTCTCAGCTCCACTTTCAATTCCAGCTTCCTGCTAACAAACATCCTAGGAGGCAGCAGATGAATCCCTGCCATCCACACGGCAAGCCACACTGAGTCTGGTCTCCTGGGTACGGCCTGGCCCAGCCTTGGCTACTGCCAGCATTTCTGGAGTGAACCAATAGATGGAAATGCTCTCTTATAAAAATAAAAATAACTAAAAATTCTGGAAAAGAAAATCATACTTCCAGAGCTTAGCAATTTAAGAAGTTTATGAATAAACAGAATATTATACAATTTGGCCACCCTTATTTGTTCATTTGCTAAAATCTGAAATATAAACATGAAGCATTTCTTTAAACACAAATCAGAAAATATGAGAACAAATGAAAGAAAAATTGCAAAGATAAGATGCTCAGAAAAGTATAAACTTAACTGTATATTAGCCAGAGGAATACATTTACCAGGAAACAGTGATTATTTATAGATGAAATTGAAATGAATTTTCAATTACAATAGATTATAAAATTCTATTCACTTAAAAATGAAGTCCTCAATTTCTAAATTTCTTTCAATTCTATAATCTCTGAAGCACAGTTTAATACTTACACATATCAGCATCATACTCAATGTTTTGGGATATAATTTGCCCTGGAGAATAGTTTCAATACCACTACCCACCATAATTTTAATCTGATAGACACAGTAACAGCACCAGGTTGGACTGGTATATCTGATTGCAACTTGACAAAAATAATCAAAGGTTAGCATTCAAAGAAAATAATAAATACCAATATAACCTGCACAAAAATATTTCTCAGCACAGTTCTCCAAATACACAACAGTGCTGTCATCTGTTTGTGGTTGAAAACTGCAAATACTTTGATGTGTAGACCACTGGTATGAATTCTGCCTTCTAGCTGTTTTGCACACAGAAATGGCTGAATGTCAATAAGCCTCATATCATCAATAGTCAACTGTCACTAATATGAACCTTGCACATTTTGTTTATCAGCGAAACAATGTATACAAAAACCCAGTGTCTGAAATATAGTAGATATTAAAAGTTACTTTTTCTTCCCTCCTGTCTCAGTACTTATGCTACCTTTATTGGTGTTTCCAAGGCAACTTGCACAGCATGCCTAAAAAGTGCTTTCCCAAAGGATGTGAAAGATATCACACGATCAGAATTAAAGCGGAAATAAAATGCTCTCTCAGAAAACAAGTGTAGCAAATCCTATAAAGAAGAAACTGAAGAATTAAAAGAACAAAGTGGGCATTTTTATTAGAGGCATTAGGTATCAAATATGCCTCATCAAATGTCTTCAAAGAAAGGTGCTAAAATATACAAGGAAAACATAATCAGCGAGGCAAATTACAAACTGAGAGCAATTTAAGCTTTAAGGAAAGGAAAAAAAATCAAGAAGATACACATGAGATTGGAATTTTCTGAGCAGAAGAAGAGCTATTAATAGAATGCTGACCAAAAAACAGCCTAGGTTACAAGCTCAGGTGAAGCATTTTCAAGCAAAATTAATACAATTTTGTTTATAAGGTAGCACTGTTTATATAATTATGTTAACAGACTCAATTACATATAGATATTATGCAAATTGGACCTACTTAACAGATCTTAAAACACCAGGGGTCTTCAAAGATCAATGGCTGATTTTTGTTATATTTGGTTTCAATTTCCTGTCCAAATAAGGATTGCTTATCTTGCCTACCAAAACCCTCCCAACCCCACAGGAAAAGGGTTCTGAGTATTGCTTCAAGAACTCTATGCATAGCTTCCCACTTTTGCTGAATACTATTATCCCAATCTCCACCCTTTCTCCAACATCAATTAAAAGTGTCTTTTTCGTTTTCTTTTTTTTCTTTTTTTGGACAGGTAGAGTTAGACAGTGAGAGAGAAACAGAAAGGTCTTCCTTCTGTTGGTTCACCCCCCAAATGGCTGCTACGGAAGCCAGGTGCTTCTTCTTGGAAGCAGGGTCCAAGCACTTGGGCCATCCTCCACTGTCTTCCCGGTCCACAGCAGGGAGCTGGACTGGAAGAGGAGCAATCAGAACAGAACCAGAGACCCGACCGGGACTAGAACCCGGGTGCCAATGCCGCAGGTGGAGGATTAGCCTAGTGAGCCGCAGCGCCAGCCAAAAGTGTCTCTTTCTTAACACCTGCCTAATTGCTTCGGCTCTCTGTTCTTTATCATGTCCTTTTGAATGTTCATGTTATGATTTCCTACATGTGGTATTTAGTATAAAACATATTATGCTACTGTTTTTCTACATACATATCTCCTTTCCATGTACAGAATAGATGGATCATTCCTTCCAGTGCACCAAGTACTTAGGGATTGCTAAACAAATGTGTGTGCTGGTAATTGACTGCTGAAAACGAGTTAAAAGCAAAAATTAATTTATAATCAATAATTGCAATTTCGCAAAAACAAAAAAATTTTTTTTACAGGCAGAGTGGACAGTGAGAGAGAGATAGAGAGAAAGGTCTTCCTTTGCCGTTGGTTCACCCTCCAATGGCCGCTGCAGCCGGCGCGCTGTGGCTGGCACACCACACTGATCCAAAGCCAGGAGCCAGGTGCTTCTCCTGGTCTCCCATGGGGTGCAGGGCCCAAGCACTTGGGCCATCCTCCACTGCACTCCCTGGACACAGCATAGAGCTGGCCTGGAAGAGGGGCAACCAGGACAGAATCTGGAGCCCTGACCGGGACTAGAACCCGGTGTGCCGGCGCCGCAAGGCGGAGGATTAGCCTAGTGAGCCGCGGTGCCTGCCGCAAAAACAAATCTTTAAAAAAACAAAAAACAAACAAACAAAAAAAACTATACCTGAGAGTAGCTTCCCTTCGATTAATCTTTGGATACCATATTTTTAGAAAATGCGCATTACAAAGCCAAGCATGTGCACAGATGACTAAGAGCATGGATAGAGGTGTGCTAAGCACATGGCTCTCCTGAATCTCTCGAGGGCCCACTGCTGGAGAGCTGGATGGGCGTGGCTATTACGTGGAGCTGACGGGCTCCACCAGAACACTGTATTTTATAGACAGAATCGTAAGTGAGGAAGACGATTTACTTAGATTCAGTTTTCCAAAACTGACAAGATTAAAATATTCTTAGAATACCTGTGTGTGTGTATATAATAGTAGTAGTAGTAGCAGCAGTAGTAGTAGTGCTAGTAGTGGGAGCAGTAGTAATTAAACCATTCTTGAACAAAGCTATATTCTAAAATTTAAAATTTATTCGCAAGGTTTCTATGATACATGTTTATTAAAATGTATAGGTTTTCTGATTTTTGCTTAAATCCTTTCAGATTTTTTTTCTCAAAAATGCTAGCCACAGAGAAAACATTTTATGTTATTTCATCCACTAACATTGCAAATACGAATTTCTAAGAAATCTGAAAAAAACTGGAGAAATATTAACAATTCTCAAAATACAGAAAAGATGTTACAAAAAAGCAGAGATTCTATGTTAACTCTTCCACTATATTTTCTATAGAATCACATTGATTTATATAGACCTCTGTTGCTTAAATGTAAGGACTCATATTATTACTCATTATTAAAAACAGGCAAGTTACATGTAAGGTGCATTAGTATTTAATACAACCATATTTAATATCTAATAGAAATTTTCACATTTTTTAGACATATATTTGAAATTAAAAGTACAGAAATGTTGTAGTTTGATGTGCTCCCACTTTTTCATTTATTGCTGATTGCCTGTGATTCTGGTGCCATGACCAAAAAATCATTCTCAAGACTAATGTGAAGGAGCATTTACATCATGTTTTCTTCTAAGAGTTGTATGCTTAAGGTCTTTAACCCATTTTAAATTGATGTTTGTGTATGGTAAAAGGCTCAAATTTCACTTTCTTGCATGTGAATTTGCAGTTTTCCCTACACCATTTATGAAGAGACTGTGTTCCCTGTTCCATACTCTTGGTGCTTTTGTCAAGGATTAACTGACCACCATGCTTGGGTTTCTTTACAGGCTTTCTATTTTGGCCCATTAATCTAATAGTCTGTTTTTAAGCCAGTATACACTGTTTTGATTATTAAAACTTAAGAATATATTTTGGAATCCAGAAATGTTATGCTTCCAACTTCTTTCCTTCTCAAAAATCACATTAGCTATTTGGGGTTTTATGTGGTTCCATATGAATTTTAGGAATGTTTTTTCTATATATCTGAAAAATGCCAGTGGAACTTTGATAGAGCTTGAATGCACTAAATCAGAAGATTTCTTTAGGTACCATGTACATCTTGATAATAATAGTTCTTTCAAGCCATGAACATAATACAGATTTTCCATGTATTTGTGTGTTCAATTACTTATTTTTTAAGATTTTTATTTATTTATTTGGGATGTAGAGTTGCATACAGTGAGAAGGAGAGACAGAGAGAAAGGTCCGTTGTCCTCCACTCTCCAAATGGCCGCAATGGCCGGAGTTGTGCCAATCCAAAGCCAGGAGCCAGTAGCTTCTAGGTCTCCCATCGGGTACAGGGGCCCATACACCTGGGCCATCTTCTACTGCTTTCCCAGGCCACAGCAGAGAGCTGGATAGGAAGAGAAGTAGCTGGGACTAGAACCGGCACCCACATGGGATGCTAACCCACTGCGCCGTGGCACCGGCCCCTCAATTACTTTCATGTTTCTGTAGTTGTGAATGTACAGAACTTTCACTTATTTGGTTAAATGTATTCTGAAGGTTTTTTTGTTTTGTTTTGTTTTTGTAATTTAAGACAAAGAGAATCCAAGAATCCAATATACAGAGAGAGACAAGGAGAATCCCCATTTGCGGACTCACTCTCTAAACTCAGCAAGGACTCTGGGAAGAACCAGAAGTCAAATCTGGGAGATGGGAGTTCAGTCCAGGTCTCACATGGGTGGCAGAAACCTAATCACCTGAGCCATCACCACCACTTTCCGGAATCTGCACCAGCAGGAAGCAGGATCCAAAAGTTGGAGGCAGACTTCAAAGTCAGACACTCCAACGGATGATCCTGTCTCAACTTGTGTCCCAACGTGGAGTCAAGCAGCTCCCCATAAGCACTGTTACAGTACTGAACATGAGACTGTTTTCTTAAGTACTTTTCCAGGTGGTTCATTCTTAGTATTTCAAAACACAACCAATTTTTGTACACTGGTTTTGTATCCTGTCATTTTGTTGAGTTCATCTATTACTTCTAACAATTTTGACATAGAAGATCATTCCATCTGCAATAGGACACAATTTTATTACTTCTTCTCATTTTTAGATGCCTTTTGTTGCTTGTCTAAATGCTGAAGCTAGGACTTGTAGTATTACGTTGAATAGAAGTGTTCAAAGTGGGCATCCTTTTCTTTATCCATAATCTTAGAGAAAAAACTTTTACTTTCACCACTGAGTATGATGTTAGCTATGGGCTTGTCATTTACAGTCTTCATTGTATCAAGGTATATTCCTTTTATTCCTAATGTGTCAGTTTTTTTTTTTATGAAAAAATGCTGAATTCTGTCAAATGCAGCTATTAATCATATGGGTTTTTCTCATTCTTCCTTCACTCTATTAACATGGTATATCACATTTATTAATTTGTATATGCAGAACCACCCTTGTATCCCAGGGAAATAGCACTTGATTATGGTGAACGAATCTTCTATTGTGCCACTGAACAACTTAGTTTGTTGCTGTTTTAAAATTATTTTTGCAAATATGTTCATCAAGGATGTCATTTTCTTTTCCTGTAGTGTCCCTGTCTTACTTTGGTGTCATGTCTTGGCCTAGGAAAATCACTTTGAAAGTATTCCCTTGGTGGGAATGCAAACTGTGTAGACACTGTGGAGGACAGTATGGAGATACCTCGGAAAGCTGAATATAGGCCTACCATATGACCCAGCCATTCTAGTCCTGGGAATTTACCCAAAAAAATGAAATCAGTATATGAAAGATTTATCTGTACCCCCATGTACACTGCAGCTGAATTTACAACAGCTCAACCCAGATGTCTATCAACTAAAGACTCGATAAAGAAATTATGGCATATACACACTGTAGAATACTACACAGCAGTAAAAATAAATTAAATCCTGTCATTTGCAACAAAATTGATTTAACTGAAAACCATTATACTTAATGAACTAAGACAGTCCCAAAAAGACAAATACTATATGTTCTTACCAATCTGTGGTATCTAAGAGAGTACCTAAAAGGTAATGTATAGAAGTCAAATTGACGCTTTATGATGCGATGATTTTTGAACAGCCCTTGTCTTGACTGTTGAGGAACAATACTTTTTTTGTTTGCTTTACATTTTTCTTCATACTATTTGTTGATCCTTATACTTAGTGTAGGATTAATCTTATGAGTATAAAGGTAACTGAGCATAGGTTTATTTAAAAAATAAGAATGGGAGTGAGAGAGGGAGAAGGAAATGTAGAAGGGAGTCAGGGTGGAAAGAATCACTATGTTCCTAAATTTGTATATATGAAATGCAACAAGTTTATTTTCCTTAAATGAAATTTTAAAAAATGTTAAAAAAAAGAAAGTACTGTCTCATCTTCAATTTTTAGAATAAATTGAGAAGGATTCATATTAAGTCTCCTTTAAATATCTGATAGACTTTACTAGTGAATGATTTTTTAGGTGCTGGGCTTTCCTTTGTTAAGAAAGTTATTTTTATTACTGATTCAATTTCTGTATTTATCATCTTTTCCGACTTTTTTTTTTTTCATGATTCAGCCTTCGGTAGGTTGTATGTTTCTAGGATTTTTATGCATTTGTCCTTGGTTATCCAACGTGTTTGCATTTCTGTGGCATCATTTAAGGGTCTTATGTTTTCTAAATATTTGAGTTGTCTGTTGTCTAAAAGGTTTGTCAACCACATTTACCATTAAAAAAAAAAACTCTTAGTTTTGTTCATTTTTAAACTATTTTTCTTGTTTCTATTTCACTTACTTTTACTGTAGTCTTTGCTATTTCCTTCCTACCACAACGTCTGTAATTAGTTTGTTTGTTTTTTTTTTTTTTTTTTTTTTTTGCAGTTTGGCCAGAGTATGAAATCAGGTTATTTGACATCTTTCTTTTTCCTTCATTCACCTGCTTATGGTTATCAACTTCCCCTGTAAAAATGCTTTTGCCAAATCCATAAGTTCTTTATGCTATCATTTCTGTTTGTCTTTTTTAAAACATGCATTTTTAAAATTCCCTTTTGGTGTCTTCTTTGATCCATTGTTTGTTCAAGGTTATAATTTTTTAAAATTTGCACATACTTGTGAAATGCCCCACTTTTGTGTATGTGTTACTAATTTCTAGCTTCATATCTTTATATTCTAAAAGTTGGGTTGATATGATTTCAACCTGTTTAAATTTGTTATGATTCATTTTGTCGGCTAACATATCATCTATCCTTGAGAATGCTCTGCATGTGCTAGGAAAAAAACATCTATTTTTCCTGCTAATGGATACAAATTACCACGTATGTAATTCTACACAGCAAAGGAAGCAATCAAAACAATGAAAGAGAAACCCACAGAATGGAAGAAATATCTGTAATTTATATAAAAAGGTTATAATTCAAATACCTAGTGAGTTAATATAATATATAATTCAATACAGAAAAGCAAACAATCTTATCTACAAAGAAACAAGAAACCTAAATAGGCATTTTTCTTCAGAAGGGACATATAAATGGCCAACGGTATATGAAAAGGTTCTCAACTTTACTAATCAGGAAATGCAAATCAAAAGCATAATGAAATATCACCTCACACTTGTTAAGAAGGCTACTGTCGAAAAGTCAAAAGATAATAAATGTTAAAAGGATGCAAAGTAAAAGGAATCCAGATACACTGTTGCTGAGAATGTAGATTGGCACAGCCATGATGGAAATTATTACAAGTATTGCTCAAACAGAAAAAGATAAAAAAAATCAACTGGAACACCTGAGCATTTTTAATAAGGGTTAAGAAGTCCCTTTCAGCTCTACTTCTGACCTCAGCCTCCTGACAAAGTATACTATTTGAGGCATGAGGTGATGGCTCAAGTATTTGGATCCCTGCTACCACATGGGAGTCCTGGATTGAGTTCTGGGTTCCTAGCTTCAGTCTGACCCAAATTCCAGCTGTTGTGAGCATTTGGGTAGAGAACCAACCAGTGAAAGATTTTTCTCTTTGTTTCTTTGCCATACAATAAATTTTAAATTAAAAAAAAGAAATGAAATCCTTTCAAAAACAGATATATACCCATATCTAGGTATATATCCAAAGGAAACAATATCTCTAGAGATATCCGCCCTATCAAGTTCATTTTAGCAATATGGAAAAACTTAGGTGCCGATCAAGGGGTGAACAAATAAGGAAAATGTGCTATGTACATATTATGCTATGTTACCTAGTCTTAGAAATAATTCTGGTACTGATAACAACATGGATGGACCTGGAGGACATTATGCTAAGAGGAGTGAGACAGGCAAAGAAAGACAAATGCTGCCTGATCTGACTTATATGTGGAATCAAAAACAGTCAAATTCATAGAAACAAATAGAAGGGTGATAATCCAGGTTTGGATGGCAGGGAAAAGGGAAGATGACGGTCAGAAGGTACAAGCCTGCAGTTGTAAGGTAAGTTCTGGAGACCTAATAGACTGCAAGGAGACTGTAGTTTTTAAAAATTCAAAGGAAAAATAACACAATTTCTTTTTCTTTTCTTTTCTTTTTTTGACAGGTAGAGTTAGAGAGAGAGAGAGACAGAGAGAAAGGTCTTCCTTCCGTTGGTTCATCCCTTAAATGGCCGCTATGGTGGCACGCTGCACCAATCCAAAGCCAGGAGCCAGGTGCTTCTCCTGGTCTCCCATGCAGGTGCAGGGCCCAAGCACTTGGGCCATCCTCCACTGCACTCCTGGGCCACAGCAGAGAGCTGGACTGGAAGAGGAGCAACTGGGACAGAATCCGGCGCCCCAACTGGGACTAGAACCTGGGGTGCCGGCGCCGCAGGCGGAGGATTAGCCTAGTGAGCCGAAAATAACACAATTTCAACTGAAACAAAAAGTCCTCTTAAGTTTATAATCATTTTTACACATACTTTTTAAAGTTTAAACATATACTCCCTAAAGTTTCTAATCTTCTCACCTTAAATTTTACCAACTTTGGATAATAATCTCCTTATATGGAAAGGACAGACTTTTCAGAAATATGCTTACTTCCAAAATCCAATATCCTAATCTCAAAATTTTCTTTATGAAACAGCTATGATATGAGAAGTAAAAATTTCAAAAATATCTGATTTTTCAAAACAAAACAAAACAAAAAAAATGACTTCAACCATGCTACTTAACATCAGCCCACATCCCTAAAGACAAAAGAAACAGCCAGTGAACAAAATAGGAATATTCATAGAGGTGAAACCCAGAGCTCACCACCCTCATTGTCTTCCACCTGGCAGAGCTGTGCTGCTATTCAAATCATATCTCAGTGTGGGAAGGATGTTAAAAATAAATTTTGTGGCTAGAATAATATTTTTATAAGTTCACTTCTCTCAAAGTCTTGTTCTTTTTTTCTCTGAGTCGGAGCTCATATTTATAGTATTTAAAAAGAAAGAACGTACCAGCCACTTGAAAAGTCAAAAACAAAACAAAACAAAACAGAACGTAGTGAAACAGTTTGGGAGCTGCTATTCAACACAACAGGGCTTTTTCCTTAATAAGAAGGGAAACTGAATCAAAATACCTACAAGTGCTTTTACTTGCCCTACCATCTGCAAGGTAATTATTCTAAATACTGTGGAGAAGTAAAAAATGAGTGAAAAAATTTTAATTTTTATCTACCCATCCCTTCTCCCATCCATGCTATCTTCTTTTTCTCTTCACTAAACCTGTAAAATAATAGCCCAGTTTCTCAAATTTTTCCACAGAGAAGTACTTTTGGTTAGAGATGAGATATACACCATAAGGCATACGATTGATGCTGAAAAATAATTTCATTTGTTTTATACTAAAACTCTGAAAAACTCCTAAAATCTCACATTTGATTTCCTTTATTAACATAGCCTTCTTTATTTCATTAAAACTTTTCTCCTCCAAACTTCAAGCAAAGATGGTAACTCAGGAACCTGTGTCATGTTTACGCTGTGTTTTTTCCTGGGGTGCCAGGCCAATTCCAAAGGAAGAGACTAACAAATTTTGTGTTTTCTTCCTCCTCCCTACAGACCCATGCTCCATGTTCCAAAGTCCTCCTGCCCCAAAAAGTCTCCCAATGCCCACCTTTACCTATAGTACCCACGACAGTGGCTCAAATTCAGAATAATACAGACTTTAAAAATATGCAGCATTCAGATATTTAAACTGACATTTGTTTTCACTAAAGCAAAAAGGTTTAATCTGTAGGCTCATTTTAATTTCCAATCCAGTTTACTACAGGTGGATAATTCAAAGACACATAAAGAAAACAACAGATTTCCTAGCTTGGCATATCAGTATATTACTGACATCAGCACTGGCTAAGGAAGTGGCAAAATAATTTTATGGCTTCATTTATTTAATTAAAAAGTTAAGTAACTGCACACATCATGAAGGGGACAGAGAAGGGACAACTTTAACTTTGTACCCCCTACCTGTTTGTATTGTTTTGTTATGTTAGAAGAAGCATGTGTTACTTTTGTAATTTAGGGAAAAAAATGGAAACAATCTACAGAATTTGCAATCTTCATCTATAAGCAGAAATTCATTTTCATTTAACACTCTCTAAAGAATACTGATCTAAAAATTAGATCAAATAGTTACAAATTATGCTGTAGTCAAACAGTTCAAAGTACTAAATCCATTTCATAGTCTAAAAACGACTGAACTGAAAGGCCTCTTACCATAAGTAAAGTATAAAGACCATCTTCACACACAGCTTGTGATTCTGTTTAAACAAATTACAAGTGAACTCTGTCTTGACACCTGACATTACAGTGCAGAACAACTAGTCTTCTCCCTCCTCTCCTCTCCCACTAGTAAACTCATGGGTTTTCAAACACGTTACTTAGTCCAAGAAAGGAGACCCCTTGGTCAGAGTGCTGGCGCTTAAGCAGATTAATTTCAGCCAGCCTTTTTCCAAACAGCACAGGAACAGTCCTGTAAACTTAGTGTTGAATCCCAGGGGAAAATGATAGTTTTGTGATTACCACTTTCCTAGTGGAAATTCATAAGTATGGTAAGAGCCATTGAAGAGCTACATTAGAAAACAGAAGTAGAATGGAACAGTGGGAGGCAATTCAAAGAAAGCAAGTCTACAACAACCTCACACCTCTGTCTTCCCCAGCTTGGGAAACTTGCTTAGAGCTCATCTAATCTTGTGAGACTTACAGTTATGTCTTCCAAATGTTAGGACTATGTTTAAGAGTTAACCCTAAAGTCCTCGAATGCTCACCGTTGTAACAGTCTATGTGTATGGCATATATAGCTCCTTAATACTATCTGTAAGCAGTATTATGGGATGCTTCACAACTCACTGAAATCATATATTCTCCAGAGCTTCAAATTAAATCTGATCTCTGCAAGGCAAGTGGAATGTCTTAATATACCCTTTGTCAAATTTTATCTACAAAACACTTAAAATGGACAAAAAAAATTCTTACGATGGGCAGGTGTTTGGTACCTTGGTTATGATGCTGCTCAGGATGCCTGCATTCCATAAGAGTGGCTGAGCTTATGTCCTACATCTGCTCCTGACCCAGTTGCCTGCCTCTGTGCACCCTGGGTTCCTACAATTCAAATTCATGCTCCTGGATTCTGCCTGGCACAGCTCCAGTTATAGCAGATATTTGGAGAATGAACCAGTACACAGAAGATCTGTATGTCTTTATCTCTGGGTCTTTAAAAAAAAAAACACTTAATAAAAAAGGAAAAGAATTCTCACAGTCTTTATTGAGGATTTAAATTGTTTATTACTACATTACCTAATTGTACTTTAACTGTCACTAGGTATAAAACTTGAGGATATAAATCTATATAAGTAAATTTATAATAAAATATATAAAACATAAAAATATAATTTTTATATTTTAAATTTAAAAATTAAATACTATAATGACAAATCCTTAAAATTTGAATTTGCATTAATTTTAGTATTAGTCTGATAAGAATTTTACAATTTATTTAGGTACTGGCTATAATGCCACTGGTACTTTTGTGTTCAGTGTGATTATTTGTATGTCATCTCCATTTTATGAATCAATTCCTCCAAGTTTTCTCTATTTACTGCAAAATGATTTTCATAATGTGCATCAAAGAGATTTTAATGTACATCAAGTGATAATGCCTTACATACAGACTAGCTGAGTTTCTTCAGCTACCCCTTAGCTCACAATAATGAAAAACCTTATTTGGTGCCAATGGAAAAGTAAAATGGGCACAAATATGGATGATCCTTCATGGCAAGACACTTAGGATGACATCATCCAAATGATCTAGCATCTGTTCATGTGTCAATATCCAAGTGTACCATGTAAACACCATCAAAATAAAAACACAGGATAACTTCAGAATCTTAAGAATGTAAATGCCGAATCCTCCAGGATCAAGAAAACACCCCAGTGGAGACTTTCCTTTGGAAGCCAGATAAAGATTAGGAACAATGGAAGATAATCTTTTAAAAATCTGTTAATTACTTCAGTTGAAACATGTCATACACCAAGGAAACATTAAATATAAGTTCTATATCCCAAATCCATGATCAAATAAAAAGATAGAGTTCAAAATTCCGAGTGTAGACAAATCCTTGACTTAGTAAGGCAGAACACAAAGATCACAGCTTTGAAATCGGGTTTTCAAAAGATCATTTAACCCCTGCTAGCATTATTTTTTTATTCTACATAATGGATGAAAATGCACATTGAGAGTTACTTCAGAAACTAGCAAAACAACACAGATCATGTGATTCACGGTGTTCAGCACAGTAACAGTGAACTCCTCCTTTCACTCTAGGTAATCAGAATGATCTTCTTTAAGAATAAAAGTTAAAAATAATAATTATTGTACCTAAATAAAATCTACATTCAACAATATGAAGACATTCAACTAATTTTATGAAGGCTTTCCAATGTTGACAAATGTAATTTTGGGAATACATAACAGAAATTCAGAGGCTAACATCTGAAAGAAAATAATGGGCTCAGTAAAGAAAACAGATTAATAGTGACCTCACAGTGTTGACCAGTGTTACTCTCTAGTGATCTTCCTATGTTATATGGATTTCATTGGCAACCATTCATATTAGGACAACTTAAATGGGTTGGTAGCTATATCAAAATTCTCAATTTTATAAAGTTGTATGCTTATGCCAAAAAACATTACATAAAATTATAATAAAGTTAGTGATATCAATCCACCTACCGCAGAAGTTACTTGTAAATAGAAGATACTAATATGTCCTTGTTTCATATTAATGGAATTAATATCAAGATATTTATTACCATATATCATATATATAAGAGGCTGGTGTTGTGTCATAGTGGATTAAGCCACCACCTGTGAAACTGGCATCCCATGAGTGGCGGTTCAATTCCTAGCTGCCACACTGCTGATCCAGTTCCTTGATAATGTGCCTTGGAAAGCCACAGAAAATGGCCCAAGTACTTCAATCTTTGCCACCCATGTGGGAGAACCAGTTAGAGTTCCAGGTTCCCAGTTTTGGCCTGGCCCAGCCCCAGGCCATCACAGCCAGTTAGGGAGTGAACCAGCAGTTGGAAGTTCTCTCTCCCTCTCTGTTTCTCTCTGTGTAACTCTCATTTAAAATAGACACATAAATTTTAAAAAGTCAACACATATATATATCCAGGTATATAGAGACACAAAATTATAGATATATAAATTATCAATTAGGCAAATAAATATGTGTAAATAATGTTTTTATGTGGATATGCATACATATATACCACACATATAAATACAGTGTCATATAGATCTATATACATGTTTTTACTAAACAGAGTATTTACACACACACACACACACACACAAAACCCTAAGGAAACATATTGTAGCTTTTTTATAACAGTGAAATTTTAAAAGCAGAGTTTATAAAAAGAGCAATTAAGTCAATTTTATGTAATTATCCAAAAAAGCATATTCTTATATACTGAAAAATCAACACTGAATTATCAATGTGTGCATGTGTTCTCATCATATTTTTAAAAGGTTGACATTATGTCTAAAATTATATTTCTAAAAAAATCTTGTACTGAAATGTGATGATAAATTTTTGACAATGACCTCTTCTGGAAAACTAACACGAAGTTCATTTAGCAACAGTCAGATCAGAAATTCATGTCACATGTGTAGTAAAAGAATTTTTCTTGATTAAAATTGTCAATATTTCTACACACATGCACAGGTTAATGATAGGATTAAGAGTCAAAGGGATCACATAAACAAGATTAGTGTCTGCTCATACTAACTGATAGCATTAAAAAGGAGAGAACGATCCAACATAGGAAGCAGGATACACAGCAGACTCATAGAATGGCAGATCAGAATTAGCACTTAAGGCATTCGGATCTGGCTAAAAATCCCATGAGAGTATTTCAGGCATGGAAAGCCAAGACACTCTGGAAAAAAAAAAAAAAACAAAAACCTAAATCAAAGATCTCTGAGTGAGATCCCAGCGGAAAGAACGGGCCATCAAAGAAGGAGGTACCTTTCTCTGAAGGGAGGAGAGAACTTCCACTTTGACTATGGCCTTGTCTAAATAAGATCGGTGTTGACGAACTCAGAAGGCTTCCATAGCCTTGGCAACTCATGACTACAGCCTAGGGAGATTACTGACGCCATAAACAAGAGTGTTAATTGTTAAATCAACAACAGGAGTCACTGTGCACTTACTCCCCATGTAGGATCTCTGTCCTTAATGTGTTGTACTATGTGAATTAACGGTATAACTAGTACTCAAACAGTACTTTACACTTTGTTTTTCTGTGTGGGTGCAAACTGTTGAAATTTAGTATATACTTAGTATATACTAAATTGATCTTCTGTATATAAAGATAATTGAAAATGAATCTTGATGTGAATGGGATGGGAGAGGGAGTGGGAGATGGGAGGGTTGTGGGTGTGAGGGAGGCTATGGGGGGGAAAAAGCCACTGTAATCTAAAAGCTATACTTTGGAAATTTATATTTATTAAATAAAAGTGAAAAAAAAAACAGGCTTATGTCTCTTAAACACTGTATGCTGCATGTAAGCAATGAGAATATATATTCCCCCACCTTCTCAAAGCTTAAGAAAATCCAGCGGCCAGCTCTGTGGCATAGCGGGTAAAGCCACAGCCTGCAGTGTCAGCATCCCATGGACGTAGGTTTGAGTCTTGGCTGCTCCACTTCCAATCCAGCTCTCTGCTATGGCCTGGGAAAGCAGTAAGATTGCACGGACTTGGGCCTCTGCAACCACGTGGGAGACTCAGAAGGTCCTGGCTCCTGGCTTCAGATCCCCTCAGCTCGAGCCTCTGCGACTATTTGGGGAGTGAACTAGCAGATGGAAGACCTCTCTGTCTGTCTGTCTGTCTCTCTCTCTGCCTCTCTATAACTCTGCATTTCAAATAAAATCAATAAATCTTTTTTAAAAAAAGATAATGCAAAGCAGAAAAAAGAATTTAGAATATCTATATAATGTCAAGTCCTTAAAGAACTCTTTCAATGACTATATAATTTGATTACCACAACCACTAATTATAATCTAAGATACTGGGTTGATATCATACTTTCTCTAACAGCTATATAATTCAGATAAAATAGAATGGCCCCTAGTTAACAGGAATATCTTCCACTTTGATACAAAGTAGAATAATCATCATTTTAGATATATTTGATCTTTATGTCTTCATACTCTCAGGCTTTAAATTACCATCTTATCTTGAGGCAGCATTTATCAAACGGCTTCCACATGTTAACTGATGTTATGGACTCTACATAAAAAACTACAAGCACCTGTAGTTTCAGCTTATCAAATTCAATCTCAGTGAATATTATTTATGTTTCAAATGTAAATTCACATTCACTGACATAAAATTTACTAATAGCAAAAATTTAAAGTAGCAGTCAGGTAGAATTTTCCCATATTCTGAATCTTCATTCAGCCAAAATCTACATTTGAGTTTTCTCTTTTATTTTTAAACTGGAAAATTACTTTCATTATAACCTACTATATATAACTAAACCTACATTTATACAAATAAGTAGCAGGCTCTGTTTTTGCTTGAAAATAACAAGTACTACTAATTACAGTTTGGGGCTGGCACTGTGGCATAGCAGGTAAAGCCGCCACCTGCAGTACTGGCTTCCCTGGTTTGAGTCCCAGTAGCTAGCTCCATTTCCAATTCAGCTCTTTATGGCCTGGGAACTTAGTAGAAGATGGCCAAGTCCTTGGCTCCTGCACCCATGTGGGAGACCTGGAAGAAATTCCAGGTTCCTGGCTTCGGGTCAGCCCAGCTCTACAGTTGTGGCCATTTGGGGAGTGAACCAGTGGATACAAGACCTCTCTGTCTCTTTCTTTCTCTTTCTCTTTCTGCCTCTCTAATTCTGCCTTTTAAAAAATAAACAAATCTTGAAAAAATTATACTTTATTATTTAGAGAGGAAAATTTAATGTATTTTTTGAGATTTATTTTGCAAATTAAACATAGATATAGTGTACCTAAGGCGGCATGTAATGCAGTGCTTGGAGGGAATACACAAAAAGGTAAATGCCCATGCAAATATTGCAAAGCTAGATTCTTATATAGTCAGGGCAGAAACTCTTGACAACAGCATACATCAGTGAACACAGCCTAGTGCTCAGAGTGACTTGCAGCACCATAAAATGATAGAAACACGGCATTTCATCTTGAAGAGCTTACATTCAAGTGGATAGGAGAGAGAAACTAGAAAAGAGAATAAAGATATTTCTTCTGTCAAAGGGAAAAAAGAAAGATTGTGGAATTGTGAGAGAGATTTTGAAAGGATAGTCCACAAAAAAAAGGGGAAGAGGAGGATTCTGCGCCAGTGGAACGTCAGCAATACCACCGCGAAGGAACAGCATGAGGGACACAGAGGAGAAACTGAGGAACTGGTGGCGGAACATGGGGTATCTAGGAAACATCAGGATGGACCAGAATACACTGTAAAGCTGGCAGTTTAAGGCACTGGATGCCATACACAGTTTAATTCTTTTCTGAACTCTCATCACGTATATCCCATTCTTAAACTTGAGGACTCCTCGTCTTATGGCTGTTAAAGAAGTAAAATGTGGAACAGAGTCATTTACTACCTTGCTTACAGGAAGGGTACAGAAAGCCAAAGTGGAGGTCCCACTATCAGACTCACCTGACACAGGAAGCTTTGCCACTCAGAAGTCAAACAGTGCAGACTACTTTCCTGCCAGGTGGGGACCACTGAAGCAACCACCTCTCATTTCTGTTGGCAGCACAGTCAGTTTTCCAGGCTCAGTGTCTGGTGACCAAGGCCTGCTCAATACCTAGCAGCAACACCTGACCTGGCAAGAGACAGGGACTGTGGCATAATTCTAGACCCTGCTCCCGGAAACCTAGACTCAACCAGGGTTTTAGGCCATGCCGGCAGTAGGTGAATTGCTGAAGATCTTTCAGCAAATCCCCTTTGAAATAAACTGGCAAAAGGTGGTCCTTTGGTTTTCAGTCAAGATGCCTGACTGTTAAACCATGTGAAATTGCTTGGCCTTTATTCTGTAGGACAGATAGACTTGCAAGTTAAACAGAGTTGAAATTTTCTCCAAGTAATGGGTTTGATTTAGAAGTTAAATCTTTTTATCTTCAATGGACTTCATAAAGTCTATCAAATTCTTCTGAATTTTGTCATAAGGATACATGTATTGGCCGGCGCCGTGGCTCAACAGGCTAATCCTCCACCTTGCGGCGCTGGGACTCCAGGTTCTAGTCCCGGTCGGGGCGCCGGATTCTATCCCGGTTGCCCCTCTTCCAGGCCAGCTCTCTGCTATGGCCCGGGAAGGCAGTGGAGGATGGCCCAAGTTCTTGGGCCCTGCACCCGCATTGGAGACCAGGATAAGCACCTGGCTCCTGCCATCGGAACAGCGCGGTGCACCGGCCGCAGCGCGCTACCGCGGCGGCCATTAGAGGGTGAACCAACGGCAAAAGGAAGACCTTTCTCTCTGTCTCTCTCTCTCTCTCACTGTCCACTCTGCCTGTCAAAAAAAAAAAAAAAAAAAGGATACATGTATTATTTAACTGTCAAAAATGCTATGAATATATGATCTTTTAAAATGTACTTTGTTACACCTTTGAAATTCAGATATTTTAACCTCAGAGTTATTTTTTGGCAAAAAAAATCTTTTGAATCAAAAAATAAGAGGGTATCCCTATCCCAGTACCCACATCCATCTAGTCAGAAACTCCTCTGAAGCAATCTGGTTTTTAAAAAGTGTCAAAGGCCAGCGCCGTGGCTCAACAGGCTAATCCTCCGCCTTGCGGCGCCGGCACACCAGGTTCTAGTCCCGGTTGGGGCGCCGGATTCTGTCCCGGTTGCCCCTCTTCCAGGCCAGCTCTCTGCTGTGGCCCGGGAGTGCAGTGGAGGATGGCCCAAGTTCTTGGGCCCTGCACCCGCATGGGAGACCAGGAGAAGCACCTGGCTCCTGCCTTTGGATCAGCGTGGTGTGCTGGCCGCAGTGCGCCAGCCACGGCGGCCATTGGAGGGTGAAGCAAAGGCAAAGGAAGACCTTTCTCTCTGTCTCTCTCTCTCTCACTGTCCACTCTTGCCTGTCAAAAAAAAAAAAAAAAAGCAACAAAGAGGCCACTTTCCTTTGCAAATTTGCCAATGAATGTAGTATAAACAACAGCCAGCAATTTACCAGCTATGCAGTCAACACATGACTTGCGTAATCTTTGGATGAGGGTTTGAGAGCTGTCCATGCTGTGCTGTAACACTTACTTAAAAATGAAGTATTTCCATGTTACTGACTCAGAATTAGGTAGAAGATAAACATATCATGAATATCACCAACGCAATTGTAAGTGAAACACTTCTAGGTTTTCTTTTCCATCCATTCTTCCTTTCTATTGAGGCAATTCCATTTGTGAATAATTCCCTTATGTCGCTGTGTGTTATCCTGTTGTGCTTGAACGAATTCTGGAAACATAAGCTGTGCCAAACGAATATTTTGTCTAAATGACAGACTGTCAAGAACCAACCTTTCAATGCAATGACTAACGCAGTGCCCACAAGAGTGAGGTCTGCCTTTCTTTATTTGGCACAAGAAAATGAACGTTCTGAGCTACAGCTGTGGAGTGAGTCTAATTTGGGGACACAGAATAAAAATACAGACTGCCAAATCAAATATCCCTTTGATCTTATTGCACATTTCATATATGACTAAATATGACCAGCAAGAACAGAGGTGACGCATAACGAAGTAATCGCCTTCATGTCCATGATCAGAAGTTATCAAACATTAAAAAGACTACTCAAAACAAATATTTCAGAAAACCAACCTCAGAAATGTGAATCTGAATACCAATATTAAAATTCTCTCACAATAATAAAATGAGGGAACTGCACAAGAAAAAAAATGTTTTAACAAAGGAAAACTATCTTTATCAGAAATAACTTTTAGCAAAGTAATTTAAAAACTCTTCCTAATAGTTTTTTGTATAGCCCAGCTCTTAGTATGAGTCACTGAACATGAGGGTCTAACTCTTACTATGAGTAAGAACCTCTTCCTGCATTTCGAAGTGCTAACATTACCTTGAGTGCTGCTAAGGTGTTTGCTTTTAATTATCAGTCCTGTCTAAGACTAACATTAGAACTTTTCTTCTCATCCCCTTACAGATGAACAGACAAACCAAAGCTTCTTACCCACGTTATCGAAACCACAGTGACATCTCCAGAGTTCTACTCACAACGGCTTTGGTGATCATCCTACAAGGCAGACTGCACAGCATACGGCACTGCCTACTGGACTGAATTCAAATGAGTTCTTTGCCTATTTATCTGGCAATAAAGTCACTAGATTTTCTTTTTTTATTTTTTCACATTAAGAAAAACATTCCAAATTTGAATAAACAAAGCATCCGCTGTATTATACATGTTAACATATTCTTATCAGGAATTCAGGTGGCAAGGGAATGTCTCTAAAGCCCTCAGTGTATCTCAGTATGTAATTATATATTGAGAGAATGATTTATATTCCATTTTATTTCACTCATTTTACCCAGCACTGTCATATGCATTTTTCTATTTCAAAGAAAATACTAGGAAATCATTTGTAATGGTTGTCTGCAAGTCTGACACACAGAGGTACGGCAGTTTAAGCATTTCCCTCTATCACTTAGGTTGTCTCACATAATAAACATCATTACACACAAATATACAGTGATTTCAGTTTCCTTAGGATAAACAATGAAAAGTGAAATTGCTAGGTTAAAGGAAAGATTACATATAAGCCACAATGAAAATCTGAAACCAGTATTGAAATGCAAAGTCCACTGCACATGAACATCAAGTGAAAGTGTTAACAGCTGGTGCTTAACAGCTTCAAAATTATTTTTAAAGGAATTAAATTGCCAAGTACAGTTTCTAAGTAATTATCCCAAGATGTTAAGTGTTATATGAAAGAATTCAGATACAATGTGAAATGTGTTTAGGGTTATATAAATGCTATTTCATGGGCATATTTATTAGCAACTATCTTTTGAAAATTTACTGATTTAAATGTACTTAAAGTTATGGTTCATAAAATTACAAGATTTTCTAAAACTAACTTAACCCATCACTTTAGACTATTTAAAGGATGTTCTTAAAAAACACAAAGTAAATACTTCTATCTCCCACTGTAGTTTTTTAAAAATACTATTTAGCTTTAAAATTTTGTTCTTAAAGTGAAACATTTTTTAAACTGGAGTTCTCCCAATGTTAGATGAATGAGCGCTTGTGATGTGCAAAGGAGGGGACTGAACAATCATGGATTGAAATAGCTGTCAAGCTGACCAAACCTGACACGTTGATCTTAATTTCAACACATTCCTCATTCTGCCAGGAAATGGCCCTCCTTTCCACAAAGTCATACTTTTATAGAAAAGATGATCGATGTTCCTTGAGGCCATCCAGGTTATCAGAATTTGGATCAGATCATTCTGGGTCTGCATCCAACCCTAAACTTTGTTCACCCATGCCATTCCCCAATCACAAAGGAGGTTACCATGAGACATTTACCATTATATTACAGTGCTGCTTTTCTTTGTAAAAATCACTATCTCTGTCATTAAGGGATTTTTTAGAACTACTATCTCATGTAACTGCCACAATATGGCAGGAAACATAGGGAATTTATTACTGGTCCTTGGTTCAAAACAGCAAGTTGATGAACTAGCTAATGGCAAAGATAATAGAAAAACTTAGGTCTCTTCATTACCCAGCCAGTCAATATCCCACTATTCTTCCCAACATTCCCCAACCCATTTACATAAAACTAATGTTACTGGCTGAAATGTTTTAACTCATTTACCACCTTGGAACAAAACAGAAGGTTAAGAAATCCAAATGTACCTCTAAAAAGTATTTCTCTTTTTAAAATGGATAATAGCCAGTATTTTAACCCCAATTCAGAATTAAAATGAGAATTTTTTGAGATACAGAGAAACATTACATTAAATCTGCATAAATTATTACATGAATCAGAACAACATCAACTCAAGGAAGCTGAGACCAGACGTTAGTGCCCAGAACATAATAAAGGCATAATTAATGCTCTGTGTCAGTCTGGCTAGGTTTGGTGTACAGGGTCTAGTAGAACACCAGCCAACAACTTCTTGTTGAAGAATTTTAGATGTGATTACCACTTAAATCAGCAGATTTCAAATAACCTATATTACCCTCCGTAATTGGGGGTGGTCCCAAAACCCTTAGTTAAAGACTTCAAATGAGAAGAATGAGGTCCCCAACAAGGAAGGAGTTCTGCTTCCATGGTAGAAATTTCCAAACTGTCAGCCTTCCCTGCAGATTTTGAACTTGACAGCACCCACAACTACGTGAAAAAACTCGAATTTTATAAAAAAACAAAAAAATTCTTCCCTTTCTTTGCCTGGATTCCCTCAACTACCCCCTATACAGATCTATATATATGGGGGCAAGGGGGTGGGTAACGAGTTTATGTTTGTTTTTACAACACAACTCTACTGCTCCAAAGTAGAGGAATAAGTCCCTCATTTTCCTTCTGCAATGGAAGCTGGATTAAGTCTTCAATTTACTTGCCTCTTTTGCAGCTATGGGTGGCTGTAAGACTCAACACACACCAGGATATTCAAACAGCAGTCCATGGGGAGAACTTTCACGCATAAAAGGGAAGCTTAACCCAGGGAAGGAAAGAGTCTTTCTCTTCTTACCTGGAACCAGTATTACATATTAAGTGTTTGAAATCCACAGTCATGAGGACAAAAACCAACACTCAAAGCAAAAGCACAATGAAAGACAATAAAATTCTGAGATGATGACAGTAGCCTGTAGCATCACTTAGCCATGGCCTATTTACACATACATCAGGAAAACTGAAAAACAAAAGCCGCTCTGGCCACAGTTTCTGTTTTATTTAGTCAAATACATTCTGAAATGATATAATTTACAAAATGATTTTATATACATCTCAAATTTCTATAAATCCAGAATCTATAGAATTCCGCCAGCAAATATTTGTTTCCTTATAGAAAAGCGAAGAAAAAATAATTTTTGAAATTACAGGAGGGGCCGGCGCCGTGGCTCACTAGGTTAATCCTCCACCTGTGGCACCAGCATCCATATGGGCACCGGATTCTAGTCCTGGCTGCTCCTCTTCCAGTCTAGCTCTCTGCTGTGGCCTGGAAAGGCAGTGTAGGATGGCCCAAGTGCTCAGGCCTCTGCACCCGCATGGCAGACCAGGAAGAAGCACCTGGCTCCTGGCTTCGGATCGGTGTAGCTCCAGCGTAGTAGCCATTTAGGGCATGAACCAACGGAAGGAAGATCTATCTCTCTGTCTCTCTCACTGTCTAACTCTATCTGTCAAATAAATTAAAAAAAAAAAAAAGAAACTACAGGTATAATTTCCTTAATTAAAATGTGGGCTGGCAATTAATGAGTGGCTTCTTCTGAAAGATTTTCTCTTGGGGTCAGCGCTGTGGTGCAGTGGGTTAACACCCTGGCTTGAAGCGCCAGCATCCCATATGGGTGCCAGTTTGAGATCCAGCTGCTCCACTTCCGATCCAGCTCTCTGCTGTGGCCTAGGAAAGCAGTAGAAGATGGCCCAAGTCCTAGGGCCCCTGTACCCATGTGGGAGACCTGGAAGAAGCTCCTGGCTCCTGGATCGGCACAGCTCTGGCTGCTGCGGCCAGTTGGGGATTGAACCAGCGGATGGAAGACCTCTCTCTTTCTCTCTCTCTCTCTCTCTGCTTCTCCTCTCTCTGTGTAACTCTCTCAAATAAATAAATAAATCTTAAAAAGAAAAGAAAGATTTAAACTGAGAGCTGTGCTGAAAGAAATCAGACCTTTACAATCAGATGAGACTCATATAATGAGGAAGTCAGTCTGTCCATAGGTACAAAATTTGGAGAACAAATAAGAACAGAGTCACATATGTAGATCAGATATATATTTTTGGCAATATAAATGACAAATTATTTACAAAGCTACACTATAATGAATAGTTTTCAACAGATTGTTCAAAATGCACCTTTTTTGAGTTAGTGTGATACACGAGCCTACAAACATTGCTATAGGCAGGTTACAAATCAAGGAGGGACCAGCATTGTGATGTAATAGGTTAAGCCACTGCCTTCGACCTTGGCATCCCTTGTGGGTGCCAGTTTGAGTCCTGGCTGCACCACTTCTAACCTACCTTCCAGCTAATGTGCCTGGGAAAGCAGCAGAAGATGGTTCTCTCTCCCTCTGTAATGCTACCTCTCAAATAAATAAATTAAAAAATCTCAAAAAAAAAATAAAGCTGTATCCTGAAGGAAATTAAATTAACTGGAATTCCAAGACCTACCTTCAAAGGGAAGCTATAGAAGATGCCCGATCCCAGGGGTAGAAAGATTATCATTCATATTCTTCATGGTTCCCCAGTGGCTTTCATCTTCACTGTCCTCCTTACATTTCTTCTTAAGAATAGTAGGCTCTTAGGTAGTCACTGACACATCCAGTACCACGTGCGTAGAGTCTCTGGTGCCAGGACCCCTTCATCCATGGCAGTGACCTATGCTGACCATCCTGCCCTTAGGGCAGCATGTCCAGTCCATTCTGTCTCATTCCTTGTCAATATCTGGGAAGTCTAACAACCTACTCTTCTAAGTTAAGATCAACTTCTCCAAGAAGCCTTCCTACCAAAATCTGATAGCCCTCCATGATGGATCTGCGTGACTTATCCATTCCATGCCTGTGTCTGTGCTACTCAGATTCTTATTTGGCTTCATCCTAACCTAATTACCAGATAATGAAATATTTTCCAGATAAAATGCTGAGTTCTCAAAATTTATCCCAATAAGTGAAATTCTAGTGTGAGGATCTGTGCCTGGATGCACTTTGCTCCTTAACTGTACAGCTGAAAGAATAATAGTTACTTTAGATAAAGATGACAGCCCTGTGGCATGGCCAGTAAAGCTACCATTTGCAGCACCAGCATCCTATACAGGCGCCAGTTAGAGTCCCAGTTGCTCCACTTCTAATCCAGCTCCCTGCCCACAACCTGGGAAAGCCCCAGAGGATGGCTCAAATACTTGGACTCCTACAACCACGTGAAAGACCCAGATGAAGCTCCTGGCTCTTGGCTTCAGTCTGGCCCAATCCTGGCAGATGCAGTCATCTAGGGGAGTGAACCAGCAGATGGAAGATCTTTCTCTGTCTCTCCTCCTCTCTAACTCTGCCTTTCAAATAAATAAAAATGTATAAATAAATCTAAAAAAAACCTGACAGCCTACATTTTATTCTTGCCCTGAGATACAAGATGTAATTCCTGTTTCTATTGAAAATGAAAACTATTGTCTTATATATTTTTCCTGCAAACATGCTAACAATTGAAAGGACTGTAGCAATTCTGGACTCTCTTACTCCTCACAGATGTTCTTTGGAAAAGCAAAGACTGTCTCCACCAGCTAAACCTATCTAGTGGAAAGACTGCTAAAATCGGTGACAGAAGTTCTCTATTCTAGGTCTCTATTATTTGACCTTTGTAACCTACTTTTTTCATTTCTAGTTTCCTCATATTGGATATACTTGAACATGTCTATTCCAATATGACATTGCAGTTTTAAAATAGTAAAGACACATCATTCGTTGAATTCCTAGGCAGAACATCACTATAACATTTAGGGAAGAATATATCTTTGAAATCAATAAACCAGAGTTCAAAGCAAAACTCCAACAACTCCCTAGCTGTGCAAACTTAGGCAAGTTATTAAGCTTCCCTGAGCCAGTCTGTTTGTTTGTAGCATAAGGCAAAGGGAACTTCATCTCCCTTACAGCTCAGAAAAACACTTAACTAATGGTTAGTAGCTTACTGTTACAGCTTCACACCAGTAAACATAAATTTTATGGTTATACCGACCATTATTTTATATACTCAGAAATATACAAAAGCTTAGGCTCCTGTTCATCATAAAATACCAGACATTTCCTAACACAGTCAATTAATAACAAAGAAGAATAGAAATTAGTATAACCACACTGAGCTACGGATCAACATTCGCTCAGGTTGACTATGCTGATTTCAGTGCTATAATTAGTCCTTGTTCTGGCTTCCATTTCTTCAACAAGGTACATAATACTTTAACTGCTAAAATGATGCTGAAACTCTTTAACATTTATTTCAATACTAATTACAGCATTCTAAACGCAACTAATCAAATCAGCTCAACAAAAGGATGCTGCCTTACCCAACAATTTTCAAAATAAAAGATAACCTATTAGAACACAAGTAGATCAAGACTGAGACTAATTTGTCCAATTCACATTAATTGTATCCTATAGAAAATAAGTGGCAAATGTGAGCTAACAAAAATATGTCCATAATTTACCAATATTCTAAAATCCATGATTAACAACTATAAAATTAGTCAACAGGAATCATAAAACACTAACATCATTTTTGATTCATTTTGCCTAGGAACTGTGGGAGCTGGCTGATAAACTAATATCCCATATAAACTGATATTTAACACTAGTATGGAGAAATGCAAAACCAAGGGGAGGAAATTGTGCCATAGATGGTAAACCCATTGCTTGAGACGCTGACAAAAGTTTTATAAGAAAAGTATAATCAAAATTTACAATGTGTCACAAGCAACAGGGCAATAGGACAGTATCTGACAGGTAACACCTCCTTTCAAAAATAGATTGAAGTAAAATAACAGCATTGAACACCATGAGCAGCAGGAAACAATTATTAGGGGAATCAAGGATGGAAAATCAGAATTTACTTCAGGTAAGAAGAGAGAAGAATCTTAAAAATGTATTTAAATCAAGGCCTTATAGTACTTCATTTAAATACATTTTCAAGATTTGCTTCAAGAAATTTTGCTTTATTGTAGAAGGATAATTATAATTATTATTATAATTAACATAGTATCATTTAAATAGATTTCCTAGTTTTAAAAAATTAATTTCTGATATACCGTTAAAACAAAAATCAATTCTAATGCATTTAAAATTATTTCACAACTGACCAGGTCTTATGAAAATCCATACACAGAATTTACAGCACTGACTACAAGGATATAATGGGAACAAATATGTGTAACAGAAGAGTAACCATCAATTACATTATTACAATCAATGAAATAAAACATTCACAAGCACTTCCATAAAATATGCCATCAGAAGAGCAAATACTGATTAGCAAAGATTATTTGATTATGGTGGGTCTTGCCATCAACTTTCCAAAGTAGAAAGTATTCTTTCTGGAATTAGATTCACCACACCTTCATAAATTTTTAGTTATGTAATCAAAAATAAAACCAACACAAGATGAAGGTCAAATATGAGAAATGTAAATTTTAAACAGTCATGTGGGAATCACATGAATCTAATCATAAGCAATTACATGAGTACGAAATAAAGGTTAATTGATTATCCTGCTCTACAACTACTGGTAATAGAGGCACCTATAACACAAAGATATTTTAGACGGAAATTATATAAAATTATTCTGCATGACAATAAAACAATGTCAAAGTCTAACAAATAATCTCATTTAGATATTTAACATGCTGCCTACCTAAAAATATAAACTATATTTTAAGGGTAATATAAAGAACTTGATTCCATACACAAATAATAGCACGTTATAAAGTTTCTCACTATATACTTTAATTATCCAGAATTTCTTTTGTGAACCTAATTTAGAACATACTGCATTGACACAATGTACTGCATTCAAGCTCTGGTACATTATATAAAATACATGGATGATCAAATTTAAAACTGGGAATTTATTATCCCTTTAATGGCCTTTTAGTAATGAGTTCCTCAGTGACTCACTATTATATCTTCTCTCACAAGCTCAAACACTGATAAATGTTTTACATGTGTGTGCATCAGTGTAAAAGTATTCAAAAAACATGAGTTTTTAGTACTACACTTTGTACCAAGACACCTTTCAGATCACACTGTATGTTTCTAAACAGCAGTTAAAGACAACGAAGCAGAGAGTAGAACTGCAGTGACCAGAGGTGGCAGAGTGGCAGGATGGAGGAAATGTTAGTGTGTACAAAATCCCAGTTAGCAGGAATAAATGCAAGAAATCTACTTGGTATTTCAAAAAGTCTGTTGAAGGGGTAGGTTTCTGCTACCGTGGTTAGGACACCATTGGGACGCCCACATTCCCTGTCACAGTTCCTGGCTTTGATTCCTGTCTTCAAAAACAATTCCAGCTTCCAGATGACACACACCCTGGAAAGCTCATGTGAGCAGGGCAGCCTACGGCCACATAGGAGGTCTGGACTGAGTTCTTGGCTCCTGGCTCAAGCCTTGACTGCTGCAGGTATCTGGGGAGTGAACCAGTGGATAGGAGATATCTGTCTGTCTCTGTCCCTTTGCTGTTCAAACATAAAAAGTTCATGGAAAATGTGTTATGAAAATAACTATGCATAGATTTCAAAATTTTGTGCACCAAAATAAACTTGTAGTTTTTCTCATTTGATTTTTGCATAAGCTTTTTGGAGTATATTCATATTGTACTTCATGGTGAGTCTCATTAATAACGATACATCATGTATTTGGAAATTTCTAGAAGTTAATTTTAACAGTTGTCACTCCAAAAAATATTTATATATGTGAGATGAGGCATATTAAATCATCAGCTTGATTTAGCCATTGCCTAATTTATACATATATGGTACTTGTCAATTTCAAAGAAAAAAAATTTTAAAGAACATGAAGTTATAAAAGAGGCACATCACTCTGCTCTTTAAAATCTTTCACGTCTTTCCATCTCTCTCATTAAAGATCTCTTCTACCATCTGGCTCCTGCCTGTCTAGAATCTCATTCTGCTACCACTTTTCCCTGCATGCTTATATTTCAAGCACAGTGGCCTCCTGCCAGTCCCCCACACACACCAGGGTCTCTGCACTAGCTATTTCTTAGTCCAGATACTCAACTCTTCCCAGGATCATTCTCATGCTTTGCTCCCGATCTCAACCTTGTCCAGAGCCCTTCCTGGTGAGATGATCTAAAAGAGCCTCCGAACGAACTCTTTCCAGCATTTTCCTGCTTAATTCTTATCACGGTTTGTGGCCACAAATTTGTTCACTTGTTTGTTGCATCTTTATCTCCACACAAGACTATCAATTCCACACGGAGAGAGATCTCACCTGTACTGCTGCCCAGGAAAGAAGGTGGGACTTTGCACATTTGAGTTTGTTGTGCAGTCCATTTTCTTTTATCTCCACCAAAATGGATGCATTTCTCTTAACATAATAACTCAAATTGTTTTTGAAGTGCTAGGCAGCATTGAACCAAAAGGACTGAGAACAGTACCTAGGTACTGATAGAAGACTAACTCCAAGAAATAACCATGATTAAAAAATCTGCACTCAAAACCACATGCAGAGTCTGGGACCTCTTGTGACAAACACTGGAGTGGGGGAGACAGTGTGAATCCCAAGTTCAGCTGACATTTGAAACAAAGTAGAAATATAAAGAAGAGTACCCAGTTAGTGGGATGGGGAGCGAGCACTCCAGGCGGACGAAAGACAGAAATTGCAGATTTTTTTTACTCTGCACATTTTATGCATTTCAGTTTTTGAACCATTTTATGTTATTGGCTTGAATCATTGAAATTAAATTTCAAATAATTTTGAAACAAATTACTAGTTTTAATAGACCAAATTTAAAATAAATTAAACTTTCCATTCAAGGTCTTTGATAGTATTTATTCCTCCTAATTTTAAATAACAACCGCTTTATGTCTGAGTGAATTTTATTTTAAAAAACACTTTGGTGTGGGTTGCTAACAGTCACAGAGGCCAGTACTCCTTCAAGTCTCACTGGAGAAACTAGTTCAATTTTCTGCGTTAGGTCTCCCTTTTCTACTTAAAGTTGTAAGAAAAGGCTGCAAAGCCATACCTGGTTCTGCCTCCAACTCCCATCTCAACATCTTACTGCTCTCTCAGTCCTCATGGATCCTCGTTTCCCTTGCTTTCTGGCTGATCCCAGGCCTGCTGAATGTTTCCACGTGGATGTGTCCACCTACTGCTCTTGTCTAGGAAGTTTCTCCCTCGCGTATCTGTGCAGCACCTCTGTCACCCTCTCCACAAGGTCCACCCAACCACTGCACACCCACCAGCCTGCCGTCCTTACCAGCCCCTGCAGATTTATTGTCTTTTCCCTTTAGAAAAGAAGACAGAGGCTTTGTCCATCTTTGTACTGCTGTAGCTCCAGCACCAAGAATACTGTCTGGCATATTAGACCCTCAGAAAGTATTTGTTGAATAAATGAATGAATGAACACAACGAACTCGAAGTCAGTTCTCCTCACCCTCTGCCAGGGCCTCAAACACACCGAGTATCCAAACTAACTCCTCCTCTCGTATCCCCTACCTCTAGGTATATGATCATCCATGCTAAAACCTTGGAGTACTATTAAGTTGTTCCTCCATTTCACTCCTGGATCCCTTATCGACCATGGAGTCTCTCATTTCCCTCTCCTCACCAGCTCCTCGCTGCCATTTTCACCTTGGGGGTGTCACCAAGACTCCTCTATCCCTTGCTCAAAGGCAGCTGCTAATGGCCATGGTGTACTTCCACACTGTGGCCGGAAACAGCCAATCTGATCCCTGTGCTGGTGAGTTCAGAACCTTTCAAAGTTACGCAGTGCTTTTTAGACAGTACGGTCTCCCCTGATAGCTCAGTGGAGTCACCCAGAAACACTTTTAACAATGCTATGCATGGGCTCCCCTCTAGACAGATGACATCAGCCCAGGTGACAGAAGAACCAATGCTCTCTTTGAGAACTAATATGCAAGGCCTTGTGTAGTTGGCTCCCCCCACCCCCCACAGCTTTCAATCCTCATTTCTCCTGCCTCCAGATAAGCCAGAATCAGTCAATTCCTCTCTATCACATTGCCCTTCGACTGCTGCCTTCCCATGCATCCCCACTCACCTGGCAACGCCCCCAGTGCTTGGCTTCCTTACTGGGAGAAGCACTGCATTTTCCTGTTCTCCTCAGGCATTTTTTTCCCTTCCATTTCTTTCTGTGTTGTATTTTTCTCCACTATAGTAGTCAGCTATAGCAGTGAGTACGAAATAGTTGTTAAGAATAACTGGATGAGAGGCCAACGCTGTAGCACAGTAACTTAACCCCCTGCCTGCAGCAAACTGCATCCCATAGATTCCTGTCTCAGCTGCTCCACTTCCAATCCAGCTCTCTGCTATGGCCTGGGAAAGCAGTGGAAGATGATCCAAATGCTTTGGCCCCTGCACTCAGCTGGGACACCTGGAAGAAGCTCCTGGCTCCTGGCTTCAGACTGGCGCAGCTCCAGCTGTTGCAGTCATTTGGGGAGTAAACCACTGGATGGAAGACCTCTGTTTCTCCCTTTCTCTATCTGTAATTCTGCCTCCCAAATAAATAAACAAATCTTAAAAAAAAAAAAACCTGAATTAAATCAAATGTCTCACTTAAATTGTTTTGTAAAAAAAGAAATCTGTTTATGCCATTAAACAAATGGATCACTCTGACATCTTTTTCCTTTAGAGAACCAACTCAACAAGTCACTGTTACAACAATCAAGTCAATGAAAATATTCCATCTATATTTCAAGAATTCTATTCCTGTATAGTCCTCAGATGAGGTAAGTAAAAACAGCCTAAAACTTTTAAGCTTTACAAATGTATTTTTTAAGAATGTTTTAAAATTTATCAGGATTTTTTTTAAAAAAGAGGAAATCTGAACCATGAATATCATATCCTTACAAAGCATCCAGTGTTAGTGATGGTGTCCAAATCACTGCCTTAAAGTCCAGTGACCAGTTCCTCGGAACAGCTGAACAACAGACAGAAATGCACAATTGCTAATTAATCTTCTATGATTCCCCAAAAGGAAAAAATAAACATACGTTTTAAGAAATAGTTTAAGAATAGAGTGAATAACTGAATATGGAAAATAAAAATAATTTGCACAGTGGTATAAACCGTACAGCCACCCTAGAATCACCTGAAAAGTTAACTCTACCCATGGTGCTGGCCTCACCTTGCGATTCTGATAAAAGGGGCCAGGGTGGACTCTGGCTTCACAACTTTTTTTCTCCCCCACATTCCCCAGGATCTTTCACTATGCAGAGTAGAAACTACGAAGTCAACACCTTCCCTGCTACAGCAGAGTTCATGTTGCAAAAACAAACTACAACTGAATCCTTTCCGATCTACAACAGCCCATTCCCATGATCGAAAAATCTGAATCCTGTCAGCTGGGAAATAGGAAAAGAACAAACACTTACAAAGGGTTCATCATGAGTTAAACATTATACTACAGATTTCTAATACAGTGACCTTTTTATTCCTCAGCGGCTCTGCTAAGTTGGCACTGACTTCTGCCATTCTGCTTCTGCACAGAATTTAGAATTAACACTGCCAACCATTACTCTGAATGCTGCTACAGCACTGACTCGGTTAATCTTCACAACAGTTCTATGAAGTATGTACGGTTATTACATCCATTCAATAGATGAGGAAACTAAGATACAGTGAGGTGAAATAACTTGTCCAAGGCTACATACTTAGTGAATGGCAACACTGGGCTTTGAATACAGGTATCCTAGGTTCCAGACTTAATGAAAAAACAAAATCCCAATATGATTTTTGGTCTACAATAGGCAAAAAATAATATACAATGAATTTACTAAAAAGTATCTTTATTTTTCTCTTCTTCAAAGGAGAAAACAAGAGAAGCAGCAGCTAACTTAAGAAAAATGAGGGGCCAGCACTGTGGCTGGCCTGAAGTGCTGGCATCTCATATTGGCGCCGGTTCGAGACCCTGCTGCTCCACTTCCAATACAGCTCTCTGCTGTGGCCTGGGAAAGCAGTAGAAGATGGCCCAAGTCCTTGGGCCCCTGCATCAACGTGGGAGACCTGGAAAAAGCTTCTGGCTCCTGGCTTTGGATCGGCACAGCTCCGGCCGTTGCAGCCAACTGGGAAGTAGACCATCGGATGAAAGACCTCTTTCTCTCTCTCTCTCTTTCTCTCTCTCTCTCTCTCTCTGTGTAACTCTTTCACATAAAATAAATAAATTTTTTAAAAAACTGAAATTAAGCATAATTTGATCATAGTTTTGAGACAGGTGCCACTGTTAGATCTACCTGGAGCTTTCATGACTTAAAATGGAAAGTCGTAGGGAAAGGGTGTTGTGGTACAGTGGAGTAAGCTGCCGCATGGAGCACTCACATCCCTTAACAAAGCGCGATTTGGACTCTCAGTACCCATATTTCCAACCTACTTTCCTGTTAATGCATGTTGGGAAGGCCCCTGTCACCCACAAGGAAGACTTGGAGTTCCTGGCTTTGGAGGCGTACTTCTAGCTTTTGCAAGTATTTGAGGAGTGAACCAGCTGATTAAAAATCTTTGTCTTTCTCTCTCTCTTCCTCTCTCTCTCTCTCTCTCACACACATACACACACACACACAGATGAAAATAAACATTTTTTTAAAAATGAAAAAAACAATAATTTAAGAGGATGTCAGAAATGGGAAAACCAACTCTGTTATCAAACTCGAAGGCAAGACATCAGTTAGAAACCTGATTCCTCTTCCTTGTGCATTCCATGACGACAAGGAAGACATGTACGTTGATCACCAACCACACAACGTGCTCAGTAAATAGATCTGAGGAAACAGAATCAGATTGCTATGTAAGATATAAGATGAGGGGCCAGCGCTGTGGTGCAGTGGGTTAACACCCTGGCCTGAAACGCCGGCATGCCATGTGGGTGCCGTTTCGAGGCCCGGCTGCTCTACTTCTAATCCAGCTCTCTGCTATGGCCTGGGAAAGCAGTGGTGGATGGCTGGGGTCCTTGGGACCCTGCACCCACATAGGAGACCTGGAAGAAGCTCCTGGCTTGGATCAGCGCAGCTCCGGCCAAGGCGGCCAGTTGGGGAGTGAACCAGTGGATGGGAGATTGATCTCTCTCTCTCTCTGCCTCTGTCTGTGTCTCTTTTCTCTCTGTGTGACTCTTTCAAATAAACAAACAAAAATCTTAAAAAAAAAAAAAAAGATATGAAATCTACAGAAGCAGATTTTCAATTTTCTCAACTTTTTTTTATATTTTATGAGTCATCATATATGATGGTACTTCAAACATTCATAAAACTCTCACTGTCTAACTCTGCCTGTCAAAAAAAACAACTTGGAATTAAAAGATAACTATTTTTGTGCAAAAATGTGGAAATTCATGCACTGATTTTCATAATATACTTTCTTCATAACCTTTGCATATTAAATACCCATATTTCATATAAAATATATAAAGTATTAGATTATTAACATTTATGGCTTGATTAAAACGTTGATCTTTCCACACTTTAATTTGTACATATAAATTTTACTTTAAAACTAAAGTATTATTTATGAAAACAAACATTTGTAATAATCAGCTCAATAGCTAGGTAAACACATTTCCAGCTCTGGGCCAAGCTATCCGGAATTTCTTGAACCTTTTCTTCACTCCTCAGGTGGGGTAGCCATCTTGTCTTAGCTCCAGTTGGATTCCACTATCTGCAGCTAGCATCTGTCTTCTCCTCTTGATTAGTGAAGATCTACCATGAATCTACTCCTTAACCTACACTATAACAGTTGTATTCTGGGTTTCCATTAGGTGATACACACATCTCAAACTTTGTCTTGGCCAATAGAATAGAACATATTTGAGTGAGAAGTATGTAGCCATGGAGGATTCTCTGGAGATTATCCTAAATTTTAAAATAAAATCAAGCAAGGTAACCAACCACGATACAATGGCCATCATCTTATTTTCTCCAATTTGAATTTCTTTTGTAGATTGCCCCTGTGTGTTGTAGCCCTGTCTTACACTGAGGACTTCAGAAAACATTAGGAGAACCATGCTATTCTGTGTATTATAAAAGTGATGCTAAGGACGTGATTGCACCCCTATCCGGTAGGAAGATTCCTGTTATGTCTCAGTATCAGATAAGTTACAGATCTCTTTAATGCCAGAAAAACAAGAGCCTGGCATATATCTTAATGGTTTTATCATATTTTATGCACATTTTCTCCATATCTTATCATATATTATTTTATTAATATGAATATTTCCTTTAAACCATACCTTTTTGAGATATAGTAACTAAAGAAGCAAATAGTTTTATTATAAAAATGAATGAAACTGAAAGGGATAATGAAAAGTTCAGATACCACTGTCAAGAACAAAGGATATAGCTTTCAAAATTATAAAAAGAGTAAACATTTCAAAATCTCAAAAAATTAAGAAATCCATTCATCTGTTACTTCCAAAATAGTATCATTAAATATGTTTCTTTGATTCAAGTATTTTGGAAACTTGTACTTTGGTACTATAAATGTGCAAGACCTTTCCACGACACAGTAATCCTAAATACAATTTATTCAGGAAATTAGAACATTTGTGATCAATTAAAGAAGAAGAATATTCAGAGTTTTTAAACTACTGGGAGCAGTTATGTTGTCATGAAGCTTATTTCAAATTGCCTGGAAGCATCTTCCAAATGTAACATTACTCACAATTGTTGGCAATCACCATCTTGGAAAGCATAAATTGCCACAATTCAGGTGATAAGGCATCAGCAATGAAAATGAACTAGCTAAGCCTACAAAATATGTAAAAACAAAGTCACCCTTCTCTACCACTTGAGAATGCAATTTTATTTTGTACAAAGAAGAAAACACCACGGCAGCAGAGAAAATTCATAAAATTAATGTATGATGCTTTCATCTGACAAGCAAGATACAGTGGGAAGCGTAGGTATGAGAAGCTTACCGCTTTTAATAAAGTTAAAAAACTAAATTGTGACTGAATCCGACCAAGAAAAGATTTTTGAAAGACTGAATTTTAGATCATAAACCCAGTCTTGTACTTTTCCATAAATGTTAATGTATTTTGAAGCAAAAAAAAAAAAAATGTTCCTTATGGTGCAAAACGAGTGTTAGAAAAGAAGGAAGTTAAAGAATAAGTTAAAGGCCGGCGCCGCGGCTCAATAGGCTAATCCTCCACCTTGCGGCGCCGGCACACCAGGTTCTAGTCCCAGTTGGGGCACCGGATTCTGTCCCAGTTGCCCCTCTTCCAGGCCAGCTCTCTGCTGTGGCCAGGGAGTGCAGTGGAGGATGGCCCAAGTGCTTGGGCCCTGCACCTGCATGGGAGACCAGGAGAAGCACCTGGCTCCTGCCATCAGATCAGCGCGGTGCGCTGGCCGCAGCGGCCATTGGAGGGTGAACCAATGGCAAAAAGGAAGACCTTTCTCTCTGTCTCTCTCTCTCTAACTGTCCACTCTGCCTGTCAAAAACTAAAAAAAAAAAAAATTAATTAATTAAAAAAAATAAGTTAAGAGACAGGTGCAACAGCCCCATAAGAAGGTGAGAGGTGATTTACCTTAATGAACATACTATAAGAAGGTCAGAGGTGATTTACCTTAATGAACATACTATGAAAAACCTGTACAGAGTTAAATTACTGAAGATGCAGCTATAGAGGATAGAAAAGCACTTCTACACATAACTTTTTGTGAAACAGTGGAACTTACAAGGATGTTTTAGCCTTTAAAGGGCCAAGAGTGAACATAAGACATTGTGGTATAAAGCTAACTTCTTAAGGTATCCAGTAAGACTGTATCAACTCCTGTGAAACAGCTTTTTAAACCCACAGAGATATATTGTCCCTAACATGGAATTCTGATTACTTTGAAACACTTAATTATATTAAATAAAGATACATATTCTTTGGCTCCATTTTATGAAAATTAAAATATTCAGGAAAAATTGTTCTTAAAATGACTTTTAGATGAACTGTAAAACTCCATCAGAGGGAGAAGTCAATGGAATTAAAATTATTTTACTGCTTATATGTAAGTAATCTTGTTAAAAACAAAAACTCTCAATTCCTTTAATATACAAACAGAACACAAATATATAATCTAATTTTTAACTGTGAGAATTCTCTTGCTATATACTAAAAATTGAAAAAAGAAGGCATAACTGCATTATGATATATAATTCTAATGGCCAAATAAAAAAAATATAAATTCTCAGGGGCCGACACTGTAGTGTAGTTGTCTAAGCCTCCACTTGATGCATGGGCATCCCATAGGGGCACCAGTTCAAGTACCAGCTGCTCCTCTTCTGATCCAGCTCTTTGCTAATGGCCTGCAAAAGCACAGGAAGATGGACTAAGTGCTTGGGACCCTGCACTCTTGTGGGAGACCTGGAAGAAGCTCCTGGCTCCTGGCTTCGAATCAGCCCATCTCCTGCCACTGTGGCCATTTGGGGAGTGAACCAGTGGATCAAAGACCTCTTTCTCTGTCCCTCCTTCTGTCTATAACTCTACCTTTCAAATAAATAAATAACATCTTTTTTAAAAAAAAGAAAAATATGAATTCTCTTGCAAGTTACAGTATTTAAAATATATATCATATTACCACTGTGAAATTACCTCATTTTCATGAAATTTGCAACAAGTGGATTTATCTGGTTCAAAAGATCAAAACCTTTACACCCACCTGGGCCAGGTAGTTAACTATGTGAGTCTGGTGCACAATAGGACAGGAAAGAAACTGCCGATCGCCTGTCTCTGTTAAAAGCATGGGGGAAAAAAAAAAAAAAAAACTGAAAATACTCCACGTGCCAAACAATTTAAGAGCCATATGCAGCCTCCTAAACTGCCAGATTGTAGCTCTAGAAAAACAGTAGTCAAGATAGAGCTCAACCAAAAATATGATCTTAGCCCACAGGAGATGCCAAATAAATCCTAGCATTCACAGAATTGACTAGAACAGAAACAGGCACTAGTTAGTAATCTTCACTTAGAAAATCGAAGGTATAAATGAGCGCAACTACAGCCACCCTGAAGTCTGCTCATCATTATCACCTGCCATATGGCCTTGAAAAGCAGATGCTGCCACCCCAGGTGGGGAGGAGAGCACCTCAACTCTCTCTCTAAGGATCGCAGGCACACCGAGAACCAGCCTGTCCCAAGACACACTTGAAAGAAGTCAGGCCATTCTGGGCCCTTACGGTGTTGTAAGCCCACAGCTGGTGATCCCTTGAGATAAATACCAGGGTCTCTGTCAAGAGCACATTAACTGAGTGGGAACCTGATGAAGAGCAGTGCATACCAAAATACATCTGTAATCCACCCATCATTAAAGATAGAAGGAAAAGGTAACAGTTGACAGAGAAGGGAGTCAGCAAGAGTCAGAGCCAGGGAGCACACAGAAAGCCAGCAGGCAAGTCCTGTTTCCCCAGGCCTCCAGGACTCCACGCCGAGGTGGGCCTAAGGCTACACACCATGGCCCCAGAGCCCTGAAGTGCACCAGAGAGCCGGTCCAATGTCTTGAGGACAAGCCCCTGGGTGTTCCAGTCAGGTGACCACAGACTGGGACACTGCAGACTCCTGAGAAACACAGAAAAAGGGGCCACTGTCTGGCAGCTAATACAGAAATGCATACAGTATTTTTATTGTATGCAGATAGAGCAAGATCTGTTCCGGCTCCTTCAAATATGCATATTAAGTAACGGCTTGTGAAACAGTATCTCACAGAATCTTCTTAAGATCAGTCATTTCCTATGAAGTGCACAGACTGAAGCAAATATTTGTAATGCAGTTTTTAAACAGACACCATGTCTCATAGTGAGATTTACTAACACCAGATTCCTCCTAGTTCTAAAATACTGCAACGTATTGGCTCCTTATTCCTTTCCCAAAAATACCGAACTTAGATTTGCTAACTGAAAAGTTATTTTTAGTTTGAACCTTTTCAAATAGATGAATCACCCATTACTAATAATTATTAAGTGAAATCTATGAATCCATGTTATACAAGTAGAATAAAGGACATGATCTCTGTAGCATTAGGACAATAATGTGCATCTAATATTTACTGATATATTTGTCGTGGGTGAGACAGTACATCAAGGGCCTTATAGGGATCATTCTACTATTATTTCACTTAATCTTCCCCAACACCAATGAGGCATGCACAGTTACAATCTCCACTGTCAGTGAATTAAACAAGAGTTAAAGAAGTAACTTGCAAAACAATGAAATTAGTAAGTGGCAGAAAGGTGGCTCAAGTCCTTCTGTCTTCTCATCACTCCCACTCCCGCCTGCCCCTCCTTTGTTTTTGCCTAATATAATCTTAACTTTTTATCTAATACAGAAAGTAAACTTCAATTTAGCAATGAAGAAGGATACTACAGTACTCCTATGTTTTATAACAATACAACTCATATTTAAGGAACACCACCCAATCTACGTCTGTGTTAACATTCCATGACGGACCTTTCATCTATTCAAACTCCAAATCAACAACATGCATCACGGACAGTGCTCTCAACTCTGAAAGAACTTTCATAGGAGGCAACTGAAATAGAGCCCTGAAGTCTGTGAAAGGCATAGATAAAGGAAATTTAAAGAAAATTATGTCACAGAGAGTTGTTTTAGACGCAATATGAAAGTTAACAATCAACTTCACAGCTTTTTCTATGACCAGACAGGAAATCACACCTCCACTGAGTGTGATGACCAAGGTCAAGCTTTCAGTATAATGTGGACAATGCCGGATGTGGACATCATTTCTACAACATAAAACCCAAACTAGGAGGTGATGTCTGGGACCCACGTATGTTCCACCTTGGTTTAGCTGTTTGCCTATTCACTCATCCCAGTACTAAAATTTTTAGATATAATTTCCTTGTATACAGATCTTTACTGATTTTATTAACGGATATGTTTAGTATATTTCTTGGCAATGAAATTTGCCAACATTCCTTTAAATGAGACTTTGAGAATTTGTAATAGGAGTAAATCAATGCTTCCTAAAGTAAATGCTATTTAAATAGCTCCCTTAAGACCGAAATTTCCAAACTTAGTAAATTGTAGACAATAGTTGAAGAAAATGTAGGTTATCATTCCTTAAGAGGACACCTCTAGAAAATATTTTCTGGTGCTATGAAAAAAAAATGTTGAAATGATTTGTTTTATACAGATTCTGAAGTCAGCGATCATTAGTGTCAATCTACATTTAAATGCACGTAAAGTTACTGAAATGTTGTGTTTACCACCTTACAACCTATAAGGCGAGAACCTCATGTTTCTCATTTTTTTATATCATTGAACAAAAGTATCTAAGATTCCCCTTATTCTGAAAGTATACATCTACAATAATTTCACTGTAACCAGATGCTTAAATTATAAATTAGATATTAAATAAATTCTCGAGCCTGTAGGTATTTTAATCTCGTGGACCATGAATGGTAGACCACTAGGTAAAGACCAGACCTTCCCCAAAGAATTAATGAATAAAGGGACATTTAAACATAATGCTGGTTAAAACTTTCTATGGGATGCTAAGGCAAGAACATACAAAATAAAATAAAATTTCCCCCTTTATTCTTAATTACAGCAGAGTTTCTTTTTAGCTCATATATTCACAGTAAATGTGTGCAAAATACCTTCACATTAACAAAATGAGGCTTTTTTATATTTAATGGTTTTTTTATCTTTCTGTTACTTTTATACTAAATGAGAAAACCTTTTTAGTTTATTCTAAATTGTCTATCTTTACACCATAACATTTTGCTTAACTTTTTATTCTAAAAGGTAGCTGTAGGGTAGCTTTACTTTAAAATACTATTTCATGATCAAAAGCAATTAGCTATGCCATTTTTAATTTATACTGTAAATTTAATTTTATACTAATTTATATTTCAAATAACCAATTATCAACAATTTTCACTTTCTAGTAAGTATACACAATGTTGTCCTTCAGTACGAACACCACAAAGTTTTTTTAAAAAAGCAAAATTAACTAAAGTGAGGCTTCACTTCTCAAAGAAAAATAAATGGAACTGTGCAAATGAAGTATAATGACTTCACAGGGAACACATTTTTATTTATAAGATGTTTCTTCCATACCACATGGAATGAAAATGTGAAAAGATAAGCAAGTGAGTTAAGATACCATTTACCCAGGAGTGCAACTGGGTAGCTAAAATAACATTAAACCCCAACCACTTGAAAACCAAATTACACTAAAAACTGCAATACACTATTGAATGTTAAATCAAATTTTAGTAAGGTTATCTTTTAGAAAATCTATTTTAAATTAAATTCTATTTCATTTCAAAACCAATTTCCAAAGGAAAAATATCCCATGGTATTCCATAAAGCTAATTACTAGAATAAAATAACAGCTCACAAGTCAAGATTATTTAAATAATGGTTGCTGTTCAGAAAACAGCCCCAGGGTAGATATGAACAAGTTCTATGTAAACAGTCAAAATATTAACCCATGAATTAACACCTCCAGAACACCTGTGTTTTTCCAGACAACTCCTTCATTTTAGAGACCCAACAAATTATCAAATAAAGCCATCAAAGCTTTGTGAATAAATCTATCAAAAGTGATATATTATTAGCTAACTTTTTTATGATTCTGAAACTTATACTACACTTCCACTTGAAAAATCTTCAAAGAAACTTCAGCTTTTAATTACATGGGGAAAAAAAAGAGATGCCATTACATATCTAATTAAAAAAAAAGAAGAAGAAGAGTGCATAACACCAAATGCTAAAAACCATAGCTAAAGGTAATAAAACTGGTCCCATTAGAGATAGGAAATGGGTACAAGTGCTTGTACCAGAAAAATCAAATGAAAGAAGAAACAGTATCTTCTAGAGATGTGACCCTGCACATTGGCAGCAGCTTAAAGAACCATGCTTGATAAGGCCTTCCTCAGGCCTGAGAACTGGGAAGGAAACAATCTCCCACAATCACTCTTATCTCCAGAAAAGACTACAAATCTCATTTCCAAGCAAACACAAAGAGATACAATGATCAGAAATCAACGCTCCAGACAGGAAGATGGCACGCACCTCACACCTGTAACAGACGGACACTTCCGTCACAGCCCCAGCCTTACCTCGTAAGACCAGACACACTGCGTCCCACCGAAACGGCGAACACATCTGCCTACTTCCACGTCCTCGTGAGTGGTGTACATCTCCCGGAGGCATTCACCGATATGTGGCACCATCCTCCGGAGCACTTCGCGGCTGAAGATCATGCCAGGTCCTCCCATACAGAAGTTCTCCCCCGGCTCCAGCCCCAGCTTTCCCAGCTCTGCGATGCTGCCCAGGCCAGTCTGCCCCAGGTACAGAGGCTTGCTGCTGTTCAGCGATCTGAGAAACTCTTCTAACTTATCCCCTGCAAAGAGAAGGCCATAGTGAGCGCCCTGCTCATCTCAGTCTCTTACAAAGAACGGGGTAAAGCACAGAACTTGCAACACTGTGCTCAGACACCTCTTTAAGTCTTGAACAACTGAAAATATTAATTTCTAAAATATTAACTTATAGTTATTCATTAAGCCATAATGAAATGTTATCAGCTTCACATCAAGGGCATTGCAAAACCTTAAGTCTAACAATCATCAGGTTTTGAGAAAAGGTGAGAAATAATGGTAAAGAACAATGAAAAGTCTCAGTACATTTGCAGTAAGAAAACATTCTCAGAATATAAAATAACATCCAACATTTATATTTAGCACTGTTTGGGGCAGACCATTGGTAATCCAGTAATTTTTTTTTCCTGACAACTAACTTAATGTTCAATGTTTCACTGTTAACTTGCATCACACAGAAGCCACAGAGTTGGGGCAGGTGCTGGAATCAAACTGTGTTGAAATTTAACTTAGGTAGGCATCTTTTAGGGGGGAAAAAAAAAAACAGTCATTTGTTAAGAATTCAATCATGTAATTGGTTTCACTTCTAGTTGGAATGTTCATCAGGACAAACAATTGAAAGCACTCTGAAAGCATTTGGCATTGCACATGCAGAGTCACCTTCACACCCCTGGAGCAGAGCTGCTCGCCTCAAGCCCTGGACCTCAAGGTGTTCCAGCTACTATGGAGCTCTACGTACACAACACATCCCACTCTTAATAGAAATGGAAATGCCACCAACATTCTGAAGGACACTTTTTCCACAGTACTGAACCACACACCTATGCATTCTAGAAGTTCTGTGCAAACCTTAGCAAGGAAGGCCCTGGCGTGTGTGTGACTGTTTTAGGTTGCTGTTGTTTTTACGAGTCATGGCAGACAAGGTAGTGGTAGCTCTTTTCTTTGAACCAATTCTAAACAGCCTGTACCAGAAAAGCAATCTTATTTTTTTTTTAATCCAATTATCAGTGTGTCCTATTCCTTAACAGCCCTCCAGCGGCTTCCCTCCTCCCAATCCAAACTCAAGGAACCTCCAGTCTCTCAGCTGCTGTTAGGGGGGCTTCATCTGTTGTTCCTTTCACTGTGTGAAAGCACGGAGGCCACAAGTGAGAGTCACAAGGTAAGGCAGGGCTGCCCGCCTCGGCCTGGGAAGCCAGCACCCGCAGAAAGGGCAGAGCAAGCTCCCTGGATGCAGCCGCGCTACGCCCCAAGTCCCTCGCAGCGCCTGCAGCTGACTGCACTGGAAACACTGACTGCCCGGCGGGCTCTCAGGAACTCGGATGCGCTGAGTTCAGAACTTCTCCGGCCAGAGCCGCCCACACTCAGGCAAAGGGACCGCCCTACTCTCAAAACCAACGAGAAAGTTTCTGGTGCCGTGGCTGCCTGTGGTTCTGGGAAGGACCTCAAGCGTTCTCTCGTCGCCACTGCCACCAAGACGCACCGGCACCGACCCAAACTCTGAATGCTCCTATGGCTCGGGGCTCCCAGCTCCGGGAGCCTTCGCCCTTCGTCCCCAACACCAACACCTGACAAAGAGCGCATCCCTTTGGGACTGGAGGGTGGGGGGGTGAGGTGCTGTGGCTGCACCCTGCGGGCCGCCAGGAGCTGCGGTGCGGCTCGGCCCAAGGCCACCCGGCGAGTGTGCAAGGCAAGGACGCGCACGGGGCAGGGTCCCAGGCCGCCAAGATGATCCCCCAATCTCAAAGGTCCCAAAAAGGCGCTAGATCCGGCTCGAGGAGGAGTCGGAAACCAAGAACACCAGATCTCCGGACAGAAGCCCGGCCAGCATCCTCTGTCTTCCCTTCCTCCACCGTCGGCGGACACGCCCCCTCTGGACCGGTCTGGGAAACTCGGGCCACCGGGTGCTGGGCGGATTGCAAAGCGCCTCTGGGACAAGTCCCGGGTCCCGTCCCTCCCCTCTCGAACAGGGTCAAGAGTAGGGGCAGGCGCTGGGCAGATAGCACGGCACGAAGGAGGCAGGCGGATAAAGCCAGGCAGGTGTGCAAGGGGCCAGGATGCTGGAGATGAGCTGGCTAAGAATGGTCGGCGAGGGGTGGGGTCGGGCGAGCCGGGCGCTGCGGGAGCCCCGAACCAGCGCCAGCAGAGAAGCGGGGCAGGGGCCGGCGAGGGCAGAGAGAGGGAGCAGAGGAAGCGGGGAAGCGGGCCCGCGGCGCTGGGAGGTCACCTTTGATGTAGACATCGTCGTCGGCGCGCATGAACCACTCATACTTGTCCAGGTAGTGGTCGTGCATGTACTTGATCATCATGAAGGACTTTTTCTGAGGCGGGTAGGAGTCGTCCACCCCCGGCAGTGCAATGACGGGCAGGGGCGGCGGGGGCTGGCCGAGCCCGGCGTTGGGGGGCTGCTGGCTGGAAAAGAACTCCACGCGGCCAGGGATGAAGCGCGCCCAGGTCCGCTGCGCCGCCAGCGCGCGGCTGCCCAGGTACTTCTGCGCGGTCATCACCCCCACGTACAGGAAGTCCCGGGGTCGGGCGCTCGGGGCGGTGGCGCCCCCGTCCCCGCTGCCGTTGTGGCTGCGGCCGCGCCGCCCAGCCGCGCCCCCGTCCTCTTCCTCCGGCTCCCCCTCGGCCCCCGGGGCTCCGGGAAGCCCCGTCGCGCCCTCGGGCTCGCGTCCTCGCCGCCGCTGCTGCTGCTGCTGCAGCGGAGGTGGCCGTTGCCAGGGGCTGCTCCGAAAACTGGTAACTCCGGGCGCTGCCTCGGGTGGCTGCGGGCCCTGGAGCTCCAGGCGCGCGGGGGGCGGCGACGGCTCCAGCCGCGGCTGGGACTGGGGCTGGGGGAGCGGCTGCTGCGCGCCGGCGCCGGGGCCAGCGACCAGGCGGCCGTAGTAGGAGCAGAGGCTGGAGCCGCGTCTCTTCCTCTCGCTCAGCTCGGCCACCCTCGGAGCGATGAGCCAGGACGCGGCGGTGAAACCCAGCACCAGCCCCAGCGCCACGCTCACCCACGGGCGGCGGGAGCGCACGGCCATCGCGACGGCCCCGGAGGCAGCGCGGGGTCCCCCGGCTCGCAGCCGCCCCTCCTCCGCCTTGGCGCCCCCAGCCCCGGCCGAAGCCCGCCGCCGAGACGCCGCTGCCGGCTCGGGAGAGACGCCTCGCCTGCCGCGGGCTGCCGGTGCCGGCCGGGCTCCGCGCTGGGGTCGGGAGTGAAACTTCTCCCGGCGGCGGCGGCGGCGGCGAGCGGGGCTGCAGGAGGAGGCGCGGCGGCGGCGGCGGCGGCGGTGGCGGCGCGTCCGTTCCTCGGCTGCCACCCTGTCACTGGCGCGGCTGGGCCCTCCCTCCTCCGCGAGCGCCCGCCCTCGCTCCCCGCCTCCCGCTCCCCGACCGGCCCGGAGGAGGAGCCGCGAGCAGCGACGCCGCCCGCCGGGAAGCGCGGGTCGCGGTGCTTCCCCCGCCTCCGCCCTCGCACGCCTCGGTCCAGAGCCGGCCTCCTCTCCGGAAGGAAACGGTCCTGTCGGGCCGCACCCCCAACGCCAGCTTCCAACGCCGCCGCCCCCTCGTCCCTCCTCCCGCGGGCCCTCCGTCCCATGTCCCGCCCCGTCCCGCCCCTCCGGCCGGCCCGGGGCTGCGCTGACCTCACCGGCGGCGCGCGGGTCCGCAAGCCCCCGACGGACCGCGCGCCCTCCCTCAGGGCGGCGGCCCGGCGTGAACCCGGCCCCGCGCGCCGCGCTCGGCGCTCCCTCGCGCTCCTCGGGCTGCGCTCGCCGGCGCTCCACGCCTCCCCGCCCCACGCCCCGTCCCGCGCGCGCGGCTGAGGCGGCCGTCGGTCCCGCCCCGCGCGCCTCCCCGGGGCTCGACCTCCACCTGCGCTCCCCGCCCCGCGGGCGCCGGGTGTCTCTCAGAGGGACCGGAGACCCCTGCCCTGCAAGGCTGCGGGCGCTGGCGGTGAGTGGGGCCGCAGCCCCAGAGAACCTGAGAACCCCGTGTTCGCCACCTGTGGAGCGGAGAGGCGTGGGGAGGCGGCCTCGGCCTCCCCGTGAGACCCAGGAGTGGGTGGGAGCCCGTGACCCAAACTGGGGGCGCTCTCAGCCGAGGAAAGAAGGGACCTCCAGGAGAAAAGAACATGGAAGACAGTTTCCGCTTGCCCCGTCACGTCGTCTGAGGCGACCACACCAAACGCTGTCCCTCTCCCGGGAGGTAGGAGCACACTCCGGCCCAGCCATCCTGAGTTACCTTCTGGAGACAGGGCCTCAAGATGCGTGTGACGTCTTGAAGGAGGGGACGTGGAGACATTTCCTCTCCAAAGGTTGCGCCTCTAACTATAGCCTGGGTGCCCCTGGCAGTCCCACCCCGTCTCTCTCCAAAGGTCGCTCTTCTGGTTTATGCATCAGGCCCGAAGGGACGCTGTGGAATGGCGCTAGACAGCATGGCTCGATCCAGCAAGGTGCTGGCAGCCCCGCTGGAACAGTCGGCCCGCCCGGAGCCCTCGGAGGAGTGGTTCTTTCCACACGCTCGCTGGCTGTGCATGGACACGTCTCCTGTGGACATAGCCTCTGCAGGGCGTGGCGCTCCCTTCCCCTGTCTGGGTCTTGCCCAGAGACACTTGGGAATAAAGATTATTGGGCTCTTTCTCAAAGCTCAGTTTTAGAATACAAAGGCCCGCAAATGGGCCCCTTCTGATTTTAAAAGTATATCTTCCCAAGGACATCTTGAGCTTTCTAGAATGTTACTGTAAAACAGAACTTTCTTCGTAGTGAAAATAGTCATTGTCTGTGCGCTCATAAGGCAGCCACTAACCACATGTGGTTATTAGGCCCTTGAAATGTGGCTAGTGTTATTGAGGAAATGAATTTTCAATGTTATTTCATTTTAGTATTTTTTTTTTAATTTAAATAGCCCCATATAACAAGGAACTATCACGTTTGACAGAACTTTTCCAGAAGATTTCACACTATGAATGATCCACAGCTCAGGACAAGTAGTCCTTCTGCACACCCACATATTCACTCCCCTACAGTGTTCCACTGAGTTTCATTCAGTTGATCTGCAAAAGTATTAATTCTCGTTGGACACCAATAACCCCCTCATCAACTATTTAGATTACTCGGGGGCCATGTTATCTTCATTTATTTGACAAATGTGTATTAAAAGATTAAACAGTAGATAAGGTGAATGGCTTCCCATCTTGAAGCGGATAGTACAGTGGAGAACACAGTAAACACCACACTACAAAATGGAAGAGTGGTAATGAATGGTATGAAGATGAAAGGCAGAGAAATCTGAGCGTATTCACAAGAGCATGTAATTTAGTATGGGAATCAGGAAAGGTGGTAGGGGAGAATGAGATAAAGTGAAAAGAAGTAATGTTCAATACTAGCTAATTGACCTTGGACAAATTATTTTAATTCTTTGAGCTTCAGATAGTCCATCTGTAAATACCTTCTATGAGCAATTATTAAGATATTATATGCGTACCATCTAGTTCATTATAAACACTTGGGAAATGTTAGTTCTTGGTTTCCAGCCCTTCATGATCAACTCTCATGGCTATCATTTTTATGCACAGTATACTTTCATTTATTTAATTTTATTTTCATTATTAACTTTATTTTCAGTTATTTAACAGCTATTTAAGCATCTTCTATAATCTGGGCACTAGTCAAGAATCAGCAGTAAATAAAACAGATAAAACTTCTGATTTGGGCTCATATTCTACAAGGAGCTTATACATACACAGAAATGTGTGTGTATGTGTGTTTCTATAATAAATACACAGCTTGTTGGGTAACAAGTGTTTTGAAAAAATAGAGACAGTTGAAGTATGCATATTTTAATTGAGGCCATATTTAATGAGTTGATCAGAGGAATTCTTTCTGATAATTTTAGCTGAGAACAGAAAAATGTGAGTAAGCTAGCCATGAGGGTAACCAAAGGAAGACTTTTCAGTAAGAGGGCATAGTCAGTACAAAGTCTCTGAGATGGGCGTGGCCTACTGAGTAACAGCAGAGGCTGATAGAGTTTTGAAATGGGAGGGAGTTGTGGTCCCTTAGAATTAGAACACAAATGCAAGAAGTGTCACTTAATTTTTTTCTAGTAGGCATGCTTTAGATACTAGCAGGTGAAATTAATTTTATTTTTTAAAAAATTTTAATGTTTTATTTATTTGAGAAGTAGAGTTACGGACAGTGATAGGTAGAAACAAAGAGAAAGGTCTTCCATCCTCTGGTTCAATCCCCAAATGGCCACAATAGCTGGAGCTGAGCTGATCCAAAGCCAGGAACCAGGAGCTTCCTCCCGGTCTCCACTCCGGTGCAGGGGCCCAAAGCAGAGAGCTAAATCAGAAGAGGAGCAGCCAGGCTTGTAGGCAGAGCCACATCATTGGCCCCACAAATGAATTTTAATCATACATTTTACTCAATATATTCAAAGCATCACTTCAAACACATTAGCAATATAAAAATTGTAGTGAGATATTTTCCATTGTTTTTATTGGTGCTATTTGTTTTCAAAACCATGTGTAAGTTACACTTACGGTGAATCTCAGTTCAGACCAGCCACATTTCAGATGTTTAGTGCACATGCGTGTCCACCATAATGGACAGTGAATATTTAGAGCATTGCAGGCATTTGTGAGGGGTTTGGCTTTTGCACTAAATGACAAAGGTATTTCCTAGAGTGATGATGCGATTTTGATCCAGCATTTGTACATGGACCACTGTAACTCCCACTGGGAGAAAAAACTACAGGGTTACAAGGGTAGAATTAGGGGAAGCATTTAAAACATTATTGAAGTGACCTTACTCATCTTGGAGTAAATTTTTTTTGTTCCCCCCATAGTGTTTGTACCTGTTTATGATTTGTACTAAGTAAAAGCATTGGGAAGTCTTTTATATGAATTTAATTTTGTATTTATTGATAATCCTGTAGTTATTTATTTGACATTTCCTGAAGTCAGTGAAATAATTTTCTCACATTAAGTTTAATTTTGAAGATACATGACTTTTACGATACACAATTTTCTGAGAAGTCTCTTATCCAGGATGAAGTTTCACATTTAAAAATAAATAACGACTTCTAGGAAAAATTAAAGAAAAAACATTTAGTTAAGAGGGGTGCTGAACCCACATGGGAGACCAGGAGGAAGTACCTGGCTCCTGGCTTCGGATCTGCGTAGCTCTGGCCGTAGCTGTCATTTGGGGGGTGAACCAACAGAAGAAAGACCTTTCTCTCTGTCTCTCTCTCTCTCACTGTCTATCTGTCAAATAAATTTTAAAAAAAAGAGGGGTGCTGAGAAATTTGTATGCAAATTCTTAATTGTTGAGGAAGAGTATATTGCTTATCGACATATATCAAGATCTGTGTACTAAGACTGAAGAGGACACACAGATGTCACTATTCTAATATCTCTGGCTTACAATGTCTCATATAATTGCTTTTCTTAGAAAGTGTGTTGATAAATATACTTGTGAGCCACCTTTTAAAAATTTATATGAAATACTTTGACAGAAGATTGCAAGAAAAGCAAAACCAAAAGCCTAAAATTACTTGTTTACAGAGAAAATTTTAAAACTGATTCTCTGTCCTCTGTAAATCCTTTAACAGTTCTAGCTTGTCCATATTTAACTACCACTATTGGTAAATCATGGCCTCTTTTGGCTGTTGTATTATAACATCTGCCACCTTCTTTGAGCTGAAGCTATTAAAATGTATAGTACCATCTCGATTCAGTCTGAGGGCAGGCTTTTTTTCTATAGAGGTTGTGTTCCTGGCTTTGGGATGACAACATCCCAAGACCAAGTGTGACACATTGAGCAGAAAGCCATTGGGTTAACCTGTTCTGAGGGTACTACATTCAGTACTTGAATTATTTGGAAATCACAGTAAAATGCACCAGTGAGTTTAACGGGGGAATATTGTAGTTTGACCACTTATGGAAGTTAAAGGTAAATATTTAAGTAGTTTAACATGTGCTTCTGTTACAAGGTATGATCAAGTTTAGACTGCTCCTCACACTTTGATTAGGATTTTACTGAGCTATTTTGAATGTCATTTTTTCTTGACAGATCAAGGCTGAGATTATTGCATTTGTGTGAAGCAACTGTGGCATCTAGTGGTTAATAATCATAATGGTAATTCAGGTTTTTTCTAAGGAGTAAACTGTGCCATAGAAAATTTTGGTATCACCAAGGAATATTATAATCACAGCAGTGTAGGATAACCATCTAATAACATTTTTATTTCCTCAAAAATCAGCACAGAGGGATGATCAAAGTTCATATACTGGGAAAACAAAAGGTAACTAGAGGAGATTATAAAACTGTAAATTTCTGAGACAAATATTAATCTCCACTTAAGTATTTACTATGAAAATGTTGTAGTTATTTTTTTACACTGGCTGTATGTTTGATGGTACAGAGGGATTATTAATTATTAATTACAGTTTTAGATACAGTAATGATATTGTGTCTGTGTTTTTTTTAAAAAAGTCCTTATTTTCTGAAACGCGTAGGGGAAGTTTATTGATGTACTGGTGTAATGTCTTGAATTTGAATAATATGGGATGGAGGGTGATGTTAATGTATGTTGATGTGCATGGAGCTTGATTGACCAGTTATGATTACTATTGGGGTGAGTGAATATCTTTGGGTAAATTTGTAACTCTCTGTAATAAAAAGTTGTTTTTTTAAAAAACACATCATTTGTATAAAATGATTCATTGTTTACTTTCTACAGATTTGTCTGACCTTGAGGTGGTTCACTTGTGCAGACAATCTATGGAAGAAGACCATTCAAGAGGGAGAGAATGGGGCTCCTGCTGTCATGTAAGAAAAGGTCAGCATGGTGACTGTATCAAAATGAATACTCCAGCTTCTTCCGTCCCCTCTTGAGCCCCATGCAGTCTCGCACACAAGCAAAGTATCCAATCAAGCTTTTACAGAGAAAGATGCTATTTACAACCTGAGGATTTTTAGATTTTCTCTCTTTTGAAGTAGTCTGTGATTAGGTGGTGACCTACAAAACCTTCAGGGAGCTCCCAGTCACCTGTGGGAATTTCTTCTAGAAAAGGATTTTACTTTCAATCTTCTCCTTTCACTACTTTCTGAAAATATTAATAAGTTCCAATTCAGTATTTCTCAGAAAACTTCAAATCTTCATGCCTTCCTTTTCATCCTTCTTCACCTCCCTATTGTTTCTTTCATTTTCAATATGCATTAGTTAATTTGTGTTCTTTCCTGTCTTATAGATCAGTGCTCTTCAGTAGAAACACAATGTTATTCACATATGTAATTTATGATTTTTGTATAACCAAATTTGAAACAGTTCAGACAGGTGAAATTAATTTTAATACTATATTTTGTTTACTTACTATTAAGCCAAAAAACACACTTTTTAAATACCAAAGAGACAATTGAATGTTTTTTCTTTTGCTGCTTTCTTGTCAATATATGAATGTATCACTGATATATAGAAATATAATGCATAGATAGATGTGTGTACATATTTGTATGTAGGATTTGTATGTGTGTGTGTGTATGTGTAACACTTCATAACCACACTATCATTACAAAGTAAATATAAGCGGATAGATTAGGGATCTTTCATTTTCTGTCATGATTATTCTTAGTAAATTTCAGGATGTTTTACTGGGATATGGTAGAGGTTAAATGCCACATTCCTCTCATTGTTATGACTTAGGCTTGATAAGTAAGGCTTCTGTCCATGACTGAATGAGGTATAGCTTATAATTTATTTTATGGCTGCTACATAGAGCAGCGGACTTTTATTTAAGTCCACAGTAAAATAATTATGACAAAAGTCTTTCCATAGTCTTTGAGGTCAGACTTTATGGATGTCAACAGTGCTACCCTAGGGAGAGCAAAGAGATGTGTTTCCTGCCACCCTTGAAAAAAACAGGATTTTGGATTTGGAAAAGATACCTATTCTCATAACATTTCATTTGTTAATATGCAATTTTGTATGAATTAATTAATATTTAATGTATCATTTTTATCTTATCATACAATAAATATTTGAGATCTTCATTGCTGTTTAAGAATGTAAAGATGTTGCAAGAACAAAGTTTGGAAACACTAGCATAAGGAAGTTCCTTGATTTATCTTTTCTTCTCCCTGAAGTACAACAAGAAGTTCTCTATGAAGAGTAATCACGAGGCAGAATGCTTTGGTGCTGATGGAATATTACTCTTGTGATCTGGGAGGACATGAGAGTAACTGTTCTTGAGTTCATGTTTTTGAAGCTTTGAAATGTTCTTTAAGTACATTATTGTCTGTGTCTCTAAATGCACACCTTTGGAGCCTATAAATCCAGGAACTAGATTTTTGCTTGCATATATAACAAACAATAGCAAGAATGAATCTTTTTTAAAAGATTTATTTGTTTATTTGATAGGCAGAGAGACTTAAGGGGAGGAAGAGACAGAGGAAAAGGGAGAGAGAGAGAGAGATATTCCATCCGCTTGGTCACTCCCCAAATGGCTACAATGGCCAGGTCTGTGCCAGGTCGAAGTCAGGAGCCAGGAGCTCCTTCAGGGTCGCCCACATGGGTAGTAGAGGCCCAAGAACTTAGACTACCTTCTGCTGATTTCTCAGGCACATAAGCAGGGAACTGGCTCAGAAGTGGAGCAGGTGGGACTCATCTGACAGCCATATGGGAAGCTGGTGTCACAGGTGGCAGCTTATTGTCACATGCCACAATGCCAGCCCCAGAAGTAATCTTCTGAAACAGATCTTATAGATCATCCAAGACTTTTGTGAGTCTAATTTATATCTTGTAAGAAATTGGTGCATTTTTAAATTTTATTTTAAAGATGTATTTGAAAGAGTTACACAGAGAGAGAGAGAGAGGGAGAGAGAGAGAGGAGGGTCTTCCATCTGCTGGTGCACTCCCCAGATGGCTGCAATGGCTGGAGCTGCGCTGATCCGAGGCCAGGAGCCAGGAGCCAGGATCTTCTTCCAGGTCTCCCCCGTGGGTGCAGGGCCCAAGGTGTTGGGCCATCTTCCACTGCTTTCCCAGGCCATAGCCGAAAGCTGGATTGGAAGTGGAGCAGCCGGGACTTGAACTGGCGCTCATATGGATGTCGGCACTGTAGGCAGTGGATTTACCCACTGTGCCACAGGGCTGGCCCCACCTTTTAAAAAAATATTTATTCATGTATTTATTTGAAAGTCAGAGAGAGAGAGAGAGAGAGAGAGACAGAAACAGAGAAGGAGAGATCTTCTATCTGCTGGTTCACACCCCAGATGACAGCAGCATCCATGACTGGGTCAGACCTAAGCCAGGAACCAAGAACTCCACCTGGTTCTCCATCTAGATAGCAAGGACCCAAGTATTTGAGCTATCTTCCGCTGCCCTCCAAGGTGCATTAGCAGGAAGCTGTGTCAGAAGCAGGGCAGCACAAATTACTATGTTTAGCAAATATAGGGATATACTTATTTCTACAAAAGTAAACTGTAGGACAACACTTGATTCTAAGATTCTATTTTTCTTTGACACATTTTGTGTTATTCTGCCAAAGGAAAAAAATCTCAGCTTAATTCTAGAGCTGGAGGGTCCTAAAATGTTGTTCAGAAAGGAGATAATATTGCCATACTATTAAAGCTGGAGGAATAATATGTGTGTTTTAATGCCAACTGGAGCTCTAGAAATAGAGCAGAAGCTAAATCAAGTACATCTTTGTGAACTCAAAGAAAATGTAAATTGGCTTTGATAAATGATATTTCAGAAGCTTGGACAAATGCTATCATTTGGAAATTGCTATATAAAACTGTGTAGGGTACAAAATATGTGGTACCTAAGAGTGATGATACTTTTGTTGTGCCTTGGTGGCCTTACATCTGAACCTTCACGGAGCTGAAAGAGGACAGGGGGACAAAAGGAAAAAGAAACCTTCGATCAAGAAATAAGAGAAATTGTTAACCTCATAATGATTTCTTAGTAGTGCTTTCTGCTTTGATCTCCCAGCTGGGCATAGGAGAATTCAAAAGGAGGCAGGGCTGAGGCACATCCAAGAAAAAAGTGAGAGCTGGAGCACCACGTTCTTATGCCCTCTTCTAGGGCTAGAGCTTTGCTCACCACACCCTCCATCCTCACCACACCTTTTTTTTTTTTTTCTTTTTTTCCAGACTGTGCTTCCTATGTCTACCTTTACAGAAAAGCAGACAGGAATAGTAACAGTGCCATCTGAATCAGATTAAAATTAAATTTAGATTTTAGTACTAACAGCACAGAATTGTGACTCCAGGACATGGAATAATCATCAGAGTCAGCTCAAACCTTATTGGAGGCATAGAAAACCCAACTGGCCATGACAGCCTAGAAGCAATTAAAATGTTGATGCCTAGGTCTGTGCTTCTCAAAGTGGGACCCTCACAATGTCTACATGAGTATTTGTAATGTTTGTTTGTGGCATAACTATTCATAGTGAATCTGGATTCCTACTGAATCAAAATTCCTGAGAGTAGGGATCAGAAATCCACATTTACAAAACAACTCATAAATGACTATGGTGCATAGTAAAGATTGTGAACTATTTAAATCTCCTTTGATAAGTGGGATGGATGGAAGTCTTAATAGCATATACTAAATTAAACAAATAAACATGAAAAGTAAAATCATAACATTCTACTGACATTTACTTGTCTTAAAACACATGAATAGATAGCTGAAATCCTACATACCCCAGCCCAACATGATAGACTAACCTTCATTTACTTTATTTTTAGTTTTTAAACCAAATGTATGTAGACTTCTCTGTTTTGGTTTGGGTTCCCCAAGGAGCAGATCTTGAGACATGGATTTGAGAGCAAGTAGTTTTTTAGAAAGAATCCCAGGGAATACTGGTATAAACAGAGAGATGTGAAAAACGGAAGGTAAAGAAGGAAAAGTAACCGAAGAAGGGTGAATTCTGAAGCCAGATACCACTGTAGACACCTGGAGATCGATTTCACCTGGGAAATGTAGGCTATGTCTGTTAGACTTATCCCAGTGGAGGTGAAATGCAGTTGGCTAATTTATAAACAAACTTCTGTCAGTCATTGATTAAGGCTGCTTCCAGGGAGCACTTGGCTCTTCTCCCCTTCCCCTTGTACAGAAAGAGAGCATTGCAGCTGCCAGAGTTAGCCCTTCAGAAAGAGTTAAACCGCCGGTGGCTGGAAGCTAGACTTCTGGCAAGTGCAGAAGTAGATGGCGAAGGAGATGTGGGTGGGACTCTGGCAGCCTCTCCTCTAACCCACAGTGAAAGTAATATTCACTCTGAGAGCCAAACTTGGGGAATTTCTATGTTGTTACAGACACGAGCCATGTGAATAATAACCCTTTATATACCAAGCAGTATTCTCCAGAATGTGTCTTGCAGATTCAGATTCCTTGCAGTTTCATATTCAGTTGAGGAATATATTCTGTATAAACAATCTTCTTTATGGACTCATTGGGGTTGTTAATACTTTCTTGTTGCCACGGCCTTTGAAATACCAAAGTTGTTGGTAGTTTTCCACAGTGGCCATCTTTTTAAATTTTAATATTTTTTTAATTTATTTATTTGAAAGAGTTAAACAGAGAGAGAAGGAGAGGCAGAGAGAGAGAAAGAGAGAGGTCTTTCATCTGCTGGGTCACTCCCCGGTTTGCTGCAATGGCTGGAGCTGTGCCAATTTGAAGCCAGGAGCCAGAATCTTCTTCCAGGTGTCCCACACAGGTGCAGGGTCTCAAAGACTTGGGCCATCTTCTACTGCTTTCCCAGGGCATATCAGAGAGCTGGATCAGAAGTGGAACAGCTGTAACTTGAACTGGTGCCCATATGGGATGCTGGCACTGGAGGTGGCAGTGGCTTTACTGGCTATGCCACAGCGCCGGCCCCTGCCGTAGCCATCTTACCATGTTTTGGTTTGGGATATTCCCTTTGACTGTTTAACAAAAACATTTTGCTATGGTAAACTGCAAAGATATATGATGTAAATGGACTAGAATCCTATGTACTTCTCACAGAGCTTCAACACTTCTCAATTCATGACCAACTTTATTTGATCTATATCATCACCCACTTATCTGCTACTAGATTACCTTAAAGCAGTTAGAAACACACGATCATTTATCAATAAATATTTCAGCATGTATCTCTAAAAGATAAGGGCATTAAAAATAAATACTGTTTTAGCTTATAAAATTCAATAATCATTTCTTAATGATATCAAATATTCATATTTCCAATAGCCTGATCAATTCCTTGCTATCAGAATGATATGTCTTTCAAGATTCTCGAATCAATTCTGCCTCCAACTCTTATTTCCTGTGTATTACATCTGCTTAAAGAACAATTAGTTTGGGCGATATTGTGACTCAGCAGGTTGAGCTGCCACTTGTGTTGCTGGCATCTCATCTGGAGGTGTCATTTTCAGTCCTGGCTACTCCGTTTCCATCCAGCTCCCTGTTAATGTGCATGTGAATGCACTGGAAGAGCTCTAAGTAATTGGGCCCCTGCTACCCACGTGGGAGACAAAGATGGAGCTCTTGGTTTTTGGCTTTGTCATGGTCCAGACCTGGCTATTGAAGCCATTTGGAGAGTGAACCATTGGATGGAAGATCTCCCGCAACCCCAAGTGTGTGGGTGGGTGGGTGGGTGTATCTCCCTCCTCTCTGTCACTCTGCCTTTCAAATAATTAGGTTATTTGTCCTATGCAATTTTCTCCAAATTGTGCTGTAATTTAATATGCTTCTCCATATTCTGTATGCTCTGTGAGTTGGTAAGTTAGTAGTTGAATCTAGAAAATTACCAATGCAGATTCAATTTTGTTCATTTTGAACAAAAGTACTTCATAGATGGTATCATGCATATTTGTTTCTGATACAAGCAGCTGTTGATAATTAAGTCTTAGATTCATTAATTCTTTAGGAATTACAATTGGCAGTATTCTAATTATGCCATTGCCTTTCCTTTATTCACTGGAATAGTTCAATAGGAGGACATTTACCATTATTTTATCTTGTACAATTTACATAACGGTGAAATAGAGGGTTGTATCCTTTATCCTTAATTTTGGGTGATCTAGAGATTTTAAAAGATAGCTGAGCAGTATTGATGCCAGAGATGAGTTCCTCAGAAGGCTTTGCTGAGTAGAACAAATTGAAGTTATCCAAAAAGAAAGTCTGTTCCCTCCAAAAGTAAACTTATTTTGTGCTATGTAATCCCTAATGAGCTCACTAATATTCCATTAGGACATAAAGTTACAACTGTGAAAAGAAAAATCAGTTTTCTGTTTTTTATTTTATTCATCAAGTTATAGTTATTGAACTTCTAAATTTTGAAAACAAATAGGCTGTGAAAGTAAGAGGAAATTGGAGAAATATATATGGTTAGTTAGAACTGCATGTATACATAGTCCCCAGCCATCTGGAATTTCTGGTGTGTTATAGATGAATTATTTATGAATTACAGGAAAATTTGCTTTGCATTCAAAGAGTTCAGTGGGGTTGCACTTTAGTAAGGGAAAACTCTGCTACACACACTTCTGTTACACAGTGAGCTTTCTATGTGGTTTTGGCTTCAACTCTGGGCTGGCGTCTTTTGCTGTCTGAACTCATATCGGTGCCTCTTTCCTTTGGTTTTCAGTAATGATCCAGGGAAGTAAGACATGCCCTGTTCTGCAGCATGTGTTCTTTTCTCAGAGGTGCTGCAGTATCTGAGACCTTTTCGCAGGAAACACAGCTCTGCTAAGAATTTTTCATTGGTAAAAAGAGAAATACTGAGTGGAACAGAGGTTGGCAAGCTGTAACCTAAAGGCCAATCCAGGCCACCACCTGTTTTTGTTTGGGCTGTAGATAAAAATAATTTTACATTTTAAACTATTTTACCTTTTTTAAATGATATATGTTTGATATTACATGTATACCTACATGATGTATTCAGTGCTGCTTTTGGTCTGTGCATCCTGTATTAGTTACTATTTGGCTCTTTCAGAAAAAGTTCACCAGCCCCTGGGTATAGCAATTATTTTCAAACTATTTTTAGTAACAGAACTTAAAAACAAAGAGCAAAACATAGTTTTAAACCTCTTCCTTCAGTTAGCATAATTTTAGTAATTTTTCTCTAGAAATTCATTCAGTAATAAATAGGCTACTTTGACAAATACTGTAGACCAAAGGGAGTGCACCAGTTTTGACATTGGGGATTGTAGATGAGAGTTACAATCTCAGAGGAGATTCACCTATGATTTATTCCTGTGGGCCTTTTTGTTGTACTAGTTCAAAAATAAAATCTGGTTTCGAGCAGATAAGTGACTATAAATAGTAGCAACTTTTCTAACAGCTCACCTTGTAATATAAGGACACTCTGAAATTAAATTGATCCACATTCTTAAAAGAGAAATAGAAAATTTTCAATTCTACTTATAACATCCAAAAAGCAGCTCTCATGATCAAAATATTCCAATCAGACAAGAAGCACCAACAGCTTGGAATAAGAGATAATGCTGTCTGTATTTAAGCACTTTGAGTTTTGTTTTTTTTTTTTCTTTCAGTGATTACACCACTGACAACTGTGCCATAAAGAGTAGCACAGAGCAGATGTTTGGTGCTGCAATTTTCTGTGAGTGGACATGAGAAAGCCTGAATTTTAAAGGGAGTGGTTAAGGACAAGTGTTCTTTAATAAAATGTGCAAAGAAAATATGACAGTTGAAGCTGTTTTCTGAAATCCAAGTAGAAACAAGGCAAATTGAAATCACAATGAGGTTAAAGTTAGTATAAATTGGAGTTATATTTATATGAGAGATTAGATTAGAAAACAAGCTGAAAATTGGTTGAGGGAAAATTACCCTTGAAAATTGCTTATCTCGGGCCGGCGCCGTGGCTCAAGAGGCTAATCCTCCACCTTGCGGCGCCGGCACACCGGGTTCTAGTCCCGGTCGGGGCGCCGGATTCTGTCCCGGTAGCCCCTCTTCCAGGCCAGCTCAGTGCTGTGGCCAGGGAGTGCAGTGGAGGATGGCCCAAGTGCATGGGCCCTGCACCCCATGGGAGACCAGGAGAAGCACCTGGCTCCTGCCTTCGTATCAGCGCAGTGCACCAGCCGTGGCAGCCATTGGAGGGTGAACCAACGGCAAAAGGAAGACCTTTCTCTCTGTCTCTCTCTCTCTCTCACTGTCCACTCTGCCTGTCAAAAAAAAATTGCTTATCTTCCCATAAAGTACTGTAAACATGATCTTGGATATACATTACTGTATATTTTAGGCTACTTAAATTTGAGGACTGCTGAGCTAGAATAAGTGAAAGAATACATTCAGATGCATGGATGTCCTGACTTTAAGATAACCTTTCAAACCCTTGCATCAAGTAGAGGATGGATGGAGAATTCTAAAATTCTCCTTGCATTTGGGATTTAACTTGTACTGAAATAACCCTGCTAGCATCACAAGTTGTTATATGGATTAAGAGAGTTAAACAAGATGAACACTCCCATCATAAAGTCTGAAACACAGAAAGTGCCTCATAAATATTTCCTGTATGTAAACATGTACAAATTTATGTAGAAAAATCTAATCACTTGGTGCAGTCTGCCTAAGGTGGTATTTGCTCTTTGACTGTCTGATCCCCTAGTTCCCTGTTCATTCATTCAACAAAGAATTACTGTGCAGCTCCTTTGTGGTGTTATTCCAGGTGCTGGGAATTCATTATATAAAGCAGAGCAAATTGCCTTTCCCTTGTCTTGGGAAGCTTATATACCAGTTGCTAGTAATAGACAAAATGAAACACATTGTTAAAATATATAGTATATAAGATGCCAAGGAAATGATGAAAATGTAAGACAGGGAAGGGATTTAGGATTTAGGGATAGGGCAACAAATTTTAGATGTGGTGATCATGATCGGTCTCATTCAGAAGAATGCTATGTGATCAAATATTTGAAGGAGGCTAGGATGTGAACAAAAGGAATGTGACAAGAGATGGGTTAACAAGGCAGGGGCTGTGCCTGTAGCAGCAACCTGGTGGCCAGTGGATGGCCTTCACCTGGAGAGGGATGGGAAGCCACTGCAGAGGTTTTGGCAGAGCTGGCTGTGCCTTCCCTTGAGTTTAACACATGTTCTTTTGGAAGGTTCCTCATGGAGTCCCATGTGCAAGTAATGTCTCAAGTTACTAGGTTATGCGCTTTACCATGTAAAACTGTGAAGTTTACTTGTTTGGTTTCATTACATTGTTAAAAGTAGCTAACACTCTTTTAAATTGAAATTCCAATCAAACATTTCCATAACTCTCAAACCCCTCCCAAGGATCCGCAAGGCAGAGACTATTATCCCCTGAGTTAAATGAACATAAAAATTCCTTGAGTTCCAACATTCTGCATCCCCATCAGTTTCAGGGTTCAGAATAAGTTGGCTTGATTTTATTTTCTAGTTATAGATATTTATGTCTGACTTCTTTCCATTTATTCCCTGGCTGTTTTATTTATTCTGCAGTTTTTCCTAATGGTAGCCCCTCATCCCTTCAGCTGGCTACTGTGTCGGGATCCTGCTGGTATCCGTCTTGGGCATTTTCTCCAAATCGGTGGAGCTGAGATGTATTTGGTCATCTGCACCTCTATGTGGCTGGAGGTGAGGAGATTTTCTTGTTATTAGTTGTATTACTCAGAGGTAACATCAGTGAAGCTAGGAATGATTCAAGCTGCAGATCTTGGTTATGTATGTATGACAGAACAAGTTATTTTTAATGTATTTGAAATACACAGAGAGAGAGAGAGAGAGAGACAGAGAGAGATTGAGATCTATATCATATCCTAATTTATTCCCCAAATGCTCACCATGAGCAAGGCTGAAGCCAGAAACCATAACACAGTCAAGATCTCTAATGCTGGTAACAGGTACCCAATTACTTGATCTGTCACCACAGTCTCCCAAGGGTTGCTTTAGCTGGAAGCTCAAGTTAGGAGATGGTGCTGCGAACCAAATCCAGGCACTCTGATTTAATATCTGGGAGTCTTAACAGCCAGGCTAAACTCCTGATCTTTAACAGGACAAATCTTTTTTTTTTTTTTTAAGATTTATTTATTTTTAAAGTCAGAGTTACAGAGAGGCAGAGGCAGAGGCAGAGGCGGGGGAGGGGGGGGGTGGACTTCCATCTGCTGGTTCACTCCCCAGACAGCCGCAGTGGCCAGAGCAGTGCCAATCTGAAGCAGAAGCCAGGAGGTTCTTTCAGGTCTCCCACGCAGGTGCAGGGGCCCAAGGAGTTGGGCCATCTTCTACTGCTTTCCCAGGCCATAACAGAGAGCTAAATGGGAAGTGGATTAGCCAGGTCTCAAACCAGGGCCCATATGGGATGCCTGCACTCCTAGGCAGCAGCTTTCCCATGATGCCATAGCACCAGCCCTAGGACAGATCTTTAGAGATCATAGTTTATCCTCAGTGTTTCTCCCCCTTCCTTCTGTTTGAAGCTGGTAGACCGCTCTTGGCATTTCCTTGCTCCCAGGTGTTTTTGCAGCACAAATTATAGCGTCCTCTTGAGGATGGCAGCTGTTTCTTTTTTCTCATAAAAGTTTTTAGCCAATGAATGAGATCATTTTGGCTGTCCCAGTAGGTGAGGAAAGAAGAGAGAAGAGAATGAGGCTTTTGGGGCAAGAAAGTGAGATGACATTTCTATTACCTGAAGAGGATCAAGATTTCACTTCCACTCTCCAAGTGTAATCATTTGATGAACTGTGAGAAACTGCAGAGAGCGCAGAGCTCTTCAAACTAGGGAGTCCAATAACCATTCACGACTTGGGTTTCCCTACACGGCAGCCTCTCTGGAGTTTGGGTCCTAGACATAGCTGTCTCAGCTGAACAGAGACCAGGACACCCAATAGAAAGGGAGCAGAGAGCCACTGGACCATACTTAATTTCTTATTTTCCCTCCAAATAGAGGGAAATGGACATAAAATGACTTAAAAAAATTAAGAAAGAGGCTGACATTGTGGTATAGAGGGTTAAGCCTCTGCCTGTGATGCCGACATCCCATATGGATGCTGGTTCATGTCTGGGTTGCTCCACTTCTCATCCTGCTCCCTGCTAATAGCATGGGAAAGCAGCAGAAGAAGGCCCAAGTACTTAGCCCCTGAAACCTATGTAGGAAACCTGGTTGAAGCTGTTGACTCCTAAATTTTGGCCTGGCCCACCCTGGTTGTTGGTGGCCATCTGGGGAGTGAACCAGCAAATGGAAGTTCTCTCCATCACCCTCTCTCTGTTACTTTGACTTTCAAATAAATAAATAATTCTTTAAAATTAATAAATAAACATGACATAGCATGTATATTGACTTCACAAATCAAGATTCGTACCATCCCAAATCCTTCTTTGTCAAGTAAAAATGACCTATAATTAAAAAAAATCATTTTCCCAATGACATAAAATGTTAATAAATTGCTTGCTGTGGCTTCAAGTTCTTATAACTTCTCGTTTTGTTTCATTAAACATGGTTCTTTGGAATTGCATTTATTCACCTAAAGAATGTGACTTGGGATGACATTCACTCTACAGAGGTGTTCAATTCTTTCATTTTATACCCATAGGAGACAGCAAGTAAGACTTAAGATGTATATGATATTAGATTATTTTTAAAAGATAATTATCACCAGAAACTAAAGTACCAAATCAGACAAACATCTGATTTATCTGTTTAAATAGATTTAATCCTTAAAAACTTGATGCTTATATTTGATACCATCATATAATGGACTAGGCATGTGAATTTTCTATATTATTCCTCTAATGGAAGAGCAGTGGGATTTATAGTTTCTCTTTAAGATGTCTGAGGACTTGAACATAATGTAAGCTTGGGTGAGTTGCTTCCGTTAGCTGATAAAAGGAAGATAAAATTTATCTCACACTGTTTTTGCAAGTTTTATGTGTTGTTTTTGTTCTTCAGATAGGTTTAGTTCTAATGTCGAGGGGTATTAATGGATCTTTAATGGTCATTTATTTTGTCTTCCCCACATCCTTCTTTTGGGAAATTGCCTCATCTCTGAACTGCAGAAACCCTGTTCAGTTGTGGTGGAGGGGTGTTGAATATTGCACACAGCTGTATCAGCCTCTGACCGTCATTGAGTTTTAGGCGTGTGACTCAAACAAGGATATTCTTAGCCACCCCGGGATTATTGCTAGAGATATTAAGAAAGATGCTCTCACTTCTCCACAGTCTCTGGCTGTAGGGACTTATGTAGCCTAGAAATGTCTGGGGGTGGGGTTCCTTTTAGTTGGGTGAAGGATGTGAGAATGAACAGAATGAGTACACAGAGACAAGAGCTGGCAGTGTTTGGATATCCACTCCTAAAGTTAAAAGGTTATATGAGGCCATTTATGCCATTTTCATTTCCCAGGCTTTGTTTTATTTTAATAAAACATTGGGATTGGCATTGGGATGCAGCAGGTGAAGCCCAACACCCACATCTCGTATCAGAGTGCTGGTTCAAGACCCAGCTGATCAGCTTCCAATCCAGCATTCCTGCTAATTTGTCAAGGAAGGCAGCAAATGATGGCCTACATACTTGGGTCCTGCTACCCTTGTGGGAGACCAGGAAGGAGTGCCTTGCTGGTACACACCTGGCTGTGGTGGCCATTTAGGAAGTGAACCAGCAGATGGAAGATCTCCTTGTCTCTGTCTCTCCCCTTCTTTCTGTTGCTCTGCCATCCAAATAAATAAATATATATTTAAAAAATATGTAATGCTTTTACACTTTTATGCGCTGGGCCACAGCACAGTATTTCAACACAGGCATACAGCATAAACTGATCAAATCAGGCCTGCAGCATCTCCCCCTCCCTACGTTTACTCCGTGTTTGGATCATACCAACTCCTCGCCTGCAGTTCTGATGTGACTTTGTGGAGTAAGAGAACTTTCGCTGAGACAGCATTAAGTATTCTTTAAAGTTGGACCACATGTGATCAAATCCCAGATGTTTGATTTGCCAGCTGTGTAATTGTAGACAAGTTAATGTGTTGTACCTCAGCTTCCTCCTGTGTTCAACACTTCTGTCAACCCTTTTTCTGGGTAGCATTGTCAGACTGTATGAGGGTGTGTGTGTGTGTGTCAGTCATTGCCTAATTTATGGTCCATGATAAGTGCTTTGTACATGAAATACATTATTATGGCACTAAATCATAGGTGCTCCAAAAATTTAGCTTGTCAAGAGTAGAAGCATTTAAAGCAGCTAAGCAATAGTGTAAAATTTTTTAAGTTTGCAAGCAAAGAAGATAAAAATGAGAAAGTAGAAAAGTAAGCAAAAACACAGGACACAGAAATTAAATACAATAAAGACAGGTGAAGATATTCTTAGTGAAAAACTGCAAAATAAAAAAGTGAAGACATAAATTCTTACATTTGATGACATCAGCAGCACAAAATATATGAATCAAAAGTTGCCAACCAGTGGCCCAGACATTCTATTTATTTTATTTTTTAAATGGAATCTTTGATTCTGGCACTAAAACAAAAACTCTATGGATAGCACCAAACCAGCAGATATTCTAAATTGGCAGCATTTTTGTTAGCTATTTCAGTAACTTCGTCATAAATTTTCCTTAATTTTTTTCTAAGTGTCGTGTTAGCAGAATTATATAAAGCTTGAATATTAAGTTTCCAGTTTTCTGGGAATTTTATACACATCAAGCAGACATTTCTGCAGACATGGTGTAACAGATACTTAATGGAATGTGGTTCCAGTCTGGGGCTTTTAATTACTGTGTGAAGAAAGTAAAATGATAGCACATTAAAATCAAATTATCTGTAATAAAACAGGAAAATAAATTACATGGCAACAATTATTATATCAAATGATAATTTGCATTAAAATTTCTTGCTTCTTTTTAAATATAGCTAGTCAGTTCCTAGACTTAAGTCAAAATGTAAGAATATTAACTGGAATAAAAATAATGCAGTGTAGAAATTAGATCATCAAAGCATGCTACAATAGCTTTCTTCATCACAAATAACTTGTAAATACACTGCCCTATTCTGTAAATACTAACCGTTTTTAAATCTTAAGGTGATTTCTGTTTAATTCTTCTCTAAAATGAATCACAGTAAGTATCCCTTGGAATGGAAAGATAGTAAAGTACATAAAGGACCACAGATTGCCCAATTTTACAATAAATGTGTGTGAATAAAATAGATGAATGAATTTTACTTGGATATTATTGCAACTAATCATGTCTTACTATGTAATATCAGCATAATTAAATAATATAAGGGACTACTTAAACAGTATAATCCCTATATTTCTCTGCTATTTAGAAGACTGTCTCAAAAAATGCCAGATTCAGATTATATATAATTATGTGCATACAGGCAGTATCACCAAGCTAGCTCTTTTAAACCACTAGATAATTATTGTGGTATTAAATTCAGACATGTACACTACACAGATGTTCAAAGAATGAAAACATCCTTTCTTTTTTCTATCTTTTTAAAACTCCCCATGAGGAGAAAGAGACACTTGGATCAGAGGGAATTTTAACAATAGATTATCTTTTTTTTTTTACTATTTTATTTTTTGAAAGTTGGACTTGTGGGGTAGGGGAGAGACGAAGACAAAGACAGAGACAAAGAGGCCTGCCTCCTGCTGGTTCTCTTTTTAAATGTCCCCAACATCTAGAGCTGAGCCAGGCTGAAGTCAGGAGCCTAGAGAACGCAATCCAAGTCTCCCACCTGGGTGGCAGGAACCCACTTCCTTGCTCTGTCCTCCATGCCTCCCAGGATCTGCATTAACAGCAAGTGGGGGCCAGGAACTAGCATCAGAAATTAAGCCCGGGTATTCTGCTGTCTAATGTGACACCTCAAGTTCTAGACTAACTTCCCACTCATTATCTTATGTTTTGAGCAGTGTCTTTCAATTTAAAAAGTCTCTTATATACTAAGATTCTCTTAATCCAAGGGTGAACTCTAGAAGGATCTTTCTTTAACTTTCCTCCTTATTCTGGTGTCAGGGTATAGTGGGGTTTTATAGCTCTTGAGGTATCAGGTGAGGGTTTCCCCAGCCTTGTATAATCTTTGATCAGCTTTTGCCAAGGGGAGCCAGTACATTTGCAGTAGTTTCATTTACTCATCTCTCCATCTGCGCTTTGCCTACCCCATGATAGCAATGGATCAGCTTGTCTGTGGTCTCTCAGGGCTCCAAATAGAGAACAAGGCAAAAACTGCTCTGTTTTCCACTTTCATTTCCATATGTCAACTACACATCACTGGTCCAGAAAAAGAAGTTAGGACATAAACATCTGACTTCATGCTTGATGTTGCCTTACCTTCCTCTTCCCCCTCTCAAGGTCAGGAGTGGCACACACTCTCTCCTTTCCCCTCTTTGTAGCTCAAAGACTATACATTCAGTATTCTGATTGGATTTTATTCCTGATTTATGGTCAAGAAGTCCTGGCCCCAGGTGTGTTCATGAAATTCTATTCTCAAAAAAGCCTGGCTTTAAAGCCTATTTTCTTTTGTTGGCTCAAAAAATCCCATTCTGAACATCCAGTGTAAATGTAGACCCTTTCTTCCTTTTGGCATCTTTCATATATAACAACCAGAATGTGTGCTGAGAAAAAACAATGTCTGGAAGAATGGAGGGAGAAGGCATTTTCAAAAGATAAAAACATACTAACGCATTTGAAAATCTGATGTTCACTTTTCTATTAGAAGAGGTCAGTGCTTCATTTATGCAGAAGCAGTGAAATCCTACATGTGCATTGTTAGGATCAATATCAACACCCAGTTAAATTTGTGTGGACATCATAGAGGCTTACAGATGGGTAAGAAAAATAATGTAGTTGTAATACAAGCTTAACTACATGAGATAGATAGGGAAGAAAGTGAATATATTTAGAGAGTACATGAATGGTAACAATCTAAAAGTTTTATAAATGTAATTATATCTTTATACTCTAGAAAATATTGGACAAAATACATTAATTGTAACCCATTTTTAATAAAATATGAAGGTCAGCATATGTAACAATTAGATCCAAGCATGAAGAATGGATTAGACATAGAAAAATTTTGCTCAATAAGAAGGTTGAAGGAAGAGCTTCAATACCGTATAATTTGCTCGTAAAATCAAAAAGTCCACTAAGCATTATGACTGTACTTTAATCAGTGGGAAGATGGAGAAACATGTCTTTCCCATCCTTCCCTTTAATGTGATAAAAATCTCGTGTAAGTAGAGTCTTCACACACACATACAAAAATAAATTGGAAGAGTCCTCCATGTTTGTGATTTGGAAGAATTAATATCAAAATGCCCATACTATCCAAAGCAATTTACAGATTCAGTGCAATCTCAATCAAAATATCAAGGAAATTCTTAGATCCAGGAAAGACAATGCTAAAATTCATATGGAAACACAAAAGAAGGCGACCTCAAATAGCTAAAGCATTTTTAAACAACAAACACAAAGCTGAAGGCATCACAATTTCAGATTTCAAGACATACTAAAGGGCAATTATAATAATGATAATTTTTAAAAAAATGCCTCGTACTGACACAAAAATAGACACATAGTCCAATAGAACAAAATAGAAATTCCAGAAATTTACTAACATTTGACAAATGAACTGAAATCAATCAACAAATGGTTTTGAGAAAATTGAATCTCTTTATGCAGAATTATGAAACAAGATCCCTACTTTATACCTTATACAAAAATCAAAGTGGATCAAGGAATTGAAATATATGACCTGATACCATCGAATTACTAGAGGAAAACATCAGGGAAACTCTACAAGACATTGGCATAGGCAAAAACTTCTTGGGATGGATCCCAGAAGCACAGGCAATAAAAGCAAAAATAAACAAGTGGGATTACATCAAGATAAGAAGCTTCTGCAAATGCAAAGGAAACACTCAGTAAAGTTAAGAGGCAACCTTCATAATGAGAAAGTTTTTGCAGACTCAGCAACAACAAAACAAACAATCCAGTTAAAAAATGGGCAAAGGACTTGAACAGGCATTTTTTGAAAGTGGATATTCATCTGGCCAACAAACACATGAAAAAATGTTCAGAGGGCCAGCACTGTGGCACAGCAGTTTAAGCCCCAGCCTGTAGCGCCGGCATCCCATATGGGCACTGGTTCTAGTCCCAGCTGCTCCACTTCTGATTTAGCTCTTTGCTGTGGCCTGCGAAAGCAGTAGAAGATGGCCCAATTCCTTGGGCCCCTAAACCTGTGTGGAAGACCCGGAGGAAGCTCCTGGCTCCTGGCTTTGGATCAGCTCAGCTCTGGCCATTGCGATCATTTGAGGACTGTACCAGCAGAATGGAAGACCTCTCTCTCTGGTTTTATTTCTATCTGTAACTCTGTATTTCAAATAAAATAAACCTTTAAAAATATTCGCCATCAGGGAAATGCAAATCAAAGCCACCAAAATCAAAACCATCTCCTCTTTGATGAGCTGGTTCAGCTTTGCCTAAAGAACTGATAATGACCTCCTCTAAAGTAGGTGTATAAGGATGAATTTTGAAATACTAGATGAGAGAGGAAAGAATTTGTTGGGTCATCACATTTCATTTCCTAGGTTTCCAACTTAGTAAAATCTTGCAACTGTTTTCAGTGCAAGCTGTCTTCTCTGGGCACTTTATCCTTGTTACTTGATGTATTAGTTTTCTATTTATGTTATAATAAATTATCATACACTTAGTGCTTAAAATAATATAAGAAGTTCTAAAGCTGTCATCAAACCTTCTCCTAGGTTTAAGAGATAATCCACTGCTTTCCTGTTTCTAGCTTCTAGAGGCCTGCTGCATTCGTTGACTAATGGTCTCATTCTCTACCTTTAAAACCAACAGGACAACATCTTCTAATCTCTCTCAGTCTTACTCTCCTGCCACCTACTTATAAATATCCTTAAGATTATGCTGAGCTCACCTAGGTAACTGAGGATAGTGCAAACATTTTAAGATCAATAATCGAATCTTATCTGCAAATCCAGTTTTCAATGTAAGGTAATATATGTGCGTGTTCGTGGAAATTGTTTGTGGATATCTTTGATGATGACCATTATTCAGGCTACCATACCTGGAATGTGCAGAGACTTGATGTCTATTGTGGCTCTAGAGAACAAAATTGGAAAGAGGGATATATAGAATTAGCATTACACTTAAAATTACCTGATTTGGTGAAGCTATATCAATAATAATGATATAGTAACAGCAGTAGTTTCCAGAATTATGAATGGTGGCAGCAGTTTCCAGGATGTTGGATTATAGTGTCAGGGGAATGATTTTTATTTCAAATATTGAGTGATACCTCTGCACCTCTAATTCATCCAGTAGGTTTCTAAGAACCTGACCGCCTACCCCTTAGTAACTCCATTGCTAGTTGAAATATGTAGGTGAGTTTCTGTTTCTTGCATTGATCCATGATTGCTTTGAACTTCAACAAATAAACATTACACGAGGGGATTACAAACTTTTCATAAAAATACATACAATGAGAAACTATGAATGGATTTCAATAGTTTTTCAGAAAATAAACTTCGCTTGTAATTACATTTTCTATGAAGGTATTAAAGTACCCTGTATATCACATGGGGTAGCTAAAAGTTATTCTGATATATTCAAGTTTGGAATGCTGGATCTAACACTTAATGGTTACATGCTCTTGGGTATACTATTTATTTTTTTTCTATTCCTCAGTTCTCTGGCCTCTAAATGGGGGTTATATTTTCTGCTTCCCAAAGGGTTTACTTTTTAAATGAATGATGAATATATTTGATGTTTTTTTAGAAAATATCTGGAACATATTGCTATACAAAACATCATACCCAAATATATAACAAAATTATTTTCCAGCATACATAAAACATTAGTGAAAATTTACAACTGTTTCATGTTTATATTTTAAAATAAAGAATTTATGTTTTCAAAGAAATTAAGTTTTTTTTAATGTAGTTATCAGAAAAGTCAAAAAGAACACAAAGATATAAAAAGGAATTTAACTGCAGGAAGCAGCTACAACCCCTAGATTTGGGAAAAAAAAAACAAATTTTAAGACTTAGAAGCTTGAAGGAGGGCCCCTGTAACCTGAGTCCTGTGACTCCAGAGAAGATACAACTTGGCTGTTGCTATGGTCTATGAAGGAAACACTAGGGTGATTTTAGAAAGTTTTGGAAAACATTAAATTCATTTCAAACATTGCTTCATAAAACTACCACAGAACATTTTGGGGGAAATATCTTTTAAAAGCCTTGATAAGATCATAGGCATAGGAAGCAAACACAAGGCAAACAGGAAGGAGCAAATCTCCCTTCCCTCCTGTGGCCTTGAATCTCTCTCTCTCATGCCTGAAATTAGCTAAGCCAATAGGGAATCAGCGCAAAGCAGCAATGTGATTTGCACTTTCAGCCACAACATTCCAAAATGAAGAGGGGCAGATGGGTTGAGGGAAAGAAAATAGCTTCATAATTACCAAAGCCACCTCTGACTACCCAGCATCTGTATAGATTTACACGAAAAACTGAAATTCCATATTTTCACTCAACACAGTGCAACCATTCTTCACACAAATGAAAGATGTTTTTTCCTCAGAAATAAGGAGTGACGCTCCATCAACCATTGTATCAATCTCTGAAGTTAGTCACACTCTCTAACTCTGTGCCATGTTAATTACTCTTCATATTCGATCATGATTGTAACCAATTTTTGTGGATTTTTAAAATTTTTGAAATCTTTATTTTTACATTTTATCAATATTAAGAGAACAGATTTTATGTGTTTCATAAGTACAGTTCCAAGAAAATAAACGTAACATCTTACCTTCCTTTCTCCCTCCCTCTGTACTTCTCCTTTCTTCTTTTTTTAATTTTTGCAAATACATAATTTCAGCCCACTTTATGTGCCACTAACCATAATATTCACAAATAAAAAGTATAAAGGCCACAGCACCATAGGAGTATAAACAAGGACTAAAAGCAACAATCAAATCACAAGTTATCTTTTCATTCATACACATTTTTTGTATATTATATTAACTACTACATATCACAGAAAGCATGATATTAACCTTTTGGGGATTGGCTTATTTCACTAAGCATAATGGTTTCCAGTTGCATCCATTTTGTTGTAAAAGGATGCCATTATTTTTTATGGCTTAGTAGTATTCCATAGTGTACATATACCACATTTTCTTTAGTCATCAGTTGATGAACATCTGGGTTGACTCCATATCTTAGCTATTGTGAATTGAGCTTCAATAAACAAGGGGGTACAGATAACTCTTTCAATTGCTGATTTCTTATTGGGGTAAATACCCAGGAGTGGGAGAGCTGGGTCACATGGTAGATCTGTTTTCAGATTTCTGAGGAAATCTCCATACTGTCTTCCATAACGGTTGAACTAGTTTACATTCCCACCAACAGTGGATAAGGGTACCTTTTTCCCCACATCCTCGCCAGCATTTTCTGTTTTTAATTTTTGAATGGTGGCCATTGTGACTGGGGTGAGGTGACAAGGGAGGTTCTAAAAGATTTGTGGGTTTGAGTGCCTCACTTTCATTTTGCTCCAGCCTTATTCCAACATTTGAATTTTCAAGATGCCATTGCTTCTTAATCAGCCCATTTAATTTCACAGAAGTCCTAAGATTCTGGATAATTCTTGATGGTAGGATCAGACTCTGTCGGTTTTGTATGCTATCCAAACACATTTTCAGATGCCTCTGGAATCTGTTTCCACTCTCCTCCTGGTGTGCTCCATCAGGTGTGTCCAGATCTCTCGTGCTCATCACATGGACTTCATTCTCTGCTTACCCATGTCTCACCTGTCTTTATCGATTCAGTTTCTTTTTTTTATTTATTTATTTGACAGATAAGAGTTAGACAGTGAGAGAGAGAGACAGAGAGAAAGGTCTTCCTTCCGTTGGTTCACCACCCAAATGGCTGCTACGACCAGAGCTAACCCGATCTGAAGCCAGGAGCCAGGTGCTTCCTCCTGGTCTCCCATGTGGGTGCAGGAGCCCAAGCACTTGGGCCATCCTCCACTGCCCTTCTGGGCCACAGCAGAGAGCTGGACTAGAAGAGGGGCAACCGGGAGTAGAACCCAGCACCCACATGGGATGCTGGCGCTGCAAGCAGAGAAAGTGAACCACGGTGTCGGCCCCACGATTCACTTTCTATTTAAGTTGCTTTATACACAGAGAAAGGTCTCCCTTCCGTTGGTTCACCCCCCAAATGGCTGCTATGGCCAGAGCTGCGCCGATCCGAAGCCAGGAGCCAGGTGCTTCTTCCTGGTCTCCCATGTGGATGCAGGGCCCAAGCACTTACTTGGGCCATCCTCCACTGCCTTCCCATGCCACAGCAGAGAGCTGGACTGGAAGAGGAGCATCCGGGACAGAATCTGGTGCCCCAACCGGGACTAGAACCCGGGATGCCGGCACCTCAGGCAGAGGATTAGCTAAGTGAGCCGTGGCACTGGCCAATTTAAGTTGCTTTATGAGTTCTTTCCTCTGTGAAGCAGGTTCATCATGCATCAGTTACTCTACCACTTGCATGATTCAGATGAGGCAACTTTATTACCCACAGACAGGCAACCAGAGACAATAGAAGTTCAGGATTCATGAAAAGCCATCTCCAAAGGCTCAGGAAAGGTCTGCAATGGATGGTGTCTCTCCTGTGGGTGCCCATGTCACAGCACTGCTAAAGGACCCTACAATCATTCTGCTTTGAGTTTTATATCCCAAGGACAATTATGACCTCTGAATTAAATGGCCATAGGACATCTTGCCATAGGAGGGATGTTTGGGCTGTTCCAGACAGTTCCCCCTATCTCAGATTGCTTCCTTCCTGGCACATCTAGCAGTTACTCTGATTAACTACAAGCAGGAGGTAGAGAGAGCTGGCTTGGCCAAGGCCAGCCAAGGACCTGTCCTCCTGGATTCTCAACTTTATCTTTAGAGCAATCTATACTTGTACGTATACTTAACATCCATTATACTTACTGTCCATTAAATTACTTTAGTGCTTGATTACATTGCTACTTAGTCTCCCTTTCTCCTGAGTCTAATTATTCAGTTGGACAAAACGCTTCATGAAGGGTAGAAAGTCATTAATCCTGGTTGAATGAATAAAAATAACACAGTAGGTTAGGTTAGCTGGTTTCTACCCATATGTAAATGAAACGAAGGTTTCTATAGTTTTTCTAAATTTCAAAAGTAGGATGGGTTGAGGTTGTAAGGTTAGGGCTGGCTGACGCGTTTGTTTACAAGCTACATTGCTTTACATGAAACTTTAGATTTCCCATGGATACAATGCATTTACAAAAAGCATTAGTGAGCAATTGAGAATTTGCTGGAAATTTTATAGGTAAGATGGAGGAAGTAAAACTCACTTAGAAACAGTTTGGTAAATTCTCATTAGGCATGTCTGGTTTCATTAAAAACCTTGTAGTCTAGCTAACCATTTTCTGGACCCTTAGAGCAACACTTATCATCTTTGAAATTCCCTCCCTCCTTGTGTTATCTTTCAAAAAGGAGCACAGGAACTAATCTAAGTTGCATCTGCCCTTCTAAATAAGCTTATGAAAATATCTTATTAATTGAAGCTCTGTTCCACACTCTTGATTTGTACTAATTGCTAAGAAAAAAAAATATGAACTTTTATATCAGCATAGATGGCTTGTTATTATATTGGCTGACGGCACCTAGTTATACAACTTTATTTACCTTTTATGGTAATAGTTGCTTTTGATATTAAACTTATTTTGCTTTGTTATTTAATAATTCTCTAAAATCCACAATATCATTTAAAAAAAAAAAAAAACTTCTTCCATACTTTTGATTCTGTGGAATCTGTTACTTTTTTCTGGCTTTTCATCACCTTTTGTTCTACACACAGCCGTACATGTCTTAAGAATCGGCATAAATGAGTATTGGAAAATTGTTGAACTCAGGTTGATTATTTCTGTAATCCATGAGGTGAATCTTTCTTCATCTCTTGAATCTTCATTTTGCCTCCACATCATTAACTTGGTTTGCCATGCTGAGGTTGGTTCCTGTGAACTTCTATTTTCTCCTCAGTTAATGAGAAGGAGCAGTGGGTGGTGAAAGGCTTGGTAAAACACACACTGCGGTGCAACATGCTTTGCACAGCAATGCCCAGGACGAAAGTGAGGACTAACTGAATTATACCAATGCAGAAAACAAAGGAACAAAAAGGAGGGGATTGAAAGAAAATAGATTGTGGTAGATAGAACCTGCATGCTTGTATGCCAAAGCAAAGGAAAGTCAGTGAATAGGAAAGTAAAGATAAAAACTGCAAGAAGTCACAGGATTCATGTCGTTTCCTTGAATGTGTCTTACAGTAACAAATATTTTATAATGAAATTTCTTAAATGTTCTCATTCTGTTTGCATTAAGAAAATCATGGCTGGTAGTTATATGATTTCTAGATTTTATCTATTGCACACTAGTTCTTGAAACATAAATTATTCATCATGTTCTGCAAAGAAAATATAAACAAACTCCACTTATCTACTACTTTGTCCCTTACCCAGTCATTTCTTTACTTTGGATTTTAACGTGGAAATCACAATAGCTGAGCGTGATGACTTTCCCTTCCTTACATAGTGCAACTGAAATGAAATGTTAGATACCAAGTCTAATCCACAGGTGCCTGGAAAACAGGAAGGGCTAGCACAACAAAGACAGAAAAGTTGGAGATCTTTGAAATATGTAAAGCAGAAAAGAAAATCTTAATCTCAAAATCTAGAATATTTAAAAACTCTGAAACTCTAGGCCAGCGCTGCGGCTCAATAGGCTAATCCTCCACCTGTGGCGCCGGCACCCCGGGTTCTAGTCTCAGTCGGGGCTCTGGATCCTGTCCCGGTTGCTCCTCTTCCTGTCCAGCTCTCTGCTGTGGCCCGGGAGTGCAGTGGAGGATGGCCCAAGTCCTTGGGCCCTGCACCCGCGTGGGAGACCAGGATAAGCACCTGGCTCCTGGCTTCAGATCAGTGTGGTGCGCCGGCTATAGCGGCCATTGGGGGGGGGGGGTGAACCAATGGAAAAGGAAGACCTTTCTCTCTGTCTCTCTCTCTCACTGTGCACTCTGCCTGTCAAAAAAAAAATACTCTGAAACTCTAAAAATATGATACAGATAAGCTCAAAACAAAAAAGTCAGTTTTTTAAAGGCAGAATCTAAAACATTAGAGTATAGTAGGGACTAAATGAAAATGCAAGTAATAATAGGTTGCAAAAGAATTTAGTCGAACTGAGGCATTGACTCTCGTGTTTGTGCAGTTGTCCAACCCTCTTCCATACTCACCTATGAATGGGAGATTTTCACCCAGAAAATAGTCATCTGACACATTGTCCCTGCTGCATAATATGTGTGTGTTTGTATGTGTGTGTGTAGTACCTACGTAATCAAGCAAGGGTGGGTTACCTAATGACTGGTGAATATATCATTTGGGGTGGTGTTATCATTTAAATTTGCTATACCAGTTTAGTAATATAGAATGAAATATTTGTGTTAAAATATGAAGCTAACTATTAGCAAAACATGATTCTGTAACAGTCCTTTCAAGTTACCAGCAGAAATCTCCCCAAAAAGATTAATAACAACAAAACCCCCACCCTGATGAACTTAACAAATGTAAGGAAAAGGAAAAAGAAAAAACCACTATGCCAAATATAAATGTTAAAAAATGTAATAAAGCAAAATATTCCTAAATCTGCCATTGCACTGCTGTCAACACTCTTCTATCCACACATTCCTCTGCATATGTAGGGGTGAATTACTTAAGATATCACAGGTCGTCTAATCCAAAAGTCAAGCCACTTAGGTTCCACAGAGTAAGAAAAGAAAAGTTTATAAGAATATGAAAAGAAGGCTAAATTTGGGAAATAAAAATTAAATTTGCCATGCCTTACATTGGGCACCTGACACCTGAATATTGCCATACACAAACTCCCAAGTCTTATTTGCTCTCCTTATTTGCTCTCCTTCCTCTCCATGCTACCTTACTGCCTCTTCTTCCTTGTCCTTTCTTTCTGGAAACCTCTCATGCCAGTTACATCCAGCTTTATATTTAACTATGTCTATTTTACAGAAAATGATTTAATTGTCATCTTCTTCCCTCATCTTGGGGATATTGGAGCAAAATTCCACAGAGCTTTCTGCATTGTTATGCTTTACCTATTGGGTCTACCAGGAGAGGGAAGAATCGAAGTTAATCTTGGACAACACAAATCGATAAAGGCATGATTAATCTCACTCATACTTCTACGACCTGTGCATTTGACCTGCATAGTAGTACTGGCACGTAGCAGAGATAAGCAGTAAACAGCGTTGGTCGGGGTCCTGCTCCCTACTAGTGGTGGTCACAAATCTCAAGGTCCACAGCAGCACTCTAGGCAGCCTTTGGGCTCTGAACCTAGACTGTCTGTCAAAGGGCAGAGGGGGAGGAACAAGGTTGCCTCCTCCCAGGCAATGGTTCCCTCCCAGCTTGTGCTGTCAGAAAACAGAATAGGTCTACAATGTGGACATGTTAGCCATTTGCTTTGTGCTTACTGCAGCTTGACTACAGCCCATGGGAAAACCTGCAGGTAGGAGTGTCAGAAGCTGCCGGGTGTACAGACATATAGATTCGAGGTAACCTTTCAGCAGCCATGTTCTTTTTCTCTGTCCCGACTTACAGTCTACATTACAAAACGTATTGCAAACTAAGGAGGTAGGCAGGTAAACCATGTCTTGTATTGTCTGAGTTACTACGTACTTCATTTCCATGTATTTGTTTTCCTGTTAGAGTAGGGTAGAGTTCCTGTTACTTAGGGCAACATGATCAGGTTTATTGAGGTACAATTTGATATTTTACAGTCTTACTGAGCTATAACTGGCATACACTGCACATATTTGACAAGTTTGTACATAAGTACACACCCATGAAACTGTCACCCAAATCATGATTATGAACCTATCATTCCCAGAAGTTCCCTTGTGTCTCCTTTGTCATATTTCCTTCCCTCCAATGCACCCTTCCTCAGTCAACTACCTGTGTGCTTCATCATAGTAGATCACTTTCCATTTTCAAAATTTCATACAAATCAAGCAGTGTAACAACTACTCATTTTTGTCTTGCCCCTTTTACTCATGATGATTTTATTATTCATATATTGGTGCATATTTCAGTAGGTCAGTGCTGAGTAGTATTCTGTTTTAATTTACCACATTTTTTTTCTTTTCACTTGATGGACATTTCTGTTTCCTGCTTTTTGTTATTACAAATAAATCCATTTTAGATATTTGTGTGCAAGTCTTTGTATGGGAATGGACTCTCATTTCTCTTGAGTATAATTGGGTCAAATGGGAAGTATACATTTAACTTTAAGAAGTTTCAAACATCTTCCAAAAATGTTATATCATTTTATGTTCCTACCGACATTATCTGAGGGTTTCCATTTATATCCTTTGTAACAAAGGATACATTGTTTTGTTTTCCAAGATTTATTTATTTATTTGAAAGTCAGAGTTATACAGTGAGAGGAGAGGCAGTGAGAGAGACAGAGAGAGAGAGAGAGAGAGTTCTTCCATCCACTGGTTCACTCCGCAATTGGCTGCAACGGCCGGAGCTGCACCGAACTGAAGCCAGGAGCCAGCAGCTTCTTCCAGATCTCCCATGCAGGCACAGGGACCCAAGGACTTGGGCCATCTTCTCCTGCTTTCCCAGGCCATAGCAGGGAGCTGGATCAGAAGTAGAGCAACCGGCCTCGAACTGGCACCCATATGGGATGCTGGCACTGCAGGCGGTGGCTTTTTAATTTGTGTTTCCCAAATCACTATGATGTTGAGCATTTTTTGTGCATGCTTATCCTCTGCTACATCATTTTGGTGAAGTGTTCAAATATTTTGTGCATATTTTATTGTGTTCCCTTATTGATCAGTAAGAGTATATATATTCTAATATAAATATACATAGATTTCTCCTGATTTTTGGTTTGATTTATCATTTTTGTGTCATGCCTTCTGAAGTGCAAGGATTTTTAATCTTGAAGAAGTCCAATTTATTCATTTCTTCTTTTATAGTTTATACTTCACAAAAGTGTAGCCTACTTAGGAAATATTTGCCAAGTGCAAGTCCCTAAGATTTTCCCATTTTCTTCAATAAGGTTTATGGTTTCAGTATCATTTTAGGTCACTGGTTCATGTTAATAAATTTTTTATGTGGGATAAGGAAAGAGACAAAGTTTTGGTTTGGTTTTCTCCTCCTTCCCTACATTCCCTTTTCTCCATCTCTCTGTGCCTCTCTCTCTCTCTCTCTCTCTTTCTCTCTCTCTCTGATTCTTTCATTCAGCCTACATCACTGTCCAATTGTGTCTGTACCATTTGTGAAAGAAATTTTCTTTTTCCCATAAAATTGCCTTGACATCTTCATCAAAAATCAATTGGTTTTAGCACTTTGACTTTAATTATAAGTGTAGTGTATCATTGGCTTCTTTGTATCTGATCACTAACAGAATATAGTTTTTACTACTTTTTCTTGTTTCCTTTATTTCTACCTCTCTCTCATATATACTGAACTACCTATTGATATTAGGCAAAATATACACATCTTGATATGAATGGAGTCACACAAAAAACACTAATATAATCCCCAAAGCTACTTTAGAGAAGTATTCAAGCTCTATGTTAAATCATGTCCTACAAAGTGGTAGAATATGATGGCCCAAGTGGATCAGGAAAATCAACTGTCTAATAGAATTGCATCTTATGGGATGTTTGGAGTATTTGGTCAGCAGGGAATGTTGCATATTATCAATATTGCCTTTAGCTATCTTTAAATTTCTCATAAAGTAAAATATTCATAATGTTCTGTATATCTGTATATATTACCCCTCAATACACCCATGATGTCTAGCTTTCTATCATTACTTCTCTATCTATATTAAATGGTTAGTTGGCTTGTTTTTAGAAGTTATGAAGTGTAAGAAAATCTTATATATGTGCATATACATGGGCAATTATTTTGAAATTTTGTTAATACATAAGTATAGACATAATATACAAAATTACAAAAATATATACATTTTAAATGTAATTTTTTATTAAACCCTATGAATTTCTTTCAGGATTTCTTCTCTGTAGCTCTGTTGTCTTCAAAAATTTTTTTGTGAACCCTCCTTCCATTTGCCCTGAACTCCAACTGGTCTAAAATTCATCTGCCTTATTTATCATCTTGAATTACTTTCTTTAAACATTTTTTTCACTTAAAAATTTATATACTAGTCCCTCAAGATTCCTTTCTAACTGTTTCTCAGTGGTATCAAGTACCGTCTAATTCAGTACAGGACAAAACACGTATCACTTTAAGGTCCTGAAGGATACAAGCCCTGAAATTGTGAGGAGACTTCTGGGTAGGAATTTGTTCCTTATGATTCAAATCTCATTGTAACTGCCCCTTGTCACTAAGGCATAAGCCTGTTATGAACCAGTAACCGCACTCATACTCTCCTTGGAGTAAAATAGCAGGCATGGCAGTTTTTCTCCTTTCCTTCATTATTCTCCTTGAAACATGCTAACAGTGAAGCTAGCTACTGAGAAGAGAGAGTTAGGAACTAAAGTAAGGGAACAGAGATTCTAGCGTAACAAACCTGGCAGTTTGTCTCACGGATGCACAGGGTTTGAAGTATTTCTTTTCCCAGGCCGGCAGCTTTTCTTCCTCTCACTTCTCTATTATAGGCCGCATCCAGAGTGGAGCTTGCTAGACCTGCAGGATGGATGTGAGTCAGGATTCAATGTCAAGGAGTAGAGATCAACGCTGAGGATTAAGATGGTTAAAAGAATTACGGGGCTGGAGGAATGTGGGGCAAATGAGAAAGTCAGAAAGGAAGTGCTCTCTATCAGCAGTGGGAATAGCTAGAGGAAGGCCCCCAAACATGATCAAAAAACCCTGTAAACACTGGACCAAGTTAAAAAGAGTGAACAGGGGGCTCATGAATACCTACACATCTGTGAGAGTTGTGTAAAAGGGAATGCAAGACATGGTCCCAAATAAAGAATTGTTATTTCTTTTGACACTGGTTTTCTTCTTGGCTGGGAATAACGAGGTATTGATGGACAAGTCCACCCCTTTTTCTCCTGGTATAAATTTGTTAGGTAGGCCGGCGCTACGGCTCGCTAGGCTAATCCTCTGCCTGCTGCACTGGCACACCAGTTTCTAGTCCTGGTCGGGGCTCCGGATTCTGTCCCGGTTGCTCCTCTTCCAGTCCAGCTCTCTGCTGTGGCCCGGGAGTGCAGTGGAGGATGGCCCAAGTGCTTGGGCCCTGCTCCCGCATGGGAGACCAGGAGGAAGCACCTGGCTCCTGGCTTCGGATCAGCGCGGTGCACCCGCCATAGCAGCCACTGGAGGGTGAACCAACGGAAAAAGGAAGACCTTTCTCTCTGTCTCTCTCTCTCTCACTGTCCACTCTGCCTGTCAGAAAGAAAGAAAGAGAGAGAGAGAGAGGGAGGGAGGGAGGGAGGAAGGAAGGAAGGAAGGAAGAAAGAAAGAGAAATTTGTTAGGTAAACAAATTTTATATTCATATAAAATGCAATCATAGAGGAGTCTTCAAAATGTTTATGAGAAATGTGCATTATTAAAAAAGATTATGTGTCTATTTCAAAATTTTTTGCACCACAACTTATCTGCTTTATCTTCCATTTATCCACCAACTTTTAAAAAATACTCTCATACCATATCATATACAGATTAGTCAACTGTCTTATTTGAATTCTGACTCTGAAAGTACATCTGTGAATTCGTATCTTTTCTATTGTCCATTCATTCAAGTCACTGTCAGTGTGGAGGGGACCTGAGTTAAAACCTCAGTCTAACCAATCACTAGCTAGAAAGCCTTAAATAAACTAAGTCTTTGGTCTCTTGTTTCAGTTTCCTCAACTGCAGGATGAAGATATTGATACAAGTCTTAGCTTCTGTTAGCGCTCACCTCCTTCAGCCTTCAGAACTATCTGACTTTCATTAAACTTACTCCATGTGATCTCTTAATTCTCAAGGTGGTTGCCAGTTGTAAGTCTTTAAGAAAATCCCAACTAGATGGGTAACAGTAGGAACAGCTATATTGTTTTCTGCTGGCAACAGTTCCAAAGTCATACAAATATTCATTATTTCTTTCTTCTACAGCCTCTCATCAATCTCCTTCGCCTTGGTTAACACCTCTGCTGGTCTGGGTTGTTTGCTTCTTAGGTAACATAGATCTCCATCTCTGAGGGGTCTGAATTCTATGCTATGTGCTCCTGTGAAGTTGCTATAATATCTTGTTTGTCCATGAACTGCCAGAATTTCAAAAGTACTCTATTGTATCTTGATTATTTAGTGGCAACTCTTATCTCTGCATGATAAGCAGGGTCAGTTATCCATGTTAGTGAAGTGAATCTCTTCTTTGCCTACTCATCTGTTGGTAGGATATATATAAAATATGTATATGTATATATGTATGATATATAAAGTAACTAAGCTTTGGATTTAATGGAACATGTTCTCTGTCATCTGATTAAAGCCATCCCACTTCCTTAGGAACCAGGTCCTTAGTCCAGAGAACCTTCAAGTAGTAATAGGGATCACAGAATCCCACCATGGGTCATTGAGACTGATAAGGAGGAGAGTCAATTTTAGTCACTTCATCCTAAATACACTGTTTATTATTTTTTTCTGATAATATTGAACCATATGATGGCTATGGGTGCAAAATATATACTGCATCTTGAAGAACAACATCTCAACTCCTTGAAGATATAATACCCATCCTGGTGCTTTAGTTATGCCATTAAAGGTCATTCTGAAGTTCTGTATGGTTGGCAGCTTATGAATCATGCTTTATGTGGTAGGAAATGTTGACAGGTCCCCAACATCATACCTTCTTCACCCAAGACAATGTTATGAGTGAGTGATTGATGACAAATTAGAAACTGTAAGCCCTTAGTAGTGATAACAAAGATACTGTGGGAAAGGATGGGAAAAATATCATACTGAAACATGTATCAATCCCTAAAAACTCAATTTTTGCCATCCAGGCTAAAAGATATCAACTTTATTCAACTTGTCACCAAGTGGCTCATATCTTGAGGAATGGTGCCATATTGAGTGTTCAGCATCAATTTCTTATTGATAGATTTACACTCAGCACTGGTGGTAACTATTGCCACCATTGGCAATAGAGAGCATATGCATAACCTTTTCCCCTCATACCTTGTCAGCTCCATTTAGGGACTGAATTTTCAAGTGTTTTCTGCTATGGACAGGGTCTGGATACCTTTCACTATACAACAAACTATGTAGTGTCCTTTCTTGTTTTTTTCATTGCTTCTTCTAGAGCACTTGTGAAGACTGATATAAGATATAAATTTCTGAATAATGTGTTCCTAGTCCATTGATTTTTTTTCCCTCCTGTCTTCATTCTTTCAATCTTGGTCTTTCCAGGCAACTGTTGACTAAGTCAGTTTTATGCCCACAAACATCTCCATATTCTTACCTCAGACCTTGTTCTTTCCATACCCACTTAAAGTCCAGATATACTGTTCATATACCATTCAAAGCTCCGCCCACCAGAAACATTTAATCCTGCCATCTCACTGCTGTCTTTCGGGATCAACTGAGTGGGGTTGTAAAATAGCCTGCGCACTTTAGAATTTACCAGCATGACAACCTGGACCCATCACATATGGACAGCTGGTCATAGGGAACCCCCATAAGGCTATAGGAATGAGCTGTGGAATTGGCTTTAGTGGTATATAGATGGTGACAAGGAGAGGGGACTTGGATTATCTTCAAGTTTCCATCCCTTCTGGTTCTCATTGGCCTGATCTTTAATGTGCCATCTGACAATATACAGATATGTAAATGGGTATTGGTATCTCCATCATAGCTCTTTGATTTTCCTTAATCATAAGTCAAGCTTCTGTTTGGCCCTGGTCACATGCTAGTATAACTTTTAAAATGATAAATATTTTCTTTTGTTGGTGGCATGCTCTTGCTCCTAAACTGTAGGGTATCTCTGCTGTGACTATTGTCTTAGGGTTTGCAAAAATTGTTCATGGCATCCTTATCTGTCACAGAAACCTCTTGTACCATAGAATCTGCCATGACATGTGGTCCAAAAATCAGTGGTGCAGAATGAATCTACCAAAGTGCCCCACTCAAAGCTGGCAACCTTCCATGTTACTCAACAAATAGGTTCACGTAATTTGCCATAATTCATTTCATTTTTGCAGAGACCAGGCTAGTAATTTAAATGGATTGAATGGAAACTTGTATTCTTTCACATTTTTGAGGATGGCACTAATTCCTGCTGTTTCACATAGGATGATGTATTGCTTCTGACTTATTATCTTGGCTAGACAAGCAAGTTCAAGGCATTCACTTGGCCTTTCTTCCTCTTCTGGCTTTTACTGCACAGGCCAGTGAACCAATGTGAGGGTACTGCCAGCTACTAAATATATCCATCCCAGATGTGTGTTCAGGAACCAGGGAAATGACCTATTAGTCCCACTGTGAGACAAACTTCGAGTCAGGAGACTGCTTTTCATCAATGTCTGTGTTCTTACTTGGGACTTGTGATGATGAGGCTTTGGTTTTCTGTCTTGGAGTCAGCTTACACCTTAGATCTAACTACTGTGGGATGTGAGCATTGGCCTTTCCCCAGTACTTGAGGACATGATCATAGGTTCCTAAGCAGGACTGGGAGAATCACCATTGTAAACATTGTGTGAGCATCTCAGACTCCTTCCTCAAGGGGACTCCTAAGTGTGTGAGTTTCAAGTCTGAGAATAGTTTCTTATAACATTAAGCAGTAATATTGTTACCATCCCATCTACTTTAACCCTGTGCTCACCATGGTCTGTAAGTCATTATCATTGATACCTATGGGCCAGAGTCACTGATTATCTTCAACAGAGCTGTCTACTCCAGTAATTATATCCATCTTTACTCTAATAATTCAGTGCTTCCACCTGGTCTCCACTAGTCTGGAATGCTATTATGTTACTTCCATGAAAATATACGTCTTCCTCCATGGCCTCCCTAAAGAGCAGTTACCACTGAGGTTCTAACCATGCTGGGTCTTCTTTACTAGCACCTTCCTGTAGCTACACTGTAGGAAAGTTCCCTCTGGGACCTTCAGGAGAATACACTACACTATTCTTTGGTGTTATATAATAAATCCATTCTTAAATTAAATAGTTGCCTGAGCCTTACTTTAATACTCATTTATAGGTTCCAATTTACTCAGCATCATTTTTTCCAACTTGAAGGAATTATATTAGCAGCCAAATATGAATGACTGTAGGTGTGATTGCTGCAACTTTCAATCTTAAATCACAGGATGAAGTTTCATTCATTCGTAGTGTGTTCTTTTGGTCCCTGGCAGTACACATTAGCCAAGTCCTGAATTATTTTGATGAATAATCCATTTCCCCCAAAGAAGAATACTTTTCTGATCCGGACACGAGGAGACTGAATACCATGAGTGATTTGGAAGCACAGTGGTGAGATGGGGGTAGAACTTGAGGAGGGCTAGCATCATTTTTAAAGGCATACACCTCAGGTGAGACCTTTTAATGGTCTCCAAGCAAGAAGATGTTATGATGTAGCAACAGGAGAAAGACTCTTCGGCTGGCTTGGAAGGTTTAGGGGACATCAGAATATAGGTCTTAAAGAGTCCATTGTCTCAAGGTCTCACTCTTTCTGTAAAGTGTCCCTGATGTTAGCCTGGAAGAGTTATCTATGGATGCGAACTCAGCAAGTTTTGTAAGTTTGCTTGTCTAAAAATCAGGTCCCGAGACTGAACTTTAAAATAGTTCTGCCATCTGACATCAGGAGATAAGGATATCTTTAAATGTTACCATTTTTAAATGGTACACTGGCTTACCTGAGTTGAGGGTTAACTCATCCGCGTTCATGCATAAATGGCACAGAACGATTCCTTACCAGCCTCATGAGACTTATGATTATAATTGCCCCATCTTGCTGAAATACTGGGCTAGAGGCACTGCAGAAACAAGGCATTGCCTCCGTCTGTGACTCAATCCAATATCATCATGAGTAAGAGCCTCATTCTCACATACTTAAGGATGTCTAGAGCCCTGCCCCGCCCTCGCCCCCCGCCCCCCCCCCATTAGCAACTAGGCATTTACTGCCATCTGGCCAGTGTAAGATCCAATGGCAGAATCCTATTCCAAGAGTCTGCATCTTAGGACTATTTCTGGTACCAATTATCTTACTTTGGGTTCCTGTAGAAACCAACTCTGAGACAAAGATTCATGTGTAAGTAGTTTATTTTGGGTATGATCCAGAAAATACTGTTAGGGAAGTAGAGAAGTGAGAAAAGGAAGTAAAAGCAGCCAATAATGGGTGTGTGTTATCAACCAAGTTGCCACTGTATAAACTGGGGCTTAATCCTACTGGGAGCCAGTATAAAATGCATGGCCTTTGAGGCATCCCACACAAGGGGTGAAGGAACTGGGGTATTTGTTGATCAAAATCCCATCAATACTTGATTGAAAACACTGCAGGAAGTGTTAATTCTGTGACACTCAGTGCATAGAGGCAGAACAGTTTCGAGCATCCCAAATAAGTACCAGGAAAAGAAGCACATGTGCCAAAACTGGGAAGCAGCCAACTTGTATACAGTATAGTGATAATGTCTCAGGTTGGAACCCAACAATGTCTGCTGTAGTCCACAGATAGCATAGTGCTGCAAGACTTAAATAAGTTGATAAATATTGAGTATTTATAAGAACACCTTGTACATAATAAATCCTTAATATATCGTTGTTTGTTATTATTATTATCTATCATGTCATATTCTGTTACTCGAAATACACTTTTATGTAAATATGCTATGTGATGTTGAAAGACTCATGTGGAAGAAAATTAATTTTTTTTTTGACAGGCAGAGTTAGACAGTGAGAGAGAGACAGAGAGAAAGGTCTTCCTTTTTCCGTTGGTTCACCCCCCCAAGTGGCCGCTATGGCCGGCATGCTGCGCCAGTCCAAAGCCAGGAGCCAGGTGCTTCCTCCTGATGTCCCATGCGGGTGCAGGGCCCAATGACCTGGGCCTTCCTCCACTGTACTACTGGGCCACAGCAGAGAGCTGGACTGGAAGAGGGGCAACCAGGACAGAATCCAGCGCCCCGACTGGGACTAGAACCTGGGGTGCTGGCGCCGCAGGTGGAGGATTAGCCTAGTGATCCGTGGCGCCAACCAGAAAATTAATATTTTTAACACAGGAAATGATAAAGCAAAAATTTTTCATATTTAGATCTGGATAAAACTTTGACATATAAGTAAGCAATTCACATTCTTCTCCTTGAAAGAAATATGAATTCCTTATAAAATGTTTAAGCAATTTTGTAATGACCTTGGATGAGATTTAAAGTTAAGTCAGCAGCTCTCTCTTAAGATACTGTCAGTCAGGAGTCTGATGATCATGAACCAGACTTTTAAAACTTGTACCTATTCCTATCAACTCATTCTCTTTTCCTATGAAGCTCCCCTACCAAGACAAATCCTTTGACTTGACTTGTTCAGGACTTTTCCCTAAGGCAGATGTTTGGGATAGTAGTTAAAACGCTACTTGGGATGCCTGCGTCCCATATCAGAGTGCACGGGTCCAGTCCTGGTTCTACTTCCAATCCCAGATTCCTGCTAATATGCACCCTGGGAAGCAGCAATGATGACTCAGTTAGTTAGGTCCCTGCCACCCACATGGGGGACCTGGATTGAGTTCCATGATCCTGGCTTTGGCTTGACCCAATCTGATATGGTGTGTGAACTAGAGTACGGATGAGATATATCTTTTCTCTCTCTGTCTCTATCTCTCTTGCTCTTACCCTGTCTCTTTCCTTTTCTTTTTGTCTTTCTGCCTTTCAAATACAATTTTAAAACGTTTACAGGAGAACCTATTCCCTCATGGAAAGCCTAAAATGAAAATTTAACATATTCATAGTAATTTCCTTCAGAAGGACTTTGATTTGAACTTTCTAAATACATGGTGTTGGAATTGAAGGGAGGGGCAGTCAATGTAAAACCCTTCTTTCCTACTTACCTGGCATCTGAACATCTGAGGACATTGAATCCTTCATTGCATATGAAGCTAATAGGAGGTTTTAAGGCCTCCTGTTCAGGTGAGCCTCCTCGTGTGCCTCCAGATTGAATGCTTAAGATACACTGCTGGAGACCTCTCAGTCTTCTTCCCCAGTCTCGTCAGACAACCCAAGTTGATAAGGTCACTGCATGACACAGAGCAGACAAGATTGCAAAATAACCAGAGCCAGGGAAAACTCTCGAGAAGTAAGGAGCGACTGAGAGTGCCTTTTCCTGCCAGTAGCCAAGAGAGAGACAAGAGAGTGGAATGAGCTCCCGAATTTCCCAGTCAGGTAAAGCTTCCCCTCCCCGCCCCAGGAGGAGTGAGAGAAAGACAGAAAATCACCATGGAAGGATCATGGAATGGAATGAGCTTGAGGACATGGGGAGAAGGCAGAGAGAAATGTTCCTTCTTAATATAAGAATGTGCTTGTTTTTCTTTAAAGAAATGTCTTCTCATAGTAATTATTTTTGAAAATCACTTGTTAATAAATAACCCATATGATAATACCTCCCCAGGTATTAATACATTTCAATGATGGATGCGGACAGCTTTTCTGTAATAAGAAGCCAAAATCACCCATTCGGTATAGGATGCCTAGGAATGAATCAGGCTCTGCTGGACACTTGCATACTTCTGGAAATGACCATAGGACTAAGGAAAGATAGATTTGTTGTCTTGTATAAGCACTGGGAGGAACTGGCTTCACTTAAAATTTTAAAGCCCAGTAGAAAATAAAGAATATGCTATTAATTGAGTCATACTATTATTCCTAGTACACATCATGCTTTATGGAATTTTTTTTCTACCTGCTGAGCTCACTCTCCCCTTTTGTAGGTTTTGGTGGTTTGGCCAGACAGTTGATTTTCTAAGACACATCTGGCTATGTCGTTAGCAGTTATTCCTGAATGTTTTGGCTCTTGCCAAAGCAGTCTGCTAGTTTAAAAAAAAATCAAGAGTGCCATCTTGGGAAATATTACTCTTGCAGACTGTTGTTTATAATCCAATTCTGTTTTCCCGACAAAACTACCTTTTAAGATTGCACATAAAATTCTTTAGGAGAAAACACAGTGAGGAGCTTGTGTCTTTATATTTAATGTAAGTGCAAAGCCCATTACCTGTCTTGAAAGCATTGTCTTTTATTTGCTTTCTTCCATATTTACAAAACATTGATATTGGTATCAAAATGCTCTTTTGTGAAGGTTCTTCCAATGGGTTTCCATTCTGGAGACATAGAAAACATTCACTGAGAACCTCTCTCCTAAAATTCTTAGTAGAAAAAGAAACACAAGCAGAAATACCAGTTCATTTAATTTTCCTTCTTCTCCATTTTATCCTTTTGCTGAGGTTGAATATTTTGGTTATTCAAGTTAGAGAAAGTATTTCTAGTACATGACTCATCTCCAGGTAGCTGATAGAAAATGTGGAAATGCTGTGCTTTTATTCCCACTCTAAACATATAGCACTCTTATTGTGGCAATTTCATTGTCAAAGTACTTAATAAACAGCTACATACTGATCTCTTGCACACTTAAAAGCTAATATTGTTGACACTGTCTGTACACCAGACATTGTTCCGAACGCTTACATATGCTAATGCATTTCATCATCTGACCAACTCTATGCAATAAGTGCTATTTTTGTCTCCTTTTACAGCTGTATTTCAGGGGTACAAGGTTATGTAACTCCCCCAAGTAAGTGATAAAGCTGGGATGAGTATCAGGCACTTGTGTCAGACCCCTTAAATTATACTGCCTCTATGTGACATTTTCTTGTCCGCATCTGAAGAAAGTGAGACAAACACCCTGACAGAATGGAGAAGGAAGAATTTTTTTTTTCTTTGCCCCTATATTTCCAGTGTCTTCTTTAGCATGTGGTGAAGGTCAGGTGGACATTGTATCATCAGAAATCTTATCCTCTCATTTTCTAGAATAGCACAAGGAGTCCTAGGATTTTCAATTGTATCTGACAAACTGCCTAAACAAAAATATTTAAAAATAAATAAATTTTGTTTTGGTTCACACTGTGGTACTGCTTTTAAAATGTTATTTATTTATCTTATTTGCATTTGAAAAACAGAGAGAGATAATCAGAGACAGAGACAGGGAGAGGTCTCACATCTGCTGGTTCACTCCCCAAAACAAGCTTGCAGCAAGCTGGGGCTGGGCCACGCTGTAGCCAGGAGACCGGAACACAGTCAGTGTTTCCCACATGCTGAGAAGAACTAAACAGCTTGAGCCACCACCTGGATGCACATCAGCAGAAAGCTGGAATTGGGAATGGAGCGGAGACCTGAACCCAGGCACTGCAGGGTGGGATGCAGGCAGGCATCCCAAGCAGGGTCTTAACTGCCATGCCAGATGCTGACCCCTCTGTGCACCTGTGCTAATTCTTTCATCCTCTCCATTCACGAATACAGAGCATGTTCATAAATCACATAGGTATAAAAAGAGAATATGAAATCAAGATAAATTCCTATGAATTAGCAGCCACCATGGCTATTGCCAAAAGCACCACTCACCTAAATCACATAGTTCTAATTTGCTTTTATTTTTTCTCCAATCACATAGTTCCTGTCTTCGCATTGGTCTAAGAATCTCAAATCTCCTCAAGACCCTTCAAATTCAGGATTCTGGTTACTTCTCCCCTCTCATTTTCTTCGCTTACCTTCTCAGAAGCCTCTGAGCACCTGCAGTCTCTGACCACAGCATTTCTGTAGTCCAGAGGAGCTCTGCACCTATTGTTTCCCTCTCCTTTGCACAGTAGGACTAACTCCTAGAATCCTCCAGGTCTTCAAGGATGTTTTCTTCAGGAGGCGACCCCTCATGTCCAATTCTCAAGGAAATATTTTTCTTCTGTTGTCTTCTTATCACTGCTTCTACTCTTTGGAAGACTAGAACTTTGTTGGAGTACACTTACTTGTGTCAGTGTGTAAATCTGTTTTGCTATACTCTGTAACCAACTACACTAACTGTTGCAGAAAAACTACCACCAGGTGGCACCAAAGCACAGCAAGGATGAGTGCTTTTGGGTCAAGGACAGAACTTTGAACTCCAGGCTCACCATAGTTATTTAATCAACTTGACAATATCCCACCTGCATTTAAAATATTCAGATTTTTGGACTCCTTTTCATTGTAAAGATTAGAATGTCTTGGACCTTGTATCCACAAGCTATTTTAGAGTGAGGTGTTTTTTTTTGTTTTGTTTTTTTTTTATGATACTGTGTTCTGATCTGTGTTCCAAAAAGCAGTTGGCATGTGAGAGATTTAGAACATGTTTTTGAAAAACTGTAAGTACCTTGACTCTAAAGACCAGAACTCAAAAGTCACACTGATGGAGATTTTGTCTGCATATAAACAAATATGCTTGTCATGAGAGCAATACTCAAACCTACCATGGAGGTTATGGCTGAATACCTATTCACTGGAGTTTTTCAGTAAGAGATTAGATGCTCTGTGGCCCAGAAACCATGAAAGAAATTCAACCTGCAAGAAGCGTGTTGAGTTAGATGACCCTAGAGACCTTCAGTCCTGAGAATCTATGCTTAAAATATGCTTTTAAATGTTTTAAAATATATAAAAGTATTTTAAGAGTGCCAGTTTAGAAACAAGGTATGCTATCAGAGGAAATGATAGCTCTCCTTTTTTGGAAATAACATAATTGGATGTGCTTGGATATTGGAGTGCCACTTTCTAGCTGTGTGTCTGTAGGCAAACTGTTTTCTATAATGTTTATTTATTTTTATTTATTTGAAAGGCAGAGTAACAGGGAGAGGGAGAGGCAGAAAGAGTGAGAGAGAGAGAGAGAGATCTTGGGTCCATTGGTTCATTCCCCCAGTGCCCACAACAACCAGGGCTAGGACAGGACAAAGGGAGGAACCAGGACTCTGTCTGGATCTCCCTACATGGGTGGTAGGAACACAAGTACTTGGGCCAGCCTCTGCTTCTTCCAGGTGTGTTGTCAGGGAGCTAGATTCTAAGTGCCGGTGGAGGTAACCCTTGACCCCAGGTGCTGTGATATGAGATACTATGGGCATCCTAATCAGAGGCTTAACCTTCTGCATAACACTATCTGCACCTAGACAAGCTGTTTTGCTTCAATTTCTTTCTCTCCAAATAGGGATAATAAGAGTGATTTAATTAATGTTATACCTTTCTCAGGTTAAAAAAATGAGAACATGGTTATGTCTAGTTTTTAAGAGATATTCTACTTCTTTGTAAGGTATGTAAGGAGTTAAAAGCCAATGGGTAGTCTATTACCAACAGCATGAACAACAGAATCCCAGAATGTCTCTTTTGCAAATTCCAAAAAAATGAAGATTGTTTCTGAGTCACTTCTAAATGGCAAACAAGACAGGGAGATTGAAGTGAAAAAGATTTCCTACTTATTAAACCTATTTTAAAAATAGAAATAGTTTGGAAACTATTTTCTCCTGTTCCAGTAGGGATTGGGCATAAATGTTCTTTTCTTTTAGTTTTCCATCCCTTGCATAATTAGGGAACAGGAGGACCTAGCATGAAAAAGCATAGAAAACCATTTCTGCATCAACAGCAGTGCTGGAGAGGCAAAAAGACCTTGACTTTTATTAGCTTCAGCAGCTTAGCTGAATCAAAAAGATCACTCGCCGCTCCCACAGGGAGAAGTAATAACCAACAGCTGAGAGACAAATTGCAAAGGCTTTGACAATAAACCAACCTAAACACAGAGCTACCTATACATAAGCCTGGAAAACAGCAGTGACACTAATCTAAGATCCAGGGTGGTTTATTCCAATAATCTGTTCAATGTCAGAATATAAAACAAAAGTTAGAATAATATGAAAGTATATATTTATTAATCTACAAACGTGGCAGAGAGCTAGTCTGTCATCCTGACCTTGCTTTTTCACTTGTGCTGTGAGATGCACCTAGTCTCACTACCAGTCATTAAAATCTGGGCCTCAAATTCCCTTATCTGTGAAATTAGAAAGTTGAAGCCAGTGATCTCAAGCCTCAAGTTCCATCCAGCTCTTAAATTCTCTAATTCCATGCAGTAGAGTTTAGTCACCGAGTCAGTCCCTCAGCCATACCTTGAAAAAAAAAATCATTGATCACCTATATGTCTGACAGATAGATATGATTTATTCAACAGCAAATATTGAATGAGCTCTGACTGTGCCAGACCCTGTTTTTGGCTCTGGGAATAGAGACAGAAATTCCTGTCTTCGTTGGCTCATGTTCTAGAGGTGAAAGAGGGAAGGTGCGTCACTGACATGCAGACTGTTAGCCGTGATATGTGCGACGGAGGCAGCCGGGAGGAAGAGTCAGGAGTTGAAATGTTGGGTCTTATTGGAAAGGGGTCTTTAGGTTAAGGATGGACAGCAGTTGAGGAGGCCTGTGGATATATGGGGAAGAATGTTCCAGGGAAACAAAGGTGGACCCACCAGGGCCCGGAAATGGCAAGGAGATAGATGTGGATGGAGCTGAATGCCCAGGGGCAGAGGAATTGGAGGTTATTCTGTATCCATTCAGATCTCAGGTGGTCAGTTGCACAGGATAATTGAGGATGTGATGAAGAGCCCGGGGAGGCCTGGGCTTTACATGGTGGAAGGAGAGGCAATGAAAATCAGGAGGGAACTCTTTCAGCGAAAGAAAGGAGGGGAGGGGATGGTCCCTGAGAGGGACTGAGGACTCCACAGCACACGGAGCCTGGAAAGCAGAGAGCCAGGGGCATAAGTACCCCACCACTTCTCTTCAGTGGTGACACATGCTCCCCTTTGTCCAGATCCAGTCAGAAGCCAGTGGGGAGGGAACCTATTGATGCAGTCTGCTTCCTTGAGCACAGCTCATGGTGGACAAAGGTGGAATGGGAATCAAAAGAGCAAAAAACACTTAGCCCATGAAACCAAAGAAGGGAGAGGGTTCAGACTATGGCAAGCCCAATAGATCACAGTTAAATAAACCAACCAGTGAGAGAGAGCAGGACTTTTCTTTCTTTCTTTCTTTCTTTCTTTCTTTCTTTTTTTTTTTTTTTTTTTTTTTTGTAATTTCAATCCTTTGGAAAAGTTGCAAAAACAATCCGAAAACCCCTATAACCCCTCCATATTAATATTTTCCACACTTCCCCATCAGTTTCTTTCTCTAGATACAGATACAAATATTGATTCATATATCAGAGAAGGGACTTGTACGGACTTCCTGACATGAGGGTCTATTCCTCCTAAGTAATCCAGCCTGTACACCTCAAAAACAAGAACAGTCTCCACAAATTACCACAGACCACCTTTAGTTTATCAGTGAGCATTGATAAACTCTACCGTGTGATTTATCTAATTCACTCCACCCGAAGTATGTCAGCTGCATCAGTGGGGATTCCATTCAGGAGAAGGGTTGCTCTCGCCGTGGCTGTGGCCTGTCAGCCTACTGTCTGGAACAGTTTCTCGGCCTTTCCCTGTCTCTCATTCTTTTGGTCATTTGAAAAAGCAAAGGCCTGTCCTTCTGCAGGAGACCTGTAGCTAGTAGTAGCCTCAGGAGCTATCTTAGGCTGTGCATTTTTGCAGAAGTGCCACAGGAGTACTGCTGTGTCCTGGACAGTACCTCGTCTCAGGAGGTACACACGGCTACTCTGTTCACACTTCAAGTGATTCCAGCCTTGTGCATCCGGGCAATTCACTTTCCATCCGATTTCCCACCCACTTCACCAAAAGTCGAGTCAGTACAGTTCCCTTTTTATTTATTTATTCTTATCACCCACTTATACTTCCTTCTGTAAATAACAACCATTATGGCAGTTGGTTGCCAAAGAACTACTATTTTTATCAATCTCTCTATACTTATCAGTTGCTAATCTATGGTAAGGTAAGTGTCTGCCTTCTTCTTCATTTATTCATAAGTTTATATTAGTAGAATTATCATATGTACATCATATATTGTATATTACATTAATTTTATTGGGAAGAGTCCTTTCAAATTGGTTCTCCTGTCCTTTGACATGTCACCATTATTCTTCAAGCTTTCTCTCTCCCTCTCTCTCTCACTCTCTCTCTCTCTCTCTTTCTTTATCTCTTTCTTTTTCTCTTGCCTCTCTCCGTCTTTTTCTCCCCTCCCCCTCCCACAAAGATGTTAGGCATTCAGGCTCAATTTGCAGTTTTCTTGTTTTAGCTCTGGGTGTAGCCATTTCTCCAAGAACCTCTGAGTTCTTTAATTGGAATACAGTGTTTAGAAGTCAAAATCTGAATTCTGAGTATGTTCATTGCTACAATGGTGCCATTGATTCTAGAATCTTACAGGAAATAGAGGTAGGAAATATGTGAATATATACCTGCATATATACATACACATGCGTAGTTTTTATATATCTATTTATATGTATTTTTTTATTTGACAAGTAGAGTTATAGACAGTGAGAGAGAGAGACAGAGAGAAAAGTCTTCCTTCGGCTGGTTCACTCCCCAAATGGCTGTTACGGCCAGCACGCTGTGCCAATCTGAAGCCAGGAGCCAGGTGCTTCTTCCTGGTCTCCCATGTGGGTGCAGGGGCCCAAGCACTTGGACTTTCTTCCACTGCCCTCCCGGGCCACAGCAGAGAGCTGGACAGGAAGAGGAGCAACAGGGACTAGAACCCGGTGCCTATATGGGATGCCTGCACTGCAGGCGGAGGATTAACCAAGTGAGCTACTGCACCAGCCCCATTTTTTTTTCTTTTCTTTTTTTTTTTTGTATGTATATTTTTACAAATTATAAGTCCCTACCAATACCTCTAATTCTAATCCAACACCTTTGAGCAGATCAAATAAGATGAGGACTGAGGAGCCTACACTTAGGGATGCTTCTTGGTTGACTTTCCTAAGAATTCCACTAATGGAATTCCACTAATGTTTTTAATTAGGCAGTTTCAAATAAGAGATATAATATGAGGTGTAGGTTATAAGAGAGTGTTTCAAAGAAGCTCTACTGCAAAGAAGAGAAAAACACAATTCTAGCTGGTTTTGTTGTTAATCTGTAAGAAAAAAATGGCATAGTTATATGCAGATGTGAATTATACCAAAAGAAAGGGGGTTTTATGCTGAGATGTATGTAACAGGAGAGTTTATAGAGTATGTGGCTAAAGATTCACATCCTTTGCAAGATGTGGTAGGAGCTAGTTGAAATTTTCCCATGCCTGAGGAAAAAGTGTGAATTAATCATTCCATGTAATGGACTATTAAATGTCTAAAAGGAATAGAGTGTTGTTGCCAGAACCATTTGAGATTAGTGAACAGGCTTTTAAAATGAGACAAGTTAAAACTGGCTGTGTATTTTGTAAATTTGCATTTGGTTGCAGAGAGTTGAAATTAACATGACTGGTGGTACAATCAAATGACAGAGTTAGAGAGAAGGCATTAACTTAGTGTTTAAGATGCCCTCGTCCTGCATTGCAGCACCTACACTCACTTCACATTCCAGGCCCCTGACTTTAGCTTTCTACTAGTATAAACTATGGAAGGCAGTGATGATGGCTCAACTAATCAAGTTCCTGCCATTCACCTGGGAGACCTGCTTGGTGTTCCCAGCTCCCAGCTTGGTCCCTGACCTAAGCCCTAGTAACTGCAGACCTTTGGGGAGTGAACCAGCAGATGGGAGCCTGCTAGTGCTCTTTCTTGCTGTCTCTGTTCCTGCCTCTCAGATAAATGTTTGTTTTTAAAATGAGTGAGTAGCAGGAAGATAGAGGAAGATATTGAGAATATTTGCTGGCAAACAGATATGAAAGTGGAGTTTATTCTGGGAATAGAATAGAAGTGAGTGATGAAATCCATGATTTGGAAGAGAACTAGATGACAGAATCAATGATTTGGAGGTTCTGTTGATATTGTGTTTATACAATTGAGTTATGAGGAATGTGCTGGAAATATACAAGGCCAGGGAGCAGCATCTTTGAAACAGGATTCATGGAGGATTATTTATAGTGACCAAGTCAAGTGTATGCCTGACGGTGTGAGTAGCTGAGGAAAAATAATAGGGAAGATATCAAAGATTAACAAGGCAGAGAGTTAGATGAATCATTTCTGTGAATATAGACATTTACCAAGAATTACACTGGGAGATTTGGGATAGAAAAGAAAATAAAATATTCAGGAAATGAAGGACAGTGTTCCAATAGCAGTAGGTGATGGCAATAAAAAGGACCAGACATAGCCTGCTAACATGAGGTGTAAAACTCTTTTTTACATTAAAAAAAAAAATTTTTAGAAGTGAAGAAAAAATGGTCTGGATACATCAGTGAGGACCAGCGAGGACACTGATTCCCATCTACTGACCAGTAAGATGACCAACAGGAGTGAGACAGACAACAGCCATTACCACTTAGCAGGCAACAGAGAGGTTTAAACTTAACTTTAGGCAATGTTAGAGCAAAAAGTGAAGGAAATGACCAAGAAATGGATGAGGTTGTAGGGCTTTTGTTAGCAAAGACTTTGAGTTCCAGAAAGTATATGAAAGATCTTCCAACAGCCAGGGTGGCATAGTGACAACACAGAGAGCTCTCTGGAGATGAGAATGTGGGGAATGAGATATAAGGGGTGACTTGGAATCTTCACCTTTTTTGTAGTTTGTGCCCTGGAGAATGAGAAGGTGATCATTTTAGGTCCAATGGTGTTAAGGCAGGCTAAGGCAGGTAACAGCCTGTAAGTGTTGGGAAGAAAGACTGGGGGTGCTTCTAGCCTTACACCAGGGTTTATTGACCTCAACTTGACTCCTGCTGTTGAAGTATACGTATAGCTTCATTCACAAGCAAGGTCTGCTTACAAAAGGATAACCTTTTTTCTGTGCTCAACAGGCTCTCCTTAACTCCTGCTGCCAACAGGAGTTAATAACACGTTTGGTAATGTAAATGTCCTCCTTTTCAATGCATAAGTGCAAGTGTGTGATGAAACAGTAGGCCTTTTTTCAACATTGTAAGAAATTAAACTACAACAGTAAGTGACAGAGATGCCTTCCTGCAGAGTAGTCATCATTTCTGGTGCCTCTCTGAGACTCTAGAAAATAATGATAAAAGGTCTCAGCTGGGCACTTAAGTGAACTCAGCCATCACTCCCTTCACTTTCCTGTCCCTAAGGATCCCTGTCTCTTCTCAGCCTAGTTAAGTAAGGACTGAGATCCCTGTAAGCAACGGCCATGTCAGCATACAAGTCTGAAAACATTTTCATACATTTCTCCATATTTAAATAGTGTTGTCTTGCATTGTAATGTTGCTAAATATGTACATGGGGAGGAGAGAAAATGAAGATCCAAGCCCCATATTGAACCTATGGATTAAGACCCAAAGGTAGATAACAGATAATGGACTATGGAAGTAAACCTCTCTGCTTATCTTCATGCTGCTACCAATGTCACAAGGGAAAATATGCGGAATTATGAGTGTTGCTTCTCCTCAGCAGCCTAAACCTTCTTCACAGAGGGAATCCTGAGATTTTTTGTTGAGCAAGATGACCAGAGAACATACAGAACTGCAGCTCACAGAGGGGAATCCATTGTGCCATGTATGTAGAGGAAAGAGACACATGAAGGGGAAGAAACACAGTTCAGAGAAGAGGAAGAATGGATAAAGGGGTAGAAAGGAGATGAGAAAGGCAGGGGCAACTTGAATAGTGTTCACAGGGGTAGAATTATTGAAGTGTTTGAGATGGTTTGAAGGAGTATTGAGAACATTCTGAGCTATGAGATACTGGTTCCCTCTTTTGTCTCCCTAAAGAAATTCAAATGAAATTATTCCTTGGATTTGTCATTTTTGTCATAGTCGAGGTCACTACTTTAAGTAGAACATGTGTTCATACATGGGACTGGGTGTAGTCATCATCATGTGAACATAAGCTTGGCTGATGGAAGCTCAAGTAGGAACCCTGACCCTTTATTTGCATGGTAGATCTACATACTTCGGAGGCAAACCACAGATAACTTACACATTTAGTAAACCCTCCTGTCTTGTATATAAACATTTCTATAATAGAATTATAGCTAGTATTTCTGAATTGTCAAATATATGAATTTCAAACTAAATTAAAATAAAGCTGGAAGCACAGTTGGTCCCACCTAGGTTCAAGCCATTCAGTGACCAATCAGTCTAACCTGAAGCTTCTCTCTCTATTCACAGCACAGTAGGAAGCAAATGGGCTCTGTGTGCTTTAACTGGCATTAACTGCTCAGTCTGAAAATAGACTTTGTTTCTGAGAAACTCTGGGTTATTAGACTAAACTGCTGATGTTTAGATTCTTCACCTGTAAAAATTGGGTTAATTATAGTACCTACCAAAGCATGTGAATTCCTTATCAAAACACATGACATAAAGCCCTTGATAAATGTTAGCCAGTATTAAAGAGCAATAGTTCCTGATTGGGAACATTCATATCTCCTTTTCGCATTAAGCCAAGGCCTAAATTAAATTTGTAACCCATATTTACTTTTCAAAATGCAAAGATTCTTTTGAAGAAGTATCTGACAGAAGAACACACATTGGTGACTAAAGGTTTTTGTTCCATATTTGCTTGTTTCTTGGTTTGTTTCTTTTTTTAAAATTTTTATGATGATTCCAGTGGTAGCAATATACTTTTTGTTTTAGATTTTTTAAAATTTATTTGAAAGACATAGTTACAGAGAGAGGTAGAGACAGAGAGAGAGGTCTTCCACCTGCTGGTTCACTCCCAAGATGGCGGCAACAGCCGGAGCTGCTCTGATCCGAAGCCAGCAACCAGGAGCTTCTTCTGGGTCTCCAAAACACAGGTGCAGGGGCCCAAGGACTTGGGCCATCTTCTACTACTTTCCCAGGCCATAGCAGAGAGCTGGATTGGAAGAAGAGCAGCTGGTACTAGAACCAGTACCCATATGGGATGCTGGCACTTCAGGCCAGGGCTTTAACCCAGTATGCCACAGCACCAGCCCCTCTTGGTTTACTTCCAAGAAAGCAAAATCAACATTTATTTAAAGTTATTATTTCCAAAAAGTATATTTTTAAAAATTTTTTAAAATTTTTTGACAGGCAGAGTGGACAGTGAGAGAGAGACAGAGAGAAAGGTCTTCCTTCCGTTGGTTCATCCCTTAAATGGCTGCGGCCAGCACACCGTGCTGATACGAAGGCAGGAGCCAGGTGCTTCTCCTGGTCTCCCATGGGGTGTAGGGCCCAAGCACTTGGGCCATCCTCCACTGCACTCCTGGGCCACAGCACTGAGCTGGCCTGGAAGAGGGGCTACCGGGACAGAATCTGGCGCCCCAACTGGGACTAGAACCCGGTGTGCCGGCGCCGCAAGGTGGAGGATTAGCCTATTGAGCCACGGCGCCGGCCCAAAAGGTAGATTTTTAAAAGATAAATGCATCTGAAAAAATTTGACTAACAAAAATAAATTATGTTTCCTATTTCTGTGTCACACACACACATACACACACACACACATACAAACGTGCTCACTACAGTTCTAATTTGTTATCATACTTCTCTAGTCCCTGCTTCCACTATTTCAGTTCTAAAAGTATATATTCTATTACTGTCATAATAAAGCTTTAAAATATTTGTTTTTGGGAAGGTCTGATTTTGTTCACAAATATCTATCACTCAATTGCTGAAATACCCTTTAATATTGATTTCTAAGTAATTGACTTGATAAATGCCTAGCACAACATATATGCATCCAGGAAAACTTAAAAGCTATTCACCTTATATTTTTAAAAAATTTTAAATGTTAAAATTTTACTTAATGTATACAGATTTCATGTATTTCATATATACAAATTCAGGAACATAGTGATTATTGCCACCTAGACTCCCTCCTCCCCACACTCCCACACTTCTTCCTCCTCTCTCCTTTCCAACTCTTATTTTTTACAAAGATCTATTTTCAGTTAACTTTATACTCAAAAGATTAACCCTATACTAAGTAGAATTCAACAAATAGTATGAAGAAAAAAAAAACAAAACAAAACACTGTTCCTCAACAGTCAAGACAAAGGCTGTTAAAAGCATCACATCTCAAAGTGTCAATTTCATTCCTATAGATTACTACTGTACTAGTTACACAGATCAGGTAAAACATATGGTGTTTGTCTTTTTGGGACTGGCTTTTTGCACCAAGCATAATGGATTCCATTTGTATCCATTTTGTTGCAAACAACACAATTTCACTTTTTGTCATGGCTGTGTGGTAGTCCATAGCATATACATACATCATAATTTCTTTATCAAGTCTCCAGTTGATGAACATCTGGGTTGATTACATATTTTAGCTATTGTGAATTGAGCTGCAATACACACGGGGGTACAGATCACTCTTTGATGTACAGATTTATTTTGTTTTGGGTAGATTTCTAGGAATGTGATGGCTGGTCATATAGTAGGTCTATATTCAGATTTCTGAGGTATCTCCATCCTGCCTTCCACAGTGGCTGCATCAGATTATACTCCCACCACACCCTTGCCAGCATTTGTTGTTTGTTGATTTCTGTATGAAAGCCATTCTCACTGGAGTGATCTGAAACCTCATTGTGGTTTATTTTTTTTAAGATTTTTTATTTATTTATTTTGAGGTAGAGTTAAAGACAGTGAGAGGGAGCGACAGAGAGAAAGGTCTTCCTTCTGTTGGTTCACTCCCCAATGGCCGCTATGGCCAGAGCTGTGCTGATCCAAAGTCAGGAGCCAGGTGCTTCTTCCTGGTCTCCCACGCTGGTGCAGTAGCCCAAGGACTTGGGCCATCTTCTACTGCTTTCCCAGGCCATAGCAGAGAGCTAGGTTGGAAGAGGAGCAGTTGGGACTAGAACCAGCACCCATATGAGATGCCGGCACTACAGGTGGAGGATTAACCTGCGCCAGCCCCTCTCATTGTGGTTTTAATTTGCATTTCCCTGGTGACTGGTCATCCTGAGCATTTTTTCATGTTTCTGTTGGCCATTTGATTTTCCTCTCTTCAAAAATAGCTGTTCAAGTCCTTTGCTCATTCCTTAACTGGATTGTTTGTTTTGTTGTTAGTGAGTTTCTTGAGCTCTCTATAGATTATGGATATTAATTCTTTATCAGTTGTGTAGTTTGCAAATATTTTCTCCCATTCTGTCAGCTACCTCTTCTCTTTGCTGAATGTTTCTTTTGCAGTGCAGAAGCTTCTCAGCTTGATGTAATCTCATTTGTCAATTTTGTCTTTGATTCCCTGTGTTTCCGGGGTCTTTTCCAAGAAGTTGTTACCTTTGCCAGTGTCTTGCAGAGTTTCCACAATGTCCTCTAGTAATTTTATGGTATTTTGTCATAGATTTAGGTTTTTGGTCCATTTTGAGTGGGTTTTTGTGTAAGGTTTAAGGGGTATTATTTCATACTTCTGCAGGTGGAGATCCAGTTTTCCCAGCACCATTTTTGAAGAGATTGTCCTTTGCTCCAGGGATTGATTTTAGCTCCTTTGTCATTGTAAATGTATAGATTGATTTTTGGAGTTTTATTGTGTTCCATTGATCTAACATGTCTGTTTCTTTTTGTCAGCACCAGGCTGTTTTCATTATAACCGCCTTGTGGTATGTCTTGAAATCTGGTATTGTGATGTCTCCAGCTTTGTTTTTTCCTCTGATGGCTTTTATCTTTGAACTTTGCCTCTGTGGCTTAGTGAATACCCAGAGGTGTGTACAGGGTGTGGACAAGAAGCTCTGGTCAGTGCTCCAGGGTGGGGCGAGTATCCAGGGTGACACCAAAGTTGGGTGTGGTAGATCTCCTCTTGTTAACAGGAAGTTATGGTCACTTCTGTTGGCAAAATCATATCCTCCCTTCCTTTCTTCCAGGGTGACCAGTAGCTGTGTGTTAGCCCTCAATGGGTGCAGCACTTCTCTGTACTTCTGCATGAACTGTACAAAGGACCTGTGAAGTCCTCGGTGTGAGCATGGATCCCACTGCAATGACCCAGCACAGGCAGTCAGGGAGCTCTGAGCATGTGGAGCTGCTCACGGTGATAGCCCAGAGACCCAGCTACACTCTGCACCCTCTCATACACTCAGAAGAGTTCCCATAGACTCAGCACTCAGGGTGCCCACAGTCACAGGATGCAGAAGATCTACTCCTCCCTCCTTAGCCTGTCTTGTCCAGAGAAAGGCTGAGATGTTCCCAGATCCAGCTGCCTGTGGGTACTTCACCTAGATGGTTTGAGTCCCAGAGCTCTGGAGCCTATGATATGTTGAGAGACTGGGAGCACCTGTAGTCATATTTAGCCCCTCTGAAGCCCCTCTGTCAATCCTCCCAGCCAGACTCCAAGTCACTGGGGAGCATGGATTTTTCCCTCTGGTCTATTCCCTGATCACATGTGTACCCAGGACCCATAGGCTGCAGCCCTACTCATTTCACAATCATCCTGGGCACTTAACAAGAGTCTGCAGCTGGTGTTAATGTTGGAATGGTTCTTCCTTCCCTCCAGTGTCTGAGTCTATGTACTGGAGATGCTGCCGTTGCCTCTGCTGACAAGATGCCAGCTGTCCCTGCCAGTTGCTGGGTGTGCTCACAAGACCTGCAGCAGCTGGTACCTACTTATGTTCAAATTGGTGCCTGCCCTCTCTCAGCTGGTTGCCAGGTGCCGTTGTTGAGGGAGGGGATGGAGAGAAAGAGACATGCCCCTTTTCTTTTTCTCTGGGTGTGTGGGCACCCTGTTCCCCTGAGGGCACTGGGCCAGACTCAAAGACAGAGTAATTTGTTAGGCTCTCCCTCCAGGTATACCACCAGTGGCACAGGCCACTGCGGTCTGATCTCACCTTGCTCTCCAAAGCTGGCACTTTCTCCAGCTGCTGGGGTGGTTTGTTGTGTCTATGCTTGTTACTGTGTGCATGTACCTTCCACACAGATCCACAACGTCTCTCCTCCTTCCGCAGAATCTCTACTGCAGTTTTCCCTCCAACTCCAAAAAAAATTATAATCCTGTAATTCAGAGGTGACATTGACAGACCAGGATATCCCTCCAATTTATTAGAATGTTCTACACACTCTTCACTTTTCTGACATTTCAACATTATCAATGTCTGTTTCTTTGGCACAAAGTTTATCTCAACATTGGACCTATTCAGTCCTTTAGGGAACTGGAATTCTGTCTTTGAGAAAAGCTCCAGAGAGTACTGCGTTGTTGTCTGACAGTTCCCTCTGAATTTCATCTGGTAGGTTCTGGAGTCTGTAAAAGATTATGAGGGGGTATTAGCATCTCATACTTTCAGTTGCTCTGTGACTATAATCAGACTTGAAAGGTCTTAATACTTATTCTTCTTCCTCTGGGATCAGGAGCCTCAGCTGGTTTTCTCAAGCTCTTTCCTCTACCAGGATTTTTGCCAGTGGGCTTGATTCTGAACAGATTGTTATGACTCATCTCAACATTGCTGTCCTTGGTGATGGCAAGAGTGAAGATGGCTTTTCCTTGAGGTAACAGGCCTGCAGAGGATGCCTCCAGAATTAGAGGGACCTCAGAGCCGCTTGGTATCAAGATCATTTAATCAGGACTCTCACTTAGTGAGCCATGCTTTATGTTTACCACACCGTGTCACCGTGTCCTTCTCCAGTGTTTTGTATTCTGGTGTCGAAGGACATTAGATTCAGCCTGTCTGCCTGTCTACTGTGTTGACCTGATATATAACATATGTTTGGGAGCAAGCTGCTTCCAAAGTGCTTCCTTCAGAAAGATGGAAAAGGACGTGGCTAAGCAGGTATTTCCGTTTATATGCAGCCCCTGTGAGAAGACTGGAGCCTTTCCACAGCCCTCACATCACTGAGGCAGCGTCCTGCAGACTACAGAGAAACGGCATTCACGGGGATAGGGTCTTGCTGATTTCTGCCCATTGTGAGGAATATTTTTGACAGAGACCATATCAGTGGAATCATGTCATAACTTCACTTATTTTTATTGCAGTTATGGTACAGGCCTCTATAATCCAGATATTAATCTATAACAAAATACCTGGAGAGTTTCTTTACTTCATAACTTTATAACATTTTCAACTTTTATACAGTAACCTTAGCACAAATGGCTAAATCATACCATGACATACAATGGCATATTTCTTGCATAAAACTTTCATTCTTCTTCGTAGAATTTAGTCTAACACTAAGCTTATGGCTCAAGAATCCCCCTTGTCCAAATATGGGAGGGACCCTTCTTCCTTAATCAGCCATATCACCTGGATCTCTGTTTCTACCATATGTTCTTAACTTAAGGTGTTCTGCTCAAGAATAGCTGTCATTTGTGTTATTTTCAGATTACCAATTTTACAGCTGAAATTTATCTGAAACAATGTACTCAGGCTGTCCATTAATTGTATTTTTATTTATTTATTCTCCCCATTAAACCTTTTATTAAGGAATACAGACTTCATGCATTTCATAAGTACAAATACTGATTCTTCCCACCATACCAGTCCTCCCACCTACTCCCCCAGTCTTCCTCCTCCCTCTCCCATTCCTAGTCCCATTCTCCACTAAGATCCATTTTCAATTAACTTTATACACAGAAGAGTTCAGCAATTTGCACAGGAAAACAAAAACTAAAACAAAACAAAACAAAAAACTGTTCCTCAACAGTTGAGACAAGGGCTGTTCAGAATCATTGCATCTTGAAGCATCCTGCATTAATTGTATTTTTACAGTTTTTCTTTCTCCATCATTTGCTCCACAAATATTGCCCATTCCTAGTGGAAAGAAATGCCTTTTTCTCTTTCATTTATTGTCTAACTATTTGCTTATGCCCTTTTTTCCTATCTAAATGCTCCTGAAGTTTCTTTCAACCACAAAGGACTGCTGTGGGGATGAAATGTGTTTATATAAAGCACATGAAAACACATGCACACATACATACATGTAACATTTAACATAGGTGGGTCATTATTTGTATTGCCTCATACACCCTGAAAAAGAATCCACAGCCTTGGGAAGCATGTGCGCCACTGCTGGAATCGAAGGTCCCTATAATTTTTTTTTATTTGTTTATTTGACAGGTAGAGTTAGACTGTGAGAGAGATAGACAGAGAGAAAGGTCTTCCTTCCATTGGTTCACCCCCAAAATGGCCGCCACAGCCGGCACTGCGCCAATCTGAAACCAGGAGCCAGGTGCTTCTTCCTGGTCTCCCATGTGGGTGCAGGGGCCCAAGCATTGGGCCATCCTCCACTGCCCTCCCGGGCCACAGAAGAGAGCTGGACTAGAAGAGGAGCAACCGGGACTAGAACCGGTGTCATATGGGATGCCAGCGCTGCAGGCGGAGGATTAACCAAGTGAGCCACGGCGCCAGCTCTAGGTCCCTATAATTTCTAAGACAAAATGATTTGTAGATTTAAGGGAGGCCTGCAGATATCGCTAAGTAATCTCTGTTGCACCAGAATATCTGTGGTTTTCATGACATCAGGAACTACGGTCAAGCATGCACAGAGGTCTATGTGGGCATAAATGTCCATGTATTTCCAATATGCTGTGTTACTAGAGAAATGAAGGGTTTCCACTTTCTCCTAGGAAAAAGCCATCAGCCACTTACCAGATCTATGAAAGCTTTAAATCTAAGCTATCAGTCCACTTGGAATTTTGTGCTCTTTTACATTTTACATTATGTCATTTAGTTGTCATGACAGATTTTATGATAAAAGGACTAGATATTATTCAACATTTAATACTGATGTATAAAGTTCATAATTTAGAATATGCCCACTACAGAAGATTAATTGCTGAACAAAAAAACAATGGCCTGGTATCTACTTTTTCTTGAAGTGGTGCCGATTTAAGGAGATTTTTAGTTGTGTTCACAGAACCACTTCTTTTTAGCCATGTACGTCTGAGCATGTTATACTCATTATCAATTTTCTAATCTGTAACATGGGGATAATAATGTTATCTACCTCATTAGCTCTTTATAAGGGTTGGATGAGATTATTCATAACAAATACTTAAGTCATTGCCTTACAAATGAAGTGTTCAATAAATGGTAGAAATTATAATTGATTTAGGACATAAAATCTGTGTTATCTGTTCACTTTTATGCCTTTGATGTTTTTCATGTTGATTTCAATTTTCTTTTGTCTAAATTTTGAGGAAAAAATTCTTTGGAAAATGTCTGCTCCTTAAAGTTTGAGTGAAGGAATGGAAAAGGCATTGGTCCCAAGAAACTATGATACCTGGATTTAAAAAAGGTCTTCACTGATACAGTGCTTTAAAGTTTATGATGTGGCGCCATGGCTCAACAGGCTAATACTCTGCCTTGCGGCGCCGGCACACCAGGTTCTAGTCCTGGTCGGGGCGCTGGATTCTGTCCCGGTTGCCCCTCTTCCAGGCCAGCTCTCTGCTGTGGCCCGGGAGTGCAGTGGAGGATGGCCCAAGTGCTTGGGCCCTGCACCCGCATGGGAGACCAGGAGAAGCACCTGGCTCCTGCCTTCAGATCCTTTGGATCAGCGTGGTGGCCATTGGAGGGTGAACCAATGGCAAAGGAAGACCTTTCTCTGTGTCTCTCTCTCTCACTGTCCACTCTTCCTGTCAAAAATTTTAAAAAAATTAAAAATAAAAAAAATAAAGTTTATGATACAATGCCTATTTCAGAAAGTTGGGAAAAATCTATGTGAAGAGATTTCAACAAATAGTGGAGGATGAGCGGGAAGGAGTTTGAAGGCAGCTTCCACAGTGGCCCCATGCCCTGGAGCCCGTTACCTTACGATGTGTCCTTCTCTTGGGCTGCAGAGGCCCTCAGAGAGGTGCAAGGACAGGAGTTGTGCTGCTTCCATGGAGACTGAGGAAATGGACAGGCCTCCTGATGAGGCGGGGACATAGGTGTAACGCTGGCGCATTGTGTTCAGGAGGCACTGGCTCTTTCTGGAGAGAACTGGAATCCTAATGCACATTTTACCAACAGTTTTCAGCTCTCTTCTGAACGGATGAGCAAATGAAATAGAAACCTGCTGATGTATGCTTAAGAGTCAGGAGATAAGAACCCACATTCGCCATAGGGAAAGTGATAAAAATCAGTACCAGAGAAAACATATTTCTTATTTTAAATGTGTTAGCCAAGAGCAGAGATGAAAAAATATCTGGAAAATACTCTGCATGCCCTTTTAACGTAAATCATCAAAAAGCAGCATGCCCAATAAAGGGCCATATATTGAGATCAGATATATAAGAGGCTATTTTAACCTCTTACTATTGAAATAAATCAACTTTATTTTAAAAGTTCTTCAAGTCTTCAAGTCATAGATAGTGATCTTGAATATCTAGCACTAGTAGTGATTGTATGGTTGGTTGAGAATGGATTTCAGAATGAAGTTCAGGTTCTGAAATAATTCTTAAAGAAAATATAGATTCCTACCTCTGAAACAAAGCCAAGTTACATAATGCAGGTGGCTGTTGAAGAAGCTAAACTGGGAATAATTAAGAGCTAATGCATTTCAACCATATTTAAGTTACTGGTAATAGGGAATAGGAACTCTAATTTATTGTATCTAATATATATGTATCAACCTAGAGTGAGAAATGCCCAGAAATAAAATGAAAATACCACTTTTGAAGAAACTTACTTTGGCCTGCTTTAAAGCTCATTATTTGAAATGCACAATAGTCAAGGAGGGATTCAAACGTTATTAATATGCATAGATATATATTGAAGACATCTAAATTCCACTGAGAAACCAATGTTTCTAAAATCAGTATTGCTGAGTCTCTCACAGTTTATTCTCACATATCTATCTGCGTGCTTCAGTGTATTTTTCTAAACTGAAATATAGGCAGTTTTATAGCATAGAAAATGTAATACAAGGATATAATTCTCACTTTTAATGACCCTCTTTAAAGAAATTATATGGTTATAGTATTCTTATTACTATTAGGTGAAAATGAACACAGGCTTATATTTTAAAATGATTTTATTATGCTTTCTCATGAAAAAAATGAACATTTACATGGTATGTTCTTATAAATACTTTCTTATCTTTTAAATCAAACCTTCACCTGTGAAATTTTGCATTCATACAAAGAATATTTAGTAGGTCATTCCCTCCTATACCAAAAGCTTTTCTCCCAGTGTTTTACTAAAAACATGTGTTGATTTCTGTCTGAGTGTTGTTTGTATATTAGAAGCAGTTCTCAAAAAACCCACATAATTGCATAAAAAGTTATAATTTTCTTAAATTTTAGCCACAGAAAATTTAATATCCTATGCACTCTATTTTTTTTTTTTTTTTTTTTTTGGACAAGCAGAGTGGACAGTGAGAGAGAAAAAGGTCTTCCTTTGCCATTGGTTCACCCTCAAATGGCCTGCGCGGCCGGCGCGCTGCAGCCGGCGCACCGTGCTGATCCGAAGGCAGGAGCCAGGTGCTTCTCCTGGTCTCCCATGGAGTGCAGGGCCCAAGCACTTGGGCCATCCTCCACTGCACTCCCGGGCCATAGCAGAGAGCTGGCCTGGAAGAGGGGCAACCGGGACAGAATCCAGCGCCCCAACCGGGACTAGAACCTGGTGTGCCGGCGCCGCAAGGCGGAGGATTAGCCTATTGAGCCGCGGCGCCAGCCCCTATGCACTCTAAAATATCACTCTTTATGTCCAGTTAATATTGTATTTTTATTTTTAACTTTTAATGTAGAGTCTATCACGTAGCTTTTGAAAAGCAGTCTGACCCAATAAGAAAGATGGGTGCTCGGTTCAAAGATTAAGAGATGAAATAATAGGAGACCAGGAAATGAGAGTAGAGGAATGCTAGGAATAATGCATGAAGAATATGCAGTCAATACTGTTTGTGAGAGGTAGTCTTCTCTTGAAAAATGTTGAATTAATCATTTCAGATTCAGGAAATATTTGGAGAACAAAATAGAGTCTATCTTTGGCCTTGTTTTCAAAGTGTGTAGAAATCTGCATAGAGAATGGAACCAGATTGATAGTGAAATGGGCAAGTTGAGTGTGAATGCCTGTTTATAAAAGGACGCCTAGTCAGAGGTTCACAGAAGGGCTGAAATAACTGGGGTTTAATGCTTGTGAAAACTGGCTTCACTGGAGCTCACTGCCGCGTCCCTTAAAGAAAAATAAGAACAATTTACAGGGTATTATTCTACTCCAATTTAGAAGAACTAAAAGGGTGATCTGGTGGTTTTAATTTGCATTTCCCTAAGTAACAATAAAGCTGAACATCTTTTCATGTGTCTGTTAGCCATTTATGTATTATATTTGGAGGACTGCCTAAGTCATGTGCCCATTTTCAGTGAGGTTATTCACCTTTTCATTGTTGAGTTATAAGACTTTTAAATATTTTTCAAGAAAATAAAAAATGTTACTAAAGAAAGAAAGGGAAATTGCAACCTTATATATTACTGGTGGGAATGTTAGAATGCATTGCCTCCATAAAAACTTCTTGGACGTTCCTCAAAAAGTTAAACATAATTTGTGACCCAACAGTTCCACTCATAGGGATATACTGAAGAGAATTTAAAACAAAGTGATACAAAAATTGTATATTATTCATAATAGCTTAAAGAGTAGAAGTGACCTAGATGCCCACCAGTAGGTTATTATTCAAATATACAAAAGGAATGAAGTATTGATTCATGTTACAGCATAGATGAATCTTGAAAAAATTATGCTAAATTCAAGAAGCCAAATATAAAGGCCATATATTGTATGATTCCATTCAAATCAAGTGTGCAGAACAGGCAAATATGAGTACATCAGGAGGACAAAATATATTAGTGCTGTGAGCAGATGAGGCTTCTAGGTACAAGCAGGATAGTGAATATTGACAAATGTAGTAAATATACTAAACACCATTGAACTGTATTCTTTAACATGATGTTTTTACTATGAATTTTATATGATATTGTTAGTATACACCATATGAACTGTATCTCAATAAAACAAATAACCAGAGTTATAATAAGCAGAGGTTGGTACTAGTTATGGCTCAGAACATGCCACCTTATTGTACATTGCAATACAATATATTGACTGATAGAGCTTGAGATTTGAAAGTAAATTTAATGTATCTCTCAGAGGTCGTCTTTCCAGGAACAAACTTGTCTGGTTTAGATTCAACAGAGCTATTTCTATTAGAGCGTGGTATGAAAATAGGGCTACGTTATAAGGGGAACCTTTTTTTTCTATATTAATTAAGAATTTAGGTGTGAGCAGTGGCTGTCTCATTTAGAATGGCTAGGTTTGATTCATGACCCCAGCTCCTGAATCTAGGTTCCCTCCAGTGCAGAAGCTGGGAGGCAGTAGTGATGGCTCAAATAAATGAATCCCTACCACCACCCATTTGGGATACCTGGGTCAATGTCCAATTCTTGGCTCTCTGGCTCCTGCTCAGTCCTGGTTGTTTTGGTATTTCAGGAGTGAACTTAGCAGGTGGGAGCTCCTTTTCTATCTCTGTCTCTGCCTCTGTCTCACTCTCTCTCTCTCCCTCCTTCCTTCCCTCTCTCCCTCCTTCCCTGTCAATTAAAAAAATAAATAAAAAGAATTTGGGTATGATTCTGCCAAAGTTGGGGGAAAATAGCAGAAACAATCCTCCTACAAACCGACTGTTGTTTCCTCTGTAGAGAGGGGACTCTGGAAAAAGGAGAATATTCTGATTACTGATTTTTAAAATGTATACATTTGGTAGATTTTTTTTCCTGCTTTCGAAGGTTTAATTTAGTGCTTTAGATTTTTGTTATAAAGTTGTTGTCAAGATTCATCAAAAATTCAGATCTTCTTTTTAGAATTGCATTTCCCTAAACTCTCAGAATATTTTCCCTGAAAAATATAAATCAGTAATCTGAAAAGAAGAAAAACATTGTGCATTTTGGAGGGTTAGTGCTATTCTATGATCAGATAATTTTGGGGATACAATATAGTCCAATGCTTTCTTGCAGAATAGAAATAATACCCCATTATTATAGAAGCCGTATTGTAGAGACCAAACACAAATACAAGACAAAAACTACCCGGCGCCGTGGTTTAACAGGCTAATCCTCCACCTTACGGCGCCAGCACACCGGGTTCTAGTCCCAGTTGGGGCGCCGGATTCTATCCCGATTGCCCCTCTTCCAAGCCAGCTCTCTGCTATGGCCCGGGAAGGCAGTGGAGGATGGCCCAAGTCCTTGGGCCCTGCACCTGCATGGGAGACCAGGAGAAGCACCTGGCTCCTGGCTTCAGATCAGTGAGATGCGCCGGCCGCAGCGGCCTTTGGAGGGTGAACCAACGTGTCTCTCTCTCTCTCACTATCCACTCTGCCTGTCAAAAAAAAAAAAAAAAAAAAAGGACAAAAACTACTCTGCTTAGTTTTTTAACCCTTTATTTCTCAAATTCATTTGCCATAGAATCATTTCTCAAGGAACGTAATTAAAATCTTTCAAGTGTTCCTTTAGTTTTTGAATTTATTTATGTGAAAGGCAGAGTGACAGAGAAGGAGAGACAGAGAGACAAAGATAGTTTTCATCTCCCTGTTTTACTTCCCCAGTAGCTGCAACAGCCAAGGTTGGGCCAGATCTTAGCCAGGAGCCAGGAACTCCAAAAGGGTCTTCAGCTCAGGTGGCAGTGGCACAGGAACCTGCTCCAACCTCGTTGCTTTACCCAGTGCATTAACAGGGAGCTGGATCAGAATCTGAGCACCCAGGATGCAAATGAGTGCTCTTATATGGGATGCTGGCATTACAAAAGGTGTCTTAACCCACTGCAGGACAACACCAGTCCAGATAGTGCTCCTTTAAAACCAATTGCTAAACAACTTGGGTAGAACCTATCCTTGCTCAATTTCCAAATCAGAAATAAACCTCTACTTTTGATTGGATATTTTGTCAATACATGCTGCTTTTTTGAGACTTTGGATCTAAGTTTGGTACAACTGAGATTCACAGTTAGATGATTATTACTTTTGGAAAAACATAGTATCTATTGATTTCTACTCAGTAGAGTAGTCCGTGAACACAAAGGATGTCCCATTTTTTTTTTTTTCTTTTGCAGAGTGTCTGACATCTCCAAGGTGTGTTTTTTCTGGAAAAAAAAAAATTAAGTGAATTTAGTTTCATTTAGGCATAAAGGTACTTCTTTTTGTTTGTTTGTTTTTTGTTTTTTTTTAAAGGCACTTCTTGTTTTGAGCTCCTTTTAAAAAGCTAGAATTTGCTTGAAGAAAAATTCTAGTAATTTAGGAAAAGGGATTCAAGTGAATATTTAAGCCTAATGAAGTTTGTTCAGTTTATGGGAGTTTCTCGCCTCTCACATTGTGTCTGTTTTGGAAGCTTCTGTAACTAGCAGTTGTGCCCTATTAATGACACTGGAAAATTGCTCTCATTAATGTTCAGGAAAACAGTACTGATATTGTTTGATAAATTGTAGAATTACAGGAATGAGGGGGAGGGAATGGGACAAAAATGAATGAATGTGGACCGTCAGGACTTAAAACTCCATGGCAGAACATCTGCTTCCAGCTGTGATGGGATTCAGTAGACTATTTCTCCTGTTGAGAATACATAGAAAACTAGTTATACAATCTCTTCCAAATACAAGATCATCCGTGTGAAGTATGGAGAGCTCCCAAGGCGACCAGAACATAATAGACAAGATCACAAAATGAAAGGAAGCTCAGGTAACCTGAATTCTGCTTCTCTCCTTTTCTTCTCCACCCTTAAGATATTTGATAAATTTTGTGGGATTTAGGGGGACATACAGCCTGGCAGAGAAATATTGATTGGAGGTAGAATATACAGCAGGGCCACTGGCAACTGAGTGGGCCTAGGGAGACAAAGACCAGATTTGGGATTGCCTAAATGACAAAGGTCCTGAACAGAAGTGACACATGGTGATGGGAATCCTGCAGTTGAAGGTGTTCATACTCAAGGAATTTACACAGAGAGCCAGAAACTAAGAAAGCAAATTGGAAAGGCCCAGCAAGAAAGAATGTAATTTATTCAATCTCATAGTACCAAAGATCTGAAATTTAGCATAATTATCCACATAAGAGGCAATATGTAGAGCTTCACCTGGATTCCAGAGTTAACCCCAGCCCCATGAAATAACTGCAGACCTACTGTACTGAGATAGTTAGGACCAATATCCACATATGTACACGTGTACCAGTATCCACATATGTACATATGACCCTATCCACATATGTATGTATCTAACAAAAAAAATGTTTTTGAATATTAAAATAATCCCTACAAATTAAAAAGTAAAAAAAAGAAAATGCAAGAAAAATTAGGGTAAAGATTTGATCAGATACTTCATAAATAAGACTATCACAAAGGGAATACAAATATGTAAAAGATGTGTAACTTTATTAGATACCATGAAAATGTAAATTTAAATCATAAAAATATTCACTCACTTGAATGGCTAAAATGAAAGGGTCAGCCATCACCAAGTGTTAGATAGAATGAAACACAATAGGAATTTTTTTTTTTTTTTTGACAGGCAGAGTGGACAGTGAGAGAGAGAGACAGAGAGAAAGGTCTTCCTTTTTTCCATTGGTTCACCCCTAATGGCCACTGCGGCTGGTGCGCTGCGGCTGGCACACCGCACTGATCTGAAGCCAGGAGCCAGGTGCTTCTCCTGGTCTCCCATGCAGGTGCAGGGCCCAAGCACTTGGGCCATCCTCCACTGCACTCCCGGGCCACAGCAGAGAGCTGGCCTGGAAGAGGGGCTACCGGGATAGAATCCGGCACTCCGACCGGGACTAGAACCCTGTGTGCCGGTGCCACAGGCAGAGGATTAGCCTATTGAGCCGCAGCGCTGGCCCACAATAGGAATTTTTATACATTGCCTCCAGAATAAAAAAATTATACAAAATGTGTGTTCTAAGACCTGGTTACCCAATAATAAGCTGCAATACACTAATCAAAACACATAAACAGATAAAAATAAGCCAAGTATTTCTAGTAATAATCCTATCTGTAAACAACCCAAATATCTTTAAATGGTAGATTAACTAAATAAATTGTGTACAGTAAAGTACAACACAGGATTGGTTCTCTACTGGAATTCACAATGCTAGTGGCAATGTCTGGAAGACATTTTCATTCTCACAACTGGTAAGAGTGCTGATGGCATTTAGTTGGTAGAATTCTACATTAAACAGGTTAGTTACATAAGAATTATCTAAAATGTCAGTAGTGATGAAGTTGAGAAACTGTTTCTTACTTTTCTATAATCGCCTATACAAATTACCACTAACTTAAATGACTTAAAACAGTAAAAATGTACTATGTTATAGTTGTGTAGGTCAGAAGTCCAATACAGAATGCACTGAACTAAAGCCAAGGCAAAGGCAGACACATCTTTCTTTGTCTTTTCCAGTTTCTAGGGGATGTTCCCCTTTCAACATTGCATCCTGTACTGTGTTTTATTCCTTGTGTCCTGGGCCACTTGCTTCATCTTCAGAGCAAGCAAAGGCAACCAGGTCCTCTGGGCATCTCTCTGACCTTCTCTCTGTTTCCTTCTTCCACTTTTAAGGACCCTCAGGACCACAACTCAGGACCACATGTGCAATCCAGGATACTCTCCCGAAGTTCATGTGCAACTCAGATTTCCTTTACCATGTATTGTGATGTATTCTCAGGTTCTACGGATTAGGCTGCTGGCTAATTAGGCTTTTGGAGGCATTATTCTTTCTACCATACCCTGATACACAGAATGAGTTACATGCTGTTAGACAGAATAGCATACTCAAGACTCCCAAACATAACGTGAAATGGTTTTGCTTATAAAATTTTCAAAGCTAAGTCAAATTACGATATGGAAACAGAAATAAGAATAATGATTTACTGATTTAGCAGGTAGCTTCCTTAATATAGCACGAGTGATAAAGCCAAAAGCTTTGGTAAAAGCTTCCTGGTTATCAGAATGCTTCACGATTCCACATTTTCCTCATCAGGACTGGGAGAGTAGCTTCCTCGTTAGCATATTTTGCAAATGGCTTTCAGAGTTTTCTAAAAACTCAGACTCCATTTCATCAACCTTCCTAAACATTCCGAAAGTGACTTACTTATCCTCTAAAGTAAATCCTTTTCTGCTTAAAGTAGCTGGAATGGATTATATTCTCTGTAACTGAAGATTCAACAATATTATGTGACATTAGTGATAGCAGAATAAAAGCCCTTTGTCAGCCACCTTGAAGTATAAAACATTGCACTAACATTTTTAAGTATTATCTGCTTAATCCTAACAATTATCAGGTATTACTCTCATCTATTTAAGTGGCACAATTGAGAATCAGAGAGGTTAAGTTACTTATCCATAACTAGTCTTGGTTTTGTCAAGACACAGACACAAGGCTTTGCAGGCCATACACTTCTTGTACTCTGCAGCTCAATTTCATTGCCCTTTCAATAATATATTTACTTCATGTAAATTCTTTCAGTAAATACTGAACAGCTCAAAGAAGCGTTTAGAGCATGATTTTTTTCAGTTCCCAAGCTACAGTAGTTGAAAGCAATAGAATATGTCTGCATAGTTTGATCAAAACAGCAAAATAATTAAGAATATCACAGCTAATAGATTATGAGGATTCTTTGAAGGGGTGGGGAGAATACTGGATTCAAAGTAAGTTTTTAGTGACAAATCTCCACAAGACGACTTACAACTGGACTACTAGAATACTAAGCATAGCCTCTCTTGAATGTTAGCTGGCAGACGTTCAACCTGATTAGCACTGCTGCCAGTACTGACTGTACTTCTGTGTCAGGAACCAGCCATGCAACCCCTGGGAAGCTGTTCCTGTCACTCTTCCTACCTGCTGCTCCAGGTAGCTCCTAATGCCTGTCTCTGTGTAGAAGGCCCAGCAGGTTGTCTCATTGTGACACTCAGGCCATATGCCTTGATGCTGTCTGCCAGGGAGGCTGAGAATTTACTTCTGATTTCCACACTGGGGAGACAATGATTACATTTCATTTCATTATATTACATTGCCCCCAAAACAGAAAGACCATGCCAAGATAAGTGGCAATGGTGAACATGATAGGTATCCTTTACAGGTAGGATTGAAATTTGATCTCTATGCTCTTTTCTATCTGCACACTGGAAGAGTTAATATTTTATTGGTCCTGAGTGATTGCCATCAGTAATTAGAGCTGGATACCATCCCCTAACATGTTTCCAGAGACTCTCATCACGTATGCTCTGTTTAAAACAAGCTGCTAGTTAGAAGAAAAACATTTTTTAATGAAAAATTATGGTAGAGAATATTCACTTCACCAGTGATCCATCTCATAAATGAATAAAACAAATGATGATTAGCTACTGCTGTTTTACAGTTGTGCATAATTTTATTTTACTTTTGAGCCTATGGAGGCTCCTATGCGTCTTGTGTTGATAATGGGATTTTTAATTCACAGATGTTAGGGTAATCTCTTGAAAATAATTGAAGAATTATGAATAGGACATATAAATTTTAATCACCATCCTTTTTAATTAGGCTCATTTTATTTTTCCTCTGAACATATGATTTTCTGTAATGATTTCACTTCACTAGTGCTTCAAAGAACTCTAAAAGAATAGTTAATAACTACAATATATGTATATTTAGGACTTCAAAGTTCCATTTACTAGATATACATAGAAGAATTGAAGCTATTTTTACATTACTTAAAAATTGATTCATTTTTCATAGTTTATACTTTTGGTAACTCCCTCTGCTCCACTGCTACCATTGACTTGGAATGGAATAGATATGGTTAGTACACATACTGTACTCTTTCAGTGGGAAGCACAGAATGTGTATTTTTCTGATACTGATCTGTATTTTTCCAAATGATTTTTGTAATATCATTTAGCTGCCATGGCCTTATTAACACAAATATTTTAAGACTTCTTTCAAAGAGATGAAACTAGCTCTTTATTTCCATTACTTATGAGAAACTATAAATCTTGTTTTATGTTAAGAAATACTAAAATGTGTAACTAAGTAATTAAAAACAAATATGTATGACATTACCTGACATATCAGGCATTTGACAGATTCTGAGAATAGAGAGTGTTAAATGGATCACTTAACTTTGTAATTAGATAAGACAGACACATGGAGATGACATAAAAAGACTATTAATCTATTTTATAAACTAGATTTTAATATTCTGTCTTTTATGAAACCCTCACCCATCCTGTGACTGCACCCATTTGTCACATTACTTAAGTGAATACTTTCAGAGGTTTGATTCTTAAATTTTCCACCTTCTACTTTGTATGAAACTATTGAAATGTGCCAAGTCCTCACCCACAAGGTCACTGAATCTCTAAGTGAGGTCCCCATGGCTTTCTCAGCTACAAAATGAACACCCTTACTTGATTGCTTAGCTGCAGCTAATACTGCTTGACCACTCTGCTTCTATGGAAGCACTCTCCTCTTCTTTGCTGTGGCACTGCAGTCTCCTCACTTCCTTCCTCTGCCATAGGGCATTTCACTTCAGCCTTCTTTGAAAACTTTTTTTTTTTTTTTTAAACAGGCAGAGTTAGACAGTGAGAGACAGAGTGACAGAGAGAAAGGTCTTCCTTCCATTGCTTCACCCCCCAAGTGGCCGCTACAGCCGGTGCGCTGCGCCGATCAGAATCCAGGAGCCAGGTGCTTCCTCCTGGTCTCCCATGTGGGTACAGGGCCCAAGCACTTGGGCCACCCTCTACTGCACTCCTGGGCCTCAGCAGAGAGCTAGACTGGAAGAGGAGCAACCGGGACAGAATCCGGCGCCCCAACCAGGACTAGAACCTGGGGTGCTGGTGCCGCAGGCGGAGAATAGCCTAATGAGCCACGGCGCTGGCCTGAAAACTCTTTATGTCCATCATTTCAAGTAGCTGTTCCTTGGAGTTGGTCCTAAATCTCCTCCTGCTCCCTACATTCTCTGGGATATTCTAACTATGCCCCTGCCTAAATGAGAATGAATAAAGCTCCACTGCCCTCCTGTCCACTCCACTTCTTCCTCACATGTCTGTATCTTGAGTTTTCCACACCTGTATTCAACTGCTATGCAGCAAGTAAGGGACTTAGAAGCACTGGGCACATCACCTCCCAAAATGTTCACTGCTTAACTATTATTTTGGACCCTTTTCTAATACTTCAACGCTTTTTTGTCTCAGAAGACCTTTATAATCTTAACAACTACTGAGGCTCACAGCTTTGTTTTTGTGTATTGTTCTATAGATTTTGCCATAGTCCTTTATAACTTTAAAAATTATATATTCACTTATTTAAAAATAATTATAATCCTATTACATGTTCACATTTTTATTATAAATAGCCATATGTGGAAACTAAACAAAATAGTGAAAAGAGTAGTTGGTGGATTCTTTTGTTTGCTTCTGTATCCATTCTGGAAAGCTCTTCTGTGCATTACTGACACTAGATGAGAATAAAGAGGCAAATGGTAACTGAGTATTATCATAATCTCCATTCTATCTTGTTGGCCCCCTAACATGGTTTCAGGCACCTTCAAGGATCTCAGAGGACATTTGAGAATCACTGGTATAAAATGTTACAGGAAACCAGAGTGAGAATGACTGAGATCATTCTAGGTGAAGAATTCAGCTGGGTGGTTTGACAGAGCATCAAAATAATGCATGTTGCTGATAAAAGTGGGGTTGAAATGGGCTCAAATTATGTAAGGAATGAAAGCCAGAGAGAAACTGTCAGACTTGCCAAGTCAAATTAGGGAGAAACTGTACAGGTGATGAGATCCTGAGAACTCGGGTGTGATGGAAAGAATGTCACTTAATGATGTCAACAAAAGCAATGCTGAGGTGAAGAGATGATTCCACGGCCAGGGGAGTTGCCAAGACGCAATATCCTGTACAAATTTGCACCAAGGAACCAATGCAGTTGTGAATAGTAGCCAGAGGCAAACAAGGAAAGCTTATGAGAAAATGTCAATTTCTATACTTTAACTTATTTTATCAGTTTGCACATGAGGAAGCTACACCACAGAGAGGTTCAGTGATTCACAGTAGGTAAGATTAATACTAGGAAATCCATGGCTAGAAACCAGCATTTGTGTGCAGAGATATAAACTGATGTGTTCTTTCCTTTGAAATATTATTTTTGCTCTTGTCCCCCTCCTTCAATTTCATGGGGAAGCTAAGTTGTGGGTGGTTGTACAGCTAAGCTGTGGGTGGAGAGTACAATAAAACCAAAGAACTAACCAATGTTCTGTAATTGCTGTTAAAATCCACTAGTAAATAATAGGTGAAGGAAAAGGGATTTTTAGAGGCTTAGATTCTGTGTAGAATTGCACCATCCCTCTCTTGGGACCAGTTCTTCAAGGAGAGAGTGGGATTGGATGTGCCAATGTAAGCAGCTAACCTGAGGGGCTCAAGTGGAGAGGGTATAATAACCTGCCTCCCATTTGAGGAGTGGCAACCTTGGAGAGATTGCCCTTATCTCCCTGATAATGGAACAGTAGAATGCAATAGAATTACTTCAGGGTTCTTTAGAGAATGAGTGGACCTCAGATGACTCCACTGAAATTTCTGAGGCTCTAGAATGATTTAGAATAATTCTACCTTTTCATTGCGATTAAGAAAGTATGGGGTACGTAAGAGTGGTAGCTGGAAGACCTGGAGGCATGGCCCCGATAGAGTGTGGAGGATGCAAGGCATACGTGTCAGTGGCTGGACTGACTGGCACCTTTGATATGAAAGCTAATGGAGGGAAGATACCAGTCATGCAGAGTGGCTGAGGGAGTCTCAGCAGATGCCACAGTGCATGGAGCCAGGGATCACAGACTAGATTACTCACCCCACATGAACTGACTTGAATTTAGATGATGCCACATAGAGACACAAATTAGGAAATGTTCCAGAAGCAAGGTTATATCTAAAGTGATCTAGTTTACTAGATGAAGTTTCGCATTTTTGCTTTTCTAAATTATGTGTCCCAAGTCTACTGTAATTACTAATCCCAATCTCAGAACAATGTCATCTAAAATTTTTGTGTAATTTATATTGAAATTAAATCATTTTGTGTGTGCATAGGAAGCATTATCTACATACAAATCATTTAATGAGGTAAAAAGGACATTAAAATTCAATAGTTTCCAGGAAAGTTTAGCATTATTTCTTGTCTTATTCTTGGATCAGACAATGGTTCAGGCCAGCAGTTATTAGAGTGGCTGCCCACAAGAGGTGCTGAAACATGACTGAATTTGCTTAAAACAGGCAGTCAAAAAATAGACCCAGACCATTAATTTCATGTTGTTACTTATGAGTCTCTAGATTGCCAGGGAAAAATGCAGTTTTGTCTCTCTCCTCTGAGTATAAAATTAACTTACTTTAAATTGAAATATTTGAAATGAAAAATGTGCAATTATATCTCAAAGCTCCAATTACCTCCTAACCAAGATGGGTCATAGTTACTGGAGAATTGTTCATTTTCTGAGCGTAACCAACATATCTGTCTTCCTCAAATGGTCTTGGACATATTGAATTGACATTAAATAGGGGAGAAGTCACACTGTTTGGACCAAGAATCTATTATGGAGCTGAATTACTATATATATATATATATATATATATATATATATATATATATATATTTAAAAAAACAACAAGAGAGGGACTAGTTATGGTTTTAGAGCTTGTGAATGTGATATATTTGGATCGCATAGGATGCAAGTAACAATTATAGAGCCAGAGAGAAGGGTAGGAATGCATCTGGTTATTATACCTATGTAAATGTCATTAGAGAATCACTTCATGAAAAAGCAATTGATAGAAACATATTTATCAGGTTTTTGGAAAAGAAACTGTTTTGTGTATATCAGTTCTCGTCACAGTTTGTGTTTCATCTTCTGGGGTTTACTGGTGTTGAGTTTCTTTATAGATCTAGAAACAGAAAGAAAGAGGATAAGTTCTGAGGAATATCATTAAGGCGTTGCAAGAGAAGTACTTCAGGGAAAACTATTTTAGGTCTTTCAGGCAAGGGGAGGATAAATTATTTTCACAGAGGCTAAAAGAATGCTTCAACAAAAAGGCTTGGCAGAATTAGGGGGTTCAACATCCTTAGCTTCATTAGAATCTGCCCATATGTTCCCTCCCATTTTTCAAGTTGTCTTGTACTCATACCATACCAATGCTTTATCTGTACCAATGCCATATTAATCCATAAAATTTAGAAATGCAATTTGCATTTGTAATTCAGCTACCAACAACATCTCATGTTGTATTTGGGTTTCAAAATACCTGCCCTTTAGCTAAAAGAAGTGAGGACTTTCTTTTGGACAGTTGTGGAGTTTTCAGGCCTTTTATGAAGACCTTGAGCTTAGAATTTAAGGTCCTGAGCAGTCCAAGCCAAAATTAACAATTGGGATTGCATAAAATTGAGAAACTGCTATACTGCACAAGAAACAGTCAGGAAAGTGAAGAGGCAACCAACAGAATGGGAAAAAATATTTGCAAACTATGCAACAGATAAAGGATTAATAACCAGAATCTACAAGGAGATCAAGAAACTCCACAACAACAAAACAAACAACCCACTTAAAAGATGGGCCAAGGACCTCAATAGACATTTTTCAAAAGAGGAAATCCAAATGGCCAACAGACACATGAAAAAATGTTCAGGATCACTAGCAATCAGGGAAATGCAAATCAAAACCACAATGAGGTTTCACCTCACCCCGGTGAGAATGGCTCACATTCAGAAATCTACCAACAACAGATGCTGGCGAGGATGTGGGGAAAAAGGGACACTAACCCACTGTTGGTGGGAATGCAAACTGGTTAAGCCACTATGGAAGTCAGTCTGGAGATTCCTCAGAAACTTGAATATAACCCTACCATACAAGCCAGCCATCCCACTCCTTGGAATTTACCCAAAGGAAATTACATTGGCAAACACAAAAGCCATCTGCACCTTAATGTTTATTGCAGCTCAATTCACAATAGCTAAGACCTGGAATCAACCTAAATGCCCACCAACAGTAGACTGGATAAAGAAATTATGGGACATGTACCGTATAGAATACTATACAGCAGTAAAAAAAAAAAACAATGAAATCCGGTCATTTGCAACAAGATGGAGGAATCTGGAAAACATCATGCTGAGTGAAATAAGCCAATCCCAAAGGGACAAATATCATATGTTCTCCCTGATCGGTGACAACTAACCGAGCACCAAAAAGGAAACCTGTTGAAGTGAAACGGACACTATGAGAAACAGTGACTTGATCAGCCCTTGTCCTGACTGTTGATGAACAACTTAATACTTTATCCATTTTAGTATTTTTTTGTTCTATTTAATACTATTGGTTGAACTCTGTAATTAACACACAATTATTCTTAGGTGTTTAAATTTTAACTGAAAAGTGATCCCTGTTAAATAAAAGAGTGGGAATAAGAGAGGGAGGAGATGTACAATTTGGGACATTCTCAATCGGACTTGCCCCAAATGGTAGAGTTAGAAATGTGCCAGGGGATTCCAATACTATCCCATCAAGGTGGCATGTACCAATGCCATCTCACTAGTCCAGGTGATCAATTTCTGTTCACAATTGATCATAACGATAGGACTATGAGTCAAAGGGATCACATAAACAAGACTAGTGTCTGCTAATACTAACTGGTAGAATAAAAAAGGGAGAGAACGATCCAACATGGGAAGAGGGATACACAGCAGACTCATAGAATGGCAGATGTCCTAAACAGCCCTCCAACCTCAGAATCAGCCCTTAAGGAACTCGGATATGGCTAAAGAGCCCATGAGAGTATTTCAGGCATGGAAAGCCAAAACACTCTGGCAAGAAAAAAAAAAAAAAACACCTAAATGAAAGATCTCTTCGAGTGAGATCCCAGTGGAAAGAACGGGCCATCAAAGAAGGAGGTACCTTTCTCTGAAGGGAGGAGAGAACTTCCACTTTGACTATGACTTTGTCTAAATAAGATCAGAGTCAGCGAACTCAAAAGACCTCCATAGCTTTGGCAACTCATGACAAGAGCCTAGGGTGATTACTGACAACATAAACAAGAGTGTCGATTTGTTAAGTCAACAACAGGAGTCACTGTGCACTTACTCCTCATGTAGGATCTCTGTCCTTAAAATGTTGTACTATGTGAATTAATGCTATAACTAGTACTCAAACAGTATTTTATGCTTTGTGTTTTTGTGTGGGTGCAAACTGTTGAAATCTTTACTTAATATATACTAAATTGATCTTCTGTATAGAAAGATAATTGAAAGTGAATCTTGATGTGAATGGGATGGGAGAGGGAGCAAGAGCGGGGAGGGTTGCGGGTGGGAGGGAAGTTATGGGGGGGGGGGAAGCTTTGTAATCCATAAGCTGTACTTTGGAAATTTGTATTCATTAAATAAACGTTTAAAAAAAAAGAATTTAAGGTCCTGAGTTCATTATTTTCTTTTCCACAATTCTAAAGTACAAACAAGCAACCAATCCCATTATACTTCTTATTTTCAATAAAATTCGTCAGCAATTATCACTCTTTCCAGAATCCTTACTTCTATAGACCCATTATTATGTATAGAGCATCATTTTCTTTTCTATGACATACTGGAGGTATCTCCCTGACCCTTGGAAAAGAGGTTATTAATAGTTTTAAATGTAATTATGTCAGATAATCCAGTATAGGTACTTAAAACCACTTCAGAGAACTTATCCTAAAGATTTGGTTCCAGAGGGACTATGCTTAGTATAAAATTCTTTACCAGTCAGCCTTCAATCATAGAGGAAGAACCATTAGTAGGTATAAATTGATTGTAGATGTAAATGAAATATACACATGGAAGTAGGCACAGATGGCATGCAGAGATAAAGAGATACAGATTCAGGTGAAGAGATATTAAAGTATTTCTTACAAGCATTTGACTGCATACAGTAATAGGAGCATGTTGGTCAATGTCTCTGCCTGCTGCTGGAGCTAAAATCCAGTGGCCCATACTCCTTCCAGCCTTTTTAAGCGCACCTGATTCCATTCATAAAGGTTGAATCTTTAGGATGTAACCACCTCCTAAATATCCCACCTCTTAAAACTGTTGTCTTGGTGATTAATTTTCAATATGTGCAATTTGGGGAAACACATACATTAGATGATAGCAGCCACTGTGTTAAGTTTACATTTCCAGAAACGTTATCAAAATGCAAATATGTTTCTTGGGATGAGAGACAGGTTGATCCATTCATTATCAGCTGTCATCACATGAGAAAAGGAAAAAGGTTCTGAAGGGTTGGAAACCAGTGGAGATAAATTTTGGCATCTAGAGAAGATTCGAGGTGGAAATAAAATATGTGGCATTGCAGAGGGGATTATGCACTGTGTGAGCAACCATGTAATACAAGGTTAAGGTAGGGGGTGGTTGAAAGAAATAGACATGTCCAAAATGCATCAAGGGTGATAAAAAAGATTTCATAGTGGGTTTGGGAGTGAAGAGATAATTACTAAACAAACAAAATCAATTTTACCATATTTTTGATTGTTGAGGGTGGGGTCTGAAAGAACTAGATACTGCTCTCAGTTACTCTCTTGTCAGCACATCTAATAAGGGTGTGAAGATTCACAGAGAGGGCATCAGAAATAGGAGAGCAGTATGAAACTTAGTTCCTACATCAGCCTTTTAAAAAATCACTAAATGTTTTTATAAAAGAATTTTATTTATTTTTTTGGAAGGCAGAGTTACAGAGACAAAGAGAAGGAGAGACAGAGAAAGAGTGAACCATCCACTGGTTCACTGCCCAGATGGCCACAATGGCTAGGGCTGGGCCAGGCCAAAGCCAGGAGCCAGGAGCTTCTTCCAGTTCTCCCACATGAGTGCAGGGACCTAAGTACTTGAGCCATCCTGGATTGAAAGTTGGGCATCCGTGACTTGAACCAACGCCCATATGGGATACTGGCAGCTTAACCCGCTGTGTCACAGCTCTGCTCCCCATTTATTGTTTCCTTTGTTTTACAGAAGCTTCTGTGTTTGATAAAATCCCATTTGTGTAGCTTTGCTTTGCTGCCTGCATTTTGGGGTTCTTATTTAAAAAGTCATCACCCACCCCAATGTCTTGAAGTATTTATCTTCAAGACAGTTCTTTTTAAGAAAGTCAGTGATTCATCCACAGATACCTGTCCACCCCCAATTCTTTTATTTGTACTTTCTTTTTCTCTACTTGAATATGGAAATCATAACAACTTCAGAAATTTCCCACCTCCAATCTTTGTGATGCCAGTTATTCAAGCAGTGTAGATAGAGGGTTCCAAAAATTGAATCGTAGGTAATATGTTAATATTTTGGGAAATGATCTAAAATATATTATTTCTTAACTGTTTCTAATAGTGAAAAATCAGCATTTTCCTGCATATTTGTTTGTTTATTTTTACTTATTTGAAAGGCAGAGAAAGAGAAAGGAAGAGAGAGAAATAGCTCTTCCATTCAGTGGTTCATTGCCCAGTTACCTCCAACAGTCAGTACTGGACCAGTGCAAAGCTAGGAAATGGGAACTCATTCTGGATTTCCAATGTGGATGGCAGGGATCCAAACACTTGATCCGTAACCTGCTGCCTCCCAAGGTATGCATTAGCAGGAAGCTGGACTAGAGAACAGAACTAGGAGTTAAACCCAGGTATTCCTGTATGAGATATGGGTGTTCCAAGTGGTATCCTAACTGCTGCATCAAGTGTCCACCCGCTCTTATCACCTCCTTTAACTCATAGGCACAGCAGAGCTGCTTCATGTGTATTTACAGTGAAGGAAGCCAAGTGGTGTCTGAAATTAGCCACACTAACAGTTTCTCAACACATGATCAGCAGTGTCCTTTCTCACCTTGAATGGGGCATTGTATAACTTGAAATTTTGGCCTGTTGAATGTCTAGGTCCTCTTCAAATTGCCCGCTCTTGTAAATGCTGTTTCATTGCTTAACCAACTATGAGGGCATTGTGTTTGTAGTCCAGCTTTTTCTTCAGGTGGAGCCTGCTCTCTATTTTTTGATGTCAGATTCTTTTCATGATAATTCATTTCTGCTTGAGGCAGAAAACGACTGTTTCCATGGCTTTGAATCTTGTTACCCTAGTCAAAGGATTTCTCAGAAAATAAAGAGTAGTCCCCTTGCAACTGCTGGGGAACACAGAGGAACATATCACTTTGGATTTCCAGATAAGCCAGAAACATTTGCCGTATCGGCAGTCATGGAACATGCTAATAACCAAAAGTGGGGAGCAATATAATCCTGTTTTTTTATTATTTTTTTATTTATTTGACAGTTAGAGGTAGACAGTGAGAGAGAGAGAGACAGAGACAGAGAGAAAGGTCTTCCTTCCGTTGGTTCACCCCCAAATGGCCACTACGGCCGGAGCTACGCTGATCCGAAGCCAGGAGCCAGGTGCTTCCTCCTGGTCTCCCATGCGGGTGCAGGGACCCAAGCACTTGGGCCATCCTCCATTGCCTTCCCAGGCCACAGCAGAGAGCTGGACTGGAAGAGGAGCAACCAGGACTAGAACCCAACACTCATGTGGGATTCCGGCGCCGCAGGCAGAGGATTAACCAAGTGAGCCTCGGCGCCAGGCCCTATAATACTGTTTTTACCACCATATCTTCATAGCTTCCACACTGGTCATCATCGTGTTACTGGAGCAGGCTAGGGGCAGCAGAGAGGCGCAGAATTAAACCATCTTTCTTTAGCATAGCACTTAATGGTTTACAAATAATTCCTGCAGAATGCTCACTCATTTGATCATTCCAATGTTAGGAAGAAAGCATGAAATTATTGATCATGTTTTCAGTGTGCAACATTCTGAGTGTATGACTTGTCCAGTGAAACACCAATAGAACTAATTGAAGAGAATTTTAGGCTCCTGATTTCTAACTCAGCATACTTTCTGATTAATATTGGGGGAAAGACATGGATTTGACAAAGCTGTCTGCTTACATGAGACTGAGAGCTGAATAAACTGCCAAATGTCACCCAAGAAACAAAGCCAAGCCAGAATTCCACTTTTGCTTAGTTATTAATTTTTTATAGCATAGGTCCATTTTCAGTTATTTTTGTAAGCCAAGTAAATATCAAAAGAAAATCAACATCCACCTGCTCAACATCCCTAGCAGCTACCAAACTCCATGGCATATGAGATGGTTTGAACTGACTCATAGCCTGGAAAGTCCTTGCATTTATCTCTGCCTGGTAAAATTTCACCAATTCTTTAAGACGTATTTCAAATATCACTTCTTCCATGAAATCCCTAATCTCTCAACCAGCTATTATATTTAATTTACTATGTTTGCTATCATACTTACTTTGTGCCTTCTCATTAAATATATAAAACCACATGGAGGTAGTTAATGCTGAAAAATCAGGAACTAAATTGAATGAGGAAGGATATATGAGTTATTCATTCAAACATGCCTTTAACAATATGTGTTAACTTTTATAATGAACCAGGTTCTGCAGAGACTGTTGAAATATGGTAGTGAATAAAGGAAGTTTCTATCCCTTGGCCACTAGGTGTTAGTGAAAATTTCATCACATTGAACTCTATCTTTATTGTAATGTATCACTTGGTTTGTAATGTTCTTTTGATAAATACATTTTACGCTATGTAAGTTGATTTCTGTGTATGTGCCCCACTTAAAGCAATTACATTAGTCCTGTGAAAATAAGGACTGTATTTTACTCACACTTTGATCCTGCTTTGGTGACTATGTATAAGTGGATATTGAATTGATTGTCGATTAAATTATGATTATTTCAATCTGACAGGGATTATAAATTCTGAGGGATGGATTTAGGATTAAAGCAAGTGATGTAAAGAGGTAAATGGGCATTTAGTGCAGTGGTTAAGATGTTACTTTGGGATGCTCACATCTCCTGTGGAAGTCCTTGGGTTTGGGTCTGGCTCCACACTCGTTTTCAGCTTCCTACTAATGTACCCTGGGAGGCAGAAGATGATGGCTCAGGTAGTTGGTCTGTAACTCCTGTGTGACAGGCCTGGATTGAGTTATGCGCTTCTGTATTTGGCCTGGCCCAGCAGTAGCTGTTGCAATCATTTGAGAGTGAATCACTAGATGTAGAGGAAGTCTGTCTCTCTCTGTCTCTGACTCTCTGTTTCTGTCTCTCTCTCTTTCTCCTCCCCTCTTCTGGGTTTCAAGTAAGTATAACAAATTTAATGTTTAAAAAGAACACTGAAGCAGAAAGATAATTCTCTCATCCTCTGCATTTTTGTTCTGTTTAGGACCTTAACAGATGGGATAGTTGCCATCCATACTGGGAAGAACAATGTACTATAGCCTGCTGGTTAAAATAGTAATGTCTTCCAGAACATCCTTACAGGCACACCCAGAAATTGTGTTTGGTAATATATTTGGTTATCCAGTAAGGCAGTCAACTTAATACACAAAATTACCCATTACAGCATTTATAACAATTCTTCATATCCTATTACATGCCAGCTAAATGAGTAGTTTCTAATTTTTCAATAGGAATCATAAGTCCAAATAGTATATTAAATCTCAAAGTTTATATTTTGATAACTTTCCATTCCACTGTCAATCATAATTATATTTTTGTATTTTAAGGTTTTTAAAATGCATCTGTAGCCATTTAATTTGCAATCTTAATAGTCTGTGAACCTTCTTCTTCAGCATCAATGTTATGTAATTAATCAATTAGTTAATTGAGTATTGGGCTACTGCAGTGAATGAAACCAAAGGACTCTTTGTCCTTGTGTTTCATCCATTCTAGTTGTGGTGCTGTGTGCAAGCAGAATGAGGGAGTGATGGGAAAAGGGACAGAAAATAAACCATGGTATGTTAGACACTGATAGGTTCAGTGGAGATGATTCATTGTGGTAAAGGGAAGGGGCCACCTGGAGTAGGATAGGGTTGCAAGGCTACTGTACAATAATGGAGTTTGTAGGATAGGCCAGACACTGGAATGGACAATTGTAATTATCAGTGATTAGAATTTAAAATTATATTGTTATGTAAATTAACTATAGAAATGAGAGAGTAAATGACAAGATATGAGGGCAGAGCAATGGGCACTCCACAAAGAGGATGAAAAATTGAGTTTCCAGTAAAGATGGAATAGGGGCAGTCAGCATCGTGAGGGGGCACAAGTAATAGAATGTTTCTAGAAGGATCACAGAAGCAAATACTCTTTGCAAACTGCGTAGTTGAGGATACTGACCATTGGGTTGGCAATACAGAGATCATCAATTTTAACAAGGGCACTGTTAACAGACTGACAGACAAAAATCATGAGCAGAGTAGGTTCAACAGAGAATGACAGGAGGTAAGATTGAGACTGATTTTAACAATTTTTTTTTTTTCTTTTTGGACAGGAAGAGTTAGACAGTGAGAGAGAGAGACAGAGAGAAAGGTCTTCCTTTTTCCGTTGGTTCACCCACCAAGTGGCTGCTACAGCCTACGCTGCACCGATCCAAAGCCAGGAGCCAAGTGCTTCCTCCTGGTCTCCCATGTGGGTGCAAGGCCCAAGCACTTGGGCCATCCTCCACTGCCTTCCCATGCCACAGCAGAGAGCTGGACTGGAAGAGGAGCATCCGGGACAGAATCTGGTGCCCCAACCGGGACTAGAACCCGGGATGCCGGCGCCTCAGGTGGAGGATTGGCCAAGTGAGCAGCGGCGCCGACCTGATTTTAACAATTCTTAAAAGCTTGCTGTGAAGCCGGCGCCGTGGCTCAACAGGCTAATCCTCCTCTGTCCCAGTTGCCCCTCTTCCAGTCCAGCTCTCTGCTGTGGCCAGGGAGTGCAGTGGAGGATGGCCCAAGTGCTTGGGTCCTGCACCCCACGGGAGACCAGGAGAAGCACCTGGCTCCTGCCATCGGATCGGCGCGGTGCGCCAGCCGCAGCGCGCCTACCGCGGCAGCCATTGGGGGGTGAACCAACGGCAAAAGAAGACCTGTCTCTCTCTCACTGTCCACTCTGCCTGTCAAAAATAAAAAAATTTAAAAATTTTAAAAAAAAGCTTGTTGTGGGGCCATGGCTCACTTGGTGAATCTTCCGCCTGCAGCACTGACATCCCATATGGGCGCTGGGTTCTAGTCCCGGTTGCTCCTCTTCCAGTCCAGCTCTCTGCTGTGGCCTGGGAGGGCAGTGGAGGATGACCCAAGTGCTTGGGCCCTGCACCCACGTGGGAGACCAGGAAGAAGCACCTGGCTCCTGGCTTCAGATCGGCGCAGCACCGGCCATAGCGGCCATTTGGGGAGTGAACCAACGGAAGGAAGACCTTTCTCTCTGTCTCTCTCCCTCACTGTCTATAACTCTACCTGTCAAGTAAATTTTAAAAAATTAAAAAAACAAAAAACAAAAAACAAAAAACTTGTTGTAAGAATAGTGCAGAAATGGGGCCATAGCTTGAGAGGACACATAGGGTCAGTAGTTTGTTTTTTTTTTTTAATTTTTATTTATTTATTTATTTGAAAGGCAGATTCACAGAGAGTCAGAAGCAGAGGGAGAGGGAGAGGGAGAGGGAGAGAGAGAGAGAGAGAGAGAGAGAGAAAGTCTTCCATCTGCTGACTCACTCCCCAATTGGCCACAATGGCTGGAGCTGCTCTGACCCGAAGCCAGGAGCCAAGAACTTCCTCTGGATCTTCCATGAGGGTCTCCCACATGGGTGCAGGGGCCCAAGCACTTGGGCCATCTTCCACTGCTTTCCCATGCAATAGCAGAGAACTGGATCGGAAGTGGAGCAGCTGGGACTCGAATCAGTGCCTATATCGTATGCCGGCACTGCAGGAGGCAGCTTTACCTGCTATGCCATGTCGCCGGCCCCTGAAGTTGTTTTTATTATGTTGTAGTTGGGGGTTTTCAGATATTGGAGACTTTCGTTCTTTAGTATGTCTTTTTAATAAAAAGTATGTTTCTGTAAAATTTCTTGCCACCCCTGCTATGAGATGCTTTTGCCCTGTAAATTGTTTCGTGGTTGATTTGGTTCTGCACTTTTACCATGCCTTTTAAATTTTCTATCTTCTTTCTTTATTCCATGCTTCATATAATTCAAGAGAAAATTCTCTCAGTTCCCATTCTCTTTTTCCCCAACAAGAAAGCTTAAAACTCAGGTCAGAGACTATGTTTATCGTTTCTTTTGGCATTTCTTTTCTCTTTATTCAAACTCTCATAACACTGAATTTCAGAAATATGTAGACTAGGGGCTAGGTATTATTTAGTAAAATTCTTTCTATGAAATCTGTTATCTTTATATTAATAAAAATTGTAAAAAATAAAAATAAATCTAACAAAATATCTCTACTTTTACTTACCACACTCTCTAAACTAATGAATAAAATTATACCTGTATATTCATGAGAAGCTTAAGTTATAAATTAAACATTATAAGGTTGCCTCTGTTAATATTTTATAGAATTTTTAAAAAATGCAGCAGGATATTTTCTTGATTGATTCATTTGTGGATGATATCCCAAAGCTATTTCAGCAAGTGAACACAAATCTCATAGACCTCTAATGTAGTTTCAATTTTCATCTAGTTTTTAAATTGTAGCTCATTTACGCCTATCTGCAGAAGCTATTTGATATAGAACTTATGAGAATAAGTTTCCATTTACCATTGAAGATAGATAGACATTAAAACTGACTTTTGGTAGATAATGCTATGAATTTTAACACCCTAATAGATCTTTATGTCTTTCACCAGAATCAGGATACAGACTGATTTCATCACCATTCAGAATTCCTTCATTGTTCCCTAGCTTGTCACATACTCAAACTACCCCAACTCTTGGCTACTATACTTTTACATCTTGACTAATGCATTTTACTCTGTGTTTTCCACAAGGGTTCTTACCACTCCAGGGATATTCCTAAAATCTTTTATTGTATGGGTGAAGGTAGTGACATTAATTACTTCTCTGTGGATAGGTTCTGAAAGAAAATGTTTGAAATAGAACAAAGATATTAAAATGGTTCCATGGTTCACCTTTGATAGATCAGTATTGCCTTGATACCAAACATAGACAAGGAAGGTCCCAGAATTGTGGCCTAGTAGGTTAAACCACTGTTTGCAATGCCATTATCCCAAATTGAAGCTCCAATTCAAGTCCTAACTGCTCTGCTTCCCATCCAGTTTCCTGCTTATGTCCTGGGGAGGCAAAAGATGATGGCCCAAGAACTTGGGCACCAGCCAGCAATGTCAGAAACCTGGATGTATTCCCTGGCCCCTGGGTTCAGCCTGGCCCAGCATAGGCAGGCTGTTGCAGCAATCTGATGAAAGAACCAGCAGATAGAAGATGTCTCTCTCCCTCCCTCATCTGTCATTCTCTCTCTCTCTTTTTCTCTCTCTCTCATTCTTGATTTAAAATAAGTAAACCTTTTTTAAAATGACAATGACATAATTAAAAAAAGAAAGCTATAGGCCATATCCTTGATGAACATAGATATAAAAATCTTCAATGAAGTACTAGCAAAGCATATTCAATAGCACATTAAGAAGATCATTACCATTAATAAGTAGGATTTATTCAAGGGGCACAAGGATGGTTCAATATATGCAAATCAATAAATATGATATACCACATCAACATAATAATTAACAAAAATCATGTGAGCATCTCAATAGATGCAGAAAAGACATTTGATGACATTAAAGATGCCTTCAGTATTTAAAAACTCTGACCAAAATAGGTATGGAAGGAACATAACATTATAAAGGTCATATGTAACAAGCCATCAGTTAACACCATATTGAATGGGAGAAAACAGAATGGTTTCTAAGATCTTTGGAGGACAAGGATGTTCACTTTCACCATTTTTATTCACCATAATTCTGAGAGTCCTAAGTAGAGCAATTAGTCAGCAGAAATAAATGAGGGGCATCTAACCTAGAAAGAAGGAAGTCAGACTGTCATTGTTTGCAGATGACATGATCTTTTATACATAAAACTCCAGAGACTCCACCAAAAAGCTGCTAGAAACAATAAATGAAAGGTCAGTATCATGGCATAGTGGGTTGAGCCTGCAATGTCGGTAACCCATATACGTGCCAGTCCAAGTCCTGGCTGCTCCAGTTCTGATCCAGCTCCCTGCTAATATGCCTGGAGAGGTGAGGCAATAGAAGATGATTCAAGAACTTGGGGCCCAGCCATCCATATGGGAAATCCAAATGGAGTTCTAGGCCCCTGGCTTCAGCTTGGCCTACCATGGGCCATTGTGGCCATTTGAAGTATGAACCAGTGAATGGAAGATCTGTCTCTTCTTGCTCGTTCTCTATCTCTCTCTCTCTCTCCTCTCTCTCTCCCCCTGACTCTTTTTCTGTAACTCAGCATTTTATTTTTTAAAAAGATTTATTTACTTATTTGAAAGGCAGAGTTACAGAGAGACAGAGAGAGAGAGAGAGGTCTTCAGTCTGTTGATTCACTCCCCAGATGGCCTCAGGGGGCAGAGTTGGGCTGATCCGAAGCCAGGAGCCAGGAGCTTCTTCCAGGTTTCCCACGTGGTTCCAGGGGCCTCAGGACTTAGGCCATCCTACACTGCTTTTCCAGGCCACACCAGAGAGCTGAATCAGAAGTGGAGCACCCGGGACTTGAACCTGTGCCCATATGGGATGATGGCACTGCAGGTGGTGGCTTTACTTGCTACACCACAGCGCCAGCCCCTACTCTGCATTTTAGATGAAAAAATTTATAAATCTTTTTAATAAAGAAATAAATAATTTCAGCAAAGTTTCAGGATACAAAGTAAATGTTCAAAACATGTAGCTTTGTTACATGCCAATAGTGAATCATCTGAAAAAGAAATCAAGGAAGCAATCATCCCATTTTCTAATAGCTACTAAAAAAAAAAATACCTGGGAATAAATTTAACCAAAGAGATATAAGATCTCTACAGTGAAAACCATAAATTACTGCTTCTCCGCCTTTTGGCTAAGATCAAGTGTAAGACTATAAATCATTGATGAAATAAATTGAAGAGGACACTAAGAAATGGAAAGCCATTAGTGCTCACAGATTGGAAGAATCAATATTGTTAAAATGTGTGTAGTATCCAAATGTACATATTCAATTCAATCCTTATTAAAATACCAATGACATTTTTTATAGAACTAGAAGAAACACTACTTAAATTTGTATGGAAACACCAAAGACCCCAATTAGCCAAAGTAATCTTGAGCATAAAGAACAAAACAGGAAGCATTATTCTACCTGACATTTTTATTTCACATTTTTCTATTTATTAATATGTAGAGAACAGATTTATTGAATTTCATAGATACAATTATAAGAATATAATGATACTTTCCTTCCTCTCTCTCCCCCTCCTTACTTCCTTATTTTTCTCTTAATTTTTTGTGATAACATACTTTGAATTTACTTTATAATCACTGAATTAATGCTACTCTTAAAAAAAGAGTTGTACAAGTAAAATAGAGAAAGACTAATGTTCCTCAGGATTATAGACAAAGGTTACAAACAATAACCAAATCACAAGATATCAATTTTGCTATATACATTAAGGGGATTTTTGTACTCTATATATTAGATACTAGAAATCAGAGAAAATGTGATATTTCTCTCTTTGGGTCAGACTTCTTTCACTAAATAAGCATAGTAGTATGTAGCTGCATCCATTTGGTTGCAAAAGACAGATTTCATTCTTTTTTGTGGCTGAGTAGTATTCTATCAGTCAAATATACCACATTTTCTTTATCTAGTCATTAGTTGATGGATATCTGGTTGATTCCATATCATAGCTATTGTGAATTTATAGCTGCTATAAACATGGGGGTACAGATTTTTTTTTTATATGTTGATTTCATCTCCTTTGGGTATATTTCAAGGATTGTGATAACTGAGTCAGATGTCATTACCTAACTTTAAAATACATTACAGCCAGCGCCGTGGCTCAGTAGGCTAATCCTCAGCCTGTGGCGCCGGCACACTGGGTTCTAGTCCTAGTCGAGGCGCCGGATTCTGTCCTGGTTGCCCCTCTTCCAGTCCAGCTCTCTGCTGTGGCCCGGGAGTGCAGTGGAGGATGGCCCAAGTGCTTGGGCTCTGCACCCCATGGGAGACCAGGAGAAGCACCTGGCTCCCAGCTTCGGATCAGATCGGTGCACCCGCCACAGCGCTCCGGCCACGGCGGCCATTGGAGGGTGAAACAATGGAAAAGGAAGACCTTTCTCTCTGTCTCTCTCTCTCATTGTCCACTCTGCCTGTCAAAAAAAAAAATACATTACAAAGCTACAGTATTTTAAACAGCGTGGTATTGTTGTAAAAACAGTTGGATAGACTTATGTAACAGAAAAGAGTCTCTAGTTGTAAACTCCTGTACCCCTAGCCAAACGATCTTTGACAAAGATGCTAAGGATGTATATTCATAAAAATATAATCTTTTCAATAAATTATCGTAGGAAAATTGGATATCCATGTGCTATACCCTGATCTCTCAGCATGTACAAAAATCTACTCAAAATGAATTCACAACATAAATATAAAGCAAAAAACTTTGAAATTACTAGAAGAATATAAAAGGCAATGCTTCAGGATATGGGAAAGTGTTTTTGAATCAAACCCATAAAGCACAGGAAATTAAAAGCAAAAATAGACAAATGGGATATCCTCAAACTAAAGGAGCTTCTACACAGCAAAGGTAATAATCAACAGAGTGAAGAGACAACCTACACAATGAGAGGAAGTATTTGCAAGCCATGCATCTGATAAGTGGTTAATATCCAGAATATATAAGGAACCTGGTAACCCAGTAAAAAACTGGCAGTAAATCTAAACAGACTCTTCTGAGAGGAAATGATCCATATGGCTGACAGTTACAGGAAAAAATCTAATCATCAGCAAAATGTAAATCAAAACTACAATGAGATAGCACCTCAGTCTACTTAGATTGGCTATTATTGGAAAGTCAAAAGGTAACAAGTGTTGATGAGGCTACAGCTGAAAGGCAACACTTGCTCACTGTTGGTGGGAATATGAATCAGTACAGCTAGTGTGAGAAGAGGAATGGAGAGTCCTTTAAAAGCTGCAAATAGAACTACCATATGACCCAGCACTGCTTCTAATGGATTTTATTCAAGGGAGATGAACTCATCTGTCAAAGACACATCTGCACTCCAATGTTTATTATAGGCTTATTCACAATAACCAAGAAATGGAAACAACCTAAATGTCCATGGACAGATGAGTAGATAAAGGAAATGTGCTACATATACACAATGGACTACTACTGGTACATGTACACAGTGGAATAGTACTGCATATACACAATGGAATACTGCTGCTACATATACACAATGGAATACTTGTGCTACATATACACAGTGGAATAGTACTACATATACACAATAGAATACTACTCAGCCATTAAAAGGATGAAATGTGACCTGGAGGTCATTATGTGAAGTGAAATAAGCCAAGCACAAAAGACAAATATCATCTCGATATTACTCCTCAGTGGAGTCTTCAAAAATGGTGATGTCATAGAAATTAGAAGTCTAATGGCAGTTTTCAGAGTCTGGGGAGACTAGGGGACAGTGAGAGATGGGAACAGTTTGATGAACAGGACTAAGTTCCAGCCTCATCAGATCAGAGTAGGCAGTTCTAGAGTTCCGTTTCACAGAATAGTAACTAAAGATAATGTAAACGTGTATAGCTATGAAAAAATCTATGAGACAGGATTTGGGATGTTTTTAACCACAAAGAAATGTTAATGCTTGAAGAGATAGGTATATTTATCATGATTGCATGTTACACAGTGTATACGTGTATCAGAACATCACATGATCACAATGTACCCCATAAAAATTGTTGTACAATGTTTATATGTCTGTTACAATTTTTTAAATAGAAAAAAATTGCTTCTCTTACCACAGAGTAGACTCACAGGGGTAGAAGAAATCAAACTGATTTTCATCATGCTGAGGAATCATGCTTAAAATATAAGCTCCTGTGCCCTTCTCCGAAGGGAGGAGAGAGCCTCCACTATGACTATGACCCTATCGGAATAAGATCAAAGTCAGCGAACTCTAAAGGCTTCCATAGCCCTGGCAACTCATGACTAGAGCCTAGGGAGATTACTGACGCCATGAACAGGAGTGTCAAATTGTTAAGTCAGCAACAGGAGTCACTGTGTACTTACACCCCATGTGGGATCTGTCCCTAATGTGTCGTCTAAAGCCAAGGGATGCTATGACTGGTACTGAAACAATATTTTTATACTTTGCGTTTCTGTGTGGGCGCAGACTGATGAGGTCTTTGCTAATTATAGACTGAAGTGATCTTCTGTATATAAAGAGAATTGGAAACGAAAAAAAAAAAAAGAAAAAAAAAAAAACAACCTGGTGTTAAAATGGAAATGGCATAGAAAATTAATTAATTTGAAAAAAATTATGTAGGATCTCTGTCTTTAATGTGCTGTACATTGCTATTTAATGCTATAATTAGTAATCCAATGGTAGTTTTTTCACTTGGTGTTGCTATGTGGGCAAAATGTTGAAGTCTTTACCTAATGTATACTAAACTGATCTTCTGTATGTAGGGAGAATTGAAAATGAATCTTTACACGAATGGAGGGGGAGAGGGAGCGGGAGGGGGGAGGGTTGCGGGCGGGAGGGAAGTTGTGCGAGGGGGGAAGCCATTGTAACCCATAAGCTATACTTTGGAAATTTATATTCATTAAATAAAAGTTTAATAAAAAAAAAAAAAAAAAAGAAAAAAAAAAAAAGAAAAAAAAAAATATAAGCTCCTGGAAGACACAGCTGACATAAAAACACTGATTTTAGAGAGAAGGTGAAATGGAGATTCTCAGCCCATCCCTTGAGGTGGTGAAGATGGGAAAAGAAAGGAACAGAAGTGAGTTCCTTGAAAAACATGGCGTTCTGAGAGATGTAGGCATGTGATTAGAGAGCAGAATCCTCAGGGATGACCCCGATGCTGTGAGTGCTGAGGAAAACAAGACTGGTGATGAAATGGTGCACGTGAACAGAAAAGCCTAGTGCTAACTGAAATCCCTTGTGGCTGGGGGAAAAAGGTTGGCCGCAGGATGAGCTTGGAGAGTGAGCTGACCATGGCTGCCCAGAGGCTACCTGGCCAAAGCAACTAACAGATGGAGGAGAGATGTATGTGGACTTTTACACGCGTACACACATTGGCATCTCCATCACACGTGGCAGTGACTACTATGTCACCCTCAGGATCAGCACCCCACTAAAACAGTGAAGGGAGACAGAATCTCACCCTCCCTGTGTGGATGTATGGACAGTTATCAGAATGGGATTTTTCTGGTCATAGACCCCTTCTCAGGGGAGAAAGTTGGAAACAGAGTTAAACTGTGAACTTGGCTAAGATTAAATAAGTAACTCTGATCATCTATTGGGTTGAATTCACCCTCACAACTATTTTTTCTGGGGGCAGAAAATTCGTGACTGTAGAATTTAAACCTATTACACAAACGAGGTCAGAAGGAATAACTTTATATCCCAGAAAGAAGCTTTAGAGATAGTATGTAGCTAGGGCTATGACCCCCGATTCAGAAAACTCCTGCTGATGCACTAGAAACCTTTATTGTGATATATGCCTTGGCTGAGGCCTTTCAGCATGTCTTCAGTGACAAAGGCATTTCTAGATCCCTTTTAAAATGAGGACCACTTTCAGCTCAACTTTTTAAACCTGCGGTCCCTATTGAGTAAAGATCCATTTTTTTAAAAAGGATTTCATCATGCACACATTTTTGTAATTTCGAGGAGAGTGAAAAGGCAGTGGAAAGAAAGGTCTGATATCTCTCTACATCTTCGTTTTTTGCTCCAGAGGAAACTGCCTGCAAGGAGAACCTGCAGTGAGTGTTTTACAATTGCCCAGAAAACTCAGGACCTGTGTGGGCATCCCCAGGCCTGAATCTTGGGTTTGAAAGAGTGCTCAGTAGCTGACACTTCTCCCCATTTCTTCTCCAACTTAAGAAAGAAATAATCACCCAAAGGCCTTGTTAAACGTGAAGAATCAGTCTCAGCTGTCCCAGGATTCTGCATTTTTTAACGAGCATGAACCACACTTTGAGCAAAGCCACTGCAGAAGACTTGGTTAATGAGTTCTGTGTGCCCAGCTTGAACGTCCTTGATCTGAAGCTTTCTCAGTATGGGACCCCAATTACTGTCACTTTCCTGTGCTGATCACATTCAACAGCCCCAGCAGCCTCCCCTACTCCCTACTCGAGGGCTTCATCAGCGCAATTAATCACTCCTGTTCTTTTGGAAGTTCTCCACTCATTTGTCAGAATTTCTGTATTTCAGTACAACCAACTGCCCTCAAATTGTGCAAGCAGTTTAGCATCCTGATGCACACTTGCCCTCTGGTGGTGAGACAGACACCTGCCTTTCTCCTTGCCTTCTTGGTTAACAAGATGAAGGGCAGCGCGTTTGGTGAATATAAATTAAGAGCATGCATTTTTCAAGGGGCCTGGAAGAGTCCACAGGTATACCCTGTTGTGAAATGGTGCGTAGTGCATTACCTGGCAGGGAATGGGGAGTGAGCAGGGGAGAGACTCTTACTGGTGCTGGTGTGAAACTGCAGGTTTGCAGGGAGTTTAGGTTCTCAGGGTGGGGCTGATGTCCGTCCCTCGAGAGCCAGGCTCCGGACTGGAGAACGTGGGGCTTCCTGGGACTTCTGTCTAATTAGGGCTGGCCTAAAGCACACTTGGAGAAATCAGATCCTGAATTCCAGATAGAGGAAAGACATTCTATTAACATCATCTGCTAAGGAAGAGAAATTAATCCGTGAACATTTGTAACCATGGAGTCTAGGGTTTGCTTTCTACTTGCCAAAGAAACCACATAGACCTAAAATGACAATAAGGCACTACCTAAGGCATTTGCGTTTGCTGGTGATAGGAGCATTACTATATTTGACTTTATTTAAATTGCTCATTTTCTGGGTCCTGCACTGTGGCAGAGGGTTAACACCCTGGCCTGAAGCACCGGCATCCCATATGGGTGCCGGTTCTAGTCCCAGCTGCTCCACTTCAGAGCCAGCTCTCTGCTATGCCTGGGAAAGCAATAGAAGATGGTCCAAGTCCTTGGGCCCCTGTACCCATGTGGGAGACCCATGAGAAGCTCCTTGCTCCTGGTTTCAGATCGGAGCAGCTCCGGCCGTTGCAGCCTTCTGGGGAGTGAACCAGCAGATGGAAGACCTCTCTCTCTCTCCCTCTGCCTCTCCTCTCTCTGTGTAACTCTGACTTTTGAATAAATAAATAAATCTTAAAAATAAATAAATAAAATAAATTGCGCATTTTCTGTATGAACTCCTGGAGACTAGGACTGAAGAATGTGAGAACATGTGATTGAGTGTGTAGCTGGGTTGGGTGTAAGGAGGTAAGTGCCCCTGTTTTCATCAACAGCTGGAATCCATCAAGCCCTCATCACAGCCATGAGAACATACTCAGTGGGGAAAAAACCCAGAGTAGGTTTGGAAGATCTCAGCTCTGGATTCTGACAGGCCTTTTGATGTCCCTGAGCTTCCATCCCTCCTCCTGTATAATCCAGTCTTTAATCTTATCTCATAGGATTATAGTTTAGATGAAATGCGATTGTGGAAGGAGAGGAGTTTCTGGAACTGTGAAATGTAGACAATTCTGATATGTCTCTTGCATTTATGTCAGCCCCAAGCAGCTCGCACAAAGGCAGCATAGCAGGGTTCAGGTGAGTGGGCGGCATGTCACACTGCTGAACCTGGCAAACACTGGGAAGGTTAAAGAAAAAGTTACTCATCACACTTGTTCATGGCAATAAGAAAAAGTTTATTCAGGGGGGCTAGGCCAGTGGGGTTTTGCAGTAGAGGATAAAATCAGGCCCAACTCTGAGTACAATAAGCAAAGGGGGATTTTTGAGAAAAGAACCGAGCCAGGCATCATGGATGAGATAATATTAAGAGGCGTGGGTTTTTTTTTGTTGTTGTTGTTTTGTTTTGTTTTGTTTTGTTTTTGCTAAAAGGATCTAACAGTGTTTTTGTTGAAAGCAGGCCAGGTGGGTAACAGAATACCTAGGGGTGGTCAGCCCAAGACTAGGGGATTTTGGGTAAAGGGACTCAGCAGGATTCATGTTAAACGTGGTGTGAACTGGGCAAGGACAGAATCCAAGCTCCATGAACTCCCCCCCCCCCAAGAAGAGATTACAGAGGAGCCTGGCAAGAGTAAGGTCAAGGGGCTGGCACTGTGGCTTAGAGGGTAATGCTACATAATGCCTGCTACTCCAGCATCCCACATTGGCAGCTGTTCCTGTCCTGGTTGCTCTACTTCCCATTCAGCTCCCTGCTAATGGCCTGGCTAAAGGAGTGAAAGATGGTCTAGGGTGTGTGGGCCCCTTCATCCATGTAGGAGACCTAGATGACGCTCCTGACTTCAGCCTGGTCCCACCCTGGCCATTGTGGTCATCTGGGAGTGAACTAGAGGATGGAATATTCTCCTTCCCTCTCTCTGTAACTCTTTCAAATAAATAAATAAATCTGCTAAAAAAAAAAAAAAAAGAGGGAGTGGCATGGTGGGTAATGCTGCTGCCTGCAGGGCTGGCATCCCATAAGGGTGCTGGTTTGAGTCCCAAATGTTACAGTTTCAATCTAGCTCTCTGCTATGGCCTGGGAAAGCTGTAGATGATGTCCTATGTCCTTGGGCCCCTGCATCCACATAGGAGAGCTGAAAGAAGCTCCTGGGTCCTGGCTTCAGATCAGCCCAGCTGCAGCCATTTCGGCCATTTGGGGAGTGAGCCAGCAGATAGATCCAAGACATGTCTCTCTGTCTCTCTGTCTCTCTGTCTCTCTCTCTCTTTGTGATCTGCCTTTCAAATAAATAAATAAATCTTAAAAAAATAGGTCAAGGAGAGTCTTTGTCAAGATCTTCTTGCCAACTTGGAAAATTGCCTTAAAATTGTACATTTCTGTGTTAAATGTACATAGAAGTTTTTCATTTATCATGTTTAGAATTTATTAAAGAGGTTTGTGACCAATATCTTAATTAAAAACAAATCCTGTGGCAGCAAGAAAAGTGAAAGTACTCTGATTAGTATTTATTCTAAATATTTTAGCCTTTAAAACAATGTCTTTTTTGCAACAAAGTTTCTAGTTAACTAGTGATTCATTTATATTGACTGATACAGTTTTGAATTTAGATATTGTTTGAATCTAGACTACCAGCAGTTAGATTATTTGAATAACTAAATAATATTTCACCAGTGTTGAAACTAAATCAGATGTGTGGGATTTTAATATTTTTCAGAGCTGAGAGGAAAAAAAAAAAAGCAGTCTTAATTACCATAGGAATTCTCACCTTCTCTTTTAAAACAAGTAAAAATAATATAAGTAAAACTGTGTGAGCTTGGAATCTCTTTTCTTCTGGCTAAGGAAATCTAGTTGAGGGTGGGGGAGGTGTTGTGGTGCAGTGGGTTAGGATGCCACTTGGAACCATGGCATCCCCTGTTGCAGTGCTGGTTCAGGGCTACTTTGCTTTTGATTAGCTTCCTACTAATATGCCTGAGAAGCAGAAAATGATGGTCCAAGTAGGTGGATCCCTGCCGCCCATGTGGGAGACCTCAGTGGAGTTCCAGATGCCTGACCCACATCTGAGACATGAACCAGTGGATAGAAGTTTTCTGTTTCTTTATCTTTTCCTCTGTCACTCTACCATTCAAATAAATAATATTTTTAAAAAGAAATCTAGCCACAAATATTTTATACTTTTAAAGAAATGTCCTTATTTAGAAGGTACATTTTTAAGTCAACTGTTGCTTTTGAAAAAGAACCTTTTGTATTGCTTTTTGTGTATGCAAATACGCATTTATTATAAACAGAGATACACACTTATCTGTATCCTTTATATCTCTAGACATTCTGCATTTTTTCAATAGGTTTATGGGCCTGAGGAAAAAAAATAGAGCAGTGTGAGGTTCTGCTCATAGACGCACAAAGGGACATCAAAATATTCGTGAAAAATGAAATGAAAAGAACAAGTTACTTTGATGCAAAAAATTTCGCTAAATTTTTCACAATACACATTTTCCACAGACTTTGTGAAGACCCCCGGTGAGTGTGGCAGGCAGGAAGGTGAGGCTCTGTGACACAGAGCCAGCAATCAGGACTGGGCCTGGATGCACAGGGCGCATCCCAGACACTCCCTGGAAGGAGGGAGCCACAGCTTCCTCCTGAGCCTTTCCAGCAGTCTGCACACAGAGGGAAATCTGATCAGGTACATGAGTCACCGCGCCCATAAAACGAAAGCAGAACAACTGCTCTGGCAGAGGCCTGGAGTGAGTTGCTGAATCCATTCCGTGTGGCTGGATATTCTCACCTCAAGTTGGGCCAGAGCCTGGACTAAGTGATTATTTGGAAGGAACCAATAAAGGTATCTTTTCCCTAAAAGGCAGAGTCTGCTGGACTCTTGAGAGGGTTTGAGACTTAACGGCCTGTCTAGCTACAGTTTTAAAATATAATTTCTCATGCAGAGTAAAATTATACTTAGGCAGTTCTGTGAAGGGAGAGTTTGCAAGTGGGTACTAAACAGTACACCCTGGAAGAAGAATAAGTATCCAAAGACTCTCTCAATATAGACAGCTGCAAAGATGTAGGAATTCAGAATGCTGCAAATCTAATAAAACAGGTTGTGAATTATTTCATGTTTCTAAGACTGTAAGCCCCTCCAGGAGATTAAGCGTGGGCCATCTCTAAGGATACTTCCAGCTTTAGCTTTGGTACATCGTGTTTAGCAGCAGTCAAGATTTTTATACTGAGTTCCAGCTCCATCTGACTCAAGGCCAGGCCTACCTGTTTTCTTGTCAGATGAGAAGGCACCAGGCAGGAGCTCTGGGCCACCCCACCACACTGATTCTAAACAGCCAAGTTGAGGCATTCGTCCTCAAAATAATCCCTTTAGTAAAATGCTGTAGTGTGGGCTGCTGGCTGCAAGGTAAATATGGCCACCAGATGGCAGGAGTGTGCTCTGGATGAACTGCCTGGTCGGGGACCTTCAGTTCTCCACTCACTAAACTCCCCACTAGATGACAGCAACATGGATATAATTGAAATGGTCATTAATGGATTACATCTAAAAAAAGAAGTCTAATCCTTCTGTTAAATCTGAGAGCACTTTTTAAAAAGTAAGTGTGGTTGGAACTTTTTTCTAGAAAACGTCATGTACCATGTGTTTTTAGGCTCCCACAAGCTTAATCTAATATGCAAACCAAAACAAAATAAAAGAGCAAATGCAAATTGACTGGAGTGGGGGTTGGGGGGGGGTGCCTTCCAAAGATTCTGGAGAAAATTATCCTTTGAAGCTCCATGATTGTTACTTAGGAATTTATGGAGCCAAGCATTTCTTACCTCAGGTTAGAAAAAAGGAGTGTTGAAGAAAATAATCATTATTTACTGGCCACCTGTTAGATGCCAAGGGGTGCCTTTAAAAACATCCGTTCACTGAATCTGGAGCCGAGTCTTCTGTGGAAATCCAGATGTGAACGCTAGTCTGGGTATGGCCGCCGCCTCTCTACCTGCCGTGATCTCAAGCTTACGATTTCTGTTTGAACCATTCTTACCCCATCCTGAAGGAGAAATTGGAGCTGCTTGCACAGTATGGTTTTGGGTGGAGAGAAGCACAGGATTCCTCTATTTGTGGCGCTCTCTCTCTCTCTCTTATGTAGATGTGTAACATGTGATGAGGAGCCATAATATAGTGTGCTGCTACGTTTATATTGGACGTTAAAGATAAAGATTAGTCTGGAAGCTGCAGCAAAGCAATGAAGCCATTTATGCTGAACCAGAAATGATAGCATCATAAGGATGAGTGGAAGAGGGCTCGAGAGTGCCAAGGAAGAGCTGGGCTTGGCTGGGCAGAAGAGAAGGGAAGTAACATGGTGGCTGGGCAGCAGGATGACCTAGGCAGTCAGCAGCTTTCACGTTCCTTTGATTGCCCCTACCTCTTTGCTTCAGCTGGCTTCACTTGTCCATGCGCCTGGACGGCCACACGGAACTCACACAGCATGAGTACTTTCCATGGCAGAGATCTGAACATGCCTTGGATCCCTTGGAGGCCACCACTGGGCAAGCAAGCCTTGAGGGCAGGGTGAAAGCAGGTGGTGCCTAAAAGACTGGGAGGCTGCCTGCCCTCAAGAGGTCCCCAAGACCTTCACTTCCGTGATTCCAGTCTCAATTGGACTCAAACCCATGGTAGAGGAAAGGTGGAATAAGAAGTGAGCAATGACGGCCGGCGCCGAGGCTCACTATGCTAATCCTCCGCCTAGCGGTGCTGGCACACCGGGTTCTAGTCCCGGTCAGGGCGCCGGATTCTGTCCCGGTTGCTCCTCTTCCAGTCCAGCTCTCTGCTGTGGCCTGGGAGGGCAGCGGAGGATGGCCCAAGTGCTTGGGCCCTACACCCACATGGGAGATCAGGAGAAGCACCAGGCTCCTGGCTTCGGATTGGCGCAGTGCGCTGGCCACAACGCGCCGGCCCTACCGGCCACTTGGGGGGTGAACCAACGGAAAAAGGCAGACCTTTCTCTCTGTCTCTCTCTGTCCACTCTGCCTGCCCCCCCCCCAAAAAAAAAAAACAAAAACAAAAAAAAACACCACACTCCTTTAAGAAGTAAGCAATAACGAAGATGACTATGACAACTTTGTGCACAATGATTTTATTGTCCAGTAAAGCAGCACTTTCATGTATTTAGTGTCAAGTAGCTTTAAGAGAAATACAACAAAATGATTAGGCAGTGTCAGAGGACCAAAGCTGACCTTAGGCTAATGGGGAGGAAGTCCTGTTTCGTATACAAGATAGCATTAGGATAGGGTATTTGAAGAAGAGGAGAGTCAGGTGAGGGCTTAGGGAAGGGGAGAATGGTGAGTTTATTCTCCCTGTGAAGGTGAACTGGGGCTGTCCGTTAGCCAGCCCAAATTAGTGACAACGGTTGCCGCTAACTAAGCAACCGCTTCTGAGAGGCCAGGCATTGTTCTTACCTGTGTTTCTACTTAGTTCTCAGGCCAGCCCTCTTTTCTGGCAGAATAACTTGCCCAGGGCTCACCAGCTAGCAAATGGTTAGTTAGGAGTCAAACCCTGTTGTTCTCTTAGCATCATTCCCTCTGCTTTTCTAGGGCCATGGCCAGGATTGTATACTCGCTGACTGCCACCAGGGGTCACACTAGCCAGTTTGAATGAATCAGTAAGTGCAATTGGATATAAATGTAATTAGATATGTAGGCCAGTCTAGGTTTAGTTCTAGTAAAATTGTGACACAACGGGTGACATTTTAAAGTATTACTTGGAAAATAAGAGAAGTTTGAATAGTCTCCCTCGGACACCCATTTTTTTTTTTCTGATATAAACAGAAATAAGGCAGATTAAAACAGAATGAATCCACATCATTGTCACCACAACCAGCTTTCCCCCTTTCTGCCTGGATATTGAACAGAAAACGGTCAGCTCATACTGTTCTAGTGACTGCAGAGATGGGCAGATGGGCAGAGGGACGTCTGGAGCATTTCACAGTCAAGGTGAATGTGGCTTGAGCATTAAGACCAAGCTGCTGCTGATTGTTTGTGCTGTTTTGTGCTCTACAAAAATGTTAAATTTAGGTTGTATATTGTGGCTTTTCTGGGGTTGCAGTCCCTGGAATTACCTCTTCTTTGAGGACAAAGCACTGGCTGGAATTTTTACAGAGATTACATAGATCACAGTAGAAACACCCACATATCACAGGCAACGTGCCCATCCCCAGGATGGTTACATTTAACTGCACACTCTGCGACACATTCACACTGAGTGAGCATGTTTGTCTGCAAACATTTAGATAGAAGCATTTTAGGACATTTAAAGTGGCTCTGTGGCAGTCTCCTTAGGCAAAGAAAGAGCTAATAGTCACTATGGTAACCAGAATGGAGGTAACCAGGAGTAATATCAGCCCCATATGGCACAGTTTTGATCTCTTGTCGTGTTTCTTCTTTTTTTTCAGTAAGGTGTCAAAACCTGGTGTGTACATGTCTCCCAACCAAAACCGAAGGTCATTAGGATTTTCCTAAAACAAAATGACATGGAGAATAAGATCGATCAGTAACCAATCAGTATTACAGACTGAGACCACAGTACAAGACACAGTCAGAGGGGCTTCAGGTCACTGCTTGGGCTGTCCTGGGTGAGGCTTCAGTGCCAGTCTCAACTAAGAGCCAGGGCTTCCCTAGCCCAAGGCTGCAGCCACAGACTCCTGGCTGATGGCTATCCCTGCAGTTCCAAGCTGTGGGTCTCTGTCAGCACCGACTAAAAGCTCTGCGTGGTTTCTTGCATTTCCCTCGCTGGAGGGTCAGAAACACAACTGCTTGTCTTCCCTACAGAAACCTTGGCACTCTTTGACCTCCTGAGGAAAAGATCCAGCTCCTCTTTTATGTTGTCTGTGTGGTCATCAGGGGCCTGCGCTTTGCAAGCTTAATGCAGCTGTTCTCCTCAAACAGCTTGCATATCAGAGACTATCTTCTGTGACATTCTGCTTGTAGCCCACCTTGGCGATCAAATACAGGTTCTCTTTTCTCTTTTTCTGAAACACACTCCTGGCAATTTAGAAAAATGGGAGAGGCTAAAGGCCCCTTTTATGTATAGAATCCATAAGTGATGTCAAGATTTAAGAAAATACATGGACTCTGGATGCTAATTATGAGCTATGGATAGGAGTGGTGCCATAGGAAGTTGAATTATCAAGGTATAGGAAGAAATTCTATTGAAAATAATGCCTTGACTTCAGCTTCACTCAGGAAGTTAGTGCTATAGAGCAGTGTCAAGAAGTCAGTGAATAGGCTTGGAGAATGGGTGATTTTAGTAAAATAATGCATCCATCATGTTTGTGTTTCAGTTTCCTAAGAAGTAACTCACATAACTGTCCAACTTCAAGAAAATTATTCCTTATTGATGATAATATTCAATTTCTTTAGTTTCAAATTCAAACCATTTCTATATTTTAAGATTTATTTGTCTATTGAACCAAAAGGCAGAATGACAGAGTCAGACACACACACACACACACACAGGGGTGGGGGGAGAGGGGAGCTTCTAGCTGATTAACTAACTGCCCAGGTGCCCAGAACAGCCACAGCTGGGCCAGACAGAAGCTGGGAGTCAAGAATTCCATCCAAGTTGCTCACATGGGTGCTGGGGCCCAAGTACTTGGACCATCATCTGCTGCCTTCCCAGGTGCATTAGCAGGGAGCTGGATTGGAAGATGAGCAGCCAGGACTCAAATTGTCACGGTTATAAGGGATACCAGCATCAATGCAGCAGCTGAAACTGCTGACCCTTCTTACAGTTTCTTTTAGTCATTTCTTTTTAGCCTTTTTTTCCCACTATTCTATTACTTAAACTATAGCTCCAGCAAAATTGGACTATTTATTGTATTGATGAATTCCTTGTGTCTACCTTTGCTTTTGGCACTCTGGAAACAGGTGCCCCCGCCCCAAGAGTCTGTCCTCTGATGAAACTGTATCTTTTGGAAATGCACACATTCTTCAGATTCTTATGTTAACTTTTCATGACAAATTTTTGTATTCAGATGGTTTTTCCCCCCTTCTGAATCTGCACAGCTTAACAGCAGGAACAATATTATTCCTTTCTGCAGCTAGCTTCTCAGGCACATGAACAACAAAGAGAAGGGAAGAGAACCTGGGCTAAGATCAAAATATTGTGAAATAAATCAATACATTTTTTTCCCTAATAGTAGATTTCTTAGAAGTCCTGAGAAACACAAGACTGGAGGGTGGGGATGGGTAGTGTGGGTTAGAGCAAAGAAAAGAAAGGAAATAAAAGAAAAGGGAAAGGGAAATAAGGAAAAGAAAAGAAACAATATGGGCCAGTTCTGTGGCACAGTGGGTTAAACTGCCACCTGCAGTGCGAGCATCCCATATGGGTGCCAGTTCCAGTTCCTATCTAGCTCCCTGCTAATGCACCTTTGAAAGCAACGAAGGTTGGTCCAAGTGCTTGGGCCCCTGCACCCACCTGGGAGACCCAGAAGAAGCTCCTGGCTCCTGGCTTCAGCCTGGCCCAGCCCTGGCCTTTGTGGCAATTTGGGGATTGAACAAGCAGACAGAAGATCTCTGACTCTCCTTCTCTCTCTATGTAATTCTGCCTTTCAAATAAATTAAATCTTTTTTAAAAAAGATAAAAGAGAAAAAAGAAACAGGATAATTGTTGCTGTGTGGAGCAGCTGTTCTGGAAACTTCTGTGCAAAGATCTTTATTGAGGGGGGAAGACATGAATTCTAATAGGAGATTAAGAAACTTCAAAGATTCTGCACAATAAGGTATTTTAAGGAATACATGTGTGAGATTTTGAAAAATGAGTAGGATTTAGGAGGACATAATACTGTAGCCTTCAAAAGAAAAAAGTCCTCAGGTGCTTAAGTTATGTAGCATAGACGAGATACACATTTTTAGATGAAAGTTGCTTAGAAAGTGTGAGGTCTTCCTGGTGCAGGCAGGTAGAGGCAAGCCAAGGTTAGGCAGGAATCCAGGCCATTCAGAAAACAGGGCCACCCTCTGTGGTTCAGGTATTTCTAGGTTCCTGATGGGTGACATCAGAGGTTGGGGGGAAAGAAAGGAAACTTAAGTTGGGTTTAAGCTGGGTGAATGAGTTCATTGCATACTTTTCCTGTGTTGAAATGTTTTTGTTTTGTTTTGTTACTGAGACAAAGGAAAAGGACCAGAATGTAAATCTGTAACCTTAAATCATTGAGTGGGCTTGAAGTAAAATAATCTCAGATGAGAGCTTCTTTGCGTCATGCCTAAGATAGCTCAGATAATAAATATGTTTGTAAAAATGTAGAATAGAGAATCATCCCTAAAGTGTTCATGTACATAAATGGTCACAAACCAGAGACAATCATATGTAATCTTGAAAATTAGTTTTCAAAAGACTTTTATCCCTGGAAAACTCTTGCTCTGTTCTGTATCATTTTTTTTTTCTGCCTGTACTATACAGTTGACAGTAACTGCTAAACCTGTGAAACTGCAAACGAATCAACATAGATTCTGAGTAGGGGGGAGAAGAGAAAGCCGGGGCCCAAATGATTTGAGAGCTGGAAAGTCTGTGCCTGAGGGAGAGTGTCTGTCGTCTTAATGCCCCTTTTCAGGTTGCTTAACTGATCTCCACCATCTGGACTAAGGTCATTGTTCATCTATGTACCTTCAAATGTCCAGAGAGATTTGAATGTACAGAATGTTTGTCATATTCCTCAATGGTCCATGAAGGATTCTTTTTCCTGTCTTCCATGGCTTCCTCCAAACTTAGGTCATTGTAGAGTGGGTTGTTCTTCATAATTGATGTCATGGATGGGGGCGGGCTGTCAGCAATGACAAGGTCCTCCCTACTGGACCCTTTAATTCGTTGAGCAACAATATTCTTCTTTTCTCTCTGTTAGGAGACAAAGAGACAAGTCTTCTCTTATCAGTGGGCCTTTGCATGGTAGAAACCACAATGTGATAACTGTACCTGAAAAGTTTGCTGATTGGGCCTAGAGATCCAACATTAGGACAGTGAATGAATACATAATGCTAGGATCTAGTTGTACCTCAAGTCCTACCATTAATTGAATACTTTTTTTTTTGCCTGTGATCTTGTTCATCTTTAAGAATCATTTATTTACACACTTTTATAATTATAGAAAATGAACACTTTATTAATTCATATAGTAGAATTCTGAACAAAGCCAGTATTTGCCATCTTACATACATTGATTTTACTTTGTTGACACATTCTGTGAACAATAAAAATAATATTTCATATTTCTGCATAAAATAATATTTAATATTACTGCATTAACCTGGCAAAGTCAAGATTAAAAGGTATTTCATAGGTAGCCTTGGCTCTGACAAATACTCCTTGGGCTTTTATTTCAGACAGCTTCGAAGGGACAGTCTAACTAGTATTGCATTTCTTGATAGCATATGGCTCAAATACTGATTTCAAGTTTTTGAAAACTTTTGTATTGGAGCATAATGTACAGATAGAGAAGTCACATATGGCAAATGTATAGCTCAGTAAATTTTCACACACCAAATAAACCCATGATTCAACACCCAGACCCAGAAACAGAACATTTCCTAGCGTGCCCAGCTGCTTTTCAGCCCTAGGATAACCAGCATCTCAAATTCTAATATAGGGGTCAGTTTGGACTCACTTTGCCTTTTATAAAAATGGAATCATATACACTAAGTTTCCATAATCCCTCCTCTTTAGGACTACAAAGTTATCATTAAGTTAGGAACTTTCTAAATTACAATTGTTTTCATTGGAAAAAAAATTGGAGATGACATAAAGGTTGTTGATAAATGTCTTATTTATCATGGGGCATCAAGGGAGAGGAATTCCACATAAATTAATGTTCAGAGAACCTAGGTTTAAACCTTAAAAATTGGTCATCTGTTTTCTTAATTTATAGCAATTTTTCTATGTGTGTGTCACATATTTCAGTCTTCCTAGAGAAGATTCAATAGGAATCTTCTGAGCCATGTTTATGTTTACATTGATATCCCCAATACCTAGTGGGGTATATGAGGGTACCTCAAAAGGTTCATGGAATACCACAAAACCTTTTTAATTGATTTTTAAATGAAATTCTATCAAATAAATTATATTAAATATATACATATATATTTACATAAGCTGAAGTTGTAAGCCTATATTACATGTCTTTCTATAATGGCTGGTAGTAAAAAAAAAAATCATTTAGATAAAGCCATTCACATTCTGTTTGGTGTTGGGTTTCTCTAACTTCTTATTTCATGCATTTTTCACATATTTAGAGATTGACTTGGATGTCCTCCGACTTTGATAGGCTCTTTGGTCTGCCCAAAGTCAATTTATATTCCATAACACTGAAGTTCACAGTAAAATAATAAATCTTCTTCACTCACCATCTATCTTAAAGATAAATGGCTTCCTAAGTAATGTTTTTGAGTTGAGCAGAAACAATTTGATAAGAAATTTAGATTCTTTGAGCTTCACATAATTCTGACTCAGTTTTTTTCCCTCAAGCCTAGACATCTTTGATCATCCTGGAAGAGGGATAATTCTTCTGACATTGACAAATCGGCTTTGTCAGGTTATTTGCCTGCTAGACCGTTGAGTTTCTGAAAGAAGAATGCCCTACAAATGAGGAAAATACTCTTTTGTGGGGGTGGGGAGTCAAGGCAATAATTACATAGTCTATTACAATTTATATAGGTTTCAAAATGTATATATAAATAATAGCCAGGTAATCACAGATATATTCTAAGAGACCACTCAAGCACAAGCTCTTCTTTCTAGATTATATTCTTGAAAGTTTTGAGGATTGTCCTAGGACGTGATGTCATTTATTTTTGCATTGCCTGTTAATTGTATGTCTGAATGGTGTGACAAGGAAAACAAAATAGCATTGCTTTATTAAGAATTTGATAGTAAGATAAAAGTACAGATTATGGCTGAAGTTCATTTGTGTTTTGATAAATATTTCCCAATAGTTTTAGAAGAAAATGAAGTATGTATCCAACTCTAGCCTTCCACTGTACTCCACATTTAGATAGAACACTTTTATCAGATAATTCCCTTATTTTAATCATATTGACTCTAAATTAATTACATTGGAACAGTTAGAAAGTGACACTTCAAAGTGTACTTGGACTTGTCTGTATTAACCATTACTTTGTTCATTCATTCTTTATATACTTTAATCGTTATATTCTTTATGGGCAAGAAAACTAGCATTTAATGAATATTGCAAGATAGAAGACATAGCTGAACAAACGAAAAGAATGAACAGTTAACAGGCCATTAAGGAAAGGACCTCTGCCACAGGAAGAAGAAAATCCGTAGCAGAAAGGAAGATTAATATTTAAAAATTACTGCTGTGGAGAAAATAACAGAAAGAAAATTGATAAGTGCGTGTGTAAATGCAAACAGACAATGATTTCATGGTAAAATAGAAGTAGTAATAAGAGCAATCACTCATTTGTGAGTTTTAAAATAAGAGAAACTAAACCACAGGCAATAATTTTGGCATGGATATTTTTGATTATGGAATTTTTAAAAATCATTCTGATGAGGAAATAGTGATGTTACTGAAAACAGAGAAGGAATATCTAACTTCTAAATCAGTAGAGCAATAGGGAAAAGGATAAAGCAGAGTTGATCAATCTTTAAAAAGCCTTGAAAAATGAAATTAAATAATAAATGGGTAACTATCTTGTGAAAGCAAAAAGAAAGTGTTATAAATCATCACATTAAATGGACTAAACTCCCTATGTGAATAACAGATTGTCAGAGCACATTTTTCTTTTTGTATTTATATGTTTTTAAAAGTTTATTTATTTGAAAGAGTAAAATAGAGATAGGGAGGAACAGAGAGAGAAAAAGGTCTTCCACTGGTTCGTTCCCCAAATGACCTCCATGACTGGGTCTGGGCCAGAATCAAGCCAGTAGCCTGAGACTCCGTCCAGGTCTCCCATGTGGGTGACAGGGGCCCAGGTACTCAGACCATCATCTGCTGCTTTCCTGGGTACATTAGGGAGCTGAATCAGAAGTGGAGTAGCCTGGACACAGCCTGGCACTCCAGTATGATATGCCAGCATCACACGCAGCAGCTTAATTTACTGTACCATAGTGCCAGGCCAGATCAGCTTTTTAAAATTAAGTTATATAATATCTACAAAAGAAATACCCAAAATAATAAGAACTTAGAAAGCATGAGAGTAAAAGAATGGAGAAAAAAAACATACGAAGGGAAAATAAACAATGAGATCTGGGTATTGTGGTAATCTCTAAATTCTCATCATTGTGGTGCCTTTCCCAGTCTGGGGTTAGATGTTTTACAGCCAATGATGTGCAGACAAAAGCAACAGAAACTGCTTCTACGACTGGCTCCTGACATCTTCCACCAGGCTTTGGCTCATTTTTCCCCACTGGCTTTGATGTTGACACTGAAAGCAATGGTTCTGAGGTGGTGGAGGTGTGAGAGAACTGGAAGCACAGGATCACCACTGGGAAAAGAACAGCCTCGCAGGTCCATCTTCTCTTTCTCAGATTTTTCGTATACAAGATTTTTTTTTATTTTTTTTACTGATATTCTGTGGGATATTTAGCAAGCTAGTGTAGCTAGCTCATCCTTACTAATACAGAAAGCGGTATCTTGAAACTGCAAATATGTGGCGTTGTATTGACAGTAAAGAAATGGATGGGTCTGAAACGATGTCCAAAGCTGGGATGGTAATTATTCATATTATATAGTGCAGAATGGTGGTCTAAGTGCCACTTGTGATGATCTGAGAGGTAATCACCTGTCACATTATAATAGATATTTATAAGTAATCAGGCCGTTTATACTAATAATGATATTATAAGAGTGAGATCATTAGTATAATTCAAGAAGGGAATAACGTCAGAGAAATAACTTAGCAGTTTTCAAGAAGAAAGGAAAGAGTTGAGGAAAAGTTTAGAAATTTGATGCCTTCTAGGGTTAAAAAGCCGAGTGTAGACCCTGAACAGTGAATGTAAAATTGCTTTTTTAAAAAACAGAATTTTGGACAAAAGAGCACAGTAAAATCCCTCAGCTGAATGGAGTGACTCAAGACAAAGATCATGTTGATGGTATGGTTACTTAAGCATTTTAGATAGTGTCCAGGGGATTGACATTAAGTCAAAGGAGAGAGAAATGTAGGCAGAAAAGTAAAGCACTACAAACAATTTGAGAGCTTTGTCTTCAAAAGAGCCTCCAGTGTATTCATTGACATAAAATGGACTTGAACTAAATAGCTATGAATACATTAAAACTCACTTTAATAAGTTTTGTAGGAAATGTACCACCAAAGACACCATAAGATCAGACCTAAAAACTTTTGAGTGTTCAAAAACTAAACAAAAATAACCCCAGACCTCCAAATATCCGTACGTAGGAGCAAACATGGAAACCTGCACAGCAATGAATGATAACCCATTTCTGATGTGGCAAATGAATGCTGAGCTAGGGTCTGTCTCCTAGAGACTGGAATCAAGGACCAGGGAGGACAGTGCCTCAAGAAGGCCTCCTGGAAGCAGACTCCAGAACTAATCAGTCTTCCCACCTTCAATGAAGGAGTTCTACACAAGGTATTCCCAGCAGGAGCTCACAATTACTTTGGAGTAGTGGCTGTTGTGTCTCTCATTTTTCCCATTCAGAAAAGAGGAATTTACCGTGCCAGTCCTATTTCTATTCTTATGAATATTTGAAATATTAATTTGTTTTATCTGTTGGAAAGGCAAGGGGTTTGGGGAGAGGGGAGAGAGAAAGCTCCTGCCATCTACTAGTTCACTCTGCAAATTCCCAGGAGCTAAAAACTCAATCTAGCTCTCCCACATGGGCAGCAGGGGTTGAACTACTTGAGCTATTACTTGCTGTTCCTCAGGGTACACATTAACAAGAAATTGGAATGGAGAATGGATCTGGGTTGTGGGGTCTTGACTGCCAATCTAGACACCTTACCCAGTGAAGTTCATAGGATGATATGGGGAGGAGTGTCTGCTAAACATAGTGACTAGTTGTTGACCTTGGGATGTGTACTTCTGCAGAGAAAGTGAACATATTTTATGTATGGGAAGATGACTTATGATATATATATATATGTGTGTGTGTGTGTGTATACACTATATACACATACATTAAAGATAATATACATGAAATATTTATAAATCATTATGTTTAAATATATACAGAATAAGTTAACAGAATAAGCCTGTATTGGAGCCTGATTAGATCCTTAGTAAGCCCATTTCTCATGGGCACAATTATGATTAATGGAACTCATGTTTGGCCACTGAAATATATGGTTAGATTTTTTACGTACTCTCTCCCTTTCCTATCTAAAGGTCTGTGGAGATTCTAACAGTGTAAAGACTCAAGTAAGAAGGACTTGAACTACAGTTAAAAGTAATCTCCTAAGGCATCTATACCAACCACATCAGACCTTTAGTGAATGAGAGATAGATTTATCATGTTGAATCACTAAGAATTTTAGTATATTTGTTTCCATAGCATGTTTCAGCCTGGCTTATCGGTTAGAAAAACCTATCTGTATATCAGAAAGAATAGACTTAAGGTAAACCTTTTGTTACACATAAAGATTGCCAGAAAACAGTCTTAGCAACTTAAAAAATTTTATATACAATTGGATGTTTTCCTAGGTAAAATAACTTACCAGCTTAATTTTAAAAATAGGAAATGTTAATACACCTATGATAATTCAACTAATTTAATAACTACTTTAATATCTATCATTACATATCTGCCACCAGCTATACACACACACACACATTTAAAAACATCATGGTAAAGTTTTGCAGTCAAGCTCCACTATTCTCAAATCAAGTAACTTCTTCCTCAGTTGAATTCTTCAGGAAAATGGGAAAATAAGGAAACTCAAGTAATTTAATGGAGTTGGTATAAATATTAGATGAAAAAATTAAATAATATAAAATAAAATAAAAATTGTAAACAAGTTCATCTTACAAACATAATTGCAAAAATCTGCAAGAAAGTATTACTAAGCAGAATCCTACGTCCTACAACATATATAATTTATACATATCGTGATAAAACAGATTGACATCAGAGAATGATGTTTCATCAGGGAAATGGTTGAATATTAAAATGTTAATGAAGTCAGCGACATCAGCGGGAAAAAACAGAATTTTGCAATAATTCAGAAAAAGATTTTGAAGATATTTATACATATTTAAAGCCAATTCTCTTTACAAACTAGAATTAGGAGGGTATTTTCTTAAGTTAATTAAAACAGGTTAGGCCAAAAACCTGTGGAACACAGTTTACTCAATGGTGAAAGATTACAAGCATTTATTTTCATTTTAGAACTAATACCAAGATGCCAGTAATCACAATATCCATATAATATTGCGGTAGAAGCTCAAAGCAATGCAGTAAGAATAGAAAATAAATAGTAGTGATAAGTTTGTAAACAATGAAAGAAAATTGCGCATGACATGATTATCTAGGGATATTCACAGATGAGGTAATCGATTTTTTAAAACTTGGAATTAAAATCAATATATAATAATTAATAGTTTACATGAGTAATACTCCATTTTATAAGGTGATTTAAAATGTTCTGTTCTCATGAGCAATAATATGGTAAGCACTTTCATATAAACCTAATGAACTACATGCAAAACTTGGAAAATTTTAAGATATAATTAAAGGCTATGTAAATAAATAAGTAAATATAAATATATATCATGTTCATAGATTGGGAGAATCAAGGTAATAAGATTTCTGTTTTGTCCATGTTGCTCTATACATAGTGAAATCCTTATTATCACAGTGCAAACAAGGTGTTCTGCATGGATTTCATAGATAAACTTTGTGAAAGTGAACTCCCCACTGACTATAGTAATTCTGTTTTCCAAATTGCCAGGATGATTATCTTTAGAAATCACAGGTTTGATCATGTGACTCTGTTTCTTTAAAGCTTTTCATTGATCCCTCAAATTTATAGGATAAAATTCAAAATTAGACAAAGTCCATAGATTCTCAAGGTATGACCAAAGTCTGTTTTAATCCTCTCCTTACATGTAACTTGGGCTGTGGAGTTTTGCACGTGGTATTGTAACATACCAGATGTCTTTAATGCAGGCTTTAGTGCCAGAGCATTTGGATCTTGTCTGAGAGCAGTATGGAAGCATAATTTTGGGGTTGTTTCTGGGAGCATTCCACTCAAGGCAAATTCTCTGAACCTCCTGCAGACTTTTGTGAACCACATAAATTTAAGACAACTTGATAAGTCATATTCTGATATTCACAGTTAAAACCCTGAGAAATGATGATGCTTTCTGATCTATTTTGTAGATAATAATAATTCAAACACCTGCAAAGTCCCATCACATTTCCTGAATATAAGCTAAGTATAGGATACTATTATATATGCAGCACTGTTCTTTTCAAGAGTAAACAAAAGATTGGGAATAGAGACATTAGAATATAAGGAGAAAAGAGCACTGGACTGAAAAATACTGAAGAATGGTCATTGGGAAATGAATCCATTAATTGGAAGTCATTGATTAGAAATCAAGATAAGAAAATTGTCTCATGCTGGCTTTTTGGTTCAGCTCATGTGTTCAGTTTGGAATGCTCTTGAGATTAACGACTAATATGATAGGAGCTCAGGAAAGATATAAAAATAAATATATTAGTCTAAGAGATTCTGAAATCCAAAAAATTCAGAAGTCTGATCAGGAGACCACAATACCTGTACAAACAATATTTTATCACTTATTTTTTTTAAATTAGCTTTTCCTTTTCTTCCCTCATTGTACACAGGGGTTTGCAGAAATATTTGTAATATAATAGTAAATGCCTTCATCAGATACATGCCCCAAATCATTTTAATAACCAGAAAAATTAGAATTTTGAGAATGTTAATTCATTGCAGTGACATGAAATTTATTGTGAAGCTTCTCATGAGTTTCTTCTCTAGTGAAATTAAGGAGTTTATATATAGTGAAATCAAGTATCTGCATATGTGGAAATTGAAATTGTCCCTGGTTCCTGACTTGCCTGAGAACGTTAGCACTCTCATTTCTTGATTGTATGGCATTGCCTTAGTTCATGGAAACAAGAGCTAAGGCAACTGAATTTTTAAATTAGATTATCTTTCTTTCAAGATTTATTTGAAAGAGAAAGAGAGAGAAGGAGAATCTTCCATCTGCTGGTTCACTCTCCAGATGGCTTCAATGGCCGGGACTGTGCCAGGCCAAAGCCAAGAGCCAGGAGCTTCATCTGGGTCTCTACATGGGTACTGTGGCCCAAGGATTTGGGCCATCCTCTGCTGACCTCCTGGTTGCTTAATCAGGGAGCTGGATTGCAAGTGGAGCAGCTGGGATTCGAACCAGTGCTCATATGGGATGCTGGCACTGTAGGCAGTGGCTTAACCAGTTATGCCCCAACACCAGCCCCAATCATTTATTTTAAAATTATATATATACATTATATATATTATATATATATATATATATACACATAAGAATTCATCTTGATATCTGGCATAAAGCAGTTGTCTGTTTTAACTGTTAGCAACTTGAAAGTAATGTTTCTTTGTAGGCTAAGTCCTTTGATGTTTCATTAATAGTCTGCATCTCAAATATCGTGCACATGGGTAGTAAATTCTTTTGAAATTGGAACATGTCGATCTTTGGTACTGGAGTTGACCTGTTTCCTTCATGTGGAACTCTACAGTTTAAAGATCTGTTGAATGTTGTCCTGACCTGAATGAAATACAAGTTTTTAAAAGGCAGATTTTCCTATAGGCTACCAAAGGATCAGCCAACACAACTCTGAATTTTGTGTGGATTTATGTGAGTATCAAATCTAATTCTTGGGTTGGCCACACAACTTGACAAGTGTATTGAGTATATTACCCCACTTGCAACACACACACACACACACATAAACTCCCTTCCATTCATAATATTTGTAAAATAATGGGGGTGGTACTATCTGTTGTTTCCTAAATTTTAATAGAAGGAGAATAGAAACACATGTTGGACTATTGGTTAAAAATAATAATGCATATGCACGTAACTTCCATTCGTGCTTCTTGTACTTTTTCCTCTCAATTGCTTTCACCTCATGTTTTATTTTCTCTTACTTCTAAGGAAATATGTAAACTGAATATCCCCCGAATTTTGCAAGTGAAAATAATGAGATGTGGACTGACTAAAGCCCATGGTAGATATCTTTAAAACTGACTTATTGTGGATTTGAGGCCATGACCAAGTTTCCAACTCTTTATTATGTATTTTCCCCACTGGCTTAAAGGCTACCCTGAACAGTGAGGGTTATAAATTAAGAACTGTTAATTGGGTGGCTGCCACGTCATATGTGCTTCAATATACCTGGAATAGTCAATGACTTCCATGTATCACTACAACTATTTAAGATATTCACATGCCCATTTCTTTGTTTTTCTATTCAATGAATATATTAATCCTGGATTTGAAGATCCACCCAAGAGAGAATTTTGAATTGATGTATTACAAAGTGAAATAGTGAGTATAACTGTTACTCATAGTTTGTGTCAGGTCTACCCAATTACCTGAACTTGTACTTAATTTACTGCCACTGTGTGTTTTATTTCACTCATAAATTGGCCTTCATTAAGTTACTCAACATTTCTTTCTAGGGCAACAAATAATTAAATCAAAGTTATTTGCAGTTTAAAATCAGTAATAACATAGATTCAAAATCCTGAGAACAGAAGTTTACAGGCTTTGTTTTCCATTCAGTAACTATTTCACCTCAATGGGGCCTATAGGAAAATCTGCCTTTTAAAAACTTGTGTTTCATTCAGGTTTAGGGACAACATTCAACAGATCTTTAAACTGTAGAGTTCCACATGAAGGAAACAGGTCAACTCCAGTCCCAAACAAAAGATTTTAGATCGACATGTTCCAATCTCAAAAGAATTTATTGGACATGTTTTCTTAGACTGAAGTTCATAGCATAGGAGGGCCAAGGTTTTCTGAACTGAGTTTTTAATAATTTTGTTCTATGATATAAGCAAAAGGGAGGAGAAAAGAGAATTTTCATTTCATTTAAAACTAAAGAAAATGCGAGGAACTCCCCCCACCAAATGGGAAAATATGGAAGGGCAGAAGGGTTTTAGGATTACAAAGGAATGGATACAATATTCAAAAAAATCTAGTTGTCATAATAGGCTGTCTTACAATGGAAATAAATTAAAAGCCTTATAGGTGGAGGAAACACTTACATAATCATTTGAGTGTACTTGATTTTGAATGATCTCATGATAAAGGTCCCAAGGAGCCCACAAACACACCACAAAGGAGTCACTTTACACCAAGATTCATGAGTAGCGACTGTTCTTAAAAGAAAACAAATTTCTGCTCAGGGAATTTGAACCACTCCAAAGGACTTAATGGCTTGCAGGGGTTTGTAGGTCAGTCACATCTGTTCTGAAATGGAATGCTCCTTCCTGTCTCTAAACCGACTAACCCTTAACCCCATTAGCCTTCGCATCTTAAAACGAAGATTATTCCTACTTCATTAGCTGTGCAACAGTCAGTGCCTTTATGTTTATTGCAGCACCTGGAACTCATCACAGTTTTATTCTTCTCTTTTGGTCCACAAAAAGAGGGAAGATGTACAAGAAGAGCAAGAAAAATAAAATCTGCGTTAGGTTGGAAGGTTTGATCCGGATGCTCTGTCTGCATGGACACCTGTGGAAAGCAGGGCCAGCGCCTTTCCAAGATGGATGTATTTTTTTTTTTCAAGCTTTAGGTTTCCATTGTTCTGCTGTCTGAGTCTTCTCTGTAGACAAAGAAAGGGAGCTAATCTAAGTAAGGCAGAAGCAAGCATCCAGCTGTCTGGATAACTGGTTACACGCACAATGTAAGCTTCCCATGCTTTTCATTTAGACCGGACCAAAAGATATGTTTTTCCACTTCCTTTATAAAGCCTTATTTGCAGATATAACATTTAGTCTGAAAAATTATGAAGGAACGGAATAAACTGAGGGCCACATGAAATCTAAAATGAAGGCAGGCAAGGAAGCTTGCAGACAGGCAGGGGAATGCAGGCGTGGGAGAACTCGCATATTTTATGAAGAGATCAGGGGAAGGTATTTTGGAGACCAGTCCCCCTGTCCTCAGTTCCTTACAGCCTTCTTTTTCAGACACACACAAATGAAATGGTGGGCAGTGAGAAAGAAGAAAGCCCCCACCCCCACATTTCTGTGACCACAGACCTTACCTGTGAGTAGACAAGGTTTTGCCAGTGTTGTGCAGCTGGATAATTTCCACTCGGAAATCTCGCGAGGCTGGCCTGCAGAAGAGCTGAGCTCCTCGTTAACGACTTCACGTCAAGCTGCAGGAATTTGTCAGGATGGTTGTTATTGGGCAAAACAGAGAGATCCATGTCTTCCTTCATCTACAGCGGGAAACAAAGGCAGGCGAAGCTGCCCCTGTCAGAGTCCTCCATTATTAACGAGCCTGAGGATGCTCCGACTGCCATCTGAAACCAGGTCTCAGCTGCACTCAGAAGCCACTCTGGAAATGACACATCAATGCACAGGAACAAAGCAGCAAAGCAGAACACTGCCCTACCACACACACTCACACACACACACTCACTGAGGGAGCTTGAATGGACACATGGGCCGCATTCATTAAAATTAATTGGATGACAAAATTAGGTATGTGTAACACTTAATGTCTCTCCATTCAGAGTCAGAAATAACAGCTCAAGGGGAGCTATTTTTTGGATAAAGGCCGCCAGAATCTCAGTGTTCCAATCCGTAATTGAAGCACAGGAAGCAGTCACCTGTAGGGAGGCATTTCTTTGAATATCGCTGAACTAAACTAATTGCAACTGCCTTGGCCCTGCCTGTGTAGCTACAGCCTCACATGTGATAAGCGGTATCTTGTTTCTTCTCATATTTTGACTCCCAGGGCCTCTAGCTCATGTGAAACCTAACCATGTGTTCAGGTTGTCAGCTTGTTCAGAGTAAGGAAATGGCAAGTTTGCTTTATAATTGGCTATAGTAATTTAATAACCCAACCTACCATCTTGACCGTTCACTATAGGAGGTCTCTTTGACTTGCTCCTAGCTGTACCAGGGGGTTTCAAAAATTTGATGGAAAAAAAATAAATTAAAAATGAATTTATTTTGGTGCAAAAATTCAAAATCCCTGCATATGTCTTTCATAATACACATTTTCCATGAACTTCTTGAAGTTTCCTTCTTATAAGCTCTTAGGAGGATCACAACAACACTTTTGGAATCCAGGGTAAACATAGCCACTGGATTTGGATGATGCGCTCTCCTAAGTGAACCCATCTGCTATTAAGACAGCCACAGTGTGGGTGAGGCTATGAATATTATAGTCAGCCAGCAATGATGATGACTTCATGGAGATATGCTCTCCATACAGGCCACTCAAATGGGGATGACCTCTTCTTCTTCTTCTTTTTTTTTTTTTTTTTTTTTTTTTTTTTTTTTTTTTTACAGGCAGAGTGGACAGTGAGAGAGAGAGAGAGAGATGGAGAGAAAGGTCTTCCTTTGCTGTTGGTTCACCCTCCAATGGCCGCTGTGGCCGGCGCACCACGCTGATCCAAAGCCAGAAGCCAGGTGCTTAACCTGGTCTCCCATGCAGGTGCAAGGCCCAAGCACTTGGGCCATCCTCCACTGCACTCCCGGGCCATAGTAGAGAGCTGGCCTGGAAGGGGGGCAACCGGGACAGAATCCGGCGCCCCGACCGGGACTAGAACCTGGTGTGCCGGCGCCGCAAGGCAGAGGATTAGCCTAGTGAGCTGTGGCACCGGCAGGGGATGACTTCTTACTGGGAAAGAATGAATTTCCATCTGGAGGCAGAGGAAGCTTCCCATGTGTGAGAAGGTGACACATACATCAGTGGTTTCTAACAGACATGGGTTGTCTGCTGTTTCAGCATGTCTGTAGGACCTCTGGTTCAGCAGGAAAGTTGGCCTTCCAGGGCGACAGGGTTAAATGTGGAATGGGTCAGCAGATTTCAGAAGGCCATACAGCTTACGAGAATCAATGGCCAGGATGTTCTTGAACTGAGCGAGGCACTGGAGAGTACTTGCCTTCTTTATAACAATGACTACGAGGAAGTGTATTTTAAAAATATGCCCTACTTCTAGTTGTAATGATTGAATTAAGCAGTTACCATTTTCTATGAGAGCTTTCAGAGGCAAAGCCCATCATAGTCTTACAATGTTTACAATGTGTTTGAGGGTTTTTGTAAATACATTTGATAGAAAACGTAAAAAGTACTTTCTAACGACAGTTAATAACAAAGCAGTTAAACCAAAAGTGTTAGAAGAATCAAGTGTCTTTTGTACATGTGCTTGGTACTTTCTGGATTTTTCTGGCTGCTGCCAGAATACATCTAATGAACAAATGTTTCTCAGGCTGCTTGCTTTTCCTAAAAGATTCTTAGGGGAATAACACACATCTTCAAGAAGAACCTTACTTGTCTTTGGCTCTCTCTGTTGGCAAATGAAGACACAGAACCTAGATCCAAATGTATTTGATTAGACCTTTCCCTTAGCCAAAGAATGAGGTAGGTGAAATGAGCCTTCAGTTCTCTTTAGGCGTCCCTCCTTTAGATTCCTCCCTCATGCTGGTCTGCATGTCCAGGGGGTGTATACTGTCCCCCCATATACAAGCTTAGTCTCAGGCTCACCAGTTCTCCCGTGTCTTTGCCTACCCTCCCCGCCAAAAACCATCAGTCCAAATGTCTATCCTTGTAGATAGCCTATATGACTGACATTCAAGCTTCATCCCCCCTCCATCTAGTGTTCCCACCTCCCTCCATACCACCTATACTGTGCTCCTGGCTGGAGACGTCCCTTCTTATCCCTGGCTGTGGACCCCCTGCTGCTAGTCATCCTTTATGAGCAGTGACCAAAACTTGTCCTTCCACAAAACCGTTCTACATTTTTCTTGTAGGCTTCTCACTTTGAACCCTAGGGTGATTTATTTATACCCTCATCTTACCATCCTTTGTTTGATACTGTATTTCAGACGTTTAGGAGCCCCTACACTAGATGCATTATGAAACAGCAGCCCTATCAAGTGGCCCCTTTCATATGAATCATATCTGAAGATCCCAGTGAAACCCTGTGTAAAGTAAATAATGATTGCTGTTTTCTATTCCAGTCTCCTAGGACAGAATTATGGTTAGAAATTGATAATATAATTAAATTTTCTAAAAAAAATGGTTTACTGCTCTGTTCTACAAACTATGTTCCAACCATTGTCAGAGAAAAAAGGGGTTCCATTGACAAAAATTACATGCTTTATATTCTTTTATGGTAGTTTACAGTATATAAACTGATATCAGACACTGAGGAAATCTGTTTTAATTACAAAATTTTCAAAATTTATTTGATCACAAAACACCTATATTATGTTTTCCTATTAAATCTTAAAATATTAAAGAATAGTTAGACAAACACTGGCTTAGGTTTCTATTCATTCAAGAGTGACAGATTGTAAATATATATAAGAGTGCTTTAAAAAGCTTATAGAAAAGCAAAGTTAAAGATAAGTTTATTTTAAATACATGCTCTTTTTCAATGAACTTTTAAAAATGCCCTCATGAATAGTACACTGGGGACAGACAAATCAATGAGAATGCAGATATTTGGAGTTCTTAACAATTTCTCCCTCCCCTCCCTTCTTTCTTCACTCTCCTGTTCAAAACTGTACCAACAATCAGCTGAAATATCTGAGAGTACAATGTCAAGAAAAGCAGTTGGGAGCTCATGAATTATCTAAGAGAGTTTGAAGATTATTTGGATAATTTTGACTACAAAGCTGGCCTGTGGTTAGGTTATATGAATCCTTGTGCATATGTTCTAAAACATTTTCTAAGTTGGCAAAGGAAGGAGGATATCATGATAAGTGAGTGCAAAGATTTTGGAGTCAGATTGGCTTTATTACATCCACTAAACTGTGTGCTTGGAAATGTTACTAAATCTTTCTGAGCCTTGGTTTCCTTGGCTATAAAGTGAGGATAGGACTATTATGTTAAAAGTTTCTGTGCAGTAAGGTGATTAATGCAATGTCTAGCATATATTAACAGCTCTAAAATAGGGTACTTTAAGAGTACAAAAAAAATTTCATTTCAGTTATCTGAGGTAAAGGAAACTAAAAAAAATAAAATTAAAGCTATAACTATCTATAGTTAAAAATCCAACTACATTTCCCAGAATCCCTGGGAGATTCTGGGTTACAGTTGACCAAAAGAGGAAGCTGTGTGAGCTGTAAGAGCTCTCTGTGTCAGTGTCTGTGCCGCTCAAATAAATTTTAAAAATATGAAATTGATTGTATGATATGACTAGATGTAAAAACATTAATTGCAATATTGTTGGTGGCAACTGGGACTGTAGTCATCCATGAAATGCCATGGCCAGTGGTCATTTAAATTTTCACCTATAGCCACCTGGAGTGAAGTGTCTATGGAAGGCAGGGCAGGGAGTTACCAATTAGACTTTTCTCATAGAAAATGATAGTGATGGTTATGTTGATTCATTGCTTATGAAAGTGCTGGAAAACTTGAAAAATTTAAGATTTGGGATTTAAATTCATAGCTTGAGGTCAACATTGGAAACATCTTCCATGAATGTCCTGAAATAAAACCTTTTTTTTTTTTTATTTGACAGGTAGAGTTACAGACAGTGAGACAGAGAGACAGAGAGAAAGGTCTTCCTTCTGTTGATTTACTCCCCAAATGGCCGCTACGGCCAGTGCTGCGCCATTCCAAAGCCAGGAGCCAGGTGCTTCTTCCTGGTCTCCGACACGGGTGCAGGGCCCAAGCACTTGGGCCATCCTCTGCTGCCCTCCCAGGCCACAGCAGAGAGCTGGACTGGAAGAAGAGCAACCAGGACTAGAACCTGGCGCCCATGTGGGATGCCGGTGCCGCAGGTGGAGGATTAACCAAGTGAGCCACGGTGCCGGCCCTGAAATAAAAGCTTTTAAACTGCAATGGTAGTGCTCCTCAGGATCCATCCCCATTATCTAACATGTTTTCTAAGTCGATAGTTAAACTTAAGTCCTGGAATATCAGGTAAAATTGTGACTTGTGACATGTTACCATATATGACATAGGAATTGCAAGATTTTGCCAATTCATATTGGCTATATTGAGTTATTTCTTAAGAGTATTAGATTAAGTTGGAAGGAATATAATGATGAATTAGCTTGATACTTTAAAAAACATCAGTGTGCTGGAGAGATTCAATCCAGAGGTTCTGGAATCAAGGTGTTAGGTCATGGGATTGGAAGTAATTCTAGGTGTCACTGGAAACAAGACACAATTGTAGACTATACAGAACAAGGTTGAAATGCCAGAACTTCCTTCATATAATGTAGTACAGAGGAAGTTGTATAGATATTTAGGGAGTCTGGTTTGACTGTGATAGGTGTGCTCATCCACCTCTAAATATGTCTGGAGGGCATTTACTTCATCAAGCTTTTGCATACTATATTGGACAAGATGGCATTGGTATCCTTAAGGAACTATGTAGTGACTGTTCCCTGAAAGCCAAGAACAACACTGGGAAGTGCAGCCATAGAAGTGGGCTTCTTGAATTGAATGACGGTGGGGTTCCTCAAGGGTAGGTAGCAAATGTAAGAATTTAAATTCTAGAGGCCATACATGCATGGTTACCAAAAGGGCAGCAGAATCAATGTGGCAAAGGAAATTGCTATGGTTTCAGTTTTAGTGCCCCCTCAGAATTTGTATCTTGGAACCTAATACCCAATGTGAATGTATCAAGAGGCAGGGCTTTAGAAGGTGATTAGTTTATGAGGGCAAGTGTCTCATCCATGGAATTAGTGCCCTTATAAAAAAAGGCTTGTGGGAACCTTATTACCCCTTCTACCACATGAGGACACATAGAAGGCCCTCTCTGTTAGGAATAAGCCCTCACTAGACACCAAATCTGCTGGCACCTTAATCCTGGTCTTCTCAGCCTACAGAACTGTGTGTAATCGATTTCTGTTGTTTATAAATTACTCAGCCTGAAGTATCTTGTATATTGCAACATGAATGCACTAAGACAGGAATGATGTGGTCTTGCAAAGAATTCTTGGCATTGGCCACTTCATCATGGAATCCCTAGAACTGGAATTATGGGCATTCTATTGTCTTTCTTATTTATGTGAGCACTGTACCTCTAAACCTAGTGTACAGAAATAGGATTGAAATCACCATACCAGTGACTCACATTTTCTTCCTGTTTCCACGGGACAGCCAGTTCACAGACTTGTGAGTCTGACTCCTTGAATGAAAGGAGGTCACTTCTCTTTGAGGAATGATCCTATTACCCTATTCAAAATTCATATTGTGACCTACCTTCTACTAGTGCCTAGAAGGACTTTTGAATATTAACAGGATGATTGGGTATCGGTGAAGGGGAAATGATCATTTTGGTGATTAGAAGATTACTGGCTATGAAATAGTAAGAATTTCTGGTGACCCCCATAGTCAAAACAAGACCATATTAAAGTCAGATAATTTCATCAATTTTTGACTTACATCTGTCTCACAAGGATCCCGAGTTCCTTGGATTACTTATCCCATAGTTGTTTTTCTCATTCTGGAAGGTATGTTTGGAATGAACATATTCAGAAACTGGTAGAGTACCCCATCCTTTGTTGTCTTTTTGATCTGTGGAATGAAAGCTCTGCTAGTGGTAATGTCCATGGAAGATCTTAGAGCTGTCTCCACTGAAATTGGAAAATAAGCCAGCACTGAATTCCTGGAGGGATTGCAGGGATTAACAATCAAAAATAAAGAGGGGTAGGAGGGCTGGCGCTGTGGCATAGTGGGTAAAGCCCTGCCTACAGTGCCAGCATCCCATATGGGCGCCGGTTCGAGTCCTGGCTGCTCCACTTCTGTTCCAGCTCTCCATGGCCTGGGAAAGCAGAAGATGGCTCAAGTCCTTGGGCCCCTGCACCCATGTAGAGACCTGGAAGAAGCTCCTGACTCCTGCCTTCAGATCAGCACAGCTCTGGCCATCACGGCTAATTGAGGAATGAACCAGCAGATGGAAGACCTCTCTCTCTCTCTCCCTCTTTCTCTCTCTCTGTAACTCTTTCAAATAAATCTTAAAAAAATAAACAGTGGTAGTAAACCCTCAATTTTTGTTTCTTTTGTGCCTATGATAGATGCTTTTTGAAGAATTTCATTGGATTTTTACAAATTTAAAAGGACGGTAGCTTCAATTTCAGATGCTGTTCAATATATATTATCACAGCAAATGAATACATGCTCTGGAACCTGAGCATTAAAACCTGAGAAATTAAAACAAATTTCTGAGTGAAGACTGTCAATAGCATTTTGGGTTTATCCAGTAATTGTGTTAATTTACCTACCTTAGGAGTATATAAAATTTCTAACCTACAGGGACCATGATATCTACATTGCATAGGACACCATGCTTATCTACAACATCAATGATACATCTTTGGACCTACGACATAGGAAGTGGTAGCTGAAAATATAATACAGCTAGCTTCATTTTGTGCCAGAGTATGTGAATTAAATCCCTCAAAACTTTAGAGACATCACTCCTTTGCAAAATTTCTAGGAATCCAGTGACATTTTGAAATATCTCTTCTAAGGTAAAGGACAAGTTTCTTGCTCTGGATCTTCCTAAGAAAGAGATACAAACCTCAGTTGGCAATATGTACTTCATTGGGGGATACCATTCTGAAAACTAGTAATAAGAAAAAAAATTTCCATCTTCACGTGGTACATAGAACACAAAGAGTCTGCAGTTGGGTCAGACTAAGATTGAGGCTGTTCTGCTATTTTTGCTATGTGGCACAGAAGATAGGATGGTGCTTGAAGAATCTGTGGCACATAATAATACCATGTGGATCCTCTGGCAGGTCCCTATTTGTCAATAATTATGAGGTCTTTAGGATTTTGGAGCAAAGTGAGTTCATTCTCTTCAAATAATTATGTTTACTATGAGAAGCAATTTCTGAACTGCTACTAGATCCTAATAAAACCTTAAAGCTTGACCATCGACCACCACACTCCCAGGCAACCTGGACTGCCCATTATAAATTGAGTGTGGTCTGGTCCAGCAAGCCTGTGTACAGATTACCTGGGCAGAACACCACTCCATGATGAAATGTATGAGATCAGTATTCAGACATTCTGAAGGCATGAGTTTCATGAGTAACTGGCTCTGGCTGTTAAGGGCCCCACTATTGGTCCAAAGCTTTTTCCTCTCTTAACCCACCTCTAAAGTCTTAAAGAGCACGTTTTATGACTGCTTGACTGACATAGAAAACATTTTGGCTTGGTTCACTAATGACTTCTTACAACTTCCTAGCACCACCGAAAGTAATTAGCTGCAGCTTTCCAAGCCCACACAAAAGTGACCCTGAATGAAAGTAGTGAAGAAAATCTCTTCAGTTAAAAAGAATCCAAACTATGCATTTGGCTGTCATTTTGTTTGAAAGAAAAAAATGGCATGATATGTATTAATTCATGGGCTGTAGCTAATGATTTGGCAGGCCTGGCAGGGACTTGGAAGGAGCAGGATTTGAATATTGGTGAGAAGGAAGTCCTGAGAAAAGGCTGCTTGACAAGTGAATATATTTCATGTAACCATGCACCAAAGAAGCACCCTCAGGAGAAAAGAGTCTGAATTATCAGGTGGATAAGATGACGTGTCCGGGTTTGGTGCTGTGGTGTAGTGGGTAAAACTGCTGCCTGCAGTGCCAGCATCCCTTATGGGCACTGGCTGGAGTCCCAGCTGCTCCACTTCCAAACAAGCTCCCTGCTAATGTGCTTAGGAAGGCAGTGAAAGATGGTCCAAGTGCTTGGGACCCTGCACCCACATGGGAGACCCGGAAGAAGCTCCTGGCTCTTGGCTTTGGATGGCCCAGCTCCGGTCATTGCGGTCATGTGGGGAGTGAATCTGCAGATGGAAGAGCTCTCTGTCTCTGTAATTATGCTTTCCAAACAAAATAAATCCATCTTAAAAATAAAGATGACATGTTCTGTCAATGTTAGCCAGTCACTTTCATCAGCCAGTTTTGTCCTTGATCAATGAATGCAGGAACAAAACAATGGCTGGAGCAGAGATTATGCACCTGCTTGACAATACGGATTTTCAGTCACCAAAGCCAGTTGGGCTAGTCCTGGCTGTGTTCAGCCTCACAATAGCAAAGAGGACATTATGTCCTCAGTGTGGCACCAGAGGACTAGAGGATGGTTTAATTGCAGGTTGATTACATTGAGCCACTTCTATTACAAAAAAGGCAGTGACTTGTTCTTGGAGAAATAGTCATTCACTCTGAATATGGATTTGCCTTCCAAAACTACAGTACTTCTCTTCAAAATGCCATCTGTGGATTTAAGACATGTCTCATTTTCCACAACAGCATTTCATACAATCTTGTTTTCGTTCAGAAAATTTGTTTAACAGCAAATAAAATGTGGCAACGGGCGGATGCTCATGTAAATCTTTGTCATTATCCAAGTGCCCATTGCCCTGAAGCAGATGGCCTAACAAACGACTTGATGCCTTTTTAAAAGATGACATTCTGGCCGGCGCCACGGCTCACTAGGCTAATCCTCCACCTGTGGCGCAGGCACCCGGATTCTGATTCCAGTCGGGGCACCAGATTCTGTCCCAGTTGCTCCTCTTCCAGTCCAGCTCTCTGCTGTGGCCCGGGAAGGCAGTGGAGGATGGCCCAAGTGCTTGGGCCCTGCAACTGCATGGGAGACCAGGGGGAAGCACCTGGCTCCTGGCTTCAGATCCGTAGCAGCCATTTGGAGGGTGAACCAATGGAAGGAAGACCTTTCTCTCTCTCTCTCTCTCACTAACTCTGCCTGTCAAAAAAAAAGATGACATTCTAGCACCAGCTTGCTGAAAACACTTTGGAAGTTTGAGGTAATAAATTAACCCTAATATATTCGATACTCTGAATTAGCGATCATTGCCATTTTATGGTGACTGTTTCTACATAAATTCATGGACGCAGGAGTCAAAGGGTAGAGTTAGGAGCGTCTCCTCCTACTATTTCATTTTTCCCTTTTCTCATTCACCTATGAGTTTATGTAAGATTTTATTTGTTAATCCAACATCACAAGATTGACAGAACTTAATAGAAAGGAAAATATAAAAATGGAAGGACGCCAATTTTTTTTTTTAAATGCTTAAAATGAAGATGAAACGAGGAAAGTATCAATAACTGGGAAGGCTTTGAGATTATCCCTGATGGAGACGTATTAAGTTAGCATGCTGTTTTTTTCAGCGCAGAAGACACGAGACTCTTGGATTAGAGACAAAAGACTTTTATTACTCACAGCAATAGCAGTGGCCAGAGAATCTGCATTTTTTTCTTTCACCAGTTCCCTAAGCCCCAGTTCCCACAGAGTGACATAAAGAGAGCCGAGTGACACCTGCACAAGCAGTGGGCTGTGTTATAAGGAAGGAACCCCAGTTTTAAGGAACCTGAAACTTTTAAAGGAGAAGTTTGAATGTTTGTTCTTTGCTTTAAAGAAAGACAATACCTCCCTCTTCCAAGGTGGCTTCTTATACAAACATGCTTTAGAAGATACTCCAGAACAAAAGCAGACTGTACCTTTGCCTTCCAGATGTGGGCGTGTGAGAGATCCATGAAGAACTATCTCTCCATAGGAAGTTTCACATATTTTTATTGAAAAAAATCTAAGAAATCATGTGAATCATGTACAGTATTTTCTCACAAGAAAAATTTTAAGCTGGCTTTTGAACGTTTCACAGAACTGTAAAACTTTTTTTTTAATTTTTAGAAAGAAAAAAACACACAATGAAACTACCACAATAGTATATATTTTTTGTTTTTCCTTGTTCCTAGGGAAAAGACTGAAAAAGATTTAGTAAATTTTATTATTATGATTTGTGATGCTATGTACTATACTCTTTCATAAATCTGCTAAAAAGATATAAAGAAATGGGTGGATCATTGCTTTCTTCATTCAAAATATTTAAAAAAGCTAAAAATCTAATGGCAACATGTAATAATACACACTTCTGTAGGATGTTACCATTTCTATAATGGTTTCTCTACACTATATCAACAGTGCAATGGTGATTCAGTGTAAATCCTTACAGTGTTTCATTGTTACAATACTTGTGTTCAAGTACATGTTCATGAACATGATCAAAGTCTCCATGTTGACATTTCTTTTCCATTATTAATATAAGATTATAGTTACAGTAGGATGTTTCCAATGGATGTCTTTAAATCTGAACAAAATTCATAATACATTCTCTAAAAACCTGTTCAACACTATGAGGTTTGTTATTTTTACACATCTCCTGCAGATTACAGAAAATGGGCTGATTCTGCAGCAGGACACCAAAAAAATATGATTTTCCTCCATATATAACTAAACTATTATGCTAACTTAGTATATGTTCTGGGTAACTCATTGGGGCTGCTGGGAAGAGAATAGCACCTTAGATACAGCCCTCACTTAAACAGAAACATTGTTTTAAAGTCTAATTATCATTTAGTTTTCCTTTTAAGGTTACTGGATCCAAGTTATTCATTCATATAAAAGTATTTTGTGAAGCCTTATAGTATAAGTCAAAATGTTTGTATAACCAAGGCAAACACCACATGGGATGTTTGGCAGGCAAACACAAAAAAATAAATTAATTTGATTAAATTATATGTAATCTGATAATATTTGGTCTGCAAAACATGCTAGTGTGTGTGTGTTTATAAATAACATAATTGCAAAGAGCTGTGAGCCAGCCAGCCTGCTAGAGGTCAACTCTTCTGCTGCAGCTTTTGAGCATAGAAGTCCCTGCATGTCTCACAGCAGCGCTGATACCACCGCATGTCCTGACACAGATTCTTCTCGCGGATCACTCGGCAGTACACTGGCCACTGGTCTCCCAGGCACTTGAAGGTCAGAGCAGCTGTGAAATAGAACACAGTGGATTCAGTACATACAGCTCTCATAGATGGCAGCATGGAAACACATTTCAGTGATTGCAGTCTCTGTGGGCGGGGGACTGTACATTCACTCTGACTCATTTATACTCTGTTACTTTCTAGACCTTCACACACACACACACACACACACAGAGCCTTTGTTAGAAAGGAGGAAAGGAATGACACTCTTACTATGATCGTTTATTTTTTTTTTTTAAGTTTTATAATAGTTAGCTTTCCTGGATTCAGTGTGTTGTACTTTAAAGCTTTAATTTTATGGCTTTCATTTAAACTTCTTTCGGACTTTAGCAGAGAAGATTAACAAGAAAAACTAATGTGCTTGATGTTTCCACCTTTATGGAAATTTAAATAAATATTATTAGGGATGAAAAGTCAAATAAATAGCAAAACTAAAACGTGCATGTATTTATTTCACCCTGCTGGTTTCCTAACCTGCACACATTTCTGGAGATAGTGATTTCAGACCTCTCTAAATTCTAAGCTGGTCATCACAAATGACCAAAATTTATGGCAAAAAAATGTTTAAAATGGGAAACTTCTATAGAAAATTTGGTCTTGTAGCTTTGGCCTCAGATTTTCTGAAGAAGCAATTATCTTCTGGCAGGTATAATGCAAGTCCGCCCTGCTAACAACTCTTCTGCCATTATGCTACTTTTTTAAACCAAATTTTTCAACGATTGTGTTTCCTTGTGATGGGCTATACTTTCAAAGAGTAACAAAGGGAGAAAATGCAGTTTTATTATTCTGCCACATAGTATTCCCAGAACTCCAAGAAATTGTTGGAGAAAAGGATTATGTTGCTTTGAATGCATGGATTTGACACATCTGTTTAAGGATTGCTTACCATTTTGTTTTAATTGGTTTTATTCTACTTGATCTGATTACTTCTTAGAAATGTTAATTACTTGGCTCAAGAAAAAGGATTTTTGTATTTCTGTGAAGAATGAAAGTTTTCCATTTGATTTAAACCTATGCCTGGATAAGCACATATGATAATTTAGTTCCTTGCAGTTTAGTTTAGCAGTTATTTTGTATGATTCAAATGATTACCATAGGTCGAAACTAAAAGGGTTAAGCATAAATTAACCCATGGAAGCTAGGTAGGAATGCTCTTAAGAGCCATTAGTTATCACTAACATTCATTGACACTGAAATACAGGCTACTTCATGTTTTATCATCCTAGAATACATGATCTGCTTTCTGACAGATTAAATAACAGGAATTGAGAAGAAATACAAAATCTGCTTCTTGATAGATTAAATCTAAATAAGAATAAATACAAATATATTTTCTACCATGAAAACTATTTAGCTGTCAATGTATTACTTATATTCCTTATTAATACAATATCCTCAAAGATGAAAAAGCAATGATACCTCTTGTTCAGTGCACCCATTCTTCATGAAAGCGATTTTTTCCTGTATATCTTTCCAAAGGAACATTTGTGCCCAAGGTCATAAAAAAGATTGTTAACCATGGAGAGATCTATAACCTCACCTTTCAGTAGACATTAACTTAGTTAATAATTCTGCCATGGGACCGGGCTGAACCTAAAATTTAGTTTTATCTTTTAGCCTTTTATAATGTGATCTTGGGTCATGTGGCATTAGTTTTCCCTGGACCTGGCTGCAAGTAGACATCCTTCAGCAATCAAAGCAGTTCAGTCTTTAGAATTTTACTACCTACTTGACCTACTGGCTAAAACCATATTTAAATAGATTCAGTTTAGTCAGAACCACACTAATCAGTATAGCTTCACTAACGCTAAACATTAAAATGGTACACAAAACAGAAATTACCGTAAGCATTTTTATGTGTGTCAAACCAATTCCCATCTGTGTCTGCTTACCCAGTCTGGGTGATGTTATTGTATTCACATTAATTTTCTCATTGCAGGGCTGCAGGTGGCATGGCCTGTATGCTGCAGGCTTTTCTGAAGAAAAACACTCATTTCCATGTCTTCCTGTGATCTTATGCATGCACTGAATGACACGGGACTGCATTCCTTTGCCACAGGTAACTGAGCACTAGAAGGGATAAAAGGTTTGTTCACAGTTCTTGGGAGCTGATTGCATTTCTTAGGCTCTGAGCCAGCTTCTTAAAATCAAACAAAAGCCACAACATCCAGAGTTGATGCAAAACATGTGTCACAATGTGGGCATGATGCTGTTGAGGACTCTGGCACACTCGGGGCAAATCTTTGGCATAGAAGGAGATAGGAGAGTAAAGAAGGGTAAAGAAAGATGGGGAAGGTGAGTGGATTATGCCACTAATGCTTGGCTAGACAGTTTTCAAAGACCTAATACCTAGTTTGTAACAAATCAGACTGTTCTTTGAGATAATATATATCTGTCCAAGGAGTGTGTATGTCCACGTATGCTCCTTGGACAGAATTCTTTGGTTTTTGGGTTCATCAGTGCCTTCAAGGTAAGGCACAGTATCCCAGCAATTCCAAGGCGGCATTCGTCTACCCCTTCAATGTTATTTATTGTTCCTCCTCATTATAAATCACTTGTTCTTTATAAATTAGTCATCTCTGTGCAACTCCTATTCCCATCTCTATAATGATGCCGATAGTGTCACTCATCTTCAAAATACTTTGTCTCTTTTCAAAATTCAGTCACAAGTTCACCTCCTCCTTAAGGACTTCTCCATCATCCCAACTACTTATACATATTTATCATATTTATGGTATAAACCATAGAACCATATTCTGGGTCTATGCCCTGTACCCACCTGGCAAGATTAAAGAAATAAGTATTAAGCCTTAGAATTTCTAAGTTAATAAACTCAAATGAAATATGGGAATCTGCATTTTAAATCACATATCCAGTCAGTTATATTGTACAGCCAGAATTCAGAAACTAGTGGTCGAAGTATGTGCTCTGTGTTTAACATAGCCTACTTTGTATTGCTTCATATTCTTAAAAAATGTTTTATTCTATTTAGTTTGTCTCTTCAATAGATGGTAAATGAGACTGGGCTCATTGTCACATGACATTCAATGACAAGTCATGTCAGGTTCGTGTTTCAGTTATGAAAACAGCTTACTATAGAGTAATGGAATTCCATACACATGTTATTAACATGAATTTACAGCCAACTGATCTCTTTAAGTTTTATTTTGTGAATATTTTGGCATAAAATTCTCTTTATATCTCATGTATGATCTGTATGTAACAGATCAAAGACAACCAGTAGAATATTCCTTGAAATCTGACTTTTCTTCTTTAACTGCTACATCTAAATGTTTTCCAGTTCACTGGAAGCTTTATTATAATTTAAAACTATTATAAGAGAAAAATGATTTCACATGGTCTAGCTTAATCTTAGTAACATATATACAGTAGATATAATTGCATAAAGACATTATGTGTCTTAAAAAAGAATTTTCAGGAAAAAGCAAAATACTTATATTGACACTTTCAAGTGTTACAAAGAAGGTTTTCAATTATATTTTAAAGAACATCAATGATCAGTAATAGACCATTCTTGAAACTTTTCATCAGTCTTCTATAATAGATTCCTAAGGATATGAGCAAACTGAAGTAACACATGCTTTTTCAAGATTATCAAAAATAAACTAACTGGGGCCAGTGCTGTGATATAGCAGGTAAAGCCACCTTTGCAGTGCTGGCATCCCATATGGGCACTAATTTGAATCCTGGTTGCTTCACTTCTGATCCAGCTCCCTACTAGTATGCCAGGGAAAGCAGTCCTTGGGCCCCTGCACCCACATGGGAGACCTGGAAGAAACTCCAGGCTCCAGTCTGAGGATCGGCTCAGCTCCAACTGTTGTAGCCATTTGGGGAGAAAACCAACTCTCTCGCTGCCTCTCTGGAACTATGCTTTTCAAATAAATAAATAAATAAATAAATCCTAAAAAATTAAAATAACTACACACAGATAACTCAGAAAATTAGCAGATAGGACTGAATAATGCCTTAAAAATTGGGAAACCTAAAAATGTTGTATTCCTCATGCAAATTTTGTTTTAGTAAATTACCTGATGGCCTTAGAATATAATTTTCATTAGAATACTTATAATAAAAAGCTCTCAGTAATAACTATTTTCTTTATAAAATATACTTTTGTGGAAAGGCAAGCTTTTAGCCTAGTGGTTAAGATACCCACATGCAATATGGGAGTATCTGGGTTAATAACAGTTCTGGGCCGGCGCCATGGCTTAACAGGCTAATCCTCCGCCTTGCGGCGCCGGCACACCGGGTTCTAGTCCCGGTCGGGGCGCCGGATTCTATCCTGGTTGCCCCTCTTCCAGGCCAGCTCTCTGCTATGGCCCGGGAGTGCAGTGGAGGATGGCCCAAGTCCCTGGGCCCTGCACCCGCATGGGAGACCAGGAGAAGCACCTGGCTCCTGGCTTCGGATCAGCGAGATGCGCCGGCCGCAGTGGCCATTGGAGGGTGAACCAACGGCAAAAAGGAAGACCTTTCTCTCTGTCTCTCTCTCTCACTATCCACTCTGCCTGTCAAAAGAAAAAAAAAATAATAATAACAGTTCTGACTCCAGCTTCCTACTAATGCAGAGCCTGAGAGGCAGCAGTGATGGCTCCAGTAGTTGGGTTCCTACCACCTATATAAGAAACTTGGACTGAGTTCTCATTTCCAGGCTTCAGCACAGCCCAGTCAGTGGATACAGTCAGTCTCCCTCCCGCCCCATCCATTTCCTGTACTTCTCAGCCTTTCAAGTAAATAAATTTAAAAAGAATTAAGAAGATATGAATTGGTAATCATTTTATTACAAAAATAAACAAATATTTGAAGTGGGACAAGTGAAATCCCAAATTATCTTCTGAAGTAGTTTTTATAAATGTAGAAGACAATATTAAATAATCAGATATTTTCTCAAATGACACCGCTATGATTAAAGACAGACAGTAGAAGAAAAAGCCAAAGTAATTCTGGCTTTGAAATTCGGAGACTTGGCTTCTAATATTGCCTCAAGCAACTAATTTACTTGGGACTTTTTTTATATCCTTTTGTTAAGCTAGGCATTGCAGTAGTAATCACAGTGATAGTCTCAATTACTAAGGAAGTAAAAATCCCAAGTATTAAAAGTTATCACAATCTGTAATTTTTAAGTGGTAAAGCTACATAAAACCTTTACTAACTAGTAGAAAACTCATTAACTAACTATTCTTTGTGCCACCTAACAAACGGTATGTCAGAAGCTTTGTCAAAGCAGAAAAACTGGACCAGCATTGTGGTGCAGGGTTTAAGCCACTGCCTACAAGTGCTGGCATTCCATATGAGCTCCAATTTGGGTCCTGACTGCTCTACTTCCAATCTGATCGTCTGCTAATGTGTCTGGGAATGCAGCAGAGGATGGCCCAAATTCCTGGGACCCTGCCACTCATGTGGGAGACCCAGAGGAAGTTCAGGGTTCCTGGCTTCAGCCTGGCAAGCCCCAGCCATTTGTGGAGTGAACCAGCAGATAGGAAATGTCTCTCTCTCTCTGCCTTTTAAATAAATAAAGTTTTTTAAATTTACAAAAATTATAAAAATCATAATTTGCCTGGACAGCTCCAAATTCATAATTTGTTCCTTTTTTTACATATTTATGGCTCATCCGTTATGTTCAGATTCCTGGCAGAAAATAAAAGTAGCAGAGCATAAGGCCAGCGCTGTGGCAAAGCAAGTAAAGCTGTCAGCTGTGGCACCGGCATCCTGTATGGACACCCGTTCGAGTCTCGGGTGCTTGACCTCCCATCCCACTCCCTGCTAATGTGCTTGGGTCCCTGCACCCACATGGGAGACCCACAAGAAGCTCCTGGCTCTTGGTTTCAGATCAGCCCAGCTCCTGCTGGTGCAGCGATTTAGGGAGTGAACCAGTGGATGGAAGACCTTTCTATTTCTCTCTCTGCGTCTGCCTCTCTGTAACTCTGCCTTTCAAATAAATAAATCTTTTTTTTTAAAGCAGAGAATATTTATAATATAAATATGGTCTTGAATTCAACAACCTTATTAACAAAACACAACAGCATCAAATAGAGGCAGGTCACTTAGCACTACGGAAGCTGGACAGTCACATCTACTCTGAGCCAACTGTTCCACATTTAAATGATCAGCTGCAGCACAAAGTCACTCTGCTGCTTTGGAATCACAAGAAACCAACAATGCCACTTTGGAAAGATTTTACTCTTTACATTACTAACAGTTAGCAGCACTTATTAGTGTTTATTATATGAAAAGCACTGTGTAAAAAGTTATATTTAGTCTCACATGAAACCCACATGGTACTGTTAATATTCCTTTTAAACAAATGAAAAAAAAAAAAAAAGTCTGCAGTAAGGAAAGCAAATTGCCCAAAATCTTATAGCTAAGAATTTCTAGAGCTGGAGTTCGATCTTAAACATACAAATTCAGAGTTTAACTATTACTTGATATTAGAAGACAACTAATGCTTCTCTTATATTAACATTCAAAAATCTTTTCATTTCCTTCATCCTATCAAATTAACTACTTGCCTTCCTATTTTATAATTAACTAAATAATTAATTAGAAGGGTTTGTATTTTTATTTTTTAGTATAAGTTCATGTGATACAAGATAAATTCTTTTGCCTTAATGACAATTCACATGCATGCTTCATCTTTGCAAAGAGTGATCATATAAATTTGCTATCTAAATCAGGATACTTGTAAAAGAAGTCACTGAATAATTATTTCCTGACTAAAGGTATATAAGAGGCAGTCTTGGGTAAGTTAGGACATATAGTCGTTGTATCTACAAACAACCTACTAACAAATCTATTAGGCAAAATATACAAATGAATGGATATATGCAATATATTATACATTCTAGGAATTATTTAATATGCTTTTGTTTTGACAGGCAGAGTTAGACAGTGAGAGAGAGAGAGAGAGACAGAGAGAAAGGTCTTCCTTTTTTCATTGGTTCACCCCACCAAGTGCCCGCTACAGATAGCGCATTGTGGCCAGAGCGTTGCGCAGATCTGAAGGCAGGAGCCAGGTGCTTCCTCCTGGTCTTCCATGCGGGTGCAGGGCCCAAGGACCTGGGCCATCCTCCACTGCACTCCCAGGCCACAGCAGAGAGCTGGACTGGGAGAGGAGCAACCGGGACAGAATCTGGCGCCCCAACGGGGACTAGAACCTGGGGTGCCGGCGCCGCAGGCAGAGGACTAGCCTAGTGAGCCGCGGCGCCAGCCTAATATGTTTTTGCAATGAATGCCTTAATCTTCCTCATGACTTTCATAATTTTGCAGTGGAAAGTGTGAGGTATGTAGAAAGTATTTCATTCATTCATTCATTCAACAAATATTTAATAAATGCTGACAGTGTACCAGTGTTCTGGATACTGGATGTAGGAGGAAATAAAACACACTAGAACATGTGCCCTCTAGTAGTTTACATTCTCGTAGGGGAAACAGATATTGGTAGAACATTAGAACATAATTAAAAGCTCCTAACAAACTCTGAATTGTGATATTACCACAAAAACAAAGGGGTGAACTGAATTCTGTGTGGCTGTGAAGTCCATCTCCTGGATAAAGCAAGGTTTGATATCCTTTCTTCAATCACAAAAGATAAATGAGTTGTGAGGCACAGCTGCGAAGTTAAATTGCAGGGAGCAACTAGAATTTTTTTATGGTATTGATTTAAAGTATTGATAGGATCTTGATTTCATACTTAATATGTTAACACCTCACAGAAGGTGCTCAAGCCATGGCCATTTTTTTTTTGAAGATTTATTTATTTGTTTGAAAATCAGAGTTACACAGAGAGAAGGAGAGGCAGAGAGAGTGAGAGGTCTTCCATCCACTGGTTCATGCCCCAACTGGCAGCAACGGCCAGAGCTGCACCGATCAGAAGCCAGGAGCTTCTTCTGGGTCTCCTATGCAGGTGCAGGGGCCCAAGGCCTTGGGCCATCATCTACTGCTTTCCCAGGCCATAGCAGAAAGTTGGATTGGAAGTGGAGCAGCCAGAGCTCGAATCAGCGCCTATGCGGGATGCTGGCACTGCAGGCGGTGGCCTTACCTACTGCGCCACATGCTGGCCCCAGCCTTTTATCTTGAGGCAGTCGTGGATGTCTGAATTTCAGTGTATTCAGTGAGTGCGTGCTGCTGAATAACGGTCCCTGTTGAGGTGACCGATTTTCAAGTCTAGTCTGATGTGTTTTGGAAACAGTACAATTACATCTAAATTAGCACGATAGTGTAAGCTTTTGATGGATCAAATGCTACACAGAAGATTTGAAAGTACTCTTGCTAAATTTTCATTACTTTCTAAGGAAATTCTCCTTTTAGGATTTTTTTTTATGTCTGTCAAGAATCCACATCTTTTAAAAATAATCTACGTGTTATTTCGCCAGTTTCTGTAGACACCACTATGCTTAGTAGGCTCCATTAACTACTAGTGAAGGAGAATAAACATGCTCTGAAATGCATTGAAATGAGTAAAACCTGTTTAACTCAAAGAAAAGGGACCACATAGGCAATAATAAAGTCATTTACAAATTCATAAAAGGCCTGTATGAAGGAAAAGTCATCATGATTTCAGTAGGTTCTTCAAGGCTTGTCCACAGTACAACTTGAATTTATTTTTGTAAGGTATAAAATTATCTTCCTATCATTGAAAATTCATTAACCATGTTTTCTGGTCCAAGAGGTAAGCTGTGTACTTCTGGACAACTTAATTTCATTTTAGAATCCCTTGCAAATGGGAGATGATTTAATACTTCCTAAGCACCTTCATAGTTAGAGGGAAAACACATTCCTTCCACTGATCCTGATTTTTGTGTTACTTCTGTGCTCTGGGGGTTCTGCAATCTACTAGGATCAACTTGCATGCTAATTTTCATGGCTTATTCTCTTAAGCAGTCAACAATTACGCTGTTTTTCTATGTTCAACTTTAATGAACTAGTATGTTTGACTTGTGACACTGAGTCTTCTGATTTTTTTCCTTGTGAAAATAAAGGAATCTTGATGCTTCTCAAAGTGAATATGAAAGCAATAAATATTTAAAACCATTATACTACCATTAACATGTGACAGGAGCTTTTACTCCTGGCAACTATTTTAGCATTATAATGAAATACTTCCCAAACTGACAATTTGAGATTTTTGTTTAATCATATAAATTTGAAAACATGCATTGAAATAATGATTAAATCTATTTAACAACCATTGTTATATAAATTATATTTTTCCATTAAGTTTAACTTGAAGAAATATGATGTTGAACATGGGGCTAACAATAATTCCACATCAAGCTTTAGATATTGAGACACCATGTTAAAGTACCAAACCTTAAATTTATTAATTATATTTCAGTTTCCACCTTTCTTTTCCAGTCTTCACAAATGTCACATAGGCACTGTTATAGTACTAGCTGGTTATTTGTCATTCTGAATATTTACATTACTTAATTTCGTGGACTATATGAATGATTACAATATAAGTGAATTTGTGGATTTAGGTTATATATTCAACACATTTGTCAGTGAGTTTATAGAACTATTAATCTGTGCATGTTAAACAGAATCCTCAGGGAATATAAAACTCTTTCATGCTGAAAATCCTATAAAAGATCATCTTAAGGACTTTACCAAAGAGGCAGAGAACCCAGTAATAAAAATGCTACCATAAGGTATTTATTTAAAGTTTTGTTAGACAAAAAAATCCAACTAAACTCACACTGGCCTGTTTTCAAATTCCTAAAAAATATTCAGTGTACTTAGGGGTTAAAAATAATAATTCTCACACTTGGCCAGCACAAAGATTACCCGAGATTCCTTACTTCTAGACAGTGCCAAAGATATATATTTTGGAGAGAATGAGTATTCTCCAGGCCAACAGCTAAAGAAGGCTCTGTAATGCTTTACTCATTTCCAGCTGGCCTCTATAAGAAATAGGAATTCCTAAATTAAGGGAAAATTGTCACTGGCAGAGCTCAAGTGTTTTTCCTCAACCAATATAATAGATAATCTTAAAAACCTGATATAATCTCTAATGATAAGTGCCAATCTGTAACAAGGTTAACAGCATTGACTTGGGTAATTTCTCTCTGGGAATAAATGGATTATTCCAAAGTGGTTTAACAAGAGTGAAGTAGCATTCACAGTGGAGAGTGGACCTCATAAGGAAACTAAACTATGACTTCTACTGGAAATTATTAGCACAGCATTCCTATTCATTTATGTATATGTTTGGCAGTTCCATTTTTTGACTTTTTAATAAAGTGAGTGTGAAACAAGCATACTAAAGAGCAAAAGTTGGGTTTGTTTTTAAGATTTGCTATTTATTTTGGTCAGTGTTTCAGCATCTTTTTAAAGCAGTTTGTCTGCTTTATTTAACACATGGCTTTTTGGAAGTGAATCCATTTCTAGAGGTCAGACATTTGAGAGTGTCTTTCTCTCTTTCTCTCCGCCCCCCCCCCCCCCCCCGCCGTGTGTGTGTTTAATTTTTTCTCATTCTAAAGTGTCTTTTTAATAAAAATGTTTGCATAAAGTTACAGCAGATCAAATGTGTGCAGCAAAATCAAACAGCTTATGAATCATTTAAAGGGACTTGTGCATGTTATAAAAGTATTGTCAAAATAACAAAAAATTTATATCAAAGTGTATACTGCTTATCACTCAGAAAAAAAAGTTCTGCATTAAGAACTAGTTAATAAACACAAAGCCTCTGGCATACTTGGAATTCTGCCAGAGCTCAGTCCATGAGTCATTGGGCATTGGAAGTGAGAAAAAAAGTGCACCTATGAAGACATTTCTATTTCATCACTGTCATTCCATTGAAACATCTTCCCACTAGAGAGAACATTTTGGAATGGCAATGATTAAATTTTCTTCTCAAATAAAAGACTTTCCAGGAATTGTCCAGCAAGCCAGTGTCAAAACTAGATCAGATCTTTTTGTGATCAAGTGAGGTATGTGTGTCTATGTGATTTGTATTGTTTTCATAAGTAAAGTCTTGATTTAAAATAGCCGACAGGTCACTAAAGAGCTACACTTAACTTACTGCAACTTGAAATAAACCTCAGATTTCCCAGTTCACAGAAAATTCATCAATGAGCATTGCTTCCCTTCTAGGATAGATAACTGCTGTCTAACCCAGTGATGGGTTGTGTAAGCAATCAGATTCAAGAGGATGCAAAAGCAGCTTGCCAGCACCCATGAAACTCAACTTTATAAACCTTTTATGGCTCAAATATCATGATATTCAAATAAGCATAGATTTATTTTTTAAAAAAAATAACATTTTTATGGCGTTTGAGTTATTCAGAAAAAGGTTAAAGGGGGTCACATTGTTACAGTAAGTTATATTGGTTAGTATCCCAGGAAATTATATAAGTAAGGTAGTTACTAATTCTTTTATTGTAAGATATATCAAACATCTTTGTTACAGAATTAAAGTCACACAAATCAAACGGACTATAACACAGAAAAAATTGCAGTTCTTAGATTTATCATATTTTTTTTTTGCTTACCTGAAGGAAAATATTTATCAGTCATTTATTCAATAACCATTCATTATATATAGTGCAATATTATGATATCTGAGAGAGATTTGGAGGAATTATAAAGGAGTTAATCATTCTAAATGGAATCGCAACAACAGAAGACAACAAATAACTGATAAAAAGTAGTGTAGTTGGGGCTGGTGCTTTGGCATAGCAGGTAAAGCTGCGCCTGCAGTGCTGGCATCCCATATGGGCACTGGTTCAAGTCCTGGCTGCTCCACTTCCGATCCAGCTATCTGCTATGGCCTGGGAAAGCAGTAGAAGATGGCCCAAGTCCTTGGGCCCCTGCACCTGCGTAGGAGACCCGGAAGAAGCTCCTGGCTCCTGGCTTCAGATCCATTCAGCTCTGGCCATTGCAGCCATTTTGGGGGGTGAACCAGTGGATGGAAGACCAACCTCTCTCTCTCTCTCTCTCCCTCTCTCTGAGGATGTGAACAGTGGGAATAAATACATTTTCGGCAGAAAATTCGATAACCCGAGACATGGGGATTGTGGAAGTAAAAAGTGCTCAGGCCTGAGCTTCATTGACACATGTGAGTTAATGAAAATGATGAGTTTTGCATAGGTATGTTAGGTTATAATATGGGAAGCTTTGTCTGCCAAGGTATCTGGTAGCTGACGGTATCATCACCAGTCTACCCTCTTGGATGAATATATGCTAAAGGAAAGAATGATAAAACCATCGCTTGTGAATGGATGGATCTGAAAGAGGAGGATTTATGGGGGTAAGGAAACTCTTACTCAGTCATCATGAAAAATATAAAGCGATCAAGACAATGCTGTTAACCTTGTTATAGATGAGGACGTCATTGCAGATTATGTCACATTTTGAAGATTATGTATTTTATTGGTTGAGGAAAACACTTTTGTGCTGTCAGTGACAGTTATCCCTTAATTTAGGAAGGAGGAAACTACTTTCAGTTTGGTTTCAAGGTACAAATTCCTCCTAACCATAAAAACAAATCTACATTACTACTCTGAAATCTGAATTATCTAATGTGGGGTCACTCAAAGTGTATTATACTAAAATGCAAACTAATGACATCCTATGCAAAAAGTGATCTTTGATTAAGAAGATAAAAGTATTTAATTTCCTGTTTGTAGTTTACCAAATGCAGTAGAGTATTAAAGAATTTGAAAAGTCCAACTGCAAACACTGATATTTTTCATATATGAAGCAATGAGCTTTCTACAGAATAGGACTTTTGAAAAACAAGTCGAGGGAATCTTTAAGTTCATATGAATTAATCATGAAAACGATGACACTCAGGGCTTTGGTATTTATCAGTTTTACTAATATATCTACCTGTCTACGGCCATACCACCCTGAATGCGCCCGATCTCCTCTGATCTCAGAAACTAATATATCTACCTGACAGAATATTTTCTCCATTCAACAGTGTACATTTTGTCCATTCCTTTCATTCTTTGATTTCAGTGGATAATTAACATTTTCTGTTTTTTACATTGTACCTAGGATATTTCATCTTGTTGTTTGGTATTGCTGCCAATTATTTCTTTAAATTTGGGTGGGGGAATCCTTCTAGCAAGCACATTATTAAAAAGTTGATATTACCAGGTCATTTAGTTCAGGATATTCTTTATTCAGTATCAGATCAAAGTTTATTTCTTTAAGTTTTCTTCAAAGACCTACTGAGTTTTCCTTACTGGAAAGAAATGTCCTCAGTGATTATTCATAAGCTCCTACCACCTGTCTAATAATTCATAATCACCACTGTCTATGCTAATTTTAAAGAATGACAAGTATCTGTATGGAAAAAAAAGGCAAGCACTAAGGCCAGGCCAAAGATCCTAAGAGCCTATCCAGCCCATTGATTTGTTGGGAGTTTCAGATTTACATGATCTGTCTCTCTAAGAATCTACTATAAAATACACAAAGATGTTTTATCAGGAGTATGTGATCCATGCAAATCAGGCTACTTATATTGGCTTCTGGCCAATCTGGATATAAGTAGGCTTAAAATTGAGAGTAGTCACTCTTATTTGTCTTTCTAGACTTGTTTCATTTTATTTTTTATTAGAGATTTATTTATTTGAAAGGCAGAGTTACAGGGAGAGAGGATGGGGGAGGGAGAGACAGAGAGAGAGAGAGAAAGCTTCTATCCGCTGGTTTAATCCCCAGATGGCTAGGCTGAAACCTGGAGTCAAGATCTTCATCCATGTCTCCCATGTGGGTGGCAAGAGCCCAAGTACTTGGGCTATCTTCTGCTGCTTTTCCCAGGCCATTAGAAGGGAACTTGATTGGAAGTGGAGTAGTTTGGACATGAACTGGCACCCATATGGGATGCTGGCACTGTAGGCAGCAGCTTACCTGCTATGCTATGATGCTGGCCTTGTTATAGTATGTAAGTTTTAAGTATGTTTTAAGTATGTAAGTAAGGAATGTTTTGTGAAATTCTTGTTTCTTTGATCTTGTGTGTGATGAGTTGTTCTCAGTTAATAATTATTTTAACACAAGTACTTCTTCAACAATTAGTGTTCACTTCTCAAAAACAGGAACATTTATTTTCCCATAATTATCACAGAATCCTAATTCAACACCCATATATCAAGTAGATTTCAACAGTCTCACTAATATAAGTGGTAAGAAAATTATTTTTACTAGAAATAATCCAGATATTTGTAGGTCTTTCATGGTTAAAAGGTGAATTTTTAAGTAGTCAATTTATTTGCTTTGTTTCTTTCTCAACATTGTTTACAGAGAAGATGAAGAAAATGTTTATTTTAAAATACAATTTTGAGATTTGAAACTACACGAAACTAGAACATCTCCCCAATGAGAACAGTGTCAACATAAGCAGAATTACCACTAACTTACAAGTAGTTTCTGATAGAAAGCTTGGATTTTTTTTTTAATGTATTTGCTCTGTGTATTAGGAGGAATTACTTTAGTTTTTAGATTTTTGATTTGCCTAGTTCCTTTTCTATTGAACATATTGAATATAATTGTGATTTCCTTTTGTAGTTTAGGTTAAAAATGATTCATTGTATTACATACTACCTACCACTTCTAAACAAAGATATACCCTACTATCTGTATAACCAAAGCAACCAAAATGATTTACCCTGCTTACAGCATTATTTTGAATTACATCATCTAAAAAAGACTCATAATCTCCAGTCCAGACATCTATTAATAATGTCATAATTAATATGTGGCCAAAACTATTCATTTTCTAGAATTTTAAAGGACTGAGTAAGTTTGAATTGTGGAGTATGAATTGAATCTAAAAATAAACCAAAAATAATTAAATGGCATTCCAGGGTGCCTTGTTTCTCATGAAAATTCAGTTGGACAAGCATAAACTATCTGCTAACACTGCAGGGGAGAGTTAAGTCTATAAAATCTTCATAATGAATCAAATTCTGCATAGCAGGTAGATAAAACAGTACTCTTTTTATTGGGGCTGGCGTTGTGTTGCAGCAGGTTGAGCTGTTGCTTGCAACACTGATACACTGTATCAGAAGGCCAGTTCAGGTCCTAGTCCTTTGCTTCCAATCCAGATCCCTGCTAATGTTTGGAAACACACAGGATATTGTCTAGTACTTGGGTGTCTGCCACCCAAGGAGACGACCTACATGGAGGTCCTGGTTCCTGGCTTCGGCCTGGCCCAACTCCAACTAATGCAGCCATCTGGGGAGTGAATCAGTAGATGGAAGATCTCTCCCCTTTCCTCTATCTCTGTCACTCTTTAATGTAAATAAATAAAATCTTGAAAAAATACTCTTTTTATTTGCTTCTCGGCTGTCCTTTTTTTAATGAAAACCAGAAGTTGTAGAAGTTCATATAAAGGCAGAAAGGTCAAATTCAGACAGAAAGTATGCCAATTTAATAGACATAAGTGACTGTTATTTTTCAAGCCAGTGTTCCATACTTAGGACAGCTTAAATGAGGGAACGCAGATTTATGTTGCCGGGAAACATGTGGGTCACGTTCTGTTCTCCACAGGAAGATGTGAAGGCCATATCAGTATCACAGAGTCAGCACGTGACATATAACTGTCAACAGTGAGCCAAAGCCAGAAGGATGCAGCCACATTCTGTGTCCTATTTTTGCCAATGAAATAAACATCATCCCTGTTCCATAAAGGCTACATTATGTCTAATCAGAAATCAGAGATAACAAAATTGTATAACACAGATTTCTCTTTTTGAGCATACCTGAATCTATTTGTTTTTCCCTCTCAAGTCAAGAGCAATTCTTAAACTATTCATACAAAACCACCCAAAACATAAGTGGTAGAAATCTCATAGGTTGACGCAAATGAAATGAATCCAGTTTGAGTCATAAGCATATTCTTCGCCAGCCAAATGGAGACTGGCGAATTATGGAGGGAATTACGTTCACCTACATTTGGGTGGCATTACCTTCCCCCATTGTGGTCCATGTCTACAACAGCTTTGAATTTGAGGATTTATTTTTTTCTTTTAACTGATCTTCTGAATGATACATCAAGGGAGAAGCAGGCTTTCATGGTTAGCCAACCTCATACTTCATTTCAATTCCATTTAGGTATTGATGGTTTAAAAATATGGGTAGGATTTAAGTGACAAGCTGACAGAATTAACTGAGCTCAGAGGACCACAGAAATTCACCCCCAACTGCACACATCTTGTTGCTGTTCCTACTCTGGAGACACAGCTGATAAGAATAAGTGATTTAGTATTTTCTCTGTACCCAAATACTTTAATCACCAAAACGTAATGATCACAGTCTTAGTCCTCTTCTCTGCAATTATTTTGGGATGGTCTTCATTTAACATGAAAGTGGTATCTCAGAAGTATAAAAGAAGTGGTAAAATCAATAAAATTCACATGGAACCACTGGTTTTAATTTGTGCACAGTGTTGTTTGAATTTGTGATGCTGAGTCCTTAGTCGTGAATAAGGAAAGAACAAATGTCTTTAGGGAAAGAGAAGTTTTATAATTCTACAAAGAAAGTTCTTAAAGAGAACTTTGGGGGCAAAAACCCAACACTGGATCTTTTAAGTAAGCAAACAAAGAAACCAATAGGCTAACTAGCCAAAGTAAAAAGACATGGAATATAGTTGAAGACAGCTTGTCCATTTCTTCCCTTACTAACAGTGGCTATGGTTGACTTGGGTAACAATACAGTTACACAACAAAACTAATTTGAAGCAATTCAACCCAAGTGTATTTAAGAATTATACACATATAATTGTGGTAAAATTGAAAAAAAAATGTTGCTTTCAGGTTTAGCACAAAGGAATCCAAGATGTTCTTTATGTTCTTCCCAGTTAATTATGGTTTTGCTTAAGTTTTAGCCAGAGGCCACAAAGTAGGCACATTGTATCAATAAAAAATAATAATACTTAGAAAATAGGATTTGCTAGGCACATTTCCACATGTGTGAACTTTCAGTTCTGTGTCAAGTATTACAGTAAAACCTGTTTCTGCATTTTTTACAATGGCATCTTCAGGATTTTGTATTTAACTGGGGGCTAATAACATCTATCATTTAGAATAATCCTATTTATCATCAAAGTTGGAAAAGATGTAGCTCATCTGTTCTAGTGGTTTGCAAACTTTTTCACAGAACAGAATTTTTTTTAAAGAAAACATCCAGGATTTCACTAGCCAGTGGAAACAAATGAGCTCTTGCAATGGAAGGGGAACAATAGATGATCTTATCTACCCTCTTCAGTTCAGCTAGGACTTAGTCTATTCTATACCTGGAGGGCTGAATGAACAGTTGATGTATCTTTAGCCTGGCAGCACTGCCACTGACCAATTTCCTTATTTTACTGATATGGAAACAAAGACACAAAGGCATTCTTCCTATGACTTACTTAACTCTCCCATCCAGGTCATGAGGAAGACCAAGATATCATCCATATAAACACAAACTAGAAGACACCTATCTCTCTCCTTCTCCATCACTCTGCCTTTCAAATAAATAAATAATGAGTTAATGAATTAATGAATCTTTACCAAAAACGTGGGAAAGACTGGGCTTAATAGGTGTTACTCTGTAGTCAGGGAATGATTTATATTATGGACAAAAGAGATACAATGTAAATTTGGAATGTTATAGGTTGTGAAAGGAGAGTATGTATAGTTTACTGAAAACTCAGATGTAGTGTCAATGTGTAAATTTTGTTAGGGAGAAAAGGCATAAATAATTGCAAGAAAATATTTAACATTTTAAATGCTATGGTTTTCATATGGGGAAATTACAATGTTTTATATATTGCAAAGATTTCTCTCAGAATGTTCCTCAGATTATGTAAGAATAGCCACTATACTCTCTACGCCACAAACATCTACCACTTTTTTTTCCTTTACAAACAGAGAGGATTTCTTATATCTTACCTAAGTCACAGGATTTTATGATTCCATGATAATAATTCTATACTATCATACAGTGAATGTGTTAGGTATTGTCTATGGCCTCATTATGTATGAGGCTCCACATTACGCACAAATTTCAAGTAAGCATTGCTATCATTGTAAAATTAAACTTACTGATTTTCTTGCCAGATGAACTTTGTCCACTTGATTTGATCAAAGGACACCAAGAATTCTGTTCCTTTCCATCTCTACTATATACAACCCAGGAAAACTGGTGGAAAAAAGGCTGTCTTTAACGTATTGAAATGTGTTTCCTCTGTTTTGTTCTGCCTCTACCTCCATTAATTTTAGTTTGAATTTAATTTTCTGATAGCATTAGGACCCTTTACTAGGTAAGTTTTGTTAGCCGTCACAAAACACACAGAACACCGGAATAAGGGAAAAGGACCAACAGACCAGAGAGGTGGGGTGGTGAAGGAAAAAGAGAGAGAAAGTATGAGACAGCGAGCCAGAGGAGAGGAGATAGTGAGGAGAGAAGATAGAGCAGAGAGATGAGAGGAGGAGAGGAGAGCAGAGAACAGGAGAGGAGAGCCAAGAGAGAAGAGAGAAGCCAAGAGTTCAGGAACAGGCCCTTTTAAAACTTTGCCGGAGGGCGGGCAGGGAAGCAGGAGCAGTGAATCCCATTTGGATGGGGGTGGAGTTTGACAACAGAGGTTGGGCCATGTGGCCACCTGGCTTCCAGCAATGGCAGCAGAGGGGGACTAGAGCTTGGGATGTAAATCAGGGTATAGATCGCGCCACAGATAAAACTGCACCAGTTTCCTAACGAGTTTTATGCAAAAACATCCTGAGAAAGAATTATATCAACAAAAACTAGCAACAGGACTGGCGTCATTGTAAAGTCATGGAATGGGGATAGGCCACTTCCTGGGACACAGGCATCCCATATGGGCACTGGTTCAAATCCTGGCTGCTCCTTGTCTGATCCAGCTCCCTGCTAATGCCCTTGGGAAAGTAATGGAAGATGGCCCAAAGTACTTGGACCCCTGACATCCACTTGGGAGAACTGGATGGAGTTCCAGGCTTCTGGTTTCAATCTTGACAAACGTGGGTCATTGTGGACATTTGGGGAATGAACCAGTGGCTGGAAGCTCTCTGTCTCTATCTCTTTGTGCACTGCCTTTCAAATAAATAAATAAATATTTAAGAAATAGCAACAAAACAATAATAATGACTACTATATTTTTAACACTTCCCTGTGTCAAGTATGGTGCTAAGTGCTTTATATATTTCATACCATTTAATCTTTAATACAGTTCTATAGAGGTTCTCATGATCACAGCCAGCCAGCTAGGATTTGATCCACATATATAATGTCCCACATCCCATCATATTTTCCTCTACTTGTTATTTCTCCTCAGATCTCTACTGTAGAGTTAAAGTACTTGGGGCAATGATGACATTATTGAAAGCTATTACTGAGAATGCACAAAATAATACTTACCTTAGACCAATCACCCATTCGCCACACGTAGCATTTTGAATAATCCTCACAGTCCTCAGCCTCTCTGGGTCTGGTAGAGACCACGCATTTCTTTCTGGGATTGGTGCACCTCACAGTCCGATGACGGACGCCTTTGCCACACTTGACAGAACACTGAAAGATAATGTTAGAGGATTTAGATAAACACAAAAATTGCTTAGGAGATACAGATTCTGTTACTGATTCTGTTAATTATATTTTCTTTAATTGGCTCTCCTAAGCTCATCACTCACATTAAAAACTAGGTAAAAAAAATAAAAGATAAGTTTAATGGTAATATCAGGCATAGAACTCACATCAAAACCCAGACATATGGCCCCTGTTATACAATGCTGAATATAAATGCTTTCAGAACACTGGTCCATTATTACAAGAGTAAAAATAGTGCAGAGATATAAAGACAAGTAATAGACAATGACAAAAATTTAGTAAATTACAAAATTTTATGTCAAAAATTTAAATACAGTATTTAAAGAAATTCCTCATTTTATTTTTGCTTTACTGTTTTCTTTTGCCTAAGGAAATGTCTGTGAAAAATGACAATTCTTCAACGAATGTCATTTCCCAGGACACTTCTTAAAATGGAAAGAAAGTATTAGCAAAAATAAAATGAGGAATTTCTTTACATAACTATTTATCCCTAGAAATCATCATTCTAAATGGTTGTATGGATTGAAAATACTGATTCAAAAATAGTGTAGCTACTTTCATAAATAACTGATGCTTATAAAGATAACACAATAAATTGAAGCATGTATGTCTGTTCCACTAATCTTTTCTAGGCACAATAACTCTCTTATTTACAATTATTCTCCTTATTAGAAAATATACATAAAGAATTTCTATTTTCCATCACTATCTAGACAGGGGACCAATAATGAAGTTGTGGGTGTAGGTATAGTAGATATGGCAAAACATTTGCATTTGACAAAAGTCCAAAGAACTGCAGTATATAGTTAGCAATGATGTCACATAGGAATGACCATGCTGATTCAAATCATTGCTTGAGCCTCTTAAGAGGTAGAAGCTGAGCTTATTGCCCTCTTCGCACTGGCACACTTTTGCCACAGTCATCTTCATGAAAATTTGAGCTGGAACAAATAATATTTTAAATATATTAAATCTTGCACAAATTTATAACTGTCACATAATTAATAGCTTACATTTGCATATGTTGAGCTTTAAAATAGATTGCACATTGTGATTTGTCATTTTAATATTTGTAGTTTTACTTTTTTACAATTGAAACTATACCTGATCTATAAAATCAAGTTCTATATCAAAACAAGTGACTGGTATACTGCATTGTGATATATAATTTCTCCCAACTGGTGCCAAGAATCTAGAGTAGAACATTTTTAACCCAAGAGTTTGCAAAAATGTTACAGTTAGGCTGGGGGAGGAGGTATATTTGTTTCTCTGATGCTCATGTTAACCTTCTCTGCAGATTGAATGGATTTATTTTTATGTAAACTTGTATATGGGATTCATTTACATAAATATTAAGTAAGAATTTACTAAAAATCAAGAAAGCAGAACAGTTGGGCTATTTGGTAGTGTGTGCTTTCAGAAAGATTAAAGAACAAAAACTGCACCGTCTAAGCCACCTTATCCTCATTTTTTTTTCTATTTATCCTTTTTATATCCTGCTAATATTCTGAAATTAAAGATGGGTGACTTTGGTCTGTGTGGATACATCTATGTCTGATGTACTCCAAAAGGTTTGTAGAAAATGGCATGAAAAACTAAGTATGTTTTGATTCAAAAAAAGTTTAGAATCTTTCCCTGGTTTTTTCTTAAAATATGCATTTTCCATGAACTTTTTAAGGCCTCTCATGTACATGTGAGTGAGCTTGTGGGTGTATCCACACCCTCACTTAAAATGCTTCAGAGTAGCCGGTAAATCCAAATAATGAGTGGCATTACTATTATTTTGTTATTATGAAAAGATATGCATCATGATAACAGGAAACACATCACTATGGATTGGCACAGAGTACAACTGTATGTTAGACCCTCCACACTAACAGGGATGCATTGTGTATTGAGTGAGTTAGTCCTGGGTTCAAACCCCAGCCCAACCACTTAGGTAAGAGTTTGGGTAAGGTATTTAATTATATTACCTTGACCAATCAAACAGTAAAATTTAAGTTTCTTACTTTGTTGATTAAATATAAACAATGCACTAAATATGAAGTAAAAGCACACTCCCTACTCACATAAAATGACTGTTAAATTTCTTCTTTTCCTTTTAAATATTCAGGGTCTTTTTTTTTTTTTTTTTGACAGGTAGAGTGGACAGTGAGAGAGAGACAGAGAGAAAGGTCTTCCTTTTCCGTTGGTTCACCCCTCAATGGCCATTCTGGTGGTGCACTGCGCCAATCCGAAGCCAGGAGCCAGGTGCTTCTCCTGGTCTCCCATGCTGGTGTAGGGCCCAAGCACTTGGGCCATCCTCCACTGCACTCCCAGGCCACAGCAGAGAGCTGGACAGAAAGAGGAGCAACCGGGACAGAATCCGGTGCCCCGACCGGGACTAGAACCCGGTGTGCCGGCGCCGCAGGCAGAGGATTAGCCTAGTAAGCCATGGCGCCGGCTGCAGACTGTATTTTAATGTGTGCCTACACAAGGGTGTTCTCAGGGTATATAAAATATAGGAGAAAATTCTAAATGCACTCAATTATGTTACTATATTTACAGAACAAAGAGTACATATTTTACTTTTCTGTTTTCAAACTGATTTACAACTGCATGGCCAGGATTATCAACACAATTAATGGATAGGAAAGGAAAATATCAACACGTATGCAGAGAGATTGTATATATAGAACATGAGCTTGTATAAGGTATGAGTCAGAGAAGGAAAAGATAAGGAAACGGTGTGTGTACTGCACCTCAGACCACACTCCTGCCTCCCACACAGTCATGCAGTCCTGGCCCTCACAACGCTGGGCAGAGGCAGGTTTAGGCCCAGCGCAGTCCCTCTCGCGGGCTCTGATCAGAGTTCCATTGCTCAGTTGTTGGGTGCAGGCCACCTGCCTGCTCTGCATCCCTTTTCCACAAGTTCGTGAACAGGGGGTCCACTCGGTCATCATCCACCTACAAGTAAAGCAGCAGTCAAGGGAAACAAGTCAAAAGATGTGCATCTACCCTATGTGATGACAGATCTAGAGTTAGCAGAAAATTACACAGTAACTTTCTACCTTTTTTTTAAACTGAATCAATCATTTTCTCTAAGACCCCAAATGCTTCATATTTCTTATCTCTGACCTTGTTATTAGAATCTCATATATCAGTTTTTGCCCTTGGCATTCTACATGCTGCCCTTTACTGATCATCTTGCCCTACTGAGGTTTCTTTATAGGTATAAAACTGCTAATATCCAGGAGTCATTCCTGTTCTTTGTGTTTCAAGTTTCATAGTAGTCCCTGTGGGTGCTACACCAACATGTGTCAATTTTGCTTTGTGTTCCTGCTCTAACAATACTACCCTCTACAAATAAATGCTTCTAAGTGAAAAGGAGGGAAGAATGATATGTAAATGATGTGCAAAAGAGAAAAGTACAGTGATAAGCTTTCAGTTAGGTCATGTGCACTGTAACTTCCTAAAGCATTTTTATGTTATATATGCTGTCTGTATGTATCAGTATATTTAAAGTGATTTATGCTCATATGTGTTTCATTCGCTTCATCTCCCACTTGTTTGCAAAATAAACCACATGCTGAGTTTCCTTCCCAAACACTTTCTATTTTCACCTCATGGCACATAACATACATAACACACCTTCCTTCATAGCCCAGATCCTTGACTGCCAGCTCCAAGTCCTAACTCCTGGAAAAGCTTCTTCAAGTAAACCATGCTGCACCCTGGCTTAGAATTCTCCAAGACTTGGAGATGTGGAGGGGCTGCAAGGCTACCTAAGAAATTTGACTTCCTGTCCCTGTTTGTTTGTTTTTTTGACAGACAGAGTGGATAGTGAGAGAGAGAGACAGAGAGAAGGGTCTTCCTTTTTGCCGTTGGTTCACCCTCCAATGGCCGCTGTGGCCAGTGCATCTCGCTGATCCAAAGCCAGGAGCCAGGTGCTTCTCCTGGTCTCCCATGGGGTGCAGGGCCCAAGCACTTGGGCCATCCTCCACTGCCTTCCCAGGCCATAGCAGAGAGCTGGCCTGGAAGAGGGGCAACTGGGATAGAATCCAGCGCCCCAACCGGGACTAGAACCCAGTGTGCTGGCGCTACAAGGCGGAGGATTAGCCTGTTGAGCCACGGCGCCGGCCCCTGTCCCTGTTTGATATGTAGGATCCTCAATGCCTGTTCTTATTTGTACCCAGGATACTTCTCATATAACATTTCTTGAAAATGGAATTCATGTCTTTACAAAAATAGCCTCAATTATTTCAAAAGTACCTAAGCCCATATATTCCTAGCAATGACCCATGTTTTGAAGAGTCATATCCTCTTTCCGGCCTAGTGTTCTCATCTATAAATAGTTTAACAATAAATTACTGTATGCTTCTGTGTCTGCAACATTCTACAATCACGTTTATAGTTCTGTAATGACTCTCTTAAGGCTCTTGTTTGCTAGTCTACCTGGTATGATGCAAATCTATCATTTGGCTTTAGAATTTCCTACTGATTTTTCCTAAAGTGAGTAGATAACTCCCAAATTTAGTTTAGTTTCTGTTTCATATTTCCACATGAGAATATCCAGGAATTAATCACAATTTAAATCCATAAGCCTCCTTTTCCTCCAACCATGGAACACAGGAAATGCTACAGAAAAGTACTTGAATTTTTAAATTTTTTAAATAAAATGAATTTTTGATATCGTTCATGTCATCCTAAAAAGTTAGATCTTCTATTCCTTGGGAAAACTGCTCCAAAATAAGAACTACATGTAAAATATATTCTAATATGAGACATTTTTTTTTGTATTTTCGATGTAGTCTAATTTGTAATGATCCCATTTCCTTATCTGTAAGAGGCCTCCTTCTTACACATGTATTTATTGATGTAACGTCTCTGTTATATTTGACACATTGCGTACTGTCAGGCTGTTTGGTGCCTTTTTCAACAAAACCAGAACATTTCTTCCCAAGGTGGAGAAAGAGGAAAGGCAGGAGAAGGAAAGGCTGCGCTGAGTCAGCAAGTCTAGAAGCTTTTCCTGGGATGACCCTTCCCACTTGCCTGTGTCCAGTTACTTGGCAATATTTTAGCTAACCTCACTGACATCACTTCTTGGTGGTTCATAACATAAAGGAGGGAAAGGAAGCCCTCCAGTCTCCCGCTGCAAAAACTTTTCACTCGAAAAACACACTGACCTTTTCAAACTACTCACTGTACCGAGTCATTCTTGAGGCATTTTTCCCCAAGACCACTGAGCTCAGTGAATGGACAGTAAATGGCCTGTGCTATCCACTCTGCTCCTTCAGAGGCCAGGTTAGACGTGGACAAAGATGTTCCAATCCTCACTGCAGCTGATGCAAGATTCTTGGTCTATCAGAGAAAGCTGTGCTCATTGACAGGATTGGAAAAATTACACGGTGCATAAAAGAAATGGTGTCTCAAAATATTCAAGTAATTAAACCCAAAATATGTTATATTTTAATGTCTCTTAAAAAGGATATACAAAGAGAATTCTTAGGAGTGGAGGTTAATGATAAGGGTCCAAGATCTTGACTTGCCAAAGCTAAGGCCCAAAACACTACTTATGTGTTTTTCCAGCACTGGATGCAAAGGATCCTAGGATCTGACTGGGAGAATGATAAATCTCTAGGTCACCCTGCCTGCGTCATAAAAATGCTTTAGGAAGTTACAGTGCACATGACCTAACTGAAAGCTTATCACTGTACTTTTCTCTTTTGCACATCATTTACATATCATTCTTCCCCCCTTTTCATGTAGAAGCATTATTGTAGGGGGTAGTACTGTTAGAGCAGGAATACAGAGTTAAAAAAAAAAAAAAGTTGATAATCAGCTTCTGGTACCTTAAATACATTGGCTCCACAGGGAAGGAAGCCTTGGAATTTCAACTCTGTAGAGAAAGAAAGTATTTTTCAAACTTTTAAAAGCTCTCCTTAACATGCCATGAGCCAGATCTACAGATCTATAGCACTTACTGAACTTGACAACAAGGCACAAATAGAAAGAACTCAGGATAGCATGCTATACCAGCAAAAGGAGAGAGAAAAGGGGGTTAGGGGAACCAGAACCAAGCACTTGCCTGGATGACAATAATCCTCAAGGAGATTGTTTAAGGCAGAAAAGCTCAAATATGGTTAATTGATAACTTTGTTCCTCCCTCTTCCTATTCCCTCCACATTGTGCCTACTCTTTGTGATAGGGTTCATGAGGAGAATTGTATTAATTACAGGCTGCCCTGTAAAAAAAAAAGAAAGCTACACCTTCTTTGGATATCCATAAAGTAGTTGTATAAATTCACTGTGGCACTACTGGAGAAGCTACTGTGAATGGACCATCAATTTTCTGTCTACCTGCGAACTCAGAACTACACCCTAACTCATGAACCTCACTAAAGTCCTAGTGTTATTCTTAGATAACGTAAATATCCCTGTTCCCATATTATAGGGCAATCAATCTAGCCTTACATTTTTTTCGACACCCTGTCCCTAAAGGCTTTTAGGACTTATGCTGGGTCTGAGTCCCACTCAAGTGTGGCATTAATCAGTGCATGGAAGCAAGTGGATTTTCAGAAACCCGATGACAGCCATGCGACGCAGTCTTGCTGTTAGACCATTCTGATATGAAACTCAGGTTTCTGTATTTGTCTTTGTGTGACATTCCAGTTACAAAGTGTCTCAGTTCATTTTCTGTTGCTATAACAGAATACCTTAGACTGGGTAACTTATAAAGGAAAGTGGTTCATTGTAATTTATGGGTCTTGAGGCTGGGAAGCCAATGGGTAGCTGCTTAGCTTCTGGTGAGGCTTTCAGACTATATCAACTCACAGAGTAAACTAGAAGGGAGGATAGCTAACCAGCTCCTACGAGAAAGCATTAATCTCCTGACACAAACACTGTCTCCAGGCCTTATCCCCCAACACTGCTGCACTGGGGACCAAGCCTAACATGAGTGTTGGTAGGAAAAAAAACCACATATTTACACCATAGCACTAGGGTATGGCCTTCTTTATTTTTACCCCACTTGCAGTTGCTCAGCATTGTTGATTTCTCTTAGAGAGTTTCTTGCCTGCTCTATTACTTAGCATTCACTGGGGAAAAACCAGAAGGGACCAAGCAGCCACCATCTAATAACTAGGACCCAGGTCAGAAGTGTGATGATCAGAGATCAGGAACCAAGCAGTTTGCATGGTGACCTCTAGCAGAGGAATTTAGGATCTACCTTGTGGAACCAGAAGGTCCACAGTGTCTTTGTTCTTTTGCTGCAGTCTGGGGCATGGCCAGGCCTCCATTGGTTTATATCACCCCTGGTAAGTACCAAAACATCATTTCAGAGAATTCAGGAGCAAATAATTAAATTCAATCCAATAACCAAAGTTTTGATGGGATCATCCATAGGTTATCCAACAACTGTAATTACTCCTCAACTCCTTCCTTCATACCCACCCTTCACCCACCACTTCCAGGAAGTAACAGTTCTAAAGTGACAGTTTTCACTCTGTGGAAGTCATAAAATCATAAATCTTAGACTTATTTTCTTAGCCCTTGCTTATTTAAACACATACGTCTCAGTGCATAACTTTAATGATTTTAAGACTGCGATTTCAGTCCCCTCCTGTATGTCTTAAAGGCTACAATTTCATGTCCCAACAGTGCTTTCCTGTTCCCGCAGTGGGGTTACCTTGTTTGACATGGCTGCTCATTGCACTTTCGAATCTGTGGCTCAGGCTTAGTTAAGTATTTGCACTTCTTATTGTCCACAGTGCTGACGTTTTTGCTCATGATTTTTGTACAGGACACCATTGTCTTCCTTTCTCCTGAAAAGAACAAATACACATGTAAAGGAACTTTAAAGGCCTTTATACAGTGAATGTGGAAGATGTTTCTAGGGTTGCTGTAGTTTTCACACATGTTTTAAAGAAATTTTGAGCTTTGATGACTGTTTACAGCCCTGAACAGTGATTTTCTTCTTCTTACTATTTGTGGAACTTTTTACTTAGTGTAAGGTTAATCTTATATGTATAAAGTAGACTGAAAATAGATCACTGTAAAAATTAAAAGAGGGATTAGGAGAGGAAAGAGGAGGAAGTATCACTGTGTTCCTAAATCATATCAAATTTGTATACCTAAAATAAAATTTTAAAAATAATTAAAAAAATAGATGGATGAAAATGATATTACTTATAATTGACATAACAAAATGTACTCCTAGGCTTAAAAGGTAAACTACTTTTTTTTCTTTAGTAAGCAAGTTTTATAATACAAAGTGATTGTGGCAATCTAAGTTGAAAAGATATAAGGATTTGTAACCATCGTTCAACATTAAGTGGTTGAAAGCAATATTTTCCATGAAATTTTAGGAATCTACTCTTTTTAAATGTGTGTGTGTGTGTGTATATATATTTGAAAGGCACAGTTACAGAGAGAGAGAGAGAGAGAGAGAGAGAGAGAGAGAATAGAGACAGGGAGATCAATCATCCATCCGCTGATTCACTCCCCAGATGGCTGTAATGGCCAGGGCTGAGACATGCTGAAGCCAGGAGCCAGGCGCCTCCTCTGGGTCCTCCTCAGGTTTGTCAGGGCCCAAGCACCTGGGCCATTTTCTGCTGCCTTTCATAGGCCATTGGCAGGGAGCTGGATCGGAAGTGGAGCAGCCAGGACTCCAACTGGTACCCATATGAGATGCTGGTGTTGCAGGCGGTGGCTTTACCCACTATGCCCCAGAAATCTACTCTTTCTAACAGGCCTTATGAAAGCACTGAAACATGCTCATGAACACACATGAGCATTTTATCATCGGGTTGCATCATCAGTGCTTTCTATTGAGTCATGGGTAAGTGAATTTAAGTGGAGTTTAGCTAATATTTGTATTTTTGAAAAAATTATTATTTTTATTTTAAAGGTAGAGCAATAGACAAAAAGGTAGACACAGAGATTTTTCAGTCTGCTTATTCACTCTTAAAATCCCAAAAACAACGAGGCCTGGACTAGGGAGAAGCTAGGAGCCTGGAACTCAATCTGGGTCTCCCACCAAGTACTTCAGCCATCACCTGCTGCCTCCCGGGGCATATATTATCAGGAAGCTCCATTGGAAGATGAGGACTAGGACTTGAATCAGGCACTGTGATACGGAATGCCAGTGTCCCAAGTGGGGATTTAACTGTTGTACTAGTGCCCATCTCAGAATTTCACTTGTATTGTATCTAGATCCCAAGAATTCTAGAAATATATATTCCCAAATGATTGTCATATTCTCTAAGAAAAAACATGAGGCTCTTAACATATTTCACTATCTTTCAGAAAACCGACATTTTTACTTTCTCTGTTTTTTTGATAAAGTCTGATTATAGGAGGTAAAAATGACAATCTGTATGCTGTTTTCATTTCTACATGAGCCCTATAAGTATACTTCCTTGCGAATACCTTTGCTGTTAATTTTATACTAAAAAGTACGGTAAGCATGTTCTAATTTCTTTTTCTCTATAGAAGTCTTCTATGCACTTTTCCTCAAAGTAAAAGTAGCAAAACATCTTTACAAGATTTAGAATCTATTTTTAATGTATTGTTTGACATTATAAAGTAGTGAAACCAGCCATCAATGTTAATGTCGGATGCTCGTAAGGGATTAAGAAGAAACCATGAGCTTTCTGGATCATGATTGAAAGGCCCATTAGTTGGGGTCCTATGACTGTCAGGCAGTGATAATTAGGAAGCTCAGGGCTTTCATGCTTTTCATGCCAAACATGTAATACTGGGCTGGTCGCAGAGAGGTCACTCTGTCATTCAAGTAACACAAAGAGGGTGCTGGAATCAAGGAAGAAGGAAAGAAGGGCAGTGAAGAGAGAGAGAAGCTACTTTGAACAACTTTGGGGTATTTTTTACTTTCACTTGATTTGAGTACAGGAGGTCAAGTTAAAGTTGAAAGGACAGGTACAGGTTCAGGATGTTTCTTGTGGCTGGATGTCTGTCTCAAGGCCCTTCTGGTTGTTAGTCCCTTGGTGTAGACTCATGTGGTGCCACAGCACCTGGTAGGAGACACATCTCCCATTCAATGTGAAGAGCCAGTTTCCTGCCTGAATTAATTCATCACTAGGAATAAGCAAAATCTTTATGAACAAAGCATGTGACTGATGATTAGCCTCTGGAGTAGTCAGTGTATGTCTTGTGACCAATGAGCTTGTTTATGTAGAAGATATCTGGGGAACTTACCTAATTTTCTATGGGTGGGCATACATTTATTTATCTTTAATAAATAGTATTATTTTCTTTTAAAAAGTCACAAGTTGACTTTGGGAAGCCCTTCTATAAACACTAGAATTGACACCTCAGCAATCAGTAGAGTTGCTGATGGGATGAGAAAACCTTTTATATAAAGTAGGGATCTCAAGCTGTACTCACTTAGAATTATGTAAAATGCTGACTGCTTTTTATGCATACATGTAAAAAAAAAACTGGAACAATTTCTAAAGTTTTATCATGTGATTTACTTCTTGGCCATTCTGTTTTATATCTCTATAAGGGATTAGCTTTAGTATTACAAAGTCTATTTCATTTTTTAATAAAAAATATTATTTTGTATAATACAACATCCAGTATATTATCCAATCTGATCTTGTCCTTTCCATGCATACAGATGTAACAGTCAGTTGGGCGAAGTTTAACTTGAGTGTTAATCCTTCATGCACTGGATTTCCTCCTACATCTGCAAGCAAGTCACGTCCCACTACCCAGTCCTCTTACTTTGCATTCTGTAATAAACATTTTCATTAGTTGCAGTGTTTTTGCACCTATGTGTTTACCTAGAAGGCTTTCTATATCCCTTTACTGCTCTGCATGGCATTTTTATAATCTGTCTCCTACTAGATAGACAGTGAGTTCTCTTAAAGCAGGAAGCATGCATTATAGAATAACCTAGCAATAGTGTACATACAGTCAGTTCTGGTAAAAGAATGAATGACTGAAATAAGGCTGTGCAATTTAAGCCCTCAGTACATTTGTTCTATGAGGTTTATCAACACAGTGTTTCTTTGAATGGTGAAAAAAATAATTTGCAAACAAAATGACCATTTATGGGGAGTAGTTTTGTATGGCAGATCTAATTCGTGGATTATAATTTAGGTATTAAAAATCAAGTATATAAAGAGTTTACATTAATATAAAAGCATTTCTATATTTCTGTTCCATTGAGGAAAGTAGAATACATGATTGTAGTAAATATTATTGAAGTAAAACATTGCAGAAGAAAATGGAAATGATGTATGTTTTGGTGCATTTTCTTCAGCTATTGTCATTTATTTGGGTATATGCATTAATAATACTTGAAAAGGGAAAGACCAGAAACCTGCACCTTAAAAATGTTCTTTCCATCAAACATGTTTCTAAAAGATTTTAAAAGGTTTGAGCATTTATATACTAAGAAATTATTCTCAACTTGGAACCAAAGTTTTGGATATCTCCTTACAATCCAGGTAGAGACAAGGAAAGTTGTGTGAGGACCATCTCACAGTGCAGTGTTGAAAGTATGAGAGTCATAAGTTGGAGGGGTTTGGAATCAGTGTGGAGAATTTGGAGTGTTGGTTTACCATTTTTCCTTCAAATGTGTCTATTTAGGATTCCCTAAAAGCAAACTTAACCCTTCATTTGTTTCACTAGGGGTTAGTGAATCTTTGGGAACCCATACTAGATTTTATTTTGTTAATCCATCTAGTAGGTCAAAATAAATTCTCAAGTAGTGTAGTCAGTACTATGTGTAGTCAATACATTGTGTAGTCAGTGCAATGATTTTTCATACACAACGGACAGACATCATGGAAGGATACATCTTCAATACCTCTGAAGTCCAAGATCACTTAAAACAGGCTTCTGATGTCAAAAATAACTTTCCAGTGATCTGGTCTATACTTTTGAAGTGCCAAATTAAATTGAAAACATTCCTCCAAATATTATTAGATGTTTCAGAACTCCAATGCAAAGCAAACATTGCTTTCATGGATAGATTTTTAAACTGTTTGAGAATAAAATGACTAGCTTCACTGGCCAAGGCTAAAATACAAAAATCTATTCAGTCTTCCCTTGTACGATCACTGGGCTGTAATGAAAAGTGTATGATAGCTTGTGTCCATAGAAAACTGCTGGGAAATTTACTTGTGATCATCACCATGCATTCGATAATTTAAGATAATATTTACTGTAAAAGAAAGAACTTACGTCTTGGGCTTTTAATACCTTGTAATAATGGGTATTAATACATTAATAGAAGTACATTAGGAATTAAGTTTGAGTTACCATTTATTTGAGTTACTATTTTAAAATGAGACACTGACATAAAATAATTATGATAATAATTTCACCAGCAACACTAATTATTTTTTAAAACATTTTTCTTCACTATGACTGGCAATCCAATATCTTACAATGGAATTAGAAAAATAACATGACAAGCACTGATATTTTATAGTGTTCTGTGATACTTTATTTGCTCTTACCTAATATATTCCTATGAAATAGATAATGCTATTATTATTTCTGCTCGCTGTGGAAGATAAATTTTGCATGAATCTGTTTCCAATGTTCTGTGCTTTGAACTTACTCTCATTTAATTCATGAACACACTGAAAGATTACAAAGCTCTTCCTGGCTATAAAATTGATGACATAAATTCAGAAATAATGCGATGCTAGAAGTCCTGTCCATAGACCTTATTTATGAACTGCACAGGAAAATAATATCTTAAAGTCCCAGAAATGTTTTGGCATTGAAATGAATATGTGCCCTATTAATACAATCAGAGATAATTGAAAACTGTTGACTAAACACAGTGGAGCAGAGAGCAGAAGGAATCTACTCAAGCACAAATCACATTGGAGTTGTGTACAGTTAGGACTCTTTTGCCACATCTATGATCTGAAATAAAAGTAAAGGCATATCTAAATTCTTATTTAAAATAATACAATGGAACACCTCTTTGAATAAAAAATGTAAATAATCTCTTAGAGACATGTTCTACTTTATTGAAAGAAACTACAGTAAGCCTTGTCAGCCATTCTTGAAGGCAGCAAAAGGAGAAGGAAAGCAGACTAGACCTCAGGGGTTCTGATTCTCATCCTGGTTCCACCCCTCATGGACCATTTGACCAGGGGAAGTCACTTTGATGTATGTGGTTCAATTTTCTCATGTTGATAATTAAGAAGTCATGCTTCAGAAATCTAATATTCTTTCTGATTCTGAAACTAAACAATTTATAGTGAATCTCTGTTCTTTAAAGTTTAGAAACTGGAAAAACATATTCTCTAAAGTAATTAATATAATTTGTGGGGAGAAAATTAGCCCTAAACAATCTGCTTTTTCAGTTGGAAGGCTGACAAGTTCTGTTTTCTACTATTTCTGATGTGGTTGTTAGATCACAAGTGTATAAAAAGAAAAGTAACGGGATAATAAAATTTATTGAGCATGTATTTCCCTGTCTTTAAATATAAACAGATTTCCATGATGACTTTTCAGTGTTACAACATGAACCAATAATCTCTCTATCACATCGCTCTCCCACAGCCAATACCACGATGGGAATCAAGGCTGTTCAGTGGGATTGTGGACCTGACTAGGAATCTTACCTGTGATTTATTAACTAGAACTTTAATATAATCTATTATATGCAATTGCAACTATGCAGAATTCATTTAGAGTGAGTTTCTTTCCGTTTGTGGTTTTTTAAATTATTGTTTGTTTTTATTACTTAGCGGGGGAGAGAGGGAGGGAGGAGGGGAGGGAGGAAGGAGAGAGAAAGAGAGGGAGAGAAGTCTATTAGCTGGTTCATTGGTGCACTCTACAAATACCCATAATGCTCCAGGCTTGGCAGAGCCAGAAACTCAACTAGGTTTCCCCATGTGGGTGCCAGTGACTCAACTACTTGAACTGTCATTACTGCCTCCCAGAGTCTGCATGAGCAGGAAGCTGGAATTGGGAGCACAGTGAGGTCTCCAATCCATGCAGTGACATGGATGTGTGCATCCCAACTGCTAAGCGAAATGCCTACCCCTGGGTTTTTATTTTTTATTTGGCTGGAGGATATGAACCCTTTAAGTGAGACGGGCCCTGGCATCAGTGAAGAATGGGTGGAGCAGATGAACAGGAAATTTGGTGTATATGGGTATCAGCAGGCAGAAATGGAAGATAGAGGAGCTCAGGTCATGTGCTAATAACAAGACCCAGCAAGAAGCATCTGTATACTGTTCATAGATGGAGGGTAGCAGAGCATCAGGAGGACTGGTGTCATATGAATTCATGAACATTAATCTCAAGTGGACCATTAGTGGTACCATACCATCAAAATGTACATACAAGTTCTATTCGTTTTCATTCTCTAAATGACCGCTTCCCAACCTCTCTCACCAGAACTCAATACCTCCTTTTCAATACTTGGGCCCTCAGAAAGGCAACGCCTCCCCTGCCCTGCAAATTACCACCACAAATTCCAAATACCTGTGTTTTCTCCTCTTACTAGTCATAGGCTATCTATATTTTTGTCTAAAGGCAATTTCACTATCCCATTTATCTGAATATCTCTCCAAAATCATATTTGCTTTTTTTCTCTGCATCATTAGTTTCTTGTTCTATTCTAGAAAATGCACATTGGCAAACAGCGATGTCTAATTTTCCCTACTAAAAACAATAACAAACTCCTCTGACTCATATTCCCCTTTTGCCGCTGCCATGTTTCTCTGTTCAACTTTCAGCAACATTTCTCGAGTTACCAGGAGTTCTTTTCTCCAATTCTTCGGCTGTTTTCTCTTAAATACACTCCACTTTAATTTTTGAGCCAACCACTTCATTAAAAATAACTTTCACAAGGCCTGTTAACCCCCATGTTTCAAATATAATGGATAATAAATTTATAATGTAATATATGTAAATTTTAACATTATATTCAATTCTCTGTCCAGATCATTTAAAATTTATTAACAGCTTTAGTGACAGTTAATTATTCTCTTCTTCCTTAGATAGCATCTCACTTGCCTTACAGGAATGTATTCTTCCAAGCTTGTTTTTTTTTTTTTTTTCCTTTGTTGCTGTTGGCTACTTATTTTAATCAGCTTCTCTGGTTCCTCATCTCTCAAACTAAATACTAAAGGACCCAACATCTCAGTTCTCTAATGAGTTTGTCCTTTCTTTACCCACTCCTTTGGTGACTTTAAGAATTTCAAGAACATCCATATACTCTGCAACTCTAGCCTAATAGTCTCTCGGGATGCCAGACTTACATGCCCAATTGGTTACTTGACACTACACATAGATGACCAAGAAGCACCTCAAATTTAGGTTGAATCTCTAGTCCCTCCACATCCTGCTATCCCAGGGTTTTTCCCAGGTAAGTCAACGACGTTATTCTGCCAGTTGTTTGACAAAAGCCATTAACATCATGCTTGACATCTCTCTGTTCTCCTGACTTCAAATCTAGTCCATCAACATAATCTGTTCGTTCTGCTTTCCAGATTATGCAGAACCTGACCACTTCCCCCTCCTCCAATGCTACCACAGTACTCCAATTATGATAGATCCCCCCCCACCGAATTATTGTACTAATGTGCTTACTGATATCTCTGCGTTTGCCATTTACAACTCCCCACTCAGAAACAGAAACAGCCTCATCAAACATAAGCCAAACTAAGTTGCTTTTTAATCCCAGACCTCCCCATGTGTGTCCCACATCACTCCACAAAGGTCATATGGCATTCTGGCTTTTTCTGTGAGCAATCAACTCTGCTTTTGTCTCTGAACCATTGCTGAAAACTCTCTGTCTCTAGGAACCACTGAAGTTGGTGCTTGCACAAACCCTCTTCAGTCTTTTTAGTCAGTGTGATCTTCCCTGAGGGGTCTTTTCTAACCATCATATTGGAAACTGTAACTATACTTCTCATCTTCACTGCCTTTACTTCCTCTCCTTACTTATTTTTTTTTATCCAGAGCATCACAGTTTGACACCATGTTACTTAATAGTAGGTTTGTTTTGTCTTCGCCCCTCCTTAACACACTCCCCTCATGCCAGTCCCTCGTGCACCTTCTCCATGTTTGCTGCAGCAACACTGGAGGATGGCATTGCAATAGTTTCCCTGCCAGAAAATACAAGACAGTTGACTGCTTCATGCAAACCTGTTCATATGACATACACAGAAGAGGCATATATCACAATTCTGTGTAATGTAATGGCCTTAGTGGGATTATTGCTACAGAGGTGTAGAAAATTTGTTATTAAGTGGAAAATAACTGAAATAATATATTGCTGATATACACGGATACAAAGGGAAGTGTGAAGTCTCATGGCCTGGCATCTTAACCTGGCCTAACCACTAACTGGTTCTGTGATCAACAGCAATCACCCAGCCTGCAGGACTTAAGTGTCTCACTGGTAACATAAAGGATTTGGATTAAATGAGTTCCTAATCTTACATTTAATGGTGAAGTAATTTTACCCTTTTGTTTCCTCAACTTCTAATACAGAAATAAAAGAAGAGGGGCAGGAATTTGGCACAACTGTTAAGACACTGCTTGGGACACCCACATCCCATATTATAGTGCCTTAAGCTCCCTTGCTTGTGATCCTAGCTTCTTGCTAATATACAGCCTGGAAGGCAACAGATGATGGCTTGAGCACTTGGGTTCCTGCCATCACATGGAAGACCCGGACTGGGTTTTGTTTGCCTGATTCCTGGCCCATCCCCTGCTGTTGTGAGCATTTGGGTAGTGAACCTATGGATGGAAGATTGCTTGCTCTCTCTTTCTCTCTCAGCCTTGCAAAAAAATAAAATAGAAAAATAAAAACAGATAATCTTTGATCAAAATTTTAGAAAGCTTCTATATTATTTGACAATAGTAATACCCTCTTAGAAATGACAAAGTGAATACATTTGCATGCTCTATGTTTTTAGCTTAAGTATATCGATCACAAAGAAGCATGCTGAATACTACTCTGTCAAAGTATCCTATTTTTTTAACTTTTATTTAATAAATATAAATTTCCAAAGTACAAACATCCATCTCCCACTCCCTCTCCCATCCCATTCTTCATCAAGATTCATTTTCAATTTTCTTTATATATAGAAGATCAATTTAGTATATACTAAGTAAAGATTTCAACAGTTTGCACCCACACAGAAACACAAAGTATAAAGTACTGTTTGAGTACTAGTTATACCATTAATTCACATAGTACAACACATGAAGGACAGAGATCCTACATGGGGAGTAAGTGCAGAGTGACTCCTGTTGTTGATTTAACAATTGACACTCTTGTTTATGAAGTCAGGAATCACCCAAGGCTCTTGTCCTGAGCTGCCAAGGCTATGGAAGCCTCTTGAGTTTGCGAACTCCGATCTTATTTAGACAAGGCCATAGTCAAGGCCATAATTGGAAGTTCTCTCCTCCCTTCAGAGAAAGGTACTTCCTTCTTTGATGTCTTTGATGGCCCATTCTTTCCACTGGGATCTCACTCACATAGATCTTTCATTTAGGTCATTTTTTTTTTTTTCAGAGTGTCTTGGCTTTCCATGCCTGAAATACTGTCAAAGTATTCTTACATTTAGTCTAGGTCAGAAACTCCCATGGGCAGGTGTAGTTTGGGAGTTAGAACTTCTGATATTTTACAGAAGCAATACAGAGTGTGTATGTGTGTGTGTCTGTGTGCACATATGTGTGTGTGTGTTTGTGTGTGTGTAAACCTAACAAATGGTCTCTAGGAGATCTGGTGGATTTTAAATATCAGTACATTACTCAATACAATGCAATGAGTAGTCATATTAAGAGATATGTAACCATTATAAACAGCTTTTCTTCATTCCAAGGAAGATTTGCCACAAAATATTTCAGGTAGTTAGCCACCAAGCTATGTGCGTACGTGTCTACCTTTACGTCTTGGTCTTCAGTCACTTATGAATTTTAGAGTTACAGATTGGGGGTTTTGAGCTGTCCTATTACCAGTCATTCATCAGAACACAACGGCCATTTTGCAAGGGTAAGTATTTTAAAATGCATCACCTCCTCCGCATGTGGCATCGCAATCTTCCCAGCCTGTGTGTGTCCACATGAAGAGGGGCTCAGGCGCTTTAGAGCTCTGGTTCTCTGGCAGAGGGTCTGAGGGGATAGTGTATTCATAGTGAAGACCGTAGTTCTGGTCTTGAAACAGGAGCACCTGTAGGATAAACATGGTCAAGGCAGATAGGTAACACGAGCAAATTCAATGCGAAGCATTTATGGATCTTAAAGCCTCCAAACGCTTGCCGCATGGTGAGCATGCTTCTTTAATGCAGAGCAGATAGGTGAATCACTCTCAAATGTTGAAACTGCCCTGCTTCTGAAAAGACTGGATTGCCACACTTACCTTTGATCTAAAGACATCAAGAAGAAAAGCCCTTTGAATGAGGTCAGAGATACCAGACCATTTTCTTTGAATTTGATGAACCAGACAGTTTCACAAAGCAGGACACATGCAGATGATGAATCTGGTGGAGGAGCAGGGTTTGTGGGGGCAGAGAGATGCATCCCACTTAACATCAAGATGTGACCCACAATATAATACAAATGTAGCCCTTCCACTCATACAAAAAAGAGAAATGGACAGGAAGTCCCTTTGTTAACAGTGGAGGAGGGAGAAGACTCGGTATCACTGTACTTCATGAGGGCAGAGAAGTTCTAAGCCAACCAGAGGAGAACTGCCTTCCAATGGATGCTTACAATCAACTTTTATTTTTGGAAACATTACTGCTTTTCCATTTGTAGTAAAGACTGTTTTCTTTGAAAGTAAACCTATATTAAAAAGAAATTTTAAGTAAATATTAGTAGTGTAGTTATATGCATATATTTAAACAGCTCAATAAGCCATAAAGGATATGTGGGAATGCCTGCAAAGAGGAATAAGCAGGGCTTATGAGCATTTTGTCCTCCACCGGTGCAGTACCAGGCTGAGGACTGGATCATCATGGGCACTTACACACATGGACCAGAGAGATATTTTAGGGAATGAATGGGTAATACATTACTTTATGAATCTATTTAGAGTTAACTATGTCAAAAACAACTACCTGAAATGTATTACTTCTGTGGCTCTTACGATTTATGGAAGCAGTTCAGATGATTCAGTGTGATCCATAGAAAAATACTACTCTGCCTGCAATTTCAGATTTCACTCAGTTGTTAAGGAACTTTGTTCAGTATTTAACCTTCGTCAACACAGCTAAATTAATACTCTGCAAAAAATATAAATAAGCCAGGGTGAGGGGCTGAACATTTCTGTATATAGTATTTTCTTTATTATTTTTTTCTCAGGGTTTGTTCAATATATCAAAAGAACTACTAAAACATATTTTAATGTGTGGATTGGGGAACTTGGGTGTTGAATTTATGAAACGACTATATTAGTAATAAAAATAATAGCTTATAAGTTCCTAATGCCCAACATGCTGAGTACTAATTCTGAATATGACACAGCACTGGTTTGGGCTTAAATAATCATATTTCAGGTTGCCAAATATAAGTGACTTTCATCCTAATGAGATTAAAGACAGAGAATTTAAATGTGGTTTTAAAAGGAGTGTATTGTCATAAACAGATGATTAGATGGCTTCACACTGATGAAATGCACATAAAATAACAGCTGTTTGATGACTTAATTACAGGGAAACATGTCTATTTTCCCTAACAAACTGCCTTTTCATTGATCAAACTTTAGATTGTCTTTGAATACAATACAATCATTGGATGCAAATCCAGTAGCTCTTAAGCCATTTGAAATTGGCAGTATTCTTTGCGAAAAAGGAAAGTGTGACCCTGTTACAGGCTAGGGGCACACACTGACACATGGCAGCTGAAGGTATTGCTTTTCAGAATTCAGTACCAGCTTTCAGTCTGTAATAGTCATTAAAGAAAAATATCTTAGAAGTGCAGTTTCCTTTGGATTACTGAATAAATCCAGGTCACATAGATGCCTTCTTTTAGACATAGTTCACTGACTTTAATTACGCTTCATGCTTCCAGGAAAAACCACGGTAATTACCAGTCAGATTACGGATTCTGAGGCAGGAAAATCCCCTGTACCCAACACTGAGATCCAGTACAGACTGTTGTAAGATTTTGAAACAGAGGCTCAGGACAGGAGCTTTGGTCTAGTTCCATTTAAAAAAATGTAGGTTACACTTACATAAGTCAGGCAAACGTAATGGTGTTTTCTGTAACCCAATGACTACATCGCGGTGGCCGATGACTTTATCTTCAATAATCCAGTCACAGAAGGGGCTGGATATTGTTCATGCCCTACAACACCCATACCTTCCAAGATGGCACAGGGCAAAGTAGAGTTTCCAAGTGAAATTAGATAATAGGATCCAAGGGCATTATGGAGTGACACACAAAATAATTACTCAGAATACACGTCTGTTTACAGTCCAAAGCTACTTGGTATAAAGGACTTGGATCTAAGCTTTCTCCAGGAGAAGGAGCATAGAGAAGTGCTGTTTTATTCACAGCTAATTAATTTACTGGACAACACCATGCACACTACCTAGATTTTCTCACAATGAGTCCTTAAATATTATTCTTAAATAATGTGGCATACCATACTCCCAATAAACAACTGTATTATAGAGTAGTTTTATGCATGGACTCTATTGAAGAGTTTGAATTTTAGACTTCTTTTGCCACTAGAATAAAACACTCACCCCAGCAGGGTAATCAGCCCTCTGTCTTCTGTGCCACAGCACTGACATTACTGACTGGATGGAGCACGTGGACCTGCCACCAGCCTGGCTAGGTTTGCTTTGCACTGATTCTTGCCCTCCAAACTTTATCCTAACTCAAACCTAGTCTTTTGACATATTGTAAAGAAAGTTATCATCCCAAACATTAACTTAGGGAGAAAATATAAAAGTATAATTGAGAGCACTGCTAGATACATTTACCAAATTCTTTTTCCAGGTAAAATAATAACTGATGAAAGGCATTTTATATAGATTCAGACAATGGTAATGTACAAAACCCTATGATTTACCATATTATTGCACCCTGTTGATAGACATCAACTCTGGTTGGTAAATGTATAGTTTTAGGGAAAAATGGTTCCTATTCTCTGGTGATCCATCTCTATACTGAATCTATGACTTCATAAAACATCTTGCTCCTTTTGGAACAATTGCTGCTTTTTAGGTATCATGATTTAAAACACATTTTACAAACTTAAAAATCCACCTCTTAATTTTAAATGCATATTCAACAATTCAGATTGGGAGAAAAGATTGGAGCAAGCACAGGGGGAATATCTTTGCCATGAGAAGTTGAGTATGCAATGTTACCAACTCGTCCCTCATACCAGGAGGTGTAAAGGTGCTGTAGTAGGACCTCTGGCGGAGATCTTCTCCCAGAGGCCACGTCTGATGTAATGGACAGTGGTTCCAGCTAAATTGAATGCTCCAGAATGTTCAATCTTCCAGTCACTATTAATAGACTGTTTCCCAGCATCCCGAAGAGCTATAAAGAGCATTATGAGTATCAACAAGTCAGCATCACTGTTCAATGTCCATATTACATTGTTCCATTAAAAGAATTCCTTGCATTTCTAAAATGAACAGGGTAACACACAACCTGAAGTGAACCGCGAGGCACCTCTTCCTTGGGCAGTGTCCTTAGTGAGAGCACCAGCTCCAAGTACTCCTTTTCCAAAAGCTGCCCACAACCACACAGCCAAGTGCATGTTTTTATCTTTGTCTCTCCCAGCTTCCTTGGCCATTTGGTGTCTGCAGGCCATTTTTATTTATTTATTTATTTTTGGAGCGTGGAGGTGAGAGTCTCAGTGATTTATTCTTTAAAACATCATTATGTTAAGGCTATGTATATCTATCTTATCTATCCAATGACCCTACACACACAGGGAAGGCTTCTGCCATACATTATATGTGATTTATGTCTCCTATGCCTATCCAGAAAAATGTGTGACTAAAGAATGTTAATTCAACAGTATGTTAACTGATAGAAAAAAAATAGCAGGTATACAAGTACTACAAAATGATTCAATGGTAACATATTGGTTTTAAAAACAGACTCAGGGCCTTTTAATATTTCCAATGTATGATTTACTATGAGCAAGAACACAAGATAAATTGCAGCTTCTCTCCTAGAAGCAGCAATTGTTTGTAGGGGGATTTTACAAAATAACCTCACTTACATAAGTTTTTTCTCTCCATTTCTTGACCTGATCTCTGTTACTGTTTAATCACAATTCATGACATGGACTACCATTCTAAATTAAAGATTCAGTTTCATTTTTTGTCCAGATGATTTACTTTTTCATGATGCTTTTAGAATTTCCCATACAACTTAATTCTCTTCCTCAAAAGAAATGTACACGAAAATTAACTGAATGCTTAAAACTATATGAAAATGTTTTTAAAACTTCCACTGATAAATCTTGCTAGTTATTCTTTAATCTAATATCCAACTGATTGGCTTTAAGTTTTCTATATTGTAAACAATGCTTACATAAATATACTGTAAATTAATTATATATATATATACATATATATATATATATATATATATATGAATGTTCCTTTGGATAAATTATCTGATTTGGAATGGCAGAGTAGAAGAAATTGAGCTTTAAAGATTTTGAAAACTAATTTAAAACATATTTTAATACAGGTAGTGTCAATTTGTGTTTCCAGTTCTTCTGTTAGATTATAACATGATTGATAGTGTCCATTTCTGAATACCTCCCTGGAAGTGATTTCCCCTTATATAACATTTAATTTTGACTGAGGAATTACATATCCTGTATCAGCTTTAATGTAGATGATACTCAAAGTTCTGGAACTCCCTAAGTGGACAATGTAGACATATTGCTTGGCCTCATGGAATTCATAATCTAAGTAGAGAGCCAGACATTAAACAAGTTCTATGAGTAACTAGTTAATTATTACATGCTGACACTTGTGTGAGAGGAGTCAAAAAAAAAAGCTTATTGGAAGGATGATATTTACTGAGGAAATTCATTATGATAAATCAGAGAAGCTGAGAAAGAGCCTTCAAGACTAGGGGAGTTCTAAATGGAAAGGCCCTCAAGTTTAACGCAGCTCGATCGTAATCCAGAAACAAATGCGTTGAGGCAGATCCTGAAGTGAAAAGGATGGTGAGGCAAGGGAAAGCCAGATTACAGGGCCCTTCTAGGTATACTGAGGGTTCTGCCCACACCAAAGAAGTGTTACTTTAAAAGATTTTCAAAAATATTATGTGGAAAATGGACTGATATAGGATAAACATATAGCAGGCCAGGAGATAACATGAAGACAGTAGCCCAACTGAAAGTAATAGTTGCCTTGGAGCAAGGTAGTGGAAACAAATATCAAGATGCATTTAGGAGTGAAATCAAAAGAATACTGTGATGATTCTGTTGTCCTGAACACAAGGAAGTGTTTAAGTGTGATGCCAGATTTCTAGAAGATGACCTAAGAAGGATCAAGTACTTGGGTTCCTGCCACCCATTTGGGAAAACCAGAATGGCGTCCCTGGCTCCTTGTGTAGGCCTGGCCCAGCTATGGCTGTTTAGCCATTTGGGGAGTAAGCCAGCAGATCAAAGATCCTTCTTTCTGGTGCCGGCAGCTGTGGCTCACTTGGTTAAACCTCCACCTGCGGTGCCGGCATCCCATATGGGTGCCAGGTTCTAGTCCCGATTGCTCCTCTTCCAGTCCAACTCTCTGCTGTGGCGTGGGAGGGCAGTGGAAGATGGCCCAGCTGCTTGGGCCCCTGCACCCACATGGGAGACCAGGAGGAAGCACCTGGCACCTCGCTTTGGATCGGTGCAACGCCAGCTGTTGCGGCTATTTGGGGAGTGAACCAACGGAAGGAAGACCTTTCTATCTGTTTCTCTCTCTCTGTCTGTAACTCTACCTGTTAAAAAAAATCCTTCTTTCTGCCTCTGACACTCTGCCTTTCAAATAAATTATTAAGTCTTTTTAAAAAGAAGAGATGTCACATATGACCAATTTAAAATGCTCTCCATTTTAGGCTTTTGGATAAATTACTAACAAAATAATCATGCCAAAAATATTTGAAAAAGCAAGCAATAATTGAATATAAAAATCTGAGGATATGTCAAAGTGTTCCTAGAAAATGGAATTAAAGTGTAAATTTACTTTGATGCAAAAATTTTTGAAATTCATGCATACAAGGTATCTTCAAAAAGTTCACAGGAAATGTGTTTTATGAAAAAAACTATCCATGGATTTTATATTTTTTGCACCAAAGCAAATTTACCTTAATTCCATCTTTCCAAGATCTTTTTGAAGTACCTTGATACTGTCCAAAGATAGAGTCATAAAAAGGAAGGGGGGAGGGATTAAACGTCTCCTCTGAAATAATATATAGTTTGATGTAGACAAGTTAATTTGTTTAAGGATGATCAGTTTGCCAAGGTTCTATTTTCTTTCCTTTTTGCTAAAGCTATTTCAGATGACGATTTCAAACAACTTCCTTCCTATGCCCAAAGGAGCCTTTAGGAAGTGTGATTTATGATATGTATCCATTTACCAGGCCTTTAGGCTTAAAATCTAGAATTTTAATATTGTGTTATATCTTTTCCCCTCCAAACATGCCCCTTGCTCATGAAATGGCACCATAACTTCTCAGGAACCTAGAAATCATCCTGGAATTTTGATCCTCGATCAATACTCAGATCCATTTTTCAACAAGTTCTATCAGCTCAACTTCTGAAATGTCCCTGCAAGCCACTGGGATTTTACCATTCCTATCTTGTAGACTGCTTTATGCAGCTGGCTTCTTATTCTCCATTCCTGTACTCTTTATCAATTAATTGGGATAATTAATGTTCCCCAGTTAAGCAAGTATGGAAATTTAATAGGCTCTAGAAGAAATGTGATAACATTTGTATTTTCAACATTAAATCTTCAGGCAGCATGTATGCTTTTTAGCGCATAGATGCTGTTTACTTGTATAAGTAAAATACTCTTATAACTTAGACCTAAAGCTATGCACAGGGAGAACTGATTAAAGTTAAGGTCAGGGGGGCCAGCACTGTGAGTAGCGGGTAAGGACACCGCCTGTAGCACTGGCATCCATATGGGCACCAGTTCCAGTCCTGGCTGCTCCACTTCCAATCCAGCTCTCTGCTATGGCCTGGGAAATCAGTAGAAGATGGCCCAAGTCCTTGAGCTCCTGCACCCATGTGGGAGCCTGGGAAGAAGTTCCTGGCTCCTGGCTTCATGTCGGCCCGGCTCTGGCCATTGCAGCCAATTGGGGAGTGAACCAGCAGATGGAAGATCTCTCTCTCTCTGACTCTCTGTAACTCTGACTTTCAAATAAATGAATAAATCTTAAAAAAAAAAAAAAGCAAAACCATAAAAAAGGAAGTTAAGGTCAGATACTTCAGAAAGATACATGATTCAAATTGTACTTTGAATGATCTTTTAATAAAAAAAAAGCGGGAATTTATGATTGATGTCTCTAACAGGCAAAGAATAGGGGATTTGATAGAATTAGATAGTAGTCATTATGATTTATTCCTTGTATTCAATAAATGATTACATTGGTTCAAAAAGGGGTAATGTAGGCAAAGTTCAAGGAAATTGTGTTCACATATGAGATGTGCTTTAAAATCAAAGGGTTGCATAGAAAACAATGAAAAAAGAAAAACGTGGCTGGCGCCGTGGCTTAACAGGCTAGTACTCCACCTTGCGGCGCCGGCACACCGGGTTCTAGTCCTGGTCGGGGCACCGATCCTGTCCCGGTTGCCCCTCTTCCAGGCCGGCTCTCCGCTGTGGCCAGGGAGTACAGTGGAGGATGGCCCAAGTTCTTGGGCCTTGCACCTGCATGGGAGACCAGGAGAAGCACCTGGCTCCTGCCATCAGAACAGCGCGGTGCGCCGGCCTCAGCACGCCTACCGCGGCGGCCATTGGAGGGTGAAACAATGGAAAAGGAAGACCTTTCTCTCTGTCTCCCTCTACTGTCCACTCTGCCTGTCAAAAAAAGAAAAAAAAAAAAAAGAAAAAAGAAAAACAAAAGGAGGTAGCATGGTGTGCTGTCTGTGATCTCAGATTCCAGGATCAACATTGTGGTGCTACAGGTTAATTCACCATTTTTGACACTGGCATCCTACATCAGAGCAGCAGTTTGAGTTCCAGCTGCTTTGCTTCCAATTCAGGACACTGTAAATGCACCTGAGGAAGCAGTTGATGATTGTCCAGATACCTGAATCCCTGCTACCCACGTGGGAGACACAAATGGAACTCCAGGCTTCTGACTTCAGCCTAGCCATTATCAACATTTGTAGAGTAAGACAGTGGATGGAGAATCTCTCTCTCTCTCTCTCTCTCTCGCTTTGCCTTTCAAATAAACACATACGTAAATATATTTTTTTTACAAAATATGTGTGTAAACTAATAAGGAAATGCAGACAATAATAAGTGGCATAAAGGAAATGAAGAACATTGTAATAGTTAGTGGCTTGGTTGGAGGTCACTGTGTATGGAGAGGCAGTGATAGCTTTAAATAACTGATAAGTGGAGAGATCAAGGATTCCTAATTTTTGGATATGTGATTGGGCAGAAATTAGTGGCTACGATAGACTGAATAATGTCTCCTTTGATATCCACGTTCCTAAAACACGCGTGGCATACATAGCATCCAATTACAATGAGATGATGTTAGAAATCAGTACCAGAAGGAAAGCTGGAAAATTAATAAGTTTGTAGATATTTAACCACATCCTCTTAATTAACCAATGGATCAAAGAAAGTCACAAAGGAAATCAGAAAATACCTTTTTTGTATGTTTAAAGATTTAAATATTTATTCAAAGAGTTACAGAGAGAGGGAGAGACAGGAAAAGAGAACTTTTCTCTTCTGGTTCATTCCCCAAATGGCTGCAATGGCCAGGGATGGGCCAGGTCAAAGTCAGTAGTCTGGGACTCCAATGAGGTCTTCCACATGGGTGGCAAGGACCCAGGCATTTGAGCCACCTTCCGCTGCTGTCCTAGGCATTAACAGGGAGCTGAATTGGAAATGGAGCAGCTGGGTCTGGTGCTCATATGAGATGCTGGCATCTCAGACAGCAGCTTAATCCACTGCACCACAATACCAGCCCAAGAAAATATCTTTGAGAGAAATGAAAATGAAAACTCAACATACCAAAACTTATGGGATGCAAAAAAGAAGTGGCAATGGGGAAATGTATACCTATACACATATTTTAAAACAAGAAGGATTTAAAAACAACTAAACTTTATAATTTAAAAAACTAGAAAATTAAGTGCAATGTGAATCCAAAACTAGCAGAAAGAGGGAATTAGTCAAGATTGGAGCACACATAAATGAAACAGAGAATAGAAGAAATAGAGAAAAACACACAAAAACAAAAGATGGTCTTTGGAATAGATCAACAATGTTAAGAAACTTTTAGCAGACTAAAGAAAAAAAGAGAAGACTTGAGTTACTAAAATCAGAAATGAAACTGGGAACATTACAGCCAGTGCTATGAAAAGGATCTCACAGCAGCCATCACACAGTGACACAAAGGTGTGACACTCACTATTGAAGGGAAAAAAAAAGGGAAGAACTAGGGTTTCAGCGTGGAATGGAAATTAAATTTTTGGTTTGGATTTTTGACTTCTGCCTTATTTCTGAGGTGGTTATGAAACATTTGATAATTTATATCAAATAATGATGTAAAAATTTTGAGCTAAAAGTGACTCCCTAGGGCAAGTCTATGGCAGAGAAGACAGCAGGGCCTAGACCTGAGTCCCACAGAAAGGGAGAGTTTGGGGTACAGGAAGATGCTGAGGAACCAAGAAAAGACTAGGGGGGAGCATCAAAAGGACAAAGTGTCTAATGAAGCAAGGATGGGTCCCCAGTTGTAACAACTGCTGACAGGTCAAGCAACACGTGATTATTGGATCTGTCCACACAGAAGGCTTCTGCTGACCTTGCAAAAGGAAGTTACTACAGACAGAAACAGAAAACAAGGCTGGTTTGGATGAAGAGACTGCGGAGTGAGGAATTGGGAGCAGCATGAAGGGGTCTCATTTGTAAAACTAGGCGGTTTACTTATTCATTATTTAGTTATTTGTCAGGGTACTAAAATAGAGCAATCTAGAATTTTATAGAAATTGAGAAAATCCTACTGGAGACACTTCTACTCCTTTTCAGCTTGGAAAGGACAATTGTATCCAAATGCAAGCCAGTTATCTGCATAGAAATGAATACACTGAAATCATCAAATGCCTGGTGTCCTCAGGAGTGGATGTTAGGACCTTAATCTGAATCTGAAAATCTGTGATGCTCTACTTACTTTGAAAATATGTTTCAAAAACCATAGTAGGTAAACACAAAGGTTACATTTTATTCATAGGTAATAAACTGATGAGTACATTACATGACAGAGGATTTCCTTTATTGTTCCGTCCCCCTAAATTTTCCTATCATATAGAAAGAAAATGTGAAGGGGAAAAAATAATTCAGTCTGAATGAAGACTATTTTTGAAATTGCACAGTTGAAACAATTATGCAAAATGAATTGTTTTCCATGTTCAAAGGGCTTCTTCCATACTGGAATATTAAGTTCATTTTAGGAAGGATAATAATTAAGACATAATTCTTGCTAAGAAAAAAAAATTTGTGGATGTTCTGTAAAAGATATTACAAACATAGTGTTTAAATACTGGGAGAACAGTTTTCTTTTTCAGATGCCAAGACTATAAAAGACTAATGATTTAATTAGATTGCAACTTAATACATAAGCAAGTGTATTTTGACAACCTAGCATTTTCTTTCTTATATTTAAAATTCAGTGGTTGATTTAAATAGTAAACTAGCTGATCCTGTCCTTTTTATGACCTATACTTAAATATTTGAGGACATTCTCATAGGTGAATTTTCCTGAAGTGAGGCAAGAGAGCAAACACTTCTCCATGAAAAGATCAAGTTCTCTTTTTATGCAGAAGCTTTTTTTTTAATCCCACAAGATTCTAAAACAATCATTATATAAACATACATGCATTTATATATGCGATTGCTTAATTTGTATATTTGTGTATATATCAAATAGATATATTCATGAAATAGATGTGTGCTCATCTGAGAAAAAAAAAATGACCCAAATCATTCCATGACTTTTTTTATAGACTAACATATGGAGGAAATGTATACCCGAAATAGATATAGGTCATCCAACTGCTGTTGCTCATGGTCAGGCCCTGGGAGAAATGGAAAGAAACTCCCTCATGAACCCAGCAACAGGCTGACGCCCTCTGCTCACAGAACTCTCAGGGCAGGAGTTGGGCTCGTACTTGGTTCACCTCTGTGTCTGTAACACAGGTTACCTAAATAGCTGTGTCCCGGCTTTTCTTCCACAACTTTGATTCTTCTTGCTCCAGCAGGTATCACCAGCACTTCCACATAACCTGTAAGAGTTAATCAAACCTAAAATAAATCTTGGGTTCTTATAGTATCTTTCTTTTTTCTTTGACAAATATTCGAAATTTATTGGACTCAACATAAAATGCACAACAGAATTTCTTAACTCAAATGAGGACTTAATATAGCTACCTTAATGTTTCCTAAAATAAACCTTGTCTTCTAGCAGAAGAAATTATTACCAAACTATTGTGACAAAATTGGATTATGTTCAATAAACTAAGAGATAATAGGAATAATGTATTTTTATCTAAGGTATCACAGTAGAAAATGTTGCCATTTAATTAAATGGCTTCTTCATTTTCTTTAATAATTTTTTATTTATATAAGGTGAACAATTTCATGTATACAGATGAAATTTCATTTATACAGATTTGGGAGCATAGTGATACTTCCTACTCTACCCTTTATTAATTGATATGCTTTTTAAGTTTTGATGATTGCCTTAATATTTTAATGCCTTTGTAAAATAAAATTTAATGTGTAAACTCTTCATGATTTCAAGTGAAGCAGTTTCTCAGAAAGATGTTGCATCAACAGTATTACTAATAACTGGCAACTTTTTTTTAATGTAAAAAACCTCACTGGTATTTTATTAATTGTGAGGACAGAAAAAGCCCAACAGGATAGCCTAGTTAGAAATGCAATGAAGTTTACAAGCTCAGATTTTGTTCTGAGAACTCTTTAAGTGTGGGAGAGAAAAAAAATACAGTTGGAGCAAAGACAGTCACCATGGACCAGGTCCCTGGAGTAGTTACTCCAAGACAAAGGAGACCAAGCACTCCCCGGTAGAGACTAACATAGGTTTTTCTTTTCTTTTCTTTTTTCTTTTCTTTTCTTATTTTCTTTATTTGAATGACATAGTTACAGAGAGAGGTCTTCCATCTACAGGTTCACTCCCCAGATGGCTGCAATCCAAAGCCAGGAGCCAGGAGCTTCTTCATGGTCTCTCACTTGGGTGCAGGGGCCCAAGGTTTGGGCCATCCTCTGCTGCTTTCCCAGGCTCATTAGCAGCTGGATCTAAAGTGGAGAAGCCAGGACTCGAAATGGCACCCATATGGGATGCTAGCACTACAGGCCAGGGCTTTAACCTACTGCACCACAGTTCTGGCCCCTAACCTTTTTTTTTTTTTTTTTAATATTTATTTATTTACTTGAAAAGGAAAGTTACAGAGAGGCAGAGAGAGGGAGAGACAGAAAGAAAGGGAGAGAGAAGGTCTTCCATCTGCTGGTTCACTTCCCTAGATGGGCAGAATGGCCAGAGCTGCACAGATCTGAGGCCAGGAGCCAGGAACTTCTTCCAGGTATCCACTTGGATGCAGGGGCCCAAGCACCTGGGCCATCTTCTACTGCTTTCCCAGGCCACAGCAGAGAGCTGGATCAGAAGTGGAGCTGCTGGTTCTTAAACTGGCACGGGATGCCGGCACTGCAGGAGACAGCTTTACCCGCTATATCACAGCACCGGCCCCCAACATATAGTTTTGAAACTAGAGTTGGGGCTAAGTAAGTGTGGGGCCTCAGTACCAAGCAATCTGGTGTCACTCTGCCACCAGCAAGATACAATTAAGTGTTTAACAAGAAGAATTTTTCAGCAAAGGTTAGGAATGTAATGTTTGAAGTAAATAAGATGAAAAATGGGACCAGAGGAGAGAATGTACACAAGAAGTAAAAATCAAGATTTCCTTTAGTGATGATAAGTAATAGAGAAGATACATATCTTGGGCTGAATACATAATGTTTTTTTAATTACATTAAGTGACATTTAATATTCTTCAGAGTATTTCTCTGTAGATTCATATATTTGATAAAACTCTAATGTCAAAACCTTAAAAAAGTTATCAGTGCTAAGTCCAGAGTTGTCTCCTGCTGATTAATTATTCAAATTCCTGAAAATGATGAGTTATTTGGCACAGAACAAAGGTATTATATGGCCCACCTGGAGCAGGGGCTGGAAACAGAGGCTATGATTTTAGAATCGTAATGTTAAGGACACAGCTTACTGAATTAACCATTGAATTACACATCTCACTACCATCTACCATTTTGTGTAATTCCAAAAAAAAGCACTTGTGTCTACACATGCTTTACTCACAAATATGTACATTATGTATGGCCAACTGGACTAAATAAGGCGCAAGTCCTTCAACAAATTCTAGTAAATCCATAAACTACAGGGATAAAATTTTCTCAAGTGAAAAGAATACAAGGCTCCTAAAGTTACAAGCAGATGGAGCCCATGATAGAATTAAGACTCATATAGAGTTTTAAAAAACTTCTATTTAATTTATGATTTACCATTAGTTAAATTAGCAAATATTCATGGCTCTGACACTATGCTGGTGATGTGGGACTGTGATGTTGAACAGAAATAATCATGAATAATGAGCATTTAGCTTAGCATTTAAGACTCTGGTAAATATACTCGTGTCCTACGCTGGAATACCTGGACTCAATACCCAGCTCTGGGTTCTGACCCCTGCTTCCCACCCTAGGAAGCAGCAGTGATAGCTCAAGTGACTGGGTCTCTATCATCCACTATCCATATGGAAGACCTAGATTATGTTCCTAGCTGCCAGCTTTTACCTGACCTAGTGCCAGTTGTCATAGGCATTTGGAGAGTGAACAAGAAGATGGGAGCTCTCTCTCTCTCTCTCTCTCTCTCTCTCTCTCTCTGTCTCATAAATAAATAAATATCATGATATTTTTCATAACTGAGTTTACAGTCTAGTGGGGAAGGAAAAACAAAAGAACCTAAAATTGAAAATATGGTAGTATCACTAAAGCAGTCATCAGGATGGGAATTTGGAGGTGGCTCTGGGGTCACTGTACTGAAGAAGTGACATTTGAAATGAGATGTAAGTGATGTCTGGAATCTACAAGGGAATTCTAAGAGGAAATGGACAGAATGGCATTTGCAAGTGGAGGTGCCAGGGTAGCAGGTCAGTTTGAGTGTCTGCAAGAATTCTGGCAGCTGTAGCTTCAAGAAGGAAAGGCCCATGGTGTGAGATGCGCTGGAGGCACACATAGGGACAACCCCACGGGCAACTTCGAATTCCAAGATAAGAATTCTTGTCTGTTCCCTGTGAACCATGTGAATCTTGCATAGAGTTGTAGTCCTAATCTTTTACTACCTCAGACATTTTCCCAATTAGAAATATTGTTCATACATATGATTATAATAAACACACAAATAAGCAAATGTAGATCTTTAAGGGAGTGGTTAGTAGACATCTGAGAAAAAATGTTTTCACATAACTGCAGTCAGAATGAAAAAAAAGATCACTGAATTTTTGATGGTATTTCCATTTTATATGCTTAGTAGGAAAGGAAATATTATTAAAAATGAAATAAAGATGTCAGTGCTTAATGTGTATCAGGATTTTCCCCATGAACTGTTTCCATGCATATTAAATAATTATGTAAGAATATTCTTCAAAATCTCTAGTATATTCAACTACCTTCAATCTTTCTCTCATCAAAATCAGGCAGAAGAGCTTATTATAATTACTCTTCGTAGTGGGAAGCTGTGCCAACTAGTAGATCTTTTCTAAATGTGTGCTGGCAGACCTGGACAAGTGAGACATATCTGAAGCTTTTTCATGGCTTTAGAGACTGATATTTTGATCTAAAATTTACCCTGGGACTTCGTAATTCTTAAGCTTCAATATCTTAAGGCTCATTTATCTCTTATTCCGGTTGGGCCTACCAAAAGGTTATGTCCAATCTTTAGAAGGTTGTATCTACTTTCCTTTTCTAAAAACCTCTTTAATTAAGCATGAACCCAGTTTTCGTGATTACAGAAACACAAATGACTTATCTTTTTATTTAGACTAACCCATATTTTAGTCTCAGGTGTTTTGCTATTACTTTTGAGCAAGAAAGGAATTTAAACCAGGAAAATACTGAAGTATGTAATGTAAACCTATTCATGATGATGAAAAGAGTCATAATTTATGATACCAGAGATAGGAAACAGACTAATATAAACACAGGATATGTTTGCTTCTTCACAGTAAGGTTGAGAATCTGCTCATAACGCATATCCTGCATATAAATTATATGCATTATGTCTCAATATAGAAAAGATTACTTTGTGTTGTGGATCACATTGTCATTTCATATTTATATCCTCTAACTGTTACTAACTACTTATGAGGACACAAAGGTAGAGAGAATGATTGCTACCATTAATACAATTAGAACACTACATCTTCTGCCTCCCGTTACAATATTATATACCTTCTGTTTCCAAAATTTAATCCTTTTCAAATTAAGTAAAAACATCGAGAAACAAAAAAAGAATATGGAAAGCTGAAAACCCAAAGATTAATACTCTCAATGGTTACTTCAGGATGTTACATACCACAAGTTTCTGTTAGACATCATCCTTTGTGTTGGATAATAAGGTCTGTAGAAATTGTATAACATTAGCCAATGCAAATTAGATTATTCCCTTGTTGTTCTAACTTATTAAATACATAACAGATGACTTCATGTTTTCATTATTGGGAAATGGGCTTGTTAGGATTTCTGGCTCATATCATATATATTGTATGTCATCACAAAAAAAACCATTCAATATCCATTGCAAATGTCTTTCATAGATCAGTATTATGATTTCTAAGTCAAGTTCAATGCACCTTCTGTCCCCAAAGACTGTAGGAATGATTAATTGTTTAAAAAATTAAAATTACCTGCTCCTCTGGTATGATTAAAATCCCCTTTAATAATTTTGCATGATTTTCCATTGCCATTGCATACACCACAATGATCTTCCCTTGCAAGAGATCCTAATAAACCATCACAGCCAACTCTCTGTACAAAGAGAATAACAATGCATCATTAAATTGATTATTTTTAAATATTAACTTAGGACAGTCTCTACAAAGCAGACATATTTCATAGGCAAAAAAGAAAATATCATATTCTCTGGTACAAACTAATATAGCAAGCTTATGTCAAATAATAAAATCTGTAACAAGACGAACCAATGTGACAGTGATGACAGTATTGTTCTTATACTATTGTGATATATTTTAAAGTATTTTGGAAAAAAGTATTAAATGAAAAAATGTAATTTACATAAATCCCAAAGGAAATCACATTTCTCTTGTGTGTGTGTGTGTGTGTATATATATGTATATATATATAACAATATTAATCTAATCCAGTCCTCTCAACATAGCACAGATACACTTCAATGTGGATGGCTTCATTTGTAATGTAGTTGTAAAGCGAATCCCAATATTAAATATTAATTTCTGGGAACTAAATATAAAAATTTGTTTTCAATTCAGTTCATGAATAAACTTGTATCTCCTTTAGCATCAAGCCAATGAAAAAAGAGCCCCTCACATTCCATGGTTACTATGAAGAAATAGGAACAGATGGGAAATCAATTTTAATATGCAGCTAAGAGAATTCTGTTAACAGGACTCTTGGAGGATCAAGTCAAGTCAATTGACTCTTACAAGAAATAATGGTTGCCTCTTATCGATGTTCAAAAAATAAAATCCTATTTTTGAAAGTTGTACATCCTCAAAGGGGAGAATTCAGTAAGCAGATGCTGTCAGAAACCAAGGTTTGGATTGCACAATTCCCCCCTCATCAAGAAGGATTTGGCAGAGAGTTTGAAAACCCATTTATAGCAAGTTCTAATGATCTTAGAGAAAGTTTACAAGTACTAAAACAGGAAAGCAAGGTCTTTGTGACTGGCGTCAGTGATGTTGGGGTGGAGGATGCAAGTGGATTATAAAATCCAGCTGCAGGATGAGATACCTTCAGACAACAAAAATCACACGAAATCTGCTGAAAACAGCATCCCTTCCCCATTTTGGTCCTGTGGTTCTGGTTGTAAAGAGGTACAAAGCAGTGTGTTGGTGGAGAGCTCCTATCATCAGGTCAGAGTGCATCCCAGGGAGAAATGAGACCATCCTGGATGAAAGAAGGAGTCAGCAGAGGCCATGCCCCAGGCACAACAGAGATGTGACAGGGACACTAAGCAGGAGCCATGGAAAAGCCTGGGATTCCTGTGTTAAGGGGGGGGAATAAAAGTTGAACCTTTCAACTTCATGAACAAATGAAGAAAAAAATGAAAATAGAGCTCAGGTGGCTTCAAAATGATGAAAACACCTACATTCCTAGTATCCAGTTCATCTCTGGGCATACAAAAAGAGAATAAATGGTAGTTTGATGATTGAATAGATTGATGCTTAATAGTTTTTTAAAATTTTTTGCTAACCCTAAAACTAGGTCTATAAGCCTAATGTAACAGTCAGGATAGACATAGATACTACAGTTCAATAACTACATATTTTTAAAATAAGGCTTAGATATTTTATAATCTATAATTCATAGCTTCATGTGTCCACACTCATCAGCATATGATCACATAAACTAGAAAGCTGAAGTGGCAAGTTCATCTATTGCTTCTAGCTACGCTGGCAGACCGTAATGGGAGAGTCACAGCAAAGTATGTGATCGAGCCTGTCTCATTCTTATTAGTAACCGAAACTTCACAGAACGAAACTGAGTCATAGCACAAAGCTCTCTGTTTTCCATGCCCTCTATTCACCGAGCTTAGAATTCTACATTCAGCTTTAGTACTATATGTTCTGTGATAAAACAAAACACTCTAGTGAAACCTACATATTTAAAAAGGATCACAAAAAGAAATGAGGCATGTTTTTAATTATTTTGAAAGACTGAATGAAACATTTTTATTAAAAAGCCAGAAACAAAGTATTCTAATGCCATGAGAAGTCACAATCCATTTCAGATAATTCCTATTTAATTATAATCATCATGTTCACAAAACATTGATGCAGACTTTTGTTGTTGCTGTAATTTCCATGTCTAGCCAGGGACTCTGTAAAAGATCTGGCTTACACAAAACTGTTAAGTGAAAAGCACAGCAAATGAGGCTATTATATTTGGCGTATAAAGTTTGGAAAATAATTTTGTGCAACATAAAGAAATATAGAAATACATTATAAAATAAACTTAAAAGTTTTAATTGTACAACATACAGTCCTGAAAAAAAGATGTGTAGGTAAAATATGTACAATGACTTTTTAGCCATATATGAAAAGATACATGCCATATTCTATGAAAGAATAAAGGAAATTAATATGTAATCATAGGACTGTGTCTCATGCCAATGGTATTACATGATTCTATACTTTAAACATTATAGCACTCTGGCAAATCTGGAATCCTAGAGCTGGGAAAGCATTTTAGTTTCATGTTGTTCCCAGCTTCTATCAAGAAGTTTATATACCTCTATGGGATCATGGTTTGATCACTCTGTAGTTTGTAATTTTTTAAAATTTTAAGTGTGTGTTTATATGTGTGTGTGTGTGTTCATGGGGGGAGATAAACCTTTCATCAAATTCTCAAAGGTGTGTAGAGCACACAGCTTTCAATCATTGGCCCAGGAACTTCATTTCACAGGTTAGTTAATGCTTACATACACATTATTCATGATTTGCCCAAGAACACAGGTTAGTTAATGGCTGCAACAGATTCAGTGCTGTCCTATTCAGCTACCTCTTTCATTGCTAAAGGATTTATTTCTCTCCAACTCCTGGATAGTTTATTAGAAACAGCCTAGTCTAATAACAACAACTACTTTCCTAAAGTCATATCCCATTCCTGGGGCAGCTTGCATCTCAATGCTAGTAGATGCTGAATATAAAAGGCCTATTTTTCTCTTCCAAAATTATGACAACCCTGAAAAGCCAATCCCAGCTTAAAGAGTTCCCCGGAAGCCCAACTAGGGTCTTGTGACAGCACCATAGCCCAATTTCTCCCTCTATGCAATCCCAGTTCCTTCCCTTCCCCCACATACATACTGATCATGAAAACATTTGGCATTCAAATTTCTGCTTATTACTCTTCCAGGGGAAGCCAGCCTGAGACAGTGGCAGAATTATGACTAGCAACTTCCAAGTTCTAGCTTTTTATTTTTCCACTATGGCCTTCATAGTCACTTTGATAGAAATTCTATATTTTTTCTAAAAATAGATGAAGAAGATCATATTAATGCATGTAAATGAAAGTTATTTGTAAAAAAAAGGGGGGGAGAAAGTAAATAAAACATGTGTTACAAGAAAGTTGAATATACATTTAAATATCAACTGATGCCAAGTATGTTTATAATACTTGAATATGAGTAATAATATTGACTTTATAGCATTTGCCTCATGGCTTAGTCTTGGACAAAAGCCACAGGAGAACTGGTGTGCTAGAAGTTTAGTCTGGAATGTTTTGACATAAAATATCCAAAATGTTCCAATTTTAAACCTGTAACATATACATTGGACAATCAAACTCTGAGGTTTTTTTCAACTACTAATAGATTTTATAGATTACCTAGTTCAAATCCCTCAGCATATAGACCAAAAAATGGAGAATCAAATCAGGACTCTTCCCCGACCTTTTGGACTCTTAGTTCAAAGCTTTCTACAATACTGTGAAACTGCTCAGAGTTCCCACTGTCCCCCTTAACGTGTGAGTACTCTCTCTGGAATGTCTCACCTGGCATCTGCCATTTGCACAGATATCCAGTCCCTGATATCCACAAGAAGTGCCATCCATCACTTTTTCTGACAGGAGTATAGGCTGTTCTTTTCCCACAGGAGAGCAAAACAAGGCACATGGTTTTTCTACATGCAGAACAGATTAAAAAAAAGAGAGAGAGAGATGAGAAAAAGTCACTCTATCAGTATTTTTATACTAAGATTTATTTTTCAAAATGGTTACTGAATAAAGAAATAATTCACTGCTAACTGAGTAATATAATATTAGGATAGGTTAACACTAGAGGGTTTTTTTAAGTAGAAAATGAGATGCCTGGGGAAAAACAGGTACCCAATGTATATCAGTCTCCTTTTTAAGAAACATGGTTACAGTTATTTTCAAAATGTCCCATTTATTACTTTCTGGTACAAAACCTCTATCACACACAAACCAATCATTGTACCTGAAAAATATTTTACCTATTCCTATTTTTATTTATTCTTTTTGGAATGCTTGTTTCTTTATCTTAAGTACAGTACCAGAACTGTACTTATTTATGAGTCTCAGTTAATATTTACTTTGTCCACAAAGGCTTCCTTGATGTCTTGGAAATTTTCAATCCTATGTATTTAGCATTCTCTAGCTGCAAAATTACCAAAAGGAGAAGGGGGATACTCTGACGTGAGAAAGTCTCCTAAGATTTGTCCCTTACTGGTATGATTAGAAATGCAATATACTCCCTTGAGAACACCCATCATTTTGCACATCTGTTGATATACTGGCCTTTGCTGCTTATTCAAAGAGGATGGCAGTAAGTAACATAGGTAGTCTGAGAACGATTATTTCAGGTGAAGAATTCTTGAAAGGTTGGCAGTCTTCTTCAGGGCCTCAGTGAGCAATAAGGTGGGGCGGCTGGAGTTAAAGCATTTGCCTCGCAGGTCAAAGAGTGGCAAAATATTTTCAAAGTGTTGTTTCTATTTCTAAGCATCGTACAGAGGAGCTGTAATATTTGGTAACACCAGTAGTACGATTATCCAAATCTGAGCAATTTCCATGCTACATTACTACTCTATTGGCTTGACACCAGTCAGGTCCTTTGCTGTTTATTAAGCTTGTATAAATAGAATGGAAAATAGTTTACAGTCTCTGACACTGATCTTCCCTTATGTCTTCAGTAAAGTTCCACGTATGCTGATGGGATTCTATAAATACCAAATAACAGCCAGAGGCATGCAACAGGGTATCACTTTGCAAAGAGAAGACAGACAGTTAAATGAGCCTTCAGAATTGAACATTTAAAACAGTTTTCACATGTGGCTTCTGAATACAGCTCTGAACAATTTTTGGGAGTTGGAACATGGCCTTTAACATGCATGGTTTTGAAATTTTCCTTTAAGATGCCATTATAAGCTGCAATAAAGCATTTCAGTGTGCTCTCACACCTCAAAGTAGGTTATGTTTATTCAATGACTGCTTACTATGTCATATCTTTGGACTTAAAAACGCCTGCTATAATTGTAACATTCTAAAAGTGGTATATATACTTTTCTTTCTGGAATTTTCAATGAAGAGAGGAACAAACAATATATATGAAAAACACTGAAAGGAGTTAGTCACCTAAAAAGTTCCATTCACATTCCCAGCAAGAACGCAAATGAAAATCTTTGTATTTTTCCTTTCATAACATATTGTCAATACCTTCTGCTTAGTTTAACTTTACAGATGACATAAATATTTGATACCAATCTTCCTTCCTAGAGTATACCCTCAAGGCTTTGACATTGCAGTGATCCATGTAACATGCCAGTACTTGGCAGGTAGGCTCTGAATTGATTTAAAAGATCAACTCTTTCCAAGATACACATTAGACATGGATTTTAGCCAAATTTCAGCATATCTAGGGTATATAAAATACCTGACTGTTAAAGCCATGCAAATTTTTCTCTAAAAATAAATGTTCACTACTGCATTGATCCCCTACATTTAATTCTCCTACCCATGCATCCATGTATTAGGTAAGAACAACAGATATAGCAACTTACAGTCGAAGGTATCATACATTGCCAAGACCCTAGACTTTGAAAAGAACTCTATATATTTAAGGAATAAGCATTTAGCCTAGTGGATAAGATGCCAATTAAGAGAACCGCTTGATCTTATACTGGAATTCTTGGGTTCAATGCCCATCTCAGACTGCTAACTCCAGCTTCCTGCTGATGCAGACGCAAGGAGGCACCAGCGCTGGCTCAAGTTATTGGCTTCCTGCCACCCACATGGAAGACCTGGATTATGTTCCTGGTTCTCAGTTTCTACCTGGTGCAGTCATAGCTGTTGCAGACATTTGAAAGTGAACCATGGGGTGGGAGCTGTCTCCAAGTTACAAATAAATTAAGAATGTATATTTAAGGTTTCTTCCACAGAGCTCTGACACAAGAAGGCTAATTATTGTTGTGTATTTCATTCATCATAGAGACTGATGGATTCAACTGATACATGTTGCAAAATATCAAAATGACTAAGCTGCTGACTATATAAAAAGCTACTTGGGATAATGTTGATGGTAAACATCACTGTGTAAGTGTTAGAAGCTTCTTTAATTATGTATTCCAACAGCTTCAGGGTTTTAAATTGACACATATCTAACTCTGAGTTTTCTCTGATCTGCAGGAAATTTGGTTTCTGTCTCTTATTTTGCTATGAATAAATTATTTTAACATTATTAAATCTCACAGCCAGTGAAAAGTAGATATGATATGTACCCTTAAAAATTAGAGGTATTAGAGGTGAATAGTCACACTGGATGTTTTTATAACAAAAATATTGATTATATATTGAAATGTTTGAAATAACTATCCATTAAAAAGTTATTATTTACCCAATGGCACACTAGGAACAGATACTAGTGGGAATACACTAAATGTGCTATTTCAGAGTTCTTGTGGGAAACTTGCAAGGGGAGCGTAACTAATCTGGATGATCAGGGAGATTGTTTTTCCTAGAAGAACTGACAAAACTTGAGTCCAAAAATATCATTTGACGCTTTCAAGGTAAATAGATTGGGAAAGAGATGAGAAACTTGAGGAAGAAAAGTTATTGTGTTAAGAAGCCAGCTGGCACAAGGGCCCCAAAATAAAGGGGCGTGCTATTAAAGAGGGCAGACCACAAAAATGTCCTTATAGACCAGGTAATAAAGTGTGTGCCACTGAAAAGTTAGTGTTCCCTTTGTGATATAGGAGGCATGAGAAGGATCCAGTGGATATTGATATGAAACATCATGATCATGAGTGTCAGACCACTTAAACTCACCCTATCTAAGTAGAAATATTAAGCACACAATTGTACATACAAGTTTGCGTTTAAGGAAAAATGTGGTTGAAGACATAATTCATGAATTGCATATTTAAAGCCTTGAGAATAGATTAGGAAGAAGAAGAAAATGTAGAGTGAAAACAGTAGCATCTGGAATAGACAGAAGGAGAATAAGTCAGAGACATGGTAGGAAAGCCACGTTGGTGTTGTGTTATGGAATCCAAGGAATATGAGAATTTGAAGAACTGAAGGAAGGTTACCTTTGTGAATGTTTTTGAAAGTCAAGTAAGAAGAAGATGGGAAGGTATTCCTTAAATTTAGTGAGACTCTTTAGTAACATTACGGAGATTTGTCATGGCAAAATCCAGATTGAAGTAGGGAAACACCAGGGTTGGGATATAGGCAGCCCACTGAGAAGAACAGCTGTGGGGGAGAAAGGTGTTAAGTCCAGCAGCTCAACTTGGCTTTGAGCTTGAGAGAAGCCTGGTGATTTTTAATGGGAAAGGCCTAAATATGTTAAAAACACTGAATGTGAATAGTCCAGTTTAAAGCAGATTATATATCCAATAGAAAGTAGGGATGATCAGTAAGACACTTGAAAGGGGAAGCAGGGGCTGGCTTCCACGACAGAGTAGAGGGACTGGACTTGGATGAATTAAGGTTCTGTTGGACAGTGGAACACAGATGGGAGGTCTGCAGATGTAGTTCGGCTTACGTGTTCGAGAGCAGGAAGACAAGGAATAATCACCTAATGGCTTCCATTCACCTCTTCCCCTCTACTTACTGGAATAACCTGCCCTACTGTGTGTTTCCACTATCGCTTGCATCCACTGAGAGATGAGTGCACTGACACTGGGAAGCAATAGCGTTTAGATTCCTGTCAAGAGTGTTATTAGAATGATGAAAAGCACAGTCCAACTTGACTAAGAGGAGAAATGAAAGACTCGCAATGTAAGACTCACAACACAATGGCCAATGAATTCCAAGACTCCATCACCACTTTTCGGTAACAAACTCACAGCCTACTCACCAAAGGCAAGCATTATCATTCTTAACTAATAAGCAGCACAGAATTTTCTTAAAATTCTCATTATAAAATAATTACATATCATAGCAAGTTATAAAAGTGGTACAAAGAAGTCCCACACATCTTTTACTTAGTTTCTCCCAACTGGTATACCTCAGTAACTATAATACAGTAGGAAAATGGTATTGGTGTGTGTGTTCAATGCCATCTTGTCATATTTTGGATTTGTGCCATCACTGTCACAATTAAGATATTGAGCTATTTCATAGCACAAAGGTCCTGCCCGTGCTACCCCCTACAGTAATACCCACCTTCCTTCCTTCTCACCACCTGGGAAGTATTATTTTGTTTTCCATTCCCATAATTTATCATTTCATGAATGTTATTTACATACAATCACACAGCATGTGACTTCTGAGATTGGTGTTTTCATACAAACTAATGCTCTAAGCTCCCTCAAGTTGTTACATACATCATAGATTTCCTCCTTTTTTCACTCCTGAATAGTATTTTATCATCCAGGAATATGATTTCTATATTGTATGATAAGTGTCTGTTTAGTTATTTAAAAAGCTCTCCAACTATTCTTCAAAGCGGCTGGACTGCTTCATCCTTCCACCAACAATGTATGAGAGATCTAGTTTTTCCTCAAGTTTACCAGTGTCTGGTGTTTTCCCTGTTTCTAGTTGTTTTAAGAGATATTCAAAAGATCTTACTATATTTTCTAAAATACTTTTGTTAGTTGTGTGGTTCTTATATGTCAACAAATGTAGAAAAAAATTTTTTAAATTAAACTCTAGAAGACAATCTGAAATACAACATAACTATTGTAAAGCACTTTGGAAACCCAAAGTCTACTTAATTAAAATGGTGGGGAGCTGGCCGGTCATACCTTCATCCAGGACAGCTTGCCACTGAAGTACATGCTTTGAGTACGAAGTTCTAACACTATAGGCCTGACATTGCCACTCTCTGAATCCAGGCAGACCTGCAGGACAAGGTGGATTCTCACATACTCTGTATTGTTTTCTGGGACCATTACAATCCCTTGCTTCAGAACCTAGCCTAGAAAAGATAGTGCAAATAACCAATTTTATCTTTGTTTTGGACATTAATTACCCATTTTAAAAAATTATAAACAATCATATTATTAATTAATAATCCTCTAAATCTAGTTTCAGAAACTTGGACGCATTAAGTGATTGGTAATAATATAATATTTTTTCAAACCTTGATCAATTTACCTTCCCAAATAAAAGAGGAAAAAAGTCAACTCTCCATGAAAATGATCTAGAGGATTAAAGGGCAGAGATTGGGGGCAAAATAGGAAGCCTTGTCATTCCTATGAAGAAGTTTCTTTCTGAGATTTACTAAGGAGATGTCACAGATTTTCATTACAAATCATTAAAAACTGCTTGTGACAGAAATGTGCCTCTGAGCTTAGCACTAAGTGTTGAAGCAGACAAGCTACGGTGACTTTTTCCTGCTTCCCTGGGATGATGTCTAGGAATGGCGTGGTTGAACATGCTGATCTTTTAAGAAGCACTGTCTGTAATGTGCTTAGCATGGTTTTGCTTTACATTAGCCTGAGCCTTTAACACCTTTTTTTCCTCCTCTTCCTTCCTTTTCTGAAGTCCTATCATTTTCCTGCCCCTCTCTGTTGTGTTAAATGGTAAGTTACTCTTTCAAATATGAAATTTCTGACAGCTTGTAGAAAAATATAATTGAAAGATAAGTTTGTTTCATGTAGAAACATCTGAAAACTATGCACAACATTTTCATCACTGCATTTTCCATGAGCTTCTGAATACTCCTTTATACACAACTCTGCTTATTTAACCTCACCATTTATTTGACTTATTTACATTTGGAAGGGTTGCTATTTCTATTCTTTTTTTTTTTTTTTTACCAGAACATCACATAAGTTTCAGATGTATCAGCAATGTTAAAATTGACAAGTTTAATCTTTCTACACCAAGTATACTTAGCCATTAAGCATTTTTTTTAAAGTTATCCCCTCCAATAAACCAAGGGAGCTTTTCTTTTTCCACCACAATATATCAAAGTTTCCCAATAGATCATTTTTTGGAGGACTTTCAATTGATGAGTAACTGCCTTTGAAATATATTTCAGAATTTCTTTCCCCAAATGAAAACTAATCTGGACAAATTATATATTGCATAGGTTTCTCTACAGATGCTTAATAGGGAGCTTTCACATAAAATACATAAATCAAGGGACTTTTCCGTTTTTAAGAGTGGAGTAGAGCTTGAGGGGTTTTCTTTGTTTTCCAACACATTTTATGAGTAAAACCTGTGCATCTCAACATGGAAGAAACAATGCCCTCCCCAATCCAGGAACTTTGATTTTACCCAGGACATTCGCGCTCTCGACTGCTGATCCCAGAACTGCAGGTTCGGCTGCAGGGACTCCACATGCTCCACTCTCCGGCCAGGTGTTCAGATGCTGAGGTCCTGCTGGTACATTCTCCAGCCTTACACCACTATTCCAAAAGTTATGTCTTAGGTGAACAAATCAGGGCACAACTGAAAATCATCCACTGGCCTATACACTCACTGCAATTATTGCAATCCAATTGGGTCTACTAGAGCCCCAAACATCAAAAAAGACTGAAAGTAAGTTGACACTTGCTTTTTGTCATTAGTGTCATCATCCCATTATCACAGTTCTTGCATCAGCTCCAGCAGCCTTGACGTGAAAGCAGTGCAGAAAAGTTAACTACAGTCCTGTAAATTCAACACTTAACGATGGAGATAAGGTGAAGGTGATGGACATAAAATCTGAGGTTGCACAGCCAGGAAAGAAAAACTAACCCATTGCAAGGAACAGAAAACAATTTAAAAGGGACAAAAAAAAAAAAAAAAGAATAAAGAGGATGATGCATACAGTCAAATATAAGAAATAAATAAATGTTTAGTAGCTAATTCAAAACAAATATTTCAGCAAATTTGGCAACTTTGATTTGAAGTGTCCATGATTTATCCTTTTTAATTTAAAATAAGAGATTTAATTTTCAGCACTTTCCTTTATGCTTTTTTAACCTGAGCCTCCGTCAACATGAAGCATTAACATTATAGCAAGAATTCTTTTGAAAATTAAGTTTATATGAAGGACAGGCAGACTGAATTTGTGTCGTTTCATCCAGTTATTCTGTAGCTCATTTGGTATCTGTTAACTGGGACAGATAGCCATAAAAGAGGAGAAAGAAGTATAGTGATTCTCATTCTTGTTATCCATATAATTTTCATTAACTAAAACAAAAACAGTAAGCAAGGTTATTTGTGTAGTCACTGAAAAATGGTCCTCAGGACTTCATGGACAGATTATTATCATCCTTATTCTTGAAAAGCAGACAGATGATGGGCTGGTGCAGTGGCTCACTATGCTAATCCTCCGCCTGTGGCACCGGCACCCCAGGTTCTAGTCCTGGTTGGGGCGCCAGATTCTGTCCTGGTTGCTCCTCTTCCACTCCAGCTCTCTGCTGTGGCCCAGGAAGACAGTAGAGGATGGCCCAAGTGCTTGGGCCCTGCACCCATATGGGAGTCCAGGAGGAAGCACCTGGCTCCTGGCTTCTGATCGGTGCAGCACACCAGCCATAGCAGCCATTTTGGGGGTGAACCAACGGAAAAAGGAAGACCTTTCTCTGTCTCTCTCTCTGTCTAACTCTGCCTGTCCAAAAAAAAAAAAAAAAAAAAAAAAAGCAGACGGATGATGGTCACATCCCATAGGCTTAAAGCTCAGAATATCATGTTGAGTAAAGGTTCAGAGCATTTAGATTAGTGATTGTACAATGAGGGAATTCAGTTGATTCTTCTATCCCTAAATGACTTTCTGCACTTCGAGACAATGTGGGCTTATGCAAGGTTTTGAGGCAATTACAGAAATGCTCCTGACGCTAAACCTATTCAGTTCTAAAATGTGAATGAATGATAGTCATGTTTACTGAATAGACTTTTTGCATGAATGATAATCACATTTACTGAATAGATTTTTTGTAAGGTCCTGAATGGAGCACTAAACATAATGCACAGCCTACACTAAAAGTTAATAATAGTACATTAGTATACAAAGTTAGTTCAAAAACTTCATGGGAAATGGAATTAAAAGATATTTATTTTATCATAAAAATCTTTACATTCATGCATAGCTTTTTTCAGAGTATATGTTTCCATGAACTTTGATGTATCATATATATAGTTACATTAATATTATTAAGTTTTTAGAAATCTAACCAAATTCTGTTCATTCTTTTTATTGATCTCCTTACTTGGAGAATTTGTTTTTATTAGTGTTTTTAGAAAGGAAAACTTAGATTATGCTATATAGTTTTATTCTAACCCAGTTAACACTTTCATGCAATAAAACACGAATCCCTATAGATGATTTCTGATAATGTCAAAATTTAAATTTGACTTCCTTTAAAAGTTTTAAATCTAAGCTTGAGAAGAGATGAACTTCCACAACTCAAAGCACATCCGTATGCTTAGATTCCCATTAAATGAGTTCAAGTATTGTAATGAGATGCAGTCTGAACACTGGGAAAGGGAGAGAAAGCAGATCATGTGAAAACTTTTATATTATTTGCTGGTTTTAAGGACTTAACACTGCTATGCCATTTGTGGGGGAAAAAATGAAATGTGAAAGCTGCGAGACTTCAATTGGTCACAGTATTTTGGACTACGTGAGGTTATTTACTTTTCCCATATTGCATATCCTAGCTTCTTCCTGCTAAGCAGCAAGCTGGCATTGGAAGGCTAGACTGGAGTTCAGACCGGACTAAAATACTGTGAGAAGGACTGACGTCTAACTGCATGTAATTTAAACTAGATCACATCTGGTAGATGAAGAGGAATGGAAACAGGTATGCAAGCTAAATTGCATACACCAATCAATGAAATTTGGAGAAAGCACAGCATGATGCTTAAAGTCCGTCACCTTGCAGATAACCAGACCTCTGGAAGAAACTAGGGGGACTCAGCTTTTAGGTTTTCTGGATGGTGCTGTGTTTCAGTGTTGAGGAAAGTGAGAAATGTTTTGCCTTATTTGTCATACACCATATTCAGTTGGACTCACATATACAATGATGCTTTCTATCATTTCCATATTTTCCAACACCATGTTTTGTTTTCTAGAACATTTGTATTTTGGGGGGCCTCAAAACAGATATTTCACATGGTCTGAAAAACTCAAAACGTATATACTTAGTCTGATTTATGGGGAAGCTAAAGAATTATATAATATATACTGTTTCTGGGATGGTGTATTACCAAACACACACATACACACACACACACGGAAGAAGTCCATGAAGATGTCAAAGGGAACTGATTACGCTCTAAGCAGATCTTCCACATATACTATGGAGGAGAGAAGAAGATTAAGGAAAGCAAAAATTCTCTACATTTTGTGACTTAGGATGTTACATTCTTCATTACTTCTAATAATAAATGATAATGATAATGTATGGTATCTCAACTGAGGAAAGTCCATAATTAAAATGTTCAAGAAAAATTCAAAACTCTGACAAAAGTGAAATTCAACAATAAATTTACTTTGGTGCAAAAAATTGAAATCCATGCATAGTGTTTTCATAATATGCTTTTTTCATGAACTTTTTGAAGACTTTCATACATATGATTTATAACTTTTCACACCAAAATAAACTTAATTTTTGTTTCCATTTGGACCAATTTTTTGAAATGTCCTTATATTATTTCAGAACAGTCTACTACATTGTTCTTTAACTTCTGTTTCTCCTCTCCCCATCCCTAGAAAATACAAATACTGAAAAGAAAAAAATCATACATTGATTGTTTTTACTAAATCATTTATCAAGCCATTAATTGCTGTTAAATGTGCATTCATATTTGTATTGTAAATTTTAAAGTGATAAAAAAAGGAGAAAGTATCAAAAGAGAAGAAAAAGGTTTATTTTAATTTGGAAAATGCTGTCTGTAACTAATATATAAATCTTTAACTTCAAAATCATTTAATTCTATAGGCACATTCTCAGACTTAAATATATACTCTTACATAAACTAGATTTATACAGCTCGATTGGCAGCACCAGAGTGTTACGAATTACAAAACCCCCAGCTTTGTTCGTTGGTATGGAATGGACAGAGCCAGTAGTGTTTAATGCAAGGCTGCAAGAATTTCAGATATGTTCGCACTACCACACAACAGCAGCTTGATGGCAGCTACAACAGCTGGAACAGAAGCTCACATGGCCTGGGGAACTGAGAACTCATTAGTTATTTCAATGCACAACACATTACAGAGCCTCTAAAAGAAAATCATTAATGCAATTATAGAGAAATAAAGCATTTGACTTTGGAAGAGTAATAACAGTTGATTGCTGAAAGAATAAGTTTATTTTAGAAGTCTCAAGAATGCAAATTAATGTCATAAATATGAAAAGAAAAACTCGTAACTGAAAAATATTTAAGGTACCACATCATAAAGATGGAGAGATTGCTACTGAACTGAGTAAGATAAATGGGTGTTGTGAATTTGAAGGACTTCGAGCTTAATGTTTGGTTATCATTGTATATCATGAAAATAATTGCTTATGTGCACTTTTATGAGTCAAACAATGAATTATTCAGCATAATTTCATGAGATTTGCCTTATATTCACAAGCTATTTTAGTTTTGTGTGTATATATTTTTAAATTAAACAGAAAAATATTTGACATACCTATAAACAACTAATATTTTGCACAAACTCCCTCTAAGGAATAATCTTCTTATTGATAGGATCCAGTTATCACACACACCTAGACTTTTTAGATAGTTTGGGGACCAATACTGTGGTATAGTAGATTAAGCCTCCACCTGTGGTGCCAGCATCCCACGTGGATGCCAATTTGAGTCCTGGCTGCTCTCTTTCTGATCCAGCTCTCTGCTAAGGACCTGAGAAAGCAGTGGAAGATGGCCCGAGTGCCTGGGCTACTGCATCCACATAGGAGACCTGAGAAGAAGCTCCTGGCTCCTGGCTTTGGATTACTCAACTCCAGCCATTGAGGCCATCTGGGGAGTGAACCAGCAGATGGAAGAGCTCTGTCTCTCCCTCTGTCTGTTAACTATCCCTTTCAAATAAATAAATAAATCTTTAAAAAAAAATAAAATAAAGATAGTTTGGATTTAAATAATTAGTACATTTCTTTTTTCAATGAGAGAAATCATAAAAATAATAAATGACTTCATGCTATTTTCACTCAATCCAAAAATGTCTGGGAAGAAGTAATAATGACCCTTACCTCCTGTTGCTTTCCTCCCACCCATCCATTCCACATCCCTCCCAAAAGATAATTACTAACTACAGCTTAGAGTTTATACATTCAAATCATTTTCTGTGAGTTTAAAAATATATACTATTTGCATATGTTCACATCTGTATACAAACTATTTTTCTTACAATCAAATGATATTATAAAGTGTCAATTTTTCTGACATGCCTAGTAATAATATCCAGGTATTAGAGATCATAGCGTCTACCCTATTTTTTAAAAGCTACACTGAAATCATCATTCTCTTTATGAATATTTGTCTTTTCTCATTTCTTATCCCTGCAAACTGCATCCTTACATATTCATATGTGTTTGTGTGTGTATGTGTGTGTGTTTGTGTGTGTATGTGTGTGTTTGTGTGTTTATGTGTGTGTGTGTTTGTGTGTGTATATGTGTGTGTGTGTATGCATATGTGTTTCTGTGTCTGTGGGTGTCTGAGAGAAAGAAGGAGAAAGAGAGAAAAGAGAGATATTGTGTATATACAACTTAGTTCACATATCCAAGTACAGGATTTCCTAGGATAATTTTTGAGAAGTAGAATTGCTGGATTTCAAATGGTTCTTCTAATGGATGTGTTTTATAAGTACCACTTCAAATAACTTGATTTCCTCCCCAAGTAGCTCACCTCAAGTAATATATAGATACTTTAGATGATGTATATTTTCAAATATAATAAACATTCATCATATTCCTCAAAGGTAATGTTTCTGGTCTTACAGTTAATGAATTGATAACTATTCTGCCTTCCTTTCATAGTACACAAAATACAAAATGATGTATATAAGCCACTGGCCTATAACTTTATGAAATGAAGTGTAAATGTATGTACACATGGGATCCACTTACTTCATATTCTTGAAAGAAAAATAAATTTTAAACAGCAATTATGTTGACCTGGCAATTATACTAATAAATTCCTATAGCCTTCTGAAGCACATGAAACTATGTAGACAACCAAATATTTATTAAAAGCCAAATGTCAATCAGAATATTTATTAATGCTTATATTGACAACAAAAATGTATAGGTACTTAGTTATTTCCTTAAGACAATATTTTATACCTGAAAGGTTTTAATCAGCCTTAAGAAATTTTACCATTTATGCTGTTTTTTATGTACTTTATTTATTTTTAACTTAAAACAATTTATTTTTTGTTAAAGTTAATGCATATATCTTGATTCATCTACAGTCATAACCAACAATAAAACACATTAATATTAATAAACAACCATATTTGAAAAAATGTAAAAGTTAAGTTAAAAAACATGAGATGCTAACATTTTGTTGATATTGAAACATTCCATCAGTGTTGATATGAATGCATAACTGGGAAGAGAAAATGAAATTTTCTCATTTCATTTAAGATTAATTAAATTTGGGCAACACAAATGACTTACCTTACCAGGGTCACAATCAGTTCCATCCATTGGTGGATCTAGTTTGGTTTTGCATTCTTTCTCACCTTCCACCTTGCACCACAAACCCGTGCAAATAACATGCTGAAAATAACAGTGCAATAACTAATAAGGGGAAGATGTCAATTGATAAGAATTAATTGTTAAGAATAAGCCAATCAATATTAAGAAAGCTATTTCAATGTCAAAACATGTTATGAAGAAAAATGTGCTTAGATACTTTTAATATTAAAAGGATAATCAAGATAATACATGACCTAATGTATGTGAAAGACACAGCAATGAAATCTCACATAGTTCAGTGCTTAGGGTTCATTTATAGTGGTGAGAATATTGCAACTTTAGAATATTTGTTTAAAAAAATCAAATATTTGTTAGTTCCTTTAAATAAAATACATATGGCTATACAGGATTATGTAGACACAACAGAAAAATTACACCATTATATGAATTGGGATAGAAGAATAAGTGTGTTTGTGGTATCAATTCTTTGCCTCTTGCCCTAAATCCTGTCTTCACTGATGCTGTACTTTCTGCTTCTGTGTCACAATCAGCACTTGGTTATCCCATCTTAGAGACTTCATCCTGAACACAACAGAGATTCCTGGAGGATCATTATAAGTCATTTGTACCTCATTATGAATGAATTTTAGACCTTTGAGACACAATAAACTTTTTCTAGAGGAAAATCTATGTGAATTTAAAAAAATTCCAGGATAAAGCAGACGAAACATGGTAGTAATAAGACAATCTGAAAAAAAAAAAAAAAGACAATCTGAGAGAATGTGAGAGAATGCAAGTGGGAGGACTGTCAGAACTCTTAGCCGCATCTACAGTTGAGACCAACCAAGAGATTGAAATAAGGAGAGTTTAACTGACAAATTCTGAGAAACTTTCTCTTTCTGTAAGATGGTTGGACATATTTAGACACATGCATATTGCTACCAGATTACACAGGAATGTGGAGTTTACCAGAGACATTTCAAAATAACCAATGTATTTAATCTTTAGTGAGACTCAAGTGCAACCTGTAGATATCTACAGAGGGGAGTGGAAGAGAACACTCAATAAAGGTAGAACAAGAGAAACATGAGAGACATAGTGGTATACTGGGAGAAAGCACATGTAGTTGTCTGCTCCCCGCCCACTCCCAGCCAGCTAATGTTTGTTTAGCTTTTCATGGTTTAAGTTTAATCTGTGGCTAACCACAGTTATTTAAATAACTTTTATTACAATTGCTCTATTTTATTATTAGTTATCACTAACCTCTTATTTGTCTAGTCGACAAATTACAATTGATCATATAGGAAAAGACATGGTATGCAGAGGGTTCATTACTCTCTGTGGTTTCAGATACTCACTGGTGTCTTGGAATATAACCCTTATGCATAACTGGGGTTGAAGGAGGTACTATAATGGAAGGGAATAGTGAGGTCTAAGTTTGAAATGAAAGAACCCAGCAGGACTAGAAACTGCTTCTATGTAGGCAAATGAAGCTGCTTAGCAGTAAACCCACAGGTTGATCAAAAAATGCTATTTTAGGAGGGTTACTCTGGTGTTGCTGTCCAAGACAGACTAAAAATCACAGTAAAATTAACGTTAACTCATGATCCAAATCGGTTCAATACATGAAGAAGGGTATAGTTAATATTACCACTATAATGCTGAATTTGTCAAAACTCCACAAGCGATTATTTTCCTCCTTTATATTTAAAGTTTAGATTTCTGAACTGTTTCTAAGCTCCCAAAATTTAATAGACCACAGTGAGAGTGCAACATATTTCATGTGACATATATTTTTTTTTTCTGCTTTAACATATTCCACATGGATATGTGCCTTTATATTTAGGGAATTGTTTACCTTAACTCATATGCACTTGTGCATTCTTAAAATTCACCTAGAAAATTATTTTCAAATATATGTATAAATATAGTTCTTCTGCAATATTTTAGACCCTTGAAAATAAGCAGCGGGGCCAAGTGCTCATCTTGTGCATTTGTGGGCACATTTGAATTTGAAGTAACAGAACTCTAACTTGAGGATTTTAGTTTCTAAAGGTACCTCCCTAAGACTCTTCTGACAAAGATGCTTTATAATCAAGGGGTCAAATGGCTAATTTTTCATGAAAGCAGACTTTTTTAACCTACTGAATAAACCTTAGATGTGTTCTAACAGTAATTTTTTTTGTCAAGTTCCTAAGTTAACCAGTGCATAGTCAGCAACAAAGCACATCGTCTACAGTAGTTTTTGAGTAATCCTTGCTTGGTGAACACTGCCGGTGGTCTGAATTCTGACCTTCTGCCATTGTCTGCTCTTCAGAACAGCAGGTACTCTAATTGATTCCCACCGGAGGCACTGAGAGCATAAAAGCAAACTTGGCAGCTGTTCAAGATAAGCATAGTCACGTAGAATAAATCTCTCCTAGAGATCTCTTGGCTCCTTTCTGCTCCACAGATCTACAGCTCTTATGGGAAGTAAATTACAGTCTCTGTCTTAAAAATAACTCAGATTCAGGAGTTCAAATCAAACTGTCAAAAGTTAAAGCAAGAAAATGTTGAAGAAATATTGTGGATTGTTTTCACCTTGAAAGTAGGTTTCAAATGTGTGATATTACAGCTATGTAATACTAAGTCCTTTCTATGGGGGCAGGTGGGGTATTGAGTTAGAACAAAACATTGCCCATATGAAATACAAGCGACAGTTAAATATTCGGTTTTTTTTTCTTCAACTTTATATGTGAATTAAGAAAACAAGTTTAAAATTTAAAATGTTTTACGTGGAAATCCACAATAGAAATGTACCACTCATTTCTAGCAGACTAATACAAATAATGCAATATGCCCTTTTTATGATTCTATAATAAAAAGATATCCTTAAAGTATATAACAGGAATCTAGATGTTTATCTCAAGTAGGCTTTTTAAATACTTACAAGAATGCTTACATGAATATACTATACATATAAGTGGAAGGTTATTTGTATATGTAAGAATAGCATATGAAATTTATCTCTGAGGAACCTATACTTATGTCTTTCTTTATACCAAACAGTTCCCTTAAGATGTTCTGAAATTTATATTAAAACAATCTTAAGTGCATGTACATGGAAGTAATAATTAATCCTGGGAAATGTAACTCCTTGCTGTTCTTTGTATTACTTTTCAAAATACAATTGCACTAACAGTATTTTACTGCAAATGTAATTGTGATGGAATACTATTTTTTAAATATTCTTTTCCAATTACAGAACACTTTGTTATTATTAAAAATGGGTACAAAGAGAGAAAGAGAAAATTAAAGAAAATAAAGATTCAAAAGAAAATCTAAAATCTAGTTCTTAATAAATACTAATAAAACTGAAATATAGTTGAAGTAGAAATATAAAGACATTGTAGATAACTTTATGACAGTAAACTTGACAACTTATAAGAAATGGGAAACATTAGAAAATTACAACTAGCTAAAATGGACCCAAGAAGAAACAGAAGAGATTAATGATTCTATAGCCATGGAATAGATAAAACTGATTGCTAAAGATCTATCAATAATATCCCTGGTCCAAAAACTAACAAATCTTGCAATGAACTTGAATTCTCTTCTCATGCAACTCCAGAGAATGGAAAAAGCGGATACACCTCTAAACACTTGATGATAGTCATACCAGGCAGAGATTTCTTTTTAAAGTAAATATAGAGATTTACCTAATTCATTAACATATATGTATATTTTTTAAAAAACTAGTTATTTATTTGAAAGGCAGAGTGAGAGAGAAGGAGTAGCCAAGAGCTAGAAACTTTATCTCGATCTCCCATGTCAATGACAGGAACTCAAGTACTTGGGCCACCATCTGCTGCCAGCCCAAGCGCATTAGCAAGAAACTGGATTTTAAACAGAGTAACTGGGACTACAGTCAGGCACTCCATTATGGGACTGGGGCATCCCAAGCTCCATGCAGTAGCTTAACTTTCCTACTAGAATGCCTGTCATTATTAACTTAGATTTAAATCTGTTAAAGAAAGTTATGTAACATAAGTAATCAAGAAACTCATAAAAACAGGCTATGCACCATGAACAAGTTGTTGTTGTTTTTTTTCTGTCCCATAAATACAAGGTTAGTTTAACATTAAGGATTTGATTAATATATAAGCAGGCACATCAACAACTTAAAAATCTATGATTTTAATATACATGGATACAAAGTATATTGTTTGATTTAATATCAATTTTTAAAAACCTTATCAAACTTTTCATTCAAGGGAATTTCTTTATCACTAATGGAAATCAATGAAAAATCCATAAAAAATCAAAATGAATAGTGGAATGTTGAAAGTTTTATTTATTTTTTAAAGATGCATTCATTGATTTGAAAGGCAGAGTTACAGACAAAGAGTGAGGGAGAGACAGAGAGATCTTCCAACTGCTGGTTCACTCCCCAAATGGCCATAACAGCCAGGGGCGGGCGAGGCCAAAGCCAAGAGTTGGGAGCTTTTTTCTAGGTCTCCTCTGTGAGTGCAGGGGCCCAAACACTTGATCCATCCTCCATTGTTTTCCCAGACTAATGGCAGGAAGCTCAATCAGCAATGGAGCAGCAGGGACTAAAACCAGTGCCCATGTGGGATGCTGGTGTGAGAGGACATGACTTTACCTGCTGTGCCACACACTGGCCCCAACAGTTTTATTTTAAGATTAGTAACATGGAAGAGATGACACTTAAGCACCAATGTAAAGAAGTAGATACATGACGTATTCTAAGAAGCAAGCAAAGAATGAGAGTGAAAGAAAATCTTGATAATCAAAACTTGTCAAAATAGTTAAAATTTTATTTCAAACTTTAAATTAAGACTCTCCAAGTTATAAAAAAACTAAAAATTTTCCAGCAGAGAGATGCCCAAAAGATACATCTAAATTTTTTTTTTTTTTTTTAAGAAAAGGAACATGGAATATGATCTAATAGGAAAGGACTAGAAAACAATGGTGAACGAAGAAATTGATTTTTAAAACAAAGGTTAAGGAAACCTAAATAAGCATTGATTACATAAAGTAACAGCAGTTGGACTTTAACCATTAATTATAAACCTTACTTTTAGTGGCAGGAAATATCAGAAATCTACCTCACTTATATCCTAGAAACTGTATCCCTTAATAGAGACTTGGCCACTGCCAGCTCAGTAAATTGGATGCTTTCTCTTTCATCTCATCCAGTCCATGAACTTAAAGATTGCTGGTGGCAGAAGGTGACTATACACAGCATATAGTCCCGATAGAGAAGAGTGAACTGACCCAAGATATAAATGGCTGCCCGCAGTAGATGGAGTGGTTTCTAGTTTGAATCTAACAAATTTAACTGCTTATGAAAACACTCTTTGGAACAGAGTTCCCACAATACTGGTTACCAAACTTTTTCTGTAAAGTGCCCAACAGTAGCCTTTTAGACAAATGGCTTATGTGGTTTCTGTTGCAACTTCTCAGCACTGTCATTGTAGTTTGAAGGAACCACAGAGAATATATGAACAAATGAGATGATTGTGTTCTAGAGAAAACTTCATTTGTGAAAATGAGTACCCTGCCTCAATTTGCTAATCCTTGCTCTAAAATACAGCATCACAATTTCCAGCATACAGTTAGCTATCACTAACATTTGAAGAGCCAGAAAAATGAAACCTTAAGAACCCTGAGATGACACATATGTTGTAATTTTCATAAAATTTAAAACTAGGACTAAGATTATACTCTGAGGTAAAGGGAACTGGTTTGAAATGAATGATAAAAATCTCCAGAGAGAAATAAAAAGGAACTAAAAGGAAAAATTCATTTTGATATGAAAAAGTATATGAAAAACTTCACTGAATGCGCTTAATAAAATAAAGAGAATCATAAGTAAACTTCAATGTAGGTCAAGGGAAAATCATTGTATCTGAAACAGAGAGAGAGTGAAAAATATTAAACAGCTGCAGAAATGTGTGGGGTGATTCAGGAGAGAAGACAGAAGAGGGGTAGAAAAATATTTAAAGAAATAATCACTAAGAACTTCTTTCAGAATTTGGTAAATGACATACCTGAACAGTAAAATGAGTTCAATAACCCCCAGTAAGCTAAACATGCAGAAATGCATACAGAGAGACATCACAGTCAGTCTTCTGAAAACCAGAGATAAACACGCTATTCAAATACAGGCAAAGGAAATCACAGGTTACTTAAAGAAGACAGAGGAACACCTGGAAATGTTAAAAAAAAAAAAAAATTCAGTTGCTTTGTATTATGTGCAACAATTTGCTATCTTCACTCCTTTAAATTCAAGACATTCTAGTGGGTATGCAAACATAGCTCTTTATGGGTTTGATTTAGATTTTTTGATACAGTGTTAGTAATGTCAGGGATCATTTAAGGAGCTTCTGAATTTGTTTGTTCAGATGTTTTGCCCATTTTAGTGGATTGGTTGGTTTTTAATTGTTGAATATTAGAGGAATTTATACATTCTGGAATTACTCCTCTGTCAGACGTGATTATTATGTTTTCTTCTATTCTGTGGCCTTTATCCAATGGTTTTCTTAAGAGGAAATTACTTTGATAAATTTTAAACTACACTTTCTTTTTTTCTTTTCCTTTTATGGTTCATGCTCTGGTGTTCTATAAAACAAATTGTTGTCCTATATTTTCCCTAAAGTGTTATAGCTTTGTACATTTGGAGCTAATTTCAGAGTACATATGAGGTAATTCTTGATATCTAGCTTTCCTAGCACAATTTGCTGAAAGACTATTTTACCCATTGAACTTCCATGTCCACTGTACATATATGTGAGCGTCTAGCAGGACTATTGTGTTAGGTTCATGCGTTGTCTTCCCTTTTGCCAATAACACACTTTCTTCACTACTGCTGCTTCACGAGAAGTTTTACATAATGTGGCGCGTGTCCTCCAAGTATTTTATGTTAAGCTGTTTAAGTCCAAATTACTGTCACCTCTGAAATTTCATAATGCCAAATCACAGAGACACATTTTTCCAGAATTGTCAGTAACCTCATTTCAGTGCCAGAATATTCACTGGGTCAGATGAGAGGTTTTAGAAAGTTCTACATATTTGTGTGAATCAAGTAGATAATAATAGGTGTATAAAACTGGAACCTTCTGTTTTTAAACTCACTATATGACTCAATCTTTATAGAAAGTTTGTGCACATTTAACATGTATGGAATCACCATGTACCCAGTTCAGACACAAAGGCAGTACATTAAGGTTTCTAGAATCTTTGATTTTAGTACATTTCCATCTTCTTTGAAAAAGGCTATGCTTACAGGGCCACTTCTTACTGTTTCTAGGGAAACATCTCTCCATATCTCTGGATTCCCAGCCAGGCTGAGTAATTCTAGGAAGCTTTTACAATGACCTGATGCAGTTGGAGCTGGCTGAGCCATGAGATGCCAGATGACCTGAAGGCATCAACTGTTTAGACTCAGGAACAAGGCTATCCAAGAAGTGAGCCATTCAATCTGCAAATTAATACAGCAGAGTGAGCTCTTACTGCTGGGGGTCAAGATGTTCCACAACACGCTACATCAGTGTCTTTAAATATTTTGCAGATGTGACTTGTTATCCTAAGGGTAAATTCATATCATTAATTAGATCAGCATTATGCAATGCTGGAGTCTTCAGTACTTGTGTTTAAGTGTCTGTTTATAACTATTGAGGAGAAATATCTAATTCAGATGCTATGGGTTAATTGTCATTGTCTGAATCAGAGCCTTACTGTTTTTAAGATTCTGCCAGAAACATAAATGTTGAGGGCTGCTGGGAACCCTCCCTCCCATGAAGCTTGCTACAACTGTTTGGAAATGGGAAGGTCATAAGAATGCCCAATTACAACATGCATATGCTGGGAAACAAGTAACTGCTCTTACAGCTTGGCTTTTATGTAGTCATACATTAATAACCTAAGTCATCTTCATATTATCTTGACATCGATCTGAGAACCAAGTATTTACATGAGTGAAAATTTCAAATCATGACCTCACAATTCAATTAATTCATTTTTGTTTCAAAAAATACTTATCGAGCATTTACTTAGGTGCTAGAGATATAGTGGTGAAAGGGATCAAGACCCTGTGTAATGTGACAGAGTTTGCCTTCCAGGAGATTTGTTCTGTACAGAATTTACATTAGATTGGAAAGTATAGAAAGTACATGTAACCCATGTGAAGGTATACATGTGCTGATTAACAAACAGAATCAGTCAGTCCTCTACATTTGTAACTATTTTACTTTATGTATTTAAGGTACACACAAAGATACGTACATAGTGAGTCACTTCCATATAGCTTCAAATAAGAGTGTACCAAAGTTTTTGAGATAAAAAATATCAAGAACCAATTCTCAGACCTTCTTTGACTCTATTCATTTTCAGCTTTTGACAGAGCTAATCACTCTCTTTCTGATAATGTCATCATTTTGCCTTCATGATTTTAATTGCTCTTGTCTCTATTCCTTCCTACCTCAACAATTTTCTTCACAATTTTGGATTTTTTTTTTTTTTGGTAACATTTCTTTCCATCTACTTGAAAGGCAGAGAGATGGGGGGCGGGGAGAGAGAGAGAGAGAATCAGTCTTCCATCTCTGGTTCACTCCCCAGATGCCCACAACAGAACCAGGACTGGGCCTGGCCAAAGCCAGGAGCCTGAAACTCCATCCAATTTTCCTACATGGGTGGCAAGGGCTCACGGACTTACTTGGACAATGCCTAGTTTAAAAAAAAGGCAACACCTAGCATATTGAGAAATAGATAATAAAAAACCCAATAGTTATATTTTTTAAGAGACGAAAAAGAAGGAATTTCAAAGTATGTGTGTGTTTGGAATAGGTAGGAGGATACAGGCAGGTAGAAGAGGAGTAACAGGAAGAGAGAATGAAAGAAAGAAGGGAATATAAATAGAGTTAAAAATCTTACATCACCTAAGAAGGCCATTTTTCTTGGTTCTCTAGATTTTCTAGAATGAATATGACTGCTGTCTCTAGGTAATTCTGACTATTTGAAGACACATATACACAGGTTAGTTCATCTTCAGACATATACCCCTCCCCTTTAGTTTTTTTAAAGATTTATTTATTCAAAATGCAGAGAGGCAAAGATACACACACATACACACATGAGCACACAGATATCTTCCATCTGATGCTTCACTGTGCAAATGGCCAAAACAGCCAGATCTGGGTTAGGCTGAAGCCAGTAGCCAGAAGCCCCATCCAGGTCTCCCACATGGGTGACCAGCACATTAGCATGAACCAGGTTTTGAAGCACAGCAGCCATGACTTGAAGCAGCACTCCCGGATGGGCTGCCAGCATCACAAACAGAGGCTTAACCAGCTGTGCCACAAGGCTAGCCTCAACTCCCCTAGTTTGTTTAGAAACTCTCATATTCATATGAAAAATACTTGTAAAAGCTTGTTTTTTGGGTAGAAAGATAATAATTATATGTCCAAACATCATTTTAATTGCATTTTCATCCAGTTACCAAATAAGAAAGTATGAGATTCTTAAATAGAAGCAAAGTGATGGCACAACATAATACTTCCCTATCTTCAGTGTAATTTTAGACTAGATTTGATTAAATGCTGATGCCTTTAGTTTAATGCCCATACCTCATTTCTTTTACTTTCAAAGTTCATGGGAGAAAATGTACAAATCTTTTCCTAGAAAATTCTTTTTTTAAGGACTGGGTTGCTTTTGAACCATAAACTCCCTCATAAAGCCACCTTCTCCTTCTACAATCAATACTTCTAAAAACAGAATGTGAACACTTAAAACATTCCACCTGGACATGACCGCTTACCTGCATTTCTTGACAAAAGGAAGCCAGTGGCCCAAAGAGAATCTGACATTGCTCGTCTGCCGTGTATGTCATTCCTGGCAGTTTGGAGGGAACCATCACAGAATTGACACTCTGGGGATTTGTCTGTAGCAGGCAGTTACTGGCCTTTGACCTGACAAGATGAGCAGCGAACAATGTTGAATTTAATGAAAGAGGTTGTCATGATTAGTACAACAAAAACATTTTCAGTATATTAAAGATGTACTTTCCTTCTTACTTATAAGCTCTTCAACTGAATGCTAATAGAATAATTCATATATGAAAATATGTGTTTGCAATTATTTGAGATAATCCTAATAAATAATGTTAGTGTTCAAATTAATAGAACTTTTGATGTATAAAGTCCATTCATGTTGCTCACATAATCTTGTGAGGTGAGTATTTTTTTATGTATTTGTAAGAGGTAGAAACTCTGACTCAGGAGAGTAGCTTGCCCAAAAGTAATGTGTAATGGTAAGAAGTCAGCTATATTTGGGGACTTAAAGAAATTATTTAATAGTGTGGGCATTTTTGTATCTGACATTATAATACAACTTCCATTTATGAAGTAACATTAAAATTTTTCACAATCATGATTTATGTTAAGACAGCCATACAAAATCATACCTGTCCTTATAAATATGTTCATAGGGCTATAAATTCTGATGGCATGTTCAAAATATTACTTTCTAGAATGCTGTATTCTATTCTGGCATGACATGCATAGGATTTATTGCATGTATTTTAGAATAATGTTAGAGTAATATCATATCATATTTTAGATCTTGAGATTCAGTAGAAAATAAGGCCCATCAAATTAAAAGGTCTGAAAAGTGAATAAAGTTCATCTCTGTAGTGATTTTAGATAGCTAGGAATTCTTATATTTATTAGACTTTTTGATACTGTAAGCATCTCTGTAACTACTTTTCATATCATCTACTATTTCAGCTAGGCATTCTATCACCAAAGAAAGAAACAAAGAACAAGGACTTTAAAATGAAAATTAGAACAACAAATATATTAATTTCTTTTCCCAACCAGACAGAATCTAAGTGTTACTGTTGTTGAAGGAAGAAGAATATCAAAGACTATTATAATGGTGAAACCTACTCATTAATGGAGAAGGATTTAGAGTTGAGAACTATCATAATGGAAAAGTGGAGACACTGTGAAAGAGGCTCTCTTGCAATAACAATAGCTGTGTTGGTGATGATCAGTTTTTCACTAGGGAAACACTAAAGAGGCAGTTAATACTGGGACAGTTTTTTACATTTACAACATTTTTTCAACCTTGCCAATCATCTTATGCATCCTTTTATGTAAAAATGTGTAAACTAAAAGGCATGTAGGTTAAATAATGTGGCCCAATCCACTCTGTGAGTCCATGGAAGAGTCAAGATTGGACTCAGTGCCTTGACTTCCACTTTGATGGCCTTTACACTTTGTCATGCTGCCTACCCTGGTTGGCAGAGGCAGCAGGTACACACAGACATTTACAGTGCAGCAACCATAAATGACCTCAGTACCTCAGAAATCTCTCCAAATCTTCCTTGCTACACCGGGACCATGAGACATCACCAAGATTTTGTCCTTTAATCCATTCACCAGACATGATATGAAGACCATCAGCACATGATGGGTGGTCATTGTCATGGTTAATGCCCATGCTGTTTCAGAATACAATTAAAATAAAAAAAGATTTACATTAAGAAAATGTTATTTTTAAGTTTCCACAACTAAATTAAGTAACAGTTAAATACTCAAAATAATGGAAAAGTAATACGATTTAAAGAAATTTGTTTCAAAATATGATTAGATTTTAGATTATTTTTAAAATTCTATGACCCAAATTGAAGGTAAATATTTATTTAATAAAAAACATTTCTTCAATCAATCTATAAAATGACATGTTTTGGTATATCCAAATGACCTATAGATGTAATTACTGCTTAGTAGTATAAAACATAAAAGAATATTTATTTAACTGCACTAGATTCTTACTCTTGCCTGAGTTAATTTTTTTCACAATCTGAAACCATATCTTTTATCAAAGTTGAAAGCCTATTAAGCTACTAACCTTCCACTGTCTTTCCCATCTGTTTTGTTAGACCCTCTTCTTCCCACCTCGTATAGCACAAACTGTCCCTGGGAAACCTTCTACTTTTGCCATTATTGTCCTTTTGAATCACTCTTGGAATTTCTTGCTTTAAGATGAAACCCTATTTTAAACTTTTATTTCTAAATGAATGTTCCAGAAGCACCTTGAATTCAACAGGTCTACAGACTGCACTCCTTTTTTTATCTTTCAAACCCGTATTTACTTCTTTAATTTATTTGTCTCTCGCCTGCTTTTTTATGTTTTCTTTAGCTACTAACTCTTCCAAATAAAGAATATTCAGGTCATCATTTGCTCCTTCCTCTCCAAAAACTATTACCCAGGCTATTTAGTTTATTAAGTGTTAGAAGCAAACCCTGCCAATTTGACCTTCTAGATATTTATCTCAATTATCATCTCTTTTTTTCTATTTTTATTGTTAATATAAAAGAATATATAATATTCCTACACTATATGTAGTCTCAGCAATTATTATGGTGTTCTAGCTTCCCTAATCAGAGTTATTTAAAATCCTATCTGACTAGGCCATTTGTTTTCTTTCTCATTACCTACATGGCAATTCCCAGCTCCCTATTTGGTACATGGCCCTTTCATCTCCTTCCTTTTTCATTTATTGCATTTGCTCTTCAGCAACACCAAATGACTTGAAGTTCCCCAACATTTTGTTCCTTCTTATTCTCTTGCAACTAATTATTAGTTAGCATTTCTCATGTGTCGTGCAACTTGTTATGGAATTAATAAGTTTGAGCTAAACAACCCTATGGGGTTAGAACAATTATAACATTAATTATAACATAAGTTTTAGTAAGAAGTGTGCACCAAGGTGGCTGCTTCAGAAATCTATGCAGTAAACCATTACACGTTGGGCACCTACGGATTTCAGTTCCCAATTTCTACAACATACCTTTTCTCCAGCTTCTTTGCTTAAAAGCACTCTGCTTAACCTTCAAGATTAAAACAGTGAACTTCTAGGAGGTACTCTTTCACCCTACTTCACTTATCAGTACTTTCACTATGTCTGTTTCCCTACCACAGTAGTCTCTGAATAGCACTGTTACTCTATTTTCTACCCTACCTTATACATTTAAACATTCGGTCAGCCTTCCAAATTATGTTTTTTTTTGATATTTTATTTGAAAGGCAGTGACACACGGGGAGTGGGGCAGGGATGTAGAGAGATCTTCTATCTTCTAGTTCACTCTCCAGATGGCTACAATGGCTGGAGTGGGCCAAGCCAAAGCCAGGAGCCTAGAGTTTCATGTTGGTCTCATTTGTGGTGGCAGGGGCCCAAGTACTTGGGCCATCATCTGTTGCTTTCCCATATACATTAGCTGGGAGCTGGTTTGGAAGTGTAACATCCAGGTCTGACACCAGGGCTCCCACATGGAATGCTGGTGTTGCAGGTAGCAGCTCTACCTGCTGTGCCTCAACACTGGCCCCTTCTCTTCAAATTCTTGAAGACAATGACTATTTCAGCTAAAAGCTAGGAGTATATGAGTCATACTCTGCAACCCACATTGAAATACTGAACTAAGCCATCTTGTAGACTCACTCCTATTTCAGCAAACATACACATAATTTTCTATGAGCTTTCATAACAAGCCATGAAACATATTATTTGTGAGTGAGGATTAATACTGAACAAATAGGCCGGTGCCACAGCTCACTAGGCTAATCCTCCACCTGTGGCGCCAGCACCCCGGGTTCCAGTTCCAGTTGGGGCACCAGATTCTGTCCCGTTTGCTCCTCTTCCAGTCCAGCTCTCTGCTGTGGCCCAGGAGGGCAGTGGAGGATGGCCCAAGTGCTTGGGCCTTGCACCCGCATGGGAGACCAGGAGGAAGCACCTGGCTCCTGGCTTTGGATTGGCGCAGTGCCGGCTGTAGTGGCCATTATAGGGAGTGAACCAACGGAAGGAAGACCTTTCTCCATTTCTCTCTCTCTCACTGTCTAACTCTGCCTGTCAAAAAAAAAAAAATACTGAACAAAGAAGAAAGTTTGCTTTTGTACCTGCTAACTCAGAGATGATGGATGAAGAGAGCCTACTGTCCCCTTTTCTATTTCTGTATGGTCTAGATAATTGATGAAATTGTATTTCATAAGGAAAGATTTATAAAATTTATATCAATTTCTACATTATATTTTACAACATTGAATTAAAGTAATTACTATTAAGTTACTAGGTAAAATTTATAAACCTTAAATTTTCACAAATCAAAAATTTTCAAGACTGTCAAATTTTGAAGTTCAAGTAAGAATTTGAGTCACAGTTGCTACAATTAAATATGTTTTCAAAGGAAAAAATTGATATGAAAGGAATAAATAAGTTCCATCTGTATTATTAATTAATAAAGTAACTATTCTCACAATTTCTGCTAACTTTGACCATGAAATTTTGATACAAATAAAACTGAAAAAACACTATTTTATCACTTTTCACTTATACTCATGCTATTAAAAAACTTCCCTGGTGAATCATATTCCTCTTTTCTATCCTAATTAATGTCTTCAAAGGGAGTCTGAATTAACATACATTAATCAAGTAAGTAACAGAAAAGATAGAATTTTTTTTCATAATTTAGAAATAAATAGAAAAAATAAGGGGTCATATGAAATAAGTATGAACCAATAGAATATTGGAGGGTTGAGTGGAAAGACATTAAAGTTGGAAATATTTTTGTTAAGATTCACTTATTTGTTTAAAAGTCATGGTTACAGAGAGAGAAGGAGAGACAGAGGAAGAGAGAAGATCTTCCATCCACTAGTTCAATCCCCAGATAGCCACATGGATAGGTATGTGCCAAGTGGAAGCCAGGAGGGAGTTTCATGCAGGTCTCCCATGTTGGTAAAACACTTGGGCCATCCTCTCCTGCTTTTCCCAGGCCATTAGCAGAGAGCTGGATCAGAAGTGGAGCAGCCAGGACGGGAAGCAGAGTCCATATCAGATGCTAGCATTGCAAATTTAACCTGCTGTGCCACAACACCAGTCCCCTGAAGTCGGAGATTTAATCTCAGTATCTTCCCACCAAGTTACATAGTGATCAATAAATAAAGATGCTTTGGTGTCCTCCAGTGTTAAATATGCTTTTCCTGCTTGAGGTGCTGTGAGGACCATTTGAGGATGTTATAAAGAACCTGCACAGTGCCTCAAACAGGGTAAGGATTCATCATGATCCTTTACACAGGGCAGTAAGTCACAGAGATTCTACGCTATCATTCTGATTGATCCAAAAGAGACATACAGATACTTATCATTAAAAGTAATGTGTTGTGTTTCCTTTCTTTGGTGAAGGTCTAGACTTCAGAAGAACCAAGAACACAATAATGGCAAGAATTTGCTTAGGGATTAAATTGAGAAATTATAAGTATGGCATTCTCACAAACTGACAAAGATGCCTCAGTGTCTAACTGCATGCTTCTGCTGCGGCCCCCAACAGGATCATCACCTCCCCCCGGGCACGTATCCTGGCTGCAGCACACACCACGGTGATGGTTCATCATGGGCCACTTGCCACATGGAACATGCTCAGCTCTTCCATCTGTGGGGATGTGGTCTTTCAAACCATACACAAAAGCTATTATTTTTGAAAGGCAACTGGACTTTCTCAAAAATAACAACACTTCCTAAATAATGTGTCCATTTGAGAGAAGGAAAAGGACTGCTTCCAAGATTTAGCAATTTGGACATTTTCCCAAAGGGCTATGATTTTCTAAATTGGGGAAGATTGTAACCTCTCATCCAGATAATCCTTTTCCTTGTGGGATCCTGATTCTCATGTGAGAAATGAGCTTTAGCTGTGGAGAGATCGGGTGATTCAAGCTTTGTTTATCATTAGTGAAATTTTCCTAAAGCTATTTAACTTGTAACAGAAAAGATTACCATTAAATTGGGACAGGCCTTTCTCTTTTCAGCCACACATCTGGAATGATGAGAGCCATTGTTTAGTCCTGATTGTACAGATTCAAAAGAAAGCCATGAATTGTGGACATTTACCTATGCCAGTCACCATATGAATCATTTGCAGTGATGATGTCATTTAATCCTTACAATGTCCCCACGATGTTTGTAATAGAGGACTGGTATTTTACAGATGAGGGGGCACTGGGGTTAACGGTGGAGCTATGGCTTACCCCCAAGCATATGATACTCAAGCAGATAGAACTCTACACCACCCCATTAGAATGCTTCTCTTTCTGGACCCAAACTCTTCATTTCTGACTCATTGTTTTCTTGAAATAACTTTAAATAACTTTAAACACCTCTGCTGTTTTAACAGGAATATACCTCTCTATCTAAATCTCTGTAACCAAGTAGCATGCACTGTGTGGAAAACATTCTCTAAGTAAGACATTAGCAACACCTCTCCTCACACCGTGCAACTGAACTACATTTTAATAATCTCAGTTTAAATTCATTTTGACAAAGAGCCTTGGGCAAATAAACTCTCCACTAACATTGTACATGGTTGTCAAGTCAACTGAAAAAATATTTTTATCTTATAAAACTTCTCAGCTTGTTTAAAAGTCCCTGCCAGGAAGTTTTGTGATATCCTGTGGAAAGCTGGAGAAGCAGTTGGAGTTTGAAGATGGTCCCTTTTGATGTCTAAAGAGTTAGAGAGGACAGCATATGAACCCACTCACATTTTTTGGGTAATTTAGAAAGGATCTGATTTGTAAACAAATATTTTTAAAGCGCTGGATTTTTTTCAGACTACATTAAACATTTTTCATGACATAATACTTCCCACTGAAAGCCATATATTATGTAGAAACATTAATAAAAGAAAAAAAATTGTAATATCTAACTAGAAGTGGATAATATTTCTATAAAATGCACTTATTTTCATGTAATTCAGTGAGTATCACTGGTTTGATGTAATTTCACTACTATGTGCTTGTGGAGAAAAAACTAGACTTATTAAATATTTTAAATCACAAATTATTTCAATTTGCACAAAATAATGAAATGACTACTTCTACTGGTAAAGTCAAAAGGCTTTCGAAAAGTAAGAAACAAAGTCAAAATTAGAACTTAAAAAACAGAAAAGAAGTGGTAGATAAAGAGATTCCTTCTGACTTTGTGGTGGATTTTATGGCCTGGTTATCTAGCAATACAACGAACACTTGTTGAGAATCCACTATGTGCTGGTACTGTGATGAACTAGGGTCACATAATCAACTAAGACTCAATTCCTACTCTCAAAGAGTTGATCATGTACTGGGATTGGAAGATCCTATCTCTTGCCCTTCAACTGCCAGTAGATGGCTTGAATCCTGTAAACTCCACATTCTTTAAAAGCCCCTATTCATTCCACCCATCCTGCTGTTAACCAAGACAGGTACTGGTTTTCTTCACTTTCAGATTGCTGTGACCTATTCTGGACTGAGCTCAACTCTTTGCCTACATGTAGTCAAGTTTTAGGGATGCTATTTGTTTATGACTGTATTAGTATGAAAAGGCTAATTTCTTGTGTAATGTAATATTCCACATAAAGCAGAGATACTGAAAATATAGATAACGGACCACTTGATTCAGAATCAGAAGACATGATGATAAATGAGTTAAAGTGGAGTGTTATGGGCCCCTTCTTTGACCACTGAAAGAAAATAGACAAGACCCAAGACACTGCAATTTAGTATATTTTCTTGATGATTTTCATTTACTCAAATTTCTGAAAACCAAAATCCTCAAAGATAGAATTCACTGTTTATCCCATTATTCAAACCATCTGCAAACTGAATTCAATCTAATTTTCGCTGGAACAGTTAATTCTAGCATAACTTTTCTGCAGTTCCTTTCTATTAGAACACTTTCCTCTGCTAATCCGCATTTACAAATCCAACTCGAATTTTAAGACTTTCTTCCTCTATAAAGCACTCTTCAATAAACTTCAGCCTACATTTTTCATGATCCTTAACTTCTCTGCCTTTAAAATATATGGCATGCAAGAAATAATATAACTGCTTTGTGTTTCAGGTGAATTTTAAATAACATATATATATATATTTAAATTTTAGGTAACCTTAAATAATATATAATATATATACAGAGAGAGAGGGAGATTATCACATTTTTTAAGTGTAAAGCTTACAGATAGTGAAATGCCTAATTTTTAAAAAAGACTTATTTATCTATGCATTTGAAAGCTAGAGTTACACAGAGAGAGGGAGAGACAGAGTGATCTCCAATCTGCTGGTTCACTCCCCAGATTGCAAGAACAGCTGAGTTCAGCCAGGCTGAAGCCAGGAGCCAGGAGATTCATCCAGGTCTCCCACATGGGTGGCTGGGGCTCAAGCACTCAGAACATATTCTGCTTCTTTTCCCAGGCTATTAGCAGTGAGCTGGATTGGAAGTCGAGGATCTGGGGCACCAACCAACACCATTATGTGATGCTGGCATTGCAGGAGGCAACTTTATCCACTATGCCACAATGCAGGCCCCAAGAAATTTTCTTTTTAATTCATTCAATTATTTAGTTCAATGTGTTACTAACAAATGTTTGCTGATTTTTCAATTGATAAAGAATCAGAGAAGCCACTAAATATTCCATAATTAGATGAAAAGTAAAAACTAAGATGACCTCTTGTCAACTCTGAAACTTTAAGCCTAAAAACTAGCAGATGATCCGCCTAAGGAAAGTTACTGGCCTTACATTTGCCAAGATACTTTAGGGCAATGAAAACGGAAAGCCAATTCTTGCAAAACCATTCATTAGCTGGGTGATTTTTTTCCCCCACTTTCACCTACTCAGTGCAACATCCAAACCTACATTTGGAGAGAATCTGGTATGGGACAGTTGCCATATTCCCTTCTCAAAGACTCCTTCTTAATGGCTAAAGTCCCATTAAGATAATTAACTTGGACTGATTGCTTATTACTTTAAGTGCATCATTGTCTAAATAAAGTATCAAATACAAAAGCTGTGTTAGTGCATTACAAGACACTTCATGATAAGCAAACTTCCTGCCAATCTGGTTAAGAAACTCTGAAGGGTATGAAATCACTCCAAGTATGAACACAGACATGTTAGGCCATTGTCTGCTGAAATTCTCCTTTGTACATTAAAGCATTCATAAAATAAATATAATTCTAATTATGACCATCATTCATTCACTCTATATTATGTGCCAAATTTTGCCATGATATTAGAGTATGGCCAATCCTAACAATGAACCTTGTAAGGAAAATTTTTCCAAATTGCATAGATGAATAAAATCAGTAAGGAAAGAATGACATCCCCAAGCTCATTCATCAAGTAGCTGGCACAAGAAGCATTCAAGCCCAAGGCTGATCATTCATAATACACTTTCCTTCTCATCTGTTCTCTTAGGTGTATCCTAACATTACCTAGGCATATACAGTAGGGGAAGATATTTGTGACTTTTGCTAAAAAGAATTCTAAAGAGTACAATGTAGGGATAGTATGTTTACATGTAGCCATTACCAATTTTACTGAGTCAAGGAATAGTAAAGAAAAAAATTAATGTTGGACATTTTAAGGAATAGTGCCTTTTTAGAGCATATTTGTTTCTTGTCAGTTATAGTAATCCATCACTATTTTATCCATTTCACTCTCTAAAAGCTCTAGTGGATGATATATTTCTTTTATATTGATTTCTTAATTATTTCTTGCTGTTTGTGTCTCTCCTTTTACAGGAAATCTCTCCCTTATAAAAAATAGAATACTGCACATAAATGCAGAAACAAAGGCAAAAATTACATTCCCTTCTAAAAAGAATGCTTCTGCTAGCTGGGAGGGATTAACCAAATTAACGTGTGACAGCATGTCTCTTGGGGCAAATGTTAGCTTCTTACTGGAGAGGTGGAACTTAACTTACACTTTGTTTATTCCCAGCTTCACCGAGGTATGACTCACAAATAAGTGTTCTATATATTTGTCATGTACACTATACCATGAATTAGTAACCATAATGAAGCTTGTGAACACAGTTACCACTTTTGGGGGATGACAACACTTCAGAGCTATTCCGTAATTCAACTTCTGTACTAACAACTAATGTCACCATGGACTTCATTAGGTCTCCAGTACTTATTCATGTTGTCCCATAATCAATATGTACTTTTGGCCACAACAAACTCTACTTTTATAATGATGTAACAAATAAGTAACTTTCCTCACTTAATGTAAAGCTGTCCAAATCAACATTTCTGTTAAGTGGACAATCTAGTTTCTGTATGAAATTCTTAGTAAGTGGCATATGTTTAATGCAGCCTCTTTTAAGTCAGAAATATAGAACTCTCATTTCATGACGTTATCTATAACAATTAAAATCATAGGTACACTAACTGAAAGCACAAAATGCAATGAATTACAGACAAATATTTTTTCCCACAACTTTATGTCCATAGTATTATTCAAAGCAAATAACATATCTTAAAAAGATACTTTTTATAATTAGGAAAACACTATTCTGCTATAAAATAAATAGTAAAAGGTCAGAAAATACTGTTTAATTAATGGAAAACAGTGGCCATATTCTAGTTCTTTATCATCTTTTTTTGTTACCTATTTTTAAAGTAATGGGGCTAAATTAAACAAGAAGAAAAGAGTTGTTCAATGATACTACAAGCCAAGATACACGAATACATAATAAATTGCAACTTTAATTGCACTGTACTCAAAACTGGCAACAGGAGATGAAGCTATCCACAACAATGTCTACATTATTGGGTAGTGGTTCTCTTTAATTTTGAAAGATACTGCCACACGCCTCCAAAAACAGTGCACCATCTCACACTCCTTTAAAACCTGTTTAATAATGTTTCCCCATACACTCCAGTGCTCTTCATTCACTTAATATTGTTATGAAGACATAATTTAACAGGAACTCATTGAATGCCTATGAAAGGTATCAGGAATATAATGTTAAATGATAAAAGCCAACAGCAGCAACAACAAAAGGGCAGAACAAGCAAAGAAAAAAAAAAAAACACAATCCCATTCTCAAGAAGCACTCTCTCGTGAGGGACATATACAACAAGTAAACAGAAAATGTAAACCTGCAGTTCTGAAAAAATGGCACTGAAAATTTCATAGACCTGTCACAGCATGAACCTGGGAACGGAATCTACATATTTAGTCATGCTTTGAAGAACTGATCTGAAAGAACAGTAAGAAAAAAACGAGAGGAGGGTGGAGGAATTTTCACACCACGGGAAGCAGGTAGCACTTAAGGTGGGGGCAGTAGGAGTTATCTGAGTAGATGTCTAAGATCACACAGGAGGAAGGAGCACTCTGCGGTTATCTCATGTAACCTGTGCCTCAGTGCTAGGGTTTATCTCACAGAAACTGTGACTCAATTTCTGCCTTTGCTACTTTTTTTTTTTTTTTTTGGACAGGCAGAGTGGACAGGGAGAGAGAGAGACAGAGAGAAAGGTCTTCCTTTACCGTTGGTTCATCCTCCAATGGCCGCTGCAGCCGGCGCACTGCGCTGATCCGAAGCCAGGAGCCAGGTGCTTCTCCTGGTCTCCCATGGGGTGCAGGACCCAAGTACTTGGGCCATCCTCCACTGTACTCCAGGGCCATAGCAGAGAGCTGGACTGGAAGAGGGGCAACCGGGACAGAATCCGGCGCCCCGACCGGGACTAGAACCCGATGTGCCGGCGCCACAGGCGGAGGATTAGCCTATTGAGCCGCGGCGCTGGCCATGCCTTTGCTACTTTTCTAATGTAGTTTTACCCATTGTGTATTGATTCATAAGAACTCCTTTTAGATTAAGGAAATATTACATAGCACGTATGTTGTAAATTTTCACTGATTGTGGCTTATCTTCTGACTTATCTTTTCCCTTGTGGTAATAATCAGTTTTGCAAAGTCTACTGCATGACTTTTTGTCAAACATAGCTACTGATCCAGATCACAGACGTGCCCTATTAAAAGGTGAATAGAATGCCAACCAAACAGAAATATCACTGTACAGAACATCTGCTGTATTGTGATATGATGTCTAAAAAGGAGAATCAGATTCCTATTACTTTTGTTACCAGATAGTTCTTTCTTTACAGTTTATAAATAGTCTTTAATTTTTATATAGGTCAATACTATTATTATATTGTTTCTAAGAAATTTTTAGTAGATTGTCCTGTGTTTGCCAAGTATACAGATAATGTTCATTTTGCTACCACCTTTCCATTTTTGTTTTTAAATTACAACATGATCATAACAAATATAGACAATATATATGTATGTACATACTATATATGTGAGTCTTTGTATGTAGCATGATGTGAGTTAAGTATGGAAGGAATATTCATATAGAACACTTGTATCAATTAAGTATTAAAGAAGGAAAATTAAAAAAAAAATTTAACACTGAAGAATCTTGTCAATCTTTGCAACCAGACCTCTTGCTTCTGCCTTCTTTCTGTGTGTTGTTTTAGAAATTCCTGCAGGGCTGAATTTATTAAGATAGTAGCATACATTTTTTTCTTAAAGGTTTTATCTACCAAAGTTCAGTCTTCATCTTATATGGAATAGATTTTTATATCTTTTCTGAAAAAGTGTTGCATATCATTTTTATACATGTGGAAATCCAATTATACTCACATTCCTCTGAACAGTTACTATGTTCTCCACTGATCTGCGGTGGAGAAAATGATGTCCTCATCAGACATCAGGTGTCTATGCAGGTCGGGACCTATTTTTGATTCTGTTTGTTCTATCCTTCTAGCTGCCTGAATAAACACCATAAAGTTTTGTTACCATAGTTTCCAACAGCTCTGTTTCTGTTAGAGCAAGGTGCTCACATCATTCTCCATCTTGTCCACCCTTATCTGCATCCCCACCATCATCTCTTCCCTTGTCCAGTATATTTTGGCTATTTTCATTTACAGAAGCATTTTGTAAAGACCTTTAAACTTTCATCTTAAAAAGCCCCGATGTTATATTTATTGGAATTATCATTAGCCTCTAAATCATTCACAGCAGAGGTGAGAGCTTTATGGCAATGCAATAATCCTCCAACACGGAATACTCACCCATTCACTGATATAGATTTAATTTAATCATTTTTAATAGAAATGTACATTTCATTTTTGGTTAAATTGATTTCCAAGTAGACTGTACTTTCCATTGTTACAGTAAATAGTATCCTCTTGTTTAAGTGATATTTTGTACTTTTGTTGTACACAGAATTTGTATATTTATCTTATATAATCAATAAACTATATATAATATATAATAAAATCTATAATTACACATAATTATATAATATATAATAATATAAAAATAAAATAAACTCAAAATTCTATGCATTGCTTAGACATTATATTTTAATTTAGGTAATTATTCGAAAATAAAAAGTGTCTTTTTCCATTCTCATATATGCAACTTTTATTTATTTTTCTGCCATACTACACCTGTTTGTATCCTCTATGCATTAAGAAGCAGGTGTCTTGCCTGCAGCATCCCATATGGGTGCTGGTTCGAGTCCCAACTGCTCTATTTCTGATCCAGCTCTCTATTATGGCCTGGGGAAACAGTAGAAGATGGCCCAAGTCCTTGGGCCTCTGCACCCATGTGGGAGACCCAGAAGAAGCTCCAGGCTCCTCGGTTCAGATTGCCCAGCTCGGGCTGCTGCAGCCATTTGGGGAGTAAACCAGAGGATTGAAGACTGACTCTCTCTCTCTCTCTCTCTCTCTGTGTGCCTCTCTGTAACTCTGCTTTTCAAATAAGTAAATGTATCTTTAAAAAAAAAAATAAAGCAGTCAGTGTCATGAGATCATCACTGTTTTCTTAGTTTCAGAGGGAATGTCACTAATGTTTCACCATTAAGAATAATATTTGTTATTTATTCAATGGGTTAACCCATTATCTGTGACTCTGGCATCCCAAATGAACACCAGTTCATAGCCTGGCTGCTCTACTTCCTATCCAGCTCCCTGCCAATGCAACTGGGAAAGCAGGGAACGATGGCCCAAGTCTGTGGTTATTGCTGCTCACACAGGAGACCAGGATGGATTTCTGGGATCCTGCCCTGCCCTGGCTGTTGCATTCATTTGGGAAGTGAATCAGCAGATAGAAAAGCCCTTTCTCTCTCTCTCTCCTATTTTCTGTAACTCTACCTTTCAAATAAATAAATATTTTAAATATGCCATTTTTTTTTGGTAAATAAACATCCATTTGATGATTTTCCACACCTAGTGAAGCAGTACTCATTTTACTTTTAATCTGTTAATATGATTTTAACATTTTAAATGATAAATTACTTTTGCTATCCTGATATAGTCAACTTTATCACTTTTGTTTAACATTGTTTATACATTGTTGCTTTATTTTGAAAATATTTCATTGTCTTTTTTGAGTAATTTTCAGATAAAAATGAACTGTAATTTTTTCCTCCTAATTACCTGGTTTATTTTATGTTACATTAATACTTGTCTCAAATAATGAGTTGGAGAGTGTTCCTTCATTTTCTAAGAAAATTAGATTAATATTAGTGTTATTTATTCCTTGAAGCTATTCCAATGTCTGGACTGGTATTTTCTTTGGGAAAATTTCTAAAGTCCTCATTCAATTTATTTAAGTAGTAATAGACCTTTAGGTTCTTCTATTCTTATTTCTTAGAATTTTTCTATTTCATCTTCATCGGTTTTTAATTTTGACATAAAAGTATTCAGTACATTTTCTTAGTATTTTTAATGTCTTCCATTTTTCTGTTAGGATTCCTTTGTAATATTATTGAGTTATTTTTACTTGAATTTGCACAGATCTAATTTTGGCTTTGTCATTCATTTCTAATATTTTTTTCTCCATTTCATTAATATTACTCATTTCTTTACAATTTCTTTTACTATATCATTGTTTTTGTAATTTTCTAATTCGAGAATTTGTCATGATTAATTTTTATATGTGTATTTTAAGCTACTCATTTTCCTCTGTTCTCTGCTTTACCTGTATGCCTCAAAAGTATTATACAGCATATTTGTTATGATTTACTTTTTAGAATAAACTGTTTTCATGACAATTTCTTATTTGGTAACCTAGTTTTTCAAAGAACACTTTTAAAGCTCTAAGTGTACATGTTTTCTAGTTTCCCATTTATTAGTTGTTTAATGGAACTCTGATTATAAAAGTTCCTTAGTATATTAATTTTCAATATGTCTTTACACTTGTATAATAAAATAATACAAAGTCATCCTTTGTAAATATCTGGTGTGCTTGCAAAGAGATAGTCTTCATTTTTGGCTGCAGGATCTATAACTAAGAAAGCACTCTTGGTAGCTGTTCAAATGATTTCCAAACAGACCTTTCCCTTCCCTTGAATAATCAACTTACTAGAGCTGTGGTAAGCCCCACTGTGGTTACAGTTACACCTATTTCTGCTTGTAGTTTTGTTCATGTTTGCCTTATGCTTTGAAAGTATGCAGTTAGGTCTTAGTTGATTCCAACGGATTCTCCTTTATTCTGTGGCCTGAAGCAAATCATTTACTTCCAGTTGGCTGGAGACACATGTTGCCAGGCAAGGGGCTCTGAAAATACAGCTTCCATACACCGCAGTGTATTATATTCTCAGATCCTCTGCCCGACATCAAGACTCAGCCCCCTGTGTGTGACAACTTCAAACTCTTTCATTTCAGTAGAGCCCTCCTATCTTTACCACATGGAAAAATTTTCTGACTCTTTAGTAGCCTATTTATAAAAAAACAGTAATATTCATTTTTGTTCTTTTGTGTGTGTTTGAAATGGAGATGAAAAATATTAGTCTTCTCGACTTCTGTTAAATCCAAAATTCTAATGTGAATTTTAATGTGAAAATAAATGCCAGCTTTTTATTATGATATTGGTAATAACACATAGGTTCCTTAAGCAGAATATTTTATTCATATCTACTAGAAAATTAGTACATTTGTATATGTGCTTCTCTATAGAGCATAAGAGCTTATAGATCATGCATTTTTAAAAATAGCAAGTTTATACATTCATTCATCAAGCATAATTTTTAGTATATAAAATGTACCAAATACCAAAGTACTAATTTTTTAAACACTAGCAGTATTTAAGGAGACAAAAATTCATTATGTAAAATAAATAATTAATAGATAGAGAAGTATGTAAGAGGGTGAATAGATAGTTTAGTCTTGAAAAGTTTTATGAAGAAAATTAAATTAGGTAGAGGGAAATAAACCAAGACAGTATTTATGTTTACAATTTTAAGAAATGCTATTTTAAGAGATGTTATATGAAAGGCTATACTGAGAGAGCTATAGAAAATGTAAAGAAAGCAGCTGTTCTAGAGAACAATGTTCCAGGTAGAAAGAAAAACAAAGGCAAATGCCTTAAAGTAGGCGTTCAGTTTCTGTGATTCAGTTACAGCAAGGAGCCCTGCAACAGGAGCATAGTGGGCAAGGAGAGGAATGGCCACAGGGGAAGGAGGCTAGAACATGGAGAATCTTGTGGACCATCATGGCAGGGGAGTCAGGAAGCTACTGGAAGGTACTCAGCAAGGAAGTCAGGCAATTTGCTATGCTTTAAAACAATCTTCCTGTGTCTGAGTTGGAATCAACTGTAAGGAGGAAAGGATGAAACTGAAAGACTGGTTACAGTAATAATACGGAGAAATGATGCTGACTTAGTATACCGTTAGCAGCAGACCAATGAGAAGTCATCAGATTCTGTGTGTATTATGAAGGGAGTGTCAACAGCCCACAGCTGAATGTGGACCATGAGAGAGAGAGAGGGCTCAGGTAATTCCTGGTCTTTGAGCAATTGGAAGAACAGAGCTTCCATTTACTGGGATAAGAAGACCTCAGTGGCAACACGTTCAGGGTGGGGAGTGTCATTTCTACATGTGTGTCCTAGAATGCCCCTACTCTCTGTGACCTTGGGTATACTTCAAAATACAGGATACTGTTTTTAAAAAGCTTTACCTGGTAACTTCTTGAACCTCTTATGCAATATAAAAAATATCCTCAACAATTTGAATATGCATGCATCTGTTCTCTCCTCAGGTTTCTCTGACATTCTTTGCATAAGAATATTGGGCTAAAACAACTACTACACATGTTAAATCATTCAATTATTTGCTATATATTCATTGAATTACTAATATACATTAAGTGCTATCAAATACATTAGGAATCCTGTGATAAACAAAAATAGATATGGTTCATTGCTTCTTGGAGCTTCCACTTCAGTGAATTAGGTACCTAACAGATGAACAAAGGAGGTAGTGCTATTAAAACGGTTCTTAGAGATTGACCTACATGGAATGCTTCTTTAGGAAAGGGCTCCTGACCTGACAAATGAACTATTAACAGGAGGAAATAAATAATCAAAGGGGGAAAGTGAAAGTATCCCAGGTAGAGCACGCAGCACGTGTCTGCATCCCGTAGTGTGCTCATTGCACTGAAAACACCACGAACTTTGTTGAGGATGCAGTGCCGAGAACAAGTGGGACCATGAGTAAAGGGGGGGGGGGGGATTCAGAGATAAAGTGGGGACAGATGATCCAGAGCCAGGTCAGATGTAAGTTAGGCAGAGTTAACTTATTAACTTAGCTTGGAGAGCTCTTCCACATTTCTGGCCTAACACTGTAATTAATAACACGGGCTTTGGATTAGGACAGACTTGGCTTTGAACATCCACTCAGTCACTGACTAGCTGTGTGAGCTTTGGCAACGATCATCTCTACAATAAAGATATTATCGCTGCTTTCCTTCTTTAGGTGGGAGCAGACGTCTTTGGCCCCCAACATCTAATCCTGCACAACGATTTGCTCTTTTTAAATCTCCAGATATAGCAAGGTCAGTAAATGGTCACAGGATTATGTTATTTATAAGTATCATTAAAATTAGTATTTCCCTGATAATTTATATGCCTATAATTTACAATACCTAAGATTTGTAGCTCAGTTTTCATATAACCATAGACAGTGATATGTGGTTATTTTACTTGTCTTTGGAATCCACCAAGTGGATTAAATCATTCGAAGACCCAAAGAAAAAAGGTATGTGGTGGTTTCTGAAGGGTGTATGTGTGTGTATCTGTGTTCATGTGTGTGTGCAGAGTGGGACAGAGAGAGAACATATAATGTGTGTGTATATATTTATATATTCATTTCCTTACTTATATAACAAAACAATTTCAAGTACACCAAATATTTGTATGAAAGAATAACTTTGATCATTTTCAACTAATCATATCTAAAATTACTTCACTCATAAATGAAGACAGCCATAGTATTGTCTTTCAATTCCATTTTTCCATGAACTTAAAAAATATTTTAATTGTATTTATTTGAGAGGCAGAGAGACACAGAGAGAGGGATAGAGAGACAGACAATTCCCACCTGCTGTTTTCTTCTCAAATGCCTACAGCCTTGAAGATAGGTACAAAGAATGGCTCTAAGACAGGAGCCTAAAACTCAACCCAGGTCTCCTGCATGGATGGCAGAAATCCAATTACTTGGGCCATCACTACTGCTCCCCATGGTTGGTATTAGTACATACTTGGAATCAGGAACCGGAGCTGGGATTGAATCCAGGCTGTCCACTACGAGACTCAATTGTCTTAACTGCTATGCTAAACACCTGCTCCTCACGGACATTATGAAGTATACTTGTACAGCTATAGAAGATCTTTCAAGGTTAAAAAATCAAAGGACTGCTCCCCAGAAACTATAATTCAATGTCCAGGTGTGACACTGACACCAATGAACACGGGCCTACCCTATCTGTCATGCTGCAAGCGCTACTCAGAATCTGTCAGAGCTGTCATTTGGCTAACTTGTTTTATGACGAATTTGAGTCCAGAAAAGTAGCTGATGTTGGTGTGAAAATCAGCTTCATCCCTAAGCACATAAGCATACAGTTTATTTTAGTTAATTTTTTTTAAAGACTTTCAATGATGCAAGCAGTGTGCTACATACTGGCATGGCTCCATCTCATCACAGCCCACACTTGCAATAGTAAGACCATTTATTGAACAGTTAATGAGAAATACAAATTTCATGGAGAGATTTTTACTATATATAATGAAATACATTTTAGATGACTTAAAATGTTAAATGGTGAGAGAATATAGAATTATAAAAATGTATTTTCCTAATTTTAGAATGAGGGATACCTATAATTGCAAAAAAGCTATAGAAGAAATTTAAAAAAGATAATAAGAAATTTGATGACTAATAAAAACTGCAGGTTGATATTAAAAATCAAAAGTAAATTAACTATTACAACCAGGAAAATATTTACAATCAATTCAATCAAAAGAAAATGTCCTCAGTACAAAAAGAGCTGACCCTAAAAAGTGCATCTCTGTGAGCTTCAGTTTCCTCCTCTGTGAGCTGAAGATAACCACAGAACGTTCTTAGCTCAAGGCTCTCTGACATTGGATTTATATTTGAACGCAGGATATTAAACCCAATGCCTGCTAACAAAAGAAGACAAGTATGAGATTTTGAAACTTTAAAAATATTTTGCAGTTGTCTAGTAGTGAACTCAGTATGTGAGTGGTCCAGAACCTGCACATTCTAAACAAACATTTTTTTTTTCTTGGCCTGGCTTCTGAGAGGTAACCTTTAAGCCCTTGGAATATCCAGCCATGGTGTCTTCACAGGAATATCTTTGTTCCCCGGGAGGCTTTGGATCATGGCAGTTTACACTACCTGTGTGACTGATGGTGAGAGACAAGGGCCAGCTTGACCTCTGGAGAGGATGGAGCCCGAAGGCCTGTGTTGTGGGCAGTCAGTCACCCCTACGTGACCCAGTTCCAGTAAAAGTCCTAGGTCCCAAGGCTCTAGGTAGCTCCTCTGGATGCCGGCAGTGCCCATGTTTTCCTACGTTGTTGATGTAGATTAAGCACACTCTGTCCAACTCTGCCAGGAGGGGGACAGTGAAGCTTGAGCCTGGGGTCTTCTGGACTCTGTCCTATGTGACTTTTTCCCTGGCTGAGTTTAATCTAGATTCTTTCATGGTAATAAATTGTAACCATGAGTAAAATAGCTGCACTGAATTTTACGAGTCCTGCTATAGATTAATTAACCTGAAGGCAGTCTTAGTGCCCTCCCTAACAAAGCAACTAAACTATAATTAATATTTGTAATAAATTATGGCTGGAAATTTAAGTAAAATCTCTTACTTCAACAAACTGTTGTTTATAAACGTTACAGAAAACAATGACTGTGTGCATATACACATATGCCTTCCACAGAAAAACTCATGAACAATTTCAAAGGTATTTTTATTCATAAAAATAATGTTTTAAAATTCATCAAAGCAATGAAATTTAATGGAAAGCTCATTTGTATTTCATGAATATATATTAATTCAGTACCACTAAGAAAAATATTATATTGCCAAAAGTTTTGGTTATTGGAAAATTAACTCCCATGACCTACTGTTTAGGAAGAAAAACAATTTTAAAGGGAAGCCAAAATCATTGGCTTCAATCATTTATTTCCTCTTTCTTAGTGTGGGTTCGTTACACTGCAGTATTATAATTGAATACATTTTAAAATACATTTTTCTGGCAGTGATTTTGACACTTTTGTGATAATAATAAAAGTATTTTTGTCCTCTCAGTTACCCAAATAGGCCTCTGGGATATTTTTTATTACTTGGTGGTCCAAGCTGATTATTTCAGCTATATCTGAAATTGTTCTGAGAATTTCTAGAAATTAAATTCAAGACAACAAACACAAGCACACTCCTTTCAGCTCAGTTTAGAAACATTCCATGAGTGATTAGGAAAGCATTCTTGAATTGAACATTTTCGTGGCATCACTGTATCATTCTACAGTTGTGGTTCACAGAATTATATAATGTTGTCATTTATTATTAGTTTACTGAAGAATATTTCTAATTATATAATTTAGCAAAACAGAGAAATATAAAAAGAAAGATCTGTTAAGATTTAAGAGTTTCACTTAAATAGCAAATGGATGACTCTTTTTTTTTTTTTTTTGGACAGAGTTAGACAGTGAGAGAGAAAGAGAGAAAGGTCTTCCTTCCGTTGGTTCACTCCCCAAATGGCTACTACAGCCAAAGCCAGGAGCCAGGTGCTTCCTCTTGGTCTCCCATGTGGGTGCAGGGCCCAAGCACTTGGGCCATCCTCCACTGCCTTCCCGGGCCACAGCAGAGAGCTGGACTGGAAGAGGAGCAGCCAGGACAGAATCTGGCACCCCAACCGGGACTACCTCTGAGTACAAAGGGCTCTCCCTGTATTTGTATTAAGTGCACAGATACATAGGATCTATAATTATCTAATATTCATAAAGATTTTTTCCTATTTGAAAGGCTATAACTACAAGGAGTCTTCAAAAACTTCATGGAAAATTGGACTATGAATATAAGTATATATAGATTTCATAAATTTTTTGTGTCAAAATAAACTTTTCTCATTCCTTTTTTCACACTCCTTGAAGTTACCTTGTATATCAATATATTTCTTTGAATTTCCACTCTCTCTGATTTTTTTGCAGTATATTTTACACTGAGTGATTCTGATGATGAGATAATGTATATAAATTTCCTTATCTATTTGTATTATAGAAAGATAACATTACTTTCACTGTTTTTATCACTCACAGTCCATCATCTAGCAAACACTATGTTTACTTTTGAGATAAATTTTGCTTAATGGTAACACAAATTCTCAATAACTGAGTGTTTCAACATGTATCACATGTCCTGGTCCCAATCCAGCATGTATTACATATGCATTTGGCATCACTGTTGATTTTTGATCCAGCTCTATAAAAGTCAAGTAAATTAATGTTTCTGCCACATAAAGCCAAAGTGTTCTTTCCTTAAATTATTTCACTTAATTTTCTAAGTAGTTTTAGGTTATTGAACAAGACTTTGAATATTATTAAATTAATTTGTGTTTTGTTCCTTTAATTATTCATCCTCCTGTATTTTAGAATACAACCAAGATTGAAGAAATTAATTTGCATATCTGTTTATAACTACGTTTGTTTGAAAATACAACTTTTTAAGTGAACTTTGTACTACACATGGTACTTAACAATAATTTTTAATGTCTAAAATGCTTATATATCATGCTGCTAATACACAGCTAAAGAATAAAAATTGGCCGGCACCACAGCTCAATAGCCTAATCCTCCGCCTTGCGGCGCCGGCACACCAGGTTCTAGTCCCGGTCGGGGCACTGGATTCTGTCCCGGTTGCCCCCCTTCCAGGCCAGGTCTCTGCTGTGGCCAGGGAGTGCAGTGGAGGATGACCCAAGTGCTTGGGCCCTGCACCCCATGGGAGACCAGGAGAAGCACCGGGCTCCTGCCTTCAGATCAGTGCGGTGCGCTGGCCGCAGCGTGCAGGCCGCAGCGGCTATTGGAGGATGAACCAACGGCAAAGGAAGACCTTTCTCTCTGTCTCTCTCTCTCACTGTCCACTCTGCCTGTCAAAAAAAAAAAAAAAAAGGAATAAATATTATTGGTCAGCACTGTGGTATAGTAGGCTAGGCATCTGCTTGTAGCGCCAGCATCCTACATAGGTACTGGTTCATGTCCCCCTGCTCCACTGCCGATCCAGCTCTCTGATACAGGATAGGAAGGCAGCGGGAGATGGCCCACGTGCTTGGACTCCTGCACCCTGTGGGAGAACCAGAAGAAGCTGCTGGCTCCTGGCTTCAGATCAGCCCAGCTCTGGCCATTGTGGCCATTTTGTGGGGTGGATCAGCAGATGAAAGACCTTTTTCTCTGTCTCTCCCTCTCTCTGGCTGTAACTCTACCTCTCAAATAAATATGTAAATAAATCTTTAAAAAAGTAAAAATTATAATACTTCACAAATTTACATTTATTTTTATAATTCTCACTTGCTTTCTTAATATTGTTTATTAATAACATTTCCTTGCCTCTATATATTATTATCAACATTTCAAAAAAAATTTCCTTCAACTGATGCTCATGGTTTTTCCTATTATAACTACAACTGACAATACTGTTAAATTTTCTAAATTACACTGAGATTAAGAATACAATTACTGGGCCCAGCGCCATGGCACACTAGGTTGATCCTCCGCCTGTGGCGCTGTCATCCCATGTGGGCACGGGGTTCTAATCCCGGCTGCTCCTCTTCCAGTCCAACTCTCTGCTGTGGCCCGGGAAGGCAGTGGAGGATGGCCCAAGTGCTTGGGCCCTGCACCCACATGGGAGACCGGGAGGAGGCACCTGACTCCTGGCTTCAGATCAGCGCAGCTCCAGCTGTTGTGGCTACTTGGGGAGTGAACCAACAGAGGGAAGACCTTTCTCTCTTTCTCTCTCTCTCTCACTGTCTATAACTCTACCTGTCAAAGAAATAAATAAAAATCTTAAAAAAAAATACAATTACTATCACTCCTTGACTATATTTTCCCCAAAGGATGATGTTTCTGAAGTATACTGGTCTTTTTTTTTTTTTTAATTGAATTAACAAACTAACTCCTCCTATTCTTGACTAATTGAAGACCAAAAATCTACATGGGAGAAAATGAAAGTATATACATACATTTAAAAAATGGTGACATTAAAATCAGTCGCTTGAAAACTGGTGAGAGTAGATTTTAAGTATTATTGCAGATCAAAACCACAATGTGGTCTCACCCCAGTTCAAATGGCTCTCATACAGAAATCAATAAACAATAAATGCTGGCAAGGATGTGGGGGAAAAGGTACTCTAATCCATTGCTAGGTAAGTGTTGCTATGAGAATTACAATACTGACTACTTCTTTGTTTTTTGTATTAAATGAACTAACCCAAGTAAAGTGCTTACAACTGTGTCTGAGAGTTAATGTTATCTACATGTTAATTATGTGTCTAATTGAATTCTGTTGCAAGTATGTTACACCTCAACATACAAAGGTAACTACTCTGTGCCTTGCAGTAACAAATAGAGGTAATACTATAGGCAGGAAGTATTTTCATTCTATCAAATGTTTTCCTTGGATGTCTAAAAATTATAACTTTGTGGTCATATAATTATTGCTGCAGTTACACTGTTTAGAAATGTATAGAGCAATCAATCATGTACCATATTATGACAGTCTTCATGAGGACTTTAAGTCTGTAATAAAATTTTATCAAATGTATGTGGAATGGTTACAACATGTAGAAGACACCCTTCAAAGTTCCATGGTTTCCCCACTTCTGTTTCTCTGATTTTTCAAAAACTTGAAGCCCAAATGGAAAAAAAAAATCAAAAGCTATACATTCAATAACTCAAATGACAAAGTTAGATACTAAATATGTATCCTAGCTATGAATTTTACTTACTTGTGACCCATCTCATGAGCAATTGTAAATGCAAGATTCAGGCCATTGTCTTCAGCAATAATACATTTTCTCTTTTCACTACACATTCCATTCAAGTAAGCTATGCCTAAAAGAAACAAATATTAATTACCACAGATCTTATTTAAATTGTACATATTTATACTGGGCCTTAGAGTATTAGTAGGAATAGCAATGATAGTTATTTCCATTCAAATATGTCAATATTAACCTATAAAATCTAATCCTTACAAATGTAATTCTACTAAATATCTAGGCATACAATAAGAATATATTTTATAAATACCACTATTCATTGTCATGTAAGATAAAGTCATGACTTAGCAATTATAAATAAAAAAGCAAGTATATTAGATATTTTCCAATTTTTATTAAGAACTTATTTTCAAAGGAACACCAAAAAGTTAACTGAAAAAGCAAACTTTATAGTCTTTATCTTTCAATTTTAACAAGTTTTTGAAATTTTATTTTGTTAAATAATACTTTAATATGATGTAAACATTAACTGTGATATTTTAAGTATTGAAAAGTTTTCCTTGAAAATTTTGTAACTAATAAGATAGCTTGTCTACAGAGTATATAATACTGAAAGATTATACAAAATGAACTATTTAGGAAGATATTTGGTCTTTTGGTTTAAATTGTCAGTAAAGATGATAATATCTGAAATAACTAGTATTCTTTAGGCAAACATTTATACACTGTTTTACCAATCAATGCATATCCCTGAACAGAGATTGCTTAATAAAAGAAACTATGAGATTTCAAACAATTATATAATTTTTAAGTACTGGCCTCAGAATCAGCCCTTAAGGCATTCGGATCTTGCTGAAGAGCCCATGAGAGTATTGTGGGCATGGAAAGCCAAGATACCATGGAAAAGAAAAAAGAAGAAGACCTAAATGAAAGATCTCTGTGAGTGAGATCCCAGTGGAAAGAACAGTATTTTTTTCTTTTTTTTTCATTTATTAAACTTTTATTTAATGAATATAAATTTCCAAAGTACAGCTTATGGGTTACAATGGCTTCCCCCTCCAAAAACTTCCCTCCCGCCCACAACGCTCCCCTTTCCCGCTCCCTCTCCCCTTCCATTCACATCAAGATTCATTTTCCATTCTCTTTATATACAGAAGATCAGTTTAGTATATATTAGGTAAAGATTTCAACAGTTTGCCCCATATAGCAACACAAAGTGAAAAAACTACCGTTGGAGTACTAGTTATAGCATTAAATAACAGTATACAGCACATTAAAGACAGAGATCCTACATAATATTTTTTTAAAATTAATTAATTTTCTATGCCATTTCCAATTTAACACCAGGTTTTTTTTTTCATTTCCAATTATCTTTATATACAGAAGATCACTTCAGTATATAATTAGCAAAGACCTCATCAGTTTGTACCCACACAGAAACACAAAGTATAAAAATACTGTTTCAGTACTAGTTATAGCATCACTTCACATTAGACAACACATTAAGGACATATCCCACATGGGGTGTAAGTACACAGTGACTCCTGTTGCTGACTTAACAATTTGACACTCCTCAAATTGTTAAGTCAGCAACAGGAGTCACTGTGTACTTACACCCCATGTGGGATCTGTCCCTAATGTGTCGTCTAAAGCCAAGTGATGCTACGACTGGTACTGAAACGGTATTTTTATACTTTGCGTTTCTGTGTGGGCGCAGACTGATGAGGTCTTTGCTAATTAAATACTGAAGTGATCTTCTGTATATAAAGAGAATTGGAAATGAAAAAAAAAATAACCTGGTGTTAAAATGGAAATGGCATAGAAAATTAATTAATTTGAAAAAAAAAATTCTGTAGGATCTCTGTCTTTAATGTGCTGCACATTGCTATTTAATGCTATAATTAGTAATCCAATGGTAGTTTTTTCACTTGATGTTGCTATATGGGCAAAAAGTTGAAATCTTTACCTAATATATACTAAACTGATCTTCTGTATACAAAGAGAATTGAAAATGAATCTTTACATGAATGGAAGGGGAAAGGGGAGGGTGGCGGGCGGGAGGGAAGTTATGGGAGGGGGGAAGCCATTGTAACCCATAAGCTATACTTTGGAAATCTATATTCATTAAATAAAAGTTTAATAAAAAATAAAAAAAAAAAAAAAAAAAAAAAACAATTTGACACTCCTGTTCATGGCGTCAGTAATCTCCCTAGGCTCTAGTCATGAGTTGCCAGGGCTATGGAAGCCTTTAGAGTTCGCTGACTTTGATCTTATTCCGATAGGGTCATAGTCAAAGTGGAAGTTCTCTCCTCCCTTCAGAGAAAGGTACCTCCTTCTTTGATGGCCCCGTTCTTTCCACTGGAATCTCACTCACAGAGATCTTTCATTTAGGTCTTTTTTTTTTTTTTCCATGATATCTTGGCTTTCCATGCCTACAATACTCTCATGGGCTCTTCAGCCAGATCCGAATGCCTTAAGGGCTGATTCTGAGGCCAGAGTGTTGTTTAGGACATCTGCCATTCTATGAGTCTGCTGTGTATCCTGCTTCCCATGTTGGATCCTTCTCTCCCTTTTTGATTCTATCAGTTAGTATTAGCAGACACTTGTCTTGTTTGTGTGATCCCTTTGACTCTTAGACCTATCAGAGCCATCAATTATGAGCTGAAATTGATCACTTGGACTAGTGAGATGGCATTGGTACATGCCACCTTGATGGGATTGTGTTGGAATCCCCTGGCACATTTCTAACTCCACCATTTGTGGCAAGTCCGGTTGAGCATGTCCCAAATTGTACATCTCCTCCCTCTCTTTTTCCACTCTTAAATTTAACAGGGATCACTTTTCAGTTAAAATTTAAACACCTAAGAATAATTGTGTGTTAATTACAGAGTTCAACCACTAGTACTAGAACAACAACAACAACAACAAATACTAAAAAGGATAAAGTATTACATTGTACATCTAGAGTCAGGACAAGAGCTAATCAGGTCATTGTTTCTTATAGTGTCCATTTCACTTAACAGGTTTCCCCTTCGGTGCTCAGTTGTCACCGATCAGGGAAAACAAATGATATTTCTCTCTTTGGGGTTGGCTTAATTCACTCAGCATGATGTTTTCCAGATTGCTCCATCTTGTTGCAAATGACCTGGTTACATTGTTTCTTACTGCTGTATAGTATTCTATGGAGTACATGTCCCATAATTTCTTTATCCAGTCTACTGTTGATGGGCATTTGGGTTGGTTCCAGGTCTTAGCTATTGTGAATTGAGCTGCAATAAACATTAATGTGCAGATGGCTTTTTTATTAGCCAAATTAATTTCCTTTGGGTAAATTCCAAGGAGTGGGATGGCTGGCTTGTATGGTAGGGTTATGTTCAGGTTTCTGAGGAATCTCCAGACTGACTTCCATAGTGGCTTAACCAGTTTGCATTCCCACCAACAGTGGGTTAGTGTCCCTTTTTCCCCACATCCTCTCCAGCATCTGCTGTTGGTAGATTTCTGAATGTGAGCCATTCTCACCGGGGTGAGATGGAACCTCATTGTGGTTTTGATTTGCATTTCTCTGATTGCTAGTGATCTTGAACATTTTTTCATGTGTCTGTTGGCCATTTGGATTTCCTCTTTCGAAAAATGTCTATTGAGGTCCTTGGCCCATCTCTTAAGTGGGTTGTTTGTTTTGTTGTTGTGGATTTTCTTGATTTCTTTGTAGATTCTGGTTATCAACCCTTTATCTGTAGTATAGTTTGCAAATATTTTTTCCCATTCTGTTGGTTGCCTCTTCACTTTCCTGACTGTTTCTTTTGAAGTACAGAAACTTCTCAATTTGATGCAATCCCAAATGTTAATTTTGGTTTTGACTGCCTGTGCTGCTGGAGTATTTTCCAAGAAGTCTTTTCCTGTGCCTATATCTTGCAGGGTTTCTCCAATGCTCTCTAATAATTTGTTGGTTTCAGGACATACAACCTACCTAAATTGAGCCAGGAAGACATAGAAAACCTAAACAGACCAATAACTGACACAGAAATTGAAACAGTAATAAAGGCCCTCCAAACAAAGAAAAGCCCAGGGCCAGATGGATTCACTGCTGAGTTCTACCAGACATTTAGAGAAGAACTAACTCCAATTCTTCTCAAACTATTCAAAACAATCGAAAAAGAGGGAATCCTCCCAAATTCTTTCTATGAAGCCACCATCACCTTAATTCCTAAGCCAGAAAAAGATGCAACATTGAAAGAGAATTACAGACCAATATCCCTGATGAACATAGATGCAAAAATACTCAATAAAATTCTGGCCAATAGAATGCAACAACACATCAGAAAGATCATCCACCCAGACCAAGTGGGATTTATCCCTGGTATGCAGGGATGGTTCAACATTCGCAAAACAATCAACGTAATACACTACATTAACAGGCTGCAGAAGAAAAACCATATGATTCTATCAATAGACGCAGAGAAAGCATTTGATAAAATACAACACCCTTTCATGATGAAAACTCTAAGCAAGCTGGGTATGAAAGGAACATTCCTCAATACAATCAAAGCAATATATGAAAAACCCACAGCCAACATCCTATTGAATGGGGAAAAGTTGGAAGCATTTCCGCTGAGATCTGGTACCAGACAGGGATGCCCACTCTCACCACTGCTATTCAATATAGTTCTGGAAGTTTTGGCCAGAGGTATTAGGCAAGAAAAAGAAATTAAAGGGATGCAAATCGGGAAGGAAGAACTCAAACTATCCCTCTTTGCAGATGATATGATTCTTTATTTAGGGGACCCAAAGAACTCTACTAAGAGACTACTGGAACTCATCGAAGAGTTTGGCAAAGTAGCAGGATATAAAATCAATGCACAAAAATCAACAGCCTTTGTATACACAGGCAATGCCACAGCTGAGGAAGAACTTCTAAGATCAATCCCATTCACAATAGCAACAAAAACAATCAAATGCCTTGGAGTAAACTTAACCAAAGACATTAAAGATCTCTACGATGAAAACTACAAAACCTTAAAGAAAGAAATAGAAGAGGATACCAAAAAATGGAGAAATCTTCCATTTTATCCCTGGATTGGAAGAATCAATATCATCAAAATGTCTATTCTCCCAAAAGCAATTTATACATTCAATGCAATACCAATCAAGATACCAAAGACCTTCTTCTCAGATCTGGAAAAAATGATGCTGAAATTCATATGGAGACACAGAAGACCTCGAATAGCCAAAGCAATCTTGTACAACAAAAACAAAGCCGGAGGCATCACAATACCAGATTTCAGGACATACTACAGGGCAGTTGTTATCAAAACAGCATGGTACTGGTACAGAAACAGATGGATAGACCAATGGAACAGAATAGAAACACCAGAAATCAATCCAAACATCTACAGCCAACTTATATTTGACCAAAGATCCAAATCTAATCCCTGGGATAAGGACAGTCTATTCAATAAATGGTGCTGGGAAAATTGGATTTCCATGTGCAGAAGCTTGAAGCAAGACCCATACCTATCACCTTACACAAAAATTCACTCAACATGGATTAAAGACTTAAATCTATTTTTTTCATTTTGTGTTGCTATATGGGGGCAAACTGTTGAAATCTTTACCTCATATATACTAAACTGATCTTCTGTATATAAAGAGAATTGAAAATGAAAAAAAAATTTAAGTAACAATTTTAAAATACCGATTCTTTTAAATTATATATTCTGTAATTCCCATATCTTTATAAAACTAATTTTAAGCCATTTTATAGATGAAATCTAAAGGCAGAAATAGGTGAAATGACCTGTCAAGAATCACAGAACTACTAAAAATGACAGACTGGAGATCTGAATTCAGTCTCAAATCTATCTGCCAGGTATGTTTCTGAATACAATTTAGTTCGGGGCTTTCTCTTATTAAAAATTACTAGCTGAATGTTTGTGACTTTTTAAAAAAAAAGTCTAAAAATATATTTGAAAGGTAGAGAAGAAAAAAAAAAAGACTGAAAGAGAGAGAGCAGGAGAGAGAGAGAGAGAGAGCTCACATCCACTGGTTCACTCCCCCAAAGCCCACCAAGCTGTAAATTAGGAAGCCAATCATGTATGTGTATCAGGAACCCAACTACTTGAGCTATCACCTGCTGTCTCCCAGGATGGACGTCAGTAAAAAGCTGGGATCAGGCTGCAGCCCAGGCATTCTGAAATGAGCTGTGGGTATCCTCAGCAGCATCTGAACCACTGGCCCAAATGCCTACCCTTGTGAATATTTCGTTCTCTTGCCAAGAGAAAAAAAATATATAATGGTAAGAAGAAGGGAGGAGGTACAGAAAGGGGGGGGGGCAGTAAGAGCAACAGAGGGAGGGTGAAAGAAAAAAATCTCCTCGACCATTTGGTAATAAACAATAATCAGAATCTGTGATTAGATGCCCCGCTCCCAAATACTAAAGTAAACTCAACATATTGAGCATGCCAGTGACCACTGTTTGGTACAAAATTCTCTTAGGATTCTCATGTACTTCACTGCTTTTTTCATCACAACTAAAACAGTCCCACAACCATGTTAGATTTAATACTCAACTGGCATCAGTGTCCATGCCACACACCTGTTTGTCACATGGACCAGTACATGCTGAATTAAGTCACTGTAATAAGTTTTATATTTCTTCTGTATCCCTTCATATTGTCCTCACATAACAATATTTTCCAGTTGTTACAAATTCCTATATCTCCTTTATATTTGCAATCTTACTGCGTAGCCTACAAATTTCCAATATACTACTGAAATATAAGGGTGATAGTGAATTCCTTATTTTTCCTTCTGACTTTAATAGGAAAGATTACAGTTACCCAATTGAATGTTTGCTATAGAACTCTAATAGATAGGACTTATTAACTAAGGAAATTACTTTCTGATATGATTACATGTCTGAGTGAAAAACCAGGAAAAATCATCTGACTCATGAGTCAGCGGTGTTGAGAGGTGCATGGTGGGTTTGGAAAAGACTCAGAAGGTTAGAATAACCACTGAGAGAAATGTGAAAGACAGCTAATTAAGAATAGCGGTGGAGGTAGGGGTGGATACGTGGTGTAAATGAGTTGGCAAGGGAATGGTTCAGCTGGGGATATATAGAGAGCACCAAGTATTAGGGTCAGAGGGAGCCTGGTAATTTCGAGAACAAAAGCCAATATCCAGGAAAATGGGAGGCTCAGTGAATAAAAGAGCAGCTACATTACAAAAAGTCCTGGAGACTGTGATGGCCATGAGATGCAGGGAGGAACATTTTGGGATGAAGGCCCAAGATACTAGGTATTAACACAAAAGAGGTATAGGACAGGACATTTAGATTATGTGGTTCTGGTGTTTGGACTGATGCTATGAAACATCGAACTGCAAATGGTCAGAATGAATTTAGGAAACCGGGACAGGTAGCTGAAGCCCACAGTAGATGTGGGTGAGAGCCCAGAGACCAGGGTCAAGCACAGCTTTGAGATGACAAAGCACCAAGATCTCCCATCGTAAATGCAGAGTTACTATCTCAAATTAGGGAAAATGCTGAGATAGAAGTAGTACAGGGGAACAAGAAAAACGCAACAGTATACAACTTTAGTAACTTTCTCTCACCCGTTCTGAGATACAGAGGAAGAGAAAGAATTACAATGACCTTGCTAGGGGGCTCTAAATAATAGAAATGAGTGACTTTTATGGGGTCATGTAAAAAAAAAAGGTATAATTTATAACGCAAACATATTAATGCTATAAAATATACATGTATATTAAAAACTGTGAGTACATATATATATAGAAGTATGATTACAACTATATATTTTTTAAAAAACACTTATGGGGGTACAAAAAGACTGAAGAAGAACACTAATTTGCTAATAGCAATTGTATTACATGGTAAGATTATGAGTGATTTTTCTTCCTCGCCTGCCATTTCCTAATTTCATGTAAATGTTTATCGCAGTTGAAAATTAGTAGAACCTCTTACAGCCCAGGCTGTAATTTAAAAACCAAAAATGATCCCTCCATTCCTATTTTCCTTTTACTAAAGAGTAGATTGAGAATCTTCAAGTAGGACTCTGATAAATTAGAATCTCACTGTTCTTACATTGGGCAGATCAAGGAGTCTCTGTTTGCCTTGAAAATTATGGATAATAATTATAACCGTGACTAATTAAATGCCTTGCATTATTCTGTTTAAAATCCTGTGCTTTTCAGTTCCTTTAAGAAGTCACATGTTTCTTATTATAATGAAGGCTAGGGGTTAGGAAGGGAAAAGATTTAACACAGCTGTTATTTAAAGATAGCTGTAACACCAATCCTTTTCAAAGCACTCTTTTCATGTGAAGAATTCTGGAAATCTAAAGCAAATAAAAACAACCTTCTGATTTCTTACATAAAATTGAATCAAGTGATGCACCAGGTGTCAACAGAATCTCATCTGAAAACAAAGCTCATTATCCCTAGGATGTAATGTGATACACCTCATCAGGAAGATCAGAGACTCCTAACACTCTACATAATGTATTTTACATTAATGGGCTAATGAGGAAATCAGAGCTTCTGTCCGATCTTACTAACAAAAGTCTTCTGGATCCAGAACCGTGGATTTTAAGCTGAGGTGGATTACCAGAGTTCAAAATCCAGGCTTTCCTGGTCCAAAGACCTCATACAGCCCTAGCTAGGATACTTATCCTTATCTATGAGTTAAGTGATTTACCTGGGAGTCCTACCACTACTTGAAGTCTGATGGAAAAAAAAAGCACAGTTATGTGCCAAGCAATAAGATTATAAAGATACATTTTGAGGAATGCAAGCTACACAGGGCCCATAAAGATGTATTACATGATCTCACTCATAGCTGGAGCCTAAGGAAAGGTGATCTTATGAAAGGTAAAAGTATAATGGAGGTTAACCGAGGCCATGGAGGAAAAGGAGAGAGAGGTAAAAGATTGATTAATGAGTGCTAAGCTGGAGTTAGACTGGAGTGAGAAATTGTGGAATTCTGTTGTACTGTAGTGTGTCTACAGAAAACATACTCTATGTTTCTCTATTTACAAAAAGACTAGAAGATAGGATTTTTAGTGTTTCCAACATAAAGAAATATTAAATGTTTGAGGATATGGATATATTTACCCTGACTGGACATTGCACAACATAAACATGCATTGAACCATCACACAGTATCTCACAAGCACATACAAATCTGTGGGTCTGTTAAAATGTTTTTTTAATTTAAAAAAACTTAAATTGTATCTCATTCACTAATAAGGGAAAAATGTGGAATGATATAGTATAACACACAACTAATATAAAATACAGTTATATGATTATATTCAAATAGGGCTTTGATCATATTTTAACATAATAATTTGATTTACTAATTGTCTCACTATATTCCTGTTTAATTAAATGAAAAGATAATGATCTAGGAATGTGCAAGTGCAATTATACAAGTTATGAGTTTGATATCAGTACAGTTACAAATATAGATTTTAAAAACAAGCGTCCAGACAAGTACTGCATCATCTCACTTACATGGGGATTCTAAAAAGCTGATCTCATAGAAGTTAAGAGAATAACAGTGGTTGTCAGTGGTTGGGGAGGGTCATGGTAGAGGGATTGAAAAGGCTGAACAGCTTCTACCATATAGTTAAAAAGGAGTAAGAAGCATGTCCTGTTGTACTATAGGGTGACTATAGAGATTGATAATATACTGTATATTTCTCTAAAAATATGAGAATGCAGAATTTTTAATTAATGAGAAGATAAATATGTTTACATTGATTAGATATTATACAGTATATAAGTGTGTCAAAACACAGTACCCCCAAATATATAATTTTTATGTCAGTTAAAATTATTTTAAATTAAATACATAAAAAGGCTTCCTGATTCTCTTAAATGTTTACATTATCTAAAACATCTTGAGAGTGCACTTTCCATGAATATGAGGAAAAAAGTGATTGCTAGATGAAAAATAGTGTAAGAAAATTACAGTAAATCTATGTGATCCAATAAGGTAGGATATTGTATATACATTAAAATGTTGCTTACAGGTTTCAGCATCATAGTACATAAAGTCTTTATTCATTAAAATCATATCAGTATGCCAAAAAATAGTAGGTGTATATATATATATATAATATATATATACATATATATAATATATATAACACTTCAAAGATCATCTCAGCAAGCATGAAATTCCCAGAGGGAGAAAACTTTCATTGAAAATGAATACACAAATAGAAATTACAAAGCAGACAAAGAAATGGTCCAATGGGAGAGTAAGCCAACAAATATAAAAACTAGAGCAAAAAAAAAAGAGATGATGAAATAAAGTTATTTGTTAACATGGAAAGCTTGAAATTCACATTCAATGGGCACCACAAACAAATGAATTTTTTGAAAATTAAACAAACCCCTTCATGATGATATTTCATATCAAAGCAATGATGGAGTAAACTACTTTTGAAGAGTAAACACTTTTACTGAAATGTGATAAAACAATTAAAATACATATGCATAATTATATAATTATAATGTATATAGTACATTATATATACATGTATTGTGTAAATAATATATAAATGCACAAATTTAGAAATAATTTAAATGTTATCTATTGCAATAAGCAATGGCCTTTAAAAGATTCTCAACAAAGAAACTAGTAATGAAGTGCTACAAAAGAAAGGAATCTAGAAACAAGGAATGGGAATAAGAAATACCACATGAAAATTTTAATAAATGATCACAATTAAAATAGTAATAGTAATGAGGTGTAAATGTTGAGGTGTATAAGATTCACCAAATGACTGAATGAATATAGTGGACATAAAAACTTATAGACAGATTCAAATAACTGTATTATTATTTGGATTTATGACAAATAACTGTTATTAAGATTATGTTAATTTAGGAATAAGCACTTTTAAAGACATGTAACTACCAAAATAGAGGATTGAAATTAATAATTAGCAAAATAATAGTGGTACAAGAGAAAGTAAGAAAATCTCAGGTACTGAATTAAAATTGAAAATAAGAAAAAAATGGAGAGAACAGTCTTGATAAAATGAAAGTAGAAAATAAAGTAAAATATCAACAAACTAAGGTAAATGGATTAAACTTGCTTAAATAATTCTTGAATTATATTTTATGAAGTTCATTTATATCTGACTATAAATAACAATAATTATAAATAATAATGATATTAAAGAATAATAGTAAAAACACTAATGGAAAAGTATCACCAAATAAAGAAGTCCCACAAACTGGATGATATCATAATATTTTATAAAATATACATTAAAGACAAATATGCTTTTGCACCAAAGAAACTATGTAATTCTCAAAAACATTTGATAATGCTTGCAATATATGTCTATCATAATATAGTCTCACACTACTGATAAAATTAAGACTATTCTACTGGTTTCAATGATAGATTTAATAGGTGAAAATAAGTATCAATATATTAAGATACAGAAAGCCAAATATTCCACATAAACTGTTTGATCTAATTCACACACACACACACACAACTTTTATCTAACAATGAAAAGATATATAACGTACATATCATTTTCAAATGTTACTAAATTTTTTTCTGAAGAGGAAAAAAAACTACATAGCAAAACTTAGCACATATGCAAAGAAAAGATTATGGAAGCAATTCTCTAATCAGGCTGAAATAAAATAACCACCAAAAAGACAGTTACTCTTCCAATTCCTCTTTCCCTTCTTCTTAGTAAATGGATGTTTTAGAAGAATTCTAAATAACTTAGAATGGAAATTATTACTATTTAGAACTGAATGAATTCACTGATTATGCAACAAAGCTAGTAGCATAAAATAGATCCGGTCATCAGGTTGTAGTAGTCCAATAATCCCCTTGAGAAAAGCTAAGCAGTCTATATAAAATAGAAATAATACATTTACAGGCATTAGAGTTGAAGAAATGAAAGGTACTAGAAGTTTTTCAAATCCAAAAAGGAGAAACTCTTAATGGTGAGTCAAATATCTATAAGGCACATTTCCCCTAGTGGTATTTGCTAAATTTCAGCAAAAACTAGAGGCTAACAAGATGGGTATGACCCAGTCAGAGGACAATCACAGAAGAAAAGTGAAAAAATTAGGGGAGTCATGCCTGGGCTGCATTTGTTGTCCATCTAAGGCTAGAGACTTCAGGCGTTACAGGAGACTGCATTAGCAACACGGGAGGCATGGGAGGCATGGGAGGCCATGGGGCATTCCTCCTCAAGACAATTTCCATATTCTGACAACTCCAGAGAGAACTGTTTAAAACAACTGACCCACTAAACTGGAACCCCTGAATAGAGTAGAATTTCCATGCAGACTGCAGCACAGCACAGTGCCAAACTGGATGATAGTCATCCATCTCACATTATCTGTCTAGCTGGGGAAAGACTACATTATTTCTGCTAAGTAAGAATTTCATCTGGTACCTCTACTACTGTAGAGACTTTTCTTAAGCAGATTCATCGATTCAAAAAAAGGAAAGAAAGAAGCTAGGTGTGTGATGGAATGTGGTGGGAAAGTCTTCCTGACCAGATAGCAACAAAGAGGTTTATGACATTTTGTAATTATCAGACAGAATTTTTAAATAACTTGGGGCCAGGGGAGACACATTTGGCGCAGCCCTTAAGTCACCACTTGGGATATCCATACTCATATTAGAGCACATGAGTTTGAGTCCCAGCTTCACTTCAATTCCTACAAAGTGCACACCCTGGAAGAGAGCAGGCAATGGCCCACATAGTTTGGTTCCTGCTACCCAGGAGGGATCCTGATGGAGTCCTGGCTCCTGGCTGTGGATTGGACCAGTCCAGGCTTATGTGGGCATTCTGGGAGTCAATCAGCAGATGGGAGATCTCTGTTTCTCTATACCTTTCAAATAAATAATTAAAATGTAATACACTAAATAGAAGAAAGGATAAACAAAAATGAGGAAAAGACAAAGAAATCTGTCAACAATTGCAACCTATTAAAAAAAAAACAATCTGACATTCTTGATCTGAAAACATAATATTTGGAATTAAGATCTCAAAGGATGAATAACTCTGGAATGGGCACAGGAAGAAAGAAGACTATTTCATGGGTAAGGATAACTAATGTAAAATATACAAGTTCAAGAACAAGAGAGAAAAATATGGGGGCCAGCACTGTGGCATAGCAGGTAAAGCTGCCGCCTGCAGTGCCAGCATCCCATATGGGCACTGGTTCAAGTCCTGGCTGCTCCACTTCAGATCCAGCTCTCTCCTATGGCCTGGGAACGCAGTAGAAGATGGCCCGCGCCCATGTGGGATACCTGGAGGAAGCTCCTGGCTCCTGGCTTTGGATTGGCACAGCTCCAGCCTTTGCGGCCACTTGGGGAGTGAACCAGTGGATAGAAGACATCTCTCACGCCTCTCTCTCTGTCTCTCTCACTCTCTGCCTCTCCTTCTCTCTCTGTGTAACTCTAAATTTCAAATAAATACATAAATCTTTAAGAACAAGAGAAAAAATGTTCACTAAAGGAACACAGACACAATCACAGCTGTTATGTCTTTATAATTTGAATCTTAGAATAACAAGAGATACTCGAGATATGAAATTTATGAGGAGTTAACGGTTGGACATATTTCAAAACATTTTAGAACATCAACAGAGAATACATAATGGTCAGCATGGCCAAAATCAAGAACACTACATTTTTAACAACAAATGCTGATAAAATGTAGAGCAAAAGGAATTTTTATTCACTGCTGATGGTAACACAAAATAGTACAGACACTTTGGAAGACAGCTGGGCAGTTTCTTATAAAATCAAGCATATATTTAATCACATTCAAAGCAGTTGAAAACACATTTGCACACAAAAACCAGCACATAGATGTTTGTAACAGCTGCTTTATTCATAACTGCAAAAACCTGGAAAGAGTGAACGGATGTTAGTGCATCCATCAATTATATAGCGCCAAAACAATGTGGACTGTGAAACCAGGAAAAGTCATGCGAGAAACTTAAATTCTCAACTTCTACATGACAGAAATGAATCTGAAAGGGCCACATATTGTTGTTTGATCTCCATGACATTCATTCTGGAAAAGGCAAAGCTATAGCAACAGTAAAAAAGCGTTACGGATAGGTGGAGCACAGAAAAATCTTAGGGCAGAGAAATCACTTTCTATGATGCCAATTTGATGGACAGGTGCCACTATGCATTTGTCTAAGTCTACAAACTATACAATACCAAGAGTGAACACTTTGGATGATAATGAAGTATCAATGCAAGTTCAAACGATGTAAGCAACAAATATCCCTCTAGTGCAGGGAGGGTGATGCATGTGTGGATACTGGAGTTATATGGGAATCATCCACTCAATTTTGCCGCAAACCTAAGACTGCTCTAAAAATAGTTTTTAAAATATTCCTAAGCAGAATCCAACAAAGATTGGATTGGAGAAAGTGAAAAAATAAAAATTGGATTGGAGAAAGTGAAAAAATAAAACAACATTTTAAAACTGCTGAAAATATTAAAAAGATTAAAATTAGAGAAAACAAAAAACTATGCTTCAAAGTCACAACAATAAAGCAAAGAGCTGACTGCAACAAAAACAGGCAAACCTGGAAATAATAGAATGACACGTTAGGAAAAGCTCAGCCAACCTTTCATTCTATGCTAAGTGAAACAGCTTTTTACAAATAAAGGTGCCATAAGAATGCGTTAATGCAGGCAAAACCTGAAGGCCTGCACTAGAAGATAAGTTACAGAAGGAAAAAATCATCCCAGACTGAAACGTGGAAACACAGCAAGAAATGAAGGTGAGTAACCACATGGTGCCACGGTTTGAACCCCTGAAAAACTCATGCGGAAATTTAATGGCGCAGTGACGGTACTGGGGACTTGTCAGAGGTGATGAGGTCATGCTTCTAATGAGCATATTAAGGCCATTACAGCTAGTTAATGCAGTAAGTGGGCTCCTAATAACAGATGGAGTTTAGTCTAATTTTCCTCTATTTCACTCTCACTTCCTAACCATGTGTTGCCCTCTACCGTGCTATGACTCAGCAAGGAGCCACTTTGGTGGACTTTCCAGGTCCAGAAGTGTGAGCCAATAGAGTTCTGTTGTATATACATGACCTGGTCTGTGGTTTTCTGCTATAGCAACAGAAAGCAGGCCAAAACATATGAGAGCTGTAAACAAATGTGGAATACACAAAACATTCACTTTAAGATCCTCCAGAATTTAAAATACAGAGAACTAAAATGCACATGATGATATTGACAGATATTCAAGTGAATGAATTGTGGACTTACATGCATTTTGTAAAGTATGATGAGAGCAGATTTTTCATTTCTTAATGCACATTTGTCTTTAGGATTTCCACAAAAGTAATGTTTTTCTAGTTATCTGAAGATTCACTTTGATAATAGGTGAGGAGGGATAAGCATTAAGGCACCCTTTTGGAACTCCAAGGGACAATGGAGTAGGAAAGTCCATGCCAATACAGAAATTGCTCAAACATAGAACTAATAAAAATACTACCTGAACAGGTAGAGTAAAGGACTGAGTTACCATTTCTCAGCCAACTTTCAACCTGACTGCCATGAAGGCCACAGAGGTGGGGACTTTAACCAGGGACACAAGGATGCGAGGGAAGGAGGAATCTGAGCCAGAAGATGAGTGTGGAGTGGATCGGAAGATAAAGCATGTGGTGGAAATGAGTCAGATAGGAAGGTCACAGGGCTCCAGACAAGCCAGGATTCCAGAGTGGAACTACCCAATTGCACTCCTGGCAACCAAGCCCAGCGGCGTGCTCTGTCTGTGGGAAAATTCACTGCAAAGATGCAAAGACCAAAGGTCTCAGAGAAAAGTGAAAAAGCCTAGGACTGCTGATCTACGGGCCCTCTCCCAGCTGATGGCAAAGACTCAGAACGAGGGTACGGGAACTGTATGGCAGAAACAGTATTCAGCCTTTAGAAAACATGTAAGAACAAACCCGTCTACACAAGAAGAAAAATAACCTCAAATGGACAAGTTTTCATTTTCGTGGACTCCAGTGAGGCAGGGAGTTAACAAGATAAGAGTATTGTACAAAGCTAACTATTACATTTTTTGGCCTAATTTAATAAATTTTTAGCGTTCAGTGTGCACAAAGACAAAATTAAGTTCATAAGGGAATATGCATATTTTTAAAGTTTGTATGTTTTATGTTTTTAATAAGATCCTAAAGGAAAAGAAAACAGTGGATCACTCATGTTGTTATCCTACAAATTGATGGAGGTCTGTAAAAAAAAATCACTGGTCTCCTCACATGTCAGCACACACAGGCCGGTTCTAAATATTCCAGCAAGGTTTTGTCTAAATAGTATCATAGTGCAGGAAGAAGGAGGTAAAAGATAGTTCAAGAAGATGGAAGAAGGGACATCCCAGGGACAGTAAAATGTGGGGTACTCAGAGGTGGCCCATGTCTCAATTCTGCTCTTCTGAGAGAGCGGGCCTATCTGTGGATGAAGGCGACATTGTTTTCTCTGTTGCTGTTCCTATACTTCCTTCAGTTGTTTCTAGGAGCCACACCACCGAGATTTATACACCCACCTCCTCCCAACATGATAATGACAAGGACTGCCTTTCTGTAAAAGGAAGAATAATTAAGGATGATGTCAGCAGATGGGTTTTGTGCTCTTGATATTATATTTTAAATGTATTCTACTTCACATTTACTTTTCCTGCCTCTTCAGATATTATAAGGGAAGGCTTTAGAAGGTAAATTCTCAAATCCTCAAAGAAGTTAATTAAGCCAGATTCCAGTGTACAGTTATTGTGGTTTGGGTATATCGCTAATTAATAAACATGAATAAAATATGCCATCAGAAGTTCTTAATTTACATTTCAGTGCAACTATAAAGATATGGTTTTTGAGAGACCCTGGAAAACCTACATGTGATAGATTGCATAACAAACTCTTGTAAAAATCAGTAATGGCAACTTTCCTGTGCACTCCATACAAACAGAGTTAAGAATTGGTATTCTCCTTTCCATGTTAATTGAAAACAAGGTTATTCAGAGTTCTTAGGCTTTCAATATGACTTTGTTCACAGCAAAAGAAATGAATTAGGTTTACTGATTTCATCAGCCTGGAGATTAGCAAACGGTCATGACTTTAAAAAATAGGTAAGATGAATCACAGTTAAAGATTTTTGTGAAGTAAGTTTAAGGATACAGCTGGAAAAATTTAAAAGTGTTCTGATTGCTTATAAATCAGGAATTTTGGCTAGCACATTTTTATAATGTTATAACGTAATAATATCCTGAAGGCATTAGACAGGGACAATTAAAACTAAAAATATCAGGCTACCAAAAATCTGTATAAATTGCTTTTTAGGTATACCTATAAAAACATTAGTGGCATGAATTTATAATTAGAAACCACTGCACATTTCAAAATGGCTTGGCACAAGGTTCTTTTTTATTATGTCAATTTCAAATTTTTGTTACTGTTTGTAAGTTTCTACTCATTATGATCTAAGTTTTTATTCAAATCTTAAAAATCTATAAATTGGAGAAATCAAAAATATAATTTCATAACTACAAATGTCTGATGTCCTCACATCTCTAGTGATACTTAAAATACTAAATTAAATAGAATTTGGACAACTTATTTATGAATATATGCATATATACATACACAAAAACACACCTAGAGACAAGTGATGGCAACTCTAGACACATTCTTATATTCTTGGATATTTCTTATATTCTCAGTTATTAGGTCTGTGCATTAAAGAAGCTGATGGCAAATAAAGTGGTTAAATTTTTCCTTCAAAAATGATTTAATACTTTATGAAATTCTGATTGTGGTTCCATAATAAAAAGGCAAAATCTGAAGACTCAAGTTTCAAGAATTAACATGTGTTCAAACTTACAAAATTGTATGCATTGAACAGGTATAGTTTCTTTTTTTTTTTTAACAGAACTTACATCTCAATAATTTTTAAGAAAAAAAGCAAATTGCCTAGAAATTCAAGGCTGCCGTCATGTCAAACAATGCAGAGTTGAAGTCGTAGCTTCAATGGTTAGTTCTGTGACACAGGCAAGTTTGTTCTCCCCTTGAATTTAGCTTTCCCAATAGTAAAACTGGGATAATAATTTGTCTTAGGAATGTTATTTATTTTTAAATGTTTTATTTTAATTTTATTTGAAGGGCAAAGCTGGGGGAGAGGGAGAGAAAGAGAGAAATGGGGACACAGAGAGATCTTCAATCTGCTGGTTCATACCCCAAATGCCCAAAACTGCCTCAGCCGAGCCAGGCTTAAGTCAGGAGCCTGGAAGTCAATCTAGGTCTTCTACGTAACTGGCAGGGACTCAAGCCCTGAACTACCCTGCTACCTCCCAGAGTACGCGTTAACAAGAAGCTGGAGTCAGAAGCAAAGCTGGGACTTGAAGCCAGGCACGCTAATACGGGGTGTGGGCATCCCAAGTGGGATCTTCACTGCTATTCCAAATGCCCGTTCCAGCAAAGCTAGTTAATTTTGATAAATTACTTCAAACACATATTGGTATGTTCAAAACAGAGAACCATTAAACATTCAACTTACCTTTCATCATTTGTAAAACGAAGCAACAATCTTTTATCACAGTGAATTCTTAAAGTCTTTTAAAGCTCATGGTAAATAAATGCTTAGCAAGTTACTCACCAACAGCCCTGCATATATGTGTGAGGAACACAAAGCTGCTACTTCCCAGTGTTTGTTACAACTTTAAAAAGGACTTTGGGGAGTTTTCATTTCCCAGGCATACATTTAATATATTTTAAAATCCATGTAATTTTTAAAAGCTGCACTAGAAACAGTTTATAATAGAAATAAGATGCGAAATTTGAAATAAGTTTCTAAAAGTAAAGGATCTTGAAAAGAGAAATATCTTAAAAACCACTTTAGATTATGATTCCTAAGAATTATGTATCTAAGTCTTATTCCTGCAACCTATCTTGCCAAAATACACATATAAAGTGTCTGATTTATATTCTGGCCATTGTCTAAAAATATACACAACAGCAGCCAAGAATTAAGCAAGTTGAAGTTCAGCCTTGCTGTGAAACATAAGACTAATGTTATTTTCTCATCAGAAGAAGCCCATTCGTTTTCAGAAATACATAGATTGAACATTTAGCATGTTCAAGTCCCTTTACTCTGTGGTGAAGTTACCAGTTTGCTCTGAGCAAGATCCTAGACCACAAGAAGATTAGAGTCAAATCAGGAAAATGGAGAGAGTGAAACACCAGTGGTAAGATAAGTATATACTTGGGTCCCTGCACACGCATGGAAGACCAGGAGGAAGTACCCAGCTCCTGGCCTCAGATGGGCACAGTGCCGGCTGTGGTGGCCATTGGAGGAGTGAACCAACGGAAGGAAGACCTTTCTCTCTCTCTCTCTCTCTCTCTCACTGTCTATAACTCTACCTGTCAAATAAAAAAAAATTAAAAAAAGATAAGTATACAGAAATAAACTATGTCCAGGAATGGGAGACTGAGAAAATATAGGAAATCTAAAAGTGGAATTTTATCTGGGTTGTGAAGATGGGCTGTAAAAGTCAACAGGTTCATGGGAAATGGAATCAAAAGATAAGTCTCTGTTGGTACTAATATTATTTGAAGCCCATGAACATTTTTTTTTCATATGATGCAGTTTCCATGAACTTTTTGAACACCCCTTGTGCATTTAAACACAAACACTAAAATCTGCAAAACAAATTGGTTTTAAGCAAGGCCTCAGTTATAAGAATGCATTAATGTGACTTTATAAGTATACACACATACATAGAGATTCTAAAATTTTGAATTCTGAGTGCTTAATTCTAGTGTGTAAAAATACATTTGAATTTTTTGTGTGTATTTGGTATTCGGTGATCCTGCTGAATTCAGTTACTCATTTCAGGAATTAGTGATACATCCCTTTCATTTTCTTTGTCAACAGTCACATTTTCGGCAAAGAACAGCTGTATTTCTCCTGTCAGATTCTTTCTTTTTCTTACCTACTACATGTCTGGAACTCTTACAGGATGCATAGAGGGTACACCCTTGCCCTGTTGCAGCACAGATGGGAAAGCATTCATTCTTGAACCATTAAGAGCAATGTTAACCTTGTTCCTGTGTGTGTGCGCATGCTGTTTATCAGGTTATAACAGTTGTCTCCTAATCAAGTTATGCTGTTTATCAGGTTATAATAGTTGTCTCCTAATCAAGTTATGCTGTTTATCAGGTTATAATAGTTGTCTCCTAATCAAGTTATGCTGTTTATTAGGTTCTAACAGTTGTCTTCTAATCAAATGTTTATGACAGTTTTTATCAAAAGTGGATGACGAATTTTGTCGCGTTCACTTTAGGCACAGTTTGATATGACCATATATGTTTTCTTCCTTAGACTCTTAATGTGTTTGATTGTATGGACTGATTTTCAAACACTGAGCCTGTCTTATTTTCTGAAATAATCTTCACTTGGTTCTGTTTTATTATTTTTATATTTTGCAGCTTTCAATTTGTGAAATTAAAAGTACTCTAATATGTGTGATAATGATATGAGAAATATTTGTCAGAGCTTATTTTCAAATCATGGTAATTCTGATCTAATAAACGGAACCAAAAAAGATCCTTGCCATTCTGTTTCTGTCAGAGATAATGTACCATTGGCACTTTTCCTTCTTCAAATTTGCTGATGAAAATTCTTTAATTTTATTTCTTCTTGAATTCATTAATGAAGTTTCATGAGACTGAAGATTTGGTTTTTGGATGGTTTTAAGCTACAAATTTAAATTCCTTAATATATGTGTAGGATTTCTTGGGTCATCAATTTCATCTTGAGTTCAAGCTTTGTTCATTTGTTTATACAAACTGGTCCATCTCATCTGATTTGTTACACATTAACCCTTAATGATTCCTTAGTGTCTGTGAGGTCTATAGTGATACCTCTGTTTACATTGCTAGTACTGATCAACTGTTCCTATTTTTTTGTTTATCTTTTCCAAACTTTCTAGAGGCTTAAAATTTTATTCACAATCCCCCAAAACAGTTTTGTTTCTATTTATTTTCTCTATGGTTTTTCTGCTTTCTTTTAATTTTTTTTAGATTTACTTATTTATTTGAATGACTTTAGTTACATAGAGAGATCCACTGATTCACTCCCCAAATGCCCAAAATGGCTAGGGCTGGACCAGGCCAAAACCATGAGTTTAGAATTCCATCTAGGTCTCCCTTATAGGTAGCAGGGGCCCAAGTACTTGGGGCAGTTTCCACGGCTTTCCCAGGTGTGTTAGCAGTTGACTTAGATCAGAAGTGGAGCACCCAGAACTTGAACCAGTGCCCATATGGGATGCTGGGGTTACAGGCAGCAGCTTAACTCACTGCCATACTGCTGCCCAGTTTCTTTGTTTTCATTTTATTGATTCATGTTCCTTATGCTCTTACAGTTATTATTTCCTTCTCGCTGCTTGATACAAGTGTGATTACTTGGCTTGTTTCTCCTTTTCAGTTTCTTCAGGTAGAAACAGATTATTCATTTGAAATTTTGCATATTTTCTAATAAAAACGCTTAATCCTATACATTTCCCATTGAATACAGTTTTATCTGCAGTCTCTCAATTTATTCTTGTGTCATGCTTGTTCAGTTAAAAATATTTTCTAATTTCCCTTGAAATTTCCTATGTTACAAATTATTTAAAATTATGCTATTTCCCAAGTATTCAATAATATTTTCATGTTATCATTCTGTAATTAATCTCCAGTCTAGTTCCACTATGCACTGGTACATACTTTGTATGACTTTTTTCCCTTCAAATTTGTTAAGGTATTTTTATGAGCTAGGAAATATTCCCTGAAAATTTCTGTATCATTTGGAAAGCGTATTTTACTACTGTTGGGTACAACAGTGTGTACTGTTAGCTAGTAGTATTCAGTTTTTCTATACCCTTGCTGATTTTGTGTTTACAGTTCTATCGATTACTGAGAGGGATGCTGACATCTCCAGCTATATTTGTGGATTTTGCTACATTTCATTTTAATTTTGTTAGCTTTTGTTTATGAACTTTGAAGCTTTGTTGCTAAGTGCCGACATAATAAATGTCATTATAGTATCCAGGCTAACTTTATTATTACATAATGTCCTTTTAAAATTTTTATTTATGTATATATCTTTTTTTTTTAAAGGCGGAGTTAGTGAGAGGCAGAGACAGAGAGGAAGGTCTTCTTTCCGTTGGTTCACCCCCCAAATGGCCACTATGGCTGGAGCGCTGCGCCAATCTGAAGCCAGGAGCCAGGTGCTTCCTCCTGGTCTCCCATGTGGGTGCAGGGCCCAAGGACCTGGGCCATCTTCCACTGCCTTCCCAGGACACAGCAGAGAGCTGGACTGGAACAGGAGGAACTGGGACAGAACCGGTGCCCCAACGAGGATTACAACCTGGGGTGCCGGCGCCACAGGCGGAGGTTTAGCCTAGTGTGCCGTGGCACCAGACTGTATATATTTATCTTTAAATAATTTACTTATTTTTTTGAAAAGTAGAATTACAGAGAAAGAGGGAGAATGAGAAAAAGAGAAATTCCATCCACTGGTTCATTCCCTAAATGGCTGCAATGGCCAGCCAGGGCTAGGCCAGGCCAAACCCAGGAGTTTCTTCTCAGTCTCCCATGTTGATGCAAGGACCCAAGCACTTGGGCCATCCTGCACTACCTTCCCAGGCCATTAGCAGGATACTGAATTGGAAGTGGAGCAGCTGGGATTTGAACTGGTGCCCAGATGTGATGTTAGCATCAGAGGCAGAAGCTTAACCTGCAATGCCACAACACTGGGCCCTATTTATGTGAGTTTTTATGTGTGTTAGAAAGAGAGAGAGAGAAATCCCATCCACTAGTGCAATCCCCAGTTGCCCAGGAGGAAACTGAATCCAGGTCTCCCACATGGGTGGCAAGAACCCAGTTACTTCAACTGTCACTGCTGTTTCCCAGGGGCTGAGTTTGCACGAAGCTAGAGGCAATAGCCAGAGCTAGGAATCAAACCCAGTCACGTGATGTAAGATGCAGGCATCTTAAGCAGTATCTGAACCACTAGGCAAAATGCCTACCCCAAAACATCCCTTTTAATTCTTGGTAATCTTCTTTATTCTTAAGTCGGTATTATATGGCAGAAACATAACCTTGTGGGATTCTATTTTAGTAACCTTTTCATGGTATATCATTGTCATCCTTTTACTCTTAACTCATCTATTTCAAGACTTTCTTGCAGAGAGCAAAGTGTATGTTCTTTGATTTCAATCTGTTTTGGTTATCTATTTGATTGTATATATAATCTATTTATATTTAGTGTAATTCTTGATTTGCTAACATTCATAACTGACTTTTTTGAGTATTTGTTTGTTGAAGTATCTGGACCTCTCATCTTTCTTCGCTTTCCCTTTTTGCCATTCATCTAGTATTTTGAACATTTTTAGCACTCCATTTTATTTACTGTGTTCCAATTACATTTTTAGTACATTTTTAGTGGTTGCTCTCCATCAGTTTTACATTATACATGTTCAACAGGTCTACTTGGAACCAGGATTTTAGCACCAAGTTGGCATATGGGAAGCTTAACACTTTGTAGACCTTCTTATCCTCCATGTACTATTACTACCTTACATACTATATCTACATACCTCACGACAATCAGCAATGTGGTATTTTTGCTTTCTAAATACCAAATACATTTGAAATGCTCAAGAGGGAGAAAGTCTGTTATATTTACCCAAATATTTACCACTCATTACTCTTTTCTGCAACCTAGTCTTTCCTTTTCCTATGTATAATTTCCCTTCGGTCAAAACCACTTCCTTGGGGCTGCCATCATAGCACAGCAGGTTAAGCCACTACCTGCAATCCCAGCCCACAGCCCTGGCATCCCATATGGACACAGGGTCATGTCCTGGCTGCTATACTTCCAATCCAGTTCCCTACTATTATTATTTTTTTTTGACAGGCAGAGTTAGACAGAGAGAGAGAGAGACAGAGAGAAAGGTCTTCCTTCCGTTGGTTCACCCCCCAAATGGCCGCTACGGCTAGCACGCTACGCCCATCCGAAGCCAGAAGCCAGGTGCTTCCTCCTGGTCTCCCATGCGGCTGCAGGGCCCAAGCACTTGGGCCATCCTCCACTGCCTTCCTGGGCCACAGCAGAGAGCTGGACTGGAAGAGGAGGAACCGGGACAGAACCGGCGCCCCAACTGGGACTAGAACCCGGGGAACCAGCGCCGCAGGCGGAGGATTAGCCTAGTGAGCCGCGGCGCCGGCCCAATCCAGTTCTCTACTAATGGCCTAGGAAGGCAGCAGAAGATGGCCTAAGTGCCTGGACCCCTGTCACCCTTGTAAAGTGTCCTGGATGGGGATCCAGGCTCCTGGCTTCAGCCTGGCCAGGCCCTGGTGGCCATTTGGGCAGTGAACCAGCAGATGAAAGATCTCTCTCTCTCTCTCTCTCTCTCTCTCTCTATCCCCCCTCCCTGACTGCCCCTTTCTCTGTAACTCTTTCATATAAATAAAAATAAATTTAAAAAGATAAATTTAAAATAAATAACCCTGGTCCCCTTGCCAAAGCTTTTAAAGCAGCAGTTGTGGTTATGACTGTACTTCCTTCATCTTCCAACGGCTTTACCTTTATTTCTGAAACTTTTTTGAGAAATATAGAATTCTACATCAGCAATGCTTGATTTTGCTGCCATGAAAATGTGTGCTATTTCCTGCAGATTTCATGGTTTTTCATGAGAAATCTGCTGCCATTAGAATGACTGTTTCCTGTAGACAACACTGGCTTTCTGTGTCATTTTTAATTTGTTCTTGGCTTTCAACAGTGTGATGATGATCTCTCTGGCTGTACACTGCTCTTATGGTTGATCCCTCTGGCTGCGAATTTCTTGTTTGAAGCTTGCTCAGCTTCTTGAATCTGATGTTTTCAGCTTTTTGCCAAATGTGAAAAGTCTCCCAAGCACAGTTCTTCCTTCCTTCTGGGTCCTGAGATGATTACTTCTGGTCTTTGCCACTGGGTCCCTTGGGCCCTGTTTATATTGTTTCCTCTTTATGTTCTTATTGCATAGTCCCCTCTGGTCTGTCCTTAAGTTCGGAGATTCCCTTCTCCGTCATCTCCATGCTGCTATTTAGATTATCCAGAGAAAATTTTATTTTTGTTATTCTTTCCTCTTAAATCTGAAACTCCCATTTGGTATTTCTCTGTGTATTTGCTGAGACTTTCTATCTTTATATTCATTTTGACAATTTTTGCCCACAGTAGTTAAGGCATCTTTATAACATATGCTTTAGTCTTTCTCAAACAAGTCTAGCCTGTGCCATCTGAGAGTAGCCATCCATCGAATGTCTTTTTTTCCATGCAAAGTGAGAATTTTTTTTTTAAATTTTATTTCAGAACAGTTTAAAATTTATAAAAGAATAATTTGAGGTATTAATACAAACACTTCCCATATTCCTCACACCCCACTTCTCTTATAATCAATATCTCATACTGGTAGTATATTTGTCACAATTAATGAACACCCAGATTCTCCTATTTTTTTTTATCCAAACTTCTTTTATCGTTCTCAACCATTCTAACCTCCAGTAATCAACAATATGTGTAGGTTTTTTTTTTTTTTAATTTTAGTCCCCAAATATATGGAAGAACATGTGGTGTCTGTGTGTGTGGCTAATTTCACTCAACATGTAGTCCTCTGGCTTCATCTAGGTTGCTGCAAAATACAGGATTTCACTTTGTTTTATGTCTGAATAGTATCTCACATATACATATAGCACACTTCCTTTCCATTCATCTGATGATGGGCACGTTGGTTGACTCCATATTTTGACTGTTGTGAACAGCACTACTATAAATACTGAAGCATGTATCTTCAATACAGTGAGTTCATGTCTTTCAGAAACAAAACCAGTAGTGGGATTGCTTGGTCATAGGGAAGTTCCACCTACAGTTAAGAAATCTCCATATTGTTTTTTCACAGTTGCTGCACTAATTTACATCATTTCAACAGTGTAGAAGAGTGTATATCACTCCAACAGTGTATAAGAGTTTTCTTTTTACATCCTCACCAGCATGTGTTACTCTGTGTCTTCTTGATAACATTCTTTTTTTTTTTTTAATTTTTGACAGGCAGAGTAGATAGTGAGAGAGACAGAGAGAAAGGTCTTCCTTTGCCGTTGGTTCACCCTCCAATGGCCGCCGCGGCTGGTGCGCTGCGGCCGGCGCATCACGCTGATCTGAAGGCAAGAGCCAGGTGCTTATCCTGGTCTCCCATGGGGTGCAGGGCCCAAGGACTTGGGCCATCCTCTACTGCACTCCCAGGCCACAGCAGAGAGCTGGCCTGGAAGAGGAGCGACCAGGACAGAATCCGGTGCCCTGACCGGGACTAGTGCCAGTGCTGCAGGCGGAGGATTAGCCTGTTGAGCCACGGCGCCGGCCTTGATAACATTCTAAGGCAGCAGGGGGTGGTGGTGGTGGTGGTGGTATGGTGATATGTCACTGTAGCTGGGGGGGGGGGTGTGGTATGGTGATGTATCACTGTGGTTCTAATTTGTATTTTTCTGTTGGCTAGTGATACTGAGTATTTAAAAATCCATTTGTTGTCCACTTAGTATTTCTTGTTCTGAGAACTTTGTTTTCTGGTTCTTTGCTCATTTCTTAGCTTGATTGATTGGTTTTTGTTGTTGTTGAACTTTTTGAGTTGCTGATAATCTGGATATTAATCCTTGGTCAAATAAGTAGTTGCAACTATTTGCTCCCATTCTGTCAGATGTCTCTTCACTCTACTGCCTGTTTCCTTTGCTGTGCAGAAGCTTCTGAGTTTGCTAGAATCCCGTTTGTCTAGCTTTGCTTCTGTGCCAGCATGTTGGGGGTCTTATCCAAGACATCCGCTCTTCTTGCTGGCTTTCAGAGTCTCTACCATTTGCAGTTCTCATCACTTCTCCACAGCTCCTTCAGTCCGTCTGCTCAGTTCATATATTACCCTTTTCCTTGCCCCTGGCTGGGGTGCTGGTGTAAGAACCCCAGCAGCAGCAGCAAACTCTGGTCCCCCTTTCACTACTGGATTTTGGAATCTCTGTGTTCTTTCAAGTTTCTGTCATTTCTTTACTGAAGCTTTCCCTCAGCTGATCTTATGGAAATGCTGAAGTGTTCTTACTTCTTTATAGGTAAAGATTATTTTGGGTCATATTCTAAACATTTAAAAGATTATGCATGATATTTATGTATTTAAATCCTGTGAAGCATGTTGCATTTTTGTTGGTTTGTCTTTAAGATTTATTTGAAGGTCAGAGTTTCACAGAGAGGGGGAGAGATGGAGAGAGATTTCCCTCCTGTTAGTTGTCTATCTAAGTGGCCACAATGGCCAGGTAGAACCCACCAGCCAGGAGTTTTATCCAGTTCTCCCACGTGGGTGTGGGGGCCCAAGCCATTGGTTCATCTTCCACTGTGTTCCCAGGTGCATTAGCAGGGAGCTGGATTTGAAGTGGAGCAGCTGGGACTTGAACTGGTGTCTATTTGAGATGCCAGTGTCCCAGGCAGCAGTTTTACTGGCTTTTCCACAATGCCAGCCCCAAAGCATCTTATCTTTTTAGCATAAAATCAACCTGGCTGTGTGCAGGCTGCAAGTTCCAAACTTCTAAGGTTTCTGTGGGCTTTGACTACATTTTCAAATTCACATGAAGTCTCAAAGCTATTTTTGTGCTCTTCAAATTTTTGCTGTGTAGACTACCCTGAGTCCTGGGTGGGATGGTCTATTTAAGAAATTTTAGGGTCAAATTTACATTTACATAGTTTAAATTGGAGCAAAACAACTGACGAATAACTTTACAGGGCACCTTTCCCTCACTCCTCCCTTCCCACGATCTCCTTGGTTTGTTCCTCCTCTCTGCGGTTCTCATTTCAGTCTTGCTGCCAGAAAGCACAGGTTTCAGTGACTTAACTCTGCTGTGCACCTGCTTCCAGCTGCAACCGGCAGGCCTGAGGCCTAAAAGCGATGATGTTCACTTCACCCTCTTAGGATCACAAGTTTTGAGATCTGAGAGGAAGGATTATCTCACGTATTTATGTTTTTTTTTTTTTTCCTGTTACTATTGCTGTCCCGTCTGCCTCTAGCAGAGTATTACAGAAGGAGCAGAGGAAAATGCTGACAGTTTTTGAAGAGGGATTTGCCATCCTGTCTCCGAGCTTAGGAACCGTTCCTGGTCCTTGATCAGGGACTGGAGGGCTTCTCCTGGAGCTTTTTCTGTACCTGCCCTAACGACCACTTCTAAGACTGGGCTGTGGAGTCCAGAATCAGGATACAAAGAGAGAAATATAATGAGCTCACTGCTGGTTTGGAGGGACTTGAAATTCTTATTTTTCCCAGTTAGCCTAAAATTGTTACTTTTAATAATCCTTACACAGCCGCTTCATTTTGCCATGTTTCATGGGTGCATTCCATAGCAGAGAATGGTGGAGTGTGCTTATTTCCGTTTACTTGAAATTAGTTCATGCTGTACAAAAAATAAAACTCATGAGAAGCAGTATTTTCTGATTTCAGGAAAATTTCCTGTGGAATTCTATTTTTTCTATAACACAAACAAAACATCAATAGTTCCAATATTCTCTAGAATCATTACCATTTTCCACCTACTTAGGGACTAAGATCAGGAAGACTGGCAGATGCGAAAGGACAACTTTAGAGTCTCATATGATTATTTATGTTTTAAAACACAAAGCACTGCACTCTGTAAGCACGCGTTTTCTTCTTCTCAATTTTCCTACTTCAACAGCCAGTTTTCCCCACCCCCTTTCCTTTCTCTATCATAGGAGCAGCACTCAAATTATTTCACTTTAATATGCTTTAGTTCATCATCGATGAGATAAAAGGAAAGATATACCAAATGTGAAGAAATTACAAAGATTATAGGGTTATATTAATCCTTCCAAAATCCAAAAGTCTATTCACTGTTCTACTGTCCTATCACATATGACAAATGGGAGCATGTCTGAATTTCTCCCCTTCGCTGTCATGCCTTCACAAACATCTTCCTTTGTACTCTCCCTTGTCATCCAGACTGGGCTCCTGGCTACAGGCTCTCAGGAGTCAGCTTCCACATTCATTCAGGTGTGTAGCTATCTTGCTTCTGCTGTAAAGGGCTCACTTGTTAGATCGACATATGCTTCACTGAGGAAATGTAATTTTATCTGAAAAACTCCTTCACAGCAGTATCCAGATTAATGTTTGAATGAATAACCAGGCATCCTCTGGAGATAAGTGAGTGTCTTATTTAGAATTCTGCACCACTGGGGAAATCCACATTCAGCAGTGCTTCAAAACAAAGTATCTCACGCAAATATAATAGTCTTTGGGTATTTCAAACCTGATCCTAGTTTATAGACAATTATACACAGTCATGGATCACGAATGTGTGTTCTGTGTTTGATAAGCTCTTCCATTAAAGAATATGCCTGACCAAAATGAGAGGCCAAGACCCCCAGCGTCATCCTGCAGTCCATCCCGGACCTTGTCGCTGTACTTTGAATACGTCAAATTCACAATAAATAAACTTGAACTCCCTTGAATACTTAGTTGTGCTTCAAATTCACTAGTTTCTAGTAAGATGTATGTAGAAAAAAGTTAATCTTATTCTTCGCCTCGTACAAAAGATGGCAAATTGCAAAACATTGCTTATTAACCTAATATAGTTTTTAATACAAATATGACTCTACCAAAAAGATATTAAAGTAGAAAGACAAACTCAGTCATTTAAGTATTTGAAGTTTTTTAACATTCTGTTTGCCTTAGGTGTCACAGTGCAAGAGAAAACACTACAATCCTGATTAAAGATAATTAAGCCTCTTTAAAAGCTGGTGTAATTTCTTCTTCCCACCCAATAAAAACGATGACTTCTGCTGAAATGTGGTTTGGAGAATGTATTGATGTTTGGAGCGGGAAGTGTCTGGAGATTGTCACATATAAAGTATCCACATAAAAGGGTTATTTAAATGTATTTAGTGTCTGGATATGTTTCTTTCCGGTCTTTGCTTCCTGGGTGGCCTGTGTGCCTGTTTGATGATCTGTTAAGTACATAAGATCAGAATATTCTGAAACATAAATAAGAATAAACTATTTCATTCCAACTTGTTCAAAGACAGGAAAAGAACATTTCCTGGAATACTGAAGCCTGTAAGTCTTAGCTACAGAATGCAGGGAGAGGGAGAGTATCACAGAGCTGTAAATTTGGTGGTAAAGAATATACAATCTCTCATCCCAACAAGTATTGAAAAATACCTATAGCTGGAAACCAGTACTGGTCAGCTCTAAGTATCTACAGATCTATGCTTTAACGTTCCTTAATATTCTCATGAAATACACAAACACACACACACATATACACACAAACATTCCATGACGAATCACTATTTTATTATCATTTTCAGTTCATGGCAGAATTTATCAAAGTAGGTTATACAGACCCCTGGACTTCCATAAGACTTTTCTAGCATGATGTCTAAGACCTTTTCAGGTATTAGGGGAGATCAGAACTGTGTCAATACCTGTACTGATGGTGTAAAGGCAATGACGTACAGCACTGCCTTGCCCAAAGCAAGGCCGTGTCACCTGTCTTCACTACCGGTCAGTTTCTTTTTCACTGACAATTACTCCCAGGAGGGAAAAATTCCATTTCTACTTAAAAATGCCTCAGGTAAAACAGTAAAATTATAGATTTTACAAAATATAAACATTTGCACGTATGCATTTTTGATATTTTATGTAACAAAAAGGAAATACTGGATGTAGCATTCCTGTTAAAGATGAAAATATGATACCTCAAAGAAAAGTACTATGAGGTTGGTTGAGTTATGAGCTGAATTAACTATGCATTCTTAAAAAAAATAGATTTTTGTTTACTTTGAGAAGCAGAGAAACAGGGAGGTCACTCTCACTCACTGGTTCACTACCCAAATGCTTGCAATGGGTAAGGCCAGGCCAGCATGCAGCAAAGACTTGGGAACCCAATGGAGGTTTCCCTTGTGGGTGGCAGGGACTCAACTACTTTAGGTATTACCTGCATCTTCACAGCATGTGCATCAGCAGGAAGCTAGAATCAAGAGTGGACAAACAGCATAACCCAGGCACTCTGATATTGGATGTGAGTGTTCCTACCAGTGTCCTAACCACTAAGCCAAACACCTACTCCCCAACTGTGTTTTTCATAAAGCACCATTTTTAATTGAAAGAATGTCTGACCAACAAACACTGGTTATTAAGACGTGGGAATTTCGGAGCTGGTGCTGTGGCACAGAAGGTTAAGCTACCACCTACTGTGCCAGCATCCCATATAGGTGCTGGTTCAAGTCCGAGCTGCTCCACTTCCGATCCTGCTCCCTGCTAGTGTGCCTAGGGAAGTCATGGAGGATGGCCCAAGTTCTTCGGCCCCTACACCCATGTGGGAGACCCCAAAGAAGCTCCTGGCTCCCTGTCTTCGGTCTGGCCCAGCCCTGGCTGTTGCAGCCATCTGGGGAGTGAATCAGCAAATGAAGACTTCTCTGACTTTGCATCTACCTCTCTGCCTTTCAAATAAATAAATAAATATTCAAAAAAAAGATGGGAATTTGATTGACACCCGAAAATGAGTACAATGAGCCTGCTGAATATTGATTTTGCCAACTGTAAATACTGGGATTCAAGACAGAATAAGAATATTGGAAACTTTTTAGTTAGCTTCCCAATAGTTGGAGACTTTTCTGTTAATATTAGTTGTATAACTAATATAATTGTATGTGCTCATATATACATATATAAACACATACATATATGTATATATATCTGATTAATCTGTGAAGTGTATATACAAATTTTATATATATTAGAGATACATTTAAGTTTTTAGATTCATCAAATATTGATCAAATAGTTTACTCTGGATTGATGAATATTAATACATAGGATTCTCTTGGGCATGGAGAGAGAGAGAGGGAGAGAGACAGAGAGCAAAGAGACAGAGAGTAAGAGAGACAGAGAGCAAAGAGACAGAGAGAGAGAGAGACAGAGAGACCAGTTTTGATGAATACTGTCAAAAGTTTCCCAGAGTGATTACAACAATTTTCCTTCCTGAAGTGCTGCCTTAGATCCACATATTTGCCATCATTGGTAATGTCAGGCTTGTGACACCAATGCTCATCTCCCTTATTTCACATTGCAATACCTTAATTCAATAATGTCTTAGAATTAAAATATATCACATTGTATTTTTTCTGTTTAGTGATACACAAAATAGTGTTATGTCCTGAAATCAACAACTGAAGGTACCTTAAAATTCATGAACTTAAGGCTTCTCATTCCTCATAAAAGCTAATCTTTTTTCCCCACTTTCTTTTTCTTTTGATATACAAACTTTAAGTATGAATATAATTGATCAAACATTTCCTTTATTAGCATCTCTGTGCCCTATTTAAGAACTATTTAACTCAAAAGTAAAAAAAAATACTTTTCTATATTTTCTTCTATTTTACAAATTTAAATGATAGAATTGATTTCAAACTTTTTCCATGTGAATAATTTTTAACATGATTTTCTGAACAGTGCTTTACCAATCTACCTTACATTTTAATTTCCCAAATATGTGCAGTCATGCCCTCTTACTCTGATAAACAGATTCCCTCTATTTTTTCTTCATTGGTCTTAACAATTCTTTGGATTAAGTTCCTTTACATATAATATTTACAATCAGCATATCAAGTTCCTTCAAAATTCTCAGAATTTTTTTTTTAACAGAGTGGACAGTGAGAGAGAGAGACAGAGAGAAAGGTCTTCCTTTTTTCCATTGGTTTACCCCCTAATGGCCACTGCGGCCAGTGCGCTGCGGCCGGCACACCGCGCTGAACCGAAGGCTGGAGCCAGGTGCTTCTCCTGGTCTCCCATGTGGGTGCAGGGCCCAAGCACTTGGGCCATCCTCCACTGCACTCCCGGGCCACAGCAGAGAGCTGACCTGGAAGAGGGGCAACCGGGACAGAATCCGGTGCCCCGACCAGGACTAGAACCCGGTGTGCCGGCGCCGCAAGGCGGAGGATTAGCCTATTGAGCCTTAGCGCCGGCCAAAATTCTCAGAATTTTTAAGGAAGTCATTATATCTATAGATCAATTTGAGAGAAATCAACATTTATATCATATTTAGTATTTCAGACTGTGATTAAGGTTTATCCCTTCCTTAAGCTAGTTTAAGATTTATTTTTATTTATTTGAAATGCAGAGTTAGGGTGAGAGGTAGAGAGAGAGAGAGAGATCCATCTTCCATCTAGTGGTTCATTCCCCAAATGGCCACAAGGACGAGGGCTGGGCCAGCCCTAAGGCAGGAGCCAGGAGCTTCTTCTGCCCTCCTGTGGGGTTATTGGGGGCCATGCAGTTGGGCCATCCTGTACTGCTTTCCTAGGTGCATTAGCAGGGAGCTGGATCAGAAGTGGAGCAGCTGGGACCTGAACCAGTGCCCATACAGGATGCTGGCACTGTAGGCCGAGGTTTTAATCTGCTGTACCACAGGGTTGGCCCCAAGCTACGTATTCTTTATTGAATTACAATATACTCTATAATATTTTACATATGTCTTACATATTTGCATAATATATTTCAAAGCACTTTATTTTCCTATATATTAAATACAACTTTAATTAGATTTTCACTGCCTATTATTGATATATACAATGCAACTGGTTATTGCAGTAATGGCATGATTACTGCATAGTATAATATATAACCATCATGCAAAATTCTCCTATTAATTCTCATAGTTTAATAATCCCATGTTCTCTGAGGTTTTCCTTTATGTAGATAATCAGATTATTCACTTGATCACATTTCCAGCACATTGCTGAACAGATGTTGTGATAGCAGAGTCTACTAACTGTTTCTGATTTCAGAAGAAATGGTTTTAATGCTTCACTGCTTTAAAAAAAAGATGCTTTTTAATAAATAACTATTACTGGTTATTTTCTTTGTTGCCAAAAGCTTTGTTTAAATTGCAAATATGTTTTGAATTGTATGAAATGCATTTCCTTTAGAAAAATAAAATGATCATATGGTTTCTATCTTTAACTGGAATACACAGTTACATTTTAAGATTTTCAAATGCTAAGCTGCCCTTGTATTTCTGGAATAAATCTAAAATAAAATACTCCTACGTGAATATTTAACAAATACATTGTGAGATAATATCTGCTAATACTTGGTTTTGATTTTTTTCATGTCCTCTCAGGATCTGACAAGAAATTTATAAGGTTTTAATTTTCCCTATTTCTATTCTCTAAACTAGAAAGGAGTTTATGTAACATTGGAATGATCTGTGCTTCAGCATTTTAGTAGAAATCATCTGTATCATTATCAGAGCCTAGTATTTTCTTCGGAGGGTTTTAATTACTTGATTCAATTTCTTTCAGTTTTGAGAGATGGCACAGACATTTTATTTGTTTGGTCTAGCTTCTCAGCTAAAAATGATGGCTATAATTAACTGGGTTTGCTAGCACAGCCTGTGCTTGCTAAACTTTTCCTACATATATATCATGTTTCTGATTGATAATTTTACTTTCTCTCAACCCTTTGCCAGTTCTCAACACCAGCCACAGAGCCAGAACCTCCAACCACACCTCTGATCCTGTGACAGCATCACTGTTTGTTTATTTCTTCTCCATCAATGATGGGGATGGGTGATTACTTACGAGAAACGTGTTGACTTCCTGTGGCTGTTGTAAAAATTTATCACACACTTAGTGTCTTAAAACATCCAAATTTGTTCTCTTGTGGTTCCCTTGGTTAGAATCTTGACACAGAACTCACTGGCTACAATCAAGGTGTTGGCAGGGTTTCCTGGGTTTACTTCTGGAGGCTTCGAGAGATTTCTATTTCTCTGCTTTTCTCCCGTGTTAGAGCAACTCATGGTCTTTCCCTTGTGGTCCCCTCCTCCTCCCTTCAAAACCAACAATGGCAGGTCAAATCCTTCTGACATCCTATCTGCTACGATCTGAATATGGTTTGACCCCCAAACTCATGCAGGAGTTTAAACACCAAAGATTCAGGGTAGTGGTGTTAAGAGGGTAAAACTTTAGTTCAACTATGGAAGTTAGAGGTGTGACCTTTTAGAAGTGAATGCAACTCTCGTGATTAAGTTTAAAAGGAGAGTGACAGACCAGATACATACATACACACACACACACATACACACACACCCTACCTTTTGCCATGTGTCACCTTGGGACTCTGCCAGCAAGAACACCTTCATCACAGGCGGAACCCCTGGGACCTGCCCAATTTTGACTGCCAGTATTCAGAACTGTCAGCCAAAATAAACAGGTGTGGTTTTTTTTTTTTTTTTTTGGGGGGGTGGGGCAAAGCGCTTGTATTTCATTATAAGAATGAAAAGCTCACTGATGCAGCATCTCTTTCTTTAGTAATCCCACCTCCCTTGTCTCTGAACTCCTCTGCCACAGCTCTTCCACTTGTAAAACCCAGGGTGATCCAGGATCATCTTTTTCTTTTATTCAAGTCTGTTGATTGGCAGCCTTAATTCCATTTACAATTCCTCTTTGCCTCTTTATGTAACATAGACATTTTCCAGGGATTAGTATAACTACATTTTGGAGGATCCTTATTCTGCCTACCTGAAAATTAAGGCTAACTTAACCAGCAATACCAACACATGGGTAGTTATCACTTGCATACTGAATTTCTTCTGAAATTTCAGTATACCACTACAGTCCAGCAAATGTAAGATTTTTTTAAAATTTGAATCTATGACACAATTCTAATAAGGCATTGATTCAAAACTGAATATCAGTATCTGAAACTTTAAAAATTATATAATTGGGACCGGTGCTGTGGTGCAGTGGGCAAATCCGCTGCCTGCAGTGCCTGCATCCCATATGGATGCCAGTTCAAGTCCCAGCTGCTCCACTTCCGATCCAGCTCTCCTCTGCTATGGCCCGGGAAAGCAGTAGAAGATGGCCCAAGTCCTTTGGCCCCTGTACTCGCGTGAGAGACCCAGAGGAAGTTTCTGGCTCCTGGCTTCGGATCAGCTCAGCTCTGGCTGTTGTGGGCAATTGGGGAGTGAACCAGCAGATGGAAGACCTCTCTCTCTCTCTCTCTCTCGCTCTCGCTCTCACTCTCTTTCTCTTTCTCTGCCTCTGCCTCTCCTTCTTTCTCTGTGTAAATGACTTTCAAATAAAATAAATAAAGTTTTAAAAAATTACATAATTGAGTCAGTGATAAAAAGTAGTTTTCCCTTTTACCCGCTCAGTAGCTTTTCTAATATGAGCTTAATAAGAAAATACACCTTATCAACTGAGGTGCTTATTTGTAATATTCCATAACACTGCCACAGCCCAATTCACTGAAAATGCACATACTTTTGGACTTGTGAAATCAGCAAAATATCCCACTGTTTGAAAATTACAATACTGGTAAATAAAAGGTATTTTTTCTGAGTTAATATTCACCACCTACTATTTTATCCTAGAATTTCATACAAAGGTGTTTTTTTTCTTTTTTACATTCAGTGTTCTAGTTGCACTTTTATCTATTATATAAAGCATCATGTTATAGGGAAAAGCAGAGTCTCATCATACTCAGAAGATCAGAGGTAGAGATCAGCACCACCACTTGTTAATGCTGATTGCAGGCAAATCTTCAACCCATCTGGGAGGGAGTCAGAGAGCAAGAGGGAGCAATGGCAGGTGCCGCGTCTGGGCCCCTGTGACAACCAGCTGCCTTGTAAGTGTCACATCCTGTGAAACAGCCAACAACACAACCTCTATTTTAAAGGGATAAAATCCAAGCTTTCAAGACATTAAACAGCATGCCCACATTACACAGATAATAAATAACGGAGTCTGATAAACCTAGATGTCCGATTTTAAAATCCATGATCTGTTGGTTCTGTTACAGAACCAATGTTTGTGAAAGAACTGTTTGCCTTAGAATGCAAAGCATGAATCATACCATTGTTTTTATAGGAGAGGCGTTTCTTCCATTGACAAGCCGAGTTACTCGTGGAACCTTCAAACTTGAATTTCTGTCCTTTCTGTCCCCTCTCAAGATGTCTAGAGAGTTACCAGGTTAAAGTTATCTCAAGCCCACATTATCCAAACTAATAAACAGCACCATCCATTTCTTTCCTTCCTTCTTCCTCTTTGAGGAGTAGAAGGGGTAACTAGCCTTCAGGTGTGCCAGAAGTGACCATGAGAACTCAAGCACTCAGAAAAACACACAAAGAGGTTTCAAAAAGCCACTGAGCTTTTTCACATCCTGAGATACGTTACTGCTGCTTACCAACAGCCTAATGGATATGATGAATAGAAATGAGAACTGATTAAATCACTTTCCTGGATCCAACACGCTGAACTACTTCATGATTGAGAGGTGTTCTAAACCATACAATAAGTTTCATAAATAACATGTGTCACAAATATGTATGATATTTTCAATGAGCCTATTTAGCAAGATACAAAAATATGCTGCTTACATGATATAGAGAGGCAGTATGTGTGGATAATTTGGAAGCCACAGCCTGGGTTACTGATTTCTCCTCTGTGCTCAAACAACACAATAATCTGATCTGTCTCTATTAAAGTCTGGAAGGACCAAACCTAGCTGCTTAAGAGGAGGAAAGGTAATGATTTTGAGGCAAGTTTTATTGGTAGTCAAAAGCTTCTGTGGTTAAGGTGACTGAAACAATACATCAAGTTTTAGTTTCTGGAAATTTGAGCACGAAAAGGGGACAAAAACTTGCAGAGGCCCCTGAGTTAACTCTAGGGAGGTCCTCCCTAAATCAATTCAACTTTTCTTTACACGTGTAAAGAATGTATGCTGATCATCACTTCTTTGCCAAATATTCACTGGATTCCACCAACATCTGCTTTCTACCACTATGATGATTTCCCACTTATTAGCTAAGATTTTAAATATATGAGGAGACTGATGAGAACTTGAGTTAAAGGAACTAGATAAAATTGTCTTAAATACACGCAACTCTTTGCTGTATTTCTATCCTTTGTATTTATTGTTCATCTTATAATGAATAAATCACATAAATGGATGATTCAGTTAAAATATTTATTATCCTTCATAAATGAACCCTACATGATATGCCAAAATTAATACTTTACCAGCAACAGCTTTTTACATAGAGCTATGTTACTTAAAATTTGGTATATCTGGATAGGTAAAATTATATTAATTTGAATGCATTTATTTTAACATTCTCTTGAAATTAGAAGAAATGTAGCTTCATAAAGTCTAATGGCTATGGTTTAAGAATTTTGGATGATAATGCAAAACATGGAAAATTCACTAGTTTATGCACAAAGAAGCCTCACAAGACAAGTAATTAAGTAGATTCTCTTTTGACACAATCTACAAAGAACTTTAAGCATTTATAATGAACACATTCTTGTATCTCTGGGAAAATAATAAAAAAACTGATAATAGCATTAAGGCAGTTTTAAAATTATCTCTAATATATGGCTTTAACATGACTTTCAGCTTATTTAATAACTGAGATACTGACAAATGAATATATAGAAAATATGTATCACTGATATTCTAAAGTTATTCCTTGAAACCAGTGCACTCAAATAACATTCTGTGTTTAAATTAGAAATGTGTATAGATCTCTAAAACTCCCAGAGTGTGGACATTTTTAATTACACTCACCAACAGTATCACATGGTTCATCTTTGTGGACACAGAAATCTTTCCTGAAGAGAAAAACAGAAAATCAGAAAAAAGATAAATCCTTGGGCATAAACAACAGATACCAAGTGATTCATTCTGATAGTTACATATGTAGGTCAGCAATACCTTTCATCTCCAAAGATTTAATAAAACTAAGAATAAGATCAACTACTTTTAAGATAATTGACAATTAAATTTTATAATACATTTATATCTGATATAATCTAGAGGAACTGTTGTCCCATTTCATAAACAATGTTTCAAAACTAAAAGATGAGACTGCTAGAGTTTCTCTCTTCACCATCCTCCCCGATGCCTGCCTGCCTCTTCAAAACCTCCTGAGTCTTCTCCGTCTCTCAAAACAAGCACTTCGGGTGCTCAACTGCAGTAAAGTTGCTCTCTGCCACTCAAAACCAGTGATGCAAGTAAAACTCTTTCTCTGGTGCCATAATATATCCAAGGTTTCAATGTAGATAAAGAGTAGTGCAAAGGATGGCACTGTGGTACAGTGGGTTAAGGCCCTGACTTGCAGCTCCGGCATCCCGTGTGGGCACCCGTTCAAGTCCTGGCTTCTCCACTTCTGATCTAGCTCTCTGCTATGGCCTGGAAACGCAGCAGAGGATCCCCCAAGACCTTGGGCTCCTGTACCCATGTTTGAGACCCAGAAGAGGCTCCTGGCTCCTGGCTTCGGATCAGATCGGCTCAGCTCCAGCCATTTCAGCCATCTTGGGAAAGAGCCCCTGGATGGAAGACCTCTCTCTGTCTCTACTTCTCCCTGTAACTCTGTCTTTTAAATAAATAAAATAAATCTTTTTTTTTTAAAGTAGTGGAAAGGTTTTTCTGGATGATTTTTTGAAAACAGTTAACAAAATACACTGAGCATTTCTCTGCATCATAAGCCATGGAGAGCCAACCTTCCATAGGGTCACCATGCCTGGGTATAAGGCTATGCAACGCCACATTCTAGGGCTATGTGTGCAACAACATGAATGGCTTCCTCTGTCACTGCATAGGGCACAGCCTATGCACCTGGATGTGGGGGGCCACATTCACTGCTAAGCACTGGATTAGGGGAAGGGTACAGTTAAAGGAAACAGGCTCCCCTCCCCTGAAGGCACAGAGAGGACAGCAGCACACAAGCACCGCTGTGGTGTAATAGGGGCCCTAGGACTTGTGAGATAGCAGCCCGGGGAAGCAGACTGAAGGATGGATAGCTCTCTTTCTCTTTTCTTTCTTTCTTTCTTTTTTTTTTTCAATTATCTTTACCAGAAAACAAATGGAGACAAAAATACCCAAAACAGATGATACTGAATAATATGGTAATGAAGCAAATCAAAGAACCACATAAAATCAAATCTTCACCATAGGGCCAAGAATTACCGAGTGTAAAGTGTATTCAGATGTAGAGAGAAAGGGATTTTATGTGATTTTTCTAAATATATAAAACATCATATCATGACGCATGAGGCCGCAACATGACTATTTGATTTACATAATGTGAAACAAGGGACTTCATCCGTAACCAAACATGATAAAACTATGACAAATGCACTGCTCATTGTCAAGGGCACTCAGAGTCCTTCACACAGCCAATTTCTGCTCACTTAGCAAACACATGAATAAAGCACATTATGTTCAAGGGAACACAAGATCTTTTACCCAAAAGCACCCAAAGTGTCTCTCACTAACGTTAAAAAATAAATGGCCAGCAGCATTTACAAACCTCACAAAAGACATATTCCTAATTACAAAACATTCAAAGGTTTGTGTATGTGAGTAGCTGATAGAGATCTACTGATTGATTGATTGATTTTGCTGCCTAGTCGTGTGATCATGTGGATTCAAACTCTCATTTTTGGCTCATGTTGACTCAGTGCTCACAGAGTTTCATTATGTGAGTTTATGGAAATGATACTGTTAGACCTTGGCAAGTGGGAAGGCCAATAAATTCTGCTTAAGTTCTGATTTATATTGAAAAAAGGAAATGTAGACTTTAATTTCCAGGAATGAAGATGCATCAGAGAGTAAGTCTCACTGTAGAATTTTATAGTGCCCTGGGATATACCTATAAATGATTCACTCAAAAATTATTCTGTGATTTGTATTAAATCAAGATATTTCTGCCATTTCTATATTTTATTAAATTTTCTATTTTACTTGCCAATGGCATTCGTTTGAAGCTAGCTTTCAAAATTATTGTACATAAATCAAAAACAGTTCAGTAATATTTAAAGGCAAAAACTCTCATTAAAGTTAAAGAGTATTTTCAAGGGACATAGACTGATGCCTTCTCCATGATTTCAGAAATATGAAAATTGCACTAAGAAATCACAGAACCGACAGTTGGGAAAACATGTTTTGTGTTTTTGTTACTATGAGCCTAAAAGCACTAGGTCAGCTTTAAACTATTTACTTCATTGTACTGCACAGAACAATTTGACAAATATATTACCTCAGATACACTTGGACTTATTAGAACACTGTCCATTTTAGAGGAGACTAAAATTAATCCCTGAGCCAAAATTTCCTCTTAGTAACATCCTCACTTAGCATCCAACATTTAATTATTATCTAAGATGAGCATTCAGCAGAAACTGAATATAATCATAAGTAAATTGGATAAGAAATTTGGGTAAGAACATGAACTACATGGAAGTTAATCTTTGTCTTATTTTCCTTTTCACGGTTTCCTAAAAAAGCTAAAGATCTGAGCATTATTACATTTTTCTTCCAGTGACACAATGCATTCATTCAGACTTCCCTAATCAAATGGTACCAGGTCACACGGGAATAAAACCTCCTCTGATGTGCTGAAATTCACTGCTATGGCCCTAGATGCCTGGACATGGAGAATGGATGATCCTCTACAGAAAGCTTGCCAAACAGGCAAAACAAAGTACTTTGTCAGTCCCGATGAGTACTTTACATATGAACACCCTTTGATAACAAAGGTGCTTGTTGCTTTATCCTAAATAAACATCAGAACCTGTCCACAACATTATATAAAGATATTCATAGGATACTTCCCTTTAAGAGTGCAGGAAGTTCAATGGAGAGGCAAATAAATGAGAATAATTTTATGTGAAACATACGATATCTATACTCTTCCCTCCAGATATGAGTATTTTGGTTTCCTATTGCTGTTCTAACAAACGACAACAAATTTAGGGGCTTAAAACAGCACAGATGTATTATCTTACGGTTCTAAAGGTCAGTAGCTAAACGTGGGACTGACTAGGCCAGCATCGAAGTGCATCAGGGCTGCATTCCTTGCAGAGGTCCTCAGCTGTGGGCCGTTTTCTGGTATCTTGACACTGCCTCTATTCTTTGGCTTGCAGCCCCTTCCTCCGCCTGTGAAGCCAGCTGTGTAGCCTCTTCCAGCTTCTCTCTGACTCGGAACCTCTGTCTTTCCCTGCCATGTTTTAGGACTCTGGTCCTTCCATTGGATTCTCTCAGGTAATTCAGAACAACAACATGTCCTTTCTCAAGATTGATAATTTTATCATTTCTGCAAAGTGTCTCCTTCCATGGAAGGTGGCATATCCATAGTTCTGGGGGCGAGAATGTGAATATCTCTGGGAGGACATTATTTTGCCTCCCACAGTGAGTGACACAAAAAGACAGAGAATACAAATTGTAAATCGACAACAATATTCATGACTCTATCTTATGGTAGCAAGTCATTAAAAATTATTTTAGATATTATCAAGTAAACTTTAAGATTTGTTAGTCTTATTAAAAAAAAAAAAATCCAACGGGCATATGTTGAGACCTACATGTGGGATGCCTGCCACCCATATCAGAGTGTCTGGGATGGAGTCCCACCTCCACTTCTTTTTATTTTTATTTTTTAAGATTTATTTATTTGAAAGGCAGAGTTAGAGCAACAGAGGCAGAAAGAGCAGTCTTCCATCTGCTGGTTCACTCCACAAACAGCTGCAATGGCCAGAGCTGGGCAGATGTGAAACCACGGAACCTGGAGCTTCCTTCAGGTCTCCCACGTGGGTGCATGGCGCCCAAGGACCTGGGCCATCTTCTACTGCTTTCCCAGACCAATAGCAGGGAGCTGCCATCAAGAGTGGAACAGCCGGGACTTAAAGCAGCACCTACGTGGGATGCCTGTACTGCATGGGGTGGCTTTACCCATTCAAGCCACAGCGCTGGCCCCACCACTCCAATTCTAATCCACCTCCTTACTAATGTGCCTGGGAGGCAGCAGGTGATGACCAAGTATTTATTTGGGTTCCTACCACTGCATATGGGAGACCCAGATGGAGTTTCAGGCTTCTGGCTTAATGGCCATTTTGGGGGTGAGCCAACATATAGAAAATCCATCACTCTTGCTTTCAAATAAATAAATAAATATACTTTATTAAAGGCTTTAAAAAAAGATGAAACAGAAAGTTTAAATCCATGAATAAGTTAAAATTTAGTATGAGCTAGTTTCTTGGAGGAGCTCCAAAATAATGTGATTAAAAATGGCCTGTTTAATCACATATCTTTTTAAATCTACATTGTCACTCTGAATGTCATTAAGGGGAGCTTCACCACTGAAAAGATGCTTACTATAAATAAATAAATACATATGCGCATATATAAACAATTTTATAAGTAAAGTGAAAAGAAGTGACGAGTTAGCAGGGAACTGTGAAAAAAAGATAAAGGGATTAAATTTCAGGTACTTATTAAATAACCTGAAAGAACTCACATCTTTATTTACTTCTAACCCTTTAGAAAAGTTGAGTATCTTCACACTTTCATTTTAAAGCTATCATAAATTTATTTTTCCTTTTAAAAATAGTCATTTTTATATTATAATGTTAGATATAATTTAAGGAATAAAATGATCTTCAGCACTCTACACATAAAGCAAACAGTAAGTTCACAGAAAAAAGGCTTTGCTCTGCAACATACAAAATGTGTTGAAAGTTATAGAGGAGGAATGGCTACCCTTAGTGTTTAAAATGCATAAAGGTATTTCCTTTGGCACTTGACTCTTGCTGTAAATATACTGAATATAGACTTTTTATTGAGAAGCTGACATCATGAAAGATTCCTTCAGATAACTGTCAAGTGTCAGATAATTACATTCTTGAAAAAACACAGGCGTTGGAGGTCACCATTTACTGAAATTGGCTGTGCATCCAAGTAGTTAGTCTTGCACAAATAACACGTTGCTCTTTATACCATGAACGGGCAGAGTATTAAAGGAAACCTGGTACAGAAATGCAGGCTAAAGTCAAGAAACCTTCAAGCAGAGTTCAGATGACAGAAACATATTTGCTTAAAACTCCTGCCTTTGAATTTATTGTTCCCTACTTTTACTATTAGAAATAAATAACTATTTTAATTTGTCATTTACTAGGGGTCAAACACACTGTTAGGTTCTTAAGTGTATCATCTCTAGAGAATCTCATACACTATGATGTAGGTATTATTATGCCCAGGTACAAATGAAAGATCTAAAGATAAATAGGGCTAAATAACTTGCCCAGACCACACTGTTCATCAGTGGACAAACTGGGATTAAAAAGCTCAAATATTTATATCCAGTATCCCACGCACTTTACATTATGCCATACACGTATCACATACTTCCTTAATTTCCATTCGTATACTTCCTTTTTTTTAAAGATTTTATTTATTTATTTGAAAGGAAGAGTTACAGACAGTGAAAGGGAGAGGCAGAGAGAGAGGTCTTCCATCCACTGGCTCACTCCCCAGATGGACTCAATGGCCGGAGCTATACCGATCAGGAGCCAGGAGCTTCTTCCTGGTCTCCCCTATGGGTGCAGGGGCCCAGGCATTTGGACCATCTTCTACTGCTTTCCCAGGCCATAGCAGAGAGCTGGATTGGAAAAGGGGCAGCTGGGACTAGAACCGGTGCCCATATGGGATGCCGGTGGAGGATTAACCTACTGCGCCACGGCACCGACCCCCGTATACATCCTTAATTTCCATTCATGCTTTCGTGTTTCTTTGAATTTGAAATACTTCTTAAAACAATTTACTGCATTTAATTTTATTCTTTTCTCTAGATCTTAATCATTGCCAACTATTTTATTTTCTCATCATTTTCTACCTATCAATTTAGTTAATGCTAAGAAAATATAACTAGATTGAACTAAATAAAATTAATCTGCAAGTTTGTATTTTCTTTTTTAAATTTTAAGAATTTATTGGGTCGGCGCTGTGGCTCAGCAGGTTAACACCCTGGCCTGAAGCGCTGGCATCCTATATGGGCACCAGTTCTGGTCCCGGCTGCTCCTCTTCCGATCCAGCTCTCTGCTATGACCTGGGATAGCAGTAGAGGATGGCCCAAGTCCTTGGGCCCCTGCACCCACGTGGGAGACCCGGAAGAATCTCCTGGCTCCTGGCTTCGGATCGGCACAGCCCCGGCCATTGCGGCCATCTGGGGAGTGAACCAACGGATGGAGGATCTCTCTCTCTGTCTCTACCTCTCTCTGTAACCCTGCCTGTCAAATAAATAAAATAAATCTTTAAAAAAAGAATTTATTTATTTGAGAGGCAAAGAGACAGGAAAAGAGAAAGAGAGGTATACATATAATATTAAATATATGTGTGTATATATTTATATATATATATTCATTTATAAATATATATATGAAGAGAAAGAAAGAGACAGATTTCTTACCCACTGGTTCACTGCTCAGAAATGCCCACAGTGGCCAAGGCTGTGCTGGGAATGAATCCAGGAGTCTGGAACACAATCCAGGTCTCCCATGTGAGTGGGAAGAAACCCAATTATGTGAGCTGTTAACTCTGCTCTCAGGAAGCTAGAGTCGGGAGCAGGGGCTAGGTAGGTACTCTGATGTGTGAGAACGGTGTCTTAACTGCTAGGCTAAATGCTCACTCCCTATATTTTGTTTTTAAACTTAGTATATTTGACTATTTAATAAAGTTAAATATATTTTCTTTCCTTTTGCATTATTTGGTAACTATCAGACCCAACAGACTAATAGAATTGGGGAGGCAAGTTAGTCCGGTATGAATTACTTAGTAAAAATTCAATAGCTCTGGCATACAAAGTGGACTACATTCTTTCAAACAAATAAAATATTTCAAGTTTCAATATTTTACTGAACTCTTCAGCGAACTTAAAGCGAAAATCCCAGGGCAAAGAAAGCTAACCAAGTGAAAAATGTAAAGTATTAAATATGCTTGTACAAGCTGTAGAGAGTTGACAGAATAAAACAAAAGTAATATCTGTCTCACAATTTCCAGTGTCAGGAAGTTTATACATCACTTTCTCATTTAAATTAGCTACAATACATTCATAAATTACTATTAATAAATATTTAACATATTAAACTTGAACTCCCTAAATATCTTCTCAATCTTTAGAGAAAACCTTCAGCAAAAATAGTTGATTTTCAAATGTGCCAAAAAGAATGCAGGATGGAATAAAAAGATGAAAGTGGATTTTAACCAAGTGCTGCCAAAACTGGCAGTTAGAAACATTTATAGTATAACGGTACAATGAAATGTTTTTCTGAAGTAAGTCTTCCACGTGAATAAAAACTTGCAAAGGATTTTTCTTATGTAATTATTTACACTTGGAAAAATTACTGAATGCTCACTGTATGGTCAGTGTTACTCTTTCACATCTTAATACTGTACTGTTTTTATCAGCTGATATCATAATGAGACTCACAGGCATCAAGTCATCAGCTCAGGATCATCAGCTAGTATTTGTAAAAACAAAGGTCATATCTCCATGATCATCAAATCTTGTCAGTGTTTCCTCTCTGTGAACCTCTTTTCTTCATCAACAACTAAGCCTACGCTTCTTTCACATGGGCAACTGCAGTAACCTTCCAAATGGCTGATGGACATCAACTGTGTTCTGTTTTTACACGATAGCCAGAATTACAGCATCTTAACAGAAATATAATAATGTTACTGTCTTGCTTAAGGAGATAAGAGTGGCTTCTCCTTGCTCTTAGATGAAGAAGAAATCTCCATTATGACAAATATGGTCTGCATACTCTGGAGCTTTGTTTAACTATCCAAAGTCACCTCAAACTATATCCCGATGGTTCTCTGAGTCATCCACATGGGACTTCTTCCTATCCTTCTACCAACTACAATTTAACCAGATTATTTTTCAAACACTTTAAAGTGGTAAAATCTACAAAAAAGTGCATACAATTTAAGGGAACAGCTTGATGAATTTTGACAAATGTAGAAACTCAGGTATTCAATACAATGTACAGAATACTTTCATTTCCATAGAAGGTTTCTTTCTGCCTGTTTTCATTTTGTCCACTCAAAGCAGGTAATCTTTGACACCACAGATGAATTTTGTCTGCTCTAACACTTTATATAAACGGAATCATTCTTTTAATCTCTGTTTTTAATTTGGCTTTTTCACTTGGCATAGTTAATATCTTTGACACTCACTGCTGCTCTTGCTTTTACTAGCAGTTTAATGAGTACTCTATTGTAGAATACAGGACATACATCCATTCCCCAGTAAATGGCCAAGGCTCCTGGCCTGCAGAGCAACGCAGGATTCCCTGGCTGAAAGTCAAGGCCTTTACTTGTCCACCTTTCCCCCGGCAGGACCTGAGCCCAGGCAGACAGCACTCCTCTAGCAGGCTCAGGGCTTCCGTTATTTCTCACTTCTGTGCTGTTCAGGCTGCTGTGCCATCCAGTGCCCTTCAGAGACCCAACCTGAATATCAAGGAACCCTGCACAGTCCCCAGGGGCACATCTTCCTCCTTCTGCCTCCCTTACGCTCATCTCTACCACTCTGACTTCCTCCGTGGCACCTCCTTGGCACCTGGAATTACTTTAGCTTTGGTTTGCAGCAATTTTTCTACAATCTGCCTAGGCCTACCTTTGTTGGTTATCATCTCATTTGGGGGATTTTCCTTTGTTATGATTCAAATCACTTTCTTACGCTCTCTCATTCTCTTATGAGATACCAATTACGATGACAATCTGCTTTACCAACATCCGGGTCACCTTATGGATCTGCTTCTACTGATTACTTTTCCTTGACCATGGGTCACATTTTCATGTTTCTTTGACCATTTTTTATTATGTTTTAGACACTGTGGATAATATATCATAGATATTTAAGATTCTATTACTTTCTTTAGAGTACCTCCTCTTAAGAGTTCAAGGAAGCAGTTCATCACTCTGAACGTGGCTAAGTTTGACTCTATCTTTCAGTCAGGAGAATATCAAAAGCCTAAGATGTATCACAAGCCCTGCAAATTTGTGGGACTCAACATCGAAACTCAGCCACCCCTGGGGTCCTGCCTTTGCTTAGTTTCAAACTTTATAAGGGACAGGTCAAAAGCAGGCTTCTACATCACAGCCTTTACTAGGAAAGCACAGCCTCTCTGTTTCCACAAGTAAATACTAGCAGTGATGACAAGGAATCACAAGGTTGCTCTACTCCTGTGGCCTGAACTGGCTCAGTTCCTCGCATCTTTTAAAAATCTGAGCTCTAGCGGGAATACTCTGGTAGATATGGGGCATTTTCTAACAGAATACATTCAGAACTATGCTTGCCAAGTTCTCACGGATAATCTGTGCATGCACTCCTTGGCACCTTTCCACACGCCAAAAACTAACTTCTTGTGCCCTCAGTAGGACCACTGTGCTCTACCTAAATTTCTCCTTGCTGTACTAATCAAAAAATTGTCTCCAGCCACAAAACTGGGCCTCCTGTGGGGCTGCCCAATAAATTTTCATCCTTTCAACGACTGCAGTCTGGTACAGCTTATTCTCCTATGATGGAAAGCAACTGCCTCATAAATAGTTTCCGGTTTTATGGCTGTTCATTGTGGAAGTCCTGTATCAGTTTCAGCTACATGGCTGGAAGTGGAAGTCCAGTATTCTTGCATGAAACCTTTTTTCATCTTTATGTATTTTTTATAATTAAGATTGTTTTGATATACCTCACTAATAGGGAATTACTATTCCTTAAACAGACTCATTTCAGAGTATCATGTTAAAGTATGCTACCGCTCTTTCTGCAATGTGAAATGCCAACAACTTTAACGACTACAATCAAACTGCTAGAGAACAATGAATTATCATTTATTTTTGCTAGCTCTACAATAAGCCAAATTCATGGAATACTAATAAGGTAATTATTAATATGAAGTGCTCATGTAGAGTATACTATTGGTAATTATTTCACTTTATATTTACATGTTACATTTACTGCTCTATTACAAATATTTGTCAGTAGTATACTTACAATCCAGCTTACAATTAACTAACTACAGAATTAACTGTAAATCTTTTCTCAGATGGGCTCAGCAAGTTTGTCCATTATTGAATTTAACATTTTAAGTTTCTTTATATGGCAATGACCAAAAAACAGTTAGGTTCATAACTCTGAAGCTCCACCAAAGATTTACCATAATGGGGCCAGGGCTGTGGTGCAACACATTAAAGCCCCAGCCTGCAACGCTAGCATCCCAGAGGGGCACCAGTTTGAGTCCCAGCTGCTCTACTTCCAATTCAGCACCTTGCTAATACATCTGTGAAAACAGCAGAGGATGGCCCAAGTCCTTGGGCCCCTGCACCCACATGGAAGACCAGGGAGATGTTCCTGGCTCCTGGCTTCAGATCAGCTTAGCTCCAGCCTTTGCAGCCATTTGGGGAGTGAACCAGCAGATGGAAGACTTCTCTCTCTCTCTCTGCCTCTCTCTTTCAACTAAATAAGTCCTTTAAAAAAAAAGAAAGGAAGAAAGAAAAAACACTCATCATAGTTTTAACTTATCAACATCAGTAATTATATTTTGACACCAAAAATCAAGGATGAATTTTTTGGGAATTAAGTAACAGAATGATTTTTCAGTATGCCATCGTTTGGCTGTTCACAAATCAGTTGTTCTAAATTGAGGGACATGATTAAAATCATTTTGCCAAAGATTTTTTGGAACACTAAATCTGGAATAAAAGCATTATATTAAGGGATTAATGGGATTAACAGCACAGCCATTGAATGAGGAATGCTACTTAATTGGCTTTGGAAACTTTACCTTGTTATAAGAACAGCGGCATCCACTGAAGTCATGTCTTCTCCCCAGCTTGTTGACATCTCCAACCGTATATCATTCTTCTTGCCAAATTCTTCATGCTGCCACTTACAAAAGCTTTCTAGCATTTTCTCTCCATGGTGTCCAATGTAGAGATCTGCCTGCAAAAGGAGATATTTCACTTCAAGGCCAATTGTTCTTTGGTATACAAAGGACTACCAACTAAGGGAATTTCTTGTACTAAAGCAGACTACTGACCATAACATTAATTAGAACCTGGAAGACATTCAGGATTAATTTAGCCTAAGCTAAAAATCTTAACACTTTGTAAAGGTGCAATAATTACAAAAAAACTCATTATTTTTGACAACTTAAGAACAAAGGTTTTCTAAATTGCCAGTTAAGTGGCATGCCAGAATGATGCCACAGAATATTCTCCATTTACAATGACTTACAGATAAGGAAAAGTTTTAAAACCGCATGTTTAAGTAAGAGAATAAAACTATCACTTAAGATGACTTCTTAAAATTACATTTTGGAAAGTTAAGGTTTGTTGTCAGGATCCCTGGAAACTGAGAACATTCCATTTTTTTGAATAAAATTGAGGTATTAACCAAAACTAAAGGCCAGTTTTATATATACCGTAAGTGACTCAGTGGGTATTTCTGGATTTTAAGTCAATAAAAGTAGATCCCTAACATTCCCCTGACTAGGAAGTTTCCCAACACAATTTCTCACCCACTTAATTGAGTAAAAAATTCAAGACTTTCTTACTGGAGTTTCATGGAGCAGAATAAGCCTTATCACACGAAAATTGACCTGCACACCAAGGCTCTTGTGTTGGAAAAGGTTAAAAACCTAAAAACAGATAAAAAAAAATAAAGATCTTGAAGTAACACTGAAAACACTTTCATTTCTGTTTTTATGTTCAAACACGAGAGAAGTCTCAATTTAGCTGAAAAACCTTATTAAAAATAAAGCTGGAAAGCAAGGTAGTTTATTTACCTTTATTATTAAAAGTTACTAAGTATTTAATTTGTGTTAAAAACATGTAACTAGTGTAGCAAACCCTTGATCTCAGAGACTGCTGCTTGGAAGGGGCTGAAGTTGGTAGCTGTCCTACTCTCCCCGGTGCCAAGCACCAGTGGGGGTATTCAGGAGGGAGCTGAATAAGGACAGAAGGGTCGAGCGTGTGAAAACTCTGCCCACCGGAACAACTGCCAAACAACGGTCAGAACAGTAAAAAGAGTCAAGCACACTGAACCTCGAGTGATTCTTACCTTGCCTTCTATGATAACTGGAATTATGAATGGACATGTTTATTTATCACCCCTCCTCCACTCAAAGACAGAACTAGTCTTTGCTGCAACCACCTAATCTTTCGTGAAGAAAGCTTACTAAACACAGCATGCACATAGGTCCAAAGCTGTATTTGTTTTTCTTATATTTCTAAAGGATAGACACTAACTAGAGGTCTGCAGACCAGAAATTGTCAACTTAAGTCAGCTAACGTGTTCACTACTGGCCATTAGGCTTACTCATTGGCTAGAATCATATGTGAAATTAAATTTTACATACCCATGTAAGAGCGCAGTGGCTTATCAACATCCATTGTTACACTACCTCACAATTAATCTGAAGTGCTTTTGATGGGGCCATGCACATAAACAAATGTCAAAACATTTCTGCTAATTTCAACATCTTTTAAAAAAGAGAAGGAAAGAGGGCACAGAAAAGGAGAAAATAATAACAGAGAAGGAGATCCCCATCAAAATTAACAATAAAGGTGTTTTCTACTAGAAACACTAATTATGACTTTGATATTGCTTCTGAAAAGGATCAATTTAGTATACCTATACCAAATCAGTATTTTAACTGATGTCAATAAAGGAAAGGAATAAGGATGAGTTAAATTTTTAAAGAACTTCATTATAAATACTCACACATTTCTTCCTTAGAGTTTTCTTGAAAAAATTCCAAGCGCACTTTAAAGTTTGCCTACCATATTTAAGATGGTTAGAATGAATCTCCTGGCTGCATCTGCTCCATGATAGGAAACCATTGCTGGGTCTGCAACCACTACAGTCTCTATGTTGTATTCTTGAGGTAATTTGTATGAATATCGTTTCCCTCTTCCACTTTCTGATATTTTTTTAGACCTAGGTCTTCCTTTATCTGCAATAGAGAATTGATTTTCTTAATGTACCTCCATTTTGGCCAGTTTAAAAATAATACTAATCATTCACAATGATGAGCAGAACCATGTAAGTTCCCCACACCCACGGAATCTGAGAGGATATTTGCCTTTGGAGCATGGCTTGGGGATCAGAAAGACTGGACTTGCTCCGTTATCATCTGTGATATTCAGGAAACCAACTACACACACTCGGCCTCAGTGTCTTCCTCTGTAAATGGGTAATAACAATACTTTCTAGAGCTGTTTGTAGCCTCTAACAAGATCACCTTAGTGATGTTCAAAGCACAGAGCTCCATAAAAACAAAATAGCTCAATAAATAAAACATATTATGATTTTTTGACAAGAATGACAAAATAAATGTCTCTTTGTAGGAAGTGCCTGAAGTGACTACCCATACTTCCTAATTTCTGGCAGGTGCTCCTGCTTACCAAACTATTAAGCATGAATTAGAAAAGGTTTCACTCTACCGTCTATCACAAACAAGGATTCCTCAAGAGGGGTCAAACAAAAGCAGTAACTACAAGCAAAATATATTTAAACTCTGACTACATTAAAAGAAATTCTATTTACAAAAACATGCCACTATCAGAGAAAATGCATGCCGCCCTTGTAGGAGAATATATTTATAATAGTTTTCCAGAATAAATAGAGAGCTACACTAAATCAAGGGCAGATAAGCTAATTGCAAAACAGTTTGAAATGAAAAGAACTTGAACACTTATTTCTTGCAAAAGGATATCAACATGGCTAATTAACATAGAGAAAGTGTTCCTCATTAGTTGTTAGGGATTTAGAAATTAAACAGCAATGAATTAAGTGGATTAAAATCCCTAGAATGACTAGAGACTGTATCAGGTGCCAATAAGAATGTGGGGACAACTGGAATTTCCACACATATATATGCTGGAGTTCAAATTGGGATAAACACTTCGAAAAACTGGTTGGCAGAGTCTACTAAAGTTCAGTAATTACAAAACCAATTGTCAAACAGCTAATATATAAACCCTTCAGAAACACATAAAAATTGTATGTAGAGATTATTCGGAGCAGCAATGTTCTTAACACAAATGACAATCCACAGTATAATGGATAAAGAATTGGTTTTGCCTGTTTGGATAATGGAATACTTTATAGAAATAAAAAGAAACCAGTTGCTGCAACCAGCAAAACTATGGCTGAATCTCACAAACAATGCTGAGGAAAAGAAGCCAGTTACAAAGATGCGCACTGGGTAACTCCATGTGCAGGAGCATCCAAAACTGAGAAAACATGAGAGTAGAATAAATCAGCAACAGATAGACCAGACATCTGTCTCCCTGGATCTCTCCCACCTCTTTCCCAACTCATCTTCACTTTGCTCTCATTGTCCCATCAGTATCAGCATCCTCTACTCAAAAGCACTTTTGGGTTAACTGTTCTCTTGCCCTAGCTTGAACTTCCTTCTAAGAGCCTTTCTAAGCATCCTCCCTAACAACATGTTCTGCCAAGGCTGATACTTCCAGTCTCGCTACCTTGCTAACTGTCACTCCAGAAGCCATAACAGTGTGGACAGAAGACACTCAATGTTCATTAAAATAAAGTGTGTGCTTCACCTGCTGAAAGTGTTATAACTTATTATAGATGATATTGATTTAATGGCTCCTAGTTACTTTCTAGTCTTTTTTTTTCCTTTTATTAAACTTTTATTTAATGAATATAAATTTCCAAAGTACAGCTTATGGGTTACAATGGCCTCCCCCCTCCCGTAACTACCCTCCCGCCCGCAACCCTCCCCTCTCCCGCTCCCTCTCCCCTTCCATTCATGTAAGGATTCATTTTCAATTCTCTTTGTATACAGAAGATCAGCTTAGTATATATTAGGTAAGGTTTTCAACATTTTGCCCATATAGCAATACAAAGTGAAAAAACTACCATTGGATTACTAATTATAGCATCAAATAGCAATGTACAGCACATTAAAGACAGAGAACCCACATGATTTTTTTTTCGAATTAATTAACTTTCTATGCCATTTCCCCTTCAACAACAGGTTGTTATTTTTTTTTTTCATTTCCAATTCTCTTTATATACAGAAGATCACTTCAGTATATCATTAGTAAAGAGCTCATCAGTTTGTGCCCACACAGAAACGCAAAGTATAAGGATAAAGTATTACATTGTATATCTAGAGTCAGGACCTAAGCTGATCAGGTCATTGTTTCTTATAGTGTCCATTTCATTTCAGCAGTCTAGTCTTTTTTTTTAAAGATTTTTATTTATTTATTTGACAGGTAAAGTTACAGACAGTGAGAGTGAGAGAGAGAGAGAGAGAGAGACAGACAGGCAGACAGAAAGGTCCTTCCGTTGGTTTACTCCCCAAATGGCCACAATGGTTGGAGCTGCGCCGATCTGAAGCCAGGAACCAGGTGCTTCCTCCCAGTCTCCCATGTGGGTGCAGGGACCCAAACACCTGGGCCATCTTCCACTGCTTTCCCGGGCCACAACAGAGAGCTGGACTGGAAGAGGAGCAACCCCAGTGCCCATATGGGATGCCGGCGCTGCAGGCAGAGGATTAACCTAGTGCACCACAGTGCCGGCCCCCTACTCTTAAAAATATAAATTCATTTCACCTTCATAAATAAGATGGCATTTAACTACTGCTGGTTAGGTTCTGATCAGAACCTCAAAAAGAATTGCTACACTATGATCTCTTTTCTGTAAATAATATGTGAAAAGGATTTAGAGAAGCATCTTGGGGCCAGTGTTGCGGCAAAGCAGGTTAGGCTGCAATGCCAGCATCCCATATGGGCACGGGTTTGAGTCTTGGCTGTTGCACTTCTGATCTCGCTCCCTACTACTGTGCCTGGGAAAGCAGCAGAGGATGGCTCAAGTGCTTGAGCCCCTGTACCCACATAGAATACCCAGAAAAAGCTCCTGGCTCCTAGCTTCATTTTGTCCCAGCCCCTGCCACTGTGGCCATTTGGGGGGTGAACCAGCAGATGGAAGGTCTCTCTATGACTCTCCTTCTCTCTAACTCTGCTTTTCAAATAAATCTTGCCAAAAAAAATGAAGTGTCTTTATGAGAGTCAAAGCCAAATTAGAATTGTAAAGTTATTCTTTAAATATGAATAAGATAAACTCTTTCTGATAGTTTATATTACTACAAACCACTAAATATAAGATATATATTCTGTTAAAAGAGTATATAATTCTAATAAATTACTGTAAATGCAATATATGACATACAAAAAAGTGAACAAGAAAGTTTCAAAATATGCCTCAAAAAGTAAATCATGTAACCACATTGCCTTCCGCTAATATATAAGTAGCTTGATTTAAAAAACTGATTTATTCATTTATGTGGAAGAGTTACAGAGAGAGGGAGAAACAGAGACAGAAATCTTCCATCTGCTGGTTCACTCCCAAGACGGCCTGACAGCCAAGGCTGACCTGACCGAAGCCAAGAACCAGGAGTTTCTTTAGGGTTTTCCATGTGGATGGCAAGGGCCTAACCACTTGAGAGCCACCTTCTGCTGCCTTTCCCAGAGCTGATTCAGAAGTGGAGCATCCAGGACACAAAAAGGTGCACATTTGGAATTCTGGTGTTGCATACAATGTCTTAACTCACTAAGCCACAACATTGGCCCCAACAAGTAAATTCTTTAAAACCAAGTCCCTGTGGCCAGAATGCATGGTAAAAATCTTGGCTCTGCCATTTACTGGCTTTGTATTTGAGGAGCAAAATTCTCATCTCTCTACTTCTGTTAGTGTACAGGTAAAAATTACATGAAGAGATGTGTGTACATGCCCATGCAGTTTGTTTAGTCCAACATCTAACTCCTATTAAAGGGGAAATGCGTGATAGTTATTGTGATGAATTTTGTCATAAAGAAACATAAAATATGTTTTCAGATAGCTCTATGGTTAGTTTGTCTCTTAAATGGGAACTCCTACACTTATATGGGAGTAAAATAGTTCTAGCAGTATACACTATGCTCTCTGTAAAATTTTGATTTTTTTGAAAGATTTATTTATTTTATTTGAAAGGCAGAGTTACAGCAAGAGAGATCTTGCATCTGCTGGTTCACTCCCCAGAAGGCCACAATGGCCACAGGTGGGCCAGGCCAAAGCCAGGAGCCAGGAAATTCATTCAAGTCTCCCATATGGGTGCAGAGGCCCAAGAACTTGGGCCATCTTCCTCTGCTTTCCCAGGTGCATTAGCTGGGAGCTGAATCAGAAGTGGAATAGCCAGTACTCGAATCGACACCTATATGGGATGCCAGTGTTGAGGCAGTGGCTTAACCAGCTATGCCACAACCCTGGCCCCAAAATTTGTTTTAATAAACTAAAAGTAATGCATTTCAATTATCAAATAAAATGAACTAAAATCTGAGTAAATAGACACTGGTCATATTAAAGGCACTGTTTGACATTCAGAACACAAGAAAATTCCTAAGGCAACTTAATTTTACTCGTGCATGTCTGCAGGAATCTGATGAAACCGCTGCCTGCATCGATTTCTTTGCCTTCTGGGATATTTTCCTTCATAAAAGAGAAAACAGAATTGTATTTCAAGGCTACAAAATAGAAAAACAAGCACTATAATCTCTTTCCTCTATATCAGTAGATCACCATATCACTGGAATAAGCAGTGGAGCTCAGAGGACAGACAGACTGGGGCTCACATGACAGAGACACAGAAAAAGGACAAGCACTGAGCTGCACCTGGGACTTAGGGGCCTAAATTCTGATGGGCACAGAAGCTAAGGGAAAACAACACAGATCCTGGAAAGGCTGTGACTTAACAGAACAAGGCCATTTTACAAGTTCAGACTCATTAGGAATCTGGATATCTACTCCCTTTGGCAGAGAAATGACTAGCCAGCCTGGTATATACACAAGAACAACAAAAGATATGGTGGAAAAATGTATTTATCTCAATTTTACCAAGTAAAGATCTGCTTAATTATATTCCAAATAGCATAAACCATAAGCAAAAACTAACAGAAAAAATAACTGTCAATGTCATAAAATTTTTTTGGTTGTTCTTCATATTATCAAAATCTCATTTTACTCTGCTGCTTTTCACAAAGATTATCATTCCCCGCATTTTTGCCTTTGGAGTCTCAATTTTATTCCTGTTTATGTTCATAGGATCCAATGTACAGTCAGTAATATTTGTACTATGCAATGCAGACTTGCGGCCGGAACTTTATTCAGCCCTATTTGAGCACCCCAATCCTCCAGAAGCGTAGGAGACAGACAGATGAATCAACATTTCCAAACTGTGGCACAAGCACCAAATACAATGGCAGCACTGGAAAGGGATGTGGAGGTAAGACTTGGGGGGTGGAATATCCTGTAAATGCCAACAGACCACCCGAGATACTGCTGAAGGATGAGCAGTTACAGGAAAAGAAAGGGAAACCTTGGAGCAAGCCAGGATTCCTGGAGACTTGAACGAGTATGGTACACAGGGACAGAAAAGAGAGCTCTCTTTGGACTCAAATGTTTCTCTATTTAAATATACACCAGAACCACATCTCAGAGCCCATGTTGCAATGTCGATGCCCTATTTCCCAGCTTCAGTAACTCTTACTGTATCTAGACCGGGTCCACAAATAAGCAATTTTTTTTTTTTTTTTTTTTTTTGGACAGGCAGAGTGGACAGTGAGAGAGAGAGAGAGACAGAGAGAAAAGTCTTCCTTTTTGCCATTGGTTCACCCTCCAATGGCCGCCGCAGCTGGCGCGCTGCGGCCAGCCCACCGTGCTGATCCGAAGGCAGGAGCCAGGTGCTTCTCCTGGTCTCCCATGGGGTGCAGGGCCCAAGCACTTGGGCCATCCTCCACTGCACTCCCAGGCCACAGCAGAGAGCTGGCCTGGAAGAGGGGCAACCGGGACAGAATCCGGTACCCCGACTGGGACTAGAACCTGGGGTGCCGGTGCCACAAGCAGAGGATTAGCCTATTGAGCCGTGGCGCCGGCCCAAATAAGCAATTTTTTAAAAATCTTTTTATTTATTTATTTGTGAGGCAGAGCAAATAATAAATCAATAAGAGAGAGAGGGAGAGAGAGAGAGATAAGTCTTCTATCCACTGGTTCATTCCCCAAATGGCTGCAATGGCCAGAGCTGGGCCAATCCAAAGCTGGGAGCTAGAAGCTTCCCCTGGGGGTGAGGGGTCCCAAGCACTTGGGCCATCTTCCACTGCTTTCCTACACACAAGCAGAGAGCTGGACTGTAAGAGGATCAGCTAGGACATGAACCCAAACTGGTACCCATATGGGATGTCGGTGCCACAGGCAGAGGCTTAGCCTACTATGCCACAGCGCCCTCACCCTAAATAAGCATTTTAACAGAAGCTATATGTGCTTTTATTATTAGTATTATTATTTATTCATGTTTAAAGGCAGAGTGAGGGCAAGAGAGAGAGACAGGGCGCAAGCGAGAGCAAGAGATCTTCCATCAGCTGGTTCACTCCTCAAATGGCAGCAACAGCCAGGGCTGGGACAGGCCAAAGTCAGGAGCCAGGGATTCCTACTTGGGTCTCCCCTGTGAGTGCAGAGATCCAGTACTTGCACCATGATCTGTTGCCTTCCTGCTGCAGTAACTGGGGAAGTTAGACTGGAAGTGGAGGAGCTGGGACTCTAACCAGCACTCTGACATGGAACGCCCGCGTCACAGTGGTGACTTAACTTGCTGTGCTGCAATGCTGGTCCCACTGTGTATGCTTTCAGTACAGGCTGACTACCTACCATGAATGCTAAGGTAAAGAGCATGAATTTTACTCAGAAGGTCCAGAGAATCCTACAGAGAAATATTAGCAAATGCACCTCCTAGAAAATGGGGAAACCAGATCATAAGAATATTAAATTGAAATCAAGCATATACAAAAAATGCAATTAAGAGAAGTAATCCCAGTAAAATGTAAACTGGGTAGAGATACCAGGGGTCTAGGAGGGGGTGTGATTCCTGCTTTGACATTACAAAAGATGAGCTTGTCTACTTCAGTCTTCCAGTTTCTTTGATCTCATTATTTTGGTGTTTAATGTGGGAACAGAAACAATAGCTACCTCAAAGCATTACAGAAAAAATAAAAAAAGGGACAGGCATTGTGATGCAGCAGGACGCCAGCACCCCAATATTGATGTGCCTGGTTCAAGTTCCACGGATTTCACACTGACAGCCATTTCACAGTTCTGGTCAGCTTGCTACTAAAGTGCTTGAGAGGAAACAGATGATGGACCAATTAATTGGGTTGCTGCTGTCCATGTAAGACAGCCAGATGTAGTCCCTGGCCCTGGCTGTCACGGGCCTGTCACTCTGCCTTTGGATAAATAAATGGATAAATCTTTAAACAGCATAATACCTATAAACACACCTTCTCCTGGCACACAGTACATTTTATAGAAATGTTCTTACTGTACCAATACAGCAAAATGGTAGGGATAGAAAGAGATGATGGGCAAGATATTAGAAGGGAGAACGCATTGTGAGCAAATCATTCAGACTTAGGGGGAAAAAAGGTAGGGGTTAGGATGACAGTGTTGTGTCACTGCCGCTTATTTCTCTCAGCTGTTGGCAAAGGGGTTGCCTTTTATTTTTCAGTGACTAGGAAGATAGTGAGGGATATGAGCAGAGGAGTTTGAGAGCAAAGGTGATGGGTTCAAGTACTGATTTGTTAAGTCTGAGGTGATTGAGGGACACGGGAATAAAAGCTACTACACACCTGGAAGTCAGGAGATGGCTGAAATGGAGACAGAGTTTTGATCATATCAATGTGGGAAACTATGTGGAACAAGAAGCAGAAAGAAAACAAGAGAATCCTGAGAAAGACAACATTCAGAGAGTGAACACATGGAGGCAGACATGGCCATAGCGGAGACAGAGGTTTAACAAAAGGACTAAAACAGAATCCAGGAGAGTTGACAAAGGGAGTCCCTCTTCATTCTATAAAGGTAGTAGACAGATCGCGTAAAGTGGGACACACAAGTTTCTTTCCCTTATCACCCCAGCCAGTGACAGCTGTGTTGGCCCCATCTGTCAGCCTTTTATGTGATTATTTTCATGTTACATTTAAGTAGGTTACCTGGGAGATTCTCCACTTCTTGGTAGACTCCATCACACAGGTTGACCATTGTGTGTGAAAATCATGAACATGGAACAGTCTTTTCATTGAGCTGTTTCCTTTGATGTTCTCACTGTCTCCAGCTCTATGAGCCTGTTCTTCCTTTCCTAAACCTTGTGAACATTTTCTACCCATGTGCATGTGTGAAAACACAGTTCATACTGTACGCTTCCTGTGAGAGAGGACGTCTGAAAACGTGTACTGTCAGTGCTTAGTGCTTGCTCTTCATAACGTGCTCCCTGCACCGGCAACAGTCTGCACTCCAGTTAGGGATGGAGTAGTGGCCTGCGTAAGTCACTTCTAAGAATGGAATGATCTCTCTGGTGCCATGGCTCACTAGGCTAATCCTCTGCCTGCGGCGCCGGTACCTCAGGTTCTAGTCCCAGTTGGGGCGCCGGGTACTAGTCCTGGTTGCTCCTCTTCCAGTCCAGCTCTCTGCTGTGGCCCGGGAAGGCAGTGGAGGATGGCCCAAGTGCTTGGATCCCTGCACATGCATGGGAGACCAGGAGGAAGTACCCGGCTCCTGGCTTCAGATCGGTGCAGCGCAGGCCTTGGTGGCCATTTGGGGGGTGAACCAATGGAAGGAAGACCTTTCTCTCTGTCTCTCTCTCTCACTGTCTATAACTCTCTCTCTGTCAACTCTGCTGGCAAAAAATTAAAAAAAAAAATTTGAGAATCAAGTACCCACTTGCAAAAGCTTGAGTCTCTTGCAATTCTTATTATACTACAGTATACTCGCTGACTTACCAGTGTGTCTAAAATAACATATGCTTCACCTCTTGAGAATAGGAGCTGTGTCATTTAGCTCAACATTCCTGTAAGGAGACCAACTGTGCTTATGTTGCAAATAAAGAAGCCCAGGCTCAAAGGTTTAAGGGAATTGCACAAGATTACCTAGCTGGAGTGAGACTAAAGCTGAGCCCTGAACCTGAGGCCTCTGTCTGAACCTCATGTGCCCTCCCTTCCTCTACCTCACTTATAAATAACACAGGAAACTTGTCCTAAAATAGGAAGATCTCTATTTGGGAAAATTCATGTAATCAACACATATAAACATTCTAACCTGCCAAAACATTAAAATGATGAGAAGGGCAGAGTGGAAAATTCAGGCTAAAGATAAGTGAATTTCATAATTCTACTTTATAGAGATAAATACCTTAACATTATTTAAAGTTGTGCCATGGTATTAATATGCCAACACATAAGCCTGAAGCAAGATGGGAGAGCTACAGTTGCGCATATCAGTTCAGATGAATGAATATTTTATTTTAAGAACTAATACTTCCAAAACTATTTTAGAATTTCTGGCCTTTAAAAGCATCTTAAAACAGATGAGCTTAGTAAATCATCTATTTGATCATAGCCTAACACTGCTTGCATACAAGTCCCTGAAACAAGTGAGTGAACATTAACATTCAATAGTCCCACCTTAAAAATCTACCAGAAACATTATGATTAATTTTTGCCAAATACAAACCCTGCTGTTAAGCCTTATTAAATTAAGAAACATCAAGAAAACTTTTCTCCATGTATAATGGCATGCAAAGCCATGCATCATCAGTGGAAATGAGTAATTAAAACACTGAAACATACTCATCCAAAGTAAACAATACAGACTTTCAGCATAATTCATACAAAAAAATCTCCTTAAATAAATTCAAGTTTTTGTTGTTATTTTTATCATTTCACAAAACCAAAGTTTTCTTGTCCTGTTTTCTACTTATTGCTAACACTATAACTTCTGTTGAGCTATCTTTATCCCCTTTATATCTACAGTTCTTAGAATAGGGATGAGGGATATATTATTATTTTTATTTTTTTTTATTTTTGACAGGCAGAGTGGACAGTGAGAGAGAGACAGAGAGAAAGGTCTTCCTTTGCCATTGGTTCACCCTCCAATGGCCGCCACAGCCAGCGCGCTGCAGCCAGCGCACCGCGCTGATCCAAAGGCAGGAGCCAGGTACTTATCCTGGTCTCCCTTGGGGTGCAGGGCTCAAGCACTTGGGCCATCCTCCACTGCACTCCCGGGCCACAGCAGAGAGCTGGCCTGGAAGAGGGGCAACCAGGACAGAATCCAGCACCCTGATGGGGACTAGAACCTGGTGTGCCGGCGCCGCTAGGCGGAGGATTAGCCAGTTGAGCCACAGCGCCGGCCAAGGGATATATTATTAAATTGACTTGAATATGTACACTGAATAGTGTGACAGAGAGACTCATGACCACTTTTGAAGATAATTCCTATACAGATTGATAACACAAGCTTTCATACATACATTTGAAAATACAGATTAATTTCATATAAATACATTCTAAATATTAACACATTGTAATCTTTATCTGAATCAGAACACCCTAGGCAACCAATGACATGAACATCTTATGGTCTCTGCAAATGTTATTTATTGCCACAACTGACAACCTAAACTAGCCTCAAATGTCATAACCAATTTTAGAATTGGCACCAACTACATTAAAATTTAGTCTTTAAACCAAAAATTCTTCATAAATTCACATGTCCTCTGATTGTACTTGGAAATATTGCCCGCAGTACTGAATATTCACTGGGATTTCTGGATTAGATGTCTAAAGAATTTTCCTAGGAAACCCTCTAACTTTTTTTTAAATGTTGGCTGTGACTTCAAGTTCTGTTAATGTAACAGAACTCTTTCATTTTCCTTAGCATTCCTGCAAATGTCACAGATCTCTGCCTAACGGAAGCAAGCAAGTACACAAAACAGTCACCCTCATTTCACTTCTGTCAAGCACTGGCAGCCAGAAGAGATGAGGATTTGATGGCTGGAATGTTTATGAGCTTCTGAAAAACTCCAGACTTAGGGATTCAGATACTTATCTTAAAATTTTGAAGTAAAAATCTATTTTAAAGCATAAACCGTTAACCGTCTTCTAATCCCACCAATGTTAACCTCCAGGATGACTTTTTAGATGGGTTAAAAAAAAATGATGCTTCTAGCCAAAGTAAAGAGATATCTGTGATGTTCTCACAGAAGTAGCCTAAAATAAGCTATGAGCTTATTTTGGTATTCAGTTTCAGGAGATGTGCAATTCTCTCAGTGCCATTTCTATTCCAGGGGAGTGAACAGGATCAAGAAAGGTATATGGCGTGTTATATGTTAATCTCCAAGATCCTTTTTAGCTTCCATTCTTTGATATTCAAATGTAATCATGCTTCAAAGAAAACTAAAACTCTAAAATAAATAGATTTAGTTACTATTAACCAAAAACAGATTCTATATCATAAATAATGCTAGTAGGTAGTTGAGGTGGCCAGACTGACGGGCAGATGTTTTAAAGAATTCAGCTCACATCACATATGTAGTGAAATCCTTGCAGGAAAGGGCATTACCTGAAATGACACCACAGTAAGGACTGTGAAGGGCTGGTTTCTCTGGGACCTTTTCCTCCATGGACCTTTTCTGCCTATAAGCACGGTGTGGGTGACCTGTTATGGCCACTGTATCATTGAGTGGCTCAATAAATATGAAGTCCTCATTGAGCTGTATGAATCCCATCTGCAATACATAACACAAAAAGACATGGAAGAAATATCACTTAAAATGTACTTTCTAGGTTCTGCTACTTATACAGTCTGCTTGCTTTCACAAATGTACACAGCCTTCTAGCTGAATATATTTCAGCAACCCCTGGTAAGGCTGCCATCTTCCCACTCAGGAACTGCATCTTTATGTACTTTATGGCACTAGCATCAACTCCATTTACTTAGTCCTCGCATGTGTGGGTGGGAGGCTAGATGCCAGCACCAGAGGCACAGTAAAGATTCTGGAATGTCAAAGGCTCATTTTGGGAGACCCATGGGATCACTTTCATGTACAGAAAGAGTGACACCGTTTTTAATTGCATATACCACACAGTCCAATGTTTTGACAGTTACTATTTAATAAAGTAATCCATGTAACACAGCAAAGCAAATTCAGGAGACACAGCATGGAAATGAACCTACAAAATATTCTTACAATCTTTTAGTCAGCATTTTAAAAACCTTTGCAGAATAAACCAGAAAAAAAAAATAAAGCATCACTTACATAATAAACAAGTCATTTCATATAGTGCCATGTTTTAAAAGGCATCCAGTTGTGGACAGAGGATTAAAAATTGTAAAATATGATTATGGTCAATAAAAATAATGTATAGCAAGTAGATATCCTTATAGTATTGAGGCTAAGCCTATTCACTTCTTTCCTCTGTTAAAATACAAATTTACTTGCAAGTAGAAAATAGTGTTCCACATGGAAGAACATGTGACTTTATATTTAAATAAAAATTAAAAAGATTATTAATGCATAGAAACAGCATATATTTGATGTTGTCTCTGTATTATTTTTGAAAAAATAATCACACAAAACATGCTAACTAATACCCAATATGCTAATATTAAAGTTCTTACTTCTGTTTTCATTAACAATATGAAATTTACGTATAATTCACTTTAATTTGACCATGCATAAGTAGCACTATAATAATATACTTTCTTAGTTCTTAAGATATAATATTCTTTCTAAATTGAAAATTAAGAAAAAGAAATATATCCTGAGAATGGATTATGTTTTCCTTGGAAGTAGTTTTTTTAAAAAATTTTGTTTCAACTATTAGAGTGTATTACATTTTCTATACAGAAAGATCAGGCATTTGCCAATGATGCTTCATTTCATTTTGTACATAACTGACATCACAATGCAACTTAAATCTAAAAATCTCGATCATTCTCAGGTACTAGAATAAGCAAGTTCTCCATTTCCATCTATCCTCCTGCCCCCTCTCCCCTCCCTCCATGTATGTCTCTCTCCTCTCTCTGTCCTTCTCTCTCTTACACACATACATGCACACACACACATTTGTGGTTACAGGATAATGTAAAAAAGATCCACTATAATTATTTTTAAAATTATTAGGCGTAGATATATTTGGGGAAAATGTTTTTTGTGTAATTTTAATGACTTCCAATGAGCTCTTTTAAGTTCCATATATGTGTTACTTTTCTCATACTGAAACTATCTTGAATTTTAAAGTGATTTTATGAAATCCTTAAAATTTTCCACTGTGCTTAACTTTTTGAGAAACAAGAGAATGTTAAACATAAAACGTGAAATAGCAGCCACTACAGATGTAGTACATGTCCTCATGGGTTGAACATATATAATTTCACATTATGTCTCATGCATCCGGATTGCAAACACATAGAAATGTAGTATTCTTGCCTTTCACATTAGTTTAATTTTGAGATCCACTCAATATCTAAGGTCACAAATAAAACTGAGTATATAGCTTATGACTAAAATCATAATTACGATGCTCACTTTGAACTTACCAGGTAAATATGCTGAGGTTACCTAAGTCACAAATTTGTGATTAAATATATTCTTTCAAGATATTAAAAACTCAGCTACATTTATAACAAACCTTACAAAACTCCGTTGCATACTAGCATATAAAACTTAAAACCTTAAGAACAGATTTTAGGGGTTCATAGCTTACTGCTAGCCATGCAACTATGAGAAAATTACAGTGCCTTTATCTATACAAAAACTTTATACAGTGGTCTGAAAAAAAATTTTTTTTAAATACATGTAATGCTTTTATCATGGGTTTTATATTCAGTAAATGCTGTTAGTTTTATTAACAAAGACAACCATAACAAACAAAACATTCAAACATTTGAGTGAAGACTGAACTCACAAGAGACCAAAGCATCAACATCTATTAATTTTGGTGTCTTCCTATTAGAACATTAAGTATTGTTTAACATAAATCTTTTGTTTTTCATTTTTCTTAGTTAGGATCTGGAAACTTCCATATAATTCTTGCATTAGAATTTTATCTATAGACATTTTAAAAAACAAGGCTACTTTAAAAAGGAAAAAATGTTGGAATAATTATAAACAGTGACTCACTCACTCAACACATGCTTACTGTCTGACCGTGTGTGCCAGACTCAGGTCACCCTGCAGCATATTTAGCACCAAGAGTCATAAGGTACCCGCTCTGAGAGCAGGACCCTGCCCTCGGCACACTCAGCCTTCCCGCGGGGCTCTGTGCCTCTCCAGACATTGGCTTGCAGTATGGCAAATGGCAGAAAACCTTGAAGTTCTGTGTATCCCACAGGAGGCTCACATTTTCCATTAACGAAATGGACTGTGTTATCCGCACTGTGGTTTTACAGGGTGTGGAGTAACACGGACCCATATTAACCTCTGCACTGGCGCCCCCATGTCCCGCAGTCCACAGTTTGGCAGCATTTGTTTCAGTGTAAACATTACTCTCTCATGTGTAGAAGGAAAGACAATATTATCTGATTTAACACAATACATTATCTAAACCAAGTGCAAGCTATGTAAGGGTTTTTCTCCTGGATTGTCCCTTTTAAATTTTTTCAGATTCATTTAAACTATTTGGAAACATATCATGACTACATATGGAAACAAATCTATGTAACTGGGGAAAAAAAAGACAATTTTCTTGATTTTTAGATGAAACCCAATGGCTTGAATATCCTAGAATAACCAGGCCACTGGTTATGCACCAATATAAGGGGTATGACAACATTGGTGAGGCACTTGAAGAACACAGGTGTCTTATTTGTAAGCAATAGGAACTGGCATCAGTATATGCTTATCAAAACATTTAACACACATGTCTGATTCCCTGCACCATCTGAAATTCTGTGTAAGTCTGACCTTAATTTCTTCAGGGTTTTGGCATGGGGGGAGAAGGGCGGCATATAGTCATGTTCTAGTAAAGCATTATATAGTTTGAAATATAAACATAATATAGGACTTGACATAAACTGTAGTATCATATCTTTGTTTTGTTTTATCCAAATCAAATGTTATTTCAATATTTCTATAACTGGGAGTGACTTCTTATGTATTTCCATATTTATATCTACATATAAATTTATATGAAAATATACTTCCGCTGCCACATATATCCTATTGTCTCATCATTCTAAAACATTTCTCCTGATGCATACCACTCAATGTTTCTCAAACCCTAAACAAAGATAAATAAGGTACAAAACTTGGATAAACTCTTGCCTACCTCTCCATTGTTATTTTTCCTATTCAGATTTCATATATACCTACAGCAAACTTAAATTTTACAAACAAATATCACATTTTAACATATTTCAGGATAACATTTCCTTGCATTGTATCCTTTTCTTCCCAGGTCACTCATGCTGTAAAGGGCTACCAGTTCTTCAAAATTAAGCAGATCCTCTCCTGTCTCCAAAGGAATCACTGTCCTGCCCAGCCACCTAAACCCGGTCTGCCACAGTTACTGGTTCAGGGCTCTCTGATTAGACCATGGCCACTGAAGGGAGGGCTTTGGTCTGGTCCATATTTTCATGCCTTTAGTACACATGAAAGGGTACCTTGCTTTTATCTCAATGGACTTGACTTATTCTCTTTTGTGATAAAAGAAAACATCAACTCAGTGCTCTGAAGAGTATCCATTCACTCCACCTGGGGCACAATCACACTTCCATTTCTTCTATCTGACACTTCCCATGATGCCTTCCTTATATGCTCAACGACCTTCTTTCTTGGCCAAAGGTCTTCAAAGAGAATCATAAAATCACAATGACAGAAGGAAACTGCTCGTCTGGGCATTGGAAGAGTTTTTAAATCAAGAAAATAAAGCCTCAGAAACATGATATGGCTTGCTCTAAATCACAGAGGGAGTTCTGTGACTGTCAGAGCTGCAGGCTAAGTCTTCCTTGTTAATTTCTGGTTTCAATATGTCACTCTATATTTGTGTGTTCCCCATACTGTACTCAAGTCTCTACCAACATTCTTGGCCCCATCCCCACACACCCAAACTTAAGAAATTGTCCTGAGGTCACCCACAATTTCCTTTTATTTTCTTCTCTAAGGTATGTGATCTTTGGCCTCTTTCTTCTCAAATTTGCATTGCCCTAATTGTCTACTCTTTAAATAAGCATGTTCCCCTTCCCTAGGCTGATCTAAGACCAGCAATCTCTGCATCTGTCGCTCTCAATATCTCGAGAAGCCCCCTCTAAGGAAGCGATCCCCACCTCCGCCTGCAATCCCTGGATCCTCTTGGAAACACACTCCTTGTTGCCCACTTCCATTATCTCCTCATTTGGACCATCCTTCACAAAACAGCACCTCCTCTCTACAACCGCATAAGTATCTCTCTTCATAGCCCTGTCTTTTATCCAGTCACCCAGGCTAAAATTACATAATTCCACGACTTCCTTTTTTCTTTTTTCTTTTTTTTTTTTTTGACAGAGTGGATAGTGAGAGAGAGACAGAGAGAAAGGTCTTCCTTTTTGCCGTTGGTTCACCCTCCAATGGCCGCTGCAGCCGGCGTATCTCACTGATCCAAAGCCAGGAGCCAGGTGCTTCTCCTTGGGCCATCCTCCACTGCCTTCCCGGGCCATAGGGCCATAGCAGAGAGCTGGCCTGGAAGAGGGGCAACCTGGATAGATTCCGGCGCCCCAACCGGGACTAGAACCCTGTGTGCCGGCGCGGCAAGGCGGAGGATTAGCCTGTTAAGCCATGCCACGCCTTCCTTTCAAATTGACTTTAAAATATTTCTAAGACAACAGTAACAGAAGAGAACAGCTTGCCTGTATACCAGGCACTTCATATGCACTGTTTCTCTTCATCTACACACCAATTTTGGGACACAGGCTAATCTCACAAATTTCATCGTTGAAAGAATTAGTTTACGAAAGATCGAATGTGTCCTAAGATCACAAATCAGTGCTGAATGAACCAGGATTCAAACCAAAGACTGGCTGGCTGCAAGCACAAGCCGCTTTGATGAGGCTGCCTGAGAAAAGCTAGGCCTGCCATAGGACTGTTATTTCAAATAATCCTCATCTTTAAAAATCTTGCACTTCAGATTTGGATATCAAACACAACACCTCACAGATGGGAAATATCTAAAATTTCATATCAATAGAAAGGCTGGGTCCCATCCCTCACAGAGTGAAAACCAGAAAGATTCAAAAACGCTGCAATGAAGTCTTGAACTGGAAGCAACTCAACAGATAGATACCCAACAGGAGTTGAAAGTGGCCACCCAGAAGGTAGCACACAGTCTTCCAAGAGGAAGCGTGAGAACCCCGCCCAGGGGCTGAAGGGCAGCTCCCAAGAACACCCAGACATCCACCCACGTGGCGCACAAGAGAGCATCCATCACAAGCACTCGGCAAACATGAGCTCGGCAACAGCTCTCCGCAAACACCGGTAAGCACCCGAGAACTCTCTCCTCTGCAGCATCCCACACAGCAGCAGTCCTCGAGAAGCCAGAGAAAGCGTTGTGTAGGCAGATGGCAAACCCCAGGAGGAGTAACTAGGGCTCGGGCTCCATTCTCCCTACCTCACTGCTTCCGATTTGTGTGGAAGAAAGCTGGAATGTAGGGAGAACGTGGCAGAGGAATGTTCAAGTGATGTCGACTGGGAAGGTGTGATGATCCAGGAATGAATATTTTAATTACCAGAGACTTTGTGCAACTAAATCTACCAGGGTGTTTCTGAAAACCTTAAAAGAAAAAACTTAAAAAAAAACTTAAAGAAAACACTCTTGTTTTACTCTATCCCTGGAGGCTTGTCTACTTAATGAAAACTTACATGTGCATAAAATGAATTCAGGTAGTGCGGAGAACTGTGGAGGGGTTAGGAAGTGCTGCAGGAATGGCCCCCTGGAGGAAAGACATCTGAGCAGAGACAGTGCGAGCGGTGGCCAGGCCGGGTCATGGAGGGAGAGCATCGGAGAGGGGGAAGCCAAGGTCTGGCGTGGGAACAGACCTGGCCTGCGCAGGAGATGGAAGGCCTGGCAGCTGGGATGGAACGACACAACGGGAAACAGTTGCTAGAAAGAGTCTCTGGGGCTCTCTCCAGCAGCATCACTTTCCGGGACTCACATTCAGACACGGGTCCGGATCAGAGTCCTCCTTCCGGCTCTCAGCCCTCTACCTTCTCCTGGGCAGGCGTGACGGTGCGCATTGAGACGGCTCCTCGTGTCGCACACTTCTAACCCCGACACGGTTTATTCACGTAACAATCACACTGGAGCGGATTTCACTCCTGCAGAGGAAAAACCATGATCTCCCCTCCACTTCTTAATAAACTGCTCCCCTGCTGTCTCTCTCTCTGACACGTGACAGAGATACGGTTTAAAAACACTTCCAACAGTGCACTTTAAAGCTGCCCCAACTAAACAGCATCACAAGCCTGACAATCAGTAGCAGCTGTTCTCTGGCCTGTATGCTCAGTCAATGAAAGCAAAGTGGTAATGACTGGGAAACCAGAAGACGGAGTCCCGATCTGACATTTAGTTACCCAAATCACTGACACTGCTGTTAACGTTTCTCACTTTATATTCTAATTTTTGCTCATATCAAGAAAACTATTCAATTTCCTATATTTTCTTGAATCCACTCATGCTACTGTGATTTCTTATGCTTATAATTATTCTTAATTAGTACTTTGGGATGTCTATGAAAAATTTTAAAGTATAGATTTTATTTTAAATCCATTTATTTATCAATCGGTCTAGCCAAACACTAGCATGGTCCCTGTATTGTCCTGATGGTTATTTAATGTGTGTTACAAATGTACCTACTGAACACCTGCATGGAGCAGGATGCAAGCTACTGAAGATGGGAACGTGGAAACAGATCATTCTCTGTCCTCAGGGACCTTAGATACCAGGAGAATGGACAAACATCACATATTCAGATGCACTTAGGAAACGATGAATTATAAAACGTGCAATAAAGAAACGAGTAAAGATCTGAAAGAAATAAAAGTGGAGGTTGAGATGCTAGAGAATGTGGCTAAATAAAATCTTTCAAAGAAGACAGCATTTGAGGCATGACCTAAAGTCCAAGAAGAAGTCAGCCATACAAAAGAAGAACCTAAGTGGGAGAACAGTGATGGTGTCGCAGGCAGAGGGGTGCCATGTACCAAGGCTACAAATCTGGGAGAAACATGCTAGGAACTGAATATCCCAGCTCGCAGATTCACCCTGGCACAGCCCTGGCCACTGTAGGCATTTGGGCAGGGTACCAGTGGCTAAGGCCTGTCTCTCTCTCTTTCTCTTTATTTCTTTGCCTTTCAGGTAAATATTTTTCAAGTGTTCAAGTTAAAATTATTATTTATAACAATCTATGCTTATTCCCTCATGTGTTTATGAAACAGTAAGACAAGCACTTAAATAAATGAAACTTAAAGACTAAGTAATACAGCTATCTTACTTAGTAATAGAGAGACAAGTACCAGGAGAAGCAGGGCTGGTCCTAGAAGGCAGAAACCAGGAAGAGGGACAAAGGCAGCACATTTTATTTTTTCCATTATAATTCCTACAGCAAGCACTGAACTTGTAAATGAAGTACCTACGTGACCCAGCCTATTGTCCAATGCTGAAGAAAGCCTAGAATGGAGAGATACAAGACTCGTTGGAAGGCTACTGCAGTAACCGGAGCAATACCCAGGAGTGGGCATTTAGCCTACTAAAGACACCATGCCCCACATACAGTGCCTGCCTAGGTCTGACTCCTGGCTTTGGCTCCTGACTCCAGCTGCCTCCTAGAGTAGACCCTGGGAGGAGGCAGATGATGGCTCTTGTTCCTAAGTCCCTGCCAGCCACATGTCATACCTTGAATGAATTCAGAGCCCATAACCTCCAATAGGCCCAGTCTGTCTCTTGCAGGCAGTTAGAGAATGAACCAGCAGATAAGATCTCTCTTTCTCTTTCTTTCTATGCCTCCAAAATAAAAAAAAAAAATCATTTACTTTTAAAAGACAAAAATAATAAATAATGGTGGCATTGATGTAAGGTCTGTCAGTGAGGAAAATGCATGGATAAGCAGATTCCATTAAAAACCTGCCAAGTGGCATAGAGCAGAGGCAGTAACATGAGACACACAGATACATACACAGACACACATATACAACAGAACAAAGAGGTTGGCAGGGTGTAATTCAGATATGGCTCTCAAGAACAGAATAAGACATTCAGATTTTACTTGAAGCATAGGTTGAAACAGCTGACAACAGAGAGCACAACATGACATAAATTCTGACCAAGACCATTCCTGTTTGTCTTTGGAAAACACAACGTTAGAGTGACAAGGGTGCAGTGGGGAAGGTCAGTTTGAAGTTGGTTCCAACAGTCCAGGTGCAAGATCACGGTGGCCAGAATGATGAAGCAACATATGGTGGCTGTACTAACGACAGGGAGAAAGCAAGTACATGGGAGATTTATTTTGGACTCTCCTCCACATCAGCAGGCTACAAGCCAAGGGTGTCCATGGTGTGATGTTGGAACATGGGGGAGCGCGGGCTAATGCTGTAATTTCAGTCCTGAGTGCCCAAGGAGCAGAGACAGGTGTCTCTAAGACTAAAACTCAAGGAAGCAGGGAACTTGAGAAGCAGACAACGGCACAGCAAAGGAGACCCAGGAGAAAGGGCTGATGAGGTGAAAGGAAAAGTTTGAGTTTGCATACTTTTCCTTCCTCAAAAAAAATCAGAATTAACTCTCAGGAAAAAAACTCTTCCCCGGTTCGCTCCGAGAACACCCTTATCTGTGTCTAACCCACACTGCTCAAGTTGAAAAATGCAGTACTGTGATGCGAGATGATCAAACACATGTGCTTGTGTTTTTTGTTAAATTTTGTTAAATTCAACAGCACAGAAACATTTCCATAGCTTCATCAATCAGGATTCTCAGAAGTCATAACAATGTGACTTGCTTTTGCTGCAAATGAATTGTACTTGTTCCATACTGAGTCCAGAGACAAATTTAGGTTTATTAACTTTGCTCGACCTATATTATTTTCTAAACAATAAAAATCAGCTTCCAACTTGCCACTCAATGTGTGCTCCTCACACACCTAGTTATTAAAGGGTTAGTCTGTCCGTGACTTCTCAGGGCCGTTCACCACAGTGCTGTCCACTCACAGCACTTATCTCATGCACTGCCATAAGTGGAACTCAATGAGACCACTGAGGAGGCTGCACAGCTGCAGATTGGGGAAGCACTCATCACTGCCAGGTTGACCTCACAATTGACAGAGACGCTGCCAACCTCCTACACACCCCTAGAGAGTAGATGCAAATTCATGTTGCCATGGAAACAAGATTAGTGGCGCAAACTACTAAAGGACCATAGCTTGGGGACTCACAGACATGGCAAACTTGCTGCAACTTATTTTTAGGATTCAATTAAAAGTCAAATGCATACAAAAGCTAATGTATTTGACAATATTTACAGAGTACATACTATGGGTCAGAGAATGTCCTGGAGAGAGGGAAATCCAATACTTAAGGAGTTTACTTAGGCTAGATTTTATGTTCTCTTTCTCATTTGCCCCCACATCAGCAAAATGAGGTAGTGGTGTCTGTTTTACCCATTTATGGTCCTTGGACAGTTCTTCACACCACATTCTGAATGGTATTAAGCAATATCCAAGAATTTACCATGCTATTCTCCCAATTAAGAAGAGGAATAAACTTCATACCATCAGAATTCTTTCTTGCATGACCGGGGAAACCTCAGATGCACATGTGTGTATGACAAGGGAGACCCTAAAGAACATGCTTGCCTTTTTAGCCCTCTAACCCTTCTTTGCTCTTATAAATGTCCCACTAGTGCATAAGAAAACACTAATAAGAACTCATGCTGATTTATTAGAGGCTGCCTTAGGAGAACATATACAACTAAAGAGCTGAAATAATATAGTATAAACTCTGCAACCCAAAGCTCTCTGCACATGCCAGACCACATCAGGGATGCTACACTCATGCACTATGTTTTATGAAAGACATTTATATACTAGAGAACTTCAAAACATGAAATTAAGGGTCATTTAACTCCAAATTCACAGAATGTATCATTCATCAACATCACTGATAAATATTTAAAGTTCTGTATACACATTTCAATCACCAGTAGAGCTCTCAGCACTCTGAGCCAATCCAGGCACCTACAAATAGTGGTAACTCTCAGAAAGATTTTTTTATAAAAAGTCCAGAATGTTCCCAGCCACTAACGGACACGGACCCTGAATCTGCATCTTAAGCAGCCTTTTATGTTTGATATAGATAACAAATATTCTCATGGCCCTGTTACAATAATCTTTTCCAGCATGAAATGGGTTCCCTGCCCACTTCTTCATTCTTGTCATTGTCCAAGCATGGTCTCGAGTCTATAAATGTCTCTCTTAGGTTTGTGTTCCTTCGATTTTAAAGCATGGCAGTGGATGTGAAACAAAAAGCATCTTCACTGTGCAGGAAAAAGGGACTACAGGAAAAGTAACACTGCAAGGACCTGGGACAGACTGGCAGAAAATGACAAGATGGAAAATGCTTTATTTATTATCTTTGTCAACCTTTATTAGGAAGTACTTCAAACTTAGGAATGTAAAGGACAATAGAGTACTAAGTCACATGCTCTCAAAATTTAATAGATATTAATATTTATTTAGATGTATTTATTTATTTGAAAGTCATAGATAGAGGGAGTGGCCGGCGCCACAGCTCACTAGGCTAATCCTCCGCCTGCAGCGCCGGTACTGCGGTTTCTAGTCCCGGTTGGGGTGCCGGATTCTGTCCCGGTTGTTCCTCTTCCAGTCCAGCTCTCTGCTGTGGCCCAGGAAGGCAGTGGAGGATGGCCCAAGTGCCTGAGCCCTGCACCCACATGGGAAGCCAGGAGGAAGCACCTGGCTCCTGATTTGGATCAGTGGCGCCGGCCGTAGCAGCCATTTGGGGGTGAACCAATGGTAGGAAGACCTTTATCTTTGTCTCTCTCACTGTCTAACTCTGCCTGTCCAAAAAAAAAAAAAAAAAAAAAAAAACAGAGGGAGTGATACAAGCACAGATACACACATATACACACACAGAGAAAGAGAGAGAAAGAGAGAGAGAGAGAGAGAAAATATCTTCCATCTGCTGGTTTACTTCCCAGATAGCCACAACAGCTAGGATTGGGCCACGCCAAAGCCAGAAGCTTCATCTGAGTCTCACACATGGGTGGCAGGAGCCTAAATACCTGGGCCATCTTCTGTTGATTTTCCTGGGCACATTAGCAGGGAGCTGGATCAGAAGTGGAGCAGCTAGGACAAAAGCAAGCACCCATAAGGGATGTCAGTGTCACAGGCTGCAGGTTTATCTGCTGAGCCATGTCAGCCCTGTTGATATAAATCATATAAAATAAATAAATAAATAACATTTGGGGCCAGCACTGTGGCATAGAGGGTAAAGCCACCACCTGCATATGCAGTTTGAAGGAACTGGAGAAATCTGCAATATGAGGATCATGATATGATTCAATCCCAGTCAGATGTAACTCAACAGTTAGCCATCAATCATATAGAGTGATGCGCAGCAAGGCGAACTAGCAAAGGAAAAAAATCAGTTCACCCGGAACGTAAATGGGGTACATCTGCTCTCATGCTGACGTGACAAGCAGGTAGCTGCAAATACAAGCCTGGAGTTCAAAGGAGAGGTCTGCACTGGGACTGCAGAGTCTGGCGTCCATGGCCGCCAACGGGCATGTGGGCCATGAGAATGGATGAGGCCACCACTCCAGTTCAACTAGAGAGGAGACAGCCCATGACGTGGAGTGGGCCCCTGGTAAAAGTAGCTGCTGCGAAGGGAAATAAACAGGTCCTGAAAAGCAGCAGCCCCAGAGGTGTGATGTCCAGGATGGCCAACGGCAAAAACATATCAGGAATGAAGTCCTGCCTACTGAAGGTGAAACAAGAGGACACTCTCAGTGTTTCCACATGACTACTTTTCTCCATGGCTTCCACTCTCCGAGATCAACTGTACTGGCATTCGCAATACTTGTTTCCGGTTAAAATTAATATTGCCATTCAGTGTAGTAGTTCATTCATGCTTTACTGTAATATAAATTTCAATGGAAGATGGTAAAAATCTTACTCCAAATTCATCACAGGTACATATTATATATACAGTGACATTAATATTAATATGTGTAATTTTTGTGGTTTGAAAGGAAAATGAAATAGTAGAAAAATATCTGAAAGCAACGGACCAAGGAATAAAAACAAAAAAGTAAGCAGAATATAATTCCTACAGAATAGAAAATACTTGGGTAACTGTCACCTCTGGCTTCTAGCTTGGTTGTAATAAACAGTAACATTTAAGCCATTTTATTTTCATCCAAAGTTTTACTGAAACTAACTGTAGAACTTCTCTTTCATTCTAGTAAGTTTTATATTGTTACACGTAGTGAAGGTGTTTTATTGGTTCCATTATGCAAAAAGCTATTAATTATAGATGGTTTTTAGTATTTGCAAATTAAATTAGAATTAAATTCATGTTCTTATCTGAAGGATTAGTTGACATTTTTGAATAATTAGAGTCAAAGACAACATCAAGATTCTTTGTAAAGACCTCTCTACTAGTAGACATTCTAATTTTATTTGAAGAAGATTCTACCAAAATATTCTCAACTGATAAAATAGCTACCTTAAAAGCATAGCTAATGGGGCAGGCATTTGGCAGAGTGGTTCGAGTCTCCTTTAGGGACACCCTCATCTCATATCTGAATCCCTGGTTCAAGTCCCAGCTCATGTACTTCTAGCACAACTTCCTGCTAGCCTCACACTAGGGGATAATAGAAGATGGCTCAAGTACTTGAGTCCCTGCCATCCATATGGGAGACCTGGAAAGAGTTCTGGGCTCCTGGCTTCAGTCTGACTCAACCCTTTGGGGAGTGAGTCATCAGATGGAAGATCTCTGTGTGTGTGTGTGTGTCTGCCTCCAAGTCTTCCAAATAAAGTTAAATAAAAATTTAAAAAATAAAAATGTAACTAATTACAAAGCATTATTACTTTTAAAACAGGTTATTCCAAACTCTGAAAGGAAAACTAAATGAAGTTCAACTAAAAAGACAAAGTAGATTTAGAAAACATTCGATATGTATATGATTATATCACATCTATTTTATAGAGAGACATCAAGAACCCTAGCAGTAAAATTAGTAATTATACAACTCCAACAGGAGGAAAACAAGCCGAGAAATAGTTTTGGTTGGTAATTAAGGAATGTCAATTCCAATAATGAGGCACAACTATGCATATAAAATTATAATGCATAGTATGGGAAAAGTTAATCTGATACCTTCAAACTTACACTTGTGACCACATAAATTAGTGCTGCCTGGGAAGTCCTCAGAGACCCATGTTACTGACACCTCTGGACTCAGGAATTGCAGCTTGGGCAATGTATTCCTGGAATAACATTCAAAATAAGACCTCCTTGCTTTGCTTTATTAAATCCAGTGGTACAAAAGTATTAAAGAAAAATAAACAGAAGAGATTTGATCAGGGTTTTGGAGAAGAAAAGAACTTCTTAAATAAGCAGTGATACAGAGCTACGCAAGGAGTCAGGGAATAAAAGACATTTTCCATGGTTTCTGTTGCTAGCCGTGCAACCTAACTCCACCTCTTGCATGCCAATCTAGTGCACCCATTTTCCCAGGATGCACCTGAATCTCCACTACATCCAAGAAGAGGACATAGTGAACACATGAAAACTGAACTCCACAGGGTCAGCGCTGTGGCATAGCGGGTAAAGCCACCACCTGCAGTGCCGGCATCCCATATGGGTACAGGTTCATGTCCTCGTTGCTCCACTTCTGATCCAGCTCTCTGCTATGGCCTGGGAAAGCAATAGAAGATGGCCCAAGTCCTTGGGCCCCTCCACCTGTGTAGGAGACCCAGAAAAAGCACCTGGCTCCTGGCTTCAGGTGGACAAGGCTCCAGACGTTGCGGCCAATTGGAGAGTGAACCAGTGGATGGAAGACCTCTCTTTGCCTCTCCTCTCTCTGTAACTCTGATTTTCAAATAATAATTTAAAAAAAAAAAAAAGCTGAACTTTGTGTGGAGACACCAGGAGAATACCAGAGAACACCACACATACTGAACCCCAACCAAACTCTACCCCCTGTGTGTTCACTTGCTCTCTCTCGCTCTTTCTCTCCCTCTCCTTCCTCCCTCCCTGCCTCCGCATGGACAGGAACTCTTCCCCATGTTGTCTCTCTTTTTGGCTCTCTCACATCAAGTATCCCTCTCTGGGGCATTGTGTGCAGTCGCATCTCAACATGTATTCACTCTCTCTTTAAATAAACCCTACTCCCATTTTTGCACTTCATATGTGTCTCTGCTCTAAATTCTTGTATCATGCAGGGACCAGGGTTGGGAGGGGCGGTCTGGAATCCAACAAGCAGGAAACAGCACCACAAAGGAACAAGCACATGGCATAATATCCATGTTTCAAAGTAATAAATAATTGGGAACCATCTGAACATGTCATGCAGTTCTTAAACGGTACATGACAAACTGTGTTTAAAAATAAAGTGTTAGGACACAGCGGGTTAAGCCACAATGTGGTACAGCTGTATCCCATACTGGGGTGCAGTTCAAGTCCCATGTACTCTGCCTACTATCCAACTTCCTAATAATGCATCCTGGGAGGTAGCAGGTGATGGCTCAAGTGGGTGGGCCTCTGGATGGAGTTCTGGACTCCTGGAGTTGATCTGTCCCAGCCCTGGCTATTGTAGGAATTTAGGGAGTAAACCAGCTGATGCAAGCATTCTCCATGCTCTTCTGTCACTCTTCCTTTTGAATAGATGAACATAAATATTTTTTTAAATGAAAAAAATCATATACTTTTGTAGAATGGGTAAAAGAACTCAATACAAGTGCAGAAAAACAAAAGAGTAGTAACAACAGCATAGCAAAATTCTAACAGTGATTATAGGGAGTGAAAATATAAAGAAATCACTTTTTCAGATTTCTTAGGTGGTTACAATGTTTTCGTAATATATACTCACATATATACATAGATATATGTATGAATATAATAGGGCTTAAAAACATGCACATTATCTTTTAATCCCATTTTCCACAAACTTTTTGAAGTTTCACAGCAGCCAATACTGGACCAGGTTGAAGCCAGCAGCCGGGAACCAATCCCAGTCTGCAGTGTGGGTGACAGGGAATGAACTACTGGAGCCCTTACCTGCTGCCTCACAGGGCACACACTATCAGCAACCTAGAAACAGAAGTAGAAACAGAACTCAAACCTACACACATTGCTAAGGGATGCAGGTGTCTCAACCAACAGCTCAGGTGCTATGTTCTGACATTTTCATGTATTTATACACACACAGAGAGATACCTAAAAGCAAATGCATACTGAGTTTTTAAAACATAATTAGCAAAAGGCAATTAGTAGAAAGGCAATTATAATTTGAGAAGAGAGGCCTTCTTTATAAAAAGAAAAGGATTTATTTATTTATTTGAGAGGCAGAGTTACAGAGAGGCAGAGGCAGAGAGAGAGAACTTTGATCTGCTGGTTCACTCCCCAAATGGCTTCAATGGCTGCAGCTAGAATGATCCAGGGGCCTGGAGCTTCTCTGAGGTCTCCCATGTGGGCACAGGGACCCAAGGACTTGGGCCATCATCTACTGCTTTCCCAGGTTCCTTAGCAAGGAGCTGGATTGGAAGTGGAACAGCCGGGACTTGAACTGGTACCTGTATGGGATGCCAGCCACTGCAGGTGGTGGCTTTACCTGCTACACCACAGCACCGGCCCCTGAGAGGCCTTCTTAAAGAAACACTAAAATGGAGTAACCATATTGGACAGCGATAGCAGATTTGATCATATATGATCATATATGTCATATGCTTTATGATAAGACCGTCATAATCATATTTGACATAATGGAATAAAGTATTTGCAATACAAGTGATAAAGAAATGTACTTAAAAATAGTAATTCAGAGACAGAGATCGGCCTGCATAAGGATTCCAAGATTACATGATAGGAAAATCACAATAGAAAAATCCTAGTGGTTGATGACAAGAAAAGATGATCAACCTGACCAGTAATGAAGGAAATTACAATGGAAAAAACACAGAATGCCACTGCACAGTCATCTACTCAAAAGTAAACTTTAAAGTAGAATCAATTAGGGTTACTGGAGTAAGGCAGTAAACACATTTGAGTGACAATTTCACACTACCTGTTTTACAAAAATGTGCCCATTCAATGGCTCAACAGTTTCACTAAAAAGAACTTGCCCAAGTGCATGAGAGAGAGAAAATATTATACTACTTGGAGTTCAGCACATGAGTGACAAAAAAAAATCAACGTATCTTTTATTTTATACACAAAAAGAGTAAAAAACATGAAATTTATAAATCCTGATACATTAATTAATAAGCATACATATTATGATGCAAGTCAGAAATTAGACAAATGAAGGAATACAATATACAAGATGATGAGCCAGATTACATGGATATTATAAGAAACAATCTATGTTTACTGGAAAACAATTTTTCTTAAGTTTAAAAATGGACCCCAAAGCCTACACTATTAATAGAAATACTCTGAGTTGCAACAAAGTTCTTAAACAACTTTATTAATTTATGCAAGTTTAAAAAGGTAAATATTTTAACTAGACTATTTAAATGAGTTGTTTCTCATACAATAAATAGCAATGTATTTTGAAAATTGGTATCTTTTTTTTTTTCAAGATTTTATTTACTTATCTGAGAGGCAGAGTCACAACATCTCCCCAAATGGACACATGGGCCGAAGCCAGGCTGATCTGAAGCTGGGAGCCAGGTGCTTCTTCTGCGTCTCCCATGCAGATGGAGGGGCCAAGCACTCAGGCCATCTGCTACTGCTTTCCCAGGCCATAAGCAGAGAGCTGGATTGTAAGAGGAGTAGCCGGGACTTGAACTGGTGCCCACATGGGATACCAGCGCTACAGGCAGAGTCTTAACCTACCACACCAAGGCACCGGCCCCTACTGTCTTGCATTTTAAACCCTGACTCAAATGGTTTTGTTTTTGTTTTTCTTGCACCTTGGCAGTGCGTAACTGTTCCTATGAAGAGAAGAAAATGATTTTGAAACTGTACGTATGAAAAGAAATACCTAGGCTATATGGCCATCTAAGAAATTATTCAGATTTGGTTACCACCAAATTTACTCTGATTTCTGACAATGACTCTCAGAAAACACGGTATGTAGACCTGACACGAAGGTAAATACGACAATGCTAGAAGAAAACGAAAGAACTGTCACACAGAGACACATGCTCTCACACAAACACATTTCTGCAAACTGGACTCCATCCTGTGACTTGATAAAGTCACTGATTAGTCCCAGCAGCTGTTTTATAGATTCCTTGGGATATTTTATATGCATGAACACGTTGTCTGCAAATGAATGCAATTTTTCTTCCTTCCTTCCTTATCTACTTGCCTTTCATTTTTAAGTTGTGTTGCACTTGTTTATTTATTTGAGTTCTGTAGTTGCTAGGCTCTGCAGTGCAGTGATCAATGTAAGTGGTTAGAATGGCCATTCCTGTCTTATTCCTGATAACGGGGAAAATATACAATCTTACACAATTAAGAATGATTTTAATCTACAGTTTCCACAGATGCCTATGCATAGGCTTGAGATCGTTGTGTCTAATGCTACTTTGCTGAGATCTTCTTACAAGAGAAGGAATTCTAGGGCTGCTGTTGTGGTGTAGCAGGTAAAGCAGCCACCTGTGAAACCAGCATCGCATAAGGGCACCGGTTCAAGTCCTGGGTGCTCCACTTCCAATCCAGCTCACTGCTTATGCATCTGGGAAAGCAGCAAAAGACTGCCCAATCCTTGGGCCCCTGCACCCATGTGGGAGACCCAGAAGAAGGTCCTGGCTCCCAGCTTCAGCCTGGCCCAGCCCCGGCCACTGTGGCCATTTGGGGAGTAAACCAGCAGAGGGGAGATCTCTCTTCCTCTCTCTGTCTCTACCTGCTTCGCCACAAAGCTGACCCCACAGGTATTTTTCCTGTTAAGTCATCTTTGCATTCTCTGGATAACCTCTTCTTGGCCACGATGGATTAGTCCTTTCACCTACTGCCGGATTTCACTTCCTTGTATTTGTGACGATCTCAGTGTCTACATTCAGGTGAGATTATGTGACAGCTCTTTTTCCTGTATTGCCTTTTCCTGTTATTGATATCAGCATAATGCTGTCCTCATAAAAAGTACTGGGGGACATTCTCTCCTTTCAAATTACTTAAGGAATCTGTAGTACATCTTCCTTAGATATGTGGCAGAATTCCCCAATGAACATACTTGAATCTGGGATTTTGCTTTTGGGAGAAATGTTTAATTATACGTTTAATTGCATAATACACAGGGTTCCACAAATGTCCTGCTTTTTTTCCTCAATCATTTTGTCAATATTATTTTGCAAGAAATGTGTCTCTTTCATCTAAGGCTGGAAACCTGCTTGACATAAACAGGCACAACTATGTCCTTATAATCATTTTAATTTCAGAGAAACTGTACTGATAACTTCCTTTAAATAAACATATTCTCTCATTTTTCTTTGCTCATTTGAAGTAGAAAGATAACAAATTTATTTTTTCAAAGAAAACTATTTTTCTCTATTTTTTAAATGACAGTCTTGCATGTATTATGTACTTTCTTTTACATACGTTGTGTTTAATTTGCTCTTCCTTTTCTAACTCAGGATGGACCTAACTTCTTCTTAACCAATAATCTAACCAATAATTTAATGCTATAAATGTCCCCGTAAGCATTGTATTGGCTGCAACTCACTTGTGACGTGCTATGTACTCATTTTCACTCAGTTCAAATATTTCCTAAGTTCCTCTGTTACTTATATGTTATTTTGTACGATTATTTTATTTCCAAAATTAAGGTAATTTTTAAATAGTTCTTTTAAGTTTACTTATTTGAGAGGCAGAGTTACAAAGAAAGAGAGGGTGAGAGAGCGAGATATTCCATCTGCTGGCTAACTCCTCAAATGGCCACAACAGCCAGGGCTGAGCCAGGCAGAAGCCAGGAGCTTCTTCTGGGTCTCCTGTTAGGGCAGGAACCCAAGCACTTGAGCCATCTTCCACTGCTTTCCCAGGTACATTACCAGGGAGCTGGATCAGAAGTGGAGCAGCTGGGACTTGGACTGGTGCCTGTATGGGCTCTGACATTGCAGGCTGTGGTTTTACACGCTACCCCACAATGCCGGCCTCTCTATTATTAATTTCCCTGAAATCCACCATTACCACAGAACACATCTGTATGTTTTCAGTGTAATCCACCTTGATGACTAGCCCATGTACATTGGACATAACATTTTCCGTATGTATAGATTACGTCAAATGGGTTGATAGTGTTTTTTTTTTTTCTTTTTTAAAATGTTCTAATTGTTCTACCAATTACTGAGAGATGAGTACAGATGAGAAGAAGTAACAATCAAGTTTGACAATGCCAGCAGGTGGTTGGCATGGATATGGGAAAACACATGTCGGAATGAAGTGCTGTAGTCACCCTGATGGACAATTTGATAGCGTTTATGGTAAATATGAAGATATGTATCTTCGAAAGCCACAATCTTACTAACAAGTATATATAACCAAGAGAAACTCCTGCACATGTACACAAGACTCTCAAAGAATGATCATTGTTACATTGTTTACAATTCCAAAAGAATAAAAAAAGGAGATAAAATGGACATTCGTTACTAGGGTAGTGGATAAATAAATTTTTAAGTAAAATCACAGATTAAAAGGTGGATTAGAGTTGCATGCAACAACCTGAATAAATCTGACAAGTACCATATGGATTTTAAAGAGGCAGCTTCTAAAAGGCATTCTACAGTCTGATTCTACTTCTGCAGATTTAAAAACACAAAATAATGGTATATATTTTATGGATACATACATATGTAATAAAATTATAAAATAGGGATGAACATTACATAGGCAAGTTCGAGAAAACTGGTCAAATCTAAGGAGTCAGGAAAGAAATTAGGCAGTTAGCGAAGAGTATACAAGGGGTGCAATGTGATCAACACAATTTACAACTAAAGAGCTGAGCTAAACTGATGAAACTGGGATGCTAGCTGTATTAACTGCTGCATTTTCCTGTGTACTTGAATAACCTTGCAGTTAGAGACCTAGGTGTAGCTTTCAATGACTAAGAGATTAATGGGAAAATGGTCAAAGATTATGAGCATATAATGTACACAATAAATACAAATTATGAAAACAAACATTAAAAATCTATAAAGTATGGCCGGCGCAGTGGCTCCATAGGCTAATCCTCCACCTGCGGCACCGGCACACCAGGTTCTAGTCCTGGTTGGGGCGCTGGATTCTGTCCCGGTAGCCCCTCTTCCAGGCCAGCTCTCTGCTGTGGCCAGGAGGGCAGTGGAGGATGGCCCAAGTCCTTGGGCCCAGCACCCGCATGGAAGACCAGGCGAAGCACCTAGCTCCTGGCTTCAGATCAGCGCAGTGTGCCAGCCACAGCGTGTTGGCCTCAGCGGCCATTAGAGGGTGAACCAACGGAAAAAAAAGGGAGATCTTTCTCTCTGTCTCTCTCTCACTGTCCACTCTGCCTGTAAAAAAAAAAAAAATCTATAAAGTATACTGTAACCTTAAAAGAGTATTAATATTCACTATGGATAAAGACATGAGAAAAATGGCACTTCTACAGTTGCTGATAGCATAAACTGGAAGATTTTTGAAAGCTGATATGGCAGAAGGTATTAAAATTTCAATAATGCAAGCCCTGTGTGCCCTCAGGGTATGACACAAAGGTATCATATCCAGGAGTATCTCCCAGAAATATATAAAGATCTATGTAACCAGCTGCGTATTGTGGAATTGCCGTCATTTGAGTTGGTATAATACAGTACTAACCTAAAATTCTAGCAGTATAAGAATCCTCATGGATACTCCATGCTCTGCAGCAGTAACAGCTACCCACAGAGTAATCCAAGTGAAGAGCAGCTCAGAGGATCTTGTGTGTATGTCCAGCTTCATGTAGCAGATCTGACGCCAGGGGCTGGGTCTTCTGAAGCATAGTGCGTCACAACTACGTCAATCATGACAGCTCTCGCCTATAAACAAATGCTGAAAGCTCTTAACTAAAGTCTGAAAATTTTGTCTGATTTGACACATTTTTAGATCACTCATTTGTATAATTAATATGATTTTAAATAATTCTATTTTAAGCTAATTAAATTGGATTTTAGACAATTAATTAGGAAATTTAAAAATTCTTTTCTGAACATTTCCTTAATTTTGAGAAAATAGACTCAAAATATTGTACATGAAATAAATTCTATTGCACATGTGAAACACCAAAAAAAAAAAAAAAGTGGGACAAGCACAACTTGGACTCTTAGAAAGAGGACCTGGTGGACTGGAAGACTGCTTTCCTGTATACTTTGATGGACATGCAAAGTTAGCTGGGCAGTATCAGGAAGGGGCGAATAGTTTTTTTTTTTTTTTTTTTTTTTTGTTTTGTTTTGTTTTTTGACAGAGTTAGACAGTGAGAGAGAGACAGAGAGAAAGGTCTTTGCTCCATTGGTTCACCCCTCAAATGGCCGCTACAGCCAGAGCTACGCTGATCCGAAGCCAGGAGCCAGGTGCTTCCTCCTGGTCTCCCATGCAGGTGCAGGGCCCAAGCACTTGGGTCATCCTCCACTGCCTTCCCGGGCCACAGCAGAGAGCCAGACCGGAAGAGGAGCAACTGGGACTAGAACCCAGCGCCCATATGGGATGCCGGTCCCGCAGGCGGATGATTAACCAAGTAAGCCATGGCGCCGGCGCCGGCGCCAGCCCCGGCGGACAATTCTTTATAATACAGGGTGAAGAATTCAGGTCATCTGGACACAGTCTGGAACAGAAAGAGAGCAAAGGCGGTTGGGCCCCAAAGCCCAGGAGACAGGGAGGTCCTCTGACGTATCCCTATTCCACAACACCCAATGTCTTCAACACGATTCCCTAGAATTCCTGAAATGACTGGTGCACCACAACCATTATGAATAAATATTGTTCCTTATAAATATAAAGGTATGTAATTTTGAAAAGCAGCGATGCAGTTGAATATTCTGCACAAGTCAATGTGGAAAAAACAAGGGCAGCACCAGTGGACACAGAGTGAGGAAACAGCTCAGAAAGGAATGCACTCTTAATCCTCACCCAAAACCTGGACAAAAATCTGGAGCCAAGGCCCTAGAACCTCATCGGCCAAGGGATGCAGGGCTCCAAGGAATTTTCTGGAGGTCTCTGGGGGCAGGAAGGCCCTCAGTTGACAGTTGCACCATTTCCACATGGAGTGTATGTAACCGCTTAGCTAAGATCCCCTGGAGAACCATTGAACTTCTGTCATCAGAAATAACCGAAGGCACTGGGGTTGGGGATCCCCTCTTTACACGTATATTTCTGCACTGTTTTAATATTTCACAACAAATCAGCATTAATGTTTTGAATCTTCAAAAAAATGTAAAACCTATGAAACAGGGGTGAAAAAAAATGAAAACCACCTGCGACCGCCTCATCTGATACGCATTGTCTGGGCTAATCAAGGCCAGTTTGACGCTTGTGACTTCTATCAGACCGCACTTGAACCAACACCCTCAGAACCAGGAACTGCTGAAGACACTGGGGAGTCTGGTCTGGGAACAAGAGTGTCAGAGGCTGTGCAGGTGGTGAAGGGCCAAAGGCTGCCTGCTCCTTCTCCTGTGTTTCTTCAGATATCTACAGTCACGCCACAACCGCTAAAACCACATTATGGAAATTGCCCGTCACCGCCAAAAGTCCTTGTTGTCCTTCGTAGTCAGTTCCTTCTCTCATGACCTCGTCTCGTGTCAACCACTGATCTACAATCTCACAGAAATGGGACAAAGAATCTGTACTGTTTTGTGTCTAGCTTCCCCCTCTGACCCATTCTGTGGAATGTATGAGAGTTTGTTTGCTGGAGAGTAGTCCCTTTCATGAATTTACCACAATATCTGTGTGCTCTCCAGCTTGAGGTTATTGTGAATAAACCTGCTATGAACCTCTGCACATCTTCATGAGGATACGTGTCTGTCTCCCCTAATATTAAGCATCTTTTACATGAGCTCATTTTCCATGAGTATCTTTTCTAGTGAACTGCTTACTCATACATATTGCTTATTTATACTATTTTTATACCATTTTATACTATTGTCTGCTTTCTTTTAATGAAGACAGTCCTGTATATATTCCGGAAAACAAGCACTTCATCAGATAAATTGCTTACAAATATCTTCTCCCATCTTCCGTATTGTATTTTCATTTCCATACACATCTTCTGAAAAAGCATTCTTCAATATTGAAAATATCCAAATTAGCAATTCTTTTTGAAGTTTATCAATTTGTGTCCTACCTAAACTATTCTGGGCCAAAGTACTGATTTTCTAAGTTTTCTCTTAATGGCTTAAGACCCATTTGAACCACTGCTTCCGGGTGCTGACAAATATGTGTCCACATTCTTTCTATCTAAATCCATCGGCATCATTTGTCAAAGCTTAGACTTTTCCCATTGAACTATTTGGTAACTTGTACTAAAAAATCAACTGGTCATAATTGAGTAGGTCTATTTCTGGACTTTCTGCTGGTTCATGCTTTATTTTAGAAAAGCTCATGCTTAACTGATGTCAGTTCATCTCCACATGTTTGACATAATTCTTAAGCTAAGCCTCTTGATCTGAGCTACCCCTGTGGAAGGTTTTTTAACTACAACCCAGTAACAAAGTATTAGTTTAGGAACTCATTAGTAACAAAGCTATTCAAATTTACTCAATTGTTTTAGTCACTTGGTGTTTTGTGTTTTCCAATTACTAGTTCATTTCATTTAAGGTACTGAATTTACTGACATACATTATTTATTTTATTTCATCATTATCCCTGTTGCATGTATAATGTCTTCACTTATTATTTTTTAGACATTTACAGTTTCTAATTTTTTACTGATGAATATGAACATTTTGTTATCTATATTTAGTCTGACTTATGCATACGTTTAAATGTACTTGTATACATGAAACTACTTCCAAAAGTTCATGGACAAATGGAGTTAAGGTTGGGCAAATGGTGCAGTAGTTAAGATGCTGCCCAGGAGGCTGGCACCATGGCTCACTAGGCTAATCCTCCGCCTGTGGCGCCAGCACCCCAGGTTCTAGTCCTGGTTGGGGTGCCGGATTCTGTCCCGGTTGCTTCTCTTCCAGTCCAGCTCTTTGCTGTGGCCAGGGAGTGCAGTGGAGGATGGCCCAAGTGCTTGGGCCCTGCACCCGCATGGGAGACCAGGAGAAGCACCTGGCTCCTGACTTCAGATCGGCGCAGTGCACTGGCCGCAACGCGTTGGCCATAGCGGCCACTTGGGGGGTGAACCAACAGAAAAGGCAGACCTTTCTCTCTGTCTCTCTCACTAACTCTGCCTGTCAAAAAAAAAAAAAAAATGCTGCCTGGGACACTGTATCCCCTAATGCACACTCCAGGAGGAGACGATGATGACACAGATACTTGAGTCCCTTGCACTCACATGGGAGACCTGGAATGATTTCCAGGCTATGATTTCAGCCTGGCCCAGCCCTGCCATTTGCAGGCATTTGGGAGTTAGTTCACTCTAGAAGATGGAAGGTCTTTCTCTGCTTCTCTGCCTTATTTTAAAAAAAGAAAACAAAAATCTCCAAAACTTATTTAAAAATTTCTATATTTAAACTGGTACAAAGAAACTTGAAAGCCATGCATTGTTTTTCGGTATATGCACCTTCCACAAACTGTACGAAGACCTCCTGCATAATCTGATAGCCATGGATCTTTCTTTGTGTGTGTGCATGTCCATGTATGTCAGTGTCTGTGTATGGATTTCCTAGTTGCTATTTTATCATGGCTGGGAGTAGAAATTCATGTGCTTTTTAAACTTTAAAACTTTACTTGGATGCTTTTTCAAACCAAATTGTATATGAAAATTACAATATACATGGCACAATAGAGGCACTCACACCAAAGTGAAGATGAAGAGACTGGGGTTCACCTTTCATTTCTGACACTGCCCCTCACTCCCAGTTCACGGGACCTGAGACCTGAAACACAGCACTTCCTGAGACAACGCTCCTGGACTTGATAGGTGGACAGCACTCAGTCAGGGCCGCGGCCCTGAACAAAGACGATCAGCCAGGCAACCAGGAAGCCCTGCCTTAGGTTACCAGGGTGCTTCCGTAGTGTGAGTTACTCAACTTCTTAGTCAATCAAATGAATCCGAAATACCCTCCTTACAGTGTTACCACACAAAACAGCCATGCACGTAGGAAAACATAAGCCACAATACCTAAACCTTAATAATTGATTCATATGTGGCCAAAGTTTTTTGTAGTTATCACTAATGCTACCTCTGCAGGTCGTAAGAGATACCATTCTGTAGATTCCAAAGACAAGACCAAAATGAGCTACAACATGCCAGAGTTGTCAAGCACCTGAATTTTCCAAGGGAACCAGGAGGTGAAATCAGTAAGTTCACTATTTCAACAAGTGTTAATGATATTGGAATCTACCAGGTATATTTTATAAGATTTCCCTCTACTGTGCATTAATTTATTGCTTAAAACTTTTAATCTCAGGGCTGATGCTTTGGCACAGCAGGTAAAGCCACTGTTTGTGGTACAACCATCCCATATGAGCACTGGTTCAAGTTTGAACTACTCCACTTCCCATCCAGATCCCTGCTAAGGCACCTGGGAAAGCAGTAAAAATGGCCTAAGTGCTTGGATCCCTGAACTCACTTGGGAGACCAGAAGAATCTCCTTGCTTCATATCATCCCAGCTCTAGCATCATTTGGGGAGAGTACCAGTGAATAGAATATCTTTCTCTGTAACTGCCTTTCAAATAAATCAATCCTTAAAAAAATTTAGGCATACTAATACTAGGCAGGAAATGCAAAGAGAAAGGGAAAAAAGATTACACAAAAAATCAGCAAATTCTCCTGTACCTGTACCCTGTCAATTTTTCTTTTTTTCTTAAAAGATTTATTTATTTGTTTGAAAGAAGAGTTACAGAGGAGAGAGAGAGAGAGAGAGAGAGAGAGAGAGAGAGACAGACATTTTCCATCTGCTGGTTCACGCCCCAGATGACCTCAAGAGCTGGAGCTGATGCAGGCTGAAGCCAAGGAGCCCAGAGCTTCTTCTGGGTCTCCCATGAGGGTGCAGGAGCCCAAGCATTTAAGCCATCTTTGGTTGCTTTCCCAGGCCATTAGCAGAGAGCTAGGTCAGAAGTGGAGTAGCTGGGACTCGAAATGGTGCCCACATGGAATGCCAGAATTGCAGGTGGGAGCTTTACCTGCTGCGCCACAGCACCATCCCCACCATGTCAATTTCTATTCATCAATATGGAACAGAGAATTAAAATAACATGATACATTATAAATAAATAAAACTGTAGCAACAAAATCTCTCTCTCTCTCTCACACACATACACACACACACACACACAACATTGAATTTCACCTCCTGCTCTTACCAAACGTCTAACTTTGGTGATTCACTGAATATTTCTTACTTTTAGTATCCTTGTGTAGTATCTATTTCAGCATATTTCTATGAAAATTTTCCATACTTATAATGCAGTATGAACCATAAACCTCAAATTGTTTTTAAAATCAGTACACATACTAATGTGAGTGTTCCAGCAGAGCTGACCAAGCCAACACTGCAATCCTGGCATCCCATATGAGAGTGCCTAGGATAGAGTCCCGCCTCTGTTTCTGAACTAACTTCCTACTAGTGCACACTCCGTGAGGCCAATGATGATGGCTCAAATACTTGGGTACCTGTTACCCATATGGGAGACCTGGATGGAGTTCCTGGCCAATGGCTTCAGCCTGGCCTTCTCCCAGCTCCTGTGGGCATTTGGGGAGTGAACCAGTGGATGGAAACTTCTCACTCTCTTTCTCATTGCTTTCAAATATATAAATAATTAAACATCAGTGCATATAGAAACAGCAGGAACTCCATTTGCTAGTTTTCCTTTAGAGATCTGATAAAGAAAAAGAGGAGTGTCCCTTCCCATTGGTCCTTGGAGGTGTGATCAGTGGAAAAATCTGATCCTTTTTCTGTCCCTTGCAGACGTTTCTTGTCATTTAGTACCCACCACCACAATGGCACAGAAAACTATTCTTATTTTTTCAAATATGTACATTTTACTAGCAGTCTCCAAATAGATAAATGAGTATTCCAAATTATTAAAAAGTAAAATACACATGCTGAAACCTCATTTGTGCTAAGGAAGTAATACTAAATTACAGCTTCTTATTTTATTTACCTCCTCCCCCCCCCCCCCAAAAAAAAACCAAAATTGATCTCCTTTACATCCCAATAGTTAGGACCTTGAAAACATAATTTAGTTTCTAAAAACTAGAATACTCTTAAGCATCTGAATGGATCATTTGTTTTCTTAAAAAGTGTGTAGTCATTCTACAGCCAAAAGAACTTGTAAATGAAGTTTAAAAGCTGTAAAGCACTTTTAAAAACAGCCTATGTACTATGGAATCATCACAGCTACAGCCATTTAGATTATTGTGATACTTCTCCCCTGTTTTCACTTTCACTTGTATTATATTTTCTCAACTCTCTAAGACTTATTTATAACCTGCTTCACAATAACAAGAGGGAATAAAAGCACTGAACACGGGATCAAATGTGTATCTTCAAAACTAATGGAGAAAAAGAGAGGATTAAGTAGACAGCGCATTATGTAGTTCCAAGATAGAGTCTGATGTATTCTCGCACAAGCCTATGGTGAGTTATTAATAGGTTCAGAACATGAACACATGAGACCATGAGCAGGGACCCAAAATTTGGACCCTGAGCACTTGTGGAGCCTCCACCACCAAAGGCAAGAGCAGCCAAGTTATTAGAACACTTACTAAAATACTACCACTGAGCTAACTATAGGCAAATGCTTGGGGACCTTTCAAACCATAGTTATGTGCAGGGTTAGGCTGTCCCCAGGGATGCTTAGTAAGTTATTCCGATGCATGAAAATGGAAATAAGGGGTTTCCATAGTCTTAAGCTTAAACCACACTCTACATATTAGTAGATGGCTTTTTCCTCTTTTACCTCTCCACCCACTCACCCCTTTAAGACTCCACCTTCTTCTTACAAAAGTTGTGTCAATTCACACAAATTACATAAGGTCTTGGGAGCAAAAAAAAAAAAAAGGAACTACAGAAACTGAAAATGCAAATTAAATAATGGGAATTCAATTTACAATGAAATGTGTTTCTTCAGTTTGCCATTTTACCAGCTATGATTTGGACCTTACTTTCAAGTGATGTTTGCCTGTATGTCTTATCCGTTTTCCTATCCAAAACATTTCTCTTGACAACATTCTTGAGCACCATTTTGCCCCTTAAATCACAGATTTAATGTATGAAATTATTTAAAAATTGATATGATCCTGACCCACAGTAAACTTAAGTAGAAGAAAAGCAAGCATTTTTTAAAAAGACTATAAAACTTCCCTGTACATACCTACATACATTACTAGCTAATACTAAAGTCTTAGATACATCCATTCAGATGGCATCCCGTTACATCCCATTCTAAGACAATCATTCCAACAATACCTTCATAAATGACACTGAATTCACCTTGTTTTCATATCAAATTTCATCAGTTCTAAGATGACAATATTATATCACTAGGTAAGAGATGCTAAAATGAGAGCAATTAGTTATTGAAATTAAGTACAGCAATCTTTTCCTATCCCATGGAGGGATACATTCCAAGATCAACAGGAATATGAAACCACAGATAGCACTGAACCCTACACACACTGTTTTTCCCCCTATATATATGTAACTGTGACAATGCTTAACTTACACATATACATAGTAAGGGATCAACAATAGTAACTATTATAAAATAAAACACTTATAACAATGTATTGCAATTAAACTGCCAGCATCACTACTGTTGTGGTTTGAAGCCATTACTGAGTAAATACAGGTTACTGTGTGTTCATGACAGGCAGTCTAAAAACCGAGACGGCTACCAGGTGACTAATCGGTAGGTAGGGTATGCAGTGTGGATACGGTATACACACAAACAACTCACGTTCCTGGTAATGGAATAGGATTGAACAAGAGGACATCATACCCATCCAAATGATGAACAATTTAATTTTAAAACTGTTTCTGGAATTTCCCAATTAATATTTTCCAATCAGAATTGACCATGGGTAACTTAAACCTTGGCAAGTGAAACCATGAATAAGGGAGGCTACTGTATAAATGGTATTTCTGCCTTTTACTAGTTTCTTTACACCATTCTTAAATCAATGCCTACTAGATTACTAGGTTAACTTTCTAATGGCCTTAATTTCTTTAAAAAAAAGATTTATTTATTTATTTGAAAGTCAGAGTTACAAAGAAGTGGGGGGTGAGAGATAGAGAGAGAGAGAGAGGGAGAGAAACAGAGAGAGAGGGAGAGAGGGAGAAAGAGAGAGAGGGAGAGAGAGGTGTCTTCCATCCACTGATTCACTCCCCAAATGGCCACAAAGGCCAGAGCTGAGCCGATCTGAAGCTAGGAGCCAGGAACTTCTTGCAGTTCTCCCACACGAGTGCAGGGGCCCAAGGACTTGTGCCACCTTCCACTACTTTCCCAGGCCATTGTGGGGAGCTGCTTTGAAAATGGAGCAGCCGGGACTAGAACTGGTGCCCATATGGGATGCCGGCACTGCAGGTAGCAGATTTTCCCACTATGGCACAGCGCTGGCCCCAGGTTCATTTCTTTATCATTTTCTCAATTATAATTCCTATAAACTGGAATCATCTCTGAAATCCCACATTACCTGAAAGAGTATACCACTTTGGTTTTTAATAAAAGGTGCTATACTGGAATCCTTAGTTCTGCTTAACTACACATATAAAATAATATTTATACAAATTTAACATTTGGAGAATGACTGAATTGTTGTGACTGAAATTCACTCTGAATAGGCTGATTCGGATTTTATCAGCTTGCACGTACTGTTTGCTTTGGACCCTGCCCGTAAAAACTTTGATCTTTCTAACTCTACCATTTGGGGCAAGTCCGACTGAGCATGTCCCAAACTGTACATCTCCTCCCTCTCTTATTCCCACTCTTATATTTAACAGGGATCACTTTTCAGTTAAATTTAAACGTGCCAGGGGATTCCAATTCAATCCCATCAAGGTGGAATGTACCAATGCCATCTCACTAGTCAAAGTGATCAGTTTCAGTTCACAATTCATCATAATGATAGGATTAAGAGTCAAAGAGGGGGCCCGGCACCAAGGCTCACTAGGCTAATCCTCTGCCTGCGGCGCCGGCACCCAGGGTTCTAGTCCTGGTTGGGATGCTGGTTCTGTCCCGGTTGCTCCTCTTCCAGTCCAGCTTTCTGCTGTGGCCTGGGAGTGCAGTGGAGGATGGCCCAAGTGCTTGGGGCCTGCACATGCATGGGAGACCAGGAGGAAGCACCTGGCTCCTGGCTTTGGAATGGCGCAGCATGCTGGCCATAGCAGCCACTTGGGGGATGAACCAATGGAAAAAGGAAGACCTTTCTCTTTGTTTCTCTCTCTCACTGTCTAACTCTGCCTGTCCAAAAAAAAAAAAAAAAAATTAAAAATGAGAGATTGATCCAACATGGGAAGCGGGATACACAGTAGACTCATAGAATGGCAGATGTCCTAAACAGCACTCTGGTCTCAGAATCAGCCTTTAAGGCATTCGATCTGGCTGAAGAGCCCATGAGAGCATTGTAGGCATGGAAAGCCAAGACACTCTGGCAAAAAAAAAAAAAAAAAAACCAGACCTAAATGAAAGATCTCTTTGAGTGAGATCCCAGTGGAAAGAACAGGCCATCAAAGAAGGAGGTACCTTTCTCTGAAGGGAGGAGAGAACTTCCACTTTGACTATGACCTTGTCTAAATAAGATCGGAGTCGTCAAACTCAAAAGGCTTCCATAACCTTGACAGCTCATGACAAGAGCTTAGGGTGATTTCTGACTCCATAAACAAGAGTGTCAATCGTTAATTCAACAACAGGAGTCACTGTGCACTTACTCTCCATGTAGGATCTCTGTCTTTAATGTGTTGTACAATGTGAATTAATGCTATAACTAGTACTAAAATAGTACTTTACACTTTATGTTTCTGTGTGGGTGCAAACTGTTGAAATCCTAATATATACTAAATTGATCTTCTGTATATAAAGATAATTGAAAATGAATCTTGATGTGAATGGAATGGGAGAGGGAGCAGGAGATGGGAGGGTTGCAGGTGGGAGGGAAGTTATGGGGGTCTCAGGTTACCCACTCTCATAAATCCTTTGTAAACTTTAAATCAACTGAGTGGCTTGAAGGCAACTGTATTAAATATTGTAACATGGGCTATCAGCTAACTTTATTCCTTGTTGGTCAAGTGGCATATTCAAAATATCCCTGAATGACTGCACTGAAAGGGAAAAAACAAAAGTTTTTATGTGGTTTAAGATGGAAGCTCATTGAAAACTGAATTTTAGATTCAGTATAACCCTGTCAAAGCCACATTAGATTCTCTGCAGATACTGATGGTCTGATTCTATAATCTGTATAGAGATACATCCAGAGTCACCAAAACAAGTTTTTAAACAAGTATTTAAAAATAAAAGTTGAAATACCTACATTTCCCAAACTCAAAGCATTATAAAGCTACATAAGTCAATACAATATGAAACTGACATAAGGATAAACCTGGAATTCAAAAGAACTATATTAAAAGTTCAAAAGTAAAGTCTCAAATTACATTTATTGGCAATTAATTTTTGGCCAACGTGCTATGACATCTTATAAGGAAAGCATGGTGTTTTCAACAAAGGATATCGACAGTTAGATATGTACTGCCAGACAAATTTAGATCCTTTCCTCACACCACATACAAAAACAACTGAATCTTGGACTGAAGTATAAATATAAATCATGGAATAGAAGATAAGAGAAAGTCCTTGTGACTTCCTTAGTTGCAAAATCAAAAGTCACTCAGTAAAATAAAGAAAATAATAAAGTAAATATTTCCCAGTTTTATAAACTGGCTTTGAGACCCACTTAAGAAAGCAAGTAGATACTCAAAGACTGAAAGAAAATATTAGCAAATCACATATCTAATAAGCAGTTTCTATTTGGAGTATATTTTAAAAACTGTAAAAGCTAAACAGTAAAACAAACTAACTGAAATGTGGGCAAAAGTTCTGAATAGGCATTTCACATTATACTTGAAAAAATAAAGCCATAAAGAAAAAAATTACACCCTAGAAATTGAAATGAAATTTCAAATGAAAGCACAAAGTTAAAAAATGTCTCTAAGGATATATATCCTATGAAACTGATGATCCCTCAGCCTATATTTTAAAATAGAGATGGTAATGAACTTAAGAAACTTCAGTGCATTCTAACATTAAAGGAAAAATTTGTTCAGCAAAAAAGAACTCAATGACTATGATGTGGAAACTGAAAAGATGTTCAATTTTTTTTTTTTTTTTTGACAGGCAGAGTGGACAGTGAGAGAGACAGACAGAGAGAAAGGTCTTCCTTTGCCAGTGGTTCACCCTCCAATGGCCACCACGGCCAGCACGCTGCAGCCGGCGCACTGCGCTGATCCGAAGGCAGGACCCAGGTGCTTCTCCTGGTCTCCCACGGGGTGCAGGGCCCAAGCACTTGGGCCATCCTCCACTGCACTCCCAGGCCACAGCAGAGAGCTGGCCTGGAAGAGGGGCAACCGGGATAGAATCCGGTGCCCCGACTGGGACTAGAACCCAAAGTGCTGGCGCCGCTAGGCGGAGGATTAGCCTGTTGAGCCACGGCGCCGGCCTCAACTTAATTCTAATTATTTAGTAAGTAAGCACAAATGAGTGTAAACCTCATACATTATTGATAGGAACGTAACACACTACAGTACTTTGAAAAAGAATTTGTCTATCCTTAAATATTAAACATACAATCACTCTAAGATTTTACTACCGTTCATCTGCTCATATGTATCTACACACAGAGACTTGTACATAAATGTTGATAGTATTATTCATAATAGCCAAAAAATGTGAGCAATCCAAATACTCATCAATGGATGCATAGATAAATTGTGGTATTTCCAAACAAGAGAATATCATTCATCAAAAAAAAAAAAAAAAAAAAAAAAAAAGAGGCTGCCATTCTGGCAAAGTGAGTTCAGCTACCACCTACAATGCCGCCATCCCATATGGGTGCTCTGCTCCAGACCCCTGGGAAAGTAACAGAGGATGGTCCAAGTGCCTGGGACCCTGTACCCACATGGGAGACCCCTTGGAGGCTCCTGGCTTCTGGCTTCCGCCTTACCAATTTGGGAATGAACCATTGCGTGGAATACCTCTCTCTCTTGGTCTCTCCCCCTTCCCCTCCCCTTTTTCTATAATTTCACCTTTCAAATAAATAAATGTGGTTTTTAAAAGAAAAAAATAAAAATAATGATCTACTGGTAAAACAAAAACAGGGAGATGAACTTCAAAAATATTGGTTAAGTGAAAATCCAACACAAAAACCTATTCCATTTACTTGCAATGTTAAGTGGTTACAGAAGACCCTCTGAGTTGACGGAAATGTTATAAAACTAAATTAAAGTGATGGCATAATTCTATAAATGTACTAAAAACCATTAAATTATACCCTGCAAATACATGATTTTATGGGATGTGAATCACACTTCAAAAAAGATGTTAGCAAAGAACTACTCTCAGTACTGTCTTCAATTTTCATTTCAAATAATGATTTATCCTAGAAAAATCTGCTTGATATACCCATGCTTATGTGTTAATATAAAATAATTAGACTACACTTTGAAAAATTCTATGGGGGGACTTTTATTCTAAAACATCAATTCAGAGGCCAGTGCTGTAGTGCAGCAGGTTAGGCCACTGACTGCAGCACCAGCATCCCATATGGGCACCAGTGCAAGTCCCAGCTGCTCCACTTCCAATCCAGCTCCCTGCTAATGCACCTGGGAAACCAGCAGAAGATGGCCCAGTACTTGGGGCCCTGCCACTCATGTAGAAGTCCCAAATGAGTTCCTGGCTTCAGTCTGGCTCAGCGCTGATCACTGCAGCCAGTTGAGGAGTGCAGAAAGAAAATCTCTCTCCACTTCGCACTCTCTCTGTAATCCTGCTTTTCAAATAAATAAATCTTTAAAAAAAATATCAATCCAATACTTTTAAAAATTACTAAATAGAATTATCTACTTTGAACTTGCAAAATTCCAATTAGAGAACTATAGAGTCATAGGAATTAGCCATATGAGTACACAAACTGAGACACTAAAAAAATTCCTAAGAGGGCAGCTGTTTTTACAATGAAATGCTCAAATTTTGTACAATTGTTATTTATATATATATACTACATGACGGTTATCCATGTATTTATGCATGATCGTTATTTCCATAGTGAAATTACCCAGGTTTTCTATTTTCATGCAATAAAATTTAAAATTCTATTTATTTTCTCTGCAAGAGTATAAGCAGAGTCAGAAAACACACAGATCCTAGACATGTAAGTTCCAGCACCCACAATTTAATCCCCTATCTATGAATTTGGCAAATGAAAATATTTATTGATAATACTTTAAAAAAAGATTTATTGATTTATTTGCAGGCAGAATCACAGAGAGAGAAGGAGAGAGAGAGAGAGAGAGAGAGAATCTTCCCTCTGTGGCCCACCCCACAAATGGCTGCAATAGGCAGGGCTGGGCTAGGCCAAAGCCAGGAGCCAGGAGCTTCTTCTGGGTCTCCCACCTGGATGGCAGGGGCTCAGGGACTTAAGCCATCCTCTGCTGACCTTCCAGGCGCATCAGCAGTGAGTTGGACTGGAAGTAGAGCAGCCGGAACTCAAGTTCGTGCCCACATGGAACACTAGCCTCATAGCTTAACCCACTGTGCCACAATGCTGGCCCCTGCTAATACAATTATAATGGAAATGCACCTATCATAAGTCAATTACTAGTGTACATATTCAAAATCCAAATTATTAGGGAGATAACCAAATGCACCACTCTGATTAGCTGATGTAATTACTTGCCTGTTTACTTCTCTTACCCACTTAGTTATTCTGCCTGTAAATTCTAAAGTTTGATGGGAATTGTGACATAAGTTCTCAGAGTGTGAATGATTAGGTAAATATGCTATTTTATATCTGTCATTTAAAATATTCTATTAATTTTCATGTATTTCGAAGATGTTTTTAACCTGAACATGCTGCCTTGCCATTTTAGTTTAGATGACCTGTCATAACACTTTACAATTTTCTCTTAATCACCAGTTTTCAAACATTCCTTTACAATGTGTCTTAGTCTTTATTATTCATATCTGAACTTGGTGGTCCCTGTCAGTCTGAGGGTATGTTTCTTTGTTTATTTCTGATAAATTTTATTGTGTTTCAGTAAGTATTGTGAAACAGCTGGAGTAAGTCTCCTGCTAAATGACCCATAAAATTGTTGATGATGGCTTGAAATAATTTAGCTCTGTTTATCTCCAGATTCTAGAATGGGAAGCAGACTTCACCGTTTCTGTAATTTTTCATAAGTTTACAGGAAAACATTTACCCTGGCATCAACATTCCATCACCTTATCTCCCAGTCAGTTCATAGCTTATTAATTTGAAATCCATAAATCTATTAGCTCAATGACACCTGAGTGGCTCTCAGGAGGATGTTGGAAGGTAAGCATGGCAGAAGTCCACGTTTACTATAATTCGAGCTGAGGAGAACAGGAGAATGCAAGGATTAAAATTCATTCAAGAGCCATAGGGTTTGAAGCTTGGTGGACAGAAATCCAGTCACTGAGGAGCCTAACCTGTCATTTCGGAGCCACTAGAAGAGTGCCTGCCTTTACATTTTAGTTTCATAAGAATCACATTCTTGGAGCCGGTACTGTGGTGCAGTAGGTTAATCATCTTCCTGTGGCACCAGCATCCCATGCAGGTTCTAGTCCGGGCTGCTCCTCTTCCAATCTAGCTCTCTGCTATGGCCTGGGATAGCAGTAGAAGATGGCCCAACTGCTTGTGCCCTTGCACCCGCGTGGGAGACACGGAAGAAGCTCCTGGCTCCTGGCTTCGGACTCGCTCAGCTCCTGGCATTTGCAGCCATTTAGGGAGTGAACCAGCAGATGGAAGACCTTTCTCTCTACCTCTCAAATAAATAAAAAAAACATTTAAAAAAAAATAAAGAATCACATTCTTAGGATTCTTTTAAAACACATTAGGTTTGATGTTCAAGCTAGGATTCTGATTTTTAGTGAACACTCAACTACCTCTCATTGACAAACCCACGCCTCTCACTGCGCGGACAGTGATACAGGTATCTACACAACACACTTTCAGAAACAAGACGTCAGGAAGCGTGCTAAGGCTGACATGCTGGCTTGCTGTCGAAGAGGTCATTTACTTTAGGAAAAACCAGGCTGCAGCAAGGAGACTACCTGGGACAAACCATCCTTATGTTTGTCATCTGAGTACTTATGAAGGGAAAAAAAATATGTTTAGATCGTTTTTTTAATGGAAAACAACAGGAAAGGAAACACATTTAATAAAATTGGCCTGAGCTATTCAGCTCCCTCCCATTCATCTAAGTTCCAGATAGTTAATAATTTATCACAGATCCGTGTCTATTAGTTATGAAATGAAATCTCTTACTGGGAAAGGCAAGTATTACACTGTCTCGTCCCCAAGGTCCTTCCCTACGGCCGCACGCAATCATCTGTAAAGATACCCGGGAAGCCTTGGGAGGGCTGCGCTCCCGTTTTCTCACTTCTCCCTGCGGAGGGCTTGGCACTAGAAGAAAGATGAGATGGAGACAAGATGATACGCTGACTGAAGCTGCACCCTGAATGCACTCTGCGTCACATTATGATCCTCCCTTGGCTACAGCAACCTTAACGCTGCCTCTCAGGAAAAACCCTAGATCATAATCCAAGAGGGCCTACCGGCTTCCCACCGCCCCCAGATACATCAGGATCACTTCTCTAGTTTAATGTGCTTCTCATCTGCTGGGTAACAGGAACTTCTTTGATTGGTAATTTTGAAATATAAAGACATAAAGCCATCTGGGATAAAAGTGTAATTGCAATTAAGTAGAAATATTCAATTGTGTGTGACCTCATTATAATCATGCTCTATTTTAGTGTTGCATAAAAATGTTTTTACTCCTATAAAAATTTTCTGTATTATAAAAGATTACTATGCTTATAATTTATTTAGCAAACCTCTGATAAATGAATACAACAATTTATTATTAAATTAAAATTTCTTCTGACAAAATTGGCTCATGAATGAATTCATCCAAAGAACTAAGATAGATTAACAAATGATTAAACTGATTTTTGATCTTTATCATGCAAAGTAGTTCATTCTATAGCTGTATGACTCTTTGTTAGACTCTACCCTATCACTTCCTTAAATAAGACAGGAGTATCTGCATATTGTTCCACTCTAAATACAGAGACTTTTCCCACATCTCACTGTATTATCCAGGCCATTCTAAATGTTAAAGTGGGACCCGAGTCAATGCCTTAAAGCTATATGCACTAAAAGACCAGTTATTGCATCAATGAGGAGACACTGAGCATTTGCTAAATCATAGAACTGTGATGAGCAAAAGCAAGACAAGAAGTTGGGGCAAAGAAACAGTCCTTCAAAATAGCAAATGCCTTCAAGCAATGAACTGCTTCTTCTACCTGGCTTCAGCACAGTACATGGATGAATATTCACAGCGCTGAGTGTTCCAGAGAACAGGCTGCTAAGTATCTTTTGCATATATAAAATTGATGCCTGCAAGCAGAATTGAAACTTTAATAGATACAGTACAAGACACTGCCAGTTTACTTTCCTACCCTGTGTATGATGTAAGATTAAATGCTCCTCAACCATTTCCAGGGGAAATTTTCAATCTGCCTACTTTGTGCCAATCTTAGGAACCAAAATGGAGTTTGAGAAGTCACTTTTCCTATCTTACCAATAAACTCTTAAAATTGTGAAAACTTAGTTGATATTTTTCTTTCCTTTACAGCTTAAACCCTAAAGAGTTAACCAAGTTAACCAAGGTCATCTCTGGATGGTAAGATTATACATGACTGATCTATTTTCTAAACTTTCTATACTTAGCATGTATTATTTTGTGATTCACCGTGTTTTAAAAATACTAATACATTAGGAGCTCTGGAATTAGAAATAAAAAAGAAATAATAGAAAATGAATAGAATGTATGAACAGAAAATTGTACAGGAAAGAAATGAGAATAAACATTTAAAAATGTTGAAAAGCAAAACAAAATCTATATTAAAATAGTAAGAGGGTTTTTTTTATCTATTAGGCATAATAAAGATAAAAAAAACTACCACCACCGACAGTTGTGACAGCACAGGGAGAAAATGTACTCCCACATCTGCTGGCCTGGGAGTATACAGTGGCACCATTTCTGCAGGGTGCAATCAGGCAGTATCTCCCCAAAGCCCCAGGACACAGATCTGTATCACATAGGCAACATGGCATATCCAGAGTTCTATATACTTAGCACTGTTCATAGGAAGAAAATATTGGTCAATCAAATGCCTATTGACACAAAAATACCTGGATCATGACAAATGGTTGCAATCAGATTTAAAAAAAAAAAAAAAAGACCATCTTACTATGCACTCAGTCTGCAATAATCTCACGGGTGTATGTAGTGGATAAGTTTAAACAGCTATAAATGGGGTTGGGCACGTGGTTAATTTGCTATTTGGGACACCTTCATCCCCTACTGGTATGCTGTTCTGAGTATCCACTACTCTGTTTCTAATCCAGCTTCCTGCTAATCTAACCCTGGGAGGTAGCTCAAGTACTTGGTTCCCACAAGGGAGACCCAGAATGCGTACAAGCTCTTAGCTTCAGCCTAGCCCAGCCCTGGTGCTTGTGGGCATTCAGGTCGTGAGTCAGCACGTGAGAAATATGTAGCACATGCTTTCTCTCTCTTGCAACATCTCAAATAAAAATTTTTTTAAAAAATCATAAATTTCTGTAGGCAAATTGCTTTATTCATCTAGTTCTTCCAGCTCAGACTCGAGAAACAACCCTGGCTATCTCTAGGAAACAGGGAACAGGTGTTAGAGGAAGACAAATAATTGTACACGGTTTTGGAAATCCTGTGTGGAAAAGGTTGACTCCTCCTAATTTTGAAAATGATTGTATTTTGGACTCGTATTTAATGCTAGCTTGGCTAAATGTATAATACGGGGTTCACAGATCATTTGTACTCTGGATTCTGAATCTGCCACACCCTCTGGCATCCAGCATCAGTGGTTCAGTCCTCTACCGTCAGCCTGACACTCAGCCTACTGCAGAGAGTCTGTCCTTATCAGACTTGCAGGGATATCTCTTTGGCTGCAATCCTCTACAACCTACCACGAACACGAGTTTGGTGGTGGCACTCCCAGCTGAAGCTCTGTGTCTCACAGAAACTGTTCATACCACCCAGAAGAGATCTCTTACCCTTCACCTAACCTACTGCTTAGACCAAGCGACCCACATCACCACACTGACACTTCTCACACTGTCTGAGAAATCTGTCCCAGACACAAGGGACAAACCGAATTCTCGAGGCTAATGGACTCTTCCCTTGTCTACCTGCTTAGCTCCGTCTCCACCAGGGGCCTGTCTTCCAAGTCAGCCATACTTGCTTGGACACACAGAGGCATAACATTTTGTAGCCACATAATTTAATCAAATGACAAATATTATCACCAGTGAGATGCCTGTCAAAACATCTTTGTTTTTAATGAAAGCTTTGAAAAAAGCAGAAAGTTGCTAAAAATTATTCTCGGGCCAGCACCACAGCTCAGTTGGCTAATCCTCTGCCTGCGGCACCGGCACCCCAGATTCTACTCCCGGTTGCTCCTCTTCCAGTCCAGCTCTCTGCTGTGGCCCGGGAGTGCAGTGGAGGATGGCCCAAGTGCTTGGGCTCTGCACCCCATGGGAGACCAGGAGGAAGCACCTGGCTCCTGCCTTCGGATGGGCGCAGCGCGCCAGCCGTAGAGGCCATTTGGGGGGTGAACCAATGGAAGGAAGACCTTTCTCTCTGTCTCTCTCTCTCTAACTCTGCCTGTCAAAAAAAAAAAATTATTCTCTATTTGAGATAATGGTAAAAGACCCAACAATCTTAAAAATCCAGGATGCTAGACATAAATGGCTCCACATTTGTCGTTAACTATCATTCCAAATATAAAAACCAGTGTTGGGAATTGTATTTGGTGCACGCTGGGTTAAAGCAGAACTGAGACCCCACCCATCTGACCTACACTCAAGGCAGTACACACACTTCCTGATGATGTTTCAATGACGGACCACACACACACACACACAGCAGCAGTCCCCTACAACAGCAATGGAGCTGCAAAATCCCTATGGCCCAGGGACAAGACAGAAGTTGTACTATCACTCTGCAACGTATTCCTGAAGTGTTTTAGTGATACTAGTATAAATGGCCTTATTGTGCTTTCAGTTATATAATGCATAGAACATAAAATTATATACAGCATATATTTGATAAACACCTGTTTATGCACTTAACATACAGTACTTTTTTTTTTTTTGACAGGCAGAGTTAGACAGTGAGAGAGAGAGACAGACAGAGAGAAAGGTCTTCCTTCCATTGGTTCACCCCCTAAATGGCTGTTATGGCTGGCACGCTGCGCCGAACTGAAGCCAGGAGCCAGGAGCTTCCTTCTGGTCTCCCATGCGGGTGCAGGGCCCAAGCACTTGGGCCATCCTCCACTGCCTTCCCGGGCCACAGCAGAGAGCTGGACTGGAAGAGGAGGAACAGGGACAGAACCGGTGCCCCAACTGGGACTAGCACCCGGGGTGCCAGCGCCGCAGGCGGAGGATTAGCCAAGTGAGCCGTGGCACCGGCCAATATACAATACTTTTAATCATTATCTTTACTGTATTCTACTTATACTTTATTTAAAAAATTAACTGTCCAGTAGCACCAGGTAGGCCCTTCAGGGGGTAGAGAGGAAGGCATTGTTATCACAGCAGATGACAGCTCCACACACGACTGCCAGTGAAGACCTTCCCACGGCATGAACTGCACAGACAGAAGATATTGACATAGATATTGATGATCGTGATCCCTTGAAGGTCTACCAGGGGTGAGGAATGTGCGGTCCATGGGCCACCAAGACCACCACAGGTGGGACTCGAACTTCAATAATTGTATAGCAGCCTATTTTTTAAGTTGATAATTTTGTATTGGCCATGCATGATGTCATAAATATCCAAATGGCCATTAGCAGGAAAAAGGCTCTCTACCACTTTAGTCCAATGTGTCTGTGTCTTTGCTTTTAACACATCAAAAAAAAAAAAAAAGAGGTTAAAAAGCAAAAGAATATAAAGGAAGAAAATAAAATATTACACAAACATGTACAGTGTGTTCTTGTTTTAAGTATAATTATATCAGAGTCAAAAAGTTGAAAACAATTCATATTCACAAAGCAATGAAGTTACAGTAAGCTAAGGCTTATAATTGGGAAAAAAAAAAAAAAAGCTTAAAATGGTCTAAGTGTGCAACTTCAGGGTCAAGCAGTAGAATGCCATGGTGATCCACATTCACTCACTCCAGACCAACGTCCTGAGCTAGAAGTGCACCTACTCTTGCAAATCATTTCTGTTTTTGCTGCACCTGTTCCACGTTTAGAAACACTTAGACGTACAAATACTTACCACAGTGTTACAGTCGTCTGCAGAACTCAGTCCCCCAATGACTAACGTTGTCAGAGTGCGTCCCCGTCATTGAGCGACGCAGGACTGCAGAGATCTAGCCTCACACTGAAACCCTGGCTGATGGCGTTGTCAACATCCTATTTTCAGGGCCGGCACCGTGGCTTAACAGGCTAATCCTCCACCTTGCAGCGCCGGCACACCGGGTTCTAGTCCCGGTTGGGGTGCCGGATTCTGTCCCGGTTGCCCCTCTTCCAGGCCAGCTCTCTGCTGTGGCCTGGGAAGGCAGTGGAGGATGGCCCAAGTGCTTGGGCCCTGCACCCGCATGGGAGACCAGGAGAAGCACCTGGCTCCTGGCTTTGGATCAGCGAGATGCGCCGGCCACAGCAGCCATTGGAGGGTGAATCAACGGCACAAAGGAAGACCTTTCTCTCTGTCTCTCTCTCTCACTATCCACTCAGCCTGTCAAAAAAATAAAAATAAAAATAAATCCTATCTTCAGGATTTTAAAACTGATTGAACTTTTTAAAAAATTAACGCCTATTAGAGAAATTTTCCATCTTTACCTATTCTTCCAGGCTTCAACTGTTCTTTCACATTCGGTATATATTTGTTTTCTGTATAATCTGGGATAATCTCTGGGTTTGAACTTCCAAGTCACAAATTTACCTATCAGCTCATCTGCTGAGTTTCTTATTCTAAGTTCAGATATTTCCACTCCATTTTAGATAATCATTTTGGCAAACAGTAGTTGGCTCTCGTTTTATAAAATGTATTTTTCCCTGAATATCTATTCATTTTTGCTTCTTGCCGTTGCAATTCTGATATTCTATTATTAATTGTGTAGTTTCATGTTTTAATTAATCAGGTTTGAGGACTCCTTTTATATGGTTCATTTTTCTAAGGTGTGATATTCTTGGAAGTCAGCACATCTTTTTTGGTTTCCTAAACTGCCCAGCCACTGGGACTGGTGAGTTTACTCAGCTCTCCGACAGCTACTCGGAGACAGGTGAGACCTACCAGATGCAAGGAACCAACAGGTCACCTTTTAGGAGTGAAGACTCTCTGTGCACTGGCTGTCACCAAGAAGTCCAGAAACTCCCTGCCGCTCTTCTCTTTGCTCTTGCCCAGAGACGCACATGTGGCTTCTGCTGCTCGACCTAACTGGATGTCAGAAAACGCAAACGCCAGGGCTGCTCTAGGGTCCCCTCTGCTCACTGCATTGCCATTCTTACACGCACGGCAGCACGTCTGGCACAGCTCCTGCCACTCACACATGGTTCTAATGTCTGCGTTTTCCAGTAATCCAAGTCACAGCGCTTTCACTCTTTCAGATCTTCAAAATGTCTGATGTACTTATGCCATTCTCCCAGACCACTGCTTTAGATGTATTTACAGAGTCTTTTGAATCATTCCTAAGATTCGGCTTGAAAGAAGAAAACAGAAACACAAGCTGAGGTCAGTCTGCAGTCTTTTCATTTGGATGCCAGATCCTCTCGTGCCCCCGTTCTCCTTGCAAGCTACTACCCTTCCCCCACCCACGCTCTGACACCTGCTCTCAACGTCGACAGCTCATCCGCAGTGCAGTCCCCAGATAGTAAACTGTTGAAAATGTACATCATCATAGAAATACTTCAGTTCAAGCAAGATAATAAATGAAAAGAGAAATTAAAGTACAGAGGGCTCCAAACTCTGAAAAATGTAATCAAAATGACTACTGCTTGAAATTCTTACCTAAGTAGGTAATATGATAAGTAACAATTTTAGTAGCCGCTAATTATAACCATGAAAAAATAATTTACATCTTCAACCATTTCAATATTATAGCAAAAAAGAACCACAGTCACAATATGTAGCGATCTGGTTTACTTGTGCCCTGCAGTTAGGTTTGCTGTATTTTTTTTAAGTTACTGTGTCGTGGAAAGAATGGGGCCATCAAGGTAGGAGGTACCTTTCTCTGAAGGGAGGAGAGAACTTCCACTTTGACTATGACCCTGTCGGAATAAGATTGAAGTCGGCAAACCCTAAAGGCTTCCATAGCCTCGGCAACTCATGACTAGAGCCTAGGGAGATTACTGACACCATAAACACGAGTGTTAAATTGTTAAATAAACATCAAGAGTCACTGTGTACTTACGTCCCATGTGGGATCTGTCCTTAATGGGTTGTCCAATGTGAAGTAATGATATAGCTAGTACTGAAACAGTATTTTTACACTTTGTGTTTCTGTGTGGGTGCAAACTGATGAAATCTTTACTTAGTATATACTGAATCGATCTCCTGTATATAAAGATAATTGAAAATGAAAAAAAAAAAAAACCTTGGTGTTAAATTGGAAATTACATAGAAAATTAATCAATTTAAAAAAAAATCATGCAGGATCTCTGTCATTAATGTGCTGTACACTGTTATTTAATGCTATAACTAGTACTCCAACAGTATTTTTTCACTTTGTGTTGCTATATGGGGCAAACTGTTGAAATCTTTATATATACTAAACTGATTTTCTGTATATAAAGAGAATTGAAAATGAATCTTGATGTAAATGGAAGGGGAGAGCGAGTGTGAAAGGGGAGGGTTGCAGGTGGGAGGGAAGTTATGGGGGGGAAGCCATTGTAATCCATAAGCTGTACTTTGGAAATTTATATTCATTAAATAAAAGATAAAAAAAAAAAAATCCAGCCACCGCAGCACTAAAAAAAAAAAAGGTTACTGGGTCAATTCTGAGCACACATATGGTTGTACTGCTTCATGGAATTTAATTTGTTGCTTCTATGTGCTTTTTTAAAAAATTAGTATTTAAAGCTGGCACCGTGGCTCAATAGGCTAATCCTCTGCCTTGCGGCGCTGGCACACCGGGTTCTAGTCCTGGTCGGGGCACCGGATTCTATCCCGGTTGCCCCTCTTCCAGGCCAGCTCTCTGCTATGGCCCAGGAAGGCTGTGGAGGATGGCCCAAGTGCTTGGGCCCTGCACCCCATGAGAGACCAGGAGGAAGCACCTGGTTCCTGGCTTCGGATCAGCGCGGTGCACCGCCCGCGGCGGCCATTGGAGGGTGAACCACTGGCAAAGGAAGACCTTTCAATCTGTCTCTCTCTCTCTCACTGTCCACTCAGCCTGTCAAAAAATTTAAAAAAAAATAGTATTTAAAATATAGTAATGCACTGGATGTGTTCCATTTTATTACTCAGTGATTTTCATTGAGTGCCTACTAAAAACTAGACATCCCACAATGTGTTACAAATGAAAAGAGATGGAGAAGACAGGATTATCAAATATGGCTCAACTAATATTACTCAATATCAGGCTAATTAGGCAAAAGCAGCAAGAACACTTCATAAATTGATTGCTATGTATACAAATATAGTCTGTGCTTTATATAAACAGGGAAAATGATACCCAGGAAGACTAAGCACTTGAAGAGGCAGCACTTGACACTGTAACCAAAATCTTCTGACACTCTCTTTCCATTACACAACTGGGATTAAAATGCGGAGGATAAATTGACCATTCTTATGTTTAAAACTTTCAAATACAATATGCAAAAATCCAGAAGATGTTGAGTTCAGATGCTAAGGGATAGTTAGTAGGCAAAACTAGCTACTGAGGGGTCGGTGCCATGGCTCACTTGGTTAATCCTCCGCCTGTGGTGCCGGCATCCCATATGGGTGCCGGATTCTGTCCCAGTTGCTCCTCTTCCAGTCTAGCTCTCTGCTGTGGCTCAGGAAGGCAGTGGAGAATGGCCCAGGTCCTTGGGACCTGCACCCCACGGGAGACCAGGAGGAAGCACCTGGCTCCTGGCTTCAGATCGGTGCAGCGCAGGCCACAGTGGCTATTTGGGGAGTGAACCAACAGAAGGAAGACCTTTCACTCTGTCTCTCTCACTGTCTACAACTCTACCTGTCAAATAAATAAAAATTAAAAAAAAAAAAAAAACTAGCTACTGAGAGAGGGAAGGTACACTTAGTGATGTACTCTTTCCTGTGCAACTACCAATGAGAAAGCTTTTACTAACTGAAAAGAACAAGTTGCTGCAATCTAAAGGCAGCTGCATTCATAAATAGGTCACCCTGTCTACGTGAAGCTATCATGATCCCTCACATAGAACTGCAGCATCACAGAATTCTGGAGCCAAAGATGTGCAAGAATGTCAATCAGCATCCACAGTGAGGCCAAAACACCAAACCAATAACTCTGCTCTAGCAGGCGAGACTTTTGCAGTGCTATCTCAACCGACGACATTCTAGGGCTGCTTCTCCACGCGCATCTTCTGGCCTGGTCATGGGAGATCTGTCCTCTTGTTCCCTTGACGAGGTCTGCATTTCCACACCCCCATCAGTATCCTCCCTTCATCTACAGTGTTCATCGGCCAACCCTGCTGGAGAAAAGACTCGCCATGCCTCAGAATCCATTAAACCCACTCTGCTCTGGGAAGCCGTCCTCAATTGCCCTAAGGACATTTTCCCTGGGGGGGGGGGGGGGGTGTTACATTTCATTTCTCTTGCTGGCACTTCACCAGTTGGATTCTATTTGTGTGTGTATAGGTTTTTTCTTCATCTGTGAGCCACCAAATGGTAGAATATTCCGACCCCAATGCAAGAACTAGAATAAAATTAGCATCCAAAGGATTAAATCCTACTACCCCAGTTTAATTTACGTCATGTAAATTTACTTAGGAAATTTGATGTCCAGAGAAATCAGGGAGCTGTCAATCCGAGAGCAGGCCAATGAGCGAGTTGAGGTAAGAGAGGACGCTCCTAGTCTACTAGCTTCCAAGGGGGCAGAGGCTGGCGTGGTGGAGTCTGGAGTACCAAACCCACCCTTCTTGGCTCTCCGCCTGACATTTTACTCCACGTCTGACTGCTGCCTGGTATTGCTGGCAACGTCAGTTTTCCTCAGTAACAAAGACTTCCCAGTTCAGAACACATCCATATGTGGCTAATAGGAAAAGCGAGTAGAAGTCCAACATGATAAACAGGGGGGCATGTCAAACTCCTATTCCACCCATGAAAAACCTACTCATAATTCTGTAGGGAGCAGAGGCAGAGCTCATTTGGAAAATGTGACCCGTAGCCCACATTTCAACACAGTGAAATGCTTTATCCCCTATTGCTCCTGCCACACCAGGAACTTTCTAGATGTAATTATTTAATCCCCAGCCAAAAGCTTGTGTACAATGAAACTCCCAGAAAATGTTTTCCCTGGTGAAGTGTTCAAATACCAGCTCCACAGAAAACATTTTTAAAAGCTTTCCGTGACATTTTTCTACACCATGTTCTCACACTTGAAATGCCATATTTAAATATTCATCATTAAGAGCATCTCGTAAAATACAGTCCTGCCTAGCAATTTACATCATTTGACTGTGCAAACTTTTGTGGGAGAGGGGAGGGTGGGCAGAGGGAAACATTTCCACTTTCATTTTGTTAGAATTTTTAACCATCTTCTTCCATTTCACAGTTTGGATAACTTTGTGCTGATAATTTCTGCTATCCATTGCTGCTGGATTTTTCTCCCAGTGAGTAAGTTGATTTCATACGAGTTCTTGTGGAATTCATCGGTGACTCACTCTGAAGGGCCAAAGAAAACCCACAGATCACATGAGCATTTTCGATATTGTGTGAGCTTCCCTGCAAAACAACAGTGCAGGCCTTGGCGGTGACGACTGTACAGAATGAATGTAATCAGACACTGGTGTGCACGTCTAACAAGGGTTAATGTGCTAAACCTGTGTATGTCATCACACATACACGCACACACAAACACACACACAGTTAAGGCCAACTATGGAAGGTCAACATTGGTTCCAAACCCGGGGTGAGGACACAGAGCAAAATCAAAGCATGAGCCACACAGAGCAAGGGTTTCCGTTCCCAACAGATTTAACAAAGCGCTCCCCACCCCATCTTGTCTATGTCCCACCACGCAGTGTAGAGAAGAGAGAGAAACCAACCGCAGTCAAATAAAACGTGACTCTTAGGAAACTCAGTGCCCGCTCCCAGGGACTGGACCCTCTGGATCCTGACTGCATGGCGCTGCCTCATGAGTCCACAGCCCGTCCCTGGGGCGTCTACCTCTCCACGCTCCGCTTTGACAGGAACACGGAACAGGCGTCCAGCGTGGCGGTGGGTGTGCATAAACGCCAGCCAGCTGCGAGGGAGCTGCACCCGACTGTAAGACAACACGCCGGGCACCTGGGGGGCGGGGGGGGGGCAGGAAGGAGGTACGGCAGGGAGCAGGTTGGTGGTCTTCCAGTCTCACAGACACCACGTGGCAGCTTATTTTAGAAAACCCTGGGAAACAGAAGGAAGTTGAGCCAATGGGAAGAGAAGGCAAGGAGGCCGAATTGCATAGACTGAAATCAACACCTGACACTCTGTAAGAAGGTCCTTTATCCATTCAACTAGCCCCTGGGTGCAGCGCACCACCCTGGAGATGGTCCCCGGGAGGCAGGGAGGCACGCGGTGTAGACAGCCCCGGGGCGGGGGTGCCATCCGGGACACGGTGCAGAAGGAACACACAGAAAGGGGGAAGGGGTGCATGCCAAGCAGCCTGGTCTGCGGGGTGAAGAGGAGGAGCAGCAAGGGCAGGGGTGGGCAGAGCCGGGGAGGGAAGGCGCTTACCAGGCCACCTCCACAGGTGCTGAAAGAGGCCAGGGAGCCCGGGTGCCGCAGCACCGCCCCGGTGTAAAAGCAGGCGGCGTCGGGCGGCGCGGGAGGGCGCGGAGCGGCCGCCGCCCCCGTGGGGCCGGGGCCCGGGCTCGGCCGCTGTTCCACCGCGAAGCGCGGCGCCAGGAAGCGGCTGTCTCTCCGCAGCAGCAGGTACAGGTCCCGGGAGAAGGCCGGGATCCTCAGCAACACCTCGTCGCCGTCGGGCTCGGCGGGCTGGGCCGGGGCCGGGGGCGGGGCCGGGGGCGGCTGCCACGAGGCCGGGGCGCCCGCGCCGCTGGCTCCCCTCGGCAGCTCCTGCGACTCGAGCTCCTCGTCCTCCTCACCCCCCTGCGGCGGCGACGGGGGCCGGGGCCGGGCCTCAGCCCCCGCGGGCTCCTCCAGGGGCGCCGGGGCCACCGAGCGCACCTCGCGGGAGCTGCCCGCAGCCTGCGCCCGGGCGCCTCCGCCGGCCGCCGCGCCGCGCACCCAGCCCGGGTCCGCGCTGCCCCCGCTGCCGCTGGCCGCGTCCACCGGCTCCCGGCGCCAGAGTGCAGGAAACACGACCTCCCACTCCTCGCGGTCGGGGGCGAACTGCAGCCCTGCAGGCGGGGCAGACAGAGAAATGCAGGGCGTGAAGCGCCGCGGTTGCAGGAGCGCCGGCGTGCCCGGGCTCGCGGTCCGCACGGAGACGCGGCGCTCGCGCCAGTGCGACGGGGACCACCCGCCCCCGGCCCCGCCGCCCCGCAGCCCCGCGACCGGGCTGGAGGCGCGATGCCATGGGGGAGGGGGCGGCCGAGGTGGGCGAGCGCGCTCGGCGGCGGCGGCACAGAAAACCCCGGGGCAGAGGCTGCAGCCCAGCGCAGCGCACGCCACGGCGCTCAGTGTGTGTCGCGGCACGCCTCCCACTTTTCCTCCAGGTGCCGTAAATGCGCCTTTGCCACGGTTACCGCTCTCGGGCGGAGGCAAACTCCGCTGCACAGACGGCTACCACGAGGCCGCGAGCAGCGCGCCCGGCGTCCGAGCTCGGCCCCGCAGCTGCACGCCCATCCCCGCTCCGCACGCGCCGGGCGGCACCAGCCCTGCCCACCCGTGTGTGCTCGCTCTCCTCTCGGGGAAGCCGAGAACTTACCTGCCACGAGCCCACTCGACAGGAAGCCCAGCTGGTAGAGCAGGCAGCAGCAGCAGCAGATGCGAGTCGGCCGCATCTCGCGGCTCCGGCCCGCGGCCGCCGCCTCTGGCCCCGCGGGCGCAGCCGCCTCCCCGGAGCGCTGGGAGGCCGGGCGGCGAATTTGCCCGGGCCCTTTGTCTGCCGCGCGGGGCGGGGGGTGGTGGGGGGAGCCGAGGGACTCCCGGAGGCCGCCGGAGCTCGGGCGGGGACGGACGGGGCGGGGGCGGGCGGTCGGGGGGGGAGCGAGGAAGGCAGCGCCGCGGCCCGGAGCGCCCCGGCTCCCTGGCGAGTTAGGTGAGGAGTCCGCTCTGGTGCTCGTGGCACGTTGCACGAGCCTCCGCGGCCGAGCTAGGCGAGCGGCGAGCCCCGCCGGGCGGACCCGCGGTCAGGGGCGCGCAGCGTGCGCAGTGCTGCCCCGGGCGCCGCACCTCGGTGTGCGGAGCTCCGCACACTCGCGCGGGAGGCCGCTGCGCTCAGAGGGGACGAGTGCAGGGTAGGAGAGGACACACTGGCGCGGTGGGTGTGGAGGAGCAAAAAAAAAAAAAAAAAAAAATCAAGCCGATCCAACAACAACAACAAAAAAAGGACCAAGGGGTGCCCGCCAAGCGTGACGTTGCGGGACAAAGGTCCCAGAACACCGCACACGTGCTCACGCGCCGCGCTGGGTGGGGTGGGGAACCTAAATTCCCTGGCCTCACTCCTGATTGGCCGCGCGGCAAGTCGCTATTTGCATCCGCACCTCCTGTGGCCGCCGGCGGAGGTGCGTGCAGGTAGCCGGGCCTCGGCGGGCTCCTCCAAGGGTTCGAGTCTGTCCCGGGCGCAGACAGCCCTCGTAGCAAAACTTGATACAGACCCGACACGGCGCTGGCGCCGCTTTACCGGAGGCCTTTGGTGTGTCCGCCGGGCCTTGTCAGGGGGGCGTTTTCCAAGTCTGGGGATCAGGTAATTCGTCATGGGTGGGCTTGGGGGGCTCCCGGGCCAACACGAGGCGCCCCGACAGGGCAGCGCCTCCGGTCCCACCTAGCTTTCCGGCTGTGTGTGTGTGTCCCCCTCTCCCTCCTTCTCTCCCTCTCTCTCTCCTTTCCTCCCACTCCTGCTAAGGGAGGATAAACTTAGCTCAGTATCACATCCTGTTTTCCTAAGACCCCAGACCAGGTGAGACAATTTGGCCTTTTGTCCTTGACAAAGGGATATCGCTACTTCTGCGCTCTTTGGGGGCAACCCAACCACAAATATTCTACTACATTTACGGCACCTTCTCTCCCTTCCAGACTTCCCCCTCAGCCACATGGAGCCATCGCATCAGGATGTCTGATCAAATCTGTCCCGCCATTGGCATCTTCGGGCTGAGGCCAGATACCTAGAAATGAGAGTTAATGCAAAATCAGCTTTAAAAAAAATCCAAGCCCTGAGGTTGGTTCCTTCGCATTCTTTGTTGTTTTACCTTCTGCTGCCCGTGTCAAAGGTGACCACTATGCCTTTAAGGGAGGCAGACTATCTTATTTCAAAGGCAAGCCATTGTTTGAATAAGCCGGCTCCTAGAATACTTTGACTTTTCTGGAGTTGAAAAGCAAACACAAAGACCCTCTAGGTGAGTTTCTCCAGCGTGTTGTGTCTGCAAGCCTATCTTGTGAAAGTCTTGAAAACTGGAGTAACAAGGGGGCAAGTTAAAGATTCTCAAAAAATACCTGGGTTTCCCAGGACCTTGCTTGTGAGCACTCAATTATATGGACTTAAAACCAGGCAAGAGCTCAGAGGTAGTTAATTTTGAAGAAGGACATCAGGCTCTTAAGATTAAAAGTTCCTTTCAGTGAAACAGCTCAGTAGGATATTGGTCTTAAATAAAATCTTTTTCACATCTGTTTTTAGCAATACTGACAACAACAACAACAGAAATATGGCAGGGATGCTTATTGTAAGTATTCATTGAAATCCATTTGTGATTTTTAAAAACTAAGCTAGACAATTAAGTTTATATATACTTAAAAAACGCAAGTGGCCAAAATAAGTTCCCATCCTTGCTTTTTTTTCCCCCCAGTGATGCACAAATCCCTCCAATCCCTCACAGTACAAGTTAATAATAACTGTTACAGAGAAGTTTGCCGAGTTCCCAGCCTGCTCTGCTCTTTCTTCCACTTGAAGCACTGTGGTAATTTATTGGGACTTTTTCAAAGGCTTCCTCAGCCTTTCGGGTTGGAATAATTTGTATACTTGTTTCTCCTACCAGACAATCAATTTTTTGAAGGGTAGGAATGATTTCTTTCATGTCTCTTTTTTACATCACCCTGCCTAATTCAATGATTTACTTTGTCTCAGTGTGGAAATTCTCAGAAAGTTCTCCAAGAGGCCCTAGAAGGTGATGGAAATTGATTCCTTCATGGCATTGTCCAATTCCAATTGCTTAATCCAGGGTTACAACACTTGCTCTGCTGATGACCAACCACTATCAGCATGATTTATCTGGCTTCCAGGGAGAGCAAGCCTATTAGAGAAATGACATGTGGGAAATGTTTGTGCTCAAGCTAGGGGAGGCTTGGATGTGCAAATCAGAGCATCAGTTTAACTGGATGTGAGTATGTATGTACATGAAAGAAAGAACGCGTCTGGCTTGAAACTGAGTAAGTCGTGCCTGGAGAAATAGAGGAGAAAAGGCAGGACTGGCCTGTGTGTGCTTTACCCACCTTGGAGCAAAGGAGAGAGCAGCTGGAGAAAATATGTTGGTTAAGACAGGTCACTTCGTATGTCACCAGATGGTAGCTAGCATCAACTGAGCACCGCTTTCGTGATCTCAGAGCAAGGACAGACTGGGAAGAGGGGAATGACGAAGCCCGGGAGTAAGTGGAAACAACTGTTCTCCCGCACAAGGTGCTCACATGTTGCATTTTACAACCCAGGCTTCTCTAGGTACAAAGTTAGCTTTGATGCCTTTAGCCTTTCCTTATTCTCTTCACTCATCAGCACTAAGCCACTCACAATCTAAAGTTAACTTTAAATCCTTTCCCCCCAGGAAAAAAAAATTTAATATCTTGAGAAAATACAAAGAACCCTTTCATGGCATTGCATGAGGACACCAACTCCCAGTGGAACTCGGGTCTCATTCAAGATCTTGGTATAAGCTAGTTCTTCTGGCCAGGATGGACTAACAGGGAGTGGATTTAATGCTTACCTTAAGCAATCAGAAAATACACAAAATGTGTCCAGCTGTGGTTTTCAGGCAGTGGACAACATGCAGTTTAGGATTGCGATCTATGAGGGAGAGCAGCAAAGGCGCTGACCTCTTCCAGTTCCCCGGCTAGCTTCCCAGCTGGAGGCAGTGCTGGGCTTCAGCGTAGCCCTGAAGACCAGCTGAGCTGAGGTAGAGCAAGGTGGCCGAAATTTCCAGGGCAGCATTCCAGAGAGGAGGGAGTTGCCTCTGGAGTGTATCTGCTAGGCAGGGCTGCCCGACAAGCCCAGCAGTTCAAAACAACTAGCATTTATCATCCCATATAGTTTCTGAGGGTTGAGCCTCCAGGAGGGACTAAGTGAAATGTTTCTGGGTCAAGGTCATTCACAAGATGGCAGTCAACTCTGCCAAAGCTATGGGTTCAGAGACTTAACTGGAGGTGGCAGTTCTGTTCCCAGCCTGCATGATTGTTGGCAGGAAGCTCAGAAACCTGTTACATGGCCCTCTCCGTAGGGTTGCCTATGACATATAATTCCTCGGAGCAAATGATCAGAGAAAGACTGCCTGTGTTCTTACAACTTGATCTCAAAAGTGGCATGCCATCACGTATATCATATTCTCTCTGTATGAGAGCAGCCGCTAAGTTCTGGCCACATTCAAAGTGAGCAATATCCGAAAATTCGCAAAAATATTTTGAAAACAAATCACTGTCTTTCCCTGGCCCTAAATTATTTGTAATCCCTCTGTGTGTGACATACATTCATCCTCTTCCAAGTCTCTCTAAAGAGTCATCCTACAACAGCATCAACTCCAAGTCCAGAAACTCATTGCCTTGCCTTGAAGTATGCGTGAGTGGGCTCCTATGGTCCCCTAAGTGACACTCCTTGTACTCGTGGAGAGATCCCACTGTAGGCTTGTGAAACCGAAGGAACAATCCATTTGCGTCCCACACACCCAGTATACTGTCTTGGGACAAGCATGTGACAACTGCTATTGACATTTCTGTTCAAAAAGGAGGAAAGGAGACAAAATTAGGAGTCATATGGTTGTGTTTACACAAATCTATATATGATAAAATTTCTTAGATACACACAATAGTGATATCCAACTCAGCTCTCTGCAGTTTACTTAATACTGTTGTGCTAATGTCAGTAACCTAGTTTTGATGATGTGCTATGGTTATAGAAAACCTTATCATTGACAGAAATTGTATGAAAGACTTCAGAAATATCTGTATTATCATTTCACATTTTAGTCCAAAATTATTTCAAGACAAAATCTAAAGAAGTGCTTCTTTTTTGTTAAAGATTTATGTATGTATGTATTCAGAAGGCAGAGTTATAGAGACACCAAGACAGAAACTTCCATCCACTGGTTCCCTTTTCAAATGTCCAGGCTGAAGCCAGGAACCTGGAACTCCACTCATCCATGTCTCCCATGTGAATGGCAGGTGCCCAAGGGCTTGGACCATCTTCTGCTGCTTTCACAGGTGCATTAGCAGAGAGCTGGATAGGAAGTTGAACAGCCAGAACTCGAACTGGCACCCATAAGGATGTCAGCACTGCAGATGACAGCTTAACCTTCTGTGCCACAACACCAGCCCCAGTAAAGCTTCCTTAAGGTACTTTAGCTTTTTCAGTAATATGCTCCTCATTGCCCCATGGCCAGTCCCAAAACCACTGTCACAGTTTAGGTTTTTGTTACAGCAATGGCTATTTTAATATATCAAAATCTGTATTAGTTATCTATTACTGCATAATGAATTACGCCGAAGTGTAGCATCTTGAAACAACAAACATTCTGTTATCTCGTGCAGTTTTTTAGTATTAGAAGTCTGGAAGAGGCTTATCTAGATAGCTCTGGTTCACAATTTCTGAAGTTGAGATTAAATTGCTGGCCAGACCTACAGACTCTAGTCACAAAACAAAATGGCCTGAAACTTCTGGCTTTCCCTAAAGCAGGTGTCCAAGAAGGAGCTAGAGTGCACCCAAATGGAAGTGATAGCATGTTGGTAACCCAGGGACAGAACTGGGGCATCACAACTTCTGCCATTATCGGACAGATAGGGTTGACTAAGTGCAACTTATGGTCAACTGGGAAAGAATTAAAGGAAATCTACCGTGTGATGGGAGGAATAACAAAGAATTTGTGGGCAAACACTTAATACTACCACAAAGAGAGAATTCTAGATGTTTGCCACAAGAACTATAAAGTACCATGTTGTGATTTGTAGATGCGTGTGAAGAAACTACCTACAGCCTTGGGGAGAAAGCAGCAAGCACTGGGCCAAACTAGCAAGAGTGTAAGGACATCATCATACCAGGGGAAGTAGATGCTGTTCCTAAACAACTATCTGCTTAATGCTGTGGCAAGATTGACTTTATAATTAAGGTTCCTGTGTGCCCTTCCCAAAAAGGCTTAAAAACGAGTATAAAAAGGATCCATCTGTTTCCAAGTAAGTTAATTGCCTACCAGAACAAAGCCCATTGTGTTTAAAGGAAAAACAGTATTTTTAAAAACAGAAACAATGTAAAATTCTCATTCTCTGGCATCCAATGAAAAATTCCACACATGCAAAAAGCAGGAAAATGTGACCCATAGCAAAGACAAAAATGTCAATTAGTGAAAACAGATCCAGACATGACAAGTAGTAAGAGAAAAATTCAAGACAAAGTTTTAAACGGCCATTCTAGGTAAGTTGTAAATAAGACAGAAGGAAACATGAGCCTGATGAGGAAGTCTACAAAAAGACTCAGTATAAAATTATAGAGATTAGAAAGGCAATATTTCAGATGAAAAGCTCTTAATGATTGACAGCCAATTAGATAACAGCAAAAGAAAAGATAAGTGAACTTGAAGACACAGAAAAACTACTGGCATAGAGAGACAAGGACAAGAAGCAATGCCTTGAATGTTGATGAGCCATAGGAAAACAACAACATCCAACATAAGAGTGATTAGAGTTCTAGAAGAGAAAAACAAAATGGGAAGAGAAAGTATTTGAAAAAATAATGGCTGAAAAAAATCCAAATTTGATGAAAATTTTAATGCCTATTTACAAGTGCAACATATCTAATAAAAATATGCAAAGGCATAGTAATCAAATTGCTTCAAAAAGCAAAAAAAAAAAAAAAGAAAGAAAATCTAAAAAATAAGCAGAAAACAAAGTTGCATTATGTAAAGAAGCCATTGATAAGAATGGTCACGTACTTCTCACTAAAACCAGTGCAAACAGAAAGATATTTATTCTAGATAAAATCCTGTAGTAGCTAAATAGATAGATACCTTGTAAACATTTCTCCTAGCTTGTGGCTTGCCTTTTCATGTACTAAACAGTATGTTTTAAGACACAAAATTTTTAACTTGGACAGTTCAGTTTTTTAGTTTTCCTTTATGAATTGTCTTTTGATTTCCTATCTAAGAAATTTTTTTTGCTTAGGGGTGGCTCTTTGGCGCATGATTTAAACTTCCATAGGGAATACCCACAACCCATTTTGGAGTGCTCTGGCTGCTGTTGCTGGCATTTGGAAAGTAAAACAGCAGGTGGAAGATTCTCTCTCTCTCTCTCTCTCTCTCTCTCTCTCTCTCTCTCTCCCCCTCCCTCCTTTCTCCTTATAAATAAAATGAAATTAAGTGTATGAAAATTTTTTAAAGTTAAAAAAAATATATTTTTGCCTAAGCCAAGATTAGATCCTTTTCTCCTACATTTTCTTCTACATAGTCTATGGTTTTTGCTCTTATATTTAAGTCTGTGGTTGCTTTTGAGCTAATTCTAGTAATTAGAGTAAGTTAAGGCTCCACGTTCATATCTGTATGTATGAAAATGTAATATCAGTAACTAGGGAAATACACATAAAATACAAATGAAACCCACAGAGAGCCACTGCTATATACCATTTAGAATGGATATAATTAAAAACATTTACAACACCAAATGTTTGCTAGAATGTGGAGCAACTGAAACTCTTGGGCTTTAATTGAGTGAGTGAAAACTAGCGCAGCCCCTTTGGAACAGTCTGGTAGTTTTTAACATTCTTTTAAATACACATTTTTCCATTCAACTCCAGAACCCATTTCTTACATAGTTACCCCAAGAAAATAAATATGTTTAAACACAAAAGACTTGAACTTTCATGCCAGCTAAATTCTTAATGGCCAAAAACTGCAAACAGCTCATATATGCATCCATTAGTGAATAGACAAGATGGAATACATTGTGGTAGTGGAATATTATTGCAGAACAAAAGGAGAGGGACTACTGAAATATGCAACATTATGAATGAATCTCAAAAGTATTATTATAAGTGCAAGAAGTTTCCACTAATATGAAAGTCCAGAAAAGGCAAAACTTAAAATGATAGAAAATATAGCACTGCCAGGAGCCAGGCTGGCCTGAGGCAAAGAAAGTCAAGAGGTGTGAGGAACTTCCTTGGGTGCAGATATGTTTTATACCATCATTAGGCTACTAGGTAGCCAAGTGGATTCCAATTATACAACTAACATTGGTGAAATTTGTTGTAAGTACATTACCACCCAATGATTCCAATGAATGAGACTTAAGCTCAATGTATGTCCCAATGCTTCAGCGTTCACTACCAGGGAGTAGATATTTGGGAAAGAGAGACCCTTCACCAGGGTCCAGAGGTTAGAAAAGATCATGGTATCCACCCGGATGCTCAGAACATGAGCCCCGAAAGTCATCCGTGCGTCATGTATCATTTCTGCCACCCACATCCAGTGATTAAGTCATGGCTTTCTTCGTCTCTGGCTCCTAAATTCCTACATTCTCTCTGGTGCTTCTAGCACTAACCTGATGCCGTCATCTCTCAGTGGAACCACTGTCACCCCCAAGTAGTAGCTGGTCTCCTTTTTCCAGTCTGTCTCCACCACAATCCAGTCTTTGCTCATAACCAAAGTGATCGATTAAAATGAAAAACAGTATTCTCTTGTCGAAACCCTTCAATGGCCTTGTAGTGCTCTTAGTACAAAATTCAAACATAAAGGGTCTGTCTAGTCTGGCTTCTTTTGTGCCTTCAGTTCATCCCATTCCACTCTTCCCCTTTGGACTTCTCCGAATTCTTACAACATCCTGTGGTTTTCCTGTCTCAGGACTGCACATGCTATTCCCTTGTCCTGAAACATGTGCCCTCCCATCTGTACACTCGCTTAGATGACCATTTATTCGTCACACACCATTCCTCCTTGCTTCATGAAGCACTAAACGCACCAGGCCAGGTCTCACTGCTCTAGGACATTCAGTGCCTTGTGGGACTACTGATCCTTTTCTCTGATCTAGTATTTACTTGTACTTTTCAGTGTAATATGCAGCATTCTCCAAACCCCGCCCACCATCTCACAATTCTACTTCCTAGAAATGATCTGTCACTTTTGTACCTTCCAGATTATTTTAAAGCAAAGTATGTTGACAAATATCAGCATACTACTATATGACAAACAAAACATAAAAATATGTAACTGTCCTGCTCTCTTGACTTCTAGGGGACATGTTAAATTCACCCTGCTCTGTGCCTAGGCATAGTAATTGTTCTCGGATGAAAGCTGGTCTTTCAAATCTGTATAGTGCCAAGAGCTATTTTCTTAGAAAAAGGGAACATATCTGGGAAAGAAGAACATGAAAAAATGTAAAAGCTTAACTCTGAGAGTTTCACTGAGTTTTTAGAGAAAGAGACAAACTTTTGCAATGACAACTTTTTAAAAATTATTCAGAAGGCACAGAAAGAGAGAGTGATAGAGACAGATCTTCCATCGCTGGTTAACTCCCTAAGAGGCCTCAATGGCTGAAGCTGGTGCAGGTTAAATTTTGACCTTGCAATTGCATTTACTCTGCATTCCAGGGTGTGGTTTTTCCTACCCCTCTCCTGCTTCACATCGTGCTGTTCATTCCATCTGTGGCCCTCTGCTGACCTACAGTATCTTCACACCCATCATCAGCTGTAGAGCAACAGCTTGGTTGTTGTTGTTTTTTTTTTATAAGATTTATTTATTTGAGAGGCAGGGTTACAGACAGACAGAGAGCGACAGAGAGAACCTGTTGATTCACTCCCCAAACAGCCTCAACAGTCAGGACTGGGCCATGTCAAAGCCAGGAGCCGGGAGCTGTTTCCGGGTCTCCCACATGGGTGCAGATTGAACCATCTTTCACTGCTCTCCCAGGAGCATTAGCAGGGAGCTGTACTGGCAGTGGAGCAGCTGGGACTCAAACTGGTTCCCATATGGCATGCCTGTGTCAGGAGCACCTTCTGTGCTTTGATTGGTAGGCTTGGAAATATTGATAAAGGAAAGTTCTGAGAAACTTTTGTTATGAGGGGTATATTATTTTCATCACTTTATAGTATATAAATATTATGTAAAATTTTTATTCTTTTTTTCTTTTTGGGAGGAGGAGGCATATGAGCCTTGTGTTTTATTTCTGAGTGCAACTACAGACATGACATGCCCCAGGTTTGTGTAAGTTACAAATAAAACTCAGTGTGTAATTGGTACTTGCGTTGTACTTGCATAGGTAATTTAATATTCTCGCAGAAGTAAAAGAAGCCAGCATTAAAACATGAAAATTATAATCCTGATGCCTCAAAACAGTAATGTGTAAGTGGGTTATAATAATAATAAAGTTTGTCAGTTTCATTAACAACCTAATGTCATGTTTGAGACCTTGTCATGTATCAAGTGGATCTTTTTTTTTTTTTTTTTTGACAGGCAGAGTGGACAGTGAGAGAGAGAGAGACAGAGAGAGACAGAGAGAAAGGTCTTCCTTTTCCGTTGGTTTACCCTCCAATGGCTGCCGCGGCCGGTGCACCGCGCTGATCCGAAGCCAGGAGCCAGGTGCTTCTCCTGGTCTCCCATGGGGTGCAGGGCCCAAGCACTTGGGCCATCCTCCGCTGCCCTCCCAGGCCACAGCAGAGAGCTGGACTGGAAGAGGGGCAACCAGGACAGAATCCGGCGCCCCGACTGGGACTAGAACCCAGTGTGCGGGCGCTGCAGGTGGAGGATTAGCCTATTGAGCTGTGGCGCTGGCCTCAAGTAGATCTTAGATACAGGAATTTCCTGCCACTAAAAGTTTACTGATAATGTACACAGACTGTAGGGGCTCCAGGTCCATGATTCAGAAATGCTGATTCACAGCCAAGAGCACAGCCCTGCTGTGCTTTCTTGTTGCGTTCCTTTGACCAGCATCCCACTGAGCCCCAGTGGTCATCACTTGCAGACTACAACACCGAATGTGCACACAAAACGAAGCTTTCTGCATTGTACACTTTAGCACCCTTTCCCTCAGGTAGCAGTGTGCTTAATTCCAACACCAGTGGTGGTGTCAGGTACTAGGGAGGACGTATTAGCCTGCTAAACACTCAATGAACTTTTGTTAGATAATTAACAAATACAACCCAAGATGACTTTGTCCCACAGGTGAGACAATGACTCAGATGGGATTATGATGTGGTTTTTGTGTTGACCATTTATGATTGTAAGTGTTCAAATTGTGTGTGTGTGTGTGTGTGAGAGAGAGAGAGAGAGAGAGAGAGAGAGAGAGAGGGTTGGGGTCAAAAAAAAAGTTTTCAGAATTATTATGAAACAAAAAGGCCTCCACTGGTAAAAAATAATTTTGAAAAATACTGCATTTGTTGTCTGGGAATTGGAAGTTAACCACCGGCATGAACTGAAAGCAGTGGGGTGGACATTTGCTTTGTTCGGTTTGCTTGCCCATCCTTTGAGACCTCCCTTCCTGTGTGATGGGCATCTCACAGTGGAGAATCACACGAGGCTAGGCTCGGGGTAGGGATGAGGAAGCTGTTTCATTGATTTCCACTAACGTAGCCATAAACTCCAGGTCTTCATTCTCCTTATCAGGTAGGGTGCAGATTAGTGATCTACACTTGGCTGGCAAATCTAGCACAAAGGAAGAGGTAGTTCTGTAATTTTCTGTCTTTCAACAGTGTGTCCAGTGCCTGTGGTGATGACTGTCCCATTAACGTCTTCTGTATCGCAGGCCAGTGGCCAGATCATCCCAGCTGCACCTTCCGATGGTAGGGCCTTGACTATCATGAGAATTTCCTGTGGTTTCTGCTTGGCTTTTAGTCTTTTTATCAACTCTTTAGGTTACACAAGGAAATCCTATCTTTCACACCTTTTCAAAGGCAAATCATACTTCTTACAAGCAAGAAGCATAACTTAAATTGGTTGTCAGAGAGCAGGTTCCAGTCAAAAGGACTCCAGAACATCCAGGAAGCTGTGTATGGTCAGGGCTGGAGGTATTAAACATTCTGTTGTTCCTCAGTGGAAATCTGTCAGTCCAGTGCACACAACAACAAAGAGTTTTTTTTTTTTTTTAATGATTGTTTTCTCCTGGAATGAAATATGTACTGAAAGTAGAATTTTCTGCAGTCCAATACTTGCTGTGTGGAATTTAAGAATAGTAGGTCATGTACTTGCTTCTCAAGGCTCTACAAGGCAATGATAGGCCCAAATTCCAAAATTCTCAACTCCTGGCTTATGAGTGAAATCCCAGGAGTTTTTATGAGTAGAATAAAAAGTCTCCAACCTTTCATTAGTCCAGAACTTTCTTGGTGCCTTGTTTATGAAAAACTCTAAAGACCAGGTCCCCCACAAGGCCTGGAAGCTACTCCTTTTTCTGAGGCCTTGAGAAATACATTGGCAACAGGAGTGCCATCCTGTTTTTTTGTTTTTCTGTTTTTTTTGTTTTTGACAGATAGAGTTAGACAGTGAGAGAGAGAGAGAGACAGAGAGAAAGGTCTTCCTTCTGTTGGTTCACTCCCCAAATGGCTGCTACAGCTGGCGCTACGCCAATCCAAAGCCAGGAGCCAGGTGCTTCTTCCTGGTCTCCCACGTGGGTGCAGGCGCCCAAGCCCTTGGGTACCATCCTATTTAAAAATACATTAGTGGCTATTCTTTGACTGCAAATGCTGATGTGGGGTGTAGTTGAAGTGTTCTACATTCCCATAGGCATTTAGGGTCATGGGTGACATAATGACCTTAACCTCACAGCAAATTGGAGTGTGGTTACTAACAAGATAATCTCAAGAGAATCTCAGTGATCTGAACCCAAGGGATTTGGTGCTTATTAATGTAAGATTGTTATGAGTGAAGTGGTTAGGCAGTTTAGTATATTCTATTTGATTTGAGTTTTAAAGGTATAAAAAGGGCAAAAAACATTCAGTACAGAGGTTAAGGTACTGTTTGAGATGCCTGTATCACATATGGAGTACCTGGGTTTGAGTCCTTGCTCCACTTCCAATTCCTGCCTCCTGCTAATGGACACACCTGCAGCAGAAGGTAATGCTCAAGTGGCTTGGTCCCTGCCACCCACATGGGTGACTCATATTAAGATTCTGGCTCCTTGCTTCAGCCTGGCACATCCCTGGCTATTGCAGTAATTTGGGGAATGAGCCAAAAGATGAAGAGCCCTTTCTTTCTTTACCTCTCTTTTAAATATGTGCTTATTTTCAAAGATTTGAATAATCAGCTTGTAACAATGATCAAATTTGGTCTATGTTATGTCATGATTTTAAGGAATCTTATTTCAACCAGATATTTTGGATTTTGAGCCTTCTTGGCATTCTTGACAGGCATTCAAAAAATCAAAGTTTCAAACAATCTGGACTCTAAAATTTCCAGTAAATCTTGGACTTTGGTTTTTCCAGTTTGGGCCCAACTGAAAAAATCGAAAGACCTATGTCTCTCATCTTATAGAGACACCAACTAATCAGGCTATTTGGATTATATTAGAAGTACTGTCAAGATGTGACATGGTACCAAATTTTAAGTTTCTATAATGAAAAATGCTATTAATAAAAATGTTTGAGAATTAAAAAGTCTAATGATCTTGTGTTACTAGACATGATAGTTATCTTAATGAGAAAGCCCCAGAGGCCTAAAGGGTTAAATACTTGTAAAATCCTACAGGTGCTTTCAAAAATACTGTGAAGTAAGCAAGTGCCTCTTGTTGGTTGATGAGTTTATAATTTTAAACATGGCGACTTAAAGTCTTTTGTCATCCACAGTTATATATGATGTGCTGCTCATAAAACTAAAGCGTTCTTGGTTCTGGGTTTAGCTGTCCTCCTATAGGTTCCTATGGACTTTTTCCAGCCACTTCTATTGTATTCAGTACTTTGGGATGGCTCTGTAAACAGATGAAGCCAATAATGTATTAACAGTACCAACTGAGAGAAAGTATGGTTAACTGAGGTTACTAAAAACAAAAAGCAATTCAAATCAATTGGCAATCTACAAAAAGAGTTAAAGATTTTAAAAGCTATTATTAAAATTGCTATATTGGTCTATTATGCTATGTTATATGTGTATACATATTGTATGTCCACATGGGAAAATTTTATTAAGAGTTTTATTTTAATTGGCTTATAGATAAGATTGTCCATAAATTTAAGCTGCTAAAATTAATCAAAGATACATTTTAATTCGTGTGACCTGAATCTCTGCATCATATGTTTTATACTTGTTGGTAGAAAGAAACTAAAAACATTTTATATGGTTGTGCTTAAGTTTACGGGTTAAACAAACTACACCATCTTTTAAATACATTTTAAAAATTAATAAACCAGAGTTTTGAGAAATATATCAATGAAAAAAATAAAAATATCCTCTAGGTCCAGAGATCTGTTACAATAAATGGTCAAGCCCAGCCCACAGCTCCTTCCATGCAGAAGTACCTGAATTTCCTGGAGAAGACCCAATGATAACATTGTACAGAAGGGAATCTTCCTCCTTGCCTGCGAGAAAAGAACCTGGAACCATTTGCTGAGAATACTTCGTTTGGAGGAATAAAGTATGATCAGGTCCTTTGGGCCTTATGACTGGACACGAGCTGTGCGCAAACACTAATACTTGAGGACCCAACACCCATGCCCATTTCCATGTTCGTCAGGGGGCTTCTGAAAATCTTAAATGTGCATTGATCTGAGTCGACTCATAAGAAGCCAAGTGAAGTCTTGAATCCATGTGGTATTCGTAAAATGACAGTAATAAATCTAATCTCAAATATATTGTGGCTGAAATCCAATACAAATACATTTCCTGCACTCATTAAGCTGTTATAAAAACCAATATAGAATGAAACACAATAGAGGTGTATTTCACTAACACGGATCGGCCTAAACAATGTCCCTGAAACTTCGGGACACAGACTCTTTCCTTCTTAAGAGGCCTCTGTTTTCTCCATCTACGTTGTCCCCTGCATCCATCTGTGACATGAAGATGCTTCCACAAAGACTTAGAGTGGCCCACGTCATGCCTGCTCACATTCTTCTGGAAAAATCTGACTACAGAATCATCTTGCTCTGTGCTAGCTTGGGCAGGAGTATATCCCAACACTTTAAAAGTGAGAACAGAAGTGGATTTTGGTGAACAAGTCACAGCACTGTGTTCTTCCTCCAGGTTTTGAATGGGTGCAAGAATAGAGATATCGCGGAGTGGACAGATCTCCTGTGTGGATATCCCAGACTCAGAGGGTCCAGGCTCTTGTGATGAAACACCAAGTGGAAACCACTAGAACTCCCCTTCCAAACCAAAACAAGAAATCAAAGCTACCCTGAGTTACTGGGGAAACCATAGAGATTAGCAACTGTTTGCAAGGCTTGGGAGAGACAAGAACAATGACTTTTTTCACGTTCCTATTTAACTCCTGTGCAGATGACAGATGAGCCTTGAAGAATTACAATTGATTGTTGGAAGTTTAATCAGTTTTGGCTGCTATTCTAGATTTTGTTCTCTTACTTGCATAAACCAATACAGTTTCCAGCAATTGACAGAAAGGCATCGATTTAGTAATATTTTCCCTTTATCTTTGTACATGTAAAGCAATTGAAGCAATTTGTTTTTAATCTGAAATAGGTCAAAATACAGATTCTCCCTGGATTGTGTCTCCTGGATTATGTCTCCATGTTTTGGTCCACAGGGACAAGAAAGATTCTAATCTCAAGGGTTATGATGTTTGCCCATTAGATTAATAATCACGCTCAAAGAATTCACAGAGCATCACCAGTAACACACATGCATGGAAGAGTAGGAGCCCCAACTGGCTCTGAAGGTTCTGGGAGTCCAGTGATATCAGATATTCTAGGAGCTCGTTGTCAAAGTCAGGAGATATTTTACTACAGCTCATGGTACCACGGTAAAACAAGCAACAGAAAGTGTTTCTTGCTTCTGATCTTGGGGAAAACCATACGTGAACAGCATGTGAGTGAGTGAATTTTTTCAACCTGTTTACTGGATGATCCTAATGCTGGCATGATTTGAATACTGGTTAGAATAACCAAAGTTTCTTCAACTGGTCTTGTTGTAAGGGAGATAACTCTTTGCCCTGGGTGTTTAACAGAGGGCACAAGGCAGGGTGCGTTACCTCAGCCTAGTATGGGATAATGGCAAGATACAATCCCAGAATCAAAAGGGAGATCATTAGAATATAGGAGCATTGCCATGCCATTCTCATCAAGTAATCCATCCTCTTTGTAAAATAGCTCTCATGGTGGGCACTGGTGCAGCGTTTAGGCTTGGGACGGCCACATCTCATGTCTGAGTGCCTAGGTTTGGGTCTCGGTTCTGCTCTAGATCCCAGCGTCCTGCTGATGTGTACCATGGTAACCAGCAGTCATAGCTCAAGTAGTTGTGTCCCTGCCACCCATGTGAAAGATCTGGACAGAGTTCCTTGCTTCCATCTGCCTCAACCCCAGCTGTTACAGGTGTTTGGGGAGTGAACCAGCAGATGGAAGATATCTTTGTTTCTTCACTTTTCCGTGATGTCAATAAGATGAAAATAAACAATTTTTTTTAAATAGTTAGTGGCTTTCTACTGGGTCATAATTGAGATTGAATACCTGCCCATGGAACAGCAGGGGACCCAGAAAACTGGGCTTCCAGTCATGAACTGGGTCAGTTCATTAGAATCTGAACACTGCGATGGCAGGAACTGGGCTGCCTTGCTTACCACTGTTTCTGTAAAGGTACCCGGTATACAGTAGTTGCTTAGTAAGTATTTCCTGATAGGAAAAAGGAAAACGGTGGGAAGGAAGGGAGGGAAAGGAAGAGGGAGGGAGAAAGGAACCCAGTTAAACATGTCCAGAGATAACTCTCCCACTTAAACAGATCGTGTCCACCTAGGGCCACCTCTAAGCAGACCCGGAAGGTCTCATTTCTCATAAACAATTCGCTCACAAATATGAGCTTCCTCATTGCCCTAGTCTTGCTCCTCTGACTGTTGTTCCATAGGAGGTTCTCTGAGGCCAGCTAACTAAGGAGGAATAGGTTGGACTCTGGGTTGAAGGTTTCTGTGTGCGATCTGCTGCCACCAACCGATCCCAAGTGGAACGCTGCACTGCTCCAGCTTTGTCGGGAGTCCGCAAGAGCAGTGAGTTGACCATCAAGCGCTGCACCTTTGTTTTGCTCTCCTGACCTGGCCGAGGGATGGCAGGAAGTAGGTCTGTGTACTGATAAATGAACAGGGATTAATGTTTTGTCGTGGGTGTAAGAAATTAGGAAGAAACCTGGTTAAAGGCCTCATAAAAAAGAGGCCGACCTAAGGATCAAGCATATGAACTTGCAGTAGACCCAGAACCGCAGACATCCATGCCCCATGAATACTCATCAAAAGCTCCTCTCTGTGAAAGAAGAGCTTGCTCCTAGGCTACACCAAACAGCCCTTTCGATATCAGCCAGCCTCTTTGTCCATCACTGAGAGCACCCCCAAGGAGCACTGGAGGCATGTGTGGAAGTGATCCATAAACTCACAAACACCTGCTTCTCTCACTGAAATTATTGTGTGTCTCTGCTGCTGATTCTCCAATATGCCAGTGGCAACAAGAAATCATTACAATTACAAGGGAATATTTGGATAGCCCTTGGTTGGGGAAGCCTTTTGAAACAATACAGAAAAACTGAAATTAATAAAGAAAAACATAAGCTTGAGTTTTAGAAAAAATATGTTCATTAAACGCATGGCAGACATAGAGTTAACATCTCTAGTATAAAAAGACCTACTATATTAATTTTAAAAGAAAGCCAGCAATCAGAAAGAAAAGTGGGTAAAGGAAGTTGAGAGTAGACAAAATATAAATGGATAATAATCCTGTGCAAAGCTACTCAACTTCATTAGAGTGAATGATGCATATTTTTGCAAAAAAGATTGTTTTGATATTCTTCAACCACCAAAGTAAAGTGAGTCATACCCTTCTTCTAAGAGTATTTGCTGAGTCCTCTGTAGAATTGGGCCTGGTCATCTTATACAAAATTTAAAATGACACATGCTGTTGACCCCGCAGTCCCACCTAAAGAATTCTGTGTGGGAAGCAGAAGAACTTGGCACCTGAGAGTACTGTGCAAGGGTGCTGATTACAACATTGTTCGTTGTGCTACTACGCTAGAGGAATTCCGAATAGCCACCATTATTATCAGGTGAAATAAATTAACCAATTACCTGGCACCTTACCATGGAAAACTTTCAGTTAGTTTAAAAAATGGACATTTCACTAATGATATTGAAAGATATACATTATTTACAAAATTTTAAAGACGTCATAATGTAATGTACCTAACATTTCCTCAGAAATATGTGTATGAATATTCGTCTGAGTATGCAAAAAAATGGCAGAATATATCACAATCTTTTGAAATATTTCAAGGGAATGTGGATGTATTTAGCATACTAGAGAAAACGCAGGGGAGAAACTTCAATAATATCTCCTATTGTCATTTAATTTTCTATAACCTTTTAAAGCTAAAGAATTTTAAAGGAAAAAATTTCAATTACAAGTACTCAATGCTTCTCTGTTTGCTTTTTTTTTCATTTTTACATAATTGACTCATTAATGTTTATTGAGTGAAAGTGAAAAGAGAAAATCAGTCATTCTAGAACAATTGGCTTCTAAGAGAAGACGAAATAAATACCACAAATTGTTCAGGAAAAGCTCTTATTTTTTTCCTACTATGATTTAGCTGTTAATTATTTGGGCATGTGTTTTAAACCTATGACTGATGATGCCCTTGAGGGTTTTTTTTTTTTTTCCCCAGCTTGGGAGACATTTGTTTTAAATTTTTACAATTTAACAAAAATACACTTGATCCATAGAAGAAACTACCCTGGCCGGAATACCTCTTACTACATTAAGGTCACATATCATATGACTATTTAAATTAGAACCAGAAACTTATGTTTCCTGTTTCTGGAAAGTCTTTCAAATGTTATCTCAGGATAAATAAACTCGTAAAATTTGAAGACAGATTACAAACTAGTGTTTCATTTCAGAAGTATACTTAGATGTGCTAAATCTTGCTTTTTTTGTTCTAAAACGCTTTGTGATAATGTTGTTCACTTCTATGAAGATTACAATATTTTTGTCGATCTAAACAGTGATTTACATCACATTAAAATGATGATTTCCAAATGTTCAATGTATAATTCTACATCATATTTATATGCTTAAGTCAAAGATGTCTTTAAAAAATAAAAATATAAATTATATATATTTGAGGTTACTTTTTAAAACTTTTCAAAAATTTCTTGAGGAAAAGTTGGTTTAGAATAAAGTCCAGGGCTCAAATATAACACAGAGAACTTGTTAAGTAAAACAAAGACATCCAACAGCTGTGAAATAGTGGTGTATAATTAACAAGTCTCACCTCCTTTTTTATCCAACTAAAATAGACCCCCTTCTCTGGAAAGGAGTCAGAATAATTTTAGTAACAAATATTTTTATTATGTTACAAATATTTATGGAGTGCATTTCAAATTCTCTCTGTGAAACACTCTCATGGAGGTTGAATGATACTTACTTGAACTACATTAAAGACCTTTATTACAAGTGTAAGTTAGCACATGAATTATTTAATGTAAACTAGCTGTGAGAAATCTAAAAAAAAAATCCTTTTATAGTAGAAGTTACTTTATATAAGGTGTTTTACAGGAATAAAGAGGAGGAAATGAAGAGAAAAGGAAGAGAAATTTATGGATGGACATAAGCCCCAGAGCCGCACACTATACAGTCTACTTTATTCACATTTCTTTGGCTGCCTCCTTTTTACTATAAACCCCCAGGGCAGACGCTGTGCCTGCTTACTGTCAGCACTCAACAAATAACAAATACTATTATTAACAACAGTACCTAGGAGCAGAATTTGTATGATCATTATTTTTTTCTATAGCACCATTCCCGGCACACTAATTGAAGAGTAATTTGAGTTTTTCTTGATCTTGTCTTGTGTGTACTATGCTGAGGAAAATGCTTAAACTGATCATTTATACTTTTCAAAACACAACTTAATGAGAAAGCAATTTAGTAAATTGCTGGGGGCTGTTTTATGTCACACAGAGTGTTGTGTTCTCACAGAACAACTTAATTTAACAGAATTCCCTAGGAGCTTTAGCCTAAGCTTAAAGTGAAAGTTTTTGTTGCCTACAGGCTTGCATATTTGTCTATGTAGAAATTTCTAGAATAAGTAGCATTCTTCATTTCAGACACAAAGCCTTTTCCTATCTTTGTTCCCAAACCTGTCTAGTGAATACTAGGGCCTGCGTGCAGAAATTAATTCAGCTATTTGGGTTAAATTTTATGAAATTAGGTAAAAGATACATTTTGACATTGAACACATGCAAATACACAGATGTACTAAAACACAGTTGAGTAAAATAACTTTCTATTGGACTTGTTTGTATTAATTTACTATGCAAGCAATCCAAAAATGGTATGGGCAAGATGAAAAAAAAATACTTGATAGGTTAAATCAGCCTTAGCTTTCATATTGTACAAATATAAAGTTAGTTCCTATCTAAGCACAACCAAATTTCATTTTCAGATTTGAAATATAAAATACATAGAAAGCTTCATCACTGTGTTTTCAATTTCATTGGAATTTTTTTATAGCTGGCATCTCTCTGCTAGTTACTCATCTATTCCTGCATTTTGCCTAACTTTTCTATTGGAGTTTTTAATCTATTAATAATTGTTATGCGAAGTGGTATAGCACAGATCTTAGGCGAGTATATTTTATGTTTAGAAATGAGCCTACTTCCCTCCTTCTGTAGCTTCAGTGTCGGGGTTTGTGTAAATCTAGCCGAAGCTTTGTTGGATTTGTCGTTTTGTGTTATATGGTCATCTTCGGCACACCAAAGCACTCATACACCCGTTGCTACAGCTCATATTGAGGTGTGGGCTAATTCACCAGGGATAACTTTTCAACGCCTGCTCCTTAGTGAGAGTCTGCCTCTAGATATTTGCCCCGTTGTGGTCCACAGCTATTTCTACTCAACATTTGAATCTTCATGGCAGAAGGCAGCGAGCAAGGACATTCTCTCATGCGTTGATTAAGTCTCAGTCTTGGCCGCCTCCTCAATTTGTGGATGTGGCCTTCAGCACTGCTTCTGACCCTCCTGTAGCTGCAGTTTGGGGCCTGGCAGCTGTTCCTGCCCTGCCTCCAGGTAGAGCTTTGTATTGGGTGCATTGGGTTTTCAGCGCCTTGAGGCACTGATGCTGCTCTCATCCCTTCCCGGACAACTATGATTTTGTTCTTTTTTTTTTTATTTAATTTTTTTTTATTTAGTAAATATAAATTTCCAAAGTACAGTTTATGGATTACAATGGCTCCCCCCCATAACTTCCCTCCCACTCGCACCCCTCCCATCTCCCGCTCCCTCTCCCATTCCATTCACATCAAGATTCATTTTCAATTATCTTTATATACAGAAGATCAATTCAGTATATATTAAGTAAAGATTTCATCAGTTTGCACCCACACAGAAACACCAAGTGTAAAGTACTGTTTCAGTACTAGTTATAGCATTATTTCACATTGGACAACACTTTTTTTTGATATATAGTTTTTTTTTATTTAATAAATGTGAATTTACAAAGTGCAACTTTTGTATTGTTGTGGCTTCCCCCCCTCCAACCACCCTCCCTCCCGCGGCCCTCCCCTCTCCCACTCCCTCTCCCATCCTGCCCTTCATCGAGTTTCATTTTCAATTACCTTCATATACTGAAGATCAACTTAGTATATACTAAGCAAGTATTTCAACAGGCTGCACTCACACAACCGCACAAGGTATAGGGTACTGTTCGACTAGTAGTGTTTTTAAGTTTCATAGTAAAACACATTAAGGACAGAGATCCTACGTGGGGAGCATGTACCCAGTGACTCCCGTTGTTGATTTAACAATTGGCACTCTTATTTATGACGTCAGCAATCACCCGAGACTCTTGCTATGAGCTGTCCAGGCTATGGAAGCCCCTTGAGTTCACCGACTCTGAACTTGTTTAGTCAAGGCCGTGTCACAGTGGAGGTTCCTTCCTCCCTTCAGAGAAAGGTGCCTCTCTCCTTGATGGCCTGTTCCTTCTGCTGGGGTCTTGTTCACCAGGATCTTTCATTTTTAGATTGTTTTTTGCCACCATGCCATGGCTTTCCATGCCTGTGAGACTCTCATGGACCTTTTAGCCAGATCCGAATGTCCCAAGGGTTGATTCTGAGGCAGGAGTGCTATTTTGGGCGTTTGCCATTCTATGAGTCTGCTGTGTGTCCTGCTTCCCCCGCAGGATATGATTTGGTTCTATAAAGGAGACGGGGACTTGGTTGTGATTTGCATTTCTGACAGTGGCTATTGTTCGTCTGCCACAGCTGATATTATTAGGAAAGTTTTCTTAAGGATCTTTCTCAACTTTCAGCATCAACACCTGCTAGGAGTCTGAAGGAAAAGCTGCAGCTCCCTCGAACTTTGCCTTCTGATACTGGCCATGCTTGGTCTTTAGAAATTTCTTAGAACATGTTTGTTACACCTTATTGAGTTACACGGCATCTGGTGGTGTATGTTCCAGGTAAGCAAAAACCTTCTTTGCTCTAAAGTTAGTAGATCTGATGCAATATTTTGCAAGATCCCATCTCTACACACCTTCAAATAGCAATGATAACTGAAGCCCTGTGTTCAAGAAAGGTAAACCCAAACACCGAATATTCACCTATTCTGTTGAGAAAACAAACACTGATCTTTCTAGAATAAAGGTACCCAAATGTTATAAGTCATCAGGTAGGCATTTCTCAAGGGATGTTTTCAGGTTGGGATTCAAGGTTGGTCTATTGTCTGTTTGATCATTTGTCATCAGCCTTCTGTAGATCAGCACCCAGGAGCAAAGACCACTGAGCACCCGGAGCCTCCACACTTGCCGTTCAGCCCACTGACTGGGTGCCCACTGGGTCAGCTCTGGGGTAGCTGGTGAGATGATGACGCCATCAACTGGCACATTTTATATTCTTGCTCCTTCTGTGAGGGTTGTTCTTTTGTTGGCATGAATACAGAGTATTTCAAAAACTTTGAAAGATATGGAATTAAGGGATAATTTTATATTGATACAAAAAAATTGGAAATCCATGCCTGTGAGGAGTCTTTAAAAAGTTCATATAAAATGTGTATCATGAAGGGCCAGAGCCATGGCTCACTAGGCTAATCCTCCGCCTGTGGCGCCAGCACATGGGGTTCTAGTCCCAGTCAGGGCGCTGGATTCTGTCCCAGTTGCCCCTCTTTCAGGCCAGCTCTCTGCTATGGCCCAGGAGTGCAGTGGAGGATGGACCAAGTCTTTGGGTCCTGCACCCGCATGGGAGACCAGGAGAAGCACCTGACTCCTGGCTTCGGATCAACACGATGCATCGGCCGCAGCGCGTCGGCCACGGCGGCCATTGGAGGGTGAACCAATGGCAAAAGGAAGACCTTTCTCTTTGTCTCTCTCTCTCTCTCTCATTGTCCACTCTGCCTGTCAAAAAAAAAATGTGTATCATGAAAAAAGTATGTATATGGGACCAGTGCCATGGTGCACATGGTTGATCCTCCGCATGCGGTGCCGGCATCCCATATGGGCGCCAGTTCTAGTCCTGGTTGCTTCTCTTCCAGTCCAGCTCTTTGCTGTGGCCCTGGAGGCAGTGGAGGATGGCCCAAGTGTTTGGGACCTGCACATGCATGGGAGACCAGGAAGAAACACCTGGCTCCTGGGTTCGGATCGGTGTAGCTCCAGCCGTTGCGGCCATTTGGGGAGTGAATCAATGGAAGGAAGACCTTTCTCTCGGTCTCTCTCTCACTGTCTGTAACTCAATCTGACAAATAAATAAATAAAATCTTTAAAAAAAAAGTATGTATAGAATTCAATTTTTGGCACCATGACAGACTTAGATTTTAATTTCATTTCTCCATTAACTTTTTGAAGTACCCTCATATGTGATGATACAAGAATATTCACACTCTGTGCCTACTAGCGTATATCTGTTTATATTCTGTTCCCATATCTCCTTGGATTCTCTCTTTTCAGTGTTTCTTTTCTTTTTCTGTTAACCATCAAAAGCATGTCTTACTGCTAGTATATCACTTATACCCCCAAAGAAACCTTTTATTTAAGGAATACAAACTTTATGAATTTCATGAATGCAACTTTAGGAACATAGTCATTCTTCCCACTGTACCTGCCCTCCCACCCATTCTCTCACCTCTCTTTCTCCTCCCCTCTTATTCCCACTCCTATTTTTTCCTAAAATCTATTTTCAACTAATTTGATGCACATAGGATTAACTCCATGTTAAGTAAAGAATTCAACTCTTTGTATTTTCTCACTCCAGGTTCCTTTTCTTTGTGCATAGTGTAGAGGATTACCTCAAGGCACTAGGCATGTCCCAAAGCCAAGGGTATTGCAAGCTCTCCAGCCCCACCAGGAAATGCAAATCACCTGCTTGGGAAAATCTGTTGGATCAACAGAAAAACACACCCTAACTAAGAAGGGACCACTGCTACAAGTAGATGCCATAAGTTGTAGTCCACGGGACAACAGAAAGCCTCGATTGTCTTGCCTGTTTTTCCCTGGCAGCATATGGCAGCAGTAGTCAGCTTCTAGCTGTGCTGCATGCCAAACTGCTCTCCTGTAGCCTGCTCAATAAGTCTGTGTTCACTCTATGTGAATGCTCCGGAGAATTTATTCCCCATCCATGACACTGCTCTCAATAGGCTACTTCCCATACAGTGGCCTGTACAGGACCACTGGAAACCACCCTCTGACACATGGTATAATAGGCAGCAGCAGCTCATCCGGGCAAGTCCATACATATCACTGGCCCCTGATCACCCTTAGTCTTCCTTCACGTCTATCTCTAGTCCTCTGGGAATGGCTTACCTGTATGGAGACAACGATTGTTCTTGGCCAGGGTGACTCTCTGCTGGAATCCAAAGGCATCCATTTGTGGATGCCCAGGACCCGTTGCTCTTAATGATTAGCACTACACTTCTCTCTCTCTCTCTCTCTCTCTTTGTTTTGACAGGCAGAGTTAGACAGTGAGAGAGACAGACAGAAAGGTTACACTTCTCTGTGTTCCATCTCCATTCCTCACAAATGGCTCACCCATGCAGGGGCAACTGATGGTCCTTGGACAGAGTGACTCTGGTGGAACCCGAAGTGCCCTATTCACAGATGGCCAGTACGTGTTGCCCTTGGAAGTGGGGAATTCAGTCTATTACATCTTCACAAAGGTTAAAAGCCTGTTCCAATGGTTCTTTTTTGGTTGACCACTCCATTTGGAAACATGCTGGGCTAACAGATTTGATGTTTCAAGGGTGAATAAACTTGTTTTACCCCTTTTTTTCTGGCTCTGGATTGGCTACCCAGCATCACAGACTTATCTTCTGGAGAAGTATCACATTTCTTAAAGTCAACTTGGTCTCTTCTATCATATCTTTAAAGTCATGTCTTGTGTTCTCTGATGCCTTTGTTAAATTCTGACCACTTGGGAAAGTTGAGTTTTAAAAAAGTTAAGATTGTTATCTTGGAAAAGAGCCCAGAGGCTACACTAGCTCCAGTATTTTCCATCTCCATGACATAGTCTCAGGTCACTTTGGACATGGCTGGTAATAAACTCGAATTCTTAGTAGACATGGAGGCAACATGCTTCTTTCTCTATCCCTACCTGTCAATCATCCATCCTCTGTTTGGCTTAGACGGCCAACCCAAGAGCAATTGCTTCTCCTCCCCTAAAAGAAAACACCTTTACTCATGCCTTTCTTGTCCTGCTAGACTGCCCCAAGGGACCTTTCAAAGATCTTTTGTTCAAAGACCCCTAGGCTGCCCTTTCCAACACAGACTCAGAGGTCAAAAAAGGACCAACGTTTTAGAAAACCCATCACGTGCCTTCTAAAGTGTAGTAAGCAATGAACCTGTCTTTCCTTATCTACTGCTGAGTTTTATCATTTTAACCATGGCTGTTTTTAAGTCATTTGTCATCTACAGTTCTGATTCTTCTCTGAAAATATTTGCAATCAGATTCATGGAAAAAAGATTCCAATCAATGCTGTTAAATACAGGTTTCTGTCTGCATTAAGGTCAATGGACTAAACAAGAATTTCCAGGGTTCTGAGAAAATTTATAAAATAGCTAATGGAGATTAAACAAGAAGTATTTATATGAGGCTAAATGAATTAATTAAATTTGTGGATTTCTATGTCTTTCACTTAAAATATTGTCGGTTCTGTGTTTGAATGTTTTGCTGTGATTTGTATGGTTTACAGCACTTTGGTACATTTTTGTTAACAGTGTTTCCCTTTGCCAGCCTACTTAATTCCTCTAAAATGTACAAGTTTTATGAGGACTCTTGGGTTTTCCTGGTAATGTGATTGTATGAATTCAGTAAGTTTCTATTCTCCTCATCACAGAATGCAGTTGGAAACATAGAAGCTAAGAATTATGCCTGGTTTCAAGGGTTTCCAACTTTGAGGTGACTAAGTGGAGTTGTCACTTCAAAATGTTAGACAGTGTGGTTTAAAAAAATCTGTGGGTGCCTGTGATTGGCTTTTCTTTTCTGGATCGTGATTGGCTTTTAACTCTGAGATTCTTTTACAATGGACTCTGGGTAAAGTTAGCCTAAGGACCACTTTTTTTTTTTTTTTTTTTTTTTGACAGGCAGAGTGGATAGTGAGAGAGAGAGACAGAGAGAAAGGTCTTCCTTTGCCGTTGGTTCACCCTCCAATGGCCGCCGCGGCTGGTGCGCTGCGGCCGGCGCACCGCGCTGATCCGATGGCAGGAGCCAGGTGCTTCTCCTGGTCTCCCATGGGGTGCAGGGCCCAAGCACTTGGGCCATCCTCCACTGCACTCCCTGGCCACAGCAGAGAGCTGGCCTGGAAGAGGGGCAACCGGGACAGAATCCGGCACCCTGACCGGGACTAGAACCCGGTGTGCCGGCGCCGCAAGGCGGAGGATTAGCCTACTGAGCCATGGCGCCGGCCAGAACCACTTTCTAATATTTATGTGTTGTTCAAATGTGGCTGACAGGGTCATTGACATGGACACCTGGTTGTCAGATACTCCCCTCCCAACATGGGAATAGATCAACAACCAGGTCAAATCGAGCCTGGGAGCGAGGGACAGACGGAATGTAGCTACCAGGTGATTAATCAGTGGATTTTTCAGAAAACTATCTTGATCACAAGGAAGGAGTGAAGATCAAGATGGAGTCACTGGTACCAACTCTAATTAGATAGAGCAAAGACTTCAAAGGGTCCTTAAGCATGATTGCCTGATAGTAATTGTCGGAAAAGACTGCCAGAACCACACTCTCATGCCCTTTTTATCTGAGGCTCCACTGCCTACCAGATTTGTGCACTGGGAAGCCCTGGTGGACCAACAATCTCAGACAAGTTCAACACAATGCCCCCGTCCAGCATGAAGCAGTCATAGAAGACCCTCACCCAAATGCCAGAGGTTTGTGACTGTGAATCGATCTGCGGGACGTGGAGGCTTGCTCCAGGGCACCAGGAATGTCCCAAAGCCAAGGGCAGTGCAAGCACAGCAGCCCTGCCCAAAAATGCAAATCGCCTACCTGGGAAAACCTGTTGGATCATGGGGAAGACACCCCTAACTAAGAAGGGACCACTGCTACAAGTGTAGGGCTCAGATCCCAGGCAAGAGGGGAGCTGTGCTGCCTTGTAGTGTGCCTGCTGTGCTGTCTGCCATGCTGCTCCCTTGAACGTGGTGTTCAACAAATCTAACTCTGCTGGCTCTGTGTTGTGAATTCTTCTGTCGCCCGCGACACCCATCTCAATTGGTCCCTTCCTGCCGCACATAATGTGGGTGATCAGAAACATAAGCTCAAAGCTCTGCCAATTGCAAGTTTCGTGTTTTTTTGAATTGCCTTCACCATGTCAGCGTGCCTGGGCTTTGCTGTGTCAGCATGCCTCTCAGTGAGGCTGTCATTCAGCTACCATACATTCTGTACCTGCACTAACTCAAACCCTGTATGCTCTTAGGCATCATCTGCGGAAAAGAGAGATGCTGGTTCCACATGGTGGGTGCCACGGTGACTAGGGGTTCTTTTCCTGTAGCTGGTGGGCTAAGTCATTTGGGGATCAACCTGCGTGGATTAAGGGACCTTCAGAGAGCAGGCAAAGGCTTATCTATTCTCAGTGCTGCAGCAGACATTGAGCCCACCTGTGTTCTACTGAAAGGGAAATTCAGGTGGGTTTGCCTTAGATCAGATGGACTGAACTGCCTAGGCTGTGTGACAGGGGCGGGGCGGGGGGGAGGGCAGGTAATTTGAGAGTTGATTGGCATGCAAGTCAGCAAACTGAGTGGGGAAGGTCTGTCCTCCACGTGACCTAGCAGCATCCAACCAGAAGAAGCTCCTGATCAGATGATGCTCCCGATGGAATAAAAAGGCAAGTGAAGGCCACACGCTTGCCCTGTCTTCCCCAGAGCTGACTGCTTCTGTGCCTGTCCCTCCAGGGCTCACACGAGTGGTTCTTTGGTCTGCAGGCTGGCAGGCTTTCAGCCTCCGACTGAAGTTTCCTTGATTCTGACAGCGTTCAGCTTCGTCTCAGCCAGGCTGTGGGCTTTCCTGATTCTCAGCTGATAGCTGGCCTCCCGTGGAACATCTTACCTCAATAACCAAGTAAGCTAATTCCCCCACATATATGCGTATAAAACCTGTGTGCTCTGTTTCTCTGGAGAACACCAACTAACACAAGTGGCTGTGATGCGTGGTGCTGCTGGAGTCTCTTCCCAGATGTGTCACTTTGAGGTCGTGCATTATTGCTGGGCCCCCTGACGTATTACAGGGTCCAGCTCGTGACTGGCAGTGACGGCCACACGTTGAATGCACCATCTTTAGATGCCGCACTAACACACCAGCCATTGTTTTTCCAAAAGAAATCGAGTTTGCATTACCTGCTGGGGGAACTGGAACATTACCTCCAGGTGGGATACCTGCCGACTCCGCAGCGCCAAAGGGCCTCCAGGTGCGCGCTCCCTTCTTTGTTTTAGGAGTTGTAAGATACAAAGTATTTATCTTTTAATTTGTTGAAGGGGTACCTGAGCATGTTTCTGGCCACTAAACCCCTAAAATTTTACATGTAATGGTGGACATGAAGTTCATCTGCTTTTCTCAAGTTCATGTGTCTTACAACGTATTTAAGAATGCTGATCACTTTTTGCTCATCTAATCCAATATAATATTATCACCATAATAGATAAATGTGATGTTTTCACAGGGTATTAGACAATCAAGATCTGTTTGTAATATATTGTGACAGAGCGCTGGAGGGTTGATAAGCCTTGGGAATGAAGTCTAAATGTGTGCCGTTTATTTCATGTAAAGGCTGTGTTTCTGAAATGGAAACTAACACACTTGCCAGAGCAGTGACGCATCTACCCAAGTCTGTTCACTTCAGCAAAGATTGTGTATCACGATGATACCTATGACAGGGGCTATGACTTGGTAGGAGTGCAGTAGTCTGTAGTAACCTGCTGTGTTCCATCCGGACCCCACAGAGAGCAGACTGACAGGTAATGGAGATCTGATGGAGACCACCCTATCTGATCTGGCAGTTCCTCAGTGTTGACACGAATCGTTGCCATGATCCACAGAATGATGCCTTTTATTTACAATCTTCGTTGGGTAGTATAGTTTTGAGGCTTGTGCTTGGCATTCTCTACTGTAAGAACTCTTCACCCACATAGCAAAGATCTTTACGGGTATAGTACCAGCTGCCAAACACGGCAATCCAGTTATGCACTGGGGACTAGGAGAGTGATCACTGCATGTGTCACTGGATTCAGTGAACCTACTATGAGACAGGTCCAAGCCATATATTTTCTAATCTCCATACTCGCTATTCTAACAATAGGCTCATAACAATAGGCTCATAACAATAGACTCATATTGAGTCTTCAGGTAGTATATCAACCTAGATTCTATGTCCAAATGTCTACAGATTTACCTTTTTCCCTTTCCCTCTTGCACAGTTGTAGGAGTAAATGGACAGTGTTCATTTTTGCAAAAGCTGGAGGGATTTGTTACTATATACATACATATATATACAATGTATGTTACTATATATGCTGTGTATGTTACTATATATATGTATATGCTGTATTTGTTACTATAAATATATACACTCATAAGTTAGTGAGTTAGAGGTCTATAAAGTGGTTCATGTCTGGAAATTTAGCAAGAGATTGCAGCTTTTATTGGGGGAACTTAAGTCATCCTCCACGATCTCCATCCTTGGTTTCTGCTCCTGGTAAATGCTGAGTAGTTCCTTCATTGATGACTCCTACATTTTCTTTGAGCTGGGATCTACTGGATGTCATTGCAACTGTCTTGGTCACTATTAAGATTGCAATCTCTTCACTTGGGGAGGTTAAGCTCCATGGACTGGCCTTTGTTATTTTACGATTCTGTCATTTCCAATGCTATCAATGAGCCAAGTTCTTAAAGAGATGGTAATACTTTAGGCCCAGCTTACAAATCTCTGGTCTGCAAATGACAGTCATCTCTAAACTTTCTAGTTAAGTTGATAGCACAATGTGTTTTTTTCTTCATGGTCTTGTTCATTCTGTGCTGCTATAACAGAATACCCAATATTGGTAATTAATAAAGAACTGAAAATTATTAAAGTAGTGGGGGCTGGGAAGTATGGGATGGAGGCACCAGTAGGTTGGACCCCTGATCTCCACTTCCGAGATGACACTTGGATGCCGCAAATTTTGGAGGCTGGAACACTGTTCTTTGTGTGGCACAGGAACAGGCAAGCCAAAGGAGAGCACGATGGAGGACCTCTCAGAATGACAGCAATCCCCATTCGAGAGGGTGCGCTCTCCTGGTCTAAGCGCTCCATAAGGGTCCCACGTCTTAACTGTTGTGGCTACTATATTTCAACTTGAGTTCTGAGGGTGACAAATATTAAACCCTAGCACCTCGGTGCATCCTCCTTTGGGCCCTGAACTCTGTTTTTGCCTCATCAGCTCAGTGACTCTGACACCCTCCACAAGGCCTTGCCTTTTTGTGCTATGATATAGAAAAGATCACTAGGTAGAAGGCCAAGTCAAACACAACACTTAATTCGTGTATTTTCCTTTTTCTTAAAGATCACAGTATTGCTTTGTACAAGACTTTAAAAGCATGGCCTCATATTTTTAGTGGTTTTATTTTTATTTTTTTTATTTAGTAAATATAAATTTCCAAAGTACAGTTTGTGGATTACAATGGCTTCCCACCCCTCCCATCTGCTGCTCCCTCTCCCATTCCATTCACATCAAGATTCATTTTCAATTATCTTTATATACAGAAGATCGATTCTGTATATACTAAGTAAAGATTTCATCAGTTTGCACCCACACAGAAACACAAAGTGTAAAAATACTGTTTCAGTACTAGTTATAGCATTACTTCACATTGGACAACACATAAGGACAGATCCCACATGAGGAGTAAGTACACAGTGACTCCTGTTGTTGACTTAACAATTTGACACTCCTTTTGATGGCATCAGTAATCTCCCTAGGCTCTAGTCATGAGTTACCAAGGCTATGGAAGCCTTTTGAGTTCGCCGACTTCGATCTTATTCCAACAGGGTCATAGTCAAAGTGGAAGTTCTCTCCTCCCTTCAGAGAAAGGTACCTCCTTCTTTGATGGCCCCGTTCTTTAGTGGTTTTTTTATGATATGAGAATTTCTAGTACTTTGTAGTTAATCTATAATTGTCTCCAGCAAAATTTCTTACATATTATTTTTCTTCAATATACACAATTTACAGGAATCTTACTTCCTTTTTCATTTTTGTTTTGCTCATGTTGATGATTAAAGTATTCTATTTTGGCTCTTACAGAGTGATATAAAATGTGTCATAATTTTATTCATGTCCATAAAAATACCGGCTAAGTTTTCCCCATCTTAAAAGTTTTCACATATAATCCTATACAAAACATTTTTTGCATGTTCTCTGTGCACTTACATAAGACTCTCAAAGGCTTGGGAAGACTCTGAGAAGAGAAATTGATGGATGATGGCTATATTTACTAGAAAAAACAACATTTTTGTGCACAATTATTTTTACTGTTTTGAATAAACATTTGTTTGTACCAAAATGATTATATTTTTGCTAAGTTAAAGGGCGGTAATTAATTTCTCTTTTCCAACTGGGTATTAGTACTGCACAGAAATTTTATGGGTAACAGGACTTTTGAAAAGATTTATTTTATTTGAAAGGCAGTGTTGGTGGAGGGGAGGGAGAGATGAAGAGAGGGAGGGAGTGAGGTAGATCTGCCCTCCCAGGTAAATTATCAGAGCTAGATCAGAACTGGAGCAGCCGGGACTTGAACTGCCCCTGTATCGGCTGTCGGCACCGCAGGCAGCAGCTCCACCCACCACGGCACAGTACTGGCCTCCGAGTATCCTTCTGTTGCTAAAGTTGTCTCAGCACACTTAATTGTTTGCTTTGATACACGTAGCTTTTAGTTTGACACAACCCTATTTGTTTAACCTGCTTTTCTTTTTGCGCATTTGAGGTCAAATCCTGAAAAGCTTTGCCTTGACCAGTGGAGTTGTTTGCGTGAATTTCTTACAGGAATTTCAGTTTGAGACGTTAAGCTCACAAACATAACCCTTTTTGAGTTGATTTTTGTCTATGTGTGATAAGATTCTTGTGAGTGTGACTGTCTAGTTTTGCCAACACAATTTATTGAAGAGACTGTCTTTTTTTTTTTTTTTTTTTTAACAGGCAGAGCGGAAAGCGATAGAGACAGAGAACAAGGTCTTCCTTTTCCGTTGGTTCACCCCACAATGGCCACTTCGGCCAGCGCACCACGCCGATCCGAAGCCAGGAGCCAGGTGCTTCTCCTGGTCTCCCATGCGGGTGCAGGGTCCACGCACTTGGGCCATCCTCCACTGCCTTCCCGGGCCATAGCAGAGAGCTGGCCTGGAAAAGGGGCAACTGGGACAGAATCCAGCACCCCAACCGGGACTAGAACCCAGTGTGCCGGTGCCGCAGGCGGAGGATTAGCCTATTGAGCCGTGGTGCTGACCCTGTGGTGTCTGTTTTTATACAATATTATACTATGTAAGTTACCATAATTTTGTAATATATTTTGAGGTCATGAGGTATGATGTCCCCAGCTTTGTTCTCTTGGTTTCTAAGATTTATTTATTTAAAAGATAAAATTAGACAAAGTCACATAGACATAGAGACCAGAGCTTTCATCTGGTGACTTAGCTCCCAGTGGCCACAAAAGGCAGGTCTGGGCCAGGCCAAAGCCAGAAGCCAAGAACTCCTTCCTGGTCTGCCACTTGGGTGGCAGGAAGTCAAGTATATGGGGCACCTTCTACTACCTTCCCAGGAACGGTAGCAGGAAGCTGGATTGGTTGCAGAGCAGCCAGGGCTTGATACGGGATGTGGAGGGACAAGCAGCATCTTAGCCCACTGCACCGCAGTGTCAGCCCCTCCAGCTTTGTTCATTTAGCTTGAGATAAATTTGGCTATTTGGGATCTCTGAGGATTCCGTACTAATTTTATGGTCATCTTCTCCAGTTCTGTGAAAAAATGACCCTGGAATTTTGGTACAGATTGCATTGAATCTGTAGATTGCTTGGACAATATGGGCATTGTAGCAATGCGGATTTGTCCATTGTTTGAGCATGGGATGTCTCTTCCATCAGTGTTACACAGTTTACAGTGTGGATATGCCCTCTCAAGTATTTCTCATGCTATTGAGAATTGGATTAATATATTTTTTTAGTTTGTTTAGCTTTTCTTAGTGTGTTTTGCTTTTTCCTTTCCTGTTGGGATGCCTTTTAGCTTTTACTATGATGAAGAGAGTTGGTGAAGCTGGGCATCCCTGTCTTGTCCACTAAACTAGGGGGCATTGTTTACTGTGTTGAGGTTTGTTACTTCGATGGCAAATTTGCTTTTCTTTTTAAGAGATGTTGAATTTTGTCAAATAGTTTTTCTGCACCTAGTACCATGTTCTTATGTTTTTTTTTTTTTTTTTTTTTTGGTCCTTCATTCTGTCCATATGGTGTGGCGCATCCATTGACCTGTGTGTATTGAACCATGCTTTATAGCATTCCTTGGGTGAATCTTGGCTCATCATGGTTTTCTTTTTCAAGAAAGAGAGAAACAATTTGGGGTGTGTATATATATTCAGCATTATGCTAGAGTGTTTTAGATTTTTGAAACACCCTGCAAAGTAAATGCTTTAGTTTGTCATTCAGTTGTTTAATAATTTTTAAGGGGATTTCTTTTAGTTCTTACTTCAATGTTTGGTAATACTCTGCAGTGAAACCCATAGTCCTAGGCTTTTCTTTGATGGGGAAAAAAAAAAAAAAACTTGTATTGACTCAATCACAGTACTCATCACTGGCCCATTCAGATTTCTCAGAATGTCCTCTGAATTAAATCTTGGTAGATTGTATGCATCAAGCAATTTGTCTTTGTCTTCCAGGTTTTCCAATTTGTTGTCATGTAATTGTTCATTGTAATCTCTGGAATCATTTGTATTTCTGTAGCATCAGTAGGATTATCTCTTCTGTCATTTAGAATTTTTTAAAGGTTTTTATTTATTTATTTGAAAGAGTTACACAGAGAGAGAAGAGAGAGGTCTTCCATCCTGGTTCACTCCGGAATTAACCACAATGGCTGGAGCTGAGCCAGTTTGAAGCCAAGAGGTAGGAGCTTCTTTGGGGTCTCCCAGGCGAATGCAGGGCCTCAAGGACTTGGGCCATTTTCTACTGCTTTCTCAGCCTGTAGCAGAGAGCTGGATCAGAAGTAGAGCAGCCGAGACTCGAACTGGCACCCACATGGGATGCTGGCACTACAGTCGGTGGCTTTGCCCACTACACTACATCACCAGCCCCAATGTCATTTAGATTTTGAGTCATTTTTCTTGTTAGTAGGGCTAGGAATTGGCCAATTTTTATTTTTTTTCAAAGAAACAACTCTTCCTTTTTGTTAATCTTCTCATTGTATTTTTAGTTTCTAATTCCTGTTTGATTTATTTCTGCTGTAATCTTTACATTTTTTTTCCTTGTACTGACTTAGGGCTTAGTATGTTCTCTTTGCTAGTTTTGAGGTGTGATATTTTGTTTGATTGCTCTGCTCTGCTCTGATGTTGGCAGTTCAATTTCTAGGCATTCCTTTTAAGAATGCTTTCTGGGTCTGGCCTTTGGCGCAGTATGTCAGCATCACTACCAGCAATGCCAGTGTCCCATATGGGTGCTGGTTCATGACCCAGCAGCTCCACTTCTGGTCCAGCTCCCTGATAATGCCTTGGGAAAAGCAGTGGAAGATGGCCCAAGTGTTTGGGCCCCTGCCATCCATGTAGCAGACACGGATGAAGCTCTTGCCTTTGGCCTTGCCCAGAGCTGGCCATTGAGGCTATCTGGGGAGTGAACCAGTGGATGAAAGGTCTCTGTTTCTCTATAACTCTTCCAGTAAATAAATAAGTCAACCTTATAAAAACCTGCTTTCTCTGAGTCACATAAGATTTATGTTTTTTAAAAATTTTACTAACCCATTTGCTCAGAAGCAGGTCATTTAATTTTCATGTATTTATGAATTTCTAAAATACTTGGGTTGTTCCTGTTTTTGATTTCTAGTTTCACTCTGTGTGGTCAGAAAAGAGAGTTGATAGCAGCTACTATGGAGAATGTCTTGTGTGTGCTTAAGAGGAGTGGACATGGTGCTGCTGTTGGTCAGGATGTTGTGCTCACAGAGCCTCGGGCAGGATGCTCCTCAAGGCCAGGACTGTGCTTGTTGATGCTGTATCCCTGTTGACTAAGCATGTTGGAAGTCAAAAGTATTTTCATGATAATAAATGTTGTTTGCCTTTAATGTCTATTGAAAATTGTACAGAGGCTAAATAATATGTGACCATGTTAATGAATGTTGCCAGAATCTTTTAATCCAAATACTACAATTTGATGTTATAATTTAGGAATTGTATTCTAAATTTTGTGTATTACTTATATTTAAAAATGGATCAGGGGCCATCACTATGGCATAGCAGGTAAAGCCACCACCTTCAGTGCCAGCATCCCATGTGGGCACCTGTTCTTGTCCCGGCTGCTCCATTTCCAATCCAGCTCTCTGCTATGGCCTGGGAAAGCAGTAGAAGATGACCCAAGTCCTTGGGCCTCTGCACCTGTGTGGGAGACCCAGAAGAAGCTCCTGGCTCCTGACTTTGGATCAGCACAGCTCCTGCCATTGCAGCCATCTGGGGAGTGAACCAATGATGGAAGGCCTCTCTATTTCTGCCTCTCCTTCTCCCTGTGTAACTATGACTTTCAAATAAATAAATAAATAAATATTTAAAAAAAGAATCTGTCATTTTAAATAAATAAATAAATATTGTTTAACCAAAAAGAATGTTCTACTTAAGTGCAGTTCATATGAAGTGTTGTTCAAGTCTACTGTTTCTTACTGACTTGACTTCTGGATGATCGGCTGGTTGTTAAAAGTGGGGTGCTAAAGTCTTTTCATGTATTAGGGTTTATGTCATCCTTTGTGTCTATTAGTATTTGCTTTGTATACTTAGGTACTCTAATATTGGGTAAAGCATATTTTAAATATATTCTCTTTATGAATTAATCTCACACTTTTTATATTATCATGACCTTCTTTGCCTCTGTTTTATATTTAATGAGTTAAGGTCTATTTTGTATGATAAATAAAACCACCCTTGCTGTTCTGATTGGCATTTTCCTGGAATTTTTTTTGCCTCCCCTCACTCTCAGACCATGCATGTCCTTGAGGCTAAATTGAGTCTCTTATAGACAGCATATTGTTGACCTTGTTTTTATATCTATCTCCATCTAATATATATATGTGTGTGTGTGTATTTATATATACACATATATACACAGAAAGAGATATTCAGTTGTGGTTGGTAAATTCATTTCACTTAAAATTTATTGGTAGGTGTAGAATTTTGTTCAAGTTATTTTGTAGTTCTTTTCCTCCCCCTTCAGTCTTTCTATACTTGTGAGGTCTTGTTTGAGATTTTAGTGATGAGGAAATTTTATGAAGTTTTATGTAATTATCACTGATACTGCCTTGACTTTAAGTACATCTCAGATGACTTCTTCCTTTTCCCCACACATTTGAGGCAACTGGTTTCATAAATTACATTTAATTACATTTGTTACTGCATTCTTTATTGCTATAGTTGTTTTTAATATATTTTTAACTCTTTAATTAGATAAAAAGTGATGCTTACATCATCATGTCAGTATTTAGAGTATTTTGAATCTCACTGTTTTGCCTTTACCAGTAAGATCCTTTTTTGCTTTAATATATTTGGCTTTAATGTAACTTCATATTGTTACTCATTGTCCTGTAGTTTCAAGTCAAATAGCTGCTTTTAGCATTTCCTGTAATGAACTCCTTAAGTTTTTGTTTGTAGAATGCTTTTGTCTCTCCTTCATGAGTAAATCACAGCCTTGCAGGTATAGTAATCTTGGTTGGAATTTGTTTGTTTGTTTCTTTTAGCAATTTGAACATGCCATACCACTCCTGACTAAAAATTTCTGTTGAGACATTCTGTGATAGTTTTACAGGTCCTCCTTTATATGTGAAATGTTTTGTCTTTATCTTTCTGTCTTCAAGATTCTCACATTGACTTCTGACAATTTGATTATAATGTATTATTTTCTCAAGTTTTCTTTTTTCTGTTTTAATAGTCTCATTTGGGGACTTATGAGCTTCCTAATACCAGCATGCCCAGATCTCTACTAAGATTTGGGAAATCTTCAGATAACATTTCTTTTTTCTTTTTTTTTTTTTTTAATTACTTACTTGAAAGGTAGAGTTACAGAGAGGCAGAGAGGGAAAGAGAGAACGAGGTTTTGCATCTACTGGTTTACTTCCCAGATGGCCGCAATGGCTGGAGCTGCGCCAATCTGAAGCCAAGTTCCAGGAGCTTTTTCTGAGTTTCCCATGCAGGTGCAGGGGCTCAAGAACTTGGGCCATATTCTGCTGCTTTGCCAGGCCATAACAGAGAGCTGGATAAGAAGTGGAGCAGCTGAGACTCAAACCAGTGCCCATATGGGATGCCAGCACTGTAGGCAAAGGCCTTACCCTCTACACCTCAGCACCAGCCCCAGATAATATTTCTTTAAAGATTTCTGTCCCATTTTTTGGTCTCTTCTCTTCATTACTGTCTTAATTGGCGAATTCTTATGTTTGAAGATGTTCTATGGGTCCTTTATGTTTTCTTCACCTTTAATTTTTTTTGTTCCTTTAATTTACTGATATCAAATGACCTATCTTTACCTTCTTGAAGTCTTTGTTGTGCTGTTGAAATTCTTCATTGAGTTTCTCATTTCCATCATTGCAGTCTTTAGCTCTAGGATTTTTTGTTCGGTTCCTTTTCATGGTTTCTATATTTTTCATAAATCAATTAATTCTCTATTCATTATTTACCTGATTTATTCAGTTGTACTTCATTGCATCTCCATTTCTTTGGGGTTAATTATCAGTTTCAGTGTCTTTTGGTGGTGTCATATTTGTCTGCTTCTGTTATACACATTGCCTTGTGTTGGTATTGGCATTTAAAGGAAGAAACCCTTCTTTCAGTCTTCACAGACTGTTTTAGGCCTGTAGAAGTACCTCTGGGATGGCAGTTGAGTTAGGTGGATGTCATTCATGTTGGTGGTGGTGGGTTCATAATGGAGACTACAGCTCTAAGGTCTGTTCTGGGGATCCCAACAGGTGTGATTCTTGGGAGTACTAGACTGTCTCCAAGATCTGGACTGTGGGGTTGGCACTGTGACAAGGCCTGCTTCTTGGTTTGCTGACAGCTGACCTGTTACTAAGTGCTCTGATGGGTTTGGCTTTCTCTGAGTTTCTGGGATTATTGCTGCTGGGTCATTGGGCTTGTCTAATTGCCCCAGCCAATGGTTAAAATGGGTTGGACCTTATGACACATTCATTTTCTGGGTCAACAGCTGAGGTGTGAGCGCCTGTCTCTGGGGTCATGAAAAATCATGTCTCAGGCCAGCGCCGTGGCTCACTGGGCTAATCCTCCTCCTGCAGCGCCAGCACCCCGGGTTCTAGTCCTGGTCGGGGTGCCGGATTCTGTCCCGGTTGCCCCTCTTCCAGGCCAGCTCTCTGCTGTGGCCTGGGAAGGCAGTGGAGGATGGCCCAAGTTCTTGGGCCCTGCACACGCGTGGCAGACCAGGAGGAAGCACCTGGCTCCTGGCTTCAGATTGTTGCAGCGTGCCAGCCGTTGTGGCCATTTTGGGGGTGAACCAACAGAAAGGACAACCTTTCTCTCTGTCTCTGTCTCTCTCACTAACTCTGCCTGTCCAAAAAAAAAAAAAAAATCACATCTCCTAGTTTGTTACTAGGAGAACACACCTATTCTTAAATCAGCAAAGGAGAGCTGGCACCAACTTATAGAGCCATTTTAACATCTGCAATGAGACCAAGGTTGGGGTGTCAGGGACATTGCTGGGTTTTGCCTCTCTGGGTCTCTAGGTAGCAAAAACATGTTTGCAGTTTCCGAATGAGAGGGCACAGGATGAGGTCTATGGCCATTTGAAGATGTTTTGTGGACTAGAGCATAGCAAGCCTAGCATAGTCAAGAACCTGAGCAGAACTGCTCGTAGGCCATAACTGGGGCTGTGGAGATCTGAAAACAAGGTTCAAAGCTATCTCAGAATCTTATAGCCAAGCGCAACCTCTTGATACTGTGTTATTGAGACTCCCAGCAGTTCCCTAGGGAGGCAGAGTTGCTCCTAAATCCCAGCTAATATGGCCTGAAATTGGGCTTCAGTGCTTCCGCAGGCTGGCAATCCTGTTTATAGGCACAGACGGATGGATGTCTCCTAGCAGTTCTTTGTGCCATTCAGAGTTTTTCCAGGCTACAGCTGGGAGGTGTTGGGGCCAAAATTCAAAACCTCTAAAGATCTGCTGTGCAATAGACACTAAAAGCCTGTCACAGTGCATAGACAGGCCAGGCGCCTGGCTTTCCCTGTACAGATTGGGTAGCTCCTTGGCTGCTGTTGAGAGTGGCTGGAGCTAGGACAAGGCAGCTTTAGGCTCTGCTATGGGAAGGAGGCCAGGATGCCAGTCCTGGTGGCGGACAGACCAGCATTTCTCCAGAAAAGTCCTCTTCATGGATGGGATTACTCTTGGGCTCTGGCGGAGGACTGTTGCCAAGACAAGGCCCTTCCAGATCTGTTGTGGGACAGAGGCTGGGGAGCCTGTACTGTGACTCACATCCCCATAAATATTTCCTTGTAACTTTATAGTTGAGTACTTCAAAGCCTGGTTCTGAAGTCAGGCTGTCCTAGACAATTCCAACTCTACTACTTGGTAGAGTTGATTCTTGGAAAGTAACATTATGGCTTGTGCCTCCATGTATTCATTAGTTCAAAAAATGATGATAGTAACAGTGCCTACCTGATGAAGGTTGTGGATGTGAGCGAAATTCCTACTGGGCTTAGAAAAGCAGTTCAATGAAGATCTATGTTGCTGGTCGAGGATTAGAAAAAAATCTCAATATGGTTTATAATCTATTTAGTTTTAAAAGAAAAGATACTGCTTTACTAAAATTCAAATGTGTTATCAGTATAGATAAAGAATGTAGTTTCCTGTCAAAGATAAATCTTAGTTTCACATTAGAAATTGGGAAAATAAAATATTTTGTTTTTCACTGAGGTTGAAAAAGAGGATCAATTAGTACATTAGTATTTTGAAGGCAGAGGAGATGGAAAGATAATTCTAACTCTTTATTTCAAATATATGGTATAGTGTATAATTTTATTCTTTTATAGTTAACACACTAATGAAGAGATGTGTTTAGTTTAGAATTCCTTATTCTTATTTTCCAGTTCTTAATCTATTTTCTTTCTAGTGCTGATGAATATTTCTAGAATTAATAAGACAAGAAAATGAGGAATAGACCAGGCATGAAGCAAAGAGAAATGAAGTCAGGAAGTACTTGTTGAATATAATTCAAAACTGATTTTATGAAAATACATATAGAGGAGGTGGAAAATAGAACATTCTGGAAATTATTCAGTACTCAGAAAAGCCAGCAAAGTCAAGTTGGATCTGAGAGATTGACAGTACACACTTGCTTTACAGTGAGAATTTGATATCCAAATTATTCATACCTTCATCTGATATTCTGGAATTCTGTCGTTCACCTTAGAAATCAGAAATGTATCCACTCAAACTGTGTAAATTCTTAGAGCTTTCCCTTCAGGTTATAGGAAATACATCCTATTCAGCTGACTATAACTGAGGACTGTTTTTGTGGCAGTATATCACAAATGCTTAGGAAAATCTACAAAGATCTTCCATATCTCATATTTCCCCCTTTATTTCACATTAGTAATACCAATTATAGTTGAACTAGTATACAGCTATTTTAGCCAGAGAAAATTTACAGTAGCTTTGGTTCAAATAAAATGATAGGCATATCTTGGTCATTTATAATGTGAAAAAAAAATCACTGAGTGCTAAAAAGTTATTATGTGTTATGGGAAAAGATTCAGATACTTTGAAGGAGAGAGTATTTGGTAGTAAGAAAAATGACCGCTAAGTCTGTACATGTTTTAACCCTGGAACCTATCACATAGGCTTCCTCTCACGACAGCAACAACTTTGCAAATGTGGTTAAGGACCATAGGTAGTAATTCAAATAGCAATTCCAACTCTGGTATGATCTGAGCTTGTAGTAGGAAAATCAGTATGGTAAATGGGTAATAGCCTTCTAACGCATGTTCTTTTAAATATGTCTATGGAAATGACAGTCCTAGAAACAGTGGTTTATTCCTAGTTATGATTAAAATTATTATATTAACTTATGTTAAGTCCATTCCACTTTTACAAGGAATAATTATGTAGATGTTTCGTAAACAGAGTCAAATCTAATTGGTAGAGAACATTCATTTCATGTACTACCAATTACAATTAGGAAAACATAAGGTGAATTTCAACATCCCCAGTTTCCACTATTTTGGAATCGTGAAAACAATTGGATTTATCAAGAAAATTTTACTTAAGTAATACAGTTGAGGTATATTATTGTGAAAAATGCAAATACTGATGGATGTGCATTAAATAAGAGATCTTGATTAGAAGCTGTACTGGAACAACCATCTAAGATACAATTAACTATTAAAAACGGAACTGTTTGTGTTTTTTTCCTAGTTTATACTGAAAAGAATATGAAATGAGTATTAAATTCCCTTCTTTCAAGGATCTCTGTTTTCTTGTAGATGGTTTACTTCTGATTAATATTGTCTATTTAGTCAATATTAAGCAACACACCTATAGCAAAGTTTTTTTATGTGTAAGTCCTATGCAAGCCACATGTCTTTGGGGAAATTGCCTTCGTGCAGTGGTAGCTTCAAAGCACAGTGTCAAGAAAGTAGCCAGAGAGCACAGAACAGAAATGCTCAGAGACCAAGTGAAAATTCTCAAATATTTAGGACACATAAAGTATTTAGAACACATAATGGCAAGCAAGGGGAAGAGAGTGAGTGGGCTGAAAGGGAGTCCACTATCTGAATCCTGGGGCATGTGGTGGTTAAATTCCTTTCTTTTTCCTTTCCAGTTGTTGATGTGGTTACTGGTAGCATGTCTAGAGTTGAGCCGGAGGACCCACAGATACAACAAAGTCCTCCAGCCAGTTACACAAACTAGCTAGAGAGATGCAGGAACAAGTATGGCTGCTCAGAGCCGTAGCTTGTCCATTAGGCAACTGAACAGGCTTGGCCTTTGCTTGTATTTCTTGTGCAGGGGAGAGGTCAGAGTGAATACCACTAACAAACAGAAATTAAGTACTTGTATTTACTTCTTCAGGTGCTACATCAATGTTTACTGCATTCTCCATATTTAGTGTATCACAAATATTTTATAGCCAAAGGCCTTGTGGTTATTAGGGTTCTTTATGATCAATGCATTGCTTTCTGTGTTTAACATTACCATGCTATTAAGTAATTAGGTTTATTTAATAAATCGTATTATTTTAGCAGTATCTCAGAAATTGTGCTTACTAGCTTCTTAGAGTAGATCTATTCATGCAATAGAACTCAGTATTCCGAGAAAATAAGTGGATGTTCCACTAAGCCTCATGGTTTACTTTTTGTATAGGTTGATGTGTAAGTATTGTAAGGGTGCCATCTCTGGTAAATGTGACTACATTAGAATTAGTCTATAACTCAAGAGCAATCAACTAACAACCTGCGAGAAAAGGGCATAAAAAAGGCATTTCCTTCTTACTGACTACTTGAGCTATAAATACAGGGCCAGAGGCAATTTTCTTGATAGGAGAGGAAGCAAAGAGATGCTGAAGTGGTAGTGGACAGGAGGAAGCGAAGTCCCTGAGTAAGCACCAGCCACAGAGAGCCTTGGGGGAAAGGGGAGCAACTGACTGGGTGGCAGGAATGCAAGTCACATTGTGGACAGGGAGAGTAACTGTCCAACGTGAGTAGAATGAGGATTGCCACGCCTGTGATTCTGCAGAGGTGGCAAAGTTACTTTGGGTCGGGGAAAACTGGCCAACCCCAAGTTTTCTAAGGTCTGACCATTCTTTGTGGTAATTTTCATGATACTTAGTTTGACTGCTTTTTCTGTACTAGCATAAGGCAAAGTTCTGAGACTGAGAAGCCTGTTGACTAGTTCTGTGTGTATCCTATATTTAAATACACTTAAATTTTCCACATACACCCAGGTAATGACCTGACTATTTCACAATAAAATTCTTACAAGCTTACATTAGGTGTGATGTATTATTGCAGTGTACCAAATAATACCATCCAAGTGCTAGAATTGCGTCTAGCAATCATGTTTTGCATACACACTGTACTTATTCAAGGTTAAGTTGCACTTCAAGATGAATCAACCTATTGCCATGCTTTCTCGAATTCTTCAAAACACCTAGCATCTGGTGCTAATCTCAGGAAAATATCAATACAGAGAGTGGTGTGGAACGTGCTGGAAGGCTTCTTTGTAGTATGCTTAATTATTACATCTGGAAGGAGAGAAAGCTGAATCGTGGAAGAATAAAGAGTAATACGCCAATCACTTTTTTTTCCTGCTGTTTTCTGACGGTGCCATTTTATTTAAACTATTACCTTTTCTTGCAACTTTCTTGTGCATTCTTTCTAGCACATATAGCTATTTACCCAGCTCTCTTTCTGTGAAAAAATCAAACAACTAGATCATCAACAAAAGTTCTGACAAGACTCTCTGAAGTAATACTTCTCCTTCCTAGGTATTTTCATAGGGCTTTCTAGATAGCTTTGCTGTTGTACATATTCCAGATGCCTTAAATCTATTACTTGCTGTGCATGTGTACTGAACTGGGAGTTTTAAACAGCAATGTCGGGCCGGCGCCGTGGCTCAACAGGCTAATCCTCCGCCTTGCGGCGCCGGCACACGGGGTTCTAGTCCCGGTTGGGGCGCCAGATTCTATCCCGGTTGGCCCTCTTCCAGGCCAGCTCTCTGCTATGGCCCGGGAAGGAGTGGAGGATGGCCCAAGTCCTTGGGCCCTGCACCCGCATGGGAGACCAGGAGAAGTACCTGGCTCCTGGCTTCGGATCAGCGAGATGCGCCGGCCGCAGTGGCCATTGGAGGGTGAACCAACGGCAAAAAGGAAGACCTTTCTCTCTGTCTCTCTCTCTCTCTCTTCACTATCCACGCTGCCTGTTAAAAAAAAAAAAAAAAGAGCAATGTCCCTGCCCTTTAAATTTCTGATATGTGTATCAGCTCTGATATGACACTTAGAATACATTTTAATATTATATGTGTAAGTTAAGTAACAGATGGAAATTGTTTACTGTAGTCAAGATTTCAATAATAAAAATAAAGATGGTAGAATATTTGAAATTTGCCAAGCAGGAAAAAATTAACAAAAATATAGACCTCTACTACTGAAAAATGCTGATTTAACCTAGAAGAAGTAAAGGATAGTTAAGTTTCAATTTTTAGATCTCTGTAAATTAGAACAATTTATTCCTGCAGTAATCAAATATTTTCTTCTGGGAACATGATGCAAAATTTAGGGATTTAACTGATTAGTTGTAGAGATAAAGTTTACTTTAAAAAAAAATACAAGTTTTGAACATACACTTGCCATTTGTTTAAGCTTCAGTTGTCATTATCAAAATATTTACCAGATGTGTCAGAATTATAAATGCAGTCAAATGTCAAAGTTTGTATTTTGCTCTCATCCTTTTTATTTCCACGCAGGAAAGATGCTGTTTAAAAAGCCTTTTGGTTTACATTTCTAAATGACTTCAGTATTTCTAAAGATTAGCTCCATAAATTCTCTTTAGACTATAAAACTTCACATTCCAGTTCAGGGGCCATTGTTGTATATCTGCTTTATGATAGGAGGATGGGTTTATGTCCAGGTTAAATAACTGATTATCCTTTTCACAACCGCTAACAAGAGTGTCATTGTATCTGTTAATTCCTTCCTCTCTCCCTACAGGTTTCTCCCTTTTCTGTTCTCTGAAGTCAGCAAACCAATTATATATAACTTTGAAGACTTTCCAGAACTGATGTACTTACCTGGGGATTAAAAATATGTCATGTTTCTAAACCATATATACAAAGAAAATACAGAATCTTACAGTTGAGAATGCTGAGCTTAAAGTAGCTAATTTCATTTTACTATATGATTTTTATGTAAATCTGTTAATTTCTTTAAGGTCTACATCACTATTCTCATTGTAGACAGTTATGTTCTTAACCTCCTTGAGATTATTACTCAAGTACTATGAAATTCATCCACTGAAAATGTAAATTTTGGTGGTTTTTAGTGTATTAATAGAAATAGGCAAATACTAGCACAATCTAATTTTAGAATGTTATTGTTACTCAAAAAGCAGCGTCATACTCAATCACAGTCACTTCTCATTCTTCCTCCCTTTTCCCAGGCACTGGGGACCACTGCTCTATTTTCTGTCTCTACCTATGTGCATATTCTGGACTTACCAGGCAGATTGATCCTAAGATATGCAGCATTTCTGAGAGGTTGTTTCACTCAGCATGCTGTCATATATCATCACTTCATTCCTTTTTATGACCAAGTAAGATATCACTGTATGGCTACAGCCCCTCCCCTTTATTTAATCCATTCATCACTTGATGGACACCTGGATTGTATCCACTCTTTGACTATTATGAATGATACTGCTGTGACGACTTGTGTACAAGTCTCTGTGTGGAAGTATGCTGTCATTTCTCTAGGGTAGGCAGGTTATTTGGAGAATTTTAAGTGTTTGTAGATTTGACTTTGCCAGGAATAGTTTAACGAACGTTTTCACAAGGAGAGAAAGCACTGTGAAACTAACCTTTCTGCACCTGATTGATTGAGATATCATATAAAATCTGAAATGGTGTGTAAGCCGTGGGACTGCTGCTGTGTCAGTGATAGTATAATGACTTGGCTTTGTCACCTAGAGAAGAACAAACTTGACATGGAATGAGGGAGAACAAACCAGATAAATTAAATGATTGTTTTCTCTCCCACTGCTCTGTCACGGCCACTGCATTCATGATATAATCTGGCCACCAATTCTTGCTCATTCTTTTTCTCTCACAAATTCTTTGTATCTCCAAACACACACATGTGCACACACATTAATAATAGGTATTTTTAAAAGATTTTTTTTAAAAAAATTATTTGAGAGGTAGAGTTACAAACAGTGAGAGAGGCCGAAGTTCTTCCATTCGCTGGTTCATTTCCCAAATAGCTGCAACAGCTAGAGCTGGACCAATCTGAAGCCAGGAGCTTCTTCCAGGTCTCCCACATCGATGCAGGGGCCTAAGCACTTGGGCCATCTTCTAGTGCTTTCCCGGGCTGTAATAGAGAGCTGGATCAGAAGAGGAACAGCTGGGACTAGAACTGGCACTTACATGGGATGCTGGTGCCGCAGGTGGAGGATTAACATACTGCCCCACAGTGCCAGCCCCAATAATAGATAATTTGATCTGGACAATAAGCCCATCCTTCTGATAAAGCAGATAAACAACAATGGTCCCTGAACTAGAATGTGAAATTTTATAGTCAAAAAAGGATTTGTGTGTGCATGTGTGAAATGCATACATTATGGTATACATGATAGGTATTTTAGTATGACATACAGTAATATAGTATACATTTATATATATATATATAAAATTCTGTATATAGTTATTTTGTTTTGCACTTCCTAAACACAGAATCAGACTATCACAGCTAAAATGCAGCCCAGTGTTCCTTTGCAAAGTGTATTGCTCTCGTTTTGGAGAATACAAAGAACACTTACTACCCTGTGCAAGGGGCTCGGCACACCAGAGCCTGTATCACCTCTGTCGTATCCTTCTTCCTAAGAGTTCTTGAAAAACTCACTAATTAAAGTATCTGTTACTGCACTCCTATGTGTTCTCCATGGAAGGCAGAGTTTAGTTTTCCAAAAATAGAAACCAAAATCATTTATGAACTACCCATGAAGAGCTAACACTTGATGACAGGCATCATGGTTTTCAGGAAAGGCTGTTGCTTGTTCAGGTCTTCTCACGCCGGCATCAGGAGTCTGTGTATGCTTCTGCCAGTTTTCCTCTTTGCCTCTAAGACTCCTATGTATATTCTAGTGGTGCTACTGCTATTGAAAAAACTACTGTTCAGAATTTACCTGATTGTCAGTAGTTGTTTTCTAATAATTCTCTGGCACATGACGCTGTGTTTTTGTTTCATGATACATTTCAGTTCTATAGTGGTCATAGTTGCCACGTGTTGGCTTTCTGTTTGTGTGTTGAAATACATTTTCCCTGATGGCAATGTTAGGTCATTGGGTGACAAGGGCTCTGCTTATTTTGTTCCATGGGGACCAGCAGCGCTTAGCACATTTCCTGGTCCCTGATGAGTAAGTACTTGCTAAATGGAAGAAATAGACAAGTTTACACCAGTGAAGAGTACGCATGGCAAAAAGTGATGGACCCACATAGTTTTCTACATTTAGTGAATGTCTGAATATTGGTGCACATGAATATTGATATACAAATTATGTTACATGATTATACCTTAGTGCACAATGAGCTGGATTGTGTTCCTTTGGCTAACGTCTGCATTTAGGATGCTGTTGTTGGGGCCTGCGCTGTGGTGTAATGAGCTAGGCCTCCACCTATGGCGCCAGCTTATTATATCAGTGCCAGCTTGTGTCCCAGCTGCTCCTCTTCCAATCAAGCTCTCTGTTTATGGCCTGGGAAAGCAGAGCAGGATGGTTCCAGTGGGAGACCTAGAGGAAGCTTCTGGCTCTTAGCTTTATGTCAGCCCAGCTCTGGCCATTGCAGCCATTAGGGGATTGAACCAGTCGATGGAAGATCCTGCTCTCTGTCCCTCCATCTCTCTGTTACTCTGCCTCTCAAATAAAAAAATACCATCTTATTTTAAAAAAGATTTTATTGTTAATTTATGGCTAATATGATTGACAGTGAGAACTTGAAGAATTTTAATGTTCAGTGGGTGAAGCATGTCTTGATGCTCTTGGCTCTACAGCGTTAAATAAACCTTGCCATCAGGCAAACTTGGATTCACACTTAGCACTGTCATTTCCAATCTCAATGAGAGTCTGTATTCCCCTGTATACATGCATATCAAATATAAGGTATACTTATTGATACACTTAAAGAATAGTCAACTTGTTGGCACACTTCCTTGTTAGAAGCAATGACTCTAATGGCGTTAGAAAATTAGTGTTAAATGCTGTTGTTCAACACTGTCTGATTATTTTTATTATTCATCTCCAGCAGCCTTAATGATTCACATCCTATGAAGAAAAGGTGATCGGGGAAGCCAATCATCCTATGATTCTATGGCTTTGGCACAGGCAGCATGCAGGTTTCTAAATGAATCTTCATGGAGATGTTAGTGCCCCACTGGCCAGGATCCCCATGGATGTCAGGGCCTTGGGGCGCACTGCAGTCGTCAGCCTTTGTCGAGCGCCACAGAGGACGTTTCAAAGTAGTGCAGCTGTGATAAGAGCCTGGCTCAGTTTCAGACCCGTACTATCAGCCGTGCTGGTTTTCATGTTTTGCCAAACGCAGCCTCAGAGGGAGGGAGGTGGAAAGTTTCCATCAGAGACCATGTGCAAGCATAAGCTCACGGTTAATGTGAAGTCCGTGGTGTGGACAGCACTCGGCCTTCCCTGCTCTCTTACTCACAGTGTGTTGTCAGTCACGTGTGAAGACTCCCAATGCATTTCCCACAGGGTTTCTGTTTTTTCTTTTTCTTTCTTTCTTTCTTTCTTTTTTTTTTTTTTTGGACGTGGTGACGTTACTAGCTGATTGTTGGATGTGACATATGTTAAGGAAATAGTACGTCTTGAGAGTCATCTGTTACTAAGGTTGCACTGACTTTCTTAGCTCTGACTCTCCTGTTACTTGAGAATTTCCAACGACGCTTCCGTGGAGAGTGTCTCCAGATTCTCTGAGGGATGTGGGTCTTCTAAGGAGACTGCCAGGGGTTCACTAAGGATCACACGGGCAGCCGGCTCTGCCTCTGCACTGTATCACTGCCTCTGATGAAAGTGACTGCCTCTGGCTTCCTCCTGCTAGCTGACGTCATTGGCAGTGAGTTCGCCCAGGATGGTAGAGAGCCTGCACTGTTGGCAGGTTTGTTTCCTGCTTTTCCTGAGCCCCAGGGGGCCACTCACTTTTCAGACATTGAGTCCCCCCTAAGAAATCAGACACCCACAGTGGATCAAAGTTATTGCTACACAATCTTAAATTGGGCAAGAGGAAAAATGGCAAATACAATATTTGTAATAAATGTTGCAAGAGGTGCGGAAAACAATGTAATAAGAGTGAGGCTTAAAGAAAAGAACGGCAGCTCTGCGTGGACAAGGGGTCACTTCATGGGTGTCGGAGTCACAGAGTGAAGACCTAGCACAAGTTCTCCATGTGAGAATTGAGACTCCCCAGCTTCCTTTAGAAGCAAGCAGGTCAGGGCTGGTGCACACCAGCTTAGATGTTGGAGCCAGATAATAATACTGACTAAAGCGTTCATTACTGGAATATCAGGAGTCGTGCTAACTGGTTGATAAACACGTGTAGTATTCAATATCACGCTATATAAACTGAAATTATACTGAAAGCAGAGGTGAAAATAACCAAAACTCATAGCATCTTATTTTTTGCAGGCTTTTGAGATTATTTCTCTTTTATCTGAATGAAGGCAGTGCTCCATGACTGTGTGCTACTGTGCACTTGTTTCCAAACAGTGCCACTACATAGGTAGCTGGAAATTAGCCATTGATGAGAGCTTGACACCGGGAGAATTCAGCGAACTTTTATTCATTGTTCTGTTGATTGTATTCAAGACAGTGATGTAGAAAATGTTAGTGATAGAGATTACACTTAAAAGCAAATTGTGTGCATGGTAACTACCTCGCAAACAGCAGAAAAATGTGATATATTCTTCCGTTACGTGAAAGCTCTTTTCAGATTCAGTCAGTCATATCTTGAACAGGTTAAGTTCAGACATATGTCAGCATTGCACATTTTGATCATACCTGTTAATGTGACTCAAAACACCATTAACGTACACATCAGAACTATGGCTGCTTTTCAACTACACTCAAAGCTTTGTTCCAGATAGAATCCAAGCTCAAGGGTTGAGCAAAAATAAACGGAAGTAGTCTGTTAGAATCAACTGGCAATACGGAATTTTAAAAGAAAGAGTATTGCACACTCAGTTGTTACTTGTAAATTGTATATTATGCATTCTTTATCAGTAACTACTATACTTAGGATACATACACATATCTAGATACACACACATACACATTCAGACCTTTATGAGTTTTCAGAATGTTGAAAAACAAATTATGAAAATAAAGTTGTCACAATAAAATAAATTTACCTTTTAATTCCCTTATTCCATTAACTTTTTGAAGTACTTTGTGTTTATGTATGTGTATATATATGTACATGTTTATGTGCATTTTTAATGAAGAGTGGACTGTTACAAATTTATAGACTGACCATATGTACACATGTTACTCTGCAGAGAACAGCAAATTGGGAAGTTCTGTTAAAATCCAGGGGAGCTATTTAGTGGTCTGAGGGAGGAGGTTACATGATTACATCTGCGTTTTAGAAAAGTGGTCTTGATGGAAGTGACGAACAGAGCCCAGGACGCAGTTTGGGAGATAGTTTGTGTAGTTCAGTTAATAAATACTGAGGGCCTACGGTCTCACAGGAGAACAGGAAGGGACGTGTCTGCGAGCCATGTCTGTCTTGGGACAGTAAAAATGTAGTGGCAGAGCAGCTGTGAAGGCAGAGCAGTGGGCACCTCGCCCTCTGTGAGCAGCTCAGAAGGGTAGCTAGAGAACTCGTCAACAGGTAGGTTCAGTCATCATTTTCTAAAAGTACAATTTGTGGTGAAGACTTAGGAGCTTCTTCTAGAATCAACTTCCAAATAGTGTGACATTAGATTTATTCAGCACATAGTTGAAGATGAGTATAAATGGCAGAACAGGAATCTGAACTGAGTTAGGAATTCTGGAGACGGAGAAAACAGACTGTTCAGGGATGAGTTATGAATGCATTTTTGAAGGAGAGTTCTACCATAAAAGGGGAGAGAAGTAAGACCTAAAGCGTGGAAACATCCATAATTAATGCTGAGATGAGGAAGAGGCTGAACAATGTGGGTTAAAAGGAAGATGAAGATTGGAAGAGAGGAGCTGGTGGTGCCCCAGAAATCAGTTTGGAAAAGGCATTAATGAAGAGTTCCAGTATGATGGGGAAGTCACAGCAAATGCAGCTTTGTGAAGTCAGATTATGTTCTGTGCCAACTGTGGTAGGGTTGCATTTTCGTTACCAGTTGTTATACACTGCTTCAGAATTTGGCATCTTGAAAAACTTAAGATTTGTTTTTGCTCCTAATTCTGAGGTGGTCTGTGTTCAAACAGGAAGTCCTTGGTGCTGTATGAAAAAAAAAGTCGAAGGTGTCTCAGTGTCTGTGGCTTATCCTGAGATGGCCAGAGTGGCTGGCTGTGTTTCACCTAAGAGTTTCTCATCTGCCACAGATAGACTTCGTTACATGGCAGATGGCTTTCAAGAGAGCATAAAGAGAACCTACAAGGTAACTTAAGGCCAGGGCTAGAATTCGGAGTACATCCATCTGTCACTTTCTATCCACCAAAAAAAAAAAAAAAAAATCACAAGCTCAACCTAGGTCAAGAGATGGGGACACCTTTTCGTGGGTGAGCAGGGGTGGGAGAAACCTTTGGTGACCATTTTTTTTTTTTTTGACAGGCAGAGTGGACAGTGAGAGAGAGAGACAGAAAGGTCTTCCTTTTCCGTTGGTTCACCCTCTAATGGCTGCTGCGGCCGGCGCACTGCGCTGATCCGAAGGCAGGAACCAGGTGCTTCTTCTGGTCTCCCATGGGGTGCAGGGCCCAAGCACTTGGGCCATCCTCCACTGCACTCCCTGGCCACAGCAGAGAGCTGGCCTGGAAGAGGGGCAACCGGGACAGAATCCGGCGCCCTGACAGGGACTAGAACCCGGTGTGCCGGCGCTGCAGGTGGAGAATTAGCCTATTGAGCTGCAGCGCTGGCTTGGTGACCATTTTTGTAGACAACTTACCATCCGTGTTCTTTTACACCACTTGCGTGCCTTCAGGTGCTGCCCTCTTGTTTTTGTCTTGGCAGCTTTGGAATTAACAGGATGCTCCACATCTTCCACTTAAATAGAACAACAACAAAAATTAGACTCTGTATTGAGAATCTGTGAACGAGGTGCTATCCAAATGCTGTTCTCAGGAGCCAAGAAAATACATGCTGACAGCTAACAGCAAGATCTGGGTTAGGATGTGGGAAAGGGAAGATCCTGTACTGGATCTTCAAAAAAGCAAGATCCTACTAAGTGCCCCACTCAGGGGTCTGAGGAAAAGGCCCTGGTAACAGCCTCTTTGCATGTCTTTGCTTCAGCACCCAGAAGTCTGTAGATCACTTGGAGCTACAAGGTATCAAATAACATGAAAAAGGAGGAGGGGATGGAATTAACAACAGTCTCTTTGTCCGTGTTTGAATGTGCCAGAGGCGTAGTTCAGTGTGTAGAGAAATATCATAAACAGAAGTTCTCAGGAACTGTGTCAGCCTCGCTGTGTCAGTTGTCACATAGCCTGTTGGGATGACTCTTCCTGCTCAGCGGGCTCACACAGGTGGTCAGGCTTCTGTGTCATTTTTCTTGAATTTCTAAAGTCAATTCTGCTCTGATTCTCAACTTGAGATGCGTGAAGTTCTGTTTGCCCAATTTTTGCTTTCAAAAGTTCACACATAGGCTGAATTTGGTATTTTAGAATTATTTCCTAGGATTAACTAGTTTCCATAACAATAAAATATGACCATAATACAGTTTCTGCATGTGACTGCATGACATGTGAATGCAAACATTCATGTTAAAATTCCTGACCCATAATTGTAGTGGTTTAACTCTACTGGTCTGATTGCAGAAGTCTCTAATTGCCATGGTTTGATGCTGTGTAACTAGCTATGCAATCCTGAGCTTGTCATTTTAGGTTTATGCCCTAGGACTAACCAGTGATAGATACAAAGAGGCACTATCTATACAAACAAGTTGCTATTCATGCTTAAATTCAAAACCCCGAATTTTTGTGAAAAGAGCATTGTCCTGGCTTCTGGATGAACCTACTAAAGCCACACTGGTAATTTATCTGCTTTGCAGCATGCTTTCCCAGTTTTCCATTGTTAACATAAAGCAATGCAACTAGTTATTACAATGGTCCATCTCTAGCTCGAGAATCCCACCATTCCTTGGCTTGATAATTAGCTCGAAGTTTTACTGACAGAAACTCAGGGCAACTGAATGGTTCTACGAATGCAGCTAAATCATTTTATAAGCCTCAGAGGATCAGAATGTCAGCATCGAAAGACTGAAAATCCAGTTTCCAACTAAATCTGCTTTCTGGGGCCAGTGCTGTGGCGTAGCGAGTAAAGCCGCTGCCTGCAGTACTGGCATCCCATAGGGGCACTGGTTCGAAATCTGGCAGCCCCACTTTCAGTCCAGCTCTCTGCTATGACCTGGGAAAGCAGTGGAAGATGGCTCAATTCCTTGGGCCCCTCTATCCACATGGGAAACTTGGAAGAAGATCCTGGCTCCTGATCAGTGCAGCTCTAGCTGTTGCAGCAATCTGAGGAGTGAACCATCGGATGGAAGACCTCTTTGTCTCGCTCTTGCGCGCTCTCACTCTCTCTCTGCCTCTGCCTTTTAAATACATCTTAAAAACAAATATTTTCTCCATCCCAGTCAATCTTCCCTTGTCACTCCATGACATGTCACTTTTCTACACAGGACTATTAAGAGGAAAATTATCCAACCCTTTCATTGAAGATAATAAGCAATAATGATTTTTCATTTTAAATGAATCTACCACACAATTAAACTAAACAGTTCAGATTTTTAAAAATTGAAAATGAATATCTCAGGGGCCAGCTCTATGGCACAGCTGGTTAAGCTCTGTCCTGGAAAGCCAGCATCTCCTATGAGCCTCAATTAGAAGCCTTGCCGTTGCACTTCTGATTCTGCTCTCTGCTAATATGCTTGGGCAAGAAGAGGATAGATCAAGTGCTTGGGCCCCTGCCACCCACGTGGGAGACCTGGATAGAGTTTCAGGCTCTTGGCTTTGGTCTGGCCCAGCTTTAGTAGTTGTAACCATTTGAGGAATGAACCAGTGGATGGAACATCTCTATGTAGCTCTCCATCTCTGATGCTGCAACTTTAAGATTTTTGTTTTGTCTTTTATAAATACGATAATTCCAGTCACTGATGCTCACGGCTTTTGCTATTTTTTGACTACTGCTGTCATAACATTTGAAATGAAGCTGAAACAAAATGAGTTTGGACACTGACAAAAACAGAAAACCTAACAAAAATCCCCAAAAGGAACACAGAGGAAGAGAAGTTTTGTCAAATTGTCAGCAAATGTGAACAAGTCTGTCGAGTACAGCACGGAGACTTGGACTAAGGATGGACTTAGTAGTCACGCAGAACTGGACTTGCCTCCTGGCTGCTTGCTAGCTACATGCCCTTGGGAGGATGACCTCCGGGCTTTAAATCTTTCTTCTTGGGATTACATTAGCAGCAGTAATAGCGCCTAATTAGAATAAAGTGAGAAAAGATATCTAAGGCATTCGACACTGAGTTTATTATTACTGTCTTCACCGTACTGTCAATGTCATCATCATTGAAGCTAGGATCCAATGGACTTTCCATTGAAAAGCCGGTATAGATGAACTATCATGAATAATATATCTATATATTTACAATCAATGTAAAAATCATTGCGGATCATATATTTGATTGTGGATATGAAAGAACAAGTATATCAGGCTTCTAGTTTCTAGGAATTTATAAAATATGTGATTGGATATATTAAGGATACACACTGCATAGAGGGGAAAAAAAGCTACCATAAATGCAGTGACAGAAGCAGGCCCTGGGTAGGAATAAAATAGTATTTCTATTAAGAAAACAATCTTGAAGGGTTAGGCAAGAATTTATTGATGTAATTAAATTTTGTGACTTAATGGTTTAAGTGCCACTTGGGATACCCATAGCTCCTATCAGAGGGAATGGCTTTCATTCCTAGGTCTGCCCGGATTCCAGCTGCCTGCTAATGTCTACCCTGGGAGATAGCAGATTATGGTTCAAGTATTTTGGTCCCTGAGAGACCTGGACTAAGTTCCTGGCACCCAGATTCAGATTGGCCTAGCCCCAGCTGTTGGAGCCATTCTGAGAGTGAAGAGATCTCTCTATCTCTCTACTTCTACCTTTCAAATAAATCTATTCACTATCTAGAGATCATTGCTATTAATGTTCTGCATAGTTTATATTTTCATCTTTTACTGACAATATATCAAAATTAATAGTGACACATGTGTACCTAATATTAAATTATATGGATAACTTCGATTATTTCTCCAGAAATCTGCAAGTTAAGGGCCAAAGAGTTGATCATATTTAAGGCTATCAATAACCTATGACAAGGCTATAAAGAAGTTCCCAGTGCTAGCACTGTGGCGTAATGGGTAAGGCCACTGCCTGCATTGCCTGCATCCCATATGGGCGCCGGTTGGTTGAGTGCTGGCTGCTGCACTTCCTATTCAGCTCTCTGCTGTGGCCTGGGAAAACAGTGGAAGATGGCCCAAGCCCCTGGGCCCTTGCATCTGCCTGGGAGCCCTGGAAGCAGCTCCTGGATCCTGGCTTCGGATCGGTGCAGCTCCGGCCATTGCAGCCAATTGGGGAGTGAACCAGCAGATGGAAGACCTCTGTCTCTCTACCTCTCCTTCTCTTTCTGTGTAACTCTGACTTTCAAGTAAAATAAATAAATATTAAAAAAAAATTTTTTACTTACATTATCACCCTTACATATGGCACATACAGTCTGACTATGACTGTTAATCATGGGATGGGAAGGCTCTTCTAGATTGTTTCTTTGAAGGTTGTGCTGTTACTTACAGATTTATAAGCATATATAGTATTGTTTCTCCTAACACTTAAGTATTTTTATGTGTGTTTTTAATGTTGTAATAAGTAATTTCTAGATCATAGGTATCATGCCTTATAATGTTTTTATTTCATTTTTGAGATAAGCATGTAAGATTTTGAAATATTGTGTGTCACCACAGAACTGTGCGGTGTGTTGGCATTTGTAGTGTAGTTTGTATATTTACTAGAAATGCAATGAACATTGAGAAGTTAGGTATGGAAGACAATTCAGGACAAGACATAATTAAATGAGGCTAGTCATATACTTATAAGCAAGAAAATAATAGAATGATTCTGATTTTTATAGAAAAATTACATACAGTGAAAGCACATAAGTGAGACTTTTCCACTTTGAATTCTCTGCTAAGCAAAAAATGGTGTTTCTCTATTAGATTGGAGAGAAGCCCTGATTATGTAGATATTTAAAGCCAGGAGAATCAATAGAATATCTGAAGGCAAACTATAAATAGAGAAGACCAAGTCTAGGGTCTCGCCTATAGAAACAAGATTTTCCAGTGCAGAAAAAGAATGAAAAGGCAGAAAGACCTAGAAGGAATAGCAAAGGAATAGTCGGGCTCCTGGAAGCTAGGAGGTAGACTATTTTGAGAAAAACAGCTCAGCAATGTCAGGTGCTGCTTCGAATCTGAATAACACTACTGAATATTCTAATGAGCTCTGGAAGAGCGGAGGTCACTGACAAGAGCAGTTTTTGTTGGTGAGCTGGAGTCAGAGGCCAAATTGGAATGAAGTGGAGCTTGGATGACTGGTGAGGAAGTAGAGGTAGGGCATGTAAATGCATTTTCCATCAGGTTTGGCCACAAAGAGAAGAAAAAAATGGAACTCTGAAGTGAGAGGAAATGGGTGAATGGGACCTTTTGTTTTTTTCTAAGATGTGGATTGTTAATTTTTCTATAGTAATGAGTGAAGTGTAAGGAGAGAAAAATGTCTCAGGAGAAGAGATGGCAACAGTAAACCGAGTCCTAGAGATCCTGAGGAGTTGGGATGGAGCAGTGGGATGTCCCTGTAGGGGGCTCAGGAAGCGCTGCTCTGGAGAAATACTGGGAGGTCCGGGTTTGCAGTGGTGGGAACTTGCTCGTTCCTTCCCAGCTGCTGTAACATCCTGGATGTGGAATCCGCAGAAGCTTGTTCCAAGGCATCCTTGAGGTGTTCTGTACAGATCCCAGTGGTGAGGATGTGACAATGTGTAAGACTCAGCAGACGTGTAGTGATGATGCTCAAAGTAGAAGCAGCCCTGTTGACAACACGCGTACCTTTTTTACTGATCCGAGAGAGACGTCAGAGAAGCATCCAGAATAAGTGAGCAGCAGTACTCAGCAGACTTCAGGGCCACGGGCTGAGAGTAAGCAAAACAGGTGTCCATTATGTCAAGATAATGTAAAGAACTGTGGACGTGGAACAGCCGTAAAGCAAGTTCACTTTGGGGAAGCATGGCAACTCTACCTATTCAAATAATCGGGCCAAGTTCTTAGAACAGAACCCATGAAATATACTCAGCTTTCTGTGTAACCCAAACCAGGTCTTTAATGGTTTCAGAGATCCCAACTTAGTTCCTCCTCCTTTGGTTACTGAGGAAACATGTTGTGTTTCTTGCCATTGAAACAGTGAGTGAGCTTACCTGTGAGAAAGTATGCAAACCTAGGCCTAGTGTATAGCAGATACTTAATTCTATGCTAATCAAATATGAACTTCTACCCCAAGGAAAGTAAAGCAAGGAAATAAAGAACTAGGACTTTTGTGAGAATTTGCATGATTAAGATTCCAGCTAAAATCATGCATTTGCTTTGTGTTGATCTGATATGGAGAGACTAAATGTTAGGTAACTATCTCATAGCATCATAATACTGGGGGAGGGGATGCAAAGTAACAAAATGTGACTTTTCATAAAGTTGAATTTTTGAGACCCTTGCACTTACTCTGTAATCTTGTTTGCACTAAATGCTAATGAATAGTCCGCATGCCTGATTTACAGACTGAACCCTGTAAGAATAGCTCTTAGTCTGTGTGTTTTGGCCTAGGGCTAGAGTTCAAATGAGAAGCACTAAACCTCTCGTACTATCAATATCACTGCCAAGAAATTTTTTTGACCAAATTTGCCTTAATGAAAGTGAATGAGAAGGCTTCTTAAAAATCCAGAAATACACTGTTACTGGGTAGTGCCTTGGCTGTCAGTAAACTCTTCTGAACAGTTTAAATTATTTTCAAACTGTATGTTTAAGTATTTAGTCCCAACTCTTAAATGAGGAACATAGCAAAAGTATTTTTAAGGATCTTAGAATTTGAGTGAAATGCATTTCTTTCCTGTTTGTGTATGTGATTTAAGTTACGGCTTGTGCACCAGAGATTATTCTCTTGCAAGCTCTGTAACTTACTGGTGTGATACAGTCTCTGTTCTGTTACTGGCAGGTGGGTTTTATTTATTCATTTAAAGGCAGAGTGACAGATCATCTGTTAGCTGGTTTAATTCCCAAATGCTTGGGCCAGATCGAAGCCAGGAGCCCAGAACTCAATCCAAGTCTCGCACGTTGAATGGCCGGGACCCGAGTACTTGAGCCATCACCTGCTGCCTCCTGGGCTACACATTGGCAGGAAGCTGGATCGAAAGGGGAGGCAGGACTTGAATCCAGTATCTGATACAGGCTGCGGGCGTCCCACGCTGGGGCTTAGCTGCTGTACCACAATACCTACCTCAAGATGGGTTTTATGAATCCTAAAGTATTAAAATGTGACTGCTTGTTTTCATGTATTTTCATGTTCTAGCTAAGTGAGGGGAAAGCCTCTGTATGGCAGGCCGTAGATGGTGTAGACATTGGTAAAAGGCTAAGAAGCACATGCGTCAGGAGTTAGGGTAGTCACAGGGGCGTCCAGAAGTGTGCAAGGTAAGGGGCTTGGGAACCCAGTGTTCCCCTTTGCTGTTTCTCAGAAATATTCAGTGAGTCTCACCGAAGCCGGTGATGACAGTCTACCAGTCATTCAGCTGATGTAGCCGTGAAAGACATGCTATGCAGCTTGGCTGAAAAAAGAAAAAACAAAATGCCTGCGAGACTAAGTGACAAGTCTCGAAATTCCAAAGGTTTCAGAATGTCAACAGGTTGTGTGAACAAGCTGTGCTCTGAGATAGGACAAATGACACACAGAGAAATCCCTGCCGTCACAAAGGATATGAATCACTGATGACATAACCCTTGAGCCGCCTGTCTTGCAGCTGCCAGCGTGCAGTGAGGAGCGAATGACATCTTCTTTGAAG